>NW_028259177.1:0-4847937 GCF_977971745.1 Zootermopsis nevadensis
TACACTACATGGCACTACAATTCAAAAAACAGCCATCCTCATATTGCTCTCACTTTGAATTTTGTGCAACAATTGTATAAATCATTAGGTATTGGTGTGGTGCATTTTAGGGTTGAGAGGAATCTGGCTGTCAGTTCTAATACTGCTTGTACTAATAGTAGTCGCGTTCAATTCAATTCATTTATTAAAGTGCTTAACAACAGTCAAAAAGGCCAATAACAGCCAAGCACTAACAATACAAACATTACAATACCACAGAATAAAATACAGTCAGCACAGGAAGTGAATAAACAAAAAAATTAGTTGCTCATCTGTTTTTGATACAGTTAGTCTCTGCATACCTACTAGGTCTATCAGAGACTATTCTACCTTTACTGTACAACGTAATTTCAAGGCCAGTCCCTTTGCCAGATGTGCTTCTGCTGCCAATGCAGTCTGCAGGAGCATCGACATCTTTAACAAAGATCGTGTTTTGCTTACGGATGTCAGTCAGCTTTTTAAACAATAATCATCGTTTTTTTTTGTTTATTCATTTCCTGTGCTGACTGTATTTTATTTTGTGGTATTAATTTTATAAGTTTATTCTGTTTTGTTTTATTTAGTATTATTAATTGAATTACATGACTTAGGTATATTTAATTCATTTACTTATTATTATTATTTTGTAATAAATTAACACTGTACATTTATATATTTAGTTTATTTTTGTTTGTTTTTGTATTGTAAAATGTTTGTATTGTTAGTGCTTGGCTGTTGTTAAGCACTTTAATAAATGAATTGAATTGAATTGAATTGAAGTTCCTGACATTATCCATATCTTGCATATCATGGCATTGTTATTGATGCTTGGAAGTTATAAAGTAACAAGATGAGAGGTCATTGAATTTGTTTATTCTGGGTTTTGCAAAAAAATTAATTGTTTCTATGAAGTTTCACAAGCTATGAAAGCCTCAGAATAGTTTATAATTTTGTATGTGGACTGTCTTTGTTATATGGAGTCATTGGTTCAAATCATATTGTGTTGTAGTAACAACTATTAGAGCACATATCGCTAACAGGAAGTACCTTAGTTCAAGACCTGGTTACGAAGCTGTAGTGTGATGGGTTTTCTATTCCCCCTGCCATCAGTATTTCTCTTGGTTATAAATTGTAGTTGTCAGTAGTTGGTGGAGTACTGTTAAATAAGTCGCTCTGTGTTTCTCAGGTAACTGTGATGAAACCAGAACATGTTGCCTTCTCCTTCCCCTCCGCCACTTGAGGTGATGACATTGAACATGAACATGTGCACAGTGCTCCATCCTACGAGTGGTCACGATTGGTTGCCTGGTTCATAATGGCTTCCATGTGGACAGAGCACCTCCTCATCCTCCATTCCAGCAGCACTTCTGTGGTTAGTATAATCTCTGTTATTAGTTCAGTTTTATTGAACATGTGGAAAGGTATTTTTTATATTTATTTAGTGTTACTGTTGATAAAGTTGAAGTACTTGGAAACAATAGTAATCAGATTTACACTTTGTAATTCATACCTGTCATTGATATGTGTTTTGCTATGAAGGATAAGATCTGTCCATTTCCCTGGTTCACTTTACCGCCAAGGAAAGATAACTTATTTTAAATTTGTGATTTATAGCAGATATGACCGCCACGGTGGTCTGGCGGTTAGAGCGCTGGCCTTGTAATCCTGGGGTCTCGGGTTCGAATTTATAACTTGTGTTGGGCAAGGCCGTGGTCTAGGCAACACGGAGTTTTCCTCCGTGGCATCCCAACAATTACTCCATTCACACACAGAAGAAGGCAATGGCAAACCACTTCTGGATCATCTGCCAAGAACGTATATGAACAGGTCCCAGTCCGAGAAAAGGATGGAAGGATCCTGTTCATATGGACCTGTCGTCAGACAGAACACTAAATAAAAATAATAATAAAGCAGATATGAGGAAGTATTTTTACTCGGGGGCTGGATAGAACTATTTCTATGAGACCTTAGGCCAGAAGGCCTAATTCTCTACTTCAGAAACTGTTGAAGAGTTACCAGTTTTTCTTCCCGATCGACTGTAATTTATAGATTATCAAGAGACATAAAAATTACTCTGTTAATAATTAATATGGACTTTATATTCTGAACTCTGATTTGTGGTCTCCAAATTATACTTCTTATGCAGTGAGTCTCACTTGACTTTGTGTTTAATTGTAGATATAATAAATTACCATAATAATTAATGGGCCACTTGAATTTTTCTAGAGGCCACAGTTTTTTCACCCCTGCCTTTTAAAGATTAGAAATCATTGCAGAAATTGAATCGTATGATTGTAAACAGTGAAGGCGAATTTATATTATGCTCTGGTACTCGACCATCGGACGTAGCTCGGCCATTTGACTTCACTGCTGCATCAACGAAGTTAGAGAAGGTGGACACTGAACGCCCACTGTTGGGGTTCTTTCTGGCAAAACTACACAAGTTTGACCCTGACGTGACTGTGGGCCATGATTTGTATGACTATGGGTTGGAACTCCTTGTGCATCGCATGAATATTAACAAGATCCCACAGTGGTCCAAACTTGGTAGACTGCGCAGAGCTAATATACAGAGTGGAAAGGTACTATATTTTGTTTATTCCTAACCTAAGTCACTCATTTATAAGAGGATTGTGCTGTGGCAAAGAAGTCATCATTTGGGACATTAATCATTATTTTCATTTTGAGAAGAATGTGATGTGTGGGCGTCTAGTTTGTGATGTGAAAGTATCTGATAAAGTCTCGAAGCTACGATCTGGGAGCAGTATACATATTTAGAACTGTTTTCACAAGGTTAATGTAGGAAATGCTTTATTTTTGAATTGTCTGTGAAAGAGAGAAAGTTTAATTAGATTTAACAAATGCTTTTCACACTCTAGCACAAGAAAAGTACTCCTTATTGATCCATCCATATTTGTAAGTTTTTCACAACACTGGGACTGGAATAACGCATACGTGGGTATTTTTTAGGCATCCAATCATCCAGGCAGATTTGATCCCAATTTTCTCGTGCTGATTGTTAATAGTTGAAATTTAATGGGGTGAGCGATCGCTTCCGTAGTGATGATGGAAGTGTTATCTCTTGTTTTGGCCTGTATAGAATCAACATAAAATGCACACTTTACAATGCTTATTTTGAATAATATTTGTTTTAATTAGTGATGTAATAAACTTGCTTTGCACTTTTCCCCTTGAGATAATTTTGAAGATTATAAGTTGAAAACATTGCATATGGAAAATCAATTACATCCTTTGTGTGTTTGGGATCATGAAAATGAACACTATACAAGAATACGTTCTGTCTGTTTGAACATTATAAAGGAATTTCATTAGTATTAAAAATATATTAAAATAGACCGTCAATCACAATATAAGATAATTAAAAGATTAAAATATCATTTTACGTTCCTTATCGAGTACTCGATTTACATGTGGAACATTTACGACATGTTTCGGCTATATATAGCCGTCATCAGGTGTTATGTTATAAACTTTTTAACTGAATTACTGATTTTTACTAATTTTAATGAAAAGAATGAAAACTAAAAATCATTAAAATTAGTAAAAATCAGTAATTCAGTTAAAAAGTGCTGTGGTGCTCCATTTTTACTAAGTACTTGACATTTTCATGGCTTTCGGAGTGTTTACGTTTCTCATGGAGATCTTCGTAACGTGAAACGTTCATATTTCACGCTAGGTTCTGCATGTGAAAGAAGATGAAAACGTCGATGTGACAACTGATGAAGTGAAACGATTTTATTATGGTTCATCTCGGTCACTTCTACAAATCATCTCGTGCACCATGTAGCATACTGCTTATATTGTTCGACTCCTGTGCCTCTTGCTTTGCAGATCACAAACGTAGCAGGTGGGTTCAACATCATTTATGTAGAAAATTCATGAGACTAAAGGAATGTAGTTTTATCTTTCTCCCTTTGTAGCAGTTCTGTGTGTTACAGTATCACCTTGAGAATAGTCGTAGCCACAAAATTAGTTTGTGGAAATTTATTTACAATTTGCATCTGGAGGATTTGTTTTCTGTTATGGAAGAGTTATGTATCTGTTCCACTCAATGGATTAGGCAGTTTTTCCCCTGTTGGGGGGTGGATGCTCAGAAAGGAATGAATCCTTACTGCTACGTGCATTCACAGAGAAGAACTTCATTGTACCTGACAAGCAATATGGAAAGAAACCTGTTCAGAACATGGATGATAGATCGAATGGGCGGCACCAGAAGAAAGGCAGATCTGTGAAGAGGAAGCCTGCATACATGGGAGGTCTTGTTCTAGAGCCTCAGACAAGCTCATTCTGCTTATTGATTTAAATTCGCTGTACCCCAGTATTATACAAGAATATAACATCTGTTTTACCACAGTGAACCTTGGTGTGACCCGAGCCAGTAACGAAAATGAGGTACAGTTGTAAGTGTTGATGTTTCTTTTTTTCACAATCATTCTTCACAGCATTAGGTTTAGTGAGCCTCTCGGTCATATTAACTTGAAAGTAAATATTACATCATTCAGTTGTTAATGAATATATGTATTTATGCTTCTCCGGTTTCTCCGTGGCATCCCAACAATTACTCCATTCACACACAGAAGAAGGCAATGGCAAACCACTTCTGGATCATCTGCCAAGAACGTATATGAACAGGTCCCAGTCCGAGAAAAGGATCGTAGGATCCTCTTCATATGGACCTGTCGTCAGACAGAACACTAAATAAAAATAATAAATAATAAATAAGTAAAGTTGCTAACTTTTGAGCCCTTACCAGCAGTTTCTTCATCATCAGCATGATGAATATCCAGTCTCCTGACCCACAATCATTTAACTCTCTTAGTGCCAAGTCATTTTGTATAAAATTCAGACTTTTTATTTTGGAAATAACAGAGAAATCTTTCATTTTTGTAAGAATACATTTTGTACACTATCTGCTAAAAGAAAGTGTAATGTTTAGTATACAAGATAATTGATATTGTTTTTGTTACGAATTTTACATTTTAAACTTTGAAACGGAAGAAAAGTTTTTAAGCAACACGTACTAATCCAGTAGGATTTGAGGTTTTCATGGCTGTGAGTCTGAAGATGGCTGAAACAATTTTACATCTATACAGTGCACATTATATGTATTGTGTATATTATTTATAATATAAAGTCAAATTTGAACATGAATGGACTTATATACTTATTGGATAATGTCACAGGAGCTGCCAAGTCCTGGGCCGGAAGCTGGGATCCTTCCGACAGAAATCCGTAACTTAGTCGAAAGTCGGTGTGAGGTCAAGAAGTCGATGAAGAATCCTGACCTTTGCCCAGATGTGAAAATGCAGGTGAGAATTAACAGTTACTCAGTGTTAATAATTTTACTTTTCTGTCATCATAGATGGAGCATCAGCAAAAAATTCTCTCTGTAATGTAAAACAGAAAAAACCTTACTAATATGCTCGTAATACAACCAGCTTCAACATGTTCTTTGGGGCATCAAGAACAGGAATTACTGGTCAAATTTAATTTATTTTAAGATATTGTAGATGCGTCATATTGTGATTTATTTAAATAGTATTAAAAATATATTAAAATAGGCCGTCAATCACAATATAAGAATAATTAAAAGATTAAAATATCATTTTACGTTCCCTATCGAGTACTCGATTTACATGTGGAACATTTACGACATGTTTCGGTTATATATAGCCGTCATCAGGTGTTATGTTATAAACTTTTTAACTGAATTACTGATTAATTACTTATATTGTGATTGACGGCCTATTTTAATATATTTTTAATACTATTTAATTTATTTTATTATTCCAGTATAACTTCTACTTTATTGTACAAAACCTAACATAATATAAACGCCCCCCCCCTAAGGATTATTACCTGAGACAGTTGATGAAATAGTTCATATTTTGCATAGTTAATTGAAAAATAATTTATGCATCTACAGTAATATTTATGCTGATGATGATCTTTATCAGCGATATAATTTATGAACATATGCAGTGCATTATTTATACTGATGATCAGATGTGTCGGTAATAATTTATCTGTAGACATCGAGATCATTTTAGTTAGAGATTGACTGTCTTCTGGGTTGTTGCGCCGTGTAGTATAGTAGAAGTTCACTAATACTTGATAGATCCTTTGCTGCCTCTGAAACGTCGGTAAACTTCTTCCAGACCACAACAACCCAGAGGACAGCCGTCTTCAGAACGAAATCTGTGAAAACCTCAAATGCTACATCGTTTTAGCTAATTAAGTGAACTGCCTCAACAGTGTTATGTTCTACCTTGAGTAGTTCAGTAGCAGTTTCCAGTTTTGTTTTTCTATGTTTACGGCAGTGTCAGACGTAGATCGATCCCGTCCTGAGCCACGCCTCGTCTCTTTAATATTGATTTTAATATTTTTTCCCCCTATACCTGCCTAGTTCTCACCTATACTTGAGTTTTCCAGCTAACATTTTTTATGTTTTTATTATCTTATTCTTGCCCGACACATGTCGAGACCATCTCATCCTACTTGGTTTAATCAAAGAATGTTGAACACGTAAATTGTAAGGTTTAGTGAGTGCTGGGGAAGAAGCCACAGATCTTGTACTCTAGTCCTGTTTCAGTGTAACATTCGTCAGATGGCATTGAAGTTAACAGCCAGGGGTTTTCACACGCTCGGTTCTACGCTAAGCCACTTGCAGCGCTGGTCGCGGGTTTGTAGAATGTTGCCTACATGTTAGATGTAGAATATGAGAAAAGCTTTGAATGTAACTGTTCAACTTTCTGCAGTGGTGTAGTTGCTCTGTAGAGGTATTGGCAACATTTGATGTTCAGAAATATTTGTGATTGCTTTAACATCATTCCTTTATTTCCCATGAGTAGTATTCTGTAACTATTGCTTAATACATTCAAATCTGCAGTCAGGTACTTGTGACACAACTCTTTGGGGTTTTTGCAACTGAAATGTTTATATTACACATATTTAAACATCTGTTCTTGTAGTCTGTGTCACAATTTGTAGATGTTTCTGAGAATATACGAGGCTGGTCCACAAAGTAAGTTTCCCTGGGGCCGTTTACAGAAACAAAACACAATTTCATGCAAATGTTTATTGCAACAGATACAGCAAGTGTCCAGCTGTTTTTCAACACATTCGCCACCGGAATTGAGACATTTGTCATACCGTGGGACCAACTTTTGAATACCTGTGTCGTAGAAGTCTGCCGCCTGGGATTGGAACCACTGTGTGACAACCATCTCCGCCTCTCTGTCATTCTCAAAACGCTGACGCTGACCGGACAGGAATTTCTTGAGGTGTAGGAAAAGATGGAAATCACTGGGAGCGAGGTCCGGGCTGTAGGGTGAATGATTAAACACCTCCCAGCTGAACTCCTGCAGGAGACTTGCTGTCCGTCGAGCCGTGTGCGGCCTAGCGTTATCACTGACCGCACTTCACAGTCGGCGGGAGCTGGAATAAGAACCTCCATCTTCAACAGCTGCAACGATGCTACTGTGAGAACGCGGGACGTGCCGTTAGTGCATGCGCCATGCTACGTCATTGCTCTATCACATACGCACAGTCGCTTCGCGCAATATAAGGTTTGCTAGCTGTGGGACGAGTGGGAAACTTACTTTTGGGACGCGCCTCGTAGTATTAAGAGAACATTTTGAGGCAGAAGCAAAAGAATCTCATTGTGATGTAAATACTGCAAATTGAATTACAAATATGTGGTTGCAGAAACGTGCCTGTATGGAAAAATGGCTCGACTGCAGGGGATAGTTTTCTGAATTTTTTAGTTGGTGTTATAGTTTTCAGACTCATTTTTTATTTTTTTTTCCTCCTCCTTTTATTAGCTAAAGGCCGGGAGATTTTTATGAACACCAAGGATCTTACGGAGAAAATGAACTTCCAGGTTATTTATGGAGATACAGACTCTATCATGATCAACACAAACTGTTTGGATTATGACCAGGTCGTCAGGATAGGCCACAAAGTAAGAAACAGACAAGCCAAATAAGACGTGATTCTCGTTTATAAAGGCCAGGCCTTGAACAACATTTTCATTCTTCCATCCTGTTTGTTATGCTTCAGCGTGAGCAAAGGCCACCTTGTGGGTACATTCAGCTTGTCTGTTTTTGTGTGTTTCAGTGGTCATATAAACTATTTGTTCTGCCTTATGAAATTTTTGTGAAATTTGGCGTACGCATTGAGCCGTCGGAGACTTCATCAGACTCGTACGTTTTAATTTCCCACGGTTGGTACTACTAACATGACAAATGCTCAAACTTGTTAGGTGGGATGACAATCCGCTGTGATGGCGTCTTTGCCAAAGGTGGGCGCTGTTGCCCGCGAAGGTTAAGTCTGTGTGCTGAATGGATGTAATAACATTTGGCGTAAACATGGGATTGGAGGCTACACCAAACTCATTCTTTCTAACTTCCTACGGTCATTAATGTGAGTTTGATGTTCAAATATGATGATTATCTGCATTTTTATGTATTTGTTTTGCCATGTGAGTTATGAGTTGTTTTATCCTTTTTTCACTGTTTGTTATACAGGAACTGCTATGAGAAATTGCATGTTACGACAACTGATAGTGCACAATGTTGCACTCAGAAGGTGCACGAGTCATCAGAATTACCTGCACAATTGCCTATCCTAATTTTGAGATTTTTAAATTGGCATAAACGATGTAATGTAATGTTTATCCTCATAAGTGTGAAACGCGTTCCGTACGGCGTCATTTCCCATTTAACACGTGACGCACGACGTTTGAATATGAGGTGACTTCCAGCGGCGTGGCATTAATTTTCATGCTTTCCTTTCCATTCTTCTCGCAGATCAAGGCAGAAGTGAACGAGCTATATCGGCAAGCGGAACTTGACATTGATGGTGTCTTCAAGTACATGTTGCTGTCACAATATCTGGGCTCGCCAGTGGAGAGCTCATCACGCGGCAAGAACTGAAGGGCCTGGGTGTTGTGCGTCGAGACTGGTCACAGCTGTCTGCTGAAGTTGGCAAGTAAGTTACATCACACCATGTGTTTCTTTCATTTCATTTCATACCAAGGAGAAGCTTTCAAAAATTGGTGAAAGTTTTTGATGCTCTTTTATGTATGTGTCCTGTGCCACTATAAAAGTGCTTGTGCTGTTTGACATCAGATTTTGCAGGTGTTTGTCAAGGAGAGAGAAAAATAATGGGGATTGAATAATGTGGTTTGCCTGATGGTCACGATAATCATGGAAAGTGAACTTAACTCTTGATTCGTACTCAGAAGGCATCTGTCCCATGCCTAAGTGTGATTAAATTTTTTTAATACTTTATACAGTGTGTTACTTTAATATTCAAACGCCTTGGTGATCCACTCGAATATGCAAAACTTCCTCTTAGAGATAAATAAATGTCCAGGTAATTACATGTTTGTAAGACTTGAGGTTCTCACAGCGGTGAGTATGAAGATATCCGTCTTCTGGGTTATTGCGCTGTGTAGTCTGGTCGATATTAACCAACGTTTCGGAGGTCATACTGCCTCCGTCATCAGAGTATGAAGATTTCTGTCTTCTGGGTTATTGCGCTGTGTAGTCTGGTCGATGTTAACCAACGTTTCGGAGGTCATACTGCCTCCATCATCAGAGTATGAAGATTTCTGTCTTCTGGGTTGTTGCGCCGTGTAGTCTGGTAGATGTTTACCAACGTTTCAGAGGTCATACTGCCTCCGTCATCAGGGCAATGAGTATGAAGATTTCTGTCTTCTGGGTTGTTGCGCTGTGTAGTCTGGTCGATGTTAACCAACGTTTCGGAGGTCATACTGCCTCCGTCATCAGAGTATGAAGATTTCTGTCTTCTGGGTTATTGCGCTGTGTAGTCTGGTCGATGTTAACCAACGTTTCGGAGGTCATACTGCCTCCATCATCAGAGTATGAAGATTTCTGTCTTCTGGGTTGTTGCGCCGTGTAGTCTGGTAGATGTTTACCAACGTTTCAGAGGTCATACTGCCTCCGTCATCAGGGCAATGAGTATGAAGATTTCTGTCTTCTGGGTTGTTGCGCTGTGTAGTCTGGTCGATGTTAACCAACGTTTTGGAGGTCATACTGCGTCCGTCATCAGAGTATGAAGATTTCTGTCTTCTGGGTTATTGCGCTGTGTAGTCTGGTCGATGTTAACCAACGTTTCGGAGGTCATACTGCCTCCGTCATCAGAGTATGAAGATTTCTGTCTTCTGGGTTGTTGCGCTGTGTAGTCTGGTCGATGTTAACCAACGTTTTGGAGGTCATACTGCGTCCATCATCAGAGTATGAAGATTTCTGTCTTCTGGGTTATTGCGCTGTGTAGTCTGGTCGATGTTAACCAACGTTTCGGAGGTCATACTGCCTCCATCATCAGAGTATGAAGATTTCTGTCTTCTGGGTTGTTGCGCCGTGTAGTCTGGTAGATGTTTACCAACGTTTCAGAGGTCATACTGCCTCCGTCATCAGGGCAATGAGTATGAAGATTTCTGTCTTCTGGGTTGTTGCGCTGTGTAGTCTGGTCGATGTTAACCAACGTTTTGGAGGTCATACTGCGTCCGTCATCAGAGTATGAAGATTTCTGTCTTCTGGGTTATTGCGCTGTGTAGTCTGGTCGATGTTAACCAACGTTTCGGAGGTCATACTGCCTCCGTCATCAGAGTATGAAGATTTCTGTCTTCTGGGTTGTTGCGCTGTGTAGTCTGGTCGATGTTAACCAACGTTTCAGAGGTCATACTGTCTCCGTCATCAGAGTATGAAGATCTCCGTCTTCTGGGTTGTTGCGCTGTGTAGTCTGGTAGATGTTAACCAACGTTTCAGAGGTCATACTGCCTCCGTCATCAGAGTATGAAGATTTCTGTCTTCTGGGTTATTGCGCTGTGTAGTCTGGTCGATGTTAACCAACGTTTCGGAGGTCATACTGCCTCCATCATCAGAGTATGAAGATTTCTGTCTTCTGGGTTGTTGCGCCGTGTAGTCTGGTAGATGTTTACCAACGTTTTAGAGGTCATACTGCCTCCGTCATCAGGGCGATGAGTATGAAGATTTCTGTCTTCTGGGTTGTTGCGCTGTGTAGTCTGGTCGATGTTAACCAACGTTTTGGAGGTCATACTGCGTCCGTCATCAGAGTATGAAGATTTCTGTCTTCTGGGTTATTGCGCTGTGTATTCTGGTCGATGTTAACCAACGTTTCGGAGGTCATACTGCCTCCGTCATCAGAGTATGAAGATTTCTGTCTTCTGGGTTATTGCACTGTGTAGTCTGGTCGATGTTAACCAACGTTTCAGAGGTCATACTGCCTCCGTCATCAGGGCGATGAGTATGAAGATTTCTGTCTTCTGGGTTATTGCGCTGTGTAGTCTGGTCGATGTTAACCAACGTTTCGGAGGTCATACTGCCTCCGTCATCAGAGTATGAAGATTTATGTCTTCTGGGTTGTTGCGCCGTGTAGTCTGGTCGATGTTAACCAACGTTTCAGAGGTCATACTGCCTCCGTCATCAGGGCGAAGATGTATATTCATCGCCCTGATGACGGAGGCAGTATGACCTCTGAAACGTTGGTAAACATTGACCAGACTACACAGCGCAATAACCCAGAAGACAGAAATCTTCAATTACATGTTTGTCAAAAAATGACTGCTGTTTGTAGTGAGAAAGAACTAGTGGGAGCAATACAACGTTTGCTGCTAATGCTAGTTCTAAACCTGCAGTGAACTCAGCGTATCATGTTTAATCGTGCTCGTTCAACTGTCAGTTTCTAATTGTCTAAATAGTTTAGTATGTGTCACTATTCATCTTCTTGTCAGGTACATTCTACAGCAGATCCTGTCAGATCAAAAAGCTGATGAGAGACTCTCACAAAAATCCATGGGCATCTGGAGAGACTGAGAATGACCCAGTGCCTCTGACATTGCTTACAACCACAAAGCAGCTCACCAAGAATCCAGAAGAGTACGCAGACAAGAACAGTTCGCCCCACGTACAGGTGGCGTTAAGACTTGATCGGCATGTTGGACGGAAATTGAAACAAGGCGACACTGTCACTTACATCATTTGTGAGGTGAGACTGAAGAGTGTTTTGTTGGTTGACATTTGAGATTCATGGTGTTGAGGTTGCTGCCTCCATTTTCATTTCTGCAGATGGAGGCAGTATATTCCTCTGAAGTGTTGGTATCTACCTAAAAGTCTGTATAGCTTCGCAATGCAGAAGGCAATATCAGGATTGTGTTAGTTGCTTTCTTATATCAGAAATGTAAAGAAACGACCATCGTTCAGGAGGCTATATTTTGAAAACTATATTTATAACCAAAATTTATTATCTTGAGCGAATATTACTAAAGTGATTACATGTTATGATGGAAGTGAAACTGTTTTCACTGAACAGAATTGAGTAGTTTGTTTCTCCAAAGTTAAATATTTAATTTCCCAGAATATTATTGTGGTTTATGTGTTAATTTTCTGTACTGTCCTGAGATCTTACGGAATGCTTGGGAATCACGGAAAGTAACTCAGAATGACAACATTAATAATATATCATGTTTTTTTTATAATTTTTTAGCATTTCACTATTGGGGATTATTGTATAGTCTAAACCAGGGGTGGCCAACCCAAATGATCTTTCAGGCCATTTTGGAAATGCATCATAACTCCGCGGGCCACATATAAAATTACGTATCCCCATATTAGATTTAGATACACTATAGACATTTTTTTGAGTGAAAAATTGAAACATAATGAGTTATTATTATTGTGTTTACTATTATTCTTACATGTAAACATAGATAATATAATAATAATAATGAATAAAAGAGGCAATATCTGTCATATATTCGCAAGAATATTATTTTAAAATCAAAGTTAATTTTTTCTCATAATTTCGACAGATAATTTTTGAATATATGGATGCACAAATAATGTATTTTTTTAATACATTGGTTTTCACTACTTTGGCCATTATAAAATAAATATATTTTGTAAAAGTGTGACGAATCTCGCGGGCCGGAAAAATATTCAAGGCGGTTTGGCCACCCCTGGTCTAAACTATGGAGGTTTTACTGTAGTTTTTAGTATTGGCTTTATAACATCCTACTTTGTTATTTTTCTGCATTGATGATAACTGCGCTTAGGAATATTGGACAAAGATTTCATCATTATGTTGAACTGTACCTTTTATAGGATGGAAGTAACCTTGGACACACACAGAGGGCTCCTCTCCTCCTAACTTCCTCGTGAGGAAGTTAGGAGGAGACTAAAATCCGGAAATGCTTGCTACTTCTCGGTTCAAAATATTTTGCCTTCCCGTCTGATTTCTAATGCTACGTTTACACGGCGAGAGTTGAGACCGGCAGTTGGTCTTCAGTCATGTATATGGAGAGAGGTATCGGAGGGTGTTCGGACGTTGAGAGAATGTTGCTACTGTCAGCCTAAGAGATTCTCTGAATTGAGCGAAATATATCTCTAAATGTCGAGCTTCTCTCATGGCTATTTACACGGCGAGGCACTGAGAGTGGCTATAATGAGACTTAACGGAACTCTACATGGAGTTGACAAAGAACTGGAGCCGCCATAGGTCAGTGTGTTTGGAATGGCAGACGAACAGCAACGTGTTGCGGCAGCTGCGGTAAATTTAATTCTCTTGAAGAGGAGGAGACGGAGAACAGTTTGGGTGAAGCCCTGGATTTCACGGCGTAGTAGTCATGGGGCATATTCGCGCCTTGTCAGGGAGTTGTGGGTGGAAGATCTCATCCAGTTACGGAGTTTACTAAGAATGTCGTCGACAGATATAGAAGAAATAGCGACATACTTCTCTCGAGAAACTTCATATTTTCGATGTACGGCCATTGCGATCTGAATGTGTCTGTTGCGCCGTGACCCGACTTTTAGGTCTGTCTCTGTATGATTTTTCAAAAATATTCCACAGACATGTCGATTTGTCACCAATCAAACGTTTCATTTCTTCGGCAGTCTACATCTTCGTTCTCCTCGCCTCCTCCAGTTCTTAACAGTTACCACTAAGGGTCGTAATGCGATATTTAAGCATCATGTTGAGGTACTATTTTAACAACAGAATAAATGTGCGTCCAAGTACACACATACATAGCAATGATATATGATTACTGCTCAAGATAAATGTAAGATGACTCAGAATTTATTTTAATTTCTTATAATGTTTTAATGTAGAGAATATGAAACACGCAACATTGACTATTCAGTTAATGCGCCGAAATAATGTAAAATTATAATTTGTGTAAAAAGTCAAGGGACCGGATGATGAACTAAAACATGCTGCCAAAAAATTGTAAAAATAAAACAAAGTTTGTACAACTTTTTGAGTGGACAGAGATAGTACGCTATTGTCATTGTTACAATCATAAGTTTACTGTCCATTCACATTTTTTCAGATTCTGTCTGTTTCAAAATTTGTGTGGACATTTAGAATTAATGATTTTGGTTTAGTTTGAACAGTGAGAAAGTAATTGGGTTAATTGTTAATGTCTAGAGTATGTTGTGTCATAACAGAATGTACCTGAAAAGCAGAACCACAGTTTGAGAAATATAAAAACTGTATTAAACTTCATAAAAGTATATTGATAACAGTTGTAAAATTCAAACAGTATCAGTATTTCAAATATTTTTCATATTGATACTTTCTGTAAATGCACAAGTTTCAAATTCTCTAGATGCCATTATCTATTTTCTCTTAGATTGCTAAAATCTTTTTTTGTCTACAATTTTTCTTTATTCACAAATATAAGGACCTTCCCCCACACACACACACACACACTAAAAATAGAATCAAAAATGTTTTATGGTTGGGATACAGAGGGTGAGAGCACCAAAATTACCATTTGAAAAAAGCCTTTTTGTTCCATTGGCAGATATTATACACAAAGCCATCGATCATATTAATTTTACTATTTCAGATGAATTCACTGAAGTATTAAAAATATTTTAAAAATTGGCCGTCAATCACAATATAAGATACTTAAAAGATTAAAATATCATTTTACGTTCCTTATCGATTACTCGATTTACATGTGGAACATTTACGACATGTTTCGGCTATCATAGAGCCGTCATCAGGTGTTATGTTATAAACTTTTTAACTGAATTACTGATTTTTACTAATTTTAATGATTTTTAGTTTTCATTCTTTTCATTAAAATTAGTAGAAATCAGTAATTCAGTTAAAAAGTTTATAACATAACACCTGATGACGGCTATATATAGCCGAAACATGTCGTAAATGTTCCACATGTAAATCGAGTACTCGATAAGGAACGTAAAATGATATTTTAATCTTTTAATTATCTTATATTGTGATTGACGGCCAATTTTAATATAATTTTAATACTATGCACTATACTCGTTCCAGAAGAGACATTCCAAAGTTGCTTGATCATTATTATTGCAGAATAAGAGAAACGTGTGTCCAGCGAAAGGCGTCTGGAGGCCGTCGGCATTTTTAAGGAGTAACGCGTCGACTCGTTGGATTGTCCTGAACTTAAATAGATTTACAGAAGATCGTGAACTGAGGTGAGTGAATGCTGTAACAAAAAAAATTGTGCATTATTATATAATTTTCAGCTTGAAGAAAATGCTAAGAGCCTCTTATGAATAGGAAGAATTGTTTTCGGCTCAGTACACTTTCACGTTTAGGCCATGTAGGCAGTCGGGATTTTTGATCATGGACTGTTCAATTTATGCACCCAAGTCTTTGATCACAAAATTGTGGGATAAGTTGTGTGAAGAATTCAATTAAGTATGGTATAACCTTGTCACCCTTGGTGCTCACCGCTGACACAAGGTTCGCGGGTTCAAACGTGACCGAGAATGATGGATTTTTTAAGGGCGATAAAAATCCATAGGACAGCTTCCTTCAGAGGGGGAAATGAAGCCGGCGAGATGTTTCGTAAGCAAAAGTTGCCATTTCTCACCCAAGTCTCTCCTGATTCTCTACTAGATGGCTGTGGCTGTCAAAATCAGGATTGAGTAGAAATTGTGCAGAGTCAGTGGGCTGGTCACTCACTACTCAAAGATGCACACATTTTTTTTTTTATTTATTTAGTGTTCTGTCTGACGACAGGTCCATATGAACAGGATCCTTCCATCCTTTTCTCGGACTGGGACCTGTTCATATACGTTCTTGGCAGATGATCCAGAAGTGGTTTGCCATTGCCTTCTTCTGTGTAATTGTTGGGATGACACGGAGGAAAACTCCGTGTTGCCTAGGCCTCGGCGTTGCCCAACACAAGTTATAAATTCGAACCCGAGACCCCAGGATTACAAGGCCAGCGTTCTAACCGCTAGACCACCGTGGCTATCGATGCACACATATCAAAAAACAAAGGCCTATGCTCTGGAAAAGAGCTTGGGTTAATAATAGCTGGTCCTTCCGTTTATTTGGTCATCTCACGTTCCTTCTTCCTGATGGTTCATAGAGCAGTAGTCTGTGTGGAGGCATTCTGGTCACGTGTTCATACCAATCTTTCCTATATGTGCTGATAATACTGGTGATATATATATATATATATATATATATATATATATATATATATATATAAAAAATATTTTGTGGCCCTGAATGAGCTCTTATGAAGAGATGGAAGGGGGAGGGTCATGTGTGTACCTAAGACTTTTCCCCCAAATTATATGCTTATTTTTTTGTTAAAAATGTTCACTGTACTTAAAATAAGAAGCTGTTCGTTTATTAGATTTCGTTTTAAAAAATTTCTTTATATATATATATATATATACGGTAAATTTAAGCGAAAGGCCATGACATACTGTGCATTTTTAATCACACCATTAAATGCTGAAACGAGACGTACGCCTATGGGAGATGAATAATTCAACCTAACCTTCCCTGCGTCACTTTTCTTAAAACAGCTGCGTGCCGACTTCCGATAACACTGCCCACTGTCAAACGACATGGAGCGAAGCTCTCATGAGAAGCTGATAGTCGATCGGTTTATTCGAAATATAACATCCTTTAATGGAAAAACAACAATATTATTGCTCTTTTTAAAGTAACTCGCCACCCCAAAATAACCTGAGAACAATGCTTCTATAAAGTTCGTTTTAATATTATATTTTCCCTTCCACACCAACGTCTTTCGAGTGTTTTGTTCCCTCAAGTTAAGCATTTCTCATCTTTCCTACGCGTGCCATATGACCCGCCCAGCTAATTATCCTTATTTTATAATGCAATTAAAATTTGTTATATTTCAATCGGCACTACGCACACGAGGTCATATGTTCCGTTCCTTGCTGTAATGCACCTACTTTGTTCCACAACACGACAGATTCAGGTGGAGCTGGTAGGATAATATTAAAGTGGGTCTTAAGGAAATTCTTTGTGTGCGGGGGACAGGTCAAATTGTGGTTTTGTGAAGACAGTGACAATTCTTCACTTCCCATAAAAATGAACATTTTCTGGCTGGCTGAGCGACTATCAGCTTACAACGAAGACTGTACTATATGGAGTTACTTAATAACAAATATTGTATGAAAACGTGAAGTAAAAATTAAGTTTAAGAGGTTAACAATTTTAATGCGCACAAATCCACCATCATATTTGACTGCAAGTATAGTTGCGTAATTTGCAGGGGTATCAATGCTACGTGAAACCGTAGCAGAACGAGCTTATGTTTCGGAAAACTATAACCGGGTTCAAAATGCTTCTTTCTCTCCGTTGAGAGAGTCTAAAAGTGAAAGCAGGAACATCAAGCTATATGACGTACTACGTACGTCAATGCTCGCTTGTGTAGTAAGATCAGAATCCAATACAACTCGCAAACAGCGAACAGGCACCGAGGAAATTGGATTACAGCTGACGCCCGGACTGCCTCTAGCGTCACATTTTAAAACTTCTTTTGTGAGAAACGCGTACATCATTTCGCAGATCTTGTCGCATTAGTTAAAACCAGTAACACGAGTCGGATTGCCACATATAACAATAATATGGATGTCAGAGCGTACGCAACCCAGAACTGACATAAGTTCTGTTTTTCAAAAAAAACAAATTACAATGAAACCACAAAACAAAAACCATTGTCATATTTAGTGCTGGAAATGTCCACCTCGTTGAGTTAACCTCTTCCACGTATTTGATGCAATACGGTGAAGAGTTTCTTCAGTCACGGAAATGGTTCACCAGACCAGACGCTGTTCATTTTTTTCGTACAGGACAATCGATAAAAAAACATCCCTAAACTCGTTCTGACAATTAAGATCGAGATGCCAGATAGAGTTCGATAATGAACACTCTTTACGCTCGTAAAAAAAGACGCCCTTCGAACTTCGATTGTTTGAAGACAACTGACGAACTAGTGCGAGCAGGTTACAACATGACGCGACCTGCGTTGGCTTTTGTTTCACTCACAGCGATATTTTCTGTTTACTAATCGAATGGAATCGAAATTCAGGCAACTCTCTCTGTCTACGAACTTTCGATTTACGAACGTCACAATTAAGGCTTTGACCGGGATGTTCTTTTGTTAAATCTTATGTGTTACCGCCTGATTCGACTTCTAATGGTTAAGTGAAAAGTTTTCTTCGCGGTACGGTCTGGATTCGTAAATATTATGAAGACGATCTTCGGCTTCGAAGGGTTAACCAGCTGATTTTCGTAATGGTGAGGTGTAGTGTTTTCTTCGCGGTACGGACTGAATTCATAAATAATATTCAGACGAGATCTTCGGCTTCAAAGGGTTAATTCAAATTTTCTCAAAGTCGCCAATAGATACAGTTCCTTATAAAACAAAATGCCAAACATAATTGTAAGATTTAAATAAATAAACTTTTAAAAATGTATTTATTACAATAATTATCAGAAAGTTACTATATGATAATTTATACGTGGTTTTAATACTTTAAAATGACTGCTAACGTATACGATAAGCTCAGGAATGCAAGATACACTTAACTAACAACGTCTTGGAGTTGTCTGTATACTGAAATACCGCTACTGCGTGACTTTCTGGTCACCTTGTAGTTGTATACGTCGCTGGTTGGTCGCTTCTCGTGCGACTGTGACAGCTGATACTTGATACCCGGACCTACTCAACCTCTACGTCACGGAGCAGGCAAGGAAACCCTATGGACAGGGAAAACACTGCCCGTATACACATCGATGCCTACTGGGCAGGCGTATGACATGACATGTTAATGACAGACCGTGTTCCATCGCATGACGGCGTACAATCAGAGAAGGCACGAATCAGTTGATATCGTCTTCAATATCTGAATCCGGTCGCCGAACAGAACATGAAGACGGCCCCACGGCGTCTCTGCTGTCCGGACTGGCGCCACGACGCGAGATTCTTCCTCGTTTCTTTGCATTTAATATCTCTCTGGTCACTTCAAACAAAAACGAAAGCTGTACACAATTGTTGTTACGGGCTTGAAGGTAAGACGTCTTTTGGAAGAGCTGAGCATAGACGGAAGGATAACATTAATATGGATCTTAAGAGTACTAAGGAGACACGGGGCGAACTGGATTAATCTGACTTAATGACAGAGCCTGGGGGCGGGCTCTTGTGAATGCTGTGATAAAATCCCCGGATTTCAAGTCATATCCATCTCTATCGAGTGATACGTCACTGAAGTTCTAGTTAAAATGTTACTCGAACTACGAAGTCATCGCCACGTATTTCTTAATATGTCAGTTTATATCTCGCATAAATTTAATGTCAATAATTACAATACTTTCTGATTCATCCTCCATCTCTGAGTCAGTCTTTATCAGCTTCTCGTTAGCGTTCTGTTGCTTTGAGCCCTCTTCCATAGAACCTCCTGTTTCGACATTCAAGTTTCCAAGGTACTAATACGACAGTCATTAAAAGTGATGACCTGAAGTAACAGCTTTGATTACACTTAATCCAACAACTCCTGTCTGTGATACTCGCTACTGTACACGACTTTCACTTTGATGTCATGTACAGACATGAACATACTTTGATAGACTTTTCTTTTGCGTCAGTCAAAAACCCTAAATCTTGGATACTTTCATTGCTTAAGCAGGCAATGTGCCGTTTGGTACCAACACCAAAATTCTGTAGCTTTCGAACGAGGCTCGTAAAAGATCTTCAGTGGTGGACAGTTTATAGAAGAACGTTGTCTAGATTGCCCTATTCATTTCTTCCACATTTCCAGTGTAATGCCTGATTTCCAAGACAGAATATGTTTTTATAAAAGCCATTTCGGCCTTGGAATCATCAGCAGTAACAACCTGTTTTCCATCAAACGAGCAAATTTTCCTACGCCAGAAAAATAATCATCGGTCCGTAGAATTATTCCCACGTTTGGTGATCGTGATGTGTCTCCCGTGTGCCACAGAAATTAACAGAATTACCAACTTCGCGGTGGTGGAGAATCCATTTTTGAACCGACAACACTTACGCCCAACTGATCTGAATACTTCACTTCATTCACGGAAAGAGGAGGTTACTTGCCGTGTTCACAAGAGCCCGCCACATGTCACTATCACGAGTCTAAAGATACATTTTAATATTATCTTCTTATCAAAGCTTAGGTACTGAACGTTTCAGCCAAGTAATTGGCACTCCCACTTCGTGTTCGAAAAGTCCCTGGTTCAAATCTAAACCTTGAAGCTTTTGATGTTAACTCAGTCCTTTCAGTTCGTTACCGGAATATTTCAAATCAAGCCATGGCCGATTTCTACATATCCTTTTGAATTAGTTCATTCTTGATCGTCCAATTATTCGACGCTGTAAATTCTACGCTGCTCACAGCATCGTTTAATGAACAACAAACTCGTACGTCTTCCGAGAGGTTACTTTCCTTCAGGCTTTACCATTCCTCGGGCACTCCGTGTGTGATCTTCCATTACAAATGACAAACGATGTTAGAAAAATTACTTTGAGACGAAATGCGGGTCTTCTGCTGATAACTCATAACACAGTTGCTATATCACGGTAGTCGTGATAAAACCGTGCGTTTCGCCTACGTCACTCACTTGCGGGTGGAATGAAGACAAACGAATGTACTAGACATTACCGAAACACGAATTGAGACAACGAGCTTCGAAGTACTGCCGCTGGAACATGATGTTTTTAGTATGGGTAGTACATACTTCCATGTCTTCTACCCCTCCCGCCCCTCCGAATACCACGCCTTTATTTCTACCGTACGTCGAACGCACGTGTTCATCCCTTTTACATGTTTAAGAAGTAGCAATAGCCTTTCTAATAAAAGTAGACATACCGTATACTATTAAAGTCTCATTGTGATTTATAATATTTAAACCTTTGAAGCCGAAACTAATCTACGTAACATTTAAGAATCCAGCCCGTACCGCGAAGAAAACACAACACCTCACCATTGCGAAGATCGACCGGTTAACGCTGTTTAAGGAAATGATCGATGTTTGCACTGAGAATCACACGAAACCACGAACTCAAAATACAAGAGTTACTGACTTTTAAATGAGCCGGTACATATAATTACCTTTCGGATTGAAATGATTTTCGTCGTTAGGATGTGAATGGTTATATAAAGCGTGTGGTCCAATGTTTTAAGAAGAGGGTTTGGAATACGATTTGAGATGATTTGCTCAGAAATACTGACCTCGGTAAGAAGAGTTGCCCTCTGCCACGCGTTCCCAACCCACTTTAACAATTAATAATTCTGCATTTTTCCCACAGAGTTTATTTATTGATTTCGTAAGATTAACAGCAATTTTTCCCCTAAAACGGAATAACAAGTTGATTATTTTAATGCGGAAACATTACGATTTTTTTACGTTTAAAGTGCATTTTTATATATTAATTCATATGATATTCGAGCTTTAAACAATTAAAACACGTTTTATGTTCATAATCACTTTATCGTAACGCCTGAGTCATTTCCCAGCGTGACCAGTCGGTAGATAATCAATAAATAATCCAAACTGATATTAAGAGACTTTTGAGTACAAGAACGTAAGAGATTAAACACAAACTAAGGCAAGAAACATAAGAACAACCTGCTGGTTGCCAACTTAGTAAGAGAACAATTACTATTTAGAGTTTTGTAATGCAATGATAATTGCAACGCTGAATTCCTCTCAGATTCTATTATCGAAGTGCGTTTTAGAGCCACCCCCCACCAACTTGCTTCATCGCAGTTCGTTCAGTTGTCATGCAGCTTAGGCCATTCTTTCACTAAATAAATTTCAATTATACACTCGCTAAATAGCTCAGTGTTCCACTGAAATCTTATGACGTCATGGGGCAACCGATCTCATGTATACCAGATACGCTGCTGAGATCATAAAAATTATTTTATGTTTATCAGAGGACCAAACACAAAGGGCACAGTGAAAACCATTTTCAAATTTAAAATTCTTGCGTGTGTGTGGGAAATTATTTTTTGTAGCTATTATGGTATCGCACGTTGTGAAAACCAAATGATTTGGGCATGTATCGATGGGAGAAGTCAGCAAAATCAGCATCACAGTGAACCCTCGAGTGTAGAGTTCGAAAATAGAAAAAAGGGGCACAAGTTTGGGAGGGGGGAGAATGAAGAGTTAGGATCATTTTTATCAAAATCTTGTGAGTGTAATTATTTCACTATTAATGCAACTGTTCATTTTTGTGCCATTTACAGTTTATAAAATGTTCGAAGGTGACTGTATTCTTGCAGAAATCGACGGACGTTTCATAGGTGCTTACTGCCTCCATCGTCGCCCTCATTCCACTATCTTAACACTTCTAGGTGACTTACGGTCCTATAAATCACGACGTTCTTGCTCATGCATTGTCCTAAATTGCCCCCTTAGATCTCCTTAGGTCCATATATTTTCCCAGCCACCTCGTTTTAGAACGCTTTAAGTGTCTGTATTTTATAGAAGAAAGTTGTACAAGATGGCTAAGTGGTACATATGAACTAACGCTGTTTCAGATGTTAGAAAACGAGTAACAAATTGAAAGTTTTTATTTAGTACACAAAAATGAGGAAACACTTAAAGGCACTTCTGTTTGGTAACGTGCATCCACAACAAGCATTTTAAATGGAATGATATGATGTGGGACAGTTTTAGATTCAAACTATTTTAACATTTAAGATGAGGAAGTGTGTCAGGTGGAGTTTTCTGTATTTGGATTTTGTTTCGTAATAATTGATATGTGTTTGTGTAGGAGGCGGTTGGGTTGATGGATTCAGCCCTGATACAAAGGAGTCTACACCAGGGCTGGAAGATGTAGAAGCTCTGATGACAACCGTTGTTTCACCAATTGGCAGAAGCGAAACAAAAAAAGTGAGTGTACTGGAATTACTTAGAAATTTAAATCAGGAATTACATTTAACTTTTCTCTGTCTGTCGCAGTTGCATTCCTAGAAGCTGGTTTTCTACTGGTTGTAGGTCACATATGTCGCTAGTTGGCATGAGAATACACGTGTTTTATATAAAATGCGTAGCTTTCACAGCAGCAGTCGTTAATAAATGAGGACAGGTGGTCTGCGAAATGTCGGAGACTTCTAACCATTTTACGCACCTGATGACCTCAGAGGATTTTATTAGCATGTGTTCTATCTGGTTTTGTTGTTTTTCTTATTTTATGATACTGTTGCATCTTGTTGGCCATTGCGCCTTCATACATTTGGAATCAATTGACAGATTTTTTTTACAACTTCTTCTTGTGTAAAAGGTTGATCAATTGTACATAAGCTATAACACTAAGCCTGACAGTAGAAGGGTTAATTGTTTGCTGTGGTGGCCTGAATGCTTTTAAAATCAAAATTTATTTCTAGTTTGTCTGATGACAAAATATTTATGTTTGAATGATGATATACACAGTGTGTCCCAAAATTTTCTGGAATGGTTTAAAAAACACGCTTATCTTCAATTAATTAAATTTTTCATTGCATATTATTATAAATACATTCCATATTCAGCAATGCAATCTTCATACTCATCGCCCTGATGACGGAGGCAGTATGACCTCTGAAACGTTGGTAAACATCGACCAGACTACACAGCGCAACAACCCAGAAGACAGAAATCTTCATACTCATCGCCCTGATGACGGAGGCAGTATGACCTCTGAAACGTTGGTTAACATCGACCAGAGTACACAGCGCAACAACCCAGAAAACAGAAATAATCATACTCATCGCCCTGATGATGGAGGCAGTGTGACCTGTGAAATGTTGGTTAACATCGGCCAGACTACACAGCGCAACAACCCAGAAATCTTCATACTCATCGCCCTGATGACGGAGGCAGTATGACCTCTGAAACGTTGGTTAACATCGACCAGACTACACAGCACAACAACCCAGAAGACAGAAATCTTCATACTCATCGCCCTGATGACGGAGGCAGTATGACCTCTGAAACGTTGGTAAACATCTACCAGACTACACGGCGCAACAACCCAGAAGACAGACATCTTCATACTCATCGCCCTGATGATGGAGGCAGTATGACCTCTGAAACGTTGGTTAACATCGACCAGACTACACAGCGCAACACCCCAGAAGACAGAAATCTTCATACTCATCGCCCTGATGATGGAGGCAGTATGACCTCTGAAACGTTGGTAAACATCGACCAGACTACACAGCGCAACAACCCAGAAGACAGACATCTTCATACTCATCGCCCTGATGATGGAGGCAGTATGACCTCTGAAACGTTGGTTAACATCGACCAGACTACACAGCGCAACACCCCAGAAGACAGAAATCTTCATACTCATCGCCCTGATGATGGAGGCAGTATGACCTCTGAAACGTTGGTAAACATCGACCAGACTACACAGCGCAACAACCCAGAAGACGGAAATCTTCATTGTTTAAAGCTGCTCTTTAGATCCTAAGGAAATAGGTTACGGCAGTGTTAGGCAAATGGAATTGGTTCAGGATCATGCCTAGAGATAAGCTTTGTTATTATCAATGTTGCAATTTCAGGTTGTGTTAACAGAGAATTAGTTAATTTGTTATAAAGATCACTTCTGGAGCAAACACCTGGTCATTTACTGTTGTAAGTGATTCTCTCTTTCTGACCTGTATGTATATTATTCATGTGTTAGGATTTTATTTGACACAAATGAAACGGAACTTCTGCTATTGCAGTGAACAGGAAATTCTGCGGAAGGAATTCAAGTCGCAGTACGCTGTAAGGGGCCGGCTGGGACAACGAATCCAGGAGCTGGAGGAGGAACTGGAAAGAGTGCGTGAAGAAGCAGAACACACAGCTGAGGCTTCCAAATCTGATGACGAAGTATGTGTGTTGTTCTTTTTTAGAAGCACTTTGCCTGTTCCTTTCAAATCTCTGCTTCGTGGCGCCATCAGTTTTGTTTCATTACTGAGTATTTTAATTTTAAATGAGATTAGACCGATTTTTTATATGATAAGAGGTACGGTGCCATTTTAATATGTTCTGTCAAAGAGGAGCAAAGTGTTAAATTTACTCATGTGTTCTAAATACTAAAAAAACTGCTCTGGGAATCAAAAAAATGTTGTTTCTCTTGCAAGCAGGAGGATGTCCCAATGGCACAGAGGAAGCTTTTCATGAGGGTAGAAATGACGCGAGTGTTAACGGAAAGGAACCAGTACAAGGAACGATTAATTTAAATGCAGGAAGCCGTTCGCTGGACAGAGATGATTCGAGCCAGTCTGAATGATACCACATATGGAAATTGTAAGTGTGATTTATATTCTGTGTGCTGCGGAGGATAATCTTATTTTTTTTTGGTTAGATGACTTATGGATATGCTGAGAGTTAAAGGTTTTTACATAAGATTTGAGGTTTTCACCTTTGCATGTTTTGTCTGTTTTGGAGCTCCATATATACCATATAATTATTTTATTTCAGAAGTTTGTTTGTGTGAGGGCGAGACAGGAAATGTGCATGTCTTGACACTTGATAAATTCAGTATTCTGGTGTGTTATCATTTGCATTTAACTAATTTTTCTTTCATAAGATAGTGTAATTGCGTCATATTGTGAATATTCTAAAAATTATTTATTTTCATCCGTCTTATCACAATATTTAAAATTTCTTATAATTAAGATAATAAAATATCATTGATGTTCCATATCGATTGATCGATTTACATTTCGGAACATTTACACATCAAGAACATCAATGATATTTTATTATCTTAATTATAAGAAATTTTAAATATTGTGATAAGACGGATTAAAATAAATAATTGTTAATTTTTCTTTGAAAGAGAATTATGTTAAATTTGTTAAGCATTTTTCTTTGTTTTAATATTCAGTATTTTAATAAAGTTTCCCCTTCCTCCAAACAGAGATTGCATCTCGGAAGCAGTAATTAGTGTGCATACAAAGCAGTCGGAACCAGACACCTCCAATTGCTGCCAGAGTTATGAATGTATGGAGCTCTGTCTCCACCGCTAATTCAAGCACTTTAGTGTGTGTGTGTGTTTGCATTTTCCACCTCCCTATGATTCTGAAAAGTGAGTCATGCATTTCTTTGTGCTTCAGGCATCAGTCAGTACGTACAGCATTGCACGTTCCTCGGACTGACACAACCTGAAGCCTGTCTTGCATCTTTTAGTGTTTGTGGGATGCCGACGTCTGTGAAGAAGTGAAAGTGAATTTTTCTTTTCAAATGTTAATAAAATTTACAGTGACTGATAATTGTGTTTGTTTTCAGTTGTAGCAACTTGTTCAGCGCAACAGAAGGACCTCAATGAAAACTTCAGCCTTATGTTAATGTGCGCTACAGTGCACCTACGCACCTTGTGAGCCCACCACGAGGAAGCGCTCGCTAAATGATCGCAAACGTGGTCTTGACTTCATGGATGGCGAACTGTGAGCATTTCTATTCTGAAGGGTTCTGACAATGGTGTAATACAATCTGGATTGTTGAGTTTTTGGGGCCTTGTCTAGTGATTGAGGTTTGCTCATTCTGACGGACCCCACAGAGTATGTGCCCGTCCCTATCACCACACCTGAAGACGAGGACAGATGAGTTCCCAGAACACTGTGTACTTTTACGTCAGACGACGGACGAGGTCCGAAAACCCAGCAAAACAGATTGGGAGCACTTTGTATCTTACATATTCTAGATATGTATATTTAGAAGTCCTCTGTCTGTCTGTAAAGGACTGATTACATTTATATTGAGAATCATATAACCTGGCATAGTTGCTGTGATTTTGACAGCGGAGGAAAGTGCCATACAAACTGTGGCACTGTCAAATCTTCATATCCATTCTCCTGTCTTTCTTAAGCTGAATCATGTTATTCATATACAGGAACAGTAAAATTCAGTTTTGAACATTTACACAGTGTGCAGGATGCAGGACTTCAGGTTAATGATTATTTATTTTAATCCGTCTTATCACAATATTTAAAATTTCTTATAATTAAGATAATAAAATATCATTGATGTTCCATATCGATTGATCGATTTACATTTCGGAACATTTACACAACATGTTTCGGTTTTTATAAAACCATCATCAGGTGTAAAATATCTACAAACTTAAAACTCAAATATGATTCCATTTGGTGATGTTTTGATTACGTTTGTTTTTCCATTTTTGGGCGAAGGTGTTGTCTTTTCTTAAATTTTATTAGATGTACATATCGGTCTGTAAGTAGAAGATTGAAAGAAACACTAAAGAATTTGAAAGAATTTATAAAAGAATTTAGAGAATAAAATGCAAAATATATAAATTATAGTTAGAAAGTAACAATAAAATATAAATAAAAATAAAATAAAAGTAAATCTAAAATAA
Source organism: Zootermopsis nevadensis (assembly GCF_977971745.1). Taxonomy (NCBI): domain Eukaryota; kingdom Metazoa; phylum Arthropoda; class Insecta; order Blattodea; family Termopsidae; genus Zootermopsis; species Zootermopsis nevadensis. Next base: position 27,737 of record NW_028259177.1, read on the forward strand.
AACATACCAAAGATGTAGGAGTGTTTGTTCCATATGTCCAGAAGTGCTAGTGTCTTCGAATAGGTTAATGGTTGTTATGATTTTGCGTACCTCCATAACAAACTCAATGAAGTGGAGTCCTTGAGAAGCGTCATTTGCTAGGAAAGAAATTACCTCCCTTCTTTATAACCCGAAGTTGGTGACCAAGTAACTAAATTATTGCGTCCGTGGAGTACTTTGAGAAAATATAAGTCTTATTATCTACGGATACCAGATCTGCAGAGAAGCTCGCCGCTCGCCGTGCAACTGAGAGACGAGAACGGTACAGACAGGTGAGAGCCCGTGTTCTTAAGGATGACGGACGGCTACAAGCGTACGGTTGGAATTTCCAGGATCTGCGAGTTCGGTTGCACAGACCACACATGTTATCTCCGTCTAGTCAATTAATCTTTTAAGGTCTCGCTTTTTTCAGAAGTACTGTATTGTACGTTTATACCTGTGTCCATACCACTGTATCATTCATTTCACACATTTTTTGTAGTCTTACAGTCTGTTACTTGTTCATATCTTGATTAATGCCACTGCTTGGAAGTTAAAATACGAGACGTGGCACGACGATGCAGTACTTTCTTAAATGCCCAGGCCCCTTTTGTTTAATATAGTACAACTCAAATGTCTCATCAGCTACTTGATATAAATTCATGGTTTTAAAGTAAATAGTATTAAAAATATATTAAAATTGGCCGTCAATCACAATATAAGATAATTAAAAGATTAAAATATCATTTTACGTTCCGTATCGAGTACTCGATTTACATGTGGAACATTTACGACATGTTTCGGCTATATATAGCCATCATCAGGTGTTATGTTATAAACTTTTTAACTGAATTACTGATTTTTAATGATTTTTAGTTTTCATTTTTTTTTATCAGTAATTCAGTTAAAAAGTTTATAACATAACACCTGATGACGGCTATATATAGCCGAAACATGTCGTAAATGTTCCACATGTAAATCGAGTACTCGATACGGAACGTAAAATGATATTTTAATCTTTTAATTATCTTATATTGTGATTGACGGCCAATTTTAATATATTTTTAATACTATTTAATAAATCACAATATGATGCACCTACAATATCTTATATGTTTTAAAGTAAGTTATTTCTGGAACATCGTATTTAATCTTACCTAATTTTTAGGATTTGGAGGCAGTTACTGAGTGTTGAAACAGCGCGACAAACTTTAGAATAAGTGTCTCCTGTTTATTTCTTTTCACATCAGTTGGTCACTTGGGAGTCATGATTTTGTTCCCACTGTGTAAAATTCTGAGTGTACTTTGTATGTCGCATTTCCTGCAGTTTGGAAATAGTTTGTATGTCGTGTTTATTAATTCTGAGATGATATAATTTTTTCTGGCAGATTTGGTGTGCAGCTGGGGTAAATCTGCAAGGAGTCCGTACACATGTTGGTGGCAATTTTGTGGGAGCAAGCGTGTTCTATATTACAAGTCGACCCGAGAGCATGGAAAAGGGTGAAGGGGAAATTCCAGAGAAGGCAACTGGCAGTGAAGTAGACGACCTGGATCAGGAACTCAGGGTATTCTGCTTCGTATGACTATTAACTTGATAGTATACAGTAAACATCCAATTATCTGGGCTAATGAAGGGGAAAAGACATCACTGGATTCATTCAACACTGTTTTTCCCATAATCCTGTTTTGTTGTAATTTTCATAGGCAATAGTTCTGAGAGGGTCACTTCATGGATGTAATTACTCAGTCCCTACCCCTATAATCTTTGGCTGATTCTCTCTTCTGAAGTTTTTCAATAAACTGAAGCTGTTTTTTTGTTACGAGTACAACTTTCTTATGATTTTGAGTTAGCTTACTTAAGATCCTTGAGTGTAAGCTATTATTTTCACCTAACCTAACCTAACCTAATCCACAGTACATCATAACAGGATTGACTGTAAGACTCCGCAGAAGTGTTTTCAAACAGAGAAAACCTGCTTTGCCATCCTTTTGCATAAACCAAGCCATACTGGACTGAGCCGAGTTCAGATGCCTAGTAAAGTGATTAAAAAAAAATCTGTGTGAAGTGTTTGTGTAAATATGGTATTGGTGTAAGACTTGAGGTTCTCACAGCGGTGAGTATGAAGATATCCGTCTTCTGGGCCCTTCTCAGGGCCCTTATCCATACAACCAAACTCACCTTTCTCTCTCTACTTTCTCTCCCTCTCCCACTCTCGCCCACGTGCTACCATTGGTCCACTCCCATGCCTGCTCCCATTGGCTCGGGGCAGGCTACACCTTTCACTTCCCAGCGTATAAATCCAGCTCCTCACACCCTATTCGCATATTCATCGCCCTGATGACGGAGGCAGTATGACCTCTGAAACGTTGGTTAACATCGACCAGACTACACAGCGCAATAACACATTGGTGAGTTGTGGGCAAAATATCAAAAAGGTGAACATAGGATTTCCTTTAGTGGTGATATATTTCAAGAATTACCGGGATTATTGCAATTTTTAGAAGTGTTAGAATAGCCGAAAACACCTGTTAATTGCGCAGGTAACTCAACCATGTTTCCATTATGTTCTCTCCCATTCAGAAAATGGTGTCTTTTTCCAGAAAGGAGAGAATCTGTGTCGAGAAAGCCAGGAGCTAGAGATACAGCTGTCCAGTTTAGTGTGGATATGCACTAGCACCCATGCCGCAAGCAAAGCAACTGCCAATAATCCAGCAGATATCCTCGAGTCTTTCAGTGTTGTGCAGCTCCTACCTCCTCTGTATTGCAAGTGTGCCAGCTACGTTCATCGTCAAAAGGCGATTGTACAGTCTTTCAAGCACTTTTCTCGTAGAATCCATTTTAAACCTTCAACACCGTCTGAAATACGTAACATGCCGGTAGTTTTATCACATGTTGCTGCCTGTCGTACGAGACGTGACAGCTGAGGTCCCAGAATGTCCCCATAAAAAACTATTTGATTACTTGCACACTAATGGTTGCTCTCACCTTTGAGTTGTCATCTCGCACATCACGTCAGCACGCTTCGCGAATCAGCGTTTCCTCTTCTCGAAGCATTTGCGGAACTCATATTTCTTGAATTCTCTTCAGGATGGTCACCCTGAATGTTGGCATTGTCTGAAAATCCGTGGCACTTCAAAGTGGTCTTCGGTTTCAGGAGTAGCCAGAAGTCGCAGTGGGCCAAATCTGGCGGATGGTCCAATTTCAGTATTAGTTTTGTGGCCGAAGGTGTTCGGACAGCAGGGCAATTGTCATGATGCAGGACCCCAAGTGTCAGGCGAAAGTTAAGGTCTTCTCTGATGAACAGCGTCGTGGAAAATGAAGTAGAAGATGCATATTCAGGAGACCACGAACCAAACATTGGAAAGATTTCATTTGTAAGCTGTGCGACAGGTAGCAGCCATCCGACAAGCGATGTTTCAACCAACAGATTCTAAGATTCAGTCATATTTGTGAAAATATTTTGGTATTATCAGAATTTCTTCATTTTAGACAACATGTCAGTTTATTTTTTGTTCATATTTGAGTTTGTTTAGTCAGTAAAGCGACCGACTTGAGAGTTGAGTTTTCACTTTATTGTCGTGTCCAGATGTGCTACGGAGCCTACCAGTCTCCTCTCCATTGGGTTCCGTTAACTCTCCTCACAGGGGTAAAGTATCAAAATGGTGACTTGGCCCAATTCCATTGCGGAGGTTAAGAAAGAAATGGAATCATACCCCATTCACAACTTTGCCATTATGACTTAACTAAAATTCACTATGCTCTGACATCATATGGAAATATTTCTTTTTCTCTCGAAGCCGTGTAGCCATATCTCCACGTGCGTGGTACATAGTGGGGGACGATGGGCAGTTATTCGCATGGCAAGTCACTTTTTCATCAGGTTTGTAATTGTAAGGTGATTTCTGGTAGAGTAACCCCTCTGAATTATTTTATGAGATCAAGTCGTGGTGGAAGTCCCCATGTCAGCACAGGTGTGAGGACTTTGCTGTTAATTCTTTCTCATCCAGCCAGTGGTGGCAGGCTGATGGTTCTGGAGGGGGTGTCCTTTCCAAAAAAAGGGCTATGAAATGGGCAACAAGCCCACAACAGCGAATGTCAGAGAGCAGAAATATGAACGTTAAAGTTGTTAATGTAACGATATCGCCCCTATGTTTAGTAACATACAGATTGAAGATAAACCAACCCAATTTGTACCCTTTGGAGAAAGATTCCTCGTCATTAATTTCCGAAACTGGTGCATTTAGGACACTTTCACAAGGAATATGTTAGGATTTCCATACAGCTCCCCTGCAGGTGAAGTACGTGACCTAAGACGAATAGCAAACACGTCTTAATTTAGTTTCACCGTACGCTAGCGCCAACTATGCCGTGGTATGGCAACTCGAAGAACCACGCGATTACCCATCATGCACTGCTAGAGAGAACGAAGTGGTTGCAGATTTGTTGTTGGCTGTTAGTAGAGAACGCAAGGTCAGGTTGTACGTACGTACCACGACCTATAAAGTGCTCGCCTTGGAATAAGTTTTGTGTGATACGCTTGTTGGTGGATGTGTGATGGCAATACTTCTATTACCCGAATGTTTGATATTATGTGCAGTTACTTAATAATAGAATTAAGCGTGTGTATTTGTGGCTGTAAGCTGGACCCACTTTTCTAGTAAACCTGTTAACCAGTGACATTGGAGCAGAATGCAAAACAAAGGTAGGAACTTATTTTTAAGTAGAATGTGATGTGTGTTAATTCGCCTTGTGTCGTGCACACCAAGACTATCAAAATAAAAGCCAGAGAGCCAAACGCATTATATTTTCCGTATATTATGAGAGTAATTTGCAATTACCTATGTGTTTTGAAATCAAATTCAGTGATTTTAAACGAAGGGCAAAGGTCTGATTCTTATGGCAGACCAATTTTACTACAATGAAGGTACAAAAATGGCTGTCTTAAATTTTGTTCGTGACTATTCAGAATAACTCCCCCTAGCAGAAGGACAGCAAGATATGTTGAAACGCTACTGAAGTGTACTAAAAGTTTACTTTAAGCTGCTGATGCAAACACGGTCTGATATTACTCAGTAGTTTTCTTTCCACAGAGTCATTAACGAAGTTTTCGAAACACATTTCATGCGGCTGTAACACGAGTAATCTTTCAGTAATTGTTGCGTGTAACGTATTACAAATATTTTAATACCAATATTTGCAATGATTTTATACCGTCAGTTAAGAGAGGGCAGACTGGCACGTGAGCATTATAAAAAATTGAAAGTGGAACCACGGTTCCCTATTTAACGTTGAAGAACGTTTAACTGTATAAGGTATATTTGTACTGAAATAAAATTCTAATGTATACCTTTACATCGTATCTATACGTGACGTCATCCGCCGACAGCTGATCTAAGTGTTGCCAACGCACTCACTAGAACCGTTCTTTGTCACGAAATAAATGGGCCAAAACTCCTAAACCGTGAGAGTTAGCTGAAATCTGTTTGCAAATTTGAAAAGCTCGTGTTTATTTACGTATTTTACTCGCAATATGTCCAGATCTAACTCTTACGCTTTAGACGTGGCAAGCGGTTGAATTTAAGGAACGAGGGTATAGTTATTACGTGTTTTGGGTAATTATTTCAACAATTTATAGAATAAAGTAAACATCATGTAGAAAAAGCCCTTAATTTACTTATAGGTTTATTTTCTCTATCTTACGTAGGTGTCGAGTTATCGGCGTTTGAATAAGTTACACACCAGCGTTACAGTTTCTGTCGAGTGTATAGCGTGATTTTATAAACGTTAAAAACTATAAATGTCATGATAATAACCGTCTAGCAGCCCAGTACAGTGAAGTTTGTAGTCGAGTTTCGAGGTTTGACTGACGTAGCAAAACGAAACATTTGCAACGCTGTCAATGGCCCTGAGCTATTCTTGGCTCTGCAGTGAATGCACGTGCGGTAAGTAGGTCACTCCTGGAGTGCGGGGCGTGGGGGGGGGGGGGCCTCACTTGTAATCTGTGTGTTAAGGAAGAAAAAGTTGCTTATTCCTTGTTCTATCTGGTTGAGAACAACCGCGTTGCTTGATTTTACGTCGCGGAAGTTGTGATTATCCAGACCGACTGTCATTTGTCAAGTGGTCAGTCAGGGAAACAGGCAACATGGGGGGGGGGGGGGGTTATAATTTTTTTAAAGATATTTAATTGCATAGAGATTTAAATTGTTTTGAGGTTAATTTCGTTAATCGAGCCATACTAACTTTTCGATACGGTGTCTTAATGGTAAATAATCATAGAAATAAAAGGAACAATCATCCCAGGGCTCAGTCCTCGGTTGGGTATACGAATAGACACGTCAAAACAGACCTGCCTTCAACCTTTCTCCTCGAGCTCCGTTGCAATGTGCCGGTTCGATGGCGCGCTGATGTCTCGCGCATGCGCGGCGGAGCGAATTTTAAATATACGTACCAACTTTGAGTAATTTTTTCGCATCAGCAGCTGAAATTTTGTGTACAATCATTACTAGACGGTCTCTGTAGACGAGCAACATTTCAGGTGAGATTTCGGCACGACCAACCTAACCATTCCCTTTGAGAGAACTTGCTGTGCGTATTAAGGCTTTGACCGGGATGTTCTTTTGTTAAATCTTATGTGGTACCGCCTGATTCGACTTCTAATGGTTAAGTGAAGTGTTTTCTTCGCGGTACGGTCTGGATTCGTAAATAATATTCAGACGATCTTCGGCTTCAAAGGGTTAAGCGTGGTATCGCGCTAGGGTACCAACGGGAGGCCATGGCGCAGCTGCGAGCATCTCGGCCAAACTCAAGTGTATTATTTATTAATTTGGTAGTCATATACATATATCGCATCTGGCATCCGTCTTGCAGCGCCTCCAACTTGGCAACGCTGCCACGGCGAAGGCCGAATCAACATCACACGACATGAGGCCAGTCCATTGTCGTCTGTGTGTTTTTCTACTTCTTTCAAACATGGACCATCACTATGGGATTCATCTGCTATTGAATACGCAAACCGGGACTTGAAAATAAGAAACTGGGAAGATATTGTGGAAATATTTGGAGGAGATTTATTTACAGTAGAAAGAAAGAATTAGCTAAGAAGTGTTTCTATGGCTTTATTTGTGGGGCCGCTTTACAATATGGCAACTTGATTTTTAATTTTTTGTTTTGTTTAGCAATCTATATATCCATATATATATATATATATATATATATATGTATATATATATATGTATATATATATATATCACCACTTTAACAGTATATGTAATAATGAAAAATAATAATGTAATTCTGTTCACGATTGCAAAATTTGTGTGAACAGAAATAACTCCTATCTGCGTTGTCACATTGATGCAGTGGTTCAGGGTTGTCCATAATCGTCCCCTCTGCATTGTATTCATGCTGTTTGAACGTGGAATTAATTGTTTCTGCAAGAATATCACTGGAGCCAAAACTCGTCTGAATAATATTTTGAAATGCAGCCCCTGTAGCAAAGAAAACGTCTCATGAGATTCTAGGCTGTGAAGATGTCGATTTTGATGTTCTCCGTCCGAATTTGTTGGTAGATGGCGACGTTTCGGAAAGAATTTCGGTTGCCATCTACAGGATGAATATGCGGGGGGGGGGGAGCTCTGTCAGTCAAGAAGAAGTCTAGTTTACGAACTTCTTTGCTCAGTGCGTCTGAATATCGCGTTACGTAATCGAACTGATAAATATTTGTGTGTGTATATTCAGTGGCCTGAATTTCAGCTGAAGAGCTTTAGATTCTGTTCCTCAAAGAGCACGAATGACCATCGCTGCTTTTGGAGCTTACTGCCCCTTGTTGTCCCCCCAAAGGTCCTCCCCCTTTCTCTCTCTTGCTTTCAGTTCTTTCAGGGGATTCTCTTTTCCTCAGTGGAATAGAAAGATACGTCCCGTAGGATTCAGTCTTTTAACCAGCACCTGCCAAGACCTTCTTCAGCGTTGCCAGATTTCAACATACGCGCATCGTGCGGACCGGACTGAACGTATTTCAGATCGGGATTGCGCTACACCAAAATCACTTGTTTTACGTGAGCATTTGTTGATTTGTTTCAGTAGGGGGCCCAGTAATTCCACAGAAAGTTTAGATATGGGCCGTCTTGTACTCTTTGCTTCGTTTCGCGTGAAATGAGGTTTGTTTTTTCAGATAAGTGGGAAGCGTTGGTGCAGTTATGATCCCTTGTTAGTCGAGGTGTATCATTTGCGTTAGACGTTGAAACTTCAGAATTTTTAGTGTGGATTTTCTTCCGTCTAGTTTCAAACAAGGAACCCTCATTCAAAAGGAGCAGTGTGCGACATGTTTTACTTTATTTCCCTAAATGTTGAGAAGGGCCGGACGCTTCTGAGGGCTCCTTTCTCGAGGTTTAGTCCCCCGCGATTAATACGGTGTCCGCCAGGGATAGAATTATGATGTTGGTACTTTGTTTATAATCTCAGGACAGCATTCAGTTGTGCCATGTTGCCGAACCTCACCAAACAGTTCCTTTAAATATTAACCGCTTTAAAAAAAAAAGACGATCCTTGGACTCAGTTAAATACAACACCGATTTTCACATTCTTTAAAGCACAGTGGTAACTATATGTACCACAAGCTCACTAAACTCCGTATTTTGTCCACATCGTGTACCTAAAAGATTGTCAAAATAAACACAGATTATTTCTTTAAAAGGTTGCACTTTGTAATGGTGAAGTGTCGTGTTTTCTTCGCGGTACGGCCTGATTCCTTAAGTATTAGTTAGATGAGCTCTGGTTTCAAAGGGTTTGGTAATTATCTTTATGCTGAAATCAGCTTCAGGAACGAAGTCACAACCTTCTGATATATTAAATATTAAGTCTATGACCTATTATTTTACTGTTAGCTTTCAGAATTAAAATAGACACTGACGTGTCATCATGCTTAATAATTCTTGATATTTATTTGTACTAAGAACCACAGCCAGAAACCTTACTTATGTAAATGAATAAACGTGTGTGGAGAGTCGAATGATGTCATAATTGATGTGTGTTATCGTCAGTTGTCCGATTGAGGGGAGAGACTATTTTGAATTACATAGGAAAATACTTAGACAATCCACACAAGACGAAAAAGCCGTCGATAAGTCATCTTGACGTATTCAGATCTTGTAATAACACGCCCGTACGTGCGTTTTGCAGAGGCCAGGATGGGAGGAGACTCCGCGGATTGGGCTCATGAATTATCCTCCAGTCTGCAGGTCGTTACCTCCAACAACCTCCAGGGTGAGTTTGTATTATTATTATTATTATTATCATTCCTCTTGGTAATGTTTATAAAACGGATAAAAATTGTAAATGTTACTGTTTTTCTTTTGTCATTGTATTTTTTCTCCGTCACAATGTTCAGCGTGAGAACAAAAGTGGATTATGTAGTCTGTTGTAACCAGAAGGATATAATTTGAAATGGCCGTCGAAGTCTGAAGATTTCTGACGGTGATGCCTTGTTCTTTTAAACTCTGTGTGCATTGCCTAAATGATAAAATTATAAAACTGAAGCATCTGGCTTACGTGATTCAATCTGAAGACGGAATCACAATCCAGCATATATATATATATATATATATATATATATATATATATTGTTATAAGCTGGTCTCTGAGTTCTCGTACAGGAATCTTACTTGTACAAAGTATGAATTTTAAAGCAAATTTCTGTTAGCTGTGAATTTAAATCGTTTCTTAGAACGTTATTAACTAACGGTTCCTTATTTCCATGGAGAATATTATTATTATTATTATTATTATTATTAACTACCGAAGTACAAATTCATATGACGTTTCTGCCCTTTGGAAAGTTCTATGTACATGTAATATTAATATGTGGGTTCAAGGTCCAGTATGCGAAATTATTTGTGTTCTCATTATCCTTGGTTCGTATTATTTTGAAAATGTCACCGTATTTTGTCATCAGAGAAAAAGAAAATCTACGCATTAATTGTCACATTAGAGAGAAAATTAATTTTAATTCGTTACAATTTCTTGAAAATCAGGATCTATCAAATATACCTAATCATTTTATTTTCCAAATATTTTTTTAAACCATATACTGAAATTCTCAAGAATTGAAACAGTCGTTTACAGATTATGTTGGATGTACTCCACACTATTAAGATTTAGTAGGAATTTTAAGTACTTGAAACGTAATTAACGAAGTCAGTGAGAGACGTTTGTAATGAGTGTCCGAGTCAGGTTAATTTGGGGGTGTGTTAATCGAGATTTACGATTTCCTTAAACGAACCAGTTCCTGGGCTGGTTGAATTGTCTTTAAAATTGTTACACTCTCGCATCCAAGGTTGTGTTTCCGCAGTTCGGACTCGAATCGTTGTGTAAGCACTAATTTGTGTCTCCTGGATGATTTTCGATTTGCATTTTAAACAGAGGAATGTAGACTGAGAGTGTTTGAACCCAAGATAAAGGAAGTGAGACAATTACATAGTCAGGAGCCTACGTATTTCTAGGCCGACACTTCAACAAGATTTCTACATCACATCCAGATCAGGAGAATAATATTTAGCGAATATTACAAACTACGAAGTTTTTAATATATAATGCCCTCCACCTCCCTTAGGTCCGAATATTTCCCTCAGTGCCCCCCCCCCAATGTGTATTCTAATATTTGGCCTCGTTCATCAACTTTTATAAAAAGCGATCACGTTCCATCCTCTCTCTCTGGACTTGGGTCATTGCTCGTGAGAGAATTCAACATGAAGATGACTGTCTTCTGGGGTGTCTTGCGGTAGAAAAAGACCGACGTTTCAGGGATGCTTACTAGCTCGATCATCACTCATCGTCCTCATGATGGAGGCAGCGAACACCTCCGAAACGTCTGTCCTTTTCTGTCAGACTACACTGCGCGACAGCCCAGGAGACGGTCACGTACTTAGGCCGTTGTTGCTGTGGGGTGTGGTTTCTTCCAGAACGGGATACACCTCTTTGTGACGTAATCTGAAAGCTGCCTATAAATCAAATATCTGATCACATAGCTTTCAGTCGGGGCAGGACGCGACTGGATTGGCCTCTGGCGGTAATCAAGTGCACTGCCTGGGATTACGATTTTTCTGGCTTGTTGTGTTGTGCGTTTGGAGTATTGTTCTTTCTCTGGGGTAAGATTTTCATGGATCGATAGCTCCTCCAAGTTCGCCCAGTGCGATAGTGTAGCACGGCTTATGAGCTCAGTCACCAACTCAACCCTAAAGATGGAGACAGTATTGCCCTCTGACATGTAGGCATCTATGTTAAAACGTCTACAGCATAAGCGATTAATCTGGACAAGGATTTCAAATTAAGCTTGTTAACAGCGTTATGCAGTAAACTCATATGATTATGAGTTTTAAAGCAGGTGGTATACATAGTTACCACTGGCCTGTGAAGGTTTATTCTGTTATTTAGCCAGGAAACTTTTATTGTCGCGTTGAGCGTCTGGTGAGAAAACGTTTCGTCATCGTGACACGTAGGCTAGCCGCCAGACGGCATTTAGCAAATACAGTTGAAGCAGCGTCTTTAAATAAACCAAGAAACAAAAACATTATAACGACGACCGTTTCAGTTGCTTCGTAACTCACGTTTTGTCCCTTGAAGACCGAAACTTGTTTAAATGTTATTTAGTAATTCGGTCCGTACCGCGAAGAAAACACGACACCTCACCATTAGAAATATCAACTGGTTAACGCTGTTTAAGGAAGTAATCGATGTTTATTGTGAGAGTCATACGAAATCCATAAATACAAATTGTAGCGTTCCTGATTGTTAAATTAAGTGGTACATATAGTTACCACTGGACTTTACAGGGTTAAAAGTATTTTTCAGTAAGATATAAACGTAACGCTGTCTCTACAAACACGGAGAGAGGAAAGTTAAAGAAAGAAGAATGGAAATTTAAAGGCAAATGAATTAACGTTAAGAGGTTTCAGCTGGGTCATCGGCGTGAATCCATTGTGAATCGAGCTGGTGGTTTTGCTGCGATGAATCGGCGACCAGGCGTGTCTGACACGTGGCGTCCAGAGGCGCTGTGGTAATTAAAGGAAGGAACCAAAGCCGCGATTCCAATCACGAACCGAATTTTGTATTTCCCGTGATTCTCAGCGTAAACAGCGATTACTTACCGAAAAAGCATTTACGAATATAACGTAATTAGTATGATTAGTGTTTTATTTGAGGTACGTGCTGTATTTTTAAATGTAAGTCAGATGAGTTTCTAATTCAAGAAGGTTAAAAATGTGTAGTGCTGTATCACTGCGCTCCAGGCGTTATGATTGACAGCCACCAGTGGTTTTTAAATTGTGGCCTGTAGATGTCATGCTTGTCTTCTTGTTACGTAATCAATCAGGGGGCGAAGGCGTCGAATATAAAGAAAAGAAAATTGAGTTTTTATAAGATCGATCTTTCTTGTCCTGCTAATAATTAGAAGTGACAATAATAATAAAACAAGTACGATGCGATAGACGTAAAATGTACCCTCACCCATAGGAGACCCCATTGTATGTGCAAAGTTTCAGAAGGAAGAACCTGAAGGGAAGAGAACACTTGGTGGACCAAGTCGTAGATGCGATGATAATATAAAATTGTGTCTTAAAAATAGGATTCATATAGACTGCGTTTATTTGGCTCAGGATAGGTTTCGCAGATGGCAGGAAATTTCTTTATCAACTGAGCGACTGTCATCTTTTGAAGGGGTACTCTTTTTAATAATATTAATAATAATAATACACATTCCTCCCCGTAGACCGCCGCAGAAAACGACAGCAGATATAATTCTTGCTGCCACGCAGTTCAGAATTTTCTATCTTACGATCTCGTGGCCTACTTAAAAAACTAGGCATTGAAATGCTATAACGTTACGTTATGTTTGTTTTATATGTGTACGAGACCTGAACTCACACCCCAAGGGGACAATAAGCTTCCATTTCTTATACATTTATTAACTGGAAAGAAATTGTCTTCTCTTCGTTGAATTAAAATTCCGCGTCGAGGCGGCGTCTCGCGATCTTCTCTGCATATCACAGAATACCTCGTCATTCTACTTCTGTCGTCTGCTGTAAGTGCGTTGGCCTGTAAATCCACGGAAACTCGACGCTTTCCGTGTTTGGTCTTCTGAAGATTACGTGGGTAGTAACTGGTGATTTTGCTATGGGCCATTCCAGGCCTGCAGATACCATCATTTTTAATTTCAATTTCGGATTATTTGTCATTTTTTTTTATTTTCTCCACGGTTTATTCTTATGTCTAGATATTCTTTATTTTATGAGATTTAAAGAAACTCATTCGAACGTGTGTTGAAACATCATATCTGTTAAAATCCAGCAACATCCACAGAAAGACACAGTTTCAGTACGCATCTTGTGACAGACTTTAACCCTTTGAAGCCGAAGATCGTCTGAATATTATTTACGAATGCAGACCGTACCGCGAAGAAAACACTACACCTCACCATTACGAAAATCAGCTGGTTAACCCTTCTGAAGCCGAAGCTCGTCTTCATAATATTTACGAATCCAGACCGTACCGCGAAGAAAACACTTCACTTAACCATTAGAAGTCGAATCAGGCGGTACCACATAAGATTTAACAAAAGAACATCCCGGTCGAAGCCTTAATAAACCTTGGGATATTTGTTTATTTAGCGTAAGCTTGAATGAGAACTGCGATTTCTGCGACCAATGAGAAACGAGATATATCGACTGTCATAAGAGTTAAAAGTATGAATATTATTAACGTGACCTGCAGGAGAACAGTTAGTTCCAGTACGTCGAATATCGCGTTATCGAAATCCAGGGCACTGCACGTCAATTATTAATTTGGAGACGGAATATTTTAATACGGATCAGTTTCATTCTAAAACTTTTCTATCGAATGTCACAGATGCTTAGTTATTTTCTTTCTGAATACTGAGAACATGTTTTTTGGAAATACGCGCTTATCAAAACAAGACTTCTTCTGGAAAATATTGTTTATTTGTTAAAAGTCGTGTTAGTAACTGGAATTAGAATCCGCGTATAAACGCTAATGATTTGGTTCAGTTTCACTCAAGTTTTGTCCCTAAATCCACCCGCGTGTTCCGACGTGCAACTTTGTTGTGTAAGGGGAAAGGGCTAGGTAAACAGCGCGTCCTTCAGAGGCATTGTTTCCGCAAGCCTCCGCCACCCGCTTTTAAAATCAAGTTTCTTTGTGTGGAAACACAGGAGAACGAGGGGTGGCGTCTGCTTTGTTTGTTGTTCTGTCGTCTGTCCTCCGTTTTCACATTGTGGAGTGCACTTCACGTATTCTTCTTTCCTTACTCAGCATCCAGCCAGCACCTCTTAAGGTGGCGACTGATTTGTAACATTTACTCGTAATGTAACATTCGCGGCGAGCATGTTACATTACACCACAACTGGTGAGGCGCATCGAATGCTCGTTTTGAACGCTCGGCTCGACTGTGCTCGTGTGTGCTCCATTCATTTCATTTAATATGTCGGACGTGGAGGTTGTGTTATCCTTGTTCCATTTAATACGCTACTCTTATCTAAAGAACTCGTGAATGCTCGTTACGACGCCGCTCGACTGACTGACTGACTGACTGACTTGTAATGTAACACTCAAAGGGATTCGCGAAAAAACCGGCAACACGATGGAGCGCCCGCGAGCGGCTCCGTTCGCTGTCTTCACTTGTGTATTATACTGGCCTCTGGTCTCTAGCCGGATGTGACAACGCTGCCAGTTGAACTACGCTGTTCTAGACCAAGGGCACGCACCCTGAGGCACGAAAAATAATTTTAGACAGCACTCAGATTTAAGCTGACATAAATGCATCGCAATGTATGCTATATATAACAGGAAAACAACATGGAGGAGACTTGCCGAAAAACTTAACAGTCGGTCTACTCCCCACCTTTTTATGTTGTCGAGAGAAGATTATCGCCTTCATAAGAGCCCGCTGTTGGATCTTATTTTTATCCAGACGAATTCAGTCCGCACTTACCCTATTTCTTTAACTCATGGACGACGTACACCTAGAAGACGCCGAACAAGATCTGAACATAATATTAAGATGTGAATTTCAACGGAATTAGGGGGAGGGGACTGTCGTACCTAATAAATTAGTACAACAATACTCTGGAGATACTGAGGATAATCGCGAAAGCTTTACTGGTTGCACGTCCGTAATTTTATTATGCTTCCTTGTCTAGTGAAATAAAGTAACGGGGCATGAGACCACGTCCAATACAGCTCGCTTGGGAAATCAGGCTATTTATGTGGCAACACTGCGTGTTATTCCCTTATCCCTAGAGGTCGGGTCAGGCCGGCGGGATGTATTTTTGATTTCATCGTGTGCAATGGATAAACCTGACAGCACAGATGCTTATCTGTCTGTTAACAATCGCCTCCTAAAGACCACATGCAGCTTTTATCTTAACTGTCCGTTAAACTTGACGGTTGTCCGTGAGTTATTACAAGAAATCAAACAGAATACTAATAATAAGCGGATGTTTAGATTGAGCTGCAAATGTCAAGAGAAACTGACTTTGGGGATAAAATGCCTTGGTCATTTTAAATTCTTCTGTTTCTTTTTTCTCAGTTCCCTTAATGGGTATAATTGGTTTTTTACTGCAGTTCCTTTCCTCTTTAATCCTTATGTTTTTCACTTATTTTTCTCTCCTCATCATCATTACATTTATGTTTTTTTTCTTCTTTAGTTGTATCTTTCTTTCTTGTATTTGTATTTGTATTTCTTCTATTCTCTCTTGTTCTCCCTCCCCTCTCCGAATCAGTTTATTTATATACTTCTATCTCTTTTATTATCCTTTCCTTTTCTCCCTACTTCGATTCTCTGTTTTCCTATGCTCGTACTTTCCTTCTTTCTTCTTTCTGTATTCATTTCTTCTTTTATTTTCTTCTGTCTTCCTCTGCATATTTCTTCCTTCCATACTTTGGTAATGTCATTATTTGGCTTGTTATTTAATCAGTTACTCGCTTCTGTGGTCAGATGTTCCTTGCCAGTTGTTTTCCTTGTTACCGGTTCAATAAGTCTTAACGATGCGAGACCACCCGCTCACCGAGGACTAGCTGCGGACATCAGGTTTATTTAACCTAACACTAGTCTCTGAAGTCACAGAACGGCGAGCAATTAAAACATAATGAAACGTCCTGTCTTTACTTGATAGTCTGGTGGCAAAATTGAAACCTGATTCGGAATATAGAGCTATAATTTTATCTGTTGGTTTATATGGATGTAAAACGTGGACTATCACACGAAAGCAAGATTCTTTTCTATGCTGAAGATGGGGGCTATGTGATGACTAGAGGCCGAGCGAGAAGTGCTGACACTTGCGCAAAGGACTTATTTTGGACGTATGAGATGGACCAGTCCGAAGCACGAGCTAGAGGGGTGTCGGCTTCGGTTGGCTTGTAGCTCTAGTTGTGCTTAGATCGGTGCGTCACCGCAGCTGAGGCTGTGCGACCCCCACTACTACTCAACTCCCCTCCCTCGGCTTAAACATCGCGTATTTAGGTGCCACCACTACTCGCGCGACCTATACCTACAGGGCTACACAGCGTCATAACCCAGAAGACCGCAGAAGATATGAAAATTATATACAAAATTTAAGTCTGAAAATCTGAAGAGATGAGACCGCTCTGTTGACGTAAGCGTAGGTGGGGAATTAATATTCGACAGATAGCGTGTGATGCGGCTAATGGTAATGTATTGTGAACACGTTAATGATTGAGGTGTCGCGTAAAAGGCAAAACAATTTTGACAGCTCAGCCACTGTTACCTTCTCCCTGCACCATAGAGTTTAGTTAATGGTGCCAGTAATTTCTCAGAAGAACTTGTAAATCATACTTCAGTATAAAACGCCATATCCACGCCGCGTCTGGACTCGTCCCTAGAAGGATACTTCCTCGGAAATGATGCGATCAGAATCCGATACTGACCAGAGCTTTATCTCGTCTTCCCTTACACTATTTCATAGCTTAGTGATTACGTACGAGGGGAGCTTCGCCTTTACCCTTTAATTTTTTACGTGAGTGCCGTTTGGCGTGATACAGCTATCACTGCCTCCGCCCCTGTTCCCGTCACTGTACGTGTTTAATCTGCTTTTAAGATATCTTCAGTGACTCTTCTCTTTTTTTATAAACTAAGATTTGTGTTTTTGAAAGTCACGCGGAGATGTATTCGTCCATTGCTTTGCATGTTAATATTGTATTTAGAGAAAGTATTAAAATTTAATAAACATGCAAGAACCTAAGAAATATTATGAGTAAGATTTAATGAGAGAAACCACAATTAAGTGACACAATAATCAGTCTCACAAAATTGGAAGGAGGGATTTTCATATGAAATAAAAGAGATGAATTAAATAGTTTAATAAACATAACAAAGGAAATAAAAATGAACATCAGTCAGATAAATGAAAGAAATAAAGAAATTATACTTCACTTTGAAATACGGCTGCTATCCCAGGATTTATTTCAGGACACTAAAGTGAACAAATGGAATGTTGTTTGAGTCAGGATATAAATCACCGGTCCGAGAATCAAACCCGGCTACACCCGGATTTGATGAAATGTTGAACCACACGACTCCAAAGATGTTCTAGGCTTCTTGTATTAATAGTTACTGAAGATTCAACATGGCTTCTGCCGTGTAATTACTATGACATATGCTCATAATTTAAGATGAATTACAGGATAGCGAAAGCGTGACGTCATGTATGGTGAAAGGAAGCAACAACAACAAAAAAGTATTCAGTAATAACCCAATATGGTAATTACAATTATATCTCATTGTTATGCTACTGGTTCCTTTGATGTGTGGTTTAATACAAAGAGTGAACTCCGTTGCGCAAATACAGGCTTAATTAGGCGTGGTAATCAAGAGTTGCGTAGTTTCCACGAGTTACATTGAATGTAAATGGTCGGTCTAAGGCAGGAATATAACGCATATTGTGTAACATGATAAACCACTTAAATTTGAATTTGACATATGAAAGCATTTTGTAGAAGTATGTTTAATAAAACTAAAAAGAGTGTAAACAAAACTTATTTCCTGCAATAGAAATTTAATTGAAAAGTATCCTCCTCCTGGCGTCTGTCAAATTGAATTTAAAAAATTGCTTGAATTTCAAAAATAAAAGATTTTGTAACATCTAATTAAACCAATGTTGCTATAAAATTGGAATGTTTATCTTCTCCACAACGTAAATTACATTCAGTAACCTAAATCTTAGATCTGTTTTGAAGATGGGTTGTTGGGCCGTATATTCTGGTAGAAGCTTATTGACGTTTCGGAGATGCTTGCTGTCTCCGTGACAACACGGCGAAACAACTTACAGGATATCCATGTTGATTCTCGTCGCCGTGAGAGCCTAAAATCTCACCAAACCCATTTTATTTTACGTTTTTATGTTGTAATTAGAATATATTTGCCAGTTCTGTATGGTTATATATCATGGTGAGTGACAATATCAATTACAAATGTTTCAAATTGAAACTTCCAGGAAAATAGTTGGATCTGAGAAAGCTGAAGTGACCAATTGGTAGTGTATTTTGTGATCTGCAGAGGTAACGTAATATTTTTGGGATGACCATATCGAGGAGGCTGCTATGGGTCGCTGGTGTGACTACACTGGCCGTAGCAAGAATTTTATTAAGGAAAACCTTTTGGAATGCGTTCACTTAGGAAGCCAGTGACATGGCACAGCGGTACAAAGGCTTGCATGTACCACATGCTGCAATATTCACTACCTCTCCATTTTTCCACGGTGATTTTTTTGTATCATCCCCAGAATAAACAGCAATTATTTTCTTAAACAACATTAACCAAGTAACGGGGAAGCGTTACTTTCTTTTCTGGGGGGAGGGGGGTTGAATTTTTAAATATGATTTGAATGAGGTAATTTATAATTTAAATTTTGTCGAATGACGTATCATCTTTGTTACAATTTCTTGCTATATTATTTCGCTAATACATTATTCTTTCATAATTTTTATCACAAATTTATATATAAGGCTATCGAAAATTGCTTATGGTATTTGTTGTGTCTCTTGGGAAGCCACTCTAAAGTACGTTATCCAGAATACGGTGTAATTATTTTTATCATTCAATTAAAGACAATTTCCATGCCTTTCAGCTTGGAATTTGGAGACATGTTTCTTGAAGCATATGTATCTATCTCCGTGTCTACATGACATTACAACCCAAGAACAAATTTGTTATCCTGTTAAACTTATTTTGTCCTTGGGGGATGAGTCTAAAAGATCTCAAATACATTGTTATTAATTTCAGCAACGGAATGCATTTGAATTTTCGTGTTGAGAAACCAACGTAAAATTTTTGAAATACAGTCATAAATTTGAAAAAGCAGTAAGCGTGATGTACATATTCTTAAGTCTGTTTTTCTTTCGCTTGTGATTACGAGGAAGGTGTTTCATTACGGCTGGCCTTCATGATGATGGAGGTGACCTCTGTGAGGAGAAGGGCGCACACAGCACGTGGTACGGATCAAACTCTGTTATCTGATATAACGGCGTTTACAACACGCGACAACACTGATGAAGCGTTAATTTGAGTTTGCTCAACATATTTGAGTCAAGGTTTCACGCCAGTGAACGGTAAAAGAATAAAGAATAAGTATGGATTTGTTTATTTACACAAAACAAAGACTCGGTGATGTTTATATTAGATGCAGCAACGTGTAGGGTCCCGCCCCTAGACCAGAACTCGGGAGCGAAAGTCCCGTGACAGCACTGACTTCGGGTTCTGTCCGAGTTCCCACAACAGCTGTGGAGTCCGTCGCCATCTTCTGCACAAGCGTCCCCCTTTAGCGATGATATGCAGACACTTTTCTTACCGTAAGAATGAACACCTCAAACCCCATGTGTCCCACCTACTTAAACAATCAATAAATACTGCATTTTACATTTATGTATTTTTCGTAATTCTCAGTGTAAACATTAACAGTTAATCTGTGTAGTGGTGGCGTGTTGTTTTCTTTGCGGAACGGACTGAATTCTTAAATATTACCCAGGCGTACGTTGTAAAAACGATGGGGATAAGAAATGAATTCAACATTTTAGTCGGAGAACGTTAAAACAATAATACACTTGGAAAACTTAGATATATATTCAAACGTAATACTAAAATCAAGCTTCAGTTTATGATACTGGATTCAGATGGCTCAAATTACGGTCGAGTAATGGGCCACAATATTGAACTTTAGAATGCCACAAATGCGGAAATGTTCTTGACCTGCTGAGCGGCTGTCAGATTCTCTAAAAGCCCTGTGGTCTATGGAGGTAGCTGTCTGCTACAATGGTTTCAAAAGGAGAACATATCTTTGCTACGAAGAGTTAACGAAACAAACCTTATAGTGTATTTTATTCGTACACGATCCAGAAATGTCTGCGCTCTGCAGGTTTAACAATACCCGTCGTATTGCTAGAGGCTGTCCATATACTTGTAAGAATACGGTTCTCAATTATCCGCCCCTATGTAGAAAGGCTGTGGAAAGGAACGAAAAAAAATAGAGTTGAAAGTGTGAGAAGAATAAGACTTCAGAGAAGGTATGCCATAATATTTTCTGATTGTTCAACTCACAATGCTGCATTCCGATTATAGACTGTTTCGCAGTTAATGTCACGCACATTACGACATTAACATTTTGTATTATTGTGTTGATTGGTGAAGATTGTTGACAGTTCTGATTATTGTTTTATTGGTCTCTATTTCAGGTCCTGTTCCGCAGACCACACTTCACTTCCAAGTTCTATTTTCTTACCTTCTTCCAGGCAGTCTCCATTTCCATCAGGTAACAAACATTTTATTTTTATTCTCAGTTTTATTCACTTGATAATATATTGGAAAATGCAAATTTTTCCCTTCTCCAATCAGTAAAGACGTCTAGGGAAGCTGAGGTATACTCCGCACGTTCTTAACCTCGGCACTAGGTGATGGTCAATTAGGCCCAGGTAAAGGGACCCCTGTACCCATTCAATAGGAAATTTGTCGAGTCACAGAGCCGATCTGGACGTTTTGGCAAACAGATGTAGCCGTGCCTCTGCCAGGGATTAATCGCCTATTGTCCAGCTGAACCTTTCGACCTCAAACGTATGAGGAGTAAATTACAGACTTCTGGAGGTCGAGAATATTCATCACCTTGTTTACATTGAATCGAATCGTAAGGCAGATTAGAACATTTCGTATCGAGCTATACATTTATAAAATATACTACATTTTAATATTATCATGCAAATACATTACTTCATTGGACGTTTTATATTATTGTTCTTTATGAAATGATAAATAACGCCTTGGGGACTTATAATTAGATACCAGCGTTTTCGAGAGACATAGTGTCTCACTTTTCAACTTTTAAAATGGAAACATTATGTTTCTACGAAACATTGATATCAACCGCTTACAGGTCCACATGGTGTTACGACCTTGACGGCCTATATGGACATCTTCACCACCTTGAAAATCCAAGTCTCAAACAGAAATAAGTCTGGCAAATAATTTTAGTGGTATCCAATTTTTTGTCTTCCTTTTTCTGGCATGTTTCACAACATTCAGGAATGAAATTAATGCTAGTTATCGATGTATATTGCATCGTAACCGCCCAGCCATTGACCAGTTATTTTACACTCGATGTGTTTCTGAAGTAGAAAGGTATCAGCTATCATAGTTTTATGAAGGAATAGCATTGTTAAAAGGGTGTGCAAGAAATGTACATTACAATTTGTGTACGTAAACACTTATTTAACACAATTACAGTTTCGTGTTGAAATATGGGAATGCTTTTACAGTAAAATATGCTATCTTTTGGTATTTTAAGGGGCTGATGAAAGGTCGGTAGATATATTTGGACTACAGACCACGCTAGAAGCTTATAAATCCGATTACGCTTATTTGTTGCATGAGTAGGTTGTATAGTGCGCACAAAAATACAGTGACTATTACCGCCGAAATGTATTTACAGGCCAGCAAAGGTATTGACCTAAGCGACATCTTTGTTAATATTTTTGTAACAAAATATTTAGTAAATTCACAAACGTTATTGTGATAGATAGTTAGGCAATGTTCTGATATGATATTTATAGTACTCTGTACTCTCCAGAACACCGAAGATAAACATAGATATATATCGTACACATTTTGTATTGCGTGATCTTTGATTGTGGATTTCGAACATGTTAGATTATTATTATTACTGTTATCATCATCATCATCAAGATGTGACTGGCAGAACACTTCATGTGTTCTGCGCTTTAAGTAAAAGTGGACCACGGGATGAAGGAAACTCAGTTTCTCGCAACACGTAACAAATTGCAGAGCTGTTTTGAAATATGTAATTTTAACATTTCGTTTCGTTGCCACCCTCGCCTACAAAAGATTGCATCATTGTGCGTACAAACAGGTTCGGTAAAAAGTGTGTCACTCTCATCTGATAAGTTTTGAAGTAATCGTCTGATTTTTATTAAACTCGTTATGAATATCATGTCAATAGAGACCATTCTTAATTTACTAGCTTCAGCAGTAAGAGCACAGCGACTGTATGTTATTGTCCCTTAGGAGCGCATGTATCTTGACTATTAAAATTATCGGCATATGGTCATACAATTTTATGTGGCAATAGATCTTCGAAAGACATGTACATTTCTTGAGGTGTACCTTTTCTATATTATATAAATTAAATGTATGGCCGCCAGGTGCCTTCTATTACGTTTGTCTTCATGGTATTACTCTGTGCAAATATTTTATGCAGATACATATGAATTGTTCGTGAAATATTTATGAACATTATTTGTTAAAAAAACTCGAACACTGCGATGATGCGAATCTTTAAGGTTATATCTGGCAAATTTAACGAAGTTTCAATGTGTAATAACGGAAATTATTCATAGAAATACATCG
Source organism: Zootermopsis nevadensis (assembly GCF_977971745.1). Classification (NCBI taxonomy): domain Eukaryota; kingdom Metazoa; phylum Arthropoda; class Insecta; order Blattodea; family Termopsidae; genus Zootermopsis; species Zootermopsis nevadensis. Next base: position 50,686 of record NW_028259177.1, read on the forward strand.
GTAAATTTTTAAATTTATTAATCTGCATTTCCTTTTAGTTCCGCGTGTAACTTAGAATGAAACATTTGAAGAAACATGGGCGCCATTTTGTTTTGCCAAAGATTGATGTTGGCTCATCGATCAGCCAAGAAGAAGCGTGAACTTATTTTCCATTGCAGGCGAGACCCTGCCGATATCTGCGCTACCACTATCATAGCTCTTTTAAGTAATATTCTTATTATCCATATTCCGGTCAGAATCATTTCTTTGGCAGACCACATTACACCCTTTGACCACTACAGATTTCACATCTCGTATTCATTAAAATATTCCTTTTGCATCTATAATTTAACTTCGTGGTATGTAGTATTTTCTTGAATCGATATTCACACAGCTGATATAGGTCGTATTGGTATCCAGTGGATCTTAACTGTCATCATATGAATTTGTTGCTGGGTCTTACATTTAAATCTTCAGAACTTAGGCCTCCCAAGTGGAAATAAAACCCTTCCAGTGTTATGAATGCTGATTCTCAAATTGTCTCTTCATCGCTTGCGATGATTATAATTGGCGTGCGGATATCTTGTAGTAGCAGATTATTGCAAACAGAATTTTATCCTGTCTTGTCCTATTTTGTCCTGTCTATCTGCTAGTGTGGGATGTGGCCGTGTTTATGTGGAATTAGGTTTCTAAAAGGCCGTTTATCTATTCCTCACGCGATATAGCAATAGTTATCGAGCACTTGTGGAATGGTATTGACAAAGGAAAACCGAAAGTCTCGGAGAAAAACTTGTCCCAGTGCCATTTTATTCACTACAAATTCAAAATGGGCTAAACTGGGCAATGATCTGGACCTCGGCAGACAGAAGCCGGTGACTAATCACCTGAGCTATTGAACGGCCTTAACCCAAGAGATGCTTCATTGCATTGTTTTGTGGTCGAAACATTTCTTTGTGGTATCACTTGATGGCTGTCATTTTTGTCTCACATAGCGTAGGACGTAGTGCTGTGTTTGAGAATTTGGTTTTCTTTGTGGTATTATGCAATAACAAAAGTAATATGTCTTGACCCTCTCTTAAAAGTATGAAAATTTATTGTTATGGAAACATAAAAACCAAAATTTTAGAGAGAATGGATTAAAAGTTTTAGTAATTCTGAAATTGAGCGATCTCGAGAAATCTGGATAAAAATAAACAATAGCCACAGATGCACATTGACTTAAGAAAATGGTTTCTGACTTAGCGATAAAAAATAAGGTGGGGCTCCAGTTTTCGTGGCAGCGACTATTCAGTAAATTAACTTACGAAATGCAACGAACGACTGCTTGCGTTCAACACCAGGAGGTGACGTTTCGCCTGATTCGGTGTGGTTGTACCCTGCGGGAGGTTCCCCATGATGTCACGTTTTTATGAATCTAAACTTTGCACCTTCCCTCAACCATTTTGCTACACTTACCTCAGTACGGTTCTCGTTGACAGATATAGCTCCTCCCCCGGAGACCAAAGTTATTGTACTTACTTTCACAACCTCCGCCCTTCACACCGGTACCCGTGGCTTCCAATTTTATCCATGGTTACGCTTTCATGAAATACCTTGAGGCACCGCGGATGCCCTTAGGCGATCAACCAGACCAGGTGTTCCCTCCATTAGATCATCTCAGGCAGACCGGACATGTTACTAATTGTACATTACACCTCCAGTCAGAATAACAGCGCTTTATGTAACATTTTATAAATTTTATTGTCTCTAATTGACTTCATTAGCGTCTGTGTGTTCTTTTGTCTACCTAAGTCTTTTTTCATTAGTTCAACAGTCCCTATTTGTCACAAATTTACACAAACGTACGTGATGTGGGAATAAGTGATAAAGAAGAAGACAGACATCAGAATTTAAAGAAAATATGACGTTTGCAGAACCCTGCTTACTTGTAAACTATTCATTCTTTTGAGAAATTGTCCCAGACTTAATTAAATTAAAACGAAAAGAAGTTACGTTTAGTGTCGGCCTACAATACCCAACATAATGACGCCCATAATTGTCAGTCTATTGTTTTTCCTTTCTAAGCCTGCGGCCTTGCGGATGAAGTATACAGATTCTGCCAGAATACAAAGTTTTGTTGCAACATGTAAGACGCGGAATGCAGGCATCTGAAAGTGAATGTAACTATTAAAAATGACCCTGGTTTCGGATGGTACTACTTTTATTAATCCTTGTTAGTATACTTCATACGAAGTAAGTCACTGCAACGATTAGTTGTCGCATTATACCACAATGCAAAGCTTTGCCGTAAATATCCCTTAAATACCACTCATAAAAAACGTTCGCACGTCTAGCGTTGCTATCAATACTTGTTATCTGACCCTTTAGATGTACGAGTACTTTAAAAGATAAACTGCACCTGTTCTTAAGCACCACTCCAAAAAAGAAGCATAGTATAACGCAGGCAAAACCTCACGCATCTTATCTTATTGTACCGTCGCGACTTAATTATGTTCAGATTGTTCTATTAAAAATGTACAAGCATTTCTTCAATACGGGCTACAAAGCCCGTGATTTGTTTACCATAGTAATAATAATTGGTGAAGTTTATAAATTAAAAAGTCCCTTGTGTATTGGTTCATTTCTTCTTTGTTTAGCTGAAGTAGACTTTTCTGCTCAGCAAACTGTTAGCAGTCAAAGCACTTCCTTCTTCCCGGACCATCCTTAAGAGGCAATAGCTGTATCGCGTAAATGACCATCTACGTGGACCTCACACATTTCGATCACACGGCTGTTTTTAAAAGGCAAACTACTTGATTATGGTTGTTGTGTGTCCCGGCTCGTAAATAGCTATCGAGGTCTTCATCAATAAACCAGTTGGAAACGTTGGTGTGGTTTCGATTCAGGGAATGTGACATGTTCACCCGGTTGACCCTCTGAGGAATCGTGTTCTGGAAAAAGTTCAAGTATTGGCCCTACCCGTCCGGCCATGAGCTACTTATTCGATTTGTCATCTGTAACACAGGGCTACTGGAACGCTGGTCGTGACATAGCAATCTCTCAGCAGACTCCTGTAATGATTTGTATCTGTCAAAACATTTAAACTGACACTATGTCAGTAGAGCCCGAAGGTTTTAACACCACCAACACCAAAGCACGATACTGAGTAAGTTCTTGCATCTCGCATCCACGCAACCTATCCTGCTGTGATCCGTCTTAATCTCATTGTTCCATCCGTTTCTCGGTCTTCCAGTTACATTTCGCAAGAGATTTCCAAACCAAATCTGGCTGTGCTCTTCAATGTATTTTGCCATCTGTTCATTTGTCTACAGTTTGTGTATTAACGCGTAAAGTGAATACATCGCGTAATGGTTGCCCTACGGTTTAATTCGGGTCCAGATAGTTCCGTGTAAAAGTTTCCGTGGCCCGAGACTGCGAAAATAATTCTAAGTTAAAAAGCTGTTGATTGACTAAAATGAATTACACTGACTGAACGTACTTTATATGTGCATTTGCTAATAAAGGCCTATAAAAGAATTGTATTTATTATTATTTAATTTGTACGGGATATCTCAAACCTTGATAGATGTTCTCAAGGGGTTGAGAGAATCATTGAACAGATTTTGGACTTTGTCTCTGTCTTACCCAGCTGAAAGTATAATAACTGAGAACAGCAAATGCCCGAGTTTTTATCTAAATCGCCCGTTTTCCCTCTTGCGATTACAGTTCAAGACATATTAATATTAATAAAGTCATATCATTAATAATATCTGAACACCAAAGCGGATCGGTCTGAATTGTCCGAGGGAAGTTTTGTGACTCTCCCAACTTTACGTACGATGTGACAAAACTAAGGACAGCGTTCCATTCTTCGCCTTTCTTTTTCCTAAAATAAACTCTGCTCAGAAATATTTAAACTGCTTATTTATTTTACAAATCTTAATGATGCGCTGTCGGAATATCATACAGAACTTCTGTACTTCTCTGAAATATTAAATATCCTTGTAAGTGGTGACATCTAGCCACACGGTTCTGGAAGCTGGAGTGGCTGTAGTGGGCGGAATCTCGAATGGTCTATTTGCTCCAGGCAACAAAAACGACAAGTCTTGCTTTGGCACACTTCCTCGTCTGCACAGATTGTTCAGTGATGCATTACCGGGTAATCAAGTTGTCTGCGCATATGAAGTATGTGACGCTGTCATGGCGTCAGTCTTTCAACTGTTGCATACGAAAAGAGTGCTTCGTCCTCAGGGGTCGTGTACCGATAACAGGATGATGAGTCTTATTGTGGACGTGACTTTTCTGGCTGTACGCCTGCATGCGACTGCTGCACTGTGATCATCCGCCTTTCACCGTGTCTGTTGCATAACAACGTAACAGTCTCTACTTGTTTGTCATCGGCTTCTTCTGTTCGCATGTCAGAGTTTGCTGGTCTATCACGGGACATTTTATAACCACCCATCTAATTGACTTTTTCTGTCATTTGTATATACATCTGTGTACCTTTTTGTGTTTGTCCATCTATCGATTGAACATTCGATTGATTGGCTGATTAAGTAGGTTTATGTCTGTGTGATTAATTTTATAGCTTTAAGGAACTGCGCGGAACACATCACTTCTTGAGAAGCTGATATTCCGTCAGCTTTTAAGAAATTACCCTCCATGTATGGATCTCGAAGGTTAATTGCCGTGTTCACAAGAGCGCGCCATTCTTCTTACCCAGTTACATATAATCGTACCGTTGATGACGTATTTCTCTTCGATTAATTTTATGATTAGCCTCTCGTCTATCCCAAATGGTATATCCCCATCAGTTTAAAAAAAGTTCAAGTTTCTTACTTCCCTGTGCGTTTGTGTTCCGGTCACCTTCATTTAATCATCCTAGCAATGGCTGGGGGTTCGTCGTGCTGACCACACGTCGCCCTATATCTGGTTGGATGATCGTTCACCTCTGCTTAGGCATGTGGACGTGAGGCCAGCGGTCAAGCTAGTCGGTTTTGGCTCTCTGGAGCTGTTACGCCACGGATTTAATTTAATTTATTATTTTAATTTTATACCTTTGTTCTCCTGTGAGTAGTTAGTCCCACGCCGAACTCCCAAAGTTGGTGTGCGATATTTTTTATATGTCAGCGGTTACTCAATCATTCTGTTTTTTATGAAATATTTCAGTTAGCAGACAGCTAATTTTGAAGTGTTTTGTCACCAGTGTTAAGTTACTGTTACTGATTTCCCGCCATGCAACACGCGCTTTTTAAATACAGGATTGCATTACGAGCTGTCTGGGAATAAGCTTGGTGTAAGACGTTTTGTGTGTCGTCCACCCGGGCTTTTGGCATGAAGATGGCATTATGATAATGTAGTCGGGAAATGATCATTCTCAGAATATGTCCCAACAGCTGGTTTTATGTTACATGTTTTTATCCTTTGGGTTCGAATACCGGGGAGTCATTCAGCCGATTGGTAAAACGGCCAGACACCAGCCAGTTAGTTACACAATGGATAAGTCAGCAGTTCAGTCAGCCGGCCAAACAGTCAGTCAGTCAGTGGGTTAGTCAAGCTATGCGAACTCTTTTAATACTAAAGCGCAAACCAAGGAAGGAAACACAGATTTTGTAGAACACTGACGTTTACTACCGTCACGTTACTCTGTCGAAGTGAAAGTTGTGTTTTAAAAAAATAGGAAATTAAATTCTGAAATGAAATTCTTAAGTTCCGAAAGAAGGATCAAAAAAAATTCTGGTTCTGGTAGGATGACGAGTGATGGAATCAGAAGAGAATTACGTACGCTTGTTATGGCAGACGTTAAATTTTACGGACAGAAGTCGACAGAACATCTAGACAGAATGACCTATGAAAACTGTTAATATCTAGGTGATATTTCAGGTTCTGACTGTGACTACAATAAAGATGGTTGTCTTCTTGTGTGTAGCATCGTGTAGTCTCATGGCTATTGACCGACGTTTCAGAGGAGTTTACTACCTTCATCATCAGAGTGGCGACTGATGACACACCCTGATGATGGAGGCTGTAAGCTCCTCTGATTTTTCGGCCAATGTCTACTAGTCTACAGAGTGTAAGTCCCAGAATACGACCATATCCTTTATCAAAATCAATTTAAAATACCTTCCACTAATAAAAAGAGATTTTAGCAGACCATATAAACGATGGCTTGAAGCCGGAACAGACTTGTAAGCTTATCCTTGGAATGCAGGAGGAGGAGATAATAATTCCTATTATATTCAGAGGCATAATAAGATCAGAATAATAATGACCTATATATCGGTGCTGGAAATAAACACGGATTCCTAAACAGTTCAACACCGTACTGTATTTGCAAAACAAGAGTGTAATACAGCGTGCAATTCTTTGTATTTGTTTTTTGTTTACTATTTTGCATATAAAATTGACCTTGATGTTAACTTCCTACAAATCCAAAGCCATTGTTTGGAAGACAGCATACTTGATTATTATTATTATAGTTACGTTGATGATGACTGTACTACCGGATCGTTGGCTTAGTATTATCAATATTTATTAATGTCAAACACTTCTTTTCCTTTCTATTATGAGTACCAGAAAGGCCTTTACAGATTGTGCGATAGTTTTACAGGACTGCGCGTTTATGCGCATGCGTATAGTAGGCTACTGTGGAAGGCATTATTATAACAGGGGCAACTTCATGATGAAGATAAGCAGATAAATACATACTCTCGTAAACTACGAGACCTTCAATTAGACACAATCGTGTCACGCCGCTATATCAATTTAAATGAACGAAAAATCTTGACTTATTATACCACATTGGGGGAGGAAATGATGTCAGAAATGTATGATTGCATACTGAGGAAAATATTTAACATTTAAATGAAATTTGTGGATAAATAAGTTGTGATGTAATAGGCTATTAGTAAAACTACACTTGTAGGGATGTTGATACCTCCCCATAAAATGTCCACATTATTGCAAACGGAAGTTCATACACAGTCTAGACATTATTCATCCTTCTTCTGATCGTCTTCTAATAAAACCCGAAATTTTAACTTTTTGGTATCAAAACCCACAATTAAATACGATCTTGTATCAGTTTTATCCACCTCCCATCCTTATAACATCGTTTTATCGTGTATCTTAATACTATCATCTTATCTGCTAGGTCATCCAAGAGGTTCTCTAAGAGAGATCATGATTCTATTTCCTCTGTTTTATATAATATACTTGGTGAGATTTCAGGTTTTTTGAAGCACGGAGCTCATCTAAATAGTATTTAGAAACTCAGTTCCACCTGCAACGAAGAGAGTGCTTTAAATTAGGAACACGACTGTAGCCTTAGTACCGGATCTTTTGAAAAATTTACATTGCATTAAATGTGTTAAATAACGGTAGTCACGTGGAATGGATCATTGAACTCAAAATGTTTATATTGCCCAAAATAAAATTATAAAATTTCGAAAAATGAAGGTTTCAATATACTAACCAGTTCCGTTATTACACAATTTACATAGCATTTTATAAATAAAATGTTGCAAAAATGACAGGACATTGCGAATCAGTCAAAAACGTTTAACGAAAATTGTGCTACACGTGTAACTAACATTACGAGGTCTACATGTGTTCTCTAGTCTAGAGGCCTAGGTAACTGATACAACATCGATTAGTTACGTTGAAGATTGTGCAATAGACATAAAATAATGGACTGTGTTTCTCGTATTATATTATTATTTAGTGTTCTGTCTGACGACAGGTCCATATGAACAGGATCCTTCCATCCTTTTCTCGGACTGGGACCTGTTCATATACGTTCTTGGCAGATGATCCAGAAGTGGTTTGCCATTGCCTTCTTCTGTGTGTGAATGGAGTAATTGTTGGGATGCCACGGAGAAAAACTCCGTGTTGCCTAGACCACGGCCTTGCCCAACACAAGTTATAAATTCGGGCACCGCCGGGAATCGAACCCGAGACCCCAGGATTACAAGGCCAGCGTTCTAACCGCTAGACCACCGTGGCTATTTGTTTCTCGTATAAGGAAATTAAATGAAACTGTGGGCCAGATTCCCAGTAGTTCTGCAGAACATGCAACAGTAGCGTTTATCGAGAGATATCAGCCCATTCGCCAGTAATAAATTTTATAGCACTATTGTTTGTCGTAAACAATGGACTGCTTTCGATCTGTATAAATCATAGACATTTTTAAGGCTGTGATATAAGATTTGTAAGAAGTACGAGGGTCGCTCATTAAGTAATGCCCCACATTTTTTTTCTCAGCCAATAATGAAGATAGAAAAGTGTACTTTTACATGCTTGAGATTTGATGTTTCCCGCGTTCGTGTACGGAGTTTCAAATGTTTCCAACCAATAGCGGAGCTGTAGTGAACTGTAAAAATGGCGTCTGTGAACGACTCTCGTTACAAGCAACGAGCTGTAATTGAATTCCTTGTTGCTGAAAAAGAAACGGTGGTGAACATTCATAAACGTTTGTGTGCTGTGTATGGAAGCTGTGCAGTCGATAGGAGCACCGTTGGTCGCTGGGCTAAGAGAGTTAAAGCTTCAGGAAGTGAAGAAACCGAGCTCCGTGATCTGCCGCGCTCTGGGCGTCCTGCCACAGCCACCACTCCAGACATGTTGAACCGCGCGGATGCCATTATTCGTGAGGATCGGCGCATCACAACTCGACAATTGGCCCAACAGCTTTCAGTCAGCAATGGAAGTGTGATTGCAATTATCCAGGCTCTCGCATATTCGAAGGTGTGCGCAAGATGGGTTCCACGAAGTCTCACAGCAGACCACAGGATTCAAAGGAAAACGATTTCTTCTGAATTGTTGGAGCGTTTTGATGCTGAGGGAGAGGTCTTTCTGTCCCGGATCATTACAGGTGACGAAACCTGGATACACCATTTTGAGCCAGAGACAAAAAGGCAGTCAATGGAGTGGCATCATCCTCAATCACCGAGAAAGAAGAAATTCAAGACAACTCCCTCCGCCGGAAAAGTCATGATGACTGTCTTTTGGGACAGTGATGGGGTCATTCTTGTGGATGTGATGCCAAGAGGTGCGACCATCAATTCAGACGCGTACATCAGGACCCTGAAAACCCTCAAGAAGCGTTTTCGACGAGTTCGGCCTCACAAGCATCCAGCAGAAATTTTGCTCCTGCACGACAATGCACGCCCTCACACAAGTCTGAGAACCCGGGAAGAAATCACCAAATTGGGTTGGACGGTGCTACCCCATCCACCCTACAGTCCAGATCTGGCACCCTCCGACTTCCATCTCTTTGGGCCACTTAAAGATGCTATCCGCGGAACAAGATTTGAAGATGACGAGAGCGTGATTCAAGCAGTGAGGACATGGCTACGTGCACAGGACAAGAGCTGGTACCGGCAAGGCATGCATGCACTTGTTCCACGCTGGCGTAAAACCGTACAAGTTGATGGGGACTATGTGGAAAAATAGTATGTGTAAAGGAAACATTGATTTATATTGTCACTAAATTTGAGCCATCTTGAATAAATATGTTCTGAGGAAAAAAATGTGGGGCATTACTTAATGAGCGACCCTCGTAGTTCAGTATTTTATTTATGTGTGTAGGTAATATGTTGATTGCCTGTGTCATCCACAGGAAATGTTCTTGGTGCTTTTATCAACGAAAGTTATAAAAAAATCGCGTATTAAATCATGTCTTAAATATTTTCTACGCTGTCATACTAAATTATATTTATAGTTGTGTTAATTATCCGGCTCTAGTCAGCAAATAGGTCCACAGTGGCCGCGCGTTCTGAGGCGTGGGCCCTGTGCCGCTGGGACCGTGGATTCGAATCCCACTCAAGCCATGGATGTTTGCCCGCGTTTTTCTGTGTTGTGCTGTCCTGTGTACAGGTAGAGGCCTTGTGACGGGCCGATCCTTCGTCCAAGGAGTCCTACCGAATATCTATAGATCAAGACAACGAAGAAAGTTGGGACCCGCAATGCTCAGGCATTTGAAGAATGGGTTGTATCCAGTATCCAGTCAGCAGATGTCCAATTTATTTTCTTTACTATTCCAAGAATAAGAAAGTTTGTATCAAAACCAAAGATTAGGGGAAATATATATGTACTTTTGAACAAGATAACAGTCTGGCCAAATTTACGTAAAACATAATAAAAATGTAACCTTAGAGCATGGAAAAGAATGACAACATGGTGGTTGTGAGAACGTTATTCCTAAATACAGTCATAATTTATAATATGTGTGTGATGAAAAATTCAAATTTCTTTCTCTGACAATTTCTTCAGATAGCTCATGTAGCTGAAGATAGCTATTGGCGTGTTTAGCATTGCTTACATTTGTTTGGAGGAGTGCCAAAAGCTCCCTTTTAGAATAAATTATTTCTAGCAGATTCGAATAAAAATTAAATTTTCCCTTCCATAAATTTTGATCATAAAATTTAATTTAATGTCATTAAGGTGCGTCGGAGAAGAAGCGTATAACTGACATACACGATTTATTTAATTGTTTGTTCACTTTGTGTACTTCATGCAACAATTTTTAACTTGTCGAAGAAAATTTTAATAAAAGAAAACACACGCACACACAAATATAAGCTTATTAAAAATAAGAAAAGATACCATCTGATAACTGAAATAAAAAAGAAACAAAGTCCTGTTCAGTGTATTGCATTGCAAGATTTCTTTCTGTCTGTCGTCCTTGTGTGTGGTCCATTAGTTATATTCTCGCAGAGTCGTACAAGTTTCGATTGACGGCGATAATAGTGGATAGTGCACTCTGTCGGCTGAAGTTGTCGAAGCTTATCTTATGGCGATGCTTGATATTGGATATTGTAATGATCGTCACAGGTCGCATATTAGGCCTCGTATTCTTGAAACTTAACATAGCCGTTGGGTGTCTGAACATGTTGCAAGCCACGAGGGGCAATTAAAATGTAAATTGTACAAGGCATGATGATCTCTTAAAGATTTGGTATGGATAGTGACGTAATTAAATTAGCCATAATTTATTTTTGGACATAGTACTCGTAGAAACTAAGGAACTTGTTACGCCATGTGATGTACTTTTATCCTCACAATCTGTCTTCTTATGATCTATCTTAATATTATTCTCCCATCTCTTTTCTGTCTTACATGTGGATTTTTTCCAAGAGGTTTCCGCGCCAAAATTTCAGGAACATTCCTTTTCTACTGTCCTTATTTTACTAATTTCAGTCCTAAACTTAAAATTTGTTTTAATTCCTCTGGTTTCCTACAAACACACACAAAGATGAATTTCGTTCAGACACATTGCCACTCTGTTTAATTTAAATATAGTATAAACAGCAGAAAACAAGTGACTAATAGGCGTTCATCTGAACCTTAAAATGTATTAAAATGAGACATTTATTACCGCACATCATGTACATTCTCCGAGAGGCGAGTCGGGCCAAATGAAACATCGAAATGGGCCCCATGTGGTCTGCGGTCCGTGCACAAGCTCCTGGCTTCTCTCTCTTTGTATATAATTCAGCTAAATCAACCTTTTTTAGTCTCGTCTTTATAACCAATTTACGACTTTTGAAAACCACTCCAGATTTCTAGATAATAAAGTAATTGTTTGATTGTAATGAAGTTCTCTCTCGTCTCTCTTCCTGTAATTTTTCGATATTTCTCTTCGTGTTCTCTCATAATATTCCCAGAAAATCGTCTTCATGTGAAGGCTTTTTGATTTTCTTAACTTACACATAATAACTTGTGTGATTTCTCCCATTCATAGCTCATTTTTCTTTCTAAAGATGTTCATAAAATTGTGGCAATTGCATTGTCGATAGAACTTATTTTGTTTGTGTGTTTTTAGTACATTTCGACAGTTTTGTTTGTCACACCCTAATTCCAGAACCCTTAAATTATACGAGGGAAGTTAAAAAATTACATCAAGAATCTCCCCTCATTTAGTAATAATTTATTTTCGTTGTTTATTGAGCACTGCTAGGACTGTGACACTTTCTAACATGGTTGCTACATTATTAAAATACACCAAGGAACAAAAATGGTCATCCATTGTTATGGTAAAACGGTTTGGAAACTAAGTAAACTGAGGTATGAGGTTATCATGGCGGTGAGGATGACGATCCTTGAAGATGGAGACTGTTTATTTCTACGAAACGTAGGTATTGGACACACGACGTCATAACCCAGAAAAACATCGGTTTTAAAATGGTTCAAATTACAGAACAATGTTAGTGAATGGTTTAGGTTACCAGTGGCAGTTGTTATTTAAGAGGGAGTCTATGCACGTAGACATTATAATTAACTACGTGTGTTAATTAATAATTCCTGTTAGCGTTTTTATATACATAGTAGTTGTCTCATGTTATTCCAGGAAATCTTCTGTTAATGCACATTGAACGTATGAAAAAAATTCTTCGATTTACGATTATTAGGTTAGGAGTCGTTTTCTAGGAAGAACCTCGTAAATCTGTTTGCGTTTGTACCGTGACGGAATGAGTTTACATTGAACGTGGAATACTTACTTTAACTTGGTTAAATCTCTACATATTTAATTATTAACTTACTTTGTCTCTCAAGTATTTAGTTAGACGGATTTTTCTACTTACTGTTTTAGAAGAGGTGTTGAAATGCATACAGTATTTGAGTCGGAAAACCTGAGACGGAGGGAGCACTTATGAGACCTAGGTGTAGAAGTAAGTATAATATTAAAACTAGTTTTAAATGTTGTCAACCAAATTTACTCGTTCCAGGATAATTGCTACAGACGGAATCTTGTCAACGTGGTAATGAACGGTCAGGGCCGTTGTAAGGCTGGAAATTTATTGACCAGATGAGCGACTGTTTGTTTCTCAACAAGGACTCTGTTCCTTGGCGTTAGTTAGCGACAGTCGTAAGATAAATAAGTCGTGTACAACAGGCCTTTAAACAGTACTGTCATGTTATATCCGCTTGAACTATTGGCACAAACTGCAAGGAGCTACAATACGGACCTTGTCATAGAATACGGTATCAGGCGACCTCGTCAGCGCTGTCTGTCTCCTTACACGCATTCCCGACATTGTAACACTACAGATTAACTTATCTGTATGTACCTGGATATGACTCTAGTATAAATGTCGTGTCTTTGTTTATAGATACCACGCACGGGTTTTATGTAAATCACTACACTTCATACTGGCAGCCATAACGTCATAATAATCTCTACATATAACAGACAAGTTCTGGTTACCTAGTGATGACCATTTTTAAAATCACTATTTGCACTGCATTAAGTCAGATTTTCTTTAATTAATCTTTTGCGTTTTAATTTAATTATTTATTTTAACGTCCTACCTTAACATCTACAAGTGTCTGCGCAAGAAGATGAAATTAATACGAGAATAAATAAGTAATGGTTCAGACTCTTATATGCTGCTTTTTTATAGTTTTCAATAAGATGTGTTTTAAGCATTGTTTTAAATCCTTACGTTTATTTTTGACGGGTAATTTACTAATAATATGTTAATATTCATGGTTCTGTAACTGACACGCGTTCGTCGGGTAAGGAAATTTAATCTAATAAAGATTGATCGATATTATAATTTATCATATCGCGTATCTAAAATTGACAGTCACAAGTTAACTAGCTTTATTACACTCTGTCAGGACAATACAATCGACTGAGGCATTTCAGTTCTTAAAATATCATGATCAGTGTCCCATGCCAATGTTCATGTGTATGTCTCAAATCAGTGCAGAATAATTGGTCTATCTAATGCCTGGCGTTTATTCGTTATACGTTAAATATTGCATTTGTTACAATTTATAATCTTCAGAATAGTTTTATAAATTGAATTCGTACCTTGATTTTTCAACATATTTATCGCACCATGTTCTTCTAATAACATTCTACTTTTTATGCCATATATACATCTTTTAAGTGCAACTGTTTTCCTTTATATCAACACTTATACTAATTTTTTTTTCTGTACATTTATATTGTCTCTTATATTACACGAAATCATATTATATAAAATTTAAGTTTTGGTTGATTGCTGAATTTGCGATATGATCGGAACTTCTGTAGGGGGTGTTTTTATGACGTGAACTGTACCTGTCGGATGTGTGATGCTGTGGAGTACAGCTATTGCATTTGAATGCCGTTACCAATTGATGTGGAACGAAATAAAGGCTACCATTCCTACAGTTACTATGTCGATTTTATGCGTTCGTATTCAGGCATAAACGCCAATACCAGACGTGGTACATGTGTAGAAATCCATACACCATCTGCTATTCCTGTAACAATAAACAGCATTGGATGAAGCACATCCAGAATGACAGGTTATCAACAGGAAGCTTGTCATGGATATTCAATTGCAGAAAAAACATATTTGTTAAAGTCGAGGTTCTAACCGACCCAACACAAACTTAAGAAGTGTCTTGTGTACCGAAAATAGCTGTTGAGTCGTAAGCTCTTTTCTCTTTGTGTTCTAGATGTACTCTGTTCGGATCTAGACTTGGAGATGAAATACTTGGAATTTTGTTGTTTTTCTCAGTACCTCCAAGTAAATTCTGGGATAATGTCTTGATACTGGCTGTCTTCATTCACAACCATTTTACCTTTTGTAACTATATATAATGTAGTTGAGGAGACGTCATTAAATAAATGGAGGTCACATCAGTGTCTTTTGTTATAGGCTGTAAGGAACTGTGAAACATAACCGAGTAATCTCAATGAAATGTGTACTGTGATATGTATAGAAATTCTTTTACAAAACAGAATTTTTATTCTAGCTTCTTCATGTTTAAAGAAAATAATGTATTACGTTTTCCTGCTGCATAGTTGCATCGTCGGAATTTCAATTTTTTGTGAACTCTTTTTTTTACATGCTTCTAAAGATATTTTGAGATTATAAGTTTTCAGGTTTTCAATTCGAAAATCTACGTCGTACAAATTTTGTTCTCGGACTGATGGACCGGCGATGTGTGGATTGTGATTGTTCAGGTTACTTTCGTATACCGTATCTTACTATAGGAACTTTAAAACCGTTCATAATATTATGCACACTTGCAAAGTAGTTTATCTTTCTTGTCTTGTGAGCCTACGAAGTTTATTGAAAACTTTATCTCTTCATATGAACTTTTTAATACCTTGGGTTCATAATTCTTGTTTTATTCCGATATATAATTAAAAATCCATCCACCACACACCAGAAGTTATTCATGTAAACAATTTGGGCATTGTTCATTGTTTGGATCTAAAATATTTGAGACGTCTCGGAGGCTAACTACGACTACATTTTCAGTTGGACACCTTTTGCAGTGACTGAATCAGTCACTGGCAAAAGTCGTTTCTTTGACGTGGAATTGCTGTCGTAATTACAAATGTCAGGAATGATAATTGTCGATTTTCCTTCGAAACGTTGGTACAGTCCACGACTGTAATCTTGAGACTTGCAAGGAATGTAGGGAGTCCGTAGCGTTAATGGCAGACGCTATCTTTCCCCCTTCCTCCTTCACCCCACTTCTTCACCCCGCAAGTCTCAAGATTACAGTCGTGGACTGTAGCTACCTAGAAGACCAGATGGCGTAACGGTCCACAAGACCAAAACAGACATTTGTATTACGCACCGCAGTTGCAATGAAATTCATAAAGAAAGTTTGGGTAATTTTTATTTTCATGTTTCTCGTTTGTGTTCGGGAGGATAAATGCTACAGTTTAAACAAGTGCCTTAACCTATTCTGTTATTTTGAAAATTATGCGAGAAACGCAATCAACTTTTATGACTGTAGATTTTTTAAAATAGTTTATGCACACTGTGAGCAGTAGTTGTAATTTTCATCGCTCGTTTTTTCGATTCAGTTACTTCGGTAAAGAGCATCTTTATATTATCACAAGATAAACACAGTTTTTCTGCGTGTTAAGAATCGTGCTCGTTTCTTGTAACACTGCAACGGCCTACCTTTTACATTGTTAAACTTCTACAATTCTCTTCTGTGTGGTCATTGACCATCGTGGTCTCTGCACGACTGGTAATTTTAGATGATGGCGCATTGGGAGAGATTCAATTTTGTCCACGATTATAAGATTATAGTAATGATGCGATGATCGATGATGCAGGAGAAACGCAACTTAATAAGGGATCCGAACAACAGTGGGGACGTGAAATTAAAAATGTTTAAATTTGTTTTGTCTACGTTCACGTAAAGTCGCTGTTTCCTTAAAAATACAAGTAGATGTACAAATTAGAATAATGATGTGGACGATGAAAGAAAAAGTTGTAGATGGACATGGCAGAACTGTGGGATTTTATGTTATGTATTCTCGTAGAATTTGTCAGACGTTTGAGAGGTGCTTACAGCCACCTTTATCAGGGCGATAAGTGAGTCGAGAGGGAAAAATAGGGTGGAAAGGCAGGAGGAGGTCGGACGAGATAGAAACTTGGCCAGATCTGTGGATGAGAACCTGAAATCTCAGTAAAATGAAGATGTTTTATGACCCAACGCCTTCATATTCAGGTAATAACGTCGTTGCTCTTATAGGAAACGCATGACCACTGCCTTGCCGATTAAGAAAACGTCTAGAGAGAATCTACGTATAATTGATCCCACACATTGGATTTAACGGGTAGTTTTATGCTCAAGAGGTAATTATGTTTATCATATTAAAGATGAAGTTCTTGACAGTTTTGATGGGTAGGTAAAAATATACCTGTGTACAGCTGTTACTAATGTGAAGAATGACATCTCCCAATAGAGTTGTAATTTGTATCTGATATATTAATGTTTATTTCTTAGTATAATCGAGATGGCTAATGAATGAATTTATGTGAATAAAATAATATCCTTAGAGATATTTTAAAATTAGAGATAAAAGTGTATCGGAAATTCCATAATTAGTCTACTTTTCCAGTTGGTAAATCCATTATAAGAGTGGTGTAATTTATAGGATCCATTTATGGTTAATTTTTGTATTATTCTTTACGTGAAGAAAAGTGATGTAGAATTATCAAGATAATTTGACTGTCATTTGAAGATAATTGTCGTGTATTGCTATTACGCCCTCACGTGTAATTCTGTACAAAATCATTGCCTTTTTTTCCTGTAGTTCATGTCATTTAATAAGTATTATTAGCCGGTTAAAGCAGCCACTAGGGCAAATCTCGCCTAGACGTCCCTCAGGGCTTCAAGCTATCTAGTTCCTTTTGCCATTCACTGTGTCATTTCAGCTAAGACTGAACTACTGAGAAGCCCTGTAATTCCTTTGCTGTATCTGGATTTTTTTTGGAAAGGTTATATTAGAACTGGGACTGCAAATTTATGGAATCTTGTAATCGATTAAAGGTTGTTATTAAAACGATGAGGGCAATAGTAACATGCCATTACATTAGATGTAATTTTTATCTAGTTGCACGGTAAATTATGATGAATATAAACTAGGTTTCGAGTTCACATAGGAACATATTAGAGTGTTCTGAATAAGACACTTTACAACAAATAAGTAATTCCGTGGAGCAAAGTAGTTATTGCGAAATTTTGTCGTGAAGTTGGTCAAGGTATTCGTTTGTTATGGAATTTAAATGTTCATTTCAGTGTTAACAAGATCTCGTTACTGTGTGCTAACCTGCCTCATCCTAATCTAGTCCACATCTTCACAGAATATTCCTTTAAAATTTATTATTTTTGACGTAAATACATCTATGAGGAAGGGTCATTCGGCAAAAAAGTGGAACGAAAAAGGGAAACGAAAAAGTGTAACAATGGTTACCTAGGGAACGTCGTGTTTACTCGGCATTGTTGTTACCTATAAAACATTACATTACATTACCTTATCGTACCTTACATTACCTTACATTACATTACATTTCATTTCATTACGTTACATTACTTTACATTACATTCAGCTACCACAGACCCATCTTAAGCGTAACTAATTCAAGTTGAATAAGCAAACTTATCTCAATTGTAAAGCGGGTATAAAGGAAATATTTAGAATAAAGCCAATATATAAACTTCCTTTCCGTATAGACGTATTTACGTCTAATTCTCTGGAACCGTGGTTCCACTGCCAACTTTTTCCCTTCCATGCACACGTAGATAGATTTTCTCTTTAATTTCACATCTCTCCCTTGCTTTCTACATGCCTCACCCACTTCATTCTCCTTGATTTGTGGTGGAAAGTATAAAATGTGGAGCAGGTCATTACGTAATTTTTCCATCCGTTACGTCATCTCATATCCACGTATTCTCATCTTAAAATCAAAACTGTTCTTGTCATCGGGAAAGGGGTCTTTAATTCAGAAGTAGCACTGATTTAGTTGTATCCTTATGCAATATCACTCTTTGTGGCTGGATGACATAGTGTTGACGCGGTGGGTTACGAAACAACACGCTGTGGGTGTAGTCGCATTCCGCGCCCTGGACCGGTTCACACACACATACACACCACTTCTCTTACGTAAGGGATGACTTCGCCGGTAATCGCTTTGTTTTGCAATCGCGGCTTGGACGCAAATCATTCCCGTCTAACGGTGATACAAGGTGGTCGATGAATTCTGAACGAAGTATTTTCTTTTACTCCGTGTTGGTCTACTGCACGTTCGAAAACGAAGTCAGTCTTCTACGTTAAAGTACTGTAACACAGGGATGCTGAGGCCGAATGCAGAAAGAAGAAAGTCTTTTAGGGTTACATACAACAGAAGCAGAAATGGCTTCACCTTTATAAAAATTTCTTTCTCACTATTTGTTTCCTTTTGTTTCTATTTATTTTAATTTACGTTTTTTTTTTCAATGTGTATTTTATTCATTTTCTTATCTTATACACTTCGTTTACTTCCTGTTTTCGTATTCATCTTCATTAACTGATTCATTTGTTTTTTTGTTTTTTCTGTTGAGAAGTCTTTTTTACTTTGCCGTGCTTTTTCCTGCATCTATTTCATTTTCTTTGTTTGCTTTGTACTCTTTCTTTCTCTCCACCTTTCTTTATCTTCCCTTTATTATTTCGTCTCTATTCCATGTTCATTTTGTATTTTTGTTTCTGTTTTTACCTTTGTCTTGCTTCCTTCTATTTTCCTTTTCAATTTATTCCCCTCCTTTCTTCTTTGTTTCCTTCTACTCAGCACGTGTCTCGTCTGCCAGGGAGTGTAACTACTGTCTCTCCCACTGATTCATGTGCCGTGCGCCTGATCATTCAGCCGTCTGTGTGCCTGTCTGCAACGCACCGACCATTTCAGTTTCCAGTTCCGTGTATTAAGTTGCAAGGCTATAACTCTTCTATTCGTGTGTGTTCCTAGTCTCGATAATGACTCATCCAGCTATGCTGCAGGCAGATGGGCACGTAGCTCTACAAGGCCTCACACTGATCCACTATAATCCAGTATATCCATCAAAATCTGCGTATTTCACGTCTGCAGCAAAAACGTAGTTTCTTGCGTTATTACACGACACCAGTTCAACTGCATATGTTACGCAGCGTAAAATTATAGAATTAGTATGCGTTATGAATTGGAAAGTACGTGTAATATGTCAGTCATCAGTTAAATTAAGGCACTGATTCAGCATTCGTCCGGAGTACTGAGGAAAATGACGAGTAGCCTCAATTTGGATTACCGTCATATTTATGTTAAAATTCGTATGCTTGTTACCTTTTTTCTCTCATTTCCATCTTGCGCATTCAATGTACTGTTTCCTAGAGCCCGACATCTGTATTTTTAATAATTCGTCACAACATAGAAACGAGTAGTGAAGTAAATATTTATGAAGTGGCCTGCAGTTACAGTCATGCTTCATTACGATTGTTAAAAATTTTTACATTAAATTGTATCTACTTTGTGTAATTCATCACTTTCTGTTATAAAATCTGTACAGGTTACCAAATATTTATCGCTGGATCCAAAATATATTTTTAGCCTTTCTCTATCGAATAAGCTATTAATTTAAATACTCTGGCATTTATTTACAACCCTGTATGTATTGCGACATACACATTATAGTTCTCCCCTATCTAGGGCGTCAACAAGCCGTGCATTTCAGAGTGTTAGTAACAGGGCTAATGTGTTGATGTTTCAAATCTATCACTGGAATTATTTTACACTTAGCGAGTAAGTCTTACTTCGCCTCATGTGCTACAATTAAACGTCTATACGAGGTGCGATCGGAAAGTTTAAAGACTGCGCGTATAAAAACCCGTACACTTATCTCAGGTATTAAATTCATCCATCACCCTCGACGTAGTTCCACTGGGAGTGAACACAACAATCCTTGCTCCGATGCCAAGCCTGGAAGCATCCCTGGAAATCTTTCTTTGTCAGCCTGTCAAACACCATCTGCGATTCTGCCTGAATCTCTTCTATCGTCTCAAATCTCCTTCCCTTTAGCTGAATTTTCATCTTTGGGAAGAGGAAGAAGTCACACGGCGAATAAGGAGGGTGCGGGATGACGGCCATGGTGTTTGAGAACAAAAACTGCCGAACTTTGAGGGCGGTGTGCGCTGGCGCGTTGTCATGATGCGTCGCATGTGGAGTTCTTCCTTTAGAATCAGCTGACAGGTCCCATAGCCTATCCCAACAATGTCGCACAAGTCGTTGATGGTACGACGTCGATCTTCGTGAATGGCCTGCCGAATCTTCGTAACATTTTCGGGCGTTGTGCTCGAAGATGGTCGTCCAGAACGCTCGTCATCATCTACATAGGTTCGGCCACTTTTAAAACGTGAATGCCACACAAACGTTTGTGCACGACCCATTGCGGACTCTCCAAATGCTTGCTTTAGCATTTCATAGGTTTCCGTAGCCGTTTTGGCGAGTCTTTGGCAAAATATGTTGCACACGCCATTCCGAAATCGCAGGAGGGTCGGTGTAATGCACTACCAAAATGCCCGTAACTAAGAAACAAGTGCTAATTCGATGATGCCGGCTGACACACTGATTCACTATGAATGTAGGCCGCACCCCCTAGCGGCAGAAGCTCGTACTACATCCGGTTCGCCCTCTATTGACACAGTCTTGAAACTTTCCGATCGCACCTCGTAGAAGGACTCGATTACGAGCGTGGTTAAGTAATTTTCGCTTTGATTTGCCGCTGGGTTGAATATTATGTAGGCCTGTTGTAATAAAGAGAGAAGTGCAGAAGTGTAACTTGTTCAGACGTCATGACTGCATTTCACTGTTATAGATATAAAATATTTAGAAGAGTAGTTCCATAAACAACTAACGAAATAGCCTGTACTCCCGAGTTTGTCTTAAATTATTCCACACTGAAGTAATTAAATAGCTTATTTACTGTCACAGATTTATGAATATGTATTTCCATTAACTAATGTCCTATTATTTACCGCTGTCTTGTCGCAATAGTTATAACTTTATGCAGGCCCCTACTAATCGTCTGTCTAACAAGAAAACAGCGGTCAACATGGAGCTATTAAACGAGCTGAAGGTATTCACAAAGTTGGTTAGTCAGAACAACTATAGAACAGACGAAAAAGCGAATAACATTGCAATGATATGTTTACAATTGAGTATAATATCTCAATGTTTCTTGATTTAAATAATACATTCAGTCTTCTGAGTATTTTATTGATCGTCGGATTATTTTGTAACACGTTTTCAACTGCGAGGGTCTCAGCGAATATTGTGGGAAGGTGATAATGAATGGTAATGAGGTAAGGGTATTGAAGGAAGTAGTCATCGCTGATTTTCATGTTCTGTACTGACATTCACGTTGAGAGACAAAGAAAAGCTGTAGAAACCTCAGTAAGTACAGTCGCATGTAAGCAGGTAACCGATAAGAGATTCTCTGACGATTGTAAGGTCTATTGGTGGGTCGTGTTTGGACAACAGGTCTGCTTGAAAGTATAGTAACAAAGTATACATGCCTATGACATAAGATGTGTTTGTGCTTTTGGCTTATATAGAAGCTTATTTGTTGTAGGATATTTATTTGTAATGTTAATATTCCCCCAAATACGATCGATGCTGAATGTTTTAGTTCTTGAATATTTATTTCTGTAATAATGTATCGAGTAGCCCATAATGTACCTGCCAAGTTTAATTCTTTCTTTTGTCTGAAAGACGAGGCATAAAAATCTCTTTCGAATACAATTAAAATCATCATATCAAGCCAGTTATATTTTGTTGTGTTCAGTGTGTTTCCATCACCAAGTTCGATCGTCCAAAACAATTCTGTCTTTCGAAATATTCTGGTGAAAATTTAATGGTTGGAATGATTATTATAATTGCATTAGTCAGATCAAATCTGTGCATTTAACGTCCATAAGAAGTAAAAGGCAAGGGAATTTGAAAGGTGATAAGTGAAGAAATTTGTTTCTCTTTGTCTCAGTTTTCATGTCGGTACTATATTTGATCTACATAGTAGTAGTAGTATAGGCATTTTTGACGTAAATACGTCTATATTTTCGGGTCAGTGTAATTCGGCAAAAAGTGAAACGAAAAAGTGAAAGGAAAAAGTGTAACTGCATTGTTATGTTACCTTGGAAACGTCAATTGTTTACTCGGCATTGTTGTTACCTAGCAAACGTCAATTGTTTACTCGGCATTATTGTTACCAAGGAAACTTCATCTGTTTACTTAGCATTGTTGTTACCTATAAAACATTTCATTACATTACCTTACATTCGGCGGTGCCCGAATTTATAACTTGTGTTGGGCAAGGCCGTGGTCTAGGCAACACGGAGTTTTCCTCCGTGGCATCGCAACAATTACTCCATTCACACACAGAAGAAGGCAATGGCAAACCACTTCTGGATCATCTGCCAAGAACGTATATGAACAGGTCCCAGTCCGAGAAAAGAATGGAAGGATCCTGTTCATATGGACCTGTCGTCAGACAGAACACTACAAAATAAAACCTTACATTACCTTACCTTACCTTATCTTACATTTCATTACATTACATTACTTTACATTACATTCAGCTACCACAGACCCATCTTAAGCGTAACTAATTCAAATTGAATAAGCAAACTTATCTCAATTGTAAAGCGGGTATAAAGGAAATATTTATAATAAAGCCAATATATAAACTTCCTTTCCGTATAGACGTATTTACGTCTAATTCTCCGGAACCGTGGTTCCACTGACAACTTTTTCCTTCTACTCGCAAGCTAGCGACTAAGCGAAACCAACCGTTCGGTGTCGGCCACTGTACCACGTACACAATCTTATCACACACAACAATCCGTCATTTAATATTCTGTTGAGACCAAGGTTATTAATTTAATAATCATTGCAATTTACGCTTCAGGGCATCGTTTCAAACATGTTTTTTACATTATAATTACGTAGAATGTGTGTTTTATGAACATGTTAACTACGTATGAAACGTCTCAGGTGTAGTATATTACCGGGTGTCCATAAGTTTGGACACTTATTAAAGCCCGCTTCATTTATAACACATACGAAAAAAATATGTACTACAAAAATAGTCGCACAAGATCACAGTTTTTAGGTGTTCATAAAGTAAAAGTAAAATAAAGTCAAGCTGTCCCATTACATGCCATGTAGGCGCTTGAGGGGAGAGGAGAACAACTCCTACTCATTCTCGCCCTAGGCACTAGATGGGGGTGAGTGGTCAGCGTCACGCCCCAGTCGCGCCTTACCCCCGGGAAAGGATCCCGGTACCCGTTAAATAGGAGGGTGGGTATGCCCCGGAGCCTGTCTGGACGCAGAGGCTAGTGGAAAAATCCTCTACCCCCGTCGGAGATCGAACCCCGGTCTTATACTCCATAGTCATACATAGGTTTTTTGGATGTGTTATAAATAAATAAGTACGTGCCCTCAAATCTTCCGCTAGTTTTTGGACAATGTGTATATTGGAGTTTAGATTAAAATAGCCCAAAAGATGGCAGCATCTGCGTTTTTGAATTTGAAAAGGATACGCGTTTCTGTGCGTGTCAGAAGAAGTTGTTACTTTTCTTTGTGTTCTTTACAAAGTTAACATTACCGCCAGTGACAATTGTGGTGAAGAAACAGATAACGAAACGGAGCTTGAAAAAACGAGCTGGTGTTGGGGATAGGGTAGACTAAAGTAACGAATATAAGAGTCCAAGAGTTGAAAAGGAGGAATTTATATGTAGTACTAAGAATAAAATAAAAAAGGAGGTTTGATGAAATAGAATTAACACAGAATACTCGATGATGCTCTTGCATAAAACGCGCTAATGGTCTGGACCATTTCGCCTGCGTGACATTCATGTAGTGACCACAAAACACATCTCTATGCGACACACAGCAGAACAAAGCCATAAGCTGGCACAGTCATGAATTTAAGTTGATGTCAATAAACCCAAACGGGTTATGGTACAATGGACCACATTGTCGGCGCCAAGAGGATGCTGTATCTCCAGCTGATGTTGCGCTCTTCCGGGTAGGCGGGCGCCCCTTGGATTTCAGCCTTAGGCCACCAAAGCAACCAGATATTTCAAGTGCTTTTGCGTGATATCAGTGGGACCAACCTTGGAGAGATCAAAAGGTAAAATTAATTTTATAACCATTCACCAAACAGTTTGTGGTTTTTAAATGAAATGTGGATTTGAGACAGAGTAATTGAAATGAACACGGTTCTACTTGGGATGCTCAAATGAACAAATTTTCCGTTTTCATGTTGTCTGACTGCTTATTATAGTGTTCACAAGACAATAACCTAAAGCAGGTGAATATTTTTAACCCGTTTACTATCTATTTCCGAAATGTTAATTTTAATACGAACGTCGTATATTTGTGTAGCTATTCCAAATGTTCTGTTCCTTTTAGTTTTTCCGAATAAAATGTTGTTAGGATTAATTATTTCGTAATGTATCGCAAGTGTGTAACATATTACCCGAACAATATTTGAACTGTGTGGGCCTATATGCCGGAAATATCCACAATTTGTTAAGTTGTAGCATAAACTCGGAGCAGTAAACCGTTTAAACATTTACGTATGTAGTTAAAACCAGGTTTGCGTCGAAATGAATAAAAATGTTAATAAAATAAATGGGTTTTTGTATTTATTAAGGATTATCTAGCTAGTTTCACTAAAAGGGATTACAGAGAGGAGCATTAATACTGGAAAACACGTGAACAGAATGCAGGAGCGTTGAAGTCGTCAACATTAGATCGCTTTTAATTTGGTTAGGACAATTTTAGGTCGTGAAATTTGAATGTACTGTTTTCCAATTTGTAGTATTTAATCCAAGCCACAAAACAGTTTAATTAAATTGAAATTATTTTTAGTTATATAGATCGATTCGTTCCTTAGCCTTCTTAATTTTACAGCGTTTCCGGATCTTTTTAAACAGGATGTAGAAGTAAGGCTTGAATGGGAGACCAGACCGTCAGTGTAATTGAAGATTAAAACAATTCCAAGTTCCAAATCAGCGTATAAATGTTTTTGAGCCACTAGAGTATCAGACAGTGGGATATGTCGAACATAATATCAATGTTGTCACAAACTTCCACTGAGTCGACATAAAGAAATGTCACTTGGCAAAGATTACAAATAAGCCTGTTCTTGCGCCTTGTCTGGAGTTTGGTTAATGGCTGAGGTAAGAGACAGTTATCACAAATGCTTTTAGCACTCTTTGTCAGAGTTCCTTACTCGCTTAAGCAACTAGAGTGAACGTGCTAAATAAGGAATTGTTTGATGCCTATTGTTTTCTTGTGCTCCATTGCCCGAGTCAAAGGAGGAGCTGGGGTCACAGCGAGATGTGTGGGTGTATATCCGACACGAGTTGAAAATCTAGGAACACACAGGAGGTCTGCACATCACGGCTTGTGTCGGTCGTCACGGATTGGTTATTCTTTATTGCAGTGAAAGGAAAGAGAATAAAGGAGAAAAGAAAGAAATGAAGACGGGAAACAAAGCAGAATGAGGAAGGCAGGGGCATAAAATGTAGGAAAAAAGTAAGAGATGATAGTTGAAAGGCATGGTAAGGAAAATAAAAACCTGTGAGTTGGAAGTAAATGCAAAGAACAATAGAGAGGAGGAAGAAATAGAAACAGAGGACAATATAGAAAAACGGAAAAGAAAAGGCGAAGAAGGGGAAAGAGAATGAAAATAGTGATAAAATAGAAGCAGTGGGGACGCTAAATAAAGAGAAATAAATGTTTCAAAGGAAGAAAGAGTGAATTTGGATTGAACAAACTCTAATGACAATGACTTAAAATTAGTGAAGATTTAATTACCCTTGACACTACCATCAGAACGTCAGTAAATACTGTAAAATGTAGTAAAGAATAAAATTGTGTGTGATACGTACAACGTTTCGTGAGTCGGTCTTCTCACGTTTGTTTGTTGCCATTATAGAGACAGTTTTGTTTAATGTTATATATTTGACTTTCTTCTTCACTGTTCCAGACTGAACCTGACGCAATTTGAGTAGTAATACTGTATTCTTAGTCTTCTGTTGCCAGTGAATTACGAAAAACTAAGTACGTTCGAAATACACCTTGTGCAATTGATGGGCACATTGTGGTATTTCTCATGCAAACTTTGTGGAAAAGTGCAGTAATTTAATTAAATAAATATATAATTTCAGGATCAATAAACAAATAAATACAAAGTTATATTCTGATGAAAATTAGATACGTTGTTGGTTTTCTCAGTCTTCATTGTTTCATTGGAAGCCTGTTTAGTCTGATTTCAATGTATCATGTATAAGTATGTGTGTAACATTTTAAATTTAAATTTTCCGTGGGAATCTTAAATAGGGTAGAAAGGAGTTTTTTTTTTTTGAACAGACATAACACATGTTTCGACCCGCTCCTTCTGAATCTGTCAGTCAACAGCAGACTAGCTACACGAGGCATACAGCGATTACTTACCCGAAGATAAAGCGGTCGGAACGTGAAACATCTCTCACCTATTGTTTCTGAAGTCAAAATAACGCCCACTGAGTTCCTTTTTTGCATTTATTTCTTGGTGCTTACGACAGGGACAATTTTAGCTTCTCTTTTATTTCTTGTGATGTAGAATTTTGTATACCCGGTTGGATCCTTTACGGGCCCCTGCCCTGTTGTGGGTGTTGGGCCTGAGGCGGAAGGGGGGGCAGACATCACGACATGTATTGCATTTAATCAAGAGCAGACAACGTTCAGAACGCCCAGACTGTGTCGCAACGCCGACAGACACCAGGTTCTCATTGTCCCATGCAACATGATATATGCTGGCATTCGGCTACGCATGTGGTTCGACTTCATGCAATCTTTGTAGCCTGCTTACTGAGGGTGTCATATAAATTGTGGTGTGAATATGTGTGCCCCTCCTAAATCCATCTTAAAAGAATCTGTCGATTTTAATAAATATAGTTTAAAATGTAGTCAGACAGCTAGTCACCAAATGTAGCGGTATGATGATTAGATCTCTTTAATTTGTATTTCATAGGTCCCAAATTCTATATCGATCCGAAAATGACACGTAGTGGTAATCTAAGGTTTGTTTGAAACGTAAAACTACATTTTATAATTTGTGGTATTAATTTTAGTAAAAACACTAATAATAATGATCTTCAGAACTTCTTGTTTTTTTTATAACTCCCGTTAAAAAATGCATGTGATTTGGTATTATTTTACTGTTCAAATAAACACAACATTTTAGAGTCTTGTATCCATAACCAATTTACGGTGCCTGGTAATCGCTTTTGATTTCGATATGCTGAAGTATTTTGTATATTGCTCATAAAAAATTTTATCCTGTGTCTGTGATGTTATTTCTTAGTCATGTATCTGAACTGCATATCTTTAAGGAATTGAGCATGGTAGCCGCGATTATCTTTTCATATTGGAGCAACTTAAGTTTTTTTCAGTGATGAATTCCGAAAGTTTGTATTATTTCTTAAATCACATTTAGTTTTGAATCTTTTCGTCCTTTATGCAACCCGAAGGCGTATTACCGTGTTCACAAAAAATAGCCATTAAACCCTATTCTCAGCCATATGAATCTAATCTATGCCCTCACGTCCATTTCTTTAATATTCACCTTAATGTTATCCTCCATCTACGCTTATGTCTTTCGAATGGCCTATTTCCTTCAGGTTTTCTAGCCGAAAATTACTTTGTATTCTTAATTTCGCCCTTGCGTGCTACAATCCCGGATCATTTAATCGTCCTTCAATTTGAAATACTTTTAACTAAATTACTGATATGTTAGTTATGAAATGTTGGTTTATTAATTTTATTTTATTAACATGATAATGTCTTAATTTTCTTATCTTCATGAACGTGACATGACGCGTACAATCTTGGTGTTATCTTGCTTTGATGGAAACAATTTAAAATCTTCATCTAAAGAATTATTCTAACCAACCACAAGTCATAAATGTTCTATCTTATTGTTTCTCTACGAGCTAAGTAAAAGGATTTTAAACTATGTAAACCAACTAAAATTGATGGTGCAATGGCTTGCCCTCCTAAACACTGTCATGCTTCTGAGAAACAATCCATATTTCTTATAGACCCAAATTGGCAGCTGCTTTGGGGGCGTTGTAATGTATAGACTCACATAATTCTTTGTCGTTGTTGACTAAGGACATATATCTGCCAGTATGAGCAAGTCATAACTTCTGTGCGCCAGCAAAAGTTGTTTCATCGTAAGGCAGACACTGACTTTTTACTATGAGTGGCATCTAATAGATTCTGTAAAATATAACAAACTGCAGTGGGAGTTTGGAAAATATATATTAAAAAAGAGATACACATCTCGGCACGATGGTACTAAATCACCGGAAATGTTCCATTATATCTGTGCCAAAATAGAACGCTAGGTTCCAGCTGTAATAGCATAAATATTGTAAATATTGAATGTCTTTCAAATAGACAGGAACTAGTACATGATTGTAAAAAGTAGCTGATGAAATCCGTCTGATGATTCTCTAAGTAAAATTACCTGACGGGAAGAGAACATTTTAAATTATTATTATTATTATTTAATTTTCGTTACACATCAAGACTCTATTTATATAAATGACTTCGTGTATAAGAGACTTCTTGATAAACTGACAGTTGCTCATCTGCTCACAACGTTCCCCGCCTTTTATGGAACTCAAATTTCTTTACTGTTGGAGGACCAGAAGGGAATAACAGCGCAGAGTAGTTACAGTTAAATAATCCAATTAATTATTTCGTCACTGTCAACCCAACTAATTTAGACATCACCTATATTTCACTTAATATTATACATATTCTATTATAAATTGGTATTGTATTGTATTGTATTATTAATTATTTGTTGTTGTTGGAGGCTAGAAAATAAGGGCTCTGAGCGAATGGTTTATCAAAGATCGATCTATTGCGTTTCATTTAATTTAGTTAATGTTTGGAATACTCAGTATTTATGCATTTAAACTCCCTATAGTTTCATCTGGTATCGATTTTATAAAACATTGCCTGGATTTCTGTCGTCGACAATATTGACATTATTTTTATTAAGATTTGAATTAAATTATTATTCATGACGGTAGATTTCTGTTTAATTAACACAAGGGCTCTTTCTCCGAAGGAAGGGCGGTCGAGGTATAACACTGATCATTCATCTCGTCTATCACCAAAGTTAATAATGCATGTAACTTTATCTTCACTCCCACATAAGTCTTCGTGGTCTGATGCTTAATTACACTTTATTTGTTTGATACATTTTGGTAGAAGCATAAAGAGGAGGTGTTAGGCCCACTCATTCTGATCTCCAAATTAAAGACAGAGTGAGTCTTATGTTGTAAGATTTCCGTACATATGCCACGTACACCTTTACGCGTATTGGGAGCGAGGATCATCTTGGGAGTTGCTGTCGCGAATGGCGTACACGGAACATCGCCCTCATCTCGATTGTTACGTCTCTTCATCCCCCCCCCCCCCGATCTTGCTGTCCCACCCTCTGTCACAATTCGTCATTTCTCCAGGTCATCCTAAATTTTCAGTCGTGTTAGGAAACATCAGGTTTTTCCGATGTTGTGGTTGTGGGTTGTGACTCCGTTTGGGCAGCAGGAGACATGTTTTTTCAACACGTTGGTCTGCGACTACAAGAAGAACCATTGACATGTTCACCGCCGTGAGAATCTCAAAAATCTCATATTATCGTTTTCCGTGTAGGTTGCGACGAAATGAAAGTGACACTGTTTTCTGTCTCGCCACGAGGTACCACGTATTTTAACCTACTTTCGTTTCGTTCGTTGAGGAAAAGATGACATCAGCGCCACTCTGTGTGGTGTTTTATATTCCTTTCAACGTCCGAACCATTTTTCCGATTTTTAAGAAATTGTGTACCGGTAATAACTTAATGCCGTTTGGAGCCACTCGTGTCTCTTACATTAATACAGTCTTGAAATTTCTTACAGTGAAATCTAATAGTAGCTCAGCTAGTAAATAATTATACCTACTTATATAGAACCAGAAAATTCATAACTGTATTCTCAAGATCCCACTCCTTGAGATGGAAAAGCCCGGTACAAATTCTGACATTTTGTTTAAGACCTGTTTTATTAGTATCGCCTGCCTTCTCTTAATTGTTGCTGACTACACGTTTGTATCCGTGTCTCATCTACCACATGCATGTTAAACGTACTGTTTTTGTCATTTTGAATACAGCAACACAGTGTCTAAATGCTAAAGTTATGTTGAGTCTTTGGTGTTTCAGAGTTTCTTGTTAATTTTTAAACGGACCCTACTGTATTCCTTTATTGAAGGTTTGTAACCTTCTTTTATGTGTTCATGGAGAATCCTTTGTTTGGTGTTGGGCACTGCCTTAATGAGATAAGACCACACCATGCAGTTAATATCGACCAGCCTTAAAGAATATTACAATGTGTTTAGTTCTCCAGATGTTACTGAGAGAAACTGAGAGGTGTTCCTTGCGAAATCTGTAACACTACTGAAGTACCATATCAATCACCGCTAAATTTAATTAAGAGTACGAGCTACTCCAAGGTTTGTATCCATTGTTTGTAGAAGGTATAATAGATATAATTATAACCTGTCTAGTAATTAATCAAAGTTAACTCCACAAAATTCGTAAGTGTCGATTTCTGTACATCAGACCTACCCACCTGGAATTTAACACGTGAAGCTTACAGTCTGAAGACTTGAATATTAATTAACATGGTACGCAATGAAAGTTTAGTGCTCTGGGCTTTCTTATCTTTACGTGCAAAATTTGCCACATTCCAGCCATTACCTAAAAGAACGAAGTTTGCTTTACTTTAGTTTATATTAGATTAGTTTAGGTTGCTTTACTTTAATTCAGTGTAAGTTAGTTTAGGTTGGTTGGTTTCATTATCCAACTCCGTATCACGTCATACGAAAGATCTGCGATCAATTTTTCGTATTTTGTTTGGCGTCGCGACACTGCGCATTGGCCTGTCAGCATTTTGCCATGTCACTTCTCGAGGCTTTTCTTGGTTTCGTTTTGGCGTTATTAATTGACGTCACGACGCTTGGCGTTCGTTTTCAATCGTCTTGTATTGTGCCTTTACTATGCAGCTTGTGTATGCTTTGTGTGGTAATCTTTGTCGGCGTCTCGACGTTCGGTGTTCATTTGTGTGTATCGTATCGTATGGCGTCTTGATGATCCTCTAGGATTTATTTAGAATTAAAGTCGTCATTGCGGCAGTAGATTTGCAACGGTTAGCGTCTCTTCGATAATGTTGTGCTGTAGGGATTCCCGAGGCTTATCTAATTTACATAAATGGAATCTATTTTCAGCTTCGCAACATTAGGCGTCGACACGCTCGGCGTCGATTTGTCAGCGTCGTGTCTTGGGGAATTCATGCGAAAATATGGCATCTTTTGTCGGTGTCGCGGTTCGTGACATCGTATGTCATCCCGAGTGTCAGATATCTTTGAATATTACAGAAAAATTATCACTAAACCGAAAATCTTCACCGATACACAAACCCAGGACAGTTTTCTAGTTTGTGACCCTAGTTCCTGTAATCTCCTCTTCGAAGCAAACAACCTTGGTATAGGTGCCTTCTTCTGTCATGCTTTGTTTTTGACCCACTGTAGACTCCCTCAACCGGAATCGAACTTAGGACACTT
This sequence comes from Zootermopsis nevadensis, assembly GCF_977971745.1. Lineage (NCBI taxonomy): Eukaryota > Metazoa > Arthropoda > Insecta > Blattodea > Termopsidae > Zootermopsis > Zootermopsis nevadensis. Next base: position 82,623 of record NW_028259177.1, read on the forward strand.
TCTTCCTGAGCTTTTGCCCTCCTGTAGTCTCTTTGTTGTCTCAGAAAATAAGCATTCCATCTTATCTGTAATGAACTCTTAATACTTGTTACTATTGTGTATAGTGTATATATTAATTAATTTCATTAACAGTGTAAACAGTAGTGGGACCTTAGCCAGAAATTTCTTCAGCGCGATAAGCATTGAGTATTTTTTTCATCGATTTTATATTGTGAAGAACGCAAGGATGTGGCACCACATCGAGTTCTGTTGATTACCTCCGTCGCCATGCGTTCTGATATGTTTTGTAAATACCAAACAGATCGATTTATGCGTTAAACTGTACATGGTTACCTAGCGACATCGGTGGATAAAGATCGCTTAATTCGTTATAATACCTTGTGCGGTACATGACTGTAGTTCTACTCTATTGGAATAGCTGTTGTGGGTGAGTATATTTTAAGACCATTAGCTAGACAGTCAACAGAAAGACACATCCACACAGTCATTAGCACACAGATCTCTTTTTTTCAAATTACCAGTAGTTAACTTTGCACAATCGGGCGATAAACTGGCCGTCATGGCTATGAACTAAATAGAACGTACTTTGTAGTTTTTAAATACCGTAGTCACGTGTCTTCACAACGCCCAGGCGTGACTTGCATTTGGGGTGGCCCCATAATCCCACCCGCTGTGACTTCAATAGTCACTCATAAAATGGCTGATTAATTTCTGCAAGTCTTATCCCATGTACACGACTCTGTAGTACTGAACCGGACGGTACCAAAATTCGTTACGGGCTAGCACTAAGCAATCAAGACACTTTTTTTTTCCATTTAGGAGATCAGTACTCCAGTCTCTAGCCAGAGTTCTATTTTGTTAGTAAAAGATGTTTTATACAAAGCGCATACGATATACGCATACTGGGAATTTGTGTTTGCCCGTATGTGTACTAGCTGCATCCATAAATCGTGAAAACGGGTACTGAGACTTCAAGTTAAAAGTTATCGGGTAAATTTTGTTTCGGCCATTGTAAGTATACTTTACATTAGCTGGACTTAAAACTGCTTACATCATAAAAAGTTCTTCCTTAACAAATTCTAGGTATTGTTAAGACATACAGATTTTATTTGAAATATTTATTCAATTATTTTCTTGAGGGTAAGCGTCTGGGGCGTTAAGCTAACCGCTCACCTCAACCGAGAGATTACAAATGCGTGAGGGCTAAATCTCCACTTCCCCATACGTCTTATGGTGTGGGGCTTAGGGACAACTTCACATTTGCGCTTTATTACGTGTGGCGCGGTTAGTTTAGGATCAACAGATTTGTGTCCATTGTGCTTTAATATCATGGTCGATGCAATATGCTAAATTCCAGGACACATCTGTAAAATAGGTTATGAGTATGAATAGTCTTTTTACTATTTCGTTTTTCCTTCATTTTGTTTTCTTTTGTATTCTCTCACGTTCTTCGCGATATTTCTTTTATCTTTCCCTTATTTTTATTTCCATTCCTTTCATTCTAACCCTTCATTCTCTTTTTCTTTCTTTCCTTCTTTCTACGTGTCTTCCTTTCCATCTTTCGCCTTTCTTTCTCCTTATTTTTGTGTTCTATCTTGTAGTTCTTTCTTCCCGCTGACTTTCTTATTTATTTCATATTCCTTTTTCCTGTTTTTTTTCATTAAGTTTGGCAGCCTGTCCGTGAGTCATGCAGAGAACCTGCTTGCACCAGAATGCGCGCCAGTCACACTCTTGGGCTTAAGCCGGTTATGAACCGAAAACTGTGCTACTGTACTTGTCACTCACGACCACATGTCTGGCTAATTAATGGGTTCGCTGTACACACAAGGAACGACAGTCCGGTAGTGCTATTGCTATTCGGCGCAGGTCGCCTTCTGCCCTGTGTGTTGGGCAACGCTGTGCCTGTCATTGTCAATCCGTTCTGGCCACCTTCCTCCGCTCCACAACGCTCGACCCTGCACTCAGGTTGCAGCATACAGATGTACAGTCGTCTTAATAAAAACAACTTATGTCGCATGAGCCAACATGTGTCAACTGGTCTACGCCTTGTTTTCTGTGGTTTTCATCATTTCCTGTAGTCAAGTGACGAGACAGTTTATTAAGATAGCTTACTACCTTCTCCTTTCAGATTCGTCGTAATTCATAAATTAGTTTCCTATAGTAACTCAGTCGATTGATAAATCCTTGTTAAATAAACAAAAAAACTTAAGTCGCACTGGAAAGCCTATAAACGTAATCGAATTAATTCTTCGAAGGTCTTATTGGTCTGTTTCGGACTCTAATAACGCTACATTTGTACCACAGAACGATTAAAGAAATTTGCTCGTTTAAAAATAAAAATTTTCTTAAATGTTCTGTTTGGTTAGAAATTTATTTTGGTAACAAATATGCTGTAATTATGATGATGATACTTTCTCATCGACTCTAAATGAAAGAAAACATTTGTAAAATTGTAATGAAATTTTATTTTTATAATTTCCTTGCTCTTAGTATATCAAATGAATGCATGATTGCAATGTCGTGTATGCCCAACTGTCAGTCCGCGGATTTTATCTTAGAAACTTACAAGTAGTTTTCGATTAAGTCTCTATTTCCTACGGACGTACTACAAATTGTCGAGAGATCGCAGTCTTCTGGGACAATACGCCACTTATTCTAAAAGAAATCGAAGGACGTTTCAGAGGTGATTTTTTTCCTCCATCACTAGGGAGAGGATTCATTTGTTTCAGGATAGGGACCGTTGTCATTTCTCGTGAAGAAGGTAATGAACCTTTGGAGTATATAAAAGTCAGGGAATTTCGTGGCCAGCTATATGTGCCATTAGCTTCTCATTGACTGTGCTCCATACAGTTTGTTATCTCGCCATACTAACTGAATAAGGTTTATTTATTAAGAAAAGTTGGATGGAAAGGGTAAAACCACAGTCTAGTGCACAGAAAACATTCCATCCAGATGTTCGGTACACATCAGCTTGACACGGTTCTATGTCAGTAACACAGAAATCTCTATTACAATCTCAAACAAAAAATTACGAACCTTTGAGAACAGACAATAATTTACTGCAGTGAAAAGTCCATGAGGATTAACGAACCGTGTCACTTTGGGGATGTTCGGTCAGTCGATTGCTATCTATAAGTGGTCTGCCACATGTATAATTTAAATGTAAATCTTGATTAAGCCCGACAGTGCAGTCTGTTCCTTACTACAAATGCATTCAAGTTTCCATATTCTGCATTATGTGTGAAGTATAAGAAAAGGTATACGTGTGGTCAAGATTACTTTTCACTGTGTTTACATATTCTATGTAAACTAAGAAAGTTGTTAAGTCTGCAGTAGGATTTGAGGCCAAAAGATCATCTTTATCCAATGGATTCTGAAATTCTTTCCTGGGTAAATAGTAGACGAGCATGAGGCTCAGAGCTCACTTACATCTATTGCTGAAGCTAAGATGCGTGGAGCTTTACCTGTAATTCCCCGTACATCCTTGTTACGTGATACTTAATTCGGTATAGGGGCAAATTTCCCTTCACAAATTATAATATTAATTAAGGAGGATTTAAGGTTCTCGCAGCGGCGAATATGAAGACAGCAGTCTTCGGTATTATTTTGTTTTATTTTTACGATTGGACATGACATCCCAATTATGTGTTTATTTTATTTAGTAACATGTTTGCGCCAAATTTGGGCAGTAAAACGGAGTGCCGACCAGTTCGATTAATTGCTATGCTTGATTAATGACGACACTTCACAGCACAGTACCTTGGTGTTAATCGAACTATCGATTGGCTTGAAGCCAAGTAAGGTAGATGAATGGGTATTAAGGTTATAAAAGTAAGAAAGATGAGATGAGTGGGACATGTAGCATGTATGGGTGATAAATGTGGAAAAATATTTAAAAAAACTGTTAAAATTGATTTTAAATTTTATGTGACAGTTTGTTGGTTCAGAACTGGGTCTAGTATTGAGCTTTTGCGAACACGGTAATGAACCTTCAGGTTCTATGAAATACAGAGAATTTCTCGACCGGTTGTGCGACTGTAAGCTTCTGAGGAGGGATTTTAGACCACAGAGTTATTACGTTATTCATATTCTTATGAATGACAATGTCTGTACGTGTATGCAGGTATGCATAATAAGACATGTAATTTATAGCGAATTGAGGTTTGACATGTGCATGACGGGTCAGCGGTCTAATGTGTTACCTTCTTATAAAAGTGCATTTGCCACCCAGTATGAAGCACCCATAAATTAAGACCTTAATCTTCACAGTGAGATTAGTCTCCTACTGATACGATATAGGTTCAAGACCCGCGCCGACCCTAGGTCCTAAGCTTCGGGCCAGATCACAGGACATCATCATTCAGATTTCTCGTACTTTTCTTTGTAATTTTCTAGACAGTTCTCTCGCATTCTCCTTTATGTTTTGAAACAATATTTTATATCGAGAGTCTTACGGTACAACGACTTCCGTATGTGGTAGTCTGTCCACCCTAATGATTCATTAAACACATTTACAGATTTTCATGTCATCGGTATTTTGTTAAATGCTGTAGAATATTTGTGCCTGTTATTTCTCTGCCATCGATAACAGCAGCAACGCGGACGAACGAACTTATGATTATACACATTCAGACGAATCGTGTATCAATTTACTGCGTTACAAAACGTAACCTACAGTTAGAGGCCCTGAGATATTTTTTCTGATTTAGGTGACGGTCACGAATTAGAGTCTAAAACGTCACTACGTTTTTCGACCAATATAGTCACCTTGAGTTGAAATTAAGTTTTCAAGAGACAATTGTTGTATAATTCGAAGAGAATCATGCATGAGCTTTTATACCTCCAAGTTTTAAAAGTGTTGTTGATGTAAGCCTTTTTGACTTTCATAAGCTTTGTTATTTATCCGGAAACCATAGCACATAAAAAATAAAAGTATCAGGACATTATACTCCTATTATTGTCTTTAGAATAATATGAAATTTATTATGTTATAGCGAAAGCACTCAAAATAATACCAGAGCAATTCCTTGACTACTGTTAACTCATGTTATTCATTCTTAAGTCTTCATTCCATTTGTCTTCCAACCCATATATTGTTTTATTTTTCATTCTTTGCGTTTTATGGTATTTGATATTTATTACATATAGAATTTTAAGACGTAACGCATCAAGGCGTATTGGCCAGTAATCAGGTTTACAAACCGTCAAAAGCAACATGTTACCTTGGTTGGATTTAGGGATGAATTTCTGCGACGCCGACCGGGTTCTGCACTCGTGCACCTCACGAGGCCCGGAATGGCGATAGGATGCTTTCACTTTTGTTCCCGGCCCGGTTTAAGCCAGGTCAGTGTCTCAGATTCTCAGCCGACCGACAGGTTCTCCTTGACTTCAGATGACAGGTGCCGAATGAGCGCACTGAGACCGCCAGAGTTTCGCCAGGATCACTGACTGCTCTAGTTCTCCACTGCAACGGGTTCAAGCTTTACATGAACAAGCCACTTGGTAGAACCGGACGAAGATTGGAGGATAATATTAAAATGGATGTGAAGACGTGAATCGTCGGTCGGTATCTACCAGATTAGACGGTGTTAAATCCCAGGAGACATCCATCTTCATACTCATCGCCGTGAAAACCTTGATTGTCATCGGCAGTCAGCTAGTTTAGGATTGGATACGGTGGTAGATATTTGCGTTCTATAAACAAAAAGATAAATAAATTAACGGGCTGAAATGACTATTAGCTTTGCGAGAGAAAGGACCTGTACCATGAAGTTGGTGAAATGCGTTGTTAAACGATTAGTTATAGGCTTAATCAATAAGAGTAGGCTAGTCGAATCAGCGAACACGCAGCATTTTAAAGAAGTATTCTGGAAAACTTAAGCGTAGATTGGGGTACAATAATAATAGAATTAGGGAGTATGCTGTTGTATGGGCAATTCTCTACCGTAGTTGGCAAAACGCATTCAAACAACAACAATGTTTTTTTTCTTTAATATCTGTATTTCGTTAGTAATTTAGTCTTATAACGTTCAGTCAAGATCATAGAAGTTTAATCTGTGCTGCTTCCCGTCTTCATGTTCTTAAATACCAAGTCCTCACCACCACATTTCAAAAATTATTTAACTATATGTAATGTGTTATTATTTTTGTTCCAGTTTGTTTGCAGAAATTTATATTCAATGTCATAAATTTTATTGTAAGATCGTATTATATTTCCAAGCCTGTATAATTTCTGAGATCTGAGATAATTTAACGAAAATATGGGTATTTAAATTGTACTTATTTTTGAAAAATATTGTTGTCTAACATAAATTGCGCTGCTCAGGTGTTGTTGTTGTTGTTGTTGTGCTTTCCAATAGATTTAATTTTGATTGTGATTTTATTTTTAATCTTGTATCGTATTTTGTAATTTATCCTTTGATTCATCTAACAGGTACTGATCATCTGCATGTGCTGTCGATTGCTTTTAATATTTGTATATCGTATTTTATGCTTAGCCTTTTGTTAAGAGTACTCAGCTATAAACTTCACTGAGCTGTCTAATAAGAATTACAAATTTCCCTGCTGTAATAACTTCAGCGGTTTCAGTGTTTACTTGTGTGACAGCTTTGAGTATCTTGTAGTCAGATCCGCCCTGTATCTGTAAGACGGCCGTGGCCAATACTGATACCACGGGACGTCTAGAAATTTGTTTAGGGGAAGAGGCGTATTGGCTGGCTTCCAGCCATGATCACAACACATTTAATTGTATGGAAACCGTTCGACGGCAAGGCGGTGCTAATAGCTAAAAGGTGTAGAAAGACTTGACTCTGTAAATTAATTTAACTCCAGAGACCACAATTTCTGTATTAGTGATTGGTGAATGTAAATGATCTCGATTTCTTCTCCGTATCAGAGCATGTTGCTTAAATTTAATTCCTAACGCTTTGAAATGATGTTTATATTTTTCAATAATAAAAATATTTATTTTCATTGATTAGCTTTTATCTTAATGTGTCACTTAATTTACTTGCGTTACATTTTTAACACCTTAGTGAAATTATTTCTGGATTTTATTTATTCACAACTATTAGAATATTGACGTGATAATTACCGTTCATAGTTGGTTATACGCTAAAAGAGATATTCAAAGGCAAATGAAGGGGTTAAAGAAGACCGGGAGGAAGACGAGGAAACAGAAATAAGCACAGAAACAATCTAAGAAACAGAGAACAGAAATCTTGGATGGATAAAAAGAAGTAGAGGAATATTGAAAGATAGAGAAGAAGAAGAAGAATTAGATATAAATAGGACGTGAATAAAAGATGCAATGGATACGGAAGAAAGAAACGAACGGTAAAGAGATAATTGTCGTACACCTTCTAGGCATTTTGCGTAGGCTTAAGGACACTACACGTATTTTATGTACTGAAAGGGTCGACTGAAGATCTGGGTCTTTCAAAATGTGTGAACGCAGTGCATGGTTCCTGAAGAGAAACAAGTAGATAGATATGTTTAAGTCTGTGAACTTGGAGTTTTTTCCCCTAGAAATCATCGCAGTTATGTTACCATGTGTAAACTGTAACGTCTTGTTTTATCTTTTATGTGCAAGGATGTTGTCGTTTGTAACAGATGGTTGTGTTTGGTTGCAGTTTGTTGGAATGTCCATCAAAACGCCGAGATGTGTTTCTTCATTACCGGACGGTGAGTTCAGCTGCTTTGTTTTACTCAGGTTTAATTATAATGATCAGATCAATCGTTAACTGCCCTGCCTCTGATCCATTGTTTTTCTAATCTAGATACTTCTATTGTACAACACTTGGGAGATCGAGGATATATTTTTCTCTTATCATCTTTTCTTCTTTCTCTTTTATTTCCTTTTTATTCCATATTCTTTCTTGAATCATTCAGTTCGCTTCTTTCTTCGTCCACACTTTGTGAACGAAGAACACGTTATCAAGTAGCGGTACATCGTATCTGTAAATGGTGGGCCGTCCTCAATAGTGTTTTACCCGGACGTTAATAGCTTATTGCTCAGGTAATGGTTTTCTTGCATTCATCTTTCTAGTTTGCTCTTCTTTACGTTTAAGTCTTTATTAGCAATAAACTTACCCAAGTGTTTAAACAAAAATGGAGGTCGAGTGCCGTACAACGGGTAGTGTCCTTAACGAGCAACAAATAGCAAACAGTGCATCTCTGAGGATCGCAATTCCGCGTAGTGAGAAATAATTGATTCTCTGAACCCGCTGTTGAAATCAGACATACGTTTAGTATTTACAGAGGCGTTTGATAGATTCATGCTCATCGTAACAATAGAATTGTTCGGGGATATTTTTTCGGTCGGCATGAAGTTACAGAAGTAAATTTCTTTTCACGATAAAATAAACATTTTCCTGTAGCATACCTAAATTGCGAGCCAGCGTTATATAACTGTGTTTCTCCTAGCAGTTCAAGAAATTTCGTCTATTATATAATCCGAAGTTCACAGGATCCTGCCACTGGTGAACCAGTTAAAATCCAGCCCATATTTGTAAAAATTTCGCAGTTCAAGTGTAAATATTTTTGCACATCACTTCAAAAGTAAAGCTTTCTATTTCTTTTGTGTGCAGTTTATTTACAAACGAGTTGTTTATTGGTTCTCAAGCTATGAACTTTTTCTTTGCCACTTCATGCCTTTCCCTGTTTACACAATCCCTTTCTTTCCCGCCGGTGAAGTAGATCTTCTGTTCCAGCCCAGTAAAAGCTCTTGGCGTAGTCATTTTAACGACTTCCTTGTATCTAAAGTAGTCGCTTCAAAACGTATTTGTAAATGTGACCAACCCGTTGCCATACGCGACGCAATGTATACCCTTTGTAATTTCGTCTCTGTTTTTCTGAACCTGTTGGGGCAAAGCCGTGCTTTCTTATTATATACAACTTTAAAAAGTCCTACCAGATGAGTACCGGAATGTCTTAGCGAATACTGAGACGCCGTCTATTGGATGACATGGGTTCGATTTCACGAAGGAGCGGGACTATAGCTTGAAGCCCAGATCTCACTCCAATCTGTTGCTAAAGTTAAGAAACCGTAAAGATTAATCTACACTCGCTGTATTTTGATGACGTGATATTTAAGTGCAGGGACAATACGGGACTTGGTCTTTTGTTCTGAGGGAGAACTAGAGTTGAGGACAGTCTGATGAAGAGGGTACATTGCCTGGGAGGAATAAGGCAACGAAAAAGTAGAGAAAAAACACTTTTGTAGTCGAATCATTATTAGGCCCAAAGAAATTATAAATCTGAAATTCAATCGCGGCAGTAAAATTGAGCGCTTATAAAAAATATAAGGCTAAAGTACAAATACATAGTTTAATTTTACACCAATATGGTATTCTTCGTTTCAAATCCATAACTTTGTTTATTTTAGAGTTATGCCCTATTTAAACCGGGACTTCATTGTGATAGAAATTATCCGTGGTTTTCCTATCATTAGGCAATTGTTGTGACAGAATTTTAAAATATGTCGATAATTAATAAGCTAACCTGCGCTACCCTGTTACTCAGTTACAAGACAGTTACTGATTTGTCCGTTAATCAGTCAGTAGATGATTTGTTTGTCACGTAGGTAGTTAACAAGGTAGAGAGATGGCCAGTTAGCTCGTTAATTAGGCAATCGCCTAAATCGGCAATGAGTTCTTTTTTTTGTCTGTAAAGATTTTTAAGAAATAATTAATGGGTTTCGAAAGAAACCAAGACTGGTGAGACGGATTTTACTAAGCCAACGGCAGACACTTAAATAAAATAAATGGGAATTAGTATAGCGCTATGTCTGAGGAAAGTATCGGAAAAAACACAAGGATGACGTAAGGGGGGGGGGGCCGTCTGACAGTTGCCCTCAGCGTTATGCGGAGAAGAGAACTGAGATGAGTAACTGGACACGCCCTCTGCAAATCTGAGATCGCTCGAACATTTATTTGCTTACTTCTCAGTCAGCTGCAACTTACGCAGAGGAAGAAGCGACTGTGTAAATATTTGCAGAAAGGAAATGTAATAAGCCCGAACAAACTGGGACAGGTTCGTTAAGCAAAGGGAAAATATGCCTATTAAATCAGTCCCCAAAGAGCTTTGTCAATCGGAAGATGACCGTCTTCTGTGATGATGGGTCGTGTAGTATCATAGAAAGTGGCCGACGTTTCAGGGATGTTTAATGTCTCCATCATCAGGGCCATGAGGATTGAGGATATTCAAGGCATTTTTCTAGTTGCTTTTAGGGTGAATTTTTTTATTAAACATGTCAGAAAAATGCTTTGGACACTTAACTTAGAAAATTAGAATACTACACAGCAAGGAAGTCCGAGAAAGAGATGGGAGAATAAATTTATGATGGTTTATGAGGATGATGGAAATAGCTCACGACAATGCGAAAAAGCGTGTTTTAATATTGGTGATGTTGAATCTTTGGGTTCTGCTATCACATTCTTAGTTACCTATTCTATGGCGTTTCGACGCTACATAAAATTACCTGTTGATACATCCCTGCAAAATAACTGAGTATGAATCATAACCAGGAACTGAGGAAGCTTGAGAAACAGTTGTATCAAAACTGGCAGCCTTCGGCAACACTGAACCAGGTCCGTTGAAGCAGTGGAGCCGGACTGGTTTTTAGCCCGGAGTGTTCTTTTGTACTTGCAACACTACCAAATAAGTCAACTTGACTGATGTCCAGGACTGCGTGTTATGCAAGCTCTTGGCGTTGTTTCTGCAATATTTTAATCACAGCACTCCAACAAGTGTGATGACTCCTTCTGGGAACTTACATTATTTATCGATCACGACTGTACGGCGCACAGAATTTTTTCATCTGGAAGACCTGGCTTTATGCGCTTCCAGTGAGGAATGTTGGCGAATAGTGCTTGGAAATTTTTAATATCTCATCACCATAATGCAGACCTTACGAAAATGTGGAAAACTCGAAAAATTTGTGAACGATAGTAACAAACCAAATTACGTTTACGAAAACGAATAATGTATTAAACCAGGAAAATAATTACTACCTTATAGTTTAGTATCCCTTATTCTCTCGTGTCTTACCGAAAACGTAAGGATTTAAATATATAACTACAAAGCTCTCGTTATACGCCGGGGTTGCTTTCCTACGAATTGCCGCGTATATCGAAAACGCTTAAAACGAGAAACGTACAACATTTCCGTGGATTTTCAGAGTGACACTCTATGAGAGCCTTTATTTTGTAGTCCCTGGAATAAAAATGGTGGAGTCAGGGAAACGGTGCTAGGAAGTCAGTGGACCGGCGCGGCAATTTCTATCGTGGCCGCGGATAGGTTATTGATGCTCTTCATGATACTAAAGTAAAAATGCGGATATGCGAAAATACGGATAGCGAAAGCGTTTTTACGAGTCACAATTGCAACGGTGGGTGTCTCATGCCATATGTGAAGAACACAGGTAGAAGGTGTTCGATGACAGTGCTGAAGATATTATTTGTAGGACTACTTAAGAAAGAAAATTACGAAGAGATTGAGAAAAGTACATAATTAAGCACTATGAGGGCGTATGTGGGGAATAGAGGTAACGCTCCACTAATTTTTTATCTCAAATTTTCCATCTATATCTGTGGTTAAGTATGCGTGGATTTATACCTCCACCTCTCATATGTCCATACATTGTGGAGCTCAATTTAGCATCAGAGACAACATTATTTTTAACTTTTACCCTAGATGCAGGCGAGTGATCATCTACACTCTTCAGTAGCTCTGCTACGACGGAGGAAATAGGGCCCCGGTACCATTTGTATATGAGGCCGATTTGGACCTCTAATATTTACATTGTCATTAAATTAAGAAGTTAGGAGAGACATGTTGTATGCATTGAGAGTTTTTATACACCTAGTAACTAATCTTTCGAATATATTTGAGGTTTTCACGGTGGTAAGTCCGAGGATGGCTGTCTTTTGTGTTGTTACGCCTTGTATTCTGGTAGAAATTTACCAACGTTTCAGAGATCCTTGCTGCCTCCTTCATCAGGACGATGAGTTGCTTGATAGAACGAAATGTCTTGATCAGCTGAATAACTGTATTCGATACGTCTAATATTATGCAGTTATAAATATGGCGCAACATTGGACCATGACTCCTGAAGAGGCGTAGCTGCTTGACGGACGGGTCCGTGCCCGTGTGTGTGGTAATTACTGTGGCCATGCAACGCGTTCTAGGTCTTCATTACGTCATGTGGAAACGAGGCTTTGCCTGATACTTGCTTAGAGGACGAATTTATGGCTCACACAGGCAAATACCTTATAGGTTAGCTCAAGGGTTCCGCGTTTCGTTCGATTCCTGTCTGAAAAACCAGCTCTCTTGACCGAGATTTGTGCTGTTTTTCGTTAGTCTTTTTAGGCGAATACCAATGAAATACTCTTACAATATTTTGCAACTGGTTTTTTTCCATGTGCCTTCGAAGAAAGTAACGGAAGTATAATTGTATGACAAAATACAAAATGTAAGGGCAAAATATATAAATAAATTCGAATACGATGGAGTGAAGAGCACATATCAAGAAGGAAGCGTTCGTGATTGATCTAGATTTCTTTGAAGGTTGTTTCAAATGTGTTAGCGTCCAGTTATAATCATTGATGAAGCGGAAAGGATATGAAAGAAATCGGTGAAGGTAAACTTGTGTCTGGTGATTAACAGATTACAACGCCATGCAAACGTATGGGACAGTGGAAGTATAGCTCCACGCATTCTTAACCTCGGCAGTAGATGGAGGTGAATGCCGTGGAATCTTATAAGTCAGTATCTCAGAATTTGTTATCAGGGCGAAAACTATAAAAAGAGGAAAATGAATACATAAAAGAGAGCAGATTTAAAGTAAGATATTGTTATTATTATTTGGTGTTCTGTCTGACGACAGGTCCATATGAACAGGATCCTTCCATCCTTTTCTCGGACTGGGACCTGTTCATATACGTTCTTGGCAGATGATCCAGAAGTGGTTTGCCATTGCCTTCTTCTGTGTGTGAACGGAGTAATTGTTGGGATGCCACGGAGAAACCGGGGAAGCCCCCGGAGGAAAACTCCGTGTTGCCTAGACCACGGCCTTGCCCAACACAAGTTATAAATTCGGGCACCGCCGGGAATCGAACCCCAGACCCCAGGATTACAGATAAATAAAAGATAAAAATAAAGAAAGGAATAACGAACGAAATCGTGAAAAAATATACGGTGAAAGTACTAAAGAGAATAAAAAATAAAACAAAAGAAAATTGGTGAGATGTCAGGTTCTCACGGCGGCGAGGATTAAGTTGACTGTCTTCTGGGATGTTGTGCCGTATAGTCTGATAGTAGTTTTCTGATGTATTAGAAGTGCCTTTTGTGTCCATCATTAAGGCGATGATTTTATTTGACTGTCTGAACACAGGGTCCAGTAGAGGGCCCTCGCTATCACCGAAGTAAACATTTGGGTTCCATAAAGAACCGAAAATTTCTTTAACAGTTAAGTATTTCTAAGATTTTCAAGAGAGGCTTCGAACCGTGGACATTCTTTTTAATTCGAGATCCCACTGTTCTCATCGTAACACTACTCGTCTCGCTGACCTGCCCGATTCTGACTCCATGTTATAAATAAATTAGTGGAATGTTACTTACGTAACATTGAAAGTATAACCCGGGCTAATTTGACTAACACGGTTAACATTAACGCTCAACCCCTAGTGTAAGTTGTCCTCCTTGTACTTACAGTTCCGATGAACTGGTGTAAGAATTACGGAGTATGAAAAATGTGCGATACATTACCGCTTGTTTGTGATACTTAAAGCCATGGAGAAGAGTAATTTTTGTTCATATGGTCATTTTTAAAGACTGATAATCTTTACTTAGGTCAAAAAATCTGCTCTTTATTGGATCGGAAGGTTTGTTGTTGTGTTCACAATAGCGCGTCAGTGGACCCTGACGTGAGTCAGTTGAATCTAGTCCACCCCCATTCTTCTATCCTTAAGAGTTTCTTTAATACTCTGCCCCATCTATGCCTTGGTATTTTCACTTGAAGTGTACTCATTACAGGTTTGTACTGTTCTTCAGATCTTATCATGTTTCACTAATTACCGTTCCCGGTTTGATCATCGTAATGATATTTTTTAAGAGTAGAAATTACGAAGCTCCAAAATCTTTAGTTTGTTTCATTCCTCTGTCTCTTAGGTCCAAATATTTTCTTCTCCACCCTATTCTCAAAGTGTCTGCTCTTCCCTTTATACATTGGTGTTAATTTTGCTATTTCCGTATAACCGTTGTCGGTCTTTACTGTTATATGTGTCACTTTGTCACAACACGACCACTTTATTAAGTCTTTCAAGTTACCGCTTCCTGTCTGTATTTCACAATTTGTCTAGAAAGATCGACCTCGAATCTCGATTGAAAATCAATACAAGGCTCTAGATATAATGTATGCCTCTGCGTATCTCCGTCAATATTCTAATGGTTACATACTATTTTTGTATTATTAAGGTAGGTTTACGAGAAAAATTAGCTTCTTTCCTTTCGAAACTAAAATGTAGTAAGCGTGTACTAATGATTTCTATACACGTGGTTAAACAAGTTTTGGAGAAGTAGAGACCATATTGAATACACTATTTGCACATGCGTTCTTGTTTATTTTGACACCTTAAACACTTTAAGCTGTTCGTAGTAGATTTCATAAAGACATCAACATCATATTCAAAAAAGAGATAACTGCGTTACAATATCATAAATGTAGTTTTCACTGTTACTACCATTAAGAAAAAAATTATCACAAGTTTTAGCCGTTAATTTTAATTGTTATTATCTGTTCTTTCATTTTTTCTTTCGTTGGTTGTTGAGAAAATAGCGTGGTTTCAAATAGAGGGCCTTGGAATTTATATTTAGAATAACTTCCTTGTAGAATATTTCATGGTTTAATAATACGGTTTTGAATTTACAGAAATAAACTTGTGCTTTAGAATCTACGGCATTGATTAAGATTTCAAAAAGATCGTATGTTATCTCTGTTATAAATATAATTAAGGAGTTGGGGTGTCAGTTTAAATGACGACTGATTATTTGTATTTGTACGTTTCGCCTAATAACAGTGGCTGACGCGTGATCTGATCTATAAATTGCACTAAATACCTTGCTAATGATAAGATTTATTCTCAAGCGTAATTTAATTATAGGGTTTGAGAGTAGCATGACCTGTGTATAACTTGTATTGATGTCATTTTTTTCAACTGCGATGTACAGATTAATTGGACAAAAACATGATCGAGCGAACTAATGATTATTTATAAATTAAGTAACATCATAAACATAAATTCTAAGCTAGCAACTAACATTATGTTGTTGAGATTTCACATTCTGTATAAAGTAAATTGTATGGCCTGATATTGTTGGCAGAATTGCAGATTTATACTGCCACTATTACAGATGTAATCTTCATAGCACTTTGTACAATTACAGAGTGCCACAAACTGAAGGTAACACCTCAGTCTTGACTAAGTAAACAAGATACATAAGTACAAATGAAAATATATGAAGACAAGTAAAAGTTAAAGGCAATTTTATTATGAGTTTTAACAGTATAATTACACAGTACATACAAATACCTTTGGTTCACAAGTTTCTCATTACGTCACAATAAGTTTTTGGTTGATCTTAAGCATTCAGCCCTGAAATATGGAGACAGTGTTTTCCTCCTAAACGTTTATATCTACATGCGAGTCTACATGGCGTTAGAGCCCTGAAGAACATCGTCATTCTGACCGACGTGAAAATCTCAAATTTTACGTTATTGCACTCCTAGATGCTACGATTAATACTCATTTAAACTTACATTTCATCCGTACAGATTCTTCGGTTCTTACGGATCAACAACGCACCGGCGATGGCCACCGATAGCGCACATTAATAATAGTCCGGTCCTCTTTTGAGTTCTTTCATGGTTCATTAACGTTTCTTCGGCTCCTGTCGTTATCACCGTATTGAAGCGACATTCTTCCATAAATGTCACTAGTTTTCTGTCCTTTGATCATCATTCTTTGATGAAATCTGTCAGTGCGGTGCCATGTTCGACGTGTTACAGTATTGTCAGTTCTGAAAAGACGAAAGAACACGTGACAGGTGTAAATGAGTAGTAGTTCATATAATTTATATTTTTCATTTTTTTCTAATATAACTGTTGCCAGACATGCGTAGATGTGAGGATAATACTAAAATAGATGTAAGGTTGTTGAGTGGTAAGCTGGCTCGGATGTGATCGAATCATAGGCATTTGTAAACACGGTAATAAAACTTCGTGGCCCATAAATAGGCGAGAAATTCTTTATCAGATAAACGACTATCGTCTTTTCAAGAATGACACTACTATATATAGTTAATATTGTCCTTGCAGAATTGTTGGATATAAACTTGATTACATGAAGATCATTCTTCAACAGCGTTCCGGATGGGAACAAAACGCAGTCTAGACGCGAGTTTTTGTGTTGTGTACCACGTAAACGTTTTTGTGGCTATTGCATTACATTGCACAAAGGATATTCTCTTTTTCTGCCCTGATGTACTTGAAAGTGTAACCTTACGTTATGTTTTTTTTAAACATTTCATTAAAAAGTTAAAATAATCGTTCCACCGTGATCAGGAGTGGCCAAAAGCGGTCATATTGTCGAATGTGAATATGTTTGGTGTTGTTAAGAGACCGACGAAAAGAATATCAGACTTCTTAGTTGTCTCACGATAGCGTCTATTGTTCGAATCCCGCCATGAAACGAAGTCTGTCTTGTGGGTTGTTGCGCTGTGTAGTCTGGTAGAATTACTTATCTCCCTAATGATAGCGGCAGGAAGAAACTCTGAAACATCGCTAAACTCCCAACAGACCACACGGTGCAACAGCTCAGAAGACAGCCATCTTCATAGTAACCGGAGAGAGAACTTTAAATCTCATTAATTTAATTTAACATAATTTGAATCAGGGCACTTTGACGAAGTCTTCGCTTACGTCCTGATTAGGGAACTCTGCTGTTGGTACTGTGTGTCAAAGAACCACTCAACAAATATGCTTGAAGAAACGAAACCAGTTGCATCGATTTTCTCCAGTTATCTGCTAATTTACAGCCCTCAGGAAACAAGAAGAGCAATTTGCATTCGGCAATTAGATCAGCTTGAATTTCCCCTTAATTTTCATTTTTTCTCTTCCCTACAAGTTCATTATCTTACAATTAACAAAAGCACGTAAGTTAATTTGCTTATTCTGTCTTAATAACCTGTTCCTTTTACCGGCCACCGCCCAGCATCCGTTATGGATTGGAACTTGTGTTGCAATGAAGATTTAATCTCACATCTTCAAGTTTCTTGTTGTTTCGTATTTCTGTAATATTACGGAAAAGAAGTACAGGTAAAACATTAAACAAAATGAAGGAAGTGCGTTGCGAATGTGTCCTTATAAAAGGATGAAGTGAACCCCGTCTTATATAACAGTATAATATATTTTACATTCTTTGATACAATGAAATAGTCAGTTACGTACTAAGGCAAAGACGTCTAAAGTTCTCCCGCAGTAAAATAATGTTTTTCGTAACACCACAGATTTGTTGTTAATTGTAGTAAAATTGTGGTACAATGAATTCGGTGCCCGATATGGTTTTATTCCTTAACGTTCGTTGTATTGTCTCACAGATTTTGAAATCTAAGGAATTTTTTCTTATTGTCATCTTAAACAAAATATAAATGGAACCCAAGAAACTTAAAATATAAAGCATGTCCCAAAACTTGATCATATTTATAATCATTCCTGTAGTGCAGCATTCCGCTGTATATTTTTTAGATGCCTTATGTTTGTTTACCTGTCACTTTTTACACTGGCCACTTAAGTGTTTCGTACTCATGCTTCCATCTTCAGGATCGATGTGTCTACGTAGTTATTGCACACATTTTAAGAAAAAACAAGAATTACGATAATTCTTGTTAATCAACAGGCTACTTTTTAAAATATGAAGTGTTTGTGATAAACTGTTTTGATCACTAAAACGTTTTAAATTTTGTTAAATTCTGTGGCACTACTAGATGTGTTTTGGTATGGAGGAGTTCTTTTTGTCTGAGGTATGTCTCATAGTGTGTATTGAGGTTGAACATCAATAACTTGGACTTAGGCGCCATGTAGTCTCGTAAATGGTTAGAAACTTTCCTTCCAGATGTTAATAACACCTATAATACTACACGATGTTACAACCCAGAAGAACACAATCCACATGTTTCACCGCCTTGAGAGCCTAAAAATCACATACGATGTGTTTGTTGCAGTTCAGTAAAGACTTCGAAATGTTATCGATTTCGGTGAAAGATATTGTTCTAGATATCATTGATAAAGTACCGTTTTGATGACTAGTTTTGGCAAGACGCTTTGCGTATTATTCATAGCTTTTTTATGTAGGACTTATTCCACGTATATCATTAATATTATATATTGCGTATAATCTTGTGCAGTTGTATGCTATTTTTCATAATCCCTTTGCGTTATTGTAATGGCTTGTTCTGTGAATACTTGTCTTGCATACCATTTGTTACTTGGAGCCATTTCCATATCTTTATAGCAAAACGAACTATGTTCTTGTTCACTGTCCGACAAGAATTTCAGCATTTGGCTAGCCAGGTATATGTCCTTGCTCTAGTTTTATAATTGAATTTGTTAAAATTAGCCTGAAAATAAGGATCGTTGAACCAGGATTTAGAGTTTGTCGTAGCTTTGAATACGTTTTAGTGTTATGGAAGGGATTTTAGTCCCTGACGTTTATTTTAAGTCTTAGTCTGAATGTTGAGGACGTTAATTAACGTTACTTACTCAATTATAAATTCAGTGATCCATGATTTCCGTTAACATAAATTCTATCTGTTTTCAACCTAAACGTTTCGCACTTTCTCCATGTTTGTAAGTTCTTAACTGGACATTAGCAAGCATTCCATGAATTTTCTGTGCTATTAATTTCGTATTTAATGTGACTCTGATTAATTATTATTATTCGTAGTCATTTAATTTTGCCACATTTCCGAAGGATTTTTAGGTACCTATGCCGTAGATTTTGTCTGGTATTGTGGTGACGACACCAACAGTATTCTCTGCATTTATTAGACAATGCAGTCTAACATTAAAATATGTGTGCAAGTATTCTCCATTAACTTAAAGCATTCCTTGTGAAACGTTTATAATGGATTGCCTTGTCTCAGACACATATAACTTATGTCTGATTCTTCTCACCTGCTATTAGTGTCAAAAGCATGACGTTATGTGACTGTGTGAATATATATTTGGTTGAGTACTCTATACAGCGATCTGTGGCCGCCTAACACCAGGTTTTCACGACCACAGTCCTTACATATTCCTTAATATAAAACGTATTGAATAAGTACAAGTAAAAATGATAAACATTTGAAGTAATTTATCATATTTCTGTCTGCAGAGATACAGGGAAACTTGGTGGAATGACCTTACTATAATGTGATATTATGTAAAAAGGATATTGTACAAATTTATGTATGAGGTATTGGTATGTTTGATCTTGTACTACCAGTGATAAAACTGTGCAAAATAAAACGCAGGAAATTTCTCGCCAACGTAAATCTGTGTAAAATCTCAAGAACCGTCCCTAGATTTATCGTGGGCTATGCAGGAACTAAAAATCACTAAATATTTTACCTCTTTACGTATTCTGGACACACAGCCCTTCGAAACTTGTTTGTGCGAAACCAGAAAACTTTGAAAATTTATCATCTGTTAAAATGTGGAGATTAATTTTATATGTGACATTTACAGTATTTTACTTATAGCTGGTCTGGAAGATGAATTTAAGTTTAGATTAGGTCGGGTATAGCCCATTCTACTACCTACTGATTTCCGATTTCTTATATATATAAAATCCTATATTTCTCCGTTGTCGCATTATCACTAGAGAATGCTCTGTTAAATTCAGCGGGAAATTCAAAATATTATTACAGGAATCATAGTTATTAAATCTTATTTAATAAAAACCATATCTTATCTTATCTTATGTTATGTCTGCCAGTGTGCACTGATTCAATGCATTTTACTAACCAGAATTTAACACGTAAAAACGTACACGTCACAGGCTACAAAACATTCGAGACGACGAATATTTAATTCTCCATAATTCTTTTCCCTGACACAGACGAGAAACAGGTCGATTTAAAAATTATAATTAAACATATGTTAAGCAAGTTTTCGATTTGTTTTTACTGTTGAAAGTTCGGGGACGATATAACTTCTTGTCTCTGCCGCTCACCGCCCCCTAACCACGTCCAAGGCGACCGAGCATGCAGTTGGACAAAACTGGTTCCCCTCGCTATGAAGATTCAGTAATCGATTTGTCATCGTCACATGTTAACACTTGCAAACAGTCACATGATCCCTGCATACAGATCGAACAAGTAGTGACACTGTCCAAACTGAAATTCATTAGCCACCAGTCTCGGTTCTGCAGATGTGGTTTCCAAAACCTGATCTGAGAATTGTTTTAGGGCCTGCATTTTAAATTACATTATTGGTTGTTATTGGTCCATCAGACGCGCAACCCCTAAATAAGACGTGCAGATGCGCCAATAAATTGATGAATCGTTGCTGATATGTAACAATATCTGGGTGTCCGTTATGGGGTTATTTGTACGTGGTGAATGCAGCCTCTCCCATTTTGAAAATAATGTGTGAACTTTTTTATTCTCCTTGTCGTGTTTAAATTTACTACGAATATTACCATGAAATATAACTTTTCTATTTTATTAACCTGACCTATTTAGTCTTCAGTATTTACGATGTCATCAGATAGAAAGCGATAACGATAATATTTGAGTCTTCACCTGGAAGGACTGAGAAAAATCACGGAAAGCTCAGATGGGATGCCAGTTAACCGGTTAAGTGATTAGAATCTGGTACCGTTGGAATACAAAGTATAAGTGACTGCTCTCATACGTTGGATAAAAGAGGGCAGTGAAAATGATAAAAACAAGAAAAAGTAGGAAGTAAAGAGGAGAAGGTGATTATGTATTTTGATTAAAGGACACAGGCTATATGTGGGCTATGCTGAGTGTCAGATTGCAGGGCACTGCAGATAAATCAACCGGTTTAGATGGAGTGGCAACATGATATGATGTGTCAGGTAGCAAAAGTAGCTACTTCCAAGCTTGCAGGACAAGTGCGTGTCGCTTTTCGCTTCCTAAAATAATTTATAGCCCTATCTGAGATATTATCTTTAGCACAAAAATATCCAGTTTCCGGAAGACAAAAAGAAATGTCAAGTTGGGGTCACGGTGACGAAGGCTTCTGAAAGGCGGGGAATGAGTCCGAGAGCTAAACATCTCCATGGATCAGAGTCCTTCTTCAGGAACTGACAGTTGCTCATCTAGTCTAGAAATATGTTTATAGAAACAGAAGGTTTGTTGAAGATTTCTGTCTTCTGGGTTATTGGGCTGTGTAGTCTGGTCGATGTTAACCAACGTTTCAGAGGTCATACTGCCTCCGTCATCATCGCCCTGATGACGGAGGCAGTATGACCTCTGAAACGTTGGTTCACATCGACCAGACTACACAGCGCAATAACCCAGAAGACAGAAATCTTCATACTCAGCGCTGTGAGAACCTCAAGTCTTACAGAAGGTTTGTTGCTTTTTAAAATAGGTAGCCAGCTACTGGTTCCTTTCTTGATCCAGATAAATCCAATCCACACACAAAAACCCTATTTCTTTAAGATCCCGACTACGTCTGTAAAACCCAAGGGCCATTAAAGATTGGAATAATATCAGGAAATTTCCTGCCTGTGCATGAAATTTTGCAATGTCTTTACACCTACTTCTGAGCCTACATAGGGTGAGGATAGAAGGCAAAAATAGCCAAGGATTAGCTGAATATAGAGGTAAGTTGTCTGTCTCATGCTTCAACCGCTTTTCCCCTAAAATAAAAAAAAAACCAGTCTCCACTTTCACGTATGGTTGAGTGGATGCCAGAACAACTCTGGATGTGTTCAGTAAGTGTAAAGTTTCTGTCCCTGACAGGAATTAAAACTCGGCCGTTTAATCCGTAGGCTATCAGTTTAACGCCTGAATAATTTCTGATGTAACGTATCTCCTTTGGGAAATCATTAAAAAATATTCTATAGAAAATCTTAAAATTTATGCAGTACAATTCATGCATCTGCTATAGTGTTATTGCCGGACTAAAAAACTGAGCTGTAGCTTAGGCCCTCATGATTTGATGAACCACAGAAATGTATACCAGTGTTATAATGCTTTCATTTACATCAGTTTCATGTATATGTTCAAACCCTAAGATACCAATGGTAACTATAAGCTCCGTCTGATTCAACAGTCAATTGCTTCAGTTTGTATTGTGTTTTATATATTATTCTAATGTAAACAGCGATTATTTCCTTAAACAGCATTAATTACTTGATTTTTATAATGATAAAGAGTTGAGTTTTCTTTGTCTTACGTACTGAATTCTTAAATACTGTTTACACGAACTTCGGCTCTAAAGTGTCAATGTTCCTTCAGTCTGAACAATAAATTAATGATTTGACTGTTGATTTTGGGGGGGGGGGGGTTGTAGGTAGCCAACTGCGCCTACAAACATTCATATTTTTAAAGGGGGGCCTTACGTAGTATTCTGTTTTAAATGGAGAATGTTTTTTCTTGGATGTTGAAGGTGTGGCTGCCATCAAGTATGGACACACTTGGGCGTATGTTTGTGTAACTTTAATATTATCTTCCGAAAGATTAATTGTATTCTTGTTTTGTAACACAGTTTTCTTTTTTTTTTGTAATTCTTGCCTTTTTATCAATTTTTCACATTAAATTCATTTTGTTTGTTTAACTTCAAATTTGATTGGGATTTAATTTAATTCATTGTTATGTTCAACTGCCTTCAATGTTCCTTGGTTTCCCCACGAATATCTCGGGGCGTAGAATACACGAACAACCGAGTCAGCGAGTATTAGGTGGACCGGATGAGCTGATGGTTCATAAATGGTAGCAAATGGACCGGAGGAGGAGCAGAGTCAGCATCGGTTCACTTCATTTATTTGATATTATAACTAGCTGTCACGGAAATTTTACTTGGTCACTTCACATTTAAATTATCTTATTCATTTAATAAGGGAGGTCAGACACTGTTCCTACTAGTTCTACGCAACTTTAACTCGTTGTATGTAATTTACAACGCCTTTGTCGTTTTGTGTCAGCAAATTGACGGTATTGTCTTGTAATTACCTAAGTTGCTATATTTTCTGCTAGATAGATAATTCATATACTACTGCATTAAAATATAAAGAAAGGTTCATGGACTACTTACATGTGGGGATGTAAGATCTTGTAACATATTTTCCTGCACTTTGCGTGGAAAAGTTATTGCACTAAAATTAATTGTGCACATATTGTTATGACATAATTTTGAGGAAAAATACATTTGTAAGAACAAAAGTGTGGAAGCAAGCTGAAGAGCATTAAACAACAACTATATAGACAAATAAGTAAGGGATGAAGGAAATTATATTTATAAATATACAGTAAAACCTCTCTAACTTGGACACTTGCGGTTCCACGACAATGTGTCCAACTTACAGAGGTGTCCAGGATAGAGGGAATAATCCTTTCAAATTGTGGAAATTGTAAAGTATTATGGAGCCCTTCCCAAAAAGGAAATTATTGATAAGAAAAATCAAAAGTGTAAATTAAATTTTTACAAATTTTGTTTTCACTAAATTAAACTTGCATGGATAAGCTGAAAGGGAAGGGCACCAATACTTTACGTTTGCCGACAATGTAATCTATTTACTTACATAATCTAACTACTGTAATTTCTGTTAACACTGTTTAACTCAGTTGCAAGCACAGTACAGTACAACCCCTCTATAACGCGGTTCGCTATACCGCGATTCCAGATTTAACACGGGTACCTCATGTCCCCCATAGTGCAGCAAAAAAGAAAAAAAGTTCATCAATTATCCTTCACACAGAATTCAAAATTATATTAAAATGCAAGCCAAATTAATTATTTATTACTTTTTCCGTAAAAATCAATCGTAACATAGTTAAATAAGTATGTATACTCTTAAATGGCGATAGTCTATCAATACTGTACGTACCGTACAGTACGTCCAGTACTTGTACCGATTTTTCTGATGCACTCCCGTAATAACGCGATTTCTCTATAACGCGGTTTTACCCGTCCCCCGCGTTATAGTGGGGTTGTACTGTACTGACAAAGTTAAAATTGTACCAGCAATACCTACTGTAGTCCAGTGAAGGGTTTAACAAAGAAATAACTATACACTTTCACTGCATTCCAATGATGTGCTCAATGTCTCACACCTTCAACCATAAGCTAATCCTCAGGTAGAAGGCATTCATCAGTCAGAAATTTAATATAACAAAATACCAACTGTAAACGGTTCCCATAAAACCATTAAAGCCAAGTGCATGCATGCACCTGTCCAACTTACAACAAAAGGGGTGACCAAGTTCCAGGATAAAGGGGGTGTCCAAGATATAGGGTATTGTGGACATGTAAAATTATAGGATATCTGCCGGTTCCAATTAAAAGTGTCCAATATAGAGGGGTGTCCAACTAGAGGGGTTTTACTGTATAAGTAAAAGATGAAGTCAAAATCACAACTAAGTGTGAATGAAACCATTGTAGATATACGTCCAATTAGAATTTCCTAAAATAAGAGAATAATCAATACAAGCATTCTCTTGTCACACTTCTATTGTTTTTGGAAGAGTTTTGTTTATTTGAACCTGCGTTATTTGAACTAGTTCTTAGAATAGCTTTCCTTGTTATAGAACCAACATATTGATATGTGCATGATATTTGTACTGTGAAATCAACTTAATATACATCGATACAATAATACTGGCGTGTGTCTGCGTGTGTACATAAGTGTAACATACCTAATTTTATCGGAATCATTCTTTAATTAATAATTCATGTTGCAGTGCAGGTTGACTAATCCCTCATTTTTCCAAGGAATAAATAAATGCACAAATTACCATAGACGGATCTGAACTCGAACTTGGGTCTCCTTTGTATGATTCCGCCATTTTTTGTAAATAAATACAGCTGCTGCTGCTTAAATATTTATTTGTTGGAAAGGAAAGAGTTTGTCTGTGTCTGAAATAATTTTCTCGTCGTCTTTGCCCAGGGCAATGCATAGTTTCAAGCACCTTTCTAGTTTATAAAACTCATAACACGAAGGAATATAATTTAGAATTACTTGGTGCTTATTAGCATATTTTACTACGTAGTTCTGACAACTTTATTTTAAATTAAATAAATATTTTTATCATTAGAAACGCTGGGTGCCTTATTTTGTTACAAACACCAGCCAGATCCAGATCGGGTGTCACACCACACTACTTAAAATGCCTGTATCTTATTTGATCTCAGACAAGAATTTTACACTTCAACATTTATCCGAACTTAAGTGATTTGTTTTAACCCAGTAGCTATATGAAATTAAGCTGTCTGGTGTTACAACTTGAAGTATCAACTTCTCTAACACCAAGAAATTTATGCTAGACCCATCATTACAAATTATTTCTCTTTTAAAAACCAAAACAATTAACTCCATCCAGCAAAGTATTACTGACTCAGCCAGTTAAAAAATTTCTCGCTGATATTTCTCTCATATAAAATGCTGTGCTATGGGTCAGGCGGTTAGACGCTGGCTTCTTCTCACATAGACTCAGGATCAAACTCATGTGACTTAAAGTGAGAGTTGTGGTAGTCCACCGTTCCTCCACTTTTATAAATCACCAACCCATGAGGTATGTAATAACGTTGATCAAGCAGCACATTATCATACCCTCGGTCCATTATTTTTATCTCGCCATGTGTGTTAAATGTCCATCTCATCATAAGAGAAAAGAGCCTAATTATTATTAGAGAAAATGAACTAACACCGTGGAGCATAGACTTTCTTCTAAAGCTAGCAAGGAAATCCGTCTTCTTTTGTTCCATTGAATTAGTAAGTTAATTTCGGTGTTCACGGCCGCCCATCACCGGACTTTTCCTTAACCACACGAATCCAATACACATCTTCATTCACTGTTTATTTAATATTCACTGTAATACTATCTTCCCATGTGCGTCTGTATCTCCCATGATGATTGGGTTACTTTCTGGTAGAGGTTCAGACTTATCACATATAATTGCTTTGTAGCCAGCCGTGTTTGTAAAAATATCAGTGATGTGGTAAAATATTTCTGATAGAGCTCTGTCAATATTAATTAGGATAAAGCATCTTGTATGTATTAACTCATTATAAGTTTACACGTCAGAGACTCAGTAACTTATCAGCAACCAACATAAGAAACTAAACTTCTTGAGTGATGCATTGCCTTAGTATTCAACAGTCATAAGCTGCTCTGTAAATTCTGTGTTGTTACCTAGCCTGATAGTTCATCACCGTCACCACAAAAGTCACGCTACTTGACTGTGTCCTGAACCAGCTTCAACAGGTTTTTCTCGTAACCTGCTTCCTTTGTTGAATGAATAAATCATTTATTCTGTGGCAAGAATTCCATAGCTCTCTAAGCATGAAGTTTCTTGATATCGTATAGGCCTATTCCATTACCAAAGCACAATGGTCCTCCGTTTTAATCTGTTGCAAGCAATTTATATCCCATTATATTGCTTACATTTTTTATTCAAGATGAATTTCAACTTCATCCTACCAGCTACACCTCGGGAATCTACGACAGCTGTCATAAGAAATTTAACTAAAACACTGCTTGCATTTCTCGAGTTTCACTACTTTCATTTGTTTAACAATGTGTTAATAACTGCGTAGGTTGTACAGAGGAGCATGAGAGAATATTTGTATATGCGGATGAATTGGGACGGATATGGTAGGTAAATTCCTTGGCGTATAATTAAAATAAATATATTGAGTTCTGAGGAAAACCACGAAAACCTCAAGTTAGGATACCTGTCCGTCTGAGCTCGCCTTTTTTCTGTCATGAACCATATAAATTCCATCCACATTGTCTCACCTTATTTAAGATGAATAAAATACTACCATTACTACTGCTACTACTGCTACTACTGCTACTAATACCACTAGCACTACCACCCTCACCCTCCAGTCTGCGCTTAAAACATTTAAATGTTCATTTTCCTTCATGCTCTGACCATCTCATTCTTCATTTCATGACTCTTATATTTTATGAAGAACCTGTTTATGTAATTTTTCGCAGCTTCCTGTCATATCATCTCTCTTTGTTCAAAATATTCTCCTTGTTCTCGATCCCTTACAATTCGTGATCTTCTCTTAGCTGAGAGAAGAATTCTCGTAAATAAAAATTACCTAAGCAGCTGATTCGTGTAAGCTATTCGAATTATTAGTAATTTCTAGCATTGGCATACTGGGTCAGGCGCAGAAGTGCTTATTACAAGTTTCCGTGTTTGTATTTAGAAAGTTAAGGAGCGGTCAGCTCACTTCAAGTCAAGATGGTCCGTATGTAAATAACCACGATTCAACAAGAACGTAGCTTTTATAAACTGCTCAATTTGTCAGCGCTAATGTTATTTCTAGAGGAAATTAAAAACAATATTTGAAAAAGTTAGTAACAAATTATCATATAAACCGCTCGATGTGGGCGTAAACAGATTACTTCCAGTCTAATGAGCACGCGCTCGTGTTTGCAAGCGATAATACTGAATGTAAACATACGTGGACAGATTTATCGCTGATTGATACCTGATAGTCGCTCAGGTGGTTAAGAAATTGTCCTAATTTGGAACTCGGATGCTTTGCTACTGTACCCACAACTGTCCGCGACTTAACTCACTTAAATCCAGTCCGTACCTCGTCACAGCCCAGAACAGGATTAACAGGGAACAGAATTGTGGAGCTCACAGTGAAATGTAAATTAGATCTGAAGGCTTCTGACCATGGCTTATTAATAAATAATTATAATTTAATTTCACAGTGTAATATTTTATCCCATACTTCGTTCATTTCTCCCGGAATTTGATCAACACCTGGCGTTTGCTGTGTTTGTTTTCCTTGTCGCCATAAATCTTCTGAAATTTTCTGAATATGAATCAATTATCTTCATAACGAGTTCGGCACTTACACAGAAATTCCCTTTAGTTGTTTGCATGTATTTTCCAGAACAACCGATATGTTACAATAATTGATTTAATTAAATTCAATTCTTTATTATTAGTGTGCTATACCAACATCCAGAAGGCCAATTACAGATACAGAACAGAGACGAACACACGAACAAAATAATAAATATAGAAATAGGGACTATAAAATACATGAGTGCAGAGGACGTCCATACACAAAGTAAAATTGCTACTAAATACATTGGTATATTTGTAGTAAAAATGTAGATAAATAAAGTAAGTTAGATTATTGTAGGATGTAATTAAGTGTAACAATTTTCGTATGGAATATGTCCAAGTCCCTGCAGACAACATTAGCAGCTGACAAGTATTTTAATAACAAAATAAAAGTTAAGATATTTTCTCTGATATTGTTGAATATCGTAATTGTTCAAAGTAGATATATCTAGTGGTTCTTAGCGCGAGAGATAAAACAAGAAAAGATCTAGTAACTAATTGCTTGAACACAATGTTGGCCATATTTGGAGAACAACCTCCTCCATAGCCGTTGTAAACTTCTTGCAATGATTGACTTGCTGGATCGCAGACCAGGGCTTATTCATTCATTCAAACTTCGTAGTAATGTCCAAAATATTTTAGAAGTGACACAAAACACGCTCACAAGAACTTTCTTCAATACATTTTGCTTTTCAAGACATATCTGTTCTCGTATAACCTGCAGATCGAATTTGTCACGCGAGCTAACCCATGTATGGGCTATGGAAGCATAAGCAGTTTGCTGTACAGTGAATAGGAGTTGTTTAACATGTACGATTTGAAGTACTCACGGCGGGGAATATGAAGATGGCTACGCGGCGCTACAACCCAGTAGACAGCCGTCTTTGTTTAGCATGGTTTAAAACTGGTATTTGAAGACTGAAAGGGTTGAAGAAAAAGTTTTACAGAGGAAGTCTCTCTCTATGTGGACACAAAGAAGATATTTTAGAATTTTATTGAAACGTTCTAAAGCAAGAGAGGAGGGAAGAATGCTAGGTAGAAAATGACTTGCTGTCTTCCGGGTAGTTGTGCCTTGTAGTCTGATAGCAGTTTATATCGTTTAAGCTGGTGTTAGGCGGCCACAGATCTCTGTATATAGTTCTAAACCAAATATATTAATATTATTATTAAAAAAAAATATTGTTTAAGAGATGTTAGTTGTCTCCATCATCTGGTCCATGAGTGGCTTATTCTTAAGGAGAATGTAGCTTAGAGGAGAATTATAAATTATAACAATGCTGTGGAATAAAGGTATGTACGAAAATACTTGTAAATTTATATGCGAATGGATAAATAAAATCGATAATATATAAATGGAAATAAGAGAAGAGAAAAACCTCACTCGACATACATTAATTTTGTTAATGAATCCAGTATTCTTGTGGTCAGCAAGAGCTGCATCATCAGGTGTAAAATGTCTTAACGTTGATTAACCTATGCAGCGTGAAGGTGCTTGCAAACTGCAGGCAGAATCCAGTTAATTGTTGTGTATCGTGTTATTCTTTTTATAGCCTAGTCCTCTCTGGGATAATTCTACGTTGCGACCTGAATCATTGGGAAGGGGTTTTATATCATTTTTTTTATATTTTTGCAATGAATTATGTATGGGCCTGCGGTTGTAAGATCATCATTAACTCTTTTTTGAAGAAGCAATACTAGTGCCTTCTTGTGATCAAGGATTAAACTAATGGTGGTATTATAAAGATATTACTGTGCTTGGAGATTTTATTCGAGTGGAATTCCAATATCCTGTTATGATTTATGCACAAAATAACTGGATAAGATCCAGTTTCTTGACTTAAAAGTCATGGTTTCTGCATGGTAAGACGAAATAACTTCACGTCTCGAAAGAATAGTCATATCGGCTCATTTTCGAACACTACAGTTGATAGTCACAAGTTTAACTATCTGAAGTTTATTGAATTTTCTTTTCAGGAAACACATAATTTATTTGCATGACACACAAGCTAAAAGATTAATTACACTGTTCTACTGACAGACAAATTAGCTTTAATACGGGATACTGACGGTGATCTGTTAAAGATTGGAACGCATTCGTTAAGTAGGCCATTTATGTATTTGGTGAGATTTCAGGTTCTTAAGGCGGCGAATAAACCGCTCGCGGCTTACACATCGCCCTGATGATGAAGTAGCAAGCACCTCAGAAATGTCGGTAAAATCGTACCAGAACCCACGGCGCAGCATATAAAAAAATAGTCATCTTTAAGTTGTGAATTGTCTTGATGAAGTCAAATAAAATCAAGCTGGTTGAACTTGTGACTAATTAAGTTTAGGGCTACTTAACTGATGTCTTATTGGAAGGTTATTACCCAGAATTGTCATCGTAATCGGGAGCAACTTTTATGTGTCGATGGTTTCAATATTATTCTAGCCCTTGAAATGTTAATATAGGCATCCTTCCTTCTCCCACGTTGTTTTTAATTCTCCAGTTATAGTAAGTTGTCATAGATGATACATAGTCGTTATATAAATTAATATAAACCAACTCTTTGCAGTAGATGATGAACAGTGTTCTGTAATAAGCTATAAATTGTCAAAAATCTTCAAATTCACCAACAGGTGGCATTTACTTTGCAGTTCTGGTTTCAGATGGCACCGGTCCAAAGTTCTAAATAATCATCTTGCAACAGTTGCTTGATATTTATCGGATCTGTTGAACAGCAGGAGTTTCTTCATGCTCGTTATTGGTAAAACGTTTAATTTAAACGATTACCAGGAGCTACACTTTTTATGTTTTTTTTCCGTGTGCACAGAACTGTCTGATTTTTAATGATTAATATGCTTCAAGTTTTCGAGTTGAGATTTTATAAATTATAAATTTTCTGTAGGAATTTGAATACCAGATTTTTAGTTTCTAAAATTGTGTCGATCTCTTGATTTCTGCTTGAGGGCCTATTGACTCTACCATGTCCTTCAGTCGATTGTCATGTCCGTCTTGATAAATAGATTTTAATCAGATTCGATAATTAAGCTTCGTACTAAAATATTTAATTTAAATGTAGCTTATTTCGATATGAGGAAGCATTGATATTTACTTTCCTTGAATTTATAATAAACACTTTGATTATATTTTCAACATGCTTCATCTGCATCTAAGGAGAAACACCTATCATTGTGATTGTTAATGAAGTGAACATTTTTTACTGTCTAGATACTTAACACAGTATGCTGTATTTTGAATAAAGCCAGATTATTCTTTGACATAGGACCTAAATATGCAAAACCACCTATTTTAATAAACTTTATAATTGCCAATTTCTTTCTTCCGTTCGCTTTATCAATAAATTCTTCAGATATCAAAACTTTCAGTTTTCTGCCCGATACACAAGATAGCATGGAGAAATGCATTCAATAATTTTGATTCCACATATTTTCATATGCGTTTTTATAGTTTTATATTCATATTAAATTAGAACACATTGCGAGAAGTCTGACACGGATATTTAGACTATCGCTTAGTTAGAAACGAAAGCGTAAAATATTTATAGTGGTTGGTGTTAAGGTGAGATTTCTTACAACGGATGTGTTGAGACTGTGTTTGACTCGAAAGGAACAAAATTGTGTTACTTTCGTGTGTGTTCAGTATAACATACATTCGTTTCGAAATACAGGACTGGAAACTGGGTTCGTCTGCTGGTCACGGATGAGCGCAATTTAATGCTGATGTACACGTAAGTTTGTAACAGAATCTAACAGGAGACCTCTTCACATTATCTAAATGGCGCCGGAGAGCAGGTCCCGACGGTGATGGGGGTTTTATTACTCCAAAATCTGAATGAAGCCATTCAATTTACCAAGTCTGTTGTTGAGAACTGTACAAAACTTTCTAGAGAATTTATTACTTCTTGTGTGAAGACAAGAGTGGAAAGTTGTACACCTTCATTTCCAAATACGTTCTTTGTGATATTTGCATACGTCATGTCCTTGATGTTCAGTTATTGCTGATACAAATCGATTGTTTCAAAGTTAATCACATATCACACAGAAAAAATCTCTCCATTATTTTTTCATATATATCTTTAAATGTTGCAGTTTCAGATTGTTTCAAATAGAAATTTTGGATGCTAATGATACTCATACTTTATGCGTTGTGTATTTGTTTCGTTGCCCGAAGATACGTTTTTGAGAAAATCAGTTAAATTTAATCTGTGATCATATGTTTCCTATTGTAGAGGTTCAAGCCACAATTAAAACCTCTCTCAAGGTTTTAGTGAATAACCCCAGAAGAAATTAAACCGAAACCCTTTCAGTAATTTCGGAGACGAATCAAGTGTATTCTGTTATGGATTCACTTTTTCAAAGATTGCGTATTAAGCGACAAATAAATTAGTGTCAGAATCATAATTATTATTATATCATGACCGACCTACATTTGCAATTTTTCCTACATGTGTTGCATATTAACGCCGTAATCTTCCTAATCTAACCATTTCAAGGTCAACGGTAACTAAATCTACCACCTGATTTAACAGAAAATATCCCTGCATGTTTTATTTCTGGATTTCGTATGATTCTCGGTGTAAACAGCGATGATTTTCCGATTAGCCATTAACCATTTGTTCTTTTAACTATATGGACTGAATTTTTAAATATATAAATAAGCGTCTGCGTGATAGGGTTAATCACCCTAATTGCATCGGGCGAAGAGTACAAATTACAAGACTCCTCATTATTCCGTTCTCTCCATTTGCCTGTTGTATCTCTCCTGTGCGCCGCCTTTTATAATGTTAATTTTGTCCGTCTGTTAAAAAAAGTGTTACTAAATTCCTCCCATCACGAAGTCTGACAGTCCAATCTGTTCTGCCTTTGTGATGAAGGTTTGCCACTTATTGTCCAGTAGATAGCGTCTGCCACGGTTCGAGTCTAGTTGCATTCTCTTGAGTTTTCCTGCTGCCTCGTCTCGAGTTCAGTTCCAGGTTGTAACCCACTAGCACCTGACTGCTCATCTATCTTCCTAAAAACGTATTAAGATAAGCGTATGATGTGCACAAACTTCTATAATTGTGAAGATTTCTGTCTTCTGAGTTGTTGCGCCTTATAGTATGGTAGATTCTTACCAACGTTTCGGAGGTCATACTGCCTCCGTCATCAGGGCGATGATGACGGAGGCAGTATGACCTCTGAAACGTTGGTTAACATCGACCAGACTACACAGCGCAACAACCCAGAAGACAGAAATCTTCATACTCATCGCCCTGATGACGGAGGCAGTATGACCTCTGAAACGTTGGTTAACATCGGCCAGACTACACAGCGCAACAACCCAGAAGACAGAAATCTTCATACTCATCGCTGTGAAAACCTCAAATCGTACATTCTATAATTATGATTGTGTTGTGCTCATTGACTCGGAAGATAATTTCTGCCATGGCATGTCACAATCTCCGTTCAATGTTCCTTGATGTTCCGCGTGTTCTTCGTCGTTGTGCGATTGTCAGGAGCAGCAGAACAGTGTGGAAAAAGACCCGTCTGCAGTTTGCCCAAACATCTTGTTATTTAAGATAAGATAGTACAGTAAATATAGTCCCAGGCTCTACCTAGACTCAGCCAAACTCAGAGCGAGAATCCAGGGCGGTGGACAGCGAAACACCAGTTGTCCGCGAATGTTTTGACTGCTCTTCGTAGGAATATTGGTCGCAATATATCTCTTGAGAGTTTCATTGACCGATTCAAATACACAAGTTTGGTTATACCGGTGAGGGGGAGGGGAAGCGATAGTGCATAAGACTTCTTGCCCCCCCCCGGGCCCTGTTACTGTGGCATAGATACGGCTCGTACATATTTAGCGTCCAGTATATTCTCCTAAACTACGGGCTAACCGATCCCGGGCCTGAGGAAGAAGCCGAAATTAATATCCTTGTTTGTTGTTTAGTCGACACTATAGAATTGAGACTTTATTTTTTATTCTTGGGGAAGAAAGGGTTTTATCGCCATGCTGGCGTTTATAATAATTAAATATATTAAAACAGGAAAATGGCGGTTGCATGAAATCTACTTTCAGCTTTGTGTCTATTGACGATAAAAAATGGGCAACTAAAATTTGATGTCGAGATAAATCCCAAACGTACTTACGCATTTTGCATGAAATAGTGTTTATAGGGTAACAGTTACGAAGGTGATCTTAGAGGTTAAGTGCAAAAGATTTTAACGTAAAAAATCTCAAACTTGAGTAACGATGACTTTAACATCATAAGATTAACAGTACGCTTTGTGGAATTTACCCGGAACACCGTGTTATTTTTATAGCAACGTAAACTGCCATTAATATTAGTTTATAGATAAACGTCCCTGCCCTTTTAAAAACTGGACGTTGATTTACGTTTCAGATGCATGTATGAAACATGAAAAATATTCTGCAGATGCACAGACTCGAATACATATTTACATTGCAGATTGCAAGTTTTCAATGTGTCTCCAGATTTGCAGTGTCACATAAATCATAGTGATGTTTACCACAAGTGAAGTCAGCACGTTAATAAATTGTCCGAATAATTCAAGATAAGTTTAAACATCGCTTATCTTATGTTGATCGATTATGAGAAATCATTTTACACAGGTTATTGCAATACCTTCATGATATTAGTGGTACATATCATCACGGTTTTTGCACTGATGTTGCATGGTCATGACACATCTGTCAGTGAAACCCAAGAATCAGTTCCTTTCACTTGAAGTGATTAGGGAGTTGTACCTACCATCTCATAAATATATGCGGTCGTCTCTCGTAAAACTTCCTATCAAATATAAATTTTACTAAAATGTTTTCAGACGTAGTAGGATGTGGGGTTCTTGCGACAGTGAGTCCGAAGATGGCTGTCTTCTGGGTTGAAGCGCCGTGTAGCCTGGTAGAATTTTACAGACGTTTCAGAGATCCTTCCATCAGCACGATGATGGAGACAGTAAGGACATTATTGTAGTTGCTTAACACCTGTTATCTTCGCCATCTCCACCTGGTTCTATGCACTCAGGGTAGGTGGTAATCGAACAAGACTTTTAACAGCGTACCTTCAGATTATGTCTGCGTTTCCCAGTATGTTTAAAGTTGTTAAATGAACTGCGTGTATTTTTAACAACCAATAACATTATAAATTATGTGATATAATCTCTAAATAATTGTGACAGTAGTGATCGTGCCAACTTTGAAAGTACTATACGTCATTTGCTTCAAACAACGGATAAAAACCACGAAGAATCCCTGTCCTGGATACGCTGTACTCCAGGCAAGTTTCAAAGTCAGCTACGACACACCGTTTAATATGAGTCATACGACTTAACATGGATTTGTTTTCTTGATCTCAACCCTTTGGGAATCAGTGGCACTTATACGTACCACTTTCCTTAATATTCAGTAACGCTCAAATTTACCCACAGAGTGTCTTTATGAATTTTCTGTTATATTCAGAATAAACAGCATTTATTTCCTTAAACAGAATTAAAAATTGGTCTTTGTAATGGAAAAACGTCTATTTCTTTGAGGTACGAATCGAATCTTTAAATATAATTTAAATGAGCGTTGGGCTTCAAACGGTACGTTGAAAGATACAGTAATTTAAATTTATTTCAAGATTCCCCCTTCTTTTAAAATATAAAGGTTCGTAAGTTCACTTCAGAAATGTCCGATTTACTGACGTGAGATGGATGGAGAAGCAATAGACATGTGTGTTCTCGGTTACAGCATCATTTCAATCCGGTTCCTGTATCTCCATAACAAAAGCTAAGAGAAAGCCATGGACTGAATCTTATTTGCAGAAACGCAGCTCCCCGATGTATATTAGATGATTGTCCAGTGAATAAATTATTAACTGTGCTTGGTACGATTACATTTTTCACAAAGTCTGGCAGTGCCCTTTCCCTTTTAGCGTCTTTTAAAGTGTGTCATCTATGTCTTTATCATAGTTCACCCTCTCCCCTTTGAATCTCAGTCAGGTTAGAATTATTGCAGAAGATATGGTACAGCACCGCACGTGATATGCGAGCCGTGGGTTTGTGAGGTTTGAGGTTTTCGCGACGGTGACGATAATAATGATGTCCTTCTGGGTTTCGGCGTGTTGACTGATCTGCATATGTCAACATTCCGAAGAAACGTGCTGTTTCAATCTGCAGCCCTGAATTATTATATTATAATGAAGTGGTGTTTCGTCTGGTGAAGCAAATTAAGCCAAGACTCTGCGATTAAAAATAAGATACTCGTGGCAATGTCGGTTTACCTAGAAAATAATGTCCTTCGTTTTCACCAAACCGGTTTTTATGTAGTAATACTGTCCTCCTCTGAACGTCTTTGTGCGATGGTCTTGTATTACTACTTAATTTTTTTTAAATTTATTCATCATCTGTTTTTCAAACGCCTCAACGATTTTTAAATCTTAAAAATCACCACGTTTCGAATTATGGATCTTCCTTGTCTTCATATAAAGAAGGGGGGGGTCACCTATTATTTTATATCCGGTAGTCCAAGTCATCAGATCTTTTGCATTCGTCAGATACTAGAGAAAAAATGGGAGTTCGGTGGGACTGTACATCAGTTATTTATAGATTTCAAAAAAGCCTATGACTCTGTGAAGAGAGAAGTGCTATATAATATTCTTATTGAATTTGGTATACCAAAGAAGCTAGTGGGTCTAATAAAAATGTGCTTAAATGAAACCTGCAGCAAAATTCGAGTAGGTAAATATGTATCTGAGACATTCCTCATCAAGAACGGTCTAAAACAAGGAGATGCTTTGTCTCCCTTGCTCTTTAACTTTGCGCTAGAATACGCCATCAGGAAGGTCCAAGGTAGGCAGGAGGGTTTGCAATTGAACGGGACACATCAGCTATTGGCATATGCTGATGATGTTAATTTATTGGGGGACGATATAAATACAATAAAGAGGAACGCAGAAGTTTTACTAGAGGCTGGTAGACAAGTGGGGCTGGAAGTAAATTCAGAAAAAACTAAGTACATGTTAGTATCTCGTCATCAGAAGACAGGCGGGCAAAATTATCTTAGGGTAGCTAATAAATCCTTTGAAAGGGTTACAAAGTTCAAATATTTGGGAACAACAATAACAAATCAAAATGATACTTGTGAGGAAGTTAGGAGGAGACTAAATTCCGGAAATGCTTGCTACTTCTCAGTCCAAAATATTTTGTCTTCCCGTCTGATTTCTAAGAACCTGAAAATTAAAGTATACAAAACAATAATCTTGCCTGTTGTTTTGTATGGGTGCGAAACATGGTCTCTCACTCAGAGGGAGGAACACAGATTGCAGGTGTTTGAGAATCGGGTGTTGAGGAGGATATTTGGGCCTAAGAGGGAAGACGATGGGGCGTGGAGAAAACTGCACAATGACGAGCTTAAAAATCTGTACTGCTCCCCCAGTATTGTGAGGGTGATTAAGTCGAGAAGAGTGAGATGGGCGGGACATGTAGCGCGCATGGATGGGACAAGAGGTGTGCACCGGGTACTGGTTGGGAAACCTGAAGGGAAGAGACCGCTGGGGAGACCTAGACGTAGATGGGAGGATAATCTCAGGCGGGATCTATCCGAGATAGGAGTTGAAGGAAACTGGATTTTGTTGGCCCAGGACAGGGTCCGGTGGAGGGCTTTGGTTAATTCGGTGATGAACCTTCGGGTTCGGTAAGCCATCTAGTTAGTTAGTTAGTCCAAGTCATTCGTGATCTGATTTGATACTGAAAAGAAGAATTCTTTACGAAGAAGATTTCGGTTTTTATTCCCGTTCTAAGCCTGAACATTTTGATTATTAGCAATATTATTACGTATTCATATGTAACACATTGACATAACAGAAGGACCCAATTTTGGTACTAGATGTTCAGATTTGAAAACATGACTTCTGAGAAAAGTCGTCCTTAGTTTTGTGCTCAGGACAAATAGATAATGCTTGGAAGTAGCATAAAACTAATATCTGCAATTCAGTGACAAGCGAGAAACGTGTTGATAAGTGCATGTAATATAAATGTTAACATGAGTGGAGTGGCAGGCAGTTTTATAGCCAGACTTTCTACTAACAGAAGTGCACGTGACCCTAACTGTATGTCCATGAAAACATATACCATAAAGCCATTAGTGTGATCTCAGCAATTGGATATCAACACCATTATTTTCACACGTCTATTTAGGGCCTGGTGAAATATATTCCCGAATGACCACACTTTGACTAATCTTTACGATTACATGTACTGCTTGCCTTGAAAAATACATGTTATGTCAGATATTTCAAAATAAATAAAATCATAGGCTTTTTTATTTCTTACACACCCGGATGTAAGCAGAAAACATAATAATAAATTACGCAATTGCCCAATCTTTTAATTCTTGTGGCAACTAAAAATAAGTTAGCTAATGAACGCATAGCGAAAAGATACGGCGATTTCGCAAGGATTTGACTTTTATGAGATAAAAACAGTGAAAGAACTCTGCTCACAGCTTAACAAACATAAAAAGACTAGTTTAAAAATGTCTTCGTTTTCATTTCTTAATTGTTATTATGTCAGTGGTTATTTTAGTTTGCATGGTAATACAGGTATAGCAGTTGAAGGAGACTGGATTTTGTTGGCCCAGGACAGGGTCCGGTGGAGGGCTTTGGTTAATTCGGTGATGAACCTTCGGGTTCGGTAAGCCATCTAGTTAGTTAGTTAGTTTGCATGGTAATACAGGTAATCCAAAATAACTGTTGTTAACTATGGAAGGTATGTTAATAATGGCAACACAATAAACACGGCAACTATGGCAGCGAGGATAATGATAATGTAATCCAAGGTTTTATAACTTTGAACATCCGTCGCGTTGGTATAACCCAGTGCAGGGAATTAAAGAAAATAAATATGAGTTTGGACTAGTAGTTTAACATAGTTACAAAATTTCATTGAAATCCGTTCAGCAGCGGCAGTTATTAT
The DNA here is from genome assembly GCF_977971745.1 of Zootermopsis nevadensis. Classification (NCBI taxonomy): domain Eukaryota; kingdom Metazoa; phylum Arthropoda; class Insecta; order Blattodea; family Termopsidae; genus Zootermopsis; species Zootermopsis nevadensis. Next base: position 121,696 of record NW_028259177.1, read on the forward strand.
ATGCATACTGACGAAAGCACAGACGGACAGACGAACAGAGTGAAATTAATATGCGCTTCACAGGAATAGGAGAACGCCAAATGAGCATAACTGTCAGCTTATAATCTTTCTGTCGGTGACATATCGCCAATATAATTGTCATTATTCATGAATACAATGTGATAGGATATAAAAAGCTCATGACGATATTTGAAAACAAAATCCACAACCCCATCATAATTTCTGCACAGCTGTTCTCTAATGAATGGAATGCTACTAATTATTTTCGCACTAGGTATTCAGATTTTAACCTGAATAATTTTTGCAGGTTTATAATAACGTAGAACACATAAACGAACAAACAAACGAACGACACACAGTAGTCAAAGTAATTCAGTGGGATAATTATCAACGAAATATGCCTGTCATTAATTTCTTTTAGAGACTAATAAGTTATTCTATTTCCGTCTTTTAAATGATTAAATTTCTTTTCTCTTGACTATGGACATCTTAGTATTTAAAGTTTCTCGGTGTTTATGGACCATCAATATATTATGAGTTTATTCTTTAACATATGATTCAGACGTTGCGGTTGCGTGAGATTTAAGATGCCGGTACTTGGAAATAGGTTGGAGTCGTCTGTGTGGACGTTCGATAAATGGAAAACGTTCTAGAGTTTAGTACAAATTTTTAACATTTTTGAGCCAATTGAATCATATGATTGCATAATTGGAAGTTCTCTCTGTCAGCACGTGTTATCGCTGAGCGTATTCTATTGAATGATATTAATTATGATATCGTAACCTACATAGAAACTCAAGAAGAAAAGATTCGTCCAGAACATAGCTTTGTATCGCATAGAACTGATTTAGATCAGCAACACTATACGAAACGTATTTCGATATGGAAATTATTTAATGAAATACAAGTAGTCGACGCTTTGAATAGGGCTATGCGTAGTGTTTTATCTGCAGATTAATCTTAATATAATAGACCTGTATTTGCAGTGAATGAGTATTAAGAACAATAGGTACTGTATCTACACCAAACAGCAAAGAAGACATTTAGAAGGCTTGTGTGGAGCATGGAATGTAGCTGGCTTTCCGGCGTAGCTGATTAGATGCCATGGGTCATAAGTTATTGAGCCCTTGTGACCCTTTGTAGCTATTTTTGCGTCACTATTAGTTACAAATTTGTTATATCCTTGCGTATGAAGTTATGGCTTCATTATATGTCGTGATTATTACCTTTCAGTTACTCGTCTCTTACTTGGTCTGACATTATATGTACTCTACGTACTTAAGAAGTACCTGTGCACTTCCTTGACAAGTATCAATCATCAAAGTCAGTGTCATATCCACGTAGCATGAGTTGGAAAGTATGCTTCATCATCATCAAGGAATAAAAAAATTGTGGGACATCCTTATCAGCATCTTCTGCCCTTAGGCTGTCATTGATAGACTAGTTTCGGAGTTTGGTTTTCAGATCTTCTTTCAGCATGTTCTATTCACTTCTGATAATCACTTATTTTTGTATGATATCTGTTATTTCTAATATTTTGTTACGTATACAGTCTGGCATTCTGTATCCTGAGACCGCTTTGAGTAAACGCAATTCTAACGTCTCTGGGCTTCCCATTTATTCTTTCGATAATGTTCCAACATTTGGATACATGTAAAAAACATGGGATATTGCTAGGGAGGACCAGAAAGTGATATGTAGTTTTCCATCACTTCGTCTTCAACGCTGTCGTCAAGAAAACACCTCCTATCATGTCCATGTGGACAATGAAACTCCTTTCCCGATTCACATGGAAAACAAAACTTCTTTTGTCACCTCTTTTACTCAGCCACGTTCTTATCTCCTGTTAGACAGCAGCCCTCTCATCCACTCCAGCAATCGTCACCTTCAAATCCAATGTAAACCCTGAAGATGGCAACTCCAATGTTTGTCGAAACGTTGCTGATGGTGATTTTTCTTTGCATACTCAGAACAATGTCGATCACTAGAGGCGCCATACTGAAGCCTCCTCAAGTTGTAGCTTTGTACAGCGAGTTTCCCTTGTTGTTCGACACGCTAGCTACATGTTAATCCTGCAGTTCTGATTAAAGTTCTTCGTACAGTACTCAGTCTGCTGGCTGTGTGAGTAGTCTACGCTTTTTCTTTCCATTTTGTAGGCCAACCACTTGTCAGGTTGCTGCAAGACTTGTCTGCTCAGAAGGGAGGGGGGATGTCCCTGCGGGGTCTGTTTGTCAGATATGCATAAATATTCTTTGAGAGTAGACGTTAAGAAAGTTTGATTACTGTTGCTGTCTTTGAAGTATGGTAAGAAAACAATAATCATTCAATGGTCGGATTTCACACTAGAACTGGGAAGATGAATTACATGTCATTAAAATTAGTTCGAAATAGACATCATAATCTACTTCAGTGATTAGGTCTAATGGCTGTTCTATCCCATTAAAATCTCGTTTTACCAATCCAACTTCTTATAGGGCTTCTAATATTCCTTTTTTTATGAGCAGCAATTTTAAAATTCACTTTAAGGTACGCATCCATTCTGAAATGTTTTTTCTTGTCGGCGTAGTAACCATATCATATCGGTAAAATATTTTATGTTTACATGACAATCAATGTACAATTTTTGTTGTAGGGGGAGTGGGTCTAACGTTATGTAGGAGTGGGATAAATTTCCAACCTGTCGGAGAAATATAGTGTATCCATCTTGACTTTTACCAGAACACGTAAGGTGATACATTTCATTGGAAATTCCGAAAACTTTCTACTGTTACATGACTTAAGAAGACACACACACAAAATAAATAAACAAAAATGTTATGTCGGTTGGAAGTTCTTACTGTCTTAGACCGTGAGAATAATCATTTATGCTCAGTGCACACGACTAATTAATTAGTTAACAAGAACTAGTGGATTTCTTAACACGCCTACTGATGTGTTAGGACCAAATTGCGTGTTCGATAAGTGACCGTTTTCCTCAAAACTTTTAGAGAAGCTGTTGAGATCATAATACGATTACTACCACCCCCACCTCCCCGGTACTCTAAGACCCGGATCACCCTTGTCTTGTCTTCCTAAGTGATATCGCCACTCTGAGAGGTAATTGACACAGCGGTTTGCATGAGGCTGGTAAAAGACTCCTCAACAAAAAAGTAAACACTGCTGATTCTCTTGCGACAAGTCGTCAGGGCATGAGTGAACATGCTGATGTTTAATTAGTAACAAATAAAGACAAATCTAATCATTAAACTTCTGGTTCTCTGCTTGCAAGCATCTGTATGTCTGTCTGTAGTCCCATCAGTTTACTTCCATTTGTAACATAAATTACAATTTGCCCTATCAACATATAGGATTAACGTTACGAACTAGTGAAAGTATTATTTTGTATTAAGTAAATGTTTTTTAACTGAGGAATTAAACTTATATACGAATCTCTATCAGTCTTTCTGCCAACCTACATGTGCATCTGTCTGTCCATTCATCAACCGACGGGTGAAATAATTGAGTTAGTGAGCATATTAAACAAGTAATTTACGTAAACTGTCCATGGCTTCCTATCGTGTCTAACAGCGGGCTGCGACATTACGGAACTAATTTATGCATCGGATGCCTAAACTCTCTTTCCTTCCCCTCTGGTTTATTTTATGTTCTTCTTTTTCTCGTGCTACTCTCGGAGGTGACCAGGCGATTGTATTCTACGCCACCCTGCCTATGAATCTTTCTCTAAGGCCTTTATCCAACATTTCTTCTCGGAATTCTATCTTCATTCCTGTTTCGTGCGTGGCGTTGTGAGCCATGACGCTGTATCATCATGATAATCGACCACTTGGTGCGCGATGTTTGTAACCAGTCTTCTTCAATCTCTTTTTGTCTGGGTGTAATGAAATTGATTCTGTTAAAGCGTCCGGAATTTGAACACAAACAGCTAAAGAAATTCCATTTTATAAATTTGAAATAGTAGGCATGAGAAATTAACTGAGTTTGAGGGCAGAGGAACTGCCCTTACCGAATAACGCGAACCTTAAGATACGCGTTTTTTAGAGGGTGCGTGAACATGAAATTAGAATTGAAATATGAAATTTGGTATGTGTCAGTACTGTAAATATCTTTATTTGTACAAGCGACCTGGTTCGATTAAGTGGCATTTGAAGTTTTCAGGACTGTAAATACGAAGATGGTTATCTTCTGAGTTGTAGCGCCGTGTAGTCTGACAGACGTTTACCGACGTCTCAGGGGTACTTGGTGCTTCCGTCACAAGGATGATGAGAAAACCGCACGCCATAGCTATTTATTTATTTATGTATCTGTAATAAGGTGGCTATGTGACCAAGTATACCATTAAAACAATACAGGAATTCTATTAAGGACAGTTTGATTTTTGAAACACACTGAAACGAAATTAACATCCGATAAATATCGGTTTTCTTCCGAATATGGTTGGACAAGCTGTCATGTTAGCTACTTATGCACGATACGATCAACTTTGACGGGCAAATTTGTTATTTAATCGAACTCTATATCGGCTTCCAGAAAGTGACAGCCCAATAAATCAGTTCACTGCATTTCTCTATTGATTGTATTTACTGATTGATTTCGATCATGTAAAGTTCGCATAGTGTTCTGCTTGGGCAGGCTGAAATAACTGCTCTAATAATAGCCTACTCTTTGTTTAGCAATACTTATTCTTGCAATTTTATTTGTTCCAGGTTCCCCTCTACGTTCTATAGAGTTATGAAAGTTACTGATAATAATATCAAGTATAAAAATGTTTTACACGCTCAGATATTGTTTGTACATTTCGTTAGATGTTTACAATGTAAAAAACGTTCAAAATAAAAGTCTGTCATTCTAGATATTTTAAAGTCATGCCCCTGAGGCGTTTTTATAGATCTAAGTTTGAATTGAGCGTCACGTTAAGTAGACGATGTATTGGACTGAAAAGAGACTGCTGTTAAATATATCACACATTTTAGTTGTTCACCTCGCTATTAAATTTATTCGAAATTGGTTGAATAGTATTTGAGATGGAGAATAGGTCCAAAGAGACATAACTTTTTCCATTTGGACCTAACTTAATATACTGTTCTTTGTAAAATATTATTAGCATAATCAAGTAAAGGCTGATAAATGAGAATGCATGTAGCACGCATGGCAATTAAGAGAAATTCATCAGAAATTTTGGTCAGAAAACCTGAAGACGAGACACGGCTAGGAAGACGGGATATCATGGACAGAGTTCCATAGAAGACGCCAAATTTGTTTATCAGCTGAGCGACTAGTATCTTCCCAAAGAAGGAATATGCACTGTGAAGTTGGGTACGTTTTACAAAATATGCGTCAAAAGCGTTTGACTTATTGTGCACGTAAGTCCTTCCTATCCGCAAATGTTGGTCAGTTAATTATATTCCTATACGTGAGGACTGCGCTGAGTTATAATAATTGGCTTTCTGGATATTTATTTATTTATTTTCCAACCTATATTAAGGACTCGGAGAGCATGAGAACAAGGCCCACTGCATATCTCGTCTAATGGAACAATTTGCGCATCAGCAAGTTCTGTGTACGGGACCAATTCATGCATGAACCGTAGATTATGCTTAGTCGTTGCTTTTTTCGTGATTTTCACCGAGTCACGTTTCTTGAACCTAACAAGCCAGAAGATCGCTTATTTATGTCCCTTTTGTTATTCCTTTGTTTTTTTCTTGTTTTATAACTTAACTCATTTTAAAATGGACTTTATCTAAGTTCTGTGTTACCGCATTCTATAGTTTACTGAAAAGAAAATCCCTGTGTCTAGTTCAGTCGAGAAGAGAGAGAACGCATTGTACTCCAAAAATGACTCATGGTCGATTAAGATGAAATTCCCCCTCTCCCGCACCTGAAGGCTACGTAAATAAATAAATAAATAAATACATTGTACAAAATTGCAGTACCCTCAATGTTGTTCTGGTTTTTGACGCCGTGTAAGCTGGCATCTGCCGACTAGTAAACACGGCGCGAAAACCAAAACCATCATCATCACTGCCGCTTAAACCTGAAACCTAAGAGTACCCATCTTTATTTCATTATCATGTACAAGATAGACCCTTTGGCTTCTTCCGACTCAGGATTGTTTTTAGAAATACTGGATACTTTTAGTATATGTGGTAGAAGTCTGGGAATCGGCCCATCGCAAATTCTATGTCTGCATAGCGCAATACCACAGATAAAGAAATCAGCATGCTCGTTTGTTGACTTTTTTGTGATCGAGTGAATCTACGTCTCTGCGAAACTGCGGGTTCTAACAGGTCATTTTCCATAAATAATTCTGACAGAGGAAAACCGAACGACGCAGGATAAGAGTCTTTGTCTACCACAAATTCAACATTGACTAACTTGGGCTCTAAATCTGGTCTCCGCGGTCAGATGCCGGCAAGTTAACCGCCTGAGATATAACGCGGCCTCCTGTACGAGTAAAACCATGGAAACAATTGATACCCGCACTTGACATTTATTACTGTACTGACAAACATATAACACATATTGATTGATAATAGTCTGCGTTATAGCAAATTACGCATCTCGTTTCTGTTTTACCACTGTCATGCTTGTTTAATCAGCGGACGTATATTAAATTTAGTATCGGTAGACCTACACTCAAATACAATTTTCATTAATTTGATATAATGGAAGTTATGCTTGATTTGAAGCCCTAGTTTATTTTACTAATAAGTGTGATTAAAATTTTGAAACAAAATATTTTAATTTTTTTACATTCAGTATATTTAATGTAATTCAAGAAGGAATTAATCGCAGTATGACTTTTGCGATGTAATAACTTTATGACACTGACGTTCTATCTGTAGTAATGCATTTTACTAGCAATAAATGAACATCGGATTTAATGACATAGATACACAAACAAGAAAAGGACGCAGTTGTGAAATTTATTTAAACCTGCTTCAAGTTATATTATGCTTTTTCTTTACGTTTTAGTATTACATCAAGAATTGACCGACATAAGGGTATATTTGTTAGGTTTAATAAGATGAGAGATAAACTTTCACTGATTGGATGTTACCACTGATTTTCTGAGGTTCTTCACTAATAACACGCCGTTACAATAGTTGTTCTGGCTCCGCCAACTCGAAAGATAAACTTTCGTTAATTTTCTTCTGACTGAGAGTGACACATGGCGAGATAGCGCTCAGAAGCAGGCAGGCAATTGTAATGAGTTTGAGGGCCTCTGTCCTGTGAATTTGCCTGGAGTTATACCCTGACTCCTTGGATCTTAATTCATATGCACGTGGCTTTTAAAGATATCTGTGAGTTATGGGAACGACACACACGTGTAGATATTATCATCTTTGAACGCTAGAAGCATGAAGGAAGAAGTTACGAGGCAACTTTATGTGTGGTTTATGAAACTTTCTTCTTGCTACTGGTAACGAGGCGATGCGTATGTCTAGTATTGCAAAGCTAGCCTCAGTGTTACAATGGCGCATATACACATGCATTATTTTACTGATATATTTCTACTGGTTGTTAGTTTATTAAAGACGCTGTATCAGAAATACAGGTTATGTGCCCTCGGATAGGTAATGACTGTAGATATTGAATTGGGAATGATGTGGAAGACAGCGGTTGTAACCTACTTCAAAGCAGTCACAGAGATTGTCTGAAGGAATTGAAAAGCCGCTGGGCCGAGAATCGAACTCAGGGCACTCGAAAATATTACTAACGAATTCTAATTACTTTACACAGACTTATACTATAGACGTTATCTTAAAACTACTGTATGATATTTCGATGTTAATACCGCTTATATCTCGTAACTTAACTCGTCTTCCTCTGGCGAACGAGTCTCGTGTAATTACTTTTTAAGATTGTGAAGCGTCATCTGATAACATTTATTTTATAACATATACAATCAAACAAAACACTCTGATAGAGTTCAGGCTTAATTCTTAAATCTTATAATTAAGTGTGTGTAGGTAGTTCCACGATACTAAATTAATTATGCTTAGCCAAGCTGTTAGCAGGTATAGGCCTACTATGTAGTATGTTATTTATCATAATTGAGTGTATTTTTGTGGATATGAATATTAAATTATATTACTCTAATGTGAGTTAGGCTACCAATAATTGAACATTGTCTGCGAGACAGAAGCGGTTTGCTAAAAGAGCGGTCCGGGTTTTCTTTCATTTTGATATTATGCATTTTGGTGAAGGTATCTGTGAGGTATGCTAGGTCGATATGAACAATTTAAGTCTATAGTAATTTCATAACTTCTAAGTACAGTACGCAAATTTTTCCGTGAAGCTCCCGTGTCCACCCTGCTACAAAGTAGCCCCACCCAACTCCTGAATAAAATAATTGCCCACATTTGATTTAACATTCAGTAATTTATGACATTTTTTACTGACATGGAAATGTCAAGACATATTATTGTAATTTAAGTTAAATCAGTTGAATATTAATTTGATTAATACTTAGAAACCTATTTCAACCTTGTGGATAACTGTCCCCCGTACTTGATCCCACCATTATGGAAAATTAACCCGAATTCGAGTAAGGTCGTTCGCTAATACACCCGTAATTGCATTTCGAATGCTGTGTACAGCCACACTGCACGCGGTCCCAATTACCATGCCCACGATTTCATTTGTCGTCAGCGTGAGTGAAAACTGTATCCTTATATCTTCCTGGTTCGCTGATGCTAAGATTTTCCGTATCTGTTAATTTACGTAACCATTGGTCAGCGTAATTTCGTTGCTGTGTACGTACTGTACCTCAGACATTCCCGGCTTCAGAGTGTGATTTCTTATATTTATATGAGATTCTGAAGGTCAAACGTTATACAGAGTGTCCCAGGAGGAAGGGTCAGTATTCTGGGAGGTCATAGTATCGGCCATTCTAAGCAAAAAGTATGTGTGTACATGTGTCCTATTCCGAACTGTTTCCGAGGTAGAGCTATTTCACCGTACAGTTGCAAAATTGTTGATAAAAAAGAGATATTACATACTTTTTCTAATACCGGTATTTATTGTTCAAATGACAAAGTTGGTACAGTTTACCTAGTAAAATACATTTTCGAAAATTACACCGTCAACATCAATGCACTTTGCAACTCGTCTGAGTGCATCTTCACGTTCGTTTATGCGGGCGATAACATCCAATAGGAAAGGACAATATTAGGCGCCATATTCAAAGTACTGTACAGTGAAACAGCCCTATCTCGGAAACCGTTCGGAATGGGATACATGTACATATATACTTTCTTGCTTAGAATGACCGACACTATGACCTCCCAAAATACTGACCTTTCCTCTTGGGACAGCCTGTATAGACTAAAGTACATGTTTTTCTCCATTTTTTTCCCTGAAAATAAATATGGCGAAATGATAAAGGCTAACCCCTTGTACTTCGGCTAGTGTTTAAAATACTAGCCTCTTCTGTTTAAAATTACTTGGAGGATGATCGAAGAACGGTAAACCTTAGATTTTATCTTTCGTAATATGCAACGTACATTGTGTGTTGCATTTATAATAAAAATGTTTTTTCTTCGCCATTCTCTCTTCAATGCCGTTTTGGTGAGATTTTTTAGAAAAACGTTTCACAGATCGTTATCGAGATGGCCGCTGTAGCCCCCAGCAGTGCTCAGTTGCCAATTTCTGAGTTGGGTGTAGACTCGTAACAGAATTATTGTCAGTTAATAAAATTTTAAACACACGCCTAAAGGTATAATCGCCTATACATTTACATTGTAAATTTATTTATAATGAGAGAGTACCGAATATATATTTTTTTATTTTCAGCAGTGAAATGCTGCTTGAAGCTTAGCGACATATTGGACAACGTGCTCACCTTGGATGTTTATTTAATTGCTGCAAGAATTAGAGACCCCACTGAGACGTGGGTGCAGGGGTGTACATTAGCTCTAGCGCTAAAGACGAGAATATACAAAACTGTAAGCCCAACATTGACTGTTGATCGTAAAGATGTTTGAGGCGAGGTGCTGAGGAGCAGATATGGAGTAAACAGTAAGAGGGGGTGGAGAACGTTGTTAGACCGACGGATCATGTAGCACGCATGGGATACATTAAATATGAGTCAAATGTTACCCAAAACCTGAAGGGAGCTGACTAAACCGAGAACCCAGTGGAAGACCACTCGCAAATGGACTGGATCTGACCATTGGCCGGTCTAGCTTTACACAGCAGTCGGATCTGACGTCTTCTTTTTAAATTGTCACAAGAATTACTTCGCGCAAGCGTTTTATTGTCCAGAAAAACCTTGGATATCTGGAAAATTCGAAAGACGAGAAGTTAGTGGCGTTGAAATTCTTTTTCTACAACTTTTTCCTTCACATTCCATTGACGCCGTGTAGTATGAACTACTGAAAAAGCATTGTTAAATAAACTATAAATAAATAAGTATATGAAAATATTTTATTTAAAAATCGTACCACCACATTTACATTCCACTCTTCATCTCGAATGTACTAAAAGAACAAATGTACTGAACTATTTTACTCTCCTGCTTAATTAAACTCAGTGACTTTAATACCCCCGAGCAAAATTTATTGGTGAAAGCGACAAAAGTTGAAAACTTTAGTAGCTAGTTTTTAGACTAGGCAAATAGCGATTTCACTCACCCGTCTACTTGAACTAAGCAGTTTTGCTGGCTGCGAGTAAAATCACATCGTGTAATTGAGGGTTAGGTTCAAGTATTCTCGTCAGCACTTCGTTCCTGTCGATTGCCCTCTGTCTGTGTTCTTTTCTTAGAAATAGTTGTAATTAATTAATATGATAAAAGATAACCTCCACAAAACCAGTTTCAGCGCGTATATTTCTCCTGTCATTGCTAGGAATTTGACATCCGTGATGTAGCAAAAGGATTAATATTAGTTAATTAATTCTTGGCAAATGTCGGCATAACTGTTGCAAGGGGGGGGGGGGTTAAGAGAGCAGCACTTGTCTGTTTTGATACAAGCACAGAAGTTATTGCAACAAAGAATACAGAGGACGTTGACAAATGGGGATAGATAGCTCGGGACACATTGCTAAATGAATATGGGTCTTAGTGGGATATCTCTGTGAGCTTAGTTTCTTTAGAATTAACGGAAGATGAAGAGGTATTAACAATGCTTATGTTAATGCAACTTTATCTCCACATCATCACTTGTGGCCGTCAGGAATTGCCGGTCCGGGACCATGTTTGAGCCCTGGCTAAAATGTTTCGAACACTTAAGTTACGTAATTAGACTTCATTGTCTGGAAATATAACCTGAAGTTTCAACATTGATAATATTAAATTACGACACTGAGTCAAAGCCATCTACATTTTACCCTCGCAGTGTATGTTCCTAAGGTCCATCTAAATATTATCTTTGTATGTCCTTCTTGGTCTACTGTAGCATTATTTAGAAGTAATATTGAATATGGAAATTAGGCGTTGTAAGTTTTGTAAATGTGATTCAAGCAACGACGAAACAAAGAATAAAACGCGTATGTGTGAAAACAGTGAACCACTTCCCGTTCTGTAAGACACAAAATGACTATTCAGTAGCTCAGAAAGACCCTGTCCTTGGATTTGTCTTCAGGTTATTTAACGACGTCTTCTTAATAGTACAGTACCACTGAATTGTATGAGAAAATGATCGTGAATTCTGAATAGGTAAAGAATTGAAAAGAGTCTGCAGTGCCTTGTTTGAAGATATTGCCCCAGATTTTGTCTAAAGAAATAGAGGAAACCCTCCTTAGTCAGTGTAGTGACAGTTGTGTTTTAGTCAATGCAGAATTCCGCTACTACTCGATCCTCCTCAACCGCTAAATTGATTGGGCATTTTTCCTCCGTCTATTAAATAAAAATTCATAATGTTTTGGAAGCTAGCTTTGCTTCCGTCCTCTGGTGAAAATATTACAGCCTAACCAACTGAGTTCTTTAAAAAAATAATCTGAATCCCTGGACACATCCAGCTTTCGAAACGTCGGTTTTTAACTGACAAAAAAAGTTCAACAGTTTGAATTAGTTTAATGATCGCATTCGTCAAAATTCGTTAGGCTAGGTCCTCATTTGGAACATACAGTGACTTAGATCGTCAGTCAATCAGTTATGTAAGCAATTACTTGCATAATTCATTACTAATATTTTATTTGTTAATATTTGGTTAGCTGGGTAAATAGTTATTAGATTCATAACTTTAACTTTATAACCCAAATAAAAACTCTTAGAAGATGAACTCGTTTCCTTGTTGTTTTTACCCTCTCTCTCTATCCCTACAAGTCGACTCAGGATCTATTTCTTTCAGCGCAGGCAGGCACTCTGATGGCTAGTCCGTATCGTACCCATTTATGTGCGTTGCTAATAGTTTTATTACCTTGTGTAACTGTTAAATGGGTCATAAATAAGGTGAGAGACAATAAAGCACGTATTTTACTACAATACAAAACAATTAAAACTAGATTACAAACATTTCAAATGTTCTGTTCATATCTATTACATAATGCGACACTTTTCGATTGTTCAGCCAAAGTGCATAACCACTGTGCTTGTAGTACGTCGTTCAGTGTAGTGCACTGTTACTCAGATATTCCATGCGAGAGAATCTCTCTTTTAAAGTAAGTATTTAAAATTTGCAGTACCGTTATTCTTTATTTGGCGGAAAGAGTAGTCATTTTAAATAGTCAGTGCTCATACAGCCCAACTTACATGGGACCTGTAGGTTAATTATCGTGTTCACGAGATCCCATCATAGACCTGTGTTCTACGCCAGATGAAACTAGTCCACATCTTCACACCCCATTTCTTAAAGATCAGCTTATTATTATCGTCCGTGTACTCCCGGATCTTCTAGCTGGCAGTGTATTTCAACGAAATTGTATACGAATTTCTCATTCCTTCTGTGTGTTATATTCTCCACCCATTCTTATTCTCTTTAATTCTGCCCTTCTAGATTAACTTTTTCGACTTCTGTCTTTATATGTGTTTCTTTTCTTCGCGTTTGTTTATTTCATTAGGTTTGTTTCTTTATTTCTGTGTCAATAATGTGTTCATATATAGAATGTTCAAGAAGTCTCTATACAACAGGTACGTAGGGCCTAGTTGCAAGTCTACAACTTTCAGACATTAGCAAATGTTTTTTTTTCCTAGGTTGGGAGACGTGTTTATGATAGTTGTTTACCGTTTACGCAGCGTTAAATACAAAATGGTGTTGTATCTGAAGAAAAGTAAAGTTTGCAGTGTAATATATGACTGTTTCGTTTTCCGCTGTATAAATATTTTTTGAACGCCTTATACTTTGTATTTCTTCTGATGTTTTCATCACCTGTTTATTTTATGCTCTTGCTTTCTTGTAATCAGTTCACTAGACACGTCCTATTTTGTTCAATATCTTTACTCAATGCCCCACTTCTTGCATGACGTTTCCTGAATTTTATCACCGCGATATATCACATATGCGGACTGTGTATGGGGCTTGTCCTACAGTGATAACTATGATCATGTTAGTTACAGAGCTGTTTGCTGTGTGACCGTGCGTCGAATTTATAACCATTATCAGGGCTTTAACATTTACGTAACCTTGGTATATACGAGTATACCACTGCAGAAATGGAATGAAAATGGATCAGGCCACATGATCCAATATCTAACAGGATGATGAAAGTAATAAAGATGGCAGAGACCTTACTGATAACAGGCAGGAACGGAAAGATAAAGGATTCTCCGCATTTCCCGCAACAATAGCCCCAGTCAATCAGGTTATATATCCCTGAAGGAAGGCGTTCTTCGCACATGCAAGTGTGTGAAGAACACCTAATAATGCCTTCAGATTTATCGTTTATCATAGTTTCTGTCGTATTTCAGTACGAAATTTCAGTGTTATAAATATTCCTTTCGTGAGTATAGAATAGTATGAGAATAGTCTCAGCAATAATGTCGTATTATCGTAGTCAGAAAGGCGCCGTTGATGGACATTAACCGAGCTCTACATCGCGACCTCCCAAGTAGAAAGAATGGCCATAATTGTTTTAAGGCCTGTCTGAACTTTTTTACCCATCTGATTTTCCATTACACAATCTAAGCTTAGCCAAACTTGTTCTAAATATGTTTTATAATAAAGGAGGATATATACTTAAATAGTCGTTATGTTTGGGTGTGTCTTCCATCTTGAAGACCTGCTTTCGATTCTCCGAAATGTCGAATAGTTTTTCCATGACTGACTGCCTTGGTCACAGTGGTACTTGGTTACATACGTGCTTTGCATAATGGCCGGGTACCCGGATCGGTACAACACAGTGTGTGCAAACATTTGTTATTCTGGCAGTCTCCATCTGTGTGACTTGAATTCAGTGGCCTAAATCAGGTTCTTGTTTATGTTCATGTTAATTTGCTGGGGAGATACAAATAGATTAACATAAAGAATAATGCAGTAACTCTCCTTCAGTCCAGTAAAGAATCTTGTCTACTAATAAATGTAGACGGAACCGAATGTATCAGCATGACACGGTTATTATTTAATTATATGAAATAAATAATTTAAAATTACATTATTATATGGGACCGATAATGACGAATAAAATTTAAGCTGATAACCAAATTAGGCGAGGAATAAATTCTATAAATGCTTCCTATCATTCCAATCAAGAACTGTTGTCATATTTCGTTCTACGAGGCGCGTCCTCAAAGTAAGTTTCCCACTCGTCCCACAGCTAGCAAACCTTATATTGCGCGAAGCGACTGTGCGTACGTGATAGAGCAATGACGTAGCATGGCGCATGCACTAACGGCACCTCCCGCGTTCTCACAGTAGCATCGTTGCAGCTGTTGAAGATGGAGGTTCTTATTCCAGCTCCCGCCGACTGTGAAGTGCGGTCAGTGATAAAGTTTTTGAATGCACAGAGCATAGCGCCGATCGAAATTCATCGTCAGCTGTGCCGGGTCTATGGGCCTAACGTCATGAGCAAGCAGATGGTGCGTCGCTGGTGCAGACAATTTTCAGCGACGGGTCATTCAGAACAAGCGGCGCGGGATGCTTAGTGCCGGTATTGTCTTCCTGCACGATAACGCTAGGCCGCACACGGCTCGACGGACAGGAAGTCTCCTGCAGGAGTTCAGCTGGGAGGTGTTTGATCATTCACCCTACAGCCCGGACCTCGCTCCCAGTGATTTCCATCTTTTCCTACACCTCAAGAAATTCCTGTCCGGTCAGCGTCAGCGTTTTGAGAATGACAGAGAGGCGGAGATGGTTGTCACACAGTGGTTCCAATCCCAGGCGGCAGACTTCTACGACACAGGTATTCAAAAGTTGGTCCCACGGTATGACAAATATCTCAATTCCGTTGGCGAATATGTTGAAAAATAGCTGGACACTTGCTGTATCTGTTGCAATAAATATTTCCATGAAATTGTGTTTTGTTTCTGTAAACGGCCCCAGGGAAACTTACTTTGAGGACGCGCCTCGTATTTGCACAATACCGAAAGTTACGATATTCAGTAAAATAATTCTGCCCGTTATGTTGTGTATGTGAAATATTTTCTTTCTGTGACGGAACGCCATAAATAACGGGTATATAAAACCATTTTCTAAGTATTCAGAACCAAAGAAAATGAATAAATGAGGAACATGCCTTCAGTTAAACTAACATTATTAAGATAGAGAAACGTAGCATACTACCATGGCTGAGAATGTAGTTTATATTGGGGATACAATAAATGCGTATAAAATTGTAGTAATAAAATTTCTTATAAAATGCCTTAATTAGAACAACGAGAATCTCTGAGGATAACATTAATATTTTATGAAGCTAAATTGTGTGAGGGTGAAATGTGATTGGAATTAGTTCAGAATCATGTTTAATGACGGACTCTGGTATCAGCGATGTTGGACCCTCCGATTGTACACACTGAACGGGAATTCGTCATTCAGTTACGATAGGGATCCTGAAGGAAACGGTTTTCGATTGTTTCAAATAATCATAAGTAGGTTAATAACCATTTCACTTGTTATAGTTCTCCGTCTGTTTGTTTTGTTATTTTATTGTTCTTTCTTACCATTTTTCTTCGTTCTGTAAGATTCTGTCGTTGTTTTTGTATATTATATCTTACACACCCGGTCAGCACCGCTTCGGGCCTTTGTTAACGGCAATGGGTGTGTATATACGTTATGGAAAAGAGGTTCCGTATTTAAATTCGTGAGTGAAGGAGGGGTCAATGCGATAAATAAATTCGGTGTGGTCTAATATGCTTGCTACTCTACTACTTACAACTCTCATGTATCCCTCCGCCCGTGTACATTCTTTGGGAAGGAATGCTGAGTTTATGGGCAATAAAACTTGTCCTTCTTTATGTTTCTATAAAGTTGTTACTGTGTCACACAATGCTACGCCATGAAGCCAACAGGATTAATTGAAGTGAAGTTTCACGTGTCTTTAGCCTCGAGTAGATGGAGGTGAGTGGGCAGCTATACGCCCTGGCGCTGATGTTTAGTGAATAGGCGACCAGTGCATCCATAGTCAGTTTCAGTGCAGTTCGGAAAAAATAGACTTATCATACTGCAACCCATCTTGCCTTTACGGATGTGCGCATCGACGTGTGTTGGTGGGCTAACTCCGTTCATAAAGGTGTTTGTTGTGAAATTAATTGCTCTTAACTGCTCAAAAAAATTTCAGCTTTCTTGGAACCCGAGGTGTCATTAACGTGTTCAATAAGACCCCGTCGCTAAGCCTCTTATGATTATGTGTTTATTGGTTTTGATTTTCGTGTCATTATTGACGGGAAATTTAGCTGTTCTTTTAAAAATGGACTACTTTCCTTCCATATCTGTGTAGCGTATATATCTGGAGCCATTTTCAATGGAGAGTGTTTTGGTTATTAGCCTGTTGGTTCTCCAAAATTTGTTTTGACATTCTATTTCTTGGTCTAGTCGTTGATTTTCTTCCTCTACGTTTCTCACGCCTGTTCTGGTATACGGTATTGCTGTATTTGTTTTGTACATGAGAACTTTTGATTTCTGTGTTGCTGAATCCTGTCATTTAAGTTGTGAAAGTAAATTCTTCTCTAATATCTTCATTTGCGTTGCGGCCCAAGTGACACTAACCCGCGACATATCTAAAAAAAAATTAATTTCGACAGCCTGTGTCTAATTTTTGTCTCTGTTTGTCGTTGCCCATATTTATTTATTCCCTTCAATTCACATTTATTAACCCTTTGGAGCCAGTAGTTGTGTAAATGATATTTAAGAATTCAGTCCGTACCGCAAAGAAAACATAACACTTAACCATTAGAAAGATCAGCTTGTTTATGCTGGTTAAGGAAATGATCCTTGTTTTTCAATGAGAACCATACGAAACTCATAAATACAAAACGCAGCGCTAGTGGTTGTCAAAGCACATATTACATATAGATACCAATGAGCTTGATTAAAGGGTTAAAAATTTAATTTAGGGGCAGTTTAACTTTTTATAACACGCCAGGTGTGCGGAAGACACTAATTAGAATCCCTTTGAATTAACTACCTCCATGAAGCAGAGTCCTTGAGAAGGTGGTAGCCGCTAAGCTCATTAAAAATACCTAATTTGTATTAAACTCTGAAGTTTATTATTGAGATCACAAGATTCCAGCACCGGTCGGTGTCCTCAGTCAAATGAATCCATTCTATACTCTACAATTCGAATTCCCTAAGATCCGTTGTAGTATTACTCTCCCATGAAATCCCAAGTCTTCAACTTTACCAACTAAAATGTAGTACGTATTCCTAATTTACCTATAGGCGCTGTCCGGTTAATCTCGTTCTCCTTAATTTAATAGCTCTAGTAATATTTGGTGACAATAGAAATTATCAATCTATTGTCTGAATAAGAAGACAAAGGACGTTTTTTAAGACACGGGATGAAAGTTTATTTAATTTTCTGGAATAAGAACCCAGTTCAAGGAATAATGATGATGATGATGAACTACATTACGACTGTTAAGCATCTAGCAGAATTTGTGCTCTTTGAGTGTGTTATCTTCGCCTATTATTGGTATTAGAGGTGTGGTTCAATAGGACTTATTCAGTACGTACATAGTCCAGTGGTTGGCTTATGTGCACATGTCTGTTTACTGTTACTGTTTAATAAAATACGACGGGGAATGTTTCGATCAGCTAAGTGACTTTAAACTTAATAAGGAAATGTTTTGCAGCATGCAGTGAGTAATTTGTATTATGTTTCTGTGCACCTTGTTGCAGACCATTACAACTGTGTGGTTTATTTCAGTGCTAAAATATCAGGAAATAGCAACTGTCTGCATGCACTACAGATTTTCCATTACTACATCTCAAGAATTTTCCACCTGCAGAGTTTCCTGTTACATATATTGGAAGCACAGAACTCATTTATTAGGAATACATTCCAGCAACACACAAAACATCTACTTGCATTGCACAAGACGTATTAAATATAAAGTATTACCACTTGCAGAGGTACAGTACTATTCAAACGTCGAGAAACGTTATATGTTAGGCACAGAGGTTACCATAAATTTTCGATAAATCGCACTTGCCTGAGTTTGAATTGTTGAAGAAACTAGCACAAAGCTTGTACTGTTACAGATGACGACTGCTTACGAGCACAGAAATTATAAAATAGTGGCCGGATCCCAAATAGTTTTTAGTTCGGACGTAACGTGGTAATGTCCTAGACGGTTATTTATTGGACTGGTTTAGAAGAGGAGGTTACAAAAGGAACAACAATATTTTAAACTCATCCGTTTCGTTTGCCGTTTGATGTGATGAAATCAAGGAGGATAAACTGATAGGGTCATGCAGTACGCGTAACAGAGCTGTGAAATGCATGTACAGTTTCAGTTTGGATTCCTCATCCGAAGGGACCACTCTGGATATCTAATTTAATGTTCGGTGTGCGTTGTCGTTTTATTGCAAGAACTTCCTTGTCAAGTATAATGTCGGAGATCGAATTTCGAAGATTTGCTTGTAAGTGTTGTTTCGAAAAGAGTGGCCCATGCTTGCTTGTCTTTAAGTGATAAGAAGTGTTAAAATCCATAAATGAGTTTACGCAAAACACAATTAAGATAGTTATAGCAGATTTCATGTTCAAATGTTGTCTTGCCACCTAGTTCCACAAATTCTTTTTTATGAACTCCACTTCAAATATAGGATTAGTTTCAATTTCAGTTAAGTTTTCTTGTGATAAAGAAAAATTATATTTCAGATCTGTAGGAAATACAGTTCTGATTCAGTAGTCTTTTATCAGTGTTCAAGTCTGTAAAATTTATGTAAATAAACTTTCGTTTTGGATACGAGGTTAAACTGGAGAAAGTGAGGCTGTAAAAAATTCACTTTTAGATGCACACATGTCTGCATGTCCTTCTTATTCCTTCGACCATGACGAAAGTCTGCGTTGTAAAGCTTAAGATTTGTACTGAGTACCCATCCCTTGAAGGAGAATGCTAATATAATTTAGTTTTTCAATAAATATAATTTAAATACACGCCTACTTTTCATAGAATATTGATATTTTAAAATTATTTCTGCGAATGCTAGTACGTCCTCTTTTTTGGAAGTGCCCCGATGAAAGATGCATGGCTTTAAGGTTCTGAATACTCCACTTCCAAAAACATGTCGTAGACCAGAGTGGTCCAACTGGCAGCCCGCGGGCTACATACGGTCCGAGATCACTTGCATCAAGGCTAGAGAAATTGATTGATAATTTGTTACCACTTACTTCAAATCTTGTTTGTGTACTTCACTCCGAAGGATTTGAAGGGAAAAAAGTCTTGACCCATTTCTTCTGGTGCTTTATGTACAAGTGTCACACATGCTACTGGCTTTAAAATTCTACTGTAAATTTTAAGTTTCCTAGGTAAAACGAATCAGATACAAGGTGTAGCATGAGCTATTTTAAAGCAATATATGACTATAGTAATCTGCATATTTCAATAAAGTTTGTATTTGAACATGATAATTTGTCATTTTCAATACGTATTGTTAAAAATAACGAAAATTTAATATTAGTTTTTATTTTTAGTGTCAAGAGGGACTTATTGGCTCTCGTGTGCAATGGGAGAATTTCTTGGTCCGAGGGAAGGAAGAAGCTACAGCAACCTGTCGTAGGCAGAAACTTTAATTTTATTACGTTTTTGTATAGTCTGCACGTTAGGTACAAAACATCTGCGAGACCACAACGTGGTTTCATAATGAGACTGGTCTATAATCAAACAGGCAGGTTAATTAAATTTAGCTGAAATTGAAGTTAGCGCATCCTGACGTTCGTCTGTAATTGGCTACTGAGTAGGACTGACGACCTCTGTCCGTTCTGTTTGGCTGAACACGACTTGCTTTCCCTGCCGAGGAACTAAGTAACTAAGTAGTTCACATGTGGTCGCTTTTGTCTTACGTAATGTTGATTTCTTGTGTTCATGTTGGCGTCATCTGCAAAGCCGACGAGGGTAGACACATTTATCATATAAAAGTTGGTCATTGGCCAGTGACTGTAGATGCATATCTCTGCATTCGACCCTTTATCAATCGCACAGAATAAAGCGCATGTGTGTGTGTACCGCTACATTATATACAGGGTGTCTCATAAATTACACAGTCAGAATTTGGAATTACAGATTGTCATTTTCTTTATCGGCCGCGCAGATTAGACTGTCATTTGGCGATCTCATGTTTAATACACGGCCAGTTAGTGTGGGAGCGCGAACAAGACATTTTGTCTCTGTTTTTTTTTCCTTGTAGCCCTAATGTCGGACTTTCACTATAAGTTTAATTACAACACGAGGACACAATGCAAATAGAGCTGTAAATTCAGGTGGTCTATCAACGATTTTCTGCCAAAGCAATTATGGAGCGAGTTTCCAATATTTGTCTTTGTAGTTTTAAATCCTCGTTTGATGGTTGAGACTATTGTTAACGCAGGTCCACTTTTGAAGTTTAATGACTCTATTTAACAATATATGTTATACGGCGTCGTATGGAGGGATGGTAAGTTGGTAAATGAATAAGTGTGTGAAAAGAAGCGGACATGACCTGTATGAAGGTCCTGTCCCAGCATTTACGTGGAGGTACTTGCGGAAATCGCAACGATAGATCGACAATTGAACCTGCAGCTCGCAGACGACTAACAATTTGAATATTTCTTAATGTACAGAAGTCCAAGTATTTTAGTGCTTATAGGATTTGAGACTCTCGCGGCGAGTACAATCAGCCGCGTTAGCTGGTTACCGTAGTAAACCGACTTACGAGGATCCAGTCACATCAGAACCCTGAAGAATGGGACAGAATTTGTTCCCGAAACGTCGGTGTACTACGGTGATCTTATTCACTGTCCAGTACTACAGACTAGCTTTATCCAGTGGATATCCTATCTTTTTGATCTTCAGTCGGAGACGGGATCATTGTATGGTACACTTAAGCGTTACAAACAAACAAACACGTTCTCCATTCATGTTTACATCTGTTCATATCGTAACACAATATTCCACTGTCAACTACAGATTCGGTGAATTGTGTCCTGTTCGATAACTCTCACGATTTTCAATTCGTGAATTGTACACATCAGCGTTTCGTTTACTCTGTTTCTACAGTTGTAAAAATTTATTGTGTTATTCTGTGTTACGACATTGTGTAGTAGTCTTGTGGTTACCAACATGTTAGAGGAATTTATGATTTCCATTTCATAATAAAAGAAGATTTGGTAACCATCCTCAAGCCCATACTGTGTCATTAATACATCAGCCTTCAACCCAAATTTTTAAGTTCGCGGGATAGAAAGAGGTAAACAATGCCTTTCCTGTATTGAGGGTAATAGCCGACATTTGTAAACGTCAAGATAACACCCGAAAATATCTTATTCTGACTTCTTACAATTTATAATCCCAATTACTTCAGAAAGCGCATCCATTATTGCAGGCAGCAGATTTGTCTACACAATCCTTAGTTACACCTGTATAGTGGGAAAATATTTTAATTTGTCTAAATGTTAGGAATTCTTAAATCTTCTTTACGACTAAACTGGCTCTGCTTCTACGAAGGTAACAGAATGCAAAACAAGCAAAGTAAAGTTTACAGACCTCTGTTATTGATTCAACACGGTTCGGGAGACGAGCGTGAAGTAACACATACCATGAATCTTATTACATATATACAGTATGTACCACGAACAGTCCAGCTAAATATCTTTGAATTCTTAACGATTCTGTAACAATAATAAATTCTTTGCATTGCTTTAATTTGAGAGTTACTCATTGTTTGACTGCTATTTAATATAAACAAAGTTTCAACATTTTTCTTTACTCCTGTTTCTAAGTTAGTGGTTTTTCATTATATTTACAGGTATGTTTTAACTGTTATTTTTTAAATTAGTAACATCTGCTAAATTAACGGTGCAGTGATGAGCATACAGATCGTGTTATATCATAACAGGTGTTACTAATTCAAAACATAGTATAATGATAAAGTGGTAATAAATCACCTAAAGACGGAAGTAGTCAATTCTCGAAAAAATATTTGACTTAATTACAATGTAATGGATTTAATGTTCACACGAACCAGTAAAGAAATCATTGTAAAATAATTACCTGAGGCATTTTTGGAACCTAGACCCTACATAGATACCATTTTATGAGCAAAAAACCTTTACTTCATAGACTATTACTTTAATTAATAATCTCATTTCATAATCTTGTCCATTGTAAGGCTTGTGTAATTAAAAATCTCATATAATCACAGGTTAATAGCAATTTAAACTCGTCCTGTAGTAATATGAAGACTGATCTTTCTGTATGAAACACAGATAAAGATCCTTATGAAAATATGTTTACTCTTAATTCCATCTTAAAACACTTTTGAAACGTGTGAATAGGCATTACTTTGTATAAATTTGTACATTAATTATGTTATAGTATTTACCCGCTTCAATATTTGTAATAAAACGCTTCTTGGGTATTTTCTATACATTATTCGTATATAAAGTGAATAGATATGTTAAGATAAATCTTTGTGGAATGTAAACATATTCGAGTCTCAGTAGATTCCATTGTAAACACGCGTTTCTTTATGTCATTTATGCCTTGCATGTATCCCTGTACGTTAAACTGGTATATGTAACATTGATGTGTCTGTCAGTTGTATGCAAACTTCGTCGCACTTAATCGGGCAGTGGTAAAGTGAAGGCCACTTGGGAACGTGTTAAAGAGTATTTTCTTGCAAAGAGCACTGTAAAAATTCGAAATCATCTGGAACTTCTTACCCCTGACACACAGATAAACTTTCTGTTCTCTTATTGCAGTTATGACTCGGACAGGCGTAAGTTTCTGTATATCAAAATTGTATCATAAGACATCATGCTATTGGATACTGGGAACGACCCGTTCTTCAATTGCCTGAGCACATCATGCTACTAAAGAATGTAAATATTAACCAGGTAGCGAATGGTTGGCTTCTTACAAATAAGATGCCGATGGATGCGCGGACATAGATCACTGACGAATACACCGACGAAAAATAAACTAGCTAATTTTCCCCTAGTGTCCAACCCGAAGGAAGTACCAAGTCTGGAACAACGTACTCCATTTTTTGAGTTTACATACTTTCAAAATGCTTTTTCCGCGTTCTTGGAATTTATGCAGACACAAGTGTCTTTTTTATTAAAAGAAAAATGAGCTACAGATATCAGGCTGAGTCAGAGATATTTTGTTAAGCATTTATCTTATGAACAATGTAACAAACACGAGTTATAGATCTTTTAATGACGCCTGTTTCATGTACCACTGGGCCGTTTTTGTGCAATGAGTCCTTTAAAAGAATGCATAAGGCTTTATTTACGCTTCATATAAGATAAAATACAGATTATCATAGATGGATAACACCAAAATTTATTTGTCCCAATAACATAAGCTTTTAGAGACCAACCACCCATACACAATGTAAAACTTTGAATATTTGCTGTAATCGAACATTGATTAGTGGACTTGTATAATTTTCCAATTCCGTGTTATTTTGTTCCCTTATTTGCACTGCAGTTGGTTATTGCTTATTATGGGCAGGTTTGATTCAGTCCACACCCTCACATCCAGTTTGTTACAGATTGTCCCTGCACTTAAAACATTGTGCGCAATTATCGTCTCCTCAAAATACCATGCCTTACAGAAAGAGGAACGGCAAAGAAGCGCGAATGAGAACTGTATTTGAGTAACTTTACGTCAAATCGCTCGTATTTTGTTTCCCGCCTCGTCATGTCCACCCGGATCTTGTTCATGGACCAGGATGAGGCTCGCAGATCTGTTTCGTCTTCTACTCGTATGATTCACTACCGCCACACCCTCTGTCGGCGACCTTCAGAACCTCTCCCATATCGCTGACAGTCGGTCCGCCAGCGGGCATATCGCGGCAGCTTCTTCTCGCTTTCTGTGACAGGCGTAACACGGTGAGCCCCACAATTCAGCATCGTTCATAGTCCAGAATATAAAATGAGGCTATTTTATTTCTCGCCAAGCCAGGTCTTTGAGCTGTTGGACACATTCGTTACAACCTCAAGCATCTGTTGTCATTTCGATGTCTAGCAATTATATTTTCTTCGTGGAAAAACCTGCCCTGTTATTTACACTTCAATTCATCTTAGCAGAATATCTAATACTTGGATTTATTTGCAGTGTCATATGGAATATTTCCGCTAAAATGTGTAGGTATTTTTGTTACCATTTCGACTTACCACATTTCTACATGTAATTTACACTCAGGCCTTGATGATTTATTAATTATTATTGTTCTTATTTAAATTGAAGATTACTTGAAAAACTGTGCGAATAAAACATTCAGATCCAAACGAAACGGGTTTGTATATTTTGTGTCTTGTTCAGCACTGTAAATATATTAGTGTTATAAGAAAGCTATAGGACATCACTTATTCGTGGTGTGTTCACTCATGCAAACAGCTATTACTCATGACCATACAAAACAAACCGATCTAATAACTACAAGTAGCAGAACCTTCTTTAAAAAGCGTTAACCTCTCCACTAGTCGGGAAATTTCCAGCGTCAATATAACGGAAGAATCATTACGATGTTCAAACGAACAAGCTTCTGGACATATCCTAGCCCAGTTTAATCTAATCCACACCCTGACACCCTGTTTCATACAAATTTATTTTAATAGTATACTTCTTTCTCTACTTGTGTCTCCCTTCGAGTTTTTCAGTTATCATCTCCCCCATGCGTGCTACATACACGATTTACGTCGTCCTCGATGGTTTGATCACCTAGTAATATTTGGTGTTATCACAGAATTCCGATAGTCCACATACGACATTTCATCAGATATTTTTCTGTCGAAGTTAACTTCTTACGTATATAAAATTACTGGGGATTATCAGAGTGGATTTCGACGACACCGATCAACCACTGATCAGATATTCTGCATTTGTCACATACTGAAACAAAAATTTGAATACAAAGGGACAGTGCATCGGCTGTTATTTTTGCTTCATAAAAGCACAGATTCAGTTAAGAGATAATTTTCTGGCTATACAATTTCCTCACTGAATCTGGTATACCCAGGAGCTAAGCGATCAAGTTAACCGTGCTTGCACATTTAGAAAAGAAAATGAAAATGTATTCTGTCTTTCGTGGTTCGATGGTACTCCATATATTGGAACAAAACAGATCCGATCAGACAAACTACATCGTTAACCAGCGGGTTGTAGCTTACGCTCGCGGTGAGCGTTTTTCTAAATTAGTACTTAAAAAACATTTTTATTGATAAGTCTAACAAAACAGCACATAAAAATACCATGAATTATGTTTTTGTAATTAAATAATGTGATTGGATTTTATACAGTGCAAATAGTAATATAAAAAAATAGATCACCAACCAACTAACCAGCCAACACGTGTTTATTATATATAGATCTATAGTTAATCGTGGAATATTAAATTAGTATGAATCTGGACTTCTAATTTTCCGATAATATCAATCGTTGTTCTGCCACCATATCAACTGATCTCTCGCTGTGACTAATTTAACCACATGTTGATGCTTGCATGTCCTTGAGCAGTAACGGAATAAAATAATTCCCGCGAAGTGAAATCCCGACTAACTGGGAGATTCATAACAGGATACGAAACTAAATCCTTCCGAGAACTGGACCAAGAATTACCGACCCTTACATATTAGCCGATTAGATCACACTCGCTGGAGTTAACCAAATTGCTAACGAGCTGTTCGTTCAGACCGTCTGTTTGTTTCTTTGTATTTTGACGGAACACGCAGTGTGGGTCCACGAATATATATATAATGTTAAAAATCTGTACTTCTCCCCCAATATTGTCAGGGTGCTTAAGTCGAGAAGAATGAGATGGGCGGGGCATGGAGGAGTGCACCGGGTATTGGTTGGAAAGCCTGGGGGAAAGAGACCGCTGGGAAGACCTAGACGTAGATGGGAGGATAATGTCAGGCGGGATCTATGGGAGATAGGAGTTGAAGGAGACTGGATTTTGTTGGCCCAGAACAGGGTCCGGTGGAGGGCTTTGGTTGATTCGGTGATGAACCTTTGGGTTCGGTAAGCCATCTGGTTGGTTGGGTCCACTATTTGGGAAGCCTGAGGAAAAGAGACATCTGGGGAGACCTAGACGTAGATGGGAGGATGTCAGGCGGGATCTATGGGAGATAGGAGTCGAAGGAGACTGGATTTTGTTGGCCCAGGACAGGGTCCGGTGGAGGGCTTTGGTTGATTCGGTGATGAACCTTTGGGTTCGGTAAGCCATCTGGTTGGTTGGGTCCACTATTTGGGAAGCCTGAGGGGAAGAGACATCTGGGGAGACCTAGACGTAGATGGGAGGATGTCAGGCGGGATCTATGGGAGATAGGAGTCGAAGGAGACTGGATTTTGTTGGCCCAGGACAGGGTCCGGTGGAGGGCTTTGGTTGATTCGGTGATGAACCTTCTGGTTCGGTAAGCCATCTGGTTGGTTGGGTCCACTATTTGGGAAGCCTGAGGGGAAGAGACCACTGGGGAGACCTAGACGTAGATGGGAGGATGTCAGGCGGGATCTATGGGAGATAGGAGTCGAAGGAGACTGGATTTTGTTGGCCCAGGACAGGGTCCGGTGGAGGGCTTTGGTTGATTCGGTGATGAACCTTCTGGTTCGGTAAGCCATCTGGTTGGTTGGGTCCACTATTTGGGAAGCCTGAGGGGAAGAGACCACTGGGGAGACCTAGACGTAGATGGGAGGATGTCAGGCGGGATCTATGGGAGATAGGAGTCGAAGGAGACTGGATTTTGTTGGCCCAGGACAGGGTCCGGTGGAGGGCTTTGGTTGATTCGGTGATGAACCTTCTGGTTCGGTAAGCCATCTGGTTGGTTGGGTCCACTATTTGGGAAGCCTGAGGGGAAGAGACCTCTGGGGAGACCTAGACGTAGATGGGAGGATAATCTCAGGCGGGATCTATGGGAGATAGGAGTTGAAGGAGACTGGATTTTGTTGGCCCAGGACAGGGTCCGGTGGAGGGCTTTGGTTGATTCGGTGATGAACCTTCTAGTTCGGTAAGCCATCTGGTTGGTTGGGTCCACTATTTGGGAAGCCTGAGGGGAAGAGACATCTGGGGAGACCTAGACGTAGATGGGAGGATGTCAGGCGGGATCTATGGGAGATAGGAGTTGAAGGAGACTGGATTTTGTTGGCCCAGGACAGGGTCCGGTGGAGGGCTTTGGTTGATTCGGTGATGAACCTTCTGGTTCGGTAAGCCATCTGGTTGGTTGGGTCCACTATTTGGGAAGCCTGAGGGGAAGAGACCACTGGGGAGACCTAGACGTAGATGGGAGGATAATCTCAGGCGGGATCTATGGGAGATAGGAGTTGAAGGAGACTGGATTTTGTTGGCCCAGGACAGGGTCCGGTGGAGGGCTTTGGTTGATTCGGTGATGAACCTTCTAGTTCGGTAAGCCATCTGGTTGGTTGGGTCCACTATTTGGGAAGCCTGAGGGGAAGAGACATCTGGGGAGACCTAGACGTAGATGGGAGGATGTCAGGCGGGATCTATGGGAGATAGGAGTCGAAGGAGACTGGATTTTGTTGGCCCAGGACAGGGTCCGGTGGAGGGCTTTGGTTGATTCGGTGATGAACCTTCTAGTTCGGTAAGCCATCTGGTTGGTTGGGTCCACTATTTGGGAAGCCTGAGGGGAAGAGACATCTGGGGAGACCTAGACGTAGATGGGAGGATGTCAGGCGGGATCTATGGGAGATAGGAGTTGAAGGAGACTGGATTTTGTTGGCCCAGGACAGGGTCCGGTGGAGGGCTTTGGTTGATTCGGTGATGAACCTTCTGGTTCGGTAAGCCATCTGGTTGGTTGGGTCCACTATTTGGGAAGCCTGAGGGGAAGAGACCACTGGGGAGACCTAGACGTAGATGGGAGGATAATCTCAGGCGGGATCTATGGGAGATAGGAGTTGAAGGAGACTGGATTTTGTTGGCCCAGGACAGGGTCCGGTGGAGGGCTTTGGTTGATTCGGTGATGAACCTTCGGTTTCGGTAAGCCATCTAATTAGTTAGTTATAAATATAATGTTTTATTTTTTGCCTGAAGAACTGAAATTTGATATCAGAACCCGCCTCAAATTCTTTTCCTATTGTCTGTCTTCTTGATTTATCTCCTGCTCTTTAAACTGTAGGCTCATAATTGAATGCTGTTTTGGTAATTTCCATCTGTATGGCCTTAGCAATTTGTCGTAATCTTCAATAACTGAATACATGTTACATTGATGGTTTCGTAAAGACGACAATCGTGGCTACAATGAGCAGTCTCGTATCACCGCCGATGTAGTTCGTGAACAGCACTGGAAAAAATTATTCCGGAAGATGAATGGGTGACGTCATTGTTTCCTCTTACACCCTGCGGTTTTCTGTGACGTACGGACAAAGTGAGAGAGCGAACAGTAAGCTATTTATAGATCGCAGACATATACATATAAGGAATGTTGGGCACTTCCGAGAACGGAAGTTCTGATAAATTGCTGGGGTTTTCTGTAAAGTTTATTTGGATAATTCTTCAAGTGATAAGGATAACATAAGTAAAAATATTTATACTGTACGATAAGGATTACAAGCGGAGGTTCTGCTGCTGGTCTTCACGTAAAGAAATGGAATCCAAATGTTGGGCACGGCTGAAGTCAGTTTTAATTTCTGCGCAAGCTGCAAACAGAATTCACTCAAATGGTGAATTTTTATTTAAATTTACACATCATTCCAGAAGTCACACATCTGTATTTACTAACAATTTCTTCCGTCTTTCTTTTCTTGCCAATTTTCTTTCTGGGAGTATTACTAGAATTGACAACACATTAAACTTTTTAATCAGACGACAACTACGGAGTCCTTTTCGAAGACCTGCATACTTTCTGCATATATCAATTACTGGGTGGGGAATCCTCCAGCGTGTAATCCCCAGTCAACCGCGCAACCGCGCAGGAAATCCTCAGTGAAACCGCTATCACCCATTCACACATGGCGCAGGTAACCACTTTGTGCTTTCTTGTTACGATCAGATTTCAAATTCTGACGAACGCGCCAGAATCTTTACACTCTGCATACATTTCTTAACTTATTCTCTTTTTTCTCCGTCTTGCTATTCCTGAGGCCGCTTTTTTTGTCTATTTAGCCAAGTAGATTCTTGACATGCCATAGATTGTAATCGAATACTTAAGTACTAAACAAAAAACATATTAATGCGTATGACGTGTTTACAAAATACAACCTTCTAATTATTCCACTGTCTATTGACACAGCAGTTGCATTCTCTTAAAGCCGAAGTATTGTTTAAGATTTGGTGGGGGGAGTCAGGGGAAGGCGGGCGCTGTTAGCACTAATCAAAACCTAAGATGCTTGTCCTTCACTAAATATAAAAAATACATAACAACACATTCTGCTAAATTTGCCAATTTCCGTCGAGCTTTGTGTTTGCGTTTGGCGGGAGTCTGGAGTAAAACAATTGCTTGTGTGTTGGTATGTTTGGCAGAAATCTGGCTTTAGTCGCCGTGAAGATATTATTACTCTTCATTTGTTTTATAAATAAGTATTCTAAATGTTATACGTTCTGTGCAATTTGCAAATATAATGGTGCAATAAATTGTGTTAGCTTTCGAGAGAGAAGGGTTTATTTATTTTAACGTTTAAGAGTGCTGCGTTATTGTTTAAATTATTACATAAAATAACATCAAAGTAGTCAAACAAATGCAATCCGCAGTGTTGATCTGTAAGCTAATAAGTAGCTCTTTTATATTATTACTGCTCTATTTCCAGAGCATTTCCAACTCTTAAAGCCTTTTCTTTCTCCGTGTGTGGACCCACACAAAATCAAATACTTAGGCTGGCAAAAGTAGATAGAAATGTAAATCTACGAGTACCTTAAATTCGAGGTTGTAAAAGTTCATCATGCTTTAGTTACATCAACCACAGATGTTTTAAAAATTCCAAATAGCAGTAGCACAGAAGCATCTTCTCATTCTGATGTTAACT
Organism: Zootermopsis nevadensis; assembly: GCF_977971745.1. Taxonomy (NCBI): domain Eukaryota; kingdom Metazoa; phylum Arthropoda; class Insecta; order Blattodea; family Termopsidae; genus Zootermopsis; species Zootermopsis nevadensis. The sequence continues at coordinate 152,186 of NW_028259177.1, forward strand.
TAATGAATACGTGGCTTCAGGGCATATGGTGGTTTGTTTTAGGCTGCCTTCCTTTCGGCTATGGATAATGCAGGTACCTAGGTGGAAATGAAGGCCTTTCAACACTGAAGATTTGGATCTCCACTGCATTAGGTGAGTGTCGTGCTTGCTTTATCTGCATATTTCATGCAACTTAATGTGACTAGTAGCATTACTACCGAATCATAAATCGTGCCGTGTTTAAATAAAGACAATGTAGTTAAATCCTATAATATTTTAAATAAAGTCTCAAAGTTCAGCTAATTTTGTTTTCTGTAATACAGAATCGATATTAATTTTCGGCAAACTGATGTTAATTTACACAGATTTTGAGTTTGTCGTTCACCGTTATATCATACTTAGTTAACAAATTGACTTCTGGTGTCCATATTTTAAATCACAAGTTCAATTAAATTTAATAATCATTATGTTGTTTAAAAAAATAATTTTCCACATGAGTCACTGCATTACAAATGAAAATAGTATTAACTCTGTTTTCATATCTATAAATTAGTAGAACAGTAAATGAAATCGTTATCATCGCATGTGTGTGTCTTTTGTTGATGTCTGTGTATTATCTTGTTTACTTGTGGTTAAGGTGTGTTGGTAGACCGGTGCCTTTGTATGAAGTTTGGGAGTTCGGGTAGTTCAGTCATTAAAGTGAATGTTTATTGTCTGATCGAACAGATTTCGACTGCTGACTGAGCAAGGTTTTTTACTATGTAAGATTTGAGGTCCTCACGATGGTGAAGATTTCGATGTTCCCCTGGATTCATTGCCGTGTAGATCTTTACATAGACACCAACGTTTAGGAGAAACTTGCCGTCTCCATCTTCAACTCTGAAGATGTCCACACTGCGTTAAAACCCAAAAGAAAAACATTGGCAAGGAATCCCCCCCATCGCCATCAAATGCATTTTGAAATCGAAAGGCTCTTTCTCCGGGTAAGAGCGGCCGGAGCGTAAATCATACCTCAATTAATTTCCAAGGTGCAGAATGAGTGGAATTCCAGTTAATTCCTCCTTTGCACATTAATAATATTAAGCTTCATCAAAGCGGAAAATGTACCTTTATTTTATCTTATCTTAACCTATATTTAGGCAAGAATCATAAGATCAGCAGTGGTTTTCTGGGTCTCGACGCCGTGTAAACTTGTAAGTGGGCATCACTGTTTCGGAAGAATTTACTTTCTTCGTTTTCAGGACCTACAATTTCACGTAGCGTCACAGCACAAAACAATCATCAATGTCTTTACCACCGTGACATCCTCAAATCTCGAGAATACTTATATGGACAAAACAGAGGACACATTTGTCGTGGGTCTTAGTGATAAAAGGGGAAGGTTACCGTATATGGCAAAAGCTTGTTCTCAATTTTTATCTTCTATCCGAAACTCAGTGATAAAAGTGTTACGTCATGATTGCATGTCCGATGCGACACTGATGAACTGTCGGTTTATGTAAAAGCTGGAGAATTTCTTTAAAAGGTAGCCGACTGTCAGTTTCTAAATGAGGACACGGCTCCATTGAGTAAGATAAAATCGACCATATCTCTGTTAATTCTTTAGTGTATTTGTCTGATGAAGAAAAGCAGTTAACTTTACTGCCCTTGTAAGGCGGTACACACTCCTGCCACGAGGGGAAAGTCAGAAGAAAGAACTCGCACCTTTATGTAGAAGCTGGTGATTTTTTATCTTCGCTGTGTCACGACGCGGAAGGGACTTCTTCCGATACGGAAGTGGACATAGCATTGTTAGCCACGTGAATGAATATCGTGATAGTGGCTCGCCCCTTTATTTCAATTTATCCCCCTCCCCTTAACGCTCTAGAATTGCAGTCTCCTACGAGTTGACAACTGTTCTTACCAATGAACGTCATGGTTTTTCTCAGTCCCGCCGCGTAAAATTTAGTATATTGCTTGGAACAACGTCACGACGGTCTCTTTCCAAATTATTTTATGCCTGTTAGTTATGTGGATCTTCCTATCATATTAGGCATCGTGTAATTCTAGCAGTTGAAGGAGTTCTTGAATTTTCTTGTTCGTCGCCCTTTTCCACGCTCAGTTCACTGTACATGTACTAGAACAAAGTGTTTCGTCCAATATAACCAATATCAGCTCCAATTTATTGCTTTTACGTATTACACTCCAAGTGTGCTAGATGACTTTAAATGAAATAGGATCTGCGTTAAAATGTTAAAGTTTTAATTTTGGTTTTTATCTGAAACCCCTACTTTACATAAAGTTTAAATCTAATTTTTGGAGGGTTTTATCGAAAAAAAACCCTGAAAACGTAAAACATTAATAATAAATATCTGCAGATTTTACGTTAATTAAAAAAATGGTTGTTAGATGAACTTCTTCATTTCGATTACAGGTAAGAGCAAGTATTTTTCTTTTTTCAGTGTTGTTCAAACCTTTTCTGGAGCCAACTCATCGTCCACCGGGAATTATTTACCATGAAATAAAGCAAAGGGTTCTTGAAGATATAACCACTAGTCCCCATTGAGAGCTGCCGTTAACAATTCATAGAATTTTACATTCACTTCCCACATGTGGTCTCGTGACTTGGTTTCTCGGCGCAGGGAAAACCTTTCTTCTTACTGGTGTAAAAATTCCACCTGTTAGTGAATACTGTCGTTGTTTCTGTCAACGTCATTCTCGCCACTGTCTGAGTCTTACGTTACAAAGTTTCCGTTCTTGTTCCCCCATTTAATCGCTTATTTATACATAATTTTTATTTTCCTTTGTGTTCCGGAACATGATTGTGAAGAAAAAGGCGCCTCCTTGGTGTCAGAATGAATATACATAGTGTTTTTTATTGAGAAATAAGTTTCGTTAATTTCTCTAAACAAATATTTCTTTGTATCGAATCTGGCACCAGCCTCCTCGAATTTCAACATTGTCTGCATTGGTATCTGTCAAATTACATCGAAATAGAAATGATACGTCGATCTACGCACATTTTGCGAGTAGTTAGTATGCCGTAACTAAAGGTAAAGGATCAGAGAATGAGAGACACACAAAGAAACTTGAGGAAAATGCTGTAAAGAAGCGGAGAAACAAAGAAAGAAAAATGAGCGTAAAGAAATGAAAGGAGGGACAGACGATAAAAATTAAATTGAAGAATATAAGAGGAGAAGGAGTACAAAATTTATAAAAAAAAAGACGTGAGAAGAACAATGCTCCAGGCGAAATTCAAGCGTGTATTTCCGTGAAAAAGAACGCCAAGTCTTCGGTGTACTAACGACTTCTGGTTCAACAGGATTAGTTGATAAACTATCCGCTTGCCTCACCGCGCCAGCTTTCTCCTCAAGAAAATTAATGATTCTCCAACAAGTACAGCGCTGGATTGCAGAATTCTGTATTTGCGATGTCTCGTTTTCGAACAAGTTGTAGGAATATTTCCAGACGTCTACTTGCATTCAAATACTTATACCCACATACTTAATCCAAACGATAAAGATCCAAGAACCGCAATTCAGTAATAATACAAATTTGTGATATTTTTCTGTGTATAATTTTAACTAGCATAAAATGCGATACCTGTATTATGTTTGTCAGTTATGACAGAAAAAGCTATGTACCTTTGCCGGTTTACTTTATGCCCATACAAAATGTCATACGTCTATCTGCAGTGGTTCGTTAGTAACTGCTAAATATCTCGTTACATTATACTTTAATTTGTTATCCCTGGATTGAGGCTCTTATTGCTGTGAAGATGTCGATTATGGATGTTTGGGTTTTCTCACCGAGTGTTCTTGTAGGTTTATATCGTTTCGGGGGAACATATCGGCTCTATCATCAGGGTGACTTAATTTAATATGACTCATACTTCCTGACAAGAATTCTTGCCTCAAAGAAATTAAGAATCTTTAAATAAAGTTGTACTGGAAGTTCGCACGGGAGCCATGTTCGTAATTACTTACGTTAGGAAGTTCAAGTGAAGAAAGGTGGAACTTCTTCTAGTGGCGTGATGTTCATCTCAACTTTCGTCAATGTAAACAGAGTTTTAGAGGACAGATATAATGTCAATTTCTCATCTGTGTTGAAGTTATTCGGATTTACAGACCAAGAGATTTTCCAAAACGTTGAGATTGTAATCCCTATCAACAGGGCTCATCGTCCGAGAAAATACACTTCGAAAAAAATTTTATTCGTTACATAAAGAGTTGTCGCAAATAATATACTGCACAAAGACATGATATGTTATGTTTTAAACAAAACTTTATTGTAAGATTTTTAATAAAAGTATACAAAGTATTTTACCCATCTAATTCTTTACGTATTCACCATGTTATTCTCTGCGTCTGGTGCATATATATATATACTGATTCCATCACAAAGTGATCGCCCTGATGATTGAGGAGCAAGGACCTTCGAAACGTTGGCAATCTTCCACCAAACTACACGGCACTACAACACAGAAGAGATCAATTTTCGTACTCACTTCCATGACAACCTCAAATCTCACAGTGAAAAATAATGTAGTAAAATTTGTACAGGTCGATGTAAAAAAAGTCTTTAATTATTGGCATTTCAGAACTACTTAGGTCAGAGAGTCGAGAGCGAGCTAGATTGAATGGGACACATATCCCATGTTGTATTTTAGTGTTTTTGGATATAGGCGTAGGTTGAAGATTAATTTTAAGACGTGTGTATTCATAATATAATAGTCAGTCTCCGTTATGGACGAGTGCACCGTTCGTACGAAAGAAATTGAAATTTTGGCGGTGGCGTGGCAAGAAATGCAAACAAAGATTTAGGGCCGCCTATGGTGGGGACTGGCGTAGTTTGGTTATGTTAGTCTGGAATCAATCAGGCGGTTTTGTGTTGTGCATTCCGTAGTCACCGTGAATGTGTCTTCTACATTTAGGTTATTTTTAGGGGAGTGTTGTTAGGTTTTCTTTATTTTCAGTGCGATGTGCAAAGTTAATGCTATAATAAATTATATTATTTTTTTAAAACAAAAATGTCAAATTTCCTAAATTTTTACGGGTTATACTAGACTAGTCTTAAAAATAAAATGTGAGGATTTAGACTAGTATTTATATAGGACAGGAGACAGTCTGGGGGAAGAGTGATGAAATTTTCTATTCCATAAAAATATTGGAATTTCAAATTTCCTTAGCGACGTTCAGGTTATCAACGGAGTTAGTTATGTCTTCTAAGACAGTGGTTGTCAACTGGTGGCCCGTTATTTGTGAATGTTAACTTGTGACGTCTGACGCGTGTATGTCCGCAGGAAATCATGTAGTCCTGGAACACGAGGCCCTCTGCACAGAAAGATATACACCGCATTCCACCCACACCCCATCTCTGCCTCAGGTATTAATATAAGAGGAATAGAAGTAACCAGAATGATGAGAAGAAACGCTACCAGGCAGGTTAACCGGAAGCAGATTCTTTCCTTTTACGAACCCAGCGTGGGTCTTGATCCATCGCCCACAAAATTAATATTGTGTATTATTATATCCCAAGCATTTTTTCAAAAATGATTGACGTCAGTGAACACGATGGAAAAGTGACGTAACTCCCTCTGTCCCATTCATCTCAAGGCGTCTCCATAGCGACCAACATAATTTCTGAAACAGAGTCAGAGCACAGTTTAAATGGGATAATTCTGCCCCTACAGCTTCGAAATATTTACTGTCGTATAATCCCCTTAAGGAAAATCCGTCAAATTCGACACTTTATAAAAACGGTGTTGAGCAGTTATAATAATATATTTAATTTTTTGTTGCCGTTTATGTCAAGCCATCCTAAGGAGTGATGTATTTACATTGTCTTCATAAAACCATTGATTAAAATGTATATATCTAACATTATTAAAAGTTCTAAATTCTGAAATAGTGCCAAGTACTAATCAGTGATAAATTAACTTAAGATAAATATCTTGTGTTGAATTAATGAGAATAAAATATGGAGAGTTAAAAGCTGGTTCGATCCAGCAATCATTTCTCAAGGTTAACTCCATGCGTAGATGAAATTATTGGAAGATCATCAGTGTAGATTTTTTTAAGTAATCAGTAAGCTACTTACATGATATCCTATATTCGTTAGATACTGGAGATAAAATTTAAGTAGATCAGCCGATTTTCATCTTATTCTCATCTAAATATTAATTAAAAATATATTTCCTCCTTTATTCGGGCATTTTAAACGCTTTTGAAAGGAATGTTTTGTATTTCTTTTATCAACTTTGAGTCCTAAATATGAAACTCGCTAACTTTACGATCACAAAGAAAAATGTGTTCTTTATTAGACAGTTGTTAATAAAACCCGTAAATGTAATTAAAGTGAAGCCCTTCTATTTGTAACACACAGTGTTCGCTTTGATTTTCTATATAAGTATCTTGGTTTTCTTATGTGAAAAACTTTTTTCTGTCTGTGATAAAATTCCGTACTTGTTGAATGGGATGTTCAAATGTTGGCTAGAAGAGGCTCTCAGTTTGGGACCAACTGAAGCTCAGGTACTATAACTATGACTAGGTCCAACCACGAGTGATAACGAAGATGATAAGTGAATGAACATTACACGCAGAAGACCACAGCCACTTCTACTTCTCTCAAAGCTTTGAACTCTTCCACTCATCCGCAAGTCTGAATTTCATGGACCAACAATTGATAGACTTCATGATACAAAATTTACATTGAAAATTTTATAGTTTTCGATTCAACTCAGAAATTGTCTTCTTATGTATAATCTCTAAGGTTTATTATTACATTCTGTTCACGAGAACCTGCTATTGTCTCAAAGTTAATCCTTTCACAACCTTCAACATGCTCCTCTGTCTCTATATATTATCCCTTCATCTACATTAAAGTTTCACAGGTAGTATTTTTAACTTGAAATATTTATTACGCCTACAAATAGGCTGTTTAAAAGTTACTGAAACGTTGCGAAGAAGGAAGTAAAACTTTTGCTTCCATAAATGGCGGAATATTTTTTACCGAGTCAATGGCTGTCGGTTTCTCAGAAAGACACTGCATTGTGTTATTCAACCGCAGAATCATATTTTTGCGTCACACGGCAGACAGCATTCTTTCTTTGGTATTCTTTGGAAGCTGTAAGGTTCGATGTCTGCCTTGTGTAGATAAAAATATCAAGATACAAGCAGGCCATATAAAACCTGCAAACTCTTCGTGTTGAGGAAGTAAACTTAGATAGAATTTTAAAATAGGTTTCTAAATTATCTTAAGGTGCTACATTTTATGTTTTTGTCGGTATAAAATATTTTGGAGTATAAGGAAATAATTAAATTGCTAATTAATTATCTGAATTCAGCTTTAAGCATGGTGCATAAAGTTATGTTGAAGTTTGTCGTACTAACAATGCTCTTTTCACTTATAGTCAAAATTCGTAGAACAGATTAAAGATTATAATTCCAGTCTTAAATAATATGGTTAGCTTTAACTTGAGTTGCATGGTCGTACATTTATTTCTTCCTTCTCGCATTTCTTTAAGGGATGGAGTTTCAGTTTTGGTATAAACATCAGTGACTTTGGTTTTGTGATATCTTATCGAAATAATTGACATGGCTATTAAATCGTATAGCCTATTTGAACTTTTTAATAGAAAGTCTCTGGTATTGTTAAATATGAATTTCTATTTTCATACACAAATTTGCGGTCTAATTTTTCAAAGACCGTCAAAACAAATACTTGGACAACTAGTAATTCAAAATCTAGAAGTATTACCTCCATTTAATTTCGGGAGTAACACGTCGTTTGATATTTCCTTTTTTATTAGTATGTCTTCTTGAGGTTGATTTTATATATGAGTATGTGGTTCAAACGGTATAGATGAAATTAAAAAACAGAACCAGTTTCTAAATATTTTACTTCACCCATAATAACACACAGCTCAGTGGTTTATGCAGCTTCGGAATATCAACAATATGAACCGGTGGCTGGAAAGAGGAAACACGAATATCATCTGGTAAATCATGAAAATATTCCACACACTATAAATGCTTAGAACAGTGCGCAAAAATCGGTGACTGTAGCTTACACAGCATCGGTTACAACAACAAGGACTGCAATAATAAACCTGAAGTACTGATGTCAAGTAAAACACAGAGTAAATGAATAACATCAGGAGCGCACTTTAGAATGAAAAACAACAAAATAAAACTAAAACTACAGACCTACGGATTTCTTCCTAATCTTCTAAGGCAGTGGTACTCAACCTGGGGTACGCGAAGACATCCTAGGGGGTACGTGAAATTAAAAAAAAAATTATTTTATGATAAACACTGAATATTCAGGGCCAAATTTAGGGTTAGCCACAGGAGAACCGGACGTAAGGACATTCGATTTGGGAGATTATACACTATGTATAACTTCAATTATACACCAACAACTTCGGGGGTACAAAGTTGAAGAGAAATTATATCTGGGGGTACGCGAACAAAAAAGGTTGAATACCACTCGTATAGGGTCTGGAGGAATACATCAATAGCAATCCTAGGGCAGGGAATTTCATCAGTAATCATGCAAGGATGAACAGGTCTTAAGGCATACGACCATTTCTGATAATGGAGGAACATTAAAGGGATTTGTTTAGATTGGGGGAATGTCATATAATCGTATGCAGAATTGGAGGAGGAACTGTTAAAAAGGGTGGACCTGAGGGTGACAAGATCTATGTTCATTTCGGTAAGATGAGAAGGGGTGGCCAATAGCACCCTGTAGATTTAACGTTGCTGTTTGGCACACATACCCCAGACAGACAGAACAAGGTGTGACTTATATTGGTGATAATTATCTAGAGCTCCAGAATTTCCGCTCTGCACGTGCCACACCATTTACTTGTTTCGCTATACAAGTTGCATATTCATTATGAATAAGGGAGTCAAACGAGTCAAACGCACCTTTGATCAGCGAATGTCAAACCCAGAATCTCAAACCGCTGCGAGAGCTCAGTTCACACTGGACTCTGGGAGTATTGACTGATAAATTCCATGGAGCAGAAGGAATCTTTCTTCAAAAGATTATAACAGGGTTCTATCAACGCATCAATAAGTTACGTTGGCCTTTTTCTTCCCTTATTTAATCGACATTAACCAAAATTAGATAAACAGTATAAATTATAAAACTTTTGGGTGCGTAATTACTTTCAGTTCTTCAGTCACTTCGTATCTCTTAAGTCCAGTCATTAGCAGTGACTTGTTAGATGTGCCGCCTACTTTAACATTCAGTAGTTTTTCATTTTTCACAAGAATTGTATTTATTGGTTTCGTATGATTCAAATACATAAGAATATACAAGGGCTGTTTTCTTAAAGATCATCAACCAACAGTTCTTTATAATGGAAACATGTGCTTTCTTTGCGGTACGTACTTGTGTCTTATTATTTACATGACATTTGAATATCAAGGGTTATTTATGGTGTGTGTGTGTGTGTGTGTGTGTGTGTGTGGTCTCTCACGGTCTTCTTCAGTTCTTCTAGGTGATAAGATGAAAGTAGGTTACCTTGATATAAGAGAGTACCGTCTCCTTTCAAATTTTGAAATATTCAAAATATATTATCGCCCCAACTCTCTCGGCGTTAAGCACCCCCCAGAGTTGAAACAGCGTAGTTACACAGTCTTAGAATCGATAAATTATTAAAATGTTCTCGAAGTACTGTAGTAATTTTTTTTTGCTAGAAATTTCAAAATGTTTAAACCGACTATAATATTGATTCATTTCAAAGTTTGTAAATATCTGTTCGATTTTTTAGCCTGCCACTGGGAATTCCATTTAGTAATTAAAAGAAAGGTGTGTGCAATGCACTAATTTCACTCATACATTAAAATCAAGTATTACTTTTAAAACTTTGCATACCGTGTAGTGTATTAGAATATAAAATAATCAAACAAACAAACTATTAACACTATAACTAGTGTCTTTTTATAGTGTTAATAGTTTGTTTGCTTATTTCATATGCAAGTATTAGTTCTTTAGTAATTAATCAAATACCAGCCCTAATCGAAGTTTCCCGTATTTCACAGCAACAACATGAAAATATGACGCTAACACAAAGGCCAGGCCACATCCATCTGATTCGGCGAGCGTCAATTATGGCAGAAAATCTGAGAACAAAACTGCATGAAATTCCTTTCTCAACTATGGCATGGTTTCTGTGTGGAGTTTGCTAATATATGCGCCCAACTACGCTAGAAAATATTCACATTCATTCAACATGGAGATGATGATAAATTTATACGGTGCAGGACTACTGCATTATCTATACTCAAACACAGTTAGAACACAATAGGTCTATGGGCAGCACAGTAAATATTTTGTCGTCTTCTTTTTTGTGGAATCACACGGAAAAGTCGAATACTGCTCGCTGTCAGGTCAATCCGCAATGCACGTACGTATTTCACGGCTGCACTGTAGACCATAAAATCACATAGCAAACAAAATAATTTACGAAGATGGTTAACTTCTGGGTTGTTACATTATCCATTTTCGTGGTTTATCGACGTGTCAGGGGTTCTCGCGTCCTCCATCATTACGATTATTATCACCGATCGCCTGTCATTAAAACCTGAACTGATATTCATCTTAAAATAACCAATAATTGTAACGAAGCAATTTCCATCCACACGCCCATTCCCTCTTTCTACTCCGGTTTCAACGTCTTATAGGAGACACACAAGTTCCACATCTTCCATCTAAAAACAGCATCAAAGTTGAACAAGAAAATAAGGCGAGAATCAAAAATGCACCTGGTTCAGTGCACAAAGTAAATAGTAAAGGAACTAAATGGAACAAAGGAGAGTACTCCTTGAAAAGCTAACAGTCGCTAAGCTAACCAACAAAATTTCCACTTTTTGGGGAACTACAAGATTTATTCATGTTCTAAATTCTAGAACACTACGTAAATTATATTAAATTATGTGAACGATATTAATGCACCTATAGAATTTAGAAAAACGAGGGAATACCATGTTATTTGCTGGCCATGTCATATCAAACGCATGACAGGACTCTGTGGTTACGTAGGCCTCTGTATCAAGACATTACATGGAAGATATTCAGTACGTTTGACTTAAATACGCCTAAAACCTGCAGCTGATTATCATTTCTCACAACTTCGTTTTCTGTCTCACTTCCATCATTTGTTCCTCCTCCTTTTCTTTCTTTCACTTTCTCTGTTTATCTTAAAATCCCAACATTAGATAGTCATCTCTTGTGAAAAACACATTACGCCATTTTTCGCGTTGAGATAAAGTTCATTCTAAAAGCGAAGCAGAAGTGACCCACCAGACTATAAGTCCAATGCTGCAAGCGTACACACCGTTCAATTTAATATGGTCTGACAGTATCTCTTTCGTATGTGCAAGAACAAGTCCAGATGCTTTACCAAAGTGAATGAGTTTACTGAGATAGTTTAAGAAGTTCCATAACGCAGATGCCATTAGACGGGTCCTTAGCTTTGTATATTTGATACTTATAATTAAGACATTAGCTTTGTGCCCTAAGTTCATGAAATAATTACAGTCGATTACACTTTCCTTGATATACGAGGAAGGGAGACTTAAAATAAGAAAAAAAATAATAATGCCATCAACAACCCCTTGAAAATCAATACTGACAATTCTTCGTGGACTATGAATGTTCACTTCCGCAACTGGGGATCAATATAATGCATAGGACTTGGGTTACATGCTTAAAATGTTCACTTCCGCAACGTCGGCAACAACCTACAACAATACACGGTGTCACAACCCAGTGGATCTCAATCAACAATGAACAGACTGAGTCTATTGTAAGATATTGCAAACTACAGAGTAATGGCGGCTGTCTGATGCTATTACTGAAACCACTAGGTTACACATTTAGAGTGTCGGAATGATAATGAACCAATAACTCTCTAATAGCCTATGAAACAGTCTGGATGCGTTTGTGAATTTATCGTCTTACCCTTATCCAACCACCAGAGATCAGCAGTTGGCCGAGAGTGAGAAAGTTCATCCCTCTTCTAATTTACTACAACGACGGAATTAACTGAATGACGAAACGCTACGTCACAACAAAATGCAATTATATGTCATTATCATTAAGGCGCAATTTTCTTGGGATTACATCTATGGGAACCTAGCAAGTACTTTGCACCCTAAAATACACCCCTTCAGCATATCATAGGATCTGTGAATACTATCGCAACGCTCAATGTACTAGCCAACATCAGAGGTGGGGAGTAACCTTCGAAATTCAAGTGGTCAAATCACTGCAGTTAACTCTGAAACAAGTACACTGTGAAAGTAGACCTTTAGATCCGTGTTTCTCAAAAGGTGTGCAGCCACAATTTGGATTCAAATGCTGTTTTACAAATCTGCAGTATATACGCCGACTGGACAGTGTTTGCTATTGACCACAGAGCTCTAGAATTGCCTAGTAACGAAGATATTTCGCCTTCTCAGAACAGCCTCTGTTAGTATTAATATTAATTCAAGCCTGCCGCTCGTCACTTACTTTTCGTTCTTAAGATTTTGGACACACGTAAGAACATAGGATCAGTAATGGGAACAGAGTTTGTGTGAGCGTTACTTATCCATTCACACACGCACGTAAGTGTTTATAATAATATATGACTTCCGTGTGCCGTAAGTAAAGCAAAGAGAAATCTAAAGCAGTACATCTGTTTAATTAAGCACTTCGTCACTGTAATATACGAGCGTAGTGTAGAACTGTCATTTAATCGTCATTACGCAAAACTTTGGCGTTTATAACATACACATTTTATTAAAGAGTTACGTCATACAATATCAAGAATTAATAAAATCTTCTCGGGAAATCAGCCGCGTTAACTGTTTACCGTAGTAAACCGACGTTTCCGGACCAAACTTTGTCCCCATCTTCTTGGTTCTGTGACTTCCGAAGATCCAGTCACATTAGAACCCTAAAGATGGGGACAGAGTTTGTTCCCGAAACGTCGGTTTACTACGGTAATCACTTAAGGCAGCTGAATGCCCGAGAAGATTTTATTGATTGTACTCGACGCGAAAGTCTCAAATCCTATAACATCAAGAATTATTTACCATAAGCTGACATTTGAATACGAAGTCAATTTTCATTTCTGCAATGTACTCTTGTCTCTGCTTGTGAGCAATGAACATACTTTTCTTCTGTAAATTCTGCTATGTAATTGGCCCGTGTCTAAGTTTAAGCATGATTATAACTCAGGTTCCTTGTAAATACTGAACAGTGATCTTCGTTTGGAGGCAGGATTCGGGACGACATCATCATCATCATCATCATCATCGACATCATTAGTATCGATATAATACGAACATAAAAACAAAACGAATGCTACGATGAGCTCTTTCATAAATTACAGGAACAGATGAAGAAGGGAATAGCGTCATTAGGTTCGATAGGCCTAATGATGGACATTAAGTAAATCGATATTCTCAAACTGCGACTCATTCATATTTTAAACGTATTAAAAGAGTTCCCCGTTAACAACAGAAGTTATTTTATACGTAATAAATCTCAAGTTCTTTCATAATCGATACTTTTCCTCCAACAAGTGTAATGCCACTCAAGATATTCCCCGTATCTTATGGAGCCCGCCACCAGTGCCTACGTTGAACCAGATAAATCTAGTACACATCCAATATTATCCTCCTATCTACACCTACGTCTCCGATTGGTCTCTTTCTTCAGGTTTTCCAATCAAAATTACAAACATATCTCTCATCTCCCCATGCCCGCTACATGCCCCGCTCATTTCATCTTCCCTGATTTAATCACCCTAATAATATCTGACAAAGGATACGAACTTTGAAGCTCCTCATAAAACATCTATTTCACACCAGCTGCTTATCACTTCAACCCTCTTAAAACCATATGTTCTCATACACCCTCCATCTGTATTCTTAATTTAATATGAGACCATGTTTCGCACCCACACAAAACGAAATTCGATACCCTGGGTAACATTTCGTAACATGTTGCTTTTTACGGTGGCGAGGAATTAAGCTGCCCGCCGAATCCCCAATCAATAACGCCGTATCTACTGTAAATGGATATAATTCCCAATGAAAGCACGCTGAAGGAATTGATCCAGGAACAAGGGCTTGATCCTTCACATCAGGATATCGGCAAGGTCACCCATCCCTTATACTTTCATTTTTCAGCAGTTAAATAAAACATTTATTCCGTTTGCATGCCTTGGACTTGGATACGCCTAGACGTTTGGCTTTCATCCCCTCTTTGCGAAAAGTTCATAAAATTATCCATGATGAGGTAATCTGTCTGTCCCAATATTTCATCTCTTACACGAGGGGATAAGTTTCAATTAAATTTTGCACTGGGTAGCTGAAAGTAATAAGAGAAAGTTGCTTTTTATGCCTGTCATAATTACACACTACATTACCCGACACCCAAACTGAACATCTGATAGTCTACGGATTGTCTACAGAAAAATGAACCACAAGCTATATCCGCTGCATAAGAAATAAAATACAATTAAGATCTATAAGTTTAATTTTAAAAGCGTTTCGATATGGCGATTAAGTAACAACGTGCAAGAAAAATAATATAAATTTGTGTAGAGGCATGTATAGTGCTTATGTCTTTGCTCAACAAGTTTATAAATGCAATAATAAATTAATATGACCAATGAAGTATGCCGAATAGCAAAGACTTAAATTAGAAACACGTATATTTCACTGCAGTACACTCTTGTCTCTAGTCACCCATTCATTCATTTAAACTTAAGAAAAACTATAGTATAAATACAAGTATTTATAATCACCCATTTCCCAAATGCAAATCGCAATGTCTTGTCTTTCCATTCGTTGGCGTGACAAAAATTGAGGGTACAGAAAGGTGAAAGGTCTCGTATCACACGAGAGGATGATTCCTAAACGTTTATATGGGTCAAACTAAAGAAAAGTTTCTCCCCTCTCATTTTTTCCAGTGTGGGCACGTTGAGGTGATGTTGGTACGTTAATCCCATGGTTTGGGAGGGGAAAGAGGGGGGGACATTACCTTTTAAAATATCCATGAGCCAGTGGGAAGCCAAGGTATGTTTTCTGACGCCATCAAGTCTGGCACGTAAAACTTCAACTTGCTTTGTATGTGCACCTTCAAATTAGAAGAAGATGATGAAGGAGAGAAAAAGGAAAATGGACGCGGGGGGAAGCATGGACGCCTACCTATTATCTACAGATGTTGGTAATTAATATGTTATATAATAAAGACATTAAAAGCTCTACAACTTATTACATTTCTTTGAACGAATGTTAAAAATTAAATGGCCACAGAGAGGTTCTCTCTGTCCACAAGTCTCAAACTCGGTCAAATGTAATATGTGTGATGTACACCATAATTTTTTTTTTGGGGGGGGGGGGGCAGAGGTTCCCAATCCCCATTTTCACGGATCATTTTAAACCTGTTACGCGCCTTTATAACGTTGGTAAACTTCCACCTGACTATACGGCCCAACATCCTTAAGACAGCCAGCGCCGCCGTTAGAACCTGAGGTCTGAACAAATTCAGACGAGTTACCTCTAAAGCTCTTTGATAAAGGTAGTTAAATAACACGTGGCATAACACACATGGGCCTCGGCAGGTGCTATCTGACGTAAGAACTATTCTGCTTCTGCTTTACGATATATTCCTTCAAAATTACAAGTCGCAAGAAAAAAATGAAATGCTGTTCTTTCGTGCTGAGTCCATGTCAGGACTAACAAATTATTCACTCAAACAGAAGCAACCCATTTCCACAAGGGTAGAGGAGGAAGGGGTTGAAATCTTGTAAAGGCAGATATTTTAGGTACACTGAACGTACTTTGCAAGAAGCGTGCCCCTCAACGGTGACAGATCAGCAACCCGAAACACTCTGCCACAGAGTGCTTCATAATGATGGTCTTTTCAGGGGAACAAATACGACAACTAATGGCCAAAATTTTCCCAACTTCATATTGAAATATTAGAGAAATTTTTCTGAAGCAGCCTATTTTTGCCTACTTTGAAAATAAGGTAATCCATCTATTTAAATTGTAGCATTTATCAACTATTAGTAAAAAATTGTGGTGCTATTTTAAATTTATAATGATCAAATTTCATTACCAGTAACGCGAATATATATGTCGACACACATACCTTTCTTTGTTTGTTTGTTTCTCTTTATTTTATTTGTAATTTTCCTTCCTCGTTCGTTCTTCCTTTCTTCTTTCATTATCCCTCATCTTTAGAACTATTAGCACTGTTTCTTTAAATCCTACAAAAATATTTTCTGTTTTCTCGCTGTCGTGTTTTCTCTTTATCCATTTTATTTTTCACTCACATCCTGTAAGTTCCTAATATGCATTTTTAGAATGACGAAACTTTCATCCAAGTATCTAAAATTTAGAGCACTTTTTAAAAGACGGCTGTCTTCTGAGTTGTTACGCCGTTTAGTCCAGTAGAAGTTTACAGAAGTTTCAGAGGTCCTTGCCGCCTCTATCAAGGACCTCTGAAACGTCGATAAACTTATACCACATTACACGGCGCAACAACCCAGAAGGCAGTCAACTTTAGACTCACCGCCGTGAAAACCTCAAATCCTATACATTATTATATTATTAAAAATAACTGGTATAACAAACTCGTGACTATATTTGAACGCAACACAATCGCTCGAGTTATCATGTGTTGTAACATTCAATTTACTTCAATAACCCCTACATTATATTCCACAAACAAAATCAAAGAGCAGCATTAACAAAATAAAAAAAAACACTGAACAGAATATATACGCCACGTTTCCTATGAATAAGATGTTACAGCAAGATACCGCCTCATCCTTCATTAGCGAACCACGTCAAAACCATTTCATTGATTGAGTCTGTCGTAACCAGTTCTCCTCTTTTGAAAACGTATGCCAAGATTTTATCTATCCTAATTGAACAATTTCAGTTTGTCTTTTCTTTGGAAAGAAACAAAAAAAATGTTCAACACGAATGAAAGTATACTGTCAGTAACCAGACTGTTACAAGTCTGAGTAGAGCTTAATGCAGATATAAATCACCATGAAACAAGCTTTATAAAGGCTCGTGTTAATTTACTGGCACACAGTTACGGTTCTAATTTTAAATCCGACACTTTGACAGGACGTTAACTACCGGAGTTCTTATATCTTGAATGATTATTCTATTCAGAACATTCATGTTGCATTTATACCGCGCACACAAACCACTGAATTACACACTACAAGAACTTCAACCGTTTCAAAAGTAAATGTTGTCCTGCAACTGAGCAAAAATCAGAAATGGTGGTAAAGTACCATTAATTCTGGGGTTCTCGACACGCGGCCGGCCGATGCATTCTGTGCGGTCCGCGTATATTTGAATACTGCGTCACTCTGCATGATACAAAGTCAGGAAACACGATCTGTTGCTGTCGGTATTTCGCATTACATTTTACTATGAACAACTTTTAGCTTAATGAAGAATGATAAATTAAGAACTAGACTGCATCTTACCGGTAAGTACTCGTGGGGATGCAAATGAGTAGCAACAACACAAAATTAAACCCCGTGTTAAAAACTTGCTCAAGCGTAATCAGCGAGACATATTTCCCTGTAATGAATAATTTTATTAAAGAAAATTATTGCGTGATAAATAGACTACAGAAAGGCCTTGCGACGGGCTGATCACTCGTCCAAAGAGTCCTACCAAATGTCTAAATGGATCAAGCAAACCTCCAAGAAGAGAGTAAAAAAAAGGAGACCACACTAAAGTGGAGCAAATGCTAAGAAAAAGATGAAGAAATATACTACAGAAATCTGTTTCTAATTCAACATAACTCGGTACCATTTCTTACAAATTGACACTGCCCTCACTTGTAATCTTGCGTCCCTAAATACGATATGGAAGGGTTAACTACGGCTCTAGGTTTAGGTAAGTTTGGGAACCCCTGCATTAGTTTTCACTTTAGTACTAGGTGGCAAGTAGTTAGCTTCTCTCTTCGGCGAGTTTATCATCGGTAAGAAACTCCCGTTGGATAGGAGGCTGGATGGACCCCGGAGCTAGTTTAAACGTGGCGGCGAAGGTAACACCTGTTTCCACTGCCGTGACTTAATTCCGATCATCGGTACCTTTTCTGGCTGTGCTGTAGTTCTATGGAAAACACAAGAATCTAAGAGAGGCGAAGGCGCTGTACGACAGCCCACAATTTTATTGTTGATCGAATATCAAACCAAGAAGGATGAGATATGATGGCGTGTAGCGTGCATGGACATGAACAAAATGCAAACGTTTGTTGAAAAGTCTTAAGGGAAAGAACTCGAAAGACCTAAACCTAGACGGGGTAATAATATTAAAATTGCTATTAAATAAACAGTTTTGAAAGGCGTGGATTAGATTCATCTGTCTGGGGATATGGAACTCTGGCGAACTCTTGTGAACACATTCGTGTTCCATTAAGGACGGAGAATTTGAAATTTCTTGACCAGCTGAGTGTAGTATTAGCCTTTCAAGCAAGACGCTGCTCAATGCAGTTGGGAAGGGGCCTATAAACCGTCCCATACAAGTCCTTAGTATTAAATACTGAGAGAGCAGAAATGTAAGGCACTACGAAAAAATGCAGAAAGAAAATACGCGACATATAACTGAAAGGAAACTGAAGAATATAGGATTTGAGGATATCACGTCGGTGAGTCTGAAGATGGAGGCAAGAGGGACCTCTGAAACGTCGGTAAACATCTACCAGACTAAAAAGCGCAACAACCCAGAATACAGCCATCTTATAACTGAAGAACTTTTGTGTATTAAGGATAACGAGGAAAAGCGAAAATACTTACTTCCTAGCGGCAGTGTAGTGAATATTAGCAAGAATTGTTGACCTATGATGAGTATAAAACATACGCGGTTTATGTGTACCTCTAAAATATTGTACGCATAATTACCCACGTTAAACGGGAAGCAGCCTGGAACAGTTAAAATGACCAGGTTCACATTCATTCTGTTTTGCTGCACTTCGCAATAGCTAACGACCGTTTTCTACCTAATCCTTGCCTAATCACCATTAAAGGCCATCAGTTCATCTCCTTCGAGGCCATAGAACTTCAGCTGTAATAGCGTCATTACATAACCCAATCGTAGATCTGCACAAAGCAGTGTCTCACTTAAGACGCTTACAGTCGCTCAGTTAGTCAAGAAATTCATCAGGCTTTTATGGAACCACAAAATTCATTATCGTGCTCATGTAAGTCCGTTACTAGAGCCAGATTAATTCATCCCACACCGTCACTGGACGTTTCTTTGAAAGCAATTTAATATTATCCTCTAATCTAAGTTTAGTCTTCTATGTAATCGAAACCAATTGCGAATGTACAAAGTGAAACATTTGGTCCATGCTGTAACAGTCCAGATTAACCTAATTCCTACCAGAGAGAGATGAAACATAAACAGGGTAGAACCGACCGGCGTTTGTGAACGCGTCCAGCCTTAACACTTAGCCTATAGCTTTTATTACGTACTCCTAGGCCCTAATGACACCGACAGAGCGCGATATAAGATGAATGGATTCAGTAGCGTAAAAGGCCGCCATTTCAGATTCACTGTGTATAATCGACGTAAGAAAATTTCAAAGACGCAGGCGGGGGGTGTTCACCTTATCTCTAAAAGCCAGGTACAGATGCTCGCACAGTAAATTTGGCTGTTTTACAGCCCAGAATAAAATCTACATTTAATTATAATATTAAATAAAGATGTTTCAGAACATGCATTGCCAGGGGAAAGGTAAAAATGCAGACTTTGAAATGTTGAAACAGTTGTTTGTACAAAAGTCCGCACAGAAAAAACTCTTAATAAAGGAACCCGGATTAAATTTTAAGTGTACTTGCTTCCCAGAACACATACTAAAAATAATATAAAAAAGTTTTCAATAGTAAAAAAGGCCAAACTAACTGTTCAAAGCAAAAAAATATGTAACACTGCATACAACAAATTCGTTGCTCAGAAGCTAATAAGTCTTTCAGCTGCTCAATAAATTCGCTTCCTTTTATGGGAACGGAAGATTCATTAAGTTGTACACAATAACCCACCCTTTTCTCTACGTTAAATGAGATTTACTTCTGTTCAATTCCAGTTTCTTAGATATTCATTTTAATATTATCCTCTAACCTACTACGTCTCCAAACAGGTCTCATCCCTTCATGTTTCCCGACCAAAATCGTACATGTACTTATCATCTCACCAACAGGTGCTACAATTTCCTCAAATCATCATCTTCATCTACTAAAGGGATTGGGCCTGTTGGCCTGTTCCGGGACAGTTTTGCTCAAGGCAACTTGTCATTATTAGTCTTGTAAGGTGCATTTCGAGTAGTGAGTGACAAGCCCACTGCCTCTGCACAATTTCTACTCAATCCTGAAATGTGAGAAATAATTAGTTGCCAATTGAAATACTCTAAATGGACTACTGAAGCCGATTACAATGAATAATCTCTTTCATTATACACTATGTTATACACTAAACATTACGCACGAGTATACCGAGTTACAACTATTAGGCTTATCGATTGCTTTTTTCCCGACTTACTGAATCTCACATCGATTCAATGTTCTGCTATCAAGACTCCAATCGGCGTCCAAACACCTGCCGGATTTCAAATCGTTCTGTAGTGCTCGAATGCCTCAGTAATTCATTTTAACCAGTCAATGCCCTGTTTGCCGGCCCTAATAATGTACGTGCACTGTATAAGCAATCAACTGCACAGAAACCGATCCGACTGGGAGAACAGCAACCAAGTATCCCGATGGGTCCACGAGTCCATCACACCCTCCAGACAAATATTTAAGCTTATCTGTACAGTAGATACACTCCATCACGTTTTTAAATTTTCAAGGATTATCTTGGTATTGCGGTAAAAACTGTACCCGGGACGCATTTCAAACTAACTATCGGTACGCTACTCTAACAGATTTATCGACATTTTCCACGACAGCCTCTTTCCAAATTCTTAATGGCAATTCTTATCTCATTCAATGTAACAATATGTAATATTTGCGAATTAAACTAACTACCTAACTAGATGGCTTACCGAACCCGAAGATTCATCACCGAACTAACCAAAGCCCTCCACCGGACCCTGTCCTGGGCCAACAAAATCCGGTTTCCTTCAACTCCTATCTCCCATAGATCCCGCCTGAGATTATCCTCCCATCTACGTCTAGGTCTCCCCAGCGGTCTCTTCCCTTCAGGTTTCCCAACCAATACCCGGTGCACACTTCTTGTCCCATCCATGCGCGCTACATGCCCAGCCCATCTCATTCTACTCGACTTAATCACCCTGACAATACTGGGGGAGCAGTACAGATTTTTAAGCTCGTCATTGTGCAGTTTTCTCCACGCCCCATCGTCTTCTCTCCTAGGCCCAAATATCCTCCTCAACACCCTGTTCTCAAACACCTGCAATCTGTGTTCCTCCCTCTGAGTGAGAGACCATGTTTCGCACCCATACAAAACAACAGGTAAGATTATTGTTTTGTATACTTTAATTTTCAGGTTCCTAGAAATCAGACGGGAAGACAAAATATTTTGAACTGAGAAGTAGCAAGCATTTCCAGAATTTAATCTCCTCCTAACTTCCTCACAAGTATCGTTTTGATTTGTTATTGTTATTCCCAGATATTTGAACTTTGTAACCCTTTCAAAGGATTTATTAGCCACCCTAAGATAATTTTGCTCGCCTGTCTTCTGATGACGAGATACTAACATGTACTTAGATTTTTCTGAATTTACTTCTAGCCCCACCTGTCTACTAGCCTCTAGTAAAGCTTCTGCGTTCCTCTTTATTGTATTCATATCGTCCCTCAATAAATTAACATCATCAGCAAATGCCAATAGCTGATGTGTCCCGTTCAATTGCGAATTAAACAGCATATATAAACCTTTCCATGCTACGAACAAGACAATTCTTCATAGAACACTAATCACCAATTCTCTTAACATCAGCAGTTGATACAGACCTATTTCTCTATATATAGGCCTTCTTATGTTGGAAATATAATACAAATAATTACACACTGCAAACACAAACAGGATTAAATTAATGTTAACGATCATAATTCGCCGGTACATCTAATTCAGTTTTAAAACTCATTCTATTATATTATACCTGCAAAGAAGCGTGTTTTCCATTATGCTTTACAAACAACAGAACTCAAAGTGCCAGTTTCAATTAGTGAAATGACATAGAGATAACATTAAATTCTGACATAAAAGACCGACAAATACAATAAGGCTTATCACACTGATAAGTGGGCATCTGGTATCTTTCCCCATCTCTGAAAGGATTGATTCTAGTAGCGAAGGATGGGGGATGGAGTGAGTAAAGAGGAAAGTTGATACGGACTGGAAGTCGCAAGACATCAGCTCCCCAGTTTAAACAGTTGACATTCCAATGCACACTGCCACTATTTCAGATCGCCTTTAACTCGTCTTCGGAAAGACGAAGTACGAAATAAGTAAGCTGACAGGGACAAACTCATTCACACACCGACTGTACTGTTTTGTTCTTCCGTTTATCCTTTCATCTTTCTATCTGTGATAGATATTGATACACGAGAATATTTCACACAAGCTTCCATTATTATTGCAGTCGCAACATTAAGAATTCTTAATCAATTTAATAACTTTATTATTGTGAGGCCAGGTAACTGAGTCTTATATAATTTAATGAAACTTTCTCAACTACATAGCCCAGTGACAAATGAATATTACTTATAATTATTACTTATAAGAATAACGTGATAGGAAACTTTAGTAGCCTACTTTAAGTGCTACCTCGCAATTCGTCTTGTGCCATCCTAGGAAGACAATTAAGGTACAATTTGGCTGCACGCGACAGAGACAAGCGACCGATGCAGGCGACAGAATTGCGAGACCGAGACTGGTCGCTTCCTGTCTGCTCTCTGTACAATCGTATGAAGTACAATTACGAGCGCGAGACAGAGACAAAGCACAGGAGATCGCTCTCGGACCAGTAGTGTCTCGCGACGGGCTCAGGCAGCACGTGTGTTGTTGAGTAAAATAATGACAGAAATTAACTTTACCGGTGACCAAGATGAGCAATTGGTAGAATTAGTAGCAGAAAATGGTAAATGATTCTTTATTAACAGACAGAAAGATAATTCTTCGCGTCTGATTTTGAATATTGAACTCATAGGTTTTCTTTGTTTCTTTCGCAATAAATAACACAGCAACACATCTTATTCTTCTTCTTCTTCTTCGAGTAACCTTTTTAGAAGAATTTTTGTACTCATTTTTCACAGAATATGTGCACGTATGTCTCAACAAAACAAAGAAAACAAACACTTTGCCGCCATGTGTATGTCATATTATTTTATCTCGTGCTGTTATTTTTAGCGTTTGACTGTCTGTTCGTGTAAGTTATACGGGTTGTTGCAAACATTAGGTTCTTTTACTGCCTGGAGTTGATCGGTTTTAATTATACTAGTATTTTAAGCATATAAAGCCTGTTACATTAACTATCATCCAAGAATTGGTCTTTCTCTTTCTGGTATGAGCTCTGTTTTTTCCCCGTTAAGATTATAAGAAAGTAATATATATTTTTTTGAAATTCTTATTCCTTATTTATTTTTCTTGATAATCGTCCACTGTATGTTGAACTTGCGATCTTTCTATAATAGAAGATGGCTGGCTATCTTCTGGGTTGGACCTCTAAAACGTTGGTAAACTTCTACCATACTGCAGGACACTACAACCCAGAAGACAGCCATCTTTGTGCCCACCGCCGTGAACACCTTAAATCCTACTTTCTCCAATAGGTCTTTGTTTGGTACAATTTTTCACGTCCCATCAGGGTCGGTTACAAATCCCCAAACTCACCTCTCGTTTTCATATTGATGCTCTGTTGTGTAATTCTGATTAAGTCAGGGTTGTCGTTTTTATTGAATCTTTTATTATATCGACCTTGCTGCTATATGTTTTCTGTTCACAGTCCATTTCATTTTTAAATTCTGAACTTCTTTTTCTTAAAAATCTGAATTTCGTAACTTGTTCAGATACTTTCCCATCTGTCATTAACTTAAAGCCTTTTTCTCGTGTTAATATAATTGTTACGGATGCCCATAAAGTCATTTTCTTATGTTCTTATTTTTGTGTTAGTTACATCGGTGGTGATCGAGCTCCCAACCCTTCGAAGGGAGAACCGCTGTGCACTGTCCCTACATGTCTCAGCAGGCACTCATCCGTCGTGCTCATATGCATACGTATTATTCGATGCTCGCGTCATGCAACTTCACTGATTGATGCATATTTTAATTTGCAATAACACTTCAAATTGTGCGATACACATCTCGTCGGTAGCGTAATTAATTCACTCAAAAATTTGTTTGTAGGAAATCGACCAACCCTCAAGGCAGCCACTTTGTGGTGCCCATCAAAGGCTACCGCAAATTAATTTGAAACGTCATGAACGGAGAATACCGTGTCTGCTTTTCTTGTTTCATTCGATGTCATGTGTCAGCAAATATGAAATGAATATACAAAGTGAGTATGCGTCTTCAGGAATAGAGTAACCTGAATTTAACTGATAACAAAATACAGTGCTTATTATCGCAGTCTGTATTTCGCTTCTGCTCTAACTGCTGAGATCTTCAATGCCTAGATCTGTTTCTGTGCAACACAGTTAGAATCCAGGTTATTTAACTGTGTTTAAGGCTCTACCTTGGGACCTCTCTTATTTAATATTTTTATTAACGACCTTTGCGACAAAATTAAGTATTCTAAAATTTCTCTTATTTCCTGATAATTTGAAACTATATGGTGATATTAAATCTTTGGATGACTGCAGAGCTCTTCAAGCAGATATCGATTCCGTACATGAGTGGTGTGATAATAACAATATGGAACTTAACATTGATAAAACCAAAATTATATCGTTCACTCGTAAAACCAACAGCATCCATTTTAATTACATTGTTAGTGACTTTTTAATCTTGCGTACTAATTGTATAAATGATCTTGGTGTTTTATTAGACAGTAAACTGTATTTTCACTCTCATGTAAATTATGTTTATTCCCAGACACTAAGGACCTTAGGTCTTATTCGTTTTATTACTTATAATTTTTCCTCTCTAGACAGCCTTGTTGTTTTATATAATGCTTTAATTAGGTCAAAGCTTGAGTATGCCTCGGTCGTTTGGAATAATCTTACACAGACAGATTCAAAGAAATTAGAAAATGTTCAAAGAAAATTTGCCAGTTTGTGCAATTACAGATTTTTTCAGTTTAATATCCCACGCAAATATGAACTGATCCTATCTACTTTAAATTTTAGAACACTTTATTCCAGACGACGACATCTCGATGCGTTATTTCTTGTTAAATGTATTTAAGGGCAAAATAAATTGCCATTCCATTATGGACGCTGTTGGTTTACGTGTGCCGGCGAGGCAAATAAGAGAATTTTCTACTTTTTGTGTGAGCAGTGCACTAAGGCACAGTCCTTCAGCCAGGTGCGTCAACGCTGCAAATGACGTATGTAAATCTTTAGACGTATTTCGCGTAAACATTGTCTCCCTTGAGCGAACGTTCTCAACAAGGGAAATGATCTAGCTTCGTTATCTGTCTTTTTATATTTTTTAAAGTTTTACAATTATATTAGTGTTCCCTACGTGGATTATTTGTTTTTATTTATATTTATTCATCTATTTTGTCTTGTGTTAATATTGTTTCTATTTTGGATTTGCCTGTACTTGGCTGTTATATTTAATACCGTACATGTATAAGTTTCGTTAATCTGTTTGTGTGCTATTTTTCATTATTATTTCATTATTACTGTATGTATTATCTGTGTTAGCCTGTTATTGGCTTCTTGCTGTTGGCAAACACGTAAATACATTAATTGAATTGAATTGAATTATTATTTAGTTTTATTTATTTTATTTATAATCATTAAATTTAATTATATTACTTAGGTATCGTATTTAACCCATTTACTTGTGAAATATTATTCAATAAATGAATCAAATTATTATTATTAATATGGTACATTTATATATTTAGTTTCATTTGTTTGTTTGTTTTACTTTATTATTGAAATAAATTAATTACTTATTATTATTTTTTCCTGTACTCTGGTTTAGTGCTTGGCTGTTATTGGCCTTTTTGGCTGTTGTCAAGCACTTAAATAAATGAATTGAATTGAATTGATTTGAATTATTAATCTTGTCTTCTTCGTTAATCTAATTTGCTTTTTCGGATAATAAAAGTGCCTGCAATTCCGTAACATATTTTCAGAGAAATTACTAATTATCACTGAGTATTTAAATTTTAAGGTGTATATGCTCAAATAGTGGCTTATTCTTGATTTGGTCCGCTCTGTTTCTCACTCATTGAAGGGAATATAATATAATTTAATCCAGTTCATTTATTAATATACTTAGCAGCAGACAGAACAATGCATCAAAAATAACAATATAAAATTAATATACAAATTACAAAAATATGATAACACAAATAGGAACAGCGTTTATCGTCAGGGATAATGAGGGCAGAGACAGTTTACAAAACGTTGGGTTGTATCGTCGTACATACGCCTGAGGATATTCATTACAGCGCCTCACCATTACAAAGATTAGTTTGTTAATTGTGTCTAGGGAAGTAATCACTATTTACTGAGTGTTATATGAAACTTATTAATACACTGTACTGGCAGAATTCAGAGTTATTGGAAGTTAATATTAATGAAATATGTAAGTTAACACTGTGACTTAAAAATTACATAGTGACCAATAAAATAGTAAATTTACCTTAAAAGACATCGTAATACATGTATAACAGAAGTTCGTATTTCAGTTTTCGTCAGAATACAGAAACGACTTCATGTAGGCCCTTAGGTAAAGATCGTCTAATGATGAACCAAACTGAGTCACAACGTAGCCCACGTTGTGGGGATCCATCACTTGAATTTGCACGAAATCGGTCTCGTACTTCGGTGTTGTTACTAAGGACGTATTTCTGGACGCATCTAAACATGATTATTGGTGTATTCTTACATGGAATTGGTACGTTGAGAAATTCAGCCTTACAGTTTAAGCTTATTGTTTTGTATAACAACGGTAGATTGCATAATATTATTTTTTGATGGCCAGCCAGGAACACAAGTCTTCATTTCACTCTTACGAAGAGTAAGGGGCGGTTTTTAATGTCCGTCAGCCTGAGAAATCAACCCTCACCCTCCATCTTAAAATTGGCAGGGTGTCTGGGATTAGAGATCATTAAATGTTACGAATGTATATCTCACTACTTCCAGTAGTGAGACGGGGTCTGATGGGAATGAGTGTTCATGTGATCAGTTTGATTTGTAATAAACGTGTTTCGTGAAGATATTAAAATAAAGTAAACTCTTTGCGGTGTAGCCATGTGTTTCTGGTCGTGTGTATATATAGTTCTTTAAATGTTTTAAGTTACAGTTGTCTCTAATTGAACACAGTGACGTGTGTTTATCTTACTTTAAATGGGTTCAGTTTATTAATATTTGACCTGATGGAATTTGATCCAGTGACCTTGATTAAAGGTAAGGAACTGTGTTCAGTTAGGACATATGATTAGGTTTTCTATTCGAGGCTTGTCCGCTGCTCGTGGACGCATGTATTAATTTTTCCATATATTTTTGAAAAAATTGTGATATATATATATATATATATCCAGGTATTTTATTACATACATACATTTTTTCGGTATTCTTTGTCTGTTTGAATAATACAAGTTTGCTGAATAGTGCCTCAAAGAGTGAGCTGTTTGTTGAAATTTAACCACGTTTTGGTGTCTTCTGCTATTTTACTCTATTACAGGCGTACGGTTTTAATATGTAAATACTTGTAACATATTTCTCAAAATTATTATATTATTATTATATTTCATTGAGAATGTACGTATTAGGCCTACTTGCGTTGTGATTAACTTCAATACTTTTTATTAAATACACTTGTTAAATTAAGTTTATAATAGCCAGCAAGTACTTAAGTGACTGGTACTAGTAAATGAAGTTGTATGGTAAAAGCTATAAGCAATTCAATAAATAATTCATAACAACCAGTTTTACGACTCTTTTGGACTTAACCTTTACATCCACGCATTATGGTAGGTGGTGACAAGTCATGTGTATTGATTTATTTTGACATGTTACTACTGCAAATTACGAGCCGAGAAATGTGTACCAGAAACTTATACATATTAACCCAGTAATGGTCGTTAATGTTCCACTGTTGCAGTCGCATATGTATTTACACAGGTAATGAACTGTAGAAATATTTTACTGCATGATTAAATACTGTGACAGAACTGCTCGCAACGAACAGTTAATACAGAATAAACTATTGTGTAATAGCGTTTAGTTAACAAAACAACAACACAAATTAGAACTAGAAATGAAAATTCATAACGATAGGCTCTTAGGATAAAAAAGACGAATGCATTCTGCCAACGTTTGAGAAGTATTTGCTAATTCCATCATCAGGGCGATCAGTCTCGTCCTGATGATGGAGGCAGCAAGCACCTCTGAAACGTCGGTAAACTTCTACCACTTTATAAGGCGCAACAAACCAGAAGACAGTCATATTGAAACATTTTTTTACCCCGTATACGGGCTTCTGTTCAGAATAGTGTCGATTTGCGACTTCGAAATTTCAGGTATGCATCTTAAAAGTGTACTGCGGGTCAACTACATAGCATCCAGACACACAAACATATCCAAAATCACGTCTGTATATGGTGTGCCATTTGTCCATTTTAAGACGATTTTCGATTTCAGATTCATGTAAAGTTCGTGATTATAATGGTCCATTATAAAAATGCATTTCCCTTACATCTTCTGTAGTAGCAGATTCCGTACGTCGGTCGCAGGTTTTGAGGAATTTTTGCTGAAAAAGAAATGTGTATTTTGACATAAACCTGTTTCACAAGAGACAGTCAGTCATATCTTTGACATTATAATTCTGAGAGCAAGACGTACTTTAATTCTGTAAAGTAATTACAGAGGCTGTACATTAAGTAAGGCATAGTGCTTTTCCGGCAATATCGCAAGTAGTGCGTCGTGTAACGCTGTATTATGCAGATTAAGTTTAATGAGACGATTCTATGTTAAGGGCGTTGAAACGTTGAAAGAAGGGAAGAATGGTAAAGTGTGCGGTGCAGGGGCGGTAGTTTGGATCTATATCGTGGTCTCAAGTTGCTATGGGGATGTGCTTTTCCAACGTAGGAGCCATGTGGTTAGCCCAATCACGATGCCCTGCAGATTCAGGGGTAAATTGGAAAAAATGTTGCTGTGAATAGATTCTGTTCGGTTACTTTGTCGTCTTGTTTTTATACAAACTGCTCGTTTGAAGAAATGGATAGGTTTTTCAGTCTTCCGTGAAGTGAAAACTCATTAAAATGAAAATGATTTCTACATTAATAGCAGTAATACGGCAATCTGAGACACTCCATATGTCTTATATAGTAATAAAGGTGAATATGACATGCAAATTAGTACACTTATTTATATGTATTTTTTGTAATGAATAGTAGACCTATATAATTTTAAACGAACAGTGACAATTAAAACAACCACAAATAAAGGAGAAGAAATGGAAACGAATGGAGAGGAGACGATGGACGATTATTCAGTTGCTAACAGAAGTTTAGAGCTGTAGTTCAGAAAGACAGTTAGTGAGGAGTCTCAGAACTCGCAGAGCAGCAAAGGTACTGGTGGCTTATAGCTGCTCGGGTGTGCGCTTCAAGATCTTTTCGTCGCCTTGAATCACGCCCTTTGGTGATGACTGCAATAGTTCGAATATCTTGACTGAATTATTCCTTAAGTTAACTTTGATGAAACGAGTTCATTTAGAGTCGTGATTCTTTTTAGACTATATGCCGATTAGTTTGAGTGTTTGTGTCTGGTGTCATTGAATTGTCTTATGACATTACCTGTTGTCTAGATAAATAATATATATCTCTCCGTTTTCTAGTAAAATGAAAGTGTACCAGTTCAGTGGATGCGTTATTATTACTCTGTTACATGATGTGAGTTTATATTCTTAAATTTGCATCATGTTACAAACGAAATTGGTTTGTAAGTTTTAATCTGCCTTCATTCCAAATATCAGTGGTGTACTACTTAAGTTTGTTAAACTGAAACACAGATAGACCCATAGGATGCGCACGACCGCCACCTTTGCAAACATTTCTTTGAGGTCTTATCACCAAACGACATTTAAGTACACAGTATTTAATGGCCCTAGTTTAATTCCAAAATTCAAAGTACCTGTAACCATTTAATTTGTATCTTTATTTTAGTAGATGAAATGTATGAACGTGGGGATCACCTTCAGTAACACGATGTTAATTAAATTTTTCGTACACTGTAATATGGGCATGTACGAGGCGCGTCCTCAAAGTAAGTTTCCCACTCGTCCCACAGCTAGCAAACCTTACATTGCGCGAAGCGACTGTGCGTACGTGATAGAGCAATGACGTAGCATGGCGCATGCACTAACGGCACCTCCCGCGTTCTCACAGTAGCATCGTTGCAGCTGTTGAAGATGGAGGTTCTTATTCCAGCTCCCGCCGACTGTGAAGTGCGGTCAGTGATAACGCTAGGCCGCACACGGCTCGACGGACAGCAAGTCTCCTGCAGGAGTTCAGCTGGGAGGTGTTTAATCATCCACCCTACAGCCCGGACCTCGCTCCCAGTGATTTCCATCTTTTCCTACACCTCAAGAAATTCCTGTCCGGTCAGCGTCAGCGTTTTGAGAATGACAGAGAGGCGGAGATGGTCATCACACAGTGGTTCCAATCCCAGGCGGCAGACTTCTACGACACAGGTATTCAAAAGTTGGTCCCACGGTATGACCAATGTCTCAATTCCGGTGGCGAATATGTTGAAAAATAGCTGGACACTTGCTGTATCTGTTGCAATAAATATTTCCATGAAATTGTGTTTTGTTTCTGTAAACGGCCCCAGGGAAACTTACTTTGAGGACGCGCCTCGTATTTCCTTACAATATTAGTTATGTAAGTAACTCCATGGAACAGAAAATCTCCTGAAATCCCCATAGTCGCTCATTTTGTTAAAGAATTGCTAATGTTACGTGGAATCGAATGCATTTTCAAGAACCCGTTACTGACTTTATACTTAGTCAGACAAATCTAGTCCCCGATCTTATAATATTTTTAAAGAACCATATTAATGTTATCAACCTATTAACGCCAAGGTCTCCTAAATGACCTTTTCTCTTCAGGTTTCTCGAAACGTTAATTGCACTTCTCATCTCCCCATGTTTGCTAAATCGGTCGTCCATCTTGTGCTCTTGTGATGAGTTCTGAAGCTCCTCGTAGCCTGTAGGTTTCTCTAGCGTCGTATTAGGCCTGCTTCCTCTCTCTCTCTCTCTCTCTCTCTCTCTCTCTGGCCCGAGTATTCTCATTGTGATCGTGTTTTAAAACACCTTCAACGTGTAGGTGAGATTTCAGGTTCTCACGGAGAAGGATATGAAGATGACAGTTTTATGGGATGTTGCGCCGTGCAGTATCGTAAAAACTGCTGACGTTTCAGGGTTTCTTATTGCCTCCGTAATTAGGTGGATCGCCATGCGTTTGCTTCTACATCAGCCTTCATATATGTTATAGTAGAGATTAAGTTTTCTTTATATCATTTCATCATAGGCCTTAAGCTGATATATCATGTTCTTGTACCTTCGCAATGACCTGTTCTGAGGTAAATATTAAGAGCATTAGTGATCAGATATCTCATTGTTTTCTTGCCACTCCGAACAAGAAATGCTTCAGATAAATATATGCCTATGCTGGCCTAGTTTGGATTTTGTTAGCACTCCCTAGTGTAACGTTTATCATGGTGATATGCGAATTCAACGAAAATGTTGAACCGTACCTGTCTCAGAAGTGGGCCGAAGGGTTTCTTAACGTAGAAATATATGCTTTCCGTTCTTAGGCTAGATACCGTCTCGAGGACATGGTTCCAAATGGGCTAAAGGAAGAAATTTGAGTGTGAGGAGCTCGACTTCTAACGTTCTAATTGATTTCCGATCGTCTCGCTGGAACTAATGGGACTTCACGTCGTTTAGACTGCAGAAGAATCTACGGGATTGTTCGTACATAAGTTAGGTTTGATCTTGCGAACAGAAGTCAGAGTTTAAATTGAGCGCTTTGGTAAGAGTGCACTTTTATACACTTCTCTATTTCTCTATAGGAATAAGTGGATCTGTACTTCAGTTTATTGCATCCGCCTTAACAAAGATGCGGCTCAGGTCTCTTTCCGTGGCTAACTGAATTTTAACTCCAATAAAACATAATTACATATTTTCTTGAGTACCAAACAAGGGGTTTTACGAGCAATTAAACTTGTTTTACTTTAAACAATTTTCAGATTTGCTCTGAGGGATTTGAATGGACAACGAGAATTTTCTGCTTGTGTGTACGAATGAATTTGTACCGACATCAGACTGCCCTGTCACGTGCCTCCATAGTCTTCGTCTTATTGCTTGTCCAGCAAGCTTATAGGCCTAATTCCACCTGGCTTTCCTCCCCTTGTCTTCTGTCTTCATCTCTTCCCATAAGTTCTAATCTCTTCGGCTGTATTATTAACATGAAATTCGTCATATTTTTATCTGTTTGTTATTTGTATAAGGGTCGTAACAGAATTGTAACTTATGTCACTTCTCATCTTTTACCTTCATTTGTATCATGCACATAATAGGCTCACTGCGCATATGTAGGCCTGCTTATCATAATTATTTTACCAGTGTGTGTTGTAAATTATTCCAGTATATTTACTATATAGCATGATATAGTCCCTTGTAAGCCTGGGGTCCCGGGTTCAATTCCCGGTGGTGCTCAAATTTATAACTTGTGTTGGGCAAGGCCGTGGTCTAGGCATCACGGAGTTTTCCTCCGGGGGATTCCCCGGTTTCTCCATGGCATCCCAACAATTACTCCATTCACACACAGAAGAAGGCAATGGCAAACCACTTCTGATCATCTCTGCCAAGAATGTATATGAACAGGTCCCAGTCCGAGAAAAGGATGAAAGGATCCTGTTCATGATATATGGACCTGTCGTCAGACAGAACACTACAAATAAAAAAAGTCCCTTACGATGGAATACAGTAAGTTAGTAAGGCTTCTTAGAAAATCTTAACTTATAGACTATTAGTTTCTGTGTGTACTTATCTCTCACCAATATATCAGATAGGTCTGCATCGTTACAACGCAGCTTCCTAGTATAAATGATACGCATAAATTCCCGAAATAAATACATTTTGGCGTTTGGAAATGGCTTATGTAGTTTCCTTCAGATGATTGTGATTAATGTCACGCGTGGAAATAAGCTCTGTGACATGTTCGTCGTATTAAATCACGTTTTCCCCCGAACCGTTGTAAAACTCTTTAGGGACTATGCAATTTCACACAATAGGACTCTGTGATTTATATTACAAGGCGATACTCTTCAGCATAAGGATACTAGAAGTATTTTCTAAACTCTTTAAACTGTTCTTGCTGTATTTTCTGTTACTATACAACGTACATTATTTCACGAACTCTCAGCAGTGTAAGATGGAGCAATGGGGAATACGTAAATCGAAAGCTATGTGGGATTTGAGGATTTTTCGGAGGTGAGTATAAAGATGGCTGTTTTCTGGCTTGTTGAGCCGTGTAGTCTGGTAGGTGTTCGCCGACGTTTCAGAGGTCCTTTTGCCTGCATCATCAGGGCGATCATCGCACATGGATAGATGATCGATTTTGAATCGACAGTTTTATACTGCTTCTCACCAAAAAATAAAGAAAATATGTTGTTTAAACTCGAAAATTTTGATTCCGAAACGGAATAGATCTTAAACCCTCAACACCGCATTAATAGTGTATGCCTAGTGATAGATGTTTTTTCCTAAATTGCCATTTTTCGAAAAGAAAATTTTATATAGCCTAATAATACTTTTCATGAAGAATTATATAAACATTTATACATCGTAAGTGCAGTTTTGAAAGCAGGTGTTTGTTTCGTCGTATGCCGTCTGTTAGTAACAGCTCCCGAACTACGTTTGTATTATAATTACTATGTCACATTATTTCAATGCCTGAACGAACACTTACATTAGCATTTTGATTCGTCTGTTAGATTTTGACGAAGCTCATTATTGGCCAATTTCTTGCTCTTCTCTTATGGGATGTTATATTACCTTCTTGAGTCTTATGCATTTTAATTAATTCTGAAAAATATATTTCGGGACTGCCAACAAATACAGTTTTGGAATATCTCGCTAAAGTGTTCCCTGGCGGTGTAACCTAGCAGTTGCTTCCACGTCATTTCTAATTTTGATAAGTCTAAGTGTGAGCGATCGATGGTATTGACCTTCTATCTTCCTCTCCTCCAGTTGTCCGATACATTTATATAATACATGGCACAGGCTGCTATCCAGAAAGCAGATGGACGCCAAGCTTAAACGAAAGGAATTTTAATGTCACTCCCAAATGGTCTATTTTCCAGTTCTTTTTTCTTTTCTGTGTATTACATGCTACAGTTAAATATTTATACATACTTTCACGTCGGTAGCTGTGATCCAGCACAGTGAACCTATACGAGGTGCGATCAGAAAGTTTCTAGACTGTGTCAATAGAGGACGAACCGGATGTAGTACGAGCTTCTGCCTTTAGGGGGTGCGGCCTACATTCATAGTGAATCAGTGTGCCAGCCGGCATCATCGAATTAGCATTTGTTTCTTAGTTACGGGGGTTTTGGTAGTGCATTACACCGACCCTCCTGCGATTTCGGAATGGCGGATTTTCATGAACAAATCAAATTTTGCCAAAGACTCGCCAAAACGGCTACGGAAACCTATGAAATGCTAAAGCAAGCATTTGGGGAGTCCGCAATGGGTCGCGCACAAACTTTTGTGTGGCATTCACGTTTTAAAAATGGCCGAACCTCTGTCGATGATGACGAGCGTTCTGGACGACCATCTTCGAGCACAACGCCCGAAAATGTTACGAAGATCGACGTCGTACCATCAACGACTTGTGCGACATTGTTGGGATAGGCTATGGGACCTGTCAGCTGATTCTAAAGGAAGAACTCCACATGCGACGCATCGTGTCTGAGGACCAGAAGCAGAATCGACTTCTCGTTTGTCACGAGCTCAAAGATCTTGCAAGAACCGACCCCAACTTCCTTTCTAAGCTCCGTGTGACTTCTTCATCTTCCCAAAGATGAAAATTCAGCTAAAGGGAAGGAGATTTGAGACGATAGAAGAGATTCAGACAGAATTGCAGATGGTGCTTGACAGGCTGACAAAGAAAGATTTCCAGGGATGCTTCCAGGCTTGGCAGCGGCGCTGGGATCGTTGTGTTCACTCCCAGGGGAACTACTTCGAGGGTGATGGATGAATTTAATACCTGAGATAAGTGTACGGGTTTTTTTTATAGGCGCAGTCTGGAAACTTTCCGATCGCACCTCGTATACAGTAAATTTGAAAATTTAGTAGTGGCGACGCCTATGCGCACTTCCTTAAACGTCGTCCGTGTACTGAGGAGTTTGGGACATTTGACCTTGATTTTGTTTTCCTCTGTCAGATAGTTTGAATATTGACGTTTCTACGAATATCTTAATTTTGATTTGCTGCATAATGTAATGCACAAATTTTGGTCTCTGTTTTAGCGGATTCAATTTTCCGCTTGTCAGTTCTATCAATTGCTCAGATTTCACATCCATAAAAAATGCTGGAACAGCCATACATTTGTCAAATTTTAATTGTGTAGCGTCCTGCATACGACGCGTGCTGGAACATATTTTGCAGCTTCATGATTGGCGGTATCTGATCCGGTATTCTCCTGATTCTTCTGTGCCCGCTGAGCTGTGTAGATGATTGGCGACGATGAACTGGTCTTTCTCTTGACCCATTAAGAGATCTGTCCCCGGATGTCCTGCTACAGCTGAAGTGGGACAACCTCACCGAAAAGATGAGGAGAGAAGCCCGCAGCGTCTGCCAGGACTAAAGGGTCGGGCGAAACCCACTGGCCACTCTAGTGTCCGCCAACCCGGCTATGGCGGGGAGAGGCTTCTGTTTCCCAGGAGGCGCCCGGAACCACAGCGGGCAAGCGTAAAGCGAAATGTACTACACGGGTTTGTCCAGAGGTGGATCCGGGCCTCTGCCAGGAAAAGGGAAACGGTGTCCAAGGCCTCGTGTTTAAATCTACAGCCTCCACGGGCGAATAAGCCGCCTCTAGCAACTCAGCTACGCTCAGGGTGGTACAGCGTACGCCGGGTAGTGGCTGGGGGACCGGTTATAGAAATGACTGCTGGGGTGCATTCCTCGTCACCGCTCTTCGCTAAAAATGATGACGCTCACGACGATAAGGAAGGGAGGGGCTTGAAGGCGTCCCGCGGAACTCCTCGCATGTCCAAGTCCCCCAGAGGGGAGGACATCTAGGTGGGGACCACTGATGGCAGACACTTAGACGCTTAGCAAACCCCGCCAGATAAACTGATTGGGGCGCTGAAGCCCATAGCCATGGGTTCCGACACTGCGTCGAGATCTGCTGCATCGATGAAGGAAGCCTTATGGCACACCTTTCCCAGGGCACCCGTTGGCGTCACGCCTAGTAGCGCCATTTCACACTTCCAAGTGGACAAAACTGTTGTCTCTGTGCTAAAAAACACGCCTAAGAGTCCTGGACTGGATTCGCGCAGTCTGGAACAAGCCTATGTCCCATATGAAGGAAATGATTCTGATTCTGGTGCCGGAGTCTACCGACGGCTTCCTGGCCACTATCGGCGCCTTGCGATCCCTCAATGTGGACGAGGATGTTGGTTTTCACACCTTTTGGCCCCCCGAAGATCGAAGCATGCTAAAATTGCTGACAGACTAAGACAAGATCATGCCCGAAGCATAGATTGGAGAGGAGCTGGAGGTCTTTACACATTAATATGCAGGCTGTGATGAAAGACCCGTCAAAGCGACGGGACCAAGACACTGCGAAAGACCATTGGCAAACAAGGCGCGAGGCCCTGATTTTTCTAAGGTGCGTGCAACTGCAGTGTTTGCCGAGACGTCGATAAACACCGAATATTTTACGTATCACTCAACCCGAAAGCCGACGTTTTGCAGATATAAAATTCCATACCGTGCTGGACGAAATCATTGCGACAGTTTGGTCAGCTAACATGCAGACAGATGGATGTTAGTCTAATTGGTGATTTACGAGTTTTACTTTCGAAACTCACCTAAAATGATTAAATTTGCCAGGAGGATTGTAAAGAGCCTACAGTAGGGTTCTTATAAACCAGTTTCTTTGCAGAAGTAGTTGCATGTTTTGTGTCGTCAGTGGGGAGCTTATTAGTTGAAGTTATAACTGATGAGTATAAATCACGTAATCGCTGGCTGGGTGTATCTATTCAACAACTTCATTAATCTGAAGTAAGCTCAGTTAAAGGACTGTGGAGTAGTGAAAATTAACCTTTGCCGCTCTGATACCCGCATGCAGAATGCACAAATAGACTAGTGAATAGAAATCTACACAACTTTACACTTGATTCGGAAACCAGGTGAATTGTATCAAACGCATGACGAACTTCGTAGATGCTGACTCTTCGTTTCAACCTGTTTCTTATATACAAACATATTTTGTTATGATTAACAAATCTCGTATAAATTCAAAGGAAATTCTCCTCTTTTCTTACGTAAATTAAATGTTTAGTTTGTAGATTTAGTGTAATTGTAGTATCTATCAAGCTTCGAACACTAGCAGCCACTACATAAGGAAACAGTAATGCATGAGTTAATGTGGTGAGTGTCACACCTCCTCAGCTTTCGGAGGACAATCACCTTCTACAGTACCTCTTTGCACTTTGGCAGTAAAGTACGGAATTATTCCTAGTTCTCTCGAAGGTTAGATTATAAAATCGAAAGTTTGTTAAATCGTAAATTTGTTTCGCTCCGTGATCACGTGATGCAGTAAACATTTATCAGACATCGAAACAGCATTAATCATTTAGCGCATGCGCAGGTGAGGATCCCTGTGAAAAACATCCACTGGGTAGGGCAGAGATACACAGAATCATTGGCTAATTCTCGTTGCTCCAATCCAGTTTCAAGAGGTCAGTTAAGCACGCTTTATTTTATACGATGTTAATGTTGGAATGAGTATCGCACAGTAATCGCTCCCAATTGAAAACATTTATTTGTTTCGTTATTCCGTTTCGCGATATCTTTCGTGGTTCATTCCTGCCACAATATGACGCAGCACAATTATCTAAATTTGCTACTACTGTTGTTGGCAGAGCCACCTACCGGCGGTCACCTTGAATCACAACATCACGCAGCAGAGCAATGTTCCATTTCACGAGAAAGGCTTTCAAATACGAATCGTGCAGCTACCTGTTATTTTTTACCCATTGATTCTACCAACGAACCGTCTGGAATAGACATAACGTCTCAATTAGTTCTGGTTTGGTATTTCCTGTTGCAACTCCTCAGTTCAAAATATTTTGTCTTCCCGTCTGATTTCTAAGAACCTGAAAATTAAAGTATACAAAACAATAATCTTGCCTGTTGTTTTGTATGGGTGCGAAACATGGTCTCTCACTCTGAGGGAGGAACATAGATTGCAGGTGTTCGAGTATCGGGTGTTGAGGAGGATATTTGGGCCTAGGAGAGAAGACGATGGGGCACGGAGAAAACTTAAAAATCTGTACTCCTCACCTAGTATTGTCAGGGTGATTAAGTCGAGAAGAATGAGATGGACTGGGCATGTAGCGCGCATGCATGAGACAAGAGGTGTACACCGGGAAGCCTGAGGGGAAGAGACCTCTGGGGAGACCTAGACGTAGATGGGAGGATAATCTCAGGCGGGATCTATGGGAGATAGGAGTTGAAGGAGATTGGATTTTGTTGGCCCAGGACAGGGTCCGGTGGAGGGCTTTGGTTAATTCGGTGATGAACCTTCGAGTTCCGTAAGCCATCTGGTTGGTTGGGTCCACTATTTGGGAAGCCTGAGGGGAAGAGACCTCTGGAGAGACCTAGACGTAGATGGGAGGATAATCTCAGACGGAATCTATGGGAGATAGGAGTTGAAGGAGACTGGATTTTGTTGGCCCAGGACAGGGTCCGGTGGAGGGCTTTGGTTAATTCGGTGATGAACCTTCGAGTTCCGTAAGCCATCTGGTTGGTTGGGTCCACTATTTGGGAAGCCTGAGGAGAAGAGACCTCTGGAGAGACCTAGACGTAGATGGGAGGATAATCTCAGACGGAATCTATGGGAGATAGGAGTTGAAGGAGACTGGATTTTGTTGGCCCAGGACAGGGTCCGGTGGAGGGCTTTGGTTAATTCGGTGATGAACCTTCGAGTTCGGTAAGCAATCTGGTTGGTTGGGTCCACTATTTGGGAAGCCTGAGGGGAAGAGACCTCTGGAGAGACCTAGACGTAGATGGGAGGGTAATCTCAGGCGGAATCTATGGGAGATAGGAGTTGAAGGAGACTGGATTTTGTTGGCCCAGGACAGGGTCCGGTGAAGGGCTTTGGTTAATTCGGTGATGAACCTTCGAGTTCCGTAAGTCATCTGGTTGGTTGGGTCCACTATTTGGGAAGCCTGAGGGGAAGAGACCTCTGGAGAGACCTAGACGTAGATGGGAGGATAATCTCAGGCGGAATCTATGGGAGATAGGAGTTGAAGGAGACTGGATTTTGTTAGCCCAGGACAGGGTCCGGTGGAGGGCTTTGGTTAATTCGGTGATGAACCTTTGAGTTCCGTAAGCCATCTGGTTGGTTGGGTCCACTATTTGGGAAGCCTGAGGGGAAGAGACCTCTGGAGAGACCTAGACGTAGATGGGAGGATAATATCAGGCGGGATCTATGGGAGATAGGAGTTGAAGGAGATTGGATTTTGTTGGCCCAGTACAGGGTCCGGTGGAGGGCTTTGGTTAATTCGGTGATGAACCTTCGAGTTCCGTAAGCCATCTGGTTGGTTGGGTCCACTATTTGGCAAGCCTGAGGGGAAGAGACCTCTGGAGAGACCTAGACGTAGATGGGAGGATAATCTCAGGCGGAATCTATGGGAGATAGGAGTTGAAGGAGACTGGATTTTGTTGGCCCAGGACAGGGTCCGGTGGAGGGCTTTGGTTAATTCGGTGATGAACCTTCGAGTTCCGTAAGCCATCTGGTTGGTTGGGTCCACTATTTGGGAAGCCTGAGGGGAAGAGACCTCTGGAGAGACCTAGACGTAGATGGTAGAATAATCTCAGGCGGAATCTATGGGAGATAGGAGTTGAAGGAGACTGGATTTTGTTGTCCCAGGACAGGGTCCGGTGGAGGGCTTTGGTTAATTCGGTGATGAACCTTCGAGTTCGGTAAGCCATCTGGTTGGTTGGGTCCACTATTTGGGAAGCCTGAGGGGAAGAGTCCTCTGGAGAGACCTAGACGTAGATGGGAGGATAATCTAAGGCGGGATCTATGAGAGATAGGAGTTGAAGGAGATTGGATTTTGTTGGCCCAGGACAGGGTCCGGTGGAGGGCTTTGGTTAATTCGGTGATGAACCTTCGAGTTCCGTAAGTGATCTGGTTGGTTGGGTCCACTATTTGGGAAGCCTGAGGGGAAGAGACCTCTGGAGAGACCTAGACGTAGATGGGAGGATAATCTCAGGCGGGATCTATGGGAGATAGGAGTTGAAGGAGATTGGATTTTGTTGGCCCAGGACAGGGTCCGGCGGAGGGCTTTGGTTAATTCGGTGATGAACCTTCGAGTTCCGTAAGCCATCTGGTTGGTTGGGTCCACTATTTGGGAAGCCTGAGGGGAAGAGACCTCTGGGGAGACCTAGACGTAGATGGGAGGATAATCTCAGGCGGGATCTATGGGAGATAGGAGTTGAAGGAGACTGGATTTTGTTGGCCCAGGACAGGGTCCGGTGGAGGGCTTTGGTTAATTCGATTATGAACCTTCGAGTTCCGTAAGCCATCTGGTTGGTTGGGTCCACTATTTGGGAAGCCTGAGGGGAAGAGACCTCTGGAGAGACCTAGACGTAGATGGGAGGATAATCTCAGACGGAATCTATGGGAGATAGGAGTTGAAGGAGACTGGATTTTGTTGGCCCAGGACAGGGTCCGGTGGAGGGCTTTGGTTAATTCGGTGATGAACCTTCGAGTTCGGTAAGCCATCTGGTTGGTTGGGTCCACTATTTGGGAAGCCTGAGGGGAAGAGTCCTCTGGAGAGACCTAGACGTAGATGGGAGGATAATCTCAGGCGGAATCTATGGGAGATAGGAGTTGAAGGAGACTGGATTTTGTTAGCCCAGGACAGGGTCCGGTGGAGGGCTTTGGTTAATTCGGTGATGAACGTTCGAGTTCCGTAAGCCATCTGGTTGGTTGCGTCCACTATTTGGGAAGCCTGAGGGGAAGAGACCTCTGGAGAGACCTAGACGTAGATGGGAGGATAATCTCAGGCGGAATCTATGGGAGATAGGAGTTGAAGGAGACTGGATTTTGTTGGCCCAGGACAGGGTCCGGTGAAGGGCTTTGGTTAATTCGGTGATGAACCTTCGAGTTCCGTAAGCCATCTGGTTGGTTGGGTCCACTATTTGGGAAGCCTGAGGGGAAGAGACCTCTAGAGAGACCTAGACGTAGATGGGAGGATAATCTCAGGCGGGATCTATGGGAGATAGGAGTTGAAGGAGATTGGATTTTGTTGGCCCAGGACAGGGTCCGGTGGAGGGCTTTGGTTAATTCGGTGATGAACCTTCGAGTTCCGTAAGCCATCTGGTTGGTTGGGTCCACTATTTGGGAAGCCTGAGGGGAAGAGACCTCTAGAGAGACCTAGACGTAGATGGGAGGATAATCTCAGGCGGGATCTATGGGAGATAGGAGTTGAAGGAGATTGGATTTTGTTGGCCCAGGACAGGGTCCGGTGGAGGGCTTTGGTTAATTCGGTGATGAACCTTCGAGTTCCGTAAGCCATCTGGTTGGTTGGTTCCACTATTTGGGATGCCTGAGGGGAAGAGACCTCTGGAGAGACCTAGACGTAGATGGGAGGATAATCTCAGGCGGAATCTATGGGAGATAGGAGTTGAAGGAGACTGGATTTTGTTGGCCCAGGACAGGGTCCGGTGGAGGGCTTTGGTTAATTCGGTGATGAACCTTCGAGTTCCGTAAGCCATCTGGTTGGTTGGGTCCACTATTTGGGAAGCCTGAGGGAAAGAGACCTCTAGAGAGACCTAGACGTAGATGGGAGGATAATCTCAGGCGGAATCTATGGGAGATAGGAGTTGAAGGAGACTGGATTTTGTTGGCCCAGGACAGGGTCCGGTGGAGGGCTTTGGTTAATTCGGTGATGAACCTTCGAGTTCCGTAAGCCATCTGGTTGGTTGGGTCCACTATTTGGGAAGCCTGAGGGGAAGAGACCTCTGGAGAGACCTAGACGTAGATGGGAGGATAATCTCAGGCGGAATCTATGGGAGATAGGAGTTGAAGGAGACTGGATTTTGTTGTCCCAGGACAGGGTCCGGTGGAGGGCTTTGGTTAATTCGGTGATGAACCTTCGAGTTCCGTAAGCCATCTGGTTGGTTGGGTCCACTATTTGGGAAGCCTGAGGGGAAGAGACCTCTGGAGAGACCTAGACGTAGATGGGAGGATAATCTCAGGCGGAATCTATGGGAGATAGGAGTTGAAGGAGACTGGATTTTGTTGTCCTAGGACAGGGTCCGGTGGAG
This sequence comes from Zootermopsis nevadensis, assembly GCF_977971745.1. Classification (NCBI taxonomy): domain Eukaryota; kingdom Metazoa; phylum Arthropoda; class Insecta; order Blattodea; family Termopsidae; genus Zootermopsis; species Zootermopsis nevadensis. The sequence continues at coordinate 194,907 of NW_028259177.1, forward strand.
GGCTTTGGTTAATTCGGTGATGAACCTTCGAGTTCCGTAAGCCATCTGGTTGGTTGGGTCCACTATTTGGGAAGCCTGAGGGGAAGAGTCCTCTGGAGAGACCTAGACGTAGATGGGAGGATAATCTCAGGCGGGATCTATGGGAGATAGGAGTTGAAGGAGATTGGATTTTGTTGGCCCAGGACAGGGTCCGGTGGAGGGCTTTGGTTAATTCGGTGATGAACCTTCGAGTTCTTTAAGCCAACTGGTTGGTTGGGTCCACTATTTGGGAAGGCTGAGGGGAAGAGACCTCTGGAGAGACCTAGACGTAGATGGGAGGATAATCTCAGGCGGAATCTATGGGAGATAGGAGTTGAAGGAGACTGGATTTTGTTGGCCCAGGACAGGGTCCGGTGGAGGGCTTTGGTTAATTCGGTGATGAACCTTCGAGTTCGGTAAGACATCTGGTTGGTTGGGTCCACTATTTGGGAAGCCTGAGGGGAATAGACCTCTGGAGAGACCTAGACGTAGATGGGAGGATAATCTCAGGCGGAATCTATGGGAGATAGGAGTTGAAGGAGACTGTATTTTTTTGGCCCAGGACAGGGTCCGGTGAAGGGCTTTGGTTAATTCGGTGATGAACCTTCGAGTTCCGTAAGCCATCTGGTTGGTTGGGTCCACTATTTGGGAAGCCTGAGGGGAAGAGACCTCTGGAGAGACCTAGACGTAGATGGTAAAATAATCTCAGGCGGAATCTATGGGAGATAGGAGTTGAAGGAGACTGGATTTTTTGGCCCAGGACAGGGTCCGGTGGAGGGCTTTGGTTAATTCGATGATGAACCTTCGTGTTCCGTAAGCCATCTGGTTGGTTGGGTCCACTATTTGAGAAGCCTGAGGGGAAGAGTCCTCTGGAGAGACCTAGATGTAGATGGGAGGATAATCTCAGGCGGGATCTATGGGAGATAGGAGTTGAAGGAGATTGGATTTTGTTGGCCCAGGACAGGGTCCGGTTCAGGGCTTTGGTTAATTCGGTGATGAACCTTCGAGTTCCGTAAGCCATCTGGTTGGTTGGGTCCACTATTTGAGAAGCCTGAGGGGAAGAGTCCTCTGGAGAGACCTAGATGTAGATGGGAGGATAATCTCAGGCGGGATCTATGGGAGATAGGAGTTGAAGGAGATTGGATTTTGTTGGCCCAGGACAGGGTCCGGTGGAGGGCTTTGGTTAATTCGGTGATGAACCTTCGAGTTACGTAAGCCATCTGGTTGGTTGGGTCCACTATTTGGGAAGCCTGAGGGGAAGAGACCTCTGGAGAGACCTAGACGTAGATGGGAGGATAATCTCAGGCGGAATCTATGGGAGATAGGAGTTAAAGGAGACTGGATTTTGTTGGCCCAGGACAGGGTCCGGTGGAGGGCTTTGGTTAATTCGGTGATGAACCTTCGAGTTCCGTAAGCCATCTGGTTGGTTGGGTCCACTATTTGGGAAGCCTGAGGGAAAGAGACCTCTGGAGAGACCTAGACGTAGATGGGAGGATAATCTCAGGCGGAATCTATGGGAGATAGGAGTTGAAGGAGACTGGATTTTGTTGGCCCAGGACAGGGTCCGGTGGAGGGCTTTGGTTAATTCGGTGATGAACCTTCGAGTTCCGTAAGCCATCTGGTTGGTTGGGTCCACTATTTGGGAAGCCTGAGGGGAAGAGACGTCTGGAGAGACCTAGACGTAAATGGGAGGATAATCTCAGGCGGGATCTATGGGAGATAGGAGTTGAAGGAGACTGGATTTTGTTGGCCCAGGACAGGGTCCGGTGGAGGGCTTTGGTTGGTTCGGTTATGAACCTTCAGGTTCCGTAAGCCATTTAGTTGGTTCTGGTTTGGTATTCCTGTAAAGGAATGGATTGCCTCCATTTCTTATTGCTGTTTGTACTCTGATGAGGCGAATGCATTATTACGTTCTATGACCCTCCGTTTGAATACAGATCGGCCGCTGTTCAACATGGAAATTACGACTGCAATTACGTCACTGTGAAGGACATTGCTTTATTATTTATGATACACGACGCTCTGTTTCTGTTCGATCAGTTCTGGTTTTAATGAATCCGTTCTATTTTGTTTAAATTGTTTTGACCTGATGATTAATTTATATCTCTGGCTTCTGCGGTATTTAAAGACGTTTCATAAGTGTCCTCATTAATTAATAACAGGAGGATAACTTGTAATTCCATGCTTTGTAGCACACATTTGTAATAACGTCGTATGCACTAAAGTACATTAACCACACTGCACTTCTCCGTTTCGCCACAACACATTTTCATGCTACGGTTGCTGTGGGCCTTTGCTGTCTTCATTGTCTGCACACTGCATCTGTTTCACGGAAATCAATGCTTTTACAGTACTGTGATGTGTGCCTAAATTCCTTGAAGCCATCCATTTACAGGCGACCACTGAGCTGTTAGAAAAGCTCGTTGCAGATTTTAACAAGTAGCAGTCTCTTTGTTTGTTACTTCATACAAAATTTTATATTTTCTTGTGGTTATTTGTGGTCTTCGTATTTATAACAACTGAGTACTTCTTTTGAAATTGATGCAAATACAAGTCAGTGGTGAGTTAATTATGTAGATTTACTATATCCCCCAGGAATTCCACCCACGTTCTCTGCCCTCACGCCTTATAAATTCAGCATTTTATAATTGTCCTTCCTACAACAACAAAAATGACTCGCCTTTTATTTACAATAGACGTCAGTTTAATCTCAAACAGTCTAAAGTTTCATTTGTAGAGGTTGTTTGAATTTTCTGATCGTGCAGTCCGTTTCATTGAGTCACAGGACACACTTATGTTACAATACAATGCTGTGGATTCTATGAAGTTTTGTATGGTGGCTGCCTGTTTGTGGTTACTGCCAGTTCTGAAACTACAAACATCTTTTTTTGTTTGTTTTTGTAATGCAGAACATACGAAAGCTTCAAGGGAAAAGCACAAAGACTGGTTAAAGTCTACTGACTCATCTGTCGCCTTAACACGTGTTATTTCTCACCACGTGCCTTTGTTCGGTGTAATCCTTTATGAACTACATTCTAGAAGGAAAACCTTTTATTGTCATTAATTTATTGGGGATGGTGGATCATCGCGAAGAACAGAAGTTCCTGCCATCTGAAGGTAAAAATTTGTACTTTTAACTACCATAAGAAAATCAGCAACACATAGGCATGATTGATGTGCGATAGGTTAATTCCGATGGTACATAAAAGGATAGTAAAATATAACCAGATCGTATCTTCGGGAGTGAAATAATATTTGAATAAATTCCAGGTATAATAAGTAGTCTACGGACATTACACATTTGTCGCGAAAATTATGGAAGAAAAAGTGACATTGATAATTGAATTAAAATCATACGGACCGATACGCAATCACTTGATATTCTAGAGATAAGTGTTTCGTCCACTTCCCCAAAATACCAAAGTACCATTTTAATGAACATCCCCAAAGCGGTTTATCTTATCGGGCAACAGATTTAACTGCAAAAGTTAATCCTTGTATTTATATTTGCCCGGTGCCTGCAGCTTTGATACCATATTTCTGATATTAAGAGCTCCGTTCAGTAACTGTTAGAGTTTCAAAGCTATTCGAAATCCAGAGGAAACCCAAATAGCCTAAAATGTCGTAAGATAGCCTAAATAGTAAAATTATCAGTCGATAATTATCTGAACACGAAACATTAAAATTCAGTTTCATTTATTTTAATCCTTCGTAATGTCCTTTGATTTGGATCGTGTATATCTTTTTAGTTTACTTTTGCACTGCCCTCTTATAATATCTGCACCTAACCTAGCCTAACGTAAAATAATCTAACCTAAACTTCCCTCACACCTTATACTAATAAATTAGTAGCACCTGTTAATTTTATACCACCACCTACTTGTAATTTTATTTAGACATTTCTCAGTGTTCAGTGCTGTTAAAATCCATGTCTGTTTTAATTTATTTAACTGCAAAAACTTCGATGTCACTTTAATGTAGTTAGCATATTTTCTCGCCAAACATCGGTATTGCACGGAGGGGGTTGTGTGTGGATCATCATTTCTCAGATCAACTTGAAAATCCCTACCTTCCGCCTTACTACACCCCCTATTTTAATTTCTTATACAGTACAACACTCCTTACACAACTTGTTTTGTCTCGCAATAAAACACTTATAAGCCCATTCTTCCTGCTTTTGAAAACATTTCTTCGCTTTTATCTGTCGTTGGATTTTTACGTAACGAATTTACATTTCCTGATGATATTATTGCGTTCAGATTTCCAAGTAAATGTAAATTGATGTAGTTCCGACCGCGGAGTGATATCAAAAATACAAGCACAGTCTGTGTGTAAGGGCCTAGGCTTTCTGCAAGACTTATGGAACTTGTACAGCTTTCGCTCTCAACAGTAGCTACTGTGTGAGGTATCCAGAAAACTCTTACACATTTTCATCGCTTGGAGGCAGCACCATCGCTTTGGAGTTTATCTAAAACACTACACTTCCTTTTATAACATTTTCAAAAGTCACTCATGCAGAAAACCGTTCAGTGGAATTCAAGTTGCTTTCTTACGTACGTAAAGATCGTGGCAAAAACATTAGCTACTTTGAGATGTCTGTAAATACGTAATAAAACAGGCTAAAAGACAACTAATATATTGTAAATGACTGTAATGGAAAGAATAAGGAGGATCAGTTGACGAAGATTGAAGAATAATGAAGAATGTAATGGCGAAAGTTAAGATAAATTCGATATAGGACAAACACAAGAAAGAGTAGTATAATTAAACATCAGAATCTGGGTATATTTTGAATCGATGTCAACGTAAGAAATACATAACGTCATTGGCCAGAGTCATTCTCAAGGGAATATAATGCTTTCAGCTGGTCAACAGATTCTCCGGCTTTTAAAATAGTTCAGCATTTTCTTTTTGTTGTTTATGTTTTTCTTTTGTACATTTTACTATTTTCATTGATAGTTTCGATTTAATACAATTCGATTGGACTCACGAAAATAAATATCCCTGTAATAACTCAAGAACCCACGAAGGTCAGGTTGTGTTCATTGTCGAACATTACCTGGCATCTCGTGCTTACTTAACTATCCAGAATGAGTTTAGGGATATATTTCTCGATTGTTATGTGTCACATAAATCGATATCTCATCTCGTAAGCCGTTTCCGTGACACTGGGACCCAACACCGGCTTGAATCACGCGCTTTGCCGCTGTGTGTACCTGATCGGTTTCATGAGTCTCGATGTCCCAATACACCGCCCCTCATTAATTCGATGCGTCAGCCTTTCAGTGGTGAACGAGAACCTTGGCTCTGCGTTATATTCGCGAGGTAATCAGTTCTTTGCCGTCCCATGGGCCCCTAGTAATTTCTACATGAGCGCCGTGGCAAACAGACGAATTGAAACCTAGCGGGGGATAATACATAAACCTACGCAAAATTCGATCTTACATGTCTTTATATAATTGAAAATAATGCATCTTTAAAATGGTTCCTTTTTCCCGTGTCGTAACAAGGGATAACAGACAAAAACAATTTCTGAGGTGCGTGATGATTTGCGGTCACATGACAGCGTCGTCTGGGACATGGGTTTGAATCTTTCTAAAGGCATTGATGTATGTACGCGTGTTTTTCTATTTTGTGCTGTTATGTGCAGGTAGAGAGGAGTCCAAGAGAATGTTAAAAAATTCTAAATAGTTTAATAAATCACTCATTTGTGAAATGGTCAATGTCCTTCAAGGACTATACAGCCACAGAGTAAGTAAATAAGTAAGAATGTAACTTGATAACAGCTCTGAAGAATGATCAAGTCGATTCGGAGCCCAAGTTTCATTAAGTTTAATCCGTGCCTTATAAACTTCAGAGCGTTCGAATTAATTATTAACAGTGCTACATCGTGTGTATATAACCACGTTTTTCATAAGTCACGTTAATTCACTGGGAATGTGTTTGATGTTTTTTTTTATTTGACGAATTATACTCGCAAGGTCCACTAATACATTCATCACTCCGCCAAACCTGAGATTACGTATCTCGGAATTCGGTAGTGTTCAGTAAAATTTGAAGGAAAAAATTAACGTAAAGATTTGTAGTCCGCCAGTTTTAGACAAAAAATCGTATGTTGTAACAATCTTAATTCTTAGCCGAATTCGATGTGACATTCTTGACAATTTGACGCAAACCTCTGTCGTATTTGATTGGCTCAGGAATGAAACCGTATGATCGGAACAAGGACTTCGCCACTGGCTTACAGTCATCGGATGACAGCGACTCTTAGCGTATTATATATGCAGTCACATGCAACCTCATGGCCGCCAGCACTCTCAACTGTTTCCGGTGCAAGATTGACGAAAAATGATTTTTAAATCTAAATAATACAGTCTCTGGTTTGGACGAAGGAGTCTGCCACACGCTAGTCTGAAGACCAGAGGTTTCTCGAATGTTATCGCCATGTAGTCTCGTAGACATTCACCGACGTTTCAGAGGTACTTACTGTTTCCATCGTCACAGAAAAGTCATATTCATCATTAACAAACGCTAGAACATGAATTTTCAACACTTCAGATGAATTTCTTCTCGAAATTTGTATTGCAGATGAACACAGACGGTTTTCGAACTCTGTCGTTATATTTTCCAGTCCTGAGTAGAACCATCCCACCTAAAAACGTAAAAGAGAAACTGATTTCGGATTCAAGAGATAAAAGAATTATTAGATATTAATCTGTTATATAATTTAAAGAAGGTTAAATCAAAAGTTAAAATGCATATAGCTTGAATGAATGCGGGGGGGAGAGGGGAGACATCTAGGTAGAACCACGAGGTTTTTTCGAAGCCCTGGAATTGGAATGATAGTTGAATAGATTTCTAAATGTAGAAATTGCATGTCTGAGACCCATGTATAGGTATACATTTCGTTCTGTAGATTGAATAATAGTTTGCATCGGTTTAACTGTCTGCAAACATTTCATTATTCAGGGGTTCTCGTGAACGTACATGGAACATTCATTAATTTGAGGAGGCAGGGAATAGTAAACCCTTTCAGCTACTTGTGTTACGGAGTTAGAAGGTTTCTGTTTCGATGTTTGCAAGGGAGTCCTTGTGATTTGATAGGCCTATGTTGCTGTAATTATGGATGAATTTTACCTACGTTGGCGTATTAATCTCTCATTGTATAACATATTCACTCTGTCCGTCGAATTGTCCACCAGATAACGCCTACGTATCTGCCACTGTGATGTCTGATCCGTTATTGCAGGGCACCTGGTTGTAATGTCAGCCAGTGCGTCGTTAATGGAAAGGTAAATGCAGATCGCCATGTATATTACCCGTGGGCTTACAAGAAGTTCATGGGGACTGTCATGACGAATTAAAATTTATCTTTTTCATTGTCATTTCCCTCGTAAATCGTGGTTAAATCCCAGTTTGAATTTTTTGTGACAGACATTATGTCTATATTTACACTGTAACAGTAAGCAGGTTATCTCGCGGTCACTAGTTCGCGTGTCAAATATCCTGATTGATTTTTTTCTCAGTACCCGTAGCGTGTGAGGGCTTCTTTAACTATAATAATAATAATAATCCCTGCATGCTGGTGACAAGGTTCAAACGGTGACCCTCCAGCTCTGTTGCTACGACCTTTTAATCTGTAACATGTAAGACAATAGACAGGAAATGGGAGAATAAGAAGACTTAATCTAAGATTATGAGTTCATTAATGCAGTCTGTGGGAAATAAGGTTGGGTTACACGGGAAATTTACTTCATCTGCTGTCAGATTAATCTTAGCTCAGAAAAACTCTTAAGTTATAAGTTTAAAGCCGTAAGTTTTAAAAGTAATCGTTAAATCAATTGTAAGTTGCCATTATAACAACACTCCGAATAATTGCTGATCACAAATTACACGTTACTGACACAGGACAGCACAACACAGAAAAACGCGGACAGACATCCATGGCTTGAGTGGGATTCGAACCCACGGTCCCAATGACCGAGCGTCACAAGGCCCACGCCTCAGACCCCATCGCAATGTAACGCAGGTATTGAGTGAGTAATTTAACTACGCATTGTCAGTTTCCGAGGTAACTTGGATGGAAATAAAAGAGAGAATAATTTTGTTGATTTTGGTTGGTGACATGCAAGTTTGCTGTTGAAGAATAACCTTCCTGGAAATAATTGGGAGTGAATTATAAAAACCCATAGCAGGAGGAAGTATACCCAGACGATGTCCATAGAATATCCGCTGTCAGATGTTCGAATTCTTTACAAAAAAAACCTCTAACAACATTGGGCTTAAGTTCCTCGGCACGCGATAGACGCATCGAGGAACTTTGTTAGTCATCGCAGGGCCCTACTATTTTACGATAGTCAGATAACGGATAACACGATAGACTGACAGCTTGGAAATAGGAAACATTCAAAGAGTATGGGATTTGTGAGGTCCTAAATGATATTGGTCTATCATATGAAAATTGATATTTTGGAAGGCGAATGTCCCGTGTGTTAAATGGTTTGAACTCTTCTATGATGAGATCCAGCGATGGGTTGTTATATTAACTGCGTCGAACTTTCGATTTGTGGTACCAGAAGAGGATGTCTCGTTTGCTTGGGCCTATGACAGAATAACGTGACTTCAGGTATCGCAGGTTTTAATTTGCCGCACGAGAGGCCAATTTTAATGAGTTTCGGCCGTAGTCTGTTAATTAGTTTCGTGGCTAAAAATGTTTTTTGGTTTGTTTGATACAGACACTGCTTACAGATATTGAAAATTTATTGTTTGCTAAGGTCTGGTGTTATAATATTAAAATCAAATTTAATAATTCGTCATGATATTACACGTTTTGGTTTGATCGACGTTGTATGCAGAACGTAACATTTAGCGTCTGTTTTCGTACACGCACTTAAATGTTATGTTGGTGCAATCAGGAACTACGTTTTCGTAATTTTACCCCGTATACGACACTAACGGTAACAGTCTTCTGTACATAATTTCAAAGGGCCGTCCAAAAATACTGAATCTTAATTTAGGTTTTTGACATATGAAGATTTTTTCTGGTAAATACACTTAAAACATCACAATCTGTTTCCGAATTACGTTTCTTTCTTCTGCGTGAAAAGTGAGCCACGGATTTTAAAATCGCTTCAACTCATGATTCCTGATTACTTCTTCAAATTGTGTCGGCAAGATGCTGAAATTCTTTAACACATAATGTGTGCTGTGTAAAGTGTTCGTTAACACAGTCCTCATTCATGACGTCAGCAGATTATAATTTCTCCTGTGTTATCTTCAGTATTAATTGTAACCATGTTAATACTGACAAAATATGATAAATGATCAACAGAAGAACATTTTTTTTAATTCTTTATCTCCAGATGGAGAAGGTAATGAGTCATTTCATGCAACTTATGAAATTGATACAATTTCGCTGCTATAGTCTTGACGTGTCTAGTATACCAATAGGCGTTCGATTACATTTTTAAGATTTTATTGTACTTCAGCGCTCTTATTGGTGCAGAAGAACTAATTCGATCCAATAAAAATGAGCAGGATACTGTCAGCTGGAATAAACATCGAAACAATTGTAATATGAGGATTAAGTGGGGAGTGAAGATGGCAAAAGTGATGCTGGGTGCCTAAAAATATCGTCACACGAAACGTTCATCCAGCAAACTTAAACAACACGCGTAGAATTCGTGATTAGAGCAGCAATTTATTTTCAAAATATGTGGTAACAGCCCGAAGAAACTTTTCCTGTTCCCACGCCATTGAAATGTAGTAAATATAACTGACAGATTTTCACGAAATTTGAACCACGCGTTCTTCCGTCGTGAATCACATCGCACCTAATATTTTCATTTTACTGAAATCGGCAATAATAAAATTGCCGGTGTACGAACATTTTTGGCGGTAGAAATATTAATTTATATTCTTCGAAATATTTATAGAACGATAATAATGTAATTTTTATTTTGTTGTAGATCGTTGACCAAAAATGGCAGCTACATGAAATATATGTGTTCTTTAATCGAAAAGTTCGTTTGTCGGTGGCAACCTTTGGAGGATAGGTTTGTGAAATTTAGAACAACATGAACACGTGTGATAAATTTCTTGTAATTCAACACTTTCAATTTGACGAGTTCGCAGAACTTTGAGTTTATGACCGACAAATATAACGTAGGCAAAATCTGTATTTAAAAACATTTTATAAAATAATAACTATGATAATAATAACATAAAAAGTTTAGAAATGAATTAATAATTTAATGATTTATGTTCGGGTCCAACACGCAAGCCAATGTGCTCAATCATATTTTATTTTTTCACTATAAAATTGTTAAAAGCTGAATTTTTTGTTACCAACACAAACTTTGTAGGATAAGAATCAGATAATTATCTTCATAACTTTTTGCCTTAATTATGAACTTCTATCGTGATGTAAGTAAGACAAGATGTCTGGGGGAATACACGTAGGAAATGATAAACTAATTTAAAATTACACCTGGGAAAATTGAAAAGGATATTATAAAAATAAATTGATGTCTTAGATATGAAAATGAGGGCTTCTTTTAACGGAAAGGTGACATGAATAAAACAGTAAGGTTTTGTGGATACGGCGATGAATAAAATAAATACAGCAATTAAAATCATCAATCCCATGATCGGCTAAGCGACTGCTAGATTTCAAAGAGGACTATGTGCTGTATAAAATGGTGATGTTATAACTCCCGTGATTAATGGTAAGTTAAGAAATACATTCACATCACAACCTACGTAATTGTTTTGGTAACTTAATAGGGGGACGATTGACGCACGAGTTTCTCTCCTGGAGCGAAGTTAGAAGGGAATCCCTGGAGGTTTTTGGGGTATAGATGATTTTCTCAGTATCACGTGCTCAGGCAGTGTTAGATAACGTATCAGCTTAGTGGTAGAACTATGATTGATGATATTTTGGTCTTAAACCGCGTTATATTAAATGTGTACCGCGACTGCATTTGTTGATCGAGCTCGCAAGAGTTACATCAAGTTCCTGTCATGATAATAAGCTGCCCTCATTGCAAGAGTGGCTCAAGGTGGCGCTTGAATCGTCATTGTATATATATATATATATATATATATATATATATAAACTTATGCTTTATTGGATTTCGTTTTCGAAGGATTTAAATGCCTGTCGTGTGTTCATGTCACATAATTTACAACTATAATTCGAATTGTCAATCATCCGTAAATATCTGTTCCGTCCTACGTCAGAAAAAAGTTAGTGATATTGTGAAAATTTATTTAAATATTTTATGTATATGTCAGTTAAAAATCATATTTTAGTACATTAATAATTTTACCTACCCTGAATATCTAGTCAATATGATATTAACGAGAGCCTTTTTAACGTAAATACTTAGAAATTCCTTATAAACGCAAGAATTCAGCTGTTTCAAGAAGAATAAGAAGAAATATGTACCAGAACAGGCGTATCGATTGACCTGGCGCTATTATCGACATTAATCAACTCAATTCTGAACGTTTGTGACGATGAAGAGTTGTTGAAGCAAACTGTTTTCTAGACATTATCCATCGTCCAATACTTGATAAAATCAAATCAATAAAACCACGAAGATGAGAGTCTATCTTCGTCTTCAGGTAAGACCTATTCTGTTGGAGGGACTAGCTCTGTCGATTGGGTATAAAATTTGTAATCCTATTTGTGTATTTATTATTTATGGAGGTCGTAAAATTCCTGAAGATGGGTGTAATATATTTAAGCTTCCGTCGAGTTAGTGTTGGCTTCGCAAGGAACGTGTCGTCTTGTAGTGTAAGGATTACGATATTCTGGTTTGTAAGTCCGCGCTTTCATAGCCATGAGAAGGATAAAGGAGGCACGCAACAAATTAATTTTAAGAGTGTCCGTGCTATGTGGTGGCGCTGTCAGCAAAGTTGACAACGTGGCCAGCTCCATTCGTGGCTCATAACAATGTCACGCCACGCTTGCCAACAGGCAAAGATTAAATGTCCGGCAACGCAGGGAAATTCACGAAAAATCTATTACAGCATAGAAAGATGTAGTAAAATTTGAATATAAAAAATTAAGTCGCGTGTTCAATGGATATTAGAAACACCGGTATTTATATTTATTTTTATAGTTTTAATTTGATAACTTGTTTCATTGTTTTATAATGACGGTCTGATAACAAACGCTTAACGTCATAAATCAGGGCGAGTTATAGAAAACTTAAAACAATTGCTACATTGCATAAGTAACTATTGATATGAAAATACTGATCAGAATTAATTAATGCCTTAATGCTAATAAGTAGGCCTTATATAATGACCACATTAACCCTTTGAAGCCGAAGATCGTCTGAATATTATTTATGAATTCAGTCCGTACCGCGAAGAAAACACTACACCTCACCATTACGAAAATCAGCTGGTTAACCCTTTTAAGCCGAAGCTCGTCTTCATAATATTTACGAATCCAGACCGTACCGCGAAGAAAACACTTCACTTAACCATTAGAAGTCGAATCAGGCGGTACCACATAAGATTTAACAAAAGAACATCCCGGTCAAAGCCTTAATAAACTGTAGATTTGGCCCATATGAGTGAACACATTTGACGCTGTAATAGAAGTTTAATGATACAACGTGATCTTGGGTACCCTGGAGATGGAGGTAGCAGTGTTAGTAACTACCTAGACATCTGCACAGTATCGAACCCAGAAGTTCAGAATCTAAATAACATAGATGTATTTCTTTTATGTGATGTTCAGTCAAAAAAAATTGTACCGATTATTACGTAAGGTTAAACGAGGTAATCACACACGATGCGTGCTGATGGTACCACCTCACGCATGAAAACACCAACTAGGTCCAGAGCCATTTGGTGTTTACGTTCAAAACTCGCTGTGTATTTCTCAGGCGCCCAAAGTAACCAACGTGTGCGTAGTTCTCCCATCCATATGCATGCATTTCTTGTTTCATGCCTTAAAAGTATTTCGTAGGTAGCGATTTCAAATCTCGACCTCCTGAGAAACTTTGTAGTCTTTCCTGGGGAACGCTTTGAAAGATTTAAAAGCATTCGACGCCATTATTACATTACTTGAAAAGGTTACGTTACATTAACCTTTAATATATTTACTCATGTATTCGCTTTAAAACTTTTGATCAGTACGCTGGCATTCTCCGGTTGCTTGTAGTTGCAAATATTATGGTGGAATAATAACTCTGTTACGTACGCGAAACGAAAATAAAATTACGGCCTGTAGATTCATTTTATTCGTCAGGTGGCTGTTCACATTAGTAGCTATGGCGTGAATCATGATTCACGACGGGGTTATAGGCAGACAAGTGTCAGCTGAACACCTGGTCGGTTCTCCTTTCATTTATTATTCGTGAAAGTTGCGTCAGCTACAAAGGTTGCCTAGTTACTTGGTTAGTCATCTCAATAATTAACTTCAGACGACGTTCGTAGACTGGGGTTTACTTAATACAGATTGCAGCGAGATAGTTTAGTGTTTCTCGTGTCACAAGTACATCCGCCTCTTAATCATTTACGTCACAGAGGGGCAGAGTCCCAGCTCACAAGTTTGGTAATTCGTCATGTTGGCCGTACCGATTATGGGAGATTGAGAAATTTCTCGTTTGCAGTAGCTTGCGATAGCGTAATATTCGTTTATCCGTTCCCGATCATAGATGGTATACGTCTGAGAATTCTACGGACGGACGGACGGACATGTGGTGGTGTCCGCATACGCAAGGACGTATATAAAACATTTGTTTGTGTTATCGTGATGGCGCTATCATATATAACTGCAAACATAATTATATGTTTTTAGTCTCGTGGAACCACCCGAGTGCCGGAGGAACAAGCCAAACTCAGTTGTGTCGCCCGACGACGTTTCGGAGTTTCGTGACTTTGAATTTTAGTTCGCTTTTGCGGGCGAAATTTCATATCACAGATTTGAATCGTGTAAAGAGATTTCGTCACTGCCTGTCACCCTAACTTTAGCCATTAAACTGGCAGTTCTGTCCCAGTGTAACTCTGTCGAGAGCATAAAAGAGTTCTGTTGTCTCCCCATGTCAGACTCTACCTGGTGATCTGATATCACGATACTAAATATCTCGATGTTCGTTCAGTTTCTCGTACCACTTTGCAACACAGGCCATAAGTAGGACACGTACGGATTCTAGTTTATAAAACAAGAATTATTCCACTGTAGGATCATTGCAAACCCCCAGCAGGTGCCGTGCCGTTACAATTATACCCGATGCCGTGCCGTACCGTTGAGTCCGAGTCCTCCCCCCATCTGCACGACGTCGTCTCGCGACGCCAGTCGTGTTGGGACGCTCTGCGGCAGAGGTGTTTCCGCGCGGGTCGGCGTCGGTTAAGCAGCGACGAAAATATTCTCATCACTTGACACATCCGTTGGAGATGTCGTAGTTGTCGTAGTGTGACTGTGTTTTGTTCTTCGCCGCGAAGAGGAAGGAAGTTGGACTTTTGTGTTGTATGGATCGTCGACAGTGTTGGACCGAGCTGGAATAAGACGAGAAGTTATTCACTTGAAACGGTAATTAAACAGGAATTATTTTATATCGCATTTATCTGGGGATTTCTGGTGCTGTAGTTGGCACGACTGAGTGCCGTGTTATGAATATCCTCATGGAGTCTAAGCGCAGGGGGATACATGATACCGTCGTAAAATAAATTGTGTACACCATGCATATTTTTTAATATACATCGAGGACCGGATTTAATTATGTATATTCCGGTTTCGTGAAATATGAAACTTTTCGACCTGATATATGTGCTACCTTTAAAAGTCAGATCCATGCTACATAATTAACAAAAGACTGTTTAGCCTTTTGAAACCAAAGACCATCTAAGTAATATTTAGTAATTCAGTCTGTACCTAAAAATAAATTCTCCATTACTTACGTATATCAATTGGTTAACATTCTGCAGGGAAATAATTTATGTTTGTAGTGGCAACCAAATATAAAGCGTAATTATAAAATGCAGACAAACGGATTGTTATCGCAGGTGGAAGACTTATTTAAACTGTTAATTATCTGAATGGAGAAGCTGATAGTCACTCTACTGATCAATAGAAAATACCAACTTTTTATGGATTTAGAAGTGTAATTCCTTAGATCACAAATGTTTTTGTAATGAGATTAATTGAAATGGTAACTAATTATGATAGTCCTTGCAGTTTAGAAAATGGGGCTCGCTTGAATATTGGAAGATATAAAATGGCATTTTGTGATTTTTCCCTCCACTCGTATTGTCCAATGAAACTGTTTATTGGATGTGTTTCATGTAAGTCCTGTCGAACATAACCTTATTCTCCGTTTGCGCAACAACACAGTTTTAGTCGGTTATCACAAGTGCCTTAGAAAATCAAAGGGAAAAGATAACTTATAATTGAAAACAGGGAAGGTTTTTGTGCGCTTCAAAAGACGGCGAGAATTTTTGCTCTGTGGACATAAACACAAGTGGTCTGTTTCTATTTTTCTTACAGAATATTGTTTAAGTATTTTTTTAAATTTAAAGTTCAAGGTCATGTGAAACCGTAAGCATTATGCAAGTAGATTCTCAGTTTAATGGACTACTCGTGACGTACCACCAAAGATTATGAATAAAGTGAAGTCTCGCTTTTGTCATTAATGTGTTCATTACGATTAAAATCTGTTATAATTCCTTATTAATACGCTGTTTTCATGTAAGTTCGCGTCTGTCTTGACTCTTAATTGTTATCATTAAAACTCTGCAATTCATTAATGCTTAACGTGCATTATAATTGTTTACCCAGCTGTCTAACTACAGTAATATGGACAAGCGTAGGGAGGCAACGGTGGCGAAGCCCCACACATTCAAAATTTCGGAACCTGTTGGCGGTGACTGGTTAGCTTCAAGCTTCGGCCATTTTACTCCCAGAGAATTTCTTTTGTCGATTTTGGGGCCGATAGAAAATGTTTTTCCTGCCTGGAATTTAACCCCGATCAGTATAATGACTTCACAGTTTTATGATGCTTTGTATTCTCTTAAATATTGTCGCATTATTATCAATGTGGCATGCTGGAGTAGCTGAAAGAATGGTGAATAACCAATCACAGGCTCCCAAGAAGGGCTTTTCTTTATTTTAACATCATGCGTTTGAATAATTGTTAATATAATAACCAAAGTAGAATGGATTCTGTCGTCTAACGGTGGATTATTAGTGGAAAGTTATTGCTAATTGTCAGTGTTGTTTTCTAACGAAAAATTCATGCATTTGTGGAATTAAATGTTTATGAGACTGGTAATTTGACTTATCACACAGAATAAATCTTACAGTAGTAACTTAAAATGGAGACATTTCACGGCTTATTTTTTAAATCTTGCAGATGTTTCAAACAAAGCGTGTGAAAGATTTTAAATGTTTCAACCGGCCCAGCCCTAATTTGATTAATTTTATTGGACACGAAAACATGATTTTAATATTATCATTTTCATTTTCTGTGACTTGCTAAAGAGAAGTGTGAGGATATTTGACTCACTGTGACGATCTCATAAGTCTCGTTTGTGTCTTTATTTTTTATCATTTTAATGATGATAGAATAAGTACAATATATTCGCTATAAAGAACGTGACACTTCGTTCAATATTTCTGAAAGTCGCCAATAGATAGAGTTCCTTATAAAACGAAATGACAAACATTTGGTGACCATCAATAAACTTTTATAAAATTGATTTATTACAATAATTATCAGAGAATTATTATATGATAATTATACTAAACTGTTCATTGTTAATAAAACTAATCTAGCCAGTAAGAAAAACGTCGGTTTCGTCTTTTAACCATCTGACGCGTCTGATCGCCTCCACAAGATTTTATTGCGTAAATAGTGTTTCTATCTTGAGACTGCATTAACCTTTCGCATATGACAGAGCCCATGTCACTCCGGAATTTGAAACAGTTTCATTCATGCGTCATATCCGCTTGACTCTGCGCGCACGAGCGGTAAAAGAGCCGCACGGCGACCGCTGTTTGCCCGATCTTGTTGTAACTGAATAGGTGAAAGGACCTGCACTGTACAGTTCGGCACAGTTTCAACAAAATCCATACCTCGACTTATAAGCCTAGAGCACACGCCAAATGTCTCCATAAAAATCGAGCTCCTAACTGAAAAGAAAAGGCAGACAATGCGTTTATTTCACCGTCCGTGTGCAAATGCAACAAAAATATGCGGTTGCGGTAGTTTTACCGCTGCGGCAGGAAAACCGCTGGTGCCCGCTAGCCCCTACCGCCTTCAGAGGACGTCGTAGGAAAACGCTGAGCAACAAATAATTCCGATCTGGATTCTGAACCGCTTCTGTCTTGTAGGCTGCCTACTGAACGGACACTGATTTTTATCTGACAATTAATGTACCGCCTAACTTCTGTAAGGGAAATTAATTAATGTTGAAGGGAATAGTGTGGAAGACATTCCTTAGAGATTTGTCGAATACGCGAACAAGAGCAGGTGAGACGTGTTCACATAAATGTGTTTTAACATCCAGTATTATTTTCGAACACTCCTACAATTAAAACAAAACATTTTTCCCTAATCTTACGGCAGTGTGCGAGTAGTTCTTGGTCTGAGGTGTTTATCGGCACGGCAGAGAGACCTCTGCCGAAGTGTGACAGAGGTTAGATCTTCGTAACGCACCTAACTGAATAAGTTCCGCCCGTCCTTACCCCAGAGGAAGGAGGTTTCCACCTTTCGAAACGCATTACTCTCAGACGCTTCTCTGTACAGACAATCGGCATTCAGGTCACCCAAGAGTCCGGTAGTGCCGTGGGTTCGAAAGGCCATTGCGTGCGTAGAGGCATTATTGATGACGTAATTATACGCATTGCGTGAACTGCAGTCGAAATGATCGCGCGTGCAGTTGCTGCTGACGACCAAGGGGTGTCTCACACGGCTGTGGCAGCCACATCTGTCCCACCCTTCATACGTCATCTATTCCCCTTTCTGTCTTTTCTTTATATTCGTTTTAATCTGTGTTTTCAACGACCGCGCGGTTCGTCTCTCTTTTTCCTAAACATTGTTCATGTCTTATCCATCCGCCTCTGTTTAGAACAGGAACACTAAGAGAGAGACTTCTACTGAGTGATCCACTGTAGTCGGCTTCGTACACCACACTGTCACTTCACATCGTGTCCCACATTCATACGGAGGTCCTTATTTCGAATGTTGGATCGGGGGCCGGGTGTCGTGACATAGGTGTTCCTCAGTAACTTCAAGAAAATTGTGAGGCAACTATACAGTAACTTCCAAGTCTCTCATGTCTTTATTTAACCTGCGGTTTAAATGAGTGTTAATAAACAAAAATTAACAAGAAGGATGGATTGACTACTGACTTATTTAAAGATGGCTTCTAAACTGCGTGAGTTATGTAGGTAGGATCCGTGTAAGAATTGTAAGATATTATAATTTTAATAATCATTTGTGAAATCTCGCACAGTCCACAGTATGTTATGTGTCTGATATAGCTCAACAAATTCTTTTTGTCGTCATTGTTTCAAATGTTTAAGCATCGAAAGGCGTAAGAGCACACATTCCACTTCGAAGCAATGTAACAATCTTGATTAGCAGAATAAATCCTCTGCAATGTCTCTTGATTCAGATTCATCTTCGTCATGGTGAGTTCCATGCTTTATTTTCTTAAGTTGATGCAAATTGCCGGTGAAATAATCTGCTCAGCGTAGCGCCTGTCAGATTTGCTACGTTCATAAAGAATGCCTTTAATGACGTAGGCCTCTGATCTGTGTTCAAGGTCTGAAAAGTCACTGGACTACAGCAACTGGAAAAGCCCAGTTTTCGATGACGTGAATCAGTAGTTTCGAGTATAAGGGTGCTGACGCTTTAGATAATATTGATTTACAGATCCAAAAATATTTCGTCGATGATCAGATTTCGATCGTCCGTTAGCTTACGACGCAGATACAAAACGACGCTTTCAATTTAGACGCCTGGAATCTCTTACATCCTAAGAAATCCGGTTTAAGAATTCAAGGTCAACTTCCGGTTATTTTGAGATTTTCACGTAAAAGGAAAGTTCCACTTCAATTTCTTTTTGCTTCGGAATTGTCATTAATCTCTTCTGATCGAGGTTATAGAATGACACGAACAAATAAGAGGATTGTGCACCATAAAACTTTTCCTTTATGCTATAATCTTACAGCAGAAAACATATTTAGCCAAAAATGAAATTCCATTGTTGGAATGTACACGATTCTCCACCGATATCAAACAATTCAACTGAAACTATAAAGATCATTGAGACAAGGATCTGGAGGTATTACTGAAAGAACTTTTGGAAATCGATTTCCATCGTGACAAAGAAATTTGGATTTGATTACGTTGAAGGTGGTGATAAAGCAGTGACAACGTTTTGCACAGAGTAAGTAATTTCCAGGGTCGTATTATAACGTTATTTACAGCTCTGTGTGTATTTGGCGCTATTCTGTAAGGACTCCACGTTAAAGGGTGTCTCTGTGGCATATTTGAAGTCCAACTCGTAAGGAAGTACCTCCAAGGTATATTGGAACTTATCCTATTCAGACTCGGGTTGTGGCAAGTACCAATTCTCTTGAGATGCTAATTGTAAGGGGGGGTTAGAAGAAGAGGGGGCCCAGAACTGCGTAGGGGGGGGGGGGAATTTCACATTTAATGGGCTTCTCAGTCAACGTTCAGAGTGGCTGAATGTTGGAGTACACGTGGATCTCAGCTATAGTGGGATACTTTAAGTTAACAAGCTGCATTGAAGTTGAGTTGTAGAAGTGATATTACGGAATTCGTACTTTTTTCTGTCACTTATCTGTAATCACAGATTAAAAAATCCATCCGTATTGCGTACTGTGAATAGTAAGTACACCTTGACCAAAGAATTCGTTACAAGTGTCGAAAGCTAAGTATTTAACAAAATATTTTAAAGATGGCTGTCATCTGAGTTGTAGGGCCGTCTAGTCTGGTAGAAGTTTACCGACGTTTAAGATGTCCTCAGAATGAGTAAGGCAGCAAGGGTATCTGAAACGTCGGTTAATTAACAGAGTACACGACGCTACAACCTAGAAGGCAGCCATCTTCTTGGATGGACACACAATAAACTCGTGTAGTGTTTTCATTGGAGACATTGGAAAACGGTCACTTTCAAGATCAGGATATAGAGGGATGGAATATTTCGAGAAGTGATGTGGACGGAACAAGCTCTGATTCGTGTCGAGTGGTGAGTTTTTATGTTAAAAACGTAAGCCTCTCTTAGGTTATTTCCCCACTCGCTTATTTTAGAACGCTGTAATAAGGACATTGGAGCATGACGAATATTAAATTCCTAGGATTAGTAGGCCGTTTCGGAATAATTGTAATGTGTATGAAGTAGCCTTGGTCCGAACGACGGATATATTATTCTGTAATAGGAATTTTTGTGTTATATTACGTGCATTGCAGACGAACCATGCATCTTGAGTAACTTGCTTTGAAGAATTTTCTGTCTTCCTCATAGGATGCTCCTGCAAAATGATGCAAACAGGTATATATATGACACTGTCAGCGTGTTAGACAATAAAGAACGATTAATTCGATAGGATTTTGAAGTTATAGCTTTATGTGGGGTACAGTCTAGAAATTTACCTGGAGGGACTGAGTAAAACCACGAAATACCACAGTCAGGATAGCAGATTTCCATTCCGATATTTGAACACGTGACTTCCTGAGCTGTCTGATGTAAATATTATTTTCCTTGAGAAAGAAACTGAAGTTCCTAGTGTTTCAGGTTCGGTTATGTTATGATATCCTTGGCGTTTAAAATTCCATGGATATATTTTAAAAAGCTTTGCCTAAAACTACGATAAGGTTGTGGTAATTTAGTGTTGTTGATTTCAGTAAATTAATATTATGAAAACGAGTAAAATATTGCAATCCGTGTAATATCTGAGAATCAACCACAGAATATCTTGTACTCTAATCTACAGGGTGTTTGGGAAGTAAGTAGACATTGAGAAATGGTTATAACCTCTATATTTCCAATGCATAGCGATTATTTAATGCCTACTTACTTCCCACCCACCCTGTATATTGCTATATCAATTAAGAGGCAAGTTTCACTTTTGTTTCGGATTATATCTGGTTTGTTATTTGGAATGGTTCTGTCTGTTTCGACTTGTTGGTTCCACAAAATAGTTATTTGGTTATCCTGACTTGTATCAACTGCCTTCGGGATGTGTTCATGCAGATGCTTCTTTCTAGCTTAACCACAGTTTTCCTGCATAAGTTAAAATGCAGCTGAGTACAGACACGATATGTCTTCGTATATATTTCTTTTTTTGCCAGTATTATTAGTATTAGCGTCCTCCGTACTAATGTATTTTTATATTCTGCTTATTTTATCTTGTGTTTTTATTGTATTCGTGTGCTCATGTCTCGTGCTTTATCTGTAATAGGCCTTCTGGCTACTGATACAGCATACTAATAATAAAGAATTGAATTATTGGTGGTTGTTGTTGTCTTATTGGGGTTGGGATTACGAATAGTAACAACAAATTCCTTAAAACAGCCTCCATTTTGTATGAAGAATTTTAATTTGCCGACGTTAACAGAATTTTTATAATTTTGAGAACGATACCTATGTTTGTCCTAGTTCAAATCCTGTTCTAGGGCACATAAATATATAATATCTTCCAGTGCAAATAGCCTAGAAGACGTCGAATTTTATATCGTAAATGACTTGTGTGCATTAGTGCTCAACAAGTAAAATGTGTTGAAATCAACCGTGAGATAGTGAGACGTTGCGGCAGAATATAAAATATTTTGAGGACTTGGTCGGCACTGTACATATCAAAATTAATTAGAATTTTCCGTGGCGACTACTTTGTGTCGTCGTTTAGTGTAATTTAAATAAATAGGACAGGACAATTTGCAAGCCATACCGGAATGCACGCACGCAGAATTACATACTGACATTTTCATTGTTCCTGTGTGATCCAAAAAAGAAAAAAACGCCTCGCTGATATAATCACATATGGTAAATAGATATTCAAGTGAAATGTTTGTGCTCTCGTTTCCAAATTATTTAACATAACTTTGAATTATTTAAACGTTTGTTTTTAAATTATTTCGCTGTAGAATTCCTCTGTACATGAAAAAATAATTTACAAAGTTATTGTATTATAAACTGAAGTATTACATATCTAGTAATGTTGAGATATCGAAAATTCATATTAAAATATTTTGCTCGCGAACGCAGCTTTATTAAATATATTTAAAGTACCGACAGAATTAGGGACTGCTACTACTGTTGCAGAGTCAGCCGTTGACAAAGGTTGACCATAATCTCACTCAGGGTAGTTACATTTTATGTTTTCTGGATATATAAACAATTTATATTGAAATTTATCTTAACACATTTATTTCAAAAATATTCGTAAAATGAAAGGTTTTGCCTTCTTTAGACAAACGGTTGTCATTTTAAAATTTATTTCAAGATGACCCCGCGATCCCAGTGTTTTGGCGCCCTAGTCCTGAACATCATTGTGGTCGGCTAATTATGTAGTGCAAGAACTAAAATTAATTAAACATGACAAGTGCCGAGGTGTGATATATACTTTTATTGTACGAAGACCGAACTTAGAGGTCGAATGATTACAATTTCAGCATGGTTTTTGGGATGCCCTGGGTTCAAATCTTGACACTGGGACTGGCTCTTCTGATAGGTTGTTCGTGATTTTCTTTGTTTTAAAAAATCATGGATAGGACTTTAAAATAACCAACGAACACATCCTTTTGCGATTCGTTCATTATTTATCATATCATTTTACGCTATAAACTTTTAAGTGCTGACAGTGTATTGAAATAAATAATAAATAAACAAGATTATACAAAAAATCTTTAAACGTGTTGGAGACTCCGGTCACGTGATTGCCTCCTCCTCTTCTGAATACAACTTTTTAGTTCGTATGTTAATGTCGTTTGTAATAAATGTTCAAGCCTTTCACATGTTTAATGGGAGCCTGTGAAAATTACATGTAGAGGCGTGTTGTAAGTAGCAATCAAACATAACCTAATGTGATATAAATCTGTCGCCTTGGTAGAGCAAACTGTGAAAATTAATACAGACTAACTTTTAGTATTACGTCTTAAAAAATCCAAATTCAATTTTGCAAATTCATCTGCTCTGACTCTGCACGCAAAGTGACAGGAAAATAAAATTGTTTCAGAATCGTGTCCGTTATAATACTCGCGTTAAAATACAGGGTGACTGAAAAACCGCGACGCATTCCAGATACGTGTTCTATTTGGCAAAATGTATATATCAAGTGTTCGGAATGTGCATCGTTTGACGGATATTATCCAAAATACGTAACGTCACTTAGCACCGTATTTCGACCGAAACGGTTTCTGTCCTGAGAGCTACCTGTGTTACTGAGGCTATTCACCAGACGAGATAATGTCGATTTTCATTGTAAAGAATAATCCACAAACTCATTCTAGGAAGTTAAGTTAGAACGAGACGACAGGTTCTGTTCAAAAATGAAGACACCTTACGCTTTTAAAAAGACAACCTCGCACTTCGAACAGGTTACATCATCACGTGATATAGTGTTCATTAATCCAATATAATTGTATTGAATTGCAGTCATCAATAAATATTTTAATAAGGGTTGCGTGACTTCGATTAGCTTATATTAAAAAACCTCACATTTTAACAAATGTAATTTATCCATCTTCAGTGGTTCGACAATTGTAATGATATAAAATTCACGAACTTCCTAAACTGAACGCGTAATAAGGATGTCGTGGCAGTTTATCTGTTTCGTCCGTGTTACTCCCCGTTGGATTTCGTTGGAATTAAGTGGAGGTGGTGATTGGTACTTCTAAAATGAGTGGAAATAATTTAATTTCCTTTTGTATCGGAACAAAAGGACATCATTAAACTACATGGAACTGAGAATTAGATGTGTGAAGTTGATGAATCTTCTCATCGGCCACGAAATTGTCACTTACTTACATGACCTTGAAATCTGCGACAGTTGCCGGGCTGACTGAAGGCAGGCTGTCTGTCTGTTTCCCTTCAACGTCTGAACCCAGTGACTGGTGTTGATGAAGCTTTGATGTGCATGTTGTTACATTGAACACCACCTCAGATTTTAATTACATAAGAGACAGCAGTAGTAACACGACCAACGTTCAAACTTCCGAGGTGCTGCTTAACATAGGCGTGGTAACAGGTTTTCAAAAGCTGTTCAGAATTTGTTGAGGAAAACGTTTTTTGTAAACAGAAACACGTCTACCGCGATGATTCGAGATTATTTCCGACAAATGTAAAGTATATGAAACTGTATTTAAGTGAATATTTTTCAAATGTAAGACGAAATGGATCAATTTGTAAGTAGTAATTGCATCCTAATAAATTTGAATTTGTGAAGCAGTATTAAAGGAATGATACCCAAAAAGTATTCGATCGGATGACCATGAATTCAACAGCCTTGCACTCCACCCCGTGAGCTAAATTATATTCTATCGCTGCATTTAAATCCTTGAATATATAACTAATGATACAGAGTTCGTTGGATTGAATTTCTGTGTTACAGGAAATTGATACTTGTGATTTTTAGCCTGATCTCTTGATTTATGCAGTTAACATTTGACGAAGTACAAAGAAAGTAACTGAATTATTAATACTGCTCTTTTAAACAGACATCAATCGATATCTCTAAGAAATCATTCAAGTAACTGGTCGTTTAAAGATGGCATATCAGCTGCGTATGATTATAAAATCGAATTTTGTTATCGGGTGGTTGTGACAGATAATTTTACGTCGTCATAAAAGTTAACAGGAAGAAATAACGAACTTAAATCATTATACAGATTCAAACCAGTTTATTTCGCAGAGACGTTTCTTGTGTGTTAAATCGGTACAAACCATGTCCTTGTTATAAAGATATAGGCATACTCGAGAACTAACGAGGTACTCGAAAGATGCTTAAAAACCTACTTGTGGCCGGGGGAGGGGGGGGGGGTTGGCTTCTTGATTAAATGAAATGAGACTCGAATGGCGTGTCCTTTTTAGGAGACATTTTGCTCGGTGCCTGACATTTTCTTCGAGATAATGGCACTGTTCTGACCCGACCTTTCAGCTTCGGACGACCTCCCACTCCGCCGATCTGACGTACGCACAGATCGGACACACTTATCGCGGCTCGCAAAGAGCTAGCACCTGGTGGACGTGTATTTCGACTGCTTCCTAACGTTTTGTAGGACGATGTGGAAATCACGAGACAAAATCTGTCCGAGACACTGGCACAGTATCTGGAGCGATTGACGAAAATCACGACATACTATAACTACTAAGCTTCAGTTCGCAGTAAGAGTACTAACTATTGAACCTAGGTACTGCTTTAGAATCTTATCCCAGGCCTTTCTGGGGTCTGATATTGAATCTATTTTCCTATTAGCTGATTTAAGGACTACGTATTTCTAAAGAAAAATGATAAGTTAAAAAAATGTTAATTTTTAAAGGATGTAGTGTATGTGATTAAAATAGATAAAACTATATATTTGTAAGTATAGTTTCTGCTCTTGCCGGGCTCATATTTCAGTAAGTGTCAGTAACGTAAAATATCTTTATAGTTTTAAATCGATTTTATTTTGTATGGTAATGACGTGGCATAGTTACTGTCGTAAGTAACCAAGGCGGAAGACGTGCGTACGTTAGCGTGAATCTACACGAACATGTATCTGGAATAAGAGACTTTAAACTCTGCCATATGCTTGGGAAATTCTGTTTCAACAACACTTGCAGTAAGGTTCGCATTTTAAACAATTTAAATCCAGACAAGTTTCTATATTATTTTAGTTTAAAGACACTTATAATGACATTTTAGAAACTAAATTTGTAATCGTAAGTTCCTTCTCTGTTGCATTGATGTCGATTCATAAGCTTGTGATCATAAGTATCGAGTTTGTTTATTATTTTTCGTAATAGATTTACCTCAGGCACTGCCCTTAACGTTAGAGAACTTAAGAAAATTCTTAACATTTATTGTTTTGCCACCACGTGTCTGTTCAGACGTGCAAATGGATCGAGATCACAGCATCAGCAGTTGTGATCGATCGATCGATTACTGACAGCGAGTTTCGAGACTTGTTTGTAAGCAGTTGGCATCAGTGAATACGAAGGTGTTTCTAATATTTTGGTAACTGAATTTTTCCCTTTTATAAATACGAAACATAAAACAAATTAAAGTTGAAGAGTGTATGTCAGTTCAAAAAGCGTTTATTAATTTTAATTATATGACATTTATTTAAATTAGAATTTTTCTTTAAATTTATTAACAGTTTATAGGTTTTTGTAAAGAACGATTTAATTAATTCGTGATATAAAAATATCCATTCATATATATTCTAATAAGTGCCATTAATCGGATAATAATATTTTAATAAAAATTTTCGACGCACCAAAAATTAATATCTCGCAGTTTGTATTAAGTGGAATTACCAGTTAGAAATGTATAAATGTCTGAATGTTTGCCACAGGTAATAATTTTATATGTTTGCAGTTTCTATGAACACTTAAGTAGTACCTAATATGTCTTATGCCACATGAAAAAATACGTATATAAAGCAGCCACCAAAGCGACAATGGGAGGATAATATTAAAATTTAGACGTGAGGGTTTTAATGTGTTTTAAGTTAACTGTGACCGGATAAGTTGGAAGTGTTTTGTTTTCGCAATATGCAAACTTCAGATTTTGTTAAGAAAGTGTCAGTTTAAGTTAATCCAAAGAACACAAATTAATTCTCACGCCAAATTAAATTTGGTTTGAGAACTATTCGCTGTTTATTCGGATAATCATAGATGCGTTCTTTGGGAAAAATACAAGGGTTACTTATTGTTGCAGAAGGTAGAACATATAATTAACAGTCGTCTTCAAATAGTTCAATTCCGTGTGCGTGAATATCTTTCGTCTACGAGGTTCAAAAGAACACGTTTAGAAGAGTGCACTGTCATTCCAACGTGTACTTCACGCCGTGCCACTTAGGTCGTTGTCTAAGTATGTTTCCAAGTCATTGTTACGTCCTTTTTACAAGTATTTGGTCCGCAACAATGTGGTCCAACACTGGGTAAACCAACAATTGAAAACCTATTGTCATTTTTGGCAGCAGTAAATATGGGTATGATTGTCAATTGACAGGCGTCTGTGGATTCAAAAAGTGATCTACACTCATTTTGGATCTTAAAGAGCACGAAATAAAGAATAGGAATAGAAGTATGTAAAGAAAACGGAGTTGGAAAAATGAATTTAGAACAAAATTTAAAAGAGAACACAGATTTGCGAAGTAATGTCCGGAATTAGGTTTTATAAAATTGTCCAATGTAATTATGGAACAACTCAAGTGTGACCACGAGGCATGCATTTGTTTCTAGACAGGCAAAATACGAAATAAGAAATTGGTATTGCATTCTAGCCTAGTTATTAGTGGGTACCTGAAGGTTTTCATCTAGTTAAGAAAATCCCCGTCTCTTATGATATCCTGAAGGTTTATTATCGTCTTCACAAGGGCTCACTACTGGTCTGCGAAGAGCTACTTGAATATGGCATCACATTTCTGTTACATTTTTGATAGCTGATTTACGTAGAAAAATGAGTATTTGTCTGGTGGTCCAGGATCAATTTTGCCCCATTTGACTTGTCGCTCTCCCATTAAATATAACTTATATTTTGATACATCTGTTGACACTGATGTTCAAGACCCATGACCTTTTCAGACTCCTGGCATTTCAAATGCCGTATCTCACATCCGCTTTGGTTTGGTTTGTCGTTCCAAGAAATACAGATGAAATGTCATCCACTGTCACTTAATTGATTGGTCTGCGCTGACAGGACACAGACATAGTGCACATGGACTAATGACATGACATTTCTAGGATCAGCTAGTTCTTGATAAATCATTATTTGAAGCTTTCTTACACACTTTCACTTAATACATTTTTGCTTGGTTATCCTCATGGTATTGTAGACTGAACCAACGAACGTTTCATATTTTGTAACCTAACCTAACCTAACCTAACCTAACCTAACCCAACCTAACCAAACCTAACCTAACCTCACCTAACATAACCTAACCTAACCTAACCTAACCAAATGATGTAAATAAAAATCCTGTAAATTGTGTCATGCGACAAAATACATTTTATGCAATCAGATTATATTTTATAACTGCCTGTTTG
The DNA here is from genome assembly GCF_977971745.1 of Zootermopsis nevadensis. Classification (NCBI taxonomy): domain Eukaryota; kingdom Metazoa; phylum Arthropoda; class Insecta; order Blattodea; family Termopsidae; genus Zootermopsis; species Zootermopsis nevadensis. Next base: position 223,167 of record NW_028259177.1, read on the forward strand.
CTATAATTACATCATATATTCATTGTTATATTTTCCGTTAGTTTTAATTATTACGTAATTTTATGTAATATAATAATATTTTGTTTCGTCATCATGTGTAAACGATTAAATAACACACCTGATGACGGCTCTATGAAAGCCGAAACATGTCGAGAATGTTCCATATGTAAATCGAGTACTCGATACGGAACAAAGGATAATATTTTAACCATCTAATTATCTTATATTACTTTATTGTGATTGACGGACAATTTTAATATATTTTAATACTATTTTTTATAGATGTCAATGCGACTGTAATGCCATCTGATGAATAAAATTGCGTTAAATGCGTAACCGCGTGTATCCGTTTCGTAAACATTGCGACAATACGTAGCGAAATGGCCTACCATCTGCTGAGTGAAAATGTAATTAAATATATAACCTTGTGATCATGGCGACGGTGGACGCAGTGGGCATCGGCTCCTTGTAACAGCGGACGACTGTTCATTCTGCTGTCGCAAATAAAAAGATAATTATATTACCTTTGTTCAGCCTATGAGACGATGAAACGAGGGAGATTCCTATGTGTTGCTCATTTGTTATGCAGTTAAATTAATGTTATTGATATCAAATTCTCTTGGGTCATCTATGGTGTAATTCCAGGCTCAGGATCGATGATTATGTTGACAGTGGAGGGGATATATAGAAGATTGCTGTCTTCTGGGTTGTAGCGCTACGTGGCCTGATAGAAATTTACTCATCGCTCTGATGATGGAAGCTGCGAGGGCCTCCGAAACTTCGGTAAACTCATAGCAGGCTACACGACGCTAAAACCCAGAAGACGGTCATCTTTAGACTCACCGTCGTGAAAGTCTATAATCCTACAAAGGAGACATGCAGCCTCGAAAAGTTAAGTTTTAACTCAACATTGACACGGTTGGTAGCCCGAGAGAATTTAATACCATTTATATGCGAATAAATGAAATTAAATGTGTAATTAATTTTCTTCTTTGGTTTCAGGTGAGTGTTGCAAGTTTACTTTTGAATTACTTCGAGCCACGTCAGGTACAGTGTCAAAATAAGTTATTATTTTTTAGGATCATAATTTTACTCGAATTTTCCAAATTTAAAATTGGTCGCAATGAGTGAAGGCGTAGTGATTTAGTTTCGCGGTTTACATGCCTAGAACCTGCAGCGATGAATTTACGGACAAACCTGAGGTAAAATGAGTATTAACACAATTTAAGAATTATTAAGCATCGTCTAATATAATAACAGTTTGGTTGTGGATATTTCCTGGTGCTTTTATTTCGTATTCCTGTAGAGAATAATGTGATACTTATATTAAGTAAATTTTAGAAGATTTCTGTCTTCTGGGATGTAGCGCTGTGTAGTCTGGTAGATGTTTACTAACGTTTCGGAGGTCACACTGCCTCCATCTTCAGGGCGATGAGTATGAAGATTTCACAGCGGTGAGTATGAAGATTTCTGTCTTCTGGGATGTAGCGCCGTGTAGTCTGGTAGATGTTTAACAACGTTTCGGAGGTCACACTGCCTCCATCTTCAGGGCGATATTTGAAGTTTTCTCAGCGCTGAGTATGAAGATTTCTGTCTTGTGGGATGTAGCGCTGTGTAGTCTGGTAGATGTTAACGAACGGTTCAGAGGTCGTTGCTGCCTCCATCATCAGGACGATGATACTCATTAACAGCGCAACAACCCAGAAGATAGAAATCTTCATAATCACCGCTGTGAAAACCTAAAATTTTTCAAGTAAATTTTAATTAAATGTGTCTCTAACTGCACTTGATTATCCCAAGTGTCTTGTTTTATATTCTCAGTTTTAGTTAAAGAAAATGGTTTGTGATTACATGACTAATGAATTCTGTAAGCTCCATCAGTTCACACCTGCTACCATTGGTCATTTTCTGGACTTTTCGGGTCTTAATTTGAAAGTAAAACCAATAAAATGTACGCAGAAATTTTGAATCTTCGTCTGAAGTTCGAAAGCCATACAAATTAAACAACGCAGTCGATCGATGAGCTGATAATAAGCCTCAACTTTGAAACACTGGAAAATACGAACGTATCGGACTGAGTTATTGGACTTTGGACTTTTTTGTTTGTATTATTTTACACCGGACGCGAAAAATTAGTGCGTACTGTAATTGTAAAAACGTTAATTGAATAATGTTTTAATATATCGCCGAGTCTTACTGCAATTAAGTTTTTTTCCTAACAGTCAGCCGTGTGATTTGCAATCCAACTTTTTAAATATTTGCGCATTCATCAACGAATATGTGAATACGGACGCTGGGACATTCTTCGAAACTTTGAGACTAAACGAAATTTGAAAGCGATGTTATTTTAAGGTCGATGTCTGCAGTTGGTCGGTCCTCCGTTAGGAGTTGCGTCGACACTGATCCAGTGTCCCTGATCAAGAAAATTAGCTCGCCTTATTTCTTGTTGTCATAAAGTTAGCGTCGGAAGCGTCCGTGTTCTATTTTAACGTCTAAATCTCTCGTTTAGGATTTCTTTACACGTGTCTATAAAAGTTTGTACCAGTGATACAAGGACACGCCCCATGCAAACGTCCGTTGCTAACAGTGCTGCCAAACTATGCCTTCGCCATAATTTATTGATCTGAAAGGAAGCAGTCATGGCCTAATTTAAGGTACTATCTCGTATTTTTCAGTAGGGACTGAGGAAAACCACGAAAGAAAAACAGTCTGCACCAAGTACAATAACCAGAAAGTTGTCATGTGAAATGACATATGTTTCTAACATTTTTTCTCTCTTCACACTACGAATATTTGCCACGATTTTCTGCTGGGAACTAAGTTAGCATTCATTATAACCTTGTTTGTGGGCAACGTGCAACGCGAGTCGAGAGTTGTACATTCCCTTTATAATAATTTGCTAGTCTCTGTAACTTGTGTCTCGGTGCAAAACGTAGAGAAACCTCTTTATACGTGTACAAACAAACATCGTCTAGGGCGCATTGCCTCAATTAGCGTCATAGAACACAGGTGTATAAATACGTATGCGTCCTGGTGGGAAGGTTTTTGCGAACTGCTATACAGAAGATAATGGGATACTCCGTGTAATGGGGCAGGACAGTTTAACCCTTCAGATGACGAAGGCAGTGAACTGTGTGTCCTTTTCACGTCGGGAAGTTGCTGGCTGAGTTGTGTGTAAGTGATACTGTGATACTGTATACAACGCGCAGGCGCGTGACATCTGTCTCTGCTCACTCGACGCTACGTGAGCAGAAGGAGACGAGGCTTTTGTGACAGAGGTGGGAGACTTTACTGAACAAGACACCCGGATTAATTATTACGACTCAGAGATTTTCAAATGTTTTTTCCCATCTATGACGTGTTAATCCATTTAAAAGTGTATTGGTGTAATAAGCGAATCTTTTTATAGCTGAACTGTGAGACACTGTTGTTGCGTCATGGAGTAAGAGCCGTACCATAATACAACTGAGATGGCAAATCTGTCTGGTGGCGTCCATGTGTTCGTTAGCAGTTTAGACGAATTTCTGAACGTCATGCTGGGATTTGTTCATAAAATATTGCGATCACTGTGGTACTGAGTTCGAGGTACATAAGTGGACTTATTCTGCAAACATATGTGGGCCTCTGTTGGTGGTAACCTTCTTGACTAGAAAACAGTCTGTAATAGATAATCTTTATTTTTTCCATAGTAGGAACTTTGTGAAAATGTGCCTGGTCCCGTAAATAAAACGTAAAATAAGACGTCTCTTATTTCAGTTAAACAATTTTAATTTATAAGCATCCAGACCACGTGTTTTTAACGTTAAGTAATGAAACAAATACGATGTAATTAAATATGAGGCATGTCTGTAGAAATATTGGATTCAGAGACATACAGTCTGTGCTGTGGAGGTGGTATTGCACCACAATGGTCTTTTATAGAGAAACAAACCTGTTCTTCTAGCACACTTTTATTGATACTACACAAACCTAAAGGTGGTATTTACACAGATGATATCAATTATACCAACGAACTGACAAGCACTGCATGAAGCCATTACACATTCATTTGTTTCCGCATGAATATATTACATTCATCGCCTTGGTCCGAAAACCAAACGTGTTTCCTATATATTGAAATTTGTTTATAGATTTAATGTCATTGCGTGCTTTAATACCACCATGATGTTTCGTTTTTTATTTTGTTTTTTTTTAATCTAGAATATGTGGTAATTCCTTATCAACTACTGCTGATTTATAGAATCATTCTGTCCGTAACATATGTACGAATATTATGTCTCAAAAAAGATGTGCTCACAGTATTATACGGAATGCTAACCTCGTGTGTATACATCTTTTAAAAAAAAATTACGTAACATATTCATTTCTAAAATAGCTTTTTGTTTTAAAATTGAACAACGCATTTAAAGTTCCTCCGTTCTTTTATCTTTCTGACGTGTTCCCGTCGTATGTAAATATAATTTACAAATATTCTGTTTACTCTTATATTTATCTTGGAACCTCATCTCTTTTTGAATGATTGCTCCATGTGGGATTACATCGGTAACTAGTTTTTATCTTCTGGACGATATAAACTTGGCACATTTAAGTTCTAACCGTGTATTCTGTATTAAGAACAAAAAACAAACGCTCGTCTACGGCGTCTGCTGTTAGACCACGGATATGATGTGCATGTCTGACTTCACAGAAACTATCAAAACTTTGTAATTCAGAAATTATTTTCTTTGTATTTTACCAGACCTCAATTACATGGAATGAAATGACTCGGAAGTAAATTTTAAAAAAAATAATTAATATTTGTTTAAATCTTGTCAGTCTAATCACAATCAAATTCATATTAAATATTAAAATATTACCATAATTAACATTTAAATATTTAAAATATATTAAAATGATGTTCTCTATCCAGTTCTCCTCGGATACGTTAGTACTTCTGAATACCTTCCAGACATCTACGCTCTTCCTCGGCCAATGTTGAACCACTATCACTTCAAAAAATATACCCTCACTCCAATGAGTTTGGAAATAAACATCATCAGAAGTTACACAACAACAGTAATTAAGTTTTAGTTTATAAGATTATAATTTTTAACTTTTAACTTTACACCTGAAGATGGTTCGATGTAACCGAAACATGTAGTAAAAAGATGTACCAAATATGTAAATGATATTTTAATATCTTATGTATAAATTTTATTTATATACAATTGTGATTAGACGGAAAAAAACACGAATAAAGGAATTTTGTTGTGATTAGACTGACAAGATTTAAACAAATATATATTTATCACAATATGACGCAACTTTATCATCTCAAAAATAATTAACTTTATATTTTGCATGTGTGTGTGTACGCGTGCGTGAGCGCGCGCGTGTATATACAGAGTGTCCCAGGAGGAAAGGTCAATATACTGGGAGGTCATAGTATCGGTCATACTAAGCAAAAAAAGGGTATGTGTACACGTGTCCTATTCCGTATTTCGTAGTTGAGAGAAATTTCTGGTTAAATTCGAAGAGAAATATCCTCATGATTTGTGTTCTTCTCTCATTCTGATTGGGGTCATTAGTTCAAGTTGTAGCTTTGCATGTCAAGTCATGAAGAGATATTCACAGAATAATAATCATTTTCGTCATCATCATTATCTGGATACAAAGTCGGCAAGAACAAGTGTTTGGCCGATGATTTATTAATTAAAATAATTTATTTTAATTGCGGTGTCTCTGATCTTGAAATCTTTCGCAAACGTATTGAGATAATCGTGAAAATATTTTACAATCCTACCTGTTGTGACATGGGCTCTTATGAGCGTAAATGCTTAAATTCCTGGTTGTTAGGGAATTAATCGGAAGTTTTAGAAGTAAATGTTCCAAGGACGTAAATTTTAGTGCAAAAACTGTCTACCATATGAAACGCCCGCATGAACTTATCGACTATAAAATTACATTAACCTCAATATTTGGACATAAATTTGCCCTTTTCTCTGAAGAGTTCGGTTTAAGTAACTTTGTGGTATAAAATATCTGACTCCGTAATTCCCAAGGTGTACGATATTTGCGCAAAAATAATGGTACAGAGGAGGTCTCTGTGTTTAACTCAGGGAATTTAGACTTTGGTGCATTTCCGACGTTACACAGAGTTCTGTCTTTTAAAGTATTCTGAACAAACTCGGACGTTCGTCTCTGAGACAATGAAGTGCTTCATTTATGCGTAATTAAAATACTGACATTTTAGAATATTGGGTAAATCGATATAATGTTCGTAGAATCCGTTTTTAATTTTATTTGTATTAAAACACCGACTGTTCTTTTACACGGCGTTAAATTATTTAATACTTCTGGATAACACAATTAGGCCCGTTCTATTATTCCTAAAGGCAATTTAAATTAAAAAACACGAAGCATTTTTATACGAGAATAGTATCACAAAGTAGGTCACGACCGCTTCCTTCCACATCCTTTCCAATTATTTATTCACTGTTATCCTCACGTTCGACGCTGTGTAGTCTTAGCTACTGGTAAAGGCGTCGTTAAATAAACACGTCACAGAGATAAAGGCATTCTCGTGGAATAGCAGAAGTGTCTGACGACATGACGACCGACGTAGAACAGAGCACGCAACATTTAACTGGAAATCTCAGCTTGACAGCTGAAACATTCCTTGACGTATTTATTGAGTTGCTTCCTCTGTCCATGTAACACCCGCGTCTTGCGAACCACAGGCTGGGAACCTCAAGTGGCGCCGTTCACTTTCCACAAAGGCTTCTTTCTCATGATTGGGAACTTTCCTTTCTTCCATTCTTCCTTCCTTTCTCCATTTCTTCCTTTCTTTTCTTCTTTCCTTATTTTCTTACTTTCTTCCTTCCTTTCTTCTTTTTTCCTTCCTTCCATTTTCTTTCCTTTCCTCTTTTCTTCCGTTTTCGTTCTTTTCTTCTTTCCTTATTTTCTTACTTTCTTCCTTCTTTTCTTCCTTTCTCTCTTTCTTTCACCTTCCTTCTTTTCTTCCTTTCTTCTGTTTTTCCTTCCTTCCATTTTCTTTCCTTTCCTCTTTTCTTCCGTTTTCCTTATTTTCTTCCTTTTCCTCATTTTCTTACTTTCTTCCTTCTTTTCTTCCTTTCTCTCCTTCTTTCATCTTCCTTCTTTTCTTCCTTTCCTTCCCTATGTTTTATCCGATGCATGTCTCAACTAATTTTGGTTTTAAATTTACATCCAAATTCATTCAAATAAATTCCGCTCACTATTCGTTAATTGTGCGAAATCATTGCAGGTTTTTCTCTTAGAAGCTGCTTCGTCATCATTGAAGATCTGTTTTCTGCCAAAAACATGATCCCATTGCAGCATCCCGTTTACCCCTATGTAGAGGGCGTAACCCCCTTTTTTAAGCACTTTCTTTACCCTCTCATCTTCTAAGTACAAAACCTAAATCACGCCAAGTCCTCGGATTACTTCCAGAGCAATCTGTGACGTCATATCACAGTAAAAAAATAATGGAGTCTGAGTCGTAAAATCTGAGAGTGGTTTAAGACACGCTACCTTCATCTAAATTTGCATTTCTTGGGACTTAATTATAATTCTTTTTCAACACAATCTGTTACTTCATCTCTTCCTCGATTAGCATGAAATTTGGTATCATATGTTAACAAATTAAACCACGTTAAGACTTGCTTCCTTCCGCCTAAGTCTCATATGAATCAGGAAGAATTTCATCCGACCTCGATCAGTCTCTGATCTTCCGGCCTGCGTCTTCCGCACTTCTTAACACCTCGCTGCAGCCAGTCTGTGATTGCCAGTTGCAGGAACTCTGTTCTGGCTAGCATTTCGCCACCAGACTGAAGTTTCACGAATGTAAAAGACGTTTTTACTCTGTAACACATCAGAGTATTATTATTATTATTCCATTTATTCACCATTTTACAGAATATTTACTTCTATGTACCCGAGACAAACCTATTTCCGAAATACGTTTCGTTTTTAATACGTGTTACAGGCATTATATAGTTTTGTTGTTAGAGATGACTACATATTTTAAACAGCGTCTTTCGAATGATGTATGAAGATCCCAAAATGGCGGTTTTCTGAAGTTCTCTGATTTCGTGTTCGCCCGGGATGTTGGCCAAATATTTTCTGAGTGACTTGGAGACAGTTGGAGTTACTCCTATAATTATTGGGATTACTTTTGCTTTCACTCTCCACATCTAGTATTATTATATAATTATAATAATATGAATTAAGAATTGAATTATTTTTATGGAAGACGTTGGCACTGAGGAGCGAACGCAGACTTCTAGACCAGGATTCAAAATTTTTGGTTGGTTGACTTAACTAGCAGAAGGATATATTTGTTAAACAGATGAGTTACCTACTTGTCGACTAGCCGCCTTCGTTCGACACACTGAAAGCCAAAGCTCCTCTGAATATTATTTAAGAATTCAGTCCGTACCGCAAAGAAAACACGACACTTCACCATTGCAAAATAAGCTACATAATGCTGTTTTCGTATATAACCGCGGTTTGTTATGAGAATCATAAGAAAGCCATGAATGAAAAACGAGTTATCGGTTGTTGAAGCAGGTGGTATGTATAGTTACCAGTGAGATTAAAGGAACTAAACACCCATTGGTGTCCTCGGGGTTTTCATTCCCACTGCCACGGACGTTTCGTCGGTAGTTTGTAAGTTTAAAATAAAGTAATTTTGATACTTTTCCCTTTGGATATTATTCAATTGTTTTTATTTTCGTATTCGTATTAATTTTAAAAATATAAATATATAAATAATTTTCGATTTTTCTACGCTCTTTTCTTCCACTAGAATGCTATAGATCGTCTTTAAAAGGAGACTTTTTTTACCAGTTCGTATGCTTTATGATTGAATATATCATGGACTGATGTAATGAAGAATTGATTGTATGGCTGATAGATAGTGCCTGGTTGACTATCTAACCACTTAAAATACTATATAAGTCTGTCTAGTCGATGTGCTGAGTGATTGATCAGGTTACTTAGTGGCTGATCGTTTGAAATATTGAGTTAAGTAGCGAGCTGTCCGATTGGCACATCGCGTGACCGATGGCTCAGCAGATAATGCAGCGAGTCACAGCCCGGCTTGTTGGTAGATTGGCATTCGGAGTTAAATGTGAAAGAGTATTTCGTACTGTTGGCAGCAACTTTTAACTAAACCAATGTGAAAAGATAGGATGATATAAAAATTTATATTAGTTATGTAGATTGGGAGGGCGTGAATTGGATTCAGCTGGCTGTGTAAGAACCGGTGGGGGTTATGAACATGGTAATGAAATTTTGGGCTGCGTTAAAGGTGTGGAATATTTTCACTACCAAAGCGTATATGGGCTTTAAAAAAAATTAATTAATTTTTGCTATAAACTAATGGGTCTATAGTGTATGTAAATTTCCATTAGGCGACACTTTCAGGATATAATGTTTCGCTTGGAAGCTGAATGCTTATTAATGTTTTGTGTATCTAAAAGTTTTACGTTCAATTTGGAATAATAATAGCACCCAAATGAAGAGACTTTAGAATTGCTGATGATATTGTGACTAAATGCCGTCCAGCCCCGTTAAAAAGCGAGAAATATCGAAATACTGAGTTTATGTAGGCCACTGCGAGTGAAAATAAGTTCACTGATGTTCATGCGCGTGAAGAACGAGAATAGTTTTCGGTTCAAGTCCCTTTGCGTAAGAATAAAATAGAAAGTTAAGAGTTGAGTATCGGAACTCGGGAGATCTGATTTGAATCTCGTAGTTTGGTATCTGTAGGAGAATAGGACATTAGTAAGAAATCTGAATTATTTGATGTAAGCAGACGAAGACATTTCGTAGTAATTCTAGTTCTTTAACGCACTACTTTACGTTCGCGGATTGATAAACGCGGCGTTTTACATTATACAAACCAATGGGACGAAGGAATTCTGGTCATCAACAGTTGATCTGCGAAACATTTGTCACTCATTCGTGTGCAATGGTAAATTACGAATAATAAATTTGTTCTAGTATCCATTTCATGGTAAACTAATGCCATTTATATTACGTATCACCTTTATAACGAGACGGGAGGAGTGTTTCAGACCGAAAAATGGCGTACATTTCTTTCTAGGACAGTGGTTGTTAATGAGAATTCCGCATATGCGAGTGTCAGGAACTTCGAACTTAATCTGACCAAAATTTATGTTTTAAGACAAGAATTCGAAACCTCGGAAATGCATGAAGGGAAGGCATTATTTTATTTTTTGGGTGTAATGGGACTTCGGGCGGGGCCGAAAATTGATTCAGTAACTATCGAAGGAAATTTTGTGTAAAATTATTTCGAAAAATAGACCAGTCATGATGATTCAGTTGCCAGGTAGATAATCTAATTCAGAGTTCGTATGCGGTTTGCGTGTGAATCAATCAGCAAGGCTGTGAGAAGTGAGAGAATGCGGATGTGTAATTTGATACGTGGGAGATGGTGAGTGGTTTATTTGGAAAAGAAATGAATTTGCCTTCATTGTAAGATCGGATTGTCACATTCTAATGTAATCACGCGCTGGTGTTTACTATTGAATTCTGTATGTCAGAAATCTTTTTTGAACAGTAGGAATTGTGTGGTTTTACAGTCTTATGGCAGACATTTGTGGTAATGAAAGTTTAGGATTTGTAATAACAGAAATTTAATGACCTGCGTTGTAACCTACGTTACTGATTCACGTGTTTAAAGCACATAAATAGCTTTTATTTTATTCGAATGGTTTCTCGAGTCGATTTGTTTGTAATGATGTATTTGCGACTTTACACGATATGAAGTCGAATTTATGTTAATAACTACTGCGAGCCAATGTTAGATTTTATCACCAGCCTCTGTATTTTAAAATACTACCCTGTGCACCTTGCTTTGAAGCTCCCCCAATCTGTGATCTTCCCTAAACGCGAGAGAAAAACTCCAGATTTACACAAACGAAGGGATAACATTTCAATTTTATGTGTCCCATCTTATAGACGACAATAAGCCAAAATACAAAACACTAAACAGTTGCAAGCGAGACCAGATACTTTGTTGTCGTGATACGCATTTTTCATTTATTAATTTGCTCTAGAGTGCTCGGTCGATCTGAAATGCTTCTATCTAGTCACGACAGTCGCAAATGTATTCACTACGCTACTCCGTCCCGGTCGACTGCCACCAGACTGTGAGGCGTCGATGAGGGAAAGAAAGTGCGTGAGGTTGAAATAGTTTCCATAGTAACCGTCAGTAGGATGAGACAATACATAAGATCACCATGGTTACATTGGTTACCACGGTAACCATCAGTACTTCGGTTTACCATGGTTAACGTGCTAATGACAGGGGCACAGCCCCTCTCCCTTCCGTGACCACCTGTCCCTGAATAACACTGAAATCAGGCACATTAAACAGTTGAAGGAAAATTATAATAGTCTTGAAGAATTTAATTCTGTAAAATAAGTTAATTTGAAGTACAACGATGGACTTAAAATGTCAGAATGCTGTTAGCGAATGAATCATTGAATGATATTTAAGAATCCAGTCCTTACCGCGAAGAAAACACAACTCTTCACCATTACAGAGATCAACTGGTTGACGCTGTTTAAGGAATTGTTCGCTGATTACAGCGAGAACCACACAAAACCCATAAACACAAAGTCTTAACGAATGTTGGGGCAGGTGGTACGAATACTTACCATTCGATTTAAAGCGTATAAAAGTAAAGTTCGGAGGTCACACTGCCTCCATCTTCAGGGCGATATTTGAAGTTTTCTCAGCGGTGAGTATGAAGATTCCTGCCTTCTGATATGATGCGCTGTGTAGTCTGGTAGATGTTTACTAACGTTTCGAAGGTCATACTGCCTCCATCTTCAGGGCGGTATTTGAAGTTTTCTCAGCGCTGAGTATGAAGATTTCTGTCTTCTGGGATGTAGCGCTGTGTAGTCTGGTAGATGTTTACTAACGTTTCGGAGGTCACACTGCCTCCATCTTCAGGGTGATATTTGGAGTTTTCTCAGCGGTGAGTATGAAGATTCCTGCCTTCTGATATGATGCGCTGTGTAGTCTGGTAGATGTTTACTAACGTTTCGGAGGTCACACTGCCTCCATCTTCAGGGCGATATTTGAAGTTTTCTCAGCGGTGAGTATGAAGATTCCTGCCTTCTGATGTGATGCGCTGTGTAATCTGGTAGATGTTTAAAACGTTTCGGAGGTCATACTGCCTCCATCTTCAGGGCGATATTTGAAGTTTTCTCAGCGGTGAGTATGAAGATTCCTGCCTTCTGATGTGATGCGCTGTGTAATCTGGTAGATGTTTACTAACGTTTCGGTGGTCATACAGCCTCCATCTTCAGAGAGATTCTTAGTATGAAGATTTCTGTCTTCTTGGATGTTGGGCCGTGTAGTCTGGTCGATGTTTACCAACGTTTCAGAGGTCATACTGCCTCCATCATCAGGGCGATTCTTAGTATGAAGATTTCTGTCTTCTGGGTTGTTGCGCCGTGTAGTCTAGTCGATGTTTACCAACGTTTCAGAGGTCATACTGCCTCCATCATCAGGGCGATTCTTAGTATGAAGATTTCTGTCTTCTTGGATGTTGGGCCGTGTAGTCTGGTCGATGTTTACCAACGTTTCAGAGGTCACACTGCCTCCGTCATCAGGGCGATGAGTATGAAGATTTCTGTCTTCTGGGTTGTTGCGCTGTGTAGTCTGGTCGATGTTTACCAACGTTTCGGAGGTCATACTGCCTCCATCATCAGGGCGATGAGTATGAAGATTTCTGTCTTCTGGGTTGTTGTGCTGTGTAGTCTGGTCGATGTTTACCAACGTTTCAGAGGTCATACTGCCTCCATCATCAGGGCGATGAGTATGAAGATTTCTGTCTTCTGGGTTGTTGTGCTGTGTAGTCTGGTCGATGTTTACCAACGTTTCAGAGGTCATACTGCCTCCATCATCAGGGCGATGAGTATGAGGATTTCTGTCTTCTGGGTTGTTGTGCCGTGTAGTCTGGTCGATGTTTACCAACGTTTCGGAGGTCATACTGCCTCCATCATCAGGGCGATGAGTATGAAGATTTCTGTCTTCTGGGTTGTTGTGCTGTGTAGTCTGGTCGATGTTTACCAACGTTTCAGAGGTCATACTGCCTCCATCATCAGGGCGATGAGTATGAGGATTTCTGTCTTCTGGGTTGTTGCGCCGTGTAGTCTGGTCGATGTTTACCAACGTTTCGGAGGTCATACTGCCTCCATCATCAGGGCGATGAGTATGAAGATTTCTGTCTTCTGGGTTGTTGTGCTGTGTAGTCTGGTCGATGTTAACCAACGTTTCAGAGGTCATACTGCCTCCATCATCAGGGCGATGAGTATGAGGATTTCTGTCTTCTGGGTTGTTGCGCCGTGTAGTCTGGTCGATGTTAACCAACGTTGCAGAGGTCATACTGCCTCCATCATCAGGGCGATGAGTATGAGGATTTCTGTCTTCTGGGTTGTTGCGTTGTGTAGTCTGATCGATGTTAACATCATGCTCACTGCTATGAAAACCTCAAATCTTAAATAGATCTGTGGTTTTCGGGGTTTTATTGATTGAGAAACTCCATAACGCTATGAGATTTCGCGGAGAGCTAGTAGTTCCTTCTGACTCCACTCCTCTTGATTGAACCGCACAAACATAAGTATACATTGAATATTTTTACTCTACTGTATTCATTGAATTGCATTATCTTGAATGTAAGTAAATCTTTTTATCTGACTTGGCTGTAGATTCTTAATATTCTAAAATTACCTCAGGGGTGGTATAGACTCCCAGTTTTGAAAGTATTGAAATAGAGTTGTGATTTATGAGTTTATTGCAAGATTCAGGAAGCGTCAATGAAATAATCGTTTTGTATACTCTCAACTCTAAAGTCTTTTATAGTTTTTCAATAAAAAAATTAGGCCTGTACATTACATGGAACTACGCTGTCAGAAATCAGGATGTAATGATTATAATAGTGTATCATGTCATCAATTGTGTGTCGTGAAACTGAACGTATTGTGTTGACGTTCATTTGGAAATTCAAGGATTCTTTTCCCAGGTTCGAAACCTGGCGCTAAATTTGCCTATCACCTAATGTGGTTTTTCAGATAGTCTCGTTAATGATTTTGCCCTGTAAGGTCGAAACTCGCATGAACTATATTTGAAATTATGGTTTTATGTGATCGTTTTCTAATGGATTAAGTAATGATGAGCCTATTTACATCATACTTAGCATACTCATTTCTTGAGACCAGGAATAGATCACAGAAAAATCAAAACTCCGGAAAATTGACCTGAGTTCGAGTCCCGCTGTAGGCTTCTCCTGTAGCTGGTAAAGTAAGCGTGGTAGAAGAATGACTCTCAGCAGAAAGTTGCTTGGTCCGGAAATGAGATTACGAAAACCAAGTCCAGAACTCCGAAAAACTGTCGTGGGTTCAAATCCCATTGAAAATTTCTGTAGTTTCGTTAGTGGGCACGACAGGTGAACGGCGCTAAACCAAATGTCACAAATCCGAAAACTGCACTGGGTTCGAGTATCGGTGAAGACGTCAGGCGACACGACAGTCACAAACCGACGCAGAGCGTCGGTTTGTGACTGCCAAGACAAGAGAAACTTGGGAAGCAATGTGGCTCGTTGATGACAAACCGACTAGCAGCTTCGCGACGCCAATTGTCTTAATCCGTAAAAAGATTCGAAAATTACCTGAGATTTTTTCCTGGATGATATTGACACGAAGTTTGGAAAAAATACGCCGACTCCGAAACGCAAATGAAGCCAGCGGAAGCATCGGAGGCCATAAGCAATTATTGTGACAAACTCACGCGGAGCGTTGAGTCGCCTATCGTCGCGACGCCACCAGAAGACTCCATGTTTACCTAAGATAAACTCATAGGACACGGCATTAGAAACCGTCCATTCAATTTAGTTTTCATAACTCCATTAATTCCTTAGTTATATCAGTTAGGACACCGTAAACCTATTCCTTCTGATAGAAATAATTACATTGGATCAAAAATAGAGAATTTGTTTGAAAGTATTTAAATTTAAGTGAGCTCAATTTATGTGGAGTTTGATAATTTTGGAATAAGCAGGTTTTCGTTATGACACACCGGCCCCGGAGCGTTCCTCTGGAGGCAAATTTAAACGCCGCTTGCTTAGAGGGAGGAAAGTGTCATCTTGTCTTTGAAACGTAAGTAATGAACTAGTAGTTAGCTTCAGGTTATTAATTTAAGACCCGGTATAATAAAGCTCCTGGAACACTGCCAAAATAGTTTGTGCTTCTCATTTTCTTTCAGTTCTAAAAACATATTTGTTTAGTTTGTAAAGATAAATTAGTAATTATTTATATTATTTACTCATACCCGTATTTTGTTTAGTTTGTCCTTCATCGGTGACTTCCTTTTAATTATTTACTTTCATTATTTTAGTCTTGTTTACACATTTTTATTAATTTATTTCCACGAAAGAATAAGTTAACCTCTTCGCTGTTTTTCCTTTACGTTCTTCTCATTTTATTATTCATTGCTGTTTGTCTTCAGCATTTTAATGTCACTTTCCTTTCGGTTTCTTTGCTATGTTGAGCCATCTGTAAGTTCCTAATTTTTCGACGTGGCTTGACTATGTATATTTCTTCTATACAGTTGTTTAATACTGATTATAAACACATTGCTTTTCTTCATAAGCTGTAAGAATTTCACATTATTTCAGTTTGTTTCTGGTTGTTAATCTCGAAACTTATTTTTGGCCATTATTTCGAAAATGAAACATTTGCGTCCCCATGTTCATAGGAACATTTTGTTCTTATTTTTGATCCTGGAACACGCACACGAAGTTTGTAAACATACTTCTGACTCATCCTGTATAAAATCATATATACAAACAAAACTGTTTACACATTAAATAACACTTTGAGCCAAACGTGTTTCGACCTCAAGAGGTCATCATCAGTGGCAAAACATTAAATAATGATTTATAATTGTCAGTTGAGTTGTGATTTTTTTATGTAGGACCTTGATGGAAATGGTACACAAAAAGTCCTATGCCCGTGTTCTGTAAAAGGCCACTAGAAAGAAGTTGGGATAAAGTGTGTTGTATTACTGCGTACTTTATAAAATGTCACTTCATCATGTGAGTTAAGTTGGCATGGAAGGTGGAAATGCCTTGGGTCGACAAGCGGACGTAACAGGCCCGAGTTCTGTCTCGCCGTGTCCGATACAATCACCTCTTACCCGTACATCTGAGGTGAATTTCTTGACCAGCTATTTTAAACTCTTAGAGGAAGATATTACCTTCTGACACACTATGATTATACTGCTACAAAATACATATTTAATGGAAACATGTTTCGATATTAGAATTTCATCTGCGGGTAAACTTTACGATGTAATATGCTAATCATGTACTTAAAATTAAAACTAAGGTTTAAATTCAAATTATCATTACATTTAAATTAAATATAATTGGTCTGTTTATGTTAAATAGACAGTGATTTCTTATAAGACTCAGTAAATATTTGAGGACCCTTTGGTACGATGCAACGATACACAGCGCATTTGACAGTATCTCTTTCTTCCCTGCAACGACAACGAAGTAGCTTTATGCCTCTAAACATCTCTGTAGAACACTCAAATTTGAAGCTGGAATTTTGAAGCCTCTCTTATTTAATGACGTGTAAAATGGTAGTAGTAGTGTAGTTTGTTGGTCTTTGTGTTCTGTGACTTGAATGCATACAGAATTACCAGACCTTACAGTCAGTTCGTTTGAAAACGAAATAATTAGGTACGTTCCATGTAGATTCTGTGAACTTGCCTGAAGGGCCTATTATTAGAGCTGTCGTTTTATTTGCACAAAATATATAGGCCTCCGCAGCTATCCCAATTAACGTCTAGCATACGTTCTGTGACTTCCGGAATATCTGAATGTGAGCACGCAGTATGTCCAGAGGAAGTCCGTTACAGTAGTATATTTCGGAGGTTAATTAAGCTGTAAAAGTTAATTTTATATTAGGCCTACCTTTAAAGTTTGAAAAGAGAATATAGAGTTGTGTAAACGCAGAACTGTAATTCATATGACAATGGCAGAAGGCTTCATGTAGTCCACAGACTATTGTTAGACTTTTACTTGAATTTGTATGTTACATATTAGGATCATCTGTCCTTTTGTGAGAAATATAATGTGTGCATTTAATATAAATGCCACTCACCCCCATCTAGTGCTGAGGTCAAGGAAGGGAGGAGCTATACCTCCTCTCACCCCAAGCGCCTACATGGCGTATAGTGGGACAAATTTTACTTTACTTTTTACGTAGGCTGTTGAACTGAAGAATATTGTACTCGACGAAGTTTTATGAGTTAATATTTTTTTCTCTTTTACTCTGTGTGCCGGGTCGGAATATCAGAACTGTGCGGGGCAGTGTAGAATGGATTCTAAGAAGGAGAAACAGAAGCAAAACCTTCCCCAATTTCTAGTTTGACAACTCTTCTTCTGGGCTGTGACGCAAACTGGAGTCAACTGGCTGGGAGGGGATAACATATAAGAAAGACGGTGCAAGGAATAAGCTTATAGGCCGAACTATTGCATTATGGAAAATGCGATGATGGAGACAGCAACGACCTCCGAAACGTCGGTTAACTTCTACCAGATTACATGGTGCTACAACCCAGACGACATCCATGTTCAGACACACCGCCGTGAGAAGCTCAGATCTTACTTAGGATAATACTGTTAAGCAGAATGAAACAGCATAAAGCCGGCTTGAATCTCAGTCACATTCAACGGATTGCTCTTATATTTGAAGGAATAGCAAAAAGGATGAAGAAAATAGGACTCAGATGTTACAAAAGGTGTCAAGAAGTTTTCTTTTCACTCGGATGTCCTGTCGCTCTGAATTACGCCTTTGTATCCGAATCCACGTTATATACAGTTAAATGAACGCTGGTATTTGATCACCCGTCTTGTGTTACTCTATTTTACGAATACAGATGCCAGGCTATTTTGTATCCATGCCCTCACAACCCTAAGCCTCTGGTTCAAAACATGGACACGTACCATTCGAGTAAAAGGAATCTGAACAAAACACATATCATTGCGGTTATGTTAGACATTGTCCACCTTCCGAATATGTTAACAAAAAAAATGATTTTTGTGAGTTCTCTTCAATCACTGTGTAAAACTATGGCCAGAATCGATCCTAATTGGCCTAGCTAGTAACCAGCCACTTTACTGACTGGCCTGCGGTGGTCTTAGGCATGTGGAGTTCTGTGTGTGTGTGGATAGATTATGAATATGTCTAAAAATTCAGTTTCAAATGTTATTTTAAAGTTTACATTTACATCATGATGGTGGCGCAAGAAAATGAGATTGTATCTGACAAATTTGACGTAAGTGTAAAATTATACTTGGTTAGATGTGCACAAAATGGATTACTAAACAGAAGATTGTTATTTTACGATGGATTTCTTATTAGACTTGAGAATTTTAAAGAGAAGGGACGTTATGTGTTTCTTAGATCTTTTCCATTTAGCGTTTATTTTAAATGTCAGGGTGCCTTTCTGTTTGAAAACATTTCGGGTTTTGCTCGGCCCATCACTCAAACGATCATAGACAAGAAATTGCGCTTTACGACGTGAATTTGTATAACATTCTTTGCAGGAATAAAAAAGTGCCCTAAAAATAGTGAGATTGTGTCTGCCCTTCCACACTCTTAATTTTCAAAGCTAATGAGCTGATTGTTATTAAATTTTATCTTGAGTGTTTAATTAGCTGATCTAATAGCTATTGGAATATTTTAATTTGGTTCTAGCTGAAAATAACTAACAGTTTGCAAAATGAAAATTTCCGTCTTCTGGGTTATTGCGCTGTGTAGTCTGGTCGATGTTAACCAACGTTTCAGAAGTCATACTGCCTCCGTCATCAGGGCGATGAGTATAAAGATTTCTGTCTTCTGGGTTGTTGTGCTGTGTAGTCTGGTCGATGTTAACCAACGTTTCAGAAGTCATACTGCCTCCGTCATCAGAGTACGAAGATTTCTGTCTTCTGGGTTCTTGCGCTGTGTAGTCTGGTCGATGTTAACCAACGTTTCAGAGGTCATACTGCCTCCGTCATCAGGGCGATGAGTACGAAGATTTCTGTCTTCTGGGTTGTTGTGCTGTGTAGTCTGGTCGATGTTAACCAACGTTTCAGAGGTCATACTGCCTCCGTCATCAGGGCGATGAGTACGAAGATTTCTGTCTTCTGGGTTGTTGTGCTGTGTAGTCTGGTCGATGTTAACCAACGTTTCAGAGGTCATACTGCCTCCGTCATCAGGGCGATGAGTACGAAGATTTCTGTCTTCTGGGTTGTTGTGCTGTGTAGTCTGGTCGATGTTAACCAACGTTTCAGAGGTCATACTGCCCCCGTCATCAGGGCGATGAGTACGAATTTTCTGTCTTCTGGGTTGTTGCGCTGTGTAGTCTGGTCGATGTTTAACAACGTTTTAGAGGTCATACTGCCTCCTTCATCAGGGCGATTAAAAATATGAAGATATCTCTCTTCTGGGTTATTGCGCTGTGCAGTCTGGTCGATGTTTAACAACATTTCAGAGGTCATACTGCCTCCGTCATCAGGGCGATGAGTATGAAGATTTCTGTCTTCTGTGTTGTTGCGCTGTGTAGTCTGGTCGATGTTAACCAACGTTTCAGAGGTCATACTGCCTCCGTCATCAGGGCGATGAGTACGAAGATTTCTGTCTTCTGGGTTGTTGTGCTGTGTAGTCTGGTCGATGCTAACCAACGTTTCAGAGGTCATACTGCCCCCGTCATCAGGGCGATGAGTACGAATTTTCTGTCTTCTGGGTTGTTGCGCTGTGTAGTCTGGTCGATGTTTACCAACGTTTCAGAGGTCATACTGCCTCCGTCATTAGGGCGATGAGTACGAATTTTCTGTCTTCTGGGTTGTTGCGCTGTGCAGTCTGGTCGATGTTTAACAACATTTCAGAGGTCATACTGCCTCCGTCATCAGGGCGATGAGTATGAAGATTTCTGTCTTCTGTGTTGTTGCGCTGTGTAGTCTGGTCGATGTTAACCAACGTTTCAGAGGTCATACTGCCACCGTCATTAGGGCGATGAATCGGAAATCTTCATACTCACCGTTGTGAAAACCTCAAATCATACGTTTACAAAATATTTACTTGCCATATAAAATATATATCTATTTCAAATATGCAAATGCATTTGACACATTTTGAATATTTAAGGAAGTGAAACGATTATTCTCTGACTGTATGCTGTGTGATATATTTAGTGTGATTAGGCTTTCAATAATACATTTTTATCTGTAATAAATGAATATTGAGGCAAACAGTTGCTAGCTATAGTATGAAAATTGTGAACTGATATGCAATACACCATTCTGTGCTTCTCCTCCGTCCTTATTTTAATTACGAGGAATACCTTAAAAGGTTAGGCAGATAATCATAATTTTTGTTTCTTTGCAGAATACTTCGTTTACACTTCACACTGACAGTTTCTTTACACCCCTATCAAGTAAATCCTGCTCTGAATTCCCAGCCTTAAGTAGCACGACACGTTGTATCCTTTCTCTTTCTATTGCCACCATTGTTTCTGTCTAGTTTGCTTTATTTTCTCTATGTATTATTTCCCTCAAGTCCGTCCTCAAGCAATTGTTTCACTTTATCTCTGCGACATTTTACATGCGTTTCCTTGTTCAATTTTTCCTCCGGCACTACATCTACAGTTCTGTCGCATATGCATCCTTGTGTTATGAAAATTAATTAAAATTGATTATTTCTATAACAGTTTGATATAAAGTTTTCATATAAGTCCTACTAAAGCCCTTGTTTAACTGTTAACGTTTGATGTGTTTTAATAAACTTCTTTTTGTTCCGTGGTGTGAAGTGTCTCTCACATTAACGAAATAAAATAGATACAGATTTTTCGAGAATAGGATTCTGATGAGAATATATGGGTCTAAGAGGAAGGAAGTAGCAGCAGTATGGGATTTGATATTGAAGCAATTCATAATCTGTAATCTTCACAAAATATTATCAGGGTTATCAAATCAAGGAAGATTAGATTGGCAGGGCATATAGCACGTATGTGAATTATGAGAAGTTTGTGAAAATCTCAAGGGAAGAAAGAGGTCTCTTGGGTGACCATTGAGTAGACAAAAAACAAAATTGGGACTTTTGGTGTTGACTGGTTTAATTGGTTCAGGATAGGGCCCAGTGACGATCTTTTGTCAACACGGTAATGGACATTGAGGTACTTTTAAATTTAGCAGATTTATTGATTAATTGTTGCCTTTTCAATAATAACCTGCGTCATGGAAAGAAATTGGTCAGTAGAACAAAGGCTGGCATCGTAAATTTTATAATTTTTAATACTAAAAATAATAATTTTGTGTAAAATTTGTAGCGCTGGTTGTGACACATAAATACAAACCTACCGTAGAATTGTAAAAATTATTCGTAAGGTATTAATCTGAAAAAGGAATAATAGTTACAGATGTCTTGCAACAGTAGACATTTTAATTCATATTATCATAAACGCGTGTTTTTGCCAGATTTATCGGCACGCTGTCATCTGAATTGCTACTTTCTTGCGTTTCAATCTGTACGCTTCCATCCTTCAGCAAGTATGTGAATAGCTAGGTTGATGAATTTTTTTCTTTCGGCTAATATTCCGCTTTATATTGCCCGCCCCCCATGTCGGACTTCCTCTAATTCCCCCTTCCAGGCAAGTCTCATCTCCCTACTCCTTCAAGCAAGAGTCTTAAAAGGAGAAACCTTCTGGGTATTACTCTAGTCTTGAATTCCTGAAATTTCGTACTGATTACTAAGTATATATACAGGTTAATGGAAAAGCCACACAGCCGTTCCTGACACATAAATAAAAACAATGTTGTGTTAAGTGTTAGAAATGTCCACCGCGTTCACCGAAGGACTTCCGGAACGATTTATGTCCTGCACGCTTCCTTTGACACGGAAACGGCTTACAAGACGATATATTGTCGACTTTACTTGATAAGCATCCATTAGTTTTACGTTGAGAAACTGTGTTAAAAAAACTCCATTCGGTTCAATTTTTTATTTATTTATGTACTGATTTAACATTTTAAAGGTCAACTACAAAGTAAGCATGATTTATAAGAAATGATAAAAAATCGACGAAACAGTTGAATAAATAAAGACAAATTGAGGGCAATTTATATCAATTTACAAATATTAAAGTTTGTTAAGCCATGATGTCTAATTTTCTTACGTGGTTTTAGAAGTATTATTTTAAGTTTTTATTTTCATGAAATTTTCCGCACTGTGTAGTTTATGCTAATACCAAGCCACGGACGGAAAAGTTGACTCTGTTTCCGCATAAGTAGCTCTTTGTTATTTTCGCCCCGAGCAATGAACGCCTTGTAATCGAGGCCTGCTGGCTGGCGTCTTGCGGTTCGGTGTAGCGTTATTCAGTCGACTCGACTTTCTGCCGGGCACAGAATATAGTCAGGTTGTTGAGCATACACAATGAGTGCGATGCATAATTTCTGAAGCTCGTACAGTTAGCAGTTAATTTTCGCTACACAAGCCACTATGTGTTCGTAATGCTGCATCAATTACTTGTTACTTCATCTGACTTGTTAACAAGGAAGGTATAAGCTACAGCAAGTAATGTAACTTTAAAACGTGAGCAGCTAACCGAAGCAATTTCACCCCGGCAATTTATTCCTTTATAGGCCTGTATAATTAATAGTTCCTTTAACAGATTCGGAAAGATCCCATGTACCGCTTTACAGATAATCATTTAGTACCCTTTCCGTTACTAAAGTCATTTCAGCGTCTGCATTCTTTAAACCAAAGTTTTGTGAAGTTTTTTGACCAAACTCGGTCACGCACTGTAGCTCTGTGGTCGGAGTTCGAACCTTGATAGGAGTAGTGACTTTCCTCTTCGCCACCACGCCACGTTAAAATCTGCTTTGATGTCCATTCGGTGTACAACCCATCAGAAGTCGGAAGCTATTCGCCTGGAGACAATGCAACCGCTCCATACACCTGGTCGCTCAGCCGTGTTAATGCAGAGATTTGGAATGAGTTGAGATTTACCTCCATATACCCTATACGCCTTCATTACGCGATGCTAAGGTATAGTGCGTATCAGTTAAAAACGGTAATTGTTACCGAGATTTTCAGTGGTAGGGATTAGTTTGCAGTCTATGATTTCTGTGGCTGTCGGTAAATGAGTTAGAAGTCCGTATATATTTTCCGGATAAAATATGTTATGAGTTACGAAGCTGGATTAGAACCCTTTAGTAGGATCTAGGAATACGAGAAAAGCCCTGATATGTTTGATCCTCGAGTATCATTCCGTTCATATATCATCCACTTTCGTCTCAATAAACTTCGTAGTACCAGCGATGGAGGTTGGGGGTTTGTATTGTAGTTTTAATGACAAATAACGCATAAGTTGACTTTATCATGAAAGGAAATACGAAATAGTAATCAAATATTGTGAGTGACTGTGTTATGCATATCACTTACCAGTCTGCTCTGATCCGTTGTCTATTCTAGTCTTGTATCTGCTTCGCCAATGAGAGAATTCGACGATAAAATGACCCCTCTTTCGAGAATACGCACCGGTATTGAGAGTGACTCAAAAGCCGGTCCGATCTGATGTTTGTTGAAGTATGTTTCATCTTTTGACCTGAACGTTGATGGTATAAGATTCACACAGCTTTAAAATGCATGGCATTTTGTGTTATTTTCTTCTCTACATACGGGCACATGAAAAAGTAGAATTTATTTCAGTGCGTGGCCCTTCATATTCCTGTTGTTTACGCTTCAAACTCTTGGATATTTAATAGTTAAATCGTCTTCGCTGTAAAGGTGTTTGATGCAAGACTAGCAAATATATGATCAAAGGAAAGAATTCGATTTGTTGATCGGAAAGGTTCGGTTGATAAATAGTTCCAAATTATTTCTGCAGTTACAGAGACAATGAAATGATAATTGTATGAATAATTAATAAACGTTTCTTAAAAATTCTGCGTGTATTTTATGCCCTTGTTACGTTTGTAGTCTCTAGCACACATAGCAACATATCGTGCAGTCTTTCGTGTAATTACAATTGTTAATCTCAATTACTATATATAATCATTTGGGAAAACTTGAAAATGATTATGTATTGCTGTCAGTTCTCTCACGTTTGCGTAATTCTGTTGGTCCATAACCATCTCTGAAGATTCTTAAGGGGAAATCAGAGAAATGAGATGACATTTTGACGGAAGATATTCCTACTTTCTCGAATAACCCTAACGCAAAGCCTGACCGCGAGACACAGCATTTTCAATTTCTGGCGTTGTCATGGTAACGGCTTGAAAAGGCCTGTAGAATTTGGTTTACCGGCGACATCTTATCTGCCCTTTGTATGGAACGGAGACAACCTCGCCGCTGACGAAAGGGGGTATTAGTTTTCTCCCGAAGTGAATTACACTTTCTTTCAACCCCAGGATGCTGTCTTGTAACAAGATAATGTGAGGGCTTTTTACAGCCGGCGTAAGCAGGATCTCCCTTCTTCAGGACGGTCAAGGATAGTTACGCTGTACATGCACCATTTATGGAAAATACCTTCTTTGTTCAGGGAATATGTGAGAATGTTCTCTGTCCTACTAAGACACAGGTAGTTTCGTTTACTATATTAGTAAAGGCTCACATAATTAAATATTAAAATTACTTCATGGGTTTCGGGGTTTGACTTATTGCCATCTTCAGGGTGCTTATTTGCTTATTTCTGTATATATATTATTTTAAGAAGTTATTAAGAAATTAGATTGAAGAAGCTGCTAGAATTACAAAATATTTATAATTCTAATTAAATAACTAAAATTACAGGTGTAGTGTTTTATAGAACCTGTAGGTGATATTTTACCAAATGATGTATTAATGAAATAGTTACGGAATTTTTTTTTACTTAATTTGCAAAAACAACACAAATATTAGCAATAAAACGTGACACAGGAACAAAATCACTGAGAAATTTCGACGTGCAGTCTGTCTATACTTATGCAGCTTAACCTGTTCGGCACTTAAGTCAACTTGGCCTCGCTGGAATTTGAATTCGTAAATCAGTCATACATAATCCGGGAGCTTGTAAAATACCAGGTATCTGTTCCTCTGATACTAATCCAGTTTCATAGGTTTATAAACAGGATTAAATAGTAGTATTTCATTGTCATGATACGAGGTTGACTTTTCTGTTATTTGCGGACGATCAAGGATTTACGAGGAAATTTAAAATTTCAGACAACAGAATATAAAGTGGACTTTATTCCGGGGTGTTGCGCCTCGTTGTATTTCAGAAATTGACCGATGTTTCACATGTGCTTATTGCTTCTGTCGTCAGTACGATTTTTCAGCATACCGAAACAGAAATTTTTATATTCGCCGCCATGATAACATAAAATCTCGCATATTCCTAGGAAAAATAATTTGTGAGTCATAATTAAATAATAAAATTCGTTTTATTCAATTCCTCGGACGAAATTTCCATTCACATTAAGCTTTGAAAATGGCATCGTATGACTTTTTTATGAGTTTTAATTTTTAAAAAGTGTATTTGTTTATGCACAATAAATTTATGAGCCGGGATAGCTCAGTCAGTATAGTGACTAGCTACGAGCTGGACGACCGGGGTTCGATCCCCGAAGGGGGCAGAGGATTTTTCCTCTAGCCTCTGGGGCCCACCCAGCCTTCTCTACAATGGGTACCGGGGTTCTTTCCGGGGGGTAAAGCCGGCCGGGGCGTGATGCTGACCACTCACCCCATCTAGTGCCGAGGTCAAGGAAGAGAGGAGCTATACCTCCTCTCACCCCAAACGCCCACATGGCGTATAGTGGGACAAACTTTACTTTACTGTATTTGTTTATAGGTTATTATCGTGGACACATACAGACAAACGAAGGCTAATTGGCCAAAATAATTGAACTGGAAACGAATTTTATATTAATATACTCATACACAGAGGTCACCTTGAGTTTCAGGCAACTGGTCCCCGAACCCCATAATTCTTTTCGAATGGATAACAAATCCTTACGAATGGTTTCTCCGGAAATAATTTTCTCCATAGAAACGTAATAATTTGTACCGCTACAGACACGTGTCATCCCCTTTAAATAATATACTGGAGTACCCAAGAAATTGTATTTGATCGTGGACGATGCTTTTAAACGAGTATTCTCGTGCGTAGCATTAAAGGCGTTACATGAATCTGATTTGTACCTTTAGTCAGCGTTCGAAAATTTACGATCACATTTTTTATTTTGCTGACTCCATCCGATTTATCCTTCGGTGTAGGCAATCAGTCAGGCAGATATTAGGTGAAACATCTATTTTTTTAAAAAAAATTGATCTATTCAAGTTTTTTGTAAGGGGACAGATAAACTGAATCATGTTTGGATGCTTCTCAGTATAATTGTACTTCGTCAGTTGAAGCAAACCCAGCGTGTAACATGTTCCTGATAAAATCGAGTTATTCGCCTCATCGCATTCGATTATCTCGAATCTCACGCAAGCCGCCTTCGGGTCTTGTCTTTGGCATCCTATTCTTATCTCGCTTCTATTACTGCCATAATTTTTGTCCTTTCCTGTTTTACATAGATCTACGTTTCTCCTCTTTTTACCCTTTTTTGTCGATTTCTCTTCTGTCTTGTGCCCTTCCTTCAATTCTTACCTGTCAATATTGCATTACTTTGTAATATCCGCCAATGTTTTCCACGCTTTACTGCATTGAAAGCCATTGAAATCTCGGAAGCTGATATGTAATATCAAATATCACTCTTATTCACGTGAAGTAGGTTCTACTTCGTTTTAGAATGGATCGCAAAGGACACGGAAGGAAACACATGTAGGTCTGCTTTGGGGTGTTACCTCAGACACTTGGACCGAGGAAATCAGCAAGGTGATTTTTAGTCGTCGGTGATCTTAATACAGAATTGGCGCAAAGGAACATTGCGTTTCGTTCTTCCACGTACGAATTTGTCTAGTTCTGGGGGAGACAAAATGACTTCATCACTACATAGCTTTTAGTTCAAAAATGCATAATTTGTTTGTCCATCCAAGTGGCAGAAATACCTAACTAACTAGATGGCTTACCGAACCCGACGGTTCATCACCGAATTAACCAAAGCCCTGTCCTGGGCCAACAAAATCCAGGCTCCTTCAACTCCTATTTCCCATAGATCCCGCCTGAGATTATCCTCCCATCTACGTCTAGGTCTCCCCAGAGGTCTCTTCCCCTCAGGCTTCCCAAATAGTGGACCCAACCAACCAGATGGCTTACGGAACTCGAAGGTTCATCACCGAATTAACCAAAGCCCTCCACCGGACCCTGTCCTGGGCCAACAAAATCCAGTCTCCTTCAACTCCTATCTCCCATAGATCCCGCCTGAGATTATCCTCCCATCTACGTCTAGGTCTCCCCAGAGGTCTCTTCCCCTCAGGCTTCCCAAATAGTGGACCCAACCAACCAGATGGCTTACGGAACCCGAAGGTTCATCACCGAATTAACCAAAGCCCTCCACCGGACCCTGTCCTGGGCCAACAAAATCCAGTCTCCTTCAACTCCTATCTCCCATAGATCCCGCCTGAGATTATCCTCCCATCTACGTCTAGGTCTTCCCAGAGGTCTCTTCCCCTCAGGTTTCCCAACAAATACCCGGTGCACACCTCTTGTCCCATCCATGCGTGCTACATGCCCCGCCCATCTCATTATGTGTTTGTAAAACACAAACACATAATAAAATATTACTGAATACGTCCACGTATATAAATCCTGACGTTTCATCTGGAGGCACATAAATTTAATTCTGAGCCTGAAATTTCTTTGGGAAAACATCGAAGTTAGAGGGTGTCACCGATTACCAGTCTCCGGATATTGTCCACTTTCATTACGCACAGTATGCAATTCTTTAATTGCAGGGAAATTTGTAACTTTCGTGTTAAATGATTTGGCGCCTGTTAAAGATAGTTGCTTATACAGAAAATATGAAATTGAATCATTTAATTTTACAACTCAAAGAGCCACGCACAAGATGTACACAGCATTTGGAAAACAAGATGGTGCATCTAATTTAAACTTGGCATTGGTTTATAAAAAAAGAGAAAACATTTCAACTTTAACCGTAATCTAATACTGCTTAATCAGGATCTGTACATATGTAATTAGCCTGCTGTCTACATAGTAACAGACAACGAATAGAGTACGGCCCGTTACATAGTCGAGCGGACGCTCCGTCCTCCGCTCTCCGCATGCGGATAGTCGAGTTTACGCAGTGCCGCGGAGGTTCATCAGTTTGTCGTAGAAAATGGATGGATACAGACTGAAAGTAATCGCTGTGTACCACATATATATATAAAATGATATTTAACTATTTTCGCATGTCAATTAAATCCTTTGATGAACTCATAGGGAAGCTGGAATCCAAATTAAGTGTTTCCAGTTTGAACAGGGTATCCATATCTCCAACAGAGAGATTTGCTCTTACATTAACGTAAGTAAAGAAAACCAATTATCACTTAAAAGAGTTTTATTATTACAGATATTGCTAATTATTATTATTTAATGCATATGATCTCAGTTATTCACTCGTGTTGTGTCATATGGAAAAATGGTTGGTTTTGATGATGGACAGTCATTTGTCTGGATTGCGGATAAGTGATAATATATTGGTTACCATATGAACGCACAGGATTTTGAGAATATGAAAGAATCTGGAAATAGCTGTCCTGATTTTTAATGAGCATAAGTATATTCAATACTTCTGATCGAAACTGGAGTTTTTTTATCATTGCTGAATGTCTTTAAAGTTGGCAATATTGATTTTAGGAAGGTTTCGTCTTCATCATGTTTTTCCTCTAGTATCTTCAGTAAAGCTTCCTTGAATTTGTTTAGAAATTAAATGTCCGCTTGACTTGTTCAATGGAATTAAGGCTTCGACCGGGATGTTCTTTTGTTAAATCTTATGTGGTACCGCCTGATTCGACTTCTAATGGTTAAGTGAAGTGTTTTCTTCGCGGTACGGTCTGGATTCGTAAATATTATGAAGACGAGCTTCAGATTCAAAGGGTTAACCAGCTGATTTTCGTAATGGTGAGGTGTAGTGTTTTCTTCGCGGTACGGACTGAATTCATAAATAATAAGGTAATTCCGGGAGAGATGCCGCGGCGGGAGAGACGCCGCATTTTTTAGTTCGGTGGGTTCCGTTAATCCTAGGCCGATGTCAGAACATGTCCTTGTTCAGTGAGCCAAGAGAAATGTTGTGAGTGGACGCATTGAAAATCGGTGCTGTTTTGCGAGAGTCATAACTGATTTTATGCGGTGAGTTTGTTAATTTTATGCTCAAAGTTATTTCTATTGTTTATGAGATGTGTCTTTATTAGTTCCAGTCGAAGTAACTATTAAATCCCGATACATTAGAGGTTTCCAGCGTTGCTGGTCTTGACTTCGCACGACGTGGCCGCCATGTTGGTCATTGGGTAAGGCAAGTGGGAGGGCGCGGCGTCTCTCCCTGAAGATAAAGAGAGATGCCGCACTTAAAAAATACCACATCTGATTGAAAAAAGCATTAAAGAGTAGTCAAAAATGCCTGTTCTATTGCATTATCTTATATTACTGAGGAAGATTAGTCCAGTGTTGAAAATACCGAGAAAAGACTCAACTGCAAGGAGGCAACTGGCTTTTGTCCTCACTGAAGCAGCCAACATAGAGGAAAGGCGAAAGAAGCAAAGAGGAAATGAAGTCAAAGAGCAGAGGAAAAAGGCAAAGGTGAACAGTCCGAGTACTTCAGGTGTACAAGGTTGAAAAACGTGAAAAAAAAGTTCTAATCAAGAGACCCCTGAAAACAGTAACACCAACAAGTGCTGTGAGTACTGGGAAAACTGTTGCATGAGTTCTGCTCTCCGTACAAATTTCATTGACTAACGCTTAGACTAAATTCACTGGTTTACACTTAGACTCCAAGCAACCTCTGGAACATTTCTCTTTTAATTTACTTGATAATTGAACATTCATTTGATAGTCATTAACTTTTCAATTTTTATTGGTATTCATATATTTTTTCCATGTTAATGTTCACATTAATTCATTAGTTTGAATGAAGTTCATCAGTTTTCATTTACATATGTTTCTTTTTTAATTCAAGGATGTTTTCAAAGAGCGGCATCTCTCCCGGCATGTCCGGGAGAGATGCCGCAAAGACAACTTTTTTAGCGCCCTGTACCTCTGAGAATTAATTTGCTTTAGATATTTTGTTTATGGATTAGTATAATAGAGATCTTAAATATAATATCTCTGAATTTTCAGCCATTTTGACTATTTTCGGATTGAGTTAGAACAAATGTTGCAAAAAGTGCGGCATCTCTCCCGGAATTACCTTATTCAGACGATCTTCGGCTTTAAAAAAAACATATTTTCTCTCGGAGACTTTATCTTAAATATTAACATATATTCAGTCCGATCTAGATATTATACATTTAGTCACTAAAAATGCATTATTTCATTTTAAAATCACGACGTTTCGATATCGTCGCCATTAGATAGTACATACCTACTTAAAATAACGTTATCAGACATATAATTTAAATATCAAATGACTGAAATGGTCATTATATTTCATATTTTAGAATATCAATATATAAATAACAGGCAACAACATGTTTCATTCCGAGCATAACGAGGCGTGACGTACATCCTTCATTCACGACGAAGAAGATACATTCTACTGAAATTTTTATCACAACACATCAATGAATTAATAACGAGTATTACTCCTATGATAATTTAACCACGAATGCTCCATTTTATATGGTTGACCTGTTGTTTTAGAACGAAAAGTTTACTTTATCTAGCTATTGCAATTAATTCAGACTGGACACAGTTTAAATTAATTATGATCGTTCCGTAAGGCACAATCAAGAAATGTGGCAGAGTATATTTTTATTGACTATATTGTGGCGTACCTTAATGCTATTCTATTTGTATGAAATTATTGTAATGGCAGAAGTGTACTTAAGCCATGTGAACATCATCAAAGTGACATGCAAGTTATAGGGACTTAGATTACGCACAGTAATTCCTATAATAATAATAATTTATTTACATTTCATGGATCCATAAAACAGTCAGATGAAGATAGATGTGGAAAAAGTCATAATAAAAATAATAATAATAATACAATATATATTATAAAGTAAAATTCGTACTATTATATAAATTTCACATAATACAAAACAAAGTATTGACCTAGAGAAATGATAAGCTACAAATAGATCTACACATTACGCACAAGATGTTGAAAGACTGAAGAAGACATCAAATGTTTGATCTTGAATAAATTTACAGTGAAACTGGGAATGTGCACTAACCACACAACTGTTTGAAACATAGCTGTTTAAATTTAAGACTTTGAATTAATTATTCGGTTTTGTCCGTCTAATCACAATTATATTTAAAATTTACAAATAAGATAATTAAAATATCATTTTATGTTCCACATCGAATAATCGATTTACATTTGGAACATTTTTACAACATGTTTCGGTTTCATCGAACCATCTTCAGGTGTAAAATTATATCGAAATTGTAACTGAGTTTTAAGTTTGTCGATATAATTTTACACCTGAAGATGGTTCGATGAAACCGAAACATGTTGTAAATAAGATAATTAAAATATCATTTTATGTTCCACATCGAATAATCGATTTACATTTGGAACATTTTTACAACATGTTTTGTGTTTCATCGAACCATCTTCAGGTGTAAAATTATATCGAAATTGTAATTGAGTTTTAAGTTTGTCGATATAATTTTACACGTGAAGATGGTTCGATGAAACCGAAACATGTAAAAATGTTCCAAATGTAAATCGATTATTCGATGTGGGACATAAAATGATATTTTAATTATCTTATTTGTAAATTTTAAATATAATTGTGATTAGACGGACAAAACCGAATAATTAATTTAATATTTGATTCACAATATGACGCAATTATACTATCTTAAGACTTTGAAATTACAACACAGAATGAAAATATGAATCACAAAGCAGCTAAACATACGAATAATAAAGAGAAATAAAGATAATTATAATGACCTGGCTATACATAACCTAACTGGACACGGCCATGGCAACGACATATTGCAGTTACTGCCTACAATTTTTTTTGTTACATGTGATCAACGATCAAGTAGACCGACGCGAAAGATGGCGGCCGAGTATCTGACGTTTCTGCTCATCTGTTGTCGCTTTCAGAGAGTTGTGTTCGCAGAATTTGTTTTCTTTGCTAGGGTGGTGGTTCCATCATCTCGAAATTGTTTTACCCACTGCTGATAAGTAACTCGTGCGAATTTGAGCATGCGCGCTGCGGTGGTTAAAGAACCATTTCATATGGATTGGAAAACAATTCTTAAAGACCTTTGCTGGCAGTTATCACGTGGGTTTTATAATATTTATTTAACTGTTCCTGCTTTTGACTTAGGCGAGTTATCACGCTTTGCTATTTAAAGTCTGGCAAATTCGTCTTTATTATTATTCTTAATGAATTACTTTTGATCTCCTTCCCATTTGATCCCAACTCTGTCTTTTAACTCTGTATTATTTAAGTGAGGATATAAAATGTTTCAAATCATAAAATGAGCTGGAGGCTATATTTACTGTACCTTTAATCAAAACAGTGATTTGAGGTATTGATCTTTGATTTCCCGAAGAGACTTCTATTTGCCAGAGAGGTTTGAAATTCACTGGGGAACATTTATTTTGTATCTATTACTTTGATGTCCCTTTCATTTGTACACTGTAGTAGGAGCTATACTGTACACTACATTATTCCATGGATTTCAATAAATCTAATTTATGTTCCTGTAAGATGTCAGGGTTCATATGTTCTTTGAATGAGACAAGTGGAGTCCTTGAGACCAGGTCAAGAAATTCCCAGTCTTTTATGGAATTTAGAGGTTCATGAGATCTCTCCATGGGGCCACATGCTTACATCCTACTTCTTTAGGGTTAATTTTAATTTTATTCTCCCCTTTACATTTCTCAGTTGTCATAGTTTCATACCTCCTCAAGCCCAGACAGAAGGAAACAAATTCCTATATATATATATATATATGTGTGTGTTATTCGATAACAAACTGTCCATGGACTTGGGACTAACAGGAATTTAATGTATTAAATACAAGATTCAGTACGTAGGACTGCAAGAGCACACCAGTAGTGGCACAGCGAGTAAAAATTCAAAGTGTGCAAAGAGGGTTCTGGAGGAGAATACGTCATTCTTCGCGATGTCTTAACACCACTGCGTAACGCAAGCTACGCACTGATTAATGATAATATTAAAAACTTAGCTCTCAGATTAAAGCGCACTTCATAAAGGCGTGAGAGTAGAACTCCACGCAATTCAGACATCGTTAAACGTACATGGTGTGGAGTGGACTGATCTGGCTTAGGTTATGGCGCTCTGTTCCATGAATAACACTGAACTCAGGCTCAGTAAACTGTTGAAGGGAAATGATGATAGTTTTGAAGACTTGAATTCTATAAAAGTAGCGAATTTCAAGTACATTCATCAATTGAAAGGAATGTCAGAATGCTCTTAGAGAATGAATCCTTCAATGATATTTAAGGATCCAGTCCTTACCGCGAAGAAAACACAACTCTGCACCATTACAGAGATCAACTGGTTAACGCTGTTTAAGAAATTGATCGCTGATTACGGCGAGAACCACACAAAACCCATAAACACAAAGTGTTACTGATTTTTGGAGTAGTTGGTACGTATACTTACCATTCCATTTAAAGGGATTAAAGTAAAGTTCGGTGGTCATACTGCCTCAATCTTTAGGCCGATATTTGAAGTTTTCTCAGCGCTGAGTATGAAGATTCCTGCCTTCTGATATGATGCGCTGTGTAGTCTGGTAGATCTTTACTAACGTTTCGGAAGTCATACTGCCTCCATCATCAGGACGAGTTTTGAGTTTCTTTCATTTGCGAGTAAGAAGGTTCCTATATTCTGGGATGTTGAGCTGTGTAGCCAGGTAGATCTTTACTAACATTTCGGAAGTCATAATGCCTCCATCTTCAGGGCGATATTTGAAGTTTTCTCAGCGCTGAGTATGAAGATTTCTGTCTTCTGGGATGTTGCGCTGTGTATTCTGGTAGATGTTTAACAACGTTTCGGGGGCCACACTGCCTCCATCTTCAGGGCGATATTTGAAGTTTTCTAAGCGCTGAGTATGAAGATTTCTGTCTCCTGGGTTGTTGCGCTGTGTATTCTGGCAGATGTTTAACAACGTTTCGGAAGTCACACTGCCTCCATCTTCAGGGCGATATTTGAAGTTTTCACAGCGGTGAGTATGAAGATTTCTGTCTTCTGGGATGTTGCGCTGTGTAGTCAGGTCGATGTCAACCAACGTTTCGGGGGCCACACTGCCTCCATCTTCAGGGCGATATTTGAAGTTTTCACAGCGGTGAGTATGAAGATTTATGTCTTCTGGGACGTAGCGCTGTGTAGTCTGGTAGATGTTTAACAACGTTTCCGAGGTCATACTGCCTCCATCTTTAGGGCGATATTTGAAGTTTTCTCAGCGGTGAGTATGAAGATTTCTGTCTTCTGGGTTGTTGCGCTGTGTATTCTGGTAGATGTTTAACATCGTTTCGGAGGTCATACTGCCTCCATCTTCAGGGCGATATTTGAAGTTTTCTCAGCGCTGAGTATGAAGATTTCTGTCTTCTGGGTTGTGTAGTCTGGTCGATGTTTAACAACGTTTCGGAGGTCACACTGCCTCCATCTTCAGGGCGATATTTGAAGTTTTCTCAGCGCTGAGTATGAAGATTTCTGTCTTCTGGGATGTAGCGCTGTGTAGTCTGGTAGATGTTTAACAACGTTTCGGAGGTCACACTGCCTCCATCTTCAGGGCGATATTTGAAGTTTTCTTGTACCTGTACCACACAAAAGAAATTCTGCCCACTTCTACAAGCTTTGCTTTGGTCTGTTCACCCAAGAAGATGTGATCGATGTGTGGGGACGGACCCTCATTCTCCACTCTACGTATTTAACGACGTCTTCTTTGTTTATTCTTGTCAGTCTTGTATTTTTGCGTTGCATTTCTACTTCCAGGGCGCCTAAGCCATCGCTGTGCACATTGCAACGTTGAAGGCGGCCCTGGTTCTAGCTAAGTGTTAAGTAGCGAGTACATTTTTCCAACACTGACTGCTTTGCGTTGCTTATATTTAAATGAAACTAGGATAAATTGAACAAAAACAATTTATGCAATGTCTTTGTTAAAAAACAAAACGTAAACTCGAATCTGAATGTACACTTTTTCATGAGAAATGTACAGAGTATGTTTGTTAGCACGTGCAAACTACATGTGACAGAGACCCTTGAATTAAGAATCAATACAAATCAAAGTTCCTTTCAAGAATTAACGACGTGGACTTGAGTTTGTCGGATTCCTGGAATGATCTGCCAGCACTTTCATGTTAATCAGTGGAAATGCATCGATGCGAGAAATGGCTATTTCACACCCCTGAAACAGAAAGGCATTGAGACGTAGCAGGGAGAGTCCCGTTTTTCAGGAAGTCGAGCTAAAAACCATCTGTTCACTTTGCTTATAAAAGCCATGCAGTTGATATGTTCGGACACAGTTTCAAAGCTTAAAAAGACACATCACCAAAATACAAATAAAAGCCCTGCATTTGCATCTTCGCATGCAACACGATTTGCAGCTCAAGTTAGGACTCGGACAGGAAATCCCTGGTCCAGATTCCAAGACATCGTTCGAAGGAAACATTAATCATCTTCTGCATTTTTGCGTTTTGAAGTGGGTGCTGACACAGACTGCTGGGTGTTAATGCTTCATAGTGTGGTGACCAACATCTTGGAATGAGAGAGTTTGTCATGTGTGTAAGGTTTTAAGTTGCAGGTACTCTTGGCTTTGGCCGCAGCTTGTCACCAAAGATGTGATTCCTCTTCCTGGAAAGAATATGGTTTTGCCGTTTATCAGCTTCATTCCATTTCATATTCTCAGTTCAAGCTAATGCCACAGGAAGAACTTCAAAACGTCAGTCATTCTGCATTTGTTAAGCAGCAGATAGTGGGGCTCTGCAGTTTCACTCATTTAGCAAGTGCGGTGGGTCGACTTGAGATGTTTACACAGATGTTGGAGGTAACTTGTAGGCATGTAATTACTAGCGCCCACCGACAATCTATTCGGTGATGAAGACTTAGTCACTCGGTGTGTTATAGATGCTGGTGCAGTACAATCCGGTGACTGATGGGCTATGTGGTAAATGTGCGCCAGGATGTAGGCGATCTAGTGGCGAAATGTGGGTTATTTACTTCATAGTGCTTCTTGCAAATTTTATTTTCTGTAGTTTCCGAACCTAGCTGTCCTTTCGCGGCGTTGCTTTCATAAATTATTCGAAGACTTTCAGGTTATGTATATGTTTGGTAGTTGGTTTCTTATAGGTGAAGTTGTTAGGAGCTTTTTGGCCTTCATATGTCTGTAGTCTGGCAGTCACGGAAGTACTCTTCAGCACCCTCGTTGCTACTTATGAGTTTACAATCTGTGGAGTGGTATTTCAGGTAGCATTTCGTTCGGTGGTGCAGTGGAGTGTTCGCGGACGGACATCTACTTCAGTGCTGATGTCGGTAGATGACAGGAAAGTTCGTCAGGGTGCGCATATAACGATCATTGAATATCCCTCGTGCTCCTGCGGTGGCGGGATGTGTTCGCTGTTTTTCAGACGTTGCCGTCCCTGCGTATGAGAAAATGGCGCAGCTGCTGTGGTCCTCTTGTGTTTTTCCGTCGGCGTGATTGTAGGATGCATTCTCGGTCCAGTGCAGATTTATTATTTATTATGAAATAAATAATTAATAGTTTGTGAAAGGAATTTAAGTGTAGGTCATGCATTGTGTAGTCACCTCTCACCAGCCCATAGCTAATCCCTTTATTGACTGAGCTGTCTGAGCAAACAAAATTATTTATTGTTAATTAACTATATTATCAAACCCACACTAATCTTAGCATCACAACACAAGACAGTTCTTCGTGAAAATAATCTTACAATGCCACACTGTTATTGTGTAACACGCTTTTACTCTCTGATCTCGTTTCATTCTAGCTCTAATTAATGTTTTATAACATTGAAACAATTGTGACACTTTCTGGATAATACATCAGTTCTGACCTGCACCACTTGATGTTTTTATGCTCATAATTTTCAGTTTCAGAGACAAATTGGTATCCCGGCAGTTACTAATTATTCCTGTGCATGTATGTTGTTACAGAATGCGGGACCTGTCTGCTCACGAGAAGCACGAGTTTCAAAAACTGCAGAAGGATCTGGATCTAAGGAAGTCTGAGATTGCCGAGCTTGCTCGCACTAAAGAGAAACTGAGCTCAAGAGTAGAAGAAATGGATAACCAAATTTCTGATTTGCAGGAGCAGGTATGCAGTTCAGGTGCACTCTTACTAAGGTGCTGCTAGTGTGTCTTGTTTGCTGTTTAAGTCACATATTTCCACATTGTGTAATATCCTAAATTATGGATACTTCATTTTCAAGCACTGTAATTTGTGTTATTTCCTTAAATTAAGGGATTATATTTTATAAGCTTAGGAAATGTATTTAGAGAACAGGTCTAATTTAGGTTTATGCAGCTCTGGGGGGCAGAGGAAATGGTTCAACAATTGGCAGACTCCAAACTTACCCTTGAAGAACGTGTGAAGGATTTGGAAGAAGCCGTAGCAGATTTAGAGGCCTTGCAAGACATGAATCAACAGCTCCAAGAAGTTAGCCGAGAACTGAAAGTGGATCTTGCTAATTTTGCTACTAGGGAGGTATGATTCATATGGATAACTTCCACCTTTATGGTGAGGGCTTGTTTGGTTGTCCATGACAAATGAGAAGAAATTTATGGGCGAGTTACTGCAGGGTTTCTTAGCCTTTTCTACATGGTTTTACACTGAAATATAGTTCAGTATTTCTCAGCACATGTACTGTTGTAAAATTATGTATGTATGCACATTTATGCAGAAATCATGTTCAGTTTTGTTTTGCAATTGAAACAATTTGTAGATTGACATTTTAAGACCAAGTAATAAATGATAAAAGTTACAGAAAATAAAATATTAGTTTTACTGTGATTATTCTGAAAATATTGATGCTACTGCCTGTGTTTAAGAGAATTACACAATTATATATTCCAGGCACAGCGAGAAAAGGAAGAAGCTTTAGAAACACTGGCAGACCGAGAAATTACCATCGCCAAGTTCCGTGAACTGGTCCAGCAAATGCAGGAGCAGAGTCGGGAGCTGCGGCAACGGTTGGAGAGGGAATCCACAAAACCCGTTTCTGCTCTTCCAGAGATCCTAGATTTTAAGGCATGTGTTTTCGTATTTTGTAGAAAGAAAATGTGAACTGTTCCTGGTGGTGGACACTTTTCTTGTAGGCATTTAGTATGTCACAGTTTGTGGGCTTCACCTGAAATTGTTAGGGAGAATGAAAAAGTATGATCTAATTGGAATGGTTCAGGACAGAGTGCAGCAGTGTCTTATACGTGAGAGAGTGTTTAGGTGCCATGGCAGATTTAAACAGATGTTAGTAATGCAATATATACCATGCTGAGTTATATGTCAACACATGTTATTTGCTGGAGGATTAACTATCTGGTAACAGAATTTAAAGGCTGAACACCTGTGATGCCAAAACCTGTTGTTGGACATGATCCTGATCCACTTCAATTCAGTTCAGATCTTTATAAACTGTTTCATTGAGATTATTTTAATATTATCCTGAGCAAGAAAGTTGGTTAAATTTGACTGAATTTTCCTCAGTCTCTCTGGGTGAATGTCAATACATTACCTGAAAAAAGGATATCATTTGTTATTATATTCCAATTTTATTCAGTACACTAAACCACTGTCATTAAATAAAGTAAAAGTCAGTCAGTTCCATCCTCTTACCTTTTCCTGGGTCTTCCAGGAGGATTCTCCACCAAAATTCAGTGTATATTAATTTATGATAATTATAATTTTATTACCATAACAGTATTAGCTGAGGTGTGATGTACCAGTAATAATAGTTTTGTTCCTTTAGAAAATGTTTACTGAAAGTAAAGCCCGTACAAAGGCAATTGATTTGGAGCTTCGATGCCTCGATGTGCAGCAGTCATATCAACACGTTCAGTATCTAGCGGCAAATATGCCTGAAACTTTCACGAGCAGGGGAGGTATGTGCGTGTTACACTTAGTTACATTCTCATTGTCTCTCATTTCCTAAATTGTGAGCCTCTTGTACAGGCAATGTTATTGTGGACTTGCTTGGTTTATAAATTGTATGTCATCTGAACTGTTCTTTCATAACAGGAGTACGTCTGTTCAAGTAGATTTATGTGGGGTGTTGTTTTGTAGGAGACCATGATGCAGTACTTGTGTTCTTGCTGATTTCACGGTTGTTGTGGAAGGCAGAAATCTTGTTATCACAAGTGAGGGACAAGTTCTGCCTATTGAAAAGATTGGTCTTATTGCAGTTGTCAGGGGCCATGCTGTTGAACAGTTTACTTTCAAGTCAAGACTTTGTCATTATGTGTATTCTCTTCAGGTATGTATATTGTATTTGTTTTTGCCCATTACTGGGTACAGGTTTCATAACAAGAGAGACGCAAGATTACTTCCCTCGTAAAAACACAGATACACAGAGAATAAAATATTGATTTTGTACTTTTAATTCTAAATGCAGTTTGTTCCTAGTTATTGTTTATTCTGGCATACTTCTTCAAGGTTGTTGGTTTGTATGTTGAGGTTCGTCATCCTCGAATTATAATCTGTTTTGATGATTTAGATACTTGTGTTGCTGTAGATCTCTTTTCTTCCCATGTTCACTCATGTTTTACAAAATTAAACAAAACTTTTATCACTTACTCTGACGTGACCCTTCTGACATCTTCCTGTTTTACAATAGAACCACTTCCAGCAACAGAATGCTACTTTGTCATACAGCAAGGACTCACTAAAGAATAGATTGTCTGCTTACACAATTGATAGTGAGACTATGCAGTCTGAAAAGATTCAGTGCTTTGTATTGCTGATGATGTAAACATTTTGTAATACATTCTAAATGAGGGAAAAAACCATATTTTATACATAAGCATTTGTACTGGCTCTTATTTTGTTGCTACTAGGAATACTGCTCTCTGTGGACTGTGACTGCTTATAGATAAAGACAAGATGTTTACACAGAATTTGTATGGAAACATTTTGTCCTAACCCATTTAGACTCTGATGAAGTATCATTAATTATTTCTGTGGAAAGTGAAAACTGGTATCACATTTTTCCCAAAGTGTTTTATTTCTGTATATTATATGTTTAGAAAAGTGGTTCTCAAACAAAAGTTTTGTCTAGGCCATATTCACTTTTACATAATTGTGCCAAAATCTAAGTAGACTGTGATAATTTTTTTAACGTCTTGTTTCCTTTGTTTCTTCTGTGAAACATTCCACAAGTTCTAAAAGTAACATAATAAAAAGTAGAAGTGCAGGTAGAATAAGAATATTCTACTGGTTTATCCCCTCAGAATATTCTCCTATTAAATCCATACAGTTCTACCATTGGTGCTAACCAAACAGTAAACAGTTTTTGAAGATCATTTTGAGTGCTGCTGTTTAATGTCTTGAATTTAGTGTATATGGTATCCTTTTAAACAGTTCTTGAGTTTGAGAAATAAAAAAATTGTTAGGAGGCAAGAAGATTAGAGGTTTGATTATTGTTATCTATGTTGTATGTTGGGAAACCTGAAGGGAAGAGACCGCTGGGGAGACCTAGACGTAGATGGGAGAATAATCTCAGGCGGGATCTATGGGAGATAGGAGTTGAAGGAAACTAGATTTTGTTGGCCCAGGACAGGGTCCGGTGAAGGGCTTTGCTTAATTCGGTGATGAACCTTCGGGTTCGGTAAGCCATCTAGTTAGTTAGTTATGTTGTATATTATTCATATCAAGTTGAAATTTCGAATAGGTTTCAAATTTTAGAGACAAATGAAGATAATGAAAGTGTGGACATCAACAGGGAGTGGGAAAATGTCAGAAACTGCATCAAAATTTCAGCAAAAGATAAACTAGGATACTACAGGAGAAAGCAAAATAAACCGTGGTTTGATGAAGAATGTTCAAAATTAATAGATCGAAGGAAGCAAACAAAATTTCAATGGTTGCAGGACCCGAACAAAACAAATGCGGATAATCTATGTAACGTGAGACGTGAGGCTAGTAGAACCTTTAGGAATAAGGGCAAAATTGCTGAACTTGAGACAAATAATAAGGAAAAAAACATCAGAGACCTGTACAGAGGCATTAATAACTTTAAGAAAGGATATCAACCCCAGACCAATTTGGTAAAGGATGATAGTGGCAATTTGCTTGCAGATCCAATAAAAATTGTGAATAGGTGGAAAAATTTCTTTAGCGAGCTCTTAAATGTTCATGAGACTGGTGATATTAGACAGATTAAAATGCATACAGCTGAACTGTTGATGCCAGAACCTAGCTTAGATGAAGTGGAACTAGCCATTGGGAAGTTGAAAAGTTATAAATCTCCAGGAATTGATCAGATTCCGGCCGAATTAATTAAAGCAGGTGGCAAAGGGTTGCATATGAGGATCCATAAGCTTATTCAGTTAATTTGGGATAAGGAAGAGATGCCACAACAATGGAAGGAATCCATAATTATTCCTATTCATAAGAAGGGGGACAAGACTGAGTGTGGTA
The DNA here is from genome assembly GCF_977971745.1 of Zootermopsis nevadensis. Taxonomy (NCBI): domain Eukaryota; kingdom Metazoa; phylum Arthropoda; class Insecta; order Blattodea; family Termopsidae; genus Zootermopsis; species Zootermopsis nevadensis. Next base: position 264,982 of record NW_028259177.1, read on the forward strand.
ATTACCGAGGAATATCGCTGCTATCAACCTCATACAAAATTCTATCCAACATTCTTTTGGCAAGATTAACCCCATATGCGAATGAAATTATTGGGGATCATCAGTGTGGGTTCAGACGAAACAGATCAACGATTGATCAGATCTTTTGCATTCGTCAGATACTAGAGAAAAAATGGGAGTTCGGTGGGACCGTACATCAGTTATTTATAGATTTCAAAAAAGCCTATTACTCTGTGAAGAGAGAAGTGCTATATAATATTCTTATTGAATTTGGTATACCAAAGAAGCTAGTGGGTCTAATAAAAATGTGCTTAAATGAAACCTGTAGGAAAATTCGAGTAGGTAAATATGTATCTGAGACATTCCTCATCAAGAACGGTCTAAAACAAGGAGATGCTTTGTCTCCCTTGCTCTTTAACTAGAATACGCCATCAGGAAGGTCCAAGATAGGCAGGAGGGTGTTGAGGAGGATATTTGGGCCTAAGAGGGAAGACAATGGGGCGTGGAGAAAACTGCACAATGACGAGCTTAAAAATCTGTACTACTCCCCCAGTATTGTCAGGGTGATTAAGTCGAGAAGATTGAGATGGGCGGGACATGTAGCGCGCATGGATGGGACAAGAGGTGTGCACCGGGTACTGGTTGGGAAACTTGAAGGGAAGAGACCGCTGGGGAGACCTAGACGTAGATGGGAGGATAATCTCAGGCGGGATCTATGGGAGATAGGAGTTGAAGGAGACTGGATTTTGTTGGCCCAGGACAGGGTCCGGTGGAGGGCTTTGGTTAATTCGGTGATGAACCTTCGGGTTCAGTAAGCCATCTAGTTAGTTAGTTAGTAGTATCTTCTTTGGAACCCATTAAGCATGTGGTCTACCCCAGCAGAAGGATAGAAACAATGGTAAGAGTTTGGCCCCCCATTCTGTTGAAATGTTTGAAATCGTTGAGGACGCTGAAACGAAACCTGAGGAGTCTGCACCAGAGACTGATTCTGAGTCACCTGTTAAATCAACTAATGTCCAAGGAGACACAAGGAAGATGTTGCATGATGTTCAGGGAGGTGCTACTTTGACAATTATCTCTAACAAAAAAATTGCTAGATTATCACTGGAAAATGTTGAGCAACCACGATCTCAACGATTATCAGATGAAGAAATTATCAGGGTGAGTGCAGTTGCTAGTAGTGATCCAACTGCATGTCTCCGTCTAATTCAGCTTCAAGCAGAATCAGTTGATAAATTGAACGATTCCCCACGTAAAGTGTCCAATCCTGGTTACTGTGTGAAAATGCATGCAACCTCAAGTGATAACCTACTTTCACTCTGCCTTCAGATGATGGACAGAATCAACAAAACAGAAGAGATCACTGTAACTGCATGGCGTGATTCTGAATATGTAATTCTAGATCCAACTAACAAGACAGATTTCACATGCTGACAGCGGTTTGAAAATAGTGGGTAGATCTTCACAGTTTGCTGTTATAGAAGTTGGACAAAGATCTGAACATAACACATCTACTGATCTAAAATAATTAATTCTTAAAAAGGAAATTGAAGTGTCTAAAACATACGAAATAATTGGCAACTTTAGTGACCCAAATCCTTCATGTAACACTGCTGTAGTAGGGTTAAGAGACACCTCTTCAGTTCTGGATGATGACTGCAAGGGTTTCTATGGGAATGACAAAGAGACTGATGATGGTGAACCTCCTCTTGAACTGAATGACAGTTCAAGCTCAGATGATGAAAGTCCATCTCTTGGTAACCTATTTATGCATCACTCTGACAAGGTGGGTGCAATAAAAGGGAATATGGGGTCACAGTGTGTCTGAAAATATTTTATTTACTTTTGGTTTTGATGAATGAGAATTTAAATAAACATTCAGTTTATTGATTATAGTATATAAAGTTTATTCTGTAGTTATTCTTTAATATTATATAGAGGTTTTAACATGATCCACTGTGGATGAGCAGATGTTGTTTTCAGATTACCCTGAAAACTGAATGATTTGTTACATACATCACAGGAATATAGCCTTTCACCACTGTGCGTACGCTGATGGGTCTTCAGGTTATGCTGATCGATGAATGACTTGTTACACAAATCGCAGGAATATGGACGCTGGCCATCATGAATTATGTTCTCTTCTTTTGCAGGACTGTAGCAAACAAATCGAAAGTCTTCAAAGCCTAGAAAATTTTATTCCATTGTGTGCTGATCATGCATTCGCGTTCACTGGGCGTTGACTGTGACGTCACAACATGGCGGATATGTTTCGTCAGCTTTAGTGAGTTGTTACAGAACAAGGACTGTATTAGTACAACTGTGAACTGAAGTGAGCCATATCTTGAAGTGTCAGTATTTATTACATCCAACAACCAATCAGATTTCTATTTAGTCACTGCAACAGTATCAGTGCCCGTTGAAAATAAATAATTCTGAATCTTTATTACGCAGTTTTCTGTTCTCAGTCGTCACTTTATCTCTCTTAGGTCAAGTTATTCGGGTTCTGAACTTCATTTTGAAACATTCCTAAGAACTAAATCAGTTTTTACGATGTTTTGAAGATATGTTGCATGTGAAATCCAACAAATACTGAACTTTTCTGCCTTCAAAGACTTTGGACATCCATGGATATTTGTGTAGCTAGCAGCAAAAATGAATTTCTTCTTGGCTTTTACCTGTTGTCTATCTTGTTTAGGTCAGTTTGAATAATATTAAAACTTTTAATGACTTTCATGTAATAAAGACCTTTTGCTACTCTGATAACTCAGAATAATATGATGTTAATTTTCTCACATTAATTTGTATGTTGTTAATACGTAGGAGGCTAAATGTTATGTTTTGTATTTATACAATTTGGTAGAATCAATGCATTGCTTATATACTTACAGGTAGATTTTGATTAAAGTTTGTTATTGTCAACATTGTCAGTGTTGGTAAAATTCATTACAATTTTAGGAGCTAGCCAAGACTTTGGGGACCAAACGTAATGTTGCTGCATTTAAGAGTACATTGCAATCAGGTCTTTTCTCATTGTGATTATGAATTAATGACGGCTGCCTCCATTATAGCATTATTTGTTGCATTTGTAACCACACTTGGAGGATACAATCAGGATCTTTGGTTAGTGTATGAACTGTAGTGATCTGATAAGAACAGTTCAATTATTTAATAAAACTATTAATGATAAACTGTTTGCACAGCTTTATTCAGTCAGACTTTCATGACATTTTACTATACCAGGTGATCTTAAGGCAGTAAATACTAAATGTATGATAATTCTTACAACAAAGATAGGATTGACCTGTTCATTTACAGGTTTGGGTCCATTGCATGAGCTTTATATAAACTATGTTTATTTGTCATAAGAGATATTTTGTTTTGAGGTTATGTACATTGTTTTGTATAACAATAAATATTCAAATTATATAAGTTGAAATATAAACTTACAGTATGTAGCATCTAGCTTTCTTGAAGTTAATGACATTTCCAGGTACTAGCATTGTTAAGACCTAAGTAGTTTGGTCTGCAATGTAAAAAAATCTTGCTGTTAAAATGTTATTGCACAGTGTAGAAGACTAGGTTGCTTCTATTATAAACATGTATGTTATGCAGATTGTGTATGTTGTATTGAATTTTTATGCTTATAAATATATCATGTTTCTCTATGTTTCTAGTTTTGTTAGAACTACTGTTGAAACTGTATAACATTTTGTGTAATTATACATAATTCCTTATTTCAGACGTGCAAAGGAAGAATTCAGGCGGAAAAATTTTCCTGATCGATATCCAGCTTTTAATGGGAGGAAAAACTTGTACAGTACTCGAGAGCTGCCAGAGGTATGTTTGGTTTAATTTAACAAGTGTAAGCTGTTGCTGCTGGTAATGTTGATGTGGATGTAAAGTCATACAACTTGTGATGGAGGCAGTACGTTCCTTTGAAACATTGATCAACTTGTACCAGACTACACAGTGCGACATCCCAGATGACAGCCATCTTCATACTTATCGTTGTGAAAGTCTCAAGTTTTGCCATATCAGAGTTAATTTAAAAAGTTAGTTTCCCTTTGGATCACTGTAACTTTGTCTTCCAGTGTATGTGTTGTAAAATTTATAAGTGTTCAGTTCTGAACATTATGGTACATACAGCTATTGAAAGTGATACTGTGATACTCTGTAGCAAAGAACTAAAGTGTTTTTTTCTTCAGAAAACTGAAAGTCTCATGGTGCATGATGATGAATCTGTTAGGGTTAAAAAGTGTGAGATTACCATCAAATACACACCCCAAGTTGATTTTGGATCCCTCTCTACATGCATGAGCAGTGAAAGTACACTGGAAATCCCACAGAAATGTATTCAGGCTGTAGATATTGTAATTCAAATCTAAAACTTCTTGACGATGGTGAAGAGTCAATTGAATAAAAATTTACTTGGATATTATCCATCGTCTAGTAAATATACGAGGGTCGCTCATTAAGTAATGCCCCACATTTTTTTCCTCAGAATATATTTATTCAAGATGGCTCAAATTTAGTGACAATATAAATCAATGTTTCCCTTACACATACTATTTTTCCACATAGTCCCCATCAACTTGTACGGCTTTACGCCATCGTGGAACAAGAGCATGCATGCCTTGCCGGTACCAGCTCTTGTCCTGTGCACGTAGCCATGTCCTCACTGCTTGAATAACGCTCTCGTCATCTTCAAACCTTGTTCCGCGGATAGCATCTTTAAGTGGCCCAAAGAGATGGAAGTCAGAGGGTGGATGGGGCAGCACCGTCCAACCCAATTTGGTGATTTCTTCCCGGGTTCTCGGACTTGTGTGAGGGCGTGCATTGTCGTGCAGGAGCAAAATTTCTGCTGGATGCTTGTGAGGCCGAACTCGTCGGAAACGCTTCTTGAGGGTTTCAGGGTCCTGATGTACGCGTCTGAATTGATGGTCGCACCTCTTGGCATCACATCCACAAGAATGACTCCATCACTGTCCCAAACGACAGTCATCATGACTTTTCCGGCGGAGGGATTTGACTTGAATTTCTTCTTTCTCGGTGATTGAGGATAATGCCACTCCATTGACTGCCTTTTTGTCTCCGGCTCAAAGTGGTGTATCCAGGTTTCGTCACCTGTAATGATCCGGGACAGAAAGACCTCTCCCTTAGCATCAAAATGCTCCAACAATTCAGAAGAAATCGTTTTCGTTTGAATCCTGTGGTCTGCTGTGAGACTTCGTGGAACCCATCTTGCGCACACCTTCGAATATCCGAGAGCCCGGATAATTGCAATCACACTTCCATTGCTGACTGAAAGCTGTTGGGCCAATTGTCGAGTTGTGATGCGCCGATCCTCACGAATAATGGCATCCGCGCGGTTCAACATGTCTGGAGTGGTGGCTGTGGCAGGACGTCCAGAGCGCGGCAGATCACGGAGCTCGGTTTCTTCACTTCCTGAAGCTTTAACTGTCTTAGCCCAGCGACCAACGGTACTCCTATCGACTGCACAGCTTCCATACACAGCACACAAACGTTTATGAATGTTCACCACAGTTTCTTTTTCAGCAAAAAAGAATTCAATTACAGCTCGTTGCTTGTAACGAGAGTCGTTCACAGACGCCATTTTAACAGTTCACTACAGCTCCGCCATCGGTTGGAATCATTTGAAACTCCGTACACGAACGCGGGAAACATCAAATCTCAAGCATGTAAAAGTACACTTTTCTATCTTCATTATTGGCTGAGAAAAAAAATGTGGGGCATTATTTAATGAGCGACCCTCGTAAAACGTAAAACGACGTTTCGGAGATGGGACTCTATCTCCGTCTTCAGGTTCCTACACAGTTGGGCCCACTAGATAGAGCTAATCCCTATCTCCGGACAAAGTAAAAAAGTAAAAGTCCCGGAATAAAAAGGCATTAACACACCATCCATCCGTGGGACGTAAAAGAATAGAAGTAGGAGCCAGAGTATTATTAACAGAACCCAATACCATCTACAGAAAATACAAGGAGGCGGCACACATGGCACTACTCGCCAATCCTATCAGCCAGCCTAGTTTGGATTTATCTCCTATTTGGATTCCTGTCATCTCTGAAGAAATCCAAGTTGGGCATCGAGTTTCAAGTTAATATTCATGTGTATTTATTCCCACCTTTTGTGGGTTTTTTTTATCGTGTTCAATGAATTTTGTTTTCTACTCTATTCTTTTACGTCCCACGGATGGATGGTGTGTTAATGCCTTTTTATTCCGGGACTTTTACTTTTTTACTTTGTCCGGAGATAGGGATTAGCTCTATCTAGTGGGTCCAACTGTGTAGGAACCTGAAGACGGAGATAGAGTCCCATGTCCGAAACGTCGTTTTACGTTTTATATTTACTAGACGATGGATAATATCCAAGGAAATTTTTATTCAATTGTAGATATTGTGCTGTGCAATGCACCAGCTTTTCATGGGTACGTAGTTAATTAGCTATTTTGTGACTCTTGGTGTACCAGAAACATCTGATTGGTCTGTAAAGTATTCATCAATACTGTGTCAGTTACAGAGATTGTGTAGTGTCAAATGAAGTGGGTAGATAATGAAATGAAAGTATGTAAAGACTTGTAAGATGTCTACTTCAAGATACTCACTGGTGTTGCCTGCAGGGCCAAGGAAGAGCTAGAAAGCACTGAATCATGGTAACCAGAAAACCTGGCTGAGATTTGATAATGATCTTGAGGAGGATTGTGACATGATAATTGTTAGTTTAATTTTAAAACCTGCAAAATAATTATGAATGTTGATTAAAATGGATATGAGTATTGTAAAAACTCTGCATGTATTTAGTTATTATTCGTAGAGAGATTTTTTGGTTTAAGGGTCAATCTGCAGGATGATAGAACTAGAATTTTTCATCCCAAATTTTTATGGCATTTTAAATAATAGTCTGTGATATAAAATTCCAATTGATTCTGTGATCAGTACATTTTTTATGAATTAGCGACGAGTTGTTAATTTTTAACTTACAGCAGTGCTGTTTGTGCAGGGTCGGATGGGTCTTTGGTAGGTATGTTTGCGTCTGTGTGGGTGAAAAGGGGTTACTGGTGAGATCTCTTTTCCTGTCAGGGTTAACATGGGGAATAAGGATGATCACCAGCTGGATTGTAGAAAATTGCTGTGAAGTGGTGAGGTTGCAGGAGTGTTAACTTTTGCCACAGTTGTTAACACTGGTATATACTATATAGTATATGGTTTATTAATGTCGATGAAGATGATTCTCGTACGTACAACACAATGTTTATCAGAAAGAACGCAGCCAGCTTTACGAAGAGAATGAATCCACTCTAATTTCTCGGATTGCTGCCAACTAGGCCACTTTGCAACTCCGTTATTCCCAAGTGTTTGGGACTGTTTCTACAAGTTGCCACTTCCCTACCCTCTTTTTACTGAAAGATTCCGGGAAAATAACTGCTCAGTACTTGGGTTTTTCAAAGGAGTAGCAGGTATATGCATGTGGATACCTGCGTTTTACAGCTTAGTTGTGTGTGCTTCCCCCCTGGGCTTGAACTCTGGGGTCCATGGCATACACATTGGCTAGACCAGTTATAAACTGTTTTATCTCTCCAAATCTTATGTGACTATATATTATTAGAATTCTGAAAGGAGATTCCCTTTTTTGAAGTGTATTTGCAAACTGCTAAATTTCTGTTTATTTGTTCCTTGCTTCAGCTATATGTCAGTTTTATCTTGGAGTATAATTTTGTTTGATTTTAGTTTTACCTTAAAACACTGTATCAGTAAATAAATTTATGTTCTAAAATTTAGCTCTGCTTTTTCGGATGTCAAACTAGAAACAAGAATTGCACGAAGTACCAGAAATCAGCTTATTATTGGCATGTCATTAATATTTTTCTTTCATTTTCTCAACAAGGTACTTAAAAATAGGGCCTTAGTGCTTCCTATTAATGATCTACAATTCATGATGTGATCGCAGTATAATTCTGTAAATTGTGCGGTAGTCGTGAAGTGCAGGAGTATGAGAAATAAATAAATCCATTAGAGTTTGAAGTGAGTTCGTAATGAGTCTTTAGCCTGGTTTCTTACTAAGTTATTTGCGGTTTTCCTGAGTTTCTCCACCAAAATTCTGATATAATGCATTAAAATATGCCAGAATTTCCTTAATTCTTTCACTGAACGCTGTCTAACATGTGCAGTTCATGAGGCATTTAGCATGAAGATAATTCTGTGTTTCACTTTGAAAGTAGAATGCTGTCTTTTCGTTATGGAGGCTTGGTCTGCATGGGATTTATGGTGGATAAAGTGTTACTGGAGTTGGTTTTTTGTGAGTTCTTTTGTCGTATCCTGTCAGTTATTGATTAAACAGTGTTCCATAATATCAGTGCAGTGTGTGACTGCAGGATATTATCAGTCTCATACCTGTTGGGACTTCAGCCCTGAAGTTTACTTTAGTGATGATTTTATTGCATGTCACTGTTTTGTTGAGGTGCATGAAGAATTTAATTTGAAACTGTTTGTCTGTGCTTAATAAGTTAATGGTACTAATGTTTATTTTGTTAGGTTTGTGCAAGTTGGACGCTCATTCTATACTCCTCCAAGCGGTAGTATTTTGAAACTGGGTGATGGACTAGAAATGTGGTATGGAGTGTTCCAAAGTGCCACTTTGGGCTGTAAGCCATTTGTGAACATTGATGGTCAGTATATTTAATGGTTGGTAATACTTGGTACTTAATACAGGGGCTTGTCTTAGTGTTAGCATTACCCTCTATATTTTTAGGTACCTTGTTTAGTTGGACAACATTCCTCAAACCCCTGATAAATTTATTGCAGATATTGTCAGTAGGCATATTTGAAAGTTAAATGTCAACTATAATCAGAATCACATGTGCACCAAAATACATAACCAGGTACTGAAAAAGACACTTTTCTGTTTGCCTCAGATGAGGTGTGCCAAGATTTATGGTAATGGATTTTGTTAATGGGTCATGTGTACTACGGGCCGCTGAACATTCTCTGGGAAACAAAATACATCAGGCATTGAAAACAGAATATATATGAGGTTTTTATGAAAAATGAGCAATATTTTTTCCATTCTTATCAATTATTGGTATTTGTTCTCTTTTTCATTTTTGTTTGTTATTGTGAGACCATTTTATTTCATAAAAGTTAATTGTGAAAAAGTTCTATCACTTTATTTTTAAATAATCCAGGCCATAAATTTGTTTCCAATGCTGAAATTCATTATCCAGAAGACGGAAATCTTCGTACTCACCACTGTGAAAACCTCAAATCATTCTCATTATCATTAGTTTGTACAATTGCTTTAAAATAATTTGTCACCAAAGGGGTTAAGCAGAAATAAGGCATTTTTTTATCAAAAGCTTTGGGTTGGTGGTCCAGATTTCAGCTCTGAATACGGAACTTGGCATGATTTTTTAATTACATTACAGGTTTTCTGCGTAATGTTGTAAATTATTTTTCCTTGTATTGAATTAAAATTATATCATATTGAAAAAAGATTTGAAATAAAAGTTGTAGATGTGTATGGGATATATGTATTACTTGTGTAATGCTCATTTTGAGAAGATTGATAAAGTTTGCAGAGTTGTGTAAAATAAAATAATTTATAGTCACGTACATTTTTAAAAATGGGCCATCTGGTATGTAGAACCCTTCAGTGGAACTGTGAAATCAGTTGAAGAGTATGAATACTGAAGTAATCATACTGCAGCACTAAGTTTATTTGTTACATTTATTTCTGATTTAATTGTGATAATTATGTTTTACAGTGACACATAAAGGTTTTCCATCACCACAAAATGTTGTGGATGCCATTCATGAAATCTGCAGACCTCAAGATGACTGTGAGTTGAACGACGATCAGAAGGAAGATTTCAAGAGCTATATCCGTGGTAAGGGTGAGAATAGTTACTGAAACACTGCATTATCCCTTTCAGTACCAAGCCAGTACATTATGCCATAAGACTGCGAAGCCAGTTAAGAGATATATTTTTCTTTGGAAATGTATTTTAAACTTTCAAGAGAACTGTGTTCATATATGAGCTGTTAAAAGCAAGTAAAACTTTCGTTTTGCAAAATACATTTTCAAATTAACATTGAATTTTCACATATAAAATAATGTTCTTCAAAGATGAAAAAGTTATGAACACAATTAATACAAGTTGGTAGGAAACCACAACAAATTCATTGTCAGCATTGTTATTCACAGCAAAAGCATTACAGAGATCAGATGGATAATGCTGTTTAAGGAAATAATTGTTGTTTATTCTGAGAATCATGAAAACCATAAATGCAAATTATAAAAGTTATTGATTGTTAAAAAAGGTGGAACATGTAGTTAACACTGAACTTCAAAGACTTAACGTTATGAAGAAAATAATATGGTTGAAAACTCTGTTGATCAGGGACCATTATGTCCCTTTAAAATTCACTTCGTAAGGTTTTCAAATGTGGCCTTTTCAAGTAAGGTGTTTGAACTATGGGGTCTGTGCTAACTATATGCTGGTCTTTTAAATTGTGGGCATAAGAGGAGAAGTGACATTATATACTTTTCTCAGGAGGGACAAAGTTATTTTAAATATTCAGCAATGTGTGTAGGCCTATTGTTAATTTATTTAAATACAGATTTGTGTCCTCACACTATAACATCTGACTGTTGGTTTAGCTATTTGAATAACATAACATGAAGATGGCTGTTTTCTGGGAACTTCTGCCAGACTGCATGGCACTATAACCCAGAAGACAGTCATCTTCATGCTCATCACCTTGAAAATCTCAAGTCCTACTAAGCAGCAACATTATTTGGTACATAGGAGTTATCTCCTTTTTGCATGAAGGTTTTGAATTCTAGTTTAAATAGCATTTCTGAAAGCTTAATGAAACTGCAGTCAGAGTCTTCTATTAAAACAAACTTCTTTTAGAAGTTAATATAGCCAGTTAGCTTAGTATGACTAGTGTTAGATTCCCAGCAGAGGCAGAGAATTTTTCTTCAAGTCCCTGCATCCAGATCAGCTCTGTAGCCCACCCAGACTTCCTTCCCGTGGGTAGTAGATGGGCCTTTCTGCAGGGGTAAAGCTTGGATAGGGCATGCCGCTGAACAAATCATTCCCATGTAATGCAGAGGTCAAGAACATATGCCAGCTTTATGTCCAATCCTGTCAAGTGCCTTCATTGTATATGTGACAGTCTAAAAGTATACAAGTTGTTGGTATTGAATTTTATTTGTTTCAGACTTAAAGGTTGATTACATGATCCCTAACAACCGGACCAGCAAGCGAACATTCAGGGTAAACGCAATTGCTGAATGTCCAGCAAAATTACGGTATGTTCAATCTTTTGTGAGCTACAGTCATATCTTTATGTTCACTTGTTTTTCATCAGTAGATAGCTTTGAATGTACAGGCATGTTTCTGACTTCACATGTGCAGTTATATGAAATGAGGAATATGTTAGCTACAAGTTTGCCTTCATAATTTCTACCATCTGCTGAAATCTCTTTGATTTTTTCCCTGGAAATAGGTATCTGTGTTAAACAGAGAATTCTTTAAAGTGGTAAAAATTCAGTTTCCCTGAGATTGCATTATGAGTATATTTTATGATGTTATAGGAATATTTTGCTTTACATGTAATGTTTTTTTTTATTATAAAGATTTCAGTTGGATGATGGTCAAAGGATATCAGTTCAAGATTATTTTACCCATGTCAAGCGTATACAACTGAGATTTCCACTTCTTCCATGCCTTCATGTTGGTTCACTTAAGAGAGAAAAGCCAATATATCTTCCACCAGAGGTAGAGTACGCGACTGTAATCTTGAGACTTGCAAGGAATGCAGGAAGTCCGAAGTGTTAAAGGCTGACGCTATTTTTCCTCCTTCACCTCAATTCCCCACACCACAAGTCTCAAGATTACAGTCTTACACTGTAAGAAACCTTATTTTGAATAGATGTATGGTCCTTTATGCACTGTAAATCAGCCCCTATAGAAGAGGGTGGGACTGATTACTCCCTGACTGTATTTGGACTGTTTTTAATACAGCTGACATTATTGTCATTTTATGTAGTAGAAGGGAATTTTCCTTTCTATAGAGATGGTAAATTTTACTTTTCCATTTATTGTATTTGATTCTTCGTTGGATTTCCTCTCATTGGTGTGGACTGTCTTATAACAAAGCCTTCTCCATTCTTCACTCTCCTCTTGTATCTGTATGTCTTAATTCACTTAGTCTGTCCTCATGCTTGGTCTCTCAGTCTGTTTCTCAAATCACTGGAAGATTTAGATTATAAAGAATTAATTTACTTATTTTGCATGTGTTTGTGTTTTTTACTCATATTTACAGTGCTTAATTTCAAATATTTAAAAACAGAGTTCTAAGAGTATCAGATGTAAGAAAAATATATTTAGTGATTTGTGAACTGAGTTATACAATGATTTATAGAGTTTCTGTATTGTTAGGTTAGTTAAAACCAGGACATATTTCTAGAAAGAATTGGCAGTGCTTTTATGGCATGTCTGACAATTTTAACATGTTTTGACAATCTTTATTTTTTATATTTTAAAGCAAAATTGCTGGTATTCCTTACTGGTGCATGCTGCCACAAAGAAGGCACTGGTTACAAGGGGCTGAAAAAGTAGATCAGGTGGGGAAGCAAGAAATACAAGCAGAATTTTATTTGGGATACTCTTGGAAAGCAGTATTTTTTTAAGATTTACGTTTTGGGCATATAATTAAATGATTTCACTTTGCTTGAAACCTGTAATTTACATGAACATGCATTGATAAATTTCATGATATTATGAATCTGCTCTGATCATACATTGAAATGCAGTTCTTTTTTTACAGTTGTGTGAGTAACAGACGGACTTCTGCAATGATAAGGCATACTATGACAAGCACTGATACGAGAAAACAGAAAATAATATACATGGTATGTTATCTTGGTTGTCTTTCTTACTGTAGCTGATATTGTTTTCTTTATTTTGTTAAATTACTTCCAGTATGTCTTGCAATCTGAATTTTTGCTTTGTACATGACTTGAACACACATTTAGTTATCATGTTCATAAAATGAAACTCACGTACCAGACGTCAAAATTGGGTGATTAGTACTTCTGCTGAATATTTCGGAGGTTCTTGGTGCAAGGCCTAGCTATTGTGGTTTGAGATTTTAGTAATTCTCTTCAACTTCTGCTGGGATAATGTTTTAAAACAAGGCCATGACTGGTTACTTCCACATCCTTCACAATTCAAAAGTCTTTATCTCCTCATTAAACACTATATTCTCTATATAAACTGTGCAATTAAGAAAGTGTTGTGTAATGAGGAGCACAAAACACATTCATTGTGCCAATATTTTCTTACCTATATTGAACTATTTGTATGTTGGACACCATTTCATAAATTTATTGAACAAATACTACAAGCGACACACAATGAAACGACGTACAGATGAAAAAGGTAACCTTCTAATTTGCATCAAGGTAGAGGTTTACGATATGAGAGCCATTCACCACATGGCAAACATAAAAGAATTATTTTAAGTTCTTGCGTCACTTTGTCCAAGGTGTCGCAACTTCCACTGAATTTGGATATGTGTATCTAATTCATGAAGAATGTGTGGCCGAGGAGGTTAGTAATCTGCATCCCTTGCGTAACCCCATTAGTGTCAGGTCAGGGGTTCTGGGAGGCCACGTGCAAGGCAGGTTTTCATAAAGGTAGTCACCGACTTCCAAACGCCAGAGTTGCAGTGCGCAATCCTGCCGGAACTAGGAATCCTGTTGTGGAAAATCTTCTGACAGTTGTGGCATTAACCACTGTTGCAATATGTTGAGATACATGATGCCTGTAATTGTGCTTTCTGCAAAAAAAGATCTGACCATAAACCTTTGTTCTGGATAAATAGCGTGTGGCTTTTTGGTACCCCAGATCTGGACATTATGTGTGCTCACACATCTAATCAGCTGGAAAGTTGTGGAGAACCTGTGGGGTGTATTCCCCCTGAGGGTACCCTTGGGCTCCCTCATCAAGCTTCAGTCCATGGTCTAACCCAAACCCAATCTTGTGCTTGAAATTGAATTTGTGGGCATCTGTCTGGCATGTTTTTCAGCAAAGATCATTGTTCCATGTAACTCTTATTGTATGAACTTTTATGTTCTGATCATAATTTGTCATGGAGTGAATTATGATTAAGGCCATTTCATATTCATACAATACACGTTCTTGTAATGAGTATTACGAACCTGATGAACGGTTGAAGTCACAATGTGGGAGGATGGTCCTGTCTCAAGACGCTGTTAAGCCACAATGGCATGATGGCATTTATGTGATCAGTGATCAAACAAACTCCTCATTCTGCCTCCTATCAGTGGTCACATGAATTATTTGTTATGATGTCCATAGCAGCACCGATGACATAATTGTCTATACTAATATCAGTAATATGAATTATTTAAGCTGCAAACTGTCAGTGGCTTGGCAGCCCAGCATAATGTATTAGGTTAATTTGTTGTTATAGTGACATCAGAAGAAAGTATCTTCTGTGGATGGAAGTGAATTAGTGAGCTTTCTAAAAATTAAGTATAGCATTTCTGTGGTGTAATCCGTAACTGTATCACTTTTGCGGATTAAGACGATAAATATGAGTGTGTGTGAAAAGAATAGTTATAGCAAATGGAGGGATCAATTACTATTCCTATATATGATGAATAGCCACGGTGGTCTAGCGGTTAGAACGCTAGCCTTGTAATCCAGGGCTCTTGGGTTCGATTCCCTGCGGTGCCCGAATTTATAACTTGTGTTGGGCAAGGCCGTGGTCTAGGCATCCCAACAATTACTCCATTCACACACAGAAGAAGGCAATGGCAAACCACTTCTGGATCATCTGCCAAGAACGTATATGAACAGGTCCCAGTCCAAGAAAAGGATGGAAGGATCCTGTTCATATGGACCTGTCGTCAGACAGAAAACTAAATAAATAAATATATGATTAAGGAGATAATGTTAAGCAGTGTGTGGTGTAGAGTACACCTTTGGAACCTTTGTGTCTTCCAAAGAGTATTACTTTTCAATTTTGGTGTTGCTTTAACATAAAAATGAGAATGTGAATTATGTGATGAAGTACGATATTAGTCTTGTTTTCGATACCTTCACACACCCATATTATCCATCTGATATCGCCACCATTTCATAAAACTTTAATGTCATATCTTATTTTATTTTATTGTTTTGTATGCATTTGATTCTTTCTTTGCAATTTTAATCTATTCCATGGTAGGATCATTGGAATTTATCTGTTCAGTTGCAGAGAGACTATTTTGAAGTGAGAAAATTCCAGTAGTGTGTCAGGACTTATATTGCATGTGTTATTGGACCAGGACTTTTGATAGGCCTTCATATAGTGTGGTCAGCTTTTTTGATACATAATATCTGAGTTTCATAAACTTTAGGTGTATAATTGAGAAGTGATAAGTAAATATAATGTATATTGAAAGTAGTAATAATTTCATATGATGTGTAGGTGATTGGGTGCGTAGTGTGGATGGACATGAAGTTACATTCCAAACCATCGACTCAGTTCTAACAAATCTCAGCACTCCTGGTAAGGCAAGCTGTAGTGTTTTGTATAGCATGTGGAACTGCTAAGAATCTGATGTTAATTTATGTTAACAGTTCATGTTTCCCTTACAGGTAGAGCTGAAGTTGCAGCGAGTTGCAGGTCGTGATGTTACAGCACAGTTGTCAGTTGAAAGCCCACCCAAGGTTTGTATCTTATATGCTCAGGCATTGTAACATTTTGGAAAAGTATTGCGTACAGGGCTTTGAAATTAACATTCATGGACTAGAGTCCTCTTTGAGGACTGATAGTTGCTCAGCTAGTCAAGAAATTTACTACCTTTATGGAACCTGGATGTTTACAAGGACCTGTCACTGTGATGGTGAGCTAGAGGAATTCTCTTCACACCGTTTCTTGAAGTTCCATTCTAACTTTACCATTCCATCTAGGCCTGTATTTTTCAGAAGGTTTATTCCTTATTCTTTCTGACTAATATTTTGTATGAATTATTTATTTCTTTTATGTGCTACGTGTTCAATTTCATCTTGTATCTCGTCCTTAATTTGATCAGAGTGCCCAGTACTGTTGATAAAACTGTTTTTCTGAAAATGTGAGTGCCAGATACAAGTATTAATTATGTCGTCTGTGCAAGATGTTCCCAAGTGATTCATAATGAGAGAGAAACAGATGTGTTGGAAACATGAAAAGTTGCATGTGTCAAACTCGGTACATATCCCAATGAATGTATTTGTCTTTGGCCAAAAATAATTTTAATATAAGTGTTGTGTGGGAGCATGAATGATTAAAAATTGACTTTGTTTAGTCAGAGACTGGTATTTATCAGTGAATGTGCTGCCATAAACATTTCAGAACTTGAAGGTAGAATACTTAATTGAATTTTTGAAGCAGGAGATTTGTAATGAGTCATTCGTTTGATGTCAGTAAAGCAAGCAGTTGAACATGGTTTTGATATTTGGAAATTTGGAGTTTGGTTTCTGGGTTGTACTGGTAGACTGAATTCTTAGAAGCAGTCAGTATTTTTTTTACAAAAAAAAATTTGATGCTCTGTTTTAACAGTTTATCATCCATACTTTTTCATAAAGAAACAAGGCACTATGCCAATACAGACTTCAGCCAGAAAACTAACAATTTCTAAGACAGACAACTTCTGAATGATGCAGTCATGTGATAGCAGCAGGTTCCAGCTCACCAGCATTACTAATTGCTACACAGAAACATCAGTCTTGTTGTTTATTATTGGATCTTGTATTGTCCCTTTATGGTGGCTGTTGTAAACACATTGCTCCAAATATTTGCTGAACAGTTTTTTGCACATGTACTTCAATCCATATTAAGAGGTCAAAGCCTTTTCCATTTCATCTTGAGTCACATACCACTAGTAAAAATAGTACTGGACTTGTGTAAGAACTTGTTCGAAAATATATCTTGCAGTAGTGTGTAATTTCTGTGGAAAGACTGCATTTTATAATTTTGGAGCAAAATAATTACTTTCAGCGTTTATATTTGATTTCCGTCGAGGCTCTTAATTTTTGAAGGTGGCACATAAATGTATACAAAATTTGTTATGTACTGCTACAAACATCTGCACACTTTTATGTATGTATTTTAATCACGAAACCGAAACTTACTATTACATCCAGGGAATTCAGAAGTCAGATTCGGTGAAACAGCTATTAGGGACCACTGGTGCTGGTGAACTGAGCTGTGTGCTACAGGAACTCCCAGTAGGAGTGTTATATCTCACACAAGAAGGTCTTACTGAAGGAGGTCCTGAGAACCAGGGTGTTCTGTATTGCTACCCAGCTCCTATGCAGAGCAATATGCTGTGTTCTGCACGAGGAGCCTTCATGACATTGCAGCATCTTCTTCCTGATGTGGCCCCATCTCCGCCAGTGAGGTGAATGTCCATACTGCAGCAATCAACTATATTGAAGTTCAGTAGTAAGTGAGAGAATTATTTCTTCCTTACCATTTTTGGTATTTCTGGCCTTCCCTCCCTCACTCCTTTTATCCTGCTCCTGTTTAAGAGACGTAATCCACTACTGAGGTGGGAACATCCTTGAAGAGGAACCAAGCATATTTGGTACTGGTATCATTTTAGACTTGTGTTATCCCGATTGACATTTTTAATGAAGATGGCTGTCGTCTGGGCTGTTTTGCTGTGTGGTCTGGTAGAAGTTTACTGATGTTTCAGAGGTGCACACTGTCTCTGTCATCAGGACAATGATTCAGCAACCCAGAAGACAGCCTTCTTCATACTTGCCACTGTGAATACCTGAAATCTTACTACATTTTTATTTTTTTCTCATTCTTGGTAATGTCAGGGTAGTAACTTCAAATAGACCACAATTGCATATTTCCATATTCTTATATACTCAGCATTAATTTTTATCTTCTCATCGTATTAAACACCAAGTGTGTGTTCCTACTAAGTATGTGTTTTATTAGTATCACCTGCTATGTCCCTTCAGATAGCCAGGATAGCTCAGTTAATAAAGTGACTGGCCGTGGACTGGATAGTCAGCCTTAAGCATGGGCAAGGATTTCTCTCTTTGTCACCATGTTCATATTGGCTCTGGGGTCCACCTACTGACCTCTTATCTAATGGGTAGTGGGTAAAGCAGCCATAATGTGAAGTTCCATTGCCAAGATTAAGAAAGCACGAGTTACATATTTACTTCCTTTCATGCCTTCGTGGCTTGATGCTTAATCACAAGGACATTTAACTTTTTAAATCCGTCCATTTAATTTAATATATATAGCCCAGTCATAATACGAGGCGCGTCCTCAAAGTAAGTTTCCCTGGGGCCGTTTACAGAAACAAAACACAATTTCATGGAAATATTTATTGCAACAGATACAGCAAGTGTCCAGCTATTTTTAAACATATTCACCACCGGAATTGAGACATTTGTCATACCGTGGGACCAACTTTTGAATACCTGTGTCGTAGAAGTCTGCCGCCTGGGATTGGAACCACTGTGTGACAACCATCTCCGCCTCTCTGTCATTCTCAAAACGCTGACGCTGACCGGACAGGAATTTCTTGAGGTGTAGGAAAAGATGGAAATCACTGGGAGCGAGGTCCGGGCTGTAGGGTGAATGATTAAACACCTCCCAGCTGAACTCCTGCAGGAGACTTGCTGTCCGTCGAGCCGTGTGCGGCCTAGCGTTATCACTGACCGCACTTCACAGTCGGCGGGAGCTGGAATAAGAACCTCCATCTTCAACAGCTGCAACGATGCTAATGTGAGAACGCGGGAGGTGCCGTTAGTGCATGCGCCATGCTACGTCATTGCTCTATCACGTACGCACAGTCGCTTCGCTCAATATAAGGTTTGCTAGCTGTGGGACGAGTGGGAAACTTACTTTGAGGACGCGCCTCGTAGTTTATGAAAATTTATTGCTCCGCTGACAAGTGTGGGGCAGTTACGTGTTCTGAAACACTACAACAAAAGACTATCTAATTCTTTTTTACATTAGTCTATCGACTAGAGGCTCCTCACCTTGGAGACCTGCTGCGGATATGGGTACGAACCTGCGCGACACCTCATATTACATATCTTGCATTCAGAAATGTTGTTATTTTATCTGAGATTTGGGTATCTCATAGTGGTGAAGGTGTCAGTTGAATCAGTAGTGTTCTGGATTGTATGTGACCGATGATACTACATGGAGTCACGACCCCGAAGATAAGATTTTTGTGGTGTTTGGGAAAAGTCTACTATTTTCAGAAAATAAAGTCACCTTTTCTTCAAGTCAAAATATTGACAGGTTTTTTATTATTTCTCTGTTTCAAGATTAATGACAGCACTTACTACTGAACCTAGGATCTTTTGTATACTAAACTAATACTATAAGCAGTAGAATAATTTATATAGTGACTTAGGAAAGATTCCTTTTCGTTAAATAGTGCCAGTTTCACCTCTGAGTCAGTGCTTGACTGGACTTGAAAGTTAGTAATTCAACTTTTATTTTGTGCTTTTGAAATGTTTCTTATAGGTGTCCCTTGCGTGAAGCTGTGCAAGTAACAGCTGATTTGGTGCACAGCTTACAGTTCAACTATCAGACCCTTTCACGGTAAGTATAATCAACAGTTGCTACCCTTATTTATTATACAGAATATCCCTGGGGAAAGTGTACGAACTGGAGATGATAAATGAACTGATATTTGTAAGATTTGAGTTTTTAACAAACGGTGAGTATGAAGATTTGTGTCTTCTGGGTTGCTGCGCTGTGTAGTCTGGTTGTAGCATAGTTAATTGTAGGTCTTATCTTTTCTTGGACAGGAAAGTGTTAAGGGGCTGGATTATGTATGTATGTCCCTGGCAAGATTCATTATCTTATGGTAGACACTGTATCATCAGATTCCTCTGTAGTTGGTTATCTTCATATTTAATGTATACTTATGACTATCAAAATAAGATAACTAGAGATGTTTAATATCTGTTTTTTGCATCCTATTTTGGTGTAATGTTTTACAAAAGCTTATGGAGATGTGATGTTACCCTTAATTTGGTCTTATTTGAATAATAATTGGTAGAACCATATATTTTATATTCTGATACTTAACTTTTATTAAAGGGACAAGAAATGCTGGTGGTTCTGTTGGAATCTGGAGGATGCACAGTTAGGTATGTACAGGATACTTTAACTTTCATGCACAAACATACTCGATATACAAAAAATACAATATACAAATATACACAGATATAGTGAGTCTGCTAAATCTGTTCTATAAGAATAACAGATTCAAAACCTTTCATTGTTCAGGACTGTTGTGTGAGCAAGCAAAATCCTCTGGTCATTCATATGGGCAGTGCGACATGATTCCATGAAATGTGTGCTGGTTAAAAAGAAAGAGAAATTGCATTTACAGGTCATAGGGAAATATGAGAACAGTGATGGATATCCATGAGGCATGTGCTTCTTAGAACACTGGCATCAGTTGCAAAGAATGGTCAGTGATTTTTAGTGATCATTGCATATAATTTGTTTCTGTTCATTGATTTTTCATTTCTTTAATTGACAAATATGATTTTACAGTCCACAAAACTTTGTTGAGTTTACATTTTGCTATGCAGGATGACCTGAAAGTCACTGTGGTTTTAGAAGTCTAGAAACTCTTAACACTTAGAACATATTAAGGAACAAATGCTGAGAAAGACTGTATTAGTAAATTTTTTACATGTCTGTTTTGTAGCCTCTAGTTAATAACTGATTTCAGCCCTTACATTCAGCAGCATCCCTGGAGTTATTGTTTCAGCAGCTGTTTGAGTAATCTAAGTTGGCCACTTGCCCGTTTCACGGGTACGTGGTACTTCGTAGCCCCATATGCCACACCACACAAACTGCAATTTCCAGGCATTGCAATCAAAACCTTTGTGTAAGACTGAGTGTATTGTTGGTTTTGGTATTTGCAGTTATATAACGGCTGTCTTATTTGATATCTTCTTTGAATGCTTTGTTGACCTTTTTGTAGGCATGCCATTACTCGTTTGTTCAGATTTCTCGTACCAATCTCTCGTCCAGTTTTGTTTTTGCTGCTAGGTGGATCTTGGTGGTATGTTTGCCAAAATGTTCATTTGCACGCTAGTAACAAGGACTCCGATCTCGATATAAAATCTTATGAACAATTTCTATACCATGTGAGCCGCAGGCGTCCTCACACTTAGGGAGATTCAACGTCGCGTTCAGCCACATGATGTGGGAATAATGCTTTGTAACTTTGGCTCCGATACCTTAAGAATACAATCTGTCTACAAATCAACTGATTTCTGCAATGACCATTAGACATGTATATAAATATAGGTTATAAGTCTAAAACGTAGGCTGATGATACACGTGGTGGTGATGAAATCTGTTATGGTGTCATTTACCATTTTAGTAAGTTTACCCTTATTAATACATATTGATCTTTTATGAAGGAGGTCAGAGTCGGAATCACAGATTTTAGTACCGACTCCACAGCCCTGCTAGTAACAGACTTAAATTCAGTTAACCACAGCATGCATTGTGATTTCACTTGTGGGCTGTCCTTTTGTACCGAAGCATATCATCATGTATGTAAGTCTGATGCAGGAACACATTACTTTGTAATTGGCTCAAGCTTTTGGTTAAATTTTCATTTCAATATTCTGTTTCTTCAGTGTGTATTTAGTTAAAAAATTGAGACGCCTAAAACTCTTTTCGTGAGTGACTTTCTGGACTCTCTTTAATATTTATTAACAAAGTGATACGATATTCTGTTCCCAGTGTACGAAAGGAATGACTGTAGAGATACAGTAGGCTGTAGATTAAGCAGGTTAAAATAGTTTGTGTTTCAACAAATTCATTCTCAAATTTGGAAGAAACATAGTTCTCATGCTATTGAATTTCCAGCATGTATGATTAATTCTTCGTGATGCATATTAGTGAACTGTGATTGTTATGGTTCTGTTACAGATTGGAAGGATGCACTGGACCAGATGTATGTTATGTTGAACAGGCTCAAGACACACTTGCACATATTCAAAAGCTTGGTATTCCAGCTGTAGCTGTCAAATGGTAAACAATGATGTTAAATAAATATGCACTTTAATAACATTACTGAGAACTTCATGTATCAGTGTTATAACTATGGTACTTGTTGAACATTTTCAACAAAGTCTGCACCTCTTCGCTCTTTGAGAGCAACCTTTATTCACAGAAAAACATCAAAATAAATATTTATATATATCATATTGGCTTTTATATAATACAGAATCTTTAGATGGGAAAATTTGCGTCAGTACTACTTGCCTAATTTTATGTCTGCCACCAAGAAATGGAAGAAACTAGTGAAGTGTTACGTATGGAGCAGAGACTTGGACACTCAGGAAGAAGGAACAGAAATACCTGGAGAGTTTTGAAATGTGGTGTTGGAGAAGAATAGAGAAGATCAGGTGGACGGATCGAGTGACCAACGAAGAAGTATTGAGGAGAGTCAACGAGCAAAGAAACATTCTGCAGGCGATTACACGAAGGAAAGCTAACTGGCTGGGACATATTATGAGAAGGAATGGATTACTGAGTGACATCATCGAAGGCCAGGTTGAAGGAAAGCGAGGACTGGGAAGAAGACTGATACAGCTAACCGACGACCTTAAACAAGGAAAGAAGATGACGTTCCAGGAATTAAAGCGAGAAGCCGAGAATAGGGACAACTGGAAAGCTCTTTTTGGGCAGAGCAATGGACCTGTCGTAAGACAGAACACTTAATAATAATAACCAAGCAATGGCTCATCAGAGTTTTACATGGAAAGAAGTAGCCTGTTGGAGATTTATTTTTCATAATTATTTTAATTGATTTCCATTTTAAACATTCTTGGTAATAAGTGAATAAAACAGGCAGGAGTTGACAGTCCATAAGTACTTACTGACAGTGTCACCACATAATATAAAAAAAAATATTTAGGTTGGCATCAGGGCCACGTCCACAGGTGATACAGCCTGAAATGGTTCCTGTGCGCAAAACATCACCCAATTTTCTTGGGTTTGTTCGGTCTGCTGATCCATCAACTCCGTCTAAACATGCATCACTAGTGAGTGAGTGTACAGTTATTTATCTTTATCCACATTTGTATGAAAATTGGTTTAATCATAAAGTAGTATCTTATATTAATTACCCCATGACTCATTCTCATCCAGTCTATTTTGTTATGTAATGTACTACAAGTAGAAAAACATTAAGTTGAATTTTGTAATTATACTAATATATACTGCAGTTTAATTACAGTGGGACCTGCTTCAGTGTAAAGGCTTTCTTCTAGGGATTGCAACTGAATTCTCTCAGTTTTGGAATGTCTTTTGTTTAAAGTTTTGCTCATTTTACAGCTCATATTACTGTGATAGAGGAACCTTATGTGAGAATTTCTTTACTTTGACTTTACTATGACTTTTCCTGGCTCCAAGATAAACATTTTGTGATAAATTTATAGTACAAACAGTGCAAAAACACACACACGTACAGTGTAAAATTGATATTGTTTTACGTACTTTTTTTGTGTCTGCTATTTTAGAGGTGAAATTTCTCTCTTGCTCCACCATTAAATTTGTTGTTTGTGGTTTCAGTATCTCGCACTGTTCTTAACTCTTGTCGTTTCTCTCCATTCATGAGGGTTAGAGTTTGAATCCCATTTTATTTAATGCCATATTTTTAACTTGTTAGGTTATGTAGTTTCAGATACCAGGATGATCTGTGAATGATGAATTGGAAAAAATGTGAAAGAAACTGGTCATGGCTCCTAAGGGAGAAATTGAGAAAAATGTGTAGAAGGTTTGCCTCTTAATTCCATCTCTCTAGAAACTGTAGAATCAGCTACTTTTATTAGTAATCTGTTTTCTCTGTAGGTGGTAGTTCTATATCTCTTGGTTCTCCTTATGGCAAGAAACCAGTGGAAGTGACATCAATACTCGAGCATCGGACAGAGGACTGGTGTTCACTCCTTCAGGTATTTGCACTTACTGATCTAGTTTATCTAGTATGTATTAGATGCTCTTTTTTCAGTTATAAATTAGATGGAGTGTGAACTTGATCACTCACCCCTCACTATTGGTATGGAACTTTTATCTCCATGTTCATATAACTTCATCTGAAGATGCTTGAACATAGGAAATACTTAAGTCACGATGATTCCTAGTTTAATGAAAATAAAATGGACTTAATATGAAAGACTGTTAAGATGCTGACATGTACAGGTCTCTCAGTACAAGGCTCAACTTCGGAGGATTCAGCCAGCCAGGCGACCAGTGTAGTGAGTGAAGAGGCTGTTCCTATACTAGGTCGACGAGCAGAGAGAGAGAGCAGGGTAGTCGCCGTGGTAGTGATACAAGTGCCACGCTCACATTCAGAACGATCTGACAACTCAGATTCAGACTGGGAGCTGCGGCAGGTGTGTAGTGATTACAGCCACAGTTGCACAAGGATTGCAGTACTTCTGCAGATAAACTTCTTTATTTGTGGACTTATACTAAAATTGCTGTTTGAACTTAATTCTGTCCATGAAATCTTTCAATTTGCTATTCTGATATGAAATTACTTTTTAGCACTGATGTTGCTAAGATTAATTGTTTTTTGGTTTTGTGAAGTGATTCAGTAAAATGGTCTTGATTAATTTTTGGAACAATCTGATTTTAACGTGTTTATTGTTGAAATAAATTGAGCAGAAGCCGTAACAGGCATGTATGAAATTTAATTTTTTGTTTTATTGCCACAGAACAAAATTCTAAGGTTAATGGATTCTACTTGCCTTGAGAATTCAGTTGTTAGTCAGCTTCCTGTCATTGTTAGCTGTTTTTAATTTTGAGTTCTAATTTGCATTTTGGTTGTTTGTGCGCCTGACATTGACAGTGTTCTTTCTACTTGGAACTTGATCACTGTCTTCAGTAGTAATGTTACTAAAAATAATTTAATAATTTTGTCTAATTTTACGGTGGACTCTGAATAGCCAGTTTGACTTGTCTGACATGGGACAGTCTTTGCTTAATGACATCAGTTGATATATTACCTTCAAAGTAAGTGCATGTCCTGGATTGGAAAGATAAAAAGGACATTTCTGTTACATCATATCATTTCGTGATTTGAAAGTGGTGGCCGAGAAATCAAAATGGAGTGTAATATTGAACCAAGATGTGCAGTTAACTATAACCACGCCTTGGGAGAGGTAAGCTTTAGTGATTAAAATATAGAATCATCCCTGATTGGAAGGGAAAGGGGATTAAAATAGTACAGATCTTGCATAACAGTACATGTTGCATACATAGTGTACAACTCATCACAGGGGAAGTTTCATAATCTGAAATTCAGATTGCCATAGTTCAGACATAGAGGAAAAAGCTACTTTACTGTTCAGTGCAAGCGTAGACAGGTCCTTCATAAATCCAGTACTACAGAGGTTCTACAGAATGCATTTCATTACAAACTCTTGCCCAGTTAGCAGTATCAAGGCCGCCAAAAAAAAAATAAACGACACCACTGATTTGTGCCGAGGTCGTGAAGTTGTTCTGTGTCTTGAAAACTGTTTCGAGGCATTTCACCTCAAATTTAACTTATAAATTTTGTGAATTCCACATCATAAAATAATTATGTCAGTGTCTCCATTCCAAGTAGCATGAGATTCATAAAAAAAGTATACAAAAATACATGGCGCCACAAATTATAAGATCACAGTTGACACATCTTCACTGCTGTGGGAACCTTAATCTTGGATAATTCCAAAGTTATTGCAGTTTCTTTGCAGGTCTACAGATGAGCCGAGGTATAACACAGGTCATTTATATGCCTAGATCGAGGGTTCAGACATGTATGGTGGCCTAATTGTAAGATCAGTGGGCATGGATTACTTTGTGCGTTGAATGGTATACAGTCCAAGCAATATGCACACAGAATGGATGGAAGAAAATGGAAACAGAATGTTAAATTATAGGGGGGGGAAACATACAAAAATAAAT
The DNA here is from genome assembly GCF_977971745.1 of Zootermopsis nevadensis. Taxonomy (NCBI): domain Eukaryota; kingdom Metazoa; phylum Arthropoda; class Insecta; order Blattodea; family Termopsidae; genus Zootermopsis; species Zootermopsis nevadensis. The sequence continues at coordinate 291,039 of NW_028259177.1, forward strand.
ATATAGTGTTGTTTAGCATGATGATGGACTTTGATATGCATAGTTCTGGTTTATTACTTGAAGATTGAAACATGTTGAATTGACATGAGTCACTTCATTTTCAGATTAACTGCAGGTGATGGAAATATCCTGTTTCATTATGTACATCTAGGCATCACTGAAGGAATCTTATTGTGTCCTCCTATTAACAGAGAGCAGGTGCAGTCAGAGAGGTTGCAAGAGATCCTTCATAACTTCAGACGCAGTTGTCAAGTGATACATGACCTGCTGTACAATGCTGTTCACTTCAAGGTATTGTCTGCGTAGAAATCTGATTACTGTTTGTATTGTATTCTGAATGCATCACTGCTAGTTGTTTGAATTCAAATTTAAACCTGAAAATGCATTTTCGTTTCCATAAAAAAATGCTTTTATAGAATGTATGTTGACAACTTGTATTTTGATTCACCAATACTTGTACTGTGATTGATCTTTCCACATTTGTGCAGAGTTGCAAGCAGGAACTGTTGAGGACATTTTAGACATCTTCAAGAAACAGTTGCTGCACTGGCTCTCAAGAAAGTTCTTCTGTATAGAATAAATCTGATTTGTAATAATTTTCAAGGCTATAATGTGCTATTCCATATAAATGTCTGGATACTGTTGTTTATAAACATATTGTAACTATGATTCATTTTGGAACAATTGTTTACTTTAATCCGTCTTATCACAATATTTAAAATTTCTTATAATTAAGATAATAAAATATCATTGATGTTCCATATCGATTGATCGATTTACATTTTGGAACATTTACACAACATGTTTCAGTTTTTATTGACCCACACCTATACGAAGACAGTAGTACTTCTGGACATATTGGAACAATCACTCCTACATCTTTGACCGATATGTACATCTGATAAAATTTAAGAAAAGACAACACCTCGCCCAAAAATGAAAAAACAAACGTAATGAAACATCACCAAATGGAATCATATTTGAGTTTTAAGTTTGTAGATATTTTACACCTGATGATGGTTTTATAAAAACTGAAACATGTCGTGTAAAATGTTCCAAAATGTAAATCGATCAATCGATATGGAACATCAATGATATTTTATTATCTTAATTATAAGAAATTTTAAAATATTGTGATAAGACGGATTAAACTAAATAATTGTTAGAATATTCACAATATGACGCAATTACACTATCTTACTTCATTTCAGAAGCTTATGGGCCAAGAAATATCCAAGTCTTTAATTAACAAGTCTTTGGTTGCAATTAAAGAGCATGGAGTTCTTTTTTGAGTGCACAACAAATGACGGAGAGTGCACCAAAAAGTCTGGACATTTGGGCTGTACTACCTGATGGCAGAAACAAATCCACTTTCTGAAATGTAGTTATAAATCTTAAGATGACAGACAATGCCCAAAACAAATTTTGTCATCAAAAATGTTTAGGTTGTTTTGTTAATGTAGTTTTTTTTAAAATTCATATGTTCGGAAATGAAGTAAATCTGTACGTTATTTAAATAGTATGGAAAGCCTTAATGACCCCTGTGTACTGCTTTGTGGAGTCGTAAATTTGACATTGAATGGAAGTTCTTAGGACCATTTTGTAAATAATTTGTTAATGACTGCTTTCATATATGTGAAGGGTAGCATAGTGAGAGTCATGCTGTAGGCATTGTGTTTACCCTGACCAACTCCATGGAACAGTCTTCTTTGAGAAGCTGATGGCACTTAGGAGATCCAGAAATTCCTGACCTGAAAGTTTATTACTAGAGCCTGCCACTGGATTCTGTCCTGAGACAGTTCAATTCAACACATAGTCAAAAACCCTAGTTCTTTATGATCCATTTTATTATTATCAACCCTTTTATGCCTCATCTCATGATAACATGAAGTAAGAATTATACAATAAGGAATTATTTTCTTGTTCCAGACAACTCTTCTTTACCCCTCATCCAAGGGAGGTTTATGTGTGTTACCATGACTCTGCCCCACAAAATATGATTGAAATTGCATTTAGACTTGGTCTCAGCGCTTCAGGCTAAGGAAAGAAGTGCCATAGGAAATGGAATTTTGAATTGCAGAACTGTAAGGTATGTGAAAAGAAATGTTTGAGAAAACACAATCCATTTGCGAGATAAAGATTCTGACGGTGACGAATATGAATATGGCTGTACCCTGGAGGTAGTAGGCACCTCTGAAATGTCAGTATCTACCAGACTATACAGCACATCCCAGATGACAGACATTTGAGAATGAAGTTCAATGTGTAACTTTGACTTTTGGGCACAACCTGCCTCAGTTGTTAAAGATCTTCCAGCTTTTTGGCAAGCACTTTCCACCTTCAGAGTGATTGTATGTGGATGTTATTACTGATTGTAGGAAATTAAGGTGTAAGGCTGTGATGGCATCCAGTGACTGATCATATAAAGTTTTATAAAAGAATTTTAAACCTATTCAGAAGTTGATGGTGATCTCATATCTGTAATTTTCCTTATAAAGGAATTGACATTCTAGTTCAGTTGAAAATTGTTCTATAAATGACGTTCCATATAGGGATAAATACTCTTAATTTCTTGGCTAATTGATTTGGACAAATTAAATGTTTCTACTGGATTAGAAACATTTTATTTCTTGGTTTCACACTGCTTTTTCCAATCTTCATAAACTTGGTACATTTTCTCTGCTGGTTTAGTGTCATCTATATGTGCTGTAGGTTCCTTATTTTAATTGCATCTTTACCTTGGAGCATGATAACTAATGTATAAGAGGTTATCATAATGTTACTGGAAGTTTTAAAAATATCAGTGATCTCATCATTTATGGTCTGATATATCTGCTGTCCTGTCTCACAGACAAGTTTTGCAAAATATCTGCAATACCCCTGACAGCTTTATAGTATGGCATGGTACTTATAGCCAGTGTTAAACATTTATTATGGTATTTGTATTTATTTATTTCAGGAATACCACAGCAAAATATGCTTAGAAACTAAATAGAAGTATTACAGATTAATTGTACAATCAAAATCAAACGAAACATAATAGAAGGCTGCCAATACTTTGCAAGTGGAAGACAATGACCAGAAAGCATCTTGAAAGAAACTGCTTTTATGATAAAGTAAGTGGTTATACAGTATACCATAATTTTGAGACACGGTTAAGAAGAATTTTTTGTGATGAAGAAAACATAGTGATTGATATCTGCAAGGGAAAGTTGAAAAGTAAAGGCATATGAAATGTTTCTCAAAGCAATTGGTACAGCAACATATCTTGTAACCCACAGGTTAGAAGCTTCTTATAAGGTGGCGACTGACTTGTAACATTTGCCTGTAATGTAACGTGTTGCAAATCGAGCATTACACAAGTGAAGACAGCGAACGGAGCCGCTCGATGCGAGCCGCTCACGCTCGCGGGCACTCCATCGTGTTGTCGGTTTTTTTGCTACGTTACAAGTCAGTCAGTCAGTCGAGCGGCGTCGTAACGAGCATTCACGAGTTCTTTAGATAAGAGTAGCGTATTAAATGAAACAAAGATAACACAACCTCCACGTCCGACATATTGAATGAAATGAATGGAGCACACATGAGCACAGTCGAGCCGAGCGTTCAAAACGAGCATTCGATGTGCCTCACCAGTTGTGGTGTAATGTAACATGCTCGCCGCGAATGTTACATTACGAGTAAATGTTACAAGTCAGTCGCCACCTATAGGCATAATAAAGCAGGGGAAGAGATATACTGTACAACCTACAAGAAACAAAAGCCTAAAAACTTTGCACTGGGATTATTAAAGAACTCCCTTTAGCTACCTTTATGTGAAGTAAATCTTAGATTTGTTCTGTTATTTGTCAGTATATTTCCATTAAACAACAGTACATCAAAATGCCAGTTATTTGTACACAGACTGTTACATTTTATATCTTAATTGTGTCATGTTTGTGTTTTATTGATACAATGTTTTATTTTCCGTCTATACACAAACTTAAAATAATGTTGTTTAAAATTACTTAAAATTATAACATTTTCAGTAGATACTGCATCTTGTTACATTTTTTGTATCGACGACATGTTTCAATGTGTATCACATCATCATCAGGTCCACCAATTTTAATACATTTTAAAAACTGTTGTACATTTTGCGTTGCGTTTATTGATTATTTTGATTTGTTTAATTTTTAAGTTTTTTGTCTCTTCCTTTAAATTTTGGAGGTTGTACTTGGATGTTTTATATCTGTAAAATTAATTTTCAAATCGTGATTTTGGATATTGACTGTTACATACTTTAATCTATATTCTGTTGCTGAAATTGAAGGTGTGTAATGTGTATGATGTATTCTTCCAACAAATAATCTCCAGTATGATCCGTCGGTGATTGCTATCTTGAATTTGACATGAACCACCGCTTAACTTTAAATATCTTAACACGCAAGGCACAGATCACCAGTCCGATATTTTTCCTGTACCATTCCACATTGTATCGAATGTGGACTTTGCAGTTCTTGTCTAGAAAAGTTTTATAGAATATGGACATTTCATCAGCAGTTAAAATTTGTTTATCTGTTCCTGAAGTTTTGTCTGATGGAAGGTTGGCATCAATGAATTCATTTCGCTCCTGTCAAACAGAGACATTACCTTGGTTGGTTGAAGACTGTTTTGATCAACTAAAGGAAAGACAACATTTTAATGGCATAAACCATTTCATAACAAAATTATGGAGATTAAGTTAATAGTCACCATACCAACATTAATGATCCACAAAGTATGACTGTTCTTCCTAAAGCACATATATGTTACATGAAGCCAGTTTTACATAATAAAGGAAATGAAATTGCATGCTTGTTCAAGCAACCTACTTGAAACAATATAGCGAAACTGTCACTGATGCATGGTGCATCTTTGTGTCTCTCTTTCCACCCATCCAGTCTACAATTCAATTGCATATACCACATAATAAAGTCTTTGAAGAATTTGGTATTAATGTTTATGGAGTTTAGTGGTGAAGTAGGAGAGGCATTAGACATACCTACTTTTTCATAGGACTGGCACTTCTGTGTACAATATGGAACATACTGTAGATAATATAGAATGAAATCAGTGACTGCCAACTCATAACACTTTGATTATATTTTAACCTTTCCATTGCCCTATTTTTAAGCAAGTCTGTCCCAATATTTTTTCCTGAAAATAAATTAGCATTAATGGTATTGCACATGTTTCATTAGTGGAATTCTTTTTATTTTACAGGTAGAAAGTCCACTATCTTTTAAAGTTGCATTCTTCGAATCTAGCACTAGAATACAACCACTTATAAGACATAAAATGGGGTTGCTGTAAAGTAAAAAATGAACATAATAAAAGCAAATATTTGGATTTGTGATTGTAGGCACGAACACATAACAAAGTAATTCATTTGTAGATGAAAGGACTAATGAGTAGTTATACAAGTTGGAAAGTATTATAAAAGTCAAACAAGTATATTTCTTTAACTATTCCTCTGACTGTATATCGACAATATAACTGTGACTGTACCGTAATGAAACTTTGATTGTGTTTTATCCAAAAAGGCTTCATTCAACTTCTGAACTTCTTCTCTACGAACACGGAACTCCTTTTCAGTTTCATGTTCATTTCTTGGTACATGGAAAACAATCGGTCGTAGATTTGATATAGGATCTGGTGGTCCTATCGTATCATGCGTTGTTGGTTTGGGCGATGCAGATTTTGGAGGAATGTGTGTTCCACACTAAAATGAAATATTTTGAAAATTATTACAAAACTTGTGTAAAGAAGAACTTTCAGTAGCCAGCTGCATAAATACGTCTATACGGAAGGGTCATTCGGCAAAAAGCGTAACGAAGATGTGTAAGTTCCATATCAACAATGTGTAAATATGGACTGACAACAATGGTCAGCTTTTATAAGAACTCCTATGTGCATTGTTATGTTACCTAAGAAACTAATTGTTTACTTGGCAATGTTGTGTTACATTACTGCCATCAACAGCCCGCTTTAGTTATTGTGGAAAGAGCTGAGCTCTGAATCGCTTGTAGAAGTGTGTCGTAGACTAGATAATTTTGTGCTGGTAAAAACGTTTTAGAATATCACAAGTACTTATATAAGAATTATTACATTACAGACATATTTACATCAGATTCTCTAGAACCGTGGTTCCACTGTCAACTTTTTTATAAACACTTTGCAACAGTGATGTCTATGAGCACATATTTACCATTTGATAAAATATTGGTTCAACTTGTGGTAAATACAACTGTTGTGTCAGGATATGGGTGACAGAAATGTTGAATTAAGGGACAAACTTCAGATCCTTCAGTCTTGACTGTAGCAAAGTAAATCATGGGAGATGGGAATTTGATGTTATCTGTGGCAGGTAACTTGGAAAGTTTTGGGTTTGGGGGCATGAGCAAACATGTTGGAGATCACATCAGTGAGTACGCTGACAACCAATAAAAAGCATGAGACTGCACAGAACTGTATGCTTGGAGCTGATAACAGTTTTTCCTTGCACACAAAAGGTAGCTAGGTTACTTCTCAAACTCAAGTATATAAATGCCAAATTTTAAGCACAAACTGAACCAGGGTATATATCCAAAACCCAGCCAAGTGTATTTATATGCTCTGTGTATATAGAGCATCATAAAAATTTAAAAAGTTGGCCAAACTGTGGTGGCATTGACAAATTCGATTAAGGAAGTGATGTTATACACCTTCATCGATTAGACTCTCCGACCTGTTCCGATTCAAACAGTTCTAAACTTTGAATCTTTATACATTAGGCAGGACCTTTGGATGAACTGACTTCGAATACCCGGTATAAACTTTCTCATGTGTTTCTCGATTATCATAATCTACCAGGTTCCGGAAGGTCATACATACCGTCTCGCCTAATATTATTCTCGTCATTGCTTCAGATGTTTTCTTAATACCACTACGTATGTCATGGGGAAACACTACTGGATTATTAACATGATAAACACAACTAAAGAAGCCTCAATAGTGACAGAACAACCTATAGAAAGAACCTGTACCTTGGATTCATTGAGTCTTATATTATTGAATGCCACTTCTTCAACTGCACAGGTTACACAGCACTGAATGGTAGGGAAACAAGTGGGAGGATTCAGTTGTGGACTATTTTAAGTTTAAATATGGAATACCTGAAAGGACTAAGGAAAACCATAAAAACACCGGTCACGAAGACTGGTCTCTAGTTCCAAGATTTAAATACAGGACTTGCGAAATATGGAGCAGGAATGCTAATCACTGAAAGTCAATAACGGAGTTTATCAGTTACACATTTAAATAAATCACAACTTCAAAATGGGATTGGTAATACCACATTTGGATCTTAAACGACAGAAGAAACAGGTCCCAGAAAATGGTGTTAGTAAATTTTACACTTACGAATCATTTTCATCGTGTTTCAGATCTATGTCAATATCCAAAGAGTCTGGTTCTTCATTTATCTCTACTTTCAGCTCATCTTTAGATTCGTCAATACTATCATCACCATCGTCATCATGAAAATTATCATTATCATCTTTAACATCACCAGTCTTTTCACATTCATCCTGTAACAACACATTTACTGGTGAGCAATGCCCCTTGTACACCCACGGAAATAAATGTTAGGGTTGAACCTGGTACATGCATTTCTGAGAGTCATGCAGTATCTATAATAATGCCCGTGCATCTGAGTTGAACATGTTATTGAAGCTCTGATAATAAGATGATGGTATCGAGAGCCATCACAGGGTTTTGATTCTCTAACACACCTTCCTCAGAACATTATTGGTATCGGCAGACAACTTAGCATGAGCGTGACATCACAAAACTAGGAAATTGATAGAGATTCTACTAGTAACTGAAAATGCATCTGATTATGTACTCAACTGCATGACCTCAACTCCTATCGAGAACTGAAACCCGAGATAATTGTCTTCAACATGGTGCGGCCAAGACTGGCATCACGACCACTATGAACCACCCATAATGGTCACTCGTGGGCCGACTAGTCTGCCCATACTTATACCTCATACCAGAGTAATACGAATTAAATGGACTGTGCTGAGAACTGCAATACATGTGGAAAGGTGAAAGAGTCTTAATTTCATATTCATCACTGAAATGACTAATCACATAGAACATAACCTAAATGAAAGTTATAAATCATTCTGCAGCTGCGTTGTAAGTGAAGGTGAGATGCCCTTTCTACGGACAGCGGGAGTATAAGTAAGCGAGCAGCAAGCTGGCAGCTGAATTGATAGTGAGGTCAAGTGGAAGGATGTGCTTGGAGCCAAACCTATTGCTTCAGTTGACGATATTAGTAAAAAGAAAGATCACACTGACACTGACTAAACAAATCTAACCTATCCCACTATTTTTAAGTACCTACATTAACACAGCAATGTTTCTACCAGCGTGGTTGCAGCTTCAGAGTTTAGGACCATAAAAACTCTAAATATGCTTACACCCATAATAAATAATTTAATTTCAAAACCTTTTACTTATTTAATTTTAAAAAACTCAACAACTAATTGGCAATGCAAAAGTATTTCATTCACCTTTATGAACAATCCATCCAGCTGCCACATCAGGTAACATGTTGCGGCAGCACGCAGTTAAACGTCATAATTAAAGAAGGTGACTGTCTTCTGCGTTGTAGCCCCATGAAGTCTGGTAGAAGTTTACCAATGTTTCAGATATCATTGCTGCCTCCATCATCAAGGCAATAAGTGCCCTGATAATGGAGTCAGCAAAGACCTTTGAAACATTTGTAAACTTATGTATAGAATGAAGCTTTCGAGGCGACTGAAACTGACAAAACACTCTCGGGTTACGAGCCGTGTCAAGTGGCCGAATGATGAATAAACCGAATCGGCAGGCAGAAGATGTGGTTTTTTTGCCATTCAGACACGTGACGCGGCTCGTAACCCGAGAGTACTTCATCAATTTGTAAACTTTTACCAGACTCACGGTGCTACAAGCCAGAAGACTCTTTGGACTCACTGAAATGAAAACCTCAAATCTTACTCATAATTTAAATCTGACCAGCAGTCTAACAATGGGAGTTTCAAACCACTACAACCAGACAATAATGGTTCACATTATTACGCACACAATATACATTGTATATGGCAAGAAATAAAAATATATGTGATTTGGTATTAAAAAATAAATATATAAAACAGAAATAAAAATAAGAATATTAACAGTTAAATCCAGACTGCATGAAGGCAGAAAGTGGCCCTTGGTAGCTTGGGGCCTGCATATGGCCAAGCTCCCCCCACTCCATAATATATACACCTCTTGTTATTTAGTGAATTTATAAGCACAAAATGTTGAAGTATGAATGTTTTGTTCTTTACCTGAACTGGCATTACCAGCGGTTATGCAACGTACCCTCAGAGTATAATTTTGTCTGAAGGAAGAATAATACTGACAACAAGATATTATAATAATTATTAAGAAATTTGATGCTTTATATAAATCTACAAATACATTAGAATATATCAGAATTACAACATTTCAGTTCCAGGATATTTTGAATATGCTTTTATAATGAGTGACAAATGTAATTTAACAGTACATGCAGGTTTAAAAAGTGATTTTCACCTTTACCAAAACCAACTCTGGTTTCGGCTTCACAGCAAACTGACGCAGTGCAGCATCTGAACTCTCACATTTCTGATTGAAGGCATACCACCTATCCAGTTGACGAATACAATGACGACATACTCTCGAAGGAAGACCATCACCAGCCACAACCTAGTCAAAGTATTTAGGTTAAACAAGCATCAATTGTAAATCAATCCTCTACTTTCATAAATAAAGTCTTGAATATTGTTCATAACATTCCTTATCAATGTAGGAATAATTTTACAATCAAAATCTTTTTTAATGAACACCAAAATTATATCAGGTTTGACAGTTCATGAATGTTTCACCATTACCATCAAGAAATTAATCAGTAAAGCACAAGGTTGAGAATACTATGAATAATTATTAGAAACCTCTTATCTTGTCCGCCACTTTTAAGATTACAAAAATCATTCGCCGAAACACATGATTACTACACATACATTAATCAAGTTTTCAAACTAACCTTAATAGAAACACACATCATTATTCTAACTGGCAACGGAACCGGTTGTTCCTTTGTTTGGGGTGATTCAAAGATGTGTACCATCACTCCCTCTTTCGACATACACAACCGGCATATTTTAAATGGGTTGGTACTGCTCATCTTTCTAAAATATATATTAAAAATGCTAAAACAACAATTCCAAGCATTGACTTAAACACCACGGCCGCCATCCTTAATAACACACAGGCTTGCATCAAAGAGAAACGACAGGAATAAAATTTCCCTACAAACGAATTTTTCGATTTCTATACTGTAATCTTTTCTGTATGCGAATAGGTTGTCAGATGTCATGCCATAAGTACTGCTATAACAGCTTTTTTCAATAATTATATATATACATATATAATATATTGTTATGTAAAATCCAGACACACGTTCGTGTATGCTTATACGTGAATCAGTTCTTCTTCGACAGGTTTCTGTGTTGTGTACCTGAATCTAATGTATTAATCAATGTATATCAATTTAAAATCTCGAATAGGTTTCAGATTTTAGAAACGTATAAATATAACGAAAGTGTGGATATCAACAGGGAGTGGGAAAATGTCAGAAACTGGATCAAAATTTCAGCCAAAGAGAAACTAGAATACTTTGGAGAATGTAAAATAAACCATGGTTTTATGAAGAGCGTTCAAAATTAATAGATCGAAGATGGCAAACAAAATTTCAGTGGTTGCATGACCCAAAGAAAACGAATAAGGATAACTCTTTCAGCCCCAGAGGTTTCGTGGCGTAACCACAGTTTCGAAAATCAATTTATCAGTACCCTGCGATTTCTTCACGAAACCCACTGGAACATAGAGCTGCCATCTTGTATCCATCCACGGTACTCAGTACCTTTGAAGGCATGCTTCAGCCATGTGAAAAAGCATTGCCACTACATAGTTGGTTGTGTTGGAACCTGTAAGCTTTTGATTTTGTGTCAGTGCTATTTGGAATAATTAGGTGAGTGTTTTGTAATAATCCTACTGGTTATATTATATTGTCATGAATTAATTTATATATTATCATTGGTTTAAATGTAAGATGCTTTACAATATTGACAGTTATGTTTGGTTTTAAGTTTTAACCATTCTGTTTTCCTCCAGAATATCATGGCATCAGGAAGATTTTTGAAAGGGGGGAAAACTGACTCACAAATTAATAATGGCAGTATTTGATGAAATTCCCAGTGAACTAGAATCAGGCACTTCAGATGCCAGTAGTTAAACTGAAGATGTCATTACAGACATATCAGACACTTGTGAATCTCCTATTGATATGTTTCATTCTGTGTTTACACATGCCATTATAAATCATTTAGTGTTTCAAACAAACCTGTATGCTACGCAGAAGCAAGGTGGTGGCCTACAATTTCAACCAACAGGTAAAGACATTAAAAAAATTATTGCTATCAATATCCTTATGAGAATTAAAAAACTGCCAAGCTATAAAGACTATTTGTCATCTGATGAAATGATTAGGGACACTTTTGTAGCTTCAGTAATGAGCAGAAATCATTTTGAATGGTTCCTTGGCCATTTACATGTGAATTACAATAGCGATCAGCCACCAAGAAACGACCAGAATTATGACAAACTCTACAAGATCCGTCCATTGTTAGAAATGTTGTCCACGACATTCAAGGACTATTACAAACCATCAAAAGTTCAGTCAATCGATGAATCAATGATTCGATTCAAAGGGAGCTCCAGTCTCCGCCAATTCCTGTCTCAAAATCCCATAAAGAGGGGGGTAAGAGGTAAGGGTATGAGCAAATGACAGTGAATATGTATCTGAATGTCAGATATATACTGAAAAAATAGGCCAGACAACAGAAAACATTTGGGAGCTAGAGTGGTTCAGGATCTAACAAAACATCTTGAAAGAAAAAAAGCCATCAAGTTTATTTTGACAAGTATTTCACATCTGTACCACTCATGAAGATCCTTCAAGAGAAGGGAATTTATGCTTGTGGGATTGTAAAGAAACAACGAGGAGGGATGCCAAAAGATTTCAAGAATGAGAGACACATGATAAGAGGCGAATTTGATGTTAGGAGCAGAAGTTGTGGCATTACTGCATCACTATGGAAAGACAGAAAGGGCATTCTGTTTCTGTCAAACTTTCATGATCCAAGAAGAATAAAGATGGGACCTCAGAGGGAATTTCACGTCTGTCTTCTGGGTTGTTGCGCTGTGTAGTCTGGTCGATGTTAACCAACGTTTCAGAGGTCATACTGCCTCCATCATCAGGGCGATGAGTCTGAAGATTTCTCTCTTCTGGGTTGACGCGCTGTGTAGTCTGGTCGATGTTAACCAACGTTTCAGAGGTCATACTGCCTCCGTCATCAGAGTATGAAGATTTCTGTCTTCTGGGTTGTTGCGCTGTGTAGTCTGGTCGATGTTTACCAACGTTTCAGAGGTCATACTGCCTCCATCATCAGGGCGATGAGTATGAAGATTTCTGTCGTCTGGGTTGTTGCGCTGTGTAGTCTGGTCGATGTTAACCAACGTTTCAGAGGTCATACTGCCTCCATCATCAGGGCGATGAGTCTGAAGATTTCTCTCTTCTGGGTTGACGCGCTGTGTAGTCTGGTAGATGTCAACCAACGTTTCAGAGGTCATACTGCCTCCATCATCAGGGCGATGAGTATGAAGATTTCTGTCGTCTGGGTTGTTGCGCTGTGTAGTCTGGTCGATGTTAACCAACGTTTCAGAGGTCATACTGCCTCCATCATCAGGGCGATGAGTCTGAAGATTTCTCTCTTCTGGGTTGACGCGCTGTGTAGTCTGGTAGATGTCAACCAACGTTTCAGAGGTCATACTGCCTCCATCATCAGGGCGATGAGTATGAAGATTTCTGTCGTCTGGGTTGTTGCGCTGTGTAGTCTGGTCGATGTTAACCAACGTTTCAGAGGTCATACTGCCTCCATCATCAGGGCGATGAGTCTGAAGATTTCTCTCTTCTGGGTTGACGCGCTGTGTAGTCTGGTAGATGTCAACCAACGTTTCAGAGGTCATACTGCCTCCGTCATCAGGGCGATGAGTATGAAGATTTCTGTCTTCTGGGTTGTTGCGCTGTGTAGTCTGGTAGATGTTTACCAATGTTTCAGAGGTCATACTGCCTCCGTCATCAGAGTATGAAGATTTATGTCTTCTGGGTTGTTGCGCCGTGTAGTCTGGTCGATGTTTACCGACGTTTCGGAGGTCATACTGCCTCCGTCATCAGAGTATGAAGATTTCTGTCTTCTGGGTTGTTGCGCCGTGTAGTCTGGTCGATGTTTACCGACGTTTCGGAGGTCATACTGCCTCCGTCATCAGAGTATGAAGATTTCTGTCTTCTGGGTTGTTGCGCCGTGTAGTCTGGTCGATGTTTACCGACGTTTCGGAGGTCATACTGCCTCCGTCATCAGGGTGAAGCATTACTCATCAGCCTCATGCTCGGGTCGCTCCGACTACTGCGCGTGCGCACGATCCCGCTCACTCGTGCTTCAAGCCTTGGCGAAGGTTTCACCTGGTCTGTGGACTGTGGTCGAGTTATGACGGCCAAAAGCCCGAAGTTTGTGGGCCAACCAAAAAATTGATTCAAAATAATAACAACAACAAAACAGTAGTAGTAATATTAATTACCAAAGATAAAAGATGGCGTAAAGCTAAAAGTATTCAGGAAACAATTATTTCACGTGGACTTGAGTTGTATGATCTCATGACTTTTGATGCATTTAGTAATTTTATTTTTATTTGTAGCACTTAGTACTTTGAGACTTTTATTCGGTCTTTCCATGCTAATGCCGGAACAACTTCTTCAAATAGCCCAAATCTGCCTCATTCGATCTCCACACCTCTTACCCGGCGATCTTCAAACGTCACTTAACGCTATAACAATTCCAGTTGAAAGAATGCCATTGCATGACCTAAAACGATTAAATACTTAACACGGTCATAAGTAATTAAGCAATTTAGACTATTTGTTTCCCACATCTAACTAACCTATTAGCACAAGCCTATAATTGTAAGTAATTTTGAAATATTAACAACAGAATTTAAAACTTGGTTCAGTATGAGATTTACTTGAATGTGTATTATAAATTTCTATGCTCATTATGAGGTATTAGCTTTAAAAAAATAGACGTGACTACTTTTTCCAGCTCTCAGGAGACAGCGTTTCAGTTACGAATTCGGATCTGAGCGCATTAGATCTGTAGTAGCAGTCTTAAATCGGTTCAGAAAAGTAACTAGCAGAATATTCATGAAGATTAAACACCACTAGAGAATTTTTTTAGATCCTGGGAGCTAGTAACGTTTTTGCATTGCTGATTAGGTCCATATTCTAAATTGAAGGATTTGGTTGTGATACGTTCCAGCAAAACTTACAACATTTTGCAAACTACAGGTTTTTTTTCACTATTTTCTGTTCGTCTTTAATTCAATTATAAGGAAAGGATAGAAGGAAAAGTGTATTTGATATAACACAATTATTTAGCTGTAATCTATTAATCCTTCATATTCGCAGATATATTAAAGAGAACATTTTGACGGTATCAGTAATGACTTCTTTCTTTCTTTCTCATCAGCAATGAAGTCGAGAATTCGTTCTCCCACAGAGACAGGGAAGAAAATTAAGTGGAAAAGGAAAGTGGATAATATGTCTCAGGGATGGGCAAAGTGTTTCTGATGATCTTTTATAAGCATTTTCTTCTTGTGTCAATGACGTAGATTTTGCGTGTTTAATTTCTGGTTTGTTTCACTTTGCATTACATAACAAACCCGAACACTTCAGTAAAGTGATTGACAACAGGCTGGACGTTCGTGGTTCGATCCCCGGCAGAGGTAAAACGGACGGAGCGTGGAGTGACTTCCAACCTAGACCTAGTGTCAAAGTTTGTAATATGTGGAGCGTTACGTGTACGCCACCCATAAACATAAGCAGGGAAGGCTTACTGCGTTTATCACTTTGTAAGTCGAATGTACAGTCCGCGACTGTAATCTTGAGACTTGCGGGGTGAAGGGGGGAAGCCTTTAACGCTTCGGACTTCCTGCATTCCTTGCAAGTCTCAAGATTACAGTCGTGGACTGTAAATGTCGATTTGGGGGGAAAATGTGGAAGGAAGAGACTGTGGTGTATTGCACATGGTTATCTCTGTGCTTTGAATCTTACAACAGGCCTTTTCATCCCACAGCACTGTTATCACCAGATTCCGAATTGCAGTGATTATAATTCCTGCTTCCAGAGACATCGTGTTTTTTATTGTCGTCCAGGAGTTCACCGCTTATGACGAATTTGCCGTGATTTTACTCAGTACCGTTGTCGCCTTAAATAATTGGCTCTCTTAATGCGGATGAGAACCATTTCCTTTTACGTATTTTCGGACTCATAGTTCAGAATCGATATCGTAATTATTCGACGAAAAATAAGCATCGTAACTAAGAAAATATTGGCAAATAAACCAAGACCCAATGACGACGACGAAAAATCACCATCAGCCGAAGACATCTCTTTGAAACGTCGACCGCAAAACAACACGATTATAAAACCACGATGCATAAAAACTAGTATCACGAAGGGTGGGATTACATCGGTGCAACTGAAGACCCACGTCATTTCTGTAAGACGGATCTGAAGAACTGCATTTTAAACAATTTCTTTTCGTGCTATTCCGGAATGGTTAAGCGTACGCTAGATTTTATTAACAAAATGTAGATGGAGGGGGAACTTACGGCTGCATTATTGAGTTCATAATAATTAGACGTTTTAAGCACAAGAGAAGCGAAACACGTGATTTACGAGGAGGAATATTGCCTTCATTATTATGTGTGCACAGTTTTTTATGGTGTTATAGCCTATATATTTTGTTGCGTAATAATTATCCTTTAAGCAAAGCCTTGGGTATATAATGTGAAACTATTAAGGTGTACTCATAAGAATGTGATTTGTCGACAAAATTACTTTTGCTTATGTTGTGTTGCTGTTAGTGTGCGCTGAATATTTGGGCCTATATTTTAACAAACATGTTAAAGGTTTTCTAAAAAATATTCTTGTTTATCGAGTATACTGAGAATGCAGGCACTTCATACAGCCAAAAATTTAAATGAAGTCTAGTAATTTACAACCACAATAGAAACTTTTTCGTTATTTTGGAAAAAGTTAGTCTAACTAATATTCGGGTAGATTTCTGGTCAAGAAACTCCCCGGCTTATATTGGAACTCAAAAATTGTTGCAACATTTACAATATCTCGCTACAGGTCCGTGCTCTGAGTGAAATTAATCTATTCTCCGACTTCACACACTGTTTCTCCAATATCACCGCTACATATCGTCGAGGTCTACCACGTGGTTTACTCCCTCGAGGTTCTCAAGGTTCTTTTTATAATTTCCCGTATTTATTCCAGATATCTCTTAAATCTGATTTTCCTTACGTTGATCGTATGAATCATATAAGAGCATTTCGGTTGTGTTTTGTTAACAATAATATAGCCTACAACCACTAATATATAAGATTTATGAAGCTCTTCATTATAAAATTATTTATATGTGGACAGAAATTGCTAGAGCCCATATTTAGTTAGAAACTTCTCATTTACTGATTGGGATCTATTATGACATAAATTGGACGCAGTCATCATATCCGGCCCATTTTTCAGATGTATTTCACTACTCTCATGTTTAAAAATGTCGGCAACTGTGTTCTTAAAGGTAACATTATTAAGATATTCTTGAACAACATTCCATTCCATCTCAGTGTTAGCTTATGTTGTGTTCCATCACAATCTATCGTTTTTTAAGTTTACGATGACGTCTTAATCACAGCATGTATGTGATTCCAAGCAGGAAATCGCACGATGTTTATAACAAACTCCATGGAATAGTCGTCATGCTGAAGCTTACAGTCTCTTAGCGAGCCAAGGTCTCCTTCTTCATATGGAACCAGAAGACCTGTTGCTGTGTTTGCGGTGAATACGCCATTCGCCCCTCGGCAAAATTAATCCAGCACACGCCCTTCCACCCTAGAAAATTAAAGAACCAGTTTAATATTATCTAGTCAACATTTAGGTCTACCAAGTTGTCTTTTCCCTTAAAATATTCATACCTTAACTTTGTGAAATTCTGCAATGCATTGCGTGTCCTGTTCGTATTTTCATTTAATTTCATGATCGAAGAAAAGTACGAAGTTAATGAGCTCCTCGTTTCCGCCAGTCGTCTCTCTTCGGTCCACATATTCTCCTTCTCCTCAAACACGCTCATTGTGAATGGTAAAAGTTTATTACGACGCTATCAATAATAAGAGTTTTGTGAGATTTTTAAAATTACAGCCAGAATCGACTATGTTTAACAATTGCTTCTTTGATACAAGGGCCTAGAACTTTATGTTACGGTAAAGAACATTTTGCGTGTTACACTTTAATACTGTTGCTTGTTTTATGTCATGTTTTAGTTGATTATGATCATAACAGTATCGTGTGACAGCTGAAACAGCTCAGTGTTAAGATCTTTAAACGCCTCTTTCAATATATCTTAATGTTTTGAAGGTGAGACCTCGCTGACGTGGAATTACTACCAAGAGTGTTATGAAGTCGTCTGACCGAGCGACCGCTTTAATATTAAGGAATTTTCAAGGTAGCAGCAATGAAAGGAAGGAATATGACGTCTACAGACATAATTAATTCTTCAGGTGTCCTGTTTTAGCAAACATGAGTCTCGACAGAATTCTAAATTATTTTGTTTAAGACCTACTAAAAGTTTCCAAGAAAGAAGTACCACGGGCGAAATTGTTGGATATCAAAGATATTGAACGTGTGTGAAAAAGAGATTTCCTCTGCATTTCTAACATCGAAAAAATAAGTTCAAATCCCGATCGGGGTATGTTCTGTGTGTTACAGAATTATTCCAAAGCAAGGAATCCTACAAAGGAAATAACAATTTGCGATGAATATTACATCGAATGCTTTTTATAAAATGTAAGAATCGAATGTGTTATTCGATTGTTTTCTTTGGGATTACTGTTCGAAATGCGGCAATCGAATGAAAGTATTCGAATATGCTGTACGTTGTTCACAGAGTGAAGTAACGAGATTTCTTTAAAACTAACTCACTTTTGTACTTCTTTCCTTCACAGCTTTCTAAAATATAAAGAGGAAAATGGAACCGGCCTATAATTTAAATTACGAATCATCGGAGAAAGACTAGGTCAGTATTTAACAGCGCACGTTATAAAACTGTTACAAGAATGCTATCGTGATAAATGACCCATTTTAGAGGTGGCTAATAATTCTAGAATATTCTGTGTACACTAGCAGTGTAGCCCTTAATAACTAAGTAATAAGAAACAATGGATACCCAACCCAAAATAGCGCAAAGACTTTCTCGGGAATCCGAAATTTGCTCGCAAAACAAATTCTAACATTTAAAAAACAAAAATGTTTATTACAATATTGTCAGTGAAACGTCCATGGACTGTTCTGACCTTTTTTGTTCAGGGCAACAAGGTTAAGCCCTGTTTATGTAGCACGCATTTTAGTATTATCCTTCCAGGTACACACAGGATTTCTAAGCGTTTTGCTCTATTCAGACATTTGACTAAACATTTCTTACTTCCATTCTTGGGACTTGTCCAGCCAATCGCAGTTTCATTTAATGACCCTAATAGTCTTACTGAAAGCTTTCTCAGGCGCCATCAAATTAGTACAAACCTATAATAACTCAGATATACACCAATGTCTTTGTTTTGGCCAACCCTTAGATTTCAAAGTAATAAGTAGGAGAGAATTGTAAGTTAACGAAGTATTTTTATGACGACATTCATTAAAAAGTCGGATTCGTGGTTCGTCGGCAGTGGCGCTGGATTAATGCAGTAAAAATAATAGAATTTGCCCACCGATAATAAAAGCGGGAACGACGCATAAAAATTCCGCTTGTCTTTGATTCAGAGAGAAGGAATGTAATTTACACTTCTAACTTTTTTTTGGCACATCTCCTTTCTCCTTGATTTATTCCTACACCTCCTCAATCTCTTTATCACAATGTCCTCTTTTTTATTCAGTCGGAAAAGTTTGAAACTCGTAAGCATTTGGTCTAATATACAGGTTCCTGCCTTTCGCCTTTGTATTTCAATTGTGGTTGAGGTCTCTTATATAAGAAAACCAAAGAGACCTTCAAACACTTGCACTGTAAATTTATAGTTTATAGTTGCACTCCAAGTTCCCTCCCCAAGGACTTGTCAACATCTGCACTAGACGTAGCTTTCGTATAAATGCGGATATTTCCTTTATCATTTTGGTCTGGACAATCATAGAGGCGTTATGAAATATTTTTTCTGCAAGCTTTCATGTATAGACATAAATATATTTGCAAGGTGCAATTTTGACTTCATAACTAATTTATTCATTATAGTATATTAAACGACGCTTTCAGTAGCTTAGTCTATTTAGCGTCCAATAAGAGGATGGTAGTGAATATTAAATCGGAATTGTGACCTAATGGAAGATATGAAATTTATCTGGAGGGACTAACGAAATGCCTGAATCAAAACAGCAGGTCGCAGGGCCGATGTTTGAACTCAGGATCTACCGAATACGGAAGTAGTGATAACCACTCGACCTAGAATTTCTGCACGAATGACCCCAAATAGAGGATTAAATGGGGGTTGCGAGAGGAGAAGGGGGAAATATCACCCGGTTGTTCATGTTATACGTCGAGTTATGAACACAAAACTTCAAGAACAAAGCACATAACATGTTTTTCAGGTCAGTTGGAGTTCACTCGAAACAGATACATAATTCATCAAGGGAAATTGGTTCGTGTTGTTTAGTTTAATATTAGCATAGATCATATCCGTTTGTTAGTAAAATTGCCGCTGAAATATGAAAGGGACATATGTTAATTGTAGCAACGGTGGTCAGTGAAAACGAAGAGTAGCAGGAATAATCACGAAAACAAAAACTAAACAATTATCTGGCATCTGAACATGGTCGTAATAATAATAATAATAATAATAATGCTTGAACTTTAGTTATATTTGAAGTATTGATAAGGAATTGTTATTTCAATTAATTTCATTATCATTTATTGTTTAGCGCGCTGCATATTTGCCTCAGTATTGACATCTTGATCTCATTCTAAGAAAGAAACGTAATAGACTTAGAGTTTGAGAGAGTTTTAGTGTCAAGGGCTGAGGAGAATATTTGGACTTACGAGACAAGTGATAAAAGAATGGAGAGAATTACAATATGAAGAGCTTCGTAATTATTAGTGTTCCTAGCATTTTTAGGGGATTATTTCCAATGTGAATTTGGAGGAAGTGAATATTGTACTGAGAGTTTTAGTTTTAGGAAGAGAATACTTGGGGGATTTTTGTCAAACATGACTCGAATATATGGAATAGATTCTACTGGCTCAGGACTGGGCCCGACAACTGTATTTTGTTATTACGGCAATGAGTTTTCTGGGTTTCTAACGAGAAACGTTCTAGAGAATCGAAGTGAATATTAAATTCTCTGGAAAGACTCTCAACATTACAGTTAGATTTAACATTTTATTTGAAGTACACAGATTTGAGAATAGGACAATTCTTTTGCTTATTAAATTAAAATTTTCATCGCCCTGATGACGGAGGCAGTATGACCTCTGAAACGTTGGTTAACATCGACCAGACTACACAGCGCAATAACCCAGAAGACATAAATCTTCATACTCTGATGACGGAGGCAGTATTACCTCCGAAACGTCGGTAAACATCGACCAGACTACACAGCGCAACAACCCAGAAGACAGAAACCTTCATACTCATCGCCCTGATGACGGAGGCAGTATGACCTCTGAAACGTTGGTTAACATCGACCAGACTACACAGCGCAACAACCCAGAAGACATAAATCTTCATACTCTGATGACGGAGGCAGTATGACCTCTGAAACGTTGGTTAACATCGACCAGACTACACAGCGCAATAACCCAGAAGACAGGAATCTTCATACTCATCGCCCTGATGACGGAGGCAGTATGACCTCTAAAACGTTGGTTAACATCGACCAGACTACACAGCGCAACAACCCAGAAGACAGAAATCTTCATACTCATCGCCCTGATGACGGAGGCAGTATGACCTCTGAAACGTTGGTTAACATCGACCAGACTACACAGCGCAACAACCCAGAAGACATAAATCTTCATACTCTGATGACGGAGGCAGTATGACCTCTGAAACGTTGGTTAACATCGACCAGACTACACAGCGCAATAACCCAGAAGACAGGAATCTTCATACTCATCGCCCTGATGACGGAGGCAGTATGACCTCTAAAACGTTGGTTAACATCGACCAGACTACACAGCGCAACAACCCAGAAGACATAAATCTTCATACTCTGATGACGGAGGCAGTATGACCTCTGAAACGTTGGTTAACATCGACCAGACTACACAGCGCAATAACCCAGAAGACATAAATCTTCATAATCTGATTACGGAGGCAGTATTACCTCTGAAACGTTGGTTAACATCGACCAGACTACACAGCGCAATAACCCAGAAGACAGGAATCTTCATACTCATCGCCCTGATGATGGAGGCAGTATGATCTCTGAAACGTTGGTTAACATCGACCAGACTACACAGCGCAACAACCCAGAAGACAGAAATCTTCACACTCTGATGACGGAGGCAGTATGACCTCTGAAACGTTGGTTAATATCGACCAGACTACACAGCGCAACAACCCAGAAGACAGAAATCTTCATCGCCCTGATGATGGAGGCAGTATGACCTACGTAACGTTGGTTAACATCGACCAGACTACACAGCGCAACAACCCAGAAGACAGAAATCTTCATATTTTTAATCACCCTGATGACGGAGGCAGTATGACCTCTGAAACGTTGGTTAATATCGACCAGACTACGCGGCGCAACAACCCAGAAGACAGAAATCTTCATCGCCCTGATGATGGAGGCAGTATGACCTACGTAACGTTGGTTAACATCGACCAGACTACACAGCGCAATAACCCAGAAGACAGAAATC
Source organism: Zootermopsis nevadensis (assembly GCF_977971745.1). Classification (NCBI taxonomy): domain Eukaryota; kingdom Metazoa; phylum Arthropoda; class Insecta; order Blattodea; family Termopsidae; genus Zootermopsis; species Zootermopsis nevadensis. Next base: position 313,199 of record NW_028259177.1, read on the forward strand.
TTCATACTCACCGCTGTGAGAACCTCAAGTCTTACAAATCTGTCTTTGTTTTTGTGGATACAAATTTAACAAGATTCAGAGTCGAGATAAAGCTTTGTCTTGTAGGAGATCAAAGTTAGTCCTGCTGCCTACTGCAGTGTTGCACAAAGCCCTGGACTTCTGTAAAGGGAGCAGATATATTTTCACAAATTGAAATGTTCTTGCTTTTTAGCCTGATTATTTCCACTGTGAAAGACTTGCGTGAAATATTTAAATGCTCGATAAATAGCTTCTGTGAGGCATATCTGAGGCCGATAATGAGTACTATAGTGATAGTTCGTTCGATAATTATTGAGCGAACATAATGAAGAAAGCCAAGCTTGCATTCTATTGTCTGTCAGATTGATAAATCTGCAAGAGCGAAATTCTCACGAAGTCTGCTTCTTTTTAAAGCAGATAATGTGAAATGGACTTCAGACATAGTTCATTTTTGTTATTAAGACAGTTGTTTGTGCCGTTTCGTTTGCAACTATGGATGGCTTTGTGATTAGGTTTCTCACATTTTAAAATGTCTTTATAGGTTGCATAGTAACAAAGTAAATCCTAATGAGCGAAATCCTTCTTAAACGGAATCTGGATTAAGCGGAAACCTGCTTTCATCGAGCTTTTTCTCTCGTCCCGAAACTAAAGGAAAGTTAAAAAAACAGAACGAAAGGACAAAATAATGTAGGAATTGAAAGTAAGATATAAAGACATATAAGAATTGGATTTGTTAGCTCTTATTATAATTTCATCGTGTAGGTTGCTGGCAGTTGATTTGTAACACATACACAAAAGTGCATGGTTTCCTTTTGAATGGGAGTACGTATATATGTGTCGAAACCTCTCTGTCTTCTGATTTGTAGATTCGTGTAGTATGCTGGAAGTTTACCAAACTTTCAGAGGACCTTGCTGCCTCCAACATGAGAGCGATGCAACCCAGAAGACATGCATTTTCATAATCGCAGCTGTGATAACTTTAAACCTTGGGAAAATATTCGATTAGCTTTTCTTGTCTTTGCAATCAGTTTTTCGCTTCACGCGAAGTATTTCGAGACTCTCTCACTAGATGGTGCAGCTGTGAGCTTACCACTAAATAGCGCATTCTCTGCTAGCCGTTTGATCGAAAACGTTTGTTGGCCTAGCTCATGAGAAGAGTAAATGAACGGATCTGGGGAAGAATCAAACGTGCGCAAAGAAATCCGTGTGTATGGGTGGCTCGATGTTGAGACAACGCATGTGTTGGTGAAATTGTTTGCGAAATGGAAGATTTATGCTTGTAGGTTACTACCATTACGTATTGGCAACTTGTATTTAACTGACATAGATCATCGGAACGTTTGATTACCCTATTCTGCCGCCCCTGTACCCAAACACATCGACAATATTAAAACCCAGATGGCAGCAGCTGGTATTAGTGAATAATAAAGAACTTCGTATTTAACTCTTACCCTGTTTTTAGGAACGGATGTAGTAGGCTCTCAATATAATTATAATGCCTGCCTAAACTAAACATATCGTGAAATGTCAGCAACGGAGGACGTGGAACGTTACATAACTCAAATATGGTCAGAGAATTCGCAGAAGATGGAAACACGACAACTGTTGTCAGTGCCCACACAGGCAAAAGGTACAACATTAATATTTGATATACACTAATGCGTGCTTGATATATTAGCTACATTTAATACATGTGCCAATTGATATTTGTATTCACTTGATTACAAACAGTAAATGTCATGATAACTGGTCTCTGATCGTAACACTTAGGAAAGAAAAACAATGACGTAACTGGTCAGTTCCAAAATAGCGTAAAATGTGAGACTTAGCTGATACAGGTAAAGGAAAAGTACTCCCCTAAGATACGAAAGAAGGAGGATCTATTTGGAAAGTAGCTTTGGAACCACTTAATCTAAGTTCGAGACACTTCTCCGTCCTTCCACACCTTTACAGGGGGCCGTGATGGTTCGAAAACATTCGAAAACATTCTAGAAACTACGAGTGTCTGGTTGAACGATCCAGAAGGCGGTGGGAACTACTCGGGAGGCGTAATACACACGGCCGGCCGTTCTGCTCTCAGTAACAGGCGCCTCGCGAGAATACTATTTGAATTGAAAAGATTGTAAAGGTACCTATCCATGACAGAACAAAATGTCGAATTTTCAAAGCCGTCTTACGCCCAATTTTGATATATGCTGCTGAAAGTAGATGTAGAGAGAAAGTTATCAAGGAAGACTTTGAGAGAGACAGTCAGAAGCGAGAACATTCGAGGGGTGTGTAACAAACGATGTTAGATAAGAGGAGATACTGGATTAACGATATCAGCAGAATGGATCCACAAAGAATCTGCAAATTTGCAAGGGACAAGTGACCACAAGGAAAAAGAGACGTAGAAAGACCAGGGAAGAGGTGACGGATTCTCTTTGACATGAAAGAACAGGCAACAGCCAATTATAACAGAAGGAAGGAGAAGAAGAAGTGAAGGTGTTACATTCCACACGCGTTCTTTGACCTTTGCATTTTGAATGCTACAAGATAAAGTAGAAGAATAGAAAATATTAATTTACATATAAATTACTACGAAATGTACCAATAAACCACGAAAGGTACACGTATTATCTACCACTTTATAGATTTTGCGTGCCTAGCTCCAATGGTCATTAATTATAGGAATCGCACAAAAAAGCTAAATGCACCTATTTTGCATTCAGCCGCCGTTTTATTGTGTAATGGAAAGACACCAGAACGAAAGTTGCGTACTGTTAGCCTCTTTTCATAACGTTGTTTTGTGTCACTAGTTTCGTTTCCATCTCATAATTCTACGTTTCTGTTATCGGTTGCAGAAAATTAAAATGTACGAGGTTGCGTAGTCTAAGAGGTAAGAATAACACCAGAGATTCTGCAGACAGACGGCAGATGGAGAGACACGATCAGCAACATATGCGTCGTGCAAAGTAGGCAGATAAGAGAAGTTTCTACTTTTAGTGTGAGCAGTGCGCTAAGACATAGTCCTTCAGCGAGGTGCGTCATCGCTGCAAATGACGTATGTAAATCTTTGGACGTATTTAGCATAAACATTGTCTCCCTTGAGGGCACGTTCTCAACAAGGGAAATGATCTAGCTTCGTTATCTGTTTTTTTATATTTTTTAAAGTTTTACAATTATATTAGTGTTCCCTAGGTGGATTATTTGTTTTTATTTATATTCTTCATTTATTTTATTTGTGTAAAATATTTTTCTATTTTGGGTTTGCTTGTATTTGGCTGTTATATTTAATACTGTACATGTATAAGTTTAGTTAATCTGTTTGTGTAATATTTTTCATTATTGTTGTATGTATTATCAGTGTTTGCCTGTTATTGGCTTCTTGCTGTTGGAAAACACTTAATAAATAAAAAAATAAATTTAATAATCATCGTCACCATCATTTCGGTATATTATGCTTGAGTTTGTTTCCGAAACCACTGAAGACTAGAACTATCATAGAATTAGGAGAAAACGAATGTGTAAATGGTTCGATGATACCCAGCTAGACAAATGGAAATAAAGAAGTATTCCCACTCAAATTTCACTTAAAGTAGTATTTTATTTTGTTCTTATATTGGACAAGGTACAGACAGAAGTTTTCTTGGAAATTGAGACGTAGCGTGATGGAAGGCAATGAAGGGGCCATGATATTAAAACTTGGCAGCAATTTCAGGTTGTTAAAGTCAGTTTTTAACCTCTGTAAATCGCTAATGCTTGCTAATTTTTACACGATTATGAACACTGTGCCTTGCGAAGCAATGTTGGAGCAATACATTCTCATTTTCCGGCTTACAATCTGCACGGCACCTTTTGTGGTCTAAGCACCCTGAACTTGCGAGTCTCAGGACTCGGCTTCGTAAACACACCGTAGCATGGGGCCCTTGTGTTTGGCGCGTCTCAGATTTCGCAATAAAACGAATTTCTTGTCTGAGGAATGTTTTGGAGTTTAGATCTCAGATGAACACTTTCTTTATAAACTTACTGTATAAACATAACCTGAAATAGTCTCCATCTCACCATGTTGATACTTTCAGTCAGACGAAAATAGTAGGGAATTTGAAGTTTTTGCAACGGTTTAAAATTAGTATAGTTTTAGGGGTTGTAACACTGTATGATAACGTCTATTTTTACCAGTGTTACCTGAAAATCAAGGCGGTACCTTCGTCCAGAATATTGATAACTACCAACAAACCTATACAGCGCCACCAACCAGAAGACGACATTCCACAAATGAATAAGAAGTTTCATGTAAAACTTTGTAGACATGTTTATATGTTCGTTCCATTAATATAGTACATATAAACTGCTTAACTGCATAATTAAAACAGATAGATCTATAAAGAAGAAAATATGCATGATTTGAGGTTTTCACAGTGGAGAGTACGAATATTTCTGTCTTCTGGGTTGTTGCGCCGTTATTGTATATTACACGGCGCACCACCCAAAAGGCAGAAATCTTCAAGAAAATATGTGCGTTGCGCGCGGTCGTCTTATTTTATATTCATACAAAAATGTTATTAAACACGTTTTATCAAACACATGCATCTAATCACTGAAATGAATTTCACGACGTTATTTTTAAATAGCGGAAGAGTTGCTTTACTTAAAATGTTTGCATGGCTGCTATGTTGATGAGGGATTATGGTGCTTCAAAATTGGTACAACTTATCATAAGATCCTTGGAGGAACAGACAAATACACACATTCGTAAAGTCAAACAAGATACGCACCTTCCCATAGTTTTGTCTCGTTCCTGAAATATTTAACGACAATGCCTCAGCTGCAAAGCGCCAGGTGCCAAATAAAATGGAAAATGATTTGAAAGGAAGTTGGCTGATATGCCTCAATAACGGAAGTAAAATTCGGCAAAATGGTTGTACTATACTCGTACATATTTTATTGTTAAAAATTATCATTCCGTTTTCTAATGCATTTGGTAAAATGTTCCACCAGTCTCATGATTCTGTTTTGTATAATATTTTCAATTGTGCCATTTTGGTCCGCTCCTTTTCGTAATTAATTTTCATATCAAGTGTAATTACATCAAGTGTGCCTTTTGGTTATTCTAAATACGCTCCTCAACCTAAACACATGTAACAGTCCTTGGGGGCATTGAACGTGCACCAAAAACACCGGACGCTCTTCTGTGTTTCTCGGATTCTAGCCGCATTTTAGTAAATGTCCCCTGACGCATTCATTTATCGAACTTCAATCCAATTAAATTCCTTTATTACAGCAAAGAGCCTATGACAGCAAATACTAATACAAACATACAACGAAAATACAAATTAAATACAAAAACAAATAAACTACCAATGTAAACACTAATATAAATATAAAACACTAAAAAATACTAAAACAATGCAAGGAAACAAAATAAAAGCATTTCAATAGTTTTCATAATATCTGGGAAACTAAATGAGTCCAAAGTTCGTATTTGTTCCATTCTTTCAATCCGGCAGCCATATTAAACGTGTCACTGTGTTCTTGTTAATTACTGAAAGTAAGTTATCTAAACATACAAGCCAGGCGCACATATGACGAACCATTTGTTTCGACCACAAGTCGTCCATTGCACATAATATGATACTTGTCACTACACGACAAGCCAGATATGTCCATTGGTGCAACGTTTTACGTTCTGATTTTTTTTGTGTGTGTTTTCTGTCTGACGACAGGTCCATATGAACAGGATCCTTCCATCCTTTTCTCGGACTGGGACCTGTTCATATACGTTCTTAGCAGATGATGCAGAAGTGGTTTGCCATTGCCTTCTTCTGTGTGAGAATGGAGTAATTGTTGGGATGCCACGGAGGAAAACTCCGTGTTGCCTAGACCACGGCCTCGCCCAACACAAGTTATAAATTCGGGCACCGCCGGGAATCGAACCCGAGACCCCAGGATTACAAGGTCAGCGTTCTAACCGCTAGACCACCGTGGCTATACGTTCTGATTACATCATTTGAATTCGTTTTTACCAACGTAATGTTTCATTTTATATCCATTTAGTGCTATTTCATATCAGTGATCAAAGGACGTAATAGGCCAGACACGGTTGCATCTCTGTCACGTGACGATAATCCCGGATTTTATTCTGAATTGATTTTGCTTATTATGAAACCACAGCATCAGGGATTACGTACATTGATCTGAAAAGGTTTGCTTTTATCGGTACTAATAGTTTTTTGTCTGACAGGGATTAATAAACTGCTTACGCCGACTGGGGCGAATGCACAAAGCAAGAATTGCAGGTGACAAATACTAAGCTCTACATTAGTTTAAATGTGAATGAAATGAGGGTTTTCTGTATTATTCTGGTGTTTGGATGATGTTTTGTTCTGGTGCTAATTAAATCGTTAGATGTGTAAAGGTAATGATATTTAATTAGTGATAACTGAAACTGGTAATAATTAATTTGCTTATTTGTTCTTTAGCGTGAAACTGAATCCTGTCATCTGTGTGGAAAGAAAATAATTAAGTCCGAGTTAGTAGAATTAAGAAAACATTGGCTCTATGAGGGAAGATACATTCGACGATAACAAATCGAGGAAAAGAGTGGGAGGAATAGGACAAAGGGGGGTAAGAATGGAAGAGGGAACGACGAAATAACCCGCTATGCTCCACATACAATGGCTAGTTCTTCTGTCAACAATCTTGAAGTGACACGTGGGCTAGTGCGCAGTTTTACTCAGGCAGCAATTTTTACTAACTTAATATTTGAAACTGTTTGGTGCAAATAAGTTACAGATTATTAGTAAGACATTTTCTTGTTGTTATTGTATTATTATTATTATTATTATTATTATTATTATATATTGGAATAACATGTTAATTATTTACAGATTTGTATTCCTTAAACTTGCATGCGAAAGTTATTATTTTCGGAACAAATTAAAATAATTAAATGACATTTTTAGGTCCTTGGAGACCATCTTCTGACTTCTCGCATACGAAAACGTATATCGCTCTTATTCAATTTAATTTAATAGTAATAGTGTAAAACTGAGTGGGTGTGAACTATTTTGTCGTGACTCTTTAAAACATGATTATGTAAAAGCTAATATAAAATCTTGGATAATACTTTAAACACAGTTTTTTTAAAGCTCAAGAAGTATTTTCAGTCTTTGTTTAATGTAATTCTGTCACACATAAAAAGGAGTAGCATATGCATTTTCACTTACATCAGATGGTAAATTTTAGGTGAAGTTAATTATCAGAATTGAGCACGGAGTAGAAGCTTAATATCAGAGAGGAACATGTGTTGCCCTTGTGTTGAGAGAGCAAGTTGTCAGCCTGCCTGCATGGCTCAAAACTTTATTTTTTACAAAAAAGAGCATTAAAATAAATAAATAAAAAACGACAAAACAATTATTTATACAAATTTAATAAAATATCCAATTATAATAAATATTTCAAACACACAAAAAAGAAAATTTAGAACGGATGTAACCTGCATAGTAAACGAAGAAATTCACAACTGCTTTTCTTTCTTTACTGAGTGTAAATACGCCATTGAATACATTAATTTGCGAAACCCAACAAGGACAGTCAGGTCGGAAGCGTGCAACACAACTACAAGACACTGACGTCTGGGGAGGACTGGTGCTTATAGCAGTGCCATCGTCAAACAATGAGCAGCAAAGCTGACAGGAATCCCCAATCCCTCAAGTTCTTGAACAATATCAAACTTCCCGTTTCTTCATTGTCTCAGTGGATCTCAACAAATTATGTAGACGCTTTGTCGTATTTGCCCTGTCCTTTGTCAGCATCAAGCTCCCTAAGTCCTGAACCTTAGAATGTACTATTACGGCAATAAAGTACATCGAATTAGAAGCAGAAATCTTGATTTAAGGGCATTTTAGACGCCCGCAGCGTCTAAGTTTACCCTTGTGATGTATGGTGAAATGTCTTTGCAAACACTTCCTCCGTGTCCGCCCACTATTCACAATACACCTATAATATTTCGGCGATGTCACCGTAATTGACGCCGATTTGCAGCCGAGGTGGTCTCGGTACACATTTGTAGGACTACGATCACCTTCGTCCATCGCAAGTAATTTTTGCAGATGTGGAGTAAACCTCCTTATAATGAAACTGGAGGTAACTGGACTTGTCCATCGCCGCGGGAACTTTCTGTCAGCGGCAGTCATTACCGGCACTTCAGTCAATCCACATGTGTGTTAATACACGGTGAAGGAAATATATAAAAACAACTTTTATTTCCGTTTCAGACATGTTCCGTTGAAGACTGCCACGAACACGAACTTTGATACTCATACGGGAAAAGCTGTTCAGTAAACTGGGATGTCTCAGAAGGTAAATTAATTTAATTCAGAGAAGGTACGAGGGTCGCTCATTAAGTAATGCCCCACATTTTTTTTCTCAGCCAATAATGAAGATAGAAAAGTGCACTTTTACATGCTTGAGATTTGATGTTTCCCGCGTTCGTGTACGGAGTTTCAAATGATTCCAACCGATAGCGGAGCTGTAGTGAACTGTTAAAATGGCGTCTGTGAACGACTCTCGTTACAAGCAATTGAATTCCTTGTTGCTGAAAAAGAAACGGTGGTGAACATTCATAAACGTTTGTGTGCTGTGTATGGAAGCTGTGCAGTCGATAGGAGCACCGTTGGTCGCTGGGCTAAGAGAGTTAAAGCTTCAGGAAGTGAAGAAACCGAGCTCCGTGATCTGCCGCGCTCTGGGCGTCCTGCCACAGCCACCACTCCAGACATGTTGAACCGCGCGGATGCCATTATTCGTGAGGATCGGCGCATCACAACTCGACAATTGGCCCAACAGCTTTCAGTCAGCAATGGAAGTGTGATTGCAATTATCCAGGCTCTCGCATATTCGAAGGTGTGCGCAAGATGGGTTCCACGAAGTCTCACAGCAGACCACAGGATTCAAAGGAAAACGATTTCTTCTGAATTGTTGGAGCGTTTTGATGCTGAGGGAGAGGTCTTTCTGTCCCGGATCATTACAGGTGACGAAACCTGGATACACCACTTTGAGCCAGAGACAAAAAGGCAGTCAATGGAGTGGCATCATCCTCAATCACCGAGAAAGAAGAAATTCAAGACAACTCCCTCCGCCGGAAAAGTCATGATGACTGTCTTTTGGGACAGTGATGGGGTCATTCTTGTGGATGTGATGCCAAGAGGTGCGACCATCAATTCAGACGCGTACATCAGGACCCTGAAAACCCTCAAGAAGCGTTTTCGACGAGTTCGGCCTCACAAGCATCCAGCAGAAATTTTGCTCCTGCACGACAATGCACGCCCTCACACAAGTCTGAGAACCCGGGAAGAAATCACCAAATTGGGTTGGACGGTGCTACCCCATCCACCCTACAGTCCAGATCTGGCACCCTCCGACTTCCATCTCTTTGGGCCACTTAAAGATGCTATCCGCGGAACAAGATTTGAAGATGACGAGAGCGTGATTCAAGCAGTGAGGACATGGCTACGTGCACAGGACAAGAGCTGGTACCGGCAAGGCATGCATGCACTTGTTCCACGCTGGCGTAAAACCGTACAAGTTGATGGGGACTATGTGGAAAAATAGTATGTGTAAAGGAAACATTGATTTATATTGTCACTAAATTTGAGCCATCTTGAATAAATATGTTCTGAGGAAAAAAATGTGGGGCATTACTTAATGAGCGACCCTCGTACATGCTCTCTGACTTGTTACACAGTACACAGTCATTGCAGTTACGTTCCAAATCACGAGCAGAATTGTAATGTTACTCATACAAACGCGTGTCCGTTTTAGTTTTTCATTTTGCTTTGTAGTAAACGAGGAGGAACTATGAACATACGTATTTTCAGTCTGCATGTTTCGTCTTTCAGGCGAAATCGTGCTGCCATCTATCGGTGGTCCTATAAACTACATGTTATACATTTCCATTAAATGTCGTACGCCATGTGTGTCATTAAAACAGTTGAAACTCGTATTCTACAATCGGAAATACCAACTTGACGAATGATCAAAGTCGTGCGGTGGAAGGGGGATCATCCGCCATTACCCAAAGTCTTCTGCGAGAACTGGTAACAGCATCGTTAGTGGGAATGTCATCGCAGATAATACGACGATCTCCGATACACATGTAATATCTCAAAAATGGCTGGAAAGAGCTTCATTACATTCGGGGCTGAATAATTAATTATTACGTTCTTATGGATTCATGTGCATTTGTCTGTAAATGTATCACTTCTACAGATTAAGACGATAAATACTTGAGTGTATGAAGAGAGTAATGGTACCAATCAAAGGTTGCTTTGATTACCAATATGTGTTGTTATATACGTTTAAGGAGACTGTTTTTAACTTTTGCAAACCCCAGGGAGTAGGCGACTCTTTTCCAGTACTGTTGCTTGTTACATAGTCCATTAAATGAAGTTCTCTTTAGCACGTGGTGAAAAATAATTCCTTTCCACGATATTCTTTCTGCGTTCAGCGTCCTTATTGAGAAGCTAACGGTCGCTTAGCTGTTTGAGGAATTTCCCGCCTTTCATTACCGCGTTCAGAACAGCTCGCCACGGGTCCACATCCTAAGTCAATATTTTTTTAAAATCCTTATTAATAGTTTCTCTCATCTACGCCGATGTCTTCTTCAGGGCTTGTTTTCTCTCTCTGCTGTCACTTGCATGCTACGTGCCTCACCCATCGCATCCTCCTTGATTTGATTAACCTAAAAAGTTCTCATTAAACACTTTTCTCCAGCCTTTTGATATTCTCTCCCTCTTGGGTCCAAATATTCTCAAAATAATTATAAATATTTTGGTGATCCGATTTGAGTCAAATTATTGTTTTTTACATCCGTTTCTTAAACGAAATTTTACAAATATTTTCATTCCTTATTTTCAATATCGTATATTTTTCTAAGGGATAATTTTGCGCTTAACAGATTTAATTTGACTTACTTCAGGCAAGACTGAGACCACAATTTTTGTATTTTATAAAACAAAATAAGTAACAGTTAAGCTCCTGTGTCAGTAGCGCATCTCCATGCCTCGTCTGTTAACCAAATACAATTGAGAAGATTTTTACACATTTGAATATTCCTCGTCTGCCTGACGCCCCATTTGCTAGCTCAATATCAGAAACTGCTCTCCCAGTAACAAAATAAACGGATTTATGTCGTGCGACCACATCACGAACGCTGTCCTGCGTACGGTACATCGGCAGCATTATTTAGGAAAATGATGAGTCTGATGATACAAGAAGCAATTCAGCAGATAGTTTTCTCCCCGAATCGATTTTATACAACAAGGACATCGTACGATCCTCAACTAAACTTCGACGAATCTAGTAGGAGTTAACTTCATATCCGTTATCTGTGCTCTGCAGAATGTGTACATGGTCCAGTTGCCTTTCTCCCGAAAGTACTCACTGGATTTCGATTAAACGCCGTATTGGTGGGGTCCACGCGGAAAAGACGTAGGACAAATCTATTTGTCGTTCTTGTATATCCGATACGAATCCTGCGTTACATGAAGACACCGCCTTACTGAAATAAGGCTTGCCTCACATGAATTTTGTCAAGTTCTACAAGTTATTATTTTAAAGACAGATTATATTTTTATAGACGCTAAAATTATGTCAGAGTACCAAATTTATGGGCTTTAGAAGAATAAAATTCTTGTGCGTGAAGTTAGAATCGCATTTAATCTGAGACACACAGTCGTTGAGTTTGTCGTGAAATATTTCGCAACTCACAAGCCTTTGTTTCTTGTTTAATGAATGCCTGCAGTTTGTGCAAAGCGCACGGTGAGTTATGCGGCTTGCAAAGTCTGTCATAACCCCTACGGAAGAGAATCTCCACGTGTCAAACAGATTCGTTGCGATTTACTCAGTTTAAGGTAACAGAGATCACGCACGTTAAAGGAAAAGCCACCAGGACGACCACGGATTTCAGAAGATGTCCCGATGTCCTTGTTCCATAATCACAATGTGGACTCGTAACGCAGCTGGAAAGGTGCATTTCATCCCAGAGTAAAGAAACGCGTTTTGGAAAATTCTGAATTAGGTCAATTAGTCTACTTAGATGATTTTAGATTCAAACTATACAAACCTAGCGGTCTTAAGGCCTTATTTCAGTACTGTAAATCAATATTCGTTCGTTATAAGGCACTTCGGCTATGTGGCAGCCTACTGGTCTCCTATGGACGGGTTCATAGACAAGATTCATATTTAAATCAGATTGTTTTCTTTCTTGAAGCCACAATGTTATTATTTTAAATTATACTAAAGCACTATTATAACAACGTCATGTATTTTCCGAAAATATACAACCACACATCAATGTGTGGCGTTACTGTAAGTCCCACTGGCACCAAACTCAACTCTGAAGTTTGTTCGTCCGCCATGTTAATAATATCGATAGTATAAAATCGAAAAGTACGATTATTTGGTGATCTCCAATGAAATTATAACCGTATTAAATTTAATTCCATTTCATTCAGCGGTTCTCGAGCTGAATCATGCTGACAGACGGACAGACAGACAGGATCACCTCCATATTCCTTTATTTCTTGCACATAGTGCAGAGAACGCAAAAAATACTGCCCTATGAAATTTAATGAATTCTTGTTCATTGAGAACACGTTATAGACGTCTTTCTCAAATTTGAGTGTTCTTCGATGAACCAGAACATCTTAACTTCATACTTACATGCAACATGTAAGAGATTTGTTGCTACAGTTAACTTAAAACTGTCTATAGAAACTTCAGTACTGAATAATTTCTATCGCCCTACAACCTTTCTTTGTTTACGTGTCAATTTGCCGAGGCCTCGAGCCACCCTTTCACAAATTTGTTTAACAGAACGTCGGGGCGGAGTGATCGGCATTTCTGGAGGTTCCTTGTTCAAATTTCAGCCTGGTGACCGGACAGGTTTTTCGTGGTTCCCCTCAAGGGATAGGCGTTCTTCACGCTCAGCGCAAGCGGACAACACGGGCTGGTCCATATCCTGGGAACTAGACAACCCGCATGACTAGAAGTCACTGTTGCCCAACAGTGGTCATTGCGGGAAGTGTTGAAACAATGGGATCACACTAGGATAACATTAATCTGTTACCATTGTAGCGTTTGTTTGCCCGCGATCACCGTCATCGTCAGGGATTAGGCTTCAGAGTGATCTTTCCATCTTCTTCGTGGTCGACCTCGATCTCTTTTCCCGCTAGGTTTGTAAATAAGCGCATTCGTTCTTTCCAGTTTCTTCTACAGTCTCCAATTTTGTCGATTGCATTAAAAATATTCATTTCTTATTCTATCTAATCTAATACATCCTTCAATTGATCTTCGGATACTTAACGCCTGTGATGTGTGACGTAAAATCGTTTGTCCATGGTCGGACTGGGACACGAAAACTTAAAATCTCAAAAGAAGTAGCTGCTTCCCTCCACTCCAAGCCTCGTACAATTTTAATGAAGAGTCCTATTTTTCTGAATACATGCTCGATAGCGACAAATATATATGCCCAAAGCGGGATTTGAACCCACGATCCCAGCAAATCGATCGACGAACAGCAACGTCCTAGTCGGAAAATCCAATGTCACATTGGGAAGGTCCTCGAGGGAACAATGGAAACCAACAAAAGAAAAACTTTAACTTTGTTTTGTTTTCGGAGGGCTCTGAAAAGCCATTAATATTAATTTATATATTATTCCTTCAAATTAGGCAGACATATTGGCGTCTTTGTTTGACAGACCCTGGCTTAAATCATCGTAGTTAATGGAAGGCATAGAAAAGACACACGGAGAAATACGAAGAGATTACGAATGGCTAACGTTATTACGCCAGATGGACGCCTACACTACTCCCGTTTTTGGGACTTTGAAAATGTCAAGCGCTTGGTTTTCGTTGTACAGAGAAATAAACGTGTGATTAAAGACTCCAAAGAACACGCAGTGGATCGATTTAAAGACGAATAAACAATATAAATGAAACATAAACTTAAAATTAAAACTATACTCGTATTTGAAAGTGAAATGATTATTAATTAAATTGGCAAGAAAAGGCCTCCATGATAGACCTTTGTATAAATAATCTGAAAACAGATTGATATTTGTTTTAATATTTGTTTGACTGTGCTCTCGCAGACCTGGAAGTTTTCAGTAATTACGGGAGATAGCGAAATGGTCTTCTTTGCAAGAGCTGGTACCATTGGAGTGGTAAAGAAGTACCTCTAATGTGCATTGTGAATACTTTGAAACAACACCGAGGTCTGTGCAGCAACATTGGTCCTATTTTCTTTCTGGTTGCGAGGGTGGGAGACTGCAAAGGCGATAAGAGTGAGAAGAGAATCAAGGAAAGAAAGAAAGGAAATGAGAAACAAAGAAACGTAAAAAAGCTCAACATAAACGCGATTGGAAATCTGCGAATAGCATTAAAATCCTGGAGAATTCTTTCTGATATTTTCTGTAGATTTTAAAATTTGTGAACACTCTTGTTAGTAGAGCGGCTGTTTGGTCCCTCAAAACATGATCTTTGAATTTTGTGAGTGGCAATATTATGTCAAAATTGTTTGGTACACCTTCGTGTCTGTTTATCTGGGCGATGACGTCATTATGAGGATTCCCCGGGGAGTTCCCAAATTTGTTGCCTTCGTCATCGTGTTTGTTTGGGGATTCCCAAACATTACTTCCACGCTCAGGTCTTCAGGGCCAGTGGTGTTATCCTGCTTTTACCGAACTTTGAATGCGTCGACGGACTAGTAAAACAATAAACAATACGTCCAGCGGTTGTCGAATTGCTGGACCGATATGCGACAGACTGCAGACATCCGACAGCGTGTTGATGGATTGTTAAACAACACCAATCTTTTTCACCTTAAAAAATCTTTTAAACTCTATAACATTTCATTAAATTAACCACATATCTAAATACAACACGAACCAATTTATACAAAATATATTAAATAACAAACATAAAACATTTAAAAATATCTTTTACCTACATCTATCGTCTAATAGGCCGATAGGCCTGCGAAAAATTGTCGACTTTCATCCAATAACCTCTCACACCCCCAAACCAGAAAATGTGACCTGATCATTGGAACTTCGTCACACTGTTCTAGGGAGGTAATTACATATATATGACAATGACAGTTTTTGTTCTTGCAAAAAGCGGCTTATTGAACTAATTCCTTCAGATTATAGTTGTTTGACAATTATTTCAAACGTCCATTAATATTAAGTGCAGCAATGAGACAGTTAGTTTCATATCTTTGTCCTTACTACAATTACATATTCGGGCATAAAATAACCTTCTATCAATAAATATAAATTCTGCCTTAAACTGTTATGTGATATGTCGGTTATCCACAAAAGTCACATTCTGAGATCATAGTGATTTAAATGAGAAAATTTGCATACATTTTCTGTCTTATAAAATACATTACACATTTTTTTTTCTGATTTTAGCGTAGTCTACATTCTGAACGCGTAGTATAAATTTTAGATACACATCCAACAACTAACGCAATGTATTATAAATAGTTACTGACGTATCTAGAAGGTGGCAGATCGAAGTAAATATTTTGTTCGTATTAATTTTCTATCTGAATCTATATTGAGAAAGTAAAGTAATGTAATATTTACATTTAAGTGCCAGATGGCTGACACGGGGATTTCAACGTTGTACTACAGTTTAATGCAGGAGAGAACAGGTTTTTGTTTTCTCCCAATTTCTGTTTGGCGTAAGGACCGGGAGATTAACAAGTAAAAGACCGGAACTATAATAGAATCCCAAAAGAAGCTACTTCTGCATATTTTTTCTCGTTACTAACGCATTTATTATTATTATTATTTAGTGTTCTGTCTGACGACAGGTCCATATGAACAGGATCCTTCCATCCTTTTCTCTTCTCGGACTGGGACCTGTTCATATACGTTCTTGGCAGATGATCCAGAAGTGGTTTGCCATTGCCTTCTTCTGTGTGTGAATGGAGTAATTGTTGGGATGCCACGGAGGAAAACTCCGTGTTACCTAGACCACGGCCTTGTCCAACACAAGTTATAAATTCGAACCCGAGACCCCAGGATTACAAGGCCAGCGTTCTAACCGCTAGACCACGTCATCTTATTATTATTTAGTGTTCTGTCTGACGACAGGTCCATATGAACAGGATCCTTCCATCCTTTTCTCGGACTGGGACCTGTTCATATACGTTCTTGGCAGATGATCCAGAAGTGGTTTGCCATTGCCTTCTTCTGTGTGTGAATGGAGTAATTGTTGGGATGCCACGGAGGAAAACTCCGTGTTACCTAGACCACGGCCTTGTCCAACACAAGTTATAAATTCGAACCCGAGACCCCAGGATTACAAGGCCAGCGTTCTAACCGCTAGACCACGTCATCTTATTATTATTTAGTGTTCTGTCTGACGACAGGTCCATATGAACAGGATCCTTCCATCCTTTTCTCTTCTCGGACTGGGACCTGTTCATATACGTTCTTGGCAGATGATCCAGAAGTGGTTTGCCATTGCCTTCTTCTGTGTGTGAATGGAGTAATTGTTGGGATGCCACGGAGGAAAACTCCGTGTTACCTAGACCACGGCCTTGTCCAACACAAGTTATAAATTCGAACCCGAGACCCCAGGATTACAAGGCCAGCGTTCTAACCGCTAGACCACGTCATCTTATTATTATTTAGTGTTCTGTCTGACGACAGGTCCATATGAACAGGATCCTTCCATCCTTTTCTCTTCTCGGACTGGGACCTGTTCATATACGTTCTTGGCAGATGATCCAGAAGTGGTTTGCCATTGCCTTCTTCTGTGTGTGAATGGAGTAATTGTTGGGATGCCACGGAGGAAAACTCCGTGTTACCTAGACCACGGCCTTGTCCAACACAAGTTATAAATTCGAACCCGAGACCCCAGGATTACAAGGCCAGCGTTCTAACCGCTAGACCACGTCATCTTATTATTATTTAGTGTTCTGTCTGACGACAGGTCCATATGAACAGGATCCTTCCATCCTTTTCTCTTCTCGGACTGGGACCTGTTCATATACGTTCTTGGCAGATGATCCAGAAGTGGTTTGCCATTGCCTTCTTCTGTGTGTGAATGGAGTAATTGTTGGGATGCCACGGAGGAAAACTCCGTGTTACCTAGACCACGGCCTTGTCCAACACAAGTTATAAATTCGAACCCGAGACCCCAGGATTACAAGGCCAGCGTTCTAACCGCTAGACCACGTCATCTTATTATTATTTAGTGTTCTGTCTGACGACAGGTCCATATGAACAGGATCCTTCCATCCTTTTCTCTTCTCGGACTGGGACCTGTTCATATACGTTCTTGGCAGATGATCCAGAAGTGGTTTGCCATTGCCTTCTTCTGTGTGTGAATGGAGTAATTGTTGGGATGCCACGGAGGAAAACTCCGTGTTACCTAGACCACGGCCTTGTCCAACACAAGTTATAAATTCGAACCCGAGACCCCAGGATTACAAGGCCAGCGTTCTAACCGCTAGACCACCTCATCTTATTATTATTTAGTGTTCTGTCTGACTACAGGTCCATATGAACAGGATCCTTCCATCCTTTTCTCTTCTCGGACTGGGACCTGTTCATATACGTTCTTGGCAGATGATCCAGAAGTGGTTTGCCATTGCCTTCTTCTGTGTGTGAATGGAGTAATTGTTGGGATGCCACGGAGGAAAACTCCGTGTTACCTAGACCACGGCCTTGTCCAACACAAGTTATAAATTCGAACCCGAGACCCCAGGATTACAAGGCCAGCGTTCTAACCGCTAGACCACCTCATCTTATTATTATTTGGTGTTCTGTCTGACGACAGGTCCATATGAACAGGATCCTTCCATCCTTTTCTCTTCTCGGACTGGGACCTGTTCATATACGTTCTTGGCAGATGATCCAGAAGTGGTTTGCCATTGCCTTCTTCTGTGTGTGAATGGAGTAATTGTTGGGATGCCACGGAGGAAAACTCCGTGTTCCCTAGACCACGGCCTTGTCCAACACAAGTTATAAATTCGAACCCGAGACCCCAGGATTACAAGGCCAGCGTTCTACCGCTAGACCACCTCATCTTATTATTATTTAGTGTTCTGTCTGACGACAGGTCCATATGAACAGGATCCTTCCATCCTTTTCTCTTCTCGGACTGGGACCTGTTCATATACGTTCTTGGCAGATGATCCAGAAGTGGTTTGCCATTGCCTTCTTCTGTGTGTGAATGGAGTAATTGTTGGGATGCCACGGAGGAAAACTCCGTGTTCCCTAGACCACGGCCTTGTCCAACACAAGTTATAAATTCGAACCCGAGACCCCAGGATTACAAGGCCAGCGTTCTACCGCTAGACCACCTCATCTTATTATTATTTAGTGTTCTGTCTGACGACAGGTCCATATGAACAGGATCCTTCCATCCTTTTCTCTTCTCGGACTGGGACCTGTTCATATACGTTCTTGGCAGATGATCCAGAAGTGGTTTGCCATTGCCTTCTTCTGTGTGTGAATGGAGTAATTGTTGGGATGCCACGGAGGAAAACTCCGTGTTCCCTAGACCACGGCCTTGTCCAACATAAGTTATAAATTCGAACCCGAGACCCCAGGATTACAAGGCCAGCGTTCTGACCGCTAGACCACCTCATCTTATTATTATTTAGTGTTCTGTCTGACGACAGGTCCATATGAACGGGATCCTTCCATCCTTTTCTCGGACTGGGACCTGTTCATATACGTTCTTGGCAGATGATCCAGAAGTGGTTTGCCATTGCCTTCTTCTGTGTGTGAATGGAGTAATTGTTGGGATGCCACGGAGGAAAACTCCGTGTTGCCTAGACCACGGCCTTGTCCAACACAAGTTATAAATTCGGGCACCGCCGGGAATCGAACCCGAGACCCCAAGATTTACGATTACAAGGCCAGCGTTCTAACCGCTAGATCACCGTGGCTCACTAACGCATTACCGGTCAAGTATGTGTTAAACTCGAATCTGTCTGTGACTTAGAGTCAGAATAACACACGTGTTACAAACCGACATGTAACATAACACAAAATGGCATAGCACAGTACAAGAAAACATAGGAAAGTGTACCTTTAAAATTGTGCTGTGCACTTGACGGTTTTATAAATGTTTTACCACATTGTGAGCAGGGTGGTACTTCCTGAAATGCATGGCTTCAGAGAATACACAGCGGAATAGTTTAAACTTTAAAGCGCATCTTATGCAAATAGACCGTGGAACTGTAAACTGGACGTTGCTGTTCCATAACAACCTTCGGTGTAAACGGCGATAAACGTTCAAATTGGAATGTTGAAACAATTCTGAAAAACTAAAACGTGTTTCTGGCACATATTATATAACTATTACCATTAACAGATCTACATTCAATAACTTACCAACCAATCATCTCATCGGCTGTCTGAATGACTAACATATTAATTACCTTCTTGGTAAGATCGCTCTCTGGAAAGTGAAATACTGAGCTGGTAAACAAATTCCTGCTTTAACAAAACCGGAAATATTACCAACTAAACAAAAGCTCAGTTGGATCACATTTTAAGCTGGATGAAATGAGTCCACACATTCAGAGTATTTGTCACAGATAACTGGCGCGTTTGCAAACAAATCATACGAAAATGAGGTCATTAACTTTCCAACGAAATTTATCTGCACGTAATAACTACAGAACGGGCAAACAGATATTAATGAAACTATTTACAATGGAGACGTTTAATAAAATCTGTCGACATACCCACTTTCAGTTAAGATAAAAACAAGCCGGACAATTTATATGAAGATATCCTCGTGTTTCTGCACGTGGATGTGACGGTGTTTCCCCTTACCTTGGACAACGCGACTACCTTCACTACTACAGTTACCGCTGTTACCTGGGGAATCCCCGTGATGACGTCATCATCGGTCCTGACAGCCGCCAGACACAAGCCGGACAATCTGACTTTACTGGTGCATTTTACAAACTGTAAAGAGCAATCCCTGTTGAACGTGCCAGAGTTGTTATCTTATGTTTATAATATTATATTCTCACTTATGGACGTAGGTGGACTCATCCCTTGAGATTTCCCGACTTCGTATACATTTCTTACCACCCTAGCGTGCTACATTCCCCACGCATCTCATCCTACTTGGTTTAACTAGTCTGATGATCTCTGGCCAAGAGTACCCCAACTACGTTTCATCGCCATCCCATAACCAATTCCTCTCTGTTAGCTCTGAATATCGTTTTCTCAAAAGTCCTCAGTTTCACTTATAATTTTATGTTAATCTTCTGGGTTGTAATGATGTGTGGACTTGTACGAAGATACCGAGGTGTCGGAGGAAGACGTAAGTGCACCCGAGGTTGCTGCACTCTCGAGATCCATTTAGCTGATCAAGTAAAGGGGAAGAATGAGTCGGCGGCTGTCACGTTAGCGAGCTCTCAGGACGCTGGGGACACAGGACATGGCGGAAGACATTCCTCGTACTTACCACGCACCAAACAAAGGAGGAAAGAACTCAGAGACCGGCGTCCGTGTTTTATCTCAGCCGCTCATCTGACTGCTCTTTCTACAACTCTACAAAAATGTATTGTTATATTTTACTGGAATTGTAAAGACGTAAACGATTTTGAAGGAACAGGAAGAAGTGTCGTGCTCGAAGACGCCATAATGAGGAGGGGGGGGGCATATCTAGTTCACGTTCTCGTCGATTTACTAGCTCAGTGCGAACTTCTCCTAATTGAATATATGAGGCTAATAATTTTTGACAATTTTGAATTAAATTTCACAATATCGTTAAAGGTTGTTTGTACAAATAAAATAATTATGAAGTAGCTGCCTTAGGTAAGGTTTATGAATATTGCAATGAAACTTGAATATGTATATTGTTGTGATCACCGTATTTCTATAATGTTTTATGTGACAGAATGCAATATCCTAGGGCAGGAATTCTCAAAGTTTTTGTGCCCAGCGGAAAATTTTTCACATCAATCCAGCGTTACTGAAAGCCGATGATCGCAATTAATTTTAAAATGGTTTGTGACAGAGGACTGCTTATAGCTCGCGTTTAGTTAATGCTATATGTACGAATGTGGATTTATGGCACCCCTAGAACAAATCTGTGGTACCCCAAGGGGGTACATGTACCACAGTTTGAATATGGCTGTCCTTGGGTATTCTAGAATGCGAATGAACGTTCTAGAAATTTGTAGAAATATATAAATTTCTTCAGTTGAACGAAATGTTCTTCAATACGTCTTTAAACATTGTCTAGAACCATCGAGTTAGACAGAAGTTGGTGATTTCCGAAATATATAGTCAGAAGCGTTGCTAGCTGATCGTTTATGCAGTGAAATAATGAAAACTCGCAAGACAATGAGACCGTAAGCACAACAGTTTTGTCGAGATGGCTGAAATTGAATATCTCTATCGGCTTGGACATTGGATCACTTTCGTCGGTGATCTACCGTCACGTTGTAGTAAGCGATGCTTCGTGTCGGATGGGTTGCCAGGATTCTTTCCTCCCTTAGTTTGGGCGTTCAAAATTCGTTTCGAAGAGAAGTAGCTCAACCAATGATATCAGCATGTTCACTTCTTTGCTACGATTTCAACACCTAATCCAATTTCTACGCACTAAATATGAACGCGTACAGGGAATATGGAAGGAACGTTCGAAGCGTTCTTAATGTTGGCATTAGGTAAGTTTCGCTCTCCGTCAGTTAACCTTGTTAGGTAATTGCATCCGTAGCCCTACCACTGAAGAGGAGTTTTGATGGACCCCAGAGTCTCTGTGGGCGTGATGGAGAAGAGATATTCTTGGTCTTACCAGGAATCACAGACTAGACGAAGAATCAACTCATGAATAATTACATTAAATTCATTTCAAACTGTAAATGTATGGGTAATTAGGGACGCAGTCAACTGCGCAAATAGGGCAGCTGTGATAGCAAGTGCGTAATTCATTTCCACGAACAACTAAATGCTTTGTGCTTCCGTGTCCAATCATGGCGAGACACTGCACTGAACAACAGATTTTCCTGTTTAAAATACTTTACATCAAAGAAAACTTATCGAAAATTCGTATTCGTACATTTTAATGGGAGAATAAGAATTTAATTAATCCAGAGAGAAAGTGTTTTGTGCTGAACACTTTTCTGTTTCTCTGTGCCCATGACTGAGGAGTCTGGCTGTTGTAATCACATATCGACATATCAATACAAATTATTTTAATTGGTGCTGGCTGCACCACAAATGTAAACATAAGTCTATATTTAACTGCAAATGTCAGTTATTTCTTTCAGATATTGATCGATGTTAACTCTTACATGACTCTAGCATTCACCGTCCATTTTATATTTTAAAATTCTTTCCCCTTATATCGTTCACAGAAACGGTAGATACAAAAATTTATTTTAAGCTTTGACCGAGCTCTGTATTGCTTAACAACAATAAATGCTCAAAATGATCACATCGTAAGCCTTTCGGCACTTTGGTCTCCTGCATATCTCAATATCGGCAGTGTCGAAGTAAGATCAAACCAGGATACTACGAAGTGTGTGGCGAGAACGCATTGCGGGCTGGTCCGTCCGTCCTAATGTCCAGTCGATTCAACTCTAGAATCACTGGACGAACTGGATGCAATTTGGTGTGGAGGTTGTGTTATACTGCACGACCTCAAAATGGTGCTTTTTATTTTCTTGCGAGGTTTGGTAATAAAATGACGGATGAGAAAAGTCGTGAGGTAGACATTGCGGCACTGCGATCTGGTGGTCAAAGCTGGAGATATCTAACAAGGCGAAGTTTTTACCTTAATACCTCTAAATGCACGTTACAGTACGGAATGTAATTTCGGAGATTGTTTTATAAACGCATGGAGATTTCGTAATAAGTAAGATTCGGATGTTCATGACCTAAAAACCCGAGAAATATGCATGCAAATATGCCCCCAAAAATAGCGAAATGTAACCTAATTTGTTATGAAAAAATATTCGCTAAAATTTAAAAAAAGCGTTTTGTATTTAATCATGTTATTTATTTACATTACATTTCTTTATTTCATAGCAATTTTAATCAAATACCTCAGTCGCTTTAAGTTGCCTTGTTTTGGATCAGCATCAGATGTTGAGTACACGTGTTCCTATAACAACAAGATAAATTTTAAGAAAGAGCCTTTCATGCATTTCAAATTCGTTAATTACAAATAAATAAACAAAATTCAAAATATTAAGCACCTTCCTTGGCAGCATTACAGTGTATAACGATGTGCATTTTCAAGGTCTCAAATGAAAATCTTCTCAGATTGTCGCAAAATACGGTCTTGTAACTTGAGAAGCTCTTTTCGACATCACAGACATTTCATGGCGTTATCGAAAATTAAGAAGGAGTAAGTCACCAGGGCCAATTATGACGTAACAGGGAGGCACATAGTTTTTTCGTAGTGTTGATTCGTCTGGAATTAACTGAGTCGTGTATTTCTCTATGAAAAATTTGAACTGCTCAATGTTCACTTTGTTCAGTTGGCAGACGACAACATTTCACACAGGTCCTTTGAAAATCCCGAGGTCTTGTTTGATGGTGAAGTTCTTGCAGTGTTATCGAACAGAAGTCGTTCCTCGCTTTGATGACTGTTTTCTCAGCTCAAATTATTTACATGTTTTTCCGTATCACAATGTTGTTGCACATTAAATTCCTTACCAGCTGTAAGTTTAACTTCACAAAGTTTACAGAACAGAATTGTTCCATCAGAACTAAAATATTTCTCGCCGAAATCTTTAACGAAACCTCTTAACTTCGCACTTTCAGACCACTTCACTTTCGTCATCTTAACTTACTGAAGGATTCACTGTAAGTGTCTGAGAAATGTAGTTAGAAGTAAAAATTGTATACCCAAAATATGAATTTTATCCTCAAATTGTAACCAAAAATATGCATTTATATGCAAAATAAAAACAGCATAATTGTGATTATGGTAACCCAGTAAGTGTTTAATTTCAGTTTCGAATGAAAATAGACGCCCCAATAAAAATATGACATGTCACGAACATCCGAACCCTAGTTATCACTTACCAATTTCTTGTACAGAAAAATCATTGCGGTTTGAGTTGAGTTTAATATAACTCACAGGTGCCCCTCAGACCCCAGTAACAAATTTCTCAGTCATTTTGGGGATGGACCATCGAGACAGAAACAGCTAAGCTGCATGCATTCATCTCAAGCTCTTTGTTTAAGAACGCAGGGTACAGTAGAATACAAACCAAACATAAGACTACCCCCAACGCTGTGACAGCAGGTTCAGAGTCCTGTTCTGTCCTGGTTGTGACGCGAGGCTATGACGTCATTTGCTAACCCACGTGGTATTACCACCTGATCGGGGCAACGACCTCCCGCTCGCCGATGTAGTAAGCCATCTTTGTCAAGGTAAAACTGACCTTTGTCAAAGTTATTTCTACAGACGCAGACGAAAACTGTCGCTCTGCTGCTTTAGCCATGTTTTCCCGACTCAAGGGGTCGTTTTCGAGGGTCGCGATGTGTCGACTTAGGGCGTCTACATGCTGCATAGACTATCCTGGGTGGAAATCGAACTCCGCTAATCTGAGAGACCATCTCATTAACCGGGAGTTGGTGTCTGAGAATTTCTTTAGATAAAGGTCGATGGTCAGATCGGGCTACGAACTGACGACCATAGAGTCAGCTTCGGAAGTGACGTGTGGCCCACACCAGAGCTAAAAGTTCTAATTCACTAGAAATGTATCTGTTCGTGTTCGTTAAACTGTCCAGAAGCATGGGCTATGGGTCTTGATACTGAGACAGAATACATGACACCGCTACTTTGCTAGCATCGGTTGTGAAAAGTCAGGGAATGCCAAAATTGGGTTTGTTGTTAACGCCATTTTTAAATGCTCAAAAGCATCTTGTTGGTCTTTGGGTCCTGACAAAATTTCCATTCTTTCTAATCATCTGGGTCAACGGATTTGCTCGTTGTGCACAATTTGGTGTCATTTTGTGGTAAAATCCTGTCAATCCAAGAAAAGATCTGACTTCACGTAGCGTTTTTTTTTTGGAACTGGATGGCTCAGCACCGCTTTCATTTTATCTGGGTTGGCATTTATCCCCTCTCTACTTATAATGCAACCCAAATATTCGACTTGTGGCTGTAGCTTTAGATTAGCTCTCTCCAGCCTCTCTAACGCATGTTCTAGACTTTTAGCATGCTCTTCAGGAGTCGAACTGAAAATTATCAAGTCATCTACGTAACAGTAGACCTCCGTGCCTATTAAATCTCTCAATACTTTGTCCACCAGGGACTGAAACGTCGAAGGTGAATCGCATAAACCAAAACATAAGCGACTATATTCGTAATGCCGAAAGGGTACGCTAAATGCAGTCTTGTATTTCTCCGCGATCTCCAATCTCAAAAATCCAGCACCGCGAAGTAACGGCCTCCATACTAAGACGCCACCGCGGGAAGTGCCTGAAACTTGGTTAGTGCATTTAAACCTCTAAAATCTGTGCACACTCTCCATTTGTGTGCGCCATCCATACTCTTTTTTTTTAAGATACGCAGTTGCTAAGAGTAGACAGTGCTTATTTTCAGTGGTTTGTTGTCCTGAGAGCGGAAGTTCAATGTCTTGTCGTTGCTGAATTATGTAAGAATGTTTTTTTTCCATCTGTAGATCGTAATTCCTGAATACGAAGCCTTGTGCTGACAAGAACAGCGTATCTGAGCAGCTCAGTAAACTAATGTTGATTTCCTGACTCAAAACATTAGAAGACAAGAGTGTGCAGACTTTCCTCTCATGATCGTAAAACACAAATAAACCACCGAAAGGAAGCCTTTGTTTACGAAGAAGGTTGAGAAAGGAAAAAGTGCGTTTCGGAAGCACAAAGCGAAAGTTAGGTCCCCAAATCACTGACCATCTTTGCTGATCTACGTCTGAGGTAACATGCACTGTGAAAATGTGGAAGGAGTTTCAAAGTTACTCAGTTAATCTCAGTCAAACAAAAATCTATGAATGCAGTGCTTCATTTGGGACTACGTGTTGCGTACTTTTGGCCGCCAGGTTGTCTTCAGACTAAGCGTTTCGCTGCTTAAAAACACTGCTTATTTACATCTTCAGGTGAATTTAACTCACGTCCTTATGTAGTATAATTAACCTATAAAATGTAAGAATACGGCCAATGTACATGACTCCAGTTTATTAATTAAAATGCACTGTTCAAAACAGAAACGTGTCATGTATAGATTATTTTTCTCGTTTCCCATCAAACGTGTAGTTAAAATGGCCAGGCCGCCGCTGATACGTCACGTCACTTCCTTTGGAAAGCTAGAAGTCGACAGTTTATCAGAAAAATCTAAAATTCCAAATTGCAATTGATTTCTTTCCTATAAAGACTTGCGTTAACAAAGCTGTAAAGGAAAGCGTAAAAGTGCGTTGTTTATCGCTAAAATATGAAGTGGCCGTCAGAAAACGGGAGAGTACATTGGCCTGTCCACAGAATTGTCAAACTCTTGCTATAACTAGTCCCTGCTTCGGACACTTGAGTGTGTAGATTTGTAATAAAAATGATTGGAAGCTGAAACTTGACAATTTCGTGAAGAACATCCCAAGCAAATTGTACTCCAGGACCCCGCCTTAATTATGTAAGGAACGACAGCCCGGAAACAACGGCTGCAAGTCGTTAATAAGAGACACTCTTAAGCGGCAGACTGTGACAATTGTGTACGTGCATGTAAGGAAGCGATTAACATTTTTTATTACTATGAACTGCTTTTAAATAGGGAATAAAATTCATGTACCACAACTTTCAATTTACTCATGAGATAGTAAAGTTGCGTCATATTGTGATATAATGAATATATATTTTAAATCTTGTCCGTCTAATCACAATAAATTCTTATTAAATATTAAAATATTACAATAATTAACATTTAAAATATTTAACATATATCAAATGATGTTCTTTATCGAAATATTCGATTTACATTAGACCATCATTTAATATTTAATAAGAATTTATTGTGATTAGACGGACATGATTTAAAATATATATAAAAAATATATAAAAATATATATTTTATTTACTCATATTCCTGTTGTTTGCGATATACGCAAAATAGAATAAGTGACAGCGGCTAGCCGCCCAGAAATTCAATCTGAACACTCGTCTGGCCTCTGTGAATCTGTCCACCAAATCGGAGACTTTAATGTGAACGTCACTGATTTACCTGGACACAAAAATCGAATCATTCATCGATAGTGACGGGCGCATTCTACAATATTAACCAAGCAGCGTGTTCTTAGTTACTAGTAAGGAAGGAAGATTGCTGTTCAGTGTTGCAAATGGCAGAGTTGGTGGCCCAAATATGGCCAGTGTTGGTAATATCGCAAGGTGCTGCCGCCAACGGACAGCCATGGAGGCAAATAGCAGGCACAGTCTTCAGTTGTGTTTTGTGAAAGCTTCGGGGAAGTGAGTGTTGTTTTACGTCGTGGTTGTTTTGAAGAACCTGTTTGACGGTGAGTCATGAAACATTTTGCTATTTCAATGTTGTAGTAGCTAGATCCGACATTCTCTGAAATTACAGGTTTTGCGATCTGTGAAGTGCACAACGGACTCTTTGTTTATGTGATCCAGAACTGGATAATTTGACTTGGGTTTAGCAAGGTAGCCGCCATGTTGAAATATCACAGTGTGCCCAATACTCTGTTCATAATATCGCATAGTAGGCGATGTATAGCTTCTATTTTGCTTTTGATACAAATGTTGTGGCGTAAACAGTGGGACAAGGATGCGATGGGGTAACATGTTAAGACATAAAGAACAACGATACGGGTCTATTGAGAGCCCTGAGACTTTCAAAGTTTCTCAGTCAACCCGAAAAGATTATGTCAAGACAAACGATACTGATACCTATTGAAAAACTGCTGCACGTATCATTAGGAAGAAATTGAAAAGCTATTAGTTCAAAACTGTTTACTTATGGGTTAACAATAAAACCTTTGCAGCGAATGGCATTCGAGCTGGCTATAAGGAAACATCAGACGTTGTCTGTTGCTAGAATTAGCGGCTTTACGCATGAAAATTTTTAAACAGTTTTTTGGATACTGAAACCGGAACTTAAACTCATCAGATATTGAGTAGGCCGACTATTTAATGTCGACGAGACAGCGCAGCACACAGCCAGAAAGTGATTTCACTGAAAGGTCACTCGCATGTACAGAAGCTTTGATCAGCCGACGGAGGAGCCACGCATATCAGCCGCTGGAATTCCGGTGTTAGTCTTTACTAGAAAGACGATGAAGCCGGAGCCCGCCTCTATCGCAATCCGTCAGGGTGGATTCAGCTGGGTCTGTTTACTCAGTGGTTTAAGTGGGTTTATAGGCGCATTAGCTGCTCTGGCTGTTAGAGCGTCTACTAGTTAAATTATGCACCAGTTGGTCTTAGAATCGTAATCATCGGTAAAGGTTGGTGAGGTGTAGGAAAGCTAATACTTGTTTTAAAATTTAATTTCTCTGATAGTGTCTATCGTGCGTCTAATAGCATGCATTGGGGAGTCCAGGAGGACGTGTTTGTTGCGTTACAAGGGGCAAACATGGGTGGTGGATTGCCAGATAGAATGTCGCTGTGTCCAATCCTGAGGTGGTTCATCACGGTTGTTGAGGCGATTAGAAGACCACCACAGAGTGTCACTAGTTTAACATCTCGTAATTTGTTCCCTGGTGTGTGGTCCCAGTCCTAGAGCGTGTGAACATCGCAGCTGAGAGATGTCCGTCCAAGGCCGAGGCCGAGGCCTTGGCTGCCGCAGGTGTCCAGATACCCAACAAATCAAAACAAACTTTTGCGATTTCTGGGGGTGGAACACTTGGATATAGATTTCAGCAACGATTTCGATGGTCACTGAGAAAGTGCAAAGCGCTGAAGATGATGTCGAGGTTGGCGGATGAACCGAAGCCTCAGAATATTGGTGAGGACGCTGTTATGTCTGTCATTCGTTGTACAAAGGATCCGTCAGGATACACCGCGTATGGTCCTGATAAGAGGAGATCAGTTCCGCGAATTAAAATTTAGTTAGTCTGAAGGGATGCTGCGTCGCTTGCATATCTCGTTAAGTCGGAGATCGCCGGTAGAGTAAATGGCATTCCAGGGTCAAATTCTTGGATGTTTAACGGGGAAAATTGTATGCGGGTTAATTTCATAACCAGTGAAACAGTCGAAATGTGGAAAAGCAGAAACATGACTCAGCGTCGAGCAGCCGCCATTTGTTTCGACAGCGACAGTGCACGTTTTGTCATGGACTGTTCTCTGAAAGTGCTTTGAGAAAGAACATGGCACCTAAATTTATTTGAGTATTTTGCCTTAATAGTTCAACAAATTTCCTTCAAAGTGTTGCAAGTTCATACGTGGTACGATTTAATTTGCTCACATCGCATTTATCCTCCTTTGCTGTTTGTTTGATTTAAAACTTTGGAATGTGCGATCCATAAGTAAAGTTCCACAAAAATTAATTTTCTTAATATTTTTAATGTTTCTTATAAAGTCCATTTACCTTTGACGGCGAACTGTCTCTGTTTGTAGTCATGAAAGTGAACCTAAGTCAATTCCTTCACAAACATTCAAGCAGGCGATATTCAGAATTATTTTATTCTTTCCCAGAATCAAAAATTCTGAGTCCCGAAAATTATAATTGTTTATCTCCACGACTAAATATTCTAATATAATGAAACTGCCGTCGCACCGGGACCTAAATCTTAAGTGTGCGACATTTGGGCCATGCGCCCTACTTCTGAGTCAATTTAAAATTACAGAGAACTTGAAGCATTATTTCGTGGAATCGTATCCTTGAGGTATCGACTTGTAATTAACTGTCCTCAGGGCACGAACCCAGTGCAGCATCGATCTGATAATTGCTGCTTCCGTGTCTCACGCCTAGGCCTTACGTATTCATTAATTAGAGGCATAAAACTTTTTGGCCTTGTACGAAACTCATGCAAGGAAATTAAAACTGATTCCTTTAATTTCCGCATAAATTTACTAATAGTCGTTGTAAATCCCAAAATCTGCGGAATGGTTATCTGTAAATTAGATATGAATAATATACTGACAGATGTCGTCACGTTTTGGTGCCTCGCTCCTTATCAAAAGGAGCATCGTTGATTTGAAAACTTATATGGAAAAATATAACTTTTATTAGATTCATATTTTTGACATGGAAGATGGTATAATACTGACAGCACTAACTATTGTTGCTTTGATGATGACGAATGAATCATGAAAATTCTCTGGGTTCATGCAGAAGGACCAATAAACTAATGACGAGAAGGGTGGATCGCTGTGACATTCAGTGACTTGTAAAAATCCGGAGGATCAAATCGTGGTCCTTAGTGGTAAGGATATGTAACACCTGCTTTAACATTTATTTTGCGTACAAAGTATTAAGATGGCTGTCTTCTGGGTTGTAGGGTCGTGCAGTCTGGTAGATGTTCACCGACGCTGCCTCCGTCATCAGGGCGATGATGGAGGCAGCAAGGACCTCTGAAAGTATCTACCTTATATTTCCTTCCAGTTGCCAAGAAAATAAATGCATTCTACATAAAAAATTAGGGTAGAAATATGACCCGAATTGAAATCTAAACTATTCCAGGTTCTAACACTCCGGTAACCTCATTTGCCGAGTGAAATTCCGTTACAGACATGAGAAGCCAATTTTAGCAGCGTTTTGAACAGAGGATAAGGAAAATGCAAGCCATTCGCATTTTAATAAGTGTCGGGAGTTAAAACCAGCAAAGACGTCGAGAGACGTCACAACACGTGCTGTTTAAGGCACGAACAACTGTTTTCAGTAAGTGCTTAGAGGAAGGCGATGACGCCCCAGCACGAGAAGAAACAGCAAATTCTGCTCCACTGAAGACCGGACACACACAAATTGCGGGTTATGGCAGTTCGTGGATTTTACCCTGAGAGATCTCAGACTGAAATTCGGCGAACCTGAAAATGCGCGAAGCTTTGTCATGTGGTAACATAGGTCCTTTTGGAAAACAGGAGACGGTCGGTGTGCGCTCAGGCACAAAATTTGTGAAAGTTGTTCAGGAGGTCATTTGAGGTACAAAATGCGAATAACATTTTTCTACAGATTTCCAACCGTTTCCGAGTGTGGTCATTTGGTGGGGGTTCATAAACTTGAAGGGCAGTTGTCAGACCAGACAGTGCCTAATTTACTAATGCTCCGTATGTAATTTTCGCTATGAAAATTCTACAAGTTTGCCGTGGAGATCCGATTGTATGGCCTCCGCGTTCCACCGATCAGACCCCTGTAGATTTTTTACTTGTGGGGACGTGTTCAATAAAAGTTTTATTCCACGGAAATTCGGAATCTCGACTGTCTAATTAATCGTCATACATGGACAACTAGTTTACTAGTTCAACGTCGCTGTGAGGCATAAACTTGCGTGTGTGAAGGCGGAGGGAGGACACCTCGAACATCTGTTGTCTACAGTGCAAGTCCCAACTACACGAACTCAAAAAGAATTAGTCTAAAGCGACTACTGAAAAAAGCTATCGAGGGCAGAATTTTCTTCGTTCCTATATTTTTCTTTCTTTCTTTCATCGCAACCAAGAAAATCAGTTGTCATGTCATGGTCACACGAATATTCCATTTTTGGAAAAATGTAAATTCGTCGTAACTCGGAAAATGTATTTCAGTTCCTGCTCCAATGCCCTGAAGTGTTTTGCTGTACCTTTGAATCACCCTGTGTTTGTTATATACACGCCCACTTCTGCATTTAAGATTGGTAACATATTTCCACTTAATAATAGAAAAATATTTCATTTTAAATTTCAAACTTGATGTTTATAATTGTTGGCCGCGGCGTAGTCTAATGGTGACAAATTATGCCGCTCCCCGTTAGACCTAAACAGTTTCCCTCTTTATATTCCTCTAAGCTCCTCGAGACATCTTCAAAACAAACAAAACACACAATGCAAGGAGTAAAATTAAAGTTTTACGCGCAATAAATTTCTCTCATCGATCGGCATTTCGGGCTGATCTCTTGATTTTAGTGCGTTTATTTGTCGTCAAATCCTGCCTCTTATAATCTTCACCCTTTTATATATCAGATACGAATGTAAACGATTCTAGACATTTGGTAACACAAAGAAGTAAATTTGTTCTGAAATGTAATCAAAAGTAATTCTTGTCGAAGATGGCTGTCTTCTAGATTGTTCAGCCGTGTTTCTGAGGTCCGTGCTGCCTCCATCATCATGACCATCGCCCTGATGATGGAGGCAGGAGGTGCAACAACCCAGAAGACAGCCATCTTCGTACTTACTGTTGTGAGAAGCTCGAATCCTGCATGATTAAGTCCTGTTGACAAAAACCTTTCTTACTTAGCACTGAGGATGCGTCTTCGTGAGGTGGAAGGATCGTAACAAATAGTGTATAGGTCACAGTTTGGAAAATGGCGGCCTTGGCCTCTTTTAGACCTTGGTGTGACTGAAGAGGTGAAATGGCCGGCGCTGAACAGTGACAAAAAGGGAGAAACTGTGAAGCTCCACCGCCGAACTCGAGCCAACTTGACAAAAAAGAACGTATCTGAATAATTTCTTTGGGTGCTTACGCAGGTCCGCATATAACTTGTGAAATTGGGCTTTCAACAATCTTTGACTTACAAGTGGAGGGCACAAAATTTTATGTATACACCTCCCGTCATTTGTTTCGGCACGCTGTAGAAATCCACAGCGAATATTTTTTACGATCGAAATCAAAGACTGGGTACGTCCAGAATACAAAACAAAAATGGAGGAATTAATTTTGGACTGACTTCGTACGACCTCCCTAAGCGCAAGGCATTCGTAAAACCTTTTGGCGTATAATTTTGGCCACAGGGCAAAACCTTTCATGTGCAGTGGACGTGTTGGGGGGGAGGGAGATCCCACGTGGGATGCAAGGTCCATGTGACATGCTGTGTCGGCACTCTTTCCACAAAACAACGATGGGATGGAGACGCTGTGTGACTCTGACAGTCGTCTGAGACCTTGATTACGTCTCGTGCACTGATCCACGGCTCAGTTTTCACCTGACGCGTGGCATAACCCAACGCTAGATCGGGGGTTCTCGCCCTTTTTCGCTGGCGTACCACTGATTCTAACTTAACATATTAAATGCGTTCAGGGAAAACTCATTCATGTTAATGTTATCTTTTGATTTTCTTACTTTGTTCGCGTACCACTCAACATTGACTCGCTTACCACCAGTGGTACGCGTACCATAGGTTGAGAAACGCTGCTCTAGATGATCGTATTGAGACCGAGAGGCCTCAGAAGAAATGAGGTAACATGGAAAGACCATTCACATTAGAAAATCGTACTGCAATTTGAAGTCTTAAAATGCGTTGGTTTGCAGTTTTGAAACTTTATTGGCCTGAATGTTTATTTCTTGCAGATGCAAATGTTTTGACGCTAGTTCATATGTCGCTTAAACTTAAGTACGAGGAAAGCGAGTTTCTTGTCGTGTGTCTTACGACTACCTGACGACAGTAACGAAGTTCGATTTTAGCGTCCGTATTTGAACACGAACTGCCAAGATCCGTTGGGTTGATTTCGATGTTTTTGCTGTCTTCCAGTGGAAACGTTTTCACCATCTGAACAACAGCTGACGAGCCCCTGAAATTTTTGATATGTTCGACCTCTATTTCATCCAATTCTTCTTCCTTTCTTCCTCATTTCTGCTCTTTGTTCCAAACCCGAATTTTATTTTAGCCGCTAACGACGGTCGCTGTTTCTCTATAAAATGCTTCGCTCTGTCCTGTCTGCCTGTAAACTTAATTTTATTTTATTTTATTTGTGTTTAATACGAAGTCCCTGTCTTGAAGCATTTACGAACGCAATGTCTGTCGCTTTTGTCCACGTCTGAATCCGCAGTTGGTGTGCGAGTGGCTTATTTTAAACGCATTATCGAAGTGTTCATTTGGTTACATTGAAGGAAATTTACGTACGCGTTCGTTTTATGCTCTGGCGCAAAGGACGTAAGAGTGTGACGTTAATTAGGGGAAGGTCTTACAGTACCGGCACGTAAGGATTTCAGGGCGAGGGGAAGAATGTGTAATGTGAAATTTAAAAAATCTTATTAATTTTCACAAATTTGAACATTTTTCTTCGTGAAACATATATTTTGAATAAAACAAAATTGTCAACAAAGTAAAGAAAGTGTTTGAAAAATTGTTTAGATTTTCAACATTACAAAAATTTGTGTCTAGTATCGGACACTACAGTACTTATAAAGTGTTTCTCAGTTTGGATAGAAACTTTCAGTCTTTATGAATCTTAACGTATTTTGCAGGAATCACATTTGAAATGTGACATATTTCCCACTTTTTCGGTGCAGTTTTCATGCGCCCAACCACCGCTGTTGTAGGTCTTTTACATGCCTGACTAGTTGTTCCTTCATCTCATCGGCGAAAGTTCTCCGGAACCAACCAATGTCGAATGTCGTTTTCACCATTTCCCCTTCTTGCAATGTTCTTAGTCCATCTAAAAGGGAACTTTTGGGGCCTGAAAAAGTATCTGCTGCTTTTCTTACCGACACCCCCTTATTCCTAACCTTTTCTATAGCAAGTTTCATTTCATCTTCTGTCCATTGTCCGTTGCTGTTCAGTCTAATAGCAAATCTAATTTTAATGCCTGAAACAAAATAAAGAAACACCCAAACCACTTATCTCTCCAATAGTAAAGAGAACGGAGTTTATGTAATCATCGGCGGTTTAAAAACAGAGGCCAGATAAATGGTATTTGTTCTTAAATTATATTATCGAGAATTTTTGTTTGTCCGGTAATACCAGAAACCACAATGTCGGATATTAGACGACAGACATGCAAAGGGAAAATGTTTATTGCTGGAACAAAATCATTCCACACATACAGTCTGTAGTTGATAACAACATAAGTAAAACAAATTGAATAATAATTTAATTTGCCAGAATTAGTTGAGACAACCTTCCAAAAATAAATAACATACGAGCTCAGAAGTTGTACAAATTGAAATATTCACCCTCAGCGTCTGATCGGCTCAATGGATTTACTCCAACTAAGGATCGTCGTCTGTGACTATCAGAGGCAAGACTCCGATACTTGGTAGGTGACACTAGTTGGCGACGTTTCCGAAAAAAATAATATAATAGACACTCTCCGGTACTATACGACCTTCCTCTATATTTGTTTCGGTGTGATGAGTGAGTTCAACTGCATATTGAAATGTTTCATAATACGAATGAATTAATTCAATCACGGAAAATCTTTCACGTCTGTCTGAATCAAAAACGTTGGTCTCAACCCCCCATTTCGATTCTATTGACTTTTCATTAGAAATTCTGTATTAAACTCTGCTCTTTGCGTACTTTTCTGTGGACTTGCAGACTGAGTCTAGCATCCACACTTAGTCGCTCCCTGAGTACAGCACTGGGAAGCCATTCCGTCTTTAAAACGTCTTCAATTTCCGGAGTAGAAAACTACTTAAGAAGTGGAAATGTGTGGATTCATTTATTCAGCACATACAATTTATTATTTGACAGTTAGTAACTGACTATCCGCTGTTCGATTCCCGAAAAAAACTCTCCAACATCAACATGAGGGACTCACTCCCTGCACAAGAGACAGGAGGTCGTGTATATCTGAATACGGGTTATTATAGCAACATCCATAACCACTACAGTGTTCGAAATGTAGGTTACTGCATACAGAGAAATTTGGTTTGTATGGATGACAGAATATTCCTGGAGCATAAATGAGGGGCGGACCGAGGGGCTGGTTTTATAGGGTGGGAGGAAGAGACAGAGTTTTGGTGGGAAAACTTCTTGGAAGACAGCAGTTTGAGAAAACGAAGAGGTGATGGGAAGGAAGCATGAAAAAGTCTTCATGAAATTCCTATATGGGTGGTATTTGTATAGAAGTGGCTCAGAATCACACTAGATATGAACTCTAGACCGTGTTAAATTTTCTAGTTCCGTTACAAGACATCGTAAATTTATGAAACGACTCTGAGACAACAAATTACTTCTTATGTTCTTCTTAATTCTACCTCAAAATTGGACGGTCACCGTGTAGCTGCTTTAATGTCATCATCCCGTACGCCTCACAGAAATTAACTGTTGAACTTAGTGCTGTAGAGTAAAATGCTCAAATCCGGCGTGCAGAGATTGTTCTAGTGCGTATTCAGGGGATCCATCACGTTTCTCATTCTTTTACCCTAGTATTCAACACTGTAGTGTGCAACTTGTGTAGTTAAAATGCGTCATTAAAATACAGGAATCGGCCGTCACACGGACACGGCTTCGATTACGAAAGTGGGAGTCTTCTGGGCTGTCGCTCAGTGAAGACTGGCAGAAGTTGACCGACGTTTCAGAGATGCTTGATGCCTCCATCATTGCCCTCATTTTGGAGGCATGAAACATCTCTGAAACGTCGGTCAACTTCTGCCAAATTTCATGGTGCAACAACCCAGAAGACAGCCTTTTCAACTTCATATTCAACGGTGTAATTATTCTGGGTTCCAAGCTTATTACGTACTATTTCACACACTCTTAATTTTAATATTGAACGGATTATGCCGCTTATAACTGGAGCAGATAATCATCACTCGATCATTAACAGGTATGACGCGTTCTGCGAATTATAGGAAGCACTCCTAGTGTGGGCGGAGCTATTAACATATTTCTCAGTGGTTAATAAATGCAAACCTTCAGACCTTTAAAGTCAAACTGCGTGAAAAGTGCCCAGTTTTCAGCCATGAAAAGTCTTGCACGAAAATGCTAATCGTTTCAGCGTGTAGCCCGGGCTTTTCTATGCTGTTCAATGCGTGATTGATTAGAGTTCTTTAATTGAATGAAAGAGGCATTTCGTATAATATAGGATCGTTATGCTGTTATGATATTTAAGTACTTACAATTTAAGTTCAGTAAAATACTGATGAAACGTACGCGTTTGGTATAGTATACATATAAATTAATGAATTATGTTTTTTAAATTACTGAAAAATAGGTTTAAATTAAAGCCATAACCAAAACACTTTCTTAATTCAAGCTTAAGATCAATATTAGCTTATAATAATTTCGGTATTATGTTTAGAGAAGTATTTTATTTTACTATATATTATATCTAGCATTAAGGGTTCCCTTACATTAGTCTACACAAACAAATGCTAATCTTCTTTACATAATATGATCTCACGATGCCTAATTGGC
Organism: Zootermopsis nevadensis; assembly: GCF_977971745.1. Lineage (NCBI taxonomy): Eukaryota > Metazoa > Arthropoda > Insecta > Blattodea > Termopsidae > Zootermopsis > Zootermopsis nevadensis. The sequence goes on from NW_028259177.1 coordinate 350,448, forward strand.
ATTGGCCGTTTCGCTCCAGTCGTCATGTAGACAGTTTATAAAATGAAATAATTCTGCTTCGTGCTGACACGGCTAATCGAGGTTCCTCTTTAGACGGTTTTTCTCAGATGTTCGACTTTTCGAATTCTGCTTTATCATAAGCCGACATTTCGTGGCAGAGTTCTCTAAATTACCTTATTAGTCACTAACTCCATTCACTGCAATCAAGGCTGTAACTTTGTACTACGCACTTTTATAATTTCTTTGAATATCATATCCTGCCTGCTACTAGATCTTCCAATTTATCTCATTAATTGAGGGTTTCTCAAGTAACTGCATGCAGTGGATTCCTTCTTAAATAAGCTAATAGTCATTCCGCTAGTTAAAGGATGTCGAACTTTTCATAAAGCTAAAATACCTGTTACCATATTGAGAATAGTCCACTGATGGTAATATCTTGAACCAAATAAACCCCGCCTACAGGCTTATACCAGTTTACATTTAAATCCGTTTTAATAACATCCTACCACATATACCTAAGACTTGTAAGTGTTCTTTTCCCTTAAGCTTTTAAGATTACATTTTTCCAGTGCACGTGACTCGCTGTCCATGATATGATAATAGTAATTTCTGGTAAAAGATATAAATTATGAACCTCTTCATTCTGTAATGTTCTTCACCGTCCTGTTACTACTTATCTTAGGTTAGAATATTCTTCCCAGCACCCTCAAATTAAGTTCCTCCAATCTTTATATCTTAGCGTCTTAGATGTTCGACTAGAAACGAAAGATTCCGAACTGAATGGTAATAGGTTTTCTCGGAATTTATTATCCTCATGTTCTTTTAATGCGACTAAAATTTTCGACTTCGCTGCGAATTGTACTAGATCTTTCTTAAATGTTGTATATTCTGTAACCTGCACAGTTTATCCACTTGGAAGTTCTCCATTAGGGTCTGGCTGTCTTTGTGCGTGGCATTGGTATGTACTTTTAGGGTAATGGGGGAGGGAGTGAGAAGAACAGGAAAGATAATTAGCTACCAGCCACCCCAATCCTCCCCCAGAGAGTACCTTTCAAAGGGGCCGGAGGGGGGGGGTAAGTTAAATTCCGATAATCTCGTCTACAATGAAGCATTCGCGCACTGCGGAGAACTTGTGTTGTCAAACGTATTTTACGGTGTCCTGGTTCCGGGAAGCAATGAACGGGAGTTGATAATTTTGCCCAATCAACAAGCGGTCTCCTTGTGTATCTAGAGATTACTGCAGCGTTTGTCAGCTGTTTGTCGCTAGCTGGTTAAAATGTGTGTCTGTGTGCGCGCTGTCGAGGGCATGAAGAGATTACTGAAACTATTTTCGTTTACTACTGTCCACGCAGAATTTAGCAGAAAGTAGTTTCTGAAGTTGCATTTTGAAAACGTCTGTGCGTAAGAAATATTCTCACGTTAACCTTCAATTTAAAATAACACAATTTTGACAATGTTATCAGCCAAATAAAAGCTGTCAACACCACAGTTCGAAATTCTTTGCCTATGGAAATTGTCACTCACGTTTAACAGTAGATTAGGTTACACTGTCACTTAGGTTAGGTTAGGTTAAGTTAATTTAATTTAATTTAATTTAATTTAGGTTAGTTTAGGTCGGGAACTCATCGGCAGATGTCAGACTCGCAATTATTTCAGTTTTTGTGGCTGCACAGACTTGTATAAGAAGATCCTTTCGGGCACTGTGAAACTTTGCTGTCCAGGCTAAAAATAAAGCAGCTGTGTTACATTGTTTATTACTTAACGTTACATATACAGCTGTTTATTTTCTTTGCAAAATTGTGTTATAGTTTAAACTGAATGGTAGATACCAGATAATTTTTTTTCCTGTACCAAATACACGAGAACGACAGTCAAGAATGTAAAAATTCTATTCAAAAATAAAGTTTGCTTTAAAAACCTTAAGGGAAACAAGAACTTGGAAAACCAAGGAGTAGATGGGAGGATAATATTAAAATGAATCTTAAAGAAATAAGCTTTATTTACGTACATTTGATTCATCTGTCTTAGGAAAGGGATCAAGCCTCTTATGAACACGGGTAATGAACATCCAGAATCCATGAGAGGATCGTAATTTAATGTCTCACTGAGCAACTATTAGCTTATCATGTCGAATAAGTTGACTGGGGGAATAATACTAAGTCTCTTGCCACTGCGGGATGAAAGGGCCTCTGTTAACACTGCCTGATGACGAGGTCCTACAGAGATGATGATGATTTACGGCAGAGTGGTGATTTGCAAGGGAAAACCCCAAGTACTATCCACGTGTGTTATATTAACTAAACAATCCACATAAATGTATAAAATAGTAATATTATCTGATTTTCATGTTTCAAAATAATGTTTTTGTCTGTTGTGCGTATGAAATATAATCGGTTATATACGTACATGGAGTAGTAAGGTAATAATAGTTCCTAAATCGGTAACGTGGTGTATAACTTAACGGAGATTCGTGGTTTACACAGTTCACATAACATTTCTAGTACATCTAAACCTAGGAAGCTATGATGGGTAGGGAATGTAGAATAATATAAATGCAAGGATGCATACAATGTATATGGTGAGACGTCTTGGAAAACGATCACTTGGAAGACCATGAAGGATAATTTAGAGTAACTTCAAGGTGGAGACTGTGCAGTCATAGTTTTAAATCATCGCTCCACAGGAGTCGAATCTGTATCCCTCTGTTTAGCTTATATCTACTACTGACCTCTGTTTTTAGTGGAACCAACCTTATTGTGAATTATAATGAAGGAGCGATAGGCCTTTAAGTGTGTTGCGAGAATATTCAAGGAACTTCGACGACCCTTCACTTCATACCAATGGTTCGCATCAGGCACCAAGTAGGTTTCCTCCTCACGGAGTTTAAACCTTATAGGTTGCCAGTTGAATCTACCAACTCACTGCATTCAGACTCTCGAGGTACATCAGTAGAATATCCGGAATACAATTATGATATTTGAATGATCAAGAACAGTACATTTACAGTGATTTTGAATAGTTGTAACTGAGTTGTAATGCTTTATTCATAGTTTATTTGCTGCGATTATCCTAAATTTGAAAAAAAAATGCAATTTGCTGTAGAAACTCTGAAAGTAAGAATCTTTGTCATGGTTATCTTGACTGTATATTTTTGAGGGATCACAAAACATTTACTTCAATTACACCTCACTAGTTTTTATAAATATTTCATGTAATAATGTGATTTAATTTTCCAAATATAATATTATTTAACCCAAGAGGCTACTTTCACCAGGAAAATAATATGCAGTAGTGTACAAAGAAGCTTTTCCATTAAATACAATTTTTTTTTTGTAAATAAAGTTCAACTGTTCGTGGAATACCGCTTAGTTGACCTCGAATATAACACAATGGATATCCAAAATAAAATGTGATCTGTAATCGTAAATACGAGGCTCGTCCACAAAGTAAGTTTCCCTGGGGCCGTTTACAGAAACAAAACACAATTTCATGGAAATATTTATTGCAACAGATACAGCAAGTGTCCAGCTATTTTTCAACATATTCGCCACCGGAATTGAGACATTTGTCATACCGTGGGACCAACTTTTGAATACCTGTGTCGTAGAAGTCTGCCGCCTGGGATTGGAACCACTGTGTGACAACCATCTCCGCCTCTCTGTCATTCTCAAAACGCTGACGCTCACCGGACAGGAATTTCTTGAGGTGTAGGAAAAGATGGAAATCACTGGGAGCGAGGTCCGGGCTGTAGGGTGAATGATTAAACACCTCCCAGCTGAACTCCTGCAGGAGACTTCTGTCCGTCGAGCCGTGTGCGGCCTAGCGTTATCACTGACCGCACTTCACAGTCGGCGGAAGCTGGAATAAGAACCTCCATCTTCAACAGCTACAACAATGCTACTGTGAGAACGCGGGAAGTGCCTTTAGTGCATGCGCCATGCTACGTCATTGCTCTTATCACGTACGCACAGTCGCTTCGCGCAATATAAGGTTTGCTAGCTGTGGGACGAGTGGGAAACTTACTTTTGGGACGCGCCTCGTACAAGTTACGTGAACTTTATTCTTTGTGTATTTTGGTGTATTATGACGCGTTCTTAAATATTTAATAAATTATTATTAATAAATTAATGAATTAAATGTAATAAACGTGGAGCGATTTGGAAAAAGATGCCGGAGGCCAATTTTATGATGTTATCACAATATATACTTGTAGGAACATGGATAATCGGTTCCGGGACAAAATTATAACTTTGTACCTTCTGATTCATAGTAATTAGAATGTCCGTTGTGCTAACCCGTTCTATGTACATAACACACAATTAACTAAAATCAGAATAGAAAAACAAAATACAGGATTTAAAAGTCTCAAACTGCACTTCGTCTCTAATTTTCATCAGTAAAAATTACTGCATAATTCCCGCTCTGTTATTTTCATGAGATTAGGGAACGTTTCTGTTTGAAAATGTTACGATTTCAGGCTCATCAGTGTTTTGTTTATTTATGTGCAATTTATTTTATTGATTCAAAGAAGGACCAACACTTTCTACCGTGCATTGCGTCTTGAAATTACTAACAATTATTACAAAGTACGTGTTTCCTAGTTAAACCGACAGTCATTAGGCCGGGAGAAATTAATGTCCTTCCTAAATAAAACCGAAGTTTCATCACCAAATCACAAAATTCCGCATTTAACAGCAACGAGGAGTATTTAGTTCAGTCAAAAACTTAACGCATTTTTAATATAAGATAAAGTATAGTCAGCACAACTTAAAACTGTATGAATATAAGAAATCTTAATTTTTACTAGTACATGTTTCGACCATTTTTTTCCGTCTGCAGGTGAACATACACAGTGTGAAGAAAACTATCAAATTGATACTGCTGCTACTATTTGTATATTGTACATAGATCTGTAGAGGCAGAGATAAAAGACAAGCTTTTTGAGTAATGGGTGTGGTATTATAACAAGTTTATTTTAATTTCAGGCCTGTTAAACTGAAATGAAGAATATATAGCAACACCACCGGCTCTATAAATAATCATAAGCATTTTTGATGTTTGTATTTTAGTATATTTTATAACACTGTTTACAGAATCGAAATATGATTTTATATTTAAATTTTTATAATAATATATTCAGCATGGCACTATAATAATAACAGCCACACATTTATTATCTGTAAGCGTCGTCCATATTATCCAGCTGTCAGAATTACTGAACTAATTGTTCTCGTTAAGATTGTCTATCCTATGTCTTTGTGATCTACACGAATTTGTAAATCCTCGCTGCAAATGGGTCTACTTCACCTATCAAATAGCAGGTTTAATGTGTCAATAGAATGAATTTTTTACTGCAAGTATTCTCTCAAAAATGGCGACGATGATCGAATTATGTACTGGAAAATGAAAACAATAGGCTATAAGAAAGTTGTAATAGGAAAACGCTTAAGATGAAGATCATGCTTTATTTATTTATTTATTTATTTATGAACCATTTCAGTAGCATCCTCCACTTTACGCCTAGATCTCCAATACTTCCTCTCCCATAAGATTTACCAATAAAAATTCTTTTTGTATTTCTCATTTTGTCTTAGACTGCCACATTTAACTTCCACGTCTCTTCAGATTATTGCTCGATTAACTGATAAAATATGAACTTTATTTAAGATATGGTAATGATAAAGAGGTTGTGCTATGGCCGCCATTATATGAAATAGAAGATGGGAGGTAGAAGGTACATAGTATCCAAAGTACGCATGTAAACTTGAGAGCTTTAAACAGCTAGCAAAGTTTGTTGATTGTTTTATAATGACAGCATGACGTTACACGCAGATTTCTCAGCGCCTTGTTCCATCCTGTTTTCATGACGGTGAGATTGCAGTTCAAAAACTGTCAAGATTCTGTGGAGTTTGCCCAAGTGCCTGAAGTTAACAAAGGAATTTACGAAGTGCTGCCATCGGACATGATAAAATGTAGTTAATGTGAAGACATGATTACAGAAAGCAAATGTTACGAAGGTTAATCCTCTAACGTGGCGGTTTGCAATGTGAGACCCACGGGCCGCTTATGACCCACAAGATTTCACAATTCGTCAAAGCGAGAAGGGTGAACTTTTTTTTTGGTACTGAGGAACACTGATGTTTATCACAGATCAGGAGTAAACATTTAATGAAACGAGAATTTTTTTTATAGATGCAGGCCTCTAACGATAACAGAACATTTCTCAGACGGAATGACATTTGACAAAACGATGTTAAAATTCCTGATGATTTATACAGCTGACAGTGAATTTAAGTAAAATGTATGTGAAAGCTAACGAGCGTCTTTGCAATAAACTCAGGCGTTGGACAAATACTGCTGTTACCCGTTTTCAACTGAATGCCGTTTGTAAGTTAAAGAAATTCAAGTCTTTGTGAATTATCACCTGCCGAACTGTCATGTAAGTGACGTTAGGTGTGAATGAGTGCATAATCAGTATTATTTGTTACATTCGGATTCATTCAGAACTTACAATTCATTTAACTAGACGGAGAACGAACTACTTTAGCATTAAACCATCTCATTTATAAACTACTACTCTCAAAAAATACATCGTCCATTAAGAGTTCGTTCTTTTCTTAATTCGTTGGCAGCTAACGCAAATATACACGTCTGCATTATCAGACGCTTTGTTCGGTTAAGCAGACTAAAGTCATATTCAAACCACGGAACATTCCAGGAACAAAATGAGAAAGTTGCGGAGCTTAGTATCTGTAAAAACAGGGCGACGTATCATCTAACAGCCTTAGGAACTATTGTTGTAGAATCAAGACTATACTTGAGGGCACATCGCCTTTGAATTAAATATTCCTTAGTAAAATGAATTTACTTTTCTGAAGCTGATACGAGCTAAGGAGTGAATCTTTGTGTAGAATGTAATTGTAAGAATTTTCCAACCATTAGTGTAACTGTACTTTTCCAGAATTCAGTAGTTACAGCTAACTAACTAAATAACAAACAAGGAAACAAGGGGAAATGGCCGAATCTAACCCTCCGATTTCGCCCACTTCTGCAGTAAGGCTGTGGACCTTTCTCAGACTTCCTGGCCAAAATATTAGATGTCAGTACTCCACTGTTTCTTTGTAATACAGTATTTTATTGTCATCGTTCTCAGCTGTTAGACCGCAAGTCTCTTAAAAGCGGACATAATTACGTTGTCAGCAACGTGTTTGCTTACGATGGGTGGTTGGATTTCGATTCCCAGTGATGCGAAATTTTTATATTTGTTCCATTTATTCCTTTTTCAAATTTGAGAAAAAGAGGAGAACAGGTAGTTTCCCAAAGCGAAAATAAACAATAAGGAATCATCTGCAGGATAGGAATAACGTTTGGAGAACACAAAATCAGACCGACGTACGTGACAAAATGTATTAACAGTAAGGAAAATGTGACTTTTGAATTCTTAGATAAAAATATTCTCCCAAATACCATGTTTTCAACAACCCTCAATCTGTGTTTTTCCCCTCACGTGATGTGCCAGGTTTTACACACACAAAAGACAAGATATAAAAATGTAGTTTAATACATTCTAGTACTTCATTTTAAGTAGTAGATATTGAACTAAATAGCATTCCCCGAATTTAACCTGCTCTTGATTTCGTCGTGAATAAAATTTTAATATTTTAACATTTTAACCGTTATCCCAAAATATGCCAAGTTCTTCACATTAATGTTGTATATTGTTTAGAAACGTAGAAAGGTACATAAATTACACATTTTAAATAGATACAATAGAAGATACATTATGTGGAAAGAATATCTAAATGGTTACATGGACAATGTACAAAGATAGGAAGACAGACAGTAATAAGTTGATAAATATCTAATGGATGGGGGGGATGGACTGATTAAACTACGCTAATGAATGTCTACAACAAAAGTGTGTTGTAAAAGGCACGAAGTTTGCCTTTAATGTTCAGAGCAGCCCCACATGGAATCTGCAGAGCTAATTTAGTGAAACCTCACATTGCCTGGCAAATGTTCAACATAGCTTAGCCTTATGGAGGAGAAGTAATTTGAAACTTGTTCAACAGTTATGCGATGTTCGTGAGTATGTAATTGTGGCGTGGAACATCACGCAGTGGAAAACTAATTGCTTTCATGTTCACTACAAGACTTGGCATGAGTTCATCAGTCGCAATGCAACTGAATTCCTAAACACAGTAGATGAACTCTAATCGGCCGAAGGACGTCGGATATCCGTATTAATAGATTCTACTCTGGTACTCAAATATAAGTAATAAAGTATTCTCTGATAAAACAGTTTCACATTTTGACAGAAACTGAATGAAAATAACTTATTAAGACGTAAGATATTCCAAGAACATGTCGATGGTTCGCATGTGATTGTACTTGAACCACCAGAGGAAATTCACTGCTACCACAACGAGTACGAACTTCCTGTCCCTCCACCTGTCTTCTTCATCTGTCCTCCTGCCATCAGATGGAATTTATATCCTTTCTATGCTACCCTCATACTAAAGGTAGTGTCTTCTATTTCCTCCAGAAAACTTATTATCTGTGAATGCAAATCTTGTATGTAGCCTAAACTACTATCTCACCCTAAATTCGACAAAGACTGTCTTAAAACAAGGCCTTCACCGCTAGACGTCCGTCAATTCAGCTTCTCCGTGACCAAGATGTCAGTTTCGCCTACACGTTAGCAAACAGCTCCATCAAACCAACATGTCATCACCAAATATTGGAAAAAGAAGATTATATTGTTAAAACAAATTCTGCAGTTGCCCCAATATCTCATTTTTTAGTTTAGTTAATTTTAGTAAAATATTTTAGTTGCAAATTGGTCTCTGTAGATTTATGTATTTGAGAACAAAGTGTTGAGAAGAATGCTTGTATGTCTAAATAAGTGTAAGTAACGTAAGATAATGCTCCTTGCATAATTCTTTAGGCTGATATTTGCCTCGTGCCTTCCCTACAGAAAATTTCTGCTTTAAACAGCCCCACAAGAACAGACGCTTGTCTAATTCCTTACAATCTTACTCGTTCTTTCCTAGATTTATATGTCAGCAGTTCAGTTTTAAACTCTCCTGCGTTTGTTTCCTAAAGACCGACGGCAATTTAAAACGGTGATTTTTGTGGTCCATTTAGTTTTTGAAAGATCACAGGACGCTCAAATTAATTTTACGATTTCAATTTACTTATTATTTTACTGTGAACGTGCCTCATTCTCAAAACATTTGTTAGTAACTTCTGTGTTACTAGGGTCGTACTTTATCCTGTATTCTGATTACAAACGTCAATCTTTTCTGTCCAATTGTGCACTGTTTTATAATAAGTTCAATCATTCCTTTTCCTGCTGAGTCACCTCTCGAGTCTTCACTTATCCTGTCTGTAATATTATCAGTCTCAGACTTCAGTATTCAGCCAAGTCTTTGTTCTGTCGTTCCTCTCTAAGCTCTTATATAACTTACCTACTTTTGTTTTCTCTACGAGGGCCATCGGTCTTACGAGTAATTTGCGTCTTTTAAGAACACTGCGCCCTATTATTTCTGGCTTTGTCCTTGCTTCGTGTTTACGATGTCGCTGTTTATCTAGAACACAATCCGTCACTTCTCCGACATCTACGAAGATCTCTATTCACCGTTCATCTGGGAGCGTGTCTTTGCCTCTCGACGCATTGTCGCAACTCACGTATTCCGTCACCTAATGTAACTGCACTGAAAGACTCTCGTATTATAAATTTGATATTTTTCCGCGTTCTGGGGCGTGGGCCTTGATGATGTTCCTTGTTCCACTCGTCCAAGGAATCCTGCCAAACGTCTGAAAGGATTTAAGAAACCTCACCTCCTCCAAGAAATAGAGAGCCACTGATTATGATGGTAATGTAACGGGCAAGTTGGCTATTAATCATTCATCCGTGGTCTATTATGTACATGTAATTTTTTCTGTACAACACAGCACAGTTATTATTACTACGATATAATAATTTTTGACATTTCAATACATTTAAATGCGATATATCCTTTATTTAAGCAACTGTTAAGTATTTTTCGATGAATGTGTCTCTTGAAGTAAGGGCGGATACTAATGTACAGTCGCCGATCTACTTTCGGATTTTCAACTGCACTGATTTTATTCGTCTCACACTTCCTTATTTTACTGTGGTGAGCCCGAAGGATCAGCACCGCTAACACAAAAGCCTGTAAAATTCCTTCTGCTTTAGAACCCACTTTCCGAAAAGTAATTTTAATGTTTTCCTTCAACCTTTTTCTGTTGGACTTCCAAATGGCGCTTTCTAAGAAAATCTGCCACCATATTTAAGCATGAATTTGATTTGTTAAGTGAGGCACATGCCCAGCTCATTGTCATCTCCTCCAACCCATTATCGCAGTATTGCGCAAACTTTCTGCACTAAATATTGTCGGAAGAGTCACCAACCCCATTTTGTATATTTTGGTGGTTTGTGACATTGATTGGCTGCCCCAACCGAAGAAATGTTCTATTTCATATTCATAATTATCCATTTTTATTATTCTAATTTACTTTTAAAATATTCATTATTTGAAATAAATTAAAATGTAATACTTTTATTTTCCGTCGTTACACAAGCTTATTGTTAAGATCATATAAAATTTCACATAAAATTGTTACATTTTAAAATTGACGACATGTTTCGATATACAATTCTATCATCGTCAGGTCTATCAAAATTAAAATTAAAATCTGGTGTATCTGTTGCTCTGCTTATATTGCTTTTGTTTTTATCCGTTTTTATTACATCTCCAGGCTTCTTTCATTTAATTTTGGAGACGCGCCTGGGTGCCTATATCTGCAAAATCAATTTTAATTTTCATATCGTGATTCTGGCTACCGACATAGGAAATGGAATAATATTACTCTAATTTTATATTATTTTAAGGAATTACTCAAATATATCGTAATACAAGCAAAAGAAATGCAATCACAAAATATAAAGTAATATAACATACCGGGTTGTGTGTGAGGTGCGTGTCCGTTGTTATTGAATGGCAATAAGCTTGTGTAACGACGGAAAATAAAAGTATTGTATTGAGGAACACAAGCATGATGCAATTAAGATATAAATTAAAATGTATTTATACATATCGTTTAATCACCGGAACACCGGTTGTGCATCAAAGCTCTACGATCACATATTTTCCGAGGACTTCTGTATGAAATACTTGTAATTTATATTACTTCCTCAGAATATTTCACAGCCATTCAGAAAGAAAGATGAAAAAGTATTGTTCGCATATCGAAATTTCTTGTACGAGGAATTACAGGATTCTTCGTAATTTGTACTCTTCACCAAATACTATTAGGGTGAATAAATCAAGGAGTATTAAGCACACGTGGGCAGAAGACAAGTTCGCACACAATTTTAGTGGGAATAATTGGAGGCAAGAGACCTCGTGGGACTATAAACATAAATGGAAGAGTTATATAAATCTTAAACGGAGTGCCAAGATATGAAGTGAATTTATTTGGTTCAGAACAGGTACAAGTAGCGGGCTCTTGCGGAGTTGAAAATAAATTTTCTGGTCAAACTAGAAAGGACTTGCTGGTAGATCGTAAGTTATCAAGAAGAACTTTGATTATTGAGTTAGATCTCTTGTAATGAGATAACGAACGCTTATGTCAAGCTTCATATTTATTAATAACAGTCCATATGTACGAATTAAGGACGCCGCCACATAGCTCACGCGTCACGACATATTTATATGGATTTGTGTAATTGGAAACTAGTTACGTAATGTAACCGAGGAACTGTTTTCTTAATGATTTGGAATTTACAAAGAACGCATGTGTGTATTCTGGCATTCCAGTCTTGTTGAAATGTACCAGGTTTGAATTCAGTAGTTATTGTCCAAAAAACCATAGTTCATTTTTAATATAATGTGAATGTTTAAAATCAAAATTAATCAAGATGTGCTATGTGTTCAATCACAGCGGCTTCATGAGGACTCATACACACGGTTGCTAAACACACGCAATGGCGGATAAACTAACTTAGTTTACAATCCAGAAGGAAACAACAAACATTTTCAGAAGGGAAATTCATGGCCTTAGCTGCAATGTTGACTGTTTGAATGCCACGTACGGAGGGGATAATATCAATTATCTTGCCACTATGCATTGACCTTTGTCCTTTGCAGTCTTGAGGGGCAGCCGATAGATTATAGATTTACGCTGGTTTGCCTTAACACACAAGCTACGTTTGTAATTCCCACAGAATATTCTACAGCCATAATGCAAAACAAGAGGCATCATTTCTGCCCACAGTTTTCACTACCGTTCTGAATACGCCTAATTTAATATGTCCTGCTGCCTGATATCATTTCTACCTTTTTTCTGCAATGAAATTCTATTTATTTTATTTCTATTCATTTTGTAAAATATGTTCAAAAATATAAATAAATCTTGTACAATGTTTAGAATTGCAGCCTAAATACTAAAAACGTTGTGAGTCTAGTCCATAACCTTTATATTAACCCTTGAATAAAATATGTATCTTATCTTTTTAGATAGTAATCTTAGTTACCACACGCTCACACGTTATTGCAGTTAGAGTTTTTTTACAAAATAAATCACAAATGACCTCACATTTGTGTCTTCCCTGTTTCCAGTTCAAAATTCGTCCAAGTGAAAAGCATTTAAGATGAAATATGCTAATAATATTCATGCTCCTTAAATTACAGGGTAATTACAAGAGTAACAAAAGTCAAAATTAAGTAATGAATGAATAAATAGTCAATAATGAGGAGTATGTATTCATTATTATTACACAGATTAGACGAAAACAAATACAAATAACGTATGCTTCAATGTCGTATTATAACAGAAAACAAATATGATTTTAATGCAGTCGAAACTCAACGAAGACTTTATTTTTCCTTTAATTGTTTCGAACATCTGAAAAACTGAAGTGCATTGCTTTGTACAGAATGCTCTTATGTAAAGTGATCGTTAAACCTTTCCTATCTGAATGGAAACAGACAAGAGTCGACAATTTTTCATAAAATTCTTGAGTCTCGTTTCCTCAGAATCGGATTTTCTGTTCTGGTGCTGTTTAATTCGTACTGACAGACAGAGACACGGGCGCACCAATGGTCGCTGACGAGGAAAACTAAGACAAGACGAGACGAAGGAATGTAGGAAGAGAAGGGGAGAGAGAGAGAAACGGTGGGAGGCAGAAAGAGGGAAATAAAGTAGGAAAGCAAAGAATGGTCACTGCAATTCAGTCTACCAGGTCACGTGTTCTGAGGAGCGTTTCAGAAATCAGTGTGCATAATGTGAAATTCAAATAGAGGAGTGCGTGATGGCATAGCCGCTGCGCCCTCTGGCCTCGGGCTCAATCAATAACGTTTTCATTGCACTCATTATTAGATGGCAGTAGTTAGTTGCGTGAGCTAGGATTATAAAGGTGGGCCACGTCCCGACCAGTAACTAACAGCAAGGGTTACCAACGTAGCTGCTCCGGTGTCATTTGCTACCCGCATTACATCCGCCCACAAATCTGAATTTACAGTTCTTCAGATTTGCATTCATTGGACCACACAATTAAATCCTCCTTTGAACGAAAAGGTATTTTTAAGGAGAAAAAGGCTCAGAGTAATAAACTGATTTTGTGTTTATCTGCCATGACATGATGACAAGGGGTACACAGGTAAAGCGCCACACATTTTTCGCCCAGATACTTAATCAAGGTGACTGGTCATTTCTTGCGCGCTGGCTAATGGAAAATCTAAAGATGAAAACAGAGATGACTCTCGAAAGGTTTGGCGGAAGATGTGGTTTATTTTACTGTTCGGCCACCTGACGCGGCTCGTAGCCCAGCTCTGAGACTTGCTCAACCAAAGGGCTTCCGTCTTCATTCTCCATTTTGATTGAAGACGGACGCAGAATCCAGCTTCCGAAACGATGTGATTTAATTATTTTATAATTTAAACGATGGACAACGTTCAATAAAAAAAATTCACGGATAATAACGCGTCATCGTCACTTTACTGACTTGAGCATTTTAGTGAATACATGGGCAAAATATTAGAAACAGTAAGATATAAGGAATTATCAAATTTGGTCTCAATCCAACGACTCCTATTACAGGCAGCTCTCGGGTTACGAACTAGTTCCTTTCCAAGACTTGTTCGTTATGTGCATCTCGCTTTGGACCCAAGATGGCTTAAATTTTAAAAAAATATATTTTTAAGTCTAAGATAACCTAAGCAAAGCGAGTGATGATCCCATTATATTATAATAAGGGGAATCACCGAACTAATTAATAATTGTATCTATCATTCACCGTAATATTTCTCATCAACAAATATTACGATGATTAATCGAAGGACAGTGAGTTATGTAGCTCTCATGGGCGAGACGAGAAACGTATATGCAGTTTCCATCTGGAAACCTAATAACGTTACTATATGAGAGAAATAGGCGTATACGGGAGGATAATATTAAAGTGTTTTATAAAGAGTAACAAATATTACTGCTTGGAGTGCAGTCAACAGACTCAGTATCCAATGACGGCTTCTGCTGAAACTACCACATGCAAATAGTTACATAACCTCTACAAATGACGGAAAATAAACTCAACGCAATCGGTGCTTACGTGCATAACGTAGAATAACAACATATTTAGGCCTAATAACACAATTTTAATGACCTTCTAACTCTCCTCGTATTCAGTTTAGTTAGCTGGTTAGAACTCCTGCAATTTGGTTCGGTAAATCATATCTGAAGTACGCGATCCGTTGCATAGTTTCGTATACCGGCGTCCTAGAAGACAAATTAGATGATGGATTTCAGTCTGCCCTTTAGCTTGAACAGCACAGAATAGATCTGCTAACATACGCAACGGACGTGAAGGAAATGATACGGCAAACCTGATGAACTGTGTAGTATACGGGCTACTGGAATGCTAACCGACCAGCAGGTAACTTCCTCACCATAGGACGGCATCTAATGATTACGTAGTTCTAATGTAAAGGTATGTGAAATTCTATACACGACAATGTGATAATTTGTGAGATGGAAGCACGAGAACTTAGGGAAAATGTTTAATACCTTAGTCTAGAGCTTCTTAGTTTGTAAAACTTAAAAAGATTATCAGATTGTACAGTCTGTACTGAAAACATAAATTAGGTCACACAACTTGTTTTTATCTTATAAATAGAAATTATATGTTAAATTCGACTACTTCACAACTTAATCTTTTTATTATTAATTCATACTTCATATTGCGATAAGTCAATGCAGTTTCTGCCTCGAGCCGGAAAGTGACAGTTGCCTTCCGATTTATCGGTGAATTCACTGCGTAAGCTCAGACACAATTCACGATACATTTGGGAAAAACCTTATTGTGTGTGTGTGTGTAGCGAGTTATTCAAAGTTTTTGAATGAATCGAGCTTTTAACTTTTCTTAGGCCCTCTGAAGATATCAGCCTAAGAGACCTGAGGTTCTGATGGAGGTGAAGATGTCGAACTCGTTCTTCTGAGTTCTAAACTGAGTGGATTTGTAGACAGATACCAGAGAGAAGTGACTGTGTTTCTCAGAAAAATTGCTAATTACGTATAAGTCTACATGGCGTTACAGCCCAAAAGAACCTTTTAACATCGGCTTTCGATAAGAGAATACTGTCTTTATCAGGAACATAAGGACTTTATATCGCTTCGATACCAGAATGTGCATAATAACAACTGATGCCCCTCAAAATGCTGTTGTTTTGTGTTTATGATTCCAGCTTCTTTTTCGTAAGCTTGTCAGTCAAAAACTAGGCCTGAAATCCCGCTGTCGTGACTGCTGTTTCTCAGTTACATTAGACAAATATTAAGGCGGTAACTTAAAATATGTTCACATTATTAAAAATTCACCGCTCAGAAATTACAGTGCCAGTTGATGTTTCGTAATTGGGTAAAATATGGTCGTTTAACAAAGAAGAATCAACCAGTTAGCACTACCAAACGGATCAACAGATAATACGATCTTCCTTGCAAGTAATACAAGCATTCACCGCTGGTAGATTTTGGGGCCCTAAAAGATTGTAATGAAGAATAATAGTATATTTTCAGTAATCGCTGATTTTTTAGATTATGAATTGTCAGCCCGTGCACTCAGCCTAGTGACTAGGATTTCACGTTCTCTCGGCTGTAATAAATCTTTTGAGTTGTAGCGCCGTGTAATCTGGTAGAAGCTTATTAACATTTCGAATGTAGTTGCTGCTTCCATCATCACGGCTATGAGTCATCGCCCTGATAATGGATATTTGAAACGATGGCAAACGTCTACCAGACTACACGGCGCTACTACCCAGCAGACAGTCATCTTAAGTCTAGTGAGGTTACACAGTTACTGGAAATCATTATTTTCGCAAACAAAACTTTCTGATGAAACGCTATCACATGGTTCTGACTATCAAATAGCCTAAATAATGAGGCTGATTAAGGACAGTTGTAAAATCCAAACACTGGCCGCTAATTAAAGGTACTTCGAATTAAATTAATATAACTCATTTCTTTAAATGTCATATAATATGCAAATGAGGATACTTCTGAGTAAACTTCGATAGAAATTAAGCGTATCATTTTACGTTAGAATGCAACGTGTTAATTAAATTAGAGGCAGAATTATAGCGTCGGGATTTGTGGGCTTGCTGAATGTATCGCTCCAGGACTTTCGATCTGAAATCTAAAGATTTATTGATGCCATGAATGTCCTTGAAGAAATCACAACATAATATTCGATTGTTTAAACAAATAAGTGAAGTTTCTAGGAGAATTGATGATTTCAATTTCCCTTCAAACATATCAGTCTGCAGAGTGAGACTATATAGAACAATAGCATTATACAGCTGCTTCATTGACAAACCTAAACGTAACTGTCATTCCCCAGGTACTGGCTGGAACTGCATGACTCACCGCCAAGTTTTATCAAGTTCTCCCGTTACGAATCAAATACCGCTCTATATTTTTCAAAGATCTATTATCTTAGAAAGATCACAGTTTTATGCTAGGTGTCAGAAGTGTAGCTTTTATCACAGGGTTCGCACAAGCGTAACATTACTGTTAGTAACACAAAAAAAAATGTCTAACTGGAATGTCCTCCAGTAGCATTATATTGGAACCAGTTTGATAACAACATTTTAGGATTTGAGGTTTTCACGGCAGTTAGTCTGAAGATGGCTGTCTTCCGGTCTGTTGCGCCGTGGAGTTTGGCAGGAGTTTACCGACGTGTCAGAGGTCCTTGGGCGATGAGTAAGCGCGGTTTGCTGACCGCCGTCAAGACCACAAATCCTACATTACCAAGTCCCTGGTAGCAGAACTCTCAGGTCCAACACCGACTGAATCAAAAACCCCGCTACCAGACATGATCTTGAGCCAGCTCCATCCATTTACCATCCTCACAGCCCACCTACATAAGATCCATCTCGATATTATTTTCCATCTCCTTCTTGGTCTGCCCAAGAGGCGTTTTGCAGAATTTCCTACCAAAAGTCTGTCTGCGTCCCTTGCCTTGCATACGCACTTTATGTCCAGTCTATCGGAGCCTCCTACATTTCACTATCTCCGCTGTGCCATTCATGCACTCGTCTTGCAATCTTCTAAATCACTCACTTATTTAATCCTTCCTTGGTCCAGACATCTTCCTGACCACCTTGTTTTCAAACACATGTAACCTACTTTTTATCTTCAAGGAAAAAAGCAGAGTTCACAACCGCGCATGAGAAAACACAAAATTATTGATTTATATATTCTGATCTTTAGTGTTGTGGACCTGATGTGACCTAACTTAATCAGAGCAGCTGACCCTTCTATCCACAGCAATAACGAGTTTGTCAAACAGCTGAGCACTGGGCTCTCATCTTTATTCGCAATTTATTTAAAGACGCTTCCAGTACATAAGCATATATAGCATCAAATGATAAGATTATAGTGAATAATAAATTTTAAAGGATATGGAAGGAGACGGTCGTGGCCTAATTTAAAGTACTACTCCGGCATTTCGGTACTGGGACCTTAATCACTTCTCTGTTTCATTTGTAATCATTTTTACTCATCCAGTCAAATTTAATTTCGTGGTTGGGTTTCTGGATGTACAGGAGGGGTCGGTTTGGACTGTCGAACCAAAACCCCCCCAGTTTCTCGCTCGTTTCCTCTCTCCCCTCAAGCAGCACGTAGTCGAAAGGGGCTTCCGTGAGTTCCGCATCGTCCACGACTTTCTGTTATCATCAACAGTTGACTCCTATCGACGTTACAAAAGAAATAGTTAGAAGGCATCGATAAATAAATTATCACGATTGTATCTGTCGGCAGTGGAAAGTCTCTCAGTCACTCAAGCTTCTTGTTTTCAATCCGCACAGTCCAGAGTGTCTTGGGATTTAATTCGGTAGCCATGACGAGTGTAGGCGTACACGAACATCTCTCGGTTATTTCCAAACCTGGTGACCTTTAAGGGGAGGATATCGCTGATGGAAATTACATGCAGCAGGAAATAATTGATTTGTGGCGTTGCTGATTTTTACATCATGGCTTCGCTGCGGATGCATTATGCCGATAAACTTATTTTCATGTCGTCATGCGTTTTAATGTAAGTCGATTCTACTTTCCACTGTTTATATAATTAGTAATATTAGATTTATTGAGAAATATACGTATATTTAAATAAATTTTGATGTTTTTTGTGACACACATTTTCTGCTCTGGCTATTATTTTATGTAATGTGTGATGTACGATTTGAGGTTTCCACGGCGGTGAGTCCGAAGATGGCTGTCTCCTGGGTTGTTGCGTCGTGTGGTCTGGTTGAAGTTAATATGTGATGCAACAGAATTATTATGATGTGTTACTTTAACCGTACTATGAAATGACGTACCGGATCTAGCTGAGAAGATTATATTCGTATGTATTACGTTCTGTGAAAAAATAATGGCGGAATTTCTTTGTTATATCCAAATCTTAATGCATAAAGCGGTCAGATCATTTACAGGAAGTTATCATTTTCAGTACCTATGTTGTTTACATATTCTGAACAAAATTGTTCCCGGAAATAACTAAAGAACTCCATCGAGAGAACTCTTATACAAAAAGGTCAGTTGGACTAATATTCGCAGAATCAATGGAACCAGAAGGCTATGAAAACTGTTGTAGTTTTTATAAACTTTGTTTACATCAATATTGTAAGACAGATGGGTTGTTTATAGTTTAATTTGTTAGGAGAAACTTAAAGAATGGCTTTAGAGCAGATGTCCACCAGTTTCTCGAAAACACACTTGAGTCCTGACATTTTGTTACCAGGCATTTCCTTATCAAGAAAAATAGCAAACGGTTTCGATTGGAAGCAATGTTCGAGATTGAACACTCATTCTGCTCATTAGTACATCGCATTCTCATCTGTACAGCAGTTGCTTAACTGTGAGCCTAGGAAACTTGGCGACCTTGAACCGAGTGTTACAGGGGGAGATTGGGCCAGTCTATTATACGGGAGTGGATTTAATTTTTCTATTTTAGTAAGCCATTGGTGTTTAACTACTTTTTAAAATGGTGCACTCTGCTGTTACGACTATTAAAATTGTCATAACACTTCTATATACATTTTATTCCGACGTCGAATACCTAACGGTCGTGTTTCTGTCAATTGACCTTAGAATATCACTCCAAACAATTAAAGAAAACATCGTGCAATTGCGGTAACATTAAACATCTGCAGGAAGGCGGCTCTACCAACAGTAGCTGGTGTCTAGCTCTGCCAGGAATATAAACAGTAATAATTAACCTGTGTGAGATTGTTAATTATGAATACTGTAGAAGAGAGGCCACAGAAACTGCGCTGATGTCGTCGAGAGTATCGAGGGCAAAATTGTTGTGGTTTATTAGAATTACGGTTTGCACAAAATATTGATTAAACTCGGAATCGGTACGCGCTTTTCGATGTGGGGCTAATACGAATGAAGCTCAGATAGGATCCTGGGAAGCAACTGAGAGGCGGTGACCAATTATTTATTTATTTATTGAATACCCTGGTGAAGATGTGTTCGACAAACCGAGGTTTTATTAATAGGTATAACGTGTGAAGGGCGAACACTGATGCTTTAGCATTTAATGTTAAAGAAATATTAAATGTCCACAACTCTTCGTCCCTGAGTCCGTAAAATGAAAATGAGAGGAACGATTGCAAGCCCCCAGTGGGGATGACAAGCCAAACGAGCAGGAACAAAGGCCATAGTTAGAATATAACATTTAAAAATTAGGGTTCAAACCACAACAAACAAAGTCAAATATCTTCTTCATTAAAATAATTATACTTACAGGATATGACCATAACCAAAGTTTCCTATAAGCAACATAGTATTCATTTCTTTTATGTGGTTCTACTGTTCTTGGAGAACGTGGTCCGCCTCCTTATGTACGACAGCGAGTCGCTGAGAAAGGACGAATGATTGCGGGCCACGTTCTCACAGGTTGGAAACCCTTGATGCAAACTATGCTTGTAGTAGGATATAAACAGTCGTAAGGCAAATACGGACAAGCGACGTAGTTCCTGTGCAGGCGTTGAGAAATCACTGGGCAATTAAACGCTGCGCTTATTGGTAATTATGCACTGCACCTGGTAAAATTAAAACGTAACTGGTTTTATAGTAACACAGAGGGAACTTGGAATTTAGATTGCTTTTCCAGGCGATAAAAATGTAATTGAAACAAGTTAAACTTCATATTTGAAATTATTGCAAACTCGACAAACGTTTGTTCGCGGATAAAATTTAATTACCAGCAGGTTTTAATGGCCTTTAAATAATTTTCTGCTATGTTAATTAGTCGGACTGAAAACAGTCCATACCTGACCTCAGTCATTCCTGTGAGTTACACTGAGCACTGCATGTAAATTTACCTTAATCAGCACTGCCAAAATGTTTTTGAAATTAGGCCTGTGTTACGCTTTGTGTAAGTGAAGAATTTACAAACGACATAGGGCAAAGGCTTTCTTAAGAAGCTGACAGAACAAGAACAAGCCTTTATGGAACGCAAATTTGTATTACAATTTTTACAAATTGCCGTCACTTTTTCCTGTACAGAGAGAAATTAATCCAGCCCACACATACCCACCCACCGACATTCTCACATCTACATCTAGGTCTCCAATGTGGTTTTATCCCGTCAGGCTTTCAACCAAAGTTTTGTATGCATTTGTCATATCACACATTCATGGCACGTCTCATCCTTCTTGACTTAATTATCCTGACACTATTTAATGAAGAGCTCAAATTGTGAAACTCCCCGTTATTTAATATTCGACAACTTTTTTTCACTTCATCGTTCCGAGGACCAGATAATTGTGTTGACCGCACTCTCAGTTCGAATTCTAGCTTTTTATTGAAATACTGAATTCATATTCGTGCAAAACATGTAAAATAATGATTATGTATGCTTTATTTTTCACACTTCCTGATAGCAGGTATTAGGACAAAAGTTTATGTACTGGGTAATAGCAAAAATTTCCTTCGTTCGATTTCCGGGAAGGTGTGATTACTTCCTTCACCATCTGCAGACAGTCTCTGGAGCCTACGCAGTAGGTGCAGGGGTTCTTTCGTTAAGGGCAAAACAGGCGGAGCGAGAAGCTATTCTGCGCAGTGGCGAGATTAAGAATGCACGGAGTGAATAACTCCACCACCCCATACGTCTTCATGATGTTGTGCTTAAGGTTGCATATGCAGGAGGAACAACTTCGTTGGGTAAGCATGTAAGTCGTGCGGCCAGCCACCAGGCTTACCACCTGTTCATGCATCTACATTCCTTTTTATGGTCCTACAATACATTCCACAAGCCCTCTGTACAAGTTCATGGACTGTGCGGAAATTCTCTCCTGCTCCCAAGTGTATAATTAAATTACGGCAAGAAATTAGTAAGGATCCAAGATGAAGAAACGAGAAGGCAGATAGTGTGAATTATGGCTTCATGTTCTGGTGGATTTTGATCTCATGCATTGAACATGAAGCGGGAGAAAGGAAAAGCGATTAAAGTGAACGTTGCAAACCAGCGGTCTGCTTTTTATATGCTCGAGAGTTCTGAGTTCGATTCCGCACAAGCGACCCCGAGATGAACATAAGCCAGACAGTTGGTACCTCTTCTGGTTCACGAGGCTTGTATATGCTACGGAAGGAGATAGGACTTTATTATGATCAGCACATTTCTTATTCAAAATTTATAATTGAATTTAAACTGGAAAATCGTATATTTTATTTTGGATACGCGAACTATTGGAGATTGGCATCGGGCGAGACTCAAAGGCGCCTTGCGCCTGCTTCAGACAATGGGATTTACAGTAAATATCTGCCTTTAACACATTTGCATTTTACTGCGACCATCTGCAAAATTTTTGTTATTGGGAAATCCGGTCATAATGTGGTGGCCAGCTGTGAGTTTTAAACAGACTCCCAGCTATGAAACCACTTCATTCGAATAAAGATTAAATCTGACGATAGGAAATTTGCACCTTTTAAGAGTTTTGGGCCGAGCTGCCATCAACACCTTGTGTTCGTTTGGGAGTATGACCTCGAATCGCTTTGGCTTCGATTTTCAGGAGCAGCAGACATGTTTGTTTGCAGCTCCTGTTCCAAATTTCTTTATTCTAGTCAGTAATAATAAACTGTTTTAAATCTGACTTTACTATTCCGGAAATATTAAAAGTACTTGAATTAAACAAATATAGTACGTCGGTAAACTTTGTGTTAGTGCAATCTGAGATGATAAACAACATATCACATCAAGAAGCTACTTTTCTTTGCTATCGACATGCGCCTGCTATATCATCATCATCACCAAGATAAGCCACGAGAACTATCATCTGACTTGTACATTCCGTTACTAGACTCGACTACCAGAACATGTTGCAATCTGCCCCGTTTCACTGGGGGACTAAACCCTTCAGATTACGCAGATTTAAAACAACTTATAACACTTTCGGTACTCAAGTGCAGCGTTATACTATATGAAACGTAGATAAGTTGTTTGACATTGAAAAGAATAAGTAAAATTTACTCACAATGTGCCAGAAATTAAGAACTGCCACAGAAAATGACTCAATAAGAATAAACTCTACTGCTCGCTGTCGGAAGCACTCTGGCACATCGTCCCCTACTTGAGTACATGAATCACGGTAAATTGTTAACAATAAACTTTCTATTATGTTCCATTATATACATGTCTAGAAGCACTTCGTTGAAAGAAAACGTGTCTGGAACAGAAAATGCTTTGTGGCCCTTGGAATTCTGCTTTAAGCAGCTGTTATTGTAGTAGCAGTAATTACGTGGTTATGCAAAAAGACTTACCATGTTGCTCATCAAGCGTACCGCCCGGGATGTCCCGTTAGGCTGGACGGACCCCGTTTAGTAAAGACAAGACGCGGTTAGACAGGAATGTGTCAGCTCAAAACGAGAGAGGACGCGCTCATTCCACGGTTATCAAAGCACACAGATTAGTCACTTACGAATAGGATGAGGACAATGATGTTGCAGGTTAGGTTAGGTTATGGGACGGCTGTGTAAGGATGTACGGCTTCATCTATTTATTCAGGATAGGTACCATAAAATACCTAACAAAATTTAATTACTGAACTGAGGTCCGAACGAAAGAAATTTTAGTTTCAGCGAATGAAGGCGGAACGGTTTATCGGGTACAAAATTTACGCAATGGAATGACCAAAAGTGCTACTAATTGTAAGTAACAGAAGAAGTTTGCGTGTTGTAGCCTAATTTGTAAGAATTTCACATTAATACTTCAATTCGGATTTTCATGAAATTTGATAATGGAAATTTTTGGTTAAAATCAAACGGCGATAATGGAAACTTTGAATGTCAACGTAGATGCGTTTCCGAGGCCGCAAGTGAATGGATGGCAGGTGATCTTGGTTACTGTGATACCTTGATTAAAGATCAAATTCTGGCGAACGCTCAGGAACTGATGCTATTTGCGTACATTTTTCTAACTTATGTTACATTTTAAATGTCGTCACTGTAAAATAATTGGAGTAGCTTACATTTTAATGTGTGATTAACTGACATTTATTTGTTGGAGTGATGATATTTTGCACATTTTGTGAAACCGAATTTAATTACTCAGGTTTTTGTCAGGTGTGTGTATTTTTATTAGAAAATCTGAGTTGTTGGCAAGAAATTAGTTACGTTGTAAAGAAAATTACGAAAGTTTTTAAAGGATGTGAAACTTAACACACTGTATATATCTTAACTGCATATTCTAAAATCAAGTTATTAAGCTCCTTTCGTAGAAAAACCTCAAAACATTTTATCCAGCCGGTTTGCCTCATCACCAAAGAGTACGAGAGGAATATAAATGCCTCAAAATACTGACTGAGTTTAACTTTGAAGGTATAATGTCAGTCTCTGAACCGCAAAACACTTTCATAAAGCAACCAAATAAATGTATCCCGTGTCAGGACGTCGCCTAATACTGTCAAAAGCAAAAAGCAGAAAAGACACTTTATATATGTCTCATTCGCGTATCTAACCGGCTTGAGTTCCTGTTTAAAAGAAGATGTGACCTGTCTTGTCTAATTAGCCAGTGTCTGAGGCTGTCGTGTGTTGTGACTAACCCAGCGTTTTGCTCGGTGTGTGCGCCATGACTGTTTTACGTTGGAAGTTAATAAGTTGCTGGTACATCCATTAAGTAATAATACGCCAATGTTATAAAATATATGCATTTACTTCTCCGTAGCATAGAATTGCTGCATCTTTTAAGTACACTCTGATCAAATAGAATTGAAAAATTGCGTTTCTGTGACACAAGAAGATACTTCACTTCCAATTACGTCGGAAACTGAAAGCTTGTTTCACCAATCGATTTCACGTGTCATAGGATGTTGTTTTAGCACTGTAAGCTGCAGAGTGAAGGACAAATTGCTGTAGACAGGCTGAGGTCCATTTATGTCCATTGTGGTCATCTTGGTTGTGAAGCCATGTAGAAAGAATAATATTTACTTTCCAAACCACAACTTAAATACATACGGAAATAAGTATCCAAGTAGATATTGCTCAGATAGGGCTAGATATTTAGACATTTTTTGGCACAGAAGCACTGCCAAGGTCCTTCAACCAACAGCAGTAAGAACTTTCGAACGTGGATCTTAACCATCGTAATATTTTCCTGAGTTAACACAAAAATTCAATCCTCACCGAAAAATAATATAAAAATAATCAATTGCTAATAAACATAGATTGCGTTTTTATTATTTTTTACTGTTATAAATGACATTGTGGAAAGTACTATGAATGTATGAAACGTTCACTTTGTCAGGCACTAAAAAACTCAAAAAAAAAATTAAAAGTTACAACAGCAGATCCAAGACACGAAGTTATTCTTGAGAAGCTGGAAGTTACATTTATGGACCCGTAGGTTATCACAAGAGACCGCAACTGCTCCCATTTCGGAGCCAAATGTATCTAATTCACATCCATATTTAATGTTCCTGCAAGATTAATTGCAACGCAATCCTTCCCTCCACTCATACGACTAGCATGTCATCTCTTCCCTGCCATTCCTTCAACAACAATCTTACGTCTTCACTATTTCTGCCATACGTGTTACGTACGCATTCGTCGTCCATGATGTGATGACCGTCTCGATTTGAATAGACCTACTGCTCGACTACCAGAAGATATGTTCTGTAAGGTTAGATTAGGTAACCAAAGACGGCATTTTAACTCCAGACTCTTTTAGCCTCCGTCACATTTGACGGCAATCCGACAGGCAGCTACAACGTATGCATCAAACAGCGACACAAATCTAATCCACCTTCTATCGAAATAAAATTGATTAAATAAAAATTATGGGCCATGTTTTAAGACGTTTATTCCACCCCTCTTAGAAAAATTAACCACTAAAATGATTTAACATGGCGTTCAGTAATTTTGGTATTATCCTTTGCCCGACACTCCTGAAACACCTGTTTAACTGTCAAAATATTCGCCACCAAAATTGATTTTTTATCACAATTAATTATCTAAATTTATTTAGAAATTGGCAGAAGTTGCCGACAGATGTGAAGTAATTCAAGAAACTTACCAACTTCAGCAATCGCTTAATGGCTTTGTGAGTTACATAATGGGAAAGGAATATAAGAGATGAACTTTAAGAAAGCGTCCTATTCATATTTGGCTCTCTAATCCAACAAATTGGCGTCATGTGAAAAGACAGGAAGTTCGTTAATGCTCACTCTTAGTCCACACTTTGAAATAAATGTAACTATGGCATTTACAAAGCATCTTTGTGGAGAAACTTGACTTGTCTCATTTAGTTTCAAAAGATGAATAGAATTTATACGTCAGTTGTTAATGTAGGACTCAAAATTAGAAACACGTGGCGAATGAGTTATCTGAACTCTGCGTGTGTGTACTTTAACCATAGTGAGTAATTTTTTTTTTTTTGGTTGTCGGTAGCGCTGTCAAAAACTTGCTACACAATGCACGTGGACGTATTTATCAATTAATATTTAAAACAGTTTAACAGTTCACTTGTATGTGTGCCAGTGATATAATTTGGAGGAAATAACGTAATCTCCGGTACTAACTTCAATGCTCTTGTACATTTCGCGAAGAAATGAGACGCAGAGCTGCTTGTTACATGATGACTTGTGTTCGCCTCGTTTGCTATCTTTCAAAATTGCAGTAACAGCGTGGAAAGAAGGAAGATTATCTGATTTTGAAAGACAAGAAGGTGGAATTGCGTTAGATGAAGGAATTCTTTCAGTAGAATATAATATTAAAATAGCCGAGAGACGGACCCGTTCCTCAAGTCTCCACTCATGAGTGTTGGGCGTTTGGCAAATGCGATGGTAAAGACGGACGGACGTAAGCAGTCACATCTGCGTGCATCATGAATTCTGACCTGCAAATCCTCTCGTGTGATGCTGGCTGCCTCATTTACTGATCCATCAGTCACGCAATTTTATTTCTCTGTGGTGTACCCCTGCAGTTAGTGTTCACTTTGTGACCGCACAGACTGCACTGTTATGGGTGAGAGGGTTGTGTTGTGTTGGGGGAGGGGGGTTGTTGCCCCGCCAGGGATCTCCAAAACAAGTTATTATGAATAATGAACCTCAGGCTGTTTTCCCACCCCCATTCCTCTGTTCTCCACAAGCTGCACAGAAACTTGGGCTCTCGACTGCCTTTTGAAGACTAAACACACCGTTCCGAAACACAAAGAGTGAGGCTGACATTGCTACAAGAGAAAGACAATGGAACAAGTAGGGCCAAGACGTGTAGGAAGCCAGTTGGGATATGCAATGAATTATTTGCGACATCCATTTATGGGGATTAGCATTCATTCTGCTCCATCCATTTTCATTCTTACCCAAATTGGTGGAACGCCATGCGCTAAGGGGCTGCATGAGAAGGATGAATACTCTCTATGGGGGATGAAACACATTCTCTGTTGCAATAGTGAGTTCTGGCTTCATTACTCACGGCACAGCTGACCCCCACCCACTTGCGAAAGTTCTCAGAAAGCAAATATTTCTGTGTGGTGTTTGGTTAGTAAATTCTGGTGCAGAGACAGGACTTCAGATGTGATTCAACTTCTACAACTCAATGAATGTGTCGTCATTAAGGTATCTACAGATGAGAATATTTCATCTGGCTTCCGACCAAAATGACGTCCATTAATTTTCTGTACCGATTTGAACAACAATTTTAATGTTTGTGGAACAAAGTTTAAATGAAATTCAAATTTGAAATTTTCGCTGACAAGAACTTGAATGTATATGTCTAAAATGAACGTGGACATTACTAAAATATGAAAACATCCTCTTAAATAAACTAAAATTTTAATTTTTAAATACATCCGCATTTATCCATGTAACGGACAGGCCTACGAAATGTAAAACTTAATAAGGGGAAGGAATTATGTCGTAGGTATAAACGTGAAACGCGACTTGTACTTTTGTTCCACCTTATCTTCTGTTTGCTTTTATTTCTAGACGAATTTTCCGTTCTCCAGCTCAACTAGAGATACCGAATCTGGCAAGCTTAGCAGACCACCTCTTTGTAGTACCAATACCCGCCTTCACACACACCAGACGCGGTGCGTGTATAAAATGTGTCAACAACAGGGGCAGTAATTAAAGGTCATGGCCTTAAAACGTCACTTCCTTCAGCCTCCTTAAGGTGAACATTCAAGAAGAAGCAGAGTTTGTTTCCATAAGCATTAAAATCTTGACAGCGTGCTGACACACCCCACAACATTTACATAACAGTCATTAAGACCAAGCAGTATTCATAACTACTAACCAAGCGACGAAATGAAATTCAACCCAGCAGAAACAATATGCATGTAACATAACACAAAAAGACCATTATACAACAGTGTTCAGTAGACTGGATACATGATGGTGTAGTTAACGCTACAAGAGAATAGTTGGTTGTGCTAAAACCACAAAGAATCATTAGTATTTTGTTTATGACGAGTTACGCGGAATGAAAAAGTCATTATGTTGGCCGTGCGCTGGCTACATCAGATACAACGTATAAAAGTTGTTAAATAGAATTAGGTAATGATTTGATGACGCTGAGGTAACTGCTGCAAATATTTAGGAATAAATGACGTTACGGTGTGTTTATATATGGTGAACATGTGTGAATACGGGAGGAATGGTTACGGCTGCCTTATGGGCAAATGCATCCCCTCATTTCTTTAGGATGGCAAGAAAATAAGTTACTGAAAATTTTAATGATGCCCATCTGTTTGAAATGAAAGAGAAAAATTATGGAGAAATCCTTCAAATATTCGAAATAGGTACCTCCAGAATACGTCATTGCCGTCCCCTGAAACAACCTGTTCAGTGGCACACAGTATTTGTGGTAAATAAAAATACCATTATATCTCAACAAGACTTTCAGCGCAATTAGGCACGAGTGATATAGAAAAGGGATTATGAATTGTGATTCAGTGTTGCTTTTCATTAATTTGGTACGCCATACGGACATAGACGAGAAGTACAAAATGTAGATACACACTGGGCCCGGAAGCCCATTGAATTTTATAAGTGTTGCAAATATTTTGGACCGTACAGATCGCACATATACCAGCATGTAAACGTGTCGACTCTTGAAACAGTTGTCTTCCGGTAACAGGTAGCCAAGGGAATGAATTTTGAGTAGCGATTCGTGGGGTGTTAACTCTGCTACGCTAAGAAAGTAACTCCGAGACCACCATATGTTAGAATAACTCTACAAACCGAATTCATTTAAAAACACAAGGAATTACTACTACGCGGGATAATAATCTTTTCCTCAGAAATGTTTCAGTATCCAAATGAAGGTACGAATCACCTCGAATCCTATTTCCTTAGGTTCTTGTAGAGGAGTAACTTCCCTACGTCCAAAATCATAACAGAACACTCAGCTGGTTACAGTACTACTAACCCAGACAAGCTCCATCTTGTGAAAGAAATATCCAAACAAGAATTTCTGAACACGTGTTACATATAAAATTAAAATGGATGTATCTCGAAGTAGAGATGTTTTCGGACCAATGTATATTTGCATTATTTACAAATCACTCCGTATAAAAGAAGAGTTACAAACTATAGAAAACCTTATTTGCGAACGTGCAATTTTAGAGTGTACTGTTGCACGAAAATATTTACGAAGCAAGCTGTCTGAAAAATTTCCAATTTCTCGCACACAACTTCGCGTGTGTTTAATGAAACGCTCCTGAAAGCTCGCACGAAGAACCAAAACGCGGAAAAAAGGTTTTAATGCAATGAACTGATGGAGTGTTTGCTTGCTAATAGTAAAAAGTCACTGCGTGTTGACCCAGAACATTTAAAACGACAGTTTGTCTTTAGCCTCTAAAGTAACCCATTTTCACCAAACTAGAGCTTTGACGAAAAAATGTTTCTTTGTCGGAGGAAGGCGTAGAATGAACTTAATTCTTATTCTTAACATTTTCGAAACGTTTCTATGCGTCGTTGCTGCATGTGGGGACGTCGTTTTGTAGCTTATGGAATTCTGTATCGATAGGTTATGAAAACCGTGAATTTCGAAAATGAATTCTTTTATCGGTTAACGGTGTTACAGATAACTCAGATATATAATAAATTAAGCACTGGAAGTATATATTAATTTAATTTTTAGTTTTCACTGTTGGTCATTCATTTAATCGTTCCTAGTAACCAATTGGAAGGTCTCCCCATGTTTTCTGAAGTAAACTCACCTCCAGTATTTTAATAGACTGTTTTGAAATTAACAAGAGTTATTTTATTCAACTAAGAAACTGCGTCATATAGTATTTCTATTTGTCAAGAAATATCTATATCGAATTTTACTTTTATATTAATTTATCGGTACAAATTTTCATCCCTATGTAAATTGCCACTTTTGTGGCCAGAAACAACGAAGGTACGTATTCTGCCTCAGTTGTTACAGAAGCGGATTTTGAGAACGTCCGTCGAGGCGAATCTGTGTATCTGAGGACCGTAAGAATAAAATACAAGATCAGAGGGGCAGGAGGTGAAGACGTGTATACTGGCCGCACTATGAACGCTATTTTCTAGCGGCGGTAATTTGTGGCTTGTTGTTTCATTTCCTTGGTCAATAATTTCTCTGGTTAACGTAGTGTTTGCGTTAGATCTTCATCTACCCACAAGTTAGTGATCTTTCTTGTCTTAAGATCGTCTCAACAGCAAATTCCTTCTTTTTTTTACACCAACTCCAGTCATATTCACGATCATGTTCTCCGACGACTGGAGGTAAAACTCCACGCATTCTTGACATGAACAAATTAAATTTAATATCAAGTTTCGAGCTAACGCCACGTTCCTTTCTGGGAGGTTTGGTGAGCCCGAAACTTAGTGGTTAATAGAAAATATCTACTTCTGCCAGAAATCAACAGCAGGGCCTTTTCTGTACTGTGCATTTGACTGTAACATTTGGTAAACTAAATGAATTACTGATCGACGAACTATTGATCGGCAGACGAACGAAATTAGTGCCTACGTGACTGTCTGGAGGTCGTTCCTTATCTTACATACAAAAGTACACCGAAGAATCCATACAAGTTCGAAGCCGTATTTGTATTACGTTTTGAAAAATGAGCTTCTGTTCCATTTATTTAACCTTCGTGTTATGTAACATAACATGTTAATGGAAAGTATAATTTATGTGAGTGTTGCGTTTTCCTATATCTTCATTACGGCAAAACAAACAAAACTTAACGATGTGTAATTCATTCAAACGAACCCAACAAACTTCTTCTTTTGATTACATCCATTCGTTACCGCTCGACTTACAATGCAAACGAATAAAAATGAATCAATACAAAACAGGAGCCGAGCGTTGCTGTGCGTTGTGTGTTTACGTAAACCAAGGGGGAGTTCTGAAACTACAACCTGAGGGCTGAAACGAGACGGAACTACATTTGGTCACCGCGAGATAGGGTAATGGCGTTACCTTCCACTTGTGCAGGAGAAGACAGTGAAACGTCTGGCAAATATAACCTCTACTTGACAGTAGTTTTATTAAGTTTCTTCTTACGCGTATCAAGATCTTTGCTTGTAGTTTACATAAAATACGCGCTGTATGTCGACGCTGCAGGTGTTTGAGAATCGGGTGTTGAGGAGGATATTTGGGCCTAAGAGGGAAGACGATGGGGCGTGGAGAAAACTGCACAATGACGAGCTTAAAAATCTGTACTCCTCCCCCAATATTGTCAGGGTGATTAAGTCGAGAAGAATGAGATGGGCGGGGCATGTAGCGCGCATGGATGGGACAAGAGGTGTGGAAGCCTGAGAGGAAGACACCGCTGGGGAGACCTAGACGTAGATGGGAGGATAATGTCAGGCGGGATCTATGGGAGATAGGAGTTGAAGGAGACTGGATTTTGTAGGCCCAGGACAGGGCTTTGGTTAATACGGTGATGAACCTTCGGGTTCCGTAAGCCATCTAGTTAGTTAGTTAGTTAGTTATGTCGACGCTGTGTAATATAAGCTATTGAGAGTCGTAAATAAACCACAGTGGTCTTAATAGAACAAATAAGATTCACTATGTGAGAAGCAAAGTGTCGTGCTCGCGAATATCTGTCTAACACTCGTATATAAGGAAACCGACTGCCATACTGAACCAAGTTCCCCGCGCGGAAATGCATAGCGGCCTCCATAAAATAACAAAACGGTACAACGAACTGCAATTTATCTTGTTGCGTAGAAAACATTTCTCAAATATCAAGATAACACACCATAACCATCGCTTTCACGGTCTGTTTTAACTTGGCACTGCTAGGGATTTCTTTTTATAAAAATCAGTTGAAGGCGTGTGTAAATGTTGAAGCTGTTCCCAACACAGAAGTGGGTGGGAGGAGAACACCAAAATGTATGCAAATAAGCAGAGGACAAGTCTTTTCAGCGCATTATCAACAGCAGAGTTTGCGAAAGGTAAACTTCACGCAGTATATGAAATATTTCCCAACGCTTGGGACGTGTTAGAATGTTCATGTATGCTGAAATTCTTCATGCTTAATGCAGGCAATGGAATGAACAATTCAGAAAAGACAAAAATTAATGCGAATACCTTTATAAGCAGATGCCGACAACCGAATAGGGGTGGTCCTCCACTTTGGAGATTGGGCGTTGTGCCAACAACCCTTCACCAGTAAAAACTTAATTTTGTTACTACTTGTGTCAAAGCGCCTTGCACGTGAACTGATTCTTTGGCAATGTAAAAGAGACATGAGAGATGGCACAAGGAATTTTAGGAGTCTCTAAAGGGTAGGTTCAATCAAGTATCCAGTGAGTTAGAGAATTACAAGATATATTTAGAGGGAATACAAGAGGTTAGGTGGCCAGGGGGTTATTTCAAATAGCAGAAAATTACTGACTGTGAGACTGATTGTAATAATTATCGAGGAATCTCCCTCTTATTATCTGGCGAGGTTGACTCCGTATGTCTATGAAATTATTGGGGAACTTCAGTGTGGGTTACATCGTGATGGATCTACAACTGATTACATTTTCTACATTCACCAGATAGTAGAGAAAAAGGAGTACAATGGGAGAGTCCATGAAATATTTACAGACTTCAAGAAAGCCTATGACTCGGCTAACCAGAAACTCTTTACAATATTTTGCTTTTAATTTGGTGTACTTAAAAGGCTAATCAGGCTAATTAAAACGTTTTAAAGTGAAACAAGTAGCAAAATTTGTGTAGGTAAACATTTGTCCCATTTATCTCCTATTCAGAGGGACCTGAAACAGGGAGGTGGCCTGTCGCCGCTGCTGTTAAATCTTGTATTAGAATATGCCATCAGAAACGTACAAGAAAAATCAGAGCGGCTTGGAATTAAATGGACCACATTAGCTTTTGGTCTATGCTGATGATATTAATCTGTTGGGCGATGATATAAATACAATACAAGCGAACACAGAAACACTCTTAAGGGCTAGTAGGGAAGTTGATCTAGAAAGAAATGCAGAAAGACACGGTATATGATAGTGTCTCGACGTCAGAATTCAGGACGGAACCAGCTAATGAATGGTTCGTAAGTGTGACAAAATTGTTGTTGACGTAGGAATCGGTGGAGCGAAATGGACGCAGCCAGGTCAGGATTGGGTCCGATGGCGGGATTTTGTGAACAAGGTGATGAACCTTCAGGTTCCATAAAGAAAGTGGGCTATTTGACAAGGCGGGTATATAATCGGCTTTTCAGAAAACTTCCTGCACCATAGAGCGAGTGATTTGCATCTACTACAGGCGCGCAACAAAAATCACTTGGGTCATTTGAAACAAAACTTTGAAAAATTTCTTTCCCCCGATGTGGGTGTGAAGTTTAAAGAATTCTGCCCGTTTTCTACGTCATTCTCAAAGTGTAATATTCGTTTGTTCCCAGGCTGTGTTCTACAAAGTCGAATGTTTCGAATAAATGCTAAGCG
This sequence comes from Zootermopsis nevadensis, assembly GCF_977971745.1. Classification (NCBI taxonomy): domain Eukaryota; kingdom Metazoa; phylum Arthropoda; class Insecta; order Blattodea; family Termopsidae; genus Zootermopsis; species Zootermopsis nevadensis. The sequence continues at coordinate 384,398 of NW_028259177.1, forward strand.
ACAAGAACTCGTTTTCCAGACGAATTTTAGCCGCTATGAAGTGTGGACAATGTCAGCCTTTTTCGTCTAAACAGAGCGGAGGATACTTTTAACTTTGCTAGCAACGTAATTTTTTATAGTCAGATAAAAAATTCCTCGCTGTTGTGTGAAACGTTTAGCTTGGAAGAATGTATTCTGAAGTAATTCCGCACGTTTATGAACTCAAAGATTTGATTTGCGTTTTAAAATAAATCTACCCATCCGGGAAGACTATATTATAAACCTTGCATATAAAATGTAAAGCTATAATTATTCACGAATCTTGATTTTATTTATCAGTCAGATACGTATATCTGGACGACTGGGGTTCGATCCCCGACGGGGTCAGAGGATTTTACCTCTAGCCTCTGCGTCCAGACCTGCTCTGGGGCACCTAGACGGATAGAAGTCGTCCGATTAAAATGTCCTGATGCAACAGGGGTTCATGGCGCTGAATTGTTCCCAGGAAAATTTAATTCCGTGAGATGAGATCTGTTAAAACAAATATAAATGCAGTTGTTAATCTTATTTTTTGTTGCATTCCTGCTTAAGTTTCGATTCCGTTTCTGTCCCCTATTAATGTTACGTATACTGATTTAAATTTGTCTTTTACATTCTCTGGTAGTATCTTTGGGTTGTATCTGAACAAGCCAATGTATTAATCAGTGATGGTGATGGTGCTTATATTAGTTTGACCTTACGAACGGTTCTTATCTGATGCGTCATTCGCGATGAACAGGTTTTGCACCAGTTCTTATGTCGTTAAAGCCTATTCGGCGTGTCATCGTTTACGTACAACTTGTAATTTGTATGAATCTTCAAATTATACAACACATTAATTTATTAAACATACTTAGGTTTAATTTTACTACTGATCAAGATACAAGTTCCTTACGCAAAAGTCCCTTTAGACTGGAGACTTTTGATGTTGTATGTAATGGTGAGCTGTGTGTTATACTTACTTACTGGGATACTGGGAACGACCCGTTCTTCAAGTGCCTGAGCACTGCGGGGTCCCATCTTTACGTTGGCTTGATCTATTAGACATTCGGTAGGACTCCTTAGACGAGGGATCGGCCCGTCGCAAGGCCACTACCTGTACACAGGACAGCACAACACAGGAAAACGCGGACAAACATCCATGCCTTAAGTGGGATTCGAACCCACGGTCCCAGTGACCATGCGACACAAGGCCCGCGCCTCGGACTACGCCCCTGTGTGTTATACGATACGTAATTAAACTGTTTTCTACAAAAGTTTTGTTGGAGGTGAAGGTTTGATTGAATAACAAATAATTCTGTTGTAATATATATAAATGTATATTTTGTATATGAAGTAATAACGGGCTGAATGCATAAATCAAAAGATAAAACGATTAAAACGACTACAGATTGATCAGTATTTTTACTCACAGATTTAATTAGTCAGGTTCCTAAATCTGGTCGTTTATGAGGTGGACCACATTTGCAGAATAACTAGAGCGGAAGAACAGAATTGAATCATTTTATGGGTTTTTATATAATATCCATGTCGCATTTTGTTACCATATTCTCTGGGCTGGGAAATATAAATGCCAGACTTTATGTGGACAAATCACTAAGCCTTATTACGGATTTTTTATCCATGTGAAAATGAGTTTTATAAGCCGTGCATTTGAAGGGCGTGAGACGGCTATCAAAACCTAAATGTTCTTAAGATTCTTATAAATCTGCGAGCTGTTAGTTTCAAGCAATACAGTTATAGCTGAAGATCTTACACATTGCCGAAATGTACCCATCAGTTCATGTGACAATAAACAAGCCAACTAAATATTTTAACGGAGAAATGCAGAGAATTTGTGATATTAAGTAAAATATTTCTTCGGGAAGATATTTTACAATGAGCTGGAAATTAGTCTACAAAAAATGATTATATACATAGGTCGAATTTCACACAGAGGCATGAATAAACCTTTAATGGGCATTTCAAAACATTTTGATTATTTAAATAATTAGTAATATCGACGGTTGTAGGAAATAGCTCTCTACAGAATCCCTATGTGTAGCTTTTGAAGCTTTATTACTATTTAGATTATTCAACAGAACGCGAGGAATTCAAATAGAGAAGCGTCATCCTTTATTCTTACAGCAGTCCATCAATTATTTCTTTTTCCCGGTTTAAACACATTTTAAAGTGAAAAGTAAAAGGTAAATGACTTTCATGCAAAACTTTTCTTGCGTGAGAAACCAATGTGAATCATTAGAGTGGATTTGGACGTACTGTAATATATTAATGCCTGAGACAGGTACTGAAGAAGGGACTACTTGTTCAGTCAAAAAGTGGCACAAGCCTCAATCTTTCTGATGGATTAGTGCCCTTGCTGTAGCACCATCTTCTAAAACTAGGAACGCTTCCTTGCCGTGGGTGACGCTACAGTTTTCTCGGGTGAAGGCGAAGGAACTTCCACGTCGCTCTTCAATAAGTTCAGTTTAAAATAATCCACTTAAATTTACACAATAATCTTTTAATTAGATTGTGCTTTGTATCATTGAATAAATATCAATATTAGAGAAACGAATTTCATTAAAATGTATCTTACAGTGGTATTGCGGCCTGCGGTGCAGAATTTGTGTTGTGAACTTTACAGACCTCGTTTGTGTAACACTACTGCCTTGTTTCAATGGCAAAGGACGCCCATGTCAATATTCTGTCATTTCAACGTCATACAATTTGGTCAGGAGTATTAAATAAACAAGCAATGACGAATTCGCAATGGTAGTATAGTAGCGGAGAAGTCGGGCGTAAAGTTTGATTTTTATATATATTATATATTAAATCTTGTCCGTCTAATCACAATAAATTCTTATTAAATATTAAAATATTACAATAATTAACATTTAAAATATTTAAAATATCAAATGATGTTTTTTTAAACGCATTTAGTTTGACAGCTATTCATGAGATGATAAAGTTGCGTCATATTGTGATATAATAAATTTGAAAAATTTGATATTTTAAATATTTTAAATGTTAATTATTGTAATATTTTAATATTTAATCAGAATTTATTGTGATTAGACGGACAAGATTTATTATATCACAATATGACGCAACTTTACCATCTCTTTGATTTTTATGTTAAAATTTCAATTTCTCGTCGAGTTCATTGTACCCTTCTCTAGTATACATAGATGCAGCAGTGGGTGTGGATAGATAAATAAATAGATAGAATCATTCAAAGAATTATTTCTCTCGCATACGTAGAACCATAAAGCCATTTTATTCTGAATGCACAGAGATTGCTCTCGTGTACTCGCTTATAGATAGGATCACACATATAAGCATCACATGTGCGTACAAAGATATACGCGTATCCTCATTACACTTACACGCGAACAGAAACGAAAAACAACAAAGCTGAAATCTGTAACAGTAGAAATAAAAGAGCAAATTACTTTAAAAGCTTACGACTTGTTTGTAATGGATCACTTTTCGTCCCGTACTATCAATTAGGGGAGAGGCCAAGCAGCTTAATGATCAATAATTAAGTTCAACACTGAAATTAATTTAAGTGGAGTAGACGGTTTGAGGTAGAAGATGTCTTCAACCAGGGGAGAGAAATGTAATTGTATTAACAAGTTTCATACTTTTGAGGCATTCTTTACGCTCTAGAGTGAGAGAAGAACACTTTATGGACCCGTCCATGTCTGTCTGTCTGTCTGTCACGATTCTCCATCTGGTGATAAACACCAGTACACGCCAAAGAGTTCCCTTTTCCAGTAATGTGAGTACCGGAAGAAACGTCACTACTCCTCAGACCCGAAACTAGTGTAAATTATTTTATTACTACTAAAACACTAGTTAGAGGGCAGCAGAACGAGATGTTGTTTTGTATATAAATAATATCGTTATTGCGTAGAGATAGCCACGGTGGTCTAGCGGTTAGAACGCTGGCCTTGTAATCCTGGGGTCTCGGGTTCGAATTTATAACTTGTGTTGGGCAAGGCCGTGGTCTAGGCAACACGGAGTTTTCCTCCGTGGCATCCCAACAATTACTCCATTCACACACAGAAGAAGGCAATGGCAAACCACTTCTGGATCATCTGCCAAGAACGTATATGAACAGGTCCCAGTCCGAGAAAAGGATGGAAGGATCCTGTTCATATGGACCTGTCGTCAGACAGAACTCTAAATAATAATAAGATGAGGTGGTCTAGCGGTTAGAACGCTGGCCTTGTAATCCTGGGGTCTCGGGTTCGAATTTATAACTTGTGTTGGGCAAGGCCGTGGTCTAGGCAACACGGAGTTTTCCTCCGTGGCATCCCAACAATTACTCCATTCACACACAGAAGAAGGCAATGGCAAACCACTTCTGGATCATCTGCCAAGAACGTATATGAACAAGTCCCAGTCCGAGAAGAGAAAAGGATGGAAGGATCCTGTTCATATGGACCTGTCGTCAGACAGAACACTAAATAATAATAAGATGAGGTGGTCTAGCGATCAGAACGCTGGCCTTGTAATCCTGGGGTCTCGGGTTCGAATTTATAACTTGTGTTGGACAAGGCCGTGGTCTAGGGAACGCGGAGTTTTCCTCCGTGGCATCCCAACAATTACTCCATTCACACACAGAAGAAGGCAATGGCAAACCACTTCTGGATCATCTGCCAAGAACGTATATGAACAGGTCCCAGTCCGAGAAGAGAAAAGGATGGAAGGATCCTGTTCATATGGACCTGTCGTCAGACAGAACACTAAATAATAATAAGATGAGGTGGTCTAGCGGTAGAACGCTGGCCTTGTAATCCTGGGGTCTCGGGTTCGAATTTATAACTTGTGTTGGACAAGGCCGTGGTCTAGGGAACACGGAGTTTTCCTCCGTGGCATCCCAACAATTACTCCATTCACACACAGAAGAAGGCAATGGCAAACCACTTCTGGATCATCTGCCAAGAACGTATATGAACAGGTCCCAGTCCGAGAAAAGGATGGAAGGATCCTGTTCATATGGACCTGTCGTCAGACAGAACTCTAAATAATAATAAGATGAGGTGGTCTAGCGGTTAGAACGCTGGCCTTGTAATCCTGGGGTCTCGGGTTCGAATTTATAACTTGTGTTGGGCAACGCCGTGGCCTAGGCAACACGGAGTTTTCCTCCGTGGCATCCCAACAATTACTCCATTCACACACAGAAGAAGGCAATGGCAAACCACTTCTGGATCATCTGCCAAGAACGTATATGAACAGGTCCCAGTCCGAGAAAAGGATGGAAGGATCCTGTTCATATGGACCTGTCGTCAGACAGAACTCTAAATAATAATAAGATGAGGTGGTCTAGCGGTTAGAACGCTGGCCTTGTAATCCTGGGGTCTCGGGTTCGAATTTATAACTTGTGTTGGGCAATGCCGTGGTCTAGGCAACACGGAGTTTTCCTCCGTGGCATCCCAACAATTACTCCATTCACACACAGAAGAAGGCAATGGCAAACCACTTCTGGATCATCTGCCAAGAACGTATATGAACAGGTCCCAGTCCGAGAAAAGGATGGAAGGATCCTGTTCATATGGACCTGTCGTCAGACAGAACTCTAAATAATAATAAGATGAGGTGGTCTAGCGGTTAGAACGCTGGCCTTGTAATCCTGGGGTCTCGGGTTCGAATTTATAACTTGTGTTGGGCAAGGCCGTGGTCTAGGCAACACGGAGTTTTCCTCCGTGGCATCCCAACAATTACTCCATTCACACACAGAAGAAGGCAATGGCAAACCACTTCTGGATCATCTGCCAAGAACGTATATGAACAAGTCCCAGTCCGAGAAGAGAAAAGGATGGAAGGATCCTGTTCATATGGACCTGTCGTCAGACAGAACACTAAATAATAATAAGATGAGGTGGTCTAGCGATCAGAACGCTGGCCTTGTAATCCTGGGGTCTCGGGTTCGAATTTATAACTTGTGTTGGACAAGGCCGTGGTCTAGGGAACGCGGAGTTTTCCTCCGTGGCATCCCAACAATTACTCCATTCACACACAGAAGAAGGCAATGGCAAACCACTTCTGGATCATCTGCCAAGAACGTATATGAACAGGTCCCAGTCCGAGAAGAGAAAAGGATGGAAGGATCCTGTTCATATGGACCTGTCGTCAGACAGAACACTAAATAATAATAAGATGAGGTGGTCTAGCGGTAGAACGCTGGCCTTGTAATCCTGGGGTCTCGGGTTCGAATTTATAACTTGTGTTGGACAAGGCCGTGGTCTAGGCAACACGGAGTTTTCCTCCGTGGCATCCCAACAATTACTCCATTCACACACAGAAGAAGGCAATGGCAAACCACTTCTGGATCATCTGCCAAGAACGTATATGAACAGGTCCCAGTCCGAGAAAAGGATGGAAGGATCCTGTTCATATGGACCTGTCGTCAGACAGAACTCTAAATAATAATAAGATGAGGTGGTCTAGCGGTTAGAACGCTGGCCTTGTAATCCTGGGGTCTCGGGTTCGAATTTATAACTTGTGTTGGGCAAGGCCGTGGTCTAGGCAACACGGAGTTTTCCTCCGTGGCATCCCAACAATTACTCCATTCACACACAGAAGAAGGCAATGGTAAACCACTTCTGGATCATCTGCCAAGAACGTATATGAACAGGTCCCAGTCCGAGAAGAGAAAAGGATGGAAGGATCCTGTTCATATGGACCTGTCGTCAGACAGAACACTAAATAATAATAAGATGAGGTGGTCTAGCGATCAGAACGCTGGCCTTGTAATCCTGGGGTCTCGGGTTCGAATTTATAACTTGTGTTGGACAAGGCCGTGGTCTAGGGAACGCGGAGTTTTCCTCCGTGGCATCCCAACAATTACTCCATTCACACACAGAAGAAGGCAATGGCAAACCACTTCTGGATCATCTGCCAAGAACGTATATGAACAGGTCCCAGTCCGAGAAGAGAAAAGGATGGAAGGATCCTGTTCATATGGACCTGTCGTCAGACAGAACACTAAATAATAATAAGATGAGGTGGTCTAGCGGTAGAACGCTGGCCTTGTAATCCTGGGGTCTCGGGTTCGAATTTATAACTTGTGTTGGACAAGGCCGTGGTCTAGGGAACACGGAGTTTTCCTCCGTGGCATCCCAACAATTACTCCATTCACACACAGAAGAAGGCAATGGCAAACCACTTCTGGATCATCTGCCAAGAACGTATATGAACAGGTCCCAGTCCGAGAAAAGGATGGAAGGATCCTGTTCATATGGACCTGTCGTCAGACAGAACACTAAATAATAATAAGTTTAGGTGGTCTAGCGGTAGAACGCTGGCCTTGTAATCCTGGGGTCTCGGGTTCGAATTTATAACTTGTGTTGGACAAGGCCGTGGTCTAGGGAACACGGAGTTTTCCTCCGTGGCATCCCAACAATTACTCCATTCACACACAGAAGAAGGCAATGGCAAACCACTTCTGGATCATCTGCCAAGAACGTATATGAACAGGTCCCAGTCCGAGAAAAGGATGGAAGGATCCTGTTCATATGGACCTGTCGTCAGACAGAACACTAAATAATAATAAGTTTAGGTGGTCTAGCGGTAGAACGCTGGCCTTGTAATCCTGGGGTCTCGGGTTCGAATTTATAACTTGTGTTGGACAAGGCCGTGGTCTAGGGAACACGGAGTTTTCCTCCGTGGCATCCCAACAATTACTCCATTCACACACAGAAGAAGGCAATGGCAAACCACTTCTGGATCATCTGCCAAGAACGTATATGAACAGGTCCCAGTCCGAGAAAAGGATGGAAGGATCCTGTTCATATGGACCTGTCGTCAAACAGAACTCTAAATAATAATAAGATGAGGTGGTCTAGCGGTTAGAACGCTGGCCTTGTAATCCTGGGTTCTCGGGTTCGAATTTATAACTTGTGTTGGGCAAGGCCGTGGTCTAGGCAACACGGAGTTTTCCTCCGTGGCATCCCAACAATTACTCCATTCACACACAGAAGAAGGCAATGGCAAACCACTTCTGGATCATCTGCCAAGAACGTATATGAACAAGTCCCAGTCCGAGAAAAGGATGGAAGGATCCTGTTCATATGGACCTGTCGTCAGACAGAACTCTAAATAATAATAAGATGAGGTGGTCTAGCGGTTAGAACGCTGGCCTTGTAATCCTGGGGTCTCGGGTTCGATTTTATAACTTGTGTTGGGCAAGGCCGTGGTCTAGGCAACACGGAGTTTTCCTCCGTGGCATCCCAACAATTACTCCATTCACACACAGAAGAAGGCAATGGCAAACCACTTCTGGATCATCTGCCAAGAACGTATATGAACAGGTCCCAGTCCGAGAAGAGAAAAGGATGGAAGGATCCTGTTCATATGGACCTGTCGTCAGACAGAACACTAAATAATAATAAGATGAGGTGGTCTAGCGATCAGAACGCTGGCCTTGTAATCCTGGGGTCTCGGGTTCGAATTTATAACTTGTGTTGGACAAGGCCGTGGTCTAGGGAACGCGGAGTTTTCCTCCGTGGCATCCCAACAATTACTCCATTCACACACAGAAGAAGGCAATGGCAAACCACTTCTGGATCATCTGCCAAGAACGTATATGAACAGGTCCCAGTCCGAGAAGAGAAAAGGATGGAAGGATCCTGTTCATATGGACCTGTCGTCAGACAGAACACTAAATAATAATAAGATGAGGTGGTCTAGCGGTAGAACGCTGGCCTTGTAATCCTGGGGTCTCGGGTTCGAATTTATAACTTGTGTTGGACAAGGCCGTGGTCTAGGCAACACGGCGTTTTCCTCCGTGGCATCCCAACAATTACTCCATTCACACACAGAAGAAGGCAATGGCAAACCACTTCTGGATCATCTGCCAAGAACGTATATGAACAGGTCCCAGTCCGAGAAAAGGATGGAAGGATCCTGTTCATATGGACCTGTCGTCAGACAGAACTCTAAATAATAATAAGATGAGGTGGTCTAGCGGTTAGAACGCTGGCCTTGTAATCCTGGGGTCTCGGGTTCGAATTTATAACTTGTGTTGGGCAAGGCCGTGGTCTAGGCAACACGGAGTTTTCCTCCGTGGCATCCCAACAATTACTCCATTCACACACAGAAGAAGGCAATGGCAAACCACTTCTGGATCATCTGCCAAGAACGTATATGAACAAGTCCCAGTCCGAGAAAAGGATGGAAGGATCCTGTTCATATGGACCTGTCGTCAGACAGAACTCTAAATAATAATAAGATGAGGTGGTCTAGCGGTTAGAACGCTGGCCTTGTAATCCTGGGGTCTCGGGTTCGATTTTATAACTTGTGTTGGGCAAGGCCGTGGTCTAGGCAACACGGAGTTTTCCTCCGTGGCATCCCAACAATTACTCCATTCACACACAGAAGAAGGCAATGGCAAACCACTTCTGGATCATCTGCCAAGAACGTATATGAACAGGTCCCAGTCCGAGAAGAGAAAAGGATGGAAGGATCCTGTTCATATGGACCTGTCGTCAGACAGAACACTAAATAATAATAAGATGAGGTGGTCTAGCGATCAGAACGCTGGCCTTGTAATCCTGGGGTCTCGGGTTCGAATTTATAACTTGTGTTGGACAAGGCCGTGGTCTAGGGAACGCGGAGTTTTCCTCCGTGGCATCCCAACAATTACTCCATTCACACACAGAAGAAGGCAATGGCAAACCACTTCTGGATCATCTGCCAAGAACGTATATGAACAGGTCCCAGTCCGAGAAGAGAAAAGGATGGAAGGATCCTGTTCATATGGACCTGTCGTCAGACAGAACACTTAATAATAATAAGATGAGGTGGTCTAGCGGTAGAACGCTGGCCTTGTAATCCTGGGGTCTCGGGTTCGAATTTATAACTTGTGTTGGACAAGGCCGTGGTCTAGGCAACACGGCGTTTTCCTCCGTGGCATCCCAACAATTACTCCATTCACACACAGAAGAAGGCAATGGCAAACCACTTCTGGATCATCTGCCAAGAACGTATATGAACAGGTCCCAGTCCGAGAAGAGAAAAGGATGGAAGGATCCTGTTCATATGGACCTGTCGTCAGACAGAACACTAAATAAATAAAATAATTGCGTAGAGATTCAGTACATTTTAATTATAACATCAGGCTTTAAACGTCAACACAAAGGGACACAGAGTAGACGCGGGAACATTAAATACGTCCATAAACAGGCCTGATGTTTATTTTTAATTTAATCCCTTAGCTGAGAATTAAATAATGCTACAAGGAATAAAGGGTGAATTATTTTTACTCATCGTTAAATTCAGATCTGAAAATGCCATCACAGAAGTTTAATATAATTTACCACTGTGGAGTGATGCATTGGGTGTTGCCAAGCAACGGAACAGCTTACGAAAGTGATCAGCCAGACAAGAACACATACGCTCGCCTCTGTAATATATCACTGTTAATAATTGACTGTTAGGTACGTAACAACGCTTTTTAAACATCAGGGGCTGCATAATGCAGAAGGAAATTTTAAAGTGGTTATAAATGACATCTAGGAAACTTGTTTGCTGTATTACGAAGTTTGTTACCACCTACGTCCATAGAATTATATTGGTATTTACTAGCTGGGAATTTATAATAATAAATGTAATTATATGTATCAGATTTTGCAACTAACATTCTGATCTAGGCGGTTCCTGCTATTCAAAAATTCGTACGTTCAATACCACACTTTCTGTAGACTCTGAACGCAAATGTTATAAAAAAACTCGGCGTGGGTTCGAAAACTATGTCAGTGAGAGGGACTAAGTTATGGAGCGGCAGCATTAATTTGTGTGCTCTAAATCATTCAATTAACACAGAGTAACGATCTGTTTCAGCTGTTCATACAACTGTAATGTAAGTGCCGTGAAGCAGCCTCTGCTCTTGGCTGCAACACTCGTGTTGAAAAATGAACTCTGCTGTGGATACACAACTTTCTCTGCGCCTATACATTTTATTTATAGTGGCGATTAAACTTTCAGTAACCGAGTGGATACGTGACCGCCCACCGAATAATAGACCCGTATAAGTTATGGTTCCTGACACTAACATAACCTTCCATTCGCAAACATGACGGAACACATAAAGTGGCATGTGATATTTAGCTTCGTTATGAAATGGTTTTGTTGCCAGGTTTGTGGAAATGCTATTTAACTTCGTGTAACTAGGTAACTAACAAACCAACAGATCCATCCGCCTGTTAGTGACTTCTTGTTGAGTTAAGGAATTTCTCAGGCAAGTAAAGAATTCCCTGTTATTTTGGAACTCGTTGTTATCACAAAAGACGCCACTCGGCCACCTCCTAAGCCATTCTGATCTATTTCACTTCTTTACTCAAGACTCAGCTAATGCCCGTGTCTGTCAATAACATAATTTATAAGAAATCGCCCTTCTGGATCCACAGTTTCCTTCAAACTGTCCGATCTGTTGGGCGGTCGCTAAAAACAAAAGTTTTGTTTATTATATAGGCCTATAAAATTCTTTAGTTTTTTCACTTTTTTTTCATATTTCCGTCTGAATGAACATAACCGGTCCTTACAGCGCAACGAGTTCACACAGAATATGAGTTATGTCACATAAATTTGCGCTTTGAGTGGGATTTTTCCCCTAACAAAATAGGCGATGAAATGAGGCAAGCCGTGTTTGATGGAAAAGATATGTAACCCATATTAAACTATTTATTGATGGTTGCAATTCAATTCGATAGGATTAATAAATACACAGTGTTACGTCATGTTTTAACCTGTTAGCGCCAGTAAGCCCGTTATCTTAAAAAAGTCGAATGGTATCTTTTTGATAAGCGGAACGAGGATTGTTTGTTGAGTACCACCTCGCATCTCGTTCCTACTTAATTTTCCAGAATCAGTTCAGGGCTGCATTTGAAACTTTTAATATGCGAAATTGACAATATGTCGTTTCGTGGGCCGTCTCCGTGACTCAGGAAACGTCGAGGACTGAAACCGTTCCGGTCGGCTTCCCATGTTAATGCGTGCATCGCTGAATGCGGTGAATATTTACAAAACGTAACATTGTTTTTTGTTTTATTATTTCGATGTAATTAATCTTTTAGCAAACAGAACACGTGTTAGGCGTGGGCTGCGTGACTTCTAAATCACTCTGTACCTACCACTGAAGCTGACTTTTTTTTTGTTGAAATGTTGCGCACTAATGATGGAGGCAGCAGGGACCTCCAAAACGTCGGTTAACCCCTCCCAGACTACACGGCGAAAAATCCCACAAGACACGCGGCCTAATGCACACGCCACGTATTTGATAATTATAGAACATAACTGAATGTCAGCATATAATTTAAAAACTGTGACGTCACAGTGGGTAAATAATTGTTTCATTTTATGTTCTATTTAAATTTGGGCGGTGCTTTGACGCAATCAAAAACTGTTATTCTGTTTGTGCGTCTCCATCTCTCCACCACAGAATGAAAACTGAGTGGTTAGCAGTGCTGCTTTTTTTTATCCTGATGTCCCATATTGGACTGTGGGTGCGGAATTTGGGGATCATAACTAATCAGTCTCTGGAAGGAAATTCTTCGAAGTTCCTCATAGTTAATAACTGACGTCAGTTTTCAGTCTGACGCTTCGACTTATGCAATTGAAGTGCGCAGTTAATCAATTCGGAATTAACCGACGAGGTTAGCGTACGACAAAGCTAGTGAAACGTACCAATGTATCAGAGGCATTATGTAACCTGGTTTATCGGATATTCTGACAATTTCGTCCTGTTTCCTTCACTGTCTCAAATAAGTGTAAGAATATTACCTAGAAATACGTTACAAAAGCCTCCTTCTGAATTCTTGTAATAGTGCGTAATTTATATCGTTAGGTGCTTCATAACTCGTGCAGTTAAAACAGTACCATTGCATAAACTAAGAAACCGACTATTTCACCTGTGCTGTGCCCTACTGAATTCACTTTCCCGAGCCCCTTTAAACAAGCGCTGGTTTAATACCTTAAAATAGCACTCGTGAGCTGCCATCCGTAATCTAATTAATCAATTACACTCGTCTTCCCTAACAAATTAACTAACGTCGTGGGGCACAGCCAAGGAATTCTCCGCCCTTTACAGTACGCCAATGTTCGATACCGTGTTAATAAATGTCATCCCGTGACAAACAAATGCTGTTCCCCTAAGATCTGTTTTAATGTTATTGCCCCAGCAACTCTACGTCTTTCATTCAGTAAATTTCCTTCAGGCTTACGAACAAATTTGTACTCATTTCTCATCTTATTATACCCTGTACATTTCGTGTCCATCTTGTCTTTCCTAAGTTATCATAATCATCTTCCCATCTTACGTCGTTTTCAGTTGAATGAGCATCTGTAAATCAACCAGCCAGCCTACATATTATTATAGAACTGATTTTGGAGCGCAGTCGGTATAGTGACTGGTTAAGGAATAGACGATCGGGGTTTGGTCCTCGACGGGGGGGGCAGAGAATATTTCTCTAGCCTCTGCGTCCAGACCGGCTCTGGGCCCACCCAGCCTCCTGTCCAATGGTACCGGGGGTCCTTTTCCGGGGGTAAAGCCGGCCGAGGCGTGATGCTGACCACTCACCCCCCGTCTAGTGCCGAGGTCAAGAATGAGTAGGAGCTATACCACCTCTCCCCCCAAGCGCCTATATGGCGTATGGGACAGTTTCACTTTTTTACTTTACTAATTTCAATTCAGAGAAACGCAAATGAAGTGGTTAATCGAGGTTGTCCTTTCAGGTCTGCCGAAAAATGACGCTGCTCTATCTCAAGAAAGGCTGAACACATTTACATAACGTTTGATACTGGGGAGTTCATCTAAAATTTATTGATACGTTTCACTATTGGTTGAAATCGGACAACAGTAACGGATACTTTTATGAGAACCAACGCACATTTCTACTTGCGGAAATGACTGAGTTCGTAAACGGCAGGCAACCTTACTTACTATGGTTACATTAGTTTCCTTGATTCCTCGAAAATTTGCAGCCAGATAAAAAAGAGAGAGAGGGGGGGTTGTGATAAACACCAGACACCCCGACCGTGAAAGGGAACTCGACCGCAGAAAATTCCGACGCCTCGGACATCAGAAAGGACAAATTTCAAACAAAGACGGCAAAGTTGTTACGTCATTTCTTAACAGGTAAACCCATTTGTTAAAATCCGCGCGCTTATGCAGTGTTGTTTGGTTGCGTGACTGTCAGTGAATCCAAGGCTCAGCATTAAAACGGTCTGAGAACCAGGGACCTTAAGCACCACTCGATTTGGACGTCAAGTATTTGTGGAGCGCGTCTCTATTACCAAGATGAACTGACGTGACGAGACTGGCGTGAATAATTAATTATGAACTCGCATTCTCTGCCTTCATTTGATTCGCTGTTGCGCGTGGCTGGATGTCAACTGCAGCGCGTGATAAATCATGGCGCAGGTGGCGTCCTGACGCGGTGTCGTGCGTCTTCATTGTTAAGCACACAATATACCGAGATTAGCCGCCTGGTTCGATACATTTTCTATTCACAATATTACAGAACATGGTTACCATTTTATACTGTTTTTTTATAGAATACAGAGATTCAATAGAAGTTTTATCGTCTTGTCGCAGTGTAGAAAGTTCTCGGATGTGCGAAGTCGTTAAGAAAGTGCGCCATAAAATGTCGTGGTAAAGTTAGGAAGATAAAGTTGTGTGTGTGTATAATGTAGCATCATACCAGGAAGAAGTATTTTGGATTTCATAGCTATATGTGTTAATAAAGTCGGTAGGAGCTCGAAATGAGTATCGTGTTCCTTTGCCCAAACTTTAGAAAACCGAATTTCAAAACAACGAATCACTTTCTTAAAGGTCGAAAGTAATAGGACACCTTTATTCTCCATGGGCGGTTAAGGTTGTAGTCACAATTCTTGTTATTACTGGTCTCAAGAATTCGTAAAGGTTTTGCTTGTACGCATTCATAAGTCCAGGATGTTCGCACTCAAGAAGGCTGTATGCAGTCGTTTGCGGCGAACAGCGGGTTGGAACAAAACAGTCATAAATGATTGGAATTTATACCTTCTACAAAACAGTGGTATCGATTAGATAAAGAATTATGGGTTTATGAATTGTGGAAAGAGTTACAAAGTGTAAAACCAGAATATTTTTCATAGATCTCTTGAAGGAACGCTAATTTTTTAATAATTACGTTTAAACTATGGAATTTCAGTTACATTTTGAGGGAAGAAATTCTTCATTAATAAATAGACAAAATTTATTTATGTTTAAACAGAAACGTTTTAAAACGTTTTATTGAGAGTGTTTGTTCTTTGGTTCCATAGTCTCCTTCTCTGTAACACACATTGAATTAAATTATATTAATTCATATTTCAGAGAGACGGTCACAGAAAATATGACAATCCATTTTTTAAAGCTCTGCTCGATCATACGGATTCGAGACTATATACATATGAACAGACGCACACTATACGGTACACCATCCCAGAAAATAGCAATTTTAAACGTACAAGACTGTACACTAGAAACAAAAGCAGGCCCAAAATTTTTGAAACAAAGAAAACCTGGTTTATATCAAAGAACGTAAGATTTTAAAAAGAGACGGAGATATCATTAAAAATAGTCAACATTGTCACTACTTGTTTTTATTTTAAGAAATTCATATAAGAATGAAACTATTTCATCCGAAAATGGGTATGAAGAGAGAAAAGGGGAAAAAGAACAATGAAGTATATGATTTTCCGTTAAATCCCGATTTTTCATTGACACAAATATATTACACATTTTCCGCTCCTCGGAACCGAAGAAGTTTTCCGCTAAATTCAAGTTTTATTTTGATGCTTAAATCATAATGGTAATTATATATACCAGGAACTTGCATTTTGCTCTTTGAGTGTGCGTAAGGGTTTCATGTAATTCTCTGAATAATTTTGCAATTATGCTTTTAACGTATTTATCTGTGTTTTATTTAAAGGTGTCAGTAGATTTTACAGCGTCCGATAATTAATGAATAATGACTTGGAAAGGATATGGAAGCCTAATTTAATTTAGTACTCCGGCGTTTATCTGTTACCTTAAAGACTACTAATGAACTAATCGAGATGAATCGTGGTTTTAAAGAACGAACTGGAATGTTTAATACTTATTTGAAGTTCGTGTTCTAAACAGTTAATGTTTTCGACAGATTTTAGTGCATGATTCAGATGTGTCGAACACACTTATGGAGCTGGTATCGCTACACGTCCCATAGTCCCCTTTTATTGCAAACGTTGCCATTTAGCCCTCCTCAGTTATTGATGAGTTAGAATCCGCTTAAGTAGCTACAGTTCTGTTGCTTCTGTTTGTAACGACTGGTTAGCAATACAGAAGTGGCCACAATAAATTATTGGCTGGTCTTACGAAAAACTCACGTAGGTAGCAGGAAAAAGAAAATTATTAAATTTTACCTAATACTGGGGAAAGTGAAAGGAAAACTAAATGATAAATATTTGTGGTATCTCCACAACTAAGCGCGTCCCTAAGCTGTAGACCCTGCAATTGAGAAGCAATCAGATTATTAAAATAATTGTACCCTACAAAGTTAGGGCATTGATTGGTTCATTGCCTCATTCACTCATCCGTTTTACTTTTTCCTGCTACGTAAATGACTTCCATCCACAAGACCGTCGAACTTTTGAATTCAGCGAATTACACGCAATGGAAACTGTGTTTTTAAATCATATTAGAAAGTAGAAAGAGACTTCATTGTCCTAATTTAAGAGTGATAAAAGTTACTTTGCATACGAACGCATTGCTGACATTTGTATTTGAAACAGAGCGTTATAGCCTAGTCGTAGAAAATTGTGGGATGGACAGTTCTTCATAGGGGCAGAATTATTCTGTTCAACTCGTCATCCAGTCTGTCTCTGAGATCCACAAAACATATAAAACTCGTCAAAGACAGTACATCCCCCAAAGGTAAAGCTGCCGAAAGCGTGGTGCTAAACACTCAACTCCATACAATGCCAAGGTTAAGAATGTGTAAGGATTTATTTCACATGGGAGAGACGGGATTTAACGAAAAAGATTATGTTGATATTAAAGTGGATGTTTTTTCTAACCTCTTGTTTTTCAGCGAAGATTCCGGTAAAAAATTGAATTGGAGGCTATGATGTATGACAGTCGGCCTCTACCACTAATCGCTACATTTTAAAGTTGGATAAATTGCATCTCTGCACTAATATGAATCAGCTCTTACAATCGCATACACAAGCATTTATACTGTTGAAATATTATTCACAAAAGAGTAAACCTAAATGTAGTTAATTTCGTTTCAACGTTCAAATTTCAGATGTGTCCTTTTCATATTCGTTATAGAAATGCCAATACGACCTACAATAAAAATGAATTACAATAAATTTTCAAATTTCTCATAGATTGAGTAATAAGATCTTTCAGAACCTTAAAATTTGCGAGAGCAGAACGGGATGACAATTTTTGTATGAATCATGCCCCCTCGGAGGAGTTTTCTACCGAGATCTTCAGTCCTGAAGATGGAGGAAATATATTTATCAAAAATGTAGTTGTTAAAACGGCTTTACACACCAAAAGGCAAACATAGACATATTTGTCACTGTGATAACCTCAATTCTCATAACAGAATTTTTTTTTGAATAGAATAGATGCAAGTACTTAAAATTTATTCAATTTAGGAATGAAAATTACAGTTTCGCTTACATTTATACTTAATTCAATATAGCATTTCCTTCATGTACAATAGAAAGCCTACTATGTCATAACGCTGTTCACTCAGTAACTTAACAACGTTCTGCAGACGAATAATATATTGACATGCATTAGATTAGATCTTCATTTTGTGCTCTTACAAAACTCATTCATTCGCTAAAATTAAGTTTGATATATATGCCTACGAAGAAAAAATTATTTATACGCTCGAAAATATGTCTATCCTATATTAATTTCGGAAGGATTGAGACTCATACAAACATAATCTGGAACATTAATCCCTGTTAATATTAACAATACCATAATTGTAGCCTACGTACACAAATTCATGCATTCTTAGCACAATCCTTCAAACTTATTATCTTCGGACAGAAATGGTGAAAATTATCTCACAAGATGTAAGGAAATACACATTTAATTAGAGTATCTTTACTGCCAGTATAATTTTATAAAGGTCTATTTTCACAGGCCTTTACTAATATTAATAAACGTAAGAGTGAGAAAATTATCTTTTCGTACTATTATAATCAAAATTAATTTCCTTGATGTATAGGATACATTTATACTTTCTCTAAGTTCGCATTGCCATTTTGTTTTGATAACATAAAAAAATTACAGAAATTTTGGCTGTGCTTACGTGAATTGTGCCAATGGTCCATTGGCTATCGACATGAAACAACACAGCTAAACACTGATTTAGAGCGATTTATTTACAGTGTATTTAATGACTCTCTTTCAGTAACGTAGACTATATGGAGTCGAATGAATAAATCATATTTTATGCTTTCAGTTGCCGCGAAAGTGTCACTTTTTGCGATGTGAAATTTGTTTGAAAATGATAACATTACAACGCTTTGTGAATGAACAGCGAACATTCCTAAGGCCTACTTCAGTGTAATGCCACATATTTTCCGAATTAATATTGTGTTATTCTGCAAACTTATTTATTATTTTATTAATTTTTACTTTAGATAAGAATCTGTTATATTAAAATTAATCGAACTACAATGCCACCCTGCACGGATAAAGAACTTATTTTGTCTCTTTTAGTTAAGAATTCAATGTGTCGGAATATTTAAAAAAATAAACGTTTTAGATTGTAATGAAATAAGTGTTTTACATTATGTAAATTTTTTTGTTTTACGATTAGCCGTTTCTGAAACCTTCGATATGAGGGCAACGTTTAGTGAGAACGCTTGAATCAACTTAAATTATCCCGCTAAAATATTCCGTACAAATTTATTTGAAAATATGAACATGAAACGCAGCCTTCGGTGTAATAGTTCGCTTTGTTCTAAAATTATAACATTGAGTGTGATTATGGAATGCACATGACAGACTTATATAATACATCACTTAGCCTCGACCTGACACAAACACAACAGATATTTTCACAGTTATAACAAACTTTCCTTCAATGTGTAACTTTCAATACACCTTACGCCTTTCTATAACAGCCGATCCCGCAGACTTTAAAAATACAAGCTTGAACTTCTTCTCCTAAAAGTAAACCACGCAACTCTACTTACTCTGCACTTTAATGAATTCGTTCCAAGTGTTTCATTCTTCCCCGTAAGCGCTGGCATTATTACATGCAGTGACTGTAATTATCTGTTTGCCTGATTAATGATGAAAAGTTTATAATAACCCCTGTAAACTTTACAGCGCACATAGCAGAAACAAACAAGTTCGCTGTGAGGCCATGTTGTCTCCATACCAGGAGCTTTAACGTGAGGTAAACTTTATAATGTACAAATCCAACAAATTGGGAGGTCTTTGACATGCGACACAACTGGAGAAACCCCTCCCCTACTATCTCCGTGAAACCGGGTAGACCAACACTTGAGGAATTGAAAGTTTTACACTTTCGCCTAGACAGAACAGCAATTATTTTACTACTTATAACGATGTTTGGACATTATTTACGCTATAAGAAATCAGACGTGTTTGGAATTATCATTGTGCTGAACGTATAAAGGAGAGAGATTACAAAGAGAAGTGTAATGAGGTGGAATACAACTAGACAGAGAATGGCGAGGCAAAGAAGAATAAGGTGACGTTAATTGTTTTGTAGGGAAGACTGAGCTTTGGGATAAGGGCGACGTAGAGACGCAGCGAGGGTTACAATTGAATTACGTGCAGCGCCACCGGTCCGCTTACCGACCTCAATAAAGCCCCATTAAGGAACCGTTAACCCACTTAGACGTCGGACAATCGACTTGCAGTGGAGTGGGAATCTTAGCTTCACACGCCTGGACGAACACGGAGACGACTTTGATGGACGACGCGTCTCTTAAAGCAGCTGGCATCTGCGGTTTCACTTTCGCGCGCGGAACGTCCTCGGAATTTTTTCTTCTGTCTCATTATAAGCGTCAATGTGAAGTCGAAAGTACAGAACTCAACAAGGGATTTCTTAAAACGCAGGCAGAGTCTTCTTTGAATTCTCTTTTAACTTTTTTGTTTATTTCCTCAACTTATACTTTTTTCACTTTTATTCCCTAATTCTTGTTTCTTTTCATTTCTTTTATTAATATTTATCTTCTTCTTCTCCTCCTAATACTGCCGTTTCTGTGGCTACTACTAAGTGTTTCCTCTTTTACGTTTTCTCACAATCTTTATTTTACTGTTTTATCAATTCCTCTATGTATCTGAGTCCTTCTCGCCTTCCCTTTGTAATAGTACCTCACGTTCTCCGGCTCTATGTTCTCTTGCTTCTTGTGTTTCCTCATTCTATCTCCTTTCATCTCCTTCTTAATTTCTTATTTTTACGTCCAGTTACTTCCTGTGAATACTATTTTTGTCTAATGCATTAAGTCAGCTTCTTTTCCTTTTTCTTTTCCGCCTTAATCTTTTCCGCTTGTAAAGGCAAGTTCACTTTGCATTTCAGTCTATATTAAAGAGTTCAGGTAAATTTTCCTATAAAGATAATTTTCAATTTAATAAAAATTTCAATGTAGATGTTTCGCTGCGAAAGAATTTGTCGGTGGGAGCAGATGGGAAACTTCAACGGACAGGTCCACAGAGGATTCGGCTGGCCTCGAAATCCGTACTTTAGCTCATGAGACTCACCACCTTACGTTACGACCACAATGTCCCATTAATAAAATATGAAATTTATATTTTTTCATTTAATTTCTTTACACATACAAAATTCTTTACAAGTATACACGACACCCCATGATTTTAAGTGTTTTTTTGGCTGCGATTATCTGAGCACGCGCCTTCCTATCTGAAGTGTTCCCCTCAACTTCCAGTAACTCGCACATCAGAAAGGTACAAGGATCACAGCTACAAACATTAAAAACACGTTTAGCCCGTAACGTTGGATTTCTTAACTGATCTAACCTGTAACACTGTGACATAGCGGACGGTGTTCTGGAATATAATGACGACAGTTTTATCTTATCCATAGGGCTAAACCATGTAATTATAACTCTTTCTTCCTTCGTATTACGTGTAGTAGCAGTTTTATTTTAGCTCGGGGATCCACACGAGACGAACATCCGGAGGGAAATGGGTTGCTCTGTGAAGAATTAGTTTGCCCGCAGTCGACAGAAGTACACAGAATTCTTCTTGGTTCAGCGAATAATGTGTTGATATCGCCAAGAGTTATTTGAAATAATTTGTCTTTATAAGCAAGTGTAATTCATGGATCATGGTTACGTATTCTGTAAAATGCTATTTAATGAAAGTTTTGCCACAATTATTATTACTTTACAGTGCCAATCGGGGGGGGGGGGGGGGCCATAAACTCTCGATCGTGACACCGGCTAATCTGGCAAATATTCTTCATGCTTTTCCTCAGTCCTTCCTGTTCAAAAAGATCTGAAACAAAAACGGGTACTTGGTCGCCATTTCTTTTCAACTTCACTTTACAGTATCCAAGAGAACAATCAGGGACCGGTAATATTTCAGATGACTATGGTGAAGATGACTGCCTTCTTAGATGATGCGGTATGTAGTCCGGCAAACATTAATCGACGTTTCAAAACACCTTGCTGCCTCAAACACCAGCGCAGTGAGACTGTAATTTAATACGATATTAGTTTCTGGTCTATGCCGACTATATTAATTTACTAGACAAAACATAAATGCCAATCAAAAACGCAAAAGCTCTATTAGGCACTGGTAAATACGTTGACATAACGGAATCGTAAACGCAGAGAAAATAAATATGTGACCGTGAAAGCCTGAATTTTGATGAAACCTAGGATTTACCAGGCAAGTCTAAGTTTTACCAAACAGTGTTGGCAAAAGCCCGGAAAAGAGCTATTAGCGTCTTATTTCGGGGTTTTATCATTCACTGTTGATAAAACCCAATTTTCGGGGTTAGAAAAATACGTTACTTTTCTAAGTTGTATTTTTAAAAAGTTTAAAAGAAGTCAAAGTAATAGATAAATCATTTCAAAAAATAGAAAAAATTGTGAAATAAAAAGTATTAGACATTTCAATCAACAAAGTACATGTTTTCACTTTTGTTTCAAGACTTACTTTTTGCAACAAGGTGAGCTATTATGACATTTGGAAGACACTCGTTAAAAATGTATAACAAAAAGCTTCAAAACTTTTATTCTTCACAAAATATTATTTCGTTTCGGAATTTGGCGCAATGATAATAGTCCCCTTACGTAAAATATCAGAATGTTACGAAATATTGCACAGGTTCACGGTCTTGGTAACGCCATAACGAGCATTTGGGCTCTGAAACAGCAGGGAATTTCTCGAATGGGGAAGGACTATTAGTTTCTCAAGAACCCTGTTCCACGTGTAAGAAGTTGGAGGCTGTGTTGCATACATTCGTCTCCAGACTAATATGTTCCAAGTGCATGAGTTTTCAGGTTCTAATGGCGATGAGTATAAAGAAAGATTGTCTTTTGGGATGTTGCGCCGTGAAGAATGGCAGATATTTACCGACGTTTCAGATATCCTCACTGTCTCCAAAGTCAATCGACATAATGATGGAGGCAGCAAGCAGTTCTGAAACATCGGTAAACTTCTGCCATTCTTCACGGCGCAACATCCAAGAAGACAACCATTTTCCTTTTACAAGTATTTTACACTAAAATGATTGAAATAAGAAATTTTAAAATCACATTAGCATATACGTGATAGTTATGATAAATTAATAATACTATTCCCAATAAGAAATTCTTGTTGAATGTTTTACATTTACACCATTGCGCCCGCCACTGTATGTGTCAGAAAGAAGAATACTTTAGGCCATTCCAACAAGTGGTGTCACATGCAAAATACTGGGAAAAGATGAAGTAGAACAAATTGTCAAAAATTGCCCCAGCCATATTTATTCCTCGCGCGAAATTCCAACGCCCATTAAATTACAGAACTGAACGGCTTGTTCTTTATTTGGAACCCTGAAGCTTAATCACAAAATGCATTCAGCGAGTGCTGTATGGAAACAAATAAGGTCGAAGTGTAAAGTGGCCGATATTAGGAAACTACGTGATCGTATTATTGGACCCTGAACAACTACTAGTGACCGTTAAACTTTTGGATGTGGCCCTTGCAGACATATTTTAGCCTTTAGGGCGCATGTCACGAATGAAATTGGCGCTGACTGAGTTCTCGGCAGAGGAACGTTGAATTGTGCGCATTGGAACACCCGAGTCAAAATTTGTCTTAAGAAAATCGACCACAGCACAACACGCATTCAGCGTCGTTGTCGGTGCCAACATCAATGGAATTCTCTACTGATCTTCTAGACGAAACATTTTTAATCTGGATTTCCTCTCTCTAAATGATTTTGTAGCGGTTGAATGCGATTTCCGTTGACACTCGAGACCGATGAATGTTCTTTTATTTATTTCCGTTCCGAAGATTTCGTTTTGGTGCGGTTGAATGCGAGTCTTCCAAATGTTTCTGCATGGGGAACTGAAGTGACATTCCACCCCGTGACATTTTGAACTTGTCTGTGATGTTTTTGAAAATGCACGCAAGGGACTGATGTGTGATGGGCGAACACCAGTTGATGGTGATTGAGTAGCATTTTATTAGATTCTAATGAATAAATGACTTTAACTAGCAACCGAAATCACCTGTGGCAATCTCATAGAAGACGTGGTTGCCTTCTGAACAGACTCTTTGGATTGGATGAGGTAATCCACTTCTTATGGCTAATTAATACGCCAAGCGTCGTACATCTGGTGCAGACAATCTAAAACATCTAGCAACCATGTTTATGCAGAAACAGAATAAAGAAATTTCAATGTCTCTAATCAAATTAATAATGCCTTTGAGCACAATTTATACGACTGCTTCGGGATTTAGAGCGGTATCGTTTATGTCTATAAAGGACATTATGGAGTTTAGCAGCTGTCGTCAAACTAATCTACCTCTTCTTAACAGCCGAAGTAACTGACGTTATAACTAACTAACCAACTAACTAACCTCCTGGTAGCTAAACCTGCAGTTCCAACGCCGACATCACAAAGTCACTACACATTCATTTACATTTTGACTTTGTGGCTCGGAAACTGACACATGAAAGACATTAGTTGTTCTTTAATTTGAGTGTTGGTATCTACAGTATTAATGATAATGATGCAATAAATTTGTACTTCAATTTAAGATTGTGGTCAAGCATGAATATTTGTTGAGAATATTTTTGATAAAACAAACAGACAGTAAAACAACAACAATCAAACCTTCAAAGAACTGAATGCGGCTTTTGAGCTACTTTTTAAACACTTCTGTACACAATCATAAGTTACAGTATTGCTACATGAACTTTATCAGCATCCAGTATAATAAGGTGACCGAGAAGTATGTAGTGCGAAATTTCGTAACATGGGCCATTGCCCTTGCTATGATCGCACAGGGGAACAATTTTATAAAAGGAATCATGCATCGATAAATACGACACAACTTCTGCTTTCACTTTTGGCACATGTAAACCCACAGGGCCACTAAAACACTAAGAGCTCTTTAATGAAGAAGTTCAAACAGAAACGAAATGAACCGTGTGAGTTATGAGGAGCGTGGAGGAGGCATGTTAAGACGGAGCCCATATTAGGCAGGTTTAGGTTTTTAAAGTTTTTGAAGTTACTGGTATCACTAATTTAAGCAAAGAAAGGTATTTAAATAGATCCTTTACGAAAAGATTTCAGGGTGAGAGAAATACTTTATTTCAAGCCACATAACTTCGTATCGGCCAGTCTGACAGTGATAATTGCCATCGTCTTTGTACTTTTCCGTTGTCTGCTTAAAAGAAAGATCAGGATATTCTGGAGTGTAAAAGTAGATTTTTTTAACGAAAGAAGAAAAATTTACGTTGCCTCATTAAAACTTGCAAGACAAAGGAAGAAAGTCCGAGAAACTTGGCAGAAGTCATTGGTGGACTGGTACATGATGTTATTTCTTTCCCAACTTTACATTTTTCTGAATCCTCAGGATTCACAAGCTATGTTCTATGTTTATGGAGGCCCAAAATGAGGGGGTATCTATTTATAATTATTATGATAGGGTGTAACAACGGCTTTCAGAGTTAAGCTACGTCTAATGTTGAGAATCATCCAACGATTCGGCAAACACTGTTCTTGCCATCTTCAGGGTGTATGTGCAGTGGCTTGGCGAATTTGGCTACATTATGTAAGAGAAGTAGCTACTCTGTGACCCTTGTAAGGCTCCCTGCTTGCCAAATTCACCAAATTACCGACACTCTCAGTGTTTACCGAAACGTTAGTTAATACTCAAAATTAGACGCTGCTCAACCCCGAAAACCGAAGTTTGACACAGAACTCTAACCCAAGAAGAGACATTATGTTATGGGTTGATAAATGTTGCACACAAGTAGCTATATCCTGGTTAGAATTTTAAGAACTCAGCTTTATTCAGTATGAATCTACGCCTCGTTACGTCGGACAAACGCTGAGACAGATACAGGTGTTAGAACTCTCTCTTTACTTCTATTTTAGTAAGAAAAGCGAGTGGATAATGGACGTCCCATAATATATTCCGCGGGGAAATGTCGACCTACTTAAAATTTCTTCCGTATTTCTCTTTAAATAATAATCCAGTCCTTTCCAGCAATTCAGAAAATGTGGAATTTATCAGAAACTCATAAAGTGTCTAAATTTTTAATAAAGTCTACGGAGTGAAAAATGATTATTTAACTCTGATTGTGAGTCCGTGAATGGTGTATATGTTACCATAAAAGCCCGAATGGTGGTGGCACCTAGGATTTACAATTCTCATCTTATTTCGGGGTCTTGTCAATGGGTGTTGGTAAATGTTAGGATTTACCATAAGGAGGTAGTAGAAGGTTATGTTAGGTTCGGTTAGGTTAAATTAGAGGTCTGATATTTTTTATTTCACAATTTTTATATTTATTGCAATTTTTCTCTGTTATTTTATACTTCTGTTATACTTTTTTTAAAATACAGCTTAGATAAAGAATCAATGTTAAAATAGAACAAAGCATCGATTACAAGAGTGCGTTACTCCATGTATATACTCCTCTTTGCGTTTACCGTCTTCTCGTCGAATGATAAAGTAAAGTAAAGTTTGTCGCGCTACGTGCCGTAAAGGCGCTTGGGGGGAGTGGAGGTATAGCTCCTCTCTTCCTTGACCTCGGCACTAGATGGAGGTGAGTGGTCAGCATCACGCCCCGGCCGGCTTTACCCCCGGGAAAGGACTGGGTGGGTCCCAGAGCCGGTCTGGACGCAGAGGATAGAGGAAAAATCCTCTACCCCCGCCGGGGATCGAACTCCGGCCGTCCAGCCCGTAGCTAGTCACTATACTGACTGAAATGAGCCGGCTCATGACAGTGAATGGTAAAATTCGGAAATTAGACGCGAATAGTTCTTTTTCGGGCTTTTACCAACACTGATTGGTGAAACTTAGGTTTGTCTGGTAAATCATAGGTTTCACCAACATTCGGGCTTTTACAGTAACATATATACTGTTCACGAATTGATGGATGATTTTCTAGAAAGTAATGTTTAAACTCTGAATAAATTGGTCCTCATTAAAATAAATCAAGGTTCGACTCATACAGATTTGAACTCACTTCAACTGTTGCACGTTGCCTCAAGTGACATCTCTCTTCTCCGACGTGTTCAAATTTGCTGCGTTTTCCTCCAATGAGATCAAAGCAGGTGCTGATTAGAGCCGTGTGTGTTGCATAGCATTCAGGCGCCAGACTTCTCAAGGGCTTTATAAGACTTCGCACTGATGTCCCATAAGGTATGTAAACCTACTACAGGGATAAACAAATTAAAGGATCTGATGCCTAGTAGAGATCAGATTCTCGGGAGAAAATATGAGTCACAGACAGGAATGTGCCTCTTGAAGACGGCTGAAATATACCCGAAACATGCAAAGTGAATATTAAAATAAATACTGGGTGTTCATGGGAGTAGTGTGCTAAACTATTGTTTTAATGAAACCTGTGATATGGTTTGTATTAGTAACATTTAATTAATTTATTTCATATTTAGAACAGTCTGAAAAATGGAGATATTCCATATCCTCTGCATTACATTTTTACTTCAGGAAACACCGTTATGAGGATGTAAGGAAATCAGGATATTACAAGCGAGCGGTAGAAATAGCATCTGATCTATGTTGATAATATCAATTCAATGGACAAAACATTCATAAAGAGAAACGCAGAAACTATGTTAGATGTTACGGAAAAGGTATCTCTAAAAAGACGCAAAGAGCGCAAAGTGAAATTTCCTGTCTTGTCATCAGAATATGCAGAAAATACTTCCTCACGATGGACTGCTACATATCACTAGTGCTCCCGATTCTGGAATATGGGGCGGTGTGCTGGGATCCTTACAGGGAGGGACAGATAAGTGCGTTAGAACGGGTGCAAAGGAAAGCATGTAAATTTGCATATCACAGGAGCGATTCGAACTGGGAAACCCTGGCACAGCGTAGAAAGATAGCACGAATATGTGCTCTCTTCAAGGCGTACACGGGAGATCGGGCATGGAAAGCTATAGGTGACAGATTGCAAAGGCCATACTACCTGAGCAGAGTCGATCATATTCGGAAAGTTAGGAGCAGAAAACAAAGAACAGATATCGGAAAATATTCATTTGTAAATAGGACCCTCCAACTCTGGAACCAGCTACCTGCTGAGGTTTTAGGGACTCTCTCCTGAAAACCAAGTACTTTTAGGAAGAAGGTTAGAAAAATGATAAATGGGGTGCAGTGAAGGGGAGTAAAGTGGGGTGAGGATGGGAAGGCTTCATAAGTGTAGTGAAGTGTAGAGAAGGCCCTGATGAAATGTGAGTGCATCAGTTCATGACGTATGTAATTCATTTCTGTTACTATCTTATGTCTAGTTGAATTTTTAAGTTATGTACTTTAGGTTAGATGGTTTTGTAAAATTATGAGTTGTTTTATTTTGAGTGTGGTGTGTAGTTTTGTTGTGTCTTATTGTAGAACCACTGCCACCGGGTAAAAACCCATTTGCAGTTAATAATAAATAAAAAAAAATATTTTAAGCGACAGTAGCAGTGAACATTGTAGAAGAGAGAGTAATTATATACCATAATACAGGGGAATGCTTGCTACCACGCAGTTCAGAATATTTATTATCCCGTTTGCTATTTTAAAACATAAACTATAAAGTTTTTGCTGTCTTGTGTGGGTGTGATATTTCTTATAGAAACCTGACACAAGAGCACATGTTAACGGTGTTAAGGAGATTCTGAGGAGAATATCTGGAATCAAGAGCGATAATTCACAGGAGGGTGGAGAAAATTACGCAGTGAGGAACTTCACAATTTTCCATTTTAGAAAACTGTTATTAGGGTTATAAAATAATGATATATGAGGTAGGCGGGGCAGTGAAGGAAATGGAGAGATAAGAAATGCGCGCAACCATCAGGGAAGAGGCCGCTTAGGGAAGTAAGGACTATGAGGATTAGGATATTAAAGAAAAATTGTGATATTGTGTGAATTTGATTAAAGTTTTTGAGGGTGGGGTCTAGCGAAAGGGTATTGCATGCACAATAATGAACTTCGGGGTCCCACAAAAGGCGAAGAATATGTATACTAATGAGCGATATTATCTTCTAGAAAAAAATTTTGCTCCATGGAATTAGTAAATTGGCAACAAAAATACCACTGTCGGGAAACGAAGTCTGTTTACTTTTTTGTGAGTTTACAAGTGCTAGACTTTTAATCACTTTGTAACGCAATGAAGCATGAAATGTAACTTGAAACTTAATGGCGTATTAAATACGGATTTGTTAGCTTGTTGCATTGTGATTCTGTAGCTTTGTAACCGACTGTGTCCTATCTACTGCTTAATCACGTGTCCCGTGTATAAATCTACCCACACACAACACAGAAATGCACTTTCGCAGTGCTTTGCGTTAATACGTCATGTGGTACAGCACTGTCTAAAATATACATACAATTTAAAGATTAAATATCTCCACCATAAAATTTCTGAGAGATCGTGTGATAATATTTTGTTTTGTAGTTCCTCCAGGCTATGAAATGACCAGTGTTCGTCATCGACATTCGTCATTTGTGAAAGAAGAGAGAAATATAGAGTGTCCTACTTAACGTAGAACGCACCATTAAGTATGCCGGGATGATGGCGATTAAACTGTAGGGAAATGAATCGGTCGCAACGCACAGCATACCCGTCAAATGCCAGTAGCTTCGGTTCCAAGTTAAGTGGGGCTTTCTGTGTGTGTGTTATTAAGTGATTTTTTAAAACATTTACATAAATTAAAGATTAGATATTCCTCCCTTTTTATTTATGTATAAATTCATATAAATACGTCGTTGAGAAATGTTAGGTTGACATATTTATATTAGGTGTAAATGCAGTGAAAAGTAATATGTTACATGGACTTCCATCTGCGTGAAGTTAAGAATGCGTGGAGCTTTAGCTCCACTACTACAGCGGTGGTTAGATACACGGAAAGGTTTCCTTTTTGTATGAAAGTCTCTCAAAATAAATACAATATAAATGTCTAAATATTCAGCTGGCCGTTAAAATTTCTGTTTGTATGCGACGCTAAATTTTATTAGCGTGTTTTTATAAACCGTCATTGCACACCTTATTTCTTAAAGATTCAATTTAATAATATCCAGTCATCTAGACTTTTGTCTCCCAAGAAGTCGATTCCCATTAGATTTTAGAGTAAAACTCTGATACGTGCTACGGGACTACCCAGTTACGTTCTCATTTATTTAATCGTCTTAATTACACTACGTAAACTCTAAAAATTGTGACCATATTTCATTGTGTTCTCTCTACTAGCCCTGTTGTACTTAGTCTTTGTTAGATCCACATTTCTCGAAATTAAGAGAATAGATTAAGGAAGTAATTTCATTCTGAAAGCATAATTCTTTAGGTTAACTGAAATCGTAATCCAACTGGAGCATCTGTGGAATATACGATCGATTGCTGGAAAGCTAACTTGCCCTGATATTCGTAAAATACGATTGTTTGCGATGAGACTAAAAAAAAGCTGAAACATTACTTAATTTTATGTTGCAATTGTTTATGACACATACGACTTTGAATGCGATGTTTCCGTTCTGTAAATGTTGATAATATTTGGTTGTGAATATGTGAAATTGCTGTTTGTCGTGACGTGTGAACTAGTTTGTAGATATGCACACACACCAGTTACGTAACATCGTATCTATGTGCTACAAACTGAAATTTTGGCATTACGCCTATTACACATCCCTAAACTACTGAATCAGTAGCTAAATTTTGTGTCAAAACATCTGCAGATTTTGCAAAATATATTTATCTCAATTGACGTGTGTCACAACAGCAACTCCATTAAAGTTTAACATGAATATACATCAGCATGAATATTGTAAGACACGCGTGAGTAAACTCTGCTCACGCACTATTTTGTTAACTTTTAAGAATTTTTTTTAGCAATACGATACGTTACACATTATATTATTTAAAACTTAAGTCTAAAATTTGGTATTTGCCCTCCGTTTTTTATGTTCTGCGAACAGTGAAATCCAAGGAAGTTCTAACCTCACGCTCAAGACTGTAATGAACTTCACTGATGTTGCTAAAATCATTAATTCCTCGGCATATGATTCATTTAATACTACAATATGTATTATGAAGTAATAACAGTATGTACACCCGCTCTTTATGCAATGTATTGTCAGGGGCAGACAATTCCACATGTCTAATATCAATACTTTAATTGATTCATTAAACACGTGTTGTGCGTGATGTCTTGTATTTACAGGGTTCCATAGTTTCGTAGTGTTAAAATGTGAGCTGATTTACTGTACACCCGTTTGTTTCTGCAGAGTAGGTCTGTGTTCTCAGGAAACTGTATGGATCCACGGTGACGAACACCCACATTATCGACCCTGTATTGTTCTTCTTCTCTCCTCATTCTCTAAATGGACAATCGCTGTAGCTGACATTCTCCAAACACAATCGAATTCTCTGCCCACCCTCCTTGAGTTGCCGTACTTCTGGTGTCTTAAGATTGAATCCTTGCACCGGATACTGATGGGATTTTCTTCGCATTTCATTCGATATTTGACGAATGCCACAGCTTAGTTTCATCAAAAAGGATTCTGATATATCTTCTATTATGCGGATCTCATTCATTGACTCTGTCCATATCTATCAACAGCTGTTACCTTTGTGTGGTTTGAGGTGTTGATTATGTTCTTTTGGGTTCTGGCGCCCTCTGAGCTTGTCGGTAGACGTCAACATCTGGAGAAGCGTACTGTTTCCATCTTCAGGGCTAAAGAAAAGTTGGATCATCAACAGCTATTAACAACCACATGAACAAAATCGTTTACTTTATATGAAGTTTGGAGGCATTTAGAATCTCAAATGAAGATCACTGTCTCCATCAGCACATATTGTCGTCGTAATTCACCTTACAGCAGGACAGTTCTGTGTCTGATTAAAAGATAATTGGTCAATAGGATTTATTCTTATATTCACACTTGATTGGTGTAATGGTGCAACACGCGTGTGGAAATAAGAAATTTAGCAAACGACATACACATATATAAATTTATTATTCTCTATAGATTTAGGGTTTTTTACAATTTATTTTATATTAAATAAAATATAAGTAGCATCATCTGTATGCAGAGAGCTAGGACAATGGTCCATATCTGTTATTGAGAAGTTAATAGTAGCTATGTTTTTAAACAATATCTGCTTATGAAATTCGAAGTTAATTACACTTTTCATCATATCCTGTCACTGTATCTTATCCTCAGCCAATATAATTCATTCTGTTTCCTTACATAATACTTTTACAAGTTTAAGGCCTATTGTAAACTTTTTCTTTATTTTGGGGTTACGTATTGTTTTATTGTTAATGTACTGAAATGCAGAGAACGAATGTGGAATGTCTTTGCAGTATCAGAGTTGAGTATGACTTTTAACTCTTATTTAAAAATAAATTTTCCCGAAACGTTCATGGGCAATATTCATACACTCACAGACGCACCAGTCCACAGCATCCCGAAATGAGAATGCATGAATTCAGCATCAATTAACTATTTATTCCAGCTAAATATCTAATCAGATTCTAGTATTTGTATATGAGAGCGTATAAGCAAATTAGTGTCCCATTCCTTCTCTATAAACAAGTTAAGAGGAGCGTATTCGAATGGAGAGCAGACGTGAATTTTAAACCCTCCTTTTTTGATTTTTTAAAGCCAGTTATGTGACGAAATGAAGACAGCGTAGAACATTTGGTTTTATGGCGTTAATATATCATTTGTATTTTGACATATTGAATTTGTATGGTACCATGGAAGGGAAATAGTCACTAATGATTTTGTATAGCTTTGAGGCAGCGGTTGGTTTATTATGGAAACTCTGATGGGCATTCCCCATTGTCTGTGGTATGTTCGACGTTTTAGGAGTTAGCTATACTACCCTCCTCACTGCATTGACACTATATTTTGTAATTTTTAAAAACGTTCGCGGTCAAACTCGGTAACGAGAGACTCTTAATCTAACCAGTAGACGACCATGGTGGACTAAAATGTGTTGTACGTAGTTATAGCTCTCCGTGGTAGAGTGAGCTACCTAAAACTTGCTTTACTGACGTCTCTCACGAATTCCGAATCGTCCGGTTTTCTGATGTATGTTTTCTTTTTTCTACACGATATCTTCCTTATTCCACAAAAATCTGTGATCCTCTTCCCACAGGTGTTCTGTTGTTCTGTTCTCTCAATTTTGTTGCGTTTGTGTTCGGTGATTCCGGCGTCTTCCTGTCTCGCCAGCACATTTCTTCTCATATTCGCATGGGATGCTGTGTATGCAGTTATTTGTTTTCTGGATTTAATTTCTGGGTTTAGTCTTCGTATGGTCCACAAAGCAATTTGTGAATTAAATGCCATTCGTATTCGGTTGCTACGAATTTTTGTCCGATATCTTCCGGATGCACGGTACATCCGTGGTTTTCTGTTTGATTTTGCCCGAGGACTTTGTTTATACATTCTGGCGGGTTTGTAATGCTTATTAATACCTCTCTCAAATTTTCTTTCGTTTGTGTACGCAGACGTTGGCTTTTAATTATTCCTTGAATGGTACTAAGCGGGTGACTGGTAGAGTAATGTTTCCGTGTCTTGATGATGTTTCCTGGTACATCAAGGAAAGGCAATGTTTAAGTTCTCTCCATATAATTGTGTTCAGTTTAGATTTGCCATGTGGCCATATGGCGAATGTGACACGTACCTATTCTGAGCAAGATTTTAGGTGTCGAGTCACTTTATTGCAGTGAAAACTTCACGAAGTTTTCCATATATATGCTGCTTATTACAAGAACTAGTGGGGAGTTCATAAACATTCCGTCTGTTTGTTGGTACAACTCGTCACTGACTTTAAATTATGTCACCTTTAAGCACATGTCTAGAAGTTCTGTAATTGCATTCACACTGAGATATCATTGTTTCGCTTAGTTATTTGTTCATAGGACATTTAGAAACACGGCCAGGTCTTCACCGACTAAGATATTTGTGAAGAAGCTTGTAATATCGAAACTCACCAGATTTTAATTTAATTCTATCTCAATTTATTTAATCTTACTGATGAGGCGTTCTGAATTGTTTATGAATGAGTCCATGCTGCCTACTAGATTGACAAAAATTCTGTGAAAGTGTTTTGTCAGCCGTTGGTACGGGAAATTTCTTGAGTTCATTTGACCACAGAGGATTCTATTTGCATGTAAGTTAGGCAGACAGCATAGGTGTGATAATTTGCTGTAGTGTAATGTGAAATTTGATCTTTGTCTCTGTGTAATAATGTCCTTGTATTTCTTCAAAAAATAGTATGCCTTCGTTTCAGTTGGGGCTTTGCTGAGATTATTGTAGTTCATGTATGAGAATATTTTATTATATCGCCCTGTACCTATTAGTACTGTCGCATGTCTCTAGTCAGCTGGTAAGAACTTAATGTTTCCTCGAGAGTTGTACAAAATTTCCCTCTGTATTCCTCACCGTACATCGCTGTAAGCCTTTGAGATATTTCTTTCATGGTCGCTGACAATACTTTTCCTCAGCATACTTTCCACTTCAGTAAGGATGATTAACCCATTCATTTAGTTAAGTGTTTGGCTTCTAGATTATCGACCTGTAACTTTTTAGTCAGTGATGTGGTACAGCTTTTTGCCGCAACTGTACAGAATGAGTTTTGTGTCTTGTGGAGAAGGCAGCTCGCTCCTTGGTAGGTATGTAAATGAGAGTGCCACCTTGGGAGAATCCTCCAGGCAACAGCATTGAAGTACCAGCACGCACACTTGGCTGCGGTGTGGACAAGGTTTCTCGCTTTCCCTTAAGGCTGCCCTTAGGATGTGTGACTGAGTAAATATCTGGTGTGTAGGAAGTGAGAGAAACTGAGAGTTCGTCTGGTGTCAAAACAGAAAATCAAGTTGTTCGTGTACTCTACTTTCTATAATAATGGAAAATGTACTTGAAATGTGAACATATATATTCAATCTTTATCTGGATTAAACGAGAACCGAATGTGCGTGGGTCCATCTGCTTCAACACAGCTGAGTCCTGCGCCTCTGTCCGTTCTATTCCAATTCCCACAACATAGCTCCCTAAAATCAATCTTATTGTTATCGTCCAGTCTTCCATGTTCAGATTGTTAAAGGAGTTTCTGTAAAAATTCCGGACGTGTTTCTCATCTCTACGTAAGAATAGCGCGTCGTAGCCTTCTAGCAACACAACATTAATTGTGAAAATTACCAAAGTTTTGGCTATGTAAGTCCTAAAGTGCCTAGTTGCTTCATCCGTCTTAGGTCCAGATATTTTCCTGAGCACACTCTTCTAAAAACCGTCTGACTTATTTTACTCCAGCAAAGTAATACACAAAGGATTTTTCCCGTGGACAGCCAATAAATTATGTATAATGTTGGGTTTTTGGACCGGTCCGTCGTCTGATGTTATATACCCAATCCAGATTGTATTGCACTGTCGAAAGAACCCTTCAAAATAGACATGAAATTGTTGTTAATATAATGTTATATTTTGTTTTATATAGGCCTACGTCAGACTTTGGGCGTCTGAATAGTAAACTGGGTGACTACAGTTTGTGCTGTTAACAATATTAAATTACACGTTTTATTATCTCCTGGTGCGAAGATGTTGTTTCTTTTATTTGTTAATGTTGTTATCAAATAGGCGAAGGTAAATGCAACACTCTTTCTGGTATCATGTTTATCTCATATGAAAATATGTTTACTCCGAGAACAGCTGATTGTCGGATCAAAGATGAAGCCTCTAAATTATGACCTAGGTTTACCGCACACGACATGGCGGACTAATAAATGAGTGTCGCTCTATGATGGATTGAAGTTGCAGGGAAAACCGAGAAATACCATGTATTTCACCTCAAGTCACCTGGGATTAAAGCAAGATCTCTGTATTGAGAAGACAGCGTCTAGTCGCTAGGGAAACAGATGCCACGTTTATATATTTAGTTTCTGTAATCTTTCTTCAGTTTCAATGCGTAAGGGAAAATTAATTTCCCGCGTTTCCTCGATTCCATTAATTTTAAAATGTACTTTTGATTAAAAAACAGGTTTTAAGGGAAAAAAATACGCTGTTCAAATTCTAAGAAGCCATCAAATATAAGACGCATTCCGATTTCAGAAGATTTAAAATGTGGTTATAAATTGTTCCTTAAAATCGAGGAAGTGCGGTATTAATCTTTTCCCAGCACACTCTGAGTTACACACCTCCTGCTGGCGTTGGGACATGCGTCCTCATTGAGCGTATCGCATAAGAATAATCGTTAAACGAGGGCAATTTCCTTAAACACAAAAAAGTTTCCTTCTGTAATGGTGGACTGTTGTGTTTTCTTTGCTGGCCGGACTGAATTCTCAAATATTATTTAGACGAGCGTAGGCTTCAAAGGGTTAAAGCAGATACAAAGAAACAGCAACGAGTATTTCGCTGTTAATAAAACCAGCTTTAGAACAAGAACAGTTTTACTTTGCATTGTGTTGTAAAACTGCACCATTTAATTTTTCATGCTGTACGTTAAAAGATTCTACATCCTTGGCAATTAGCTGGTGCACATTTGTTCTTAACTGTTGTCCTATGGTTGTTTTATAGAAATAAGTGAGCGTTGTTAAATGATTTATTCTATATTAAATCTGTGTTTCATGGAAAGCTACAAGTATTTCCTAAGGTATGGAAATATTTAAAAATAATTTCTTGTGTAATTTGGGTCTATGACATTAATAAACGTGACAGAGAATTTGCGTCGCAATCTTGTATCTTACTGTAAGTGGCGTAAACAGGATTTTGCCAATATCAGTTATACGAGGGTCGCTCATTAAGTAATGCCCCACATTTTTTTTTCTCAGCCAATAATGAAGATAGAAAAGTGTACTTTTACATGCTTGAGATTTGATGTTTCCCGCGTTCGTGTACGGAGTTTCAAATGTTTCCAACCAATAGCGGAGCTGTAGTGAACTGTAAAAATGGCGTCTGTGAACGACTCTCGTTACAAGCAACGAGCTGTAATTGAATTCCTTGTTGCTGAAAAAGAAACGGTGGTGAACATTCATAAACGTTTGTGTGCTGTGTATGGAAGCTGTGCAGTCGATAGGAGCACCGTTGGTCGCTGGGCTAAGAGAGTTAAAGCTTCAGGAAGTGAAGAAACCGAGCTCCGTGATCTGCCGCGCTCTGGGCGTCCTGCCACAGCCACCACTCCAGACATGTTGAACCGCGCGGATGCCATTATTCTTGAGGATCGGCGCATCACAACTCGACAATTGGCCCAACAGCTTTCAGTCAGCAATGGAAGTGTGATTGCAATTATCCAGGCTCTCGCATATTCGAAGGTGTGCGCAAGATGGGTTCCACGAAGTCTCACAGCAGACCACAGGATTCAAAGGAAAACGATTTCTTCTGAATTGTTGGAGCGTTTTGATGCTGAAGGAGAGGTCTTTCTGTCCCGGATCATTACAGGTGACGAAACCTGGATACACCACTTTGAGCCAGAGACAAAAAGGCAGTCAATGGAGTGGCATCATCCTCAATCACCGAGAAAGAAGAAATTCAAGACAACTCCCTCCGCCGGAAAAGTCATGATGACTGTCTTTTGGGACAGTGATGGGGTCATTCTTGTGGATGTGATGCCAAGAGGTGCGACCATCAATTCAGACGCGTACATCAGGACCCTGAAAACCCTCAAGAAGCGTTTTCGACGAGTTCGGCCTCACAAGCATCCAGCAGAAATTTTGCTCCTGCACGACAATGCACGCCCTCACATAAGTCTGAGAACCCGGGAAGAAATCACCAAATTGGGTTGGACGGTGCTACCCCATCCACCCTACAGTCCAGATCTGGCACCCTCCGACTTCCATCTCTTTGGGCCACTTAAAGATGCTATCCGCGGAACAAGATTTGAAGATGACGAGAGCGTGATTCAAGCAGTGAGGACATGGCTACGTGCACAGGACAAGAGCTGGTACCGGCAAGGCATGCATGCACTTGTTCCACGCTGGCGTAAAACCGTACAAGTTGATGGGGACTATGTGGAAAAATAGTATGTGTAAAGGAAACATTGATTTATATTGTCACTAAATTTGAGCCATCTTGAATAAATATGTTCTGAGGAAAAAAATGTGGGGCATTACTTAATGAGCGACCCTCGTACATGCCTTCAGCCTAAAAGAATCAATTACGCCTCTGAGTAAATTGATAATTAAAATAAAATCACTTTTGTTTTGTAATGCGTTTAAGAACAGTGTACAAAATATTGTCCTTATCTTTGTCACATTATTCTCGTCTTTTTCTCATTCCCCGTTCTTTAACATTCTTTATTATCTTCGCCTGTTCCTTATTCATAATATTCTCCTTTGCCCAGTTGTGCGTTTTGGGACCGAAAGGGGTAATCGTGGCCTTTCCTAATATATTACGGCAGGATTTGGGGTTCTCACGGCTGAGATTACGAAGATGCATATAACTTGGGTTGTAGCGTTATGTAGGATATTAGAAGTTCACCAAAGTTTCAGAGGTCCTTACATCTTCCATAATCATGCGTCGCTACTCCTCGTCCTGAAGATGGAGGCAGCAAGGACCTCCGAAACGTTGTTAAACTTCTAACAGACTACACTGCGCTACAACCTAGAAGAGCGCCATCTTTATTTTACGAAAGGTCTGAAATCTATTTAAGAATTAGGTAAGTGTAGGAACAAGTAAATTTAAAATTCGTTAAAATGCTGGTTAAACTGAATCTTGAACAGGGAAACTGCTAACTGCAAAGCATAATATTCATTGTTAATTTGCACTGTTGTGTCGAACAGTGAGCCGCATTGGGACACAGATATTTTCTCTACGTACATGTCCTGTAACGTAATAACTTGTAAATGATATTTTTTGTAAAAATATCGTTAGTGAAATCACTCCACTTTAGTGAAATGTAATCTCACGTGCCGGACTCTATTCAGCGCTTAATTGTCGAGCGAACTTTCTTGGTTGTAGTGTTATTTGAAAAGTTTCATTGAGTAACGGAAGAATTGCTCTGATTTTTTCTGTCTGGACATCCACAATTTATGTTCATAACACATTAATAATTAATAAAGTTTTATCATATAAATGACGAACTCGCTATTCTGTTTCAACTGATTAATAACATCGACTCGAAAGATGGAAGATAATTTTGTATGGTGAATAGGTAAGATTTGGGAGGAGTGATTTAGGTGAGCTCTTTCAAACGGAATCATCTGAAGAGGCGCAGTTCTTCCCTGGATCTGAAGACGAAGACAGATCCAATTTTCGAAAACGTTGTGATTCATTTCAAATACCAGACAATGGACAAGTCTGCAATTCTAAATTAAATTTCTTCTGGCACTTGCGATATTGCGGAAAGAGGGTTACATGTATACATCGTCACAATCTATTGGGTAGTTCTGGGTGTGAGACGTGCAGCAGGACGGAAGGACAGGCCCGAGGACAGGTAGACGCTTGCCACGTACAATATACTGATATATCTTAGTTACTGCAAAATACGGACGGACATACATTGAGAAAATAAATATTTTCGAGTATAAAGTTGGTGTCGAGACAGGCGATGTCTGTGTCTCGCTTATAAAAACAGCATCGAAGTGACTGTGGCCTGTTTGACGGTAGGCACTTAAAAATACAAGATAGGAAATGTTTACTCTTTGCAATACACTGGCATTCCACAGATATTTTATAGGCCTGTGATCACTAATGCGATCACACGGTGTGTCCGAGCTATTCAATTTATTCATAGTGTTGTGCAGAAATGTGTTCCAACAAAGACACCTGTGATTCACGTTGACTACCTTAGTAGAAAAATGCGACAGACAGAAAGACAAACCTCGACGGTCCCGTAAGTTTTTCTCGACTCGCGGTTTTCCGGAAGAATTCCCAAGAAGATAAAATAGACGAAATCCAAAAAGACACTGGGGCTACACGGGGAGTCAGGGGCGCAGATCATGACACCTCCCCAATTACTTCTTCGGCTGGCTGTGTGCGTGGGAAGGGTGCACGCCTTAGAGAATAATTCCTTGTGGAGAGATTTGCTTTAATATCACCGACTGCAGTTAGCTAGTTAAACATTTGCATCAACACGTAAATGCACAGCCACAGAACAAATACTGTTCCGAATTTAGCAGATGTGGAAGCTGTGAATTATAAGGAAGATGCAATTATACAAATACAGAATTGACATTTGTGCTAATTGCAAGTAATTACATTACTTTAGTGTTCATTCGACGTCTTTTATGAGAAGTAGTTAAAATATTCAAAATGTAAACATGTAAGCGAGAGTAAGATAGACAAATCGAATACGATATATTAAACCTTAATGCAAAAACTACACATAACACCGTCTCCTTTTCATGACACAAGTTTAGAGAGACACACCGAATATTATAATAGGAATAGAAGACAAATATGTGTTTCTTCTTGTATGGAAACAAAAATTTCGCATTAGTAGGGAGAATTATTAGAAATTTTTGCGCCCCGCAGAAAATTGAAAGATGCTGCATGTAACACTTTAAGCTGTCGTAAAACCTTGAAGCTTAAAACTAATTTGCGGTACTTATAATGGTTGGATTATCACAGAAAGGTAGCATTACTTGTATCATTAGGTTTTTATCAAATATACTAGAACTGCCATTCCAAAACTGGAAATGGGAAAACGTTTGTTGGGATTTTCTGTGTGTTCACTGATAAAAGTGAGCGGAACTCTCACTTCCAGGCTTCTGAAAGAAACTTCATGGCCCATCTCTAAGCCACTAAAATTATTTACACCTTTGGAACTGTGTCTAACATCCTGTTAAATACCATGTGCATGGATATTGTTCGAAAAGCTGATGAACATTGCGTTTTTATTTACGACGGAAATTATGTGAATTGTAGTTCCGATAAAAGTCTCGGAGAGAATTTCGTCGTAAAAATCCCAGGATTACAGTTTCAAGGACAACCGGAATCCATAAAGTTCTTGATAAACTCTGTCTAATGGGTCACTTCAGGACAAGAAACCTGTTAAAACGCCATGTTCTTGTCGAACAGAAACGAGACGAATTGGGGCTATCCCTCATTTCGTCTGTCTGAAGTGAAGGGGACTCTGAAACTTCGCCCGTACAAGACGACTGTAGTCATGCTCCGCAATCACGTGACACTGCTAGGAGAATTAATTTGTGTAACTGGTTTATAAAGTCAGTTCATGACAGGGCAATCGGTGGTGGAGTTCTGTTAATCCACGAGGTTCCTCCTCATGACGTGAAGTTGACGTGTGGTGCTCAGTGAATGCCAAGCGAATTATTTGCTGTATTTTGTAGGCGTGTAAGGGGACATCATTCCCAGCACATCTTACAAAAGGTAAGGTAGTTGAATGGGTTTTATAAAGCGATACTTATCCGTATCTGGAAAACACTTTGGAGCTTTGCTATGAGTCATGCAGTTTCTGCCAGGATCTGGGAAGTGACAGTTACGTTCGCCTTTATCATTGAATACACAGTAGTGTAACATTAGTAACCTATAGAAATAATAATAATAGTGATTATGATTGAAACCCATCTATGCTGTTGAAGATAGACCGTTAATCTGATGTCACAAGGAGTTAAACGGGACCATTAGCATAGAACACTCAACTCAGTAAACTCAAACAAACAAAGAAACAAACAAACAAACAAACAAACTAGGCTGTGACCTTTGTTTGTGTAATTATTTAGACTCCAAAATTAAATAACAATGATTTCATTATTTGTAAATCAATTACACTGGGCGGTTTCAGTTGATTGGGAGCATCAAACACCTCTGAAACGTTTGTAAACTTCCACCATACTACACGGTGTAACAACTTAGAAGACAGCCATTATCTAACCCAGTAAAATTAGTTTTTCTTCTACAGTAGGTCGCTGTGTTTATGCCAAAAATCTCGGCTATCGGACTTTTGTATACCATAAAGATGGAAACAGCAGAAGAGAGATTGCATTTAGATGTGGAGTTCAAAGACATAATCAGTCTGTTCACTCAGGGGGCGTGAGGGAGGACAGACTGTCGTAACAATTCTGAAATCTTCAAAAAAACACTCAAGAGATTTGTTGAAAGAAATTCTTAATAATGAGATTATTTTAACGAAATCTGTTTAAACAAGTAGTAGCTCTGTTTTGCTGTTGGTTTAAGGCTAGATATGATCAGGCCGAAGTGCGGCTTTCTGTCTCTGAATTGTTAAGGACTGATTCGCATTTCCGAGTGTTTGTTCAAAACAACGGGGTGATGAGTTGTGAAAGAAATATGGCAGTGACTTCGGGATAACTATATCAATTTTCCAGTGAGTCTCCGTGAACAAAAGCTAGAAAGATAAGCACAATAAGAATAGTATTTTTTTTAGTTGTTGTTGAAATTCCCGCCGGAATTAATTTTGTTGTGGAAAGACAAATTTGTCAAATGTAAGAAGAAATACCACAGCATTGATGCTTGTTTAATGAGTCTTTTGAAATGAACGAGTTAGATGCATACATGAATCAATAGATTTTTAATTACAAGTGCAAGTTCTTTACGAAACCAGTAACGCCGACGCATCGTTGAAGTTCACGGGCACAGACGACGCCCGTAGCAGCAACGGCAATCAGACCAGTTGACTAACAGGAAAGTGCCCAATACACCAACTCCTGTGCAACCAACAGCTGATGAAGTGTTTCGTAAAGAACGTACCTTTATGCTCTGCTAAAACCATGATCTTCTGGTTTATATTTTATGAATTAAATTGTTTATGTGCCACTGATGATGACCTCTTGAGGTCGAAACGTGTTTGGCATTAGTATCCTACATAGTGTAAACAGTTGTTTGTATACATATCATATGCTTCTATTCCGTAAAAAGCGAGGAGTCTACACATTATCTGAGAGACTGTTGTTATCTTCTGAACATATAAATCAACATGTATATGAATGATTTATCAATAAATTAGAGAATAAATATGACTGCAGTAGGTTTAGGCCCTTACCGACCCTTTCATACGTGCTGTTGGCACGTACTGGAGCATCAAAACGTCACTTGGCTCATATTTCGGGAAACCAGCAACCGATTAATCCTTTTGCGACGTCATGTCAGTATCAACGAACAAAACCTGTTGCTGCTGTTGTCACGTGGGACATCAGATGTTCGGTTTTTCGTCTCTGTTCGCACTTTCTGTTGATGTATAATATATTCGTTTCCTCTCCAAACACAACTGAATTTTTAGTCTGCGTCCGTAGAGATACAATACGAATTTTCGTTTTTCTGCATAAGGCAAATATAGGTCGTGTGCAGAGTCCCGGAAGTTTACATGAGGGTGTTAAATAAAGGACTCATTGCTACAATTGTTTGTTTGCTTTAAATTAATTACAGATAATATATTATAACAAGTCAGACCTAGACCTGGATGGAAGGTGATGTTAAAAAAGTGTTAGGGTGTGAACTGGATTAAACTGGCTCAGGATGGGATTAATGGCAGACTCTTGTGAATTCGGTAGTAAACTTCAGGGAAGCATACCGTGGCGGGACTTTCCTTACCAGCTGAGCGACTGTCAGATTATAAAAAAATTCATTGGATTAATTTATCGTAAAACACGTAGACTGCTATAAAATTATACTGTGTATTTGTGGCTGATTAACTTGTCTCACGAAAAGGATCCGTTCTTAAAAATCTATCCGTCAAGTGCAAACCTTTCTGTGCCACGGGGCGAGACATTTTGCGTAGAAGCATTCACCTTTCAGGCTTGTATTAACGTGTCTTCTGCGTAAGAGGCTAGGTCGGCGGGTCATCCGATCTGGATGTCATATCAAATACGAAACTAAATACCTCTGTGAGAAACCGAACCCCATTATGTAGTCTACTAACTGAGCTGTCTAGACTAGTTAAGAAGTCTGCGTGTGTTAAAATGTAGAAATATTAAAGAAAACTTGCTCTGATAACCTTGCTATGAGTTCTTTGCACAAAGTGCATAGCGAGAACACATTGTGGGCTGATCGTGCCTCTCTGTCCGTCTGTCCAATCGATTCAACTCGAGAACCACTGGACGGAATTGGATGAAATTTGATGTGGAGGTTGTGCTATCCTGCACGACCTCAAATTTGTACTTTTGAAAATCCTGCGAGCGGTGATAACAAAATGACGGATGAGGAAATTTGTGACGTAGAAATTGAGGTGCTGTTATCTAGTTGCCAAAATGGGAACCATCAAAGGAAGTGAATTTGATACCTTAAATAATGAACGTTGCATAAAAACGCATTAATGTAAATTTGTATTCCTGTACGGTAATTGATGTTAATGTTTATTTAATGACATATAGAGGAAAATAATATTTCTGTTTTGTGCAACACTACACCACGATTTACATTTTAAGTCTCTATTGAATTTTGGTTCAAGGAATGCGGACTAATAGAAGAAGCAGACCGGTTAATCGAATAGCGGATAAGAGGCCATGAACTATGTCACCTTGTGTAGATAGGTTTGTGAAGCGACTTATCACTGGTGCCCATAGCAACGAAGCTGGCAGA
This sequence comes from Zootermopsis nevadensis, assembly GCF_977971745.1. Taxonomy (NCBI): domain Eukaryota; kingdom Metazoa; phylum Arthropoda; class Insecta; order Blattodea; family Termopsidae; genus Zootermopsis; species Zootermopsis nevadensis. The sequence goes on from NW_028259177.1 coordinate 428,598, forward strand.
TTTCATTTCTATTACTTGCTACCTTCACCGGAGTGTGTGTTGGTGGTAGGGAAAGGGGCTTGTTGCCACGTCAACTTCGTTGTCATGGGGACAACAAGATTGCCAGACAGATGATAGAAAAAGAACGTTGTGACAGGAAGGCATTTAATAATAACTGAGCAAAAATTGAAGACTATAAAGTGATACCTTTGCAAATCCACGTACAAGGTATGGAAATTCTTACGAAAACTTTCCTCTAAGGAATACGACATTATATTGTATTTAAGTAAAAGAAAAACAATGGAACTTCTCACAGATTGTCTCTCGTAAACTAATGTTGAACAAGGAAATTGTTTTCTTTTCGGGTTTAAAAAAACAACGCAGAGGCAGTACGCGATCACCTGCGCTCCAGATTATAAAAATGAAGGGAAATGCCAGATATCCGTTATTAAAATAGTAAAAATAATGACAGAAGGTGATATCCAGCGATTAGAACAAGCGTGTATCAACTTGTATAGCACCTGAGAGCTTTGGTGTCCTTTCCTGAGTGAGGTTACCAAAAGTCACAGTTAAATGGTTCTAGATTTCCATTCTGAACCTTAAGCCTGGTATCCTGTCCAAGGCCTTTTCTGTTAATTCTTACTTTCTTCAGTTAAATTATGTGACAGTACATTAAAATTAAACACCTCTGCTTTTCTATTTGTATTTCATAATAACTCACCCTTGCGACGTTATGCATGTGAAATGAACAGCTGAAAATCGTCGCTAGAAAGATTAAATCCACACATTTCAAAGCGGAAATGTTAACTTGTCTTATGTAAGACTTGAGGTTCTCACAGCGGTGAATATGAAGATTTCTGTCTTCTGGGTTATTGCGCTGTGTAGTCTGGTCGATGTTAACCAACGTTTCAGAGGTCATACTGCCTCCGTCATCAGGGCGATGTCTTCTCCTAAAAAGCTGTTTGTATTGGAAGTATTCCAAAGGCCACGGAACTGGGCGGATTCTGTCCGTGACTGCTACAGGCCTATTAGCGGTGTGGGAGGGACTTTGGGTCAGCTGTCGCAGTTTTATTTTAATAATACCTCTACCTTTGCCTCGTGAATTTTAATTGTGAGGTCCCCTTTGAAAGTAGCCACGTTTAGCACGGACGTGAAAGGTCTTGACTAATTTTAAAATGAATTCTTGTTTGCAGGCTGGCTTTGTTATTATTGGCGTTGGAACATCACGTTCTACCGTCAGAGGATTAGATTAGTCAATTAATTAGTAGATTTGTATGTTAATTTATTTACTGTCAAAAAACCTGTTGTTAAATGGATGCATTACAAATATATCAAAGAATAATTACAGCATAAGAGTAATAACAACATGAACAAAGTATTACCTTTTCAGGTTTTTTAACAAATCTAGGACTACGTACTTGTAGATATAGAAAATAGTTTCCATTTCGTAATTACCCTGTAGGTGAAGCTATAATGCATGAAATTATTGAGCGATGGATGAATAATGATTTGGAGGGGATACGACAGAAATCGGCCGTGGCGTAGTTTTCCGCCATTTGCTTGGAAGAATTAAGGTAAACCATAAAACGCATTTATGATAACCGGTCATAGGGTCTAGGTTTGAAGCCAGGACTTCTCGCTTACGAAACAGAAGTTCTAACCATTCGGCGGTTATTCGGTTGTTGTATTCTGTTTGGACTGATTCAATAAATCCAATCTCTAATATAGGCCGACCTTGTTAAATATTTTTCTCAATACATTTTTATTTGTTGCTGAATTTATTTTGGACGTGACAACCACTTCATAATGATGTTATTTAATTTTGGTGGAATTTCAATTTCTCAAGGCAGCGAGAATAAAAATGGCTGGTAATACTGATGATGGAGGCAGCAGGTAGCAAAGAAATGTAGGTACACTCCCTTCAACTTACATTTCGCAATAAGCCGGGAGGCAGCTATCTTCTTGTGAAATTTGTCTTTGCAAACAAACCTCTCAGCGAGGGCATATTCAACAGGAAACCAAAATATGTGTGTATTGTGTTATAAGATTGTTACCACAATTGATATATTGTTATGGTGGCGAGGAACGTAGTCGTGTCTAGTGGCTTTCTGTACAAGAAAACATTGTTCTGATTTTAATCTACCAGATTTAAAAATCACAAAATGTTCCTCTTTGGTAACCCTGGTCCGAGAACAGTGTGGCATATTAAATGCAAATCATCCGAAGTTCCACATTTAGGTGCGTGTGGTAGAGAAGATCCATGCTCCAACACGTGTTCCGTCTGCATTTGGGAATCAGACATCAAAGCATGATATCGCCCGTCAAAGGAAGACAGAAGGGTCGTGTATGAGTTGTGGCAAGCGACGGATGTGCTGAAGATATGAAGTCTCCCATAAATCGTGGCATCTCATTTAACTCTGCAGAGACTCAAAACAAGATTGCTGTTTTGTGACAATCACTAATATTGTATTTGGCGTTCAGTCTTCAAATTTCGTGATCTGTTAAGACGTTAAAAAAGAAAACTCGAACATCTTCGTCAGGAGATTGACTAAGGTGAAACAGACAACCTGGATTCTGTTTTTCCCACAACGGCCATAATAGTTAATGGGATTCACTCAGACCCCTATCGACCTTAGCGCGTACCGGGAGTTAAATCCTTCTGCATAAAGCTGCCTGACCACGCACCTGTATTTAGTGCGAAATGCTTAATTATGCACCAATGATAAAATCACCTCTAACACAAATAAACATTTCACATCATGCAGGATGAAACGTTCACACAACTGAGCTCCTGTGAACACAGTACTGAAGCTTCAGTCTCCATGGAGAGCTGCAATTTCTGAAGGACAGAAAAGTATTTACTTTCATGAGACTAGCAATTTTTCGCTATGCTAGAGGATTGGAATTTCAACATGAGTTAATCGATTGCCGTATCTGAACTTTTGTTCTTCCCAGATGAACAATGATAAAGCACTTATAAATCATCCGCAACAAAATCCTCCAAATCCATATCCCCTAATATTCACAGTTATCTTCGGGGCGTATAACTTAAATAAACATAAGAACCCACCATATTTAGGCATGTCTCTTACTGCGTAATACCAAGATTTATGTGAAAACGACTTTAAGTTTAACAAAAGACATAACGGAAACAAACACTCGTTACCCAGACTCGTCTTGTACCAACTCAATCCATTTGGAAAGATTAGCCACCATAATTCCTTCATCATAATCCTCTCGCCTGTGAATTAATTCCACGTCGTATTCAGTTCACACTTGTAAAGCAAATGCATCTCTCTCCGTGGCAATTTTTATGTTGATTTGAAATATCCTTACATCCAAAGCGTTTTAATACAGAATTGTACACCCAAATATGGGACACCAGTTTCATTAAAGGTTATTACTTAAACACACTGAGATAATCGTTACCTGATTCGCCTCAGATCTCAAGGGATTGTCACCCTGTCGCTTGTGACACCTGGTCTCCAGGACCAATCACATTTGTGAGGGGAACAGCTACACATGAGGATGTATACCACAATACAGCAATGCTAATATAATCAGAATTCAGATTAATTTTATTTACATTAATATATATACAAAGCTAAAGATTAAACAAAGTTGACAAGCAGATAAAATTGAATTACTGATATCTTCTGTGATGTGCACATGCTATAATTTGTACGCGTTTGTTTTCATTGTTGATAAACCAATCAAATCTCTGATAATATAAGGGAAAGCTCAACATAGATGGCACTAAAGGTTTCCACTAGACACGATCCTGATTCTTTTCTATCCGATAAAATTCCTCAAAGTTTATTTTCCAATCCATCTGACTTCACATCTCTTCGGTATATTGAGATCATAGTTTTCAATTTCTCATAAACATTCTGTACGCATTTCTTGTAACCCTCACATGTATTCATCCAAGCCATCGTAAGACAACAATAAACAAATATCAACTTACAAAAAAGTACGCAAAATATCTTACGATGTGCATTGTGTTGAGGAAAATTGTTCTAGACTCAATAGGATTTGAGGTTCTCGAAGCCGCAAGTACGAAAATGGTTTTAGCACCGCGTAGTCTGGTAGAAGTTTATCAGCTTTCTAGAAATTCTTGCAGCCTCCATCGTCAGGGCGACGATCGAGGCAGTAACTGCCTCTGAAACGTCGGTGAACTTCTACCAGTCTACACGGCGCTGCAGCCTAGGACAGAACCATCTTAGTTCTAGACTCCTCACACATTGCAGAGCATTAATCGAATTGTATGTCGATAACAGAACATAGATTGGTACTTACAGTTTATCAGGCACGCAAAGAAGAAATCGACAAATTCCAGGATTTTTAAAGAACACTTTATCCAGTCATTTGTTATACTTTTGTTTACATATCTTTCTCTGCTCTATTTTCTTCAATCCTCAATTTATTTTTTCAATCATTTTTCCATCTTCCTTTCTTTTGACTTTCCCTTTTATTCTAATTTATCTTTTAGATTCTTCATTATTCCCTTTCCTTGTTTAATTTTCGTTTTTATTTCCCCGTCTTCCTTCGTGTGCGTCAGAATGTATTGACACTCCACTTCTTCAACCATTACCTCCTGATTATCGTATGGGTGTCCTAAATAAGAAGAGACTTGAGAAGGCATAGTTATTTTTAAACGAACTTCTCTCAAGCATGGTATCAAAGATAGAATTTTTCTGTGAGAATTCCTTCTTAAATAAACTCCAATTTTCCTCTCTGTTAGCAATGGCTCTGTCTTATAAAAAGAACTTCCTAAGCCTCGTAATTATTGAAGGGCGTGCCCTCTCCTTCCATCTACGCTACTCCCCCACTCAGCAAACCGAAGTGCTCTCTCGAGGAATCAATTATGAACAGCAATTACAGAACGTGCTTTTTTAAATAGAAGAAATCGGCTGTTCGATCGATCGAAAGGAAAACAAGTTTCCTTGAGCGTGGTCTAACAAATAGATGTTGTTCTGTAAATTAGATTACGTGGAAATATTCAAACAGTTATACTTAATTCGGGTTGTTGAGTTATTGTCCATCATCCAATATTGTAAAATTATTGTCAGAAATCTTTAAAATAGGGTTATATTTAAAATCAGTAAACATCAACGTAACATTTACAACTGTATAAAATAATTAAATTATTACAGACGAAAACTGAACTCATTCATGAACATTACGTCTTTCGTCCTATATCCTGCCTGGGGCCCCATCTTCAACACCCTTCAGGGTGATAAATTTATGCAAAAGAATATTGTTTTTTCTATAACATGACACAGAAGAATTTAAATAACTTACTGCAGTCACAATGAATCGAGCGACAATAGGGGTCTTGTATATTCATTCATGACACAATAATTTATTAAAATGTGCAGACAAGTGTACATTTTAAATACTTTCCTATTAAAATTTTTTCTCTGGAAGTGATGAGTCTCCATCAGTTAACTTGCATCTGAGCCCCCACTCTGATAACAGTTCAAGACTGAGTAAAGTTGGCGTCGAAATTGGAAAAAAGTTTTGTTGACAATTCTACAACTTGTAATTTTTTCGTCCCACTAATGAGAAACAAGCCCTTTACAATATTTTGCTTTAATTGCGTTGACTCAAGAAGCTAATTAAAACGTGTTTAAATGAAACGTACAGGAAAATTCGTGTAGGTAAACATTTGTCCGATACATTTCTTGTTCACAAAGGCCTGAAACAGGCGATGCTCTATCGCTGTTGCTATTAAACCTTGTATTAGAATATGCCATCAGAAACGTCCAAGAATATCAGAGTGGCTTGGAATTAAATGGACCACATTAGCTTTTGGTCTATGCTGATGATGTTAATCTGGTGGGCGATGATATAGCTAAATACTATAAAAGCGGCCACAGACGCACACTTAAGGGCTAGTAGGGAAGTTGATATAGAAATAAATGCAGAAAGGCACGGTATGTGATAATGTCTCGACATAAGAATTTAGGACAGAACCAGAATATAAGGATAGCTAATAAATCATTTCAAGATGTGACGAAATTCAAGTACTTGGGGACGTCACTAGGAAGTTATAATGGCATTCATGACGAGATCGAGAGCAGATTTAATTCAGGGAATGTTTGCTATCATTCTTTTTCCCTCCACTCTCACATAAAGAACCAAAGGTTAAAATATACAAACGTGTAATTTCGCCAGTTGTGCTATATGTGTGCAAAACTTGGTCTTTTACCTTGAAGGAGGAATATAGATTTAGGGTCTTTGGGAACAGAGTCTTCAGGAAGATCTTTGGGCCTAAAAGGGAGGAAGACCATGGAGGAAACTCAACGATGAGCTTCATTGCCTGTATTCCTCACCTGTTATTGTTAGGGTGATTAAATCGACGAGGATGAGATGGGCGGGACATGTAAACGCAGTGATGGACAATCGGCGTCCTTAAAAAAAGTGGACTATTTTTTAATAAGCCGAGTATACGATGGACTTTTCAAAGAATTTCCTACATCAAAGAGCGAGTAGAGAGTAAGTGATTAATGACAAACCAAAAGAGTTGAATAGAATTAGTAGGCCGGTAAACACTTTATAAGTTCATCCATGTTTGCGCAAGTCCGTCGTTAGGCCTACGTAATCAAAATGAGTTACATTTTCGGCTATTCTCAGAAATACCATGAAATAGACTGTAAGAGCTGCATTACCATCTTAATTTTAGGCCCACGATCAAACGCTAATAACCCTATTTACATCTGGACGTTGCTTTCGGGGTTTTGTAACATTATGTGTAAGAATTTAGGGATGGGGCCTTGTAACTGAACCCATGATCGTTTCCTTTAAAATGGATGCCTGCTCACACTTATGGAATTTCCTACCTCATTCGACTTGAAAATGTTTTTGCTGCTGAAATGACGTCTTTAAAAAACAAAGAACAAACCCCTCAAGTGAATAATAACAGTTTTACCAGTTCAATGTCTACTTATCATATATTATCAGTTCCCCATTGCTATCTGTTTTGTACGCTGCGTAGCTTAAATTAATTAATAATCTAAATATGAACGAAAAATTCAGTCATAATTGAAATACTCGAAATAAGACACGACAGCTTCCCCTCAAGCTCTAGGTATTAACTTCTATAATAATGCTGCTATTCGATGCTACATAATCTTACAAATTAATGCAACATCGTTAAAAAATAAATACGAACATGCTACAGCAACAAACTGATTTCTAAAACAGTGTTCCTGTTCTTGAAGAGCCTATAAAAATGTCGTACAGTGAAAGTTTATTAGCAGAAGATTAAAAAAACGACATCAGCATCTGACAGGAGAAACAACGATTTTTTGGTGAAATACTGGAACGGTCGGAGTCCGTCAAAGTATACGGCCTAATGCCACAGTCGTTATGGACGTAAGCCTGTTCATTTCACACACCCGGACTCCCTGGACCACACAAAAGAAAGGCAATTCGATCCGAATACTGGCGTTGTGAAACTAGACCTGTATATTTTGGATGTGTGTTTGTTACAACTTTAAATATTGCATCGGGCTTAACCGCTCAGTCCGACGTGAAACGACAGCTATTCGCAAAGTGAGCGAGCACGTGGTTGCTAAGAACAGTACATACAGCGTGCTTTTGTTTTTGATTTTAATTGACTTTGACTTCAGCACCACGACCGAGAGAATGAAGTACTATTCATTCTGAGAAATGGTTGATTGCAAACTGATAAATAAATATTTACAAATGTACACTTACATTCACAGCTGTGTATGAAATGTGTTTGATAGTTTCCATATGATTTGCAATCATCTTAGTTGTTATCTAAAAGAGTAGCCTCTTGTTTGTTTTAAGCTCATTAATTTTGTTTTTCATTCATTCTCTCTTTTGGTTATAAAATTCCCGTCACCTGAGGTTTTAGGTTCTCAAAGCGGCGAATATGAAGATTTCCGCTTTCTGTTGTGCTTTGTGTTGTGTCCGTTAAAAGTTTAGCAACGTTTCAGAGATGCTAGATACTTGTATTATCAAGCTGACTATTCCAGTGAACGTGGTGACCAAGAAATTGATCTGTCGCACCGTATCAAACAATCCAAGAAGGTGTCCTTGAGGAATTTTCGAACAAGAGACTGCAGTGTGGGAGGGCCTCATCCTTCTGGTAGATGATCTTCTAATGCAAATTCTCTCTTGGAGACACACGAACCGTTCCAGCATGCCAAGGTACACGTAATGTTCTGCTGAAGTCGTCGCGAAGAAAAAGGACCTAATAGGATGTTATCGCAAACCTCTTTTGAACATCGTACGTCGTACATGCGCGCTGTACGCTGGACGGATGGGCTTAGTCATCTTTCTTTGAAATGAACGGCACATTTATACGACCTTCTCGCAGGACATATTTAAGCGGGCTTCCGGATTATTTGTGGACGTTTTTAGTTGCTAGAAACTTGTCACACCGGAGCTTGGTGGTTTTATTATCTGAATAATCACTTTCGTAAAGTCACTGATTGTTTCTTTGCAGCACAATGATGAACTTCGTTTCTGCGTACCACACAGCAGAGAAGACGCCATTTTTAAAAATGCAACGCCTCGCAACAGACCCAGCGACTACTCTTAAGTTAAACAATAATTTTGTTCCTTTACATGTTGTTATAGATTTCTATAGTAATGGTCTGAAATGTGGGAAGTTTGACAATGATTCCTTAAAAATGAGTCTTTATCAGGACTTTCTCCATCGTCTTTACCCCTATATACTATTGTCTCTTGGCATGAAGATCTAAAGTTCCAATAGCACTTAACACCTCCGAATGTGATTCAGATTATTCAGGCATATAGGAGCAACTTTGGAAACCAGGTGACATTAAAAAAGGCACAAGACTGAAGAGAGTAAGTGTTTGGCCGAATGCCGTCGACATACCTGCCTCGAGGAATAATGTAACAAATAATTTTCAGAAGATGCTTACATCAGACACACGTGACAATCTAAAGTTACACCGATTTCGAATATTACGACGAAGAACGGTAAAGCTTTGTGATGTTAACAATACCAACAGGCTGTCAGAAGCGAATATCTCCGGGCATAAAGAAACCGACCACAAATCAAAAGCATCCGGGCACTGTTCTCAACTAACATAACCTAACCCAGCAATTTAAAATAGCAGCACTTTAACAAACCCTTAACGGAAACTATTAATTTCATCCAATTGAGAATAGAAATTTGAAGGCTTGAATTCATTACAGACATAGGCAAGATCCTAAGCTTGTTCAGTATACATCCTAGCCTCAGAATCTGTTACTTGAAGGCAAATATTAATGTTTTTATCATGCGTATAGGTCTTTGAAATATCCCCATCAAAACTATGTATTCTACATTCATTGTCTCTCGCATTACAACTACATTAAAAAATCTTCAAACCCTCGCAGACTTCAATGCCTTCACAACAGCACGTGTCCTGTAAAAATGAAAATTTTCCTCTTTATTTAGTATTCAAGAGAGTCCATCTACTTATTATGGACCCAAATACCTTTCTAACAACTTTGTTTTCAAATATTATAATTTATACGTCCCTGAAACAAAGAGATCACATTTCATAACTGCGCATAACAAAAGACAAAGAGATAATGTTTCAGAACTGGTCTGCAAACATCGGGGGGGGGGGGGGGGTGATCCAGGACATAAATTCGAGCAGACCTCACATTCAGGTCATTTATTGGTCAGGAAACAACGCTGACAGTGAAATAACCGCACTTACAATATTCCAGAAACTTTTCCCTAGCCTGAGTCTGTTCAATCTAATCTACAACTGCAAAATATATTTTTTGGATTACTTTAATCTTTTTCCTATCTCAAATGGTTTATCCACCTGAAATATTCGAAATATAGTTCTATGTAAACTTTTAATTCCTCATGATCAGTGCAGCTCGTTAGTCTTGATTTAGTTACGAACACAACGAGAGAACGTTAAGGTGTTATAAGGTGATGTAGTTATCATTCCTGCTTCATGTTTGGGAGGTTCAGTGTTCAAGTGTCAGCCCTGATGCTGGGCTATCCAGGCTGAGATTTCGTTTGTGGTTTTAATCAGTCTCTCCAGAGAGACAATTTCATATAATTTATAATTAACCAATCACAATAATCTTAAACATTGACGATGTATGGGTTTAAAATAGGCATTTTCAATAACGCCAATACATAAATGAATAACCAAGATATAATTCAATCTTGATACTTGCAAAAGCACATGAGTCCACTGACAACACAGAGTTATTTTTACCATAGCAGTTGCCAGGGGAAAATGCATTGTTTCCCACGTCAGTAAATGTGTTCCCTGCACGCGAGCAGCCCTATCATTTGTTTTCGACGAAATAACATGAGTATTTACTGAAGTCATTTTACTACTAAGTTTTGTATTATGGTTTCACCATAAAGGAAACATTCAAACCCACAGAGACGTAAGTTGGTCAGCCAGGAATTAAAGAAAGACACATAACTGCTTCAGTCATGTAGCGCTCCTTTGTTTGTTAATACCAGTATCTGGAAAAAAAACACGAGTTATAAAATAGTTTTACCTTATAAATGCGGAATAAAAATATAAAAGTGAATTGCAACTATTTCAAAAGCCAAGATACTTACAAGTTTTATTTCGGAAAAATAAACTAACCGCAAAATAAATAATGTTTGCCAGAATGTTTTATAGATTTATAGAATGCCAGTTTTACGAGTGACCGATTCGATTGTTAGGTTGCGTGCCAGAAATACATCGATTAATAAAATTACTAGCTGGAACATGATGCAGTTTTTGGTTACTGTACTAAAGGAACACCTGTGGCTAACTCAGCAAATAGTTTTGAATTTTATTTCTTCGGGGGTTAGACTGACAAGACTGGAGCTTTAACTGTTCTTTATATTTAAGAAAAATAAATAACGAAGTCGAAAATTTATTGATCTCCTTCTTATGTAATTTTCCGCATCGAAAGGCGTCTGACCAAGAAAGGCTTAAATTATGAGCTGACTGACTTGAGATGAGTAGTCTGTTATTAATAAAGTTCAGGTGGAAGGAATCAAGGAACTGCCAGTGTCATTCAGCCTTAATTGAAGAAGCTGTGCCACACCGAGTCTATTTGTCAGAGAGCCTAGAGGATCAATTCTCCAGCCACCACTAACCCATCCCTCATGAGACCTCCACCTTTCTTTGGTTGTAGAGACGATTACCAATTTTGCAACGAAGCTGAGCTAAACTCTTATTAAAACTGGCCTTTTTATAAGAAGAGCCGTGGAGGGATATGGACGGATATTTTTACCACATTTGGCGTTCAGTGAACGGGGAAAACAGTCGAATGATAAAAAAAAGGGGTTCATTAAATTGACAGTCATATTACACAGGCTATTTCAGAATAAAGAAGGACTATCACTTACTTGCAGTCGTGTCCCGCATGAAACGAGAGCACAAATCCTGACGCACCTTTCTTTGATTAAAACGACTTACATCATCAGCATTCACCAAATGTCGCCGTCGGTCGGCTAATACTCTTGTTTGTATTTAGAAGATCTTGGTGTTGAAATTTGGTCCTAAGGGTGAATAAGGTTTTCCGTGACATTCCTCAGAGACTTCAAGAAGTTTACATAATGTCTTAAATTAGGCCACGGCCAATGTCCGCCACATTTAGACCAACATCCTCAATTTACAGTCATCTTCAAATTATACAGTTCGTGCAGTTGGAGAGTTGTAATTAAATAATGTATTATTCAATTGTAAAACATCCCATTTCATCTGTTTATAATGCAACCTAGCCATTTGTAACAGCACGTGATGGATGTATAAATTATCAAGGAGCATCTGAACAAGGATGTAGGCTTTAAATTTTGTTTTCTTGTGAAATATTGTACACTAACTGACGTTTCAGTCGACCATACCAATGATCGCGGTAATGGAGTTGTATGCGCTTCTGAAACATCGGTCTATATCTGCCAGGCTACACAGTGCAACGTCATAGAAGACTTATCTTAAAACTCGTCGCCGTAAGGACCATTAATGTCGCCAGTTGAGAAGACTTTCTATTCCAGATTCATTTGAGCAAAGGACTGATAACTTTGAGTCACAGTGGTAATTGCACAGTGTTTCTAAAATGCACTGAACCAATTTAGGGTCACTTACTGTGAAAAGTAGTGAATAATATTTATGTAAACACGGGTACTTGGATGCCTGGTTTTTGTGTTATCGTCTACAAGATCACCTTACCTATACCCGCTGAATTTGTAATATAAAGCACGTTGTTCATCACCACAAGAAAACACTTTTAGCATTTTATAATTTGTGGCTATAATCTTTAACTTTCTGATCAAGTTTATCCATTATATGTTATTCTCCTTCCTAAATAAAATGTACAATAATTCGATAACAAAGTTCAAGAACCCATGTTTAAACATGGGTTATTGTACTTTGTTATCGAATTATATATTTATATATATTACTATTTCTGTGCATGGACCACGTTCTTAAGTGGTTCCGTGTATTTAAGAAATAACCTAAGTACTTGCTCTAACGACCAAATAAATTGGAAATTCGCCCACACAGTGTACTTCTGTGTTTCGTTTTGTTCCCACAATAAACAGCTATTGTTTCTCTGAAAATAATTAACCGACTGACGATTATTATTCTGACGTGGTATGTTTTTGCTCGGACGCAGGAACCGAGCTTCTTAAATAGCCCATTTTTAAATGAGCTTTGTGCGTTAAAGGGTTGAAACAGAATTTGCGGAAATTTATTGCGAGTTGGACTGAGGCACTTTTCCCGCTTGATATGCAGAAGGTCCCGAGTTCGAAATTGGAATGCTAGCAGTCTGACTCAGAGTTTTCATAATTTTCGGAACTTGTTGAAGAGAAATGCTGCTATTGTAACCTGATAGATCTCACGTCAACACCCTTTCGTATTCCTCGCGAGGCACTTACCTTTATACTGTACTTCTATCATTCGATGCTTTCCCGCGAACTGCATGGCGGTATAATTACATTGGTTGCTGTACAAGGGTGGAGAGGGAGGGATGGGCATGGTTCAGAGCGGGTATTTGGAAGCTGAGAGGGATGAGGGGGGGCATGGATGGGAAAATATGCCCTTTATGTGGGGCGACAGAAAGCGAGATTCACATGCTATTAAAGTGTACGGAAACCGGGAGGTGGAGGGAACAGCTCCTGAGGAACAAGTGGTTCACCGTTGGTGAAGAATTGGCCTTCAAGAAAATTTTAAGCACTACGACTGACACGGAGGTCAGGGATGTAGGGAAATTTCTGTACAAAGTAAGATGTAAAAGACAGGTCAAAATTAGGAATTTAGAACTGCCACTGGGGTAGAAGGCACGAGATCAATACGAAAGAGTTATGTAAATAGTATCAGGGATTAAGGAATAGTCATGTAGAGTAGCATTAGTGAATAGTTTTAGTAAGCTGTAGTATGTAAGGACTGTGGCCGTGAAAACCTGGTGTTAGGCGGCCACAGATCTCTGTATATAGTTCTAAACCAAATATATTATTATTATTATATGAAATAGACTGTAACTGATTCTCTTCAAGTATTCACGTTCACTGAATGCGCTCATCCTATCACTCTCACAATCCACATAAAGTCTTTAAATAGAATATTATCCACCCTTACAACCTACGCAATTTGTAAGGCTTCATTTCCGGAAAGAAATGTGTTTTAGATTCCCTGACATAAGACCTGGGTTACAGAAATATAATCCGAAATTTTAAAAACGGATGGGTTGACCTCAAGAGTTAATACGAAATTTCGGCTAATCCTATTTGTGCGACCTTGCTCTTCAAAAAATATTAGGCTTTTATCTAGCGTCATTTCAGGTGGGTTAAGTATTTGGCGTTATTAAAACGCACGGAAACTTTGCCAGTTGATTAAGGAAACAACAAGAAGGTACTGTTGAGCTCCATAATTATCAGCAGGGCAATCCTAACTGGTGGCAATAGATGGGCTTGGCATGCAGCACACACGACGGGCATGCGTTAATCATACAGAATCTTCGTTAAAAATAACACCCAGATGATCTGGACAATAATACTGAAATACGTCGTAAGAAAGTAGAATATGGATTCATGTGGCTTAGAATTCGGACAAGTGATTGGCTCTTGTGAACCTCGTGTTCCATATAAGACTAAGAATTTCTTGACTAGCTGAGCAGCTATCAGCTTCACAAGTATTTTTCTGCTTGATGGAGTTGGTTGCAAGAGTACTTTTTCCCGGCTGTTGGGAAACAAGTCAAGACGTGACCAAATGTTACTAAACAGTTCCTGTCTTCATAAATTTAATTTAATACAGAAATGAGAAAGGATAAGGAAATCTGCCGTCAATTTTTGCATGTAAAATGCCTCAAATCTGTTCACGTGAGAAAAACGTGTGCATTCATACTGATAACTAAGGATCTAGGCAATCGCCTACCTACACCGAACGGAGTCCTTGTTAAGTAGCTCAGCTAGACCATAAATTACCAGCATTTTGTGGACACCGAAGTTTCATGGCCGTGTTCAGAAAAACTTGAAATCGGTCCTTATCCTAAGCCAGTTTAATGCAATTTATAACTTAAAAGAAATTTCTATAATATCAGTTTTAATATTATCCAAGAATGTATTCACGTATTAATATCTTCCTTCTAGTTTTTTAAACGAAAATGTTTCACTGTACTCATGAGCACCGGATGATTTTATAACCCTAGTAATTCATGTGTTGATTCCAATTGCATCTGTCCTACTATTCATTTTCCGATAATGAATATTATCACTTCGTCCCTTACGTGTAACTGTTCTTCTCAAACACTAATCTCAGTCGTCATAATTTTTGTTTTTGCGTAGTGTGAGAGTCTGACGCCCATATAAAACAACAAGTAATTATTCCGCTGTGTTCTGGAAAATGACAAACTGTTGCTGTGCGCAGAGCGTATTTAATGTAAATATTTATGACATTTGTTTCACCACTTGTTATTAATGATGTGGTGTTTGGGGCGAGATGGAGCATATGGAACTTCAAATCAACAGGAAGTTGGATAAACTGGTACAAACAGAGAATACAAGAGTAACAGAATGCAATCAAGCGGTATACAAGGAAAGTATGTCAGTTATACGTACAGAAATGAACCAGCTCAGAAATAAATCAGATTCTAGATATGGATTATTCACAGCGAAAACCTACACAAAGATCCAATAAGCCCAGCCCCATAACTGATTCATTCTGATTGTTTAACGATGCTATTTCCACTTAATATGAAAAGAAAATGTCCCACTGTTGTAAATTATGAATTTTAACGGAGTAAAAATCGGAGAGTTGGTGGCAAATCTCAATGTGTCATCATGACATTCACTGGAGAGACTAAGAAAATCACCAAAAATCCTCAGAGGGGAAACCCTTAACCCTGCCGAGAATCGAACCAATACCTCACGAGTGAAGTTTTATAGCGTCACGCTACACTAGGCTGCTTCATAAAATCATAAGAGATTTATTGGGAGTTTATTTAAAATGCTCGAAAAGTGTTTCCCCTAACAGAATCCACACAAATTTCTCATGTGTTCTTTTGCATTAAATTGGCCTTGTTCCATAGTTACCGGTTTCGCCACCAGTTTGCAGCACTTTAATGTCTAACTCACGAATTTCCTTAACCGTCATTTTGTTATCACCGCTCGTAAGTTTTTTCAAAAGCACCATTATAAGTTTGTGAAAGTATTACAGTCTCCACATCAAATTTAATTCAAATCCGTCCAGTGGTTCTCGTGTAGAATCAACTGGACAGACAGACGGACGAACACAAACCCATAATGCTTTCTCGATATTCATTTCGCGCAAAGAACACAGAACTGGCCCACCTACAGACGCTGCGGTGTAGAATACTTCCTTTGGAACCCTGCGGTTTATTACGCTCCTTTGGAACTGCCCATATTTCTGTAGAGTCTGTTAGAAATCCTCTTATCTCCGCCAGGATCTGTCAGATTGTCTTTAATTAGAAGTTTCCAAACAACAATTTTACTTTCCATTTCCTTCACTGTTCTAATATCAAAACTGTACTTCAGGTTAGGAGACTGCCCTGTAAAATTGTGTAATGGAATGGGGCTTGATGTTAAGCACGAAAGGAACATTTATCAAACGCTGCAATGTTGACAGAATGTCAGTAATTTAATACCTTCTGATTACCCGTTTTTGTTTAAATATTTTCATTATCTCGTTAATATATTTCACTAAGATAATCAGCAAATCTCAAGGTCAGAGATAAGTGGACATTGATTTAAAATATTTTGTTATTATACTATTCGGCGTGCCTAAACGTTTGTTCTACATGAACTGACGCACACAGGCTAAAAAATATATCCCGGCAATTAATTTATATACAAGTTAAGTATGGATTTTCCTCTTAACAAGAACTTGCATTCTCAAAAACAATTAATTTTATTAATGTTCATTTTAAGAATCGTCATTAGAAAATGGGGAATACAAATTTTTATTTGTCTGTCCTTGGAGATTCTACTAATTCATTTTACAAATGAAATTACCGATTGAATATTTAGTTTCTTTTGTTTTCTCAGTTGTCTGCTGTAAAGTTCATTTCGTAATTAGACGAATTTATGGTGCAACTAACATTAGGAGGAAGAATGCTTCCAAACTGCTATCTACATTCATCAGAAGGAATGTGTAAAATCCTGATAAACTACTCTAAAACTTATAACTGTGTATTTTATTACAAGACTTAGCGATAATTTCTGCCTATGATATTCAACCGTAATTATCGAATTGTTAAGCTTTCGGGCAAGAGAGTTTAATAAATATAAGCATTTGTCGATTTTCTAAGCAGTAACTGTGCGGACACACTGCTGGTTGATTAATATGGCCTTATTAAAGAAGGTATTTTGCTATTTTAATTTGTAGTTCTTGAGTTTCAGGTTCGAATCTAGTTTGAGGTACATACTTATTTCAAAAATACTATTCTTATGACGAGATCGATCTATCTGTTATGCACGGTTCCTTATCTCGCGTAAAACAGTTCAGATGATTCTGTATTTTACAGTTTTGAGTTGAGGTCGTTGACAGGAAATGAAGGAGGTACCGTAAATATATTCTCATCGTCTTAATCTAACGCCTGCAAGTTAAATTCAAGTTTATCCCAACTCAGCCCAATAACTTAAAATTTCTGTGACATGTAAAACAGAAATAAGAAAGTTTCCACTGGCCTTGGTGTGTTTTAACTGTATTTATGTAAATCTATTCTAGATAATATGCGTCTAACGTTTAATTCAATTACGCAGTCATTTTTATGTGTAAACTGTAACACGCAAAATCAATTGTCAGCTGGTTCTAGCAGGTCTGTGTATTTGGCAAAGGAATATTCATTGATAGGCCTGCATTTCACGTTCTGTAGCCTTAGGCGTGTTACACGAAGCTGTGCTGATTCCAGTTGATTAGACAAGTAAAATGGTACGTGATATCACAGGGAATATCAAACTATATTCTTAATGCTTGCATGTGTGGTCTAGCTTGTTAAAGCTGGGATCCAAACCCACGCAGGGCACTTGCAGCTGACACCAGAGCGGGACTGGTGATATCCAGGGAACTTCAGTGCAGCACAGAGTTGGCCGGGTGGCTGTTCCTTGCCCTAATGTAATTATCCATTTAGATTATTATACTTTTGTCATGAGCTGAATGTTCCACGCGGAGAACGTCCGTTCATCCGTAACAGAATATAAGCAGCCACGCTTATGTAAAACGATTATGATGACAAATTTACAGTGACGTAAAGTAACTTGACTAACCAATAAATGAATCACATTGTACGGGATTTATATTAGGCAGTGTATTAATTTATTGGTTTTGGTTTATTTAACAACGGTATTTTTAAAGGCTTCGAATCCAATTCGACTTCGTTTACATTTATGCGGTACATATATGTAAGATTTGTTTTGATAGTATCTTTACATCTACTCCTCTACAACGCACAATATTTCTCCCTCAAACTTATCGACAAAAATTCTGCACGCGTTTTTATGTATCCATGCATGCTGTTTATATTTCATGTATCATTAAATCTGGTCAAAATTACTGATGAATTATAAACGTACAAATCCTGAAGCTAATGAACATGTAAGTTCATCCACCTTCCTCTTAATTTACCTTGTTTAGCCTCAAATATCGTACTCAGCTTGGCGAATATTTTTTTACAAGTGGTTATCTTATGTCGGAGGTCTACATTTCAGGGGTCATCACTGAGGCTTCGAGGCTGCCTTATGGGTTGTCGAACCATGTTGTTTGGTTCAAGCTTACTGATGTTTCGGGGGTGCTTGCTGCCTCCATCATCAAAACCATGAGTACTCATTACTCTGATGACGAAGTCATCAAGTACCTCTGAAATTTCGACAAACTTCAGCCAGACAATATGGTTCAATCACCCAGAATACAGCTATTTTCGTGTAAGGCTACTTATTATGATAAAAATATACACTGAAATTTGAGTTAAATTTTATATCATCATCAGCTTGGAACTCCTTGCCCAAGTATCTTCGTGGTTTCTGTCAGTCTGTCCGTTTAGTTAAAGTGGGATGGAATGTTCAAACACGCCACCATATTCTTTCAAATTCACCATTCAGTGATCCGCCCATTCGACGTCAGATTTCTGGTAGACCTAAGTTGAGAATACGACGCCATTATGAACAGCTAATAAAACATTTCAAACACATAAATTCCTAATAATGTCTTAATTCCGACGGGAGTGCACGATTGGCAATAAATCATTATGATTTTTATGCAAAATGCTTTCATAATGCCAGCACCTGTGTAGAGGATCACTGAAAGGAAGAATGTGTCCTTTGTGAGAGTTCTTCTTTAATTATGAAATTAGTTCCATTTACAAGTTGAAATGTTTATGTATGGTTTTCACGTAGTGGCGACGAAAAAGAGATACGAGTCACATTAGGCCACGGTTTAATTTAAGAGGATGGTTCCACCACTGCTAGTTAAAAGTAACCCGTAATTTAGATGCATATAATTCTGACTGTGGTCCGGAATTCTCTTGAGTAAGTAAAGTAAGTGACTTGTGAGTTTAATTACGGTTATGAAACATTTAATTTATGTATGCGAATGACCCATTCAGTCTACGGCAAACTGCATTTATGTTCCAGAACTTAGAAAATCAGTTCGTGTTTGGAAATTGTACATTGTTCCAGCTTATTTTAGTAACCATGTTTCAGAAACTGGTTTTAATATTTAAATCAGTCGAAAGAATAAGAAATTAAATGTTACTCTTTTGGACCCTAAATCTAGAAATTTCAAAACCTGGACAGGCTACATTAACGGACCAATACAGTAAGAAAATATATCTTATTCTCTTATTGATAAAAAAATAAATCCAATTTCAGAAACTTTGTGGTTGAAAACTGTGTCAGTTTGCAAAGTTTAAACGGTCAGTAATTACACTGTTTGTAGAAACACTTAGACTCGTGTTATAATTTTCCTTATCAGACTGGTTCTGATTGGAAAATTAAAGCCCTGCTTCATTATAGTGCTCTGGAAGTTCAGCTGTTTTTCTCAGTCATTCTAGAGGATTGTACAGCGTGAGGGCGAGCCCATGTGAATGTAATTTCAGCAAACAACAAGTAAGAAACATGCATGAACTTTTGACCTACTGTGAACTACAGGCCAAACCGCCCTGAGTTTCTTGGACATTTCTCGTGGCATATTCCAAGGCAAAATTGAATAGCAGCGACGATAGGCCACCTCCCTGTTTCAGGCCTTTGTGAACAAGAAATGTATCGGACAAATGTTTACCTACACAAATTTTGCTATTTGTTTTACTTTAAAACGTTTTAATTAGCCTGATTAGCCTTTTAAGTACACCAAATTAAAAGCAAAATATTGTAAAGAGTTTCTGGTTAGCCGAGTCATAGGCTTTCTTGAAGTTTATTCTCCCATTGTACTCCTTCTTTTTCTCTGCTATCTGGTGAATGTAGAAAATGTAACCAGTTGTAGATCCATCACGATGGAACCAACACTGATGACCCCCAAAAATTTCTTTAACATACGGAGTCAACCTCGCCAGATGATAAGGGGGAGATTCCTCAAAAATTATTACACTCAGTCTTATCACCCTTGCTTTAAAATGGCATAGTAATAGATTCCTTCCACTGATGTATCATTTTCTCCTTTCTACATATAGAGCAAATAATGTTTCTGTATCTCGGAACGCAACGTTTCGCCTCCTGCTTTGATCAGTACCCGGGAGTTTGTACTTTTTCAACTTCTCAGTACCAATTCCAGAGGATGCCAACTGTAAAATATTTTACAAGACACAGGCATTTTTACTTCTATTAGCCTATTAGTATCATTATGTCAATTATTTATCAAGTGCACATTTATGTATTCAAGCCGTCTCAAATTGGGCGATTGGAAACGTTTGGTATGTTATAAGCTGGTAAGAATGCCGACTCTTTGAATGAAATTGTAAAAATATTTAATAATACTGTGAACATTTATATGAAACAGAGCATCTAAGTGATGCTGTTTGGAGACAAGAGTCTGAAATATAAGTATTCCGATAACCTACATTATCATAATGATACTGAATATGACAGTAAGACATTTCATCCAAAGACTGCAATTTTTTTCTCCGTGCTTTCAAGTTCGTTAGAAAAAAAAAATTACTTTATGTGAAATTTCACAATTTTTATTCTGCGCTAAAATAACGGATGGCCACTGCTCGTAGTTTGGTAATCCTGGAAAAGAGTACTTTAGCAATACAAAATTTATTTAATGTATTAGCAACAGCTGATTCGGTGATATTTTCTTCTGGGGGTAATTTTGTGCATATCCGGTTGGGAGTTGGCACCACTGTCCATGATGACGTTATCACGGAATCAAAATGCAGAAACACGTGCAGGTTTTCATCCAAGACGCATTGTCACGTCTGCCGATTTAAACGAAAACTCTAAGGCTAAAACAGTTTTTTTGTAAGAGCCCTAAGTTATGAATTTTATACAAATAAGGTAAAATGATTCAGACAGACGAAGCTATTTTAATAGGCTCTCGAAAGTCTTGCGAACGTGCTTAAAAATTATATAAAGCTTGCATGGAATGTTAAATTGTGAAATAATTGTACAGCAAAATGACAATTTATAAGATTAGTAGCCGCATGTGTATTAATTAAAACGAATTTCTGTACTGGATATGCACAGAGTGATATATTGTCACCATAATTTTCAAATTTTATCAATATAAATATAATTCACTTTCGGATACAGTTCGTATGCAAGCTTTAAATAAATATTTTAGTGATAGCAGTAGCGAGAACAAATAGAGACAATTGAAACTAATAAATATGTAATGTAATTATTTTTTTTTTTGAAATTGTGGTGATTAATGCATATCAAACAGTGCCAATTTTCAAGCTCAGATATTTGTCTCTGGCACTATCGTTCTGTGAGATGTGCTTCGCTTAGAAATGTAATCAGTAAATCGGTAAACAATTTAGTTTAAAAGATTGCTGTGCCCTCACGAGTATAAAGCTAACTTTCGTACTTTCCCATTCTCTCATATTTTATTATTCTTACTTTACTTTTCGGAATTTAAGTACGAAAAAACGAGAGAAATAAAGAGAAATGGAGTGTCCTTTTCCAGATATAAATGCTAAGGCACCACAAAATTTAACATTTCCATGGTACACATATTAATATGATAAAATCTCAGTTATGTCTAACACGTTTCCAATAACTTTTCCCACTCTTAAGTAGTTCGCTGGCGTTATATCTGGGCTTCATTCTTCTCATCAACACGTTGAGTATCCCACAATCAGTTCTCATTCTCATTTGTGACAACGTACGCCCCGAAATTCTAACAAAGCCTAGAAAATTCGTTGTTTTTCGCTGTTCTTCCAACATATTCATAGTTTAAGCACACTCACTCGTAACATAATCTCACAAAACATAACAACGGATTTATTATATTGGTAGCAGAGCCATCTACCGGCATAATTGACTACTACAAATATTACCGGCGAAACTATAGGCTTCACAAATATTTGTTTTAAATGGAGAGATGATTATGTTGTCTATTTTTGTTATATATTCTTTGCTAGTTCCTTCTTTTGTGTACCACTGATGATTGACTGTTGAATCAACAAGTCAATAAATTAGTAATTAATAATTACTGCTATTTTCGTAGCCTTCTCCTGATTGTGAATAATTTGCTTTGACATTATAGCCTACACTCGAATTTTCAAAGCGAAACTCTTTTTCATTTGTACAGTAGTGATGAGAATACAAAACACGCGTTTAAAGCTGAGCGAAGTTAGAGTTAACTAACTGGAATTGGTGAGGACTTACATAGAGATTGTTTAATATTCTAGCCAGCCGAAACGTTGATGAGTAGCTACATCTGGTGGGTTGTGGAAGAATCACCCCTCTACTGCCCGAGTGCATGCTTTGCTGAATATTGGCCTTTGTAACTCGGTTCGCTGCTGTGAGAACGTATGTGTAATAAACACACAAAAGTTTCTGATTCCATGAGAGCAAAGCCACTCTAAAATGCATTTATTATAGTAACTAACCCGACGGAACCGACGTCTTGAAGAGTAGTCAATAAATTTTTATATGGAATCGAAAATGTTCATGTTTTATTTACGGGGGTCAAGCTCTAGTCCTGTATTGAGTCAGATTTTTCTGGTTAACATTCGTGTAGCGCATTTCTTGACGTAACAATTAATGTCTTCCATCTACGCCTAGGTCTTGCAAGTGGTCGACTATTTCCTCCAGATTTTTCAAGTACATAAAATTTTGTATGAATTTCTCTGTTTTGTAAGAAATTTTAACTCTTTCGAGTGTTAATTTTAGTTGATGCAGAATTGTGATTCATGTTGGAGTCTAATCAAGGAGATGATAAGAAAAAATGTAAGAAATATGAGGTTTTCACGACGGTGATGATAATGATTATGTTCTTTTCTATGTCGGTGCCATCGTGATTGGTCGGTACATACCAACGTTTCAGAATCCACATAGCCCTGAAAACAAATCTTACGTACTCCATATAGATTTTCGACCATAGTTTTATTAAGCTTTATTTGTGGAGTGTGATGGAAAAGAGGTTTATTGATGGTTGCAACTCAATGAAATTCAACTTGATTAATTAATACACATATCGGTGTGCCTATACAAGATCCCACGCAGGTCACTTATGTAGTGACCTGCTCGCGACAGACCGTCAGTTGTCTTTCAACATTCGAAGTGCAACGAGTGTTCAGATATTCCTAATTATTGTCTTAATAAATTGGCATATCTGAGTGGTATTTATTACTTATAAATTGTTTTCAAGTTCATATTTCGGAGTAATATATGTATTTTGGGTGATATTTTTAAAGAATTGCTTATGTCATTTAGGAAGTTCGGTTAAATTTTATATTTGTATAAAAATGGCGAAAGTTTCATTTAAAAAGGTTGCAGGCGATGAGAAATGTATGTTCGTAGTTTAACTTTATTGCAAGAAAATAATGAAATTCAGCACACTGCGTTGAGACTAGAGAGAGATGGGCCAAAGAATCTGCGTTGTGGATGGGATGGGAAAGTGATCTCCCAGAAAGCAGAAAATGAGACAAAGTTACGAAAAACAAAAGGAAAATGGAGAAAGATGACGAGGGATAAAGCTACAAAGATGAAAAATTCTTTCTTAAATTTCAAATGGCCTTTCAAACATGCCAGATAATAAAACAAATGGCTCTGTTCCTTGTTCTTGCGAGATCTTGCCACAGGACGTAAAATTCAGTGTTCAACATTACGTACAGTGATATTTTGTCTTCCTGGTTAATTCGGAGGCTGCTACAACTATACATTGCTATGCATTATCAAATGATAAGGAAAAATAATCGTGTATGGTGAAATGATAACAATTCAGAAAGAAATGCCAGTGAATATCTCAAATATTATCCGGACATTAACAGGGGAAGACTGAGTAAAACCGTGAAAATTCTCAGGATAATCGTCAATCAGCATCCGTAGTTGGACCAGCTACCCTGCATTGTCACAAAAGTAGTCTGATTTGTTATTTTATTAAGAAACGAAATCCAAATCACCTTCACTGCGAGACCACTCTGGTCAGAAAAAGGTGTTCTGACGTAGGACTGATTGCCTGGCAATGCCCTGATTAACGCACACATTCTAGGGCGATGGTAGATTCGTGTGAGAATTTAAGGAATGATAATTAGCTGTTATGTAAGAGTTCTTAGAGGAAAGTAGTATTTTGATATTCCTTTCTCTCGGAATTTCCTTCGCAGTAATAGGAGAGTTGACCCTGTCTAAGATCACCCTTTAATGTGAGTGTCTCCGTGACTGACTTCCTTCTCTAGATGGTATTCGGAAGATGCTTTGCTCCTGTGTGATACTATTCCGTTGTGTAACAACAGTTTGGACTGCGTTCAGCGTTTCATATCTGTTGTGGCAGAAATGTACCTTGATGCTTTACCAACAAAAATGATTGCAGTTTGCAACTTCAGTTTACGTGATTTTAAAATTTCAAGACTGCAGGCTGTAGGCAAACTTCGTATCTCAACGTCTACGCCTGTCACTAGAAACTGTCGTTACAGCCAGTTTACTTTTATGTTGTTAAAAACAAGTTCTGTTGCGAGATATTTTCATTATTTTTCTATTTTCGGTGTTTAAACGTTTTAATTAATTTCGGTATAATTATTTCTGACCACAAATGGGGAAACAAATAAATACATAAATTTTTGTTCGCATACCCAAATCCTAGGGACTGCTGGCGTAGATTGTATAATATTATAAAAACAGACTTAATTAAAATTGGCGCTGATTACATTCTACTGGGTCACGAAGGTGCCCAGTGGCTTTGTGTTTCGAACGCTGCAATGAAAAAGACAGGCAATGTCTTGACGACATAAGCTACTATCAGCTTCTTAATAAGGACTACGCTCCACGGAGTTAGTTACAATAACATATTTTTATGATTTCAGGAAAGTATTAAATTTTTAAAAAGTTGCTATCCTAAATTGATCGATTTGTATTTCAAAGTTTTAATCTCAACGCAACTAAACGATCAGGATCTCCACTGAGTAGTGCAGGTTATTCTGAACGTGACATGTGATCGAATGGGAGCTGCCAGCTCTACTGATATGGTAGACGAGACTTCAACACTTGTTTATGTGAATAGAAGAGTTTTTAGTCTATAATAAAACTGAAGAAAAATACAGAATATTATTTTAAGTCCACCTGAAAACTACCTTGTTATCGGTAAGTTTCAAGTTAATTTTCTCAGAAAAATTTGGGACTCTGAGGTCCACGTGACCCTTCAATATCATCACTGCGTAGTCCACTAAGGGCCCAGTCAACGCATGAAAAATTTATTGATCGAAAAATAATAAGAATACACAAGAGAAAAGACAAAACATTTCCATCAGTCACGCAAATGCCTCCAGAGAATATAAACGCTGATATGCATATTGAAACTCGTTAGCAAATCGGTGCACAGAGGTAGGACGCGTTGAAAATGAAAGTTATAATTACGAGAATCAAAGAGTTACAATTCCACAATGTAGAAAGGAAATGCCAAATGAAACAAAGTATTAATCTATGTCAGTGCGTGAGTAACTTGAGAGGAAATGCTTCAATTCTTTCTTAAAAAGATTTATCCGTTCAAGTGTTACTGCTTCTTTACGAAAGCAGGAAGAAAGGTAAACTGAAACGAAAGAGAATTGAGAGAAGGATGAAAGGAAGAGATGGAATAAAATAAATTTGGGAACAGTAGCGAGGGAACAGAGAAATTTGAAAGAAAAAACGAAAGGCCCAAACTAATGAGAGGAGGAGATGTTACTCTTAAATTATTCTTTGTGAGTTACATCTCTTAGTCATCTTATGATATTTAGGCAAACTGCAGCAGGGCGTAACGAAGCTGTTTCAATCGCTGGCTGGAATGTAGTCTCAGAGCTAAGAGACGTAGAGTAAGCTTGCTTCTTGCTATAGATCGTTTGCTCAACCGGAGAAGGAGGTTATTATTTAAGAAAAATATTCGTATTTACGAAGTTTCCAGTGCCCGTATGCAAATGTGTTTCTAGCTTTATAGAAACCCACTTGCGTAGAAGTGAACTTTTGCATTTATTCCGTCTTTTATAAAAAAGAAAAATTACATGCTATGTCAAGGATGCACAAATCAGGGATTGTGAATAAAATAGTGCCCTCGATAAGTTTAGTTTTAAATATACTCTAGTCCACACTGCGTACAGTGTACAGAAATATTCTGCCCACTATTAATGGGCGAGTTAATGAAACAGACCAAAATATATTAAAACAATAAGGAGAGAAAAGTACATAGAATATTACTTTCGCGAAGTCACGATCATATTCATTTACAGAAATATTTGACTACTCTTTAATTAAGGATCTAATGTCTTCCTGATTCTTATCTAGAGCCTAACTATTAAAATACACAGAAGTATAATTTACTCTTATGTTTGTTTGTTTGTCATCAGTCTTTCAACTGGTTTGATGTGGTCCTCCAGTTTCGCCTATCTTGCGCCAATCTCTTCATTTCCACATCTTCAAAAATCTGCGTCACATATTCCAATCTTTGTCTCCCCCTACAATTCTTCCCTTCAACTGTTCCTTCCATTACCAAATTAACCTCATAATGTGTTCCACATCCTATGTCTTCTTCTCGTAAGATTTTTCCATAGACGTCTTCCTTCGCCTGTCCTGTTATTTACTTTTTTATATGGGCATAAAAATAGATGTTTTCATCGAAGGTATGAACACAGAATGAGTGTTTTATAATGGCGCTGAACAGATCATACCAACGAATATTGGCGATGGTGTTTCACTATATATTTAGTGCAGAGTATGAATTATGCTAGTCTTTATATATTATGCTATTTATAATTACAATAATTTGTTTCAACCCCCTGTTTTATCTCATAGTTTTGGTTAAAATTGTGAATATTATCCGTCTTCTGTCCATGACAGGTACCAACCAGCTCCTTCTAAGGGGACCCCGCAGAATAGGGAAAATGTGAAAATCGTAAGTCGAAATATCATTTTCATTAATTGAAATGCAAAAAATGTGTCTAGTTTCTGAGTCCAGGAAAAATCACCCAATATTTCGCCTATGATTATTAACATTCTATTCATTCATAAAAGTAAGAACACTGTTACTTTTTATAATAGTTATTAAATATTTATCATTATAGATCACTGCTAACTTGTAAAGTGAAACGTTTTTGTACAGGAGTTACTGCAATATATATATATATATATATATATATATATATATATATATATTAGAACTTAAGTAAGCAACTAACAAAATGACTTTAATAAAAGACTCGGCCCTCGGATGATAGTTAGTTTTCGTTGCAGCAAAACCAATTTTCGTAAATTGAAAAACTGATGTAAATTTACATGTTTGCTTGTCACGAAAATTATTAAATCGGAAGTTTGTAAATCGAGGTATAGGTGCATTATCATGACGATCGAATTAAAATTGTTCTGGACACGTGGGAGAGTAAATTTTAGTCTGAAAATATGAAGTAAACAGAATATCTGGGAGACAAGGAAGATGATGGATAACATTAAAATACATCTGAAAGGTTAGTAATATAGACCTGAAAAACTGACTCACAATGTCGTCCAGCGGCTGGATATATCAATAATACTTGGGGTTTCATAAAAGCGGGGAATTTATTGACAACTTGGCTGACTATAAGTTTATTAAGAAAGACCAATATTCACGAAATTATTAAGTAGTATTTCTGAATTATTGCCTGCATAGAAGCTGTTTTAAAATGAGTGAATGAAATAAACGCTTGTACATACAACGTTGTCATCATCAAATCCGTAATGAATACCCCTGGATTAGTCAGTAGACTCTCAGAGACTGTTTAATACACGTCCATGAATACGAGAGCTCTCTACAGTGCTTCAGGGGATATAATGCATGTACTTTATTTCAACAAATACAAGGATAAATCTGTGACATATTTGTTAATCGCCTTTAATAAATACTCGTGCTAACAAATACCCTACACTTGCGAAATAAAATATCTATACCAGGGATGTCAATACTTTTAGTACATAAAATATGCAAATGTGAAGAGAAGTTTCTAATATCCTATACTGCATGCCAATTAAACATTACAAATATAGGGATACCGGTAAGCAGACCCGGCACAAGTTTAGTAGTGTAACATTTAGCACGCATGATAGAGGTAGAAATGTGCCCCATAAAATTTAGGCACGGATAGAAGAATGTTCGAAAAATGTAAATTTCGCTCTTCGAAGATGAAGCTCATGGAAATAATATTTCAATTTTCTGTTCTTTGCGTAATAAACACACTTGTCCACATTACAAAGGTCAACTGCTTCATACGTACTATGAAAATAAACGCTGTTTACTATGAGAATAACACCGAGACATCATGTCAGAGTGGTGTAATAACACATTTTATAATCGGAGATATTTCGTCTCAAAATTACTCGAACATGTATTTTGCCAGAAGAGCTTAATTCTGAATCGCAGATCACAGGGCGCCGTTCAGTGGCGCGATCTTGTTAAACCTATGACAAAGCTACACATTCCATAAAAGGCGAGGGAATATTTTGACTGTATGAACTACTGTTCCATCCCCTCCACAGATTCAGTTACTTTGGTTTAATGCAAATTTTATTTAACTGGCTAAAGATCACATGTAATTGCGAGAGGATGTTTCAGAACGATCACCTTTCGATATGTTACCGGTTACGAGATTATTATTTAGAGCATTTGCTTACTCCAATTCTCTGCTGCTTTTATACCAGATTCTTAATATCCAGGAGGAATGTATATGGATATTTGCTTAGATGAATGAGTTTTGAGATTGAATTGATGGATCACTGGAAATATATATCGATGTTTGGCTGTATGAGCAGGTGGAAAATATGATATGGAGGGCGGATGCATGAATGACGGGGCTAACAGAGGGTTATATCTCCTAAGGTTTTAGCTAAGTAGGTCCTAACTCAGAATCATTCAATAATTCATGTCTCATTTGAGTATTGAGCCCTCTTTCACTGTTATGCTGCAATGAAAATAGGCCCACAAGCTCAGCGAATGTTCGGTGCCACTGAACTTTATGAAAGGCAGTCCCTCATAATAAGCTTTATACACTCATAATTCCAAACATCAGTCTTTATTTTGTATTAAAGCAAGTTTCCGTACTTCGTTTTTCCTTCATAACTCGTCTTATTCGATACCGACATTTCTGTACGTGACTGTACTCCACTTTAATGTTTTTTTTTACAATGACTGTATAAAATCAAACCTGTCGGTTAATACACAGCTTACAATGCGGTAGCCCTGTGTTGTCAAACCAAACGCTTGAAAGAAAACCCACACAGGGGACTTTAAATACGTTGTGTGGGACGCCATAAAATATTCAAAATCACGGACGATTCGCACTGAATGGGTTTTTACTCATTGGATACACTCACAGGTAAATGTAGCTTGTGTTCGCGGTTAGGAGAAACGGCGTTGTTTATGAAACCTGATAAAATTAATGCGGAGGCAATGATTGCAACTTTCTGCTAGCTGTACGCAACTGCAGTGTCCTCTGTTCTGATGTTGGGAAGTTACGCTCATCAGAAGACCAAGTCTTGACTTCGTTTCGCTTAGCCGACCGGTAAAATTAATCAATGCACTTAAATGAGCCAAACAACATTCCTTTATATCGCTTAAACTCTGGGGAATAGTAAAATAAGAATTAGTAATTTTGACATTATTTAAAACTTTAAAATTAGTGCTCTACATTCGTGCAATTACGAAACATAAACTGCTAAAAAAACGAAATATGTAGTTTATATTTTCATATAATGACAAATACTGGTAAAACAAAGTGAGTCTGTTAAACTCCAGTCAGCAGTATTTGAAATCCAGCTGTTAATTGCCATTATTGCACCATTATAGTACCAAAACACAATAATAAAATACGACAATTGCGTCTGCGCTGAAAATGAAGGCAGCAGGTTCCGTAGCACGACTGGCGATCGCGTACTGGACGAAATATCGTGCCCTTCAAAACAAACATTTTAATTTTCTAAACTGTACAAAACTTAAAATCCCATTCTAAATATTTTGTTTCCAAAAGTTTTGCGTCAGCATTTACTTGAATTAAAGTAGGAACATATGCCAATAATCATAGCGAAAAAATTTCTGCAGTTTTAGGTTTCGTTGTTAGAAATAACAGTTCGCACTTGCAACTTATAGAATACAATGCTCAACCGATAAATAGTTTACACCGACCAAAACCGTGTTGTAATATCCACTCGAGTTTGCGAAATTTGCCTATAGCACATTTAAAGTTTTAGCTTTCTTTCTTTGAATTCTGTTGTCAGGATAACAGTTGGAGATTCATCTGTTTAAACAGTCTGAGGCGTTCTTATAACTGAGCGTTCAATAAGTGCTTACCCAAGACGCAACAGTTATGATTACAAAACTCTGAACATATCAATGTCTGGACTACAACTGCCCTTTGGAAATAGGCTAAACCGCTCCACACACCTTTATGCCTTATAACTTAAAGCTACCACAGCGGTCTAAATTTATGCAGGTAAGGCAAAATTATTCGTAAAGCTTAAACAAGAGCCACGCCGTAATGGTGCATGGGGCATTAGAGATATAACTCCATGCATTTTTAACATCTGAGCCATGCCTCATGGCTCGAAGTGGCTTATCTCCCCTCTCAAAGTTCTTTGGAGTCGGCGGCTTCGAGACCCTGATCAGACAGCAGGGCAGACGGGGCAGTCTGTGTGTGTCCGTTGGGATCGGCCGACTCGAGGAGAAACTCTGAAGGCAAGTTAGTGTGTGGGGTTTGAGTTGGACGTCTAAAGTCGTGTACCCAGCCGGAGTTTGAGCCCTGAAAGGTGTCTTGTTCTGTTTATCTTTATATTTAAATATTTTTCATTAAATAATACCCTTCGATTATTCGAAGTAGTTTCATTTGGTTTTCTTTTGACTTTTGACCGCTTTACCCTCCCCAAGCCGTACCACCTCCCGGCCTGGGACGATCGTGGCCTCAGTAACGAAATATGGCAATCCCCTCCTCGGGGGGTTCACATCGGCAGTGAGTGGAGGTGAATATATTCATAGCAAAGCCTGAAATGCAATTTCAACGGAGCTGTTTACAGTAATACAAGAAATATATTAACAAAGTACTCTGGGTACCTCAGGACAGTGGTAATGATGATGATGATGATAAATTGTGTATCAGAGGCTGGGGACAGGAGGATGGATTGGGGTAATAAATAATTATCTTCAAACGCAGGGAACTAGGCGCATAATGACATAGTCACGTTATGAGATAGTATAGCTGCGTCATATTGTGATATTAATTAAAATAATTATTATATTTGTTTACAGTCAAATCACAATAAAATAGTAAGATAAGATAATTAAAATGATTAAAATATCATCTTATATTCCATATCGAGCATTCGATTTACATCGAATGCTCGATATGGAACAAATATAATAATTATTTTATAGTCACGTTAATCAACAACTAGGTGTTTCGACTTTGTTATATGTGCGGTTACTCGTTCTTCTGTATGTTTGTTTAGACTTTTGGATTTGAAAGAACACGACGGGCCACCTGGATTTCACAGTCCATACTTTGAGAAACAACATTTTAAACAGCGGCTAAAGGAATCTTCGCTTTGTTAATTAATTCCTTTTGGTTCGTAAAAACAAAGTGATGGAAATTATCGGCCCGTAACAAAAGCGATTCAGAACGACATGAATTAACAATCAATACGCACTTCAGCTTTTATTCAGCCCACGAACCATTAACGTCTGTTTATCTCTGCTTTTGTACAGTGATTACTGGCTCTAAATTAAGTGGAAACGCACATTGTCCATTGACACACAGCAAATACGTAGAGATAAACAGACGTTAATGGTTCGTGGGCTGAATAAAAGCTGAAGTGCGTATTGATTGTTAATTCATGTCGTTCTGAATCGCTTTTGTTACGGGCCGATAATTTCCATCACTTTGTTTTTACGAACCAAAAGGAATTAATTAACAAAGCGAAGATTCCTTTAGCCGCTGTTTAAAATGTTAAGTCTGTAATCTCTCGACATTCTCGATCACCTTCCTGTCTCAATCCACTCGAAAGTCCTGAATCTACAAAACTGTAACTGCGTCGTTAAATAACCAAAGAATCGGCATTTATTTAACAGCTTTTCAGGAGTTGCTTTGCCCAGATTTTGCAGCATTGAGTGACATTGTGATAGTTTCAGAAGCTTTTAGAATTATGAGGCCTCGGACTATCTTCAGAAATCGTCGCCCTGATGATGTAGGCAGCTAGAACCTCTGTGGCGTCGGTAATCTTCTACAAGACTACACGTAATCACCCAGAAGACAGTCATCTTCACATTCGCAATCGTGAGAACCTGAAAACTTACTCATTTAAGGTATTTAAGCCAGCATTTGCGTAGTGGTAGACGAATATCGACAAAGGAGTCGAAGAATCAGCAAACTTCCCCCCAGGTCCAGAATAAGACTCAGGATCTTACTAACGTGAAACATAAGTTCAGCTGCTGAAGAGCAGATTTCTTCAGGTCTGGTAATTGTACGCCAAAACGTTAAAGTAACAACTGCAGCTGAACCCGCGATGCTTGTGTACGTCCGTTCGTCACATCTCCCTATAATTCACCACAGAATAAAGTCCATCTTCTTCTTGGTCTTCTGAGAGGTTTTCTCTCATTTCTACCGCCTCCCTTTTTACATTTTTATCCTCTTCTGTTCCTCCATTCCACCCTTCCAGTTACCTTTTCCCTTCTTTTAGATTTTTCTCTTTCCTCCTTTTCTCTTATTTATTCTCTTCGTCGCTCTCCTTCATTCAATATTTATCTTTCTTTCTTCTCCCTTGTGCCGGCCCGTATGACTAATTTTTCACTCGCGGTCTCATAGGCGCCTCAACTATCGACTGTTTATCACAGGTCGACTCGCTCTACGGAAATAAATAAATAGTGAAAATTGGGGTCAACGGTCATCTGTTTACTCAGCATTAATGGAGGATTCAATTAATTATAAGTGGAAAATTTAATGTATGTGCACAGAAAATAGACAGGGAAGTGCTTTCGCAAAGGATCCCATTCTAATGAGGCGCTTCTATAAATCTTCCATTAAGTTGTTTGCATTCGGTTACAAATTCACTCTGTTTTGGTCTATATTATTCTTTGACTGCACAAACTTCATAAAATGAATGTCACGAAGTCTTGCTTGTCAGTCTAACCTGGTGTTCGTGTTTAGAAATATGGGACGGATCTACATTAAATTTTATTTCGCAAGCTCCTACACTAACAGATGCCAAAAATTTTATTTTAGGTTCATCGTCGAAGGCGAACATTTCGAAAGTGCCATCTTAATAAAAACCGGAATTTGTTTGTGCTTTGCCATTTTAAACCTACTTAGACCTTAAGGCCACAAGTGATACAAGCGTACGGGTTTACAAAACTGTAAATAAAATCCAAATAATGTTAAAATTGCAGTCTTCAAACTGAGTGGCCGTGGACCACTTATGACACTCTCTGACCATCTGCATGGAGAGACTGAAGAAACACGCGAAGGACCTCAATTACGACTGAAAGCTTACAGGAAGAAATTCAGTATCTGAGTACTCGAGTCCTTTGAGATTCTAATCTGGATTTCACGGTTTTAGCAATGTTGAGAAACCATCTGAATATAATATTAATATTCTAAATTAATAAACTATTTTGTACAATGGTTCTGTGTCATTTCGGCTTGTACTCAAATGTTAACACCCGTAGTCTTATTCTCTATTCACTTCCAAAGTATTTTTTAAATGTTTTTCAATTTACATGAATGCTAAGAACCATTTGTGTTATAACAATTCTTTCTGTCCTGTCAGAAAAGAAACGTACACATTCCTAGCATTTAACACCACAAGAAGTATTTATAATTTGTATCACAATGACGGTCAGTAAAGTTTTTCGTAAAAATCGTCATCGGATAGCAACTTTGAGTCGTTACTTAAATACTGTTTATTTCTAATTTATGTACCTGGATATCGACGTTATTTAACAATAAATTTACTGGCCCATCAACCGTAACGTAAATTTGACTATCGACGTGTTAGATGAGAGCGTACCTATCAAACAACCCAAAGGCTGGACAGAGAAATGCACGAAGACAGAAAGGTGCGTGAGTTATACTGCCACGAAGTGCGTGGATGTTTATGGCGGTACTCAACGCAGTCTGTAAACAGGGACCGGACTTTCTTTTGTCAGCGCTGTTTTAATGCCCTCGACAAGAGTTCATTTCCGACAGGAGGTTTATGAGTTCCGACGTGATTGGATGCTAAACTCTCGCGTGCAGGTTACGTCTGATCTATAGCTCACCACGCGTTATGTAAAATATCGATAATTCGGAGGCACAGCGAGATTCGTGGATCCACAGGCTGACACCGAGAGGAAAACATAAAAGATTGAACGCGGCGGAAGAAGGAAAGAAATAATAAGAGAAGAATAAACAAATAACAGTGATTGAAAAGAATGAAGAGATAAGAGAGACCAATTTCTAGGTGCGTTGTCAAATTTGGCGAATATAGACCTGCATTCACGTGTGCATAAGACGAGTTAAGTTGATTAACTCCTTAGAGCCTAGTGGCAACTGTATGCGCTGAATGACGTAACATTCATCACCTCTCAATGTTGCTCATGGAGGGTGCTTTTGGCTTTCGTATTATTCTCAGAATAAACAGCGACTATTTCCTTAAGACAGCATCAACCAATTAATACTAGTCACTGAGAAATCTTGCTTTCTTTAGGTACGCGGTGAATTCTTACGCATCTTTTAGAAACGTTTCGGGTTCAAAGGATTAGGGAATTCACTTCCTTCCGTAAACTTTCTTCGGACTAATATTCATGGTCGTGCATTTAAATATATTCATATTTTAAAATGTTAACCTACGATCATTTGTTATAGAAATCCCTAATTTCCTACAGCTTGACGGGTGGCAATAAACCACTAACCACAGGGGTAAAATCTTAAACATCCCTGTCACGTACGTCGTTAATGCATTAAATGCTTAATACAAGGACCAAACATCGTTCCTCGTTCCTGTATAACGCTCGGAACGTAAGGAACGCGACGATCAAGAGGAGATTTTCCTTATTATTTTGCTGCATAAGAACAGCGTTGTTTGTCACTCTGGAAACTGACTTAATGCTCTGTTTGCACAGAGCCTTTATCCCGGCTTGCTCACTGCAGTACTAATAGCTGTAAGGAGTGGGGTGGGATCCCTGGGGACTCACACGAGGGCGCGAGGGAGTGCTTGGGCGGAGCTCAGCGTCGCACGGGCCCCTCGTTATTAGAGCCACCTGGTGTTCACGCCATGAAGCACAACGCCTAGAATGTCGACTGTCCTGTGCGCAGAGTCTGCCGTGGCACGATAATGTTCATGGACGATAAACGATAAGGCAGATGGCGCCAGAGACGATGAGGCGTGAATATAAGGAAAGGTGACTGTGCTCAGTGGATTCATTACAAGGTTTTTGAGCTCGTCTATGGAGCATTTACCGAAATTAACATTATTATGGAACACACAATTAGGAATTATGAAGGCTTATTAAGCCTGGTGCTTACGTCATATTCTCAACAAGAGATCGGTCGCTGACACAGAAAAGATTTTACCTGTATACGTGGTGCAAAACCAGAAAATTTCCTTATGATGTCACACGCTAAGGGATTTTGTTACAAAGAAGAATAGTGATGCACTGGATGGGTAATTACTTGCAGGGTTCTAAAGAATCTCATATGTTTTAAGAATCGTATTACCGGCTTTCATCCGTTTGTCAGTCTGTACCTTTATTTAGCTCTACTTTGTTTTCTGGAAGACACTTACAGATGAATTAAGAGCTTGGTAGTGTTTAGTACGATAAAGTAAAAGAATGGACATTATTTTCATTTTGTACGTCCATTGACTGAAAGTTTTTATTTTATTTATTTTTGTTTAATTATCCATGTTACTAATTGCTGAGATGAAATTGTGTCGAATGAGGATTAAGCTGGAGGTATTTGGTAAAGCCACAAACAACCTTGTTCAGGCCAGAGGACTGATATTTGAACCCCAGACAAACCCCCTCGAATTTTAACAGGAGTCACAACCTCTCGATCCTAACTTCGGATCTCAAAGCGTTAGGATGACACCAAAGTGTGTGGGCAGTTAGCACGAGAGTGCGACTGCCACTGAAGTAAGAAAGGGACATCGCCCAGTTGTATTATGGGTTCACGCAATCGAAACTGAGCAAAACTTTACAGAAAATCCGGTTGTTTAACTCAGCAAATATTTCAAGAGAAAACAAAACTTTTCAACTTTAACACGCGAAAGAGTAGAAAAAGAGAACGCATTGGAGTGAAGTGTTCGTATTCTTTCGTAGTCATGGCGGATAAATGCCACGAATATACGAAGGCCCTGTAACAATTTGTGCACGATTCTCCCGCAAACAAGTGGCGCTGCGAATAACCAACTAAACAACTTGAAACTAACTCACTTCATTGATTGTTCAGTTAAAGAAATTACCACTGTATAAAGTAGAAAGGCTGGATTATTGATAGTTTTATAAGACAGGAGCAGATGGCCACGGTCTCTTTGAAAGTACTGCTTCAGATCTTGCCCCTAAGAACTCAGAATAATCGTGAAAATTTTCAGTCAAGACAGTCAGTCGCTTACAGAAAATCTAGGCCAGAGTCACACAAACACAATGTGACGGTGCTGACCACTAGACAACGACGTTTCGCACTAATTAATCAACTATTGTCTTCTAATTAAGTAACTACTAGAATAATTAAACCAATAACGGAAGTGACAAACTAAGATCTGAGGCATTGACGAAGGTAAACGCTTACTTTTTATATAAATTGTCACTCCAAATATTCTCCAAGTGGTAACTAAAATATCAGAATCTGCTGTCTTCATGTTCTCTCCTCGGGTCGACCTCTCGCCTGAAGATGGAGGCACCAAGTTGCTCCGAAACTTTGGACATTACCTACATGCTGTTAATGACACAATACCACAATTTAAAGTAACAAAATATTCATGGCTCTGAACGTGTCCAATTTGGAACAATAGTGCCATAGATCTATCCGCAGCGCCTAGTTGTACAAGAATACAGTTTTCTATATCGGGATGGTATTTGTGTTGAATCACTTTATAAACCTCTTAAGAAAGACTAGATTTACGTGCAACATCCATGCCCAAATTTGTCGGTTTACTATGGACAACAGTTATCCACACTTGAGACCTCTTAGAGCCCAGTATACGACTTCCTGCTTCTAACAAAGAATCCATCCGCATTATTTCAAACAACATAATCTAAGCATAAGAGAGGAGAAGATGATATTCGGAGCCAAAGGGACAGCAGTTGTGTTAGTGTCGATTCAGTCTCCACGAAATCTCCCCTCGTTCAAGGCTCTTGAAATCGTTTGCCCTTATTCCATCGAGGAACAGAATGAACCAAATAAGAAGACAACACGTCTCGATCACCGAAACGACGAGTGGTTATTGTGACGTCAGTGTAAGAACAAAATACAATGCCAGCTTAACGCTATGGTACGTAGAAGGAGCCTGACGTGGCTTCATTTCAACGTTTGCAAGGTCTGCCAGTGAGACACACCTATCTTTCCAAATTGACGATAACTTAAATGTTTTTGTGATAATCTGTCTGAGAGAGAAATACATGAAATGCAGATAAATAGCGCAGGCCAAACAGATTGTGGAAGAAAGGAAGAGAGTAATAGAATCAGGGAGAGAGAAATAGAGTTTGGAAGAGGTGTGAAAAGAAATGAATGAAGAATAACACAGATAAAGAAAAGGATTGTATTTGAAATGTCAGGTGTCAGGTTTCTGGTATGTGCTAGGTGAGGTTCAGAGAGAACTTACTACCCACGACTAAATCAATTTTAATGTCACCAAATGAACTGAGCTAGAACTTTCTATCACACTTCTGGCTACAAATATTTAATATTAAGTACAATGTGAGAAGTGGTTAAATATATAAGAATTTAGAGGGAATTTGTTTATAAAAATATTTTGTAAATGAAAATGAATGCGGAATATATTGGAATAGTCGTGGGTGAAATCCAAAACAGAATCTTGCGTCACGACACGTTTCTCAAGCACTTTGTGCTTATCTTGCAGAAACAGAGATAAATAATACATTACATTAATTTGAAACTTCTGTCGGATTACGTAACAAGACGGTGGAAACAGCCTCGTAAATAAACCGAGGCGAAACAAATAATAACTACCATAAATATTTATGTGATCTATATATTTTGCTAATTGTTTAAACTGCTAAAACTTTTCGCAGATGTTTCAAGCTTCAAATTTGTATTACGAAGATCCCGGTTTTGAATCTTGACCCGAGAGATTCCCTGTCTTAATAGGTTTTCTGTACTTCTCCTCAGTCCTTCCAGCTGAAGTTCTGGAGACTACTAAAAATATTCCACAAGTGTCCTGTTACAAATCTTAGCCTGTTTCATTGTTCGGGACACTTTCTCATTCCATCCCGCTATGTGGCCTCTACGGTTCAAAGAGTGTCGTTAAATAACTGGGACTACTGAATTAAAGTTAGTCACGATTATTATATCCCAGTTACACTTTTATCTTCTCATTTAACATCACATGCAGTTGATAAGGCTTCTTGCTTTAAATAACGAAAAATGTACCCTTGCCAGAGCGGAATATCCTTTGCCTTGCTCACGCCTTGAATGCATTTCCTTCAGCTCAGAAAGTTACCTTTGCTCGTACATTACCCAATTATTTCACAAAATGTAATCTTAATACGCTTTTTTATAACAAATTTTGTTTCGCTTATGCGTGTCTTTATAATCAGGCGTTATATCTTATCCATAATTTATTTTATATTATGCTGTTCCAAATGCTTTTTGTTTTGTGTTTTCCTTCATATAACAACATCTTCTGAGTCTCTCTGCACTTTTAATCTCTTTCAGCCAGTTTTTTCGTAGAGCCAGTCCCCACTTTCGTATTCCATATTTTGTGTGCCACGATACTTCTTAGGAATTTCATATCAGCTACTTCAATCCCTTCTAAATCTGTCATTGTTCTTGTTTCATTCGGGAAACTTTAGTGGGGAGTTGGAATGCTCTAACGCCTTGTACATTAAAATTTTGCGGAATTACTTCTTCATTTTGAAACAAACTTCTTACACCTTTACATAAAGCTTTATCTTTCTGTATAATCTTGTATTTCTATTGTTCACACTTAAATCCACTAGACTTAGATGCAAAATGCTTTCGTTTCTGTGAAGAATAATATGAGAGACGCTCCTCTAGCATGAATGTTAATCAGTTTTAAATGAATTCACATGTAGAATGCAATTATGTGTGTTTAACTGATGTGGCTTCCTAATGCATCAGATCTATTCATATAGAAAAGACTGGATAGCTCTCTTCTGGGTTATAACGCTCTTTATTCTTGAAGGCAGTTACCAACGTTTCGAAGGAATATATCGCCTCCATCTTCAGAGCTGATATAAAAAAAATAAATGAAATAAAGGATAAAAAACTGTACTAGGAGGAGTTTAGTAATTTGTATTTATTAAGCTTCAACGTATAAGGTCTTTTGACCTATTTTATTTCAGAATTACTTCTAAAATTGTAATCATGTTTTGGCAGTTGGTAGGACTCCTAGGGCGAGAGACCATCTCACAAAACCTACACGGGGCAGCCCAACAAAGAAAGATATTCGTGTCTCGAGTGGGATTCGAAACCACGATTTCAATTTTCAAACATGTAAACATCAAGTCA
Source organism: Zootermopsis nevadensis (assembly GCF_977971745.1). Lineage (NCBI taxonomy): Eukaryota > Metazoa > Arthropoda > Insecta > Blattodea > Termopsidae > Zootermopsis > Zootermopsis nevadensis. Next base: position 468,384 of record NW_028259177.1, read on the forward strand.
CAAATCACGCAGTCGCCGTAATGAGCAATATTTTATTTCTGTACCAAGCGGTAGTTAGCTCTGGTTTCGCTTTCGGGAGATCCCGGGTTCAAATTTCGGTCCCGATTACCTGATATGGTGGTCTCTCTCAATCCCAGGAAGATAACAAGATAATGCCTTAAATTAGGTCACGACGCCTTCCTTCCACATTCTTTCAAATTCATTAATCACTGTAATCAAGTCATCCGACGTTTCATAATTTACATATTGAAACGTCGTTAAATAATATAAAACGTAAGCACACAAACTTTACACTATAAATGACACTAGTGCCATTTATAGTGTAAACAGTTTGTTTGTATGCTTATGTTTTATATTCCAATACACTAAACGGTATGCAAATTTTTAAGGTCGTTAAATAAACTGTAAATAAGTTACTTAAAAATTTATTCTACATGTTACTGTGATCCAATCAAGGATGATGAGATAGATAGCACATGTAACACATGGGATATAAGAAACAAGAGAGCATGAAGGGAAGTCCAGGCGTGTAGGCCTGCACTGGATCTTCAAAAAATAGGACCGAAGTAATTGTACTAGGGTGAAGCCTGCGCAAAACGGGTACTGCAGATCTTTGGGCACATTGTCCGACGTGACGCATCCGGCATTGAAAAGACAGTGATCCTGAGGAAAATCGTGGGCAAAAGAAGCCAACTGAGCCCGCTTAACACAGGACCGCGGGGGCTGGAGAAGAATCACGATTTATTTGGGTCACGAGGATCAAGCTTGACCATAGACGATGAAGAGAAGAGAGAATTGCTCTGGGTTAATCTGAATCATGACAAAGTACAGTGGCGTGTTCTTGTGAAAGATAATAAACGGTTTATATGTAACAATCAGTATCAACTAAGTGGAATTATTTTAGTTATTTCATTAATATAAAACGGTAGGCAGCATGTACTCCAACTTCGAGTAGTCCTACACATTTCTTTACTGGCTGATGTACACACAAAACATATGTGTAATGCTGATAACAATATCGGTAATATTACATATTACGCCTTTAATGTGTTGCATTTCCTCACGGTGACTTGTATGAAGATGGTTGTCCTGTGGGTCGGGCTATGTGACGGTCATCCTAAGCACCAGTGACTACAAACTGAAATAGCGGACCTGTTAGGGGTCCCTACTTATAGCAACTTATATCTTAATTGCATCATGCTTGTGTTTCAATACAATACTTTTATTTTCCGTCGTTTACACAAGCTTATTGTTAAAATCATATAAAATTTCACATAAAATTGTTACATTTTACATGTCGTCAATTTTAAAATGTAACAATTTTATGTGAAATTTTATATGATTTTAACAATAAGCTTGTGTAAACGACGGAAAATAAAAGTATTGTACTTATAGCAGTTTGCACAAGGACCCCACTGAGGAAGCTGAACGGAAGACCACCCCCTTCTAAAGAAGCCATTTCTTCCCGAGGAGGTCATCCAACATCGGCGACCCCAGGGTTCGATGCTGTATGTGATCTCGAAGATCCACAAGGAATGAGCCCCTTTCAGGCCCATCGTGAGAACCACTGGCGCCTCGACAAAACGCCTGGCTCAGCATGTGACTAGGTAGCTCGGTTGATTTGTCCGGCACTGTCCACGCCACACCACGTGAAGAACTCTTTGAAATTCATCAACAACATCAAGACCTTCCGTCAGTCCTTAGCCGGCACTTTGATGAAACATCTTGGTATTCTTCTGGCATGTACTAAAGTGTTCCTCTTTCAGCAGACCGACGGGTGTGGAGATGGGTTCGTCACTATCAAATGTCATTGCTAACTTCATTATGGAGCACACTGAAGAATCGGCTATGGAATGGCCACTCTGCTGGTTTCCCTGCGTGACTAACATATTTGTCATCTCGACCCATGATCCGGGCAAGCTGTCAAGAGTTCCTGGACCACTTGAACAGCGTGTGAGAACATTGAGTTCATTACGGAGACCGAAAATGATGGTCATCTTCCCAACCTTGACACTGCATACACCACAAACCTAAAGACACAGCCCCCTGGAAAACACCCCTCCGTTGCCTTCCTGCCCTATGTGAACACGACCTTCAACCACATCAGTAGGCTGCCGTCCAGACTCAACATCAATTCTGTGAACCTTCCCCGGAAGAAGATGCCCGGTTTCCTTCGGCCTGTGAAGGATGATTCGGGACCCAAGATTCATGGAGAGTCTCATAAGGCTGAAACATCCAGAAAAATTCGTAGTGGCCGAACACAGCATCAACATGGACCACTGCATTAAACTCCGGGACAGCATAATTCTGTCCACCAAATCCAGACACATGGACCGGATGATGAGGGAGGCCGTCGAGATCGAGTTACATCCAAATAACATGAAAAGTGAAGATGGCTTTCACCTGAGCCGGTCACGGAAGTCTTCATCCAGTCTCTGGAAGGACGTAGGAAGCATCCGATGCAGCATTGCCAGTCCCGCCCGGGCCACTGCACTGTTCTTTTATGACTCAATCTGCCTTGAGTCTCAGTCTGGCATAACTCAAACCGTTTCTAACCGTGCGGCTTACCCATCGCTCTGATGATGGAGGCAGCAGAGGTCTCTGAAACGTCGATAAACTTCTACCAGACTACAACCCATAAGACATTCATCTTTGTTTGAAAACAACCATTTGGGAATGTAGGATATTGAATGCTAACATTAAGATGTTCGGGAGATATGGTTGGAACTTGCCCATGATGTGATATTATCGGTATTGATCCTGCAAGTTTTGTTATAAAACCGACAATTAGACACTCTCAAGCAAGAAACCTTACCTGTATCAAAGAGAACTGATATTTCTCGTGCTCAGCAGCGCCAGCACGATCTAAGCTTGCAGAAGCGATTCTGTTCTGTTCGAAAGAGAGAACTTCCGGCACAAGCTGGTAATAAAGGAGAACGTCTGTTGTCAGTAGTTGAGAGACAAATCTGCAGAGGGCGCCAGATCCTCGCCCAACAAATCCCTAGCCATTAACACTTGGCTCGCACCAGGGGGCGACTCGTCAGCTTTCTGGTTTGTGTGGCTGGAAACACACGACGAGACACACTAAATTTAACGACGCTCAATTACTTCGCTGTCTCCCTTTTGTCTGTGCGTAACCCTTTCGCTCTCAATGGCAGTTGAAGACACTCGTGTCGCGATCAAATTGTTGGCAGAGAAAGGTGGTACAGTCTGGCGAAAGGTTGCTTTTTATGGGACTTTAGTCGGTGAAGTCTGATTTTTTTATGTCATCGTTCGAGTGTCGCATTCCTTCAATCGCCCGTACGTACTTCTTTTAGAAATAACAAGCACGGAGACTGTGAGAGTTAGTTGGAATTTTTAATGGTTGACGTTTTGACAGAAATATATTACCAAATGAACAGACCGGAGTCCTTGTTGAGAATCTATTAGTTGCTCAGATGGTTAAAACCGTAGTCGTTTATGGAATCCAAAGTTTCACTGCCGTATTCACGAAGGACCTACGTACAGTCCACATACTCGTAACTTATTTCCTTACCACCAACTTTAATATTATTCCGTCATCCAAGTCTATGTAACCAAAATAGTCTTTTTCTTTCAGGTTTCTAAACTAAAATCTTGCATGCTTTTCTGAGAAGATCATTAAGCTGCGGTTTATAAGCTTATTTACTCTCCCTATTATGTGTTATGAATAATCGATTGATTTAAGCTATTCAACTAAAGAAAGTCTCTCAATTTATTTGCATAACTTATTATTTATGTTGTTGTTGTTGACACTGGAGATACTCCATTAAAATTCCTGTAAGTATCTACTAAATATGATAGGTTCTAGCGGAACAAATCTTAAAATACAAGTGTAAGCTCGCCTTTATTTGTAGTTACTTTACTTTGATCTTGTGTTAAACTATTCAACGACCTGACGTGGGCCCATGCGACAGCAGCGAAACACAACAGGCCGGAATGTTTGATATTTGGACCGACACAGCAAGACGTGGGCCTGTGTCTAAAAGCGATGATCTCACCTTTGTCATCTTGAAAATAAAACGACTCGACGATGATTTAAACAACCTAGTGGAAGTAGTTTCCAAAAACCTAAGTACATCATTTTTAAATTTTAATAAACCTTAATTAAAATGTGAATACAGACATATAAAAACAATTTATTTTATTTTATTTCCCTTATCAATTAAGCTATTCTTCACACTACAGTGATTTTTACTCCTCTAGCTCATAAAGAACAGTCGGAAAATGCAGATCACTGAACGTTCCCATCTCTTGTTCGGAATTAAATGTTTCTCGTACTCATCCTCCTTTGGATTTGCATCGCTGAATTCTGATATTAATGTCGCTGTTAAGTGTAACAAGCATTTTAAGATATATGAACGTTTATGATTAATTTAATAGTTTAATATACCGACGCATTGCAATTTCGGAGCCTCTCTGGTTTGTGTCTTTCTATAGACCATGTGTTCCGTCGACTGGTGGTTGAATGGGGGAAGCTTAACATGTTTCGAAAAGTTACTATGGGTCTAGCATTTTGTATTTGGAAAGAGGGCACTGACTAAAGACGAGATCAAAATTGAGTTTTATGAAGACACTGTAAATGAAAAACTAGCACCAACTAATATCGGAAATTTTCATTACCTTGGCAGCTACGAGTTCTTAAAAACACTATACGTCAGTTGTGTCATAAATTACAGAAAACTACTATTAGTAATATTTCAGTAGTTGTAGATTGCTGGATTAAAGAAGAAATTATCTCTAGACTTCCAAGATCTTGCGTTCACTTCACCACTATTTGTATAAGTACGAACTTCGGACTGGAGATTAAAGGCGCAGTAGAGACCACTTTAACCACTAGATTGCCCTAAAATATACACAAAGGATTTCCATGCCTCTTCTCATTACAATAACTATCACCAAGTCCCTGATCTCTTGGTTAACCCACACAAGGCTGCATGAACCGCTCTGTAATAGAATGCAATTCAGCACATTAGTTCCTAATGAGAATTACAATAACTGCTTGCAGAGATGTCATAATTTGGAAATGTTCCAAATTCCACTAAATTCAGTCTTATGGAGCTTCTGTGTGCAAAATTCAATAATCCTGAACGTGTATTTGTGGTAGAAATTATGTAAGTTGGTCTACTATATAAATAAACTAGTAAGCACCACATATAAAGAAAGGAGAAACATATACACATAAGGTATTAAAGGAAATGCCTGTTTTTCTTTAAATACATTTTGCCGATATAATGATATTGCTATACTTGGGGATTTGACATCTCATTTTTGTTGAGCATTAAACCACGTATCATTACAAAGTTTTTTGGCTGTTTATTCGCATAGACACATTTTATAAATTTAAGTGAATTTTATTTTTACATGTGTGGCTATTTTGAGTATTAATCCCGAAAGCGTAATTTACATTCGCGTTTTTCTTGTCTCTTGTAAAACGTAGTAACGCGCACCAATGTAAAAGAAATGTATTACTTCACAATTCTCAGTACCAGTTACTGTTATGTTTTATTTTGCAATTGGACACAGCTCTTAAGTTTCAAAACTTAATTTTAAAACGTATTATCGTATAAATTTTACTACGAGTCATTCAGTGCGCATACTAACCCCTGTGTTATGCCATCACAAAAACTTTATCTTAATTGCTTCCAGGTTTAATTAACACTCTACTGATTCCTGTATTACTATCTAATTATTAATGTTGATTAACTTACGGTACTGACGTCCTATTGCGATCGATTTGAGCACAAAGGCGACGGGCCTAGATGTATTTTGTCCCACGTCCTGAAGTAACAAAATTTGTCTCATAACAAATAAACCAGACATGACAGATCAAAAGGCAGGTGATTTGAAGAAGGATTTACTACAATACATTACGTGACAATTGCAGACAAAGTTTCTTATTCTTGTTGCAGGATTTCTGTGCTGTTGCTTTGAATAGTTACAAATAATAAAATCACAAATATTTCAGGAGGCGATGAGGACAACTGCCATTTTTACTGACCCAGAAAATACTATTGGATAAGCAGAAGTCCTAACCTGTATTTGGAATTACCTTTTCCTTATTTCTTCAATTTTTATTTCCTTCATTCATTCAGGCTCTTCACCTTTCCTTCTATATTTTTCTTGTTCCTTCATTTCATCTTTATTTCTTGTCTCTAATTCGCGTCTTCTTACCATCGCGACATCAGCCGATTGAGACTGCGGACTCCCGATTCAGCGACATTTATTGTATAGAATTCCTTCGTCTGCTTCCGGTGGGCAAACTGACTTTCCGCGCTTGTGCCACTCTAAACGTAACTTCGTCCAATTTCTACTCAGTTTTCTCCCACTTTGTGCGCCGCGTGGTGATTGCAGTCTTGACTAGGACTGCCGCAAAACACTAACCGAGTTGAAAGTTTCGAGTGGAACAAACTTCAGCGAAGGTGGGGACAAGGTTTGAGTGTCCCTAGGGACACTCAAACCTTGTCTTTTAAAGCGGTGTTCCGCGAGGCTAAATGAGGTCTTGTGGCTCGCTTATCGAAAAAGCCAAAATAAAAATTTGTCTCAACATAGCAGGCGCAAGAATATAGCCTATCTAGCTTTAAGGGTTCAAACAGAAGGCAGGAGAAATGTTACAGTCGGTGACGATAAAAAGTGACGAACGCTCACAAAGGGAATTTGTATATTTTAAAATTTAGTCGAACGTAATGATAAAGAAAATTCTTGACAAAATAATTTTAACCAGTTTAAACATATCAGCTGGAACAAATAAAGCGTTATTAAAAATAATTACTTACTGCAGATACTGTGAACAAGCATATCGTTGGAATGTGAGAGTTCACATTCTTATGCCGGCAAATATTAAGACTGGGGCAGTAAGCTCCTCCGAAACGTCGGACAATATCAAACGCATGGGGGAATTTCGGGAGGACTAACAGGTCATAACATTATATTGTGTTTTAGTGGATGAAGTGTGAAGCTGTGTGAACAGAAATTCATAGACTATCTGAACAAATACAACACCGAATGTACACACAAAATTAATTATCATTACATTCGCAGGATGGAACTGGCCTGATCTGTCACTTCATTTCATGCAGAAATCGGTAAACGAAGTTACAATGAAACTAAGTTTTATACAGAGTAATTGAAATGAAATTTTGCTGTGTAACATTTTTAAACACATTCGTGGTAACTAGGGGCACTGAGATAAATGAATAACCCGATAATTATAAATACGTTATGAAGTACCCAAGCGCCATCTTTAATTCAGGAATATGAAATATTTCTGTCCACTTTCATATAAACACACTTCAAAATTAATGTACAAAAATAATGAAATACGAATTTACAATTGCAGAAAATACTATAAATATTGGTAGTTAGGTAAAATCCAAAATAAAAGTAATTATAAGTTTCAAAATTACACACCTCCCACTTCACAAGTGGTTTTATACAGAAGACTACAAATTTCTCGATTTATTCAAATTTCAATTCTCACATTGCTTTTTCCCACGACCTATTTACATTTAACATGACATTTCACAATTTTTAATTATTCGGTTGTTCCGGATACGCTGATGGATGTGCTTCTTAACCCAAACAGTTGTTACAGACGTTTGGAAAAGACATCGTCCTTTGTCCTTGACGCATTGAACTTATTAACGAAGCAACTACGTAAAATGTTTTCGGTAAATTATTACTTACAAGACAACGAAAACAAACTATTTTAAATAAGGAAAATGAAGTTTGAGGTTCTCACGGCGTTCAGAATGAAGATTGCTGTTTTTTTAATGCTGCGTCGTGTATTGTGGTAAACATTTACCGACGTTTCAGAGGTGATTGTTTCCTCAACCACAGGAACGTTTATATACAACACAAGAACCTGGAATAAACTCATCTCCATATAAAATGTTTTTTGTATGTTTATATGGGTCCTGTTTTTCAATGTTACCAATATCACTTTGAAGGTAAATTAAATTTATATTTACTTCTCGACATTCCTTTGTGCTAAATACCCTATAGGGTACGTTTTGTAAAAAATGTACCTCAAAACATCCCGTTGCATCAACTCTAGTTGCAGTAACATCGTACCAATAATTTTGTCTGTCCCACGGTAAAACAAAATATGACTACGATCTAAATATTGTTTCATTTAACGTGTTTTAATAGCATTTGAATATACAAACATATTTAATATCAAGTCATCATTCGTTATTAATATATTATCTAAAATATTTCTCTTAAGTTCTTATTTTACAAGATTCATAACACAAATTGTACTTTGAGTAAAATGAGTAGGAAGAAATATATTAAGATATCAGTAATATACACACATATAAAGCAGGAATTTTACGTACTTTAATTAGCCTTCTAAGGCTTTATTCGAAAACCCATACAATTCAGTGATCATCCTACGAACCGAAATAACATAATCTAAGCTACTGACAGCGTCGTTAAATAAACGACGTATAAACAAACAAACAAACAAACAATATAATTGTGTGTGTATTTGTGAAATGTTTGGTTCCGACCGTGTCACTAGACGCATTTTTTTGCTGGTATTAATTGATATTTTCCCATAAGCAATTATAACTTTGGCACATTCGTAGGTGTGGAATGTTAAACTAACAAATTGTTTGTAAATTCCAGTAGAAAAATTATTTCAGTATCCGGCTTATGACAAGCTTACTCCGGAATATGATATGTTTTCTGTCATTTGATTCGACCTACAGCTGAGTTGATATGAGAAGAAGTCAACGTACCCTAGTCTGCATTTACCGAATAGACTGAGGAAACGCATTCGTGGTCCAAGATTAGAATCGAGGACCTCCCGAAATTCTGCACTCTCGCTTTCTTGGGTTTATTGGACTTACCAGTGAAGTCGGATTAAAATAAAATGCCTAAACATTTTAAAAGTAGCTCCTTTCAACTTACACTGTACTATTCATAAAAATGACTTACGATTTCAAGTAAAATTGCTTTTCTAGTGTATAAAGATTTGACGTTTCTGAATGCTTACTCGTTACGTTCTTTATCGATTGGTTCAGAATCTCTCTTGCTAACTATTTTCACATCTCAATCTTATTAAATGCAAGAAAATCTACTAAACACTGGAAGCCAAAAGCCGGAAGATCCAAGTATTTTGACACGTGGCACTTTTCAAGGGATCATGGGGTCAGGAATGACAAAATAAGGAAGGAACCGGAAGTAGTATTATCGATTGCTGAGAGGCTTATGTGGTACGAACACTTCCAGAGGATGGGGGAAAGTGGGTGACCAATAAAGCAAAGAAGATATATAATAGCCAATGAAGAAATAGAACTTAGGTGACTGGCATTACGAAGTGGCGTGAAAACTAAGCCTTCCTAACCTGCTAATGATGATGAAGCTACGGTTGGAGGGACTGAGAAATATGTAAAATCATCAACATGAACTGCATTCCTAGACTGGAATATGGATTACACTGGTTGTTATTTATGTTTTTTAGGATTAAAAATATGGTCTGCAATGCATAATTTCCACAAGGCTTATTGCGATATAAAACTATATATTTAAAATAAGTAAGTGTCTTGGAATAACTATCAATGGAAAATTCCAGTAAAGGTTTCGTTCCAGTTTAGGTCTGATTATTTATACCATGATGTCAGACAACAAATCTTATACTGAAGAGTATCGAGTTGGTTTTGAAAAATATTTTTAGCATTGCTCAGCTTTAAGACAGAGAAAATAACGATGTTATTGAAATAGACAAACAGGCATGCAAACCTAATTTGCTTAAGCAAGAGTATAGAATGAATAGGATTGTGAAATCATTTATAATTGGAATTTAATTTAGTTTTTGGAACATGTTCTTTGTCACATTTCAACCATTATTATTTATTTTGCAATTACAGTACGAAATCTCTCTTACCAAGGCTCTTACTTAAAATAGTTCTCATACAAAGAATAATACAAATACAATATAATATAGAGATATCGGATTTCTGTTATCGTAATTACAAATATATTTGTCTCTGAATGTTATATATATTTTGTAACGGAAACTGTTCAGTCGAAATAAAGCAGACCACAATTAAGCCAGTACTTAACTTCAGATATGAGTTTATCTTCCACAAAAATCCAGTACACCTGATTATACAGTATAACATTACATTATGCAACGTTAAAATCTGAAAATTTATTCGTGGGAACAATGTAGTTGGACAGGTCATAATACCACCAGGATAAATGTATTGGAAACAAGTACGTTACATTATTTAAATTCCGCTCTGCATCTTTGTATGTGGAACATCGAAATCGTTAACGCTTTTATAAATCATTTTTTTGTTTGAAAGTTAAAAATTTTTAATAATAGATTGATCATGCATGTTAATAAAGTTGTTCTAATAATTAAGCATTAATTGTTTGCACAAATTCATTGCACAAATGTGTTAGAAGGACACCGTTTCTTTGTACGCTTGTATGTTTCATCTTCCAAGTTAATAAGTGGATTCTTAGTGGTTTGATTCTCTATCGAATGTCTTTTTTCAGGTCGTGCAGGGTTTTTTTTTGACTTAAGACAACAGCAAAGTTTGACTCATGACTTTCCCAACATTTTCTTATCACATAAAATTAATTGGTGCGTGACTTTCAGGTTTTCATTTTTAATTGAAATATTCTTATCAGGATATACAGCAGAGTTTATACTATCGATCTGAAAAGGGACGAAGGACGGTAAAATGATCGAAAATTCTGAAAAAGAGAGCATTGTAATAAAGTGTAGAAGGTTCGTGGTGGCGGAGTATCGATCATTCTACTTCATGTTAAGTTAATTTCGTAGGATTTGAGGTTTTCACTGCGGTGAGTCTGAATATTTCTGGCTTCTGGGTTGTTGTGGTAGATGTCCACCGACGTTTCAGAGATCCATGCTATCTCCATCATCAAGGCGATGACACTTGAAAAAATCCTCAAGAGTGCGCACATTTTAAATATTGAAACTGCCTTCCAAGTCAAAATGTGAGAGACTCCATATAAAAATAAATTAGTGAGTATCAGAATTCTTTGTGTACTGAAATTGAAGTGGCTGACTAACGGGTTCAACTCATGTCAAGGGCAGTGCTCCACCTTTTGACCGCTGTACAGTCAATCCAGCGTTTTATCATTTTTCCGCCGGGATAAAGGAATAAAGCAGGCGATGAGCGAAGTATATCATTGATCTCCACCTATTGACAAGTTTGAAGATGTCAGCTCTGACTGATTCAGTACACGGTTAGATGACGGGATTTTATTAACATGGGATGATAAAATGAGCTGGGAAATTTCTGTACAAACTGAGCGTGTCAGTTTCTCGAAAAGGATTCTGCTCCATTAACTGGGAGTTTGTCTTGCAAACAACTAAATGTTTTCTTGCTAAAGTACTTAGCTCGACGTTTCAGTTGTACCCAGATATATTTCGTGGCTTTTCTTAGATGAAACGTTATTGCGTGAGCATTTAAGAGATCTGCATCGTGCTGTCTCTGAAATAAAAGCTAGATTGTTCTATTTTGTAGTAAAACAGCGATGAAAATAATGTTGGTTAGAAATAATGGTACGAATATAGATTATTTTTTAATTCTATTCCTGTTATGATGGTAATTTGTATTGTTATCATTGTAAGATACAGTTTCAGATTTGTTTAAATACACTAAAATTACAAAAAGAACTTCTGATAAAAACTTTTTCCATTCAAAATTAATACACAAGTGTGGGGAAATTAGGTAGGTGGAAATATTAGATGATTCGAACTAAAGTTGAAAGGGAGTAGGATCACAGGCTTATTTAAATTAGAAGACGTCCACTTCCTTCCCAACTCATGACTTATAACCACCGTCGTTATATAAACCACGAATTTTATAAAAGTCTCTAAGTAAAGGAAGAAATCCAGAAAGGTGTACTGTAAAATTTATGCAACTGTAGCTTCAATGAGTGAAGACTCAGTACATAGCTTGATATTTTCTATGATTGGAGGTACAATTCTAGTACAGAAACACTGACCTGAATCTATTTTATGCTTCAGAAATCAATGAATCTCCTGACTCATGACGTTAATTAATTCTTCTGTTTAATCAACAAACATCGCACGTTACCATGCAAATATACGCCTATAACATTTTATTAGCTGAAATGTGTATGGAAAGTGTTACGGCAGTGGGGGTGTGGAACTTGTACCAATGGAATTCAGCCCACGAACTCTGCAGTAGTTCCGGACCTTGCTGTGGTAAGCCACAAGTTTATTCACTGGCAAGGGACTCTAGTGTTTGTTGCGGAATTCATGTTCCATAGTTCAAATTTGTGGTTTAAGTTTGCGGAAAAGCAACCAACAGAGCAGAGGACGACATGAAATGTCACGACAAACAACTGGGTCTGTGATAAGCTATCAAACCAGGAGAACTTACCCTGTGATAGACGTGGCTTTTAAAAATTGTCATTATCAAGCGGCCTTTGTCCGATAATCTTTAATTTTATCAGCACATCTTTCTTAAAAAGAAAACGCTAATAGATTTCCTCATAAGTTTGAATTTGTGGAAAGGATACTTTGGATTAATGGATGCATCCACTTTATATGGAAATGATAGAACGTTTCAACCACCATGCATTGTCTCCACTATGCTTTTTTAAAATAAACATTTAAATTTTCGGTACAACAAAGGGATTGCAGCTGTGTTACCTTTCTAAGGGATATCTCTGGCATCTTCTATAATTCAATTTAAATTGATAAGGTATTTTTGGATTCATTCATTCATCTATTTCAGTTCTCTGCATAAACTGTTTTATCCGTCTAGCACAGAGTTCTTAGCGGATGGCATCATAATATTTCGGGATTCGGTTATCAGGAATTTTTACCAAAATGAAGAACCAACAGCGGACAGCCGAAATGTGACTATCCTCCAGCTTAGGGAATGAGCAGGGGATAAGAGACTACCGTGTTACTGAATGTTACAGACGCAGGACGTCCGAAGATTCTGTGGGATCACAACAGGATCTACTGACCAGCGCTTCTGAAACTTCGGGTCCATAAAAGTCGGGAAATTCAATGCCTTGCTGAAGTAACTGACTAATTAACTAACTCCATGAAGCAAGTTCTCCTTTAGAAGCTAATAGTACGATCAGCTAATAAAGAAAGACAAAGCCACAAGAACAGACTAGAAGCTGCAGAGATTGATGATTTATGACGAAAAGCAAATTGTAATATATTACACGATGTCAAAATTAAATCTTTTGAAGAAATACCGCACGTATGCGTACACAATTTGTTTGAACACGTACGCCTAATACAAAGTTGATGAAGGCTCTCGAAACAAAGTACAAAATTTAGTGTGAAAGGAAGGCAATGAACAGGTCGTCAACTTTAACATGATACGATGATTTCAGGGATAAGGCAGGAGCAGAGCGGCCTAAGATAGACTTATTCTGTTTTCAAATGAGGGATATGATGATGATGATTATCAAGTTTTTTGTTTACTTTTTTATTAATAAAGATTTATGCGGAGTTATTCGTAATCATGTCTACAACGAAACTGGTGTTATATCCTCTCGCGTTTCTCAATCAGAAGAAAATGAAACTGGTATAAATTTCCGTCAGTGAACTGTTTCTAGAAAAGGTAAGATACATTAACATTTGTTTAACCACATGAATTAAGGATACAAACTGTCTATATACTTACGATAAAATTAAAATTAAAATTAAAACTAAGTCCCCAATCACGTATATAAACAAAAAATAAATATTAGATTGGACTATTTTAATTCAATTCATGCACTATTATAGCATTTACCTAGAATATCCTAAGAAAACCAGTGACCCAACTGAAATTCTAACGCGGAAATTGGCGAATATAACTCCGTGGCGTAAACACTGTAGAAACTTGCTGGAAGTGATTACATTATTCAGTTTTTCACAAAACATGTTGAACACAATGTATCACACATTTTTACGTCATTATAATTTGAATTTTCCAACAACAGAAAAAGAACCTTCCACAGAAAAGCTGTATAATTTCTTTTGTTAGCCAAAGTTTGCTTTGTGCATTAAAATGCTGTTCCTAAGCTCCTGTTCAAAATATGTAACACAAATATTCTGATTAATTTTCATAACACAACGTAGTAAATTGAATGAAAACGTGTAACATTTATACGACTTGTGATTTCAAGCTTAATGTGGTGCAGTGCCAGTAGACTGCTAAAGTAACGGACATTACAGTTGCTATCTTGAGGACTGAAATCTCTTTGATAAGTCTGTGGCGCTAAAGGGAAAATGAGTTAAATCTCTAAACACTAATTTTCAGGAGATGAGAAAACGGCTTTGGGAATCTATGAAGTAATGTACTTAAGTCTGTGTTCATTTGATTACTTAACGGAAAGTAATGTACATTAATGAAAATTCATTTTTTAAATGACATTTTAATGAGGATTTTCGCTGTGCACATTTATCACTGATCATTTCCTGACTTGAAGATCACTTTCTTCTGGGATATTGGGCCATAATGTCTGGCATAAATTTATTGACGTTTCCAAGCTAACTGCTGCTTCAACCCTAGCCCTGATGATGGAAGCAAGATGCACCTCTGAATCGTGGGTTAACTTCTACCGGTCTTCCAGAAGACTTCACACTGGCCGCCGCGAGAACCTAAAATGTCACCTAATATCTGACTTAACCATCTTCTCCTTAATACCAAAGAAATGCAAGTAGCTTAAGCAGCCTGCAACATGCCATTTGTTATGAGCTGCAAAAGCCTCATCGACGGAAAGCATAAAAATGTTACAAATATTATGAGTGTGAAGTTCTGTTGATTTATTGTCATTCATTTAAATTATCAAATAGACAGTTCCATAGTTCCGATGAGGTTTGGGGCTAAGAGCTACTCGATCGCGGTAAAATAAAACACTTTAGAAACACTGGAGCTCTTGTGAACACTTTTCCATAAAAGTCGACGAATTTCTTCCGAAGACGAGTTAGTAAAGTAAAATATGAATTGTTAAGATTTATTTTAGACATCATCTCTCAGTCGAAACGGGACTTTCCCTTCTGCGGAACGTTCAGACCGGCTTGGGACCAACCAATTCTTCTAATCAACGCGTATAAGAGGAAGGCTCTATTCTTGAGGGGTAAGTGGATTAATGTAACAACTCGTATCCACGTAGTTCCGAAGTTTAGGTTTTTAAAAGGTGTATTTTACTCCCTTACATATAAATTAAAGTAATTCTTACTTTAATATCTGGAATTTTTAGAAATTACTTTCGCTTTTCAAGTCTGAAACGATAGTGATACCATAAAAGTACTATTGAGTCTAAATTTGATCGTGTGTACTGCAACACTTGCACACTGTTTCCGAGTCTGGAGTTAAGAACGAATGAATTTAAGAAGTAATTCCTTTGGTGTGATGTGTTGAGGAGAGTACGCTTTCTTGAAATGAACATTAGCTCTCGAGTTGAGAGCAAATATAGACATAGTACCAAATAATTACATGCGCTCTAAAGTTTAGTACCAGAGCTGTCTAGTATGATCCTGGTGTCAGTTTGGCGAGGCGCCTTTCGTGTAGGCCACATGCTCGCTATACTTAAGCGACAAGTTGCCTAACTTTATGGGACGACGAGGACCGCCGAAGGCAGTACCACGCGACTTTTACGGTCGTCGTTAAGCTTAAAGGACGCTTCTAATTTACCTGTTCGCACGACGACGAGGAAGATGGAGACCCACGGCGGGAGTAAAAGACGGTGAAACGGGGCACTCTGAAAGGGGAGGGGGGAATATGATGCAGAAGACAGCAAATAAAATGTGTTTTACAACATCTGTCTGCTTGGTGCAACACCAGCAGTAAGAGGAACGAAAGACGATGTAGGGAGGGAATAAGAAAGGAGGGAAACAATAAAAGATGTAAGAGAGAGAAGGAAACGAGGAAGGACAATAGAGTGGAGGATTGGGATAGAAGAATATTGAAGGAAAGAAAGATTGAAAAAGGAAAGAATTAAAAGAGAAGGCGGAAAGAAGACAGAAAAGAAGAATAACTGCTTACTACTCTACAATAAACATCTTGTTTCTATTCCAAAACTAACAGTTATAAATGACAGTGTTACAAAATACTTTGATACTTACTTTGGCGACCCGTTCTTTAAGTGCCTGAGCACTGCGGGGTCCTATCTTGGCTTGATCTATTAGACATTCGATAGGACTCCTTAGACGAGGGATCGGCCCGCCGCAAGACCTCTACTGTACACAGGACAGCACAACACAGAGAGACGCGGACAAACATCCAATTCTAAAAAACCATGAATATTCAGGACAATAAAATGTCTCAACAAAATTGTGCGCATGTCTACCTCATCGAATTAATTCCGAATTTCAAAAGCTGTTCCGTATCGTCATTCTAAAATTAACAGTTAACCTAACAACAATTAATTAAGCTAAATTTGAAACTGTTAAATAATATAAATCACAAAATGTAGCACACAGCATAGCAAGAAAACAAGCTTCTAGCCAATGACAGAATGACGAAGTCAGGATTACTGGATGAAGAATCAACGGAAAGAGAATCCAAGGGACATAAAGAGAGAGAGAAAGAGAGAGGAAGGAAGGAAGGAGGGATAACGGAAGTACTAAGGGCACGTAAGGAGACAGGAATGCAGGGGGACACAAAAATTAGAAGGGCTTAAGTGAGTGTCAGTGGAAATGAAGTTGAACTGTCTGCCGCTACGAAGTGTGAAACAAGGAACAAAGAAGACGTCAAGCTGACAGATCACGAAACGGATGTCCAATTAATCTTCATTATACAGCTCAGTAAGTAAGTTCAACCAAAGAAGAGACAACACTTTTGCGTGCAGGTAATTGAGTTTACAACACTAACCGCACTGCAAAACGGTTTCTTAAAATGAAAAACTCGTTAAAGTCCTGTCTGGTGATCAGCTGTGCGAGAACGGAATTGATGGCCAACGTTTTGGAGACTGCCATGTCACTCAACACATAGGCCTTGGTGATTTCAGCAGAAAATTCTTCTTTGCGTCATTCATTTCGTCAGCAGCCACGATCCTCCGCATGTACGTTTCAGGCAAGAAACTGAAGGATATTTAGTAATTTAATTGACAACCGTTTCAAAACAAGAGCGTCCATGCTACGAAACCAATTTATAAAAATCGTCGTAGATTATATTTGCATAAAACATGGAGTATTTACTCAGTTTGATTGTGGTTTAGTCTGTTTCGCTTTAAGAAAACTTTTTTTTTTTTTGCTGAATGAAATTAAATTTTACGTTTAGAGGTAAACCCGATACAGTGCCCCTCTATATCTCCATCCTTGCACTGCGCAGAAAAATATCCTTGGAAGAGAAATTCTGTACGTAACTTGAACGAGAATCCTTTGGTCAATCAGCATCGTCCGCAACCAAACAAACGTACCGTTAAGCATTATTCTATAATAAAATTCGATAGCGCACCATAGATTTCGCTTTCATTGGCTACACAGGAAACTCCCTGAAATATTCAGCTAAAAAGTACCGTATACCAACTCTAGCTGCAACAAATTAAACCTTCTCAAGTAAGAAACATCTAATGGGGCCTCGGGGATGGAGTTTGTGTTGTTATTTTCTGTCAGTAGTGCAAATGGCGACATTCCAAATGCAGACAGCTACAGTAAATGAACCTACTACTGAGAAAGACGTTGATTTGAAACTGGAAACATTGCCAGAAACAATCTGTGTACAGTAACAGGTGAATTCCTAGAATTCTGGTGAGACAGATACACCCAGTTCTTTTGATGCTCGACAATTTTAGAGGGTACATCGTACAGAAAGCGTTTCCGGCATGTTTTCCTTGACTATGGTGGAAGGACTCAGTCCCTCTCTTACACTGCTTTTCTGAATCTCCAGTACAACTTTTGCTACTTCGGGAGCTCCGAACGACTTGCATTCGCCTGAACTCTGCTGTTCGTGTTTCAACGCTGTGACCTCAAAGCATGCAATAAGTTGACGGCTGCCATAACATACAAAAGCAAACACAGTTCATTTTAAACACGACGACACAGGTCACAGAGTAAGGAAATTAGGAGCCCACAGCTTGCAGTAGCATTGGTGAAACGTGGGAGAAAAGTGTCGTTAAATAGACAGAAATTTTCTTTCTTTTTTTGTATTAGACCGCACTGTGATGGAGATATTCTCGGTGCGACCAAAACAGTAGGACAAGACATTATACAAAAGCTTGTAAAAAAATGTATTTTGCTCAGAATAACTGGGATTATAACAAATATACTACATGCCGTCCGACCAAAGATTGCTATTTCGTAGGAGGGGTTTGTGAATGTTTACATCGCAAGTTATTCTCTTGAGGGGAACACACAAAGCAAAGGAGAGGCTTTTGTGCATGACTGTACAACTGATGTCACCAGTCAGCAAGCTAGTTTCCCAAGTTCGCCACCGACTCACCCTGGTCTGACAAGATATTTTATTACAAAAGTGTTAAGCACAGATACTAAGTCCAGAATTTGCCGTTTCTCGTATCCTTATAATCCTAAATACAGAATTTCTCACACCATCTGAAATTTCAGTGCATTAGCGAATAAAACTCTACCCGAGAATAAAAAGATTTAAATTTCTACCAGCCCGGTTTTGTAGGTGGATGACATATAGCGCACCAACGGAATTCGCATTATACTTCGAGCCATTTCAGGAATGTTGATCAAATTTTTTTATTGAATATCCATTACACGAGTAATCTCGTATACAAATTTTATTTTCTTTCAATGTTTACTTCAGTGAAGTTGTATACAAATTCTAATTAAAAAATTGGAACTTATAATAGATATGAAACTGAAGTCAAAATAATACTGCAGTTTAGTCGGCTTCCGGTACAACATAATACGCGTAAAAGTTTTACCCAAATTTCGTTTTGCATTAATTCATTTTAAATTATAATCTTCTCAGGGACTTACATTTCCCGCTTGTCCATCTAAATATTTAGCCAAGAACGTGTTGAACAGAAGAAAGGCCTGTTTTGGTACACGTAACATGTTACATAATAAACTCCCTAATTTACGGAGAATCACTTGTATAGCCTAGGAACAGTACCGAAAATGCACGCAAAAGAAACGTTGCCAAGCTTCTTTGAACTTCCTGTAATCTAGTTGACGTCCGCTCAATTTGGGTACCGAAATGTGCAGACGAGCGTGATGTAATTTCTCAAAGGACGCATTTGTTCGTTCGTGAGCCTGCTGTAATTAAAAATACCGTATTGTACTTTATAAGCTCAGAAACCCCAATCGGAAATTTGTCAACTTCGCAAGTAATATCGCCCAAACTACAAGACAGATTTAAACAAATATCTGTATATTAGATATATACAAATTAGTGATAAGCAACAACAAATTAGGACGGAAAATTAGAACATTAATTTAAGGTATTAATAAATAAACAGAAAGTAAAAATGCATCTACATATTAAAAAAATAAAGTTAGTATAATTAATTTCAGTTTAACAAAATGTATTGAACGAATGTTTGGTGACGTCCAACATATTCCAGCAGCCTGTGTAAATATAGATTTAATATTTTTCGAATGCCAGTAAAATAATATCATTCCTACAGCCGGCGTTTTGAAATAAGTATCACCCGATGCTTTGATTTAAAAGACGGTGTCATTATTAGAGTTGCAGTGCGTATATTTTGATTCAGTTTATTTCAAAATGCTTATAAACAGCCACAAACCGATTTATGGGAACTCAGCCCACATAATTAAATTAATGATCTATAAATTAAATCCGAACAATGAATATAGAATTTTGCATTGAAACTTCATTCAGTTTAATCCGTCGTAAATTTTCGTTTGCTCTATTTAACCGTTCACAAAGACAGTTTCTGTCCGTTGTAAAGGCCCGTAACAAAAGAGATGCCTTTATGGTAACAGGTTTGTATTGAACACTTGTCACAGAATGTTCTCTTATATAATGCTTTATATGTTAAATGAGGACTTTTTTCGATTTGTATCTTCCGTTTCGATGGAATTCTTGTGAAGCTGCAACTGAATATCTGATTGAATATATCAAACGGATATAACTGACAATTTTACAAATTTTTCCCTCGAATTAAAATAAAATACATGTTTTCTCTTTAAATTCCGTGTTTTGGTTTCGCATCTGTACAGAAATTAAGTGGAGGTCATGTCTATCCGTCCGTATATATCATCTCTGAAAGTATATAAGGGGCTCAGTTTACATTCGACATTCGATATGATGGCGTACGAAATTTATATTCATAATATCGTTCTGGCATAAATCCTAATTTATATAAAGCTCAAATTAAAATGTGTTTACTTTCATAAAATGGTTCATCGCCTGATATATTTATACACAACTTATATAAACTTAATACATATAATTATTATGTAAAAGTTGATATAAGACATTTTCCTATGTTGTATATATTAACACAATAAAGGATAACATTTTACATTTACATAGTGTTATAATACAATGTATATGGCCTTGTAAAAATACACATACTTTTGTGTCTACAATTAATGAACTTCGATGTCGCTGATGTACATAATATTGTGAAGAACACAGCTCCTACTACTCCTACAACCACCACCACCACCTCCAAAGCAGTGTTTAGTGGTCTCAAGAGAGGGGTTTTTAAATTTCTCGAATATCAAGATAAAATTACTCAAACTCATACCGAAGATAGGTTATGGCTGTCACTTGTCAGATGGATTCTGTCTCCGTCATTTCGACATCAGATGCTGAGAGGATTGAGAGAGCGTGTCCTGGTGAGTCCCTTAGACAGAAATAATCTCCATCACTAGACCGTCACTGCAGTAGTCCTACGGGACTCATCAGGTTAGCCGCCTCTCAGTTATCTCTTCACCTGATGTCGGACTGACGGAAACAGACTGCAACCGCCCTTCCGCTGACTGTTTTTCTTCTCACTCTGGTTGCCCCGGGATCAAACCCAGTAGCGTGCCCGGTTTGCTCGCGGTTACAGCTTGATATAAAGCGGAAGGATATAAGAGATAATAATTGGGGTAAGGTTTGTCGGCGAGCAAGATTTTCCGACCCTCAGGGATTATACGGGGACTGTGATAGTTGGAGCGGCCGTGCGCCAAGGACGTGAAATCTGTGGGGATGACAAACTGCAGACCACACCGAAGTCACCTTGGAAATATTTCACCTTTTAATTCCTTTTAACAAGTTATTCTTATTTTTGGGCAGCGCGATGATTCGGTTGTTGTATTTTGATCTTGAAGTTTAATGAATCGAGGAGAAACTGTCTGCTTGCCTTTAAGAACCGAACTTTTAGAGAGCGAGCCCCAACGCAACCTCGCTTTTTATATTCCCGGATCGTAACAGTTTTTGAATTTTGAATTGAATATGACAATCCGATTCGTCCCCCCAAATGTCTCTTATGACGTCGGAAACGTGCCGAACAGCCACATTCAAATTCCATTGGTCCGAGCAGTGGAGCAGCGGTCATCTGGCAATCGTCACTTCACACCTACTAGGGCGCCCCAAACCAACGGTCACTAAACCGTATGTCGGGGGGAGAGACTTTCACACGCCAGGATGGCGCCACTCTCTTTCCCAATGTGATACATTGGACAAAGCCAAAACTTAATAAAATCACTCAAATTTTGATGAAGTGAGGTGTACCAAGTATCATCTAATCACACCTCCTTCGTTCATATAAACCAGATTAATATGCCAAAGTCTGGTTTACCCCTCATCTCAAGTTTCAGTCCGTTCGGGAATTGAACCACGGACCTGGACTGGCACAACACTCCCCCTTGAGATGAGTTGCGCTTTCGACATAGAAACAGCCAGCCTCATCTCAACTGCCCGTGACAGTCTATTACATCATTTTATCATATAACATCATACAACTCCCATCCTCCTCCTACCGTAACAAAGATAACACTCCACACGATCAGCTGTTCACTGCCACCTTTCGCCACGTTCCGGGCGGCGGTCAGCTTGACAGACTAGGCTGCCACATTCATGCAACTCAGACCTGACATAAATGACACAGAGTACATTTAACACAAAATAGCTAAACACTAATATGTATACTAAAACAAAAACATAATGGACATAATTCTGATACACTTTTAAATCTACATACCATCCATAGTTATTCTAGAAGGTTGGCGTCAAGATGTACTTAAACTAACTATAGGTATACAACATCTAAGAATACGCATGATATATTATGTTTGGGTCCTTTGTTAGGTTCACCAATTTCACCTCGCGGGTTGTTCAGGATATTGGCATGGTAACCACTCCTACTGCTGCACACGAGCACTCACATTTTGTATGATCTTCGTCAAATGATAACGATCACTTATTCGTCTCTCAGTCCAGTTCCACTCATTGTCACTTTTTCGTAGGGTCGGCTCACCCTCACACGTCACAAAATGGGTTTATCTACCTGATTGACCTCCTCCAACATTCACCTTGCTTCCCTGTCTTATGCTAGACCCTCGGCAATTACATCATCGAATTCGTGCAGACTCATTCATTGATAAAACCATTCGCACTATATCTACAACTTACGTACTATGCTATGTGACCGTGATTTACAAAGATTTGCCGCTTGAACTAGACAAGCCACTCATAACAGGGACAGCGAAAATGGTTTCGCGCGACGGCGACTATCTACCTTGCCAAAAAAACAAACAAAAAAAACAACAACATAACTCAACTGAAAGAGTACCATCACCTTAAGCTCGTCACCGTCTTCAATTGTCATTCCTAAGCATAGCTCCCGTTTATGGTTTCTCTTACAACAACGTATGTCATCTTTAATTTTGCAACAAATTACGGTGTAATTTGATAAGATTCTTGCTTCCTTCCCTGACCCCTCTTAACCAATTCACTCCTCCTGCTGGTAAGGCTTAAGAGCATTCTTGTTAAAAACTCCCCGCACCTTTCCGTTCATTTCTGAAATCTCATACATCGCTGGAGGTATCACCTTTGAAATCTTTACGGGCCCCTGGTAAGGTCTCATGAATTTGCCAGTTATCCCAGCAACTGTATCTGAAACAGTCTGGCGTTTTACAAGCACAAGGTCTCCGACCTGTGGGTTCCACTGTGTCTTGCCCACTTTTCGTCTTCTGTTTCTTTTGGTGGCTTTCTCCCTCAACTTTATGTAAGCCTTCAAAGCTTTTTCCTGGTGACTCTCGGTTGGCGGCATTTGGTCGGCCTCCTTTGTTATGAATTTCTTGAACAAGTCCGGTCTCGGCTCATCGTACATCAGTTCCACAGGGCTGTAACCAGTCGAGTCTGATACTGAGCCATTTAGCACTTCCTCGATCTTAACCAGAAGCTCCGGCCATTTTTTATGGTTCTGATGACAGTAGATTCTACAGAACTTCCCTATTTCCTTCATACAGCGCTCGCTAGGATTAGCCTGCGGGTGCCGCACGGGGGAAAATTTGACATCAATGCCCAGCTCTGCCAATTTCTTGCGCCAAGTCGGGCTTGAAAATTGGGTTCCATTGTCACTCAATATGCACTTAGGCTGAATCACTTGAGTTACATAATGCCCTGTGACTTTGTTTAAACAGGCTCTCGTGGTAGCCGCACGCAATGGATACAATTTTACAAATTTTGAAAACACATCTAAAATGACCAAGATATATCGAACACCACCCCTACCCACTGGTAACGGCCCGAACAAATCGGTCGCACAGAGGTCACCGGGCGCAGCCGGTAGATGGCTCCGACACTCAGTTGCGTAGCTGCGGTTAGGGTGTTTAACCCTGACAGACATCGCAGCGGGATATCAGCCTCCGGACCTTCCTGCCTAAACTTCTTACATGGAAAGTGTTGGCAATTTGGGCCATACACTTTTCTGTTCCCGAATGCCCCAAGGACATATGCACGAAACTTATCACTTGGGTTTCTAGTTCGGTTGGTAAGACCGGTCTCCAAAAAGGGTAGTTCTCACTGTCTTTACTGTACAGCACATTTTGTCGAATCAGATACCTCCCGTCTGACCGCTCGGGTAGCTGTTTCACCTTCTCTACTGTCTTCTGTATCTTAGGGTCTCGTGCTTGAAAAGCAGCTAAGTCCCTAAGCTTCCGACCAACAGATGCGTCGATGCAAAAGTCGATGGCGG
The DNA here is from genome assembly GCF_977971745.1 of Zootermopsis nevadensis. Classification (NCBI taxonomy): domain Eukaryota; kingdom Metazoa; phylum Arthropoda; class Insecta; order Blattodea; family Termopsidae; genus Zootermopsis; species Zootermopsis nevadensis. The sequence goes on from NW_028259177.1 coordinate 492,495, forward strand.
CTATCATCACGCCACGTGGTTTTGACAACTCCTTTATCTCGCTTTCACTCAAACCAGCGGGGTTTCTGCTAATCGTGTCTGCGAGGAAGTTGGCCGCCCCACTAATGTGCTTAATGTTCAAATCATATTCTTGCAATTGCATTACCCACCTAGCGATCCTGCTAGAGGTTAAAGCACATTTGCCTAAGAACGTCAACGCCTTGTTGTCGGTATTCAGGTGGACCTCGTGACCATATATGTAGATTCTGAATTTTTCCAGTGCCAATAGCTCCTGTTCCGCCACCGAAAAAAGTTGCTCGGTCGGGCTCAACACGCGCGATGCCGTGGAAACAATGTGCGTCTCCCCCTGCCTGTTGGTCTGCATCAACACTGCACCAATGGCCTTAATGCTCGCGTCCGTGTTTATTGAATACGGCAAAGTCTCGTCTGGGTGCACTAACTGTATGCTGTGCGCGAATTTAGCTCGAAGGACCTCAAACGCCTTCTGTAGGTCTCCCGACCATTTCCATCTGTTTCCCTTTCTCAAGAGATGGAGCAACGGCGCCACATAACTTGCATTATTTATTATAAACCTGTGATGGTAGTTGCAGACACCTAAGAACTGGCGCAACTGCTTCTGGTTTCTAGGTGCTGGATAGCTTAAGATAGCTTCTATCCGCCGACGATCAGGAGAAACTCCGCCGTTACTAATCACGTGGCCGAGAAAGGAGATTTCTGTCCTACAGAAATTGCACTTCCCCGCGTTTATAGTAAAACCGGCTGCGGTCAGTCTACCAATCACAGTGTTGAGGTGCTCGATATGAGATCCGATTGTTGGAGAATGGACAGTTATATCATCAACGTAACAGAGGGCGTAGGTACAGGTCCCTGAGCCGAGTGCTAAATTCAAAGCGCGAACAAACGCAGCGAGCGAGTTCTTGAACCCGTAGGGAGTTCTGCAGAAGTGGAAGACCTGGGATTCGAACTGGAACGCCGTGTATTTACGAGACTCCGGCTCTAACTCCACTTGCAAGAATGCTGAAGAAAGATCGATAGAGCTGATATAGCGTGACCCGTGGAATCGTTGCAACAACTCTGCAATAGGCTGTACTTTCGTCCGGTCGGGTACCATCCACTTATTCACGCGCCTGGCGTCAATGCAAATTCGCGGGGACTTTCCCTCACGCAACACTATGGTCAAAGGATTTATATAAGCGGAATTCGACAATTCTATGATCCCATCCTGTAACATTTGATTTATCTGAGCTCGTACTTCCGCTCTTACTGAAAACGGAATGGGTCTACTACTCCCCGCTATTGGTTCCGGGCTCGTGACGTCGAAACGATACTTCATCAGTGAACACTTTCCCGGCCGTGTAGAAAAAGAATTCTTGTACTTTAGGAGCATCCTAAACAACCTCTCCCTTTCGTTCTCACACAGACCTACAGCTTCTCTCACCTTTGCGCGCAGTTCTTGGACTGAAACAGATCTAGCATCGCCCTGCTCTATATCCGAATCGTGGTCGTATTCCTGAAGCGCCGAGCCATCCTTCGAAGTCTTATAACAATTATAATGCTGGACTACAGCATCTGATCCTTCCTCAGGATTCTCGTAAACTCTACTAATATTTAAAGTGCCGGGGAACCGCGCCCCACTATCTTCAACATTCACGTCTTCACGACGAACTCCAAGCAACAAAGGGTTTACCTCACCATGTGCATCATACGATTTTTCAAAAACTCCACTACAACGTCGCCTTTGTATGCCTCGGCTCTCAGGAATATCAGGATCTCGAAGGTCAGTGCCTACAACATTGAAGCCTAGTCGAGATCGGTCTTGATCTAACGTTTGCAGCGGCTGCGGAAAATCTGCTAAGCTATCCGGGTCCGATACCGACCTACTTTCTCGTCCTCCCCCTGCCATCGCATTGAAAAAGAAATTGTGTCTGGTTACAATATCTCCTTTCTTCGTTGAAAAACTCCTATTAGTAAAATCCATTATTACCTGGTACTCAACCAAAAAATTAGCCCCCAGTATTGCATCTGTCATCAACTGTGGCGCTATCATGAAGTTCAGCTCAAATATGTCACGCCCTAATCCGAATTCAATCCAAGCTTGTTTTCTGATTCGTTTTGATTTTGATTGCCATGCGGATGACAACACACAATTTGCTACCGGAATAAATAGGAACTTTAAGCCACTCTCCGTCAAAGTTAAACAGGTCTTCAGACATCACGCTAACTTCAGGTCCGCTGTCAATCAGAACAACTATTTCTCTACTTCCTATCTGTATCTATACGTGAGGACAACCTTGAAGATTTCCCTCATTAATGTAATATACAGTGACGTTATCGGCGTCTCCTACGAATTCCACATTGAATTTCTCACTTGCGTGATTCACGTCACGCACTCCCAAATTTTCATCTCCTAGCCTCGGACTCAGTTTCGGACCTGGGTTCCTACCCTCATAATTGGATAATGTCCGGCCCTCTACATCATCCTGCGATCGTTTTCCGACTGATTTCTGCCGTTGTTCTGTTCGTGGTCATGCCTCTGGCCTGCCCCGTGGTCGAAAGTGGGCGCTCGTGGGTTTAGTTGATTTGGGGTTGACTCATCCCGACTGGTTGTGCGCGAATTCGGGCCAGCGTCTCCGTCTGACATATACGGTCCCCGAGGAGCATAATTAGGCTGGTACGTCCCATTCCATTCGCGATGTGGGTTCCCTTGGTAACGCACTTTCCTAACGTAATGGTTGTTGCGTTGGAATTTGTTATTGTTTTGGCAGTGGTTGGGTGACTGGTTCTGGTTAGTCGCGTGCGGCGATAAGCCCATGTTTGACCTCCCCTTGTCTGTATCCGCTTGCTCCATTGTCTCCAGTTTTTTTAGAAAAGCCAAGGCGTCTTGCACTGTTCGCACCCCTGCCGACAAAAGTGCTCTCTGAACATATGGCTGGAAATGCCCTGCTATTGCATCAACTAAATCCAATTCTGATAACCTCGGTGATAGATTTGCCGCTAGCACAGAGTATTTCAAGAAATGAGATGACATACTTTCCTTCAAGCTTTTGTCAAAACGGTCTTGATACAACTGACTACGGGCCTGTGATTGGATCTGAGGGCTCCACAGCAACTCCGTAAAAGCTCTCTTAAAGTTGTCATAGCCCGTCAAGTCCTTGTACACCGCGGTGAACCACTGCTTAGAATATGGATCACTAATCGCCTTTACCGCGATTGGTAACTTCAATTGTTCCGGGACGGACTTTAAACGATAGTAATCGTCCAGCTCCTGCAAGAATTGCACTACGTTCTGCTTATGACAATCGAAAAATTTTGGTAAAACAATGTCGTTCAAGACGTGGCTGGGGCACTGAGGATGAGTAAGCTCGGCTAGTTCACGCGGTCTGTGCGCCTCACCGTCAGTGTTGCGAATATTGACTGACACTATAGGTACATGGTCACTACCGCTACAATGGTTGCTTAACCTATTATCGCACTCATCCATCATTCTCTCACTCTCTCGTCGGGTTTCAAAATTCACCACAGGGATAGAAGACGATCTCTGAACCGAACTCCTGCTCGAATCACCTTGTTCCATAGGTTCTCTAACAGCTGACTGACCAGTATTTCGATTACAACTAGCTGTATCTAATCTTTCTTGAAGCTTCTCAAGTCGGGACGACATTTCACTTAATTTTGAATCGTTGTTTCTAGTAAGTATGTCTGCTCTCCCTTGTATGAAATTTAGGTTCTCCTCAGTAACTCTTTCTTTAAAATTTGAAAGTTTTCTAACCACTATGTCCCTAGTGTTACTTTCTACCTCCGACATGTGTGATGTTAACCTCTCACTCACATTCTCATTCACTCTCTCAATTTGTTGCCGAGTATCTTGCCGCAGGGTAGCCACAGACTCTTTGAACTCACTGATTTCATCTCTCATCTTTGTAAGAAGCTGCTTGCTCGACCTATCTATTTCAGACCTGAACTCTTTCGACAACTCCTCTCGCAGGTTTTTAAAACGTTCGTCTATCCGTCTTTCACTTTCTAACCTACTTTCCTCGTTTTTCTGTATGGCCTGCCAAATCATGCTCAATAATTCTGCCTTTGGGACCTGACTGATCGTTTGTTCCCTGTTCCTACTAGGACCGACTGTACTAGGAATTACAGTCACTTCTGAAGGTTTTTCGCCTTCCTTTTGCGCGCCTGGCGTCATCTCGTCCTCCTCTCCGAAATTCTCAGACAAATTTGTGTAAAGAAAGGGTTGGGCGCACTGCAAGTCTACACTTTCAATTTCACTCACTTCGCCGCAATCAGCCTGTCTTTTGCTTCGGAGGGAACGGCTCGCCATTTTAAAGGAATTTGTTACTAACCTTTTTCAGCAGCACTCAGATATAGCAGGTCTCAAACCTTGCAGTAGCCTAGGTGTCCCGTCTGTGAGCACGTCCGAGTGGATGGTCAATGCGGCGTCGCCACGCTTCTCGACGTCCGCAGTTCGGGCCTCGTTCACCGGATCGAAGATCTCGTCTCCTCGAAGTTCTGCGTTGCGGGTTGCCTACACCTCCACGTGCCTCTGGCGATGTATTACTTCAAGTGATTCACTTTAACCTCGAAGGTATGACGACATCGGCTTCTCCATTCAAGCCCCACGTTTATGCGCCATTTGCTGCAACCGCCCTTCCGCTGACTGTTTTTCTTCTCACTCTGGTTGCCCCGGGATCAAACCCAGTAGCGTGCCCGGTTTGCTTGCGGTTACAGCTTTATATAACTGCGGATAATGCGGAAGGATATAAGGACTAATAATTGGTGTAGGGTTTGTCGGCGAGCAAGATTGTCCGACTCTCGGGGATTATACGGGGACTGTGATAGTTGGAGCGGCCGTGCGCCAAGGACGTGAAATCTGAGGGGATGATTAACTGCAGACCACACCGAAGTCACCTTGGAAATGTTTCACCTTTTATTTCCTTTTAACAAGTTATTCTTATTTTTGGGCAGCGCGATGATTCGGTTGTTGTATTTTGATCTTGAAGTTTAATGAATCGAGGAGAAACTGTCTGCTTGCCTTTAAGAACCGAACTTTTAGAGAGCGAGCCCCAACGCAACCTCGCTTTTTATATTCCCGGATCGTAACAGTTTTTGAATTTTGAATTGAATATGACAATCCGATTCGTCCCCCAAAAAGTCTCTTATGACGTCGGAAACGTGCCGAACAGCCACATTCAAATTCCATTGGTCCGAGCAGTGGAGCAGCGGTCATCTGGCAATCGTCACTTCACACCTACTAGGGCGCCCCAAACCAACGGTCACTAAACCGTATGTCGGGGGGAGAGACTTTCACACGCCAGGATGGCGCCACTCTCTTTCCCAATGTGATACATTGGACAAAGCCAAAACTTAATAAAATCACTCAAATTTTGATGAAGTGAGGTGTACCAAGTATCATCTAATCACACCTCCTTCGTTCATATAAACCAGATTAATATGCCAAAGTCTGGTTTACCCCTCATCTCAAGTTTCAGTCCGTTCGGGAATTGAACCACGGATCTGGACTGGCACATTACTTAGTTCATAACGGCAAGCGTCTTGGAGACCAAGACGTAGATAGTGGATTGCTATTGTAGTCGATCGTAAATAATTACGACGAGAGGGGGAATTCATATAGCTGAGGATAGGGATTAGTGACATGTTGTTATGAACAAGGCAAAGAACTTTCGGACTGCAAACAAGGCCCAAAATTTCTGGACTAGCTGAGCAAATGTTATCTTCTGCGGAAGGACTCTGCAAGATGGAGTTATTTCAACATCTAGTCTGCTTTCCAGAACTCTAAAGATAGGTGATCTTATTTGATTGGTTATGTTTGTGTTGTATGCCATGATCTTGTACTCAGATGGAACACGCTGCTTGGAAAGGAAGTGTTAAGGTAAGGGTCCAGGCCAAGGAAGAATCAGTTAAATGGAGAAATGAAGGTTTCACATACGTAATAACAAGCTGTGTGTGTTCAGATTTTTAATGGTTAGATTCGACAGCACCTCACCGTAAAGACGTATAGGGGAGTGGAGGTATAGTTAGCTAATGACATTGCTATCATCGACAAGAGATGGGGTGAGTGGTAGTTTCACGCTCCGACAGTTTTACTCCGTGGAAATGATTCATAGTACCCATTGGATGAGAGGATGGGTGGATTCCACGGCTAATGTGTACGTGGTGAAGAAAACGTCTCTCAACAAGCCCTGAACCGAAGTGATATATCGAGCTGTATCGAACCAATTTATCTAGCGCCAGGCTGTCAGATGCGGCAGTTTATGTTCTGTAATTTGGATCAAATTACATATTGGCCAATAAATTTATTGTGCAGCATTTTACTGTCTTTCACTCTTGTCAGCGGGAACATATATCTATCTATTTATCAGCGTCTGTTGATATACAAGGCAAATAAACCGTGAAATTGTCGTATACTGACGTGCCTCCGGGCAAATTAAATAAGTATATGGCGTATGGCGCAACCCCATTAAAAGTAAGAAATACTCAGCACTCCAGTTTAAAGGAAAACTTTATCTATATACAGCGGAAAACACTAAGAACAGCTACAGAGAGAGCTGCCTGTCCAGCTCTTGCAGATAATCGTGGTGAGGTTAGCTATATTGATTTTAGAGTGCAGTCGTCAATAGTTATATTAAAGAATGTTCAGCCAAGCAACACGAATTACTTTCACCGGCAATTTACAAGGATATTTTTTCCGGTTCATCCCTTTCGCAATTTCACATCTCTCTTTTTGTCGTTTCCCCACTAAAGTTGTGAACTAAATTGGATCTAGAAAGCAATTTTGAAGTATCTAACAGAGTAAAGATTTGTTGGCAGCCTTGTTAGTACCTGACTGTCTCTCTTGAACACTTCGTGAGCTACAAGAAGCTTAACTTCCTGTTCTGTTACCCACAGGTTGTTTGCTGATGTAAGTGGGAATGAAATACATTGCACTGAATTTCCTCCCCAAAGCCAATTTTATAATTATAAAATTCTATGTTTCCCCCTCACCCCACTCTCTCTCTCTGATCCAGCTTCCCCTCCTGTATCAAGTTGATTTTTATTATTTCTGTGAAAGTTATGTATATCTGCAGTCAGTATTTGTGATGTGGTTTCATAGCCACGTGCTCGTATGTGCGAGCGAAAGGAGTAATTGAATTTCTTGCGCAACGCTAATTATCTACAGTAGTAACAAGTTCTGCTGTACGAACTCACAATAGAATTAATAGCTAAGTGTACATTCAAAAAGTTTTAACTCAACGGTTCCAGCAGGAAAATGTGGATCATTTTTCATAAACGTAATATGGAGACTTCGTGATGCATTCTGTTCGCGATGTGTTTGAAGCGAATGCAAAAGTGTAGTGAACCTGAACTAATCTCCATAGGCAACGGGAAGTCTCAGTAAGCACGGTTCATGCGAACAGAACAACGGGCAGTGTTGGCTTATTTAACAACGCGGTTTTAGCTGCATAGGTCATATAGCTTCGAATAACAAGGCGATTATGAATGATAAGTTGGAGGGGGCGTGAATACAATTTAATTTGTTTTCCGGAGTGTTGACAGTTGAATCTAAAATTGCGCATTTGACTCAGATACGAATGATGTAACCGAACGTCATTGAGCAATTTGCAGGGTGAACTGATTCCTTGCCGATTTTTCAGAAAATATTATTAAATGGAACTGTTTATATTGACACAGAGCTCGTCCGTTCCACGAACGAGTCTCGCCCAACTTACGTCTCCAACGATATTTTTCCTAAACAATTCCATTGATAAACGTTGAATAATATTTTCTGAAAAATCGGTAAGGGCTCGTGTCGTGTCGTTATCTTTACGTTTGTATATAAATAGACCCTTATTCGTATCCTGGAACAGATAAACCCAGTCCAGACCCTTACCCTATTTATTTAAAGTTTATAGCAATGTTATCTTCCCATTTACACACAGTTTTTTCCAAATGAACTCTAAAGAAAATCTTGCGTGCGTACCTCATTTCCATATGCGTGCTGCATATCCCACATATCTTACTGATGATCGCACTTTTATTCCTTGTTGTATTTTACGTATGAACTGTTTTTCATGATTTATTGCAATATTATTTTGATTACGACTTTCTCATTGGAAATTCTTATCAAAGTTGTGAGTGGAATTTAAGGAAAATCTGATTGAATTGCGAGCTGTGAGGGGGAGAAATTATGTTCTTGAGGATAGGTCTGTGTAGTAGACACAGCGGGATTCCCTACAAGTCGTATCCAGCGCACTTGACAACGGTCTTGTCCCCTTAGAATGAACCCTCCACCATTTCTACCATGTTTTGTAGGCTGCACAGAATCTATTTTCTTCGCTCGGATAGAGTCCATCGTTATTTAACTACCAAGATACTCAAGAATGAGGGCGGTGCGGTTGAAATTAACACTCTCTGAACCTCTTCGTTCTATTGAGGTGGGTGGTCGGCTTCACGCGGTTTCCTTCGTCGGTACACATCGGCACAGACGCGTGTGTATCCAATCAGTACTTGCTGTTATTGTTCCATTCATGTAACTGTTTTTATTTATAATTTACAGAGTTGTATCTCTCTGTTTAAACATTGTCATTCTCAGGATTTCTATACTTTTCGGCTGGAAACAACGCATCTTTTGCATACATTAGTTTAAGCCTATCACTGGATCCACTGTTCTTCTATAATAATATTATCGTTGTAGTTTTCCACATTGTTTGTTGGTGGCTGTAGAATAAATAGTTTTTCATGTAGATTCTGTTTGAAAACTGGCTTTTGTTGTAGACTTCTCAGGAAAATTTGTGATTTTACGTAGCTGTTTCTGCGTACCAGTTCTGATCTGCCATTAATTTCCGCAGTCTTCATACAGTTCACCTGGTTCACCATGGAATTTAGTCTAGTAAACGTATTTCAGAGCGTTGGAGGCCGAGCTTTGTACAGTACAGACATTGATTATGTCATGATCTTGATATAGGCTACACTAGGCCTACTTTATGCGCCTATATGTAAATTAACCACTGTAACTAGGTCTGAATGGTGCAGTGGGTTTCTTTCGAACAGGGTGTGCTTCTGTCCACGTGTACAAGGCAATATCGGTACGATCAGAATTAGTTTCTAATCTCTCTCTAAGTCCTTACATTAAGATATACACGATTTCATTTGAACAGATTTCTTTACCTGGAATTAATTTATTTGCGTATTCAAGCCATTAACCAGCCTCGTGTGAGAGAGACTTTCACATGCATTCCTTTCATATCGGTGAAAAGGAGTTGCCTTAGTTACGTATTTCGTACCTGTAGCTCATTTTGCTATTCGGTAAATGTTATGTTTTAGCTTTCGGCAAAAGCCTTTGAGAATGTAACTGATTCATGAGTTTTGCAGTGCTGTGCCGTGCGTCTGAATCTTATTCTTGCAATGAAGAGTGTTTATTAATAAATATATATATTTATTTATTTATAACTCGGGGATGCACAAACATTGTCTCCTAAATATTAGATTACCAACTTGCCCGTTTACTTATTATGTATATGTCGGGCGTCACACTAAAATTATGGTGTAATTCCTGATTAAAGATACAAGCATAATCAAAATTGATCAGGTATAGTTTGTAGGTAACATGCGAATGGACAGATGCGACCTCCCTATTATTCGTTCACTTTATGGACTGTTTGTAAACAGCGCATTGAGGGTGTTCAGAGCACTCATCAGAATATTTTGACCGAAGTGACTGTAAGTGAGAGGAGAGTGGATACAACTGCATAATGATAAGGTTCAATATTCTCTTTCTTTACCATATGCTATTAGATTGTTTGTATTATGGAGTAGGAGGACATATAGCATAAATGAGAGAAATGCGTGCAGAATTTTGGTTGCAAAGGCAGAAGGGAAGAGACCACTCGGAAGACGTTGACGCAGTTGAGAGGTCAATGTTAAAATGAAGATTGCCGTCATGCAGATTTGCGGGAGTTGAACGACTTTTCAGAGGATCTTAAATAGTGAAGGAGGGTGTGGGCTGAATTGATCTGGCAGAGGGTAGGGATAGGCGCTGGGGTCTTGTGAACACGGCAGTAGACCTGGGGGGGGTCCTATATGATGCGGGAGATTTCTTGACTCTGTCCTCAAAGACTCTGCTCTATGGACGTAATTACAAAACGAGAGAAGTTATGTAACGAAATTACATTTTTTATTTTCCCTTTAGAAGATAGCTGTTTTGGTATGTAGCACTGTGTAGTCTGGTAGATATTGATCGCCGTTTCAGAGGATCCTCCATCATATGGGATTGTTGATGTTTCCTTCAATTTAAGCCTTCTGAAAATGAGAAATGTGGCAGCGTATATGGGATCTCACAAGTATGACTCTCATGTTTCAGTGACTGCGCTAGTTTCCGACAACCGGTGTTCGATTCCCGGAAGGAGTTATGTGTTTTGTATTTGCCACTGCGTCTAGAGACACTCTAGCGCCCTACCCAATAGATGTGGTTAGATAGGTCGGGGCGTGAAGCTGACCACGCACCTACGTCTATCGCCGTGGTTAAGAATGGAACTCTTCCATACATCTTCTTGGCTTGGCGCTTAATTAAGCACTGGAACAACTTCATCCTTTATACTGTAACGTCTAAAGAGTTAATGTTTTTCCTGTGATGGAAGTAGTACTACTGCATATATATATGTATATTTCATTATCTCATTTGCCTCCTTTACGGGGCTTCCGCCCAGGTTTATGTAATAATCCGTGCCTCAGCTGCTATGCGTTTGGTTAGAATAAAACAGCAAGATGGTGTTATGTAATTTGCCTTTACTAAATTGAATATAACATCGTTCAAGCCGACTTATATGTTCAACGAATATAATGTTAGGATAAATTTGTAGAATGCTATCAAGATAATACACACTACACGTCTTTCGGAAGACATTGACTCCGTTATTGCTGTGTTATATTATATTAATTAAATAGCGCCATATCTCCCACAAGCAAACGATAGGTTGGACAAAGACTGAACTTATTCGCAGGGCTGTGGAGTCGGAATCGGAAGTAATTTTAGGTAGAGACGAAGTCGGTAAAAATGTACGGACTCCGACGCCGACCTCGATATAAAATCTTAACAATTTCTATACTCTGTGAGCCGCCGTCGGCATCACAATTAGGGAGATTCAACGACGCGTTGAGCCATATGGTGTGGGAATAATGCTTTGTAACTTAGGCTCCGGTACCTTAAGAATACAACCTGTCTACAAATCAACCGATTTCTGCAATAACCATTCGACGTATATATAGGTTATAAGTCTAAAAAGTAGCCTGATGTTTCACGTGGTGGTGGTGGTGAAATCTATTATAGTGCCATTTACCATTTTAGTAGGTTTACCCTTATTAGTACATATTGATATTAATTACATTTAAATTTTAATTAGTGTTCTGTCTGACGACAGGTCCATATGAACGGGATCCTTCCATCCTTTTCTCGGACTGGGACCTGTTCATATACGTTCTTGGCAGATGATCCAGAAGTGGTTTGTCATTGCCTTCTTCTGTGTGTGAATGGAGTAATTGTTGGGATGCCACGGAGGAAAACTCCGTGTTGCCTAGACCACGGCCTTGCCCAACACAAGTTATAAATTCGGGCACCGCCGGGAATCGAACCCGAGAACCCAGGATTACAAGGCCAGCGTTCTAACCGCTAGACACCGTGGCGGTTTATTAATTACATATTAATACATAACTCGCGGGTCCCTTATTCACAAAATGCGGAACCCTGCTCTCGCTGTGACACGAACCATGCACATCTCGAATGTAAAATAAAAATTTACCTTTGAAGCCAGCTTACTTGGCCCTCCTTCATCCGATCGTTTTAATAACATCTGGCGAGTAGCATGAATTAGAAATCTCGTCGTCTTGTAATTTTCTTCGTCACTTATGCACCCAGGAAATTAATTAGTAGGCCTAGCCTTTCAAGATTTCTGCAACGGAGGTTGTCTGCAGGTCTGATCTGTTTCTGACAGCTCATCGGCTTGTTACTGCATGTGTGCTGGCTTGTTTCCAAAAACAGGTAATGTAACCCGGAGGAGCGTGCAGCTAATATGTGGCAAGGTGCTCGTATTAGCATCTCACTATTAACGCTGTTAATTCATTAAGTATAAATATCCGCGCAGAAGACAGCGATGTTAAAGAAAGCGAGCGCTAGCATTCTTATCCGTTGAGATTACACAGGGTTACGTCATCATATTTTATGATACAGCATGTTCAAGATTCTCGACTATCTGTTCTATTAATTTTGTTCATATGTTATTAAAACTTAACACTGTTGCCTTTCTAATAATTAATTGTTGTTGTACACGAGCTTGGTTCGATTCTCTTTATGAGCAGAGATTTTGCTCTACGCGACCGCGTCTTACTGTTGTAGATTCTACTTGTAAATTTATGGCAGTTTCTTTGAATAACTTTCTATTCCTTTAGTCATAGTTTTGTACCGTCAGTGGTGATAAATTGCAAATAATACAAAACTATTTTCTTTTTTTAGATTTGAATATATTTTTCTCTGTTGATTTTACATGCCATATAGTGGTTCGTATTTTGTTGCTTGCCTAAAGCCACTGCAAGATATAAGCTTGGATGGTTGCAGGGTGCTTTTTACGATGCACATTCAGCACATCTGCCATCCCCTTGAAGGGCTAATATCGGACTTTTATATGTCCTTGAGAATAGTTTGAGCAGCTTCGATCATAAGAACCTCACCCCTTTTTCCAAAAGAGAAACTACTTACAACAAACCCCACCATCACTCGGAACTTTGTCTTTCCGCCTCCCCCTACCCCGTTGCTTTTGCCGTCAACAAATAAAGTCACAGAATGCCACGCTACTTTGTCATAACTTTGTGTTTTAATAATGTCATGGCTGAAATTGTAGCTTTTTTTACCCCCTTTAGAGAAACTAGTTTTTTCTTTGTATCATTTTTCGTATTCCACGTTTGTATTTTCGCAGTTTCGGATTTGGATGACATCGAGATATTAGTGTTGGTCTGAAAACATTCTTCATAACAAATGGAGAGAATTTCGCAAATGTAAACACAGAACATGTACAGACATTTGCGGAGCAGGTCGGAATGCGTCTGGATTTGTATTCTGGAATCAACTCAGTTCAAATCTCGGCTTGGCCATCAGTTATCGCGACTGAGGTGTTGTGAAATTTTCCTCACTGTCCCCGTAAATGCCACGGAAGGAAATTGCCGAACTACAAATGTCTGATTGAAGGACGCTTGGAAATCAAAATTCACTGCATTGATTTTTATGCTGTTTTGTAAACTTCGTAGGTTGCATTATCGTGTGGAATGAGATGGAGGTACGGTCTTGAATGGTAAGGAGTAGGGAAGATGTTAGACGGAGGTTGTCACGGCCTATTTCAGCGTGCTATTTCGACATTCTCTTGCAGAAGGAAAGGAGAATAATGAGATATAGTCAGTGTGGGTCATGTAGCTGAGAGTCGAACCGAGTACCTTGACAAAAGGCCTGTAACCTAATCTGCTGCGGTGTTAAGAAGGACGGATCGAAAGTTACGTGATTTCTTCAGGAAGAATTTGTAGTACAGAAAAGTGCACTTTGGTATATGAAGTGTGATTAGTTTTGAAAGAGTATGTTTTATCTGAAATGAATAATTCCATTAGGAAGTACAAATTCCAACCAGTCATTTACACTAACAAATTAAGTACCAAGACGCTTCTGTGATCTGTAATGGAGTACATATTTCATCCTGTTTCTTTGGCAAAGGCAGAATTAATACCATCCAGAAAGAGGCAGCAGTCCAGAGAATAGGAAAACTCTCTCTTCTCGTACACTAAGTTAAGAAATTATGTTTGGACGTAATGAAAATGGTGAATAAATTTAATTATGTGTGATGAGTTGAAGCTATTTGGTACTTTGCCAGAACGCGGATCCATTGCTGCAAGCAATTTATTCGCCTCACGCATACTCCATTACAATAGATTAACGCGGTAATATCTTAATATGTACGTAGTTAATTCTTTTGTTACAGTCCTGTACTGCCATAATGGATATATTCTTGTGTAAAGCGATAATACGTGGAACGTGATAATTTAAGACTGTCGAGTTTTGTGTTGATTTCTTTATTTTGTGTTTCGAGAGATTCTCCCGAACTAAATCGAAATGAAAATAGTGAAAAATCAGGTTTTCACAGACGCGTGTATTGAGATGACATCTGCGAGATTTCACGGCGCAGTATCGCAGAGGGCAATCATATTCAAAATAGGTCAACAACATTTATTGTAAGCCTACAGCACAAAGTTGATGTAGTTGAGTCATGTAGAATGGGCGTTATATTAACTGGGGAACGGAAGAGCATGACATATTGGATTTATAACTATTTTTTTAAAACTCTTCTAAAAAATTTGGATGTATTGATACTAATATTTTATTACATCTAACTACAAGCCTACATTGTAGTTATTGTTTTACGCAGTCTTTGCCCCGATCAGGGATTTGAAATGTTCGTGTTGGCTGTCGCTGCTGCTGTAAAGAATTGCTGAAGGGTTTAGGTCAGTTAGAACTCTTATAAATTTAGAAGGTGTTATTATTTCAGGCTATGACTGCCCCTTGTCGAAACGTTATCGTATCACGAAATATGATTTATGTCGCATTGTGCATACGTGTCGGAAAGTAGATGGGAGGGTACAGTGGTCGGATAGTGATGATGGAGGACACTCAGAAACTGTTAAGTTTATCGATTTATTAACCACAGTTGGGTCTGAACGAGGTTTGTGATGATATTACCTCCCGGTACCCCCAGGCGTGCACCAGAACAGACAGGCGACGTTCCCTGGCGAAGTTTATACGCTGAAATGCCGCCCTCTCATTAAATATAATTTATGACACGTGGCCTTATGTTATTAACATGATCGGCGTGTATAAGATGGCAGAAATTGTATCATAATTCATAACACTCGCACATATTCACGTGAAATTTTATATTCACTTTACTGATAGGTACCGAAGTTAAAGACGGTAGCTGCTGCATTTCTGTAGTTGCGGTGTGCAAGACTCACCCGCTGTATGGAGTCATTACAACAGTGATTAATAAGCTGTCTGCATGCGCCCTTGCTCAGAGGTAGAATAGCAGACTTCAGCTACAGTAGGCCTGCAAGGAGAAAAACTGTGAAAGGGAGAGGGTTCTTATTCTCGAGGTAATCGGCAATAGCCCGTTAAAATATTACTCTTCGTGTGAACATCCTTGCTATATAATAACAGTCATAATCGTGGGGACGGTTGAATTCAATAGTAGATAATCTAAAATCGAGCGATGATGAATTTCGCCCCGACGATGGAGTCGATATGTAATTTTTAGTAAGCTGAACACTTAGTTCCTTAAACTGTGCTTACTCAACTCAGGTTACTAAGTTGCAGGTTGGTGGTCTTATCTTGTTTAGGTCAAAAATAATTTTAAGGAACTTTCTTTGCGAACCAGAATAAACCGCACACAATAAGTTTCCAGCAACAACATTTTAAACGTAGCTTAGTAATTCAATCGTCTGAATTTTATAAAAATTACATTTCTCTGCCTTAGGACTCTGATGTCCAGATGATTTATTTCCTCTGTTGTTTCAGCATCTACGTTTTAACAAAATGGAAAGTTTTTTTGTATAAAAGTTACCGATTCGTTTTGTAGCATCAGACTCATAGATGTACAAGAATTAAAAGAATGAAATGCGAACAAGATTTGAAATGTGCCCCTTTTGTTTATTTATTATAGACACGATCTTATAATACGGCTCAAGTTAGACATTATATTAAAACGTTCATTTCGTTAAATTAACAATGCATTTCACCCTGTTCACATTTATTCAGACAGTTTATCTGAGATCTACTTTAATACTTTCTTCGTAGCACTATCTTATTTTTTTACGCGACATGGCTAAGAAGTTTCGGTAGCAAAACTTTCTGCATGTTTCCAGTTTTCGTTATACCACCTTTGTTTCAGCCGATCGTGATTTCTCTGTTTCAAGTACGTGTTGTGTTACATTTTGCAGGTGGGCTGTGTAAATCACGGACTTTCTCGTTATGTAAACGGCTCTGAATTAATTAAATTCTCGTCCATGAATCTGTACGCGAGACTGTGGTATGTGCCAGCCGTTTCATGAAATTGTTCGTACGAATTCACATTCCGTATGATGAAATAGCACAGTGGATCTACTGTGTTTAACGTCATGTTTTTGTAGTTGTTGCCTGCACTTCGGGGAAAAAAAAAGTTGCAGGTCACAGCCCTGTAAAGATACGAGTTTTGAAGTAATAGTCTGGCCTTGCACTTGTCCGGAGATTTGAGGTATACGTAGTGCGAAGTGCGTCGAACTTATATTATTATTATTATTATTATTAAGTGTTCTGTCTTACGACAGGTCCATTGCTCTGCCCAAAAAGAGCTCTCCAGTTGTCCCTATTCTCGGCTTCTCGCTTTAATTCCTGGAACGTCATCTTCTTTCCTTGTTTAAGGTCGTCGGTTAGCTGTATCAATCTTCTTCCTAGTCCTCTCTTTCCTTCAACCTGGCCTTCGGTGATATCACTCAGTAATCCATTCCTTCTCATAATATGTCCCAGCCAGTTAGCTTTCCTTCGTGTAATCGCCTGCAGAATGCTTCTTTGCTCGTTGACTCTCCTCAATACTTCTTCGTTGGTCACTCGATCCGTCCACCTGATCTTCTCTATTCTTCTCCAACACCACATTTATAATTTTAGCTGAGGAACAGAACTTCAACACACGATGGCTCATGAAATATAAATTTCGATTTAGTTTCTTCGTTTATGAAAATCTGAGCGAGTGACTCAACTAGTAGCATGAATATCGAATGCCAAATAATTGTTAACCAAGGGACTGTAACGCAATGCCAAATGCAGGATTCTCGAAATGTGACGAACACAAAGAATCAGAAAAAAACCCGTTGAAGTGTGACGACAAATCTGTATTACAGTGATTTTTACCACAGATTGTAGATCACAACACTCGGCATAAACTATAATTTGATTTGACGTTCTGTCAGTTGACTTTTATCGGGACATTTTAACTGGGCGTTTGTGTCAGTCCCTGTCCTGCATGGACATAACTTATCATAGTTATCATTCTGACAGTTGCCGTATCGACTCTGCTAGACTTGCCCCCTGGTTCCCGCTTATGGTATCAAACACAATACTTGCTGAAGGTTAGGCTGTGTTTGTGGTCACTGAAACCATTCTAATGTAAAATCTGTTCGGACTGTTATCCTGTTGTCAGTAAATTGTCAGTGTTGAACGTTAATTGCGATTGGATGGAACATGACAGTTTAATGCTGCTGCATCTGTTTATCATGATGGATTCTATATGTAATAGATGCGGAAAGTGTGTGGTCTGGTTCATATAAAGACTAACATATAACCCTACACGTGTTATTAATTTACATATCCTGCAGTTTACAGAGCTGTTCTTTCAATCCTTTAAGGAACAGCATATCTGCATCTACCACGTTCTGACATTCAGTATCTCTGTATTTTGTTCACAGAGCTCTTTTGTTGGTTTCGTATGATTCTCATATCAAACAGTTATTGTTTCCCCAAAACAGAATAAAAGAGAAAATCTTTACATCAGGGGCGCGTTGTGTTGTTTTTTTAAACAGGGCTCGGATTTATAAATATTAGCTTTGTGTTTCAAATGGTTAATGAAATATTTTGTTATTGGTGTCCCAAGATACGTAATATCAGTTACAAATCAACTTCCTTGTATCACTTGAACGTTAATTATTATTTTAAAGTTCGTGTTTCCATGTAATTCACATCCGAAGCGAACAATTATTTTCGCAAAAACAATTAACTCACCAAAATGCAACCTCAGACATTTCTCATAGTAACATAATACGGGACTTGAATATGCAAATGTTTGAGTAATTGGTTATTAAACTGAGGTCTAATTGAATTTGCTTCTCTATCTCTGTTTCTCCATGTTTCATATATTTACATTTTCATCGCCTCTTGTATGTCTTTTAAAGATCTTAGGTGGTTGATTGACTTCGTTCGGGCATGTACAACTTGTACGTAGTTCATACAGTAAGAAGGATTTGAGGTTATGTATATACCAGCATACTACTGACGACTGATGGAAAAAATCACGGGTAAACAAAATGTGAGAAGGGCTTCGGTAACACGAGAGCTGAAGATGCATAAGTGGTATATGGTTATGTTTTGCAAGTGAATACTTCGAATGAGGATATAATGTTCCTTGTGCACGAATATATCTGCATTCGCTGCAGGCGAATATGGTCTGGATCAGCTTTTCATTATAAATTGGTTGATTATGGGGGTTATGCCACTAAAGGAGCATCTCATATAACCACATTCATACTTCCCATATCTGTTCTTGATGTTAAATACAGCCTTCAGACGTCTTTTCCAATTACATATCTTCCCGTAGGAGCAGTTAAAGAGTTGTTTAGATTTTTCCTTGTCCATCACTTAGCACCTTGCTCCTATCTGCACTATGAAATGAAAACAACGTTTACTACTATGAAACTTGATTGCTGAAACTGAGACGGCTTCATCTATCAGTGTTAACTCTTGGAGCATGTCAACTCGCCCCCTGTTCACCTCACCCATCTGTATTTCTCATTCACTCACACACTCACATATATACAGAGCTGTTATTGTGATGAATGACCACAAATCTGGTTCTCTACTTCGTCTTTTACTAAGATTGACATCCAAATGCACTTTCCTCCAAACGGCCTTGCTGTCCTTCCTTCCACTTCTTCCGTCTCTTATTTTAGCTCTTAAATCACACAGTACAGGGTTTCAAGTAGGCTTTGCCACGAATCAAAAACTGATGTACTTGTTTGCGTTAATTTCGTATGAAACAAAGTTTGGTACTTGGTATTATTAAAAAGTTGAGGTTCAGATTTGTTTTCATGGTGTTTTAGATAAGGGAGGATGGAGTTGACACGAGTGACATAGTTTTAAGTGAGTTTGAGCTTTGAATGTTTGAAGATTTCTGTCTTCTGGGTTGTTGCGCCGTGTACACTGGTCGATCGCCCTGATGACGGAGGCAGTATGACCTCAGAAACGTTGGTAAACATCGACCAGTCTACACGGCGCAACAACCCAGAAGACAGAAATCTTCATACTCATCGCCCTGATGACGGAGGCAGTATGACCTCAGAAACGTTGGTAAACATCGACCAGTCTACACGGCGCAACAACCCAGAAGACAGAAATCTTCATACTCACCGCTGTGAAAACCTCAAATCTTACATCTTAGTAATGCTTTGAAAGCAGGGATCGGCTTTACTTGGGTGACGAACAATTAGGACGAGATAATCATTTACATCAAGAAACTGCATAAGTCTATAGAAAAAGATATGCGAATTTAAATAATTAGATTACGACCATGTTCTGGCATTTTCTGTGCCAACTTGTTCAAGAGCAAGCAACGCTTGTGTGGTAAATTATCGGACAACTGAAAAATGAAACATTCAAAGTAAGATTTGAGGTTTTCACAGCGGTGAGTATGAAGATTTCCGTCTTCTATAATGACGGAGGCAGTATGACCTCTGAAACGTTGGTTAACATCGACCAGTCTACACAGCGCAACAACCCAGGAGACGTGTACTCTGGTCGATGTTTGCCAACGTTTCTGAGGTCATACTGCCTCCAGGATTCATCGCCCTGATGACGGCGGCAGTATGACCTCTAAAACGTTGGTTAACATCTACCGTACTACACAGCGCAACAACCCAGAAGACAGAAATCTTCATTACTAAAATGTCTTTAGCCAGAAGTCTGAAATATTTATTAGTGAGACTACTCAGTATGTCCACCAGTACAAAAAATAAATTTATTTGAATACTCAGCGGTCACAGTTGTGGTTTCTAGTGATGCCGTCCTTTGCTATGTTGAAAGCACGTCACGCTGTTTGATAGTATTTGTTACTGTGGTAATTCTCTGGCTACAATTTCCGGTAGGTGGGGTGCAGCGACGGGAGTCCAGGACTTCCTTTCCCGACGTGTGTCACTACGTGGTAACAAACTGGAACAAGCTGTTTACACACCATCACGTATGTTATATATAACTGATGGCCAACAGCGATTCATTGTATCCACTCAAACTAGACAGTGGCGGCACAGTGGCTCTAGATGGCTACTTTTCCTGTTCAAATTGTGGTCATGCCTTCCCTTTGGCTGGTGTTGGTTGGAGTATTCCAGTTTACTGCGTAATTGTCAATCTGTACTTATGCTGTTCACCTGTATCTAATGCAGTAAACCTTTTTAACGCCAAATGCTACAGCAATATTTTAACGGTATATACAGTACCTTCATAACGTAGGGCTACCTACTGCTTGAGTTTAATTTACATTCGGAGACATTTTCCTCATCAGATCTGGAAAATGAACAGTGCTAGTCTGCTCATTCACTGTTCGGCGAAGGAACGGAAATTAATATATATTCAAGGTCTACATGCACAGCCTTCCCTAACTTACGCAGCATTGAAATTTCTCGAATACATAGCGTAAAGTGAAAACGCGTAAATCGAGGACTTGTTTCTTTGTTTATTACAAATGCTGATAACGTTCCTCAGCTAATATTTGTCAATGGTTAGGTTAGGTTAGGTTAGGTTGGTATCTGTAATTTTTAAACGCATGAGAAACAAAATTATATCGACATAATTTCTTTTTATTTCGGAATTGTGCTTTATTGGAGTTAGCGTGGCTTCTGCCTCATAATTCCGCACGGCCACCGTGATCTATTCTTCCATAGTAGGGAATTACAAAGTACAAAGAAGACTGGTCTCGAATCACGCTGGTTATTTGAAGTTTACATGTACCTCGTTTTAGGATTACA
The DNA here is from genome assembly GCF_977971745.1 of Zootermopsis nevadensis. NCBI lineage: Eukaryota > Metazoa > Arthropoda > Insecta > Blattodea > Termopsidae > Zootermopsis > Zootermopsis nevadensis. Next base: position 513,339 of record NW_028259177.1, read on the forward strand.
AAAAATGGTGACGAGAGAGAAGCGATCATATTGTGTTCAAGTAGCAATAATAAAGTCAGCTAGCTACTCCTGTACTGGTTTGACTCATCAACAACCTTCTTGGTGTTTTAAAATCTCTGAGGTACATTAATATATATGAGTTTAGAGCGTAACAAATTCTTTTCGATTATGTATTCAATAGAGCCATCAAGAACACGTCTTGAACTCTCAGCTCGTGATATCTTTATTTGTAAAGTTCAGTTACACTGTCTTACTGACCACTGTGATTTTATAGTGTATAACCTTTAAATAAATGTAATGATTCCGTATTAAAATATATGAAGGCATCCTTTTATCTGGTGTTGTATTTCCGCACGAAATTTGGGCGGTAAATGTTACGGGAAAGCAACGTGCTAGCGTTTTGGAGTGGAGACATTCTTAAGGAGCTAAGAATTCGCTCAGTTGCGTTGTAATTTAGCATGTGATCTGAGTTGTAGTCTCTCTCCTTTTAAATGCTTTTTAGCGAGAATGCTGAGATGTTACGTGAGGTGTATAGATGCTGATAGTGTAGTCTCCATTTCAATCATTGTGACGTGTAGCAAGATAGAAATTTAGGGTTCATAGACGGATTATGACGGAGAACCCTATAGGAGAAAGCTGATCCCAACCAACCCCTTCTTAACACACCCTTCTGCATTCCCAGATGTATAGTCATAACCCGAAACATCTGACGAGAATACATTTTCCACCAACATCGCAACTCCCTTCCATTCATAACTATGGCTTCTGCAACAGTTGAACTCAAAATGACGGCTTTACTGTCTGTCCAGTTGTGACGTCTCACATCGACGGCTGGAATCTCAATGTCAAGTACCTCACTTCACGCCATTTACAGTATATCTTCACACAAACATGTCTACTGCCACTGAAGTCTGTTATATTGAGCTTAGAACTCTAGATTGAGCGTGGACTATCGATTGGTTTCATGATCCAGGAGAAAGAGTACACGATGAAAGTACGGACGTATAAGAAGACTTGCTGGTGTGCTTGAAGCAGGCATTGCCAGTTGTAGGACGGATGAAGCGTGCGAGAAAAATTCAGAAAGGCTTAAATAGCTGCGAATTATTGCCAATGGCTTTACAGATACTCCACAGAAAATATAAATAACTTTATTCTGACATGGCATCGTGAACTCCGTTGGTCTGAGGTACCAACTCGACTGTTTCACGCCGTTAAAGGTACAGCTGTCAGCGATGAAACTGAATGCAGCATATTTCTCCAAAACGAATCTCGTTTTGTGATTTATTACAGTACATTCTCTGAATAAGTACAAATTTCCAGAAGACTGTGATGTTAGATAGAGTCTGTTTGAATATCGCCACGAATTGAATGAGTATATTTCTTGCATTGCAATCTGACAGAAACCACCTTCCCGTGTATTAAAAGGTGTTTGGATGTAATCCCGCACTATGCACGTCGCGAATGTACGTGATCCTGATGGCATAATTAAGGTTTTGTGCCGCTCCTTATTTACTTTGTATAATTTGAAAGAGATGTCAGAATTACGTAAGCGACGCACTCCTATCCCTGTTCAAAATAATTACTTTTTGGTCCTTTGTTTTCAGCGGATTGAATTGCCCCACAGATTTTACACGTTACCCAAAATCTGCAGTTAAATCACCCTTAATTATATTTTCTGTGTATAAGAGTATTTGCTCGTCATTTCAAAATAAATAGATAAATGTGTAGAGTACCCGAAATATTATTTTCTAATCCTACGTGACGTAGGGGTCTAATCGATTTTCTGAAATATTTTAAATGTGGCGTTTTTTAAGGTAATGCAAGGGAAACAGATATTGATTCTTAAATCAGTCTGTAGTGTGGCGCTTTGCAGATATTTGTTTCTCCACTTTAAGGTGAGAAATAAGAATAAAAGATCACAGAGTATGTTAGAAACGAATGTGTATCTAACCTATCCATTTTATTTTCATTCTACCTCTTCTTTTTGTATTCTCCGGACTGCAATTTAAAATTCGGTCGCCATCATTCATCTTCCATTCTTCTAATATGTCGATACTACCACAACATTCTGCACCCTTGTTCTACAAGAATCCATTTCTGTAGCTGTTGTGTTTGCAATTCTCCGCGTTCGGCTCATACAATGTTACGCTAACTCCATAGATCTACTCGTAATAGCCCCGGTTCAGATTTCGTCCTAGTGACCGTCTCTGTGCAGAATCAGTTTGAATTCGAATGTTTTTCGGAAGATTCTTCTTACAAGAGCTTCCTAGTTGCCGGGCGCAGGAAATGTTCGTTGGTGACTCCTTACCTAGAGCTTGAGGCTACAATGCTGCTTTACGTATCAAGATACACTTCCACTGCGTGGTACTTAGGCATTAGGATAACTCAACTTGTGCAGGATGAACGATCGGGGTTTGATTCCAGGCAGATGGGAAAGATTTTTCTCAGAACGGATCTGGAGTTCACCCAGCCAGTGGCAACCGGGGTCAAAGATGCTGGAGCGTGAAGCTGACCACTCACCTCCATCTCGATCCCGCGACAAGATAGGTTTTAAATAAACCTCCACTGCCCCACAACACATTCGAGTCGATAGCGTTCGTTTTAATGGTTGGTGTGTTGTCTTTTTTTCAAAAAAACTTGTGTGCTTTTCCCCGCTTTTGTGTTTTAGTGACAAAAACATCAGTGTCAATAGTTATTCCGGCATCGTCTTCCTATCCCATCTTATATGATCTTCTCTTGTAACACCCCCCCCCCCCCCCCCCCCGGGCTCGTCCCCAGAATCTACACAGGATATTTGCCAACCCCTTCCATGCCTTTCAGCAGCGAAGTTCCCACTTGTCAGGAAACACAGCTGATATGACAGAACGCTTTGTTCGATTATGGACAGCATCGATGTATTTTTCGCTTAACCGTTTCGACACAACTTTCCCCATTGTTAAGTACCTAAGGTGTTTCAATAGTCTACAATTTAATAGCGTCACGCGTGAAATATAAGAACATAGGGGTTATTGCGTCACGCAGAGGTGATATAGGAACCATCATTCTGGTTACCCGCGTGTGTACGTTAAAAGAGGTGCTTTTGCTACTGGAATCTTCGGTTTAGAATCTTGTTTATGTTGGGCATTTGTGTGAAATTGATTATGCCAAATGTAGTCATAATTTGACAGGGTGGAGCCCATGTTAACGAGTGGTTAGCATTCCTGATTTTTATTCAAAAGGCTGGATGTTGGAATTTTGACATCATATTCTTGGTATTGTTAATTTTTTCCAGGTTAATGTTTCTATAGTGTCTTGAAGCAGGCTTTTCCCACGCCCTTTCCAGTTCATAATTTGCAAATAATAATAGCATTCGATTCTGCAGTTATAAAAATGTATGTAGTTAAAAATGTTATCACATTGAGAATATCGGTGAATATCTGTGGTTTCAGTTATAGCATTATGACTTGTACTGTGTGCGTACTGTCCTAATTTTACACTGGACGAAAGCCTTGGAATTTTTATATTAATTTGAACACGTTCCTTTTCGTATCACACAGATGAGTTAACTTTTGTGTCATGTCCAGAAGGCACGTGGGGTGAAGAAAGTTAATTCATCTTTACGTAACAGCTCGTTTTAAATGAAACATCTGTTATGATAACTACATTTGGAACCACGCAGTAATAGTTTTAATTTCTCTATTCTTCGAAGCCATCTTAAGCACCCTCGTTTCACATTAAGGAAACGGTAATAATGAGGGGAGTAAAAATGGCGCTGCGCCAACGTATTGGTAGCAGTGCTCGAGTATTGCGAGGATTGTAGCAAGTGAAGGATTAAAGCTTTCCCTACAGATGTTACTCCTTTATATTGCATTCTCGCTCCTTCCCTGACCTCGCCCTTAAACTTTTAAATACCAATGGCAAAACTCTCTCTCTCTCTCTCTCTCTCTCTCTCTCTCTCTATATATATATATATATATATATATATATATATATATATGTATCATGCTTTAACAGTCGGTAACTGTATTTTGTATTTATGCGTTTCCTATGAAAATCAGGGCAGACATGGATAATTTCGTTAAACGGCATTAACCAATTGGTCTTTGTAATGGAGGAGTGATATTTCTTTGCAGTACGAACTGAATTATTCTTAATTATTATTAGGCGAACTTCGGCTTAAGAGGGTTTTCGGATTACTAATATATTCCTATTTAAATATCCTGATTAATTGTTTCAGCTTATAACCAGCTTTAGTTTGGACACCCTTAAGTAGTCAGATTTAATCCACACCCTTCGATTTGTTTCCCATTGTTCTGTTTTAATATTACCCTTCCATGTACGCGTAGGTCATCTGTTATTTAGAGGTTTTCCAACAAAAACTAGGTATAATTTATTCATTTTCTCGTACGTCCTACGCGTCTCTCTCGTGTAATTAATTATACTTAATCAAATCTCTATAGTGATACTAAGTCCAAAGTGCAGTTCTCACAGTCAAGTATAGAGAAGGGATTTTTCACTTTATGATATATTTTAGTTGGCGTTTTTTCCCCCAGCCACTGAAATGGGTACTGGGGCCAAAGCGGCTGGAGCGTGAAGTTGAAAATACATCTACTTAGTGCGAAGGTTTATAATGTGTGAAATGTCACCTTCACGTCATATAGATTTTTTTCGTTCTACACCAAATCCACTTCGTTTCCGGGTCCCACCTCTTCCTGTCCGGAGGATACTTGCTCTCACTTCGTAGGGGTAAAGTACCCTGTCAGCAAATCAAGATCATTGATCTATAATGGGGAGGGGTAGTTCAAGTCCCATATACGTCTTCATGTTGTTGATTTTACCGCATGTTCAAGTTTATCTTGTGTCATCGAACGTAACCTCCGAGTAGTTAGTAATCACAGTTCAGTAATTCGTGTTTTGAAGGCACCGGCCTCGAGGTTTTTCAAGGTTTTGCTCAGGCATACTAAGGAAATACTGCGGTAAAGCCAAAGCCATCTTTCCAATTACGTATAAATCATCCTATAATTCGGGTCTGTAGAGATTGAACTTCTGACAGCTCTGTTACATAAACCGTAAATAAAGAAACACCAAACACATGAATTTACCTTTTACCTTTAAATCTTTTCATTGTTTGTACAGTACAGGAACGAGTATCTGGTACTGATACGTGTTGTGTAGTCTTAGGATTTGTTTGTGATAGAGTCAGCCGTCAGAGTGTCTTTGTGTTTTGTTGTTATTTTCATGATACATATAATGCAACCCGTAAATAAATGTATTGAGACATATTTAGAGTGTTTGAGGATTCAGAGTTCCATTAAATTTATTTTCTGAACATACAACAACGCTGTTTAATTTTAATGACGTGCTATTCAAAAGCAGCGTTTGTTTTCTTTAACTTTATACGTTGTTTGTTCATTGTCTGATTTTGTCTCTCCGGCACCTAAAACTTTTATAATACGAAACCTTTGTTAAATTATAGACGTGTCTGTTTAATGCGAATTCAGCTGCTATAACCTCTGTCGTCTGTGATGAACATGACTTTGCGGTGTGATAATTACGGAACAATAGTATTCAAAACGTTGTGCGGTAAAGTGTAGACGAATTCGCAGTTTTTTCTGTATAATAAGAAGCTTTCTGCATCCCTGTAATGCACGTAATCTTCAATTAAAATCCGGGGTAACTCAGCCAGTGTAGTGAATGACTATAGGAATGGACGACCGGGGTTCGAGTCCCAGTGGGATTAAAAGATTTTTCTGTTAGCCGCTTCCAGGTCCAGATGGACTCTGCGTCGCATCCAGTCTCCTGTGCAATCGATATCTAGATGCCGGGAGCCCTTTCAGCAATGGCAAAGCTAAGGTTAAGAATGCGTGGAGGTATATCTCCACTCCTCAATACGTCTGGATGGCGTGGTGTCTAGTTAAGCAACAGAAGCAGCCGTCTTTACCTGTAGATAAAGCATTCTTAGGAAGGCCTAAATAAATTACTATTGATAATTTGACTGAAGCGCTTATGCGGCCCTTAGTACGCGTAATTTTATTTTTAGTGTAGTGTAATTCGGCACGGGGAAGTGACGTAGCGCCCTCTCAAAACTAATTTTAATTGTATTTAAGCCTTTAAGAACGCCAATCAGAAATAAGATATTAACACCTGTTTAACTGTTATTGTGTCTTCTGAGGCTTACGTCTTTGAAGTAAAATAAATTGACGCTCAGATGAGGTCAGGGCGAACATTTACAAAAATGCGCCATGTCTGTTCGTCCGTTTGTTTACATTAACTGTAGAGTCGCCGATCTGATTTGATTTTTAATGACATTTCACAGCCTACTGGAGCGATTTTTTTAAAATGTGTCAACAGATTCCAGTTTTTGTTAATATCGGTCATGGACACTGTACATTCAGACCTATATGCGGTTCTGCGCGCGTCTGGTGCAGAAATAGCTAAACAGGCTACTTACCAGAATGAAGAATATATGGAATAAAAGTTTGTGTGAAAAATGAATCTCAGTTTATAGAACAACCGTACCAAAATTATTATGCCATACGTACATTTATAACTTACATAACTACAGAATTCTTTTTGTGAGGGTTTCCGGACCATGGTAATTTCATAAAGTTCCATACCGTTCCCCGATTAAAAATAACAATAGCTGGACGCCTAGCGCTTAAATGTTTTACAGGATTTTGTATGTTTTTGTATCTGTTATATCATATGAACATTGTAACTAGAAAATGGAATGTAACATAGGCTGAAAACAGACAACGGATGTTTTATCAGAAAAAGACTCTAATGTGTTTTAATTAAATTTCACTCATTTAAGCAGAGTTCAGCCTGATGAAATATTGCATAGACCAACTGTACCAAAACGGAATTGAACAGAATATGCAGGCTTTTGTTTATTGACCTGCACAGGATAGGAGCGAGACTGTTCAACTTAGAGAAACGTAGGCATTTCTGATTATGGACAAACCACGAGCCTAAAAACAAATATCACACAAGTCTGATAAATTTTATTTAAATATAGTTTTGGAATTACATCAAAGTTGGGGTAATATTTTGTGAATACTGTCGCACACTACGTACTTTCCCTGTTTCTGTTACTACTAGTCACTTAATAATATTATGCGATTATTTGATCATAAGATAAACATTTTGTATTCACGTAGTAGGCATTATCATTTTTAATTAACAACCGTTTCAGAACTTTCTCGGCAAAGGAATATGACAAAGCTTGGGCATTATGTGCTTAGGCTGGACTGAATTTCTCTTAGTTGAATAGCAGTTTATTACCGCGAGACGGAAGTTCGCCGAGGAAGGGAAATTTTGTGTTGCCGTTAGGGAAGAAATAAAATGGAATGATCCAATATTTATAATAAGAACAATAGAGAAATTTGTTTCATAAAAGTAATAGAAAATTGTGTTTAAAATTAATAATAATACAATGTACTTCCGAAATGGTTTTTGTCTTTACTTTCACTATAAAAAATATGTAACGCATTCACATAAAAGCTATATGTTGAATCTCGAAATAAGTCGCTACGGAAACATTTCATTCGATGCTCCAGAATAACGTAGTTAAATTAAAATTGCAGTTTGCAACTACAAAGAGAAGGAGGAACATGAAACGCTTTTATCCCCAAAATGGATTGGGCAGGGAAGTAGAAAGGGGGGAACCTGTGCTTTTATTGGCCTATAATTCCTTAAAATAGGCCTCTTATTTGGGGCTACAGGCTCCTTTAACCGTTACGACTCAAGGAATATTTTTCCTTGTAAATCCATTACATGAGGTATATCTGGAAAAAGAAATCTGCCTGTAACTAAATCGTTATGCAACTGAAGATTACTTATGAGACAGGAGGGTTGTCATTTTACTACCCACATACGTACTTCTAGATATGAAATATTTATCTGCACTTCTTTCGTTCGTATATTGATGGTCCACGTTACATATCAGAAATCCGTGCTGTAGCCTGTAACAGTAAGTAGGACTACGGTTTGCACTGATCGGTACATGTTTTCATCTTTCAGTCTCTTTCATTGTTTCGTTTTGTTTCTGCGATTCTTCTTCCAGAAGCCCGTTAAAGTAACCCACTCTGCACACATTTCGTCGGCCGACGACCTAGAGAGCCATTTTTCGTTTTCCGATAAAGGGGGTTTACCATTTAGTCCATTTTCCGTTATCGACAGTTTATGCTATTGCCGAACTGATTTCGCGATAAAGATGGTCAGTCAAGTTACACGCATTAGACGTAGGCGTGCCGGACTCGGTGAAAAGGTACGCAGGGCTTCAGACGTGGCTGGATTGTTTAGAATGTCAAGTACGGAAATGGGAGGGCAATATTAAAATGCATGTCCAGGTGTAGACTGGATTCGTCAGTCTGTGAGTAGGGACTAGCAATTTGTACTCTTGCACACGGAAATGAATTTCCCAGAAGCGGGAGTGCGTTAACTAGCTGAGATATTGTTACTTTCTGAAGCAGGCCTTTGCTCTACAACCGTAGTTTCAGTTAGTTATGGTAAGGTAATACGGAACATTTCCATGTACATCAGTCGTATTTTGTAAGTTTATGATGTTTCCACTGAACATTTTTCGTTTTCTTGGCCTTAATTAAGCATTAAAATTCTGAAATATTAGGGTCCCTTCGACCAGAAGCATTATCGCATCTGCTGCTGATGAGAGAATTAACTTTCTTCGTTACCGTCACTTAATATGAGTGGGAGGGCCCCGTGGCATGAGTCTCGTACTTAATGCCCTCTTTTGAATTCCGCGGATAGCTGCCATCTACATGAATTCCCGCGACCCCTTAACGCTGGGATTAATTATGGTTATACAAAGTTGCAGTTATAGTCTTATATGTAGCAGTATCTAAGTTTACTGGGTTCATTTTCTTTGATTAGATGTTCAACTATTATTTTTAACTGTGAAGAATGAACAAGACATTCAGCCATTCTTTGCTAGATGTGTGAGTATGTGGCTTTATTTACTTTCTGGCATAAGTTTTGTATTTTTGGACTGGTAAAAATATTTGTGCCCCAACGAAGTACACCACTTGCGAGACAACACTTACGCGCGTGAGTGCGTATGGAGGGGTATTGATTAAACAAATTGCGTTAATGACTGGTCTAATAGCCGGCTTTTGTGAACAGGTGATCTACTTTTGGGATCAATAACAGTATGGACTCTTTTAACTATCAGAATTATGACAACTGCGCTAAGGAGAAGCATAGTATTCGTTACAGCCCACCGTTCCGTGTGTTGAACTTGGAAACTGAAATTTCCGCTCTTCATAAATATGCTTATTCTCACTTTCTGTTGGTCAGGGCTTATGTCCCCCCCCCCCTCCAACGCCTATTGTTCATTGTGGATTTTACTGTCGTTCTAGACAATTGCTGGAAATTAGCAATGGTCGCTTCCGTTCCAATCCCTGCAATTTGCAATTCTAAAACTTACTGGTAGGATTTTGCTGTCGACTGTAGAAAAGCTGTGACGTAGGCAAATTATGCTCCCTTTTCAACAATACAAAATGTATTGTTGTGTGTTGGTACAGAAGTGTGGAGACGTTAATATCGTGTGGTTTCATAATAAACAACTTTACTTAGGCAGTGATGCTACTTACAGTGAAGTGATAATTTGAAAGTGTTTTCTGTTACTAGCCTGTATTTATACAAAATGTGTAATAAGGGTTGAGATTAAGTTGCAAATCACGAAGGGAAAATAAATCTTCTATCATAAATAATCTACCAGTAATACGGCCATCAACTCTGATCTGCATTTTGAAGCGTATGATGTAATTATGCAGGCTTGGTAGCAGTGACGTGAATCGATGAACGCGTTTTTCAAGGAGATTTAGAACATAGAATGGATTTAAATCTACATATAAATTTCCCTTCGTGCCCCAAACGATTTTTTTTAAACAAAAGGAGACTCGAGGGAATGTTATTAACGAAGTGATCGATTTCCCTTACCCGGCAAATGAAGCACTGTTGCGGGCAGGCTGGCTGCATTTGTTTTCGCGACGCCGCCCTGGATGGAGAATCAATTGTCGATGCTGTGTTGGTTTTATGAAACTATTGTTGGCCATGCATATGGTCCATTTAACGCAAGAAGACGTCATCGTGTTGAATACCTGATTAGGGAGGCCCTATGTCAAAAATATTTGCCCTGGATCCAACATGGCAGATTCAGTGCATAGCGTTTGAGTCTTTAAATTATCCATTACCTTTCTTCACTTGAAGTCGGAAGGGACTTCTGACCAGCACCTTTTCGAAGCAATGCTCCCTTTCGGTTGGCGTGCGTGCTTCTGAATTTTCCTGAGTGTTGCTTCTAACGTTCTTCATTTTTTAATGTCGAGGTTTTTAACTTAGCCAAACGTCACTGTGGCATTGTAGTCACTTCGGATTCATAATCGGGATGTCTTTGTGTGTCTGTTCCTGGCGCCAAAACTGGAATTTGTGTGAGGTTTTTCGTGGTTGTTCCCAGTTCGTTGAAACGAATAGGACTGTATAGACCTATTATAAATAAACTTCCCTTCTTCAACATCTTAATTTCTTTTACCATTCGATTGTACGCTGTGTGACATACTCAGCTGAAATTTGTCGTTACAGAAACTGTTCATACAAGCGACATATCTCAAATGTGGGACAGCGATAAAATTGACGTTCTTTCCGCTTACCCCGCAGAAATATTTTCTAAACACTGGATCAATACTGATATTAATTATATTTGTAGGTAAGCTGATATGTGTGGTATGAGTTTGTGGGTGCAGTAACCATTTGGAATGAAACATTGTGGTTGCCACAACAACAATCCAATTAAATTCCTGTAATACAGTGTTTGCCAGCAGCAAAGTGCCTAAGGCAGATAAATATCAGTAAAAATATTCAACACTAATACATCTCAAGGAACAAAACAATAACAAAGATTAACTAAAAACAAATAATCGGTCTTGATAATAAATCTAGACCCTTTCTCGTAATGGAGTGTGCCCTCAAAAGAGACATCGTTTATGTTAAATATGCCCAAAGATTTACACATTAAATATCAAGAACAATAACAACAAAAAGTGTATAAGTCATCACGAGAAAGTGCACACAACTACATTTTAATAGTCAGGAGTAAGGTGGTATAACGGTCAAATGATACGAACATATATTTGCCAAAGACACTTGATTGAAAAAGTGAAGAAGTTATAATCAGTGTACTACAAACAGACAGAACCATACCACACAACGAATCGTACTTCAGTCTTCGACATGTAAGAGGAACATGTTTACTAATTGAAGATTCGATACCATTTGACAGATGCAAAACTTCGGACTGAAATTACGCGCATGCGGGTTGTGAAATGGAAGGTGACATCCGTAAAATCCGTGCAACTGGAACTTATCACCATCATTTCAAAAGCATCTAGATGACCTTGGTAAAGAACTCAGCGTGAAACTACAAAAGACGTCCTTTCCGGGAACATTTTCCCGGGGCCAGATACTCTTTAGCACGGCGTGAGTAATATGATAGGGATTAATATTGCATGACAGAATAATTAATGGGCCGTTATTATAAATACACACCCGAGCCATTGAAAATAACTGTGATTCAACCGACTTGTCAACACAGACAAACTGACGGTATGGACATATTATGCCAGAGATTTCCTGGGATACTGAGGAAAGGGTGCGGCTATCGGGTTGAGATTATTTCACTACTGCTTAGTAATTAGGGTTGCTTCCCACCAATATCCGGGGGGGTTCGACAGATGTGACACGTAGTCTGACTACTATGATTATATCTGCTAGAGGATTAATTTCTGTAAAATCACACATATCAGATTTTTTTAATAATTAATCTGTTGTTATCATGCAGAAACCACTTCTGTAGACAGGCCTACTTGTCATTTTACCAACATGACAAAAGCTAAATTACTCGTTGTATGAACGCCGACCTGTAGCCAATATCGAACAATTCCATGGAGAGGAAGCCTTTTTGAGAGGATAATAGGTTTTTAGCTAGTCGAGAAATCCCCCGGCCCTTATGGAACCTGAGGGTACATACCGTGTCCACAATGACCCACCAATGGTACTTGTTCTGATCCACATGAATTAATTCCACACTCTCTAACCGAATTTCTCTAAGCCTCCTACTTTATTGCTTTGAGGTCTGTTCTAATATCATCTAAAAAAGAATGTATACTGTTAGACCTGGACCTAATAATAACAGTTTGTTTTGTTGTACTGTTATCGGATTTAGTAAGGATTTTAAATGGGAACTGTTATGAAAATCCCTTGCTTTAGGAAGTTAACCTATGACGACAAGGGACCGAAAGCTTTTAATTGCTCGATATTCCCTTGTTGGAGGTGGAGACGGAGGAGAAGGTAACTTCAGTGTCGACCGACTCTCCGGAACAATACGCACAGCCTTGGCTCTGGATTTCGAAGAGCGGCAAGTCCACAGTTTGACGGTGCGGGCTCGTGATCGCGGAAACCCCTCCCTCTTCACGGACACGAACGTCGTAGTTGAAGTTGTGGATGTGAATGAAAATCTTCACCCGCCGCTGTTTAGTGATTTTGTTGTGTCAGCGACGGTTCGCGAGAACCAGCCTGTGGGAACAGTGGTCACCACTGTAGTGGCTACTGACGCAGATCCACTAGGTAATGACTCCAGGGTGTCCTACTCCATCCGAGGCGGCGACGGGATTGGCCTCTTCTCCATCGATAGTGAAGGTAAGACAGTTTTTACACATAGCTCACCTCTAGGCGTAAAGAGTCTCCATCTTCAGGGCTTAGCCCCGAAAACCAACAAGCTCATCTTTACCGCTGTGAAAACTGCAAATCTGACATAATAAGTTAAAATAAATAAGTATGAAGAAGTGATCATTAAAATCGTTTGTGTAGGTTCATGCCAGGCCTAGTTTTTAATGAGACCTGGCCCTTCCTACACAAAATGAGGTGTAGCTTTCATGTAATAAATGAAATAAATTCTACATTATTGTCATATGCAACCGAATAATTAATCTCAAAACTGATTTCTCGCCATCGCACATAAAATGCTCTTACGTTAAATGTATTAAAATTCGATACGTTTACTGTGATATCTGCGTTCTGTAGCTATTCATAAGTATCCTCTCAAATCCACATCCCTACTAATTTTGTATTCCAACTTCTCTACACATTTCAAAGCAAACGTGAGAAATGAAAGGTTTTCACACACCCTGGCTGTACTTTAATTTGTAACCTGTGGAATATATCTGCCAACTCATCCGTACAACGAGATTGATTTTTTTTTTTAATTTCAAAAAATTGGAAAGGCCCACGTTGATGCTGATTGATTCGGACGGAGATTTTACGGTCGCCGCGTTTGAATGAACGCGCCTTGTAGTTCTATGCTGCTTTGCGTTCTGAATTCAGCACGTGTAACTTTACGCTTAAAGAGCTGCAGGAAACCACGAATCCTGCATTGACACCAACAACAGTCGCAGGAATGTCACTTCTCCTAGCTGCTTGAAGCGTTATATGACGTTACAGTTCTCAGTCTCAAATATTACTTGGCCATACATCAAAAGCGTTGATCACTTTTAAGTAGGCTGTTTATTGAAATTTCTCCATCCCTTGTGATGTTTAAAATGCCTTAGTGTTCATATTTTCTTAAAAATTAATACAGATTAATAGATAATTTCACACGACAGATGTGAACAATTATGTTTCCCTTGCGGTACGGACTGAATTCATATATAATGTTTATACGAGCTTTGGCTTCGAAGGATGAACTAGTAGAGATATTCCACGTCTTCTGTGGAACCCGAGAATTCTGTATCTTGTTCACATGAGCTTGGCGCTGGTTCCTGTCCTGAACTACCCGATTCGCTCGGAGGTTAACCACGACAGACCTCAGTCTGAACATTCTATAGACCACCTCCAACTTGATAGCGTTTGATAACTGAGGCTTGTGATACATATGCCTCGCTGCCGGTTTTAGTAATTTGATTTCTGGTCCGGGCGTTATAAAAATAGAGAAGATACTGAGTCAGATGGGGTTTCAACTTTCTGTTTATTGCAGTGTCACCGTTAACAGTTTTAGGATGTGGACCGGTTCAAGTTGTTGCTATACGAATTTTGCTTTATGTTGTGGTAAACCTAAATTGATTTTTCCGTCAAATCGTGTTTTTTAATTATCCAGGAACCAAAAGAGCGCAAATAGTTTCAGTTTCCTTTCCAGTCCTCTCTATCGTAACATTGCTACCGAAAAATGATCATCTCTCACCCCGTCTAGGTGCATCTAAATGCGTGAAAGGTTTTCCTAACTCACGTCGATTAGAATGGGGGATTACTATCATGGCCATTGATTCGAATCACGCCCGAATGTAAATATGAACGCAATTTATGATAAAATGATTACTTTGTAAGAGCATACGATGGTTTAAATATATTATATTTTTTTTATTTGTGAATGTCACTTGGTACCCTCATTTTAATCGTATTTATTCCAACCCCAAAAATTACGTACAAAGCAGAGGTCGTCACTGTGTATTAGATACTCTGCTGTGATGCAGAACTTTTAACATCATTACAACGGCACTGGTTCCCAAATCTCGTTATCTGAACGCTTTAGTTTTGTCTCCCCCCCACCCCTCCAGTTCGTCATCACTGTCCTCTTTTGTACGTCCTCCCATCCCATTTGTCTCGCTCACTGATGATGAAAACTTCAAAGTGAGTCCTACGAACGCGCTGTTTTAGTGACGACTAGATGCGGAGATTTCAAATTTCAAATGAAACGGACACAGCAACAGAAGGCATAAAGTTAGAAGTGATTCATATAAAGTTAGGTGGAAACAGATACGCGTTAATGACAGCCTTTCAGACAGTTTTAACGGGAATCAAAGCATTTAACGAAGGGAGCATTTTGGCCATTACCAGCTAGTAGCGTTTGTTATAATATTGACATTTTTATCTTTTGTGCGTATAGACATTCGAAACACTTTGATAAGTATGCATGTGGGCCCGAACGAAGTTGAAATAACCACATGAAAAATCACCCTCTGTAGCTGTTTGTGTGTGGATTATTACGGATGGGATGGGTACACACAGTGAAAAGTATAAGTAATCGTAGTTTGGACAGTAGAAACTTCGACACAACTTCGTCACTGGAGGTAACCTTTTTAATATTATTGTTGGATCTTAGAATATTTAGCGACTATCTTTGTCCTGTAGAGGCTATATAATGTCGAATGAGATTTGAAGATGATCATGAATGTTGAGTGAATAAGGATCTGAAAGGAGTTAGTCGTGCTGTATTTCAGGTTGCCGTCCCATCTGAGGAAAACGGCGACTGCACTGTTCGACGTTTGGAGTTCAAAATAAGGGCTGAAACATTACTGCATTCTCAGGCCCAACTGAGACTTTCTACGTCGCGCGCTGTCAGGGCAGGGGACATTAAATGGTGGCGTAAACATAGAAGGTCGTAGTCGCATTGGTCTGTGAAGGAATTGAGATAATTACAGAATCGGACCCCGTTGGGATGTCCAGTTTAGCTCTGTTCATAACGCAAGTCACGAAAGACTGCTGTGACACAAGGAATTAAACATAAACAGCAGTATAATCCGGTGAGATGGCAAACAGGGCCGAACAAGTCTGTATTACTATTGCCAGAAATCATGACCTGTTATCGAAACAAACACGCCCCACACTTCGTGGCACGGCTGGTTTTAGAAACTGTTATGTTATCCACCGATGATACTCCATTTGGTCTCTTGCATGACTTCGTGACACCAAACACTCGTATTTTAGTTGGGTCTCTAAAATATTTGGGCCTATGAAGGATCAAATGAAGCAACCAATATTCATGTGAATAGCATAGTTGGGTTTATGAAACTGTTTATTTTATTTATTTATTTAGTGTTCTGTCTGACGACAGGTCCATATGAACAGGGTCCTTCCATCCTTTTCTCTTCTCGGACTGGGACCTGTTCATATACGTTCTTGGCAGATGATCCAGAAGTGGTTTGCCATTGCCTTCTTCTGTGTGTGAATGGAGTAATTGTTGGGATGTCACGGAGGAAAACTCCGTGTTGCCTAGACCACGGCGTTGCCCAACACAAGTTATAAATTCGGGCACCGCCGGGAATCGAACCCGAGACCCCCAGGATTACAAGGCCAGCCTTCTAACCGCTAGACCACCGTGATGGTCGAAACTGTTTACCTTCTGCTATTTAATTATTTAAGCCACTACCGTTGAATGAAATCAGGGAACAATACTGCGTTTAAATTACGAATTAGGACTATTATTGACGCGCAGTTTAGATACCGCTTTCACAGTTCATGACGCACGTCGCCTAGACAACGCAGTTATAAATATAAATAATAACTTCCGTTAGAGGATTTAGCTTTGTGGTTTATTTGTCGAATAGGAGGCTGGGGGTTTAGAAAACGATACAGAGATCTATGAATTACCATTATGCATGAGGTAAACGTTTTGGCTTGACGTTACATTTTTTTTAATGTGTACACTCTTCTCTGTCATGTACGACCCCATTTTCTATACAGATTCACGGATAAAGGAAATAAATAATCAAACAGTAGTCCACCGTTGCTCATCAATCACGAAATACCCATTGAGATTTTGATGTATCGATTCGTAACAGACTCCCATCTTACTGCAGCAAGAGATATCCAGACCACAATATAACGTATTTGCTACTGTAAAAACAACACAGCAGGTTAGTTCTGTGTGTTTAGCACATCCCGCCACCCCGTAATGTATAAACACGTTGTGTTTTTGTTGCCACGAAACAGCATATTTGTGACATTTCTGCTGTAGCACAGGAAGGTTATCCAGCTGTTATATGTTACAGCTGACGCCTACGGTGTCCGAAGCCGGCAAATTAGGAGTATACTGTTCGTAGACCTATTTCCAGACTCTGTTTCACAGTTCAAATCAAAACTTTTCATGTCATACTTACGATAATTTATTGAGGTACAGTTGTTTTACAACGTTTCTGAATCCGGGGCTGTTCGTTTGTTTAATTTACTTTGGTTGGGATGGGGAGAGTATTTGATGTACTAACGGAAACATACTGGCTTTATGCACCAAATTAGGTCAAGTACAATTAGCCTTTTATCATAGACCAAAGACTGAAATAACACATTTCACAATTTATTACCAGAATTAAATTCAGTTGTTAGGGAAGATGGACCTTTAGATTTGTGGTGGTTCTGTTCCTAAATATCTTTTTAGAGTTTTGGGCCCATATCCGACAGCTTACATTTGCAACTTTTATTTCGTATTATTAAAAAAACTTACGAGTCATCCACACGGAGCGCAGTACACGTTCTGTGACCGTAATTCGGCTCGGTTGGGAAGGGAGGAGTTGTCAACTTCACAGCGGGGATTTAAACTCATATTTAGCTCTGGGAAGGGGAATCATTATCTGAGATGATCCATGGCGATGGAGATTTAGCTTTCTGAAGTGGTCTGAACTGATCAGGTTGCTCATCTGATGACGGAAGCAGATCCAGCTTTCGGAACGTTGTGGGTGTTTTCAAACCAAGACGAAGGATGAAAAAAATATTGAATTATTGCTGCGATTCGGTTCAGAATCTTATATCTTCCATTTCGTCTTTAAAGCCGTGAAGATTGAAATGTACAATGCTAAACTTTCACCTGCTAGTTTAATGGAAGTTACGTTTGCGTCTCGTCCTGAAAGATGATTATGCATTAGGGTGTTTCCTGAGGAAAGGTCAGTTCGGTCAGTTGGACCTGGGGGGGGGGGGGCAGGAGAGAAAATAACAGATTGACAGTTTTCATACTTTATACTCGTCAAATATAATTAGAGCGATCAAATCGAGGAGAATGAGATGAACCGGACATGAAGCACTCATGCAAGAGATTGAAAAAAAAAATACAATTTTAGTAGGGAAGTGTATGAATGGAAGAGACCACTTTGGAGATCTAGACTTAAGGGATTGATAATATTAAAGTGAATTTTAAACAATAAATTTTAGGGGCGGGGACTTGGCTAACCGTTTATAGCCGAAGCTCGCCTGAAAACCTTGCATATGAAGAGGTGTGTGTGTGTGTTTTGCTCGCTTTCACCCAGAATGTATATACCGATTGTACCAAACTTCGCGTGCTTATTTCTTGAGACCAGGAAGAGATGATGCAGCTAGCTCAGGATAGATTCCGGTGGCGGGCTTTTGTCAACACGGTGATTAACCTTCTTGTTCTATAAAGAGAATAGGCTGTTCTTTGACAGGCCAAGTATACAATCGACTTCTGAAAGAATATCCTGCACCATAGAATGAATGAGTGAGTGAGAGAGAGCAGTGTGTTCCTCCTGAATCCGCCATGCCTCACCTCGACGCCCTCTACACGTCTTCATGACGTGTTTAGGCCCGTCTCCTAATGATCAGATCACTGGATCACCAAACGCATTAAAATGATCTGCATCATGAATCTGCCTGGTACGAGTATGCAGACAGTTTTTTTTAAGAACTCAGCTTTGTTTTGTATTGTTTAAAACTAACAAAAGTTAATGATCGAGTTCGTTAATTTAAAAAAGTTTTTAAAGCAAAGTTAATCTAGCAGCGTGCGGGATTTATTACACTATCCCCTCTTATTCTCCTTTGACACCAGACAATTCCTGCTAATATAGTATACAATTCATCCGCCTCCATTCCGTGTTGAGAGTGTAATCTGGAGTAAATGCGAAGTAGAAATTGGTGTAAAGAGGGTTTTGATGAAAAATTCAGCCACAGCTACGCAGGGAGAGGAGCTCTGGAGAAGTTTCATGAAACGTCAGGTAGCTGGAACCACTATAAAGGTAAATTAATTATTGCAGACAACTTTTGTATACTACATGTGATATGATATATAAGGTAAAGTCATAACAGTATAATTGTATAAGAAATTTGCATATAAAGCTTTGTAGTGGTAAGCACTCGTGTAGTATACGAGGGGTAGGGGGTTCGAAGTCCAGCTCAGGCACCAGCCTATCTGATTCTAGTACATTTATTGTAATGTTGTGTCTATTTGTTTGACCTGATACGAGAACACACGCCTCGTTAATAACGGTATTTGGAAGATTCCTTTGCTTTGAGCAGTTGTTTAAACGACGTACATCAAGAATTGAGCTTGTCGTAGTGCTAACATCTGGAGGGATGCACGAAAATTGAGTGACAGGAAACCATGTTTTTTTTAAAAAGAGTATTGCTGCTGTTTACGTAAATTGGTATGAGGTTTCAGTACATTTTCGTAATTTAATTTATAACTTTGCGGCCCGCGAGTCTATAAGCAGGGATCCGTGCGACCCCAGATCTGCAAAAGGTTGAGAACCCCTGAGTTAGACATTGCTGTTTGTATTACACAGATCCATGCCCATGCGTTATCCGTGATAAAAGTTCTGTATGTCTGAATCAAGAAATTGAAATCAAACAATTGGACGTTTCGGACCACCTCTTATCATTAACTGTGATACGTCGTCGTGTTGGCACATATTTTTTTAGTTCAGTTTTCTCTTAACATTCTGTATCGAAAAGTGTGATTCAGTAATTAGTATTCTTAGTATCTGGATGTTCCGAGTGGAATCTCAGCTCGAAAATCAGATTTCTTGAAGAGGTTTCATTTTGATTTTACCAGAACTTGTAAGATAATGTCAAAATAGGTCAGAATAATTTTCGTATTATTTTCAATTTGTCACTGAAAAGGTATTAATTGACTCAGAAATCAAGAAAGAATCTTAACTTCTTGCCGTCATCACGTGTCTGATTGAGCATGCCGGATAATTTTCTGTTCCTCGCAGAAGGATATTCTATCCTGCGACACGTTTCCTTGTAGATCAGCGTTTCTCAGCGTATGGTACGCGAGCCAATGTCGAGTGGTACGCGAACTAAGTAAGAAAATCAAAAGATAATATTAACATAAATAAGTTTTCCCTGAACGTATTTGGTTAATGGTACATTTAATGTGTTCAATTAGAATTATTGGTACGCCAGCGAAAAAGGGTGAGAACCCCTGCTTTAGGCTGAACGCAGTTCCATTCGGTTTGTGGGTTTATTTCTCCTTCGGGTTCATTTTCGTCTTCATGAGCTCGTCGGTAACAAGTGGTGACCTTTAACACGGGAACCCGTCGAGGATATACATGTGGGTTTATTACTTCCTTTCTTCGTGATGCTGTTTTATCTCTCTTATTTTCTTTCTTTTTCTCTCGCCTTTACCCTTACCTCTGTCGTTTCCGTTAGTACTCTAGGTATAAATCCACTGACAATAAATCAAATTGATTCTTGCGCCATGAAACAGAAGAACTGAATTTAAGGAGTGGCAAAGAAGGATAAAGTATACCATGAACTTGCCTGTTGAGTGAAAAATTGCACTAGAAACTCCGGTATTTGCTTGTATTGTTGAATTCATCTGTACTGTGAGTAAAGTGTGCGCCCTAAGACTGCCATTGTATGTTTCCACTCGCGTATTGCCGTTCTCGTAAGACCGCCCCTCCCATCCTTCCCTGAGCAGATTAATCCGAATTTAATATGATCTGTTTCTCTCATTGCATCTGCCTCCCTCTGTAGCCTTCCTCATCTGTCAGCCGTGCCCCACACACTCAACCCAATATTTGACGAAAATTGCGAATCATCATCAAGTTCGCCAGTCTGCGTATTTCTCCAGCCTCTTGTTGTTAATCGTCGCTGAATAGTTGTAGGCAACTTCGCGTGTTCGGAAGTTGCCGAGTTTTAAAGAGAGAGCTCAGAGACAGGCTATTCTGATTGCGGTTTCTTATAGTTTTATTCAGTTCCTTCAGATTTGTCATTATTATTCATTCTGTCATTTACTGACAATTTCGTTAAATAAACCGTCGTCTGTATTGGATTATTGGTATTTTAGGCCGTTATTTCGTAGCGACAATGTTTCATGGATGACGTTAAATGTAATATTTTTAAGTTAAGAAATTATGAAGAAATTTTCATAATTAGTTTAATAATTAGCACTTTTCGCTTATTATTATTATTTCGGTCATCAGTTCAAGGAGGATGAACTCTGCGGAACACGTAGAACGCAGGAGTAGAAATGGGAAACACATATAATTTTAATTGAAAACCCTTAAGGCTGGAAGTCACATAGCACATGAAAAGTGTGTGCGGTTATGGGATGGTTTCAAGTTCATGACAGGGTTTTATGGCAGTATTTTGTCTCGTCGCGATCAATCCTTGGGTTCCACGAAGACAATAAATATAAATCTGCCCACCACCTGGAATACCTATCAACTTTTCAAGGAAGACCACGAAGTTAGTTACGAGTAAGTAAAGCCGATTTCAAAAGTGTCCGTTTTGTGACGTGTCTGTGTTCGAAGAGTAGGGCACGACGCGATCTGCTGCCGTCAGCGTACACTGGCTCCATTTCAGCTCACCATGTCTACAAAACAAAAGAAAGACGTAGCAGATGCCACATTGTTGTAACCACAAGTTTACTCAGTGAACTGAAAACAGATAACGCCAAAGTTTTATGTTATGCACTAATTGAATGGCTTTTGAAGGAGAAACACAAATGAAATGTTTGTGCTTTGTCTTGTATCAAAGCAAATAATTCTGACGTTACCGACTTTTACAAAGCGATAAGTTGGCGGCGACAGTGTTTGCTTATTCCTGTCTGTTTACACAAAGAGCCAGGCTGACTTTTCTTCTCATCACTTCAGATGGAAAGTGTTTCGATGTGCATGAAGTTCATCTTCAGTTACATGTTTCGTTGCGCATTTCTTTCCTACGACCCGGCAACCCAACTTACTTGCAATTTATTCTGAATTTTTAAATTTTTACGTATATTTTGTTATAGTCGGCGCAGTAGTTTTTGACCGGTGGGGGGAGGCTAGGAGCGAGTCTCTTTTGCGAAAGTATAATGCTGACTGCACCGAGGAGCTTGTGTGACTGAACGCCCAAACAAAAGAAATACACTGACCGTGCCACCTCAGGTACACAGACTAGGCCCGTCCGCCAGCTTCTCCACCGGCCAGAAACTACTGCGCCGACTATAGACTGGAGTCATTACAGATAAACACTTTACGTCTGTTTCAGCTGCAAGGTTTTTGATGCTATTTTGGTGGCTCGACTGCTCTCATCCCATAGCTACCGGCTTTATGAGCCAAAACCTACAACTTTCTTCGAGATTATTTTAAGGGAAGAAAAGGCATGGGGCAAAAAAGAGAGTTTCAGAACTTCCAGACGAGAAGGGAAGGCTCATCTTGACTAATACGTTGCCTACTGTCTTCCTTCTCCTGTGTTTCGCTGCCTGTTGTACCCTTTTCTGTTTTGCTGTGTTCGATGTGGGGAAAACGAAGTTCTTGAGGGGGTGATGCGAGATTCTTTGGAAGGGGTTCTGTGGGCAGATAAACCTATATTATTGTACCATTAACCCTTAGCGCCCTTTCATCCCCACTGTCACTTTTCTTTAACCCTCCCCCCTCAGAACAGGGGGTGAGGTAAGTGCGTTCTAACATTATCAAGTAAATTCGTCTTATAATAAGTGGGTAAGAAATTGGAATTAATATCTGTTTTGTGCCTTTTTAGAAGTTTTTTTTCTTTTTCTGTCTCGTATTTGAAATGAATGGTGCAGCTCCATGCCTTCCGTAAGTACAAACACCCTGTACTACACTGCGGAAATCCCTTTCATACTTTCGGAGACACGGAGAAACCTACTCTGTCTTTCCATTCCATTACTTTGTACTAAGAAAGCTTGCCAAATTTGTAAGAATAGAATACTTTCGATTCTTAAGATAAGTTCCTGAATACCCATTCCCTGATATTTTAATCTGCTTCAACATTGATCCTCTAAACCGACACAAAACAGGAATGGAGTTGCCTTGTTTTTACAATGGAACATGAAGGCTGCTGTTTAAAATTTAAAGTGCGTTCGTACATACAACTATTTTAGCAACTTCAAAACGTCTCTTCCGCTGTTTCAGTACTCGAGTGTTTCGTATTTCTGCCCCACAGTCTCCATGCATCGGACACCCTCTTGGTCCACGGATTCTTATTGATTATTCGAAAGAGCTTACATATCCAGCGGCATCCTCTCCTATCAGCCACCCTGAGGACACGCTCTCGAGCGAATACATGACTCAGTGTTACGGAGAAGCTCCAGAAAGTGCATCATCACAGACGTACAGGTAGTCATTTTGTTTGATGGCTTATCTGTGAGGATAATATTAATATTAAAATGAATCTAACCTACGGGAGGTGCGAAGTGCATACAGCATTAATTGATTTGTGGTTTATTTAAAGATTGTTGAATTGGAAAGGATATGTAAGGAAACGGTTGTGGCCTGACTTGAGGTAGTATCCTGGAAGGACTGGAAGAAACTACGGAAAAAACTGAATTATTAGATCCGGTCTCTGAGTCAAGATTTTAAGTCGGGGTTTACCGCTTTCGAAGCAGGAGTATGTAACGTATATGAACATGACATTTAGTAAGATTCTAGAAGTTGTAAGGAAGTAGTTTGAAAATTCGTGTGCTACCTTTCCACTTCTCGTACATCCTGCTGTGCATGAAAATAGGTTTTCTTCACCGTCTTTTCTTGACGAGGTTTTAACTTTCTCGCATCGGCGAGGATGGAGACTCATAGGTACGTAACAACGTTTCGCAGAAACATGCTGTCTCCATCTACAGCGTTAAAGATGGACAGGCCTACATTTTAAATTTCGGCCATGGAGATGTAGAGAGAAAGGTATAATGAAACATTTTTACGTTCCTGTAGAGAATAAAAGTCAAACTTGTAGTCTATGCTACTAAGTAGTAATTAGACTGCACACTGCGTCGTAGGCCATAGTTTATAGTTATTCTTTGCAATACCTATAAGATCCTGAAACTTATAAAAGATCTTATGTTACAAAATGAAGCTAAAACGACAGAATATGATCGTATTTTGCATTACGTCCTTAACAAATATTACAGGAAAATATCTATCCTCTGGAATGTTGCACTGTATGGTCTTGTTGATATTGACCGACGTTTCATATGAGCTAAATTCCTCCATCATCAGGTCGATGCATTTAAGCTCCACCCAGTAGGTCTGTGAGGTCATACAGAGCATTATCCGAGAAGACTGCCATTTTCATACCCGTCGCTGTGAGAACCTGAAATCTCAACAGAAGTATATTTTAAATCTTCAACATAAATCACTTGGGGGGCGTGCACTAACAGCTCACGTTTTGCTATGCACAATAGTCGCGTTATAGCTGCGAAATCTTTAACTGATACGGTTTGCTTCAGTAGCTGTGGTTTTGCTGTCGATTACCTGTACACGCATAAGCAACTTTGCACGCCACGAAACTTCGTTTGATCGTACCTCTTTCTTGTAATCCACCGCAGGCGTTGACCGCTGTGTCCTGAGTAACTTCATAAGGGGTAAATCGTGTGCAATTAGATACGTGCTGGTGACGATATTATTTATTACGTATTAACACACTTGCTTCGAAGCATGGATATTATATTAGCTTTTGTTGTTGGCTACCTTGTAAGCTGACGATTCTAACATCATATTAACTCATTCTGGTAGCAGAACCCGCGAGATTTTGATACGGGTAATACAAGATAGTTTACTAGATCGAATTAATGTGTTCTTACCTTTTATTTCACAAATATATTAGCACAAGATAGATCTTCCTGTTGTTATCCCAGCCGTAGAATTCAGTGGCGCTTTTTTGTGGGTATTTTGATGACATTTCGGTTTCAGTAAAAGCGGTAATGTCTGGACTAGATGGCTTATCTGCTGTGGTTTGCTGATTTGGTGGTTTTGGAGAGCCTGCGGTCATCCATTTCTTGCCTTCATTTTGAAGTATAAGAAACTTTATCCCTTCCATATTCTTTATACTTTTTTCTGGTGAATTTTCGCACTCCCATATCTGCTGTCAGTCACGTCTGCGTTTCAGAAGCATTATGCTGATGGGATGGATTCTGAGAGATAGTAAGAGCATATTGTTTTGATGTACCCTCTTCCTTGCTGGGCGGTGGCTGTATAATGTAAGCCACCAGACGTATATTTCAGTACAACCCCTTTTCTTTTCACCCCACGGCCATTTCCGCACAAGATAGGTTGAATCGCTGGTGGAAGTGGGAAAAAAGTAACAAAAATCTCACGCATGGGAACTGTGTAAGTGTTAGTAGGCTACGTTAGGGGAGACTGGGGCTAGTTCTTACAATTTTCAATTACGATTTTTTTTGTACAATTATTCTTAAAATTTACGAAGTTAGCAATTATGGCTTCAGGTAGTACTATTATTCGGCTGTATTAATAACATTTTTTCAAAGGCCTATTTATTTTTGTTTCGCCACAAAACTTGTTTATTTAAGAGAAGGCGGTTTGTAACGATGTGTCCTGTTAGGTGTTAGTTACAGTGAAGGGGAAAATTGTTACAACACATTGTATTAGTAAACAGAAGAACAATTCTGACCTTTATTAAGTAATTAATTACAGACAATATACCACTTAACTAAAATATAACAACTTGCCCATGTAACAACTAGCCCCCTTCTCCCCTACTGGAAACATTCCTCAGCACTACTCTGGTACGTTTTTTTTTTTATTTCTTGTGTGTTGTGGGGAACTTTTGCGTTTTTAGACAGGCGTATTTTACTCGTGGATTGCGTGCAATTGGAATAAAGTATGCATTATTTCTGTACCTAAACTAGAGTAGACGGCATTCGTGATTAATTTAATGTCTTGTCCCCGGAAATGCGTGGATTTGTACGCCACCGCGTAGATTTTTTAGTACGTTCTTTAGTAGTATTGTTTTATTTGTATAGATTCTTGTTTACATGGCACGCACACGACTGCATGATATTTATTCATATCGAAAGCTGGATTATATTCTACAAAAATTCTTTCTTTTGTTTGTGTATCGTATTCATTGTAAGGCAAGGGTGAAAATTTCCTCTGTCCTAAAATTAACACCACAAGCCACGAGGACGTGTCTTTGCGTCCTGTTAAGCACTGTAATGAAGGAGTATTGGGAAGTGAAGGCATACATAATCCACGCATTCTTAACCTCGGCACTAGTAGTGGTATGTGTGGTATTTATTGTGATAATGTTGAAGGTGAGCAATCATCTTCCCCTCTCCCGGTCCATTTAATTTGCTAGAAGCGCTGTAAGTACCAGACGTCTCTCTGGATACGACCTAGAGCCGGTGGCGAAGGAAAGATTTTCTTGCTTCTACCGGAAATCAAACACCGGATGATGAACCCAAAGAAAGCCTTGTTACTGTATTCACAAGGACCAACAACCAGTCCTTATCCTGAGGCATATGATGGATCCAGTAAGTACCTTTCCACCCTCATTCCCTAAAATACATTTTAATATTATTCTCCTATGTAGACGACTGTCATTACGTCCTCCTTGATTTGACCATCCTAATAATGATTGTAGCATAGGGCCTAACACGAAAGTGTCTACCATTTTATTTTAGAAGCATCTGATACGCCATCTGTTCCCTGTGATGTTTCATATGTAGCCTAGTTGAAGCACATTTGGGATATTAATTTTAGATGCTATATGATTCACTTTTCTGTACTATGGCTTTTGCTTCAAGTTTAATTTCAACACGGAAACCAATGATTTCGAACTACGTAGTTCCCAGAGGCTGGCCTTTATAATCTCTAAGATCAAAGGGGGGGCGAATGCATTTTCAGTGTATGACAAACGCTGTTTAGTGAGACCGGTAGCCCTCGGACAACGAATGTCCTGTGTTTGCAGAGTGGACGGTGAAATGTGGACGTCAGAAGAAATTCGGTATAACCGGGGTTGGCTGTAATGTGATGTACCTGCGTAATTAAAATTTCGGATGTCTTGAAGGGATTCACGGACGGGTTCATGGCCAGTGTTCGAACAGGATATCTCCCAGATGCGAGTCGTATGGAGTATCCTACGGCTGTGTCCACCTGCGTGGTATCACTTTTTATGTGAGGTCTTAGTCATGAAGACATGTCTGTATCGTTACCTTTATGTATTTGTTGACATCTTGCTAAAGCTATGGTAGACAGTGTCCGTTTTCTGCTATTTACACGGCGCGACGTTTCGGGAGTTACCTCTGTTCCCATGACCGGTTGTCATTATAGGCTAAGTGGTAATTTTATTATTATTATAAGATTAAGGGCGACGTTTTGGATCAACCCATTCGTGTTTCGATTCCCGCCGTCGTAACTACTCCTAGGGCAAGAATAGAGAGTATAATGGTGTCCAACCACCTGAAGACGCGAGTAGAGTAAGCTCCCGAAACGTCTTGTACATCAACTATATCGCAGACTGTGCAATGCCCAACATATTATTAGTGTAATTAAGTAAGAAGTGCCACAGACCTTTAGAGATTCATCTTGATAAATATTATCGACCTGAAAAGCATGAAGAGAAGAAAAACGAATACTTCAAGAAAGGAGGTGAGAAACGTTGATGGTCTGACATGAAGAAGTAG
Organism: Zootermopsis nevadensis; assembly: GCF_977971745.1. NCBI lineage: Eukaryota > Metazoa > Arthropoda > Insecta > Blattodea > Termopsidae > Zootermopsis > Zootermopsis nevadensis. The sequence goes on from NW_028259177.1 coordinate 540,751, forward strand.
AGATTACTTCCCAAGAGATTCATTCTCCTTTGCATAAACATTAACAGTGTCGTACTGCAAACAGTGTGTTACATTACGTAAGTCTAATTAAGCTTCCTTCAAACTTTTAAAATAATTTTTATCCCTACGGGAGGTACGAATGAAAATGGACTCCCTCACTCTCGGAGCATTTGCATATACAATCTGAGTTGTATTAAGGCTGTAGATACACGAGGAACAAGTGAAGTACTGCTACAGACTAAGTAATTCTCTCACCGATTCGACTTCTAGTTAATTTTGTTTCCATCGAGTTAAGTATTAGATTTAATTTTGTTTCCACTGCGATGTCTTCCACTTGTGTTTACAGAGTTCCGTAGGAAACTGGTATTTTCAGAACGGTTTCGTTCTTCTACATTCAGTCGATTGAGAAATAAATTCACTTTCTTTCACGTAACTGCAAAAATAAGAGACACTCGTGCATGGTTTGAATTACACCCACATAAACCGCACACCTAGAATTATAACTTTACAAAATCATAAATGAAGGAGAGTGAAAAGGTGCCATCCGTACCTGAATATACGCAGTGCTCACACCTTTCGTTTCAAATTCTGAATGTTCCTAGGAGGAAAATGAAGCCATGTCATTCATGCAATACCCAACCGTTACAATTACTGTCTCCGCTTTGAGCGTCTCTCTTCAACACAAGATTTATTCCTTGACTCTTACCGACGTATCTTCTGAAAGTGGACACTGTGATAATATTTATAATTACTATTACTGTGTGGTACGTTGTAACATTTGAGAGGTACAGTATTTGGGGCGAATCTGTACGTTCCACGTCCTCTGCACGTAATAAAATCAAGGACATCTGGGGGTTTGGGTTGGCTAGCAAGTAGGTAAGCATGTACTGCCAACACTGTAAAACTGATTTCCCAGCAGTAGTACTTTGTAGCACGCTGTCTTAATGTCTTAAGGTTACATGGTACATAAGCGCTTTCGTCTTTTTTGTCTACCCACAAGCTAGTGACATAGACGAATCGTACAGTTTGGCCCTGGGTGCTGTAAAGGTAGTCATTATCTAGAAAAGAACGCGGAATTATTGTATTATCTTCTTCAAGAGTTATCGCAGTCCCACGGTATCAGAACTATTTACTGATGGTGTAACACCTCTTACAAGAAAAACTGGAAATGAACACGTCAATTACCGCCTCTGGACGCCGGTCTGAGTCTTAACGCTATCAGCCCAGCCTATATAACTCGTGCAGGATATTACATCAGCCCTCAGTGTTTAATCTGCGATGTTTTATTGGCACAGGACAGAGTGTGGCTTGCAGGAAATACCTGTAAACTGTGATATGGTTTGGTAGTAGGTAAATAGAGAAACCAATATTCAGTGAACTGATTTCATGGGCTCGTCCACAGAGACGTCTAATTAGCCTGATCTGGAGGTTGGTGTTTGAATGTGTATACACGTGTACACGTCTGACTTGCTTTCATGATGCCACAGACGTTCCAGCAGAGACCATAATAGTCTGCTAATTATACATCTTACAGCATTCGCAAGACTATAGGAAGTTTCATATCAGCGTCTTAGTGGGATAAAAGATCACTAATGAACCCGAGTAGGTTCCGTATTTCATAATAGTAATTGAAATGTTGGTTGGGGCAAGTGATTTTACTGCAACGCGCATGAAACAGCAGATACAGCCACCCTAATTAAGAGAATGATAATAATTGCAGAAAATACAGTGCTCTCCCCTATATTTCAGTGTTGTGTGTAGGCTACGCTGAAAAAAGGATAGAAGTTCTGTTATGGAAAGTAATGTGGATAGTAACTAGGTCACAGGCTCTTGGGGAAACCACGGGTTTCCAGTTCCAATTTGTTGGTGGAAAGGAGGCGGTACTGTCTTGTGGAATATGTCACGATCGATGTGGTTGTGTTGAGGCAGTTCCCTCATGAGGATTCTTCACTGTCAGAAATATATCTTGCACAAATACATAGTACATTTTCTATCACAATAGCGTAACCTTACACTCATATGATGATTCCTGTTACGTCAGAGCATGACGGAAAGGGCGAAGGGAAGTTCAAAACCCGACAGAAAAGAGACCTTGTTGGAGACAGTAGGCGTAGATGGGGAATAATATTAAAGTGCCTCGTGAATATACCGGGGGTGACGTCTTAGTATATATCCAACGGACTCAGGATGAGTCCAGTAACTGGCTTTTATGAACACGGCAATGAACATTCGAGTTCCGCAAAATAAGGGAAATTTCTTGATTAGCCGAGCGATTATCAGACCCTAAGAGGGACTCTGCATGATGTTAGATAACTTGCCCTTTCACACCGAAGTAAGTTCTTAAGAAGTTGTAATATTTACTGTTAAATGAAGGTTTACAAATTTGTCCGCCGCATTTCGGCACTTCACATTAATGGAACCAGCCAGTATATGGTCCACAACGAATGGAAGAAACATTACCCTTTCCAAGTGAAGGAGTTTATAAATAGCCCAGTGAGTTACAAAATGTATTTACTGGAAGGATAGCTGGTTCGAAATCGTCCGTTCCAGGATAACGTTTACAAGGGGTTTCTTCTACCATTCTACGACTCTTGTATAGAAGTCTAAGGAGAGTGAGTTTCTTGGTGGCAGCGACTCTGAGAGTAGTTTAATGTTCACACAGTACTGCAAGATTCACGATGGTCCTGTTCTGGAGCAAATGACGCTATTACAGAAGCGAAGTTACATCGATCTGTCTGTCTTTTCTCGCTCTTTGTCGATCTCTTACGTCAAGTCTTTGCAGTCTGTCGTAGTCTTTCTGGGAAGTGGTGCGGGTGGTCGGGGCGAGGAGTGGTAGGAAAAGTATGACGTATGATAGTAACATTTCATATTCCGTTACTTGGGAACGTACCAAGGATATATAACCAATAACTAAATTTGCAGAAGTTGAACCATAATACGGAATACAAGAAGTACGAAGATGATCAGAACGCAAAGTTGTCTGTTAAAAGCGATATGCGAGAGTGAATTTCGCATTTGAAAATCGTATAATGAGAATTTTAAATGTCTGGGGAATTTTAATTTTTGTGCATTGAAGATTACAATTGCGAAATACTGTCGAGAATTTCGAAGCCCTACCCGGGATAAAAGTTGTATTTAACTTCATGAATATCTTTTTCCGTAGAGCGAGGCAGTTCGTTCGTGCTGTTATGTGAATGATGCTAACGACGACGGAGGAAAGACAAGGGGACACAATGTGTGTACGAGTAGAACCATTTCCTGCATAGAACCTCACCTGTTTCCCTCTGTTGTTCAACTTTACATTCCGCGTTACATAAACTAGAATCGAGTTCGAGTCTCTGTGGCAGTGGTGGGGATGAATACTGCTGTGCCTCATTTAATTAAACCGGTCTCATTTGTAAGACATCGCCGAGTAGCAGTTCTAGAGGGGATCTCGGCACGGGTAGAAGTAATTAATATTTTCTGTTCTCTTTTCAATTTTACACTTGAAAATTGTTCGTGCCCCGTTCGATCCTTACTACTTACTACCTTAATTAATAATTTGTTTTAGGTACTACGGTCTGTGACACTTGCTGTTATATACATCAGATACATATAAATAGCCTGCCATCTTAAAGAGCCTTATTTATTTTTTTAATGCTTAAGCAATTGCCGGATTTATTGATATGATACCAGAAAGAAGGTTAACGTGGGCTCAGAAAATGCACAAGTCTGTTTGAGACGAATCCACATTATCGCACCATGTCTATTGAAGGCCGTAAGACTCCAAGTGGTCTCTTGAGTTAGCTCGTCGACTGTAATTACTTACGCTAAACGTTAAAGCAGCTGTACTGGTCGGTGCTGCTCACCCTTGGTGATCGAATGAGAATCGATATTTTCAACGTGATATGGCTGGTGACAATCACTGAGTAAATCATCAAGCAGAATAAATTTGTTTAGAATACTGAAACTGTGGATGTCTTTGAATGAACGTTTAATACGCCCACCTGTGTACCTTGCCTTTGACATGATAGTTCTCAAGTCAGATTTTACCACTATCCTTTATCTAAGACAGCTAATTTAATTTGTAAGTCTCTTCAGAAGTGCTTTACAGAAATAAACTATGAGAGTATCTTATGTGCCTTGAGCAAACCGGATTAAATATTCCTATCCCAGGATAATCTTGTTTGTCGTTAAAGGAACAGAGGATCCAAATTTCAGGCTCTTCTTATGGAAGTCTTGTCACTGCTTGATTGAGCTCAGCAATTCATGGTTGGGAAAGCCGTCTTCATAGTATAGAAACTTATCTGCAGTGAATATAAGTACTCTGAAGATTCTGGAGCTGATGTTTACCTGCAGTTACGGCAGCAAAGTTTCGTACGAGGAAAATTGATAGCGTGTGCAGAACTTTGTTGTGGCTAGCGTTCAGAAAACTCAATTGACTAAATATTAATTTTAGTTCAGATATTCACAAACTGAATCATGGTGATGGAAGTATTCAGGAAATCTTGAGTTCAAAGCATTTCCATGCCTCTTACGACTCCTTCCAAACTAGTTTAATACTATAAATAGGTCACGCCTGCTTCCACCCACATCATTTTCAGTTTATTATTCTCAGTTATCCTATCACTGGACTGTATGAGTCCCAAGCAATTGAGGAAGCATCATTAAATAACTCTAGGCTCAGGTTCCATTGAAGCTACTCTTCGGGTATAGTAACTTTTTACCAGGAGTCGTCCTTTAATAGCTTTGCTTGTAGGTTCAGGAGTATCTCATTCACAAAGTCCTATTGCAGACATGAAGTGACGCATTGCTGTTATAATTCTCTCCTTTCCTCGCCTTGTGATGAGTGACTCTATAAATTCCTTCTTTGTTACAGGTGAGTCAGAGTGACATGTGTAATGGCTCTTACACAAGACTCAAAAGATGAGATGGGCTTCTACCTGGAATATAGCGGTATGTAATGACAGTAACAATTTGTATGTTTGTGTTGTAAAGTTACACAACGAGAGACGTTTTACGAACTTGCATTTGGATTTTTCGCGTAAAACATGGCTACTTTAACTTGCATTCACACCTTAACGAAAGAACATAGATTGAGGGTGTTTGAAAAGACGACGTTGAGAATATTTGGACTTTAAGAGGAATGGAGTAACATCAGAACGGAGAAAATTGTAGAATGAGAAACTTCATAACTTACATTCTTTACCGATAATTATTGGGGTGATTCCAAGAAAGTAGTATTGGCAGGGCATACAGCAGTCATGGAGAAATGAGAATTTCAAACAAAATTCGAGTCGGAAAAACATGAAGGGAATATGCCGCGTGAGTGAACTACGCATGGATGAGAATGGACCTTCACTCTTGCACGCATAATGTAGCCTAGATGCCTGCACTTATGTTCTCGTATATTTACCATCTACGAGATTTGTATTGATCAAGTTTTAGACGGAGGCAGGGAGGTTTGTTATTGGACTGAGGATCCTGCATTTCTCTTCTCGTTGCTTCAGGTCTTTATGTTGGTGCGACCCGGACTGCTAATGCAGCTTCTGTTCGCGTAGTCTTCTCTTGTTTCTGCTGATGTGGCTGCTCAGGAGCACCTCGGGCTACCGGAAGTGCAGCGCCATTAGTTTACAAGAACGCCTTCCTAAAGAGGCTTAACCACACCCCACCCAAACCCACACACGCCAGTCGACTAAACCAGTGGCGCTGTAATTAATGTTAAAGAATCACGTGAGGATGCGAAGTCAGGGCTTCACGTGTTTTTCCTTTGTTGAGAGGCTAGAAATGGATTTCGGATTATCTGAACTCTTTCTGCACTTAAAACGGGAGATCCGACCACATAATATCAATATAATCAAATAGAGGAAGCAGGAATGGACAGGAAGTTTAGCACGCATGGAAGAAGTGAAAAGTATCTTCAAAATTGTAGTCGGGAAATCTGTAGGGAACGAGTCAACTTCGAAGATGTTTTCAGTTACGAGTGTAATTTTAAATTGAATCTTATTGAAATATGGTATGCTTATATGGGCAGGATTCAACTGGCTCAGGATAGAGACCAGTGGTCGGCTCTTCGTAATGAACCTTCGTGATCCATTTAGGTCAAGGAATTCCTTGACCAGTTAAGAGACCCTTGTCTTCTCAAGAAGTGCTCTGCTGTGAACTAATGAACTGCTAAGCTTCTGTGATTTAATTCCTTTTGTGATCTATTTGGTGTTGATCATTAAATGTGTCTATCGAACTCTTCTGAAAATATTAGGCATTAAAGATCGGGTTGTAGGGAGAGGAGGAGGATCGACACTGGTAAATATCTCTTTGTAACGTTCCCGAGCGAAAACCGAATTAAGTCTGTAATCCTCTTGTTCTCATAACCTTTGAATAATTCAGTCAATTTTAATTAAATTTGCCAGGGAGGGGTGAAAATGATGTCTTAACTTTGTTACATCCACATAGCTGAAAGAGAGTCTATTATAATGGAATTACACATAGTGATTTGGGGTAAAAAATATCATTCTAAAATATGTAGAAGATTCCTCACGTCAAAATATAATTGTTGTACACCACGAGTAAGTGCAATATTTTGAGACAGTTTTTCTGCAAAATTAAATTCGTGAAAACGTTTTCAGAACTCTGATTACATATCAAGACGGTAGTAGCTGAAATATTAAGGTATTCGAGAGGTGTGTTTACTTCTTGTTCGTTTATTCCTCTGGACCTCGGTCGTGAATGTTGGGTCTCATTCAATGTATCATTAGCAGTTAACTTTTCGGTTGGCTCCTTCCATCTCAGATCTCTGGGGTTGGTGTACGTGAGATGAGGGTTCAGTTTGTCAAGGAAGTTGTCGGTTATCACCAGCGATTGTCTCTGTATCTGTTCTCATTACCCACTGCAATTTCAGACGGAATATAGAAGTGTAATAAAAAATGCGTGATTCGAATTGAAAGTAACAAAGTGAGTGACGTGGTTACTGAATTCTTATGTGTTACTCCGTGTAGTATGGTAGAAGTTCATCGACGTTTCAGAGCTGTTGTCTGCCACCATCATCAGGTCGATTGACTGATCTCACTTCAGTGAAAGTGTAACACTCTTTGTCAACAAAACGAAATCTTAAAACACAAACAGAGTGTTTGCGAAACTCGTAGTGTATATTCGACTGCATGGCTTGAAGTTCTATCGCGAATGAAATCTGGAGATAAATGTTTTCAGCATGGCGTGGCCAAGACGTCCTCTGCGACCGTTTTGAGTCGCTCGTAACCATTGCTCACGCACCAATTAGTTTGCACCGAAGTGTACCTAAAAACATTTGATGAACGCCGGTTCATATTTAGTGATTTTATTTGTGAACGTCTGGAGTCTTTAGCAAGAGTAGTGTAGTCTGTATTTTATCATCCAATCCTGTGCACAGACTGTCCTTTTGTTGAGAATCACGAGCATTGGTTGTGAAAGAGAGGGGAACAGATAGAAGGAGGATAAATGAAGGGTCCGTTTTCTGCATCAGCAATTCGATTCGTTTTCATGGTTGAAATTTCACTCACCGTTTCTTTTTCTGTGGTTATATGTGTAGGCGTGTTAGGTGGGAGTAGATGGGCCACTTTGCCCCACAAGTGTTTTAGTCACGGGTTCTTGAACGTATCTTTCGAGCAGCAGACAGAAGAGGGAGAACATATACATCAGTTCCCTGTAAATGTTTTAAATGCCGCAGGATCTGTGGGCATGTTACAGTGATTTGATTTTCATTCAGCGAATATGGGTCTTGTTCAGTGAAGAAATCTGCCCACAGTTAAAAATGACTTGGTTGAAATAGGTTAAAGAAGTCATATCTTAATTGCTTACTTTGAAAGGTAATTTTTCGAGTTATTTTGAAGTAAAGAAAACATGAAGCCGATCGTGGTAGCCGATTATAATGTCTTGCGATGACTCAGGTACAGAAGTAGTAGCAGCTTTGTACCGTGCTTAGAACACGAGAGTTGTCCTTGTTTTTTAACGAAATTTTCTAATTCCCGTGTTATTGACCACATTTCGCTGTTTCAGCTGCAAAGGTATTACAGCTTCGAACGAGCTGATTGAAAAAACTAACAGATTTGAGAAGTTTTATGAAGTCCATTCATCTCCTCCGAGTCCTTAAACAAATAACTTTTGTTGTGTGTCATTTCGACAGCCCCGAATTCGTAAACACAGGTTTCCGTCATTGTTATACAAAGTGGTTGTGTATATAAACAAGTGGCTAGTCGTGTTGTGCTTTTGTAACCAAGTAATTTTGTTTTTCTTTAATCTGTCCTGGGGCATGTGTACGCCAACATCCGGAAAACTCGGTATAAATACTGTGGCGGAAGAACTGTTTGGCGCCTGTGTCCTCTTCAACCCTCAGGCTTGTCATATGGTCTCTGGTCTCCTGTAGACATCAAGCCGACTGTTCACGACTTTGTTAACACGCCCAAATGCTCTCGCATTGTCATCCTTTGCTTTGCATCCAACGAGTTTACAAATGTTGTTACATGTATCTAACATGGGAGGAGGTGGACCGCTGATTTCTATTTTTATTCTCCTGTTGGAGTGTAGAACTGTCCCATGTTTTAGTCCTGGTCGCTGGGAAGGTATGACAGCAGCTCTAGTGGTCTTTTATAATAATGCCTTCAGCCGGCATGGAGTTCATCAGTCACATTTCATTGTCACACACCCAGTGGCTTAATCGTATGGTTGTTGGAAGAAACTAACCCTATAGAGGTGTGCCCTTCTTAAGAAACTAATAGCCGCTTAACTGGTTAATAATTTTCCCTCTTTCTATGCAACCCCGAGGTTCTTTATCTGGTTCTGGGTCTCTGTCCTGAGTCAAATGTATCCATTTTACATCGTCATATGTTGTTTGAGACCGATATTGATGCAGTCCTCCAGTCCGAGTTCAGGCCTCCGGAGTGGTGTTTTTCTGTTGATGTTCAAAGGAAAAATATAGTTTTAATATTGAAAATACCTTTTCTAGCCACTGCTGAAACTAGGAGTTTGTTTAAAGCGATTTTTTAAGTCTCATAGTTATAGGAACAGCTGCCGGTCGGTCAATGGTTCATCAAACGTAAATCGCAATGAAATTTGGTAGAATTAGTTGCGTCATTCATTTCGAGAAGCTGAGTCGACGTAAAGGCAGTTGTTGACACAGAATCCACCGACATTATCAGCAGATCCAGGCCCTGTTTGTGTTGACTCAAAACTCGTCTATCCATTCTTGCATATAGGTAAGCCGTTAACACCCTTCTCTCCTCATTGGTCCCCTGTTGGAAATATTCTTCAACCCTCCTAACGCAGCCCCAATCTAATTGTAAACAAGGGTTGTCAACAGCAGGAGACGATGCAGCACCATCCTCGCTTCCTCTTAGTGTACACGGTCATACATCACGAACCGTTGTCTGTCCGTCCGACCGACCGTCTATCCACGAACGCAGTGTCAATTTTCTAACCGGACATCAGTCAAAACAATCACGGCCCCCCCTGTTCTCTTCTGTTGGGATTAAATTGCATTTCGGTTGCATTCCAGTATGGGATTAGTGGTTAGCCGGAATTGTCGCAGGTTTGTGATGGAACACTAGCGATGCAGGAAATTCATTTGTCAATACAATGACCCCCAAGGACTGGAAGCTCTCTCCGGATTTTCGTATTATGAAATATCACCAAACATTTACATAATTGCTTTTAAGATAACACGTTGATTGAATTCTCCCATGCCATATTAATTCATTCCTTTGCCAAGTCAGTTGGCAAATTTGATTTTGTTGGACTTGGTACGGCTTATTTGTCAGGTTATGAGGCTTCAGGCGAGCTGTATTGCATTATCGCATGTGAGAGACGTGAAATGCATACAAAATTGTAGTCGGTAAACCGTAATCAAAGAGCTGCTTCGGAATCGAAGTTGTCAACATCAACATCAGGATTCCACAAAAACAATTATTGGATATGGGTCTAAGTAATTTATTGACCCATTCTCACCGGACGAGCCACCTATTTTCATTATGAATTTATGAAACGACGCTTTCAGTGCTTTATATTTTACGACGTCGAATGACAGAATTATTAATTAGTAACTGAATGGAAAGGACGTGGTTGTGGCTGATTTTAAAATACTGTTCCGGTATTTGTCTGGCAGGCCTTCGAATAACATCTGGAAATATAATACGTTTCCGGTCAACCGCGAGATTCGTTATGTTTAATTTGTTTTTGTTGTTGTTTTATGAACATTGTTGTAGGCATGTCACAATTATCGCTGACGTCTTACGGATTGTGTAGTTTGTTATTTTATTAGTTTTGTAGGAAAGTATGCTAACCACTGTCGTGGAAAACGTATAGTAAGCTCTTTTAAGGGATAATACACATGACTGGACTTAACGTGTGTCTACTACATTGGCCCGATGCGGCAACATGTAACGAGGGAACGCTTCTAAATGATGTGTGTTGAGTATTCTCAGCGACTCCACTCCAGTTTCCAGTGCACTTCTCTCGGAACGTATGAAACCAACTGCAAATCTGTGAAATTAAGTTCTTGTCCGACGAGAACGGCAAATCCGTATTTAGGAACTTCGCATACCAAGGACGAGAGTTTCAGAAATGCTGGCAACTTTCGCCGCGACCCAACATGTTTTTAATTTTTGTGTGACGTGAATTTGAACTTGGCAGTATATTTTAAGTATTTAGTGGTCACATATTAGAGAAACAAGTTATGTAATGCAGCCACAGAGTAACACTTCTCGCTATGTCTGCATATTTCCAGTTTGTGAGTGCTAACTATTTTTTAAAAGAATTATCCCCGAAACAGTGAAACTTACGGTAAAGTTTATCGGGTGTAACACGTGGAGTTCACGTTCTCTACAACTTTTGTTCGAAACAGTTTTCTGAACGACAAATATTTAGCGAATTAGACATAGTTGATCTCTAGATGCGCGTAGGAAGTGTGCGTTAGTGTTTTCACATTCGAACAAAATTGAAATGTTCGCCAGTATAAAATTAATGAAAATTCGTTCAGCTGTACTTGAGTTATTACACAGGGATGCAGGCTGGCAGGCATGTTGAAGTTAATGGTAGCATTTTTGAAACTTTTCGTGGGGAACGTACGTACGTTCTAACCTTCTACTATCGCAGTTTTTGGCGATAGGAAATTAAAGTCTGAACATGAATACGCTTTATAGAGGCCTATTGTTCAATTTCTCGAAAACCGAATGCCATTCTTGTATGTTGGCCTATATTGAACCAGTGGACAAACGAAAAAAAAATCTAGGTGTGGGTCTTCAAACATCAAGCGTCTAAGACCAATTATTTGCTTCTGAAAACGCCGTAGCTCAATGCTGAAGAGTGTGCGTCTTTATAAAGCAACTGATGCTGCAGAAGTACAGGGATGAAGGATTGTCATTGCTTGCATAAATATTTAAATTTATATCTATCTTTAGCCGTTAGCTATATTAGCTTCGATTCTGCAGACGTCAGTCGAAGTATTTGGCATATTCGAACTTGCGTTCATCATCATTGGCTGAGTCTTCATTCCCATTTCGAACATGAATCCGCAGAACAACCAGGAGGTACAGCCTACTGAAGTTCGGTTCCTAAAGACAGGGTTATATAAGACAGAATTTCAGTATAAATTCCGTGGCCGAAGTTAATTGATTGCGATGCGAATTTATACCACATCCTCAGCGGGATTATAGGCCAGGTTCTTGCACTGAAGAATTTTGTGAATATTAGATGAAAGCGTACGATGTTGAGGTCAGAAGCGTCTTCGCTGAGAGTATCATTGCAGGTTGGCGCCCCATTCCCGCCCCAATATAGAAGGACCAGTCTGTGTGATTTTGGAAAGGGTGAAGTTAGAGCTTATGCCTTCATGAGGCTATTTATGGGCGCTATATGATTTATAAATGTTATGTAGGAAGTATGTAGATCAAGAATGACGATAGGTAATGATTTGGAAGGACGTAATGGCCCGGAGGGACTTGGTAAAACAAGCAACGAAACGATACACACAAATCGGCAGAATTCGAGACAGATTTGTGTTTGAACCGAACATTTGAATGATCCGAACAAAACGTCTATAAATTAATTATTCTCACAGCCTTTCTTTCATGTAACGAAACACATTATCATTCGTACTTTGCCGCTCATATTGCAGCCTCTTGTTGGCAGTTGTCCGATCGTGTCTTCTGATTAAAGTTTCCGAGACGTTAGGTTTTATGAATGTGCAGTCAGTTATGGGGAAAGATCACGTTAATAGTTTGAAGTTTTATTGGCTGCAGTAGATTCGTTTGCCATTGTGTTTGGGTTTGCATGCATATGTGTTATACGTTCTCAGAGACAGGACTGTATAATTCTAGCATTCGTTTCGCTCGACTTCATCTGTTTAATTTCTATTGCTGCTGTACGTTTTCAGATTTTTATGTGGATGCGGACCAACTAGCACATAAAAGGCGTACCCCCGGCGTTCTAATACCACTCTAGAATACTGGATTGTGATACGTATGTCATAATTAAAGTTAGGAAAATGGAGGGTAGGTAATGTGAAATATTTTCAAATAAGTTTCTAAGGTAATGTTAGAGTTTATACCAATTAGTCATTTAAATCAGTAGTAACCGTACTGTAGATGCTTTGCGAATGATAATATACTAGCTTCGTAATATAAAATACTAAACCAACTATATGCATATGCGAGTTTGCCTTTATGCACACATGTACACATCAATAACAGGAAAGAATCGCAGTCAAATCGCGGGGACCAACGAATTGCCGATTGTAAGGCAATGTCCTACGTAAGCGATAAGAAGCGTGCTGTGCGAGCTGCATAAGCAGCATGCGGTGTCATATGACATAAGGGAATCGCTTGTTGTGTCCTACGTGAGAGAAACACACGGCCTTCCTGCGCATGCCCCTTCCCTGTACTGCACAGTCAGAGCTTCCTTGCGCATGCGCCTTACTGGCCAGCACAGCGACTCGCGCGAAAATATCAAAATATTTGATCTCGGACTTTGGCCGCTGACCGCTTCGCTGTAACCTAGGACAGCGCCACACAAACAGCCAGTTTGATATTTCCGCTTCACCCACGCAAATCGCACCGCTCGCATTTAATCGCTCACGTAGGACACCGGGTAAGTGTATAAAATATATTTTTTAAATTCCCTTTATTTTATTTACATTATTTCAGAGCTTTAAATGTAATGCCATTATATTGATCGTCAGTGGTTGGGTGCTGGGAACGCATGTCATTGACTTCCCATTGATTTACATTATAGAAGAGTTTCAATTTACGCCGATTCAGTTTACGCCGGTTCGTCCAGGAACGCATCCCCGTCGTAAATCGAGGGCTACCTGCACTATGAATTGATTTGTGCAAATCCCTGACGCTCTAAGTCTTCCGATGATAGAGACAAACAGAAGCTTCAGGTTAGGGTTCTGTCCGCGAGGGTGGGTCTCTGGCTGTTTGTTGTTTTATTTGACTTTTAAATGGAGAGCCGTCATGCTGTTTTCTGGTGATCTTCATATATTTTCTGATTTCCTTTTCTCCTATATCAATCGCTGTCTTCCGTCTCTCTCCTGAATTCAATATTGTCTCTTCCCCATCCACGTTTAACTGTTTTTGGATGGGTCTGTTGGCCCATGTTAAAAGTTTTTGGTGGTACGGCAGAAGCAGATGGAGAGCTGAGCGGTACAGTCGGGTGAAGTGTTTATGTGCTTGGCAAAATATCAAGTTTTTTAACCTTTCCCTCCTCCCTGAATCCTTCGTTCCTTTGGCCAGCTTTTGTGCTGTTAGGGTCGCGACGAGCGATTCCTTCAGATATTCGTCTTGAGCCTACTTTCCAAAATGATTCTAACTGGAAGCATGGTAGTGACAAAGCATTCTTACCTTCCATGGTAGGAATTGATAATCATTAATAATGACTTTGACAGGAGGTCAGGAATCTGTTATAAGGAGCAGTACCACGTGATGTACACGTGAACGCGGCAGTGGACCTTTTGGTTCCATAAAAGACGGGGAGCGTACTATTAGCTTCTGAAGACCTTAGGACATGGCGATGTGGTCTGGATCTATGTGGATCAAAATAGGATCCAGTGGCAGGCCCTTGTGAACAAGGCGATGAGCCTGTTGCTTCTAAGAAGAGCCTGGGATTCCTTATTAGCCAAGCGACTCTCAGCTTCTCAAGAAGAGTCTGGTCCATGGAGTTAGATATTATAATCGCGATGAACAAGCACCTTTCATTGGAATTACTGCTTCTATTCTTGGGGTCGCATTAATTACTTTCCCACGGAATGACGTCTCCAAAGAATAGATAGATCCTATGTGGTGTTGAATAGAAATGTTCTGCTCTCAGCCTGCCTAGGTGTGTAACGGTGGTGGTAGTGATATACGCTCATCCACTTTCAGGCTTTCCAGGTGGTCTCTTCCCTGTCAGGACACAATAGGAAATAAATAAATACGGAAGAAGTCGGTACACACTGGCGTTAATATGGGATATATGCTGTTTATTAACATAGGAACAATTTTTATTTCATTGAAATTAAAAATGTCCTAAAACTCCGCCTGAGTCTCGCCTGTTTCCAGTGAAATTCGAGGCGCCCCTTCGACATCCCGCAGCTAGTCGCAAACAAAAATAAAACTTCCTTTGGAGGTAATAACGGGCCTCCTCTGTCTATTCTTTGTATAATAATTCACACCCTTGGAATAAGCCATTTGTTTTTTCTATATACATATATATACGTGATTCAAAGCGAGGTATGTGAGCCAAAGGAAGTAGAGATATACGAACAGCAGTGAAGATAAGGGAATAGTCCAAAGAGATAGATTAAAGGAGTCTACAGGGAATATGCTACCCCATGTGACCATTGCATCGAGTCGGGAGGTGGATGGTGGAGATGAGTACTGAGAACGAGAGAAGGGAAAAGGAGATGGAAACGAGTCAGAAATACATTATATAAGGGTAAAGTGAGGGCAGAGTGTGCGAGTGAAAAAGATGGAGATAGATGGGCCACGAAGGGGGAAGAGAGATGAATTATTTTGAACCAGCTCCAGAGGAAGCCTGTGTCTTGTGACCCGCCCCAATCTCTCTCTCTTTCGCTCCCTCACACACACACACGCACGCACGCACAGTTTAAGCAGTAGCGACTGCCAGACTTCAGAATTGGCTGCCATTTCGGGACCATTCCCCCTTAACATTATGCTTCCATTCGTGCAGTCGCTACGGTAGTCTGAAGCCGAATCGAACTTAGAATGCATGCCCACGCCAGACGATAAAAATGATCCGGGCTCATAATTATGCCTAAAATAGATCGATGGATTTTCGGTACCAGTTTTTAAAATTTAAGGTTGTTTTTTTTTTCATCTGTCTCATGTTCAGGAGGGTCGAAGTCAAAGGATGGAGGTGTCGATAACAAATATTTGAAAGAAAGAGCAAAGAATTTGCAGTAGAATGGAGTCAGGCGTAACGTAACGAAGACTTTTATTTAGCAATTTTTTACACGTTACTAAATATAATACAAATTATTGAAGACTCTAAAACTCACCACAGGTATATTAAAATATGATCAGGAAACATTCTTCCCTTGTTTTAGCTCCCTGTAAACTGTGAATGCATAATTTAAGTGTTTAGCTGTACGGAAGTAAGAAACTGCTTACGTACTTATTTTAAGCCGTGCTGTGTCAAGTTGGAGCAGACTTGAGCGAAGCGAAAGGTGTGTAATTAAAAAGTATGTAATAGTGACTCTCCGACGTTATTGATTTTTTATGTACCGATAAAGGCAACTGCGAAGACTTGGGTAGGCGAAGAGTATAAACATTTAAATTCTATGCAACAGAAATTTAAGATATTAATTTTGACCGAAACAAGAAACGGAATGCAAATTTTTATAGCCTGGTTCCACGGCGCTAAAAGGCACCTGGGCCCCGACTCCGGGTAATCTTGAAGAATTCCGTGGTTACCAAGCATCTCCTCTGTCTTTAGATTTCAATTAGCGTAGAAACACCGACAGGAAAAATATCGAAGTGTAACTTACACACTACCCCTGAAACTGCCCGCAGTTCGGAATTAACAGTAGCGAGTTACGAATTTTGCAGCTAATCTGTATTTTTGACGTAAATACGTCTATAAGGAAGGGTCATTCGGCAAAAAGTGTAACGAAAAAGGGAAACGAAAAAGTGTAACAGGTGTACCTAGGGAACGTCGTGTTTACTCGGCATTATTGTTACCTAGGAAACGTTACATTACATTACATTTCATTAAAATACATTACTTTACATTACATTCATCTACCACAGAGCCATCTTAAGCGTAACTAATTCAAGTTAAATAAACACTGTCTTAATCAAACTTTACGCAATCGTAAAGCATGTATAAAGGGAGTATTTAGAATAAAGCCAATATATAAACTTCCTTTCCGTATAGACGTATTTACGTCTAATTCTCCGGAACCGTGGTTCCACTGTCACTTTTATAGTTGGAAATAAGTGCGTTTACAGATACATTGTAATTAATCTGGTAAGTTTCAAAAGTCGGTTGAACATCTCGAAAAGACAGGAGATTCTTCAAGACAGCGCGCTACGAAACTGTGCGTTACAAGAAAACTTAACATAAAGGGCCTGGCTAAGTCTTCATGACCCAGGGCTATTCATTCCCTCATTAATTTCTCTCCCTTGTTTCATTTCCGTGATCTTTCCTTCGTTGTCTCTTGTTCCTCGCGTTCTGTGCACATACAGTGTTTCCATTTCCTTATTGGCCAGAAAGCTAGGGATCTTGCCTGCACCAACAAGCCCAGAGCACAGGAAGTTCTCTGTTTATTACCCTCTTCTATCCCCAGATATTTTGTTTGTCTTAACATTCTCCGTGACAGTGGTTGTCCTTCACCGAGAGAAACGCGTGTTCTTGTGAGATTACATGCTACCATATCATTCGCAAAACATGTAAAATAAATGTATAATGTATGTTTATTGTCTGTCTTCAAGGCCACTGAACGAAGTTGCGTTATATTCCAGGTCGTGGCGCATTTATCAGACGAATTTAATTTTCATTCCGGTCGGTTATGTTATCCTCACTTTATATAAGCCTTAATTACTGTTTTCGAAAAAAAAGTTTATCTCGCTGAAGATTGTTTCATAATACAAAGCACATATCTCATCAAGACATTCAACTTCTGCCAAATACGTTTTGGTATGGACAATTTTCACTGCCGTGGTAACCTTGTATCTCAGATTAGTCAATGTTTACAGGCCTAAGGTGGAGAGAATTTTGATTACTTTCATGCTGTGTTGAAAAGATGACTGAAGATATTTAACCACAGGAGAGATGAAATAACAAACTTCTGGGGAAGGGCGTACTCTGACGAGCTTCAATTGTTCCCGTCACCAAGCGTCTAGAAGTCAGGGCGTGCAGAAATGCAGTATTGTTAAATCCCCCCCAACATTCGCGCCACAGTGCGAAGATATGTAAATATTAAGATGCTGCTGTTGTCATATAGTAAGCATTTCCGTGTCACTACTGTCCACAGATCACGAGAAAAGCTATGCGGCCGGAAGTCGTTTCTGGTGCAGTGCGGGGGGAATGTTACTTATCAGCTGGACTAGAGGGCTGCTATTGGTGGGAAGTGCGATACGTCAGTTTTTTACGCTACTACACACAGACTGAAAACATCAAGCCGTTACGAGTAGCGTGTAGTGAGTGGACCTCTAATGTGTTCTGTGGGTGTTACGATAATATTCTAGATTAAATCGCTGTGCCACTGTGAGGTAATCTTAAGGCTGTACCCATTAGAACACATGAAAGCCTGTCGTCTATTTTTCGTTCAGTGGTTGTGGAACGAAACCTTTTAGGATCGGTCGTCACTCACCGCGATTTCTTGCGCATGCGCGTATATCGAATTCCTAGCAGGGCTTTTCTCCTGATCTGTGGACTGTAGTGTGGTCTCGTAACGAACTGCTAGCCGGGTTGGGGCGTTTGCCACTGGTGTTCATAGGAGACTGGAGTAAAGGCCTAGATCATATAGCACCTGTAGGTGGAATGTGATATCATATATTTTGTAACGCAAGTTATGTTCAGATAAGTTTGTGACGTAAGTGAGTGTCGGTCTAATCGCGTCTTTGGCACTGTCGAATGCCTGTCACACCCAGCCACATCGCGCAGTGTGCATAGTGCCCGCCCTGTCTTGTGCTTGCTAGAGCCGAGTAGCGGAAGTTCTGAAGCTGGATGCACGCGTCATGGACCAGACTGCCCCTCACCTCCCCCCCCCTTGCTTCCTGTAGTTTCTCTTTTAACATATGGCTTGTCTGTGTTCTTCCTCGGGGGAGCTTTTGGCCTTTATTCAACTCTTCTGTCTCGCTCTTCTGTTCTCTCCGGAACAGTCACATACATCGTACATACAGAGCGTAAAGAAAATGCCCGCCATGGCGTACAAAATGTTTCCGGTCGCGGTGGTTTATTATTTATAATATGTAGCGGTATGTCACAACAGAGAGAGAGAGGGGGGAGAAGGGGGACCGCGGCGTTACTAGAGACGTCTTCTGTCACGTCATTAAATTTTTAATTTCAAATGGCTGCCCTAATTATTAAACCCCCTTCTCCTGTGTTTTATGTGGGATGAGAAAGGGCCTTTCCCTTTTTTCCCTTTATTCATATATAAACCATCGCAGGTTTGCGTAGTAAGCTGTCAAGTGTCATTGTGGTCAGTCTCGCTGTTAAAACCGCCACGTTATTCGAATCCATAATTCAAAGACATCCAAGTTTTATAGCCGTTTGCATGAAATGCGTACATAGTCCGTCCGCATGTTATATGCCCAAATGTGTGAATTTACTTCGATAAACTTTGTTACTGAGGTTTCAACAAAAGTTCTCGAGTAGATTTAATTTTGAATGGCATCGGTTTGCTGTGACAATTATCGTTGAAATTTGAACATCAATTTATCGATTACGCAAAATATCCCGTCATTTACCTGAAGTGACTGAAAAAAGACCACGAACATTTTGTCAGAAAGAATTGCCGATCTTCAGGCCAAGAATTGTATTAGGGGCTTTCCGAATACGAAGAGGAGGCGATAACCACTCAACGACATTCAGTCTCGACGTGTTTCTATTGACAATATATTACGTAACGTTGAATGGTAGGGATATGGAAGGAGGCTTTTATGCCTTATTTTACGACATTAAGATTTTCCTGTGGGTGGACTTAGGAAAAATTAATTTGATTAAGACGCCTGACCTCACTCTGACTTGGAACATGCCGAATACGTCGCAGTAGTGCCAGCTTTTGAACTGCGACATTAGGTAACATTGTAATGG
This sequence comes from Zootermopsis nevadensis, assembly GCF_977971745.1. Taxonomy (NCBI): domain Eukaryota; kingdom Metazoa; phylum Arthropoda; class Insecta; order Blattodea; family Termopsidae; genus Zootermopsis; species Zootermopsis nevadensis. Next base: position 560,011 of record NW_028259177.1, read on the forward strand.
ATTAACTTTTTAAATTATCTTCTGTACTTTCGAGAGACCCTTTGAAAATGAATGTGGCTGCATGCGTAATTGTATTCGGTTTCTTGGAAGTAAGACGAGTAGATAAAGGATTCTTGGAAGCAAGGCAATTTCATCACGAACCTCATTTGATTACTTATTGTGTTTCCGAAGTTCTTGAACTTTCCTACTTATATCAGTTTCCAATATGTTTAATGCGAACGGTGGTCTGGTTTCATACTGTGTGCAGACTCACCTTCCAGAGTTCCGACGCGGCATACAGAACTTCAGATGGAAAATTCGCCTTGCATCCGTATTCGTGTTCAGTGGTTTGTTTTGTCGCAGTTTTGTGTCAAATGACACAGCTAACTAAATTAACCCCTGGTCGAGTTAGGTGGCGTTGAATACGAAATAAAATAATATTGCTTCTTTTAGTGCGTTGTAACAGAATATAAAAAACAGTATTCAAGTTTCTCCATTATTAAAAACATAGATCTAATATCAGCCTCCACCTGCCATGAAAATCCTACTGAATTACGAAAATAGCGGTTGTAATTGTCATTTAATAGGATTATGTTTGTTTAGTCTGTTGGGGACGGTTTATGCAATTATCGGATTATGACGCTGGTTGCTAAAGGGTTGTTCGAGGGTGGAGTTCAGGAGAGAGAGTGTTGTTATCGTAACAGGGATGTCGGTGCGAACTAGATTGCTGCTCGCCTTCTGGGATGGTTGGCTTCTATATGGGACAACCCCGTCTATCTACCGTCGATGTGCGTGATAAATACAGATATATTGGTGCATGAACCTGGGACTATGTTATTTAGCGGAGGGTTGCTATCGAGGCTTCTGCCATCCACAAAGAAGGGGTGCGCTTACAGAATTGTTTCTAAAATCCAGAACCATCTACCGCGATGGCACCTATAGAGAATTTTAGTTTTGTTAGTGGAGCTGGGTGAAAGTTGTTGGTTTGGAAGAGGATAAATATTGTTTAAGGTGTTGCTACACCTTAAAATGGCCATACACAATGTACACAGATGTGGACGTTGATACACTAATTATAAGTAGCTTTAGATTCCCGTCACATTCTCCGTAGAAATATATGAGTTTGAAAAGTTTTGTTTCTATTTTTAATTTAATTCGACGTAATTTGGAATATTTAAGCTAATTAGATTTTGGCATCTTGGCTACCGGCGCCCAGATACCGGGGGGGGGGGGTTGAGTTATTTGGGAGTATATTGAATAAGTAGTTGCGGACAGCAGAGAAAGGGTGGTCGTCGTTAGGATTTGGTGAAAGAGGGCAACATTTAAAGCCAGCGTATTACGAAATGTTACAGGGTAAATGATTTTGTTTACCATTCCTTTTCCCCCCTCCATTCTCCCACATTTATTTCCCGCCCGTTTTGTATCACCGTCTGGTTTCGTTTCAGTACAACGAGAAATACCAGCTGATTCAAGTGAGCGCAACCAAGTATTCATCAACGCGTCAAACAGAATTTGATTTGTATACAGATTTTATTTACTTCTCTATGGACATCGCATACCCATATGAAGCCGTGTATCCCCCACGGACGACATTTATTCGGCCGAATGTGAGTGTGAAATGTTGACAAAGGGTGGGATGGGGATTAAGTTTGCATGCTCGGCCTCACGGGAATAAATATTTGAGCTTCTTTCCTTTTTAGTCACGAAATTGGTTCATTTTGCCCGCAGTGCATTACCAAATTGTGATTAATGAACGTGAAGATGGGTGTTGCAATGCTACAATTAGACAAACTATTGTGGTGGCCGCTGTCAGTACAGTAGTTGGCACTGCGGGGGTCTAGTAACTAACCAGGAACTCTGTAATTCCCCCCCCCCCAAAATATCAGATTTTACACAACCTTTGCAATTTATCTATTTTAACAAAACCACGAGATTCATCTGATCGATTGGGTTTGTGAGTAGGTAAGGATTTGGAAGGAGGCTCTCAGTGACTTATTTTAAGATCATATTTCGGCTGTTCCTTTCTGACTGTCCACTTTTTTTTATCTTAGTACTTATTTGGAAACGTTACTTTTATAATTTTTGCCTGTTACTATTAATTCTACATGACGGCTGGACTTGAACGATTAGTACGGGATGTTTCGAGTGCCTTTGGAGTACACGTATATAACCTATAGTTATTGTCTGTTACGCGCGCTCAGTTGTTTCTCTGTAAAAATGAGCAATTTTCGTTGTAATGGGATATTATCATTTACAATTTTGCAGTCTGTGACGCAGATTTCTATTACCAGTGGCTTTTCAATTGTTTGTCAGTAGCTTATTGCAGATGTTTGGTGCCGTTATTGATATTCTTTGCAACAGTTCCAATTTAACATGGTTGTTGATATAATTGTCATCAGCAGCATTATTATTAATGTTATCTGTCAATACTCTTCTGTCAGACAGTTGTAAGCATTTTGTAGTTACTAGTCCTTTAAATATATTAGTTTAATTTATTGAAATTCCAGAGACTGGTAGCGCAGGACTTTGGCAAACCATCTTGTCTCATTGACACTTAACGGATGTTTAACAACGTGATCACAGCACCACCAAGTTTTAGTATTTACTGTTCCTTCCTTTGGAGCTCCAATGAAATCACTTTCAGATGTCATTTCAGTGTCCTTATCTGTGTTGCGGAACGCACCGGATAGAGAACTAGGTTGTGCGGGGAGGGGGGAGAAGTGCAGGTTGAACTGACATATTCACATATGAGGAAATGGAAATGTTTCTGTATTATTGCAACGAATATGTTGTTTAGTCGGCAAATGCTGTTGATTAATCGATGCCTGGGATTCCGAAGCTGTGTTACGCGGATCCTTGTGGCAACCCATTAGAATTAAAATGTATTTATACATGTTTGACAATAACTGGCATAAAGTATGGTTCTGGGTTACTCGTAGCAGTGGCACTTTGGCTTTTCTTGTCTGATTGTGATCGTTTCTCGGAGAATTTTTGTTGAATTTTTTGTCTTATTCTTTTTCGTGTGGACCCGTTTGTACATTCATTATATTAATTTTTGTCAGAATGTTGATGTTAATTCTAATATGTCATGTGTCACTCTTGTCATCTCTTGGTTGTTTTGAATGATATCAGTCCGTTAAATTTTCACTTACCGAAATGTTTTGTTGGAAAACAACGAATTTTCAAGTACTGTATGAAAACACACACACACTCTTACATGTATGTATGCATTTATGCGTACTTGCATGCACCATAATATGTAGACTATTCACCTCGTTTCATAAAGCCTGAAAATTGAAGTATGTAAGAATTATAATTATATCTGTTGTGTAAATGTGCAACTTGATCTGTTATCCCGAGTTAAAGTTAATCACTAAAGGTGTCGTGGAAGAAAGAGATGACAATATTTCGACTCGAAGAAAATAAAGTAACGGAGAAATACGGAACTTCATAATTTCTACTGTTTTTATTTTTCAAGGCGCTGGTGAATTTCCAACTTTTGAAACCGTCCGTTAGACGGCCATAAAAATAAATATCAGCAAATCTTTAAAACGGATGCAGTGTGAGGATGACTTGATAGGTCTGTCTTCAAGTAGGATTGTACGGCCAGGTTTCTGATCACTATGAAGGATTTCCGAATTCCATAAAACCAGGGAATGCCTTCAGCACCTGGTATGAATCACATTAATAATATTAGGGTAGAGTACAGAAGCGCGCCGTCCAGTGCATGGGTCCTGACCAATCAAACACTGGGGCCGTGGGTTTGAATCCCGCGAGGCACGAATTTATATCCATATTCTCTGTGTTGTGCTGTTCCGTGTTACGGCCCCTTGCCCTCCTCTGTTCATGGAGTCCTACCAAACGTAATAATCTCATTTGCACCTCCACCCGTGACCCTGGAATTATCTTGTTGCCATTACAGCACGAACATAAGAGAATGTGCCCACAGTACGACTGGCAGCGGCGTAAGATGGGAGTGGAGTCTATGGCAGAACAAGTTCAATGTGTTTTACTGCCCTCCAATCTCCAGTACGATGACAGCTGGACCGGTTTTTGGCCTAGTACACCTGCAGTGTTGGAGTAAAGGTGTGGCGTATGTAACCTGCCCACTCGTGTTTCATGCGTTCGGTAATGTGGGAGTAAGGGTGCAACATGCTTACGACAGGACGTTTGGTTAGGTAAGGATATGGTAACTTGGGAGAGTAGAAGATGGAGACCGGATTTTAGTAAAGCAGAATATTCACTGAGTAGCCGATGGCAGTGATCGCCAACAAGACTGCACGGCGTCACGACCTACAGGGCGTTGGTTTATGTTCTTGCTTTCGAAATTTCTTGATCTGAATACAGGTATAGATCCATGTGCCGAAACCTTTTTTATATCAGACATAAACATGGCGTGTTTGCTGTTCTGAGAACAAAAAAGCCGTTACTGACAGTAGAAAAGACCGCCTCTCACATAAGGATATGTGCACTAATTAGATTCCCCACTTAAGTTGGACGATCTTTATAATTCAGGTTAATTCTAACGTATTGAATTGTTTGCCACAGCTGTTTGCATGCGAGGACTTGTAAAGTTGAAGTTCATTTTCTTGGCGAACATTCTGTAAGATATTTCTTAACGGCAAGTGTGTATTGAGCTGCTTTATTAAACTGTTCAAAGTATGAGAAAGAACTACAAATCTCATGCCAGTTTCACATGGCGTTCAAGGGTTCGTAATAATTGTTGCGAATTTCCGTGCAAGTTTATTTTTGTTTGAATCGTATAGAAACTAATAATTTGTCTTGTTGACGTATCGCATGGCTACTTATTTACCTTTTGGAAGTGTAACTGTTTCTAGTAAATTATATTTTGGAAGTGAGCGTGTCGTGATGTGGTAGTGTAATTAGTGAATGACTGTAGTTTTTCCTGATATCATACATCATTCTCTTTTCATCTTTCTAATATTTGGTAGCGTCTATCTCTTTCACTATTGAAATGATGTTTAAGACAAAGTCCTTCCACTATACGAGGTGCGATCGGAAAGTTTCCAGACTGCGCCTATAAAAACCCGTACACTTATCTCAGGTATTAAACTATTCAGTAATAGTATTGCAGAATAGCCGTAAAAGACCCTGTAGAGTGCGTTGCTAGTTCTGAAATGTTAAATAATTGCACTTATATAACTATGTGTTGCAGTAATTGTTAATTCAGTGCGATAGTTTGCGTTCGAGGTTTAAATGTAACAGTACATATTTTTGTTAATGTTGTGTCCAATTTTGCGCTCTTGAAGAATGTGTGTTTGTCTGCTTTCCTGATCGGAACAGAACCGTCGGCTGACGGTTAGTGGAATTCATAAATCATTAGGTGTTTGACAGAGGAAGTGACAGTATCTTGAATAATAAATTGAGGTCATAGTTGGCGTTCTCGTGACATTTCAGATAGATAATGCTCACGTTTGTCATAGTGAAACCTGGTTTTGTGCGAGCAGTCTCAAGAATTAAAGAAGAATGACCATAAAGGTGACTTTCCTAAAATTAATGTTGATACATCATTGCCTCGGTCTTTTGTGACTTTTCTTAAACGTGAAACGTGGAAAAAGGAACTTGTGAACAAATATGGGTAAACATTCCTTTGTTTTATTGTAGTGTTCTGTGCACCAAATGTTTAGGACCATTTATCCTGATGTCATCCTTGGAAAAATCAGGTTTTAAATTTCAATTTGAGGACCATAAAATTTAACCCCAAAATCAAAGTAAAACGAAAAAGGTGGGTGTATTTTTGAACCAGCACTGCATTTAGTATAGTCGTCACATGAGGGAACCACTTCATCACAACCACCCAAACGATCACATAGGCGTGGGCTTTAATTTGATAATGAATGAACCCGGTTGATGTATTTTGTTAGAGCTGAAGTCGATGATGGCGTTGTATTGCGTTTAGTGGCAAAGCACACGGACACACCGCTTGTGTCATCCTCTTATCCAGGGGTACGAAATATTACCGTACACTTCAAAGCAATGTAAATACTGACTCAATGTCTGTGCCCCGCCAGACACAAATGTAAATATGGTCTCCACACTTTACATCATCAATTTGGAACGTTGAAGCACTCATTCCCGCTTGTATCATCTGTGGTCGACCTTCTGTTTACCCCCTGTTCATCTCTGCTCCTGAATGAATGAGTAAGCATGCCACGACAGATTAGATTTATTTGTGAAAAAGAAAATATATTAACTCTTTCATGTTTATTTTTTGATTCACTCTAATATGCATGGAAATCGCGTTTCGGTCTAATGTTTGATCCACGTAGACAATTCTAAACTAAAAATTACGTAATTTGATTTGGTATTCCGGTCTACTGCATATGTAACTTCCCTCGTTTAACTAACCTGATTACATCTAGTGATGCGTATAAATCAAATTCCTTGTTATGTGACACCCTTCATTTCTCAACTTACTTACCGGGGTGCTTTGTTTTCAGACGCTCGTAAGTTCTCATGACGACTGAATGCAATGAATGAAATCTTCTCGGGTGATAAGCCGTGTGAGAATGGCGTTGTTATCCGACGTTTCGGATACTGTCTCTGCGTCTCTCTTCAAAGTTGGCGTGATGAGTGGAACGGAACACACGGCCTATTTATACCCGTGGCGGTCTTCCAGGACTTCTTATGCCGTTCTTGCACAGCTGACCGTCCGAGAAGACTTTATTGAACTTGTATTATTTATGTCCTTTTTTGAGAGCATCAAGTCTTGTTTCAGACTTTTAAAAGTGATTAAAAATTACTTTAATATTTTCCGTCAAATTACAATTTTAATAAGATAATAAAATATAAAACATGTCGTAAGAGACGTTCCAATTTGTAAATCGATCATTCGATGCGGAACGTGAAATGATATTTTAAATATTTTATATTTTATTATCTTATTAAAATTGTGATTTGACGGAAAATATTAAAATATTAACCTAATTCACAATATGACGCAAATATACTACCTTAAAAATTACTTGTCATAATATTAATATTTTGGAAATAAAGTGGTGCGATTAGAAGTATCTGAAGTGAATTATAACAAACTAGCATACCCCAATTAATTGGTCTCTTCAGACATCATATATATTTAAAATATATTTTATGTGACGCTTCAGTTCAATTGCAATCCGTGGCAGAAATTAACGCAAGAAAGATGTTATATTTTGGTCAGCTTCTGCTTTGTTTGTAATTTTAAGCACATGGGCACATTATACACGCAGGATTAGATACCCCTTTGAGGTTTAAATTCCACCCGCAGAGTTTCGGTTTGAAAGTCCAGCCTTGTAGTTGGTAACAATTATGAAATATATGACTGACGTTGTTATATAACGGGGCTACCGAACTTCACCACATTAAACGTTGTAGTAGCGTTTCGCTTTTCACATCGTGACAGTGAAACACATTCCTTCCTGGAATATTTCCGTTCCTGCTGACCAGATATATGAAGCACAAATGACAAATGAGATACAAGACTGTCTCATTATGCCATCAGGCACATGGAACATGAAGGAGAAGTAAAACATAGTCGGGCGGATCCTAATAAGGTTTAAACGAACCCAAACTGTAGGACAAGGCAACAAAAGCGAACGGCTGACAAGAGTAAACAATGCAGATGTTCGTGAAGAGGATGCAAGAACAAACCAGTGGGTTAATTTAGGAAATCAAAGACTTTGTCACAGGATATCTGAGAATGACGGAAGTAAATTAAAATTGCATTCATGGAGACGTAAATAGCAGATGATCTTGCCACTTACTTAAGAAACTTATGTTTTCCTAGATACTATCTAAAAATGTTAATGTTAGTGCCCCAGTCGGGAATGGGAATTTCCGTTGTCCAGTATTGTCATTTTACTTAGTTATCCGCAGCTCATTAACTCTAGAAGCTTCACAGTTTAATGAGGTGGAATTTGGCCATTAAGTGACGTAGTAAGCAAAGTATTTGATCATTTACTTTTATCCCACGAGAATCTTATCGATGTTATTGGGCTATTGGTTTTAATGAAGTGTGTTCATTTATATTCGGAACTCGGCAGTCAAACGATCTAATTCGGGATCTTGGGGGGGCGGGGGGGGGGGGGGCGCTCAGACATTGAGGCACCAGTCAAATCCCTCTGGAAGCTTGGGTATTTGTCCGCGATTTTCAGTGTTGCTTTGTGATAGATGATCTGATTTTCCATTGAAGGAGTCCTACCCCTTTTCTCTTATTTTTAAAGACTGGGGGACTTGGCGGCCATTTGCTTAGTGCTTTTACTCAGTAATCACGCGGTCTTGGATTCAGTTCTAGACCCGGAGACAGGCTGCCGTAACAGAGTTTGTTCATAGTTTTTCTCAGCCCCACCTGGGATAATACATTAAATTATTCTATGGGCTATTTTTTCCACATCATTTCTAAATAATTATCCTATCATACGACACCATGTAGCTTGAGCTGTTGACAATGTTGTTAAATAAACCATAAAAGTTAATTCTTCGGGTTTCTATCTAAAGGACTTCCATTCTTGTTTTAATTTATATACAAGTCAGATTCCGGTCACCATCATCATCAGTCCACGATTTATTTTACTAGAGCAGTTTTTGCCTTATTTAAAGCCTTCGAAAAGTTGTTATGAGATGTAATAAAATAAGGTTGCAATGTTGTGCGAAAGTATGTGTTATGGAACCGTCGTTAAAATGCGAAGTGTTTACGTTTGCATAACTCATGGTTAAAAATGATAAATGCATTATGCATTTAAAAGCATCTCTCATCATCGTCCTATCTTGCTCCACCCTTCACGTTTTGATGCAGAAATCACGATTGGTTACGCGGCTCGTGTGCAGTCATGATGCTTTAGTTGGGTTTGTGCAGCTGCAGACTCATGCATACATTAAACAAGGCTGCTTTCCCTTATAATAACGTCAGCGTGTCTGGTTTTTTAAAAATACAACGATAAAGATCGGTAGACAAGAAGCAGTTGAATCATTGGAATATTTCCAATGGCTTTGCCTTTGTCTGAATAAGAAAGATGTAAGTTGTTTCGCATGCTGGTTCCGTCTCCATCCTCGGGTATAAATACATGTACCTAGTCTGTGGGATAAAATAGCGCCTTTTGAGTAAGTACTGAATTACATGAGGTGTGGGATTTGTATGGTCATGAAGTTTTGGTTAAAAGTACATATTAGTGCAATTCCAGTAGTGGAAGTAAGATATTTATTAGTCGTGAAGAGGTGATATCAAGCCAGGCAACATTATAAATGGACAAAGACAAAAGTAATTGAATACTCATTTGTCAATTGAAGTCGGATTAGCCTAGCCATGAGCGTAATTAGAGATCATAAACCCAAAAAAGAGGATTTTCAAAAGATTTTCAGATTTATTGTCGTGTATGTGACGTTAACCGTAATAGGCCTGTCGGAATTTTTATTAGTAAAAAGTAAAGAAGTGTTTGCTGATGAACTACATCAGAGCTTGAGCGATGACATAACCCGGGGGGGGGGGGGGGGGGTTAGATCCTCGCACGATTACATCAAGTCAAGAAATATTACCCTGTGATTAACCCTTGAAAGGCGAAGCTCGACCTATCAATGCATGAAGTTAAACTTATGGGTCTATGTACTTGTTCGCTTATAGGTCGAGAACGGTCTTACCGATTTGCATCAAACTCTGCATGCTTATCTCTTGAGAATCATCGCAGGTGATATTCCGGATGCCATTACAAGCGACGATGGAGACCCGACGTCGAGTGTCACGACGCTTGGCGTCGGTTTTCCAGCGTCGTACCCAGTCACATCCTGAGGTTTATCTGTCCCGAATATGGCGTCCAATTGCAACGTCGCTACGACAGTAATCACGACGCCCTTAAGAGACGCCTCAATTACCTCGGATACACTTTTAGATGTCATTCGAAACTAGTACGAAGACCGACGCCGAGCGGAGTGACAACGCCAACATTACCATATTTGAAGCACGTGAGATTCGGAATGCCGGTTAGCACGATGCTAGAAACACGACGCCGAGGGTCGCAAAGCCTAACGCCGCCATACTGACATTGAAATGTAAGACGCCGAGATCCACAATGCATACAACAGAGATGATTATCGGGAACCACATAACCATAGGAAGCTGACGCCGAGCGCCTGGACGTTGATAATATGCAAGGTATACATGTTAGTGAGGACACAGTGTTATTAATAAGTATTAGCGGGCATAAATTGTTTAATGATGTGAGCAGGCGCACAACGTATTTTCTCATAGTTAGCGGTCTCCACCCCCACATGTTTCACTTTTCCACTGTGCATAGAATTTTCTGACAGTTTTCTGAGCGAAGGAATTGTGCATCCCTGTTATAACAGTTTAATTCACTAGAATGAACTGAGGACTAAGAACGTGGGCGAGAACGAGTAGGTTCAAGGCGAGAAGCCAACCTGTTCAGTTTATGAATGAAAAAAACAAACAGCATCATTATTCAAAGAGAGGCCACAGCGTGGCCCTTAGCGAAAACTGTTAAAACTATGAATGAACAACGCCGAGTCGTAAGAAAGTCGGGAGAGGAGAAAAGAATGAAAGGCGACCAGGGTTGGCGTAGCTTTGTCGGATTCTAGATAAACAATTACATAGGCGAGTCTGGTACGTAAATTTGCTGCCAGCATACAGTACACATACATACGACTTGCGTACTTGAATCTGAAGTGTAGGAAGAGAAGGGGGGTGGAGAAAACAGGATGATGAGCTTTATACGTGGTACTCTTTGTGTGCATATATTAAGGACTAATTGTATGAAAAGTGTATGATTTTCTGCTATTAAAGACAGTTTTATGAAAACACCAGGAATAAAGAATTCATGCTCGGTCACTGATGTTAGTCGTGCTCAAACATGTTAAACACTAGGGTTTAAACCCAGGAACTGGGATACTGGGAACGACCCGTTCTTTAAGTGCCTGAGCACTGCGGGTCCTAACTTTACGTTGGCTTGATCTATAGACATTTTGGTAGGACTCCTTGGACGAGGGATCGGTCCGTCGCGAGGCCTCTACCTGTACACAGGACAGCACAACACAGAAAAACGCGGACAGACATCCATGGCTCGAGTGGGAACCCACGGTCCCAGGGACCAAGCGGCACAAGGCCCACGCCTAAGACCGCGCGGCCACTGCGGACCCCAACCCAGGATCTACGTCTGTTATTTATTAGTGTTGGAATTAAGATCTATATAGTTGCATTCACATGTTTATCCAAAGAGGAAACCGAAATGTGTTGATTGAAATAAATTAGTTTATTTCTTCAGAAAAAATAGTTTGAATAATGGTGTGCCACAAGATCGAATCGCACTAAATTCGTGTATTAATAAACTTTGTGCACACGCCTTTGAATGAAGGTATTGGTGGTACAGAAGGAAGCATATCAGAAATATAATTAAACTTTAAACAAGTATTTATACTGATGGACACTTCCAATTAAACTGAGATTTATGCCCCTGCAACTTCTCACGTAAATTTATTTACGTTACCTCGATTGGCAGTTTTAAAAATATATCTTTCTTTGGAATATTTTCTAGTAAGATACAGAGCAACTCCTTAAGAGTTAGTAATATGAATTAAATGTTTCGTTTAACGATGGCTGACTTTTGGGATGTTCGTCCTTCATTCTGACAGAAACTTGCCTCTGTTTCAGAGATGTTTAAAAGTAAAGTAAAGCAAAGCTGTCCCATTATACGTCATGTAGACGCTTGGAGGGGGGCGGTATAGCGCCTACTCATTCTTGAATTCGGCACTAGATGGGGGTGAGTGGTCAGCATCACGCCCCGGCCGGCTTTACCCCCGGGAAAGGTCCCCGGTACCCATTGTAGAGGAGGCTGGCTGAGAACCGGTCTGGACGCAGAGGCTAGAGGAAAAGTCTTCGATCTTAACTAACTAGATGGCTTACCGAACCCGAAGGTTCATCACCGAATTAACGAAAGCCCACCGCCGGGCCCTGTCCTTGGTCAACAAAATCCAGTCTCCTTCAACTCCTATCTCCCATAGATCTCACCTGACTTTATCCTCCCATCTCCGTCTAGGTCTCCCCAGCGGTCTCTTCCCTTCAGGTTTCCCAACCAATACCCGGTGCACACCTCTTGTCCCCATCCATGCGGTCCTCGATCCTAGAGCTTCTATTATCAAGGCGAATTGTCATCCAATTTGTTTACTGCACGTCGCAGCATCCCAAAAGACAGTAATCTTTATGCTCGCCGTCTCTCACCTAAATGTTTCGTATTTTCATGATGTAGACTCGAGAGTGGCAATTTTGCATCTTCGTGATTTAATTAAGCTGTAACGTCAGAACTGATAGTTTGAAGCTCGCTGTGTGAGGGCGTCTTCTTGTTAGCGATAGTCTTCGTAAAGCAAAATACGTGCCAAGATATAGGTGAAGGAGGAAAGTGGACTAATTAAAATGCAGCTGTGGGCTGAATCATTAGAACTATGGGACCATGCTGGAACTGGTTTTTAAAAATAAATCAACCTTTCAACATGTTATATCTTAATAATTAATGAGATTTCAGATTACCCTAAAGTGCGTTTCATGTGTACATACTGTAATGTATTTATTTATTCAGTGTTCTGTCTGAGGACAGGTCCATATGAACGGGATCCTTCCATCCTTTTCTCGGACTGGGACCGGTTCATATACGTTCTTGGCAGATGATCCAGAAGTGGTTTGCCATTGCCTTCTTCTGTGTGTGAATGGAGTAATTGTTGGGATGCCACGGAGAAACCGGGGAAGCCCCCGTGTTGCCTAGACCACGGCCTTGCCCAACACAAGTTATAAATTCGGGCACCGCCGGGAATCGAACCCGAGACCCCAGGATTACAAGGCCAGCGTTCTAACCGCTAGACCACCGTGTATAGTTCAGAAATGTGAAGCACTTACTTTACTTTTTATGTGGTTTTGTGTACAGTGAACGTACTAAGTAGAGTCGTGTTTTCGTCTGTGTTTCATTTATGAAGCTACTGATTTTGATTACATCTGATACCGGTTTTCCTCACTAATCTTTATTTGACTAATGCCGTTTTGTTCTGTATCGATCAAATATAACCTCTACTTTATACAAAGCTGTAATCAAAATTTTGGAATTATTCTCAGGAACAACTCACAACAGGAATAATTAGCATATAATGAAGGAATGCAACTTTTAATTGAAATAACTTTGTGCCTGGTTTAATAATTATATATTATGTGCTTAGACATGGGCGTGCTGAATTAGGTTTGTGACCTCGCAATGACACGTATCCATGTAATTTTATATGCATTCCGTTTCTAAGTACAACTAATTGCTTTTCTCGTGAGTAAACCCCGTGTGTGTATATTGATGAATAGTTGTGTGTTCATGTTTAACAACTGGAACATAGGAATGAGATTTGGGACCCATACTCCAGAAAACAAATTAGCAACTCTGCTCGACATCGTTCGCCTGATTTTGTCGGGTTAATAATGGGCGTCATATTCCAATACCTGTTTACAAGTGTATTGATGGAAATTAATATTGTTTCAGACTACAAAGGGCTTATGTATGAGCATACAGAGAATGACGTTAAATCTAAATTGCTTGCATAGCTGGAAGTCAACTGATTGATGTTGGACTTTATAGTAACCCAGTTTTATCCGGTCACGCGTGGCTTCGCTGTCTCTCTCTTCGTTACCGACAAATTTACCATAACTAATTATTCATAATTCTTTATCACCAGTGTCTTGTCTTGTATTTTTGTGTTTGTTTTCCGAGAAGTTGGCTGACACATTTTTCCCCAACTGTAAGCTTATTTGCGTCTTACGTAGTTTACGTGTCCTTTGGTGTTGTATGCTTAAATATTTTGTTGGCCTAAGACCATCGATATACATACTATCATTATGTGAACAATTATAAGTGACGCGTTTCTACGATTAAATCCTAATCGTAAGATTATAATTTTACCTTTTGTTTGGTGTGGGTATGAAACTTGGTCACTCCTGATGAGAGAAAACAGAGAGACTGAAGGTATGAGGACAGGGCGCTGAGGAGAATGTTTGGATCAAAGCGGAAGAAATTTACAGGAGGCTGGAAGATACATAAAATTTAGGAGACTGGTAGTTTTTGCTCTTTACCAGAAATTAGGACGAACAGAAGATGTTTGAAGTGGGCGAGGCACGTGCACGCTTGAGAGTGATGAGAAATGCGTGCTCAGTATCGGTAGGAAAATATGATGAAGGGAAGCGACCACTTGGAAGACCGAGGCTTTTACAGGAAAAGTACGAAAGGGTGCGGAATGGAGCTCAGGCCAGCGGCCATTCCTTGGATGTTGTGAACACGGTTATGAACTTAATCGGTCCGTAAAAGACGAGAAATTTCTTGATTAGATGAGGGACTATTTGCTTCTCAGGATGTTCTCTGCTTCATGGGTTTGTATAGACATTCAGAATTTATTTACGTGACGAATATGTGTGTGCATTTTATGACTATATTAAAGAACGTTTATAAATCTTATGTCAGTTTGTGGTTAGTGTATTTCCACCTGTTTACACGTGCTTCAGTCTTTTTGTAACGGTCGTATTGTCGAGGTGGAAAGGGTTCAGGTACTGCTAATCGATAGGTTTGCTCGATATAAAATTGTTAACAGTCATAACACCATGTTTGCTGTCTTGTAAGAAAGTCTCAGTGACGAAAATAGGAGAAAATATCATGTATAAGGTACCCTTTAATTCAAAACCTTTACTGCTGTACTAAATCTTAGGATATCTGGAAGGTAGGCTGAGAAGTCATCTTTGAATGTCCGCCATCTTGATGCTATTGATGGCAGGGAATTGAAAGTAATAGCGTGTTTCCTTCCAGTGGCGTGGGGTTTATACATGGCTTCACGAAAACAGTTATTTCCTGCAAACGACGCACACAAACACGTTCAAGGACACAGACATGGACCTACACCTGGACATGAAGCTAACATAAAACTTTGTTATAAAATAGAGAACACGAAGTAAAATTTTGATGAAGGTTCTAAAGATTCTTGGAAGCCACATGGCCTCAGTTGCCGCCAAATGGATATTTGCTGTTTGTGGGATCGTCACGTTACATGGTGGGGGATTGGGTGGTCGCTGAAGTAGTATGTAGTAATAAAAAAGGTTCGATACTGCTACGTGCTAGTGGAGAGTTGAGTTTAAATTTTCGAGGTAACTCTGGTCCTCTGACTTGATTGTTCAACTGCAGGCGGCCCGACATCAATTCCGCTGATCTGTCTTGAATCAGGAAGCATTATAGTTTTTTAACGACGCTGTATCGACTGTGAAATTCATATAGTTTCGAATAAGATTGCGTTAAGGTTGTTAATAATGTGCGAGGAAGAATTTTGAAGTAGATGGTCGTTACCCGTGGATTCTTACACTTAAAATTGCCCTCAACGGATTTTCTAGAATTAAACAATCGTTCGTATCTTACCAGTATTTTAGTTATTCTGACTGCCTGATGTAATGCAGTCATTGAAGTAACTTGCAGTTTTAGTTAACATTTCATTTTAAATTAAAATGCGACGCGAAGAGTTGTGTAAACAGTGAAATTAGGGTAAAATCAGGCAGAATTATACAAATCTGAATTTCACGACTTTGTTTACAAGATCCCGCTTTGGACATTGTCCTGAGTCTCATGGATCTAACCTACATCATCCCTTCTGTACCAGAATCCCGCATGAGATCAACTTCCATTTATATACTTAAAATTATTCATTGTCAGGACTTTTTCCATCGTCTGTATTTTAAAACCACGACGTTTCGGAGGCTGGTTCTGTCTCCGTCTTCAGGTGAGAGGTACCTACTCTGTTGGGTCCCTTAGATAGAGGTAGTCTCTGTCGTGGTTTTAAAGTACAGACGATGGAAACAGTTCTGACAATGAATCATTTTAAGTGTAAACTACCGTCGTCAGAAAACCCTTTAGAATTGAACTCCCATTTATGTTCTCCAACAAAAATTTCATATGCATGTCTCATCTCGTTTGCATGCTACATACCCAACTGAATCTTCTTGGGTTTCGTTACCGAATTAGGAGAGTGTACTTAATAGAATGTCCATATTCTGCGTTTATATCGGCAGCCGCAGTAAGTTACTTCTAGTTGGTGAGTTGAATTACGTATCCAGTAGTTCCTCAGTGCGAACCACGTGCCAACTACAATCACTTAGGTTTCTCGTTCTTATTTAGTTCATTTGTTGCATTGCTTGTAGCTGTGCTGTATAATTATTATTTGGAGACGAGTTTCAGCTTCCTTCACCCACTCTTGTGGCCGCCTGCCGTCACTTGTCCTAGCCTTGTTTGTCCCTTAGTGCAAGCAAATCCTATCAAAAAGCTTTCCCCTGTTTGTAGAGATTTTGGTGGATGGTTTGAGTCACAGGAGATCAGGTGTTGAAAATTCGAAGCAGTTGTTCTTAGCTCAGCTTGTCAATCAGTCTTCTGTAGATTCATGAACTCGGTCTTCTTTTTCCATTTAGAAGCAATTCGGTGCACAGGAACAAGACTCTTGACTGACTACCCCAGTGGAACCAAGTCCTTTTCGATAAACTGATTGTAGTTCAACTAGTCAAGAACACCTTCGACTTCTATGGAACGCGGAGGCTCATTATATTCACTAGAGCATGCCACGACCCTATCCCGAGCCAGTTGAATCCAGTCAACATTTACATATCTTATTCTTCAAGATCCGTTTTAATGTCTTTATTGATTGACTTTGTATTTATAGTGATTTTCTTAGGTCAGAGTTGTCCTTCGGAATTACGCTAAAGAAGTAATGTGTGTGTCCATCCTTTACTAAGTTTAAAAACAGGTGGCGACTGAGTAAATAATTTGTTGGTGTAATTAACTACTGGATCGTTGCAACGTACATGCTAAATTGTTAGGATAATGAAGTGTTGGAAACTAAAGTGGGCAGGTAATAGTGAGGAACTGTAATTTATATTCACCAAATATTATTGGTCGATCAAATCAAGGTGTTTTCTGTCTCTTGCTGCTTCGTTGGTCCAAAGATTCTTCTCAGCGCCCTGTTTTCAAACATCCTCTCTCGACATTCTTCCTGTAATGTTGGTGGCCATGTTTCACGCCCGTCCAAAAAAACCAGCGTCGACAACCCAACCGGATTCCACGGAGTTGATTTGGGGGGGGGGGGGGGGTCTAGTGATCATGAGCAGAAGGGGAGCGACCACGATAGCAATAAACAGTACTTGGGTTAGCCTGCCAATCATTGCACCAATACATAACGTGATTGTCATTTTCGTCGCTTAAGATGACTCTCTTGTCTTGTGCGATGCTATGAAGTACATGGTAAACTGCTTCTTCTCTGTCTCGTGTCTTCATTGGTATGCACAACAGGTAGTGTCTATCTAGTGTTTATATTAAAGACAGTTCTGGTTTGTTTGGAACACATTGTTTTCATTCACTGACATTTGCATATTGTGTGAAAAATACATCTTATTTTAGCTTTGTGACAGACTTTCGAGACAATAATTATATGAAGTGACTGGTTAGGGCTGTTGACATGGTTTATCAGATAGAGGCAAAGGACGAAGTTTGTCCAAATAATTGGCCAATTCATGAATTCAGGTCCCACTTCAAATAAAACATAACACTTCTCGGTTACATAGATAAAATTGATTAATTTTGTTTAGGTAGATAATTTGAGTTTATTCAGAGAATCGTAACGTAATCCACAAATGGGTGGAGTGAAGATATATTGAAGTTTATAAGTGCATGTTTTAAATTTAGTCCCGGAGTAGGTGGAAGGATAATATTAAAATTGATTCTATGTACGATGCACACGTAGATTGGGTTCGGCTGGCCCAGGCGTGGATCTAGTGTCACATTTATATGAAAATGGCAGCGAACCTTCTGGTTAGATAAATTGCTAGCAATTTATTGGTCATCTGAGCGATTCTTAGCTTTTCAAGAAGGATCCTGTTTCATGGTGTTAGTCGGGATTCTGTATTAAAATATATGCTGTATATGAAATAGGTCTATGTCTGGTTTTTTCCTCTATGTGTTCATTTTATTGTGGCGAATTACATGCACATGACGCTATGAAATATTTGCTGACATGCCACGCGTAAATGTACAAGCTTTTAATGAAGACGTGAAGGCGACCGTGTTTCTCCTGTTTAAGTAACACGCGCTAAGCCAACAGCGTGGCAGTGCTGTGCCATCCATACACATAAATGCCAGACTGTTTCGAAACAGTGTCAACATTACCTTCATGTTTGTTATTCTTTCGGGAGTGTGAGACCTGGCCTCACACTCAGGGATCAAGGGTTAGAGATTGTACTTAAGTATTGATATGTGCCTCATTGAAACCTAACTAAACTTACGTTGTTTAAGAATTATTCTGACGCAATTGAAATTCGCACATGATTTATACATAACATGAGCTGGAAAAGAGAAAAGAGACGTAACTATTCATTCTGTGTTTTGTTTTTGCTTGTTTGTTCTCTGATACTTTGACAGTGAAGGTAATTGTTATGATTTACATTTGTGATTTTATCTGACATACTTGTATGAAATATACTCAGCTTTCACAGTGAAGATAACGCATGGAGTTGGAGTCTGTATATAGTGGCAAGTGACAAGGGACGGATTGTTGTGTGTAGTCAATAAAACATGAAGTGGTGGATGAATTATATCACACTTCATTGAAGAGGGAAGATAGATATATATCTCCATACCTCTACTTCTCAGAGTTTAGATCAGATTGTGTTTTGAGTTTCGTATATAATTTGTAACAAATTGTTATTGAAGAAAATCTTGAACTCTTAATCAGCCACTTGAGTAGCATTACCTCAGGCGTCCCTTCATTTGTTTATTTTATTTTTTATTTTTCTGTGGACGGAACTAGAGGCGCTGAGTTCGACTGGTCGATGTAAGATGTACGTGGTTTTGTATGATGTATATCCCAGGTTGGTGTGCCGACTTTGAGATCGGATATGCTGATTAAGATTTTTCATGTTTTCTGTCAGCCTTTCTGGGGAAGTTCTAGGATAGTGCCTTACTTGGCTGAGATCGACACTCATCCTACCATTCAAAACTGTAAGTAATTTTAATTTGATGGACCTTGTTCGAAAAACGAAGAAAATTAATTTCTGCTGAAAGTTTAACCCTCATTAGTTTGAAAGATATTTAATGATTAATTGTTTCTTGAAAAAAAGTTGTGTTGAACGAGATTTTAGAATGAAAAGTAATACAAGAGAAATATTCCTGTTTTATTTAGGATAATACGATGCCTAAAAGGATTGTCGAAAATGAATATACGACTGACATTTAACAACATGAACTAACCAATTTAGTGGTATTGGGAACGATTTAGTGAAGAGGTTTGATTCATCGTCATGTCCAATGCGCCACGTGTGCCGCTGTACAAACCAATGACTTGAAATACGTCGCGGACCGAATTATTTCATTAACATTTACAAATATAATTTTATAACAGCTTTGTTGTTAAACAACAGGCAGTTACGGTTTATAATTCAACCATTCACTTTCAATCAATTGCATGAACGTATATTAAGTTTACATAAATACAATTACTTGATTGAAATATGAGCAGTCTAATGCACAGAAATTCGCAATATTATTGGCTTATAACAGGATAACCCAATTATCAGCATACCGCGACTGAATTTAGAAGTTCGTTAGTTGATACTCCTATCTGTAAGCCTAATAGTAGACCAGGAATGAGAGAAACAAGGAAATTAAACTATTCCCACAACGGTGTGTGGATGTTATTAATGGCATGACGATTAATATTTACGTTAGTAAATATAATGTATAAAGTACTATACTCAAGAAAAAGAAGCACTGATGAGCATTTTACTGAAATTCATTTGAAATTTAATGTTACCATTTTACTATATGCTTAGCTACAAATAGGTCATTATAGTGAATAGCTGGGAGTTGGACTATCGGGGTTTGATCCCGGTGCAGGCAACAGACGTTTTTCCTAGCTGTTGGATCCACAGGGGTAAACTGGACAGAGCATGAATTTGCGTTGATCTATGATCTTGGATGTTCATGCCTCGCACATAAAAATTAATTTTTATATATCTTGTGTTTCCACGGAAATGAGCTGAAACGATTGATTACCTAAATTAGTATGCATGTCTGTTGACATATAGACCCAACTCGTAATACATGAATGCTTTATTTTTGTCGTGGTTATCATTTCAGGAACGTTATTCACTGTTTGAAGTCTGAACTGAGTTTCACAACTATTTTCGTTTATAGTATCCGGGTTTTATTTATAGTATTTTATTCGCATTGCCGTACCGAGGTTATCATCTGGTGAAAAGTATATTATATTTGTAATAAATTAGTATCCGCTATATTTAACTTTAAAACGAACGAGGTTTGCAAAACAGAAAAAAAAGCTTGGAAATGACCGGTATATATATTTCGGTTTCTCCTCTTATAGTATGTAATCGTAGGTCTTCAGCTATGTATGAATCGATACATCAGAACGCTTTGCGAATCTACGAAGACCTAGATTATAACTTGCTTGACGCAGCATTGCCTGAATCCCCTGTAGGTATGATAATCAGATTTCGAAAGGAACAATGGAGTAGTCAGGGCAAGGTACCTATTAATAGTCGATGATCGAATCAATACTATTATCACATGTTCCACACACATGGTCGCTTAACTGTCTGACAACAATGTAATTTCATGCATCTCTGTTTCTCCTCCTTGCTTGTCGCATTCGCTGCATCAGATTACGCCTACTGTATAATCAGAGTTGTGTAGATATGTTCGTACAATTGCCACGTTGTTGCTGTCTTATTTGCTTAAGTTTTCAGGTGGGTCCGCTGTCTGTTCACCCTTTTCATCCATCTCTGGCCGTAAGCTTGAAATAACTCGAGAACGGGTAAACCGATCTTGATCAGATTTGGTAATGGAAAAATTGTTGGGGCATTTCAGTTTTATTTCGATGGGGTAGTCTTTACTACCACTTTACATAAGGGCATACTTTTTTTAGATTTTCATTGTGAGGACAGTGACAGCTTTGGCTACATTGCTTGCCATGAGAGACGATCCTTAATCTAGAGAAGGATTCTATTCTTATCGAAATAAAACCTTCCGATAGTATTTAAATTAAGATGGATTAAGGAAGAACTTGGATGAACTGGCAGGAGACTAGAGTAAAACAGCGTAATGAGGAGATTAATATTTTAAATTGTTCACCAGATATTATTACGATAATTAAGTAATAGAAGATGAAATGGACTGGTCATCTAGCCCTCCGTTTATTTTGAACATGCGTGTAACTTTAGGGTGCTTAAAACAACGTTCGAAGACAATTACCACTATCACAATAATCCCTATATACTTACTTGCATTGTCAAACACAGTTTCCTGTGAAGGAGTCGTTTGGGTCACTAGAGCAATGATTTGAGTAAAATATTAAATTTTGAACTTGTTCGTAGCTGTTGCTGCATTGTAGACGCGGAGCCTCGTATTAGGTTCCATCCATCTGTGGGACGTCGAGAAGTTTGGTGCAGAGACCACGACTTCGTTATTGTCTGAGAGAATGCTCAGAGGAAGCGAAGATTTGATCGAACTTGGGTGTTTGGAAAACCAGTGCCAAAGTCGCGTGATTTAAGCTAGTATAAATGTGTAGAAAGCGACATTTATTTTGTCAATTTTGAAGCACCAGATTTAGTTTTGAGAATTGTCTACGACTGCCTGTTCACAAGTACTAGAATTCCGTCACTGATACTTCTGAAATAGATTAGAATTAATAGTAACTGTTAATACGGGTTATAATTATTTATACAAACTGAATGGGATTGACATAAAATAAACTGACAAGGAGCGAAACGGGAGACAGAGACACAGTCTAAGCATATTTCTTGAACAGGATGTAAAATCCCTAACCTGCGAAAGCTGATGATATGGTTTTTATTGTTTATGGTGATGAACTGAAGTTCAGCGTATACTAATGTGAAAAAAAGAGTCAATGATACAAATCCAGCTTTACTAACAGCTGGCACGGATGTATGTGAAACATTTGTATTTTAATCTTGTTAAAAGCTTCACAGAAGCGTTGGAATTTCCAAAACGCCCCCTCACTGATTTGTGTTGGCCTCGTAACATGTTTGTTGAATTGAAGCTACTTTTGTGGAAAACGTGTTTAGTTTCGGGTAATAACGGCTTGGTACGCTTGGACAATGCACAGAGTAGATCCATTTACTGTGCGGGTTAGGAATGCGGTCGGTTAATAGCCCGTCGTGTCTTTCAGGTGACCGTCATTCGTCTTGAATTAATTGCGTCGCACAGAACGGATCAGGCTTGGTGTTCAGTGGATATTGTGCGTGCGTATCTGCGCGTGTGAATTTAGTGTGAGTGTTGTTAGGTAAGGACATGTGTATTATATGTGCGTGAATTATTATCGAGTTATTTAATGTTTATTAAAAAGATGTTGGTGGATTTTAATTTTCGAAGTCACTGAATGCATTTTGATTTAAGTTGTTTTATAGGGGAGTAGAGGAATAGTTGTGTGGCGATTGTAATTTTGTTTTGTAGCAGCACAATATATAACCCGAAACTTACATAAACTGGTCATCCCTCAAGAAGCGCTGTAAAATATGAATAAGAAATCTCATTTAGATCTTATTTTTTTTTAATATTAGCTTTAAAAGCCTATTGGTTAACGAAATACAGAACAAAAATATGATAAACGTTGATTTATAGCACGTAGTTTTGCAACAGCGCTATCTATGCTTGTGAAACATGTAATATTGCATTGAAGGCATTTGAAGAAAAGGTTTCTTTATAGTCATATTAAATGTTCTGTACACGGTTTGAGGCGCCAAGCCAATGTGGTTCCTGATATAGTTTACGGTAGTCAGTGTTATGCACCACTGAGTAAACCCTAGATCTGTAGGGATTTTACTGTAATCATTCACGATGAGCTGTTAAAATTCAATTTAGGCCTACGCCTGTATCATGGCTCTGCCGGTTTTACCTGGTTTTTTCTTTTAAATACAGCCACGTTGAGCTGAAAGGCACATCCGCTCAGCAACGCATTTGATCAGTTACATTTTGTGCGGAAAAAAGTAAATAAGGTCAAAACCTATCCCTGGTCGAGGTGAATTTATTACCTGGCCAGCTAAGCTCGATTAAGGCTCGGAAACCGACAATGAGCATCTCGAAATAGACAATTGTCAACACTTCTGTCTCTGAAATGACCGTAACGTAATACAGACCAAACCAAACTAACATACCCTGTACTAATCCAAATGAAAACAGCCTAACATAACAGAAATTAATCTAAAGCAGACTAAATACCGCTAACAAAATATAACATATCGTAACCTAACTCAGCCCAGCGTAATTTAACAGAGTTTAAACCAAAACCATTCCAAGATAACCTAACATAAACGAATAAAAATCAGCACAACCCAACACAGTCCAACGTAAGCCAATATAACCAAACCAAAGCAAAGAAAACATCTCAACAAAACAAACGAAACGAACCAAACGCAAGTTAATGTAATATAACTCAACCTAAAATAAAATAGAATATAAAATAACACTGCATAACACACCACAGACTAATCGACCTAACCTAACGTAGTGTAACGTTACCTAACCAAACCTAACCTACCCAAATCCAATCTTAGTGGAACTAGAAAATCTCGCTAATCTAGCCTAAGTCGCCAGAGTCCTACATACTAGTCGCCCAAATCGGTAGATCGCCACGACTCCTCATGTTTGTAGCTGTAATTAACACTGTGGTCGCCCAGGTCTGCACTATCGCCTTGAACGCCACGGGCACCATGGTCGTGAGGTCGCCACGGTGCCTATTCTCAGTAGTACTGCTTGTACTCTGCTAATATTTAATACTTCAATTCACCATTGCGAAGATCGGTTTGTTAACGCTGTTTATGCTGGGAATCATATGAAACAAAGCGAACGTGCAGGTTTCATAAGGAGCTGCGAACATATTTTCAAGATGTCTGTTCTAGGAAGTTAGTGCGGCTAGCACAGTACATGGTCTGCTGTGCTACCATGCCCTAATCTGCATTCTTTAATCTAGTTTATCTTTACTTAACAAGACTTTTACTGCTATGTACGACTCCTTTGATCCTCCCAGGAACTTCCGTCTTCTCGAAGTTCTTCCTGAACAACAAGGCAGCGACTTCGGGAGGAAAACAGAAGCAGTGGATTAAACTTCCGTCACTCCCTGTCTTGTTACAGTGACTGGGGCCTTGTTGCTACTTGGAATATTTCTGAAGACGCTTTTGACGGAAAGCAAACCCACTCAACCGTTTCGAATCTTGCAAAGTAGATTATATCCCATATACGAGCGTTTGAATTAAGCAACGCCAGGGATCGTACCAGAACGTGAGAGCGAACATAAGCTGTACAGCATAATGCCTCGTTTCAAACCGGATGATCTGACCTCTTTGTGGAAGCACTACCCCATTATAACATATACAGGTTCGCCGAGTAATGTTTTAAGGCGCGCGTATCTGAAAGATAAATTTAACTCCACGTTTTATCCATCGGTGTCGCTCGGGAAACAAAGTAGACAGGGCGTGTTCATCCTCCAGGCTTTCCGGACACTAGAACATATAGAAAATTACAAAACTGCGTACCTTTACAAATATACACACGTACCAACCCAGAACACAAACATTGACATCTTTACCATCGTGAGAACCTTATCTGAGGTTGGGTTCATGGATAGAGGTGAAAAATTGCGTGATATTAACTAATAATCCAATTAAATGACTGTACTTAATAAACGATTTGTTTTTGTTGTTTTTTTAGCCAACTCTCGCTTCGTGTTCCCCATTGCTACTTTAAAGTGGTTACATTCAGTGGCGACACATCCTAGTCACACTGTAGTAATCGTTTTTCAGGTTTTTAATACGATTCAAAATGGAGTTTACGTTGTAAGGACGGAAACATTTAGAGGCTGCTGGTTGGGACGAATGGGGCCAGCATAGTCTTGCATCAAGGAGACCGAGTTCCCGTTTATGTTTACCGGGCAATTAAAGTTCTAAGAGATCGTCATGGCGCATTATTTCCTCCGCTGTTGGCCATCCTCTTAGCCGCCGGCTTCATTCGTCGTTGCAGTAGGGTATGATGATTATTCCTTTTGACTTGAAAGTACTAGAAGCGAAGTAACGCGGGAATTTTAACATTGCATAACGAGGAGTTTTATAATATCTTTTTTTACCTTGTAACCTCAGTCACTTTTTGTTAGTTTCCTCTGTTTGGTTCTCTATTCCGCTGGTTAAGGAATTTCCTGCTTTTGTGATACTACGGTGCTATTTAACATGTTCACGGAATTCCGAGGGAGTTGAATACAGTCTGCATCCTCACACACACTTTTCTCCAAGATGCGTTTTAATATTATCCTCTCATGTAGGTCTCTGATCTTTCCCACACTTGTTACTGATACACATCTTAATATATGTGGTATTTAGTTGTGTTTGTAACACCAGTTACCAATAAGAGCTTTGTTTTCGTTTTATTTCAGGTAAGATCCAGAGCTTAAGAGGTTTGGAATTAGCTTGCAATCTTCATCATTTTGAGCGCAATAACGATAAACCTTCATACGTAGCGAACAGATGGAAAGGGGTTAACGCACCTTCATGGTAAGTAACGAGTTGTTTTATTGGGTGTCATGTGTAGTTATTTTAAAGTCTTTTTTTTTGCGGATATCACATTCCTTAAAGTAACACGGACAGTTAGATTGAAGCGGGTAATCTTGATAAAATTGTAACACTATAGTTCTTCCACTGTACGTGACAAACTGTCACTCACCCGCCTTCCTCTTAGAATACTACAGTAGTTTCTGCACCACTTACATGCCACTTGTCTGACCTCTACTCAAGTATGCCCTTCACAGTCGCTCAAGAGATGGTTTACTTCAATGAGAGGGCGGGCAAGAGGCCATTATGAACGTCGTCAGAAGGGAAGAACTGCTAAAGAGGAGGCATCCAAAAACGGCGTCAAACGCAAACACAAACAATGAATTACCTTTACCACTCAAAGAGACGCTACAATCCAGAGGCTTCGTTCGTAATGTCTCTACTGGGAATTTCCGTCACAGCTTTTGCAGTTTGAAGTAAAGAGAAAGTGAACAGAGAGAGGAAAAGAAACGAATGAAAAAGTAAAAGAAAGCGAAACAAAGGAAAGAATCACATTTGCTCGTTTCAGTAACTTGTAAGAGTTCGGCAATACTGGTGTAAATGCAACCTGAAGGGGATAAAGAAAATTGAGGAAATAAGGACGCAATAGTCTTGCTTTGAAGTTATATAGTCGGCGAGAGTGAGCTTTAAAAGTTGAAAACTTCAATTGAAGAAAAATCCCTGGCCACACGAACTGCCCTTACTGCAGCAAAAAGCAAGAGAGGAAAACCCCGGACCGCTTATTCGTTGTTTGCGCGATGTGTTGTCGCAATCGATTGCCTGGTTAATTGACAAAGCTGTTCAAACTGCTGAGGTAAAATGATTTGGTATTAGATGACAAGTTTCGAAAATCTCATTGATGATTTTCAGTTGTTTTTAGTTTCGACATTAATTTTGTCATTCAAATACGTAGTCGCTTCGTGATAGAAGGATCTGAATAACAAAATATAAATTTGTTGATTATAAAGCGAGATCGAGAGGGAAGAATATAAGAACTTAGAGAGGGGAATGATAATAAAAGTAGGAAAGGAAACGAAAAGGACAGGAGATAAAAAGAAACGAAGGACTAATTTATTTCATTATTTTTCCCCAAATAAAATCATGCTTATTTATTTCTGTGTCAGCGACACATTTACGTTATCTTTTGCGGGATGATAATTTAAATAATGGCTACTTGTTTCGAAAGATAATAAGTGCACATTGCTAAGAAGGGTACCACAGTAAGTTTCTGAAGTAGAATGTTAAATAACGAGGAACTTCTTCGGGGCTCCATAATAATGGAAGTAGTTCGTTTTGTCTGAAACTTTTGTCAGTATATGAAAAAAACTATTTTATATTTTCTTATAAAGACTTTTTGTTTAATCGAAGTTCTGTTTCTGAGAGGTTTCACTGCAGCCAATTGTTCATAAAGAAATAGCCCTTCCTCCAGATGCTCTTCTGATGTGGCAGACTGCTTGCTTTCTGTCGGCCTGTTATGGGAGGATTAAAACATATTTTCTTTCCCTCCACTTTACATCACTCCCAACTTTAATACCAGCCACCGCCCTCTGTGCATGTCTCGTCCCATTTGCTAAAAATGAAAGCTCTTCTTAAAAGAGTTCTGAGGTAGAACGATTCCCGAGGGGAAAATTTTTAGAAACAGAAAGTTGCCGTCTTCACTTTCTGGACCCCCTTTCATGAAATAATAGTTTGTTTTAGTAAAGCTCAGTTTGTGCTGTATTTTAAATCTTTTTCTCAGCAAATCGGAATCGATGCCATTACTTAATATCCTTATAAGGTGATACAGGTTAATTAAAATGGATGAAGTTGTAATGGACAGTGTAAACAATGTAAATTTTAAGATGTAGAATGCGTAACACTCACTGGGTGGTATCAAAATGGAACGTTACTTGGTGACGTCAAGTTTAAAGGAAAAAATAGAGAAATCAATCCATTTGTTATGAATATGTGGAGCAGTAGCCATAACGAGCATTTTAGCCCTTTGTTCTATGTGGATGTGAAACTAGATATCTGGTTTCTATGGAAGATGATTTATTATAAGTGTATGAAAAAAATTGCTCACGTGAATATCTTAACATTTAAGTTGTTACGTTCCATTAACCTACAACCATAATTTGCAGGACGTTACCCATCACACCTCTTACGTTGTTTTGACTGCAGATTCAGCAGCCCATTGCCTGAAAGGTCGAGCGAACACCGTTAAGGGCCCATCTACGTCTGACTGCCTATCTCGTTTCCCTGGGAACTAGGCAACCCGCATGACCCTTATTATAAGAAATTTGATGTGAGTGTAGTTTAGTATACGCGACGCAAATCTGTCACGGCCAATGCAGTACGATCTAAAACGAGGGGGGGGGATCTAACAATTCCCCGTTGTGATTATCATCATGATGGTGTTTTCCAGTTTCAGTACAGTGTGGAGACAACCGTTAAGAAGACACGTCAGAAGTTTAACGAAAATGTTTTAAGAACTGTATGTGTGCGATCAATTAACTGAGGCGATGCAACACAGTAAATTGTCCCTACCTCCAGTCCCCTCCCACCCTCCCTATGCTGTTGTGGCTGAGGTTCGTGCTAATTAGTTAGACGAAACCCCCACAACCCCCACCAACTGTTCGTTGCTGTTCCCGTGCTTGCCTGATCCTCCGGCATTCTGTGTTGTGAAACGTTAATCAGTCTGGAATTGAAATGGGTTCACGCGGCTAGTCGAGCTGTGAGGGAGGGATAATGGGGTAAAGTAGGGGCAAGTTTCCATTATTCATTTGCACCCAGTACCTTCTGCTTTGCGGGTTGCAGCTACGTCAACAATTCGGAAGGGACTCGTGACTGCCCATGCGTGGAATTTCTGATGTTGCAGTGCAAGAAGGAACATAAAACTGTTATGCACCGATGTGTAAGCCTCCGATTCAGTAAACATCGTGGTTCTGACGTCGTGTGAAATTGTAGGTAAACACCAACGTTTTGGAGAAACGTACCGTCTCCGTTTTCAGGGCTGAAGATGGATACGTTTTAACTTCCAGGTTTTAAGATGGAGGCAGGAAGGAAGTTAGGCCGGGATGGAGAGAACAGCATAATGAGGAATTTTATTAGTCGATTTTTGTCTTCTGGGTTGTAATGCTGCGTGGTACCAGTAGTCCTCCGAAACCATCTTATGTAGCTAAAAGCAATGCTTTTACGCACAATTTGAGCTTGGCTGTGTGGCCGTATTTTTATTGAAGTGATTTCCAATCGCTTAATGCCTCGGCACTGGAGTGGGATGATGACGTCCTGCTAACTAGCAATTCGTTTTGTAATTCTGGCTTTGAATTTCATCTCACAAAACAGCAATCATGGACGATGAGTGTTAACCGGAAGAGTTGTCTCTAGTTACCCTGATAATTGAAAACGAAATACGTTCTAATGTTCAACAAGAAATGGACAGAAAAAAAGCCTGCATGTTGTAAGACCAATTTTATACCGTGACAGCACAAAAGGTTTTGCTTTCGCTATCTCGGCCCCGGAGGCCAACACCCTGTATCCTATGAAAATTGTGTTCCATATGCGTTTTTGTGGTTGGCATGACAACCTCGAAGCCGTCTGCGACATCCTATACGTCTCTAACCAATTCTCAAATTATACTCGGTATGCGGCCCCAAGTATCCCACTGTTTAATAAGTGTTGAATTTGAGTCATGAAGGGAAATGCTGCAGATTCTTAAGGTGGCCGGATGTGGTCAATTTAAACATCAAACATTCTGACCATTGTTTGTCAATTGAGTTTTGAAATATCATTTTCTGGTCATATTTCTTGCAGCGTTCTCACTTAAAGTTTTGACTCCTGCCATCGAGTCTGCCGATAATTCGGCTGGCTGGCATTATCTTCATTCACCGCCTCATGCAAATAACGCCCAGTGAAACTACACTAAATCGCAAGTAACTTAGATACGGGTCTGCTGTACTTCGGTCGGTATCTGCTCCCAGCAGGACTACCATTCTCGCCCCATAACCCTGTCCTCCATCTCTCCTGCCCCAGCTGTAATCTCAATCCACCCGCTTCTGTAAAGAACAGCTCTCAATTTTGGGCTGCGTGGTTTATATTAATTAAAATATCAGCGCGGCAGAAGGATCGGATTAAGCGAACGAGAGCCACTCAGCGGCTCTTATAGCGTCCCGAATGCGCAGTTGTCATAAAAATATTTAGCCTGAGATATGGATACATCCAGTACTATTATTATTCAACATCTGTGACACTAAACCAAATATCATACGAATTGTGTTCTCTTCTATCCGCTTTGAGTGAATGTTAGGATTGGTTTTGGGGTAGGGGGCTGGAAGGGAAAGGGGTGGCAGCTGGACAAATGGAAATGATACTAGAAACCGCAATACCACGTTATTCCATTAGCCATGACTATCATCACCAAATTTACTGATGAAACTTTGTCAGGTGTATCAAAATTCTGTGACCTGTTCTGAATGAAAAATAGATTCATGGAACATTATATTGCGAAGCTGATAGTTTCTAAGTTTGGTCACGAAGGTAATTAATAGCATAGTAGTTTTTGTGATTTATACGCTATTTTGGTCAGCCATATTATGAATATTAAAAATAAAATTTTGGTGCATACGCTGGATTTTTTATGCCTTACTTTTTCTAACTTGACCGTAATTTTACATTTACTCTCTTGTGTTCTAATCCATTTTGTAAGGCAGCTGCAGACAAACCGTAAAGTACATCTGTACTTTTATTATAGTGGAAGCAGGTAAACTGAAATATTAGCTTAAGTTTGGGGGGGGGTGCTTTAATGAGATTGTGGCGGAGAGTCATGGAACGTTTTCCTCCCAGAGGGTCCTGACTGATTTCGCAATTGCGTGCACAAGAGACTGTCACGCGGATTATTTTTTATATTGCTGTGCACAAAGCGGACCAGCTGACGTGGTCCTGGTAGCGGGATCTTAAGCTGTGCTCAGAACGAATAAAATTATTACAGCGCTCTTGGCCGAAATGGCAGTTTACCGTTAGTCTGTTTAATGCGTTAAAATTTACTTTAAAAAATAAGAACTTCTGAGTAAAAAAAAAAGTCGCGTCTGTACTTCGGTGGCAGGTCTGCTTTCGAACACAGGACCTTGACGAGAAATTCAGAGCTGAGGAGGAAGTAACAGGAGGTTGGAGAAAATGGCACAATGAACAATTGTAGAACTTATACTATTCGCCAGTGCATTATAGTACCTTAAGCGCTGAAACCATTCGATAGCCATGGGCAGGGTTGGGGGAATAATATTTATACTTATGTTAGAGAAATTTTGACTGGACTCATCAGGTTCAGGGACCAGTGACGGGTTACGGTGAACACGATAATGCACGTGAAGGTTTCATAAAAGGCGTGTAATTTCTCGAGTTGGGGGTTCCTTCTACCAAGGAGTTAGTTAGAGTTACTTGAAGAACTTAGTTACTTTCATTTAACAAAATTAGAAGATTGTCATATAACAGAGGATTTGTCTTTG
Organism: Zootermopsis nevadensis; assembly: GCF_977971745.1. NCBI lineage: Eukaryota > Metazoa > Arthropoda > Insecta > Blattodea > Termopsidae > Zootermopsis > Zootermopsis nevadensis. The sequence goes on from NW_028259177.1 coordinate 591,127, forward strand.
ATCATAGAATGTATTTCAGTATACGATTTTTTTAGGTTTTTGGTGGGATAGTTGACTATCACAGTGATATAATGTAACATATAACGTAACCCCATTTATCGTATCCAGTTATCCTAAATTACGTAGGATATTATGAAAGCTACTGATCTTTTTTTGCGTCGTGTGTGCTATCGAGCGTCTCGCAAGCTGTGCTACACGAGGTGTCTGGGAGTTTGCAAATCCAAAGTCGCTTCGGTGTTATTTTAAATAGGTTTTTGTATGGAAACCTCTCACAAAGGAGTGTGAATCGAGTGGGATTCACACGCAGTGCGTTGTGGCGTAATGTTCTTGTGCTCACAACTGACACCCTGCCAGACTGCGGAAACAGATTTTTCGCGGAACAATGACTGAAGACTCATATCCTCCAACGTTTCCTCTTATACCTTCAAAGTGTTTATTTTTTCTCTTTTTTTCGTGCATGTGGAGTGAAAGGATATTGGACAAGTCTGGAATCCTGACTAGTGGAGCGGAAATATTGTTTGAAAACTGCTGGAACTTAAAAAAGAATGTTCCTTTGCCTTTTCCAGGATTTTATTGCTATTAAGGCACATAGTTCTGCATTAAGTTAGGGAGCATACCGAAATATGCCACAGGACTTTTCAGTTCGTTTATCCAACTTCTGAAAGTCGTGAAATTTCTTATACTTGTTGATCGCGGCATGATGACATTGAAATGATTAAAAGACGGACATTTTTTAAGGATGTGTATAGAAAAATAAGAGTTGGTAAATAAAAAAGGTTTTCTTAAAAAAACGTGGCAAATACTGAAGAAGGAAGATTAAGATGAGGGTATAAACAATCTTATTTGCTCTTAGAGTCAGGAGCAACGTAGTTTGTTGGTTAGTTAGTTAAATGAGTGTGTCTGTTGACGATACATGGATGTACTGGGGATACTGGGAACGACCCGTTCTTCAAGTGTCTGAGCACTGCGGGTCCCAACTTTTCGTTGGCTCTATCTATCGACATTCGGTAGGACTCCTTGGACGAGGGATCGGCCCGTCGCAAGGCCTCTACCTGTACACAGGACAGCACAACACAGAAAAACATCCATGGCTTGAGTGGGATTCGAACCCACGGTCCCAGCGGCACAAGGCCCACGCCTCAGATCGCGCGGCTACTGCGAACCCCACATGGATGTAGGATTTGTTTTATTACATGCGTGTTGTAGCCACTGAAGGAAGTTATAAGTACGCAGTATCAGATGTTACCTTCGTGGCTACTTGCCCCTTCATGATGATCGTTTAGTGGGTTCAGAATCCGGATGCTTAAATGTCAGTTGTGCCTTTAATCACCATTCTCATTTACTTCTACATGTAACCTTGATGTTATGAGGAGAAAAGTCCCGTTACAGGTGACCATATGGTGACTTCAGGGTCGACGGCGGATGATGTCATAAAATATTGTAGACAAAATCAATTTACATTGGCGTTTTTCCAAAACATGCTCATTTTCCCTTCAGATTAGAGAATGTGTATTGTCTAGGAATATGGATCTTCGTTGGATATTATCTGTATCAAGCGAACATTTTTATTTTACGACTCCAAAATCAGGACCACACCGCTTCTTTTATCGGCCTGGCTGTTGTTATTTTAAACTAATCATAAAACTTTTTCGAATTTTTAAACGCCAATATTGGAAAATGCTTTATATGCATTGAATGTTAAAGGGAGGAGACATTTCTCCTCTGTTTCAGTTTTTGTTTGAATGTTTGAATAATTTGTGATAATTACAGGTTATAATTTCTATCTTTTGGCAGTGGAATTTATGGTCACGGTTTTACATAGATCATCAGTACTTTCGTTTTAATTATTGTGAGGGAAAGTGTTGGGTATTCAAAAGTTAGATTCAGTCTCAATGTTGGTTGTTAAAAATTTGCTTTCAATATCGAAATAACTGACATACCCCTGAAATTTTCTGCGTTTTCGCCGAGTTTTAATGAAAGGTCTGTGTGAAATTTCCCGTTAAATGCCATTTCACATCAGCACATTTACTTTATTTATTTTATTTTATTTTATTCAAATTTGTATTCCTAAGTGTAAATAGGCCTGTACTATCCAAGAGGACATCCGTATGTCTGTAGTAAAGTAATGTAGGGCGAGGATGGATAAAACCGCGCCCACTACATGGAAGTCTACTCGCCTTTATTTCTTATCCTTTGAAGGTAGATATGCTCCATCGAAAGGAACTCGCAGACTTAAGATAATCTCAAAGATTAGACTAAGAGCATGCTCAAGCCGGGTTGCAGCATTAAATAAAAGGGGGAAAACCCCCGTATCATCCCGTCAGTTTCATTTCAGTCTCGGAAGTAATCACATCTTGAGCATGTATTTCGTAATTCACGTGGATTTCGTTTCAACCTGATAAAAAAAGACAATGACCTGTTTTCTCTTAATTATTCATGTCAAGTGAATCAGAACTAATGTATTTGACCGGCTTGTTTTCAGGGCTGGATATACGCCAATGTATTTGTTGTACTTCTTGAATTAAATTGGCATGTATCGTTAGCTATAATTCTAGCTAATACACTAGCAAATAAATAACGAATAGGGCAAACGTAAAAAGTGCCTTTTGTCTCAAACTATTAGAGGCATATAGGGAGCGTCGAGGCAAAGCGCCACATCATTTTATGTCGCGGCGTTAGGTGGATATGAGCGATTAGCTTCGTTCTGTCGCCGCTTTACTCCAGGAGAAAGACCCGCCGTGACCCCTGAGGTCACCATAGCTAGGCAAGGCATGCTTTAGCTAGAAGATGGTCAGTCTACTGACACAGCTATCTTAGGTAATAAATATATACAAATAACAGAGTCTTCGTATGTGTATAATCACGAGTACGCAGAATGATGTAACTTATAGAGTGTACAGTGGTAATTTTAAGTGACTACGTCTTATTCGTACACCCTAAGCAAAAGAAAGTGGGCGTAGGTTGTTATAGAACTGAACATGGATTTCGAATTATACTGACTTATTTTTTAAATCTGTGTATCGGAAATTCATTCTTGCAAGTAACAACGTATTACCCTTCCCGTAAGTTCTCGTAAGAATTTATGATATCTACTATTACGTGAATTTTTTTAATCCAGGCCTTTGTTGTGACAATAATAGAAGCTGTAAATTCGTTGTAGTAAAGCCAATATTTCTTTTTCTGTTCACAATTCTACTCTTAATTTCTTCGACATTGCTTAAAGGTCTCTCTCTGTTTACATTTTTGATTGACATTGTCATTATCATACACATTTTTCCTAAGATGCACTGCCAGAGTCAGGTTTTCATGGTCGTGGCACTGGTTGGACACATGTATGGTGGTTTATGAACGTACCACTTGCATCATCAGGTAAATCGTTCACGCGAAACGTTGTTAATCAAACACTAGACGACATTTCGGCCCGGAAGACCTCGATCGATGGCTTCACCACCGTAGAAACCTCAAATCCGTGTTCGCCACAAGCGACATTGTCTTCTGTCCAATTTTCATTAAGATACGTCTGTTATTTCAAAATCTACTAGTAGCGGACAGGCACATGTAGGTGGCACCATAGGTCTCTTTTTTTTCTTACGCTCGGTAAGAGACTCTGGAACCCATGGGTTTGAGGCTCTTTTAGCTGTCATATTGAAAGGTCCTCTGATACGTTATTGCTGTCAGATTTTGTTCCATCACGAATGATAACGCGTTGTTTCCGTATGGATCGTTCCATATGGACCAGCGTTGTTTCTGGGCTCGCTAAACCAACTGTTATACTTTGTAGATACGATATCTGCTTCCTCTCTATTAGTTTTAATTTCTTTTTTTCTTTTGTATGCTTTTATGAATGGAGTAAAGCCACACCCTTTTACAAGACATTATTGTGTGTGTAGTTCCAAATCTATCCTCTCAGTTTGTAAGATGTTGGAACAAGATTGTTAAGCAAGTTTGTTCTTGAAACCTCGCCAGAATGTAATTCTTGGTTCTGCCTTCTTTACTTCACGGAAAAGGCTGCCGCTTTGAATAAGAAATATGTATAATCCACAGCAACATATTTTGTTCCAAATTAAGACTTGATCTAGTCATTTTAGTTGTTTATGAAATTGATCTTCAACACAGTCCCTTAGGTTTAATGCTATTTTTGAAAGAAATAAAATCCTCCTAGACATATGATCTAGCACAGCTCAACAACTTTGAACCGAAATACTGAAAAGTCACGCGGCATTCGAAAGCAACTTATTTCGTATGGATCTGAAATGTTCTGGGAAAATGTATTTTGAGTGCGTTTGAGAGCAAGATGCTGAGAAAGATATTTTAGACATACGTGAAATACTGACGCTCTGTGTTCAGTGTTGGACAACGGAAATAATGCGACAACTGAGTGGAACCGACGGGACAGGGTGCGAAGTGTCTCCCCGTCGTTTAACCCTTTACACCACTTTGTATCTTTTAACTTCGTATTTTAGTTGTGTCGTTGTTGTCTTCTTCTGCCAATTCTTGTACTTTTACGACTTTAAGAGACGAGATAAGTTGAAAACTACCCTTAATAGAAATAAATACAACGTAACTACCCACTACAGTAGGCTATACGTCTATCGTCGAAATGTGAAACAAATGTTTTAAGGGCTATCTCAGTGTAGGTCCGTCTGTTACTTTCTCATTCGCTTTAGTTTATGTTTATTTTTCTGTTTACACAGTTGGTAAACAAATAGTGTTAGTTACTCACGTGAAAAGCCGTTGGAAGCAAAGGGAAATTTATTTCTTTAATATTTGCTGCCATCGTCACAATTAGTAACTCAATGGAAGAGAGTGCTGATAGTCGCTCAGGAGTCAAGAAATTTTAAAATCTTGTAACATTTCGTTGATGATACTTTAAGTAGTGTTTATGTCACCGTGTTCCACTTATTTCGGCATTGGAAGTATTTTTTAAATGGGTTTCCTCATGTTCGAGTTTTCCCAACAGATTCCATAAATCATCCCTTTTAGTTTTTAAAGGGCAAATCTCAATACACACGATTCTTACTGCCACTTATATTGCTTTACATTTAAATATTACAGTACAGTCTGCTGTAACAAACTGGAGTACTGGGAACTCGCTTAAAGTGCAGTAATTAGTGTATTAAAAGTTATTACCGAGCAGCTGTTTAAAGTGTGTAACTGCCTAAGGCTGAAAAGAGTTTACCTCCATCGAAGCCGTGTTTAACCGGACATATTGGATTTATGACATCCATAACCAGAATATGGAAGAATGTGTGTATGCGGACACACTGTATTCTAAATATTTGGTGGAGAAAGGTAATGAAGAAGGAACACATGCGACTTATTGTTGGGTCCATACCCGATTCTTTTCCGGAACCAAGTATCGATGTCGCGTGTAATTCTCTTAAAGTGGATGTGACAACATTGGTTGTTTCAGGTTGTGGAGAAACGGTATTATATTTGATGTGTTTTACGAGGTGCGATCGGAAAGTTTTAAGACTGTGTCAATACGAGCTTCTGCCGCTAGCGGGTGCGGCCTACATTCATAGTGAATCAGTGTGCCAGCCGGCATCATCGAATTAGCATTTGTTTCTTAGTTACGGGCGTTTTGGTAGTGCATTACACCGACCCTCCTGCGATTTCGGAATGGCGGATTTTCACGAACAAATCAAATTTTTCCAAAGACTCGCCAAAACGGCTACGAAAACTTATGAAATGCTAAAGCAAGCATTTGGGGAGTCCGCAATGGGTCGTGCACAAACTTTTGTGTGGCATTCACGTTTTAAAAATGGCCGATCCTCTGTCGATGATGACGAGCGTTCTGGACGACCATCTTCGAGCACAACGCCCGAAAATGTTACGAAGATTCGGCAGGCCATTCACGAAGATCGACGTCGTACCACCAACGACTTGTGCGACATTGTTGGGATAGGCTATGGGACCTGTCAGCTGATTCTAAAGGAAGAACTCCACATGCGACGCATCATGACAACGCGCCAGCGCACACCGCCCTCAAAGTTCGGCAGTTTTTGGCCTCAAACACCATGGCCGTCATCTCGCACCCTCCTTATTCGCCGGATTTAGCTCCGTGTGACTTCTTCCTCTTGCCAAAGATGAAAATTCAGCTAAAGGGAAGGAGATTTGAGACGATAGAAGAGATTCAGGAAGAATCGCAGATGGTGCTTGACAGGCTGACAAAGAAAGATTTCCAGGGATGCTTCCAGGCTTGGCAGCGGCGCTGGGATCGTTGTGTTCACTCCCAGGGGAACTACTTCGAGGGTGATGGATGAATTTAATACCTGAGATAAGTGTACGGGTTTTTATAGGCGCAGTCTAGAAACTTTCCGATCGCACCTCGTATATTTTAAGACCTCTTATGCTTTTAAAGTGATCGACGCGAACTATGGCTGCTGTTTTGGACACTTCTGGGCACCTACTTGTGCCACCCGCTTTCCTTCGTACAGGCCACTTCACTTACGTCACTTTCATGTCTCTCCAATGACAGTTCAGTCGAGTCTGTTTATGTTTATTGGTTTGTTATACCGAGTTGTCACTTTATTTCTGCGGTGGGCATATTGAAAGTGTTTTATTCTATAACTTATTCTGAAAACTTTCTTGCATCTTGGAAGTAGTAGGTATGTATTTCTGTACAACCGGCTGGAATGTTTTTAGTATCAAGTGTTAGAAGCTGAGAAGCAGTGCTTTCTCCATCCTCCCTACCCACATTAACCTCATGGGGGATGAGGAAAGAGACAATCTTTGTCGTTAGCTGCCTGCAACTATCTTACATTGAGTTCATTGTAGAAACTGTACCCGTGCTTTAAGATTTAAATGAGTTTGCCGTGACTGGGGTAATGCTATTCTCTATTATGTAGAGTAATTCCCTTGTCTGTATCATGCAAGATCTTTATTGAGCACAGTAGCATTTGTGTGGGTTACAGACTCCCATTGTATTGCAGCAGCTGTCAAAGTGACTATTGCCAACATTTGCAAAGGGCCACTGATTGCACCATGCTGTTGGATCAGGGAATGCTCGTAATCCCAAAGGGCCCGGCATCGTCTAGAAATTGAAACCGTCTGAGGAAGCCATTGGCCTGGCAGAATTACTTGTTTGAGGCGCAACTTCATTACGTTAAGTGTATTACTGCGGTTGGCTTAGTCTCCTAATTATTTTATCTTTGATAGCTGACGTTTACGTGAAGCAAGTCACGTACATTTTATTACGCCAGCAAAGATTGATAATGAGTGCTTTCAAACAAATTATTAATACAGATACCCTTTTCATGCTAGCTCGGTATAATGTTGTCCTAGAGAAATTTCTCGATTCCGCCTATCTGTCTGTCTCTCTAGTGATATTTTTTTGAGAAGTTTTCTAAATAAGAACAAATAAATATATCTTGGCTCTGTCCTGCGTTCTACATCTCCAACTCATCTTATTTTATTTAATTATCCCAGAGATAGGAACAAAGTTTGGCGGTTATGTGGATTGGATTTATCTAGCTCACAATAAGGTACATTATAGGAATGTTATCAACACAGTAATGACTCCTGGGACTTCATAAAAAGCGAGGATTTTTTCTAGCTGAGCGACTGTCAGCTTATTAAGCACTCTTTACATAGCAAGGGAATCAAAATGCCATGTTATTGGAGCCTTCACTTTCTTCACTTGTTCAGTTATTTCGAAGTGTAGAAATTTCCCTTTCCATAGCTTACCTTCCACATTCATCATTGTTTTGCAGGAGTAACTGGAATTCTATGTAATTCCAGGCATCGATTAGAAGGAGGGCAGCGAGCGAGTTCGTTTCGTAATACAAAAGGCAGTAATTCCGAGGAGACGAATAAGCTCATCCACACACAGCAATGTGAAACAGTAATTATACATCCTGGAAACTAGTAGTATTCCGATGAAAATGCAATCCCCCTAAATCCTCTATGCTTGATGAAACAAAATATCCCCGCTTTTTACACTTCGTTTTACATGTATTGGTTTTATTTGAAGATTGATCACGTGCTTTAAAGTTAATTTACAACAATCTGCCAATGGCGCATTCAGTATTTTGGAGATATTTCTAATAGGTTCGTCACGAAAGGAAAATATGTAACAAAGTCGTAATATTATTTAACTTTCATATAGAGGAATAAATAATTATGTTTTATTTTATCAAAATACTTGTAGGTCCTATACCTATTCGGTCTCCGAAACGTCTATCATAGGAACTTAAGTAATTACGGCCCGGATTCATGTCATGAGTTGAGTGAATTCTGTCAAGCGTTGACGGGACTCCTAGCGGGCAGTTCACTTTGCCCATTTATCATCTTTCTCGTAAGGACACAACTTTGAGTACTCAGGTTTCGCAGGAAAATTGTCACTCCTTGAAACCACGACTGTTATTAGGGGTGCTACGTATTTAACGCTTCCACAATTTGACACCTTTGCGGTTTGTACTTTGACGTACCAAATAAAGAGAGGTTGGGGTCAGGACAAATAGATTACTTTTGCGACTAGACGTAAGAAATACTAGACAACAACACATAATGAGGGGCTACACGATTTGTACTCAGTCTAAAAGTGTGGGGTTCCGAAATATGTTGCAAGTATCAGGACAATTGAAAAATGGTTATATAGTTTTGATCACGAAGCTTGTAACGGGAAATCGTGGGTGAACTAGCCGTAAATGGGAGTTGGATACAGCAGTCCCTTCACGCCAATCCGCGGTGGTTACGTCCCTGAAAAATACCGCGGTTTGAATGACCAATGTCTTGTGAGATAATGATGCTTATGGGAATACCTTGAACTAGCAACAATCTGATTTACTTCTTCACAAGAAAGTATCTTGTCCTTGGCTGGGTTGCTTGGATTCTCAGAATGTTAAACATACGATTACAAGTTGTTTTTACATGCAGTCCTTCATAAACCATGAAAGTGCCTTCTGTCAATAAAGAAATAGTACAAAATAATAAATTTCAATACCTACTTAAGCTCTGTCAACAAGGGTATTATAATGACAGATGTCAAAACAATTTTAAAATGTATTTTGTTTTAAGTTTCTCACATACTTAAATTGCTGACTTTGGCAGATATAAGGCTACAACGATTTCAGTATACTGTGGCTTATTGTTAAAATTTTAACTGGAGATCTGTGAAATTGTGTAGAGGTTTTATGGCCTTAACGCTATACTAAGAGAAAACTATTGTAGTGTTGTCATTTTGAAATAGCCAAGTTGTTTCTTTAAGAACGCAAATAAAAATTAAGGGACTGTATTTTCATACTTCTTGTTACGTATTTGTTATGAAATGAAACTCTGTTGGCTTTCTTAATATGTAGTCGCATTTGAAATACAGAAGTCGACTTTCCTTTCATTTCAATTTTTGTACATGAATGTAATTCACTTAACGTTTGTGTAGTTATAAGCCGTGGCAGGGGGATGGAAGGAGCCAATCATTTCGTACTTTGCTTCGAGTGGCGGCGGGAATAAAGTGCAAATCCCTTATCTTTCTTCTTTTTTTGTGACTACTTTTCTTGTCACGTCTTAAATTCTGTTTCGCTGCTTCATCCTTGCTTCTTGTTGAGCTCATTTCTTACAGCTACAAATAAAGACGGGCAATTCTTCTGAAGGCGCAACGCCCCTTCCCCCCCCCCCCCTACTGCGTTATCAGTAAGATGGTTAGAAGATCAGTCCTCTACTTTATTTAGTTGGTACCAATATCTCTCATCCAGTTTGCCAACTCTTACACAGATGCTCGGCTGTAAGACAGTATTCGTAACATGACGTAATAAACATTCTTACTAAAAGTTGTGCATGGGAAGACCTAATAGTAAATTGAAATACTATTTTTCTTCATCGCACACTGGAGAATATGAAAAGTACAGAACATATATTCAGACTCTTGTCACCAGTCTGTTTGCTTCGTTATAAGTCGCCCTATACAAAGGACCGATTTCCTGGCATTTACTAGAGGCCAGAACAACTTGGATACCGGCGGAGGAAGCTGGTGTGACACATGAAAAGTTGATGAAGCGATTTACACCTTGAATTACAAAAGCTGCGCAGAATACAACGTTTATACGAGCAGCTTCAGAGACTTTCTGTTTTTAAAATAGTCTACCTATGTCAGTTCGGGGCCTATGATTTTGGTTTGCAAGCTTAATGAGGTGGAGGTTCTTGGAGCCTGTTATTTTTCCCTCGCATGAATATGTTATAACAATTTATATTTTTGCATTTACGGAATACGTATTTAATTCCTACCGCATATATTAATTTTTAATACCTTGTAATCTACATGTAGTACATCTCTTGCCAATTCGTAAATATTTCATTGCCACTTCTTGAATTTTAATAACGTCTGCGTTAGATCTTCATATATACTTGAGGGAAATCCCATTACCTGTAAAATCCTCTTTAAGTTATTCAAGTCACGTCATGTACCCGTAACAAAATAAAACGGTGTTACGTCAGTACTCCACATAAATTTTGCTTCATTGCTTCTGTTTAATTTTGAAAATTAACTTTGAGATACATATTTACACCAAGACTGGCCAAGCTGCTGTGTGAAGTTTCTGTTGCCACGGCGATGCCTAGTTTCTTATGTAGTAAAGTGTTATCCACGTCTCTGGAAAAGATAATTCTTCACTCATGCTTGTAACATATTTTTTTATATTACTGGGATGATACTATTCTCTGAGCTTCGATTTTAAATTGTAGATCACACATGTTATGTTGGAGGCTACTTTTCCCAGACGCGTGATTAACTGATTGTTTTGTAATAAAGTGGGAGGAGCTTCACAATAGATTAAACCAGTAATTAGGAATAGTGAGGCTAATGTATGAAATTTGCTCTGCACGTATGTGCATCTGTAGTAATAATGGAACCCTGCCCCGTCAATAATCAGGGTTTACATAAAAAGATAAAAATGCGATTCAGAAAATTTGGGATCAAGCTTGTATCGTAGTTGGAACTGTTTCCGAAACACTTAAAAAAGGCGAGAAAGAAAGAAATAAGAGAAAACATTCGCCTCCTCCCCTCGTGTTTCGACTTACCTCCGCATACCCCTCGCCTCTCATCACGCTTCATTGGTTTTCCAATAATTCACATCCTCACATTCATCCAATGCTTGAACCTCCCTCCCCGTGAGTGGCACAGCGATCCGATCACAGAACAGACAGATCTCGGGGCGAAACAACACTGAGAATTGCTACGCCAACTTCCTGTAACTGATGCTCCCAAAATATCGCTGTTCTCTAATGGTATTAATGTTTTCTGATAAATTCGATTCCCTCACGTGTATCTTTTACATCTTCCGACAGACCTGAAGGATCTTTGCCTAAACTAAATCACACCCACGATCTTATTCCACAGGTGCAAAGTGTTCGCTGGCCTGTATAGTATTTAGCATAATTGGCAAGGTTTGCTACTGCGTTGCACCAAATAACGCCATGGAGCAAAAGTCCTTGGCAAGCAGATTGAGAATCTGGTCAGTAAATTGCTCCAACTATTACGGAACACAAATGTTTGTCATTGTTTATGTTTCAGACTAGAACATGGCTTCATGACAGTGTATTGTTTTGTTATTTATTTGGTTTCGTGTATAATACGGTAAATAGGATGAAGCTACGTTCCCGTTGAGTAGTAAATTGGGCAGTGTTTTACGAGAATTTTTTTTCCCATTAAACATTTGTTACAGATTTTATATTTCTTTTCTTGTAAAAATATTAATACGCAGTTAATCGTATCAGGGTTATTTGGTTTACTAATAACCTCAAAGAAGTGGAACTAACTAGGAGGAAGAAACACGCTTGTAAGGTTTTCATGCGTTCGTGTCTGCGCCATAAAACTTTATGAATCAATCTGGCCGACACTGTACTCCCCATCCTGTGTTCACCGGGTATAGATTTCGTGATGGTCAACTTGAAATATGTTTGTTCTGCCAGGAAAGGGTACTGTGGTAGGATTCCTCTAGTAATTCCGCTCTGTCTGAGCGAGATGAGGATTCTAGCGTGAAGCCAATAGAAAACAAGACACAACAGGGAAGGGAGATGAGAACGTGTAGACGGTGAAATTCAATTTAGCTGGATTTTACTTTTAGCACCGAGTATGTTCTGGTGTCATAAACATCCTTTTTTATGTATCTCCATTTTTGTTGTGGATAGTACAGTTCTTTTGTTCCGTATAGACACACCGAAGTGCATAGTCGATTTCATCGTACCATTATCGTGAGGACATGCAGGGTATAAGGTCTTCGTGTCTGTCCTGTGAACTAGTAATTGAATAATCATATTGGTTTCGCTTCACGAACTAATTGTACTACGTCCTTCGTAAGAGTTCTGGTGTACAAATAACCTCATGGACAAGTAAGTAGGTCCTGTATGTTGATGTCTGGTCTCCAGAACGCAACAGAAAATCGTAGTATAAAGACTGAAGGTAATTGGAAAAAGATAGTAACAAATCTAAATTAAATTACATATTTAAGAACATTTATATTCGAAGGCATGGTTGCTAACATTCAGTTCGGAATCCTATATCCTCTCGTCTCCTCTCTAAAACGAAAAAGATTAAAACGCAGAAAGATTGAAAGGGCGTGTACTTCTCCCGCATACCACAAATTATTTTGAAGTTCTCCTTCCAATGCAATAAGTTTTGAGTTCTATTTACCGTTTATTTTCTGTTAACGCTCAGACTATTCGTGTTCACGTTGTGTGTAATCGGAACGTTGCAGTTCGTTACGTTATTACAGTCTGTTGTTAACTGATACTTAAACCGGCTTCGTCATCGGGCAGTCAACGTTAAGATTTTTCATCATGTGATTTCTATTCAACGAGTTGCATTTAAATGATTTGTTTGGGAGTTAATGTACTGGAAGCAACTTTTTTCTTTTCGTTTTTAATTTAAACTGTCACTGGTGCTTAATTAAGAACCACGCCATGCTGACATATGGAGAATGGAGGCATAGATTCAGTCATTAATAACTTTTGCACTAAATGATCCGAGGAATCAAATTCGTTACCCATGGTTGGCTACGGTCAGTCTGGACGCTGTGGCGAAGAAAAATATCTTGACGTGCCGGGAATCGAACCACGTTCACCTGGAACGTAGCCTAGTCTCAAATATCCAAGTTAATTATTTTATTTGGTGTGCACTTTCCCGCGTTGGGCACAGACTGAAACAGGTTTGTTTGTTTCACACAAAACTGTATTACTGGATTCTGTTATGTTCCAAAAAACTTTGATTAACGGAACCAGTAATTAAAAATGTGAGACCTTGGAATCGCGGCAAGGCCGGTAGTTGATAAAGTACTATTAAATAAGCAAAGATAAATTTATCAGCGTTATAAGAAATGTAGGTGCACTCAGGTCGGATCTGGAGTTTTCACGGCGGCGTGTATAAAGATGGCTGTCTTCTGGGATGTTGTGCCGTGCAGATTGGACGACGTTTACCGACGTTCCATTCGTGCTTGCTTGCTTACCGTATTATCCTGATGATGGAACAGGAAGTATCTCTGAAACGCTGAGAAATAAACTTCTTCCAGACTTCACGGCGCAATATCCCAGAAGACAGTCGTCTTCAAAGTGCGCCCAGACTCCTAAATTATACACTTAACCTCTTATCACCCCGTTTCCCAGTTCCTTGTTCTGGAAGTGCCAACATTTTCTTCATTTCTCATTTCCGGAACCGGGTCCAGTTGAGTATTACCGTTTTGTAATTCGTCCTCACCCCTCAGGACCGCATCCCAGCAAGTGTAGCTACTTCAGTTCATTTCACTTCACCTTGCCCCTCACAATTCCGGCGTTCGATTGGCGAGATGTCAGCAATTTTCACCCCGACCCTCGTATACCCCGAAGAAACCGCTTTCTTGGTTCTATTTCCTGAGCCCGGACATTATTTTTTCAGCGCTGCTCATCTGTTTGACTCCGACGTCAGAGCAGTTCAATATGGCGAATCTGTCAATGGACTGGACGTCTCACCCTATCAAATTTTGTTACGAATTACTGTTTTGTCCAACTTTAAACTAACCTTCTCAGGTCAATATCCGTTATTTTGAAGATTTTTCTATTGTCTTAAGTCAGTAGATATAATTGAGAGCTTCAGCGAGACAGGATGCACCCATTTAGGTTGGCGTTGGATAACGTTTGTCTGTAACTAATTGCAGGCCGTATGAATTCGGCTGTGCATTTCTGTATTTGCCACACACATTCATAATTAGTCTTATAATAAATACATACAGCGGAGACCTTGAGAAGTTGAAAGACGTTCAGCTAGTCGCGAAATTACCCGTCTTTTATGGAACCAGATGGTTTATTGCCGTGTTCTTAAGAGTCCGCTACGTAGCTCTATATTGGACCAGTTTACACTCTCCCAAACTGTGCCATGTAGACCAGTTTTTAGTATTAGCATATATTTTATAAAATTCTCTGTATTATTAGAAAACTTAAAAAAACGCTTTTAGGAACTTGCAATCAAGAACTTGACAGTTACCTAACCTAACTTGTCCTCGCGGAAGGGAACAAGAATCAAATTTGTGTAATTTCTTTATAGGAATTAATTTTGTTAACTGACTGTCAAATGCATTATTCTATTTCGAAGAATTTTGTTTACCTCGGTTATGACACCACCTCACCTAAGTTCCTGTGGCACCCACAACCGTCACAATACGGCGACGTTTATGATGTATGTGTATGATGCCCACACATAACTAACAACTGTCATGTGTGTAAAGTCCCTGGGTTTATTTAATTACAATGGCCAAGTCAGCGGTGATGAGCCAATGAGTAGCCACTCCCCTGGTCATTTACGTTTGATGGCGTTGCTAGTGTGTTTATATACGTATGAATTGTTTTTGAGCGAAAAATGAATCTACTTGAGTCACAGATATTTTATTTATATGAAGCGTGGGTGAAATACAGGATCATGCACCTCATTTGGACGTCATACTTATATTTCATTGGGATTACGTATAACATGTCGAAGTTAGTCACAGTGAAGTGCCGTCCAAGCACTTAATTAGAAACGTTGGCAGATTTGTAATTGTGCGTGGCGTAGTGCTTATTTACCCCTTTCTCCAGTCTTATCTATCAGTCCATTTCATTGGACCACCATATTTCCGTCTGTCACATGGAATTTCAGACTGTTAATATCTGAATTTTGATTACAAAACTTTCCCATTAAAGCTCCACTATTCTCGACGCCAAAAGCTTTCGACGTTTCCTGTTAAAGTTATAATTAAGAACCTAACAGCATGCTGCTCGTACAGTCGCGACGAAAATATTGTACATGCTGCATCTGCATTTTGAATATATTCAGGCCCATTTAAAGTAGAATTTGTTATTGGGTGTGTGTACTGTTGAAACCAGGCTTGAAATCTAAGCTTCCAAAGGTACATTAGAATTAACGCTCAGCACATAAGTCTGGTTGATTCTTTGCTGCTTTAGTTAACTATATCTTTAGCTATAGATCTATTTGTTTATTCTATTTTATGACGCTTCCAGTAGTTCAGACTGTATAACCTTCAATGTCATGACGATTAATCAATATTGAACTAGAAATATTACGAAGGAAGCGATCTTGGCCTATTTTAAGCTACGTTTCCGGCATCTACTGTGAGAATTCGATGAATACTATAAAAATCCCAATGATATATGACGTCATTTTTAGCGTTAAGTAGTAACCTGTTACTCGCAGATTCTGTGGATGTGAAGAAATTGAATCACTCATTATCACGCAATTTTATTAAACGATGTTTTATCAGCTGCAAAAGCTTTGTAGGTCTATTCTCGAATCGATGGGAAAATTCCTGTGTTGAAGTACGAGACGATGCCCTGTGTTTAGATGTGCTGTTCTTGGAAGTTGCTGAAGAAACCCACAGAACTTAAAGGATGGCCAGTCTCTGCATGGAGATTCTAACCCGGGAGCATATACCCGTAAGCATCCCTTACATTGCTATAGAAGCTTTAGGTAAATACCCTCGTCGTATTGGTTTATTGTGCTCGGTACAATAATGGCGATTCAGAATGGTTATACTGGTGAAAATCTTCCTGTTTGAGGCGTCAGAGAAGACGCGGAAGTGAATGACCTGTGTATTTAATGCAAACACGACTAAAACATCTAACCATTCGAAAATACCCAGGGACCTAAATATTTAATATAAACAAGATTAGTGAGCACAACCACTAGTAACCGCTATTGCCATACGAGTACGATGAAATAATAGGATGACGGTATATCATTATGAATAATGATTACATGAAACCCGGGATTTACCAGGTATGAAGCAGGAATTGCGCAACCACGACGTTAGGGTTTAAAATATCTGGGTTTTTTTGGTGTCGAATTGGTGTTAAATGATAGCAAACCTTAGTTTTTTAGATAGAAGCGACGCGTTTGCTGTTGTGACCAGTGTTTGCCTATTGGCTATTCTGTAATTTACATTATCTCGCATTTCCGATTTAGTGACGAAGCTGGTAACAATGGATCTGCTGATCTTATGCTTCGGTAAACATGGTTTTGTACCGAACACATTGAAATTAGATTGTATTGTGTGATATAAATTGTAATTGCGAATATAAATCGAATAGGTTCATTTGAGCTGAAACAAAGGAACACATTGCGTACTCTGTCAGATAAAACACTTTACCCCTGTCATATTCATGCCTAACTTATGTTTTATTACATAACCAAATAATGTGAACGATTCCAATACCCGTATTTTCAGGAAGGGATCGTACATTAGTAATGCACTTTCATGGCAACCAATTTACCAGGTCTGTAGGACGCTGCAAATGGTTACATACAATCATGTTAAAAGGTGGCATTAACCGATTTTTTCTCACTTATTATGCCTGAAAGGACATAAGAGAAATACTGACCTGTTAGAACGATATATCCCGTTTGTAGCATGGGAAATGCCAAATATGCAATGTGATGGCGATGCAAAGGGTAATAGATAACAGGAGAATGTATTATTTGGTTATTATATAACTTTTTCCGAACTCGAATCTGTGGCCACACGTTCATAAAGGCGTGTAATGGAGGTGATTCTCCATGGGTTATTAACCTCGGCACCATCCTAGTCGATTTACTCCCGTGGAATTGTCCCTCACAGTTACCATTGACTGGCTGCTAGGTGGATCTCAGAGCTACTTTGGCGGCCATGTTGGCGAGCAGATCACTGCCATTTTCGGGCAAAGCGTGGTCCATGACCGTCCTTTATTCGACTGTTACGTATGAGTGATACTGAAATGCTGTATGCGCAAGGAACTAGTGTTTTAGGGAGGAATAGGAGACACTGTTACGGAAACAAAGGTACGGAATAATGTGTCATAGCTGAAGCTACTGTTCTTTGGATTCTCACTGCGACATCCCCGGTTCATTTCGCGGTGACGTACAGTGAGATTCGTGGTCGACGAAGTGCCTCTGAAGGAGGTTCTTCTACTAGATCTTCCGTACTCGTCTGTCATCGCCCCACGAGGTGTGTGATAGCCGTGACAAACAGCACATCGTCATGCACTTGATCCTGGGTTGCCGGCTTCATCTCTGACTCGGCTCATCACTTGTCTCGAAGTAGAAGTTTTCTCTCTCTCTGGTGGTGAAGATTTTTCCGTCCTTTATAGAGTTCAAAAGTTCAATGCCGTGTTGGACTTTTTCTAGTACGGATGAATGCAATCCACGTTCTCAAATTCTGGTTAAGCCCCATTTTAATGTTATTCTTCCATGTGATGCGTACTTCTCACAACTTATCTCGCCCCTTCCACCCTTCACCGAATAAATTCTGCGTATACATTTCTCGTCTCTGCTAATGGTCCGTGTTCCACCCACCCTATCCTATTTTACCTAATCACTCGAGCAGGCTTAATATTTGGTGAAGAATATATAATCAGCAAACAGCGATAGCTGAGTACAGTTTTGTATACTCTAACATTGTATTCTCTGTGTATCTTCAAACTGCTTCATCCCTCGCCGCTTTATAAATGTTTTACTATCTCCTGTATGGGTCAGTTGCATTATCATGTAAACACGATGCTTTCAAAATATCCACATTACGTACTTAAACATGTATGGGCACGGATCCGTACGCAGAGGGGAAAGTAGGGATGGCAGATTGGGTCTGTCGTGGTTTTAGAACTAAGTTTTAATTTAATAAAATATTAATCGCAGCGAACTCATACCTGAATTGTCAGACGCAGTCTTGTGTTTCATGTTATAATAACCCGACTTCTAAGTGGTTTCCATCAGAACTGTAGTCGTCATAATTGTGAAGGCGCTTGTTACAACAAGGCTTGTTCAGGTGTTTGAACAGTTT
The DNA here is from genome assembly GCF_977971745.1 of Zootermopsis nevadensis. Taxonomy (NCBI): domain Eukaryota; kingdom Metazoa; phylum Arthropoda; class Insecta; order Blattodea; family Termopsidae; genus Zootermopsis; species Zootermopsis nevadensis. The sequence goes on from NW_028259177.1 coordinate 609,396, forward strand.
AGTGAATTTAAGTTTGGAACACATCACTGTCAGGAAGTTGACGTTGGGAGAAGCGCCCACCGTGATAATTATGGACGTGCACAAGAGACGGCATAGTAGGTGGGCTCTTCTGCATAAGATCTCGCTTTGCCTCTTCCATTGACCGCGGTTCCCAATGCTTCACAGACTCTTCACACGAGCACGCGGAAGGTAATGCGGTACAGAGTGTGTGGTTTCAGTAGCTGACGGATCCACTTAAAATACTCATACTTCAAGGTGATATTAATATAATATACTAGTCTTCTTCTTCTTGTATGGCTCTCCGGTCCGTATTCGGTCCATGGCCTCCTCAATTCTCCTCTTCCATCGGTCCTATCCTGTCCGCCTGTCTGAGGCTTTGATTGAGGTTTCGAAACATCTTCCTTTTTACGGTGCAAGGTTGTCAGCCTTGTGACAACCCCCAACCTGGAGGACCACGGTACCTGTCTTAGTCTGACCTGTCCCCCTCGACCAATCTGGCTAGGGAGGCCCTACCAGTAGCTCTTGGGATCACTGAGGTACTCAAGCCCCACCACCACGACAAGGTGCAGGTACCATTAAGTGGGGATAATATACTAGTAAGTAACAATAAAGCGGAATTATATGAAAGGAACAGTACATAAAACGTTGATCGAGTTTGCACACAAAAATGTTTTAATGTAGGTAAATGAGTAGGGTTAAATATAGGTAAGGAGATGCTATGCCACTCTTCAAACTACCAGAGTTAATGACAAAGGCGCTGTTTTCCCGTCGGTGTTTTGCCTTAATGTACGTATAAACATGATGTATTTGCCATATCTGTTAATAGTGACGCCACGTAATACGGTACTTATATGAGCGATATTGATATACCGTGGACGTTGTGTGTAGCCTGTTAGGAATTTCCTTGAGCACCAAACCTGACAAATATCGACAATATACATTTTTGACTATATGTTTAATGAATTTAGATTCTTGGTAATTTTCCCCCAACCTCCCTGAAATCTAACCTAGTCAAATGTTAAATATTTCAGGATTTTATACATGTGTGTTCTGAATAGATGAATGCATGCATTGTGTGTGTATGCATACAGGAATAGACTCATACATTGCCATATTAATTGCATATGACGGCGTGGACTGAAATCCCTTTGACCGAGGGTTGGGACCAGTGGCGTTCACGTGGTTGTTAGGAGGGGAGTCTCGTGCATCTGAGCGACTATTAGCTTTCCAGTAAGGACATTACTTTATGGACTTCATATTGTATTGTATATTTTTCTGTGTTTTTATATTGAAAGTATTTTAATATTCATTTAAGCGTGAAAGCAGTTTTGATAGGTAGATGTTTTAGGCCTCACAGAAATTAAGAGCACATGAATTTCGGGGGATGCTTGCAGTCACGTAGTTCAGAATTGTTCGTCTTCCCTTACGCCGTCTAAAAACGTAAAATTGAAGTGCACAAATATACAGTTTTTCCAGTTTTATTTAACGGATGTTTATTGTTTACAATTTCTACTACGTAACATTTACCTTCTGAATGGATATTACGTGTAATGAGTCAAATTAAAAAGATTTTACGTTCGCAGAAATGCTTTGAAATCGTTAAAAGTTTTGTAATTACACTAACTTCAGCAGGGCTGTGAAGTGTTAAAACACGTAGTTACCCGCCAGCTGCCTAAACTGCGGTGTCTGCGATTATCCTGTGTTTCCATGAGAAACCCCTTACAGGTATTTACCTTCAAGGTATGTGACCTTCGAAGTTGATAACCACATCGATAAATAACCGGTTATCGCCTACAGAAATACCTAAAATACTTAATAGTTACTGACTATTCAGCAAAACAGGCATTTTCGTAATGAAAATAAAAAAAAGAGTCAGTTTTGAGATTTAAACATTGGTTATGATCGATACGCCTCTGGAATAATTTACTCTCTGCAGCATTCTTGTTCAGTTCAGTATTACCTTACATTTGACTGATCAAACCGCTGCTATAAATCGAATTATTTGACACGGATTGAATCCGGGTTTCTACTTGGGGATGCACAGAGACTAATTTGGAGCAAAATTATTATTTGGTCTGCGAAATAGTTGCACCGTTCTCTCGCTTCACTGATTAGTTTTAATCAATAGCTTGTTGCATGTAGCCGTTACCTCTGGTGCTCCGTTATCAATCATCCGATGAACGCGGGAGATAAGCGTAGACCGAACCTAGTAGTCCATTACTACGCGGAAGGAGGACATATTGATTGTTGTGGACACAACATAATTCTGCGAATGTGCGTGTGGTTTGGACAAAACAGTTCCTTGCTCCCTCATATTATTTCGCCTTACGTTTGCATTTGTATGCACATTCGGCAATTTATGAGGTGAAGTGAAAATAATGCTTGCCCATTGACTAAGCCCCGCACCTTGAAGGTGTATGGAGAGAGAAAAACTGTAGATTGGCGACTACAAGGATCTGTTTAACTGTCGGCTTGATGGTGATAACTAATGAATCATTTGGCACAGAAATATTAATAGATCTAACATTTTAATATTGAAATTGTTTCTGGAGTAGCAATTAAAACAGGCAGCTTTGCAAGTAATTAAATTAAATTAAATTATTTTTAATTAACGTGCTGACTCAACAGCTACAGGAGCCAATTACAGAGTCAGCACAAGAAGATTAAATAAAAACCAAATACAAATATAAGCGCAAACAACAAAAAGTAGAAAGAGAAATTAAACTAAATGCAGATAAACAATGTAACTCGGAGGAGACAATTGGAAAATGGGGAGAGACTGGTTTGGAGGATGACGTAAGTAACGGGATCCCACTGCAAAATTATAGTTTGAAACATTTGATTCAGCATAGAATCCAGTAGTAAACACGTCTGTGACCTTTTGAGTGTATTAAAGAAGTAGGGGTTATATTCCTAAGTCAGCTGCTGAATTATTATTTTTATATGTTGCCTAACTATGAAGAGAAATATAGAACCGCTTATATTTTTCATGCGTCGAGATTAGATCATATGCTGTTTTAATTTAATTTAATTTAATTTAATTTAATAGTTTCGACATGTTTTAATTTATTGCGGAGTTCTGCGCGTTTTGGATTCCTATATTACATAAAGATAAATGCGGAAAATAGGAATATATAAAACTGAGAACAGATGTCGGATGAAGGTGAAAGGAAGGTTTTACGTGTGAGTGGTACATGGTATCCGGAGAACAAATACCGGGTCTGGTAATATTAAACTTTTTTTAGTTTTATGGTGTACAAAAACAGATTAGGCACCCCCAGGACAAGGGAATCTTAGGACGTCATAACGTCTAGAGTCACCGTTTTCCTCTTGTCTAAACTCATTTTAAGTTAAGTTTTTAGTACGCCTATAAGTCTACAAATTAACTATTATGACTCTTTCGTTTATATAAACTCACAGTTGTATGCTGTTCACTGATGTCTAAAGTGACATAAAAATCCTTACTCGCTCACCAGAAGACAGACGTCTTATGAAGCATGTCAGAGTGCACGAATAAAGTTAAGGTATAACGGAGACGTTTCATTTTTGTAGCTTGACGTTCTTCAGAATACGACATTAAGTTTTAAATATATAATAATAAATTCAGTCCAATAACTTGTTCCATCCATTACAGCTACACTCCTGCAGTATTACGTTAAATGTTAAGGGACGTTATGTGTCATAAGGTTTAGGGAAATACATGATATTAATGTTCAAATGATAGGTCTGCTGTAGGATATGCTGTTTACTGACCCCTATATAAATAGTGTGTATAATGCCGGTATAACAGCGCAGCTTTATGTGATGTACTTTAATTATTAGATGACACTTTTATGTCCACAGCAACTTCGACGTCGCCGTCCGCAAAGCAATAACGGAAAAGTAAACGTGACATTATTTTAAGCCCAGACTTTAAAGTGACTGACCAACATCTGAACGCCCGGCAGTTCGAGTCCCGGGCCAGTGGCAGACTCTTGCGAACGATACATGGCCTTCGGGTTTCGTAGAGAGCGAAACACTTCTTTGAATAGCTGTTGGTTCTCAAAAGAAACACCCTGAAACCATAATTCGTATTCATTTGGCACATGTCTTTGCAAGTTAAGAGTAGTAGTAGTAGTTTGGGGGGGGGCGCTTGTCCACTACGAGCATTACAGAAGTTCGAGAAGTCAAAGGAGAACTTGCTTGTGGATACTGTGACTAGCAGAGTGCCAGCAGTGTTACTGCGGAGAGATTAAAACGAAAATGCTCACATTTCTTAAAGATTCTTATGGTCGAAAGCTTGTCATAGGTAGGATCATTCAGTACGTATTACTGAATATCGTATGAATTATTATTATTATATCCTCAGACCCAGCGTCTTGGCCGGTACTCGAACCCCAGTTTTCGCGTTTGCGACCTCTGTTTCTGTGATCTCCTCTCCGAAATGAACAGTTTTGTTCTAGGCGTCATTTTCCTATTATGTTTAGCTTCCAAAGCTGCAAACGCATTCTCACCGGGAGATTTTTTTGGGTTGTAGCCTTCGTTCATGTAATCTGCTTACCGAAACAAACAACTTTGGTCAAGGCGCCGTTCTGCTGTCGTGTTTAGTCTCCGAGCGTAATTGTTTCGGAGTTGTTGCCATTATAAAATATATTCCCGCTTTCAAGAAGTAAGCATGCCAATTTTGGGGCAAATCGGTGTTTCCGCTCTCGAGCTGTAAGCTAACATACATAGGCCTAAATGTTTTAGAACAGGGGTTCTCACTCTTTTTCGCTGACGTTCAACTAATTCTGATATGACATATTAAATGTACCACTAACCAAATGCGTTCGAGGAAAACGTATCTATGTTAATATTATCTTTTGATTTTCTTACTTCGCGTACCATAGGTTGAGAAACGCTGGTTTAGAGAACGCAAAGCTTTACCTCCGTACCCCATCCGTCTTCATGGCGGGATGCTTAAGTCCAGGGACTACTTTGCCATTAATAAACGTAGTTGAGAAACTGTGCCCATTAATCATGTAATGATATTTTTAACGTGTCAGTAAAAAACCCGCTCATTCATGCTGCAACTTACAGCATTGCCTCCGCAGAAAACCGTGTGATTCCTTGCAGAAAACGGAAGTTACAACTTCTGCGCATTGCCATGGGTATCACGTACTGTATTTGTGTCACCTTAGGAATGTAGTTTGTTCATGAGCGGATTAACACACGTGTAGCAGAAGTACTTCATCATGTGTCTGAACCCCAGGATAAAAGCAATCTGACAGCTGAAGTAGGCAATGTCACAAGATGTCTGTCAGACGTTTGTATCTCTTGAAGTCTGATGCAAATTCCTCCTTATTGTTAAAGAGGTTTGAAACATACCCTTATGTACATTGTCATCAAACATACGTAATTCTACAGCATTTCTTAGTTTTGTCTTGGTCGTTAATTAATTTTAGTACAAAACATAACAATTGTTCTTGCGCCAGAACGCCTCTGAAGAGGACGTCCAGGCTGAGGGCGTTAGGTGACGGTGAGTTAATTCATGCTACGACCGGTCTGCTATTGAGTAAAGAGCCCCCGGGCTATTCGATGGGCTCCAGGTTGGAAGACTTTTAGAAGAAAATATTTCTGACTGTTGGATTTATATGGAAATGAACTGACAGCTTTTCACGAAAACTGTTGGCTGTCCGTAGAAAGTCGTGATCATGTATTTGAATTTTCTGTTTTACTCATCAAACCTTGTGAGAATCTTGAGTGCACAGTTGTACGAGACTGGACACTGCTTATTTCTCGTTACATCATAAGACACTTGCTTTTGAATTTCGTATTGAATTTCTCGTAACACCATGACACTTAGGCGTTTGTATTCCACATTACAAGTCTTTGTTAATCTTCAACACTGATGACGCCACCGCCCACTTTAGGACCCGATCGTAAAACTATTTATCTCAGTCCACATTAAACTAACATTTCCTTATTTATTTCTATATTAACACATCTCTGTGTGATCATTGACATTTGTATGGTGCGACCATTTGTTACGAGTGTCATTCAAGCAGAATGAGATGGGTAGGATTTGTGGCACTTACGTTTAGATAAGAAATACATACACAATTTTAGTCACAAATATTATGGGAAAAGTATGTCTGGCAGACCTAGGATTAGATGTAAAGCAACAGCAGTATACTACCTAACTCGCTGCCGCAGGTATTTATCCTGGGTCTGATAACCTAGCATTGGATTACAGCTTCCTTGCTTAAAATTAATATTGTTCTCTGCTGCACACGCAAGGTGAAAATGATCAGTATCGAGAAGCGAGACGGAAGGTGCTTATGAAAAGTTGCATAACACGTGAGACGGACAGACTGCTGCCCATGGTAGGTAGCCCGTTAACTGGCTTATCGTTATCCAATCTACGGGACTTTGTAGCACCGACCGTGGTATTATTAACTTAGTCAAAGTACTGTGTCACGAATGTTTACTTTTAGGCTGTTCCGATTGATTATGATCTTAATTAATTATTGATTGTGTTCTAACGGCGGGAACTAAATGGCTTAATTTAATCTCGCAATAAGTGCACAGTTAGCTGTTGCTGCATTAATGAGAGGTTGTTTCGTTTGAAACTGCTAAGTCATTTCAATGGATTCTCCTCTCTGAAGTAAGGGCGAAAGGAAAAGGAAACAGTTAAACCAAAGGAAGAGTAAGGAAGGAAACAAGCGATAAATTAAACGTTAGAAAAAAATATTAAATGAAACAAACACCAAATAAGGAAGAATGTAATGAAGTATAACGAAGAAGGAAAGGCGATAGAAGAAAAGGAAACAATGTGAAGAAGAAAATTAAGTTGTAGAAGATGAAATGGGAGACCGAAATACAAAACAGAAGAAAGAGGGAATGAATCAGTGGCGAATCTTATAATTATTGTTATTATCTGTGTGTTGTGTTAATGATGAACAGTTTTAGTTGTTTCGTGGAGCACTAATAGTCAGAAATAAAAGAAGACACGAAAGAGAGTTAGATAGACACAGGGAACGAAAACTGAAAAGATAAGGAAAGGTAGAAAGTTGGAGGTGGGAGAGGTACAAAGGAAGAAACAGATAATGAGACATCCGTACTACATTCCCAGCCCATATGATCTTAGATTGCCCCCACAGTGACGAGTTCCTCGTATGACGGCAACTCCAGCGTAACAAACGCCATGTTGGACAGCATAGCCCTCTTGTGTATTCGGAAGGTCCCAGCACCTGGTAGGTGTTTTTAGTTTCCCCCAGAACTTTCAGACACGGACATTATATCTCTGCCGCTTTGGGCTACAATATTACCATATCACAATTCATGGTCGCCCTCATCGTAAAAATGAGACCAATATTTTGATGGTGAGTTAAAAATTCTCTTTGATGACCAGCTGCATCTTACTTTTAGGTAATGTAGTGAATGAAATAAACATCAGTTCTTCTCATAAGTCCTTACATCCCAATATTTTCCTTTGTTTTTGATACATGTTATTCGAGTTTTAGAATTGTCGGGGTATTTTCTCCTAGCGACACTGCTGTAAATTCCCCTATAACATGATGACGTCTTCAGAATAGGATAATTGTATTGAATTTTTTTAACGTTGTAACGTGTATGACCTTGCAGCGTTGCTGGACGTGGGCTTAACATTTCGTTGGTCAGTAGCGATTTTCTAAGTTACTTCTGTTTGATGATGGTTAAGTCCACTTACAGCGAATTCGTTATGTGCGTACGTGTGGGGAAACGCATTTACAGGGGTGGCCTTGTTTTGTATGTATAGCCTGCTTCTTGGGGTGTGATACGTGGCAGCAATCACACCCACACTTGACATCCCCTTCCGTCCATTCCACTTCAAGAATACCCATCCACTTCAAGTAGGCCCATAAGATTTCTTAATGCTGGAGCTAACGAGATGGGTGAATCATCCAATAACATTCGCTTTCTAACTGCAATGTACTTCGTCTCTGCTCTCCCTATTACCATTCTTATCTTTCTTTCTTATTTATCATTATTTTCTCCTATTACTTTTCACTAATTTTCTCTCTTCGTTGTACCCTCCTTCACAGAAGGTACTTTTCCCACGCAGACGACCCTTACACCACAGTCGACCACCTCACAGATGTTTGGCACTTCTGAATGTTTCTCAGTTGACATCTAATTGCATATATTTCTTCATTCTTGAATCTTGAATATCTCCCAGTGGACAGAAATTGTGTGTTTGGTGTAAATGTTTAAAACGGTGTAAGTACGTAGGCCCCAATTTTCTTCTTTGTGGGGCTTAGTGATGTGTTCCCCTCTTCTTCCTAAAAGGAATTTTCGTACATTTGTTGTTAATTTAGTATGGCGAGGGACGGCGTTTTATTTCCTAATATTATTGTCGACTGATCATTAGATTATTTAACGACGCTGTTTCGTCTGTAGAGCTTGCATTGCGTTGAATGAGGTGGGAAAGAGACGGTAACGGAAGAGGTACGAATCGTGTAATGTGGGATTTGCTCTTCGCCATGGCATCACGCGACAAAGCAGATAAACACTGATTGGAATTGTAAGCTTAAGAGGCTACTGTCTTTAAGAATGCGTTCACTAGGAATGACTTCGCGAGGAAATTGCTTTTTGTAATACTTATTTCGCCTGTTGCGATTACCAGTAGCTTCGGAGTAAATATGCAGATGTTAACTAGAAGCAGAAATTGTAAAAAAACGCTCCAGTAGAGAGTGAGTCAGAAAAATTCGGCCAGTGAGGTAATTGGCTACGGTTTGCACAGCCTGGGGTTCTGTTCCTGGCGGGGTCAGGATTTTCTCTCCTCCACATCCATAAGCCTCTAGTGGTCACCTAGTTTCTTTTGCTGTGGGCAAGATAATATTGGGGGGGGGGGGGGGTCCACAGTACTAGAATGATCCACAGTGTTTGGGGATTGTGATACCGGACAGATAGAAAGACATTACTATAAAACATCTAGTTACTTTTCGCAACAGTTCATTTGTTAGCAATTTGAGCATATATGGAATGTAACAAAGAGATTGGTTCTGGGATAATCCTATTTGATTTCCTTGCCTGGGACGGTTGCTGCTGTGCACTGTTAATGAGGCTGAAGTTCGCGTTTTACAGACATATCCTGGCGTGCATAGTACACATACCGTTTGTCTGGCAGAGTTTCACGTTTCTCCAGGAATGCGATAGCATTCTTGTACTGACGTCATGGTCAAATAAAAGCTGTGTATACATAAAACACTCTTATATTGCATAGGAGTGAGTTCGAGGCGGAACAAGGCACGTGCTTTTCTTCAGTGACCTTCTACACAGCATGGTTACCTAATTCATGCATTAACGAGCTGTATAAATATAGGATAAGGTAAGGAGAGAAAACAAAACTCTTTCCCCCATCCACTTCGCCGTTGAATGGCTGGCAAACATGCATATTTTCGGACATTTCATCATTCGGATTTCTTCGAGTTACAGTTTATTATGAGTGAAGTTTTGTGGCTTTTCTCAGTCTATCCAGTAAAACGCTGCAGCACGTTTAAGTCGGCCACGACAGCGTATTTCTTCATGGATAGCCAGGGAATGTCATTAAACAAAATCTTGGAAAACATACTCCAAGCGTCCGGACGCCAATCGTCGCGACGGCGCACAAGATCTCATTATTTTTGCATATTTGACATTCCGTGTGCCTTTGTACGTAAAGTCGGATAGCTGTCGCCGAGCGACTCGGCGCCAATCGTCGCAACCGGATTAAAAGACTCATTATTTTGCTTGGGGAGACTAGGAATGCTTTGGAACAATAAATTGTTAAACCGACGCCGAGGGTTGCGACGCCCTCCACAGTACGCCATATATGACAGAAACGCATCTAAGAATGCTATCGGACACCACGTCTGAAACCAATGCCAAAGGTCGCGGAGCTCATGTCCAAGACACCGACTTCGAAACGTTAATATGAAACACGATTCGGGAAAACCGACTCGAAACTTCACGACTCATATATCAGAGAGAAGCCTCGGTAGTCATGCAACACTAGCAAACCGACGTAGGCCGTAGTTACGTAAACTATCAGGGCGCCGAGCGCCAAGAAGTGGATAACGATAAACACACCTAAAGGTACAATTTGGCTGCACGCGACAGAGACAAGCGACCGAGGCAGGCGACAGAGTTACGAGACCGAGACTGGTCGCTTCCTGTCCGCTCTCTGTACAATCGTATGAAGTACAATTACGAGCGCGAGACAAAGACAGGCGACAGAGACAAAGCACAGGAGACCGCTCTCGGACCAGTAGTGTCTCGCGACGGGCTCAGGCAGCACGTGTGTTGTTGAGTAAAATAATGGCAGAAATTAAATTTACTGGTGACCAAGATGAGCAATTGGTAGAATTAGTAGCAGAAAACCGACCACTGACCACCGACAGAAATATCCTTCTTCGCGTCTGGTTTTGAATATTGAACTCATAGGTTTTATTTGTTTCTTTCGCAACAAATAACACAGCAACACATCATCTTATTCTTCTTCGAGTAACCTTTTTAGATGCATTTGTGTACTCATTTTTCACAGAATATGTGCACGTATGTCTCAACAAAACAAAGAAAACAAACACTTTGCCGCATGTCTCGGTCGTCACCCCAAAAGTGTGTGGCGACAAGCTGCGATGTGTCCGTCTCCCGTCTCTGTCGCCTGCCTCGGTCGCTTGTCTCTGTCTTAACCTATCCTGACCTGCCTGCCTCGCCCAACTCGCCGAGCCTCTCAAACACCACCCACTGTCGACATAGTCGCCACGTTCACCATTGTCACACAGTCGTCAGGTCGCCGTGGTCGCTAGGTTGTCACGGTCCGGTCGCCCTGGTTGGAATTAAACATGGTGCATAATCTAAAAATACAATAGGGCGCCTGGAATATCAAGAACAGGACATGGCTTCTCCACCTCTATAAAATCAAGGGCTGAGTTTCTGACAGATCGTTTCTTTTCAGAACTGGCATGATCTATCTCGGCTGCTGAGTCTGCACGTTAATGGCTAATATAACTGTTACATTACAGTGGTAACTATATGGACCACCTGCTTTAATGTTTAATAACTGCACATTGCCAGTTGAGCTTGTTTGTGAGTTTTGTGTGGTTCTCAGATTAAAAAGCAATCATTCCCTAAACAGCATTAACAGATTGATCATAATAATGGCGACACGTATTTTATTTGAGGTGGAAACTGAATGTTGAAACTTGAAAGCTTTAAATAGTAGTGAACGTAGATTTTAATTTTGTTGCGATTTCTGTGGTGCTTACAAAAGTTTAAAAATCAGGTTGAACCATCTGCATCTTGTCAAACATTTGATTTGAATCTGTGGTTAGCTACGGAAACTAAAACAAAGGACCCCATTTTCATTATTGAGGCGTAAAAAATAGACATTCATGTTGGACGGTTTCTTTGAAAAGTTAGATATTGAAATAGTTTGTCATTCAAATAAAGAACTCTATGTCTGTAATTATTCCAGAATTAAAATAAGTTGCTTTTATCAATGTTATCTGTCTTCTTCGCTGGCTTCACTTTAAAGTTACGACTCATAATGTTACAGTCATAAAGTTGTTCCAATGAGTCTTACACTTCAAACAGAAGGAAATGGCGCAAAAAGGAAAATTATTTGCCCTTAGGGGGAACCAAGGGAAGTTTGCTTCGGCTCCCTTTGTTATAGAAACAAGCATCGCCAGTTCAAACGAAACTCTGTCTTCCAGGCCATAAAATTTTCGTAAGATGATAATGCTGGGATTAGAATTGACAAAGTCTTCCCCGTGTTATTGAAATTCAGGTTATTATTAAGGGTAAAATTGGATGTGGATTGGACTAGTCTGGCTTGGATTATGGCGCTGTAGACCAGTGTTGTGAACACGGTAATGTACCATCGGGTTTCATAAGAGAAGGGACATTTCTTCACTTGCCGAGGAAGTGGTATGCTGCATAAGAGTTGATTTACCCCACACCCCCAGAAAACTACGGATGTAAGGCATGTATCGACGTTTGAGTAAAGACTCGTGTATTCTAGACGTGGGAAAGATAGCGTTGAATGATTAAGTGCATGCTCTGTCTGATTTCGTTTATTATTTAGGTTTAGTTCTGTAAGGTTTTATTATATATTTATTAGGATTTTTGGTAAGAAAATATTAGTTTAACTAAGCGCACCGCGGTGTACGAAAAGACACCGCTCGTGTAAAATTCCATGTATTATAAATTTTGGCAATAATTTGAGAGGTTTGCCCTTAGGCTGTGTTTATCCCCAAGCAGTTATAAACGCTGTAGAAACATTACCGTCCTTACGTTCTCTGTTGTTGCTTTGAGATGTTTTTCAGAGTTGCTTATGTAGGATGAGAAAGGGGTTGACAATGTTGGTAGCGAATCCAAAGAATTTTAGCGCCGGGTAAAAAATACGTGCGTTTCACTGGAAAATGTAATTTTCCCTTGGGTTTGTTTCTACCGTTCTGCTCGAGTTTTCAGACAATTCTGATCCGATTTCCATTGTAAAACTTTCAGTCTCTGCGGAGGAAACTAACAAGTCTGACTGCTGTGAGCTTGAGATACGGACTCAGCCGTGCTCTGGGATAACATGCATACCCTTTCACTGCTTTTGTCATCGTGGTTTGAGCGATGACGTGTAGCAGAAGGCACTTACATTTCAACTCATATGCGTTTAGGTTTTATTTCTCACGAAGATAAATAACTGAAATCATTGGCTGTGATATTGTTTCTTGGTTGGATCTTATATATTCAACGGCATTTATTTAGAAGATATCCGTCTTCTGGGTTATTGCGCTGTGTAGTCTGGTCGATGTTTACGGCGTCGAATGAGACGTGGCGTGATAACTATGAGGACGTTTCAATTTTTATCCGGAACTGTCATCGTTCCTCTTAAGCGACTGAGGGATTCGGTGTAATTTTTGCTTTCGATGGGGTGGCGGGGGGATAAATGTGTAGATGTAGGGGAAAACCGCCTTATATGAACCAGATAAGACCATGTACTAGAAGGCTGTGATCAAAATTCCAAGTTAAATTTGAACCGCCTACACATAAACGTCGTGAGATCTTACCTTGACTTACTTTAAGGTTCTAAGTTCAGTATTCATGCAATCCCGCTTGGTATCTGAAGAATGTCTATTAAAATAGGCGTATGCGGAAATACAACTGTACCCGTTGTTTTGGCGAGGGGCGGATGGCGGTCTCATGTGAACACTTTTAAAGTTTCGGGTTTTGTAAAATACTTAATGACTAGATGTGCACGTGCACTGCGCGCTTTTATGCAGGTTATGAAGGAAAATCAGTTGTTAATGTGTATGGCATGACAAAGACTGCTTCATAATGAAATAAACTCTGCTCGGTGTGTGTAACTGTATTTATGCGTCACGTGGTACATTAATAAATGAGACAGTTAAGAGGACATTTACCGGGCTAATTCGCGTGGTAATTGCTATGATTTGTTTTAATTGATTTATCAAATAGCTAACTATTTAAAGTCTGTTGGAACTCATTGGCCTATTGCCTGTTATGTTGCCTGTGATGTGGCAGAATTATATAATGCACATCATGCACTGTGATGCTTATTACTTTACAGCTGGATTCCGAGGTGTCAGTGGTTTGGTAATAATTAAAGTGAAATTGTTGGGAGGAGTTAGTTACAATATATTTCGTTCTTTCTTTATTTTTGTTCTCACACTTTGAAAAACTTGTATCTGTACAATGCAATATATACAAAAATCGAGGTCTAATAAGGTGGTGTGGGAGGGTGAAGGAAGTTTACATCGACTTCGTACCTTTCTACGATCATGTGACATTTTCACTTCATCGAAAACGGTAGGGTCATCTAATTCAGTATCGACGCCTAGGATTCTATCCTTGGCAAGAGCGCTAGGAATTTGTTCCATGCCACTTTACAGTATTTAGAATAGCCTCGAAGCCAGTGCGGTATAAGGTTAAATACGATAGGAACGTGATACTTTCAGTCTAATGTAGTTGCCACTCTATGTGTGGACATTCCTTGCACTTTAAAATATTCCATCAGATGGTCACAATATTTGAAAGAAATGTGACAGAATCATGTTTGAATGAAACCTAATTTCGGAAATTAAATTTAGAAACTTCTTGAATTGTTGCAGTATACGAGGACTGCGTTTAATTTCGTCTGAGCCTTGAAATTTACGACCAGACATTTAGCAAGCACTCTGGCCAAAATCATACAAGACAGCACTAGTTTAAACTTTAGTACTTGCTTCTCGTCATTCTGTCGTAACATGGGATGCGCCTTCTACCCAAGCTTTAACTAGGTTGGTAGGGAGGTGAGACTACATCATAAAATGGCCGTATTGACCCTGGAAACGGAACCCATTGCTTCCAGTGTATAAGATACCACACTGAGCTGTGCACTTTGTTTATAAATGACTGGCACATTTTGGAAGCTGGCAAACAACTAATTAGTACGCATGACATCTGTATGAAAATTATTATTTTGTGCGGTTCTCCTTCTTTATCGCTGAATTTCTTTATACCCTTCTTATTTGTCTTATTCTTCTCTATATTCCAAATGAAGTAGATATTAAAGAACTTAAACAGTGATACATCATAATATTGCGTTAGTTTGGAATTGAATATAAAACAATTGAATACTCTTTAGTTTTCATAATCTAGCATACTAAATATTCAAACAATTTAGTATCCTTAAAAAATATAGTGGCCATCACCAAGGCAGCTTCACTCTCTATTCTGCTAAAGGAGCTCAAATGTTTTAAATCGTATATTTTATGTCATGTGTTCCGAACCAGATATTTTGTCTCTTGAATCTATTCTCCCTTTGTACCGCTTGATTAGAGTAACCATTTAAATACAGCAATAAAATTACCAGCAATGACTACTGACATCTGAATTAGAATCACGTGATACATCCTTATAAGTAAATTAGCTGCAACTACGGTATTGCGTTAAGTGTCCTCAGCATAATTTTAATGGCTCTCTGAATGTCAATTCCATCCACGTTTCCCCGATTTATAATGCCAGAACTTTTCATAAATTACACGCGCTTCGCAAATTCGTTCTGAAGACAGGCACCCTTGCCTTTAAAGTAATGGGCACCTTCCCCTTCTTGGGCATGGGATCCCCATTCGTTTCCAGAGGATTTATATCCTGAGTAGTTTTTAATGCGGGGTAAGATAATGTATAGCCATCCCAGTATCCTCACCTCATTCGATTACGCTCGATGGGTTCTCACTCGTTCTCTCTGAGGCTTTAAATATTAGATCTGAAACTAGAGGCCTGTCTTCCAACAGACCGTATTAAAATTGCAGAAAACGATACCCGTGGGGAAGACAGTTCCAGGCAACAAAAGAAATATAGGCTTTGGAGCATATTTCATACACTAGTATAGCCGTATGTGTTTGTACTCTTGAGAATGTATTTACATTTTCAAGTAAAATTTTGTACACATTTCGCACGCGTGCTACATACACTGTCCATGTCTACTCCTTGGTTTAGTCGTCCTAGTAACATGCCTGAAGTACAGATTACGTAATGTTCTGCATCATCTTGCCGCAGCCACTTTCATGTGCCCGTTCTCCTCAAAACACTGTCTACGCATCAGTGAATCGTGACTGAGGAGTAATCCTGTTTCCGTTGCCAGACCACACAGTCGCGTGCCTGTAGTCACTAAATCCTCGCAACAACCTCCTTCTGTTCTTTCCACCACTAGTCTCCCATCCTACACCGAGCAGACACTTGAAGAAGAGAAGAATCTTCAGTTTGCTTTAGCTGCACAAACAGTTCAGTTGTAAGAGAACACCATCCATCACTTCCTAGCCTCATTTCTTCTCTCTCTGTCGTGTCTTCCGTCCAAAGAACCAGTCGCACCCGATATTTCGGCACGAGGCCGTTGCATGAACGGTAGTATAATTAATTAACTACCTCCATGGAGCAGAGTCCCTTTTTGTGAAGCTAGTAGTTGCTTAGCAAGTTAGAAATTTCTGTGGTAACAACACTCCCCACGGACGCTCTTCTGTATCCGAACGAATTGAAAATCCAGGGCACACTCTTTCACCTGATCTCCCAAATATCCATTTTAATATCATCGCCCCGAATGCACACAAATTTTTATGGGGGACACCTGAGGAAAATAAACTACTTGGGAGATATAGACTTATATGGGAATATAATATTAAAATTAATTATGATGTGAAGGTGTGATTGATTTAGCACGGAATAGGCTACAATTGCCGGTTCTTGTGAACAAGGTAATGAACATTTGACTTTCAGGATATCTATCGACTAGCTGAGCGAGTCACGTTTTGGAAGAATCATCGCAATTAAGTTATATGCGATTTAGTTTACACATCTTGGAAGAGAAGGAATGAATTTAAGCAGCCTCTGATTCACATTATAAATTTTCTGAGAATATTGGGACACATCGTTGCCAAAAATTTAAGTTTACCTTCGTTTCTGTCCATATCATTGGATACGGGAACTGTACTTTCCAGTTTAAATATCCCGCAATATTCTGAAGTCCAAATACATCAACCTATAAAATACTCTTTAGATGAAGAAATGTGGTCTCGAAAACTTAAGTCATGGCCCTAGTTTTATTTGCAGTGAACCATTTTGTTCAGAAATTATTTTCATTGAATTCCTTGTTAGGCTATTCATTTCTGGGTTGCCTTTATAAATACAAGTGCATAAGCATATGTAAGTGACAAGGCAGGCGCTGTCTTATCTGTGTTTTTCACTTCTTACCACTCATTAGAATGGAACGTGCCATTTCTGTTTGTCCATAGCGAAATGCGGCGTGTACCTTGTGAACACACCTTGTGCTAAGAACTTAAGTTTCCCTGCACCTGAGTTCGTGATTTCCCTTTTGTACCCATATTACTAGAGGTTATAATCGTCGCTATAAAAATGCTAATTCACTGGCCCCAAACTTATAATAAAGTGAGTGCTCCCGGCTTCCTTAATTTTGTTCTCTTCTACTAAGTGGTATGTCGTTATTAGAATGGGCGAAGGTACTAACACATAGGCGCTCCAAATCATGAAAAATGCTGTGTAGGAAAAGCAAGTTTGGTATTACATGAACTATATGAAGTCAAAAGATTTCTGTCTTCTGTGTTGTTGCGCTGTGTATTCTGGTAGATGTTAACCAACGTTTCAGAGGTCATACTGCCTCCGTCATCAGAGTATGAAGATTTCTGTCTTCTGGGATGTAGCGCTGTGTAGTCTGGTAGATGTTCACCAACGTTTCAGAGGTCATACTGCCTCCGTCATCAGAGTATGAAGATTTCTGTCTTCTGGGTTATTGCGCCGCGTAGTCTGGTCGATGTTCACCAACGTTTCAAAGGTCATACTGCCTCCGTCATCAGAGTATGAAGATTTCTGTCTTCTGGGTTGTTGCACTGTGTAGACTGGTCGATGTTAACCAACGTTTCAGAGGTCATACTGCCTCCGTCATCAGAGTATGAAGATTTCTGTCTTCTGGGATGTAGCGCTGTGTAGTCTGGTAGATGTTCACCAACGTTACGTAGGTCATACTGCCTCCATCATCAGAGTATGAAGATTTCTGTCTTCTGGGATGTAGCGCTGTGTAGTCTGGTAGATGTTAACCAACGTTTCAGAGGTCATACTGCCTCCGTCATCAGAGTATGAAGATTTCTGTCTTCTGGGTTGTTGCACTGTGTAGACTGGTCGATGTTAACCAACGTTTCAGAGGTCATACTGCCTCCGTCATCAGAGTATGAAGATTTCTGTCTTCTGGGATGTAGCGCTGTGTAGTCTGGTAGATGTTCACCAACGTTTCAGAGGTCATACTGCCTCCGTCATCAGAGTATGAAGATTTCTGTCTTCTGGGTTGTTGCACTGTGTAGACTGGTCGATGTTAACCAACGTTTCAGAGGTCATACTGCCTCCGTCATCAGAGTATGAAGATTTCTGTCTTCTGGGTTGTTGCACTGTGTAGACTGGTCGATGTTTACCAACGTTTCTGAGGTCACCCTGATGACGGAGGCAGTATGACCTCAGAAACGTTGGTTAACATCGACCAGACTACGCAGCGCAACAACCCAGAAGACGGAAATCTTCATACTCACCGCTGTGAGAACCTCAAGTCTTACATATATGAAGTCAGTTTCTGATTGCCCACAGCAGAAGCCGATGGTTCAACACAGCTTTTACCAGAACCTGTCACTGGATATGATTCTGAGCCAGTGCCTTTATTCTATCCTCACAACATATCCATCTTAATGTTATCCCCTCATTCTCCGTACTTCAAGACGAGTTTTTCGAAAGGTTTCCCTACTTAAATTCTGTATTCATTATCTCCTGCATCCTAGCCTACTTGATTCCACTAACCTAATAGTAACTATGTAGTAGGCCTACATATTATCATCATTGAGCACGGCGTAAAATAAAAGCTTACCACTGTCGCCGTGTTATTAATTGTTAACATAGAAGAAGTGTTTCGTACAGAATATGTAGGAATCATTAACAAGTATCTTGTCGGTTTTCACCTTCTGTTTCGTAACAGACGTATGGACTTACAGGTTACGTCTTTACTGTTGTGACAACCTCAACTCTCTTGCGACGACAGAGAATGTCAGAATCGTAACTTATTAACGTAGAAGTGGATGACAGTGCCTCTTTCACTTAAAAAATGTATTTATTGTTCCTGCAAATACTATTGATGATAGTAAGGTACAACTTTATTGCCAACCCCTGTGATATCATGTCCTTACCAAATTTCATGGAAATCCGTAACTTGTTTTAAAAGTAATAAGCGTGAACACGCTCACAGACATGAAATCAGTGATTTTTTTTAATGTGATTAGGAAATTACATAAGAAAGAAACAATGAAATATAGATCCATACTTCACTTGTTTTTTTGTGGTGGGAATCATGCATAATAAGGGGTAGGCACATTCGTAAGCACGTCTTTTGAGGGTCGTCAGTAGAACATGACACTGTCATATTTTGCAGTGTCTCATCCATCCTCTGTCCAGACTTTGTCACGTGCTTCCCAAACATAAAAAAGAGTGGTTTGGAAAGAAACATCTAGCATCTTGGCTTTGAATTCGGTCACACTGACTGGTAGAAGACGTCTTTAAAAAACTTTTACGTATGTAGAAAAGACATAATGCTGTTTAAACGTTTAAGGAACAGCAATGACCTTTTGAAGTATTTGCATTAAAAATCAGTAACTGCCTCGTATGATTCTCAGAATAAAACGTGATCATTTTCTTAAAAAGAATTAACCAATAGTTTTTGTTAACGGAGAAGCTTTGTTTTCTATGAGGTGGGTGGGAACTGAATTTTAAATATTATTTAGACGAAATTCGTGTTGCTGAAAGTGAGAATATGCAGAATATATCACAGAATATTCTTGCGAGTAGGAGGACTTCTTTCGAAACGCTAACAGTTGCTCACCTATTTACCAAATTTATCGGCTTTTATGGGACACAAAGATTTGTTACCGAACTCTGCTCACAAGCACCGTACCCAACCCTGAGGCAGATAAATGCCGTCCACATCCCTGCACACTATTCTTTAAGGTTCCGCTTTTAATATTGCCCTCCCATCTATGCCTAGGTCTCCTGAGTAGCCTCTTTCGTTCAAGCTTGTCTGCAACAAATTGGTTTGCATTTTATTATCTTTACCACGCGTCCGACTTGCCTAGCCCATGTTACTCTTCAGGTATTAGGTTGAAGAGCCTGTTAAACTCTAGTTTGTCTACATATTTTGCTTGTTTGCCCTACTCCTTTTCTGTAAATTGATTTATGTTCAGTTGTGGATTTTTTAAGCTTAGTTCTGTTGTCCCTTTGTTCTTGAAAAAGTTTAAACTTTCATTTGGGTTTCAATTTATTTCAATCTGTTTATCTACCCATATGATAACCATTTCATAGAAGCAGCGTCGTTAAATTGGCTAGGCACTGGGAAGACGTACCGTAGTTCGAACACCACAACTTCTTGTCTTCGTGTGTGCAGTAGAAGTGCATCCATCATCTGTCGATCAAGCCAGCAGCAACAGCAGTTTCTTGTACCGTGCTCTCCTTTTAATCTCGTTACTGCCACGGGGTCCATCCTTGTCTGTGGAGAGGGCGGTTGGTTCGTATTGAATGGAGGACGTGATAGAGGCAACTTATTGCACAGGAAACATTAAGGGTAACTAATTTGATTTGTTTAACGGCGCGTTGCTCTTAATGACACCAGTATTACGCGATCGAGGTTATGTTGCATACAAATGGATTTGAAACCTGGGGAAGTAGACAGGAGACCCTAATTTATGTTGGTACTTTCTCAGAATGCGAAACTAAGGCGTTATGCAAGTCTTGACAGTCTTGTAATATTGCACCTAACATTATCGGAACGAACAGTTAATTTGTCAAAGGGAAAATAACAATGGCTCAGGTTTGAGGGACAGAGTGGTGGTTCTAACTTGAAACGGCAACATTTCCATTGTGTTTGTTGACTAAATTCACTGAAATAGTTGTTCGACAGGAAAAAACATAAAAAAATATGACGTAGACTTGTTTATGATATTAGGAACATGACGACGGGATGGAAGACGGGGTTTGAATCTTGGCAACTCAAGTCGTCTTTCTCTGCAGCGACGTCCGGACAGACTCTACGGCCTTGCCAGTCTCATATCCAGTGGATTCTGGGTTCTTTCCTCGGAAGCAAGAAGATACCGGGCGTTAAGCTTAAACCCCCCCCCCCCCCATCTATATCCGAGGAGCTGTACTTCCGTTCCATGGTGTGGTGCTTACTTTTGCCTCACCTGAGTTTTATGTATGGTCTTTGCAGGACCTGGTTGCTATTGGTTCCTTTGATATGTTCTACCAATAGAAATAATTACGTTTTTTCATTGTCTGATATAACATTCTTATGAGGGAATTAATGGCATTGCTTCAGAAACTGTATTTGTGGGCGCTGACGTCTTGAATGTATTGTAACAGGGGAATGGAGAAAAGTAAGGAATTCGCTGTTACATCCTTCTCTCTTTATTATTAAAAAATCATGCGTAGGGTGGATGGTGCTGTCATCTATGAGATACCAGAATCCGTCTCCCTCTCTCTTTCTCATTGTCAGAATAATGAAGTGACCTGCCTGCCGTTGAAAAACAATTTGTCAAAAATGTTTTCCTTGACAGAAGCACGCACCGTGTCGCTGATAAGCCGAACCATGTCCTACTAACAGTAGATTATTTCAGATGCCATTTATTCGTAGCTCTCATTCCGGTACTCGGAACTGTGACATTATGTTCTGTATGTAACACCCGGTCTAAAATTGCATGACATTCGGGATCCATAACTGAGACACAGGTGATAATGCCGCATTTATAATAAAAATATGTTCACTACGAAGTTTCGCACTGACAGAATTTGACTAAGGCGACAGGCGGGGTTCGATCAAGAGCGTGCTACAGTTGGCGCCCGTCTCATCATCTTTGTTAGTATTAGAAATAAATTATTTCTTAATCTTAACCGAGAGGCACATCACAGATCTGACTGATTTTATTTTGATATCTTTATCTTCTTAATTTACCGATGGCAGTAACTTCAAATAGGTACAATCGTTTCTTCTCAAAAATCTTCTTAGTTCATAAGCATGTAATTATCCTGTAATATCATCCAGAAGTAAATACATTTCTTTATATCGTAAAAGCTTGGTTAAATGGCATATAAACCAACGAATCTTTAAATTATATCAGTTCTGGCTTAGGTTACCATGTAAATTCTCCGACGTCAAAGACTGTCTTCGTCATAATATGCTGACGCTTAATAGAAAACATTTACAAACTCAGTTGCACACAGCATAAAGGCAGCATTGAGATTATAAATGCACAGAGAGCAATATTGTATTCAAGTCAATGCAAGAAGGCCTGCTTCATATTAAGTCTGTCTATAAATAGGATTCTTTTTCTTTCCTAACACTTCTTTGAATCACAAGTTTTCGGGACACTTGCTGGTATTAATCATAAGATGTGGGTTTGACGACCATAGTTCGATTAACGGTAAGGATTTTCCTGTTTACCACCACATACAGACCGGTTCTTGGTTCAACCCCAGCCTCCTATTGAATGGGCACCGTAGTGCTTTTTACCCAGGAATAAAGCGGACGGGGCTTTAGGCTAATCCCATCTATGCCTAGGTCTTCTGAGTGATCTTTTCCATTCAGGCATCCCAACCAAAATTTTGTGCGTATTTCTTATCTGTCCTATGCGTGTTCTGAGTCGCACTCATCTCATCCTCTTTGATTTTATCATCCTAATAATATTTGATGAAGGGTACACCTTACGATAGTGTATAATGCATTATATAGTAATTTAGGGAGATCTCGACACTTTTAACAAATTTCACTCTAGCGACAGCTGCACTGTAGTGGCAAAGACTGTAATTGTACAGAAGATAGCCTACAATACTACGATCAACGTGCAACTTCAAAGGAGTCTGTTTTTGCAAGTCTCAACCTCGTACGGAACCCTCAAAGACGACCAGGTGAGTTTTACATACCCTAAATAGCACATGCTATAATAATTACATTCCAGATAATGATAATTACACTGGATGCACATGACATTTATGGATTAATAGTTATTGTGGTGACAACTCGCACTTTCTAAAGGACAGCCATGCTATGTGAACTGACAAAAACTTCAACTGTGACCAGTGGTGACATGTGTATTGTAATCGTGCAAGTCAGGGAGGTTTCGACACAGTGTACTGGGGAGAACTCGACATGTCGAGTTCTCCCTAATATATCTTTTTCTGGTTATGAACCTTATGATACGGTGTTCACTTGGCATGGGATAAGTCAGCAACAGTTGGTAATTTGACTAGTGGGGTTCGAAAATGTGGAATCTACCCATACAACCCTGGCGTACTGGCAGATGATGTCTTCGAGTATGACAGTTGATTGACTACTGTCGGGCTGTTATGATCTCAGTAATAAACATTTTAATTCCCTAAAAGGCAAGAGATTTCATGACTAACAGAGCGTACCATCAGCTTCTCACGGACTCTGCCCCATGGTGTTAGCAGAATAATTTTCCGACTGACAGTCAAAAAGATAAGGTTGCAGCGTAAACTACAGACAGAATACATTAGAACAGGAATGTAAATTTAATCACCGTTACGAATCCAACCTGTATTTGTATATGCTGGTCTATATTTTTGTTATCAAGATAGAATTATCATAAATATAATGTGTATAACATATCCATACACTATATTATTTTAAATAAGCAAAAAGCAACGTTCCAATTTATGTAAAATATTAAATGAAATTTAATTTGCCCTTCGCACCGCTGCAGGCCTATAATACGCCGTCTAAAGATTTCACATTTTAATAATAGGACGTAAATGTAAACCAAACTGATTTAATTAAACTTACTTCTCCTTTACCCCTCTCAGATTTAGCAAAGACCTCTAGTTCACTAGTATATGTGCATGTGTAAGAAAATACCAGTGAAAAGTCCATTTTTGTGTATTTGATTACACTCGACAGAAACTGTAACGCTGGTGTGTAACTTATTCAAACGCCAATAACTCGAGACCTACGTAAGATAGAGAAAATAAAGCTATAAGTAAATTAAGGGCTTTTTCTACATGATGTTTACTTTATTCTATAAATTGTTGAAATAATTGCCCAAAACACGTAATAACTATACCCTCGTTCCTTAAATTTAACCGCTTGCCACGTCTAAAGCGTAAGAGTTAGATCCGGACATATTGCGAGTGAAATACGTAAATAAACACGAGATTTTCAAATCTGCAAACAGATTTCTGCTAACTCTCACGGTTTAGGAGTTTTGGCCCATTTATTTCGTGACAAAGAACGGTTCTAGTGAGTGCGTTGGCAACACTTAGATCAGCTGTCGGCGGATGACGTCACGTATAGATACGATGTAAAGGTATACATTAGAATTTTATTTCAGTACAAATATACCTTATACAGTTAAACGTTCTTCAACGTTAAATAGGGAACCGTGGTTCCACTTTCAATTTTTTATAATGCTCACGTGCCAGTCTGCCCTCTCTTAACTGACGGGATTTTTATTAAAGTTGGTATAAAATCATGCAAATATTGGTATTAAAATATTTGTAATACGTTACACGCACTGAATGATTACTCGTGTTAGAGCCGCATGAAATATGTCTCGAAAACTTCGTTAATGACTCTGTGGAAAGAAAACTACTGAGTAATATTAGACCGTGTTTGTATCAGCAGGCTTAAAGTAAACTTTCAGTACACTTCAGTAGCGTTTCAACATATCTTGCTGTCCTTCTGCTCGGGGAGTTATTCTGAATAGTCACGAACAAAATTTAAGACAGCCATCTTTGTACCTTCATGGTAGTAAAAAATTGGTCTGCCATAAAAATCAGACCTTTGAGCTTCGTTTAAAATCACTGAATTTGATTTCAAAACACATAGGTAATTGCAAATTACTCTCATAATATACGGAAAATATAATGCGTTTGGCTCTCTGGCTTTTATTTTGATAGTCTTGGTGTGGACCGACACAAGGCGAATTAACACACATCACATTCTACTTAAAAATGAGTTCCAACCTTTGTTTTGCATTCTGCTCCAATGTCACTGGTTAACAGGTTTACTAGAAAAGTGGGTCCAGCTTACAGCCACAAATACACACGCATAATTCTACTATTAAGTAACTGCACATAATATCAAACATTCGGGTAATAGAAGTATTGCCATCACACGTGTCTATCCACCAACAAGCGTATCACACAAAAACTTATTCCAAGGCGAGAGCACTTTATAGGTCGTGGTACGTACGCACAACCTGACCTTGCGTTCTCTACTAACAGCCAACAACAAATCTGCAACCACTTCGTTCTCTCTAGCAGTGCATGATGGGTAATCGCGTGGTTCTTCGAGTTGCCATACCACGGCATAGTTGGCGCTAGCGTACGGTGAAACTAAATTAAGACGTGTTGGCTATTCGTCTTAGGTCACGTATTTCACCTGCAGGGGAGCTGTATGGAAATCCTAACATATTCCTTGTGAAAGTGTCCTAAATGCACCAGTTTCGGAAATTAATGACGAGGAATCTTTCTCCAAAGGGTACAAATTGGGTTGGTTTATATGCACACATCTTCAATCTGTATGTTACTAAACATAGGGGCGATATCATTACATTAACAACTTTAACGTTCATATTTCTGCTCTCTGACATTCGCTGTTGTGGGGCTTGTTGCCCATTTCAGAGCCCTTTTTTTGGAAAGGACACCCCCTCCAGAACCATCAGCCTGCCATCACTGGCTGGATGAGAAAGAATTAACAGCAAAGTCCTCACACCTGTGCTGACATGGGGACTTCCACCACGACTTGATCTCATAAAATAATTCAGAGGGGTTACTCTACCAGAAATCACCTTACAATTACAAACCTGATGAAAAAGTGACTTGCCATGCGAATAACTGCCCATCGTCCCCCACTATGTACCACACACGTGGAGATATGGCTACACGGCTTCGAGAGACTCGCGGCAGCAGAAAAAGAAATATTTCCATATGATGTCTGAGCATAGTGAATTTTAGTTAGACATAATGGCAAAGTTGTGAACGGGGTACGATTCCATTTCTTTCTTAACCTCCGCAAATGGAATGGGGCCAAGTCACCATTTCGATACTTTACCCCTGTGAGAAGAGTTAACGGGAACCCAATGGAGAGGAGACTGGTGGGCTCCATAGCACATCTGCACACGACAATAAAGTGAAAACTCAACTCTCAAGTCGGTCGCTTTAATGACTAAGCAACCTCAAATATGAACAAAAAATAAACTGATATGTTGTCTAAAATGAAGAAATTCTGATAATACCAAAATATTTTCACAAATATGACTGAATCTTAGAATCTGTTGGTTGAAACATCGCTTGTCGGATGGCTGCTACCTGTTGCACAGCTTACAAACGAAATCTTTCCGATGTTTGGTTCGTGGTCTCCTGAATCTGCATCTTCTACTTCATTTTCCACGACGCCGTTCATCAGAGAAGACCTTAACTTTCGCCTGACACTTGGGGGTCTTGCATCATGACAATTGCCCTGTCCGAACACCTTCGGCCACAAAACTAATACTGAAATTGGACCATCCGCCAGATTTGGCCCACTGCGACTTCTGGCTACTCCTGAAACCGAAGACCACTTTGAAGTGCCGCAGATTTTCAGACATTGCCAACATTCAGGGTGACCACCCTGAAGAGAATTCAAAAAATACGAGTTCCGCGAATGCTTCGAGAAGAGGAAACACTGATTCGCGAAGCGTGCTGACGTGATGTGCGAGATGACAACTCAAAGGTGAGAGCAACCATTAGCGTGCAAGTAATCAAATAGTTTTTATGGGGACATTCTGGGACCTCAGCTGTCACGTCTCGTACGACAGGCAGCGACATGTGATAAAACTACCGGCATGTTACGTATTTCAGACGGTGTTGAAGGTTTAAAATGGATTCTACGAGAAAAGTGCTTGAAAGACTGTACAATCGCCTTTTGACGATGAACGTACCTGGCACACTTGCAATACAGAGGAGGTAGGAGCTGCACAACACTGAAAGACTCGAGGATATCTGCTGGATTATTGGCAGTTGCTTTGCTTGCGGCATGGGTGCTAGTGCATATCCACACTAAACTGGACAGCTGTATCTCTAGCTCCTGGCTTTCTCGACACAGATTCTCTCCTTTCTGGAAAAGACGCCATTTTCTGAATGGGAGAGAACATAATGGAAACATGGTTGAGTTACCTGCGCAATTAACAGGTGTTTTCGGCTATTCTAACACTTCTAAATAATCCCGGTAATTCTTGAAATATATCACCACTAAAGGAAATCCTATGTTCACCTTTTTGATATTTTGCCCACAATTCACCAATACCATGAAGATTTCCGTCTTCTGGGTTATTGCGCTGTGTAGTCTGGTCGATGTTAACCAACGTTTCAGAGGTCATACTGCCTCCGTCATCAGGGCGATGAATATGCCAATAGGGTGTGAGGGGCTGGATTTATAGGCCGGGAAGTGAAAGGTGTAGCCTGCCCCGAGCCAATGGGAGCAGGTATGGGAGTGGACCAATGGTAGCACGTGGGCGAGAGTGGGAGAGGGAGAGAAAGTAGAGAGAGAAAGGTGAGTGTAGTTGTATGGATAAGGCCCTGAAAAGGGCCGAGTTAGTGGTCTGGTTGGTTCTGGCGGCGCACTCTTGCTCGTTCTCGGAATCCTCGGAGTGTGTGAATAAGAGGCTTCCAGGACCGGCTCAGGTGAAGTCCATCTTCCCTGTTAAAGTTATCAGGATGAAGTTCGATCTCGATGGCTTCCCTGATTAACCGATCCATGTAGCCGGTTTTTGAGGAGAGGATAGAAGTGTCCTCTAGCTGTATATTGTGTATACTTTTTAACTGAATTACTGATTTTTACTGATAAAAAAAAATGAAAACTAAAAATCATTAAAAATCAGTAATTCAGTTAAAAAGTTTATAACATAACACCTGATGATGGCTATATATAGCCGAAACATGTCGTAAATGTTCCACATGTAAATCGAGTACTCGATACGGAACGTAAAATTATATTTTAATCTTTTAATTATCTTATATTGTGATTGACGGCCAATTTTAATATATTTTTAATACTATTTACTTTAAAACCATGAATTTATATCAAGCAGCTGACGAGACATTTGAGTTGTACTATATTAAACAAAAGGGGCTTGGGCATTTAAGAAAGTACTGCATCATCGTGCCACATCTCGTATTTTAACTTCCAAGCAGTGGCATTAATCAAGATACGAACAAGTAACAGACTGTAAGACTACAAAAAATGTGTGAAATGAATGATACAGTGGTACGGACACAGGTATAAACGTACAATACAGTACTTCTGAAAAAAGCGAGACCTTAAAAGATTAATTGACTAGACAGAGATAACATGTGAGGGAAGACACACAAAACGTATCAGAGAAAGAGTGGACATATGAGCTGTGATGGGAGGACGCAAAAGAATGAAGAAGTCTCTGCAACGAAATGACCTAGCCTGATGGCAGACGAATACTACTCACTTTCATACCAGGCTCCTTTTCATTCAGGTACTGGCACTGGTACTTGGTTAGTACTTGTGGTGAGCTGGCGGCCTGCATTACTTGTTCGTGTGGTCTGTGCAACCGAACTCGCAGATCCTGGAAATTCCAACCGTACGCTTGTAGCCGTCCGTCATCCTTAAGAACACGGGCTCTCACCTGTCTGTACCGTTCTCGTCTCTCAGTTGCACGGCGAGCGGCGAGCTTCTCTGCAGATCTGGTATCCGTAGATAATAAGACTTATATTTTCTCAAAGTACTCCACGGACGTAATAAGTTAGTTACTCAGTCACCAACTTCGGGTTATAAAGAAGGGAGGTAATTTCTTTCCTAGCAAATGACGCTTCTCAAGGACTCCACTTCATTGAGTTTGTTATGGAGGTACGCAAAATCATAACAACCATTAACCTATTCGAAGACACTAGCACTTCTGGACATATGGAACAAACACTCCTACATCTTTGGTATGTTTTATTTTAGATTTACTTTTATTTTATTTTTATTTATATTTTATTGTTACTTTCTAACTATAATTTATATATTTTGCATTTTATTCTCTAAATTCTTTTATAAGTTCTTTCAAATTCTTTAGTGTTTCTTTCAATCTTTTACTTACAGACCGATATGTACATCTAATAAAAACTTAAGAAAAACAACACCTTCGCCCAAAAATGGAAAAACAAACGTAATGAAAACATCACCAAATGGAATCATATTTGAGTTTTAAGTTCTTAGATATTTTACACCTGATGATGGTTTTATAAAAACCGAAACATGTTGTGTAAATGTTCCGAAATGTAAATCGATCAATCGATATGGAACATCAATGATATTTTATTATCTTAATTATAAGAAATTTTAAATATTGTGATAAGACAGATTAAAATAAATAATCATTAACCTGAAGTCCTGCATCCTGCACACTGTGTAAATGTTCAAAACTGAATTTTACTGTTCCTGTATATGAATAACATGATTCAGCTTAAGAAAGACAGGAGAATGGATATGAAGATTTGACAGTGCCACAGTTTGTATAGCACTTTCCTCCGCTGTCAAAATCACAGCAACTATGCCAGGCTATATGATTCTCAATATAAATGTAATCAGTCCTTTACAGACAGACAGAGGACTTCTAAATATACATATCTAGAATATGTAAGATACAAAGTGCTCCCAATCTGTTTTGCTGGGTTTTCGGACCTTGTCCGTCGTCTGACGTAAAAGTACACAGTGTTCTGGGAACTCATCTGTCCTCGTCTTCAGGTGTGGTGATAGGGACGGGCACATACTCTGTGGGGTCCGTCAGAATGAGCAAACCTCAATCACTAGACAAGGCCCCAAAAACTCAACAATCCAGATTGTATTACACCATTGTCAGAACCCTTCAGAATAAAAATGCTCACAGTTCGCCATCCATGAAGTCAAGACCACGTTTGCGATCATTTAGCGAGCGCTTCCTCATAGTGGGCTCACAAGGTGCGTAGGTGCACTGTAGCGCACATTAACATAAGGCAGAAGTTTTCATTGAGGTCCTTCTGTTGCGCTGAACAAGTTGCTACAACTGAAAACAAACACAATTATCAGTCACTGTAAATTTTATTAACATTTGAAAAGAAAAATTCATTCTCACTTCTTGACAGACGTCGGCAGGTGATGACTCTATAGGAAATTGATGTCAAGTAAAGTCCCAAGCCTCAAATTAACAGGAACAAAAACAAAGCATACAAAAGTTCACTCCCACAAACACTAAAAGATGCAAGACAGGCTTCAGGTTGTGTCAGTCCGAGGAACGCGCAATGCTGTACGTACTGACTGATGCCTGAAGCACAAAGAAATGCATGACTCACTTTTCAGAATCATAGGGAGGTGGAAAATGCAAACACACACACACATTAAAGTGCTTGAATTAGCGGTGGAGACAGAGCTCCATACATTCATAACTCTGGCAGCAATTGGAGGTGTCTGGTTCCGACTGCTTTGTATGCACACTAATTACTGCTTCCGAGATGCAATCTCTGTTTGGAGGAAGGGGAAACTTTATTAAAATACTGAATATTAAAACAAAGAAAAATGCTTAACAAATTTAACATAATTCTCTTTCAAAGAAAAATTAACAATTATTTATTTTAATCCGTCTTATCACAATATTTAAAATTTCTTATAATTAAGATAATAAAATATCATTGATGTTCTTGATGTGTAAATGTTCCGAAATGTAAATCGATCAATCGATATGGAACATCAATGATATTTTATTATCTTAATTATAAGAAATTTTAAATATTGTGATAAGACGGATGAAAATAAATAATTGTTAGAATATTCACAATATGACGCAATTACACTATCTTATGAAAGAAAAATTAGTTAAATGCAAATGATAACACACCAGAATACTGAATTTATCAAGTGTCAAGATATGCACATTTCCTGTCTCGCCCTCACACAAACAAACTTCTGAAATAAAATAATTATATGGTATATATGGAGCTCCAAAACAGACAAAACATGCAAAGGTGAAAACCTCAAATCTTATGTAAAAACCTTTAACTCTCAGCATATCCATAAGTCATCTAACCAAAAAAAAATAAGATTATCCTCCGCAGCACACAGAATATAAATCACACTTACAATTTCCATATGTGGTATCATTCAGACTGGCTCGAATCATCTCTGTCCAGCGAACGGCTTCCTGCATTTAAATTAATCGTTCCTTGTACTGGTTCCTTTCCGTTAACACTCGCGTCATTTCTACCCTCATGAAAAGCTTCCTCTGTGCCATTGGGACATCCTCCTGCTTGCAAGAGAAACAACATTTTTTTGATTCCCAGAGCAGTTTTTTTAGTATTTAGAACACATGAGTAAATTTAACACTTTGCTCCTCTTTGACAGAACATTAAAATGGCACCGTACCTCTTATCATATAAAAAATCTGTCTAATCTCATTTAAAATTAAAATACTCAGTAATGAAACAAAACTGATGGCGCCACGAAGCAGAGATTTGAAAGGAACAGGCAAAGTGCTTCTAAAAAAGAACGACACACATACTTCGTCATCAGATTTGGAAGCCTCAGCTGTGTGTTCTGCTTCTTCACGCACTCTTTCCAGTTCCTCCTCCAGCTCCTGGATTCGTTGTCCCAGCCGGCCCCTTACAGCGTACTGCGACTTGAATTCCTTCCGCAGAATTTCCTGTTCACTGCAATAGCAGAAGTTCCGTTTCATTTGTGTCAAATAAAATCCTAACACATGAATAATATACATACAGGTCAGAAAGAGAGAATCACTTACAACAGTAAATGACCAGGTGTTTGCTCCAGAAGTGATCTTTATAACAAATTAACTAATTCTCTGTTAACACAACCTGAAATTGCAACATTGATAATAACAAAGCTTATCTCTAGGCATGATCCTGAACCAATTCCATTTGCCTAACACTGCCATAACCTATTTCCTTAGGATCTAAAGAGCAGCTTTAAACAATGAAGATTTCTGTCTTCTGGGTTGTTGCGCTGTGTAGTCTGGTCGATGTTTACCAACGTTTCAGAGGTCATACTGCCTCCATCATCAGGGCGATGAGTATGAAGATTTCTGTCTTCTGGGTTGTTGCGCTGTGTAGTCTGGTCGATGTTAACCAACGTTTCAGAGGTCATACTGCCTCCATCATCAGGGTGATGAGTATGAAGATTTCTGTCTTCTGGGTTGTTGCGCCGTGTAGTCTGGTCGATGTTAACCAACGTTTCAGAGGTCATACTGCCTCCATCATCAGGGCGATGAGTATGAAGATTTCTGTCTTCTGGGTTGTTGTGCTGTGTAGTCTGGTCGATGTTAACCAACGTTTCAGAGGTCATACTGCCTCCGTCATCAGGGCGATGAGTATGAAGATTTCTGGGTTGTTGCGCTGTGTAGTCTGGCCGATGTTAACCAACATTTCACAGGTCACACTGCCTCCATCATCAGGGCGATGAGTATGATTATTTCTGTTTTCTGGGTTGTTGCGCTGTGTAGTCTGGTCGATATTAACCAACGTTTCAGAGGTCATACTGCCTCCTTCATCAGGGCGATGAGCATGAAGATTTCTGTCTTCTGGGTTGTTGCGCTGTGTACTCTGGTCGATGTTAACCAACGTTTCAGAGGTCATACTGCCTCCGTCATCAGGGCGATGAGTATGAAGATTTCTGTCTTCTGGGTTGTTGCGCTGTGTAGTCTGGTCGATGTTTACCAACGTTTCAGAGGTCATACTGCCTCCGTCATCAGGGCGATGAGTATGAAGATTGCATTGCTGAATATGGAATGTATTTATAATAATATGCAATGAAAAATTTAATTAATTGAAGATAAGCGTGTTTTTTAAACCATTCCAGAAAATTTTGGGACACACTGTGTATATCATCATTCAAACATAAATATTTTGTCATCAGACAAACTAGAAATAAATTTTGATTTTAAAAGCATTCAGGCCACCACAGCAAACAATTAACCCTTCTACTGTCAGGCTTAGTGTTATAGCTTATGTACAATTGATCAACCTATTACACAAGAAGAAGTTGTAAAAAAAATCTGTCAATTGATTCCAAATGTATGAAGGCGCAATGGCCAACAAGATGCAACAGTATCATAAAATAAGAAAAACAACAAAACCAGATAGAACACATGCTAATAAAATCCTCTGAGGTCATCAGGTGCGTAAAACGGTTAGAAGTCTCCGACATTTCGCAGACCACCTGTCCTCATTTATTAACGACTGCTGCTGTGAAAGCTACGCATTATATAAAACACGTGTATTCTCATGCCAACTAGCGACATATGTGACCTACAACCAGTAGAAAACCAGCTTCTAGGAATGCAACTGCGACAGACAGAGAAAAGTTAAATTTAATTCCTGATTTAAATTTCTAAGTAATTCCAGTACACTCACTTTTTTTGTTTTGCTTCTGCCAATTGGTGAAACAACGGTTGTCATCAGAGCTTCTACATCTTCCAGTCCTGGTGTAGACTCCTTTGTATCAGGGCTGAATCCATCAACCCAACCGCCTCCTACATAAACACATATCAATTATTACGAAACAAAATCCAAATACAGAAAACTCCACCTGACACACTTCCTCATCTTAAATGTTAAAATAGTTTGAATCTAAAACTGTCCCACATCATATCATTCCATTTAAAATGCTTGTTGTGGATGCACGTTACCAAACAGAAGTGCCTTTAAGTGTTTCTTCATTTTTGTGTACTAAATAAAAACTTTCAATTTGTTACTCGTTTTCCAACATCTGAAACAGCGTTAGTTCATATGTACCACTTAGCCATCTTGTACAACTTTCTTCTATAAAATACAGACACTTAAAGCGTTCTAAAACGAGGTGGCTGGGAAAATATATGGACCTAAGGAGATCTAAGGGGGCAATTTAGGACAATGCATGAGCAAGAACGTCGTGATTTATAGGACCGTAAGTCACCTAGAAGTGTTAAGATAGTGGAATGAGGGCGACGATGGAGGCAGTAAGCACCTATGAAACGTCCGTCGATTTCTGCAAGAATACAGTCACCTTCGAACATTTTATAAACTGTAAATGGCACAAAAATGAACAGTTGCATTAATAGTGAAATAATTACACTCACAAGATTTTGATAAAAATGATCCTAACTCTTCATTCTCCCCCCTCCCAAACTTGTGCCCCTTTTTTCTATTTTCGAACTCTACACTCGAGGGTTCACTGTGATGCTGATTTTGCTGACTTCTCCCATCGATACATGCCCAAATCATTTGGTTTTCACAACGTGTGATACCATAATAGCTACAAAAAATAATTTCCCACACACACGCAAGAATTTTAAATTTGAAAATGGTTTTCACTGTGCCCTTTGTGTTTGGTCCTCTGATAAACATAAAATAATTTTTATGATCTCAGCAGCGTATCTGGTATACATGAGATCGGTTGCCCCATGACGTCATAAGATTTCAGTGGAACACTGAGCTATTTAGCGAGTGTATAATTGAAATTTATTTAGTGAAAGAATGGCCTAAGCTGCATGACAACTGAATGAACTGCGATGAAGCAAGTTGGTGGGGGGTGGCTCTAAAACGCACTTCGATAATAGAATCTGAGAGGAATTCAGCGTTGCAATTATCATTGCATTACAAAACTCTAAATAGTAATTGTTCTCTTACTAAGTTGGCAACCAGCAGGTTGTTCTTATGTTTCTTGCCTTAGTTTGTGTTTAATCTCTAACTTTCTTGTACTCAAAAGTCTCTTAATATCAGTTTGGATTATTTATTGATTATCTACCGACTGGTCACGCTGGGAAATGACTCAGGCGTTACGATAAAGTGATTATGAACATAAAACGTGTTTTAATTGTTTAAAGCTCGAATATCATATGAATTAATATATAAAAATGCACTTTAAACGTAAAAAAATCGTAATGTTTCCGCATTAAAATAATCAACTTGTTATTCCGTTTTAGGGGAAAAATTGCTGTTAATCTTACGAAATCAATAAATAAACTCTGTGGGAAAAATGCAGAATTATTGATTGTTAAAGTGGGTTGGGATCGCGTGGCAGAGGGCAACTCTTCTTACCGAGGTCAGTATTTCTGAGCAAATCATCTCAAATCGTATTCCAAACCCTCTTCTTAAAACATTGGACCACACGCTTTATATAACCATTCACATCCTAACGACGAAAATCATTTCAATCCGAAAGGTAATTATATGTACCGGCTCATTTAAAAGTCAGTAACTCTTGTATTTTGAGTTCGTGGTTTCGTGTGATTCTCAGTGCAAACATCGATCATTTCCTTAAACAGCGTTAACCGGTCGATCTTCGCAATGGTGAGGTGTTGTGTTTTCTTCGCGGTACGGGCTGGATTCTTAAATGTTACGTAGATTAGTTTCGGCTTCAAAGGTTTAAATATTATAAATCACAATGAGACTTTAATAGTATACGGTATGTCTACTTTTATTAGAAAGGCTATTGCTACTTCTTAAACATGTAAAAGGGATGAACACGTGCGTTCGACGTACGGTAGAAATAAAGGCGTGGTATTCGGAGGGGCGGGAGGGGTAGAAGACATGGAAGTATGTACTACCCATACTAAAAACATCATGTTCCAGCGGCAGTACTTCGAAGCTCGTTGTCTCAATTCGTGTTTCGGTAATGTCTAGTACATTCGTTTGTCTTCATTCCACCCGCAAGTGAGTGACGTAGGCGAAACGCACGGTTTTATCACGACTACCGTGATATAGCAACTGTGTTATGAGTTATCAGCAGAAGACCCGCATTTCGTCTCAAAGTAATTTTTCTAACATCGTTTGTCATTTGTAATGGAAGATCACACACGGAGTGCCCGAGGAATGGTAAAGCCTGAAGGAAAGTAACCTCTCGGAAGACGTACGAGTTTGTTGTTCATTAAACGATGCTGTGAGCAGCGTAGAATTTACAGCGTCGAATAATTGGACGATCAAGAATGAACTAATTCAAAAGGATATGTAGAAATCGGCCATGGCTTGATTTGAAATATTCCGGTAACGAACTGAAAGGACTGAGTTAACATCAAAAGCTTCAAGGTTTAGATTTGAACCAGGGACTTTTCGAACACGAAGTGGGAGTGCCAATTACTTGGCTGAAACGTTCAGTACCTAAGCTTTGATAAGAAGATAATATTAAAATGTATCTTTAGACTCGTGATAGTGACATGTGGCGGGCTCTTGTGAACACGGCAAGTAACCTCCTCTTTCCGTGAATGAAGTGAAGTATTCAGATCAGTTGGGCGTAAGTGTTGTCGGTTCAAAAATGGATTCTCCACCACCGCGAAGTTGGTAATTCTGTTAATTTCTGTGGCACACGGGAGACACATCACGATCACCAAACGTGGGAATAATTCTACGGACCGATGATTATTTTTCTGGCGTAGGAAAATTTGCTCGTTTGATGGAAAACAGGTTGTTACTGCTGATGATTCCAAGGCCGAAATGGCTTTTATAAAAACACATTCTGTCTTGGAAATCAGGCATTACACTGGAAATGTGGAAGAAATGAATAGGGCAATCTAGACAACGTTCTTCTATAAACTGTCCACCACTGAAGATCTTTTACGAGCCTCGTTCGAAAGCTACAGAATTTTGGTGTTGGTACCAAACGGCACATTGCCTGCTTAAGCAATGAAAGTATCCAAGATTTAGGGTTTTGAC
Organism: Zootermopsis nevadensis; assembly: GCF_977971745.1. NCBI lineage: Eukaryota > Metazoa > Arthropoda > Insecta > Blattodea > Termopsidae > Zootermopsis > Zootermopsis nevadensis. Next base: position 645,645 of record NW_028259177.1, read on the forward strand.
TGACGCAAAAGAAAAGTCTATCAAAGTATGTTCATGTCTGTACATGACATCAAAGTGAAAGTCGTGTACAGTAGCGAGTATCACAGACAGGAGTTGTTGGATTAAGTGTAATCAAAGCTGTTACTTCAGGTCATCACTTTTAATGACTGTCGTATTAGTACCTTGGAAACTTGAATGTCGAAACAGGAGGTTCTATGGAAGAGGGCTCAAAGCAACAGAACGCTAACGAGAAGCTGATAAAGACTGACTCAGAGATGGAGGATGAATCAGAAAGTATTGCAATTATTGACATTAAATTTATGCGAGATATAAACTGACATATTAAGAAATACGTGGCGATGACTTCGTAGTTCGAGTAACATTTTAATTAGAACTTCAGTAATGTATCACTCGATAGAGATGGATATGACTTGAAATCCGGAGATTTTATCACAACATTCACAAGAGCCCGCCCCCAGGCTCTGTCATTAAGTCAGATTAATCCAGTTCGCCCCGTGTCTCCTTAGTACTCTTAAGATCCATATTAATGTTATCCTTCCGTCTATGCTCAGCTCTTCCAAAAGACGTCTAACCTTCAAGCCCGTAACAACAATTGTGTACAGCTTTCGTTTTTGTTTGAAGTGACCAGAGAGATATTAAATGCAAAGAAACGAGGAAGAATCTCGCGTCGTGGCGCCAGTCCGGACAGCAGAGACGCCGTGGGGCCGTCTTCATGTTCTGTTCGGCGACCGGATTCAGATATTGAAGACGATATCAACTGATTCGTGCCTTCTCTGATTGTACGCCGTCATGCGATGGAACACGGTCTGTCATTAACATGTCATGTCATGTCATACGCCTGCCCAATAGGCATCGATGTGTATACGGGCAGTGTTTTCCCTGTCCATAGGGTTTCCTTGCCTGCTCCGTGACGTAGAGGTTGAGTAGGTCCGGGTATCAAGTATCAGCTGTCACAGTCGCACGAGAAGCGACCAACCAGCGACGTATACAACTACAAGGTGACCAGAAAGTCACGCAGTAGCGGTATTTCAGTATACAGACAACTCCAAGACGTTGTTAGTTAAGTGTATCTTGCATTCCTGAGCTTATCGTATACGTTAGCAGTCATTTTAAAGTATTAAAACCACGTATAAATTATCATATAGTAACTTTCTGATAATTATTGTAATAAATACATTTTTAAAAGTTTATTTATTTAAATCTTACAATTATGTTTGGCATTTTGTTTTATAAGGAACTGTATCTATTGGCGACTTTGAGAAAATTTGAATTAACCCTTTGAAGCCGAAGATCTCGTCTGAATATTATTTATGAATTGAGTCCGTACCGCGAAGAAAACACTACACCTCACCATTACGAAAATCAGCTGGTTAACCCTTCGAAGCCGAAGATCGTCTTCATAATATTTACGAATCCAGACCGTACCGCGAAGAAAACTCTTCACTTAACCATTAGAAGTCTAAGTTGGTTAGGGCGTTTCATGCCATTTGCAGAAACATTTAATTTCTTAAAAATTTCGACATTTTTGAAAATTTCAATTTTTCGAAAATTTTCGAAAAATCGAAAAACGTGGGAAATCGTCCAAAAAGCTAGGTTAGGATAGGTTAGGTTATGTTACGTTAGGTAAGGTTAGTTTTTTAAATTTCAATTTTTTCGAAAATTCTCGAAAAATCGAAAATCGTGGGAAATCGTACAAAAGCGCACAAAACCAAAATTTTTTGAAAAATTCTGAATTCAAAATTTTTTAGAAAATTTTGAAACTCTTTAGTTTTCTTCGCGTTTCATGCCATTTGCAGCCACTTTTAATTTTTTAAAATTTCTACAATTTTTTAAAATTTAGATTTTTTCGAAAGTTTTCGAAAAATCGAAAAACGTGGGAAATCGTCCAAAAAGCGCACAAAACCAAAATGTTTTGAAAAATTCTGAATTAAATTTTTTTTTCGAAAATTTCGAAAATCTTTAGTTTTCTTCGCGTTTCATGCCATATGCAGCCACTTTTAATTTTTTTAAAATTTCGACAATTTTTGAAAATTTCAATTTCTTCGAAAATTTTCGAAAAATCGAAAAACGTGGGAAATGGTCCAAAAAGCGCAGGAAACCAAAAAGTTTGAAAAATTTTGATTTCAAAATTTTTTTCGAAGATTTCGAAAATCCAGTTTTCTTCGCGTTCCATGCCATTTGCAGCCACTTTTAATTTTTTGAAAATTTTGACAATTTTTGAAAATTTCAATTTTTTCGAAAATTTTCGAAAAATCGAAAAACGTGGGAAATCGTCCAAAAAGCTCACAAAACCAAAAAATTTTGAAAAATTCTGAATTCAAAATTGTTTTCGAAAATTTCGAAAATATTTAGTTTTCTTCGCGTTTCATGCCATTTACAGCCACTTTTAATTTTTTGAAAATTTCAATTTTTTCGAAAATTTTCGAAAAATCGAAAAACGTGGGAAATCGTCCAAAAAGCGCACAAAACCAAATTTTTTTGAAAAATTCTGAATTCAAATTTTTTTTCGAAAATTTCGAAAATATTTAGTTTTCTTCGCGTTTCATGCCATTTACAGCCACTTTTAATTTTTTGAAAATTTCGAAAAATTTTGAAAATTTCAATTTTTCGAAAATTTTCGAAAAATCGAAAAACGTGGGAAATCGTCCATAAAGCGCAGAAAACCAAAAAATTTTCAAAAATTCTGAATTCAATTTTTTTTCGAAAATTTCGAAAATCTTTAGTTTTCTTCGCGTTTCATGCCATTTACAGCAACTTTTAATTTTTTGAAACTTTTTGAAAATTTCAATTTTTTCGAAAATTTTCGGAAATTTCGAAAAACGGGGAATCGTCGAAAATGCTAGGTTAGGTTAGGTTAGGTAAGGTTAGGTTAGGTTAGGTTAGGTTAGGTTAGGTTAGGTTAGGTTATTTTTTTAAATTTTCAATTTTTCGAAAATTTCCGAAAAATCGAAAAACGTGGGAAATCGTCCAAAAAGCGCACAAAACCAAAAATTTTTGAAAAATTCTGAATTCAAATTTTTTTTCGAAAATTTCGAAAATATTAGTTTTCTTCGTGTTTCATGCCATTTACAGCCACTTTTAATTTTTTGAAAATTTCGAAAATTTTTGAAAATTTCAATTTTTTCGAAAATTTTCAAAAAATCGAAAAACGTGGGAAATCGTCCATAAAGCGCAGAAAACCAAAAAAATTTCAAAAATTCTGAATTCTGAATGGGGTGTTCGTAGCATGCCTCACAATGCCACAAGGAAGACCTCAGGCCCTCGTGCGATTATATACCTTGCTTTCCGAGGAGGTGTACTGTTCTAGATTTAGTGTGAGTGCCTTGTCTGTCTGAAAGAGGAGTTTAAGATCAGGGGATGTGCTGAGTGGCAACTTTCATGTGAACTGTTGGAATTATCTGGATGCATTATACTTATAAGATTGTTTGTCTTTATAGATTCTTATAAGAGGTTGTGATATGTGATACCAACGGTTTTGATTGTCGTGTTTCAGACCACGATGAATGTAGTCAGACTGGAATGTGTGTATAAATATGGATGGTTCCTTCAAATGTCACTGTCACAGTGGATTTATTCTCTCACCATCTGGACATGCATGTGTTGGTAAGATGTTGTTTGCCAAATGTACAAAACTTCCTAGGTAACAAGTCAGTAGAAACTTTTAGTCAGATTAAGTAATGAATTACCAGTAATTAACTGACCGTGGAGCGGAGTCCTGCTTGGGAAGCTAATAGTCACTTAGACGGCTGTCAGAAGCCATACCTTTCTTTTATTCCAAAATATATATAGAACATTTTGTTCTAAATAACAGTTTTTAATTTTTGTTTCGGATATTGATGAATGTTATGAGAACGCAAGAGTCTGCCTGAAGGGACGTTGTGAAAATATACCTGGATCCTACCGGTGTGTGTGTGTGCCAGGATGGTTTTACGCCATCATTGGATGGGACGTTCTGTGTAGACTTGGGATGAATGTTCTCAAACAGGGATGGCAAATGTGTCAACATCGATGGTTCATTTAAGTGTGTCTGTGATTCTGGTTATCGACCGGGCAAAACATTAACCAACATGAATACCTGCAAAAAATTAAATTAAACATTTGAAAACTAATGACTTAAAATTTTTTTAGAGAACTTATCATCATATTTAAGGTATAGAGATGATGTTTTCACAGATGCGACATGTAGATTCTGTATAATAAAGACGCGTCAGTCAAGCCAGAAATTAAATGTCTAGCGCTGCACTGGTCACTGATTTTCATTTGAGTTTTCAAAGCACCACTTTGGTGAGATTTGACGTTCTTATGGCATTGAAGATGGTGATTGTTCTGGGTTGTGTTTCCAAATGGGCTTATAGGTAGATACCAACATTTCAGAGAAACAGCCCCTAAGCTGTAGACAGTATCTTTCTCTGATACATTGTATGTACCTTTGAGTCCCCATGGCATTACAACCCACAAAATAATTATCATCAACAGTTTCATGTTGTTTCATAATAAAAGGTAGAATATAAACTTGGGTGCTTTTAGGTGGTTCAAGATACAGCACATCCTCAATTTTTGTTTCAGATATAGATGAATGCATAAGCAACCCCTGTCAACATGGGTCCCGTATAAATTCGCAAGGCAGTTTCCGTTGTGAATGTACCACAGGGTTTATACTTGGTCCAGATGGAAGATCATGTCTTGGTAAACATCACTATAATATATTAAATTACTCATAGGGAGTGACATTACTGAATTCTACACATATTCAAAATGCACATCATATAAACACACCATATGCAGTACAACGACGCATCCTTCCTGCCGTGACCCTCTAAAATTATACGCGTTTGTCATACAATGAATCATTCTTGATTTTGAGTACTGCTGTCGAATGTGTTGCACGGGCTTTCCAAGGTACCGTACGAGTGTCCATTTTGTATCCTACGAAACGGACATTTTAATTGTAATCTCATTTGAAGATACAACTGATAAAGTTAATTATATATATATATATATATATATATTGATAATTAAGAAATAATTTCTAGAAAATTAAGTCTACTATTTTAGGATCTCTGATGGTGTTGCAGTCTGTGCCACTGTCACACTTGAAATTGTGCGTGTTAGTACATCTGTCAATAACCTAAGCAGGGGACGCTACTTGCTGCAGATACGCGCCGTGATCTGCGCTACTCCCAGTTCCGAGATGGTCAGTGCTTGAATCCAACTGCGATGCCAGTAACAAAGTCAAGTTGCTGCTGTTGTACTGAATGACGTTTAATGGGGATGGTATGTGTTGTTCAGTTTATGTATTTCTCTGAATTTTATTAGAAATTTTACTCAGTTCTGAATACATAATAAGGTCTGTCTGTCTGTCCACACGATTCATCTCCCAACATACTCACTGAATTTTAACAACATGTAATATGGGAGATCTGTATTTTGGGAAGGATATTTTGTAGTTGGACATATGAAAAGGGGATACAAAAAATAGATTTCAATGTAAGTTTTTACACATATGTACCTTTAACTCCTGTATTATGGATATAACTTAAAATGAAGAAACATCAGATCACAGAAATCCATGATATGAGGCTTGGTAAAGAAGAGGTCTCAAGTGTTGATTATATTAATTTCATTTAGCCGGAGCGCAATTGAAGGTGTGTTGGTGTATAAAAACTGCATGTCATCTGTGTACAGAATGAATGATATCCATAAGAACTATTATTCTATTTATCTACATATGGGTTTCAAACTCACAATAGATAACGAGAAGCCTGAGGGAAAGAGACCGCTGGTGAGACCTAGACGTAGATGGGCAGATAATGTTAGGCGGGATCTATGGGAGATAGGAGTTGAAGGAGACTGGATTTTGTTGGCCCAGGACAGGGTCCGGTGGAGGGCTTTGGTTAATTCTGTGATGAACCTTTGGGTTCCGTAAGCTATCTGGTTGGTTGGGTCCACTATTTGGGAAGCCTGAGGGGAAGAGAGAGCTCGAGAGACCTAGACGTAGATGGGAGGATAATCTGAGGCGGGATCTATGGGAGATAGGAGTTGAAGGAGACTGGATTTTGTTGGCCCAGGACATGGTCCGGTGGAGGGCTTTGGTTAATTCGGTGATGGACCTTCGGGTTCCGTAAGCCATCTGGTTGGTTGGGTCCACTATTTGGGAAGCCTGAGGGGAAGAGACCGCTGGGGAGACCTAGACGTAGATGGGAGGATAATCTAAGGCGGGATTTATGGGAGATAGGAGTTGAAGGAGACGGGGTCCGGTGGAGGGCTTTGGTTAATTCGGTGATGAACCTTCAGGTTCGGTAAGCCATCTAGTTGGTTGGGTCCACTGTTTGGGAAGCCTGAGGGGAAGAGACCCCTGGGGAAACCTAGACGTAGATGGGAGGATAATATCAGGCGGGATCTATGGGAGATAGGAGTTGAAGGAGACTGGATTTTGTTGGCCCAGGACAGGGTCTGGTGGAGGGCTTTGGTTAGTTCGGTGATGAACCTTCGGGTTCGGTAAGCCATCTGGTTGGTTGGGTCCACTATTTGGGAAGCCTGAGAGGAAGAGACCACTGGGGAGACCTAGACGTAGATGGGAGGATAATGTCAGGCGGCATCTATGGGAGATAGGAGTTGAAGGAGACTGAATTTTGTTGGCCCAGGACAGGGTCCGGTGGAGGGCTTTGGTTGATTCGGTGATGAACCTTCGGGTTCCGTAAGCCATCTGGTTGGTTTGGTCCACTATTTTAAAAGCCTGAGGGGAAGAGACCTCTGGGGACTTTTGGGGGCCCCGATAGGGAAATTCTGTACGTCACTACTTCTCGACTGGGACTTACCGCTGAGGAACAAAAGCAGAAACCCTTGGCAGGCTCTGTGTTTGCTGCCTGGTATAGGGGTGTCTGCCCTCGCACCTGCCAACAATGTCATTCTTACCACCCCCAGCAAATGATATTATAAATAGAGAAAATTGTTTCACATAGTTTCCTGTATTTTCTGGTCAAAGCCAACATGATAAATCTGATTCAACATTATTATCAGTGGAACTTAAACATGTAGTTGTAAAAGAGCCCCCTTGATTTCAATTAGAATGAAGAATATTTAACAGCTCTCACACAGTCGCAAAATTTTCTACCAAGGGGATTGAAATACATAGATCCCAAAATCAGTCCTTTCAAAGACAGTCTAATTCATTTGAGTTTAAACTAAACAGTTGATGCAACTTTCATTACAATCCATACAAATGTTTTCCTCCAGATTATATAAAATTATTATTGTCTTGACGATCTTTCAGCAAAGTATTCAAATTGTATATGGCCTATTCATTGTGTTTCAAATTGTTACTTCCTCATATTCATAATCGCACTCACGTAAAAAATTCAGTTACAAGATTTAATTGATTCAGAATTGTTAAATGCCCCATCCTAACCTACCAAATAATAACCCAGATCGTGCTGAAACTCTTATGCTCATTTAAGGTACAATATTATGCTTTCAAAGTTTTCCTACGCATGTTCATTATGAACAGGGAATTGAACATTGAACTGTCTACAATGAGTCCACATGTCAGGTTAAGGGAAACAAAATTAATTCAAAGTAGACAACCAGCAGGACGACATATCTCAATCTGACTACTCTCTCCTTTTTATAACATTCAAGACAAAGATCTGACACCAACATGACAAGTGGGCATTAAACAACTGTTTCTGTGTGTGTTTACATTCATAGTTGCTCAACCTGGTTCACACTCTCACAACCATTTCAGTAACATCCCTTCTTCTTCAAACTGTTTGTTAATACGATCTTTGCCATCAGCTTTACATAATCTGTCTGTCCGTTAAACAGTACAACTGCTCGATGTTGCTAAATTATGAACATTATTGCTAACAAAAATTGTAAAACTGCACACGCATAGCTGCAAAGACATATAACTTTAAACAGAGTAATTCTTTGCTTCATTCCTAAAAAATTCTACACTTAACCTTACTGTGCTACATAATGACTGTGGTGCCCCACCCCCTCGCATAGGGGAAATTAAGATTCGAGGTGGACTGCAAATTAATCCTTACAACAAGCAGTAAAAACTTTGACAATTAATAGTGGGAATTACATTTTAACTTTTACTTTGCAGTTAACATCGTCCTCACATCACTCTTCAGCATTTTAAATTTGCCTTTCTCCTTATTTTTCAACAGTCAATTGACTATTATTAATGTATAAAATGTTTTAATTTCCTGTATTTTGCAACTCGTAATGTATTAAATGCAGAATTGGGAAATGAGCACATTTTAAGACATAATTAAATGAAAGATTATAAGCACTCTATTATAAAACACCTAAACATAAAATAAACTGTTCTCTACAAGGAACAGAGCTATGGATTTCTGAAGATTAGAAGACAAGAGGAGGCAAAATGAAATAGGTGAAGAATCTGTTATAAGCTTCACTTCAAATTTTTCCTTTCAATCTACTTTGCAGTTTCAAAATATATGTAAGTATTAAATGCTGAACTGGACTCCGAGCTCAATTAAGCAGAAAAAATTCCATATTTTTCTAAAGAAAGAGAAATTTAAAACTACAACCCTACATTCTGTGGAAGGGAAGCAGCCTGAGGATTTTGCCTGGAAGGGGGGGGGGGGGGGGGCAGAATAAAACAGAGAACCGCGGTTCAGATTTCTGCTCAAGTCCTTCTGGCTGTCCATGAAGAACCACAGCAATCATCACAAGTACTTATCAAGGTGTATGCACATCACAGGTACAAATTAAATACAGTGTTGTAAAAGCATTGCAGTGTAATACATAAAAAAAGAAATTGCCTCACATCAGTTCAGTATTTAAAGTTACTGAATCAGACTTTTGTGTTTTAAAACTTGTGTAAATGGCTGGATTCTTTCTTTTTCAACTCCAGAGCTTTGAACAAGTGGTTTTGGTTAAAGATTGTTGATTGATATGATGTCTGTTTGGACCAACTTTGCTGCTCCCTCATAAATATATTTTTGCATAACCCCCCTCTTTCTCTCATCTCCTCTTACACACGTTGGATGTGGTAATTCCAAGGCTGAGAGATGAGAAGTTAGCTTCTGTTAGGGACAGACAAAATCAAGGCCTGGAACAGGTGTTCTTTTGCTTGTATGCACATCCGAATAAGAAAACCAAGGTAAAATGTTTTCTCTAACAGATTCAACTACTTGCGATAATTTTGTTGGTTCTGTTTATCAGCTCATCAAGGCCGTGTTTTAGTCACGTGTCTCTTTAGTTGACTGGATTGTTCACTGTATAGTTTATTCATTTTTGTTTATTTGCATCGTCCAGAATTATGTTCAGAGTAGATTCATCATGTGATTTTAGGTGTCAGGACACTGAACCTACAGTGCACTTGCAGCTCCCTGCACAGTACAGAACAAGGAACAGTCCATTGCATAGAACAGCCACTTGCATGAGTGAAGAAAGAACTCTGATAGTCACTTGTTTATAAAGTCACCAGGGAAAGGTACCTACTAACCTAACGTAATTAGGATACGACAGATATTAGAACTGTGTTTGAATCATGAAAAAGTTTGTACTCTCAAGGGGCTCCACAATGTTGACTTACCTGCTTCTGCCCCATCTATATCGGCTACTGCGAGCACGTACAGAACTGATATGAATTTGTGTTGCTTTCAGCACATCTGGTGGAAAAAGTGATGGCATATATCGATGGGACGAGCCCGTCTTTTCCCGTGTTGGGAGATGCTCGTAGTCAGTTGCCTCGCTCCATGTCAGTGATCTTCTACCTCTTGGCTGACTAGTATTTCAAAGTTAATGAATGGGTAAGTAGTTGATAAGATATGTGAATTGTGCTTCCTTTAATCTTAATTTCTTTGGATTCTCTTTTTGAATATTCTACCTTCCTTAATGCCCTCGCTTCACTTCTGTACTGTAACACCAAGACAGACATTTCATTACAAAACTTTGTTAGCATTTCTTCCTTGATTTTGTCTTCAGTGTCCTTGTAAGTATGAAGCTAGTAATTTAGTCCTGTCAGTAACTGTTTCAGGTCGTGTGGGGTAATTCCTGTAAAACCCATATCTTACTTTTCTGTACTGAAATTTTAAAATTGTGCCATGCACATGAAATGTTCAACTCGAACACGAACCTTTGAAGTTCCTCTCCAGAATTATTAATGGACATACATAAGTGTTTGTGGAAGAGTCCTTAGTGTTATGGGTGCAAATATCTTAATGATTTTGACACCGATTATTGCCGTGCAGTGTGGAAACAGTGAACACAAGTATATATTTATTTTCACAGTCTATACACAAACGTTGTAATTAAATGATGTTGTTAAAATTATATAATATTAAAACATTATGTAGTATAAAATATTATATTTTGGCGCTTTTTATCGTAAATACGATTTTACATTATTTAGCGCTTTTTTACGACATGTTTCGAATTTACAAGAAATAACCCAAGGGAAGCAAACAAAATTTCAATGGTTGCAGAACCCAAACAAAACAAATGCGGATAATCTATGTAACGTGAGACGTGAGGCTAGTAGAACCTTTAGGACTAAGAAAAGGGAATACCTGAAGGGCAAAATTGCTGAACTTGAGACAAATAATAAGGAAAAAAACATCAGAGACCTGTACAGAGGCATTAATAACTTTAAGAAAGGATATCAACCCCAGACCAATTTGGTAAAGGATGATAGTGGCTATTTGCTTGCAGATCCAATAAAAATTGTGAATAGGTGGAAAAATCTCTTTAGCGAGCTCTCAAATGTTCATGATACTGGTGGTATTAGACAGATTAAAATGCATACAGCTGAACTGTTGGTGCCAGAACCTAGCTTAGATGAAGTGGAACTAGCCATTGGGAAGTTGAAAAGTTATAAATCTCCAGGAATTGATCAGATTCCAGCAGAATTAATTAAAGCAGGTGGCAAAGGGTTGCATATGAGGATCCATAAGCTTATTCAGTTAATTTGGGATAAGCAAGAGATGCCACAACAGTGGAAGGAATCCATAATTATTCCTGTTCATAAGAAGGGGGACAAGACTGAGTGTGGTAATTACCGAGGAATATCGCTGCTATCAACCTCATACAAAATTCTATCAAACATTCTTTTGGCAAGATTAATTCCATGTGCGAATGAAATTATTGGGGATCATCAGTGTGGGTTCAGACGAAACAGATCAACGATTGATCAGATCTTTTGCATTCATCAGATACTAGAGAAAAAATGGGAGTTCGGTGGGACCGTACATCAGTTATTTATAGATTTCAAAAAAGCCTATGACTCTGTGAAGAGAGAAGTGCTATATAATATTCTTATTGAATTTGGTATACCAAAGAAGCTAGTGGGTCTAATAAAAATGTGCTTAAATGAAACCTGTAGCAAAATTCGAGTATGTAAATATGTATCTGAGACATTCCTCATCAAGAACGGTCTAAAACAAGGAGATGCTTTGTCTCCCTTGCTCTTTAACTAGAATACGCCATCAGGAAGGTCCAAGATAGGCAGGAGGGTTTGCAATTGAATGGGACACATCAGCTATTGGCATTTGCTGATGATGTTAATTTATTGGGGGACGATATAAATACAATAAAGAGGAACGCAGAAGTTTTACTAGAGGCTGGTAGACAAGTGGGGCTGGAAGTAAATTCAGAAAAAACTAAGTACATGTTAGTATCTCGTCATCAGAAGACAGGCGGGCAAAATCATATTAGGGTGACTAATAAATCCTTTGAAAGGGTTACAAAGTTCAAATATCTGGGAACAACAATAACAAATCAAAATGACACTCGTGAGGAAGTTAGGAGGAGACTAAATTCCGGAAATGCTTGCTACTTCTTAGTTCAAAATATTTTGGCTTCCGGTCTGATTTCTAAGAACCTGAAAATTAAAGTATACAAAACAATAATCTTGCCTGTTGTTTTGTATGGGTGCGAAACATGGTCTCTCACTCAGAGGGAGGAACACAGATTGCAGGTGTTTGAGAATCGGGTGTTGAGGAGGATATTTGGGCCTAAGAGGGAAGATGATGGGGCGTGGAGAAAACTGCGTAATGACGAGCTTAAAAATCTGTACTGCTCCCCCAAGTACTGTCAGGGTAATTAAGTCGAGAAGAATGAGATGGGCGGGACACGTAGCGCGCATGGATGGGACGAGAGGTGTGCACCGGGTATTGGTTGGGAAGTCTGAGGGGAAGAGACCTCTGGGGAGACCTAGACGTAGATGGGAGGATAATCTCAGGCGGGATCTATGGGAGATAGGAGTTGAAGGAGACTGGATTCTGTTGGCCCAGGACAGGGTCCGGTGGTTGGTTGGTTCGGTGATGAACCTTCGGGTTCTGTAAGCCATCTGGTTGGTTGGGTCCACTATTTGGGAAGCCTGAGGGGAAGATACCTCTAGGGAGACCTAGACGTAGATGGGAGGATGATCTCAGGCGGGATCTATGGGAGATAGGAGTTGAAGGAAACTGGATTTTGTTGGCCCAGGACAGGGTCCGGTGGAGGGCTTTGGTTAGTTCGGTGATGGACCTTCGGGTTCCGTAAGCCATCTGGTTGGTTGGGTCCACTATTTGGGAAGCCTGAGGGGAAGAGACCTCTGGGGAGACCTAGACGTAGATGGGAGGATAATCTAAGGCGGGATCTATGGGAGATAGGAGTCGAAGGAAACTGGATTTTGTTGGCCCAGGACAGGGTCCGGTGGAGGGCTTTGGTTAATTCGGTGATGAACCTTCGGGTTCGGTAAGCCATCTGGTTGGTTAGTTAGTTTATTCTTAAATATTTTCAGATTACTTGTTACAGTGTTTTTATGTTATAAACTTGTCATTAATTTTGGCTCATGACATGTTTTTGGTGGTGCTCAGATGTGTAAAGCTCTGAAGAAGTAGTGTAGTAGTCACGTTATATAAATTCTTGTGACTTGAATAGTGCCCATTTCAATCCCTTATACGAGCCAGAGAAGATTGTGTGCTGGCATGACAGCTGTGTCGTAGAGAAAGTAAGCCAAAGCATCACAGTGTAGTTGATAGGGCTGCTGATTTGCATTTGTGATGTACCAGGATATAATCTCAGCTTTAAGATAAGCTGACTAAAGTGTTGTGTGGTTTTCATCAGTCCTTTGAGAAAAACGCTGGAGTTTTTAAGTGTTACCTTTGAAATATTACGTTCTTATGAAGCATAAAGTCTGCTGGGTAAGTTGCAGAAGGCAGAGTGCATTAGCTTTTCTTTTTCAAAGGGCTGTGATATTATTTTATCTCTTACTGAGGAGCACGTACAGCATAATTTTTTTATTTTCTTTTTTCTCATAAAGTTACATTTTTATTCGGACCGGCGATACGGAATGCGCGCTGGTTCGAGTCTCGGGGGAGAAGAAATTTTCTCGTGAGCTTTCGACCGGTGCCAACCCAGCATCGTGAGGAAATTGGGGAACTACAATGAGTAGCGTAATCCGGTCAGGAAAGCTAGCAATGGCTGGGGGTTCGTCGTGCTGACCACACGTCACCCTATATCTGGTTGGATGATCGTTCAACTCTGCTTAGGCATGTGAACATGAGGCCAGCAGTCAAGCTAGTCGGCTTTGGCTCTCTGGAGCTGTTATGCCACGGATTTAATTTTTTTAATGTCTTAATATATATTTTTCTTTAAGAGCTTTAATCAGTACAGTACTGTTAAAGACAGTGGCGGTGGGGGCCAATCATTTTGCCCTGGGTGAGAATGATTAATGAGGTTCCTTAAAAAAATGCATGTAAGACATTTGAGGTGATTTCATTTATTATAATTTTAATGATGTGAAAACTACCTCTCTAGAACGACTTACTTGATTCATGCAAATGGAGAAATATGTCATTGTTGATGAAGATTGATACAAGCTGCCAGCTACACAGAAACATTAAGAAAAGGGTAACTAATGTGTTCAGATAGTACACAATCCATCTTCTGTCAAGGAATGGAAGGAATTTAAAAATTTACATTTCTCTTCTTTAATTTATCAAAAACTTGCTCAGTACCTTCTTCATTGTTTTGGTCTCAGATAAAAGTACATTTATAAGACAAACTACAGCAACAGTATAAGGAGAAAAGGAATTTTATATAAGTACATGTGTGAGGCACACAGGGCCACTACATGCACAATGCTGTTGCCGACAACACCCACTTCCTTTGCCACCACTGATTAGGAAAACGTGAACATTAATAACTGTCCCTTTCTGTGTATAATTTCCACTAGTACAAATTCTAACTGCATTAAATTTTACTGATATTAACTCAAAGTTTCATACCTTCTCTTTATAATTGTTAACATATAAACAGTTTCCCTATAAAAGCTCACAGTTGAAGCACCAGTGGTATATTTATTAGGAAATTTCGTGAGTGGCTGAGCAACTGTTGGCTTCTCAGGAAGGACTCGGCTCATTGGAGTAAGTAGGTAAGTAAGTATGGTATATTAGTTATTGACATCAAGCTAATGGCTGAATATAGATTTTTGTGCTCCTTCTATAGCCAAATTATTGTCTATTATATATTTTTGAGGATTTGTTATCACACAGAGTGGGTTATTTATGGTAGAAAATTAAAAAGTACGACAGTGAAAGCCTCTAGTGGGTTGATGTTCATACCAGGCTTTATAAAAATCCAGCAGTTGATTCAAGAGTTATTATGAGGGAGAAAAATGGGCATTATACTATAAACCTTTGTTTCCCTATAAAATACAGAAAGTAGGATTGTAATTGACAATTTTAGTTTTAAGTTTATCCAAAATTTTTGGAGCCTGGATAGCTCAGTCAGTGTAGTGACTACGGGATGGATGACTGGAGTTCAGTCCCTGACGGAGGCAGAAGATTTTTCCCGTAGCCTGTGCATGCAGACCAGCTCTGGGGTCCACCCAGCTTCCTATCCAGTGGGTACCAGGGTCCTTTCCTGGGGGTAAAGCGCAGCCGGAGTTCGATGCTGACCACTCACCCTCATCTAGTGCCGAGGTCAAGAATGCGTAGGAGCTATACCTCCTCTCCCTGCAAGCATCCTACATGGCGTGTAGCAGAGCTGCTGTACTTTTTTTCCCAATTTTATATTGACTGTCAGTTGACTTTGTTTGCATCTGTACATGTTCTTCATAAATTTAATATGCTTGATGAGCACTTATGATAACTACCAGCGAACTATACTCTTGTCTCGTCTCGCTCTGTTTTGCAAGCTATAGTTCCAATCTGCAGTCAGTCAATGACTGAGAAATTCTCTGACACTTGTTCAGGATGCAAATGGAATCATGCCATAGTCATCCATGAGACTGTGAAAGGCCCCATTCTTTGATGAGAAGATGAATATTGTGATGTTCATGCCCAAAATCAAGCAATGAGTGAGAATATTTAAGGCTCATTGTACAAGGCAAAATATAGCTAATAAAAGCCCACCTTAAAGAATGAGCGAAATGAACAACAGTTTTGAAATGTGACTGTCATCATGGTGTATGCCTGTTATCTCTTGCCCATTTGTCTGGAATTGTGAAAACATATAAAGTACTTCATCTATAATGTTGTTGACGATGGTGTCTACTTAGTAATTTAAAATTTTTGGACCTTTCAATCGTCATTATACTTCCTCAGAAAAACCACTATTTTTGGGATGTGGCTCATCGCCTATCCTCGGGTGTACCTACATCAGAAGGAGCTAATCTTGATATGTCGACATCTTCCAAAACATAGTGGTATTTTGTCACTTTGATGCAGGGCTATAAGTTAATTTTTCATTTCAAAAATCATTCCATGAGCCAAGGAGCCGTAAGTCTACATGTACCCTTTTACTCAAATATTACTGTTGTTGTTGATACCCTTGTACGTAAAATATATATTTGCTGTGACTGACTTCAGCATCTCAAGAATAATTGTTTCTTTCGATACATTGTTGTTTGGACATATATAAAGGCTTGTGTATTTCTATATATTTAAATACAACATAGAGAAATAATGGTATATTACAGTTCATTTAAGGAAATCTATTATTATTGTTATTATAGTAGACAATAAACAATTAGTGGCATAATTTGGTGCAACAGAAGTTTTGTTATAATGTTTGGCACCAAAAATACGTGATTCTTTTCACTTTGTTGTTAGCCACAGAAGTGAAGTTTAATATTGTTTTGTTTATATGCTTGATGATTTCCATGATTAGTATAGATTTCTTATGTTGAACTTGTTCCACTGTGATAAAATCAATTGATTATATTTACAATAATGTTCGTTTTAATTGTTAATATTGATATATCATGAACAGACACTTCATGCACTTTCCATCTGCCAAAGGAAGAATGTAAAATCTGTATGTGTTTATTCAAGAGGCAAGTTACATGGTCCTTGTCAATACCGGCTATTCCACAGCAAGGGCCTTCATAAGTCCTATTTCTGTGAACTGAAGGTGACCATAAAATCTCCAGAAAATACTGAAAAAGGACACTCACTTCAGTAATAGGAAGTAGGAGTGAGTAAGCCTCTGTCTCTTTGTGAAAGGAGAAGAAGGATTTAACAACACAGTCTTCCTGATGCTATTTGCCTGTCAAAAGCTAGAGATAGGGCGGCTGCTGTCAAATATAAAAATAAAGTCAATTTGGCATTTGATAATCAATAACAAACAATTTTTATGGACTTCTAACTTTAATTCCACAACTGCAAAAATGGTCAGGCATACCGCTACATATGGAGTGAGGAAACGGCAGAGAGATAAATCAATAGAATGTTGCGTTGCTAAACATCTGCTAAGTATATGCAATATGATACATGTGGAGGACAAACCAAAAGTAGCTACATGGTGGTTGATTATGAAGCTAAGTAATCTTTAAAATCTGTTGACACCAAATTCCTCTTAGCACACATATATGGAGTAAATATATGGACCGTTCTCAGATAGAAATGCAGAAGATAATAAACACTGCAATTGTTGATCCACACATTTATATGCAATTAATGAGAAGGGCAGGAAAGAAAATCCCTTTCAAAGTTACCGAGATGACAGAGACTTCTTCCATTTCTCAGAACTTTTTCAGAATAATATTCTGACAAAGTTATTTAATAATTTTGGGCAAAATAGATGGTGTGGAAAAGAAATGTATGTTTACGCTTCACCAAGGTTGTAGGCATGTTGTGATATAAGGACTCCCTGGTTGAAAATGTAGAGTTTGGCACTGTGTTAGAGGCATTCAGAAAGAGGTTCTGAGTGGCTTAACCCCATTTTTTCCTTACACAGGGCCTTTAGCAGTTAGCAAGGATAAGAAAAGCGACCTAATGGACCTTCTTAATCTAGTTTTGTTAAGTATTTAATTAATTTATAGGAACCTTCTTTACAATGAAAAAGTGGTATTGTCTTCCAAATGCTATTGAAGACACTGAAAAAGGAGCTTGTTTAATATAGGTTTATGTGTGACTGTTTCTCACGTGTGAATACGAAACTTTACAGGTAGTAATGTTGATTAAAGGGATGTAACGTAACTCTTCATTGTGGGAAAGGATACATGTAAAACCGAAATGTGCTAATTGTTTCCTGTTATCTGTAGTTAGCAAAATTAGTACTTCAAAAATTATGTACCTGAATAAATTGTATAAACATGTGTCTTTTTTTTTGAAAATAATAAAAAAAAGACTGGTTTGTGGGGAATCTACAAAATTTGTTTTTCCTTTCTTTAAAACTTGACTCTAAAAACTTTTACCACTTAACCCACCACCCGTTTATTCGTATCTTAAATTTTTTTATAATTCTGGAATAACGGATAGATCCCTGCTTTATCGACGTAGCTGTACAAAGTTCAGTAATTGTCCAGTATGACAGTTGTAGTTCATGATATTTCCAGTAGATAGTGGTTTATATGTTGCCAGTAAATGTCGCACGCGAACGTCTTGGTTATGATTACAGGTAAATGAAAGACTTGTGTGTAAGAGTACACTCGTATGCTAGATTCTAGGTAATGATAAGTGAAATAATCTGAAGGAACGAATATTGATTTTGATATGACGATATCTGAATTAACATTTATAATCTCCTCTGAGATTACTAGATCGTATTTGACAGCTTTTATGCGTTTTCGAAGTTCACGAGCTATAGCAGAACATTTTGTGGGTGTTTTTATACGACGGCGTGTTGTTTGCTGTCACCCGTGGTTAAGCTTAATTAATGTGCTTCGTGTGAATCAGTCTGTGTTGTGGATTACGGATTGCAAGCAGAAAGGTGGCCAGTTGTCAACTGATGTTTCGGTGCGATGCACACATGTGTGAAGTAAGTGGTTTACATTTTAAGTGTGTATACGTCATTGACATGTGTTTGCAGTAAGCAGGATGGCTAGGTGGCACTAGGACTGAAACTCATTGAATGCTTTCGTGGGACTAATGAATTATAAATCGAATGGACTAGTGTTGACCCTGTAAGTTATAACTGGATGAAAATGTTACCGTGTAATAGCAATTACAGGAAACAAGCTCTGACCAGTAAATTGACGGTAAGTCGTATTTGTGAATGAAGATGGCTTCATCACTTCTGTATTTTAAAGGTGCAAATTCGTACTTTTCAAAATGTTACCAAAGAGCTCCCTTCTTTCCATGACATGAATGAGTGGGATGTACCATTCGAAGGTCTCACAACTTGTATTGTTTCAGGAAAGTTGTGTTCAGACATATTCTGGCAAATGGTGATGGCAGTAAATGTTAGGACATTTTCAGAATATTTTATAAAACCTTGGAATGTAACAAGACATTTACTGGTGTTAATATTTTAGTTCTTCATACCAATTTCATGACATCCCAAATGACAGTTGCATGGCATATTAAGAACATATGGAGATGCGCACAGTTACAACACGACTGGCAGTCGGTTACCTCTACCGACAACCCCGGACTTTTCTGTCTACCAACTGTCGTTGGCCCTTCGAATTATATGAAAGCGCGCAGACGAACGACTTTTCAGTTGTTCTGCCTTTCATTTCGTAAGAGCATTTGCAGACAGTAGACGATTGTCAAACATGGATTTTGTTGAAACTGCTATAGTACGTGCACCTGTGATTCGCCTCAATAAAAGGAGGAAAAGGAATTACTGGGTGCATCCATTATACAGTGAGAGACTGTTCAAAGGAAAATTCCATACTATGTATAAAACATTACGGAATTATCATGCAAAATTCTTTTCATATTTTCGCACGAGTACACAAAGTTTTGATGACGTTCTATTATTGCTGAGACCGAGTATAACCTATCAAGATACGGATATGCGTCTCGCTATTTCACCTAAAGAAAGACTGGCACAACTGAACAAATCTCTTGCCAAAGTACTCTTTTAACATTGATGTTTGCATAATCTTTTAATTTTTTGTCATAAAGACACCTCTTCAATTAATTCTTCGATATTCTCTTCTTGCAACATTCCTGACGTCTGTACTCGGCGAGCATAGAGAGAAGAATGTGGAACAAAAGAACGACTGTTTAGTCGTACGTGTACCCATGCTCATGGACTGAACTGTCGTGTCGTTTATGGGTCGTATGCTTCAGCCGACAACGACAGAACAGTCAGCCGACGGTTAAGTCTTACGTGTGCGCTGGCCCTTAGACTAAACATTTTGTAAAACTAAAAGTAAAGTTAAATTGCTACGGGCCATGAGGGTGCTTGGGGGGAGAGGAGGTGTAGCTCCCACTCGTTCTCAACTCAGGCACTAGACGGAGGCAAGTAGTCAGTGTCACGACCTGGCCGCGACTTACTCCTGGGGAAAGGACCCCTGGTACCCCTTATCTGTCATAGTATTGAATGTGAACAGAAAGGAAGATCGTGTGTGTCCTGTATCATGAATATTTATCGTCTGTCACGAGGTGTTCACATTTACCTCAGCATTCGTTCCATCTCAATTAATTCCAAAATATCGATGCGTCTGTCTTCTTCTGGAATGTGAAGTGCCAACACGAACACAGCGTCTTCACACAGCGTACTCCAACCACGAATGTCTGACAGCTTCAGGGCGTGCACTTGCAGAGATTGATTAGGTACTCGTGCCCACTGATGAGGTTTTAAGTCTTGGTGGAAACTGTAAGAAAAAGAGAAACAATGATTTATTAAAGGGTGCGTTTTAATAAGCTTGTGGTCACAAAAGTTCTGGCCGACGGACACATGTTCTGAAGGAACTGTATAAAAATAAGACCTGAAAGTGACTGATTACATTCATTATTTTGCTTTGGTAAATAAAAATGTTTTGCAGACTTTTATGTCAGAATATAGAAAATTAAAATAATTTAACGCATTTAGCCAGGTGAAAAAAAATATTGGATGATGTATCTGTCAAATATCGCATTAAGAAGAGCCAGCTGTATATTTGTAGTTACAGAAAATCCTGTCCATCTCCTCAGTATGTATTAAAGTAACAACACACAAAACATATAATAATAATGAAGGAATCTGAAAAATGCCCTACAATCTAGATTATATAAATAAATTATGCAAATGTTGGTGCAAAATTCTGTACTTGGTTTTGTTCTGTAACTAAATTTCTGTCCGCATCTCATTACAGTGCCGACTCATTTTATGCAGCATATCACTTGAAATAGAAGACTAATCGAAAACCTGTACATGCAGCAAAAAGTCAAAGTGAGACTGGGCTCAGGAGACACCAACAGCGTTGAGATAGGTAGAGGTGTAAGACAGGGATGCTGCTTTTTAACCTGTACGGGGAATGGCTTGCCAAGGAAGCTCTGGAGACTTCAAAATTGGAGGAAGAGTGATAACTACTGTAAAGTATGCAGACGACCTGGTAGTATTGGCGAAGGAAGACGAGGAATTAGAGAACATGATGGACAAGTTAGTGGAGACAGGTAGAGAGTATGGAATGGAAATCAACATTGAAAAATCAAAGGTAATGAGGATGGCACCGAGAGCAGAACCATTGAACGTTGTAGTTGGAAACCAACGGCTGGAGAATGTGGAGCATTTCAAGTACTTGGGAAGCATAGTCACGACGGACGCCCTATGCACCAAGGAAGTAAAAGCAAGGATAGCCATGGCCAAGGCAGGTTTCGTCAAGAAGAGGATACTTCTCACTAGCAAGTTGGGCTTGGAGATGAAGAAGAAACTAGTGAAGTGTTACGTATGGAGCAGAGACTTGGACACTCAGGAAGAAGGAACAGAAATACCTGGAGAGTTTCAAAATGTGGTG
Source organism: Zootermopsis nevadensis (assembly GCF_977971745.1). Taxonomy (NCBI): domain Eukaryota; kingdom Metazoa; phylum Arthropoda; class Insecta; order Blattodea; family Termopsidae; genus Zootermopsis; species Zootermopsis nevadensis. The sequence goes on from NW_028259177.1 coordinate 666,781, forward strand.
TTGGAGAAGAATAGAGAAGATCAGGTGGACGGATCGAGTGACCAACGAAGAAGTATTGAGGAGAGTCAACGAGCAAAGAAGCATTCTGCAGGCGATTACACGAAGGAAAGCTAACTGGCTGGGACATATGAGAAGGAATGGGTTACTGAGTGATATCATCGAAGGCCAGGTTGAAGGAAAGCGAGGACTGGGAAGAAGACTGATACAGCTAACCGACGACCTTAAACAAGGAAAGAAGATGACGTTCCAGGAATTAAAGCGAAAAGCCGAGAATAGGGACAACTGGAGAGCTCTTTTTGGGAAGAGCAATGGACCTGTCGTAAGACAGCACACTGAATAATAATAATAATCACTTGAAATTGGTAATGTGACTTAAAACTTGATACTTCTTAAAAGCAACAAGTGTATATACACCTAACCTAACCTAACGTGTGGTATAACATGCCCCATGCTCGTCGCTTCCACAAAGATGTTTCAGGTTCCATCTATCAAAACAACATAGGAGAAGAGAAGTTTACACAGTACGTTCACATTTCCCACTAAACACATCAATAAATTCACAATATTTTTTTCAGAATATGAATCTAATAATAGCATAATATACGTGTAACATTCCTTCCAATTATAAGAATTCTTGTGAACAATATCTTGAGAAATGTTCTAAGTTACAAAGTACAATTTCCCGATCAATGCGTATTTTACTTCAGCGTCCTGTATGGGTTTTTAAGAGACGTACGCTGTTTTATCAAAACACATGCACAGCATAGCATAACACTGTTGGTTTTAAATTGGTCCAGTTGGAGATACACAGATTTAAACTAGCACTTAAAAGGTTAAGGGAGTTATAGTTACAAAATTTATTAAATATTTCAATTTCCCTTAAAAAAACGTAATTAATTTCTGCTGCAATCTTGGCAACCTCACCGGGACACCATTTTGTTTCTGGATGTCTCACCCCAAACCACATAATAAGGGAGAAAAATACTGTAAATGGACCAACATTTTATACTTTTTATACTACGCTAGAAAACACTACACGTCGGAACATTAAAGAAGTATCATACGCCAAACAATTTCATTACTAAGAGAAATAAAATCCTTCTTTCTCTACATAAAGCTAGATTTTGATAATTTCAGATTAGATTATGAGAATGAGCAATTTCCAATCATAATTTTAAACATACTTATACTTTGCCCAAATTTTCTTAAAATAAACTCTACTGAAATAATAAATGTCCTTATTTGTTATGGAAATGAAGGGAAATCGTAAGTGTGAAACTGTAATACATCAAACATCTACTTTTTTGTTATTAATTGTTAAAACAAACTTTCTGTTAATACTGTCACTGTACCAAAGCACATGATATTGCCACGGACTGCACGTAACAGTAATGTATCAAGCCATAATTCCTCTCTTACACATGATCCAGCTGGCTGCATGTTGCCCTAGCAACCTAACCAAGCCACTAACCCCAGAATGAAGTCAGGCCGGCAGCCTATAATATGGTAATTTAAATTCCCTGTCCCTGCTGTGTGAACAAAGCAACCAACAAACATTCCCTGTGATGCCCCTTTGCCTGATGAATCATGAGTTACTTCATTGTAGAGTTCGTCAGCTCGGACCACGTAGCAACTCTGACGATCGATGCTATCGTAACAAAACTTAATAGTTTGCTTTCAAATTTCATAATTTCAAAGATAAAAAGTATTAATACCAGTGAACAATGAGGAGGAGTCTTGTGAACGAGGAAATGAATCCCACCTCATATGTTTGTAATGCAGCCAAGATGGCATTACTGGTTGTGGGAAATTAGAGGGTATAAAGGTGGTACGGATTTTAATTGCACGACAGACATACCAAATTTAGTGATATCACAAAATGAATCTAAAATAATTAGTGGGATGTACACATGTGAACTAAAACGGTGTAATAATAACATAAAAAAAGAAAATCAGGCTAAAAAAGGCATTCCAATGTTTATAAATTCAAAAGACCATAAACTTAATTACGTATACGTAAGAGCTCAGTTTTAATTGGAATAAACTTAAATAGTTACTTGTAACGTTACGTAAGCCATCGCTATTGCAGAACGAGGCAAGAAAATTAGAACACAGAGGATTATGTTGTCACCTTTCAATAATTCTGTCATGGTGATCCACAATCATAACAGAAGCCTTGCGGACACTACTCTGATTGAAATCCTTGCTGAAGAAGTGATACTGCGTTGTTACCCAGCCCACGTACACATGAGTTGGGTCCTGTCCAGGGAAGATCCTTACACCATAGAAGTACTCGTTGATGAGTCGAATATCTCGTTGCCAATAGATTCCACTCCTGAGACAGCTGGGACAGACATTACCTTTGGACTTCTGTCTCGGATGGTAGGTGGAATAATTTTCAAGTCCGTCTGAAAGCAATTTGTTTACTCGTTAATTAATTTATATTTATTACTGAAATAAAATTAGCAGAATATGAAGTAAGGCACAACTGAATAAGAGGGCAGCTTAGCCCCCAACTGCAGAATGCCAAAAGAATTAGAGACAGTACATGAGAAATTTCTGCACAGAGGAACAAAAGTCTTAAAGTCTGTCATATCAAAATTAAACACTGAATGTAACAAGCCCTGAAGATGGATAAGGAAGCCAAAACATAACCTTTTATTAAATAGAAGTCGAATGGATATTTCATGTACCTCTTATTACAACCTTATTGTATAGAAGCTCACCTGCGAGACCCTCGCTCGTGGTGTCCGCACATGTAGTCTACTAGTGCGGCCCATGCCAACTGGTTTTCTCTCGGGACTGACGTCTCCATCCACAGCTGGTTCTGGAGTTCTTCCCTTCTTCAGACGACCATTGCTTGAATCACGTTTACGAGAGAAGAATCTATGATAAAATTTATATTTTAAAATAATTCGACAGTTCCAATTACATGTCAATTCTACTTTCAGCTCTTATTTCCTTGACTTTGTCCTTCCTATCGAAAAGCAATGACAAGATTCAGAAATATTGGTGGACAAGAAATAGACATCCTGAACCGAATAAACTTGTCAATGTTGCTCTCGAAGTACCTGCTACATAGGTCACAGTCAAGACAGGTTATTCTACGAGATGTTCTAACTGTGAGATGTTGCAAAATGTGCGACAGAAAGCAGTAGAGAGACACGGATCGAGGACGAGTCCGGCAGAGACATAGTGAGGCATTCGCCGAGGTTGGCATGCATCCCTTGGTGAGAGTTCTGAAAAAAATTTCAAAATTTTCGAAAAATCAAGAAACGATGGTAATTGTCTGAAAAGCGCAAAAAACCCAAAATTTTTGAAAAAAATTTGAAAGTGGAATTTTTCAAAAAATTTTGGTTTTGTGCGTTTTTTGATTTTTTTTAAAAAATTTAAAATTTTTAAAAATTTTCGAAAAATCAAAAAACGATGGAAATTGTCTGAAAAGCGCACAAAACCCAAAAATTTTGAAATTTTTGAAAAAATTTTGAAAGTGGAATTTTTCAAAAATTTTCGGTTTTGTGCGCTCTTTGGACAATTTCCAGCGTTTTTTGATTTTTCGAAAATTTTGAAGAAATTTCAATTTTTTTTTTCAAATTTCACCCCACCTGATGCCATGCAGGACAGATCGCCGTCGGACTGTGTCTGATGTACTGTGACTCTAACAAACGCGGTCTGTGCCTCACACGGTCTCTATAAGCCGAGATGCTGGATGCAACACGTAAGGCAGATACCGAGACGGGCATGGCAGGGCACAGGTGATAATTCACTGACTTCTCACCAGTAAAGCTCACGTTCATGCCCAGGGCAGCCTATATGGGATTTGTGGGGGACAAATTTGCATTCGGACTTGTTTTTCCCTGAGTTTTCCAGTTTTTACCTGCAAATATCATTTCACTGACGCTCCATTTTCATTCATGTATCATCTGGGGTTGGCCAATGGTCCAGTTAATAGCCACAGTCCCACAGAGAGACAGTCATGTCATTGTACAATATTCCCAGCTATCATATAAACATTGTTTCATGTGAACCAAATTATTTCTCTGAGAATATTTTAAGCATTCTCTTAATGTTTAATAGCACGTTTTATTAACAATATAACATTTAATTATTGTGGGCTTCTAACACACTTTCATGCAAATTATGACAATGACTGCCATCTTCATTGCCATGAAAAACTCAAATCTCAGGCACAAATTATTATTATTCTCTATAAAATAAGCAATGTATTGTGTTGTAGGTATAGCATACTTGAAAACATGCATAATCTATGGCAGCAAAATTCACGTGTTCCATTAACGAATTACGTTGCTTTTGTGCACCCATTAGACCATACGTGTCAATGACATTCAGTACTAAAACATGTTTCAAATAAACAAAATATAATTATATAATTATTTTCTAACAATTTAGGTCCCCTTTCTGGACAATGTAACTGCATGGATGCAGGGAGCATTGATAGTATTTTGGAGATTCTTAACATCTCCAACTCCAAACTAAAGCTACTTCCTCAAGACGCTCGTTGATACAGCACAGCCTAGATTTCAGATTCTCATGGTATTAAAGATGTGGAATGCAGTCATCTGGTTATAAAATCATATAGCCTTACAGGGGTTCAGAGGAACATAGCACCTCCACCTTCTGAGCAGAAATGTGTATGAATTCCATCTTTAACAAGTGATATGCTCCCCTGGGACATTATTAATTACTTATAAGACTACACGGTGTCACAACCCAGAAGACTTACATTACAAGTACATCCAACAGTGGAAACCGGTCTGTTCAATTCAAACCGTAAGCAGTTACTTTGTCTTAAAGACGTTACATCACCACAAAAGAAGATCAGATTAAGAACGAACTGCCACGAGAGCTTGAACCGACTTCCCTACTTTCAAAACAGTCAAACCTCGTACACCGTTGTAAAACCCAGATGAAAAAGGACAAAACACATTTGTTTAACAAAGAACAGAAACCTATTATGGTAAATAAGTAACAATTTCGCATATGAAATATCACCAAAATACATTTTTTGAACAGTTCTTATTAAGAGCCAAATAACAATAAAAGATGTGAAAAACAGGAATCAACAAAAGCAATAATATCAATGGTTAAATATTTTTTAAAATGCATCAGTCAAATATTATTAATATATGTTGTGTGCAGTAACTATGTAAATAAAAACAAATTTTTAAAATAAATTCTATTAGTTACAAATAATATTTTTTATATAAAATGACCACATGAGTTCTCTTAACATCATAAAGCATATAAATTTAAATTTTCAATCTTTCGGCCTATGACCGTGCCATACTGGAAATATGTTTGATATTAAACATGCTACAAAAGGCAGTTCCACATTCTTCAAATTAAAACATGTCTTTATGTGCTCGTACTGTTCTGAGACATCACATCATCAAAGTAATATAATATAATTTCATTTTGTGTTACAACAAATACTTTTCAATCAGATAATATATGCAGTAAGTGCGAAATTCAGTCAACTGCCTTTGCAAATGCAAAAGTAATTTAACCACGTTTAATAACAAATTCTTAATTATTTTCAGAACAACCACGAATACCTACCTCGTTCTAACGTACCATTCATTTGTGCATTTTCCAGTTTGTCGTATGTGACGTTCCGTGAGAGCGAGCCTCTCCTCGGACGTCAGGATGGTTTATGCTTCAGTTTGCTTGCAGAAGGTTCTGGTGATGGTCCATTCATTATAAGTTCATCTGCTTCAACACAGCATCTTCTGAATAACCACGCTGGAGGCCTAATAGAAACAGACTTGAAGTAAGCCAAGACTCTCTTAACTACAGGGTTATTACACAAGACCATATGGATAGTTCTGAAGCCACGAGTGCGTCATTAAACTCGTTACAAAGAAACGAAGGTCTTATTAATGGACAAGGCAAGTGCTGCAACCTATATCCTGCTCTGGTAACTACTGACAAGTGTGAAGACAGTTTCTTGTTCCCAGCAAATCACTCCTTGATTTGTATTTATAAAATGATTTCATTTATGACTTCTCAGCTCTATAAAGAAACAAGTGTTGATGAAATTTCACTCCTTGGTTTTCCTTCTTTCTCACTTTTCACACACTCAGTTCAATGTAATTTCTCTAGAACAGCATTTTCAGCCCAATGTGGCCATCGTCAGGTTCAATTCCCCGCATTGGGGATCATATCCATCGATTAATGTGATTCGTAGCATATAAATCACATCCTGTGTCAGTTATTTCAAAAGGCATTTTGATTATTAGTCATCAAAATACAACAGAAATGGTCACAGAAGATCTACTGTAAAATGACTTACGAGACATCGCTCTGTAGCTACAGAAACCAAAATTAGGTCATCGCCAACTCTCACTTTCTCACCCAAACTTGAAATTAGCTTATTATCAGTATTCATATGCTGACATAACACAATTTGATTCATCAAATGATCTATTAAATCATTACAGCATTTCCCTAGTCTTCATTTGAAACAATTAAGAATAACTCCAGCAGCTACTGTGACATGATATATAACCAAGTTCTATTATACAATAAAATCCTCTCGAACTATCCACAAGCGTGGAGATGACTTAAGGAAGAACAAGAAGATGTAACTGACTCCTAGGTTGCTTTTATGGTACAGGTATAACATCGTATAAATGTTAAAATATTGAAAAAGAACACAACTGGCAACACTGTACAATGTATATTTCTACTATGGTAAATACAACTATATTTCTCAATATTTTCCTTATGCTTCCATAATCAGGGCAATGAGTGATCATCAGTTATGGATCACAACACTTAAACATTTATTTAATTTATAAATTCTATTACCTTTATCATTTGTAACTGAACCCCTTCATCTGTTTGTGGGCCACTGAAACATACACTTAAGATATTTACTGGAGTAGCTGAGACAGGAATATTTCCAGCTAAATGTCCATAAGCTATGAGTTTCTGAAATGAATAAGTTTGATTTACAAATGTATGTAGCATGAGAATAAAATCTGTACTTTGCAAAACACAAGTTCAGTAAGAAGTTATGTACCTGAAGACAATCTGCTCTGACATGCCAATCCAAATGGAAGAAAGTATTTCTCTGCTGTAATGATATTGGCTTCATCATTCTTTGGTAATGGCAAGGCAGATGATGGATTAGGGGCATCCTGACCTGCACCTTTCAGTTCGTTTCGTATCTACAATGTAAGGTTATGACAAGTAATCAGAAAAATTAACCAAGATTAAGAGCTACTACAATTAATAAAAACTTGACATAAAGATATCAACAATTCAATCACATGCAATGCAAAACTACTTACAGTATAACCACCAATTACTGTGTTCAATCAAAGTGTTTTTAAATAAATTTTGTTAATATAATTCAAAACAGAACGAGCAACTTACCAAGCACGTTTTAACTGGGAGTGGTGCGACCACTTTATATCTTGGTCGCTGAGAATCTTCTCTAGAGCCCTCACAATAAACATTTATTTCGTTTAAAAGTACTTTGCATCGTTACCTAAAAGAATAACAATAACATTCTTCAAATGTAGCGTTTTAAATAATATCAATCACTTTACAACGCCATTATTCTAATAAATAAACACAGGCAGCCATTTTTAACGGAACTAATACCGTAGTGAAATTTGAAACTATTGTTCCTTAATTCGGCAACTATTCGCAATATCACAGTGATAGAATTTAAGTATTGTAACATGTATGTTTTTCATTATGTGAAAACATATGTCTTAATAACACGCTTTATTATACGGTCAGATTGTCGATTTACTTTCAGTACCAACATTCAAGCATGGAAGTTCCTTTCATTTTAACTAATGTTTCAATGCAACTCTTTGACAAACTAATCATTTTCTAGCAGTTATAGGCACAGTGGAATATCTGAAATTCATGTAACTCAATATGTTGTCTTGCGATATTTCACTTAGTGAGACATTATCCCTAAAGTATACATGCCTTCGTTTACCACGTTGGTCACAGTGGGTGGTGACCTTACGTACGAAATAAACATTCATATTTTGAGTGTTAATTCTAAAATGATTATACATATCATTGTATAATATATAGGTACGCATGTACAGGATGAATTACATCTTATGTGAGGTACACGAAATCTGTCCTGGAACTGGAATTTTTTGTAACAGAATTGGCAGTACTACATAAAGTTTGTATGTGTTGACAAAATATGTCTAGAATATTACAGTGAAATTTATTGTATTATAGTTTGAATTTAAAACACAGAACGTATTGGTTATTGTAGGTTGTACTGGAGACGTGAACATTGCATAGGTCAGGAACAGAGGTGAAGGAACAGCTTTCACCTTTTCAACTTAAGTTATGCTAGTTGTGGTTTATTAGCTTCCCCTCAAAGTTATTATGACAAATTCGAGTGATATGAAACCTTACTTCGAAGCTTTTATGACCAAATTCTGCCTTATGTGAACTGTCTTTCTGTGGGGTTTTATTCTAAATAAATCAAGTTATTTATTTGCTACCTTGTGACTGAATTCCCTACTGACTCATTTAGAATTGTAAACTGTGAATACTACAAATAAATTTGTTGTCCTTAATTTTACAAGAAGCCCAGAGGAGAAAGCTGTTCCAGTTGTGAAAGTTATTGCAACTCCAGAGATAAAATCAACTGAAGAGTCTGGGATTGTCCCAGAAAATGTATCCAAATCAAAGAAGAAGAATGAAGTCAAGGGGGAAGGTAAGTTCTCTTCCTTTAAATTATTTAAATATGTTCTGTAGCATAAGAATTTAATATTTCGTTACTGCCTCAGGGTATTTATATGCTAAGTCTGTGGCAGAAGCTGTGTGACTTCAATATAGAGATAGAATTTTCATTGTGGGTTTATTTGAGTCGCTATTACAAGTACATTGTTTGGTCATGCAAGGGGCCACTCATTTAAAGTTACAGTGCCATAATTTTATGTTGAAAGTAGAATATTTCAAGGCTTTAATGACAATTCAGTACTAATGAATAATGAATTGGACAGATGGATGAGGTATGCAAGTCTCAGTTAGGATAACCAGTCTCAGACCAAGATCTGGACCTTGGACCTCCCAAATTTGAAGCACGATTGCTAATCACTTGGCTTGCAATTTTTGTAACCATTATATATGGGATTTAAATAAGAGAGATTTGAAGGAAGTGGTTTTCAAAAGATCAGATATTGTAATAAATAAAATGTCTTTATTTTAGAACTCTGAAACTATTTGGGGAGACAGAATAAACTGTGTTAATTGTGCCCTCATCTTCTGTTAAAAGTTATTGTAATTTAAAAGTGTGCAAGGACTTATGAAGTATTACCTGGCCTACATTTCATGTTACGAGTTGACACATTTTAGTCTAGAATTTTGTTTTTGACAGTAATCTTTCTTCTGGTGTCAGTTTACATAAACTCTTGATTGACACATTTCAGAATTTAAAAAAAAAAAAATATACAGACTTTTAATTCCATAATTATAATTTCTAATGTCAATTTATAATACATAACCCTAAAATATGAGGAGAGATGGAGACTTCCAGTTTCCCCAGAAATGATAAACACAAGCCTTAACAAGGTGAAAGCCTTCAAACTTCAATTTAGTTCAGTGTTTTGTACAGGAGTTAACTCTATTTAGATTTGATATGGGAGTTTACTGTTAAAATATATTGTTGTTGGTAACCTTTGGTTTTCAAACTAAAAGATGCCATTGGCTGATGAGCTGAGTCACTTATTCTCTCTGGAAATGAAAAAAAACGACAAATGACTGTCTGGATCAAATCAGGAGCCAGGTGGTTCCATCAATTTTCAGTGTACAGCATGTGGAAATATTTACAAATACAGGCGAAGTCTTTTGAGACACGTAAGACTGGAATTTGGAAAGGAACCTTAGTTTCAGTGTCCAGGCTGCCCCCCCCCCCCCCCCCCCCCCCCCCCCCCTGCGGTTAGAACATAGAAATCATTTAACTGCTACAAAACATAGCAAATTAAATTCATAATTGTGTGCAACAACCAAGACTTAGTATATTTTGAATGTAAATTTAAGTCATGTGAAGATATATATTTCTGTTTTTTTGTGATGTATGCTTGTATTGTTCTGATGACAGTGTGTTCCTGTTATAAATGTTTTTGATTCATCATATTTTAAACTCTTATTGCCAAGCTGCATATTTTAAAAAAGACAACTGAGCTGCTTCTTTAAAATTTCATAACGATCACAAGAGACCTTTATGATTTATGAAACAAAACGTAGCACACCAAAAAATATATTGTGTGATAGTGTAATTTATTAAACGAAACAGACATTTTTTTAAAATTAAATAATAAATAACAGAAAAGTAATTTTTAAGCATTAGTCATATAGGAGGCTTACAGAATCTGTCACACTGATTCCATTGTGGTCACTGGTAGGAAAATTGGAGAATACAGGAAGTAATGTTGTATAAACTTAATTGTACGTGGACCATCATCTTATCATTTACAAAGATTATTGATGGTATTAAACTTGTGTGTACAAATGTGGTACCTTTGAAAGAAATTCTCATTATTCTTACATGAAAGAATTTTATTTTCCAGTTACTCATCCATAAATCCATCGAGACGCTGTGATTACCAGGTTATAGAAATATGCGTAAGAAGACTTTGGTATATGTTACGTAGTCATCGCAGATGTTTAATCGTGTCTCACCGTAACACGAAGGCAACTATCCCATTGTGAAAGAAATCACTGACCAGTCATTTGCGCTCCTTTAGTTATCCGATGAGACGGAAATAACTTTGGTGGTTCAGAAGCTTCGACTCTCGAGACACCCTCACACATTATCACTGGAAGCCTTTTGTTATATATAGTTCTTATTTCTGTCAAGTAGAATGCTGTTTTCTTACGCATATTGATGGTTATAAGAGTTAATGTAGTGTATTATGTTGTAGACGTCTGGTCATATTACAAAAAGGATAACGTTCACAAATGGTTTATTTTTATGTTGGATACAAGATTTTTTTTTTAAAAAATATGTACCTTCAGTTACGCCATGATCGCTTCCATGGACGTCTCGTCAAATTCTTTGTTCATTAATAATTTTATCATTTGGTGTTATAGTCTGAGATTCTGACAGTGTTTTAAGTAAGTGAGAAAATATGGAAATGCCTTCAGTTTTCTCTGTTCTCAGTGGCTTCCTTCACTAAGTTATTTAATATTTTTTTTTGTTTATTTAATGATTCTTTGTCAGTTGTGAAGATTATATTGACAATGTTTAGTGAGAATTGGCAGAATGATTAAGAGGAATGAAATAAGTTTACTTAATTGTATTTGTTACGTGTATTGAAACACCATTCTCTTTTGCAAGGAACTTCCAGTTTTTCTGAAGAACTTACTGCCTTCCTCTCCAGACTGGAATACATTTTCACTAGTGTGCTTTAGGTGTACTCCCAATACACCAGATGAGTTTTCTAATAATACTTTAATTTCGGTGTTAACAAATTATTTCCTTAAAGTAAATTTAATCATAGTATTGAAGTGAGATATATATACTTCTTGTAGATATATTGAAGAGGAGATTTTTACTTCCCAAGAATTACAGAACGTCTGCTGGAAGGCTAATAGTATGAGACGTATGAACTACGGACGAAATGTGGGTGAAGATTTGCTTTATCTGGCTTTCTCACTAATTTTTTTTCATTCTTAAGAGTTATTTTATCGTGCGAACAGACGACGGAAGTTTCACCACTTATCGGAATACAAAAATAGAACATTTTGCTGACAGAACTATTCCATTGTGTGTTACAGAATTGAAAGAAAGCAAACTTCAGCAGTTGTAGTAATCAGAATTCTGACAGAGAGTACCTCAGGGCTACTGATGGTCAGGAGGTGATATATCATGGCAGACGAGGCATTTCGACGTATGACGTGGCGAGAGTTACCGATACGAGAAGAACATGGTGAGGCATATTCTCAGTTCCAGTGTCCGCATCGCCCACATCAAACTAAACACAAAAGCAGCATCCAAATGTCTCCGATTAAAGCCCATTAGAAGAGATACAGGTAAGTTGATGCGTACAAACACATACTCATGCATGGATGCATGAGTATGTTCTGTTACTTATTGAAGAATTGAGTTAGCTTCCTCTTGAGTATATGTCATACGGAGACAGATAATATGAAAGGTATATAGAGAGTTACTATTGGGAACAATAATTTATGTAGGATCAGTTCATGGTACGCCTGCATCATATTTTGTCAGTCAGTTTTGGCATTGGGTTTCATTTAAGGTTCTTATGGTGATGGCTGTCTTCTGGGATATTGCGTGGTAGATATTGATCAAAATATCAGAAGAGTTTACTGCCTCCATAACAAAAGCCCTGTTGAAGGAGGCTCTAAGCCCTTCTGTCAGTTTCTACTCAACTCAGAAGACAGCCATATCAAATTTTGATATTTGCAGAGTTTGGTTCATTTAGGCGTTTCTTTATTCAAGGCCTTGAATTAATATATTTAAGTCCTTAGATTCAGTTTAATAAAACTTTGAAAAAAAATGCCACTTCTGTTATAGGTGTCCTGAAAACTCACAATATTTTCATAAGCTCTGATTTTAAGAAACTCGTTGTTAACCTTTGTCAGACACACATCATGGCTTTTGCAGTAGTATATTGTTAAACCATGAACTGCGTAGCTCAACTCTGACTGGCAGCCTCAAATTATTGACGTTTAAATCCCCTGTTACTATATCGAAAAAGATTGCGTGCGCTACCAGAAGTGTTGTCCGAGCCTAACTGATGCATTCCTAAATTTATGTAGTGAATATGCTATATGTAAAGGAATAACAGTTTTGTGATTGTGATTTCGTTCCATTTCTTGTCTTACCCAAGTTTTCTATTAAACGTGATTTTAATTAATTTGAATAATTTGTAAATATTATAAATGTATTGTGTGTGATGTTTTATTGTAGCTGGTGGGTTGCATTGAGATTTTTGCTGGCCTCGTGTTGCACATAACTGTACTAGTTTTTTTATAGGTTAATTTGATCTGCGTCATTTCATTCATCTTAATGTTGATCCTTTTTCTTTGGAAATACAGCCTTCATCTACGTAATACAACCAATCAATCAGGAACTGCAGTTAACTTGAGAATATTAGAAATGGTTACTGAATTTCTAAAAAAAACTGTCATATGTCGTAAGTCTACTTACTAAATTACCAGTTGCTGATGTAAGGAGTTTGTTAGCAAGGGAAAGGTTAATTTTCTACATCAGTAAAATAACTGATGACTTTTTGAGAAGACTTCTTCTCCACAGTTACTGAGTAGAGTTTTAGTTCCATCCAGATGTGTCCAGTACGTAAAAGTGCACATAACTCAAAAAAAAAACACCGTGAAACTGAACACTCATTTTGGCTTAGTGTTATATAAATACCGCATCTAATTCCAAACAATTAAATGGTAAATCCTGTAAGAACTATAATTGTCTTTTAATGTTATTTATTTGATTATTTTCAGCAGAGTCTAGAGCAGAAACCGTCACGAATAAAATATTCAGCAATCCCTTTGCTGCTGATGGCTTTACAATTTGTGGAGTGGTATTTCAGGTAGCATTTCAAACAACAGTGCAATGGAGTGTGCTTCGACGTAGATCTACTTCAGACCCGTGATCGGTAGATGGCAGCAGAGTCTGTTACAGTACGCAAAGAATGATCATCGAATATCCCTCATTCTCCCGCGATCCCGGGATTTGTTCGCTGCTTTTCAGATGTTGCCATCCCTGCGTACGAGATAATGGCGTACGTATTGTGTATCTCTTCTGTCATATATTGTGAGAGCGTGCAAGTTAATGTTATGTTATTTGAGCGTGTGTTGAATTTATGTGTGTCATCTTTCCCTTGTGTGGAGGACGTAAAGTAAGAACTAATTCGATTGCGTTGAAGGTCGGCTTAGTTGGCCAATTGATTATGATGTAGAGTGCCTCTATAGGAAAAATTACGTCTGTGACTTGCTTGTGGAAATGCTGTAGCTGATAATTTATAGTTGTGTAAGAACTTGCTGCAATGAACAAAGTAAAAGTAAGTAGGTAGAGTGACAGGATGCAATAATGGTGATGTGGCACACTTTAAATTCTTAGTGACAAGGTTTCTGGTGTTCATAAGATGCCTCATAAGGCCATTAGGAAGACCTCAGTCCCTCGTGCGTCTAGTTGCTCTCCGAGGATGTGTACAGTAATAATTTTGGTGTGAATGCCTTGTCTGTATCAAAGAGGAGTTTGAGATCAGAGGATTAATACTGAAGAGGATGTGCTTAATGGCAACTGCCTTGTGAACTGTATCTCCCCTCTTTTATGCATATATCGTGGAGTAATATTACCAAGAGATGGCAGACCAAGTTATCTGAATATTAGTGTTTCAGAAGAGCAGTTGTGTGTGTGATGGGGAACCAGCTTAGGTGGAGTTGGAGATGTGAAGAACCAGACAGAATGAAGCACCTGGAATGTTTGTGACTTGGATAAGGAAATGCATTATTCAGGTATGTTAGGGAGTAGAGTTTATTTACATTCCATAGATCCTTATTAGGACTAAACTAAAGGATGTTGTTCATTGATGAACTTGCAGGCACTGTAAAGCAACAGACTGGAGACGCTGATGTTGCAGCTGTAACTAAAGGAATTCAGACATTAAAGATCCCAAATAGGACAGGTTGTGGGACTAAAGGAATGAAAACTGTAGTAGAAACCAACTATTTATCAATTTTTCCTGTAGTGATGTTGCTTGGAACACAATTGAAGGTGTGATAGCGCATGTAATATAAACAAAAGTTTTGTTCTCACTGTAGACAGTTTTCCACTCTAAAATGAAAAAGATGTTTCTATCAGAAAGATTCTGATGTGTTTTTATGTTCAGTAAGACAAATATAATAGGAAGCATACTGGCAGTTTTAGTTATGTAATGTGATATCATCGAAGGCCAAGTTGAAGGAAAGCGAGGACTGGGAAGAAGACTGATACAGCTAACCGACGATCTGAAAGAAGGAAAGAAGATGAAGTTCCAGGAATTAAAACGAGAAGCTGAGAATAGGGAAAACTGGAGAGCTCTTTTTGGGCAGAGCAATGGACCTGTCGTAAGACAGAACACTGAATAATAATAATAATAATAATAATATAGTAAAAATTTGTGTCATGGTATTAAGCTTTAGTAAGAATCCTTTACATAAGATTGAATGAAAATACACTTGTTCTAGTCACGCACAACAGAATAGTATTGCGTGCCCACTAAGCAGTGTTATAAATTTGTGTGTAACTAATTTAAAATTGAAATTCATTAGTAAACCACTGTCAGCATAAGGAATAGCTTTCTGTTTCTGTCCATGATAATGTCACGGAGGATATTTACTGACAGACTACCGACGTCCATCTTCTGGCATTCGAAAGAACAGCTTCATTATTGCTTTTCAGGTGATGTCATAGTTATCTTTAGTAATCTTCCACCTTGTCCATAAATTTGTTGGCTCTCCGGTCTGTATTCGGTCCGTGGCCTCCTCGATTCTCCTCTTCCATTCGGTCCTCTGTTAGGTCCATCTGTCCGAGGCTTTGATTGAGGTGTAGTATCTTAATTTGTAAGTATTCCTTTGAGATGGCCTCCGACATGTGTCTAGCAAATCTCGTGTGAGCTGCTTTTAGTCATATTTCTTAATATCCACTTCAGTATTATATCTCATTCTTGTTCTAACCAGGAAGTCTAAGTAATTACCTAGTTGGTGGGCGTGTGCTAGCATTAACAGAGTGACTGTGACTGGTTGTGCTTCAACTGGATATTTCTTGTTATGTTCCAGACAGGCGTTGTTACATCAATGGACAACATTGTTCCTTTTAAGTACCTGCAGTTGCCACAGACAGAGCAAGACAATACAATGGCCTTCCAACTAAGTATTCAACTATTTTCAATTGCCAGGTAATACACAGAATCTGTTACATGCAATATTGTATTCATATTGAATCAATATATATTCATACGAAACAATCTCTACCAAAACGTACACGGAAGAAACTACTGCTGAGCAGACGGACCGAGCTTTAACACGACTTGTGTTCATGGTTCATCAATTTGATGCGTGCTCAAGGTTCTACTAGAAGGACGGTAGATTTATCACCTCCCTAAGCACTGCAGCTTACCTTATTTGATAGAGGAGTCTCAATGAGCTGACCTCTTGCTTCTAAGCAAGCCTCTCTCTTCTTCTATGGCTGTCCGGTCCATATTCCGTCCATGGCCTCCTCAATCCTCCTCTTTCATTTGGTCCTATCCTCTGTTAGGTCCGTCTGTCCGAGGCTTTGATTGAGGTTTAAAATCATCTTCCTTTTTAAAGTGCAACCCCCAACCTGGAGGACCTGAGTACCTGTCTTAGTCTGACCTCTCCCCCCTCGACCAATCTGGGTAGGGAGGCCCTACCAGCAGCTATGCTACCGCCAACATACCAAGCAAGCCTTGCGCCTTCTAAAATTATTTCTTCACATGTGATGGAGTTGCTATCTTGAAATATTAGCAGTCTCCCTTGGAATATTGCTAGTTTTTGCAAAGAACGCAAAGTACCATCTGCACAACAGACAGAACATCGCAGTCTCAAAATTTGGATGTAAGAATTTAAGAATTTGTGTAACATAATTTTGTGAGACAACAAAAACAGTCTCATGTCTTGGTAAATAGCGATACATAAAATACCAAAGGTGTTTCACACGACGTTAAGAAGAATAATGTAGTTGAATGCGTGTGTCGAGATAACGGACGACACTGCATTCAGCGTTAAAAATTGTATAAATATTTATAATTCAGGCTCTGAATATCCAGGTGTGCATTCTAAGCAATAAATTTGAGACAAATAATTACAAATATAATATAAATAGATTATGGATGGATACCAGGTAATATGACACTGTTGTGAGACAGTGGTGATGATGGAAGCCTGTTTGTCCTGTATACAAGGTGTATACTGTCCTGAAAAATGTAATAGAAGCTAGTTGGTTAAATTTGTGGCTCAATTCACAATCATCACAGCTATGCAATTCTTAGAGCATTGTTACATAAAATAAGACAAGCCTTTACAATTTCCAATTGCCTCTGGAATGTGAGTTTACCCACACTCCAAGACACTTCATATTACAAAGTCAGAAAATGTCAGTGGCCTGAAGCATATTTTACTTTGTATCCATATGCAAATTTTTATTTTCATTACGAAAATTCTGATATTGTGCTCAGGAAGGCGGTTGATCGATAACTTTGAAATTAAATGTTTGTGTTGGAAATTTAATTTTAAAATAATTTTTTAACTTAACTGTACTTTTCCAGATCAAATAATAAGTCACAAAATGGTTTGAAATGATCTCAGTTCTTATTTTCTTGAATAAAGAATATTTATAAATTTAAAATGTATTTTGTTGTTCATTGATGAAATCGCAGGCACCGTAAGGCAACAGACTGGAGACGCTGATGTTGCAGCTGTAACTAAAGGAATTGAGACATTAAAGATCCCAAATAGGACAGGTTGTGGGACTAAAGGAAGAAAAACTGGACTTGTCAACGCTTCGGAACAAAATTGCCATTCATTATGATGTGGAATTTAAACCTTCACCATTTCCAAAGAGGCTTTTGAGGTGTGTATAGCCCCATTATATTTTGCATACGATATGTACAGGTAAACTTTGTATGATTTTTTTATGGGATAAAGAATAATAAATATGTTAACATTAGTTTCAAAATGGTTTTATTTGGTTTTACAATAATTCACTCTGATTTGCATTTTTTGGTAACTGGTAAGATTTTAATTGTAAATATTTCAGTGTACTGTTGTCTTTTTCAATTATTTTACCCACAAATCTAAGAACTAAATCAGTTTTGAAGATACGTTGCATGTGAAAATGTGTGCGCTATAATACTAATACGTTTGAATCCAGCAAATACTGAACTTTTCTGCCTTCGTAGACTTTGGACGTCCATGGATATTTGTGTAGCTAGCAGCAAAAATGAATTTCTTCTTGGCTTTTACCTGTTGTCTATCTTCTTTAGGTCAGTCTGAATAATATTAAAACTTTTAATGACTTCCGTGTAAAAAGACCTTTTGCTACTCTGATAACTCAGAATAATGTGATGTTAATTTTCTCACATTAATTTGTATGTCGTTGTTAATAAGTAGGAGGCTAAATGTTTATGTTTTGTGTTTATACAATTTGGTAAAATCAATGCATTGCTTATATACTTACAGGTAGATTTTGATTAATCGGGTGTTGAGGAGGATATTTGGGCCTAGGAGAGAAGACAATGGGGCGTGGAGAAAACTGCACAATGACGAGCTTAAAAATCTGTACTGCTCCCCCAGTATTGTCAGGGTGATTAAGTCGAGAAGATTGAGATGGGCGGGGCATGTAGCGCGCATGGATGGGACAAGGTGTGCACCGGGTATTGGTTGGGAAACCTGAAGGAAAGAGACCGCTGGGGAGACCTAGACATAGATGGGAGGATAATCTCAGGCAGGATCTATGGGAGATAGGAGTTGAAGGAGAATGGATTTTGTTGGCCCAGGACAGGGTCCAGTGGAAGGCTTTGGTTAATTCGGTGATGAACCTTCGGGTTCGGTAAGC
Source organism: Zootermopsis nevadensis (assembly GCF_977971745.1). Lineage (NCBI taxonomy): Eukaryota > Metazoa > Arthropoda > Insecta > Blattodea > Termopsidae > Zootermopsis > Zootermopsis nevadensis. The sequence goes on from NW_028259177.1 coordinate 685,388, forward strand.
CATCTAGTTAGTTAGTTAGTTAGATTTTGATTACAGTTTGTTATTGTCAGTGTTGGTAAAATTCAATACAATTTTAAGAGCTAGCCGAGATTTTAGGGACCAAACGTAATGTGGTTGCCATGTGTTGCTGCATTTAACAGTACATTGCAATCAGGTCTTTTCTCATTGTGATTATGAATTAATGACTGCTGCCTCCATTATAGCATTATTTGTAGATGAATGTTGACATCGAGGATGTATTAATTGGTACAGCTCTTCTCTGGTTTAAGAGTATTACTGAATGTAATTGCACATTATGTATGAAGCTTCATTCTTTAGGTTTCAAAATCCTAAATTTTTGTTTCTGTAACAATACATGCTCTGGTCCAGTGGTTTTGAAATTGCGGGTCAGAATGAATTGTGAGGGTGCCTTGAAAGGGTCGCAAGCTTAACCTTTTCCTCACTGATTGTTGCATTTGTAACCACACTTGGAGGATACAATCAGGATCTTTGGTTAGCGTATGAACTGTAGTGATCTGATATGAACAGTTACATTATTTAATAAAACTATTAATAAGGTAGTATATTTGCGTCATATTGTGAATTAGGTTGATATTTTAATATTTTTTCCGTCAAATCACAATTTTTAATAAGATAATAAAATATTTAAAATATCATTTCACGTTCCGCATCGAATGATCGATTTACAAATTGGAACGTCTCTTACGACATGTTTCGGTTATATTTAACCGTCCTCAGGTATAAATTAGATTGGTAAATCTAAAACTCGAATTACAATCATTTACAATGTTATGCAGTTTATTGAAAATGTTATTATCAGATTACTCTTATATATTAGAACGAAGGTATTGTTTTTTATATGGCGTGGTTCATCTGATGTTCAATATTAGTCGGTGATGAGTTGATAGAGACATGACGTGTCTAGCGGAAGACATCTAGAAGTATTACTGTGTCGGGTCGAGGTTTAATACTGAATAGGATGTGCTGAATGGCAACTGCCTTGTGAACTGTATCTCCCCTCTTTTATGCATATATCGTGGAGTAATATTACCAAGAGATGGCAGACCAAGTTATCTGAATATTAGTGTTTCAGAAGAGCAGTTGTGTGTGTGATGGGGAACCAGCTTAGGTGGAGTTGGAGATGTGAAGAACCAGACAGAATGAAGCACCTGGAATGTTTGTGACTTGGATAAGGAAATGCATTATTCAGGTATGTTAGGGAGTAGAGTTTATTTACATTCCATAGATCCTTATTAGGACTAAACTAAAGGATGTTGTTCATTGATGAACTTGCAGGCACTGTAAAGCAACAGACTGGAGACGCTGATGTTGCAGCTGTAACTAAAGGAATTCAGACATTAAAGATCCCAAATAGGACAGGTTGTGGGACTAAAGGAATGAAAACTGTAGTAGAAACCAACTATTTATCAATTTTTCCTGTAGTGATGTTGCTTGGAACACAATTGAAGGTGTGATAGCGCATGTAATATAAACAAAAGTTTTGTTCTCACTGTAGACAGTTTTCCACTCTAAAATGAAAAAGATGTTTCTATCAGAAAGATTCTGATGTGTTTTTATGTTCAGTAAGACAAATATAATAGGAAGCATACTGGCAGTTTTAGTTATGTAATGTGATATCATCGAAGGCCAAGTTGAAGGAAAGCGAGGACTGGGAAGAAGACTGATACAGCTAACCGACGATCTGAAAGAAGGAAAGAAGATGAAGTTCCAGGAATTAAAACGAGAAGCTGAGAATAGGGAAAACTGGAGAGCTCTTTTTGGGCAGAGCAATGGACCTGTCGTAAGACAGAACACTGAATAATAATAATAATAATAATATAGTAAAAATTTGTGTCATGGTATTAAGCTTTAGTAAGAATCCTTTACATAAGATTGAATGAAAATACACTTGTTCTAGTCACGCACAACAGAATAGTATTGCGTGCCCACTAAGCAGTGTTATAAATTTGTGTGTAACTAATTTAAAATTGAAATTCATTAGTAAACCACTGTCAGCATAAGGAATAGCTTTCTGTTTCTGTCCATGATAATGTCACGGAGGATATTTACTGACAGACTACCGACGTCCATCTTCTGGCATTCGAAAGAACAGCTTCATTATTGCTTTTCAGGTGATGTCATAGTTATCTTTAGTAATCTTCCACCTTGTCCATAAATTTGTTGGCTCTCCGGTCTGTATTCGGTCCGTGGCCTCCTCGATTCTCCTCTTCCATTCGGTCCTCTGTTAGGTCCATCTGTCCGAGGCTTTGATTGAGGTGTAGTATCTTAATTTGTAAGTATTCCTTTGAGATGGCCTCCGACATGTGTCTAGCAAATCTCGTGTGAGCTGCTTTTAGTCATATTTCTTAATATCCACTTCAGTATTATATCTCATTCTTGTTCTAACCAGGAAGTCTAAGTAATTACCTAGTTGGTGGGCGTGTGCTAGCATTAACAGAGTGACTGTGACTGGTTGTGCTTCAACTGGATATTTCTTGTTATGTTCCAGACAGGCGTTGTTACATCAATGGACAACATTGTTCCTTTTAAGTACCTGCAGTTGCCACAGACAGAGCAAGACAATACAATGGCCTTCCAACTAAGTATTCAACTATTTTCAATTGCCAGGTAATACACAGAATCTGTTACATGCAATATTGTATTCATATTGAATCAATATATATTCATACGAAACAATCTCTACCAAAACGTACACGGAAGAAACTACTGCTGAGCAGACGGACCGAGCTTTAACACGACTTGTGTTCATGGTTCATCAATTTGATGCGTGCTCAAGGTTCTACTAGAAGGACGGTAGATTTATCACCTCCCTAAGCACTGCAGCTTACCTTATTTGATAGAGGAGTCTCAATGAGCTGACCTCTTGCTTCTAAGCAAGCCTCGCTCCTCTTCTATGGCTCTCCGGTCCATATTCCGTCCATGGCCTCCTCAATCCTCCTCTTTCATTTGGTCCTATCCTCTGTTAGGTCCGTCTGTCCGAGGCTTTGATTGAGGTTTAAAATCATCTTCCTTTTTAAAGTGCAACCCCCAACCTGGAGGACCTGAGTACCTGTCTTAGTCTGACCTCTCCCCCCTCGACCAATCTGGGTAGGGAGGCCCTACCAGCAGCTATGCTACCGCCAACATACCAAGCAAGCCTTGCGCCTTCTAAAATTATTTCTTCACATGTGATGGAGTTGCTATCTTGAAATATTAGCAGTCTCCCTTGGAATATTGCTAGTTTTTGCAAAGAACGCAAAGTACCATCTGCACAACAGACAGAACATCGCAGTCTCAAAATTTGGATGTAAGAATTTAAGAATTTGTGTAACATAATTTTGTGAGACAACAAAAACAGTCTCATGTCTTGGTAAATAGCGATACATAAAATACCAAAGGTGTTTCACACGACGTTAAGAAGAATAATGTAGTTGAATGCGTGTGTCGAGATAACGGACGACACTGCATTCAGCGTTAAAAATTGTATAAATATTTATAATTCAGGCTCTGAATATCCAGGTGTGCATTCTAAGCAATAAATTTGAGACAAATAATTACAAATATAATATAAATAGATTATGGATGGATACCAGGTAATATGACACTGTTGTGAGACAGTGGTGATGATGGAAGCCTGTTTGTCCTGTATACAAGGTGTATACTGTCCTGAAAAATGTAATAGAAGCTAGTTGGTTAAATTTGTGGCTCAATTCACAATCATCACAGCTATGCAATTCTTAGAGCATTGTTACATAAAATAAGACAAGCCTTTACAATTTCCAATTGCCTCTGGAATGTGAGTTTACCCACACTCCAAGACACTTCATATTACAAAGTCAGAAAATGTCAGTGGCCTGAAGCATATTTTACTTTGTATCCATATGCAAATTTTTATTTTCATTACGAAAATTCTGATATTGTGCTCAGGAAGGCGGTTGATCGATAACTTTGAAATTAAATGTTTGTGTTGGAAATTTAATTTTAAAATAATTTTTTAACTTAACTGTACTTTTCCAGATCAAATAATAAGTCACAAAATGGTTTGAAATGATCTCAGTTCTTATTTTCTTGAATAAAGAATATTTATAAATTTAAAATGTATTTTGTTGTTCATTGATGAAATCGCAGGCACCGTAAGGCAACAGACTGGAGACGCTGATGTTGCAGCTGTAACTAAAGGAATTGAGACATTAAAGATCCCAAATAGGACAGGTTGTGGGACTAAAGGAAGAAAAACTGGACTTGTCAACGCTTCGGAACAAAATTGCCATTCATTATGATGTGGAATTTAAACCTTCACCATTTCCAAAGAGGCTTTTGAGGTGTGTATAGCCCCATTATATTTTGCATACGATATGTACAGGTAAACTTTGTATGATTTTTTTATGGGATAAAGAATAATAAATATGTTAACATTAGTTTCAAAATGGTTTTATTTGGTTTTACAATAATTCACTCTGATTTGCATTTTTTGGTAACTGGTAAGATTTTAATTGTAAATATTTCAGTGTACTGTTGTCTTTTTCAATTATTTTACCCACAAATCTAAGAACTAAATCAGTTTTGAAGATACGTTGCATGTGAAAATGTGTGCGCTATAATACTAATACGTTTGAATCCAGCAAATACTGAACTTTTCTGCCTTCGTAGACTTTGGACGTCCATGGATATTTGTGTAGCTAGCAGCAAAAATGAATTTCTTCTTGGCTTTTACCTGTTGTCTATCTTCTTTAGGTCAGTCTGAATAATATTAAAACTTTTAATGACTTCCGTGTAAAAAGACCTTTTGCTACTCTGATAACTCAGAATAATGTGATGTTAATTTTCTCACATTAATTTGTATGTCGTTGTTAATAAGTAGGAGGCTAAATGTTTATGTTTTGTGTTTATACAATTTGGTAAAATCAATGCATTGCTTATATACTTACAGGTAGATTTTGATTAATCGGGTGTTGAGGAGGATATTTGGGCCTAGGAGAGAAGACAATGGGGCGTGGAGAAAACTGCACAATGACGAGCTTAAAAATCTGTACTGCTCCCCCAGTATTGTCAGGGTGATTAAGTCGAGAAGATTGAGATGGGCGGGGCATGTAGCGCGCATGGATGGGACAAGGTGTGCACCGGGTATTGGTTGGGAAACCTGAAGGAAAGAGACCGCTGGGGAGACCTAGACATAGATGGGAGGATAATCTCAGGCAGGATCTATGGGAGATAGGAGTTGAAGGAGAATGGATTTTGTTGGCCCAGGACAGGGTCCAGTGGAAGGCTTTGGTTAATTCGGTGATGAACCTTCGGGTTCGGTAAGCCATCTAGTTAGTTAGTTAGTTAGATTTTGATTACAGTTTGTTATTGTCAGTGTTGGTAAAATTCAATACAATTTTAAGAGCTAGCCGAGATTTTAGGGACCAAACGTAATGTGGTTGCCATGTGTTGCTGCATTTAACAGTACATTGCAATCAGGTCTTTTCTCATTGTGATTATGAATTAATGACTGCTGCCTCCATTATAGCATTATTTGTAGATGAATGTTGACATCGAGGATGTATTAATTGGTACAGCTCTTCTCTGGTTTAAGAGTATTACTGAATGTAATTGCACATTATGTATGAAGCTTCATTCTTTAGGTTTCAAAATCCTAAATTTTTGTTTCTGTAACAATACATGCTCTGGTCCAGTGGTTTTGAAATTGCGGGTCAGAATGAATTGTGAGGGTGCCTTGAAAGGGTCGCAAGCTTAACCTTTTCCTCACTGATTGTTGCATTTGTAACCACACTTGGAGGATACAATCAGGATCTTTGGTTAGCGTATGAACTGTAGTGATCTGATATGAACAGTTACATTATTTAATAAAACTATTAATAAGGTAGTATATTTGCGTCATATTGTGAATTAGGTTGATATTTTAATATTTTTTCCGTCAAATCACAATTTTTAATAAGATAATAAAATATTTAAAATATCATTTCACGTTCCGCATCGAATGATCGATTTACAAATTGGAACGTCTCTTACGACATGTTTCGGTTATATTTAACCGTCCTCAGGTATAAATTAGATTGGTAAATCTAAAACTCGAATTACAATCATTTACAATGTTATGCAGTTTATTGAAAATGTTATTATCAGATTACTCTTATATATTAGAACGAAGGTATTGTTTTTTATATGGCGTGGTTCATCTGATGTTCAATATTAGTCGGTGATGAGTTGATAGAGACATGACGTGTCTAGCGGAAGACATCTAGAAGTATTACTGTGTCGGGTCGAGGTTTAATACTGAATAGGATGTGCTGAATGGCAACTGCCTTGTGAACTGTATCTCCCCTCTTTTATGCATATATCGTGGAGTAATATTACCAAGAGATGGCAGACCAAGTTATCTGAATATTAGTGTTTCAGAAGAGCAGTTGTGTGTGTGATGGGGAACCAGCTTAGGTGGAGTTGGAGATGTGAAGAACCAGACAGAATGAAGCACCTGGAATGTTTGTGACTTGGATAAGGAAATGCATTATTCAGGTATGTTAGGGAGTAGAGTTTATTTACATTCCATAGATCCTTATTAGGACTAAACTAAAGGATGTTGTTCATTGATGAACTTGCAGGCACTGTAAAGCAACAGACTGGAGACGCTGATGTTGCAGCTGTAACTAAAGGAATTCAGACATTAAAGATCCCAAATAGGACAGGTTGTGGGACTAAAGGAATGAAAACTGTAGTAGAAACCAACTATTTATAAATTTTTCCTGTAGTGATGTTGCTTGGAACACAATTGAAGGTGTGATAGCGCATGTAATATAAACAAAAGTTTTGTTCTCACTGTAGACAGTTTTCCACTCTAAAATGAAAAAGATGTTTCTATCAGAAAGATTCTGATGTGTTTTTATGTTCAGTAAGACAAATATAATAGGAAGCATACTGGCAGTTTTAGTTATGTAATGTGATATCATCGAAGGCCAAGTTGAAGGAAAGCGAGGACTGGGAAGAAGACTGATACAGCTAACCGACGATCTGAAAGAAGGAAAGAAGATGAAGTCCCAGGAATTAAAACGAGAAGCTGAGAATAGGGAAAACTGGAGAGCTCTTTTTGGGCAGAGCAATGGACCTGTCGTAAGACAGAACACTGAATAATAATAATAATAATAATATAGTAAAAATTTGTGTCATGGTATTAAGCTTTAGTAAGAATCCTTTACATAAGATTGAATGAAAATACACTTGTTCTAGTCACGCACAACAGAATAGTATTGCGTGCCCACTAAGCAGTGTTATAAATTTGTGTGTAACTAATTTAAAATTGAAATTCATTAGTAAACCACTGTCAGCATAAGGAATAGCTTTCTGTTTCTGTCCATGATAATGTCACGGAGGATATTTACTGACAGACTACCGACGTCCATCTTCTGGCATTCGAAAGAACAGCTTCATTATTGCTTTTCAGGTGATGTCATAGTTATCTTTAGTAATCTTCCACCTTGTCCATAAATTTGTTGGCTCTCCGGTCTGTATTCGGTCCGTGGCCTCCTCGATTCTCCTCTTCCATTCGGTCCTCTGTTAGGTCCATCTGTCCGAGGCTTTGATTGAGGTGTAGTATCTTAATTTGTAAGTATTCCTTTGAGATGGCCTCCGACATGTGTCTAGCAAATCTCGTGTGAGCTGCTTTTAGTCATATTTCTTAATATCCACTTCAGTATTATATCTCATTCTTGTTCTAACCAGGAAGTCTAAGTAATTACCTAGTTGGTGGGCGTGTGCTAGCATTAACAGAGTGACTGTGACTGGTTGTGCTTCAACTGGATATTTCTTGTTATGTTCCAGACAGGCGTTGTTACATCAATGGACAACATTGTTCCTTTTAAGTACCTGCAGTTGCCACAGACAGAGCAAGACAATACAATGGCCTTCCAACTAAGTATTCAACTATTTTCAATTGCCAGGTAATACACAGAATCTGTTACATGCAATATTGTATTCATATTGAATCAATATATATTCATACGAAACAATCTCTACCAAAACGTACACGGAAGAAACTACTGCTGAGCAGACGGACCGAGCTTTAACACGACTTGTGTTCATGGTTCATCAATTTGATGCGTGCTCAAGGTTCTACTAGAAGGACGGTAGATTTATCACCTCCCTAAGCACTGCAGCTTACCTTATTTGATAGAGGAGTCTCAATGAGCTGACCTCTTGCTTCTAAGCAAGCCTCGCTCCTCTTCTATGGCTCTCCGGTCCATATTCCGTCCATGGCCTCCTCAATCCTCCTCTTTCATTTGGTCCTATCCTCTGTTAGGTCCGTCTGTCCGAGGCTTTGATTGAGGTTTAAAATCATCTTCCTTTTTAAAGTGCAACCCCCAACCTGGAGGACCTGAGTACCTGTCTTAGTCTGACCTCTCCCCCCTCGACCAATCTGGGTAGGGAGGCCCTACCAGCAGCTATGCTACCGCCAACATACCAAGCAAGCCTTGCGCCTTCTAAAATTATTTCTTCACATGTGATGGAGTTGCTATCTTGAAATATTAGCAGTCTCCCTTGGAATATTGCTAGTTTTTGCAAAGAACGCAAAGTACCATCTGCACAACAGACAGAACATCGCAGTCTCAAAATTTGGATGTAAGAATTTAAGAATTTGTGTAACATAATTTTGTGAGACAACAAAAACAGTCTCATGTCTTGGTAAATAGCGATACATAAAATACCAAAGGTGTTTCACACGACGTTAAGAAGAATAATGTAGTTGAATGCGTGTGTCGAGATAACGGACGACACTGCATTCAGCGTTAAAAATTGTATAAATATTTATAATTCAGGCTCTGAATATCCAGGTGTGCATTCTAAGCAATAAATTTGAGACAAATAATTACAAATATAATATAAATAGATTATGGATGGATACCAGGTAATATGACACTGTTGTGAGACAGTGGTGATGATGGAAGCCTGTTTGTCCTGTATACAAGGTGTATACTGTCCTGAAAAATGTAATAGAAGCTAGTTGGTTAAATTTGTGGCTCAATTCACAATCATCACAGCTATGCAATTCTTAGAGCATTGTTACATAAAATAAGACAAGCCTTTACAATTTCCAATTGCCTCTGGAATGTGAGTTTACCCACACTCCAAGACACTTCATATTACAAAGTCAGAAAATGTCAGTGGCCTGAAGCATATTTTACTTTGTATCCATATGCAAATTTTTATTTTCATTACGAAAATTCTGATATTGTGCTCAGGAAGGCGGTTGATCGATAACTTTGAAATTAAATGTTTGTGTTGGAAATTTAATTTTAAAATAATTTTTTAACTTAACTGTACTTTTCCAGATCAAATAATAAGTCACAAAATGGTTTGAAATGATCTCAGTTCTTATTTTCTTGAATAAAGAATATTTATAAATTTAAAATGTATTTTGTTGTTCATTGATGAAATCGCAGGCACCGTAAGGCAACAGACTGGAGACGCTGATGTTGCAGCTGTAACTAAAGGAATTGAGACATTAAAGATCCCAAATAGGACAGGTTGTGGGACTAAAGGAAGAAAAACTGGACTTGTCAACGCTTCGGAACAAAATTGCCATTCATTATGATGTGGAATTTAAACCTTCACCATTTCCAAAGAGGCTTTTGAGGTGTGTATAGCCCCATTATATTTTGCATACGATATGTACAGGTAAACTTTGTATGATTTTTTTATGGGATAAAGAATAATAAATATGTTAACATTAGTTTCAAAATGGTTTTATTTGGTTTTACAATAATTCACTCTGATTTGCATTTTTTGGTAACTGGTAAGATTTTAATTGTAAATATTTCAGTGTACTGTTGTCTTTTTCAATTATTTTACCCACAAATCTAAGAACTAAATCAGTTTTGAAGATACGTTGCATGTGAAAATGTGTGCGCTATAATACTAATACGTTTGAATCCAGCAAATACTGAACTTTTCTGCCTTCGTAGACTTTGGACGTCCATGGATATTTGTGTAGCTAGCAGCAAAAATGAATTTCTTCTTGGCTTTTACCTGTTGTCTATCTTCTTTAGGTCAGTCTGAATAATATTAAAACTTTTAATGACTTCCGTGTAAAAAGACCTTTTGCTACTCTGATAACTCAGAATAATGTGATGTTAATTTTCTCACATTAATTTGTATGTTGTTGTTAATAAGTAGGAGGCTAAATGTTTATGTTTTGTGTTTATACAATTTGGTAAAATCAATGCATTGCTTATATACTTACAGGTAGATTTTGATTAATCGGGTGTTGAGGAGGATATTTGGGCCTAGGAGAGAAGACAATGGGGCGTGGAGAAAACTGCACAATGACGAGCTTAAAAATCTGTACTGCTCCCCCAGTATTGTCAGGGTGATTAAGTCGAGAAGATTGAGATGGGCGGGGCATGTAGCGCGCATGGATGGGACAAGGTGTGCACCGGGTATTGGTTGGGAAACCTGAAGGAAAGAGACCGCTGGGGAGACCTAGACATAGATGGGAGGATAATCTCAGGCAGGATCTATGGGAGATAGGAGTTGAAGGAGAATGGATTTTGTTGGCCCAGGACAGGGTCTAGTGGAAGGCTTTGGTTAATTCGGTGATGAACCTTCGGGTTCGGTAAGCCATCTAGTTAGTTAGTTAGTTAGATTTTGATTACAGTTTGTTATTGTCAGTGTTGGTAAAATTCAATACAATTTTAAGAGCTAGCCGAGATTTTAGGGACCAAACGTAATGTGGTTGCCATGTGTTGCTGCATTTAACAGTACATTGCAATCAGGTCTTTTCTCATTGTGATTATGAATTAATGACTGCTGCCTCCATTATAGCATTATTTGTAGATGAATGTTGACATCGAGGATGTATTAATTGGTACAGCTCTTCTCTGGTTTAAGAGTATTACTGAATGTAATTGCACATTATGTATGAAGCTTCATTCTTTAGGTTTCAAAATCCTAAATTTTTGTTTCTGTAACAATACATGCTCTGGTCCAGTGGTTTTGAAATTGCGGGTCAGAATGAATTGTGAGGGTGCCTTGAAAGGGTCGCAAGCTTAACCTTTTCCTCACTGATTGTTGCATTTGTAACCACACTTGGAGGATACAATCAGGATCTTTGGTTAGCGTATGAACTGTAGTGATCTGATATGAACAGTTACATTATTTAATAAAACTATTAATAAGGTAGTATATTTGCGTCATATTGTGAATTAGGTTGATATTTTAATATTTTTTCCGTCAAATCACAATTTTTAATAAGATAATAAAATATTTAAAATATCATTTCACGTTCCGCATCGAATGATCGATTTACAAATTGGAACGTCTCTTACGACATGTTTCGGTTATATTTAACCGTCCTCAGGTATAAATTAGATTGGTAAATCTAAAACTCGAATTACAATCATTTACAATGTTATGCAGTTTATTGAAAATGTTATTATCAGATTACTCTTATATATTAGAACGAAGGTATTGTTTTTTATATGGCGTGGTTCATCTGATGTTCAATATTAGTCGGTGATGAGTTGATAGAGACATGACGTGTCTAGCGGAAGACATCTAGAAGTATTACTGTGTCGGGTCGAGGTTTAATACTGAATAGGATGTGCTGAATGGCAACTGCCTTGTGAACTGTATCTCCCCTCTTTTATGCATATATCGTGGAGTAATATTACCAAGAGATGGCAGACCAAGTTATCTGAATATTAGTGTTTCAGAAGAGCAGTTGTGTGTGTGATGGGGAACCAGCTTAGGTGGAGTTGGAGATGTGAAGAACCAGACAGAATGAAGCACCTGGAATGTTTGTGACTTGGATAAGGAAATGCATTATTCAGGTATGTTAGGGAGTAGAGTTTATTTACATTCCATAGATCCTTATTAGGACTAAACTAAAGGATGTTGTTCATTGATGAACTTGCAGGCACTGTAAAGCAACAGACTGGAGACGCTGATGTTGCAGCTGTAACTAAAGGAATTCAGACATTAAAGATCCCAAATAGGACAGGTTGTGGGACTAAAGGAATGAAAACTGTAGTAGAAACCAACTATTTATAAATTTTTCCTGTAGTGATGTTGCTTGGAACACAATTGAAGGTGTGATAGCGCATGTAATATAAACAAAAGTTTTGTTCTCACTGTAGACAGTTTTCCACTCTAAAATGAAAAAGATGTTTCTATCAGAAAGATTCTGATGTGTTTTTATGTTCAGTAAGACAAATATAATAGGAAGCATACTGGCAGTTTTAGTTATGTAATGTGATATCATCGAAGGCCAAGTTGAAGGAAAGCGAGGACTGGGAAGAAGACTGATACAGCTAACCGACGATCTGAAAGAAGGAAAGAAGATGAAGTTCCAGGAATTAAAACGAGAAGCTGAGAATAGGGAAAACTGGAGAGCTCTTTTTGGGCAGAGCAATGGACCTGTCGTAAGACAGAACACTGAATAATAATAATAATAATAATATAGTAAAAATTTGTGTCATGGTATTAAGCTTTAGTAAGAATCCTTTACATAAGATTGAATGAAAATACACTTGTTCTAGTCACGCACAACAGAATAGTATTGCGTGCCCACTAAGCAGTGTTATAAATTTGTGTGTAACTAATTTAAAATTGAAATTCATTAGTAAACCACTGTCAGCATAAGGAATAGCTTTCTGTTTCTGTCCATGATAATGTCACGGAGGATATTTACTGACAGACTACCGACGTCCATCTTCTGGCATTCGAAAGAACAGCTTCATTATTGCTTTTCAGGTGATGTCATAGTTATCTTTAGTAATCTTCCACCTTGTCCATAAATTTGTTGGCTCTCCGGTCTGTATTCGGTCCGTGGCCTCCTCGATTCTCCTCTTCCATTCGGTCCTCTGTTAGGTCCATCTGTCCGAGGCTTTGATTGAGGTGTAGTATCTTAATTTGTAAGTATTCCTTTGAGATGGCCTCCGACATGTGTCTAGCAAATCTCGTGTGAGCTGCTTTTAGTCATATTTCTTAATATCCACTTCAGTATTATATCTCATTCTTGTTCTAACCAGGAAGTCTAAGTAATTACCTAGTTGGTGGGCGTGTGCTAGCATTAACAGAGTGACTGTGACTGGTTGTGCTTCAACTGGATATTTCTTGTTATGTTCCAGACAGGCGTTGTTACATCAATGGACAACATTGTTCCTTTTAAGTACCTGCAGTTGCCACAGACAGAGCAAGACAATACAATGGCCTTCCAACTAAGTATTCAACTATTTTCAATTGCCAGGTAATACACAGAATCTGTTACATGCAATATTGTATTCATATTGAATCAATATATATTCATACGAAACAATCTCTACCAAAACGTACACGGAAGAAACTACTGCTGAGCAGACGGACCGAGCTTTAACACGACTTGTGTTCATGGTTCATCAATTTGATGCGTGCTCAAGGTTCTACTAGAAGGACGGTAGATTTATCACCTCCCTAAGCACTGCAGCTTACCTTATTTGATAGAGGAGTCTCAATGAGCTGACCTCTTGCTTCTAAGCAAGCCTCGCTCCTCTTCTATGGCTCTCCGGTCCATATTCCGTCCATGGCCTCCTCAATCCTCCTCTTTCATTTGGTCCTATCCTCTGTTAGGTCCGTCTGTCCGAGGCTTTGATTGAGGTTTAAAATCATCTTCCTTTTTAAAGTGCAACCCCCAACCTGGAGGACCTGAGTACCTGTCTTAGTCTGACCTCTCCCCCCTCGACCAATCTGGGTAGGGAGGCCCTACCAGCAGCTATGCTACCGCCAACATACCAAGCAAGCCTTGCGCCTTCTAAAATTATTTCTTCACATGTGATGGAGTTGCTATCTTGAAATATTAGCAGTCTCCCTTGGAATATTGCTAGTTTTTGCAAAGAACGCAAAGTACCATCTGCACAACAGACAGAACATCGCAGTCTCAAAATTTGGATGTAAGAATTTAAGAATTTGTGTAACATAATTTTGTGAGACAACAAAAACAGTCTCATGTCTTGGTAAATAGCGATACATAAAATACCAAAGGTGTTTCACACGACGTTAAGAAGAATAATGTAGTTGAATGCGTGTGTCGAGATAACGGACGACACTGCATTCAGCGTTAAAAATTGTATAAATATTTATAATTCAGGCTCTGAATATCCAGGTGTGCATTCTAAGCAATAAATTTGAGACAAATAATTACAAATATAATATAAATAGATTATGGATGGATACCAGGTAATATGACACTGTTGTGAGACAGTGGTGATGATGGAAGCCTGTTTGTCCTGTATACAAGGTGTATACTGTCCTGAAAAATGTAATAGAAGCTAGTTGGTTAAATTTGTGGCTCAATTCACAATCATCACAGCTATGCAATTCTTAGAGCATTGTTACATAAAATAAGACAAGCCTTTACAATTTCCAATTGCCTCTGGAATGTGAGTTTACCCACACTCCAAGACACTTCATATTACAAAGTCAGAAAATGTCAGTGGCCTGAAGCATATTTTACTTTGTATCCATATGCAAATTTTTATTTTCATTACGAAAATTCTGATATTGTGCTCAGGAAGGCGGTTGATCGATAACTTTGAAATTAAATGTTTGTGTTGGAAATTTAATTTTAAAATAATTTTTTAACTTAACTGTACTTTTCCAGATCAAATAATAAGTCACAAAATGGTTTGAAATGATCTCTGTTCTTATTTTCTTGAATAAAGAATATTTATAAATTTAAAATGTATTTTGTTGTTCATTGATGAAATCGCAGGCACCGTAAGGCAACAGACTGGAGACGCTGATGTTGCAGCTGTAACTAAAGGAATTGAGACATTAAAGATCCCAAATAGGACAGGTTGTGGGACTAAAGGAAGAAAAACTGGACTTGTCAACGCTTCGGAACAAAATTGCCATTCATTATGATGTGGAATTTAAACCTTCACCATTTCCAAAGAGGCTTTTGAGGTGTGTATAGCCCCATTATATTTTGCATACGATATGTACAGGTAAACTTTGTATGATTTTTTTATGGGATAAAGAATAATAAATATGTTAACATTAGTTTCAAAATGGTTTTATTTGGTTTTACAATAATTCACTCTGATTTGCATTTTTTGGTAACTGGTAAGATTTTAATTGTAAATATTTCAGTGTACTGTTGTCTTTTTCAATTATTTTACCCACAAATCTAAGAACTAAATCAGTTTTGAAGATACGTTGCATGTGAAAATGTGTGCGCTATAATACTAATACGTTTGAATCCAGCAAATACTGAACTTTTCTGCCTTCGTAGACTTTGGACGTCCATGGATATTTGTGTAGCTAGCAGCAAAAATGAATTTCTTCTTGGCTTTTACCTGTTGTCTATCTTCTTTAGGTCAGTCTGAATAATATTAAAACTTTTAATGACTTCCGTGTAAAAAGACCTTTTGCTACTCTGATAACTCAGAATAATGTGATGTTAATTTTCTCACATTAATTTGTATGTTGTTGTTAATAAGTAGGAGGCTAAATGTTTATGTTTTGTGTTTATACAATTTGGTAAAATCAATGCATTGCTTATATACTTACAGGTAGATTTTGATTAATCGGGTGTTGAGGAGGATATTTGGGCCTAGGAGAGAAGACAATGGGGCGTGGAGAAAACTGCACAATGACGAGCTTAAAAATCTGTACTGCTCCCCCAGTATTGTCAGGGTGATTAAGTCGAGAAGATTGAGATGGGCGGGGCATGTAGCGCGCATGGATGGGACAAGGTGTGCACCGGGTATTGGTTGGGAAACCTGAAGGAAAGAGACCGCTGGGGAGACCTAGACATAGATGGGAGGATAATCTCAGGCAGGATCTATGGGAGATAGGAGTTGAAGGAGAATGGATTTTGTTGGCCCAGGACAGGGTCTAGTGGAAGGCTTTGGTTAATTCGGTGATGAACCTTCGGGTTCGGTAAGCCATCTAGTTAGTTAGTTAGTTAGATTTTGATTACAGTTTGTTATTGTCAGTGTTGGTAAAATTCAATACAATTTTAAGAGCTAGCCGAGATTTTAGGGACCAAACGTAATGTGGTTGCCATGTGTTGCTGCATTTAACAGTACATTGCAATCAGGTCTTTTCTCATTGTGATTATGAATTAATGACTGCTGCCTCCATTATAGCATTATTTGTAGATGAATGTTGACATCGAGGATGTATTAATTGGTACAGCTCTTCTCTGGTTTAAGAGTATTACTGAATGTAATTGCACATTATGTATGAAGCTTCATTCTTTAGGTTTCAAAATCCTAAATTTTTGTTTCTGTAACAATACATGCTCTGGTCCAGTGGTTTTGAAATTGCGGGTCAGAATGAATTGTGAGGGTGCCTTGAAAGGGTCGCAAGCTTAACCTTTTCCTCACTGATTGTTGCATTTGTAACCACACTTGGAGGATACAATCAGGATCTTTGGTTAGCGTATGAACTGTAGTGATCTGATATGAACAGTTACATTATTTAATAAAACTATTAATAAGGTAGTATATTTGCGTCATATTGTGAATTAGGTTGATATTTTAATATTTTTTCCGTCAAATCACAATTTTTAATAAGATAATAAAATATTTAAAATATCATTTCACGTTCCGCATCGAATGATCGATTTACAAATTGGAACGTCTCTTACGACATGTTTCGGTTATATTTAACCGTCCTCAGGTATAAATTAGATTGGTAAATCTAAAACTCGAATTACAATCATTTACAATGTTATGCAGTTTATTGAAAATGTTATTATCAGATTACTCTTATATATTAGAACGAAGGTATTGTTTTTTATATGGCGTGGTTCATCTGATGTTCAATATTAGTCGGTGATGAGTTGATAGAGACATGACGTGTCTAGCGGAAGACATCTAGAAGTATTACTGTGTCGGGTCGAGGTTTAATACTGAATAGGATGTGCTGAATGGCAACTGCCTTGTGAACTGTATCTCCCCTCTTTTATGCATATATCGTGGAGTAATATTACCAAGAGATGGCAGACCAAGTTATCTGAATATTAGTGTTTCAGAAGAGCAGTTGTGTGTGTGATGGGGAACCAGCTTAGGTGGAGTTGGAGATGTGAAGAACCAGACAGAATGAAGCACCTGGAATGTTTGTGACTTGGATAAGGAAATGCATTATTCAGGTATGTTAGGGAGTAGAGTTTATTTACATTCCATAGATCCTTATTAGGACTAAACTAAAGGATGTTGTTCATTGATGAACTTGCAGGCACTGTAAAGCAACAGACTGGAGACGCTGATGTTGCAGCTGTAACTAAAGGAATTCAGACATTAAAGATCCCAAATAGGACAGGTTGTGGGACTAAAGGAATGAAAACTGTAGTAGAAACCAACTATTTATCAATTTTTCCTGTAGTGATGTTGCTTGGAACACAATTGAAGGTGTGATAGCGCATGTAATATAAACAAAAGTTTTGTTCTCACTGTAGACAGTTTTCCACTCTAAAATGAAAAAGATGTTTCTATCAGAAAGATTCTGATGTGTTTTTATGTTCAGTAAGACAAATATAATAGGAAGCATACTGGCAGTTTTAGTTATGTAATGTGATATCATCGAAGGCCAAGTTGAAGGAAAGCGAGGACTGGGAAGAAGACTGATACAGCTAACCGACGATCTGAAAGAAGGAAAGAAGATGAAGTTCCAGGAATTAAAACGAGAAGCTGAGAATAGGGAAAACTGGAGAGCTCTTTTTGGGCAGAGCAATGGACCTGTCGTAAGACAGAACACTGAATAATAATAATAATAATAATATAGTAAAAATTTGTGTCATGGTATTAAGCTTTAGTAAGAATCCTTTACATAAGATTGAATGAAAATACACTTGTTCTAGTCACGCACAACAGAATAGTATTGCGTGCCCACTAAGCAGTGTTATAAATTTGTGTGTAACTAATTTAAAATTGAAATTCATTAGTAAACCACTGTCAGCATAAGGAATAGCTTTCTGTTTCTGTCCATGATAATGTCACGGAGGATATTTACTGACAGACTACCGACGTCCATCTTCTGGCATTCGAAAGAACAGCTTCATTATTGCTTTTCAGGTGATGTCATAGTTATCTTTAGTAATCTTCCACCTTGTCCATAAATTTGTTGGCTCTCCGGTCTGTATTCGGTCCGTGGCCTCCTCGATTCTCCTCTTCCATTCGGTCCTCTGTTAGGTCCATCTGTCCGAGGCTTTGATTGAGGTGTAGTATCTTAATTTGTAAGTATTCCTTTGAGATGGCCTCCGACATGTGTCTAGCAAATCTCGTGTGAGCTGCTTTTAGTCATATTTCTTAATATCCACTTCAGTATTATATCTCATTCTTGTTCTAACCAGGAAGTCTAAGTAATTACCTAGTTGGTGGGCGTGTGCTAGCATTAACAGAGTGACTGTGACTGGTTGTGCTTCAACTGGATATTTCTTGTTATGTTCCAGACAGGCGTTGTTACATCAATGGACAACATTGTTCCTTTTAAGTACCTGCAGTTGCCACAGACAGAGCAAGACAATACAATGGCCTTCCAACTAAGTATTCAACTATTTTCAATTGCCAGGTAATACACAGAATCTGTTACATGCAATATTGTATTCATATTGAATCAATATATATTCATACGAAACAATCTCTACCAAAACGTACACGGAAGAAACTACTGCTGAGCAGACGGACCGAGCTTTAACACGACTTGTGTTCATGGTTCATCAATTTGATGCGTGCTCAAGGTTCTACTAGAAGGACGGTAGATTTATCACCTCCCTAAGCACTGCAGCTTACCTTATTTGATAGAGGAGTCTCAATGAGCTGACCTCTTGCTTCTAAGCAAGCCTCTCTCTTCTTCTATGGCTGTCCGGTCCATATTCCGTCCATGGCCTCCTCAATCCTCCTCTTTCATTTGGTCCTATCCTCTGTTAGGTCCGTCTGTCCGAGGCTTTGATTGAGGTTTAAAATCATCTTCCTTTTTAAAGTGCAACCCCCAACCTGGAGGACCTGAGTACCTGTCTTAGTCTGACCTCTCCCCCCTCGACCAATCTGGGTAGGGAGGCCCTACCAGCAGCTATGCTACCGCCAACATACCAAGCAAGCCTTGCGCCTTCTAAAATTATTTCTTCACATGTGATGGAGTTGCTATCTTGAAATATTAGCAGTCTCCCTTGGAATATTGCTAGTTTTCGCAAAGAACGCAAAGTACCATCTGCACAACAGACAGAACATCGCAGTCTCAAAATTTGGATGTAAGAATTTAAGAATTTGTGTAACATAATTTTGTGAGACAACAAAAACAGTCTCATGTCTTGGTAAATAGCGATACATAAAATACCAAAGGTGTTTCACACGACGTTAAGAAGAATAATGTAGTTGAATGCGTGTGTCGAGATAACGGACGACACTGCATTCAGCGTTAAAAATTGTATAAATATTTATAATTCAGGCTCTGAATATCCAGGTGTGCATTCTAAGCAATAAATTTGAGACAAATAATTACAAATATAATATAAATAGATTATGGATGGATACCAGGTAATATGACACTGTTGTGAGACAGTGGTGATGATGGAAGCCTGTTTGTCCTGTATACAAGGTGTATACTGTCCTGAAAAATGTAATAGAAGCTAGTTGGTTAAATTTGTGGCTCAATTCACAATCATCACAGCTATGCAATTCTTAGAGCATTGTTACATAAAATAAGACAAGCCTTTACAATTTCCAATTGCCTCTGGAATGTGAGTTTACCCACACTCCAAGACACTTCATATTACAAAGTCAGAAAATGTCAGTGGCCTGAAGCATATTTTACTTTGTATCCATATGCAAATTTTTATTTTCATTACGAAAATTCTGATATTGTGCTCAGGAAGGCGGTTGATCGATAACTTTGAAATTAAATGTTTGTGTTGGAAATTTAATTTTAAAATAATTTTTTAACTTAACTGTACTTTTCCAGATCAAATAATAAGTCACAAAATGGTTTGAAATGATCTCAGTTCTTATTTTCTTGAATAAAGAATATTTATAAATTTAAAATGTATTTTGTTGTTCATTGATGAAATCGCAGGCACCGTAAGGCAACAGACTGGAGACGCTGATGTTGCAGCTGTAACTAAAGGAATTGAGACATTAAAGATCCCAAATAGGACAGGTTGTGGGACTAAAGGAAGAAAAACTGGACTTGTCAACGCTTCGGAACAAAATTGCCATTCATTATGATGTGGAATTTAAACCTTCACCATTTCCAAAGAGGCTTTTGAGGTGTGTATAGCCCCATTATATTTTGCATACGATATGTACAGGTAAACTTTGTATGATTTTTTTATGGGATAAAGAATAATAAATATGTTAACATTAGTTTCAAAATGGTTTTATTTGGTTTTACAATAATTCACTCTGATTTGCATTTTTTGGTAACTGGTAAGATTTTAATTGTAAATATTTCAGTGTACTGTTGTCTTTTTCAATTATTTTACCCACAAATCTAAGAACTAAATCAGTTTTGAAGATACGTTGCATGTGAAAATGTGTGCGCTATAATACTAATACGTTTGAATCCAGCAAATACTGAACTTTTCTGCCTTCGTAGACTTTGGACGTCCATGGATATTTGTGTAGCTAGCAGCAAAAATGAATTTCTTCTTGGCTTTTACCTGTTGTCTATCTTCTTTAGGTCAGTCTGAATAATATTAAAACTTTTAATGACTTCCGTGTAAAAAGACCTTTTGCTACTCTGATAACTCAGAATAATGTGATGTTAATTTTCTCACATTAATTTGTATGTCGTTGTTAATAAGTAGGAGGCTAAATGTTTATGTTTTGTGTTTATACAATTTGGTAAAATCAATGCATTGCTTATATACTTACAGGTAGATTTTGATTAATCGGGTGTTGAGGAGGATATTTGGGCCTAGGAGAGAAGACAATGGGGCGTGGAGAAAACTGCACAATGACGAGCTTAAAAATCTGTACTGCTCCCCCAGTATTGTCAGGGTGATTAAGTCGAGAAGATTGAGATGGGCGGGGCATGTAGCGCGCATGGATGGGACAAGGTGTGCACCGGGTATTGGTTGGGAAACCTGAAGGAAAGAGACCGCTGGGGAGACCTAGACATAGATGGGAGGATAATCTCAGGCAGGATCTATGGGAGATAGGAGTTGAAGGAGAATGGATTTTGTTGGCCCAGGACAGGGTCCAGTGGAAGGCTTTGGTTAATTCGGTGATGAACCTTCGGGTTCGGTAAGCCATCTAGTTAGTTAGTTAGTTAGATTTTGATTACAGTTTGTTATTGTCAGTGTTGGTAAAATTCAATACAATTTTAAGAGCTAGCCGAGATTTTAGGGACCAAACGTAATGTGGTTGCCATGTGTTGCTGCATTTAACAGTACATTGCAATCAGGTCTTTTCTCATTGTGATTATGAATTAATGACTGCTGCCTCCATTATAGCATTATTTGTAGATGAATGTTGACATCGAGGATGTATTAATTGGTACAGCTCTTCTCTGGTTTAAGAGTATTACTGAATGTAATTGCACATTATGTATGAAGCTTCATTCTTTAGGTTTCAAAATCCTAAATTTTTGTTTCTGTAACAATACATGCTCTGGTCCAGTGGTTTTGAAATTGCGGGTCAGAATGAATTGTGAGGGTGCCTTGAAAGGGTCGCAAGCTTAACCTTTTCCTCACTGATTGTTGCATTTGTAACCACACTTGGAGGATACAATCAGGATCTTTGGTTAGCGTATGAACTGTAGTGATCTGATATGAACAGTTACATTATTTAATAAAACTATTAATAAGGTAGTATATTTGCGTCATATTGTGAATTAGGTTGATATTTTAATATTTTTTCCGTCAAATCACAATTTTTAATAAGATAATAAAATATTTAAAATATCATTTCACGTTCCGCATCGAATGATCGATTTACAAATTGGAACGTCTCTTACGACATGTTTCGGTTATATTTAACCGTCCTCAGGTATAAATTAGATTGGTAAATCTAAAACTCGAATTACAATCATTTACAATGTTATGCAGTTTATTGAAAATGTTATTATCAGATTACTCTTATATATTAGAACGAAGGTATTGTTTTTTATATGGCGTGGTTCATCTGATGTTCAATATTAGTCGGTGATGAGTTGATAGAGACATGACGTGTCTAGCGGAAGACATCTAGAAGTATTACTGTGTCGGGTCGAGGTTTAATACTGAATAGGATGTGCTGAATGGCAACTGCCTTGTGAACTGTATCTCCCCTCTTTTATGCATATATCGTGGAGTAATATTACCAAGAGATGGCAGACCAAGTTATCTGAATATTAGTGTTTCAGAAGAGCAGTTGTGTGTGTGATGGGGAACCAGCTTAGGTGGAGTTGGAGATGTGAAGAACCAGACAGAATGAAGCACCTGGAATGTTTGTGACTTGGATAAGGAAATGCATTATTCAGGTATGTTAGGGAGTAGAGTTTATTTACATTCCATAGATCCTTATTAGGACTAAACTAAAGGATGTTGTTCATTGATGAACTTGCAGGCACTGTAAAGCAACAGACTGGAGACGCTGATGTTGCAGCTGTAACTAAAGGAATTCAGACATTAAAGATCCCAAATAGGACAGGTTGTGGGACTAAAGGAATGAAAACTGTAGTAGAAACCAACTATTTATCAATTTTTCCTGTAGTGATGTTGCTTGGAACACAATTGAAGGTGTGATAGCGCATGTAATATAAACAAAAGTTTT
Source organism: Zootermopsis nevadensis (assembly GCF_977971745.1). NCBI lineage: Eukaryota > Metazoa > Arthropoda > Insecta > Blattodea > Termopsidae > Zootermopsis > Zootermopsis nevadensis. The sequence goes on from NW_028259177.1 coordinate 708,115, forward strand.
GTTCTCACTGTAGACAGTTTTCCACTCTAAAATGAAAAAGATGTTTCTATCAGAAAGATTCTGATGTGTTTTTATGTTCAGTAAGACAAATATAATAGGAAGCATACTGGCAGTTTTAGTTATGTAATGTGATATCATCGAAGGCCAAGTTGAAGGAAAGCGAGGACTGGGAAGAAGACTGATACAGCTAACCGACGATCTGAAAGAAGGAAAGAAGATGAAGTTCCAGGAATTAAAACGAGAAGCTGAGAATAGGGAAAACTGGAGAGCTCTTTTTGGGCAGAGCAATGGACCTGTCGTAAGACAGAACACTGAATAATAATAATAATAATAATATAGTAAAAATTTGTGTCATGGTATTAAGCTTTAGTAAGAATCCTTTACATAAGATTGAATGAAAATACACTTGTTCTAGTCACGCACAACAGAATAGTATTGCGTGCCCACTAAGCAGTGTTATAAATTTGTGTGTAACTAATTTAAAATTGAAATTCATTAGTAAACCACTGTCAGCATAAGGAATAGCTTTCTGTTTCTGTCCATGATAATGTCACGGAGGATATTTACTGACAGACTACCGACGTCCATCTTCTGGCATTCGAAAGAACAGCTTCATTATTGCTTTTCAGGTGATGTCATAGTTATCTTTAGTAATCTTCCACCTTGTCCATAAATTTGTTGGCTCTCCGGTCTGTATTCGGTCCGTGGCCTCCTCGATTCTCCTCTTCCATTCGGTCCTCTGTTAGGTCCATCTGTCCGAGGCTTTGATTGAGGTGTAGTATCTTAATTTGTAAGTATTCCTTTGAGATGGCCTCCGACATGTGTCTAGCAAATCTCGTGTGAGCTGCTTTTAGTCATATTTCTTAATATCCACTTCAGTATTATATCTCATTCTTGTTCTAACCAGGAAGTCTAAGTAATTACCTAGTTGGTGGGCGTGTGCTAGCATTAACAGAGTGACTGTGACTGGTTGTGCTTCAACTGGATATTTCTTGTTATGTTCCAGACAGGCGTTGTTACATCAATGGACAACATTGTTCCTTTTAAGTACCTGCAGTTGCCACAGACAGAGCAAGACAATACAATGGCCTTCCAACTAAGTATTCAACTATTTTCAATTGCCAGGTAATACACAGAATCTGTTACATGCAATATTGTATTCATATTGAATCAATATATATTCATACGAAACAATCTCTACCAAAACGTACACGGAAGAAACTACTGCTGAGCAGACGGACCGAGCTTTAACACGACTTGTGTTCATGGTTCATCAATTTGATGCGTGCTCAAGGTTCTACTAGAAGGACGGTAGATTTATCACCTCCCTAAGCACTGCAGCTTACCTTATTTGATAGAGGAGTCTCAATGAGCTGACCTCTTGCTTCTAAGCAAGCCTCGCTCCTCTTCTATGGCTCTCCGGTCCATATTCCGTCCATGGCCTCCTCAATCCTCCTCTTTCATTTGGTCCTATCCTCTGTTAGGTCCGTCTGTCCGAGGCTTTGATTGAGGTTTAAAATCATCTTCCTTTTTAAAGTGCAACCCCCAACCTGGAGGACCTGAGTACCTGTCTTAGTCTGACCTCTCCCCCCTCGACCAATCTGGGTAGGGAGGCCCTACCAGCAGCTATGCTACCGCCAACATACCAAGCAAGCCTTGCGCCTTCTAAAATTATTTCTTCACATGTGATGGAGTTGCTATCTTGAAATATTAGCAGTCTCCCTTGGAATATTGCTAGTTTTTGCAAAGAACGCAAAGTACCATCTGCACAACAGACAGAACATCGCAGTCTCAAAATTTGGATGTAAGAATTTAAGAATTTGTGTAACATAATTTTGTGAGACAACAAAAACAGTCTCATGTCTTGGTAAATAGCGATACATAAAATACCAAAGGTGTTTCACACGACGTTAAGAAGAATAATGTAGTTGAATGCGTGTGTCGAGATAACGGACGACACTGCATTCAGCGTTAAAAATTGTATAAATATTTATAATTCAGGCTCTGAATATCCAGGTGTGCATTCTAAGCAATAAATTTGAGACAAATAATTACAAATATAATATAAATAGATTATGGATGGATACCAGGTAATATGACACTGTTGTGAGACAGTGGTGATGATGGAAGCCTGTTTGTCCTGTATACAAGGTGTATACTGTCCTGAAAAATGTAATAGAAGCTAGTTGGTTAAATTTGTGGCTCAATTCACAATCATCACAGCTATGCAATTCTTAGAGCATTGTTACATAAAATAAGACAAGCCTTTACAATTTCCAATTGCCTCTGGAATGTGAGTTTACCCACACTCCAAGACACTTCATATTACAAAGTCAGAAAATGTCAGTGGCCTGAAGCATATTTTACTTTGTATCCATATGCAAATTTTTATTTTCATTACGAAAATTCTGATATTGTGCTCAGGAAGGCGGTTGATCGATAACTTTGAAATTAAATGTTTGTGTTGGAAATTTAATTTTAAAATAATTTTTTAACTTAACTGTACTTTTCCAGATCAAATAATAAGTCACAAAATGGTTTGAAATGATCTCAGTTCTTATTTTCTTGAATAAAGAATATTTATAAATTTAAAATGTATTTTGTTGTTCATTGATGAAATCGCAGGCACCGTAAGGCAACAGACTGGAGACGCTGATGTTGCAGCTGTAACTAAAGGAATTGAGACATTAAAGATCCCAAATAGGACAGGTTGTGGGACTAAAGGAAGAAAAACTGGACTTGTCAATGCTTCGGAACAAAATTGCCATTCATTATGATGTGGAATTTAAACCTTCACCATTTCCAAAGAGGCTTTTGAGGTGTGTATAGCCCCATTATATTTTGCATACGATATGTACAGGTAAACTTTGTATGATTTTTTTATGGGATAAAGAATAATAAATATGTTAACATTAGTTTCAAAATGGTTTTATTTGGTTTTACAATAATTCACTCTGATTTGCATTTTTTGGTAACTGGTAAGATTTTAATTGTAAATATTTCAGTGTACTGTTGTCTTTTTCAATTATTTTACCCACAAATCTAAGAACTAAATCAGTTTTGAAGATACGTTGCATGTGAAAATGTGTGCGCTATAATACTAATACGTTTGAATCCAGCAAATACTGAACTTTTCTGCCTTCGTAGACTTTGGACGTCCATGGATATTTGTGTAGCTAGCAGCAAAAATGAATTTCTTCTTGGCTTTTACCTGTTGTCTATCTTCTTTAGGTCAGTCTGAATAATATTAAAACTTTTAATGACTTCCGTGTAAAAAGACCTTTTGCTACTCTGATAACTCAGAATAATGTGATGTTAATTTTCTCACATTAATTTGTATGTCGTTGTTAATAAGTAGGAGGCTAAATGTTTATGTTTTGTGTTTATACAATTTGGTAAAATCAATGCATTGCTTATATACTTACAGGTAGATTTTGATTAATCGGGTGTTGAGGAGGATATTTGGGCCTAGGAGAGAAGACAATGGGGCGTGGAGAAAACTGCACAATGACGAGCTTAAAAATCTGTACTGCTCCCCCAGTATTGTCAGGGTGATTAAGTCGAGAAGATTGAGATGGGCGGGGCATGTAGCGCGCATGGATGGGACAAGGTGTGCACCGGGTATTGGTTGGGAAACCTGAAGGAAAGAGACCGCTGGGGAGACCTAGACATAGATGGGAGGATAATCTCAGGCAGGATCTATGGGAGATAGGAGTTGAAGGAGAATGGATTTTGTTGGCCCAGGACAGGGTCCAGTGGAAGGCTTTGGTTAATTCGGTGATGAACCTTCGGGTTCGGTAAGCCATCTAGTTAGTTAGTTAGTTAGATTTTGATTACAGTTTGTTATTGTCAGTGTTGGTAAAATTCAATACAATTTTAAGAGCTAGCCGAGATTTTAGGGACCAAACGTAATGTGGTTGCCATGTGTTGCTGCATTTAACAGTACATTGCAATCAGGTCTTTTCTCATTGTGATTATGAATTAATGACTGCTGCCTCCATTATAGCATTATTTGTAGATGAATGTTGACATCGAGGATGTATTAATTGGTACAGCTCTTCTCTGGTTTAAGAGTATTACTGAATGTAATTGCACATTATGTATGAAGCTTCATTCTTTAGGTTTCAAAATCCTAAATTTTTGTTTCTGTAACAATACATGCTCTGGTCCAGTGGTTTTGAAATTGCGGGTCAGAATGAATTGTGAGGGTGCCTTGAAAGGGTCGCAAGCTTAACCTTTTCCTCACTGATTGTTGCATTTGTAACCACACTTGGAGGATACAATCAGGATCTTTGGTTAGCGTATGAACTGTAGTGATCTGATATGAACAGTTACATTATTTAATAAAACTATTAATAAGGTAGTATATTTGCGTCATATTGTGAATTAGGTTGATATTTTAATATTTTTTCCGTCAAATCACAATTTTTAATAAGATAATAAAATATTTAAAATATCATTTCACGTTCCGCATCGAATGATCGATTTACAAATTGGAACGTCTCTTACGACATGTTTCGGTTATATTTAACCGTCCTCAGGTATAAATTAGATTGGTAAATCTAAAACTCGAATTACAATCATTTACAATGTTATGCAGTTTATTGAAAATGTTATTATCAGATTACTCTTATATATTAGAACGAAGGTATTGTTTTTTATATGGCGTGGTTCATCTGATGTTCAATATTAGTCGGTGATGAGTTGATAGAGACATGACGTGTCTAGCGGAAGACATCTAGAAGTATTACTGTGTCGGGTCGAGGTTTAATACTGAATAGGATGTGCTGAATGGCAACTGCCTTGTGAACTGTATCTCCCCTCTTTTATGCATATATCGTGGAGTAATATTACCAAGAGATGGCAGACCAAGTTATCTGAATATTAGTGTTTCAGAAGAGCAGTTGTGTGTGTGATGGGGAACCAGCTTAGGTGGAGTTGGAGATGTGAAGAACCAGACAGAATGAAGCACCTGGAATGTTTGTGACTTGGATAAGGAAATGCATTATTCAGGTATGTTAGGGAGTAGAGTTTATTTACATTCCATAGATCCTTATTAGGACTAAACTAAAGGATGTTGTTCATTGATGAACTTGCAGGCACTGTAAAGCAACAGACTGGAGACGCTGATGTTGCAGCTGTAACTAAAGGAATTCAGACATTAAAGATCCCAAATAGGACAGGTTGTGGGACTAAAGGAATGAAAACTGTAGTAGAAACCAACTATTTATAAATTTTTCCTGTAGTGATGTTGCTTGGAACACAATTGAAGGTGTGATAGCGCATGTAATATAAACAAAAGTTTTGTTCTCACTGTAGACAGTTTTCCACTCTAAAATGAAAAAGATGTTTCTATCAGAAAGATTCTGATGTGTTTTTATGTTCAGTAAGACAAATATAATAGGAAGCATACTGGCAGTTTTAGTTATGTAATGTGATATCATCGAAGGCCAAGTTGAAGGAAAGCGAGGACTGGGAAGAAGACTGATACAGCTAACCGACGATCTGAAAGAAGGAAAGAAGATGAAGTCCCAGGAATTAAAACGAGAAGCTGAGAATAGGGAAAACTGGAGAGCTCTTTTTGGGCAGAGCAATGGACCTGTCGTAAGACAGAACACTGAATAATAATAATAATAATAATATAGTAAAAATTTGTGTCATGGTATTAAGCTTTAGTAAGAATCCTTTACATAAGATTGAATGAAAATACACTTGTTCTAGTCACGCACAACAGAATAGTATTGCGTGCCCACTAAGCAGTGTTATAAATTTGTGTGTAACTAATTTAAAATTGAAATTCATTAGTAAACCACTGTCAGCATAAGGAATAGCTTTCTGTTTCTGTCCATGATAATGTCACGGAGGATATTTACTGACAGACTACCGACGTCCATCTTCTGGCATTCGAAAGAACAGCTTCATTATTGCTTTTCAGGTGATGTCATAGTTATCTTTAGTAATCTTCCACCTTGTCCATAAATTTGTTGGCTCTCCGGTCTGTATTCGGTCCGTGGCCTCCTCGATTCTCCTCTTCCATTCGGTCCTCTGTTAGGTCCATCTGTCCGAGGCTTTGATTGAGGTGTAGTATCTTAATTTGTAAGTATTCCTTTGAGATGGCCTCCGACATGTGTCTAGCAAATCTCGTGTGAGCTGCTTTTAGTCATATTTCTTAATATCCACTTCAGTATTATATCTCATTCTTGTTCTAACCAGGAAGTCTAAGTAATTACCTAGTTGGTGGGCGTGTGCTAGCATTAACAGAGTGACTGTGACTGGTTGTGCTTCAACTGGATATTTCTTGTTATGTTCCAGACAGGCGTTGTTACATCAATGGACAACATTGTTCCTTTTAAGTACCTGCAGTTGCCACAGACAGAGCAAGACAATACAATGGCCTTCCAACTAAGTATTCAACTATTTTCAATTGCCAGGTAATACACAGAATCTGTTACATGCAATATTGTATTCATATTGAATCAATATATATTCATACGAAACAATCTCTACCAAAACGTACACGGAAGAAACTACTGCTGAGCAGACGGACCGAGCTTTAACACGACTTGTGTTCATGGTTCATCAATTTGATGCGTGCTCAAGGTTCTACTAGAAGGACGGTAGATTTATCACCTCCCTAAGCACTGCAGCTTACCTTATTTGATAGAGGAGTCTCAATGAGCTGACCTCTTGCTTCTAAGCAAGCCTCGCTCCTCTTCTATGGCTCTCCGGTCCATATTCCGTCCATGGCCTCCTCAATCCTCCTCTTTCATTTGGTCCTATCCTCTGTTAGGTCCGTCTGTCCGAGGCTTTGATTGAGGTTTAAAATCATCTTCCTTTTTAAAGTGCAACCCCCAACCTGGAGGACCTGAGTACCTGTCTTAGTCTGACCTCTCCCCCCTCGACCAATCTGGGTAGGGAGGCCCTACCAGCAGCTATGCTACCGCCAACATACCAAGCAAGCCTTGCGCCTTCTAAAATTATTTCTTCACATGTGATGGAGTTGCTATCTTGAAATATTAGCAGTCTCCCTTGGAATATTGCTAGTTTTTGCAAAGAACGCAAAGTACCATCTGCACAACAGACAGAACATCGCAGTCTCAAAATTTGGATGTAAGAATTTAAGAATTTGTGTAACATAATTTTGTGAGACAACAAAAACAGTCTCATGTCTTGGTAAATAGCGATACATAAAATACCAAAGGTGTTTCACACGACGTTAAGAAGAATAATGTAGTTGAATGCGTGTGTCGAGATAACGGACGACACTGCATTCAGCGTTAAAAATTGTATAAATATTTATAATTCAGGCTCTGAATATCCAGGTGTGCATTCTAAGCAATAAATTTGAGACAAATAATTACAAATATAATATAAATAGATTATGGATGGATACCAGGTAATATGACACTGTTGTGAGACAGTGGTGATGATGGAAGCCTGTTTGTCCTGTATACAAGGTGTATACTGTCCTGAAAAATGTAATAGAAGCTAGTTGGTTAAATTTGTGGCTCAATTCACAATCATCACAGCTATGCAATTCTTAGAGCATTGTTACATAAAATAAGACAAGCCTTTACAATTTCCAATTGCCTCTGGAATGTGAGTTTACCCACACTCCAAGACACTTCATATTACAAAGTCAGAAAATGTCAGTGGCCTGAAGCATATTTTACTTTGTATCCATATGCAAATTTTTATTTTCATTACGAAAATTCTGATATTGTGCTCAGGAAGGCGGTTGATCGATAACTTTGAAATTAAATGTTTGTGTTGGAAATTTAATTTTAAAATAATTTTTTAACTTAACTGTACTTTTCCAGATCAAATAATAAGTCACAAAATGGTTTGAAATGATCTCAGTTCTTATTTTCTTGAATAAAGAATATTTATAAATTTAAAATGTATTTTGTTGTTCATTGATGAAATCGCAGGCACCGTAAGGCAACAGACTGGAGACGCTGATGTTGCAGCTGTAACTAAAGGAATTGAGACATTAAAGATCCCAAATAGGACAGGTTGTGGGACTAAAGGAAGAAAAACTGGACTTGTCAACGCTTCGGAACAAAATTGCCATTCATTATGATGTGGAATTTAAACCTTCACCATTTCCAAAGAGGCTTTTGAGGTGTGTATAGCCCCATTATATTTTGCATACGATATGTACAGGTAAACTTTGTATGATTTTTTTATGGGATAAAGAATAATAAATATGTTAACATTAGTTTCAAAATGGTTTTATTTGGTTTTACAATAATTCACTCTGATTTGCATTTTTTGGTAACTGGTAAGATTTTAATTGTAAATATTTCAGTGTACTGTTGTCTTTTTCAATTATTTTACCCACAAATCTAAGAACTAAATCAGTTTTGAAGATACGTTGCATGTGAAAATGTGTGCGCTATAATACTAATACGTTTGAATCCAGCAAATACTGAACTTTTCTGCCTTCGTAGACTTTGGACGTCCATGGATATTTGTGTAGCTAGCAGCAAAAATGAATTTCTTCTTGGCTTTTACCTGTTGTCTATCTTCTTTAGGTCAGTCTGAATAATATTAAAACTTTTAATGACTTCCGTGTAAAAAGACCTTTTGCTACTCTGATAACTCAGAATAATGTGATGTTAATTTTCTCACATTAATTTGTATGTCGTTGTTAATAAGTAGGAGGCTAAATGTTTATGTTTTGTGTTTATACAATTTGGTAAAATCAATGCATTGCTTATATACTTACAGGTAGATTTTGATTAATCGGGTGTTGAGGAGGATATTTGGGCCTAGGAGAGAAGACAATGGGGCGTGGAGAAAACTGCACAATGACGAGCTTAAAAATCTGTACTGCTCCCCCAGTATTGTCAGGGTGATTAAGTCGAGAAGATTGAGATGGGCGGGGCATGTAGCGCGCATGGATGGGACAAGGTGTGCACCGGGTATTGGTTGGGAAACCTGAAGGAAAGAGACCGCTGGGGAGACCTAGACATAGATGGGAGGATAATCTCAGGCAGGATCTATGGGAGATAGGAGTTGAAGGAGAATGGATTTTGTTGGCCCAGGACAGGGTCTAGTGGAAGGCTTTGGTTAATTCGGTGATGAACCTTCGGGTTCGGTAAGCCATCTAGTTAGTTAGTTAGTTAGATTTTGATTACAGTTTGTTATTGTCAGTGTTGGTAAAATTCAATACAATTTTAAGAGCTAGCCGAGATTTTAGGGACCAAACGTAATGTGGTTGCCATGTGTTGCTGCATTTAACAGTACATTGCAATCAGGTCTTTTCTCATTGTGATTATGAATTAATGACTGCTGCCTCCATTATAGCATTATTTGTAGATGAATGTTGACATCGAGGATGTATTAATTGGTACAGCTCTTCTCTGGTTTAAGAGTATTACTGAATGTAATTGCACATTATGTATGAAGCTTCATTCTTTAGGTTTCAAAATCCTAAATTTTTGTTTCTGTAACAATACATGCTCTGGTCCAGTGGTTTTGAAATTGCGGGTCAGAATGAATTGTGAGGGTGCCTTGAAAGGGTCGCAAGCTTAACCTTTTCCTCACTGATTGTTGCATTTGTAACCACACTTGGAGGATACAATCAGGATCTTTGGTTAGCGTATGAACTGTAGTGATCTGATATGAACAGTTACATTATTTAATAAAACTATTAATAAGGTAGTATATTTGCGTCATATTGTGAATTAGGTTGATATTTTAATATTTTTTCCGTCAAATCACAATTTTTAATAAGATAATAAAATATTTAAAATATCATTTCACGTTCCGCATCGAATGATCGATTTACAAATTGGAACGTCTCTTACGACATGTTTCGGTTATATTTAACCGTCCTCAGGTATAAATTAGATTGGTAAATCTAAAACTCGAATTACAATCATTTACAATGTTATGCAGTTTATTGAAAATGTTATTATCAGATTACTCTTATATATTAGAACGAAGGTATTGTTTTTTATATGGCGTGGTTCATCTGATGTTCAATATTAGTCGGTGATGAGTTGATAGAGACATGACGTGTCTAGCGGAAGACATCTAGAAGTATTACTGTGTCGGGTCGAGGTTTAATACTGAATAGGATGTGCTGAATGGCAACTGCCTTGTGAACTGTATCTCCCCTCTTTTATGCATATATCGTGGAGTAATATTACCAAGAGATGGCAGACCAAGTTATCTGAATATTAGTGTTTCAGAAGAGCAGTTGTGTGTGTGATGGGGAACCAGCTTAGGTGGAGTTGGAGATGTGAAGAACCAGACAGAATGAAGCACCTGGAATGTTTGTGACTTGGATAAGGAAATGCATTATTCAGGTATGTTAGGGAGTAGAGTTTATTTACATTCCATAGATCCTTATTAGGACTAAACTAAAGGATGTTGTTCATTGATGAACTTGCAGGCACTGTAAAGCAACAGACTGGAGACGCTGATGTTGCAGCTGTAACTAAAGGAATTCAGACATTAAAGATCCCAAATAGGACAGGTTGTGGGACTAAAGGAATGAAAACTGTAGTAGAAACCAACTATTTATAAATTTTTCCTGTAGTGATGTTGCTTGGAACACAATTGAAGGTGTGATAGCGCATGTAATATAAACAAAAGTTTTGTTCTCACTGTAGACAGTTTTCCACTCTAAAATGAAAAAGATGTTTCTATCAGAAAGATTCTGATGTGTTTTTATGTTCAGTAAGACAAATATAATAGGAAGCATACTGGCAGTTTTAGTTATGTAATGTGATATCATCGAAGGCCAAGTTGAAGGAAAGCGAGGACTGGGAAGAAGACTGATACAGCTAACCGACGATCTGAAAGAAGGAAAGAAGATGAAGTTCCAGGAATTAAAACGAGAAGCTGAGAATAGGGAAAACTGGAGAGCTCTTTTTGGGCAGAGCAATGGACCTGTCGTAAGACAGAACACTGAATAATAATAATAATAATAATATAGTAAAAATTTGTGTCATGGTATTAAGCTTTAGTAAGAATCCTTTACATAAGATTGAATGAAAATACACTTGTTCTAGTCACGCACAACAGAATAGTATTGCGTGCCCACTAAGCAGTGTTATAAATTTGTGTGTAACTAATTTAAAATTGAAATTCATTAGTAAACCACTGTCAGCATAAGGAATAGCTTTCTGTTTCTGTCCATGATAATGTCACGGAGGATATTTACTGACAGACTACCGACGTCCATCTTCTGGCATTCGAAAGAACAGCTTCATTATTGCTTTTCAGGTGATGTCATAGTTATCTTTAGTAATCTTCCACCTTGTCCATAAATTTGTTGGCTCTCCGGTCTGTATTCGGTCCGTGGCCTCCTCGATTCTCCTCTTCCATTCGGTCCTCTGTTAGGTCCATCTGTCCGAGGCTTTGATTGAGGTGTAGTATCTTAATTTGTAAGTATTCCTTTGAGATGGCCTCCGACATGTGTCTAGCAAATCTCGTGTGAGCTGCTTTTAGTCATATTTCTTAATATCCACTTCAGTATTATATCTCATTCTTGTTCTAACCAGGAAGTCTAAGTAATTACCTAGTTGGTGGGCGTGTGCTAGCATTAACAGAGTGACTGTGACTGGTTGTGCTTCAACTGGATATTTCTTGTTATGTTCCAGACAGGCGTTGTTACATCAATGGACAACATTGTTCCTTTTAAGTACCTGCAGTTGCCACAGACAGAGCAAGACAATACAATGGCCTTCCAACTAAGTATTCAACTATTTTCAATTGCCAGGTAATACACAGAATCTGTTACATGCAATATTGTATTCATATTGAATCAATATATATTCATACGAAACAATCTCTACCAAAACGTACACGGAAGAAACTACTGCTGAGCAGACGGACCGAGCTTTAACACGACTTGTGTTCATGGTTCATCAATTTGATGCGTGCTCAAGGTTCTACTAGAAGGACGGTAGATTTATCACCTCCCTAAGCACTGCAGCTTACCTTATTTGATAGAGGAGTCTCAATGAGCTGACCTCTTGCTTCTAAGCAAGCCTCGCTCTTCTTCTATGGCTGTCCGGTCCATATTCCGTCCATGGCCTCCTCAATCCTCCTCTTTCATTTGGTCCTATCCTCTGTTAGGTCCGTCTGTCCGAGGCTTTGATTGAGGTTTAAAATCATCTTCCTTTTTAAAGTGCAACCCCCAACCTGGAGGACCTGAGTACCTGTCTTAGTCTGACCTCTCCCCCCTCGACCAATCTGGGTAGGGAGGCCCTACCAGCAGCTATGCTACCGCCAACATACCAAGCAAGCCTTGCGCCTTCTAAAATTATTTCTTCACATGTGATGGAGTTGCTATCTTGAAATATTAGCAGTCTCCCTTGGAATATTGCTAGTTTTTGCAAAGAACGCAAAGTACCATCTGCACAACAGACAGAACATCGCAGTCTCAAAATTTGGATGTAAGAATTTAAGAATTTGTGTAACATAATTTTGTGAGACAACAAAAACAGTCTCATGTCTTGGTAAATAGCGATACATAAAATACCAAAGGTGTTTCACACGACGTTAAGAAGAATAATGTAGTTGAATGCGTGTGTCGAGATAACGGACGACACTGCATTCAGCGTTAAAAATTGTATAAATATTTATAATTCAGGCTCTGAATATCCAGGTGTGCATTCTAAGCAATAAATTTGAGACAAATAATTACAAATATAATATAAATAGATTATGGATGGATACCAGGTAATATGACACTGTTGTGAGACAGTGGTGATGATGGAAGCCTGTTTGTCCTGTATACAAGGTGTATACTGTCCTGAAAAATGTAATAGAAGCTAGTTGGTTAAATTTGTGGCTCAATTCACAATCATCACAGCTATGCAATTCTTAGAGCATTGTTACATAAAATAAGACAAGCCTTTACAATTTCCAATTGCCTCTGGAATGTGAGTTTACCCACACTCCAAGACACTTCATATTACAAAGTCAGAAAATGTCAGTGGCCTGAAGCATATTTTACTTTGTATCCATATGCAAATTTTTATTTTCATTACGAAAATTCTGATATTGTGCTCAGGAAGGCGGTTGATCGATAACTTTGAAATTAAATGTTTGTGTTGGAAATTTAATTTTAAAATAATTTTTTAACTTAACTGTACTTTTCCAGATCAAATAATAAGTCACAAAATGGTTTGAAATGATCTCTGTTCTTATTTTCTTGAATAAAGAATATTTATAAATTTAAAATGTATTTTGTTGTTCATTGATGAAATCGCAGGCACCGTAAGGCAACAGACTGGAGACGCTGATGTTGCAGCTGTAACTAAAGGAATTGAGACATTAAAGATCCCAAATAGGACAGGTTGTGGGACTAAAGGAAGAAAAACTGGACTTGTCAACGCTTCGGAACAAAATTGCCATTCATTATGATGTGGAATTTAAACCTTCACCATTTCCAAAGAGGCTTTTGAGGTGTGTATAGCCCCATTATATTTTGCATACGATATGTACAGGTAAACTTTGTATGATTTTTTTATGGGATAAAGAATAATAAATATGTTAACATTAGTTTCAAAATGGTTTTATTTGGTTTTACAATAATTCACTCTGATTTGCATTTTTTGGTAACTGGTAAGATTTTAATTGTAAATATTTCAGTGTACTGTTGTCTTTTTCAATTATTTTACCCACAAATCTAAGAACTAAATCAGTTTTGAAGATACGTTGCATGTGAAAATGTGTGCGCTATAATACTAATACGTTTGAATCCAGCAAATACTGAACTTTTCTGCCTTCGTAGACTTTGGACGTCCATGGATATTTGTGTAGCTAGCAGCAAAAATGAATTTCTTCTTGGCTTTTACCTGTTGTCTATCTTCTTTAGGTCAGTCTGAATAATATTAAAACTTTTAATGACTTCCGTGTAAAAAGACCTTTTGCTACTCTGATAACTCAGAATAATGTGATGTTAATTTTCTCACATTAATTTGTATGTTGTTGTTAATAAGTAGGAGGCTAAATGTTTATGTTTTGTGTTTATACAATTTGGTAAAATCAATGCATTGCTTATATACTTACAGGTAGATTTTGATTAATCGGGTGTTGAGGAGGATATTTGGGCCTAGGAGAGAAGACAATGGGGCGTGGAGAAAACTGCACAATGACGAGCTTAAAAATCTGTACTGCTCCCCCAGTATTGTCAGGGTGATTAAGTCGAGAAGATTGAGATGGGCGGGGCATGTAGCGCGCATGGATGGGACAAGGTGTGCACCGGGTATTGGTTGGGAAACCTGAAGGAAAGAGACCGCTGGGGAGACCTAGACATAGATGGGAGGATAATCTCAGGCAGGATCTATGGGAGATAGGAGTTGAAGGAGAATGGATTTTGTTGGCCCAGGACAGGGTCTAGTGGAAGGCTTTGGTTAATTCGGTGATGAACCTTCGGGTTCGGTAAGCCATCTAGTTAGTTAGTTAGTTAGATTTTGATTACAGTTTGTTATTGTCAGTGTTGGTAAAATTCAATACAATTTTAAGAGCTAGCCGAGATTTTAGGGACCAAACGTAATGTGGTTGCCATGTGTTGCTGCATTTAACAGTACATTGCAATCAGGTCTTTTCTCATTGTGATTATGAATTAATGACTGCTGCCTCCATTATAGCATTATTTGTAGATGAATGTTGACATCGAGGATGTATTAATTGGTACAGCTCTTCTCTGGTTTAAGAGTATTACTGAATGTAATTGCACATTATGTATGAAGCTTCATTCTTTAGGTTTCAAAATCCTAAATTTTTGTTTCTGTAACAATACATGCTCTGGTCCAGTGGTTTTGAAATTGCGGGTCAGAATGAATTGTGAGGGTGCCTTGAAAGGGTCGCAAGCTTAACCTTTTCCTCACTGATTGTTGCATTTGTAACCACACTTGGAGGATACAATCAGGATCTTTGGTTAGCGTATGAACTGTAGTGATCTGATATGAACAGTTACATTATTTAATAAAACTATTAATAAGGTAGTATATTTGCGTCATATTGTGAATTAGGTTGATATTTTAATATTTTTTCCGTCAAATCACAATTTTTAATAAGATAATAAAATATTTAAAATATCATTTCACGTTCCGCATCGAATGATCGATTTACAAATTGGAACGTCTCTTACGACATGTTTCGGTTATATTTAACCGTCCTCAGGTATAAATTAGATTGGTAAATCTAAAACTCGAATTACAATCATTTACAATGTTATGCAGTTTATTGAAAATGTTATTATCAGATTACTCTTATATATTAGAACGAAGGTATTGTTTTTTATATGGCGTGGTTCATCTGATGTTCAATATTAGTCGGTGATGAGTTGATAGAGACATGACGTGTCTAGCGGAAGACATCTAGAAGTATTACTGTGTCGGGTCGAGGTTTAATACTGAATAGGATGTGCTGAATGGCAACTGCCTTGTGAACTGTATCTCCCCTCTTTTATGCATATATCGTGGAGTAATATTACCAAGAGATGGCAGACCAAGTTATCTGAATATTAGTGTTTCAGAAGAGCAGTTGTGTGTGTGATGGGGAACCAGCTTAGGTGGAGTTGGAGATGTGAAGAACCAGACAGAATGAAGCACCTGGAATGTTTGTGACTTGGATAAGGAAATGCATTATTCAGGTATGTTAGGGAGTAGAGTTTATTTACATTCCATAGATCCTTATTAGGACTAAACTAAAGGATGTTGTTCATTGATGAACTTGCAGGCACTGTAAAGCAACAGACTGGAGACGCTGATGTTGCAGCTGTAACTAAAGGAATTCAGACATTAAAGATCCCAAATAGGACAGGTTGTGGGACTAAAGGAATGAAAACTGTAGTAGAAACCAACTATTTATAAATTTTTCCTGTAGTGATGTTGCTTGGAACACAATTGAAGGTGTGATAGCGCATGTAATATAAACAAAAGTTTTGTTCTCACTGTAGACAGTTTTCCACTCTAAAATGAAAAAGATGTTTCTATCAGAAAGATTCTGATGTGTTTTTATGTTCAGTAAGACAAATATAATAGGAAGCATACTGGCAGTTTTAGTTATGTAATGTGATATCATCGAAGGCCAAGTTGAAGGAAAGCGAGGACTGGGAAGAAGACTGATACAGCTAACCGACGATCTGAAAGAAGGAAAGAAGATGAAGTTCCAGGAATTAAAACGAGAAGCTGAGAATAGGGAAAACTGGAGAGCTCTTTTTGGGCAGAGCAATGGACCTGTCGTAAGACAGAACACTGAATAATAATAATAATAATAATATAGTAAAAATTTGTGTCATGGTATTAAGCTTTAGTAAGAATCCTTTACATAAGATTGAATGAAAATACACTTGTTCTAGTCACGCACAACAGAATAGTATTGCGTGCCCACTAAGCAGTGTTATAAATTTGTGTGTAACTAATTTAAAATTGAAATTCATTAGTAAACCACTGTCAGCATAAGGAATAGCTTTCTGTTTCTGTCCATGATAATGTCACGGAGGATATTTACTGACAGACTACCGACGTCCATCTTCTGGCATTCGAAAGAACAGCTTCATTATTGCTTTTCAGGTGATGTCATAGTTATCTTTAGTAATCTTCCACCTTGTCCATAAATTTGTTGGCTCTCCGGTCTGTATTCGGTCCGTGGCCTCCTCGATTCTCCTCTTCCATTCGGTCCTCTGTTAGGTCCATCTGTCCGAGGCTTTGATTGAGGTGTAGTATCTTAATTTGTAAGTATTCCTTTGAGATGGCCTCCGACATGTGTCTAGCAAATCTCGTGTGAGCTGCTTTTAGTCATATTTCTTAATATCCACTTCAGTATTATATCTCATTCTTGTTCTAACCAGGAAGTCTAAGTAATTACCTAGTTGGTGGGCGTGTGCTAGCATTAACAGAGTGACTGTGACTGGTTGTGCTTCAACTGGATATTTCTTGTTATGTTCCAGACAGGCGTTGTTACATCAATGGACAACATTGTTCCTTTTAAGTACCTGCAGTTGCCACAGACAGAGCAAGACAATACAATGGCCTTCCAACTAAGTATTCAACTATTTTCAATTGCCAGGTAATACACAGAATCTGTTACATGCAATATTGTATTCATATTGAATCAATATATATTCATACGAAACAATCTCTACCAAAACGTACACGGAAGAAACTACTGCTGAGCAGACGGACCGAGCTTTAACACGACTTGTGTTCATGGTTCATCAATTTGATGCGTGCTCAAGGTTCTACTAGAAGGACGGTAGATTTATCACCTCCCTAAGCACTGCAGCTTACCTTATGTGATAGAGGAGTCTCAATGAGCTGACCTCTTGCTTCTAAGCAAGCCTCGCTCTTCTTCTATGGCTGTCCGGTCCATATTCCGTCCATGGCCTCCTCAATCCTCCTCTTTCATTTGGTCCTATCCTCTGTTAGGTCCGTCTGTCCGAGGCTTTGATTGAGGTTTAAAATCATCTTCCTTTTTAAAGTGCAACCCCCAACCTGGAGGACCTGAGTACCTGTCTTAGTCTGACCTCTCCCCCCTCGACCAATCTGGGTAGGGAGGCCCTACCAGCAGCTATGCTACCGCCAACATACCAAGCAAGCCTTGCGCCTTCTAAAATTATTTCTTCACATGTGATGGAGTTGCTATCTTGAAATATTAGCAGTCTCCCTTGGAATATTGCTAGTTTTTGCAAAGAACGCAAAGTACCATCTGCACAACAGACAGAACATCGCAGTCTCAAAATTTGGATGTAAGAATTTAAGAATTTGTGTAACATAATTTTGTGAGACAACAAAAACAGTCTCATGTCTTGGTAAATAGCGATACATAAAATACCAAAGGTGTTTCACACGACGTTAAGAAGAATAATGTAGTTGAATGCGTGTGTCGAGATAACGGACGACACTGCATTCAGCGTTAAAAATTGTATAAATATTTATAATTCAGGCTCTGAATATCCAGGTGTGCATTCTAAGCAATAAATTTGAGACAAATAATTACAAATATAATATAAATAGATTATGGATGGATACCAGGTAATATGACACTGTTGTGAGACAGTGGTGATGATGGAAGCCTGTTTGTCCTGTATACAAGGTGTATACTGTCCTGAAAAATGTAATAGAAGCTAGTTGGTTAAATTTGTGGCTCAATTCACAATCATCACAGCTATGCAATTCTTAGAGCATTGTTACATAAAATAAGACAAGCCTTTACAATTTCCAATTGCCTCTGGAATGTGAGTTTACCCACACTCCAAGACACTTCATATTACAAAGTCAGAAAATGTCAGTGGCCTGAAGCATATTTTACTTTGTATCCATATGCAAATTTTTATTTTCATTACGAAAATTCTGATATTGTGCTCAGGAAGGCGGTTGATCGATAACTTTGAAATTAAATGTTTGTGTTGGAAATTTAATTTTAAAATAATTTTTTAACTTAACTGTACTTTTCCAGATCAAATAATAAGTCACAAAATGGTTTGAAATGATCTCAGTTCTTATTTTCTTGAATAAAGAATATTTATAAATTTAAAATGTATTTTGTTGTTCATTGATGAAATCGCAGGCACCGTAAGGCAACAGACTGGAGACGCTGATGTTGCAGCTGTAACTAAAGGAATTGAGACATTAAAGATCCCAAATAGGACAGGTTGTGGGACTAAAGGAAGAAAAACTGGACTTGTCAACGCTTCGGAACAAAATTGCCATTCATTATGATGTGGAATTTAAACCTTCACCATTTCCAAAGAGGCTTTTGAGGTGTGTATAGCCCCATTATATTTTGCATACGATATGTACAGGTAAACTTTGTATGATTTTTTTATGGGATAAAGAATAATAAATATGTTAACATTAGTTTCAAAATGGTTTTATTTGGTTTTACAATAATTCACTCTGATTTGCATTTTTTGGTAACTGGTAAGATTTTAATTGTAAATATTTCAGTGTACTGTTGTCTTTTTCAATTATTTTACCCACAAATCTAAGAACTAAATCAGTTTTGAAGATACGTTGCATGTGAAAATGTGTGCGCTATAATACTAATACGTTTGAATCCAGCAAATACTGAACTTTTCTGCCTTCGTAGACTTTGGACGTCCATGGATATTTGTGTAGCTAGCAGCAAAAATGAATTTCTTCTTGGCTTTTACCTGTTGTCTATCTTCTTTAGGTCAGTCTGAATAATATTAAAACTTTTAATGACTTCCGTGTAAAAAGACCTTTTGCTACTCTGATAACTCAGAATAATGTGATGTTAATTTTCTCACATTAATTTGTATGTCGTTGTTAATAAGTAGGAGGCTAAATGTTTATGTTTTGTGTTTATACAATTTGGTAAAATCAATGCATTGCTTATATACTTACAGGTAGATTTTGATTAATCGGGTGTTGAGGAGGATATTTGGGCCTAGGAGAGAAGACAATGGGGCGTGGAGAAAACTGCACAATGACGAGCTTAAAAATCTGTACTGCTCCCCCAGTATTGTCAGGGTGATTAAGTCGAGAAGATTGAGATGGGCGGGGCATGTAGCGCGCATGGATGGGACAAGGTGTGCACCGGGTATTGGTTGGGAAACCTGAAGGAAAGAGACCGCTGGGGAGACCTAGACATAGATGGGAGGATAATCTCAGGCAGGATCTATGGGAGATAGGAGTTGAAGGAGAATGGATTTTGTTGGCCCAGGACAGGGTCCAGTGGAAGGCTTTGGTTAATTCGGTGATGAACCTTCGGGTTCGGTAAGCCATCTAGTTAGTTAGTTAGTTAGATTTTGATTACAGTTTGTTATTGTCAGTGTTGGTAAAATTCAATACAATTTTAAGAGCTAGCCGAGATTTTAGGGACCAAACGTAATGTGGTTGCCATGTGTTGCTGCATTTAACAGTACATTGCAATCAGGTCTTTTCTCATTGTGATTATGAATTAATGACTGCTGCCTCCATTATAGCATTATTTGTAGATGAATGTTGACATCGAGGATGTATTAATTGGTACAGCTCTTCTCTGGTTTAAGAGTATTACTGAATGTAATTGCACATTATGTATGAAGCTTCATTCTTTAGGTTTCAAAATCCTAAATTTTTGTTTCTGTAACAATACATGCTCTGGTCCAGTGGTTTTGAAATTGCGGGTCAGAATGAATTGTGAGGGTGCCTTGAAAGGGTCGCAAGCTTAACCTTTTCCTCACTGATTGTTGCATTTGTAACCACACTTGGAGGATACAATCAGGATCTTTGGTTAGCGTATGAACTGTAGTGATCTGATATGAACAGTTACATTATTTAATAAAACTATTAATAAGGTAGTATATTTGCGTCATATTGTGAATTAGGTTGATATTTTAATATTTTTTCCGTCAAATCACAATTTTTAATAAGATAATAAAATATTTAAAATATCATTTCACGTTCCGCATCGAATGATCGATTTACAAATTGGAACGTCTCTTACGACATGTTTCGGTTATATTTAACCGTCCTCAGGTATAAATTAGATTGGTAAATCTAAAACTCGAATTACAATCATTTACAATGTTATGCAGTTTATTGAAAATGTTATTATCAGATTACTCTTATATATTAGAACGAAGGTATTGTTTTTTATATGGCGTGGTTCATCTGATGTTCAATATTAGTCGGTGATGAGTTGATAGAGACATGACGTGTCTAGCGGAAGACATCTAGAAGTATTACTGTGTCGGGTCGAGGTTTAATACTGAATAGGATGTGCTGAATGGCAACTGCCTTGTGAACTGTATCTCCCCTCTTTTATGCATATATCGTGGAGTAATATTACCAAGAGATGGCAGACCAAGTTATCTGAATATTAGTGTTTCAGAAGAGCAGTTGTGTGTGTGATGGGGAACCAGCTTAGGTGGAGTTGGAGATGTGAAGAACCAGACAGAATGAAGCACCTGGAATGTTTGTGACTTGGATAAGGAAATGCATTATTCAGGTATGTTAGGGAGTAGAGTTTATTTACATTCCATAGATCCTTATTAGGACTAAACTAAAGGATGTTGTTCATTGATGAACTTGCAGGCACTGTAAAGCAACAGACTGGAGACGCTGATGTTGCAGCTGTAACTAAAGGAATTCAGACATTAAAGATCCCAAATAGGACAGGTTGTGGGACTAAAGGAATGAAAACTGTAGTAGAAACCAACTATTTATAAATTTTTCCTGTAGTGATGTTGCTTGGAACACAATTGAAGGTGTGATAGCGCATGTAATATAAACAAAAGTTTTGTTCTCACTGTAGACAGTTTTCCACTCTAAAATGAAAAAGATGTTTCTATCAGAAAGATTCTGATGTGTTTTTATGTTCAGTAAGACAAATATAATAGGAAGCATACTGGCAGTTTTAGTTATGTAATGTGATATCATCGAAGGCCAAGTTGAAGGAAAGCGAGGACTGGGAAGAAGACTGATACAGCTAACCGACGATCTGAAAGAAGGAAAGAAGATGAAGTTCCAGGAATTAAAACGAGAAGCTGAGAATAGGGAAAACTGGAGAGCTCTTTTTGGGCAGAGCAATGGACCTGTCGTAAGACAGAACACTGAATAATAATAATAATAATAATATAGTAAAAATTTGTGTCATGGTATTAAGCTTTAGTAAGAATCCTTTACATAAGATTGAATGAAAATACACTTGTTCTAGTCACGCACAACAGAATAGTATTGCGTGCCCACTAAGCAGTGTTATAAATTTGTGTGTAACTAATTTAAAATTGAAATTCATTAGTAAACCACTGTCAGCATAAGGAATAGCTTTCTGTTTCTGTCCATGATAATGTCACGGAGGATATTTACTGACAGACTACCGACGTCCATCTTCTGGCATTCGAAAGAACAGCTTCATTATTGCTTTTCAGGTGATGTCATAGTTATCTTTAGTAATCTTCCACCTTGTCCATAAATTTGTTGGCTCTCCGGTCTGTATTCGGTCCGTGGCCTCCTCGATTCTCCTCTTCCATTCGGTCCTCTGTTAGGTCCATCTGTCCGAGGCTTTGATTGAGGTGTAGTATCTTAATTTGTAAGTATTCCTTTGAGATGGCCTCCGACATGTGTCTAGCAAATCTCGTGTGAGCTGCTTTTAGTCATATTTCTTAATATCCACTTCAGTATTATATCTCATTCTTGTTCTAACCAGGAAGTCTAAGTAATTACCTAGTTGGTGGGCGTGTGCTAGCATTAACAGAGTGACTGTGACTGGTTGTGCTTCAACTGGATATTTCTTGTTATGTTCCAGACAGGCGTTGTTACATCAATGGACAACATTGTTCCTTTTAAGTACCTGCAGTTGCCACAGACAGAGCAAGACAATACAATGGCCTTCCAACTAAGTATTCAACTATTTTCAATTGCCAGGTAATACACAGAATCTGTTACATGCAATATTGTATTCATATTGAATCAATATATATTCATACGAAACAATCTCTACCAAAACGTACACGGAAGAAACTACTGCTGAGCAGACGGACCGAGCTTTAACACGACTTGTGTTCATGGTTCATCAATTTGATGCGTGCTCAAGGTTCTACTAGAAGGACGGTAGATTTATCACCTCCCTAAGCACTGCAGCTTACCTTATTTGATAGAGGAGTCTCAATGAGCTGACCTCTTGCTTCTAAGCAAGCCTCTCTCTTCTTCTATGGCTGTCCGGTCCATATTCCGTCCATGGCCTCCTCAATCCTCCTCTTTCATTTGGTCCTATCCTCTGTTAGGTCCGTCTGTCCGAGGCTTTGATTGAGGTTTAAAATCATCTTCCTTTTTAAAGTGCAACCCCCAACCTGGAGGACCTGAGTACCTGTCTTAGTCTGACCTCTCCCCCCTCGACCAATCTGGGTAGGGAGGCCCTACCAGCAGCTATGCTACCGCCAACATACCAAGCAAGCCTTGCGCCTTCTAAAATTATTTCTTCACATGTGATGGAGTTGCTATCTTGAAATATTAGCAGTCTCCCTTGGAATATTGCTAGTTTTTGCAAAGAACGCAAAGTACCATCTGCACAACAGACAGAACATCGCAGTCTCAAAATTTGGATGTAACAATTTAAGAATTTGTGTAACATAATTTTGTGAGACAACAAAAACAGTCTCATGTCTTGGTAAATAGCGATACATAAAATACCAAAGGTGTTTCACACGACGTTAAGAAGAATAATGTAGTTGAATGCGTGTGTCGAGATAACGGACGACACTGCATTCAGCGTTAAAAATTGTATAAATATTTATAATTCAGGCTCTGAATATCCAGGTGTGCATTCTAAGCAATAAATTTGAGACAAATAATTACAAATATAATATAAATAGATTATGGATGGATACCAGGTAATATGACACTGTTGTGAGACAGTGGTGATGATGGAAGCCTGTTTGTCCTGTATACAAGGTGTATACTGTCCTGAAAAATGTAATAGAAGCTAGTTGGTTAAATTTGTGGCTCAATTCACAATCATCACAGCTATGCAATTCTTAGAGCATTGTTACATAAAATAAGACAAGCCTTTACAATTTCCAATTGCCTCTGGAATGTGAGTTTACCCACACTCCAAGACACTTCATATTACAAAGTCAGAAAATGTCAGTGGCCTGAAGCATATTTTACTTTGTATCCATATGCAAATTTTTATTTTCATTACGAAAATTCTGATATTGTGCTCAGGAAGGCGGTTGATCGATAACTTTGAAATTAAATGTTTGTGTTGGAAATTTAATTTTAAAATAATTTTTTAACTTAACTGTACTTTTCCAGATCAAATAATAAGTCACAAAATGGTTTGAAATGATCTCAGTTCTTATTTTCTTGAATAAAGAATATTTATAAATTTAAAATGTATTTTGTTGTTCATTGATGAAATCGCAGGCACCGTAAGGCAACAGACTGGAGACGCTGATGTTGCAGCTGTAACTAAAGGAATTGAGACATTAAAGATCCCAAATAGGACAGGTTGTGGGACTAAAGGAAGAAAAACTGGACTTGTCAACGCTTCGGAACAAAATTGCCATTCATTATGATGTGGAATTTAAACCTTCACCATTTCCAAAGAGGCTTTTGAGGTGTGTATAGCCCCATTATATTTTGCATACGATATGTACAGGTAAACTTTGTATGATTTTTTTATGGGATAAAGAATAATAAATATGTTAACATTAGTTTCAAAATGGTTTTATTTGGTTTTACAATAATTCACTCTGATTTGCATTTTTTGGTAACTGGTAAGATTTTAATTGTAAATATTTCAGTGTACTGTTGTCTTTTTCAATTATTTTACCCACAAATCTAAGAACTAAATCAGTTTTGAAGATACGTTGCATGTGAAAATGTGTGCGCTATAATACTAATACGTTTGAATCCAGCAAATACTGAACTTTTCTGCCTTCGTAGACTTTGGACGTCCATGGATATTTGTGTAGCTAGCAGCAAAAATGAATTTCTTCTTGGCTTTTACCTGTTGTCTATCTTCTTTAGGTCAGTCTGAATAATATTAAAACTTTTAATGACTTCCGTGTAAAAAGACCTTTTGCTACTCTGATAACTCAGAATAATGTGATGTTAATTTTCTCACATTAATTTGTATGTCGTTGTTAATAAGTAGGAGGCTAAATGTTTATGTTTTGTGTTTATACAATTTGGTAAAATCAATGCATTGCTTATATACTTACAGGTAGATTTTGATTAATCGGGTGTTGAGGAGGATATTTGGGCCTAGGAGAGAAGACAATGGGGCGTGGAGAAAACTGCACAATGACGAGCTTAAAAATCTGTACTGCTCCCCCAGTATTGTCAGGGTGATTAAGTCGAGAAGATTGAGATGGGCGGGGCATGTAGCGCGCATGGATGGGACAAGGTGTGCACCGGGTATTGGTTGGGAAACCTGAAGGAAAGAGACCGCTGGGGAGACCTAGACATAGATGGGAGGATAATCTCAGGCAGGATCTATGGGAGATAGGAGTTGAAGGAGAATGGATTTTGTTGGCCCAGGACAGGGTCCAGTGGAAGGCTTTGGTTAATTCGGTGATGAACCTTCGGGTTCGGTAAGCCATCTAGTTAGTTAGTTAGTTAGATTTTGATTACAGTTTGTTATTGTCAGTGTTGGTAAAATTCAATACAATTTTAAGAGCTAGCCGAGATTTTAGGGACCAAACGTAATGTGGTTGCCATGTGTTGCTGCATTTAACAGTACATTGCAATCAGGTCTTTTCTCATTGTGATTATGAATTAATGACTGCTGCCTCCATTATAGCATTATTTGTAGATGAATGTTGACATCGAGGATGTATTAATTGGTACAGCTCTTCTCTGGTTTAAGAGTATTACTGAATGTAATTGCACATTATGTATGAAGCTTCATTCTTTAGGTTTCAAAATCCTAAATTTTTGTTTCTGTAACAATACATGCTCTGGTCCAGTGGTTTTGAAATTGCGGGTCAGAATGAATTGTGAGGGTGCCTTGAAAGGGTCGCAAGCTTAACCTTTTCCTCACTGATTGTTGCATTTGTAACCACACTTGGAGGATACAATCAGGATCTTTGGTTAGCGTATGAACTGTAGTGATCTGATATGAACAGTTACATTATTTAATAAAACTATTAATAAGGTAGTATATTTGCGTCATATTGTGAATTAGGTTGATATTTTAATATTTTTTCCGTCAAATCACAATTTTTAATAAGATAATAAAATATTTAAAATATCATTTCACGTTCCGCATCGAATGATCGATTTACAAATTGGAACGTCTCTTACGACATGTTTCGGTTATATTTAACCGTCCTCAGGTATAAATTAGATTGGTAAATCTAAAACTCGAATTACAATCATTTACAATGTTATGCAGTTTATTGAAAATGTTATTATCAGATTACTCTTATATATTAGAACGAAGGTATTGTTTTTTATATGGCGTGGTTCATCTGATGTTCAATATTAGTCGGTGATGAGTTGATAGAGACATGACGTGTCTAGCGGAAGACATCTAGAAGTATTACTGTGTCGGGTCGAGGTTTAATACTGAATAGGATGTGCTGAATGGCAACTGCCTTGTGAACTGTATCTCCCCTCTTTTATGCATATATCGTGGAGTAATATTACCAAGAGATGGCAGACCAAGTTATCTGAATATTAGTGTTTCAGAAGAGCAGTTGTGTGTGTGATGGGGAACCAGCTTAGGTGGAGTTGGAGATGTGAAGAACCAGACAGAATGAAGCACCTGGAATGTTTGTGACTTGGATAAGGAAATGCATTATTCAGGTATGTTAGGGAGTAGAGTTTATTTACATTCCATAGATCCTTATTAGGACTAAACTAAAGGATGTTGTTCATTGATGAACTTGCAGGCACTGTAAAGCAACAGACTGGAGACGCTGATGTTGCAGCTGTAACTAAAGGAATTCAGACATTAAAGATCCCAAATAGGACAGGTTGTGGGACTAAAGGAATGAAAACTGTAGTAGAAACCAACTATTTATAAATTTTTCCTGTAGTGATGTTGCTTGGAACACAATTGAAGGTGTGATAGCGCATGTAATATAAACAAAAGTTTTGTTCTCACTGTAGACAGTTTTCCACTCTAAAATGAAAAAGATGTTTCTATCAGAAAGATTCTGATGTGTTTTTATGTTCAGTAAGACAAATATAATAGGAAGCATACTGGCAGTTTTAGTTATGTAATGTGATATCATCGAAGGCCAAGTTGAAGGAAAGCGAGGACTGGGAAGAAGACTGATACAGCTAACCGACGATCTGAAAGAAGGAAAGAAGATGAAGTTCCAGGAATTAAAACGAGAAGCTGAGAATAGGGAAAACTGGAGAGCTCTTTTTGGGCAGAGCAATGGACCTGTCGTAAGACAGAACACTGAATAATAATAATAATAATAATATAGTAAAAATTTGTGTCATGGTATTAAGCTTTAGTAAGAATCCTTTACATAAGATTGAATGAAAATACACTTGTTCTAGTCACGCACAACAGAATAGTATTGCGTGCCCACTAAGCAGTGTTATAAATTTGTGTGTAACTAATTTAAAATTGAAATTCATTAGTAAACCACTGTCAGCATAAGGAATAGCTTTCTGTTTCTGTCCATGATAATGTCACGGAGGATATTTACTGACAGACTACCGACGTCCATCTTCTGGCATTCGAAAGAACAGCTTCATTATTGCTTTTCAGGTGATGTCATAGTTATCTTTAGTAATCTTCCACCTTGTCCATAAATTTGTTGGCTCTCCGGTCTGTATTCGGTCCGTGGCCTCCTCGATTCTCCTCTTCCATTCGGTCCTCTGTTAGGTCCATCTGTCCGAGGCTTTGATTGAGGTGTAGTAAGTGATCAGTATCTTAATTTGTAAGTATTCCTTTGAGATGGCCTCCAACATGTGTCTAGCAAATCTCGTGTGAGCTCCTTTTAGTCATATTTCTTAATATCCACTTCAGTATTATATCTCATTCTTGTTCTAACCAGGAAGTCTAAGTAATTACCTAGTTGGTGGGCGTGTGCTAGCATTAACAGAGTGACTGTGACTGGTTGTGCTTCAACTGGATATTTCTTGTTATGTTCCAGACAGGCGTTGTTACATCAATGGACAACATTGTTCCTTTTAAGTACCTGCAGTTGCCACAGACAGAGCAAGACAATACAATGGCCTTCCAACTAAGTATTCAACTATTTTCAATTGCCAGGTAATACACAGAATCTGTTACATGCAATATTGTATTCATATTGAATCAATATACAGTGAAACCTCGATGCATCGTTTTCGGCGGGGGTGGGAAATAAAAACGATGAATGCGGGAAAACGATAGATGCGGGAAAGCATTAAATTTTTTAAAAAAAAACTGTTTCTCTTTCAAAGTTACTTCTTTCTACCAAAAAAGTCTTTAATGGACAACTGGTTTGTTGAAACTTTACGTTTTAGACCAAACAGAGCACTTTCCACGTTCAAAATGTTTTCTTCGTCACGTTCACTAATATTAAGCGCATAAAAGAACGACTTCACTTTCGCCAATGCAGCGTGTGCTTCGGCAAAACTCGGCAAAGCTTCGGGCTCGCATTCGTCGTCTTCCTCTTCCTCACCACTCCAACCCCTTTTGCGGACAATAACAGGAAGAATGGAAATACTATTACTGCCGAACTCAACGAAGACCCTGAACCGCTGGAAACGAGATGAACCAGAAGAATGAAAAGTGCCGCCAGCCTTTCCTATGTACTTGTAATAAAAGCATTTGTGAAGAAATTCACACTGCACATGCCATCTGGCATCGCTGGAACGAAATATGAGTGCACCCTAATTAAAATCGTAAAATTTCTGGCAATGAGCACCGCCATTCACTCCAACTATCACCCCTGCACCGCTGACACTCATTCCAAAAGAATGTGCTGGTTGGGCGACATAACAGGTTATCGCTACTGTGTATTCCAAAAACATTGTGCGTCTTTCGGTATTAATTTATCTCAAAACCCAGCATTTTAAATTCTCAGAAACGATCATTGCGGGAAAATTGTGGGACGGGACTAAGATTTTTGAACGATCGATGCGATAAAACGATAGTTCGAGGAACGATAGAAGCGGGAAAATGTAACATTATTTTATATGGGATGTATTCGGGACCGAACAAAACGGACGATGCATCCGGGAAAACGATAGTTCCGGGAACGATGGATAGAGGTTTCACTGTATATTCATACGAAACAATCTCTACCAAAATGTACACGGAAGAAACTACTGCTGAGCAGACGGACCGAGCTTTAACACGACTTGTGTTCATGGTTCATCAATTTGATGCGTGCTCAAGGTTCTACTAGAAGGACGGTAGATTTATCACCTCCCTAAGCACTGCAGCTTACCTTATTTGATAGAGGAGTCTCAATGAGCTGACCTCTTGCTTCTAAGCAAGCCTCGCTCCTCTTCTATGGCTCTCCGGTCCATATTCCGTCCATGGCCTCCTCAATCCTCCTCTTCCATTTGGTCCTATCCTCTGTTAGGTCCGTCTGTCCGAGGCTTTGATTGAGGTTTAAAATCATCTTCCTTTTTAAAGTGCAACCCCCAACCTGGAGGACCTGAGTACCTGTCTTAGTCTGACCTCTCCCCCCTCGACCAATCTGGGTAGGGAGGCCCTACCAGCAGCTATGCTACCGCCAACATACCAAGCAAGCCTTGCGCCTTCTAAAATTATTTCTTCACACGTGATGGAGTTGCTATCTTGAAATATTAGCAGTCTCCCTTGGAATATTGCTAGTTTTCGCAAAGAACGCAAAGTACCATCTGCACAACAGACAGAACATCGCAGTCTCAAAATTTGGATGTAAGAATTTAAGAATTTGTGTAACATAATTTTGTGAGACAACAAAAACAGTCTTATGTCTTGGTAAATAGCGATACATAAAATACCAAAGGTGTTTCACACGACGTTAAGAAGAATAATGTAGTTGAATGCGTGTGTTGAGATAACGGACGACACTGCATTCAGCCTTAAAAATTGTGTAAATATTTATAATTCAGGCTCTGAATATCCAGGTGTGCATTCTAAGCAATAAATTTGAGACAAATAATTGCAAATATAATATAAATAGATTATGGACGGATACCAGGTAATATGACACTGTTGTGAGACAGTGGTGATGATGGAAGCCTGTTTGTCCTGTATGCAAGGTGTGTACTGTCCTGAAAAATGTAATAGAAGCTAGTTGGTTAAATTTGTGGTTCAATTCACAATCATCACAGCTATGCAATTCTTAGAGCATTGTTACATAAAATAAGACAAGCCTTTGCAATTTCCAATTGCCTCTGGAATGTGAGTAAAATTAATTGTTTACCCACACTCCGAGACACTTCATATTACAAAGTGAGAAAATGTCAGTGGCCTGAAGTATATTTTACTTTGTGTCCATATGCAAATTTTTATTTTCATTACAAAAATTCTGATATCGTGCTCAGGAAGGCGGTTGATCGATAACTTTGAAATTAAATTTTTGTGTTGGAAATTTAATTTTAAAATAATTTTTTAACTTAACTGTACTTTTCCAGATCAAATAATAAGTCACAAAATGGTTTGAAATGATCTCAGTTCTTATTTTCTTGAATAAAGAATATTTATAAATTTAAAATGTATTTTGTTGTTCATTGATGAAATCGCAGGCACCGTAAGCCAACAGACTGGAGACGCTGATGTTGCAGCTGTAACTAAAGGAATTGAGACATTAAAGATCCCAAATAGGACAGGTTGTGGGACTAAAGGAAGAAAAACTGGACTTGTCAACGCTTCAGAACAAAATTGCCATTCATTATGATGTGGAATTTAAACCTTCACCATTTCCAAAGAGGCTTTTGAGGTGTGTATAGCCCAATTATATTTTGCATACGATATGTACAGGTAAACTTTGTATGATTTTTTTATGGGATAAAGAATAATAAATATGTTAACATTAGTTTCAAAATGGTTTTATTTGGTTTTACAATAATTCACTCTGATTTGCATTTTTTGGTAACTGGTAAGATTTTAATTGTACATATTTCAGTGTACTGTTGTCTTTTTCAATTATTTTACCCACAAATCTAAGCACTAAATCAATTTTTACGATGTTTTGATGATATGTTGCATGTGAAAATGTGTGTGCTATAATAGCAATACATTTGAATCCAGCAAATACTGAACTTTTCTGCCTTCAAAGACTTTGGACATCCATGGATATTTGTGTAGCTAGCAGCAAAAATGAATTTCTTACCTGTTGTCTATCTTGTTTAGGTCGGTTTGAACAATATTAAAACTTTTAATGACTTGCATGTAATAAAGACCTTTTGCTACTCTGATAACTCAGAATAATATGATGTTAATTTTCTCACATTAATTTGTATGTTGTTAATAAGTAGGAGGCTAAATGTTATGTTCTGTATTTATACAATTTGGTAGAATCAATGCATTGCTTATATACTTACAGGTAGATTTTGATTAAAGTTTGTTATTGTCAACATTGTAAGTGTTGGTAAAATTCAATACAATTTTAGGAGCTAGCCAAAACTTTAGGGACCAAACGTAATGTGGTTGCCAGGTCTTCCTACATTTCACAGTACATTGCAAGGAGGACCTTTCTCATTGTGATTTTGAATTAATGACTGCTGCCTCCATTATAGCATTATTTGTAGATGAATGTTGACATCGAGGATGTATTGATTGGTACAGCTCTTCTCTGGTCGAAGAGTATTACTGCAAATTATGCATGAAGTTTAAAGAATGTTGCCTTCAGTGTTAAGGTTTCAAAATCCTAAATTTTTGTTTTTGTTACAATACATGCTCTGGTCCAGTGGTTTTGAAATTGCGGGTCAGAATGAATTGTGAGGTTGCCTTGAAAGGGTCACAAGCTTAACTTTTTCCTCACTGATTGTTGCATTTGTAACAACACTTGGAGGATACAATCAGGATCTTTGGTTAGTGTATGAACTGTAGTGATCTGATAAGAACAGTTCCATTATTTAATAAAACTATTAATGATAAACTGTTTGCACAGCTTTATTCAGTCAGACTTTCATACATCATTTTTCTGTTTTGACATGTTTCTACTATACCAGGTGATCTTATGGCAGTAAATACTAAATGTATGATAATTCTTACAACAAAGATAGGATTGACCTGTTCATTTACAGGTTTGGGTCCATTGCATGAGCTTTATATAAACTATGTTTATTTGTCATAAGAGATATTTTGTTTTGAGGTTATGTGCATTGTTTTTTATAACAATAAATATTCAAATTATATAAGTTGAAATATAAACTTATAGTATGTAGCATCTAGCTTTCTTGAAGTTAACGACATTTCCAGGTGCTAGCATTGTTAAGACACAAGTAGTTTGGTCTGTAATTTCAAAAAATCTTGGTGTTAAAATGTTATTGCACAGTGTAGAAGACTAGGCTGCTTCAATTATAAACATGTATTTTATGCAGATTGTGTATGTTGTATTGAATTTTTATGCTTATAAATATATCATGTTTCTCTATGTTTCTAGTTTTGTTAGAACTACTGTTGAAACTGTATAACATTTTGTGTAATTATACATAATTCCTTATTTCAGACGTGCAATGGAAGAATTCAGG
The DNA here is from genome assembly GCF_977971745.1 of Zootermopsis nevadensis. Classification (NCBI taxonomy): domain Eukaryota; kingdom Metazoa; phylum Arthropoda; class Insecta; order Blattodea; family Termopsidae; genus Zootermopsis; species Zootermopsis nevadensis. The sequence goes on from NW_028259177.1 coordinate 740,187, forward strand.
CGGAAAAATTTTCCTGATCGATATCTAGCTTTTAATGGGAGGAAAAACTTGTACAGTACTCGAGAGCTGCCAGAGGTATGTTTGGTTTAATTTAACAAGTGTAAGCTGTTGCTGCTGGTAATGTTGATGTGGATGTAAAGACATACAACTTGTGATGGAGGCAGTACGCTCCTTTGAAACATTGATCAACTTGTACCAGACTAAACAGTGCAACATCCCAGAAGACAGCCATCTTCATACTTATCGTTGTGAAAGTCTCAAGTTTTGCCATATCAGAGTTAATTTAAAAAGTTAGTTTCCCTTTGTATCACTGTAACTTTGTCTTCCAGTGTATGTGTTGTAAAATTTATAAGTGTTCAGTTCTGAACATTATGGTACATACAGCTATTGAAAGTGATACTGTGATACTCTGTAGCAAAGAACTAAAGTATTTTTTTCTTCAGAAAACTGAAAGTTTCATGGTGCATGATGATGAATCTGTTAGGGTTAAAAAGTGTGAGATTACCATCAAATACACACCCCAAGTTGATTTTGGATCCCTCTCTCCATGCATGAGCAGTGAACGTACACTGGAAATCCCACAGAAAGCTATTCAGATTGTGGATGTTGTGCTGTGCAATGCACCATCTTTGCATGGGTAAGTAGTTAATTAGCTGTTTTGTGACTCTTGGTGTACCAGAAACATCTGATTGGTCTGTAAGGTATTCATCAATACTGTGTCAGTTACAGAGATTGTGTAGTGTCAAATGAAGTGGGTAGATAACTAACTAACTAGATGGCTTACCGAACCCGAAGGTTCATCACTGAATTAACCAAAGCCCTCCACCGGACCCTGTCCTGGGCCAACAAAATCCAGTCTCCTTCAACTCCTATCTCCCATAGATCCCGCCTGAGATTATCCTCCCATCTACGTCTAGGTCTCCCCAGCGGTCTCTTCCCCTCAGACGTCCCGACCAATACCCGGTGCACACCTCTTGTCCCATCCATGCGCGCTACATGCCCCGCCCATCTCATTCTTCTCGACTTAGTCACCCTGACAATATTGGGAGAGCAGTACAGATTTTTAAGCTCGTCATTCTGCAGTCTTCCCTCTTAGGCCCAAATATCCTCCTCAACACCTGCAATCTGTGTACATACATACATACATACATACATCTTTATTACATTTAATGGATCCATAAGTTAGTCAGATGACAATAGGATGTAGAATAAGTCATACTAATACAATACATGTTATACAAATACAAGTCATACTATTATATAAATGTCACAAAAATACAAACAAAGGATAAATTACGACTTACTTGTAGACATTAGGAATTCATCGACAGAGTAAAAGGAGTGTGTAATTAAGTATCTTTTCAATGCTGTTTTAAATTGTGCCTTTTTATTTACAAGACTTGAGAGATTAGATGGTAGACTGTTGAAAATTTTGATCCCTGCATAATATGCACTCTTCTGAAAACATGAGAGGTTGGCAATTGGTCTATGAAGCTGATTTTTATTCCTTGTGTTGACACTGTGTATAGCAGAATTAGTTTGAAAGAGTTCTTGGTTATTTAAAATAAAATTCATTAATGAGAATATGTATTCACAAGATAGAGCTAAGATCTCTAATCTCTTAAATAGACTTCTACATGAATTCCTAGGTTTTACACCAGCCAATAACCTAACAATTTTCTTTTGTAAAGTGAATATCTTTTTGATGTTTGATGAATTTCCCCCCAAAATTATTCCATATTTCATTAAAGAGTAAAAATAGGCAAAATATACTGATCTGAGTGTGTCAGAGTTGCTGACATGCAACAGAGATCTAACTGCGTAACATGCGCCACTTAACTTAGGTATCAGTTTATCAATATGATTAATCCAATTTAGGTGATTATCAATTTGCAAACCCAAGAATTTTGTGTTTATTGACTCTTGTATATACTTCCCATTATAACCAATACTTAAAACACATTGTGGTGAGTTATTTGTTATAAATTTTATTATATTCGTTTTATCTAGATTTAGGGCCAGCTTGTTAGCAGTAAACCATTTACTCATATGAGACAGAACTATGTTTGATGTTGAACAGAAATCATCAAAATTTTTATTTGAAATTATGACGCTTGTGTCATCAGCAAATATTATGGGTTCTGTTAAAGTATTTATTGTTTTTATTGTTGGAGGAAGGTCATTTACATATATTATAAAAAGCAGGGGCCCTAAAATTGACCCTTGGGGAACTCCATGTTTTATTGTTCCCCAGTTTGAGAAAAAATTTCGTTTGTTTTTAGGTGCTTTTAATTCAACCTTTTGCTTTCTAACTGTTAAATAGGAACTGAACCATTGCGCTGCTATTCCTTGAATGTCATAAAAATGCAATTTATCCAACAAAATTTCATGATTTACACAGTCAAAAGCTTTTGCTAAATCACAGAAAATTCCTCCAACATGCATTTTTTGGTTAATAGATTTAAGCACATTGTCTGTTAGCTTGAAGGCTGCATCTTCAGTGGATACACCTTTCCTGAAGCCAAATTGTTCCTGGACTAATATGTTGTTAGCATGCATATGATGACTTAATCTATTGTACATAATCTTCTCAAGCACTTTAGAAAAGGCAGTTAAAAGTGAAATTGGCCTGTAATTTGTCATATTGGTTTTGTCCCCTTTCTTGTACAGTGGTCGTACTACTGATATTTTAAGGCGGTCCGGGAAAATGCCTGTGTATAATGAGTGATTACAAATGTGGGTTAATGGACGACTAATTAAAGCTGAACAAGCCTTCAAAATTTTACTTTTTATTTCATCATAACCTGTTGAGTTTTTTGATTTGAGGGAATTTATTACACTTTTCACCTCAGTTTCGGTGGTTGGAATGATATTAAGGCCAGAAAATTTTACAGGAAATGCAGCTTTTAAAATGGAAACAGCATCTTCTGTCCCTGTTTGATTTAAATTTAAGCATTCAGTAATTGTTAGAAAAAACTTATTGAAGGCATTAGCCACTGTTCCAGGATCATTTACTTTTTCATTGTTTATTAGAAGAGATGGCATCTGTTCTGATAAATATATTTTTCCTGTCTCCCTTTTTATTATGTTCTATGTTGTTTTTATTTTATTGTCTGATTTTTCTATAAGTCTACTGTAATGCTGCTTTTTAGCCTCTTTTATATGTGTATGTGTTTAACTGATTAAAAGTAAAACTCCAATAAAAGATATAAGTATGTAAGTATGGATGTGAGTGAAATTACTGAAAAGGCATTCTGAGATTTTCAGTTTGTATAAATAAGGATAATGTCTTTACAGTAAATTTTACAAGTTATGTAATTCCATTTCATAATACAAGAGGAAATCTACCACCTCGGGTTGACAAGAGCAAAATGATTAATAAAAAGTAATCCCAGTTAAGCCAGAGGTGGCAGTATGATCATCAGCTCATCAAGAGACTTTAGGTAAACTAAATGATTTTTTGTTATAATATATATTTTGGTAGAAAGCGTACGTGGAATCTGTTTCAGGGATTGATGGTGGAGAATCCAGTTGTGATCTACATTGCAGCCCAGAACTATGATTGGCTGCCACAAATGCAGACTGTCATCCAAAGCAACACTAAGCATCGCATTATCCTTGTAGCTCAGGATACACCACTCAATGGCATTTTGGGTCTCATGAACTGTATCTGCAAGGAGCCAGAGACCAACTTTGTAAGGTTAGAGACTCCTACTTGAACCTTTTTACTGCCAGTGAACAAAGTACCACATGTTAACAAGTTTTCACCTGATTTCTAAGATTTGAACATTTGTGCAATATTTAATCTCTTTGACTTATAAATATTATTTTATGTTTTAAAATAAAATTTCCATCTGAGATGGTGATTTATTTAATGTATTGTTCTTATTTATAAATTCTTGGAACATATGCCAGTTTCACTATTACAATAAAGTCCACAATCAGAATTTTTGTTGAAATAAAACCTGTCTTAAATTTGCATAATTGTTCATGTTTAGATAAAATGTTATAATGTACATTTTTGTCTTGAAGATTAGCTGATTTGAGTTGGTTCACTCTTTTCTTATTCATTTTCAAATATTGCATGTTTGATTGTTTGTCATGTTAAGGGTATAGAGCTATGACTCTGTTATTGTATATCCTGTTCTTGCTGTAGCACCTAAAGTGTGGGTTTTCCATTCATAACTTTTCTGTAGATGAATGTAACTTAGTTTTGTCTGAATCAAAAAGAGAGAATTTTTAATATGTGCTGATTTTTGTCGTTCCCCAGTTGCATAAGAGCTTACTTGCTTTTCTGAGAGTGATAGCTGATTTTCTGGCATGAAATTAAAACAAGAGACTTTGTGAATTGGCACTGAAATTATGTAATGAATTTAAAGTTATAATTGGTTAGTTTAATTTTGTTTAATTCTTTAGATAGGTCAAAATAAATGTTTGTTTGGAAGTGAGTTTAGTGGTTACATACTATGTGGTCCAGCTTTTACAGCATTGTGGTTGAGAGGATGACCTGTAGATTAGCATCCTGAATCAGTAATTGTAAGGATCACAAATGGAAACAGGCACTTCATTGTTATTCATTTAAACTTATCCAGATAAAAAAATGTAATCAGTCAGACCACATGGGAGATGGAGGCTTAGTTGAAATGATAATATTAAAGTTCATCTTATTGGAATAGGATGGGAAGCTGTGAACTGTATTCTTGTGGCTCACAATAAGGACCAGTTGGCAACAAACCTTTGGGTTCCTTGAAAGGCGGGACTTACTTTACTAGCTGAGTGACCATCAGCTTGGAAGAAAGACTCTGTTTCATGGAGTTTCAAAAGGTTGAATTAAATACATGTTCCTTTTGTGTGAAGACAATGAACTTTAATGTTTATTAAACTTATTTAGTAACATTATGATGATAATAAGGAGCCTTAGAATAATTCATATTAGATTCATCAGTTCGAATGACTGCATTATTCATGTCTCAATAAAAGGATATAATTAAAATATATAAGTGAACAAGCAGAAGGTCTACGCCCTCCTGCAAATTTAGTTGTGAGAAATTATCGAGCAGGGAATGTCCGTATTAGGTGTTGAGTGCTACAAGTGCCAAAGTGAAGTCTACGAAGGGAAGTTCGTGTTCGTAAGTACGGTTAGCAGTGGGCTTAGTCAGTCGGTGTGCTAAAGAGAGTCGTGCAGTACAATCCCGTGGCGACATATGGAATAATCGTTTAAGAATGCTTCGCGCTAAGTTCATTGTGCAGTATTTTACGAAATCCTACCTGTTTTCAGAAATGATGGAAGATTTTTAGGTTATGGAAATGTTTGGTAGTTGGTTTTCTATATGTGATGTTGGTTGGCCTGATTAATTGACGCAGCCCGCGTTTCATCTTATTAGTTTCTGCAAATTTAGTTCCAAGAATTGAATAAACAGGGAAGATGTCGCTGCTGAATCCGCGTGAGGTGTTGAGTGTCTACATACCAACATGAAGTCTGACGAGTGGAAGTTCGTGTCCGAGACTACGGTTAGCAGTGGACGCTTTCACTCGGTGTCTTGTGTTATAGATAGTCGTGTAGGTATTAAAGATTTGTGTCTGGTTTTGATCTAAGCAGGGTGTTAAACGTCGCTGGGTTCAGTAACAATTCGGGTGACCGAGAGGCAATGTGTGCCAGAATGTAGGCGATCTAGTTACGAAATGTGTGTTATTTGTTTCATAGTGCTTCGTGCTAAGTTGATTGAGCTGTATTTTACGATCCTAGGTGTTGTTCCGTGTGGTTGGTTTCATAAATGATTTTAGGTTATGATTATGTTTGGTAGTTGGTTTCTTATAGGTGACGGTAGGCGTGTTTCGCCTTCATTTGTTTGTAGTTCCTGTCATTTTTAAGGGCTAAGATGTAACTAATGGCGGTCACGGAAGTACTTTCCAGCAACCCCGTTTCTGCTTATGATTTTACAATTTGTGGAGTGGTATTTCAGGCAGCATTTCGTTCGGCAGTGCAGTGGAGTGTGCTAGGTAGGACATCTACTTCAGCCCTTTTGTCGTTAGATGGCAGAGGAGTTCGTCAGGGTGGACATATAACGATCATCGAATATCGCTAGTTCAGCGGTGGCGGGATGTGTTCGCTGTTTTTTTCGACGTTGCCGTCCCTGAGTATGAGGAAAATGGCGAATTCTGCGGTCGGCGTGATCGTGGGCTGCATTACGAGTCTAGTGCAGATTCACTGTCATATATATATATATATATATATTGCCATGGCGTGGAAGTTAATTTGATTTTATTAGAATTGATGTGTGTCATCTTTGTGTGAAGGACGTAAAGTGAGAAATATTTTGGTTGCATGGAAGGTCGGTTTAGTTGGCCAGTTGATCATTAATGTGGTGTAGAGTGCCTTCGTAGTAAGAATTAATACTGGTCCCTTAATGCGGATGTTTATTTCTGTACATGGTTTTGTTTCAGGTAGGCGTGAATGCTAGCATATGGGATACTTCAGCCGTTAGGCAGTTTCGAGTCCATCACTACTACGGAGGTAGCAAGACTTTGCTCCGGGAGCTGACATGAGCATTGTGCATGATGGACACAACTCATCAGGCGATGCGGTTGGGATGACCCACAGACACGTGGTGGCAGCCTCTGTTTTTGTGACTTGTTTGTGGAAATGCAGTAGCTGTTTATTTAAGTTTGTGTAAGAGCCTATCGCAGTGGATAAGGTAGAAGTAATCAGCTAGGGTTACAGGTTGTAATGTTGGTTATGTGGCCACCACACCACAGTCGCCCACTTTAGATTCCTAGTGACCAAGTATCACGAGTTAGTAGCATGCCTCACAATGCCACAAGGAAGACCTCAGGCCCTCGTGTGATCTCCTTGCTTTCCGAGGAGGTGTACTGTTATAGATTCAGTGTGAGTGCCTTGTCTGTCTGAAAGAGGAGTTTGAGATCAGGGGATGTGCTTAGTGGCAACTTTCTTGTGAAGTGTATCTGTAGTGTGTGGAGTAATATTACCAAGAGATGGCAGACAAAGTTATCTGAATGTCAGTGTTTCAGAAGATCAGTTGTGTGCGTGATGGGGAAGCAGCTTATTTGGAGTTGGAGATGTGAAGAACCAGACAGAATGAGGCACCTGGAGTGTTTGTGACTTGGATAGGAAAGTGCAGTATTCAGGTATGTTAGAGCGTAGAGTTTATTTACATTCCATAGATCCTTCTTAGGACTCAATCAAAGGATGGAGAACAAGTCATTTTCTGCAATATACATAAACCTCAGGACTTCATTCAATATACATAAACTTCTGTATTTTCGACACAATAACAAGAACTTGTTTCACATATCAATGTACATAACCTGAGAATTTTAAATAGAAATACAAAAGTGACTTTACATATAGATTATAGATATACATAAAGCTTATGGATTTTCAGCAGAGATGAAAGCGTCTACAGAATAGTAAGAGTGAGTGAAGAGGTAACCTTTCAATGCAGGCTTGAATACCTTTATATCATAATTTAGACTTTTAATTGTTGGTGGAAGATTATTAAACAACTTGATACCTGTATAGTACACCCCTTTCTGATATTTAGTAAAGTTAGCATTTGGCACACATAGGTCATGTTTACGTCTTGTATTTAAATTATGTACATCTGTATTTCTTTTAAGATTATCCAATTTTTCCACCACAAATTATAGCAAGCAGAGTATGAATTCACTTGCAAGTGGAAGTATATTAAATTTACGAGACAATTTTCTACAATAAACCCTGCTCTTGACACCTTCCATTATTCTAATTATTTTCTTTTGCATGTAAAAAACTTTATTACTGTCTGTTGAATTCCCCCAAAAGATTAATCCATAAGACACCACAGAGTGGAAATAAGCAAAGTAAACTAGCTTTAAAGTATCTATTGTCATGGGTGGTATGACTGTTCTCATGGCAAGGCACGCAGAGCTTAATTTGGGAATAATAATATACTCAATGTGTTTCTTCCAATCTGAGGTATTGTGAACTCGTAAGCCAAGGAAACTTAAATATATAAGTGAACAAGCAGAAGGTATATTTCAGTATGAGATCTCTGAAACATTTTGTATATATTTTCAGGTGTTATTTTATTCTGGATACATCAGCACGCCCATTAAAGATCTTGTTATGAATGTATACAGTGATGGAAAGTGGGGGTCATACCGACACCTGCCACTAGACAGCTGTGCACTGTTACTGTGCCACATGCCTATGTCAGCATAATGACCCGAGGAGATTTCTCCAGCTTCAGGTGGCTGGAGGGAAATCTGGACCCTGACAGGTGCTGATCAACTCTTGTACACAGTAATGTGATTACTTTAAAGTTCCATTATAGTGATGAGGGACCAGAATAAATGTACTTAAAATTTAATGCCAAGTGAGCTTGCTTTACTTTCTTAAGAAAAAAATCACATTATTATGCTGTCTTTATATGTCCATTCCTAACACTTTTAAACTTTTGAATCAGGCAACTAATCTGACAAAATTCAATATTAATGTTATGTCAGTTGAGGCCACCCCAGTTTCCTATAATTAACAGTAACAATATGGGATAGTAGTAGCAGCTCCACTTGATATAGCATCCTGAAAGTATGTGTAGCAATAAATAGATCTTCAACAAATATACTCCCTCTCGAAAACACTACATTTTTTATTTTAGTTTCCTAATTTGAGTAAATAATTTACTGTGTAGTTGAATTCCTGTATATTATTGACACCTACTTCCCCGTTCTCTGTATTATCTTCAACGTTCTCTGGGATTGCAGAAATTTTAAATGATACTCTTGCTTAGTTTCTACATCACTCAGTCTTTTGACCCCGAATTTCTCAATCCTGTATATCTTCCCCGCCTGTTTGCTATCATTAAATAATGGTCAGTGTCACAGTCCGCTCCCCTATAAGATCGCATGTCTACGATTTTTGTTTCCTCTGATCGATCAAAACGTGATCAATTAATTTATGGGTGATCCCATCAGGGGACATCCAAGTGTGCTCATGGATATAAAGATGTGAGAATGTTGTGCTATTGACAATCAGATTTTTGGATGTGGCAAAGTTCACTAATCTCACCTCAGTGTAATTACTAAATTCATGTAAACTCTCACTCCCTATAGTTGGTTTGAACATATCCTCCTGACCAATTTTGGCATTGAAGTCTCCTAGCAGAATTTATTTTTATTTATTTATTTATTTATTTACAAGTTCCAGAAATCCAATAGTGGATATAGAACATGTCACAAACTCAAGTATAAAAGCATAAAATACATACATTAAAGAATTACATCTAGACAAGCAGCGTACTAAATTCAAGACAATATAATTAGTATTTTTATTACAATAGTTATCCAATTAAGTACTCATCCACAGTGTAAAACGAGTGAGTAATTAAGAAATGCCTTAATGCAACCTTGAACTTTTTAAAATTATTTGAGGTATTCTTAACCTCTGTGGGTAATTTATTAAATATCTTTATACCCGCATAGTGAACTCCTTTCTGATGAATAGTTAAATTGGCTTGGGGTAGATACAAATTTTGTCTCTGTCTAGTATCAATAGTATGAGAGTCAATGTTTGATGGAAAAAGAGTTTTGTTTTGTAATACAAACAATGATAAAGAAAATATATATTGTGATACCAACGGTAAGATATCTAATTCTTTGAATATATTTCTACACGATACTCTATTGCTACATCCCATCATTGTTCTAATTGCCTTTTTCTGAAGGAGAAAAATAGTGTAACTACGAGATGAATTTCCCCAGAAAATGATGCCATAGCTCATTAACGAATGAAAAAAAGCATAATAAATTGCCTTTAGTATTGAAGTAGACATATATGGTTTCATATTTCTAATTACATAGTAAGCCTTGCTCAATTTTTTAATGAGTAGATCAATATGATTCTTCCAAGTTAATGCACCATCAATCATAATTCCCAAGAATTTAGTACAGAAGATATTATTAATGAATTTATTATTATAACTTATTGTGACAGTATCTGACATTTTTCTCTTAATTTTAAAATTAATATAATGTGTCTTATTAAAGTTTAGTGGTAATCTGTTCATTCTAAACCATCTATTTATATTTTCAAATGTTGCATGAATGTGTTTATTAAAGTCGTTTGTATTAGAATGAGAAAATAAGATGCTAGTATTATCAGCAAAAATTATAGGTGTAGCAAGTTTAGTTATTATACTGGGTAAATCGTTTATGTATAAAAGAAACAACAAAGGTCCCAATATAGACCCTTGTGGAACTCCATGTCTAACTTTAAGCCAATCCGAGGCTGTATTGTTACTGTCATTAGTATGTAATACTGTTCTAATGTATCTGTTATTTAAGTAAGATTCATAGAGTGCATGATCTTTCCCATTGATACCATAAAATTTAAGTTTAAATAATAAAATGTCATGATCAACACAATCAAAAGCTTTTTCTAAATCACAGAAAATGCCTCCCACTATTTGTTTGTTATTCATGGCATTTAAAATCTCTGTAGTCAATTTATAGATCGCATTATCTGTTTTTAATCCTTTCCTAAATCCATATTGTTCAGTACTTAAAATATTGTATTTATTGAGATGATACAAAATTCTTGAGTACATTATAGTTTCAAATATTTTTGAAAAAGATGTTAAAAGTGATATAGGTCTATAATTAGACACATCATATATATCACCATTCTTATATAATGGTTTTATTAATGCATATTTTAATCTATCCGGAAATACTCCTCTCCTTAACATTTTATTGCATATATAATTTGTAGGTGAACTTATAAATGACGAGCTTATTTTTGAAATCATAGGTGGTATCTCATCATATCCATGCAATTTTTTTAATTTAAGGGACTTTATTATTTTTTTTATTTCTTTGTTCGTACAGCATTTGGAATTCATATTTGGGTATGGATTAGAAAAGGCTTGGTTCATGAAATGAATATAATTTTCATCATCATTAATATCATTTGCAGTTATGGGATTATTAATATCTTGTTTTTTTATTTTCTCTGCAATGTTAACAAAACAATTATTAAATTTTTCAGCAATAGTTTGTTGGTTATCGAACTTCTTACCATCAATTTTTAGTGTTTTTATTTCAACTCTATTTGTACTTCTACCTGCTTCTTTATTTATAATATCCCAAGTAGTTTTAATTTTATTATCAGAATTTAGAATGCATTTATCATACTCCATTCTTTTTGCCTTTTTTATAACTGTAGTCAGTATTTTAGAGTAATTTCTGTAATAAGTTCTAAGAGTAGGATCCTTATTATTCCTTAATTTATTACAGAGTTCTCGTTTATGTTTACAGGACATTAATATTCCTGGTGTAATCCAAGAATTATTTTTCTGTTTACATTTTATCTGTGTCAAAGGGAAGTTGGAATAGTAAATTTTTAAGAAAATATTTAAAAATGTATTAAAACTATTATTAATATCATTTTCATCAAAAACTAATTCCCATGTTTCCTGACTTAGTTTTAATTGAAAATCTGTTATAGTATCGTTATTTATTAACCGTTTTATATAAGTATGATATCCTTTTCCCTGTTCCTGTGCCTTATGAAGTATTAATACTTGGGCATCATGATCTGATAGACCATTTATAGAGGGGTATATCTCATATTTTCCAATACTGGTTATATCATTGAAAAAATTATCAATTATAGTGCATGAGGAGATGCCAACTCTAGTGGGGAATGTTACAATACTAGTAAGATTATATGATTGTAGGACAGCATCAAGTTGCTTCTTTCTGTTATCATCATTTAAGTAATTTACATTTATATCACCACATATAATTATATTGTATCTCTCATGATATAACTTCTGTAGAATCATATCTAATCTACTAAACTGATCAAATACACACTAATTCTCCATCTTTACAGTATTTCCATCTTAAAAGTTATCTCTTTATCAGTAGTATGTAGGAACTGCGAAATCATACAGAGTTATCTACGTTCAAATAACCATCTTTGAACCTTGTGTTTTTTACTCAGTAGATCAGTGTCTTACTTTTAAACCATCAGTTTACTTGACAGACTTTGAATTGGATTCTGTTTCATTGAAACCTGAAGGAATTCCATTGCTTAAAAACCACTTTTGTGGCACTGAGTTGATTTGTATTACTGCAGAATAATATCAGCTGATAGGTTAACAAGTCACGTGAATGTAGACAGTCAGATTTATGTTAACATGTGGAATGTTTCAGCATTCAGTTGGAACCAAATGAAGAACTGGTGCATATTTATTACTCTGCACTTAACTTTAAGGATGTGATGACAGCAACAGGAAGGCTGACTGAGAAACCTTCCAGGCATCGGGTGGATCTGGTGAGAACAGACGTGATATATGAAGTGCAGAATCTATACAGTGCTAAGAAAACTATTCTGCCTTTGACTGTGACTGCTCTTGTTATTACACCGTGCACTCTTGTTTTAAAATAATATTTTAATTTAAGTGTTGAAGAACAGAAGACCCTGAAGACTGGGGTAATACTTTCTCTGAAACATAGGTAACCATTTACAAGGTTCCACAGCATCACAACCTAAAAACCACAGTTGACGTCATCGCTACAATAAGAATCTCAAATCTCATACATACTCTGCTTCCACATTGATATAGCGTGGTATTGTGTTTGTAGTCAACTAATTAATTAAACAACTGTATTGATGCTGATCTCCTGGAAAGTAACACCATGTGGACTTGTAGGTTGAAGCCCTGAAGGTGGAGGCAGTATGTGTTTCTGAAATGTTGATGTCTGCCTACAAGTCCATAAAGAATTCATCAACAGTAATAATTTTACTGCTATGAGAACCTCAGTCTTAACTAAACAGTTAATTAATGAGCTGACCGTACTGTGAAGTGCCGTGCCCTTCACACACTGGTGTACTTTGTTTGGAGCAGTATGCACCTATTGTAATCTTTGCTTTGGTGACGTACTTACATGTGTGATTGTTCAACTTCATGAACAAGAAGTATATCAGAGAGTAAATGAAAGTTAGGTTGTCGAATTAACTAACTTCATAGCGTATAAGCTATCTTAAGAATTTGAAAACTGCTAATGTGGCCAAGAATTTACCCTGTATATAAGGAACCTTAAGGTTGGTTATTGTGTTCATAAGAACCACCCACTTTCACGTATTCTGATCCAGTTGGATAGCAACAAAAAAGGGCATGTAGGTTTAAATTTGTTAATTCTGAAGATGAATTATAGTTGATTACAAATACTAGGAAATTTCCCATCAAGAATGGCGAAAAAATCTAAAGTCATACTTAAAAACACATTTTCTTTATTCTTTTACAAATCAATGTATGAAAATTTAAATTTAATGTTTTTTTAACAAAAAAAATCACTATGTATCTTTGCTTAACTAAGATTGTAGTATGATTTAATGTAGTACAGTTTTAAACATGATTTTATATCTAAGTTGTAACAACTGTGCTACACTGTGTACATGCACATAGTAGGACGCCCTTAACAACATATCCATGGCTATAATATTATCTCATAGAGCCCAAAATCTCTTAACAGGAAATGATCACCAACCAACCAATAGTAATTATTATGTAGTTAAATAATAGTCTACTGCTCATCAGTTCTCTTGTCAGCTTTCAAAATCTACGCTGTCCTCTGTGTCTATATGCTGGTTTCTCCATTCACTATTAAAGAACGTCCTGTGCCCTTGTGAGAAATTGCACAATCAACATGAAATTCTGAGGGACACACACACGTATATATGTCTCCACGTCACATAATGTAATAGTTTGTTTTATATATGACATCAAATTTTTTTGTATTTCAGGAAAACTTGTAATTTGTTACTAAAAAATTTTTGTGTTGAAGGGCTAGAGTTCTCTGGACGTGACCAGAATGGGCAATGAGTTACAGGACACCTCTGGGCTCTCCATTTGAAATTTATGTCTCTGATTTCTGTTGTAATGTTATAGTCAGTTCTGTGCCTGCATATCTGTTTCGACTATTATTTCCAACTAAACTTCTGTATGTAATTTTTATTAGTTCCTGCATATACTACATATTTTGTCAATTCCATCTTTGTTACTTTATTCCTAACACATGGACTCGTGTCTTACAGTGTGAATATGTTCAGGTAGCTTAAATAAAGAGCTCCATATATTCCAGATCTAGACAAAAGAAAACTATCCACATTATCTTTCTGTGGTTTCATTTATAACAAATTAAAAAAGTTGTTGTTTGAATAATGATAGGTAGAACAGTTATTGTTTCATTTCTTTATTCGCAGAAATTTGTTTCTCCCGTGCCATATGTAACTGCTGTATTTTTGGTGGAAATTGCTTCTACTAGCTTCTGTATTACTATTTTGTTGTCAAAGCAACATGCTTACTTTTGAATGTCTTTCTTGTAACAGACGACAAAATAAGATACGAAGGGTTTATTTGCACCGAAATAAATCTAAACTAAATAATAGATCAAGTTATTGACATAAATTGAAGTTCTTTGGTTTCGAATACATAATATTGAATACTTTCATATATTAATATGTATAACTGGATATGGTGAAGTCAGATGGAATCCACTCAAAATTCAGTTTAATGTGTGCATCAACACACACTTTCCAATTGTTATTAACAGAATTATTATGTATTTTGTTATCTAAAAAGAATTTCCAGTCAGTGCAAATAATTGATAATTATTTAACAATGTATAAATTGTGAATTGTGTTTTTTTAATATCCATGGTTTATTATGTCTACTGTCATCTCACTAACTTATGGATCAATGGAACATATTAAAGCTGTATGATGTATGTATAACTATTTAACAAGTTTGAAAAAACAGATTTTTTTTTTTTTTTTTGTAAAGTATTCCAGCCCATGTAAGTTTAAAAGAGATTCATCATGCCCCCAGGTCTACTAGTGATCTTGAGATCAAGAAACTGTGAATCTTAACATTCACACCTTGTATTTATCTTTATGACATGGTACTTGGGCAAGGGCCAGTCCCCTAAAGAAAATGAGATTTCAGGTATAAATGGCAGTGGCTATCTTCTGGGTTGTTACGCTATGTACTCTGGTAGATTTCCACCAACGGTTCAGAAGTCATACTGCGATTAACATTCATTGCCCTGATGACAGGCAGTATGACCTCTGAAATGTTGGTGGAAATCTATCAGACTACAGGGAGCAACAACCCAAAAGACAGCAATCTTCATCTTCTGAGTTCTTTTACTGTATAGGCTCATAAAAGTTGTGATCTTTCAGAGGTGGCTGGTGCCACCACCATCAGGAAACATGCACCTCCGAAACACCAGCAGACCTCTACGAAACTACACAGTGCAACAACCCAGAACAGAGCCACCTTTATACCTAAAGAGAATTTAACATAAAAATAAAAACTTATTGCTTTGCTTTATTGTGAACAGGCTTACTATGCACTTGAGATGATCGGTCACATGAGAAAGGGTGAGTCTGTGCTGGTCCACTTAGGGAGCGGGGGTGTAGGCCAGGCAGCCATCAACATCTGTCTGCACGCAGGTTGTACAGTGTTCACTACTGTTGGCACGCAGGAGAAACGGGCATTCATGAAGAAACAGTTTCCACAGGTATTTCAACAGCCTATTTCCTATCTCATGCACACATAGGGGAGATTTTCCGCCATGATAAATTGAATTATTTTACAGATTCTGAGTGTTATGTGTGAATTTCATTAAAAATCGAAGTTTCGATGTGAAACATACTGTCACAGAACTCAAATACTGCTCCCCATCCCCGCTCAGCTTTCTGCATTGCCTGCTTGTGGCAACATCATGACCAAACAGTTGTGCATACACATAATCACCTTCTACGAAAGCCTGTCAGTGCCAAAACATTTCTAGTCACAATGCAACAAATGAGTTCCCTTTCAAATAATGAAGTATGTGCTCTGTTATGGAATTTCTCACATGACAGCGTTACTGTCTCAGCCATCTGCTGGAGGACTGAACATGTGTGCTATTTTCCTATTTATATTCTTTATTTTATTCTTTCTGATTGTGGGGCAGCTGTCAGCTTGTCCTGTTAGATTATGTTCCCATACCTCCACCAGGAACATTCATAATTTGTGTCTGGTTTCTTGGTTGTGAATTTTTGTTTTTGGCCTGGGTGGACTCTGGGGGTTCTCAGTGATGCATGACGTGGCAGCAGCTGTCATAAGTTCCAAATATCTAATCTGAATTTTTGGTGTTTAGTATGGGGGGAAATTTGGGCCTCAACATGAGAAGATTGTGGGACATTTTGGTTTTCTCTGTGTTGGGCAAAATACTGTTTTTCTTTGTACATATGAGAGATGATCAAGAATGTCTAGTACCAAAGAACTGAGTACTGGTACTGTGGCTAGAATCATAAATTATATTTTTACCATAATTAATATTCTCATTCATGCATTGAGATAGTACAGGATCCATGCCTTTGACCCAGGCACAGTACACTGTTTGAAGTATTCTGGAATGTTTTTAACTTACCACATGTGTTATAGGGATTTGCATTGGTATGATGTTGAGACTGTTCAGCAAGGAGAATCTGTTACATCACTGTTAAAGAAAGTGCAGAACTTTTTGTCTAGACCTGCAAGTTATAAATGGATGTATGTTCCTTATAGAATACATAATATTCGTTACTGTCCAGAATGTAAATTCAGAAATGGAAATTTTTCTTCCTCCAGGTTTCCCTATTTATAACACTGGTTAGAGAACAGTGACAGAAAATGAAAAGTAAAATAATACGCTTTTAAGACATGCAACCATAACAGGTATTGAAAGGACTTGGCCTTGAAGGTAAGATTCCTAGAGTGTTTTCACAATGGATGTGTAAAGTCATCTTATGCTCCCTTTTGATAATGTATTGTAATTTGAAGGTAGTTCTCTTGCTTTTAATGTATACAAATTGTCAAACACGTGTGCATATAATCTTCTTTCCCAGTTGACGGACCGCAATATTGGCAGCTCTCGAGACACCTCTTTTGAGCAACTCATCATGTCAGAGACAAATGGTAGAGGTGTGGACCTTGTTTTCAACTCCCTCACTGAGGAAAAGCTGCAGGCCTCTGTACGCTGTCTTGCCCATTGAGGACAGTTCCTTGAGATTGGAACATTTAATCTTCAGAAGAACAACACTATTGGTATTGTAAAAATTTTACTGATTTCACATGGATTCATTATAGCTTATGGATTTGTTAAGTACTCCAAAACAATTGATAATGATTTACTCTTTACTGTTCTTGAAGCTACTGATATAAAAATGCTTAAAATAGTTGTTCTCTATTCGTTACACTTCTCATGTCATAATAAAGTGTTATTCCGCTCTCTTAATGTCCGTTGATAACTGCACACTCTTGCCATGTTGAACAATCATTGCTTATTCCATACATGAGACACTTGAACTTGGCAGTCCTATTCATGTTCAGGGAACTTGTAATCCTTGAAGAAGCTACAGTAAATCCCCACCTCGTAACATCAGCCTTCAGAATGTTTTGTTACACTCCAAACACTGGCCAAAGTTGCTTGAACATCAGGTGAGGTAGACAGGTTACACGTGCTGGAGGCCATGAATCGCATCACCAAGGGAGGAGGGGTGTAATGCTCATGATACAAAACATAATATAAAAATGTTTCCATATTCCTTCACTGCAATGTTTGTTAAAAGGCCAAGGATAAGTGCCGGTACATGCTTCATTATGCCATTAGTGTACTGAGTTCAGTCACAGCCAGAGAAGATCATGTAAACATGTGCATCACAGAAGAAACTTTTGTTTCCTTCTTCCATGACATGACTGTAATCTTTTGAACTGCCCTCAGTTCACTGTTGACAAGTTGCCATGAAGACCACAACAAAAGACACAGAAATTTAATTCTCATTACATTGCTTATAGTAGAGTTATTAGTGTCACAGCACCGCCACGGTGGTCTAGCGGTTAGAACGCTGGCCTTGTAATCCTGGGGTCTCGGGTTCGAATTTATAACTTGTGTTGGGCAAGGCCGTGGTCTAGGCAACACGGAGTTTTCCTCCGGGGGCTTCCCCGGTTTCTCCGTGGCATCCCAACAATTACTCCACTTTCATCATCATCATCTCACAAAAGGGGGTCACAGCAGGGGTGTTAAATGTCGCGGTCCCGATCGAACCCATGTACTGATGGGTCGTGAATCCTGCTAACCACCAATGCACACCATGCTGAATGGTGCGTACTGGATACGAAACAAAAGTGTCACAGCAAAGAGTGGTATTGCCAGTTGACGTGTGAATCATCCAAAGAAATGTTATAGTTGGGCAGGAGAAAATGACAGTTCGTTTCTGCATCATGGCACAAAAATCATTCGATAAAGTTTCTTGACTCATAAAAATTTGAAAGGAGTAAGATGCTCAGCTTGTTACTGCTTGGTTTGTGCAGATCAAAGGAGAAGCAGAATTCAAGGCACTATTTATTTTGTAGTTACACATGCACACTGCTCATATTGTGCATACATTTGGTAATTACTGTGAAAAGTAATACCATAAGTAATTTCATACTTATCTTAACGTACTGTCCCTGCCCACAACATTTTAAAGGTCGCAAACCATAAAAGGTTTGAAATTCCAGTCATTGCAGAAAGCTACGGAACAATATTGTAGGCTATTAGGAATTGCTTATTATGGCAAAGATGCTAGTAAAAGGAACTGTAGTTTTATATGACATATGTTGTATAGTGTTGCTGGTCTTTGTGACATAAATTATCTGTGAGTGAATCCAACATGTAGGCATGGAGGTGTTCCTAAAGAGGACAAGCTTCCATGGAGTCATGTTATCCAAAGTGGTCTCTGGATCCATTGAGTTTAAGAATAAGGTGCATGACTGTGTATCTGAAGGCATAGCGACAGGGGCAGTACGACCACTATCCAGGACTGTTCTTTCAGACACTGAAGTGGAACAAGCTTTCAGGTACAGTTGTCATGATGGAGATGATGGAAGAACTTCAGAGAATATTGTGTAATTTCCTCTCTGTAGCAATTTTTATAAAAAATTGATATCAAGTATCAAAAGCAGTTACATTCATTGGCTTATTCTGTTCATTGATTCTCTGTGACTGCTTATTCCTATATGTTTTCTTCCTTGCACTTTCATTAAAATTGTTTCTTTTGCTGAAACTTCAAGATAGTAATCCCTTCTTCTTAAGTTGCTGTCTGTAAGGCAGTTTCTAATTTTGCTGTGATTGCTTGATCATCGATGTTATTTCTATTTCTTATTATTAATATTATAACAGATTTTATTAGTCTCATAGTTTTTTAAAGTTATGTGACAACAGTAGATTCAGTTGTACTATTATTATGTTGGACGTTGTCACTTGTCTGATATTTATTTGTTATACATAATGTTCTGGAACTTGGCTTTACCCCACCTTCAGGAGACTGACTAGCTGTCGTTCCACTGATAGAATCCTTTATGTTTCTTTTTTATTTTTTTAAAATTTAACATTAATTATCTAGTGGTTGACATACTAACCTGGTATTCAGAAGGTCTGCGTTCCATCCCTAATCATCACAACTACCAACCTTAAAATGGAAAATTGATAAAAATCTTCCTGCATACTGGTAACCTATTAGCTGAATATGAGAGCAGAGCCAACTTTGGAAACATACCTCAGAAAACAGATAAAGTGCAATTAATGTATTTAACATTTATAAGCTGTGCATCATGTTAAGTACATTCTGACTGGAAATGTGTCACGATAGCACAATGCTAAATTACCATTTGTTTTCAGCCACGGTATAGCAGGTATGACACTGCAGTCTTTTTCACTGCCCCGTACAGAATTTGGTTGTTCTTCCCCGCTGAAAGTTATTTTTAATTATTAACCCTATGAAGGTTATTGTTATTAAGTCGAGAAGAATGAGATGGGCAGGGCATGTAGCGTGCACCAGACATTGGTTGGGAAGCCTGCTGGGGAGACCTAGACATAGATGGGAGGATCTGTGGGAGATAGGAGTTGAAGGAGACTGGATTTTGTTGGCCCAGGACAGGGTCCGGTGGAGGGCTTTGGTTAATTCGGTGATGAACCTTCGGGTTCCGTAAGCCATCTGGTTGGTTGGGTCCTCTATTTGGGAAGCCTGAGGGGAAGAGACTGCTGGGGAGACCTAGACATAGATGGGAGGATAATGTCATGCAGGATCTGTGGGAGATAGGAGTTGAAGGAGACTGGATTTTGTTGGCCCAGGACAGGGTCTGTGGAGGGCTTTGGTTAATTCGGTGATGAACCTTCGAGTTCCGTAAGCCATCTGGTTGGTTGGGTCCACTATTTGGGAAGCGTGAGGGGAAGAGACCGCTGGGGAGACCTAGACGTAGATGGGTGGATAATCTCAGGCGGGATCTATGGGAGATAGGATTTGAAGGAGACTGGATTTTGTTGGCCCAGGACAGGGCTTTGGTTAATTCGGTGATGAACCTTCAAGTTCGGTAAGCCATCTAGTTAGGTAGTTATGAAGGTTATTGTTACCAAGAAGGTTCTATTCAAATAGTCATTATATTATCATGCATCCAAGGTCTTCTCTGAGGTAGAGGCACCTGAAGGAATATTAAAGAAATGCTGAAATAAATAATACTTCTCTCAGGTATTTCTAGTTTGCTGAATCATGTGTTTGCAAAAGGGAGTGGGATGATAAGAGGGTATGTGGTAGACCAGACCATTGTCAGAAGTTCTCAACAAGAAAGTGACCTGCAGATTTTAGATAAACTAGTGGGAAATGGTGTAAAACTACTCTCAACAAAATATAATTGTCTTCTCCTTATAATGGTGAATCAGCACTGTAGTGTAAACATTTAAATACCTTGTTCCCATGTAAGAAAGGTTAATACCTCATTTTGATAAATTTGGTAAGCACGGGGTTGAGTTATATAGTTGTATAAAAATTGTGTAGGAATATGAGGTACATAATTATATTGCAGATTAGAAACATATAGACAAAGTTTTGGTGCATATTCGACCAGAGGAGGATAAAAAAGTTACTGTGTCTGTACCACGACTCATGCAGGCCTATCCACAGTACTTCTGTAATCACAGTAACACCTATGTCATTGCAGGTAATGAGTTTTTTCATTTAATTTCCTAACATTAAAATATAAAAAATAAATTGTGTGTAGAAACGTCCATAAATAAAATTGTTAAAATATAGAGAGTTTGGCTCATATTATGACAATGGCAGAGAAATTATTCTTCAGTGCAGTAAAAGTATCTGTGGGTAATTTGTGAAAGATTAAAATATATTGAAATTGGTCGTGGGCAAAATGTAATAATACAATCTTATAATGTTTCCTTGCAATTTTTTGAAAATGTGTAGAAGTCCAAGAATTTTGGATTTCTGATAACCCAACTGGAACTGAAGGCAGAACTAAATAAGAAGATGCTTGCCACAGTTTTATTGATATTTTCTTCACATTATTTTTCTTTTATTTATTTTATTTTAGTCCGTCTTATCACAATATTTAAAATTTCTTATAATTAAGATAATAAAATATCATCGATGTTCCATATCGATTGATCGATTTATATTTCGGAACATTTACACAACATGTTTCGGTTTTTATAAAACCATCATCAGGTGTAAAATATATCTAAGAACTTAAAACTCAATTATGATTTCTGTAGTTTTTTTGGTGATGTTTCATTACGTTTGTTTTTCCATATTTGGGCGAAGGTGTTGTTTTTCCTTAAATTTTATTAGATGTACATATCGGCCTGTAAGTAAAAGATTGAAAGAAACACTAAAGAATTTGAAAGAATTTATAAAAGAATTTAGAGAATAAAATGCAAAAATATATGAATTATAGTTAGAAAGTATCAATAAAATAGAAATAAGAATAAAACATACCAAAGATGTAGGAGTGATTGTCCCAATTCTTTTTCTTTTGTTACCAAATGCAGTAGAATATAGTACTGTATGATGCTGGCAGATATAGTGGTGGATTTCACAATAATATGTGTAAAATTATAGCCTCGTCACATGCACTATGTCACTGCTGCTATGTTAGTATTACTGAGGGTAAGAAAATTAATTAATACATTACTAAAGTGGGAGTGGCCTTAGTTGCTTGATGTTCATACCAAGTTACATGAAAATTTATCACTTGGTTGAAAATCTATTTAGGCAGACAGAGACATGGACATGATACTAAGAGAATATTAGTGTGAAAAGGCTCGTTGAAATTACTTTTTTATTATTGTTATCCCATGCTGTCTTTCGTATTCTCTTTTAAATATTCCATACCTTTTTCTCCTTCCAAAACATTCCATTACAGAAAAATTATGTTTAATATGGTACAGATTATTATATACAGAATGCCCCTGAACAGGTTATCCATAGCTTAACTACGTGCTCTAGGAGATAATTTGAGCCAAGAAGTTATGATCTGCAATGAGTTGCTGTGACCGTCATAATGAGGGTATATTGTAATCACAAATTCAGTTTCTTACAAAACTCTTTCCAATCTTGAGTAGGTTCTTGTATTTCCAGGCTACTAGAGAGTGTGGGTTTATGTTGAAGAATTGTACTACCTGTTCACATATACTTGATTCATCAGGTTGCTGTCTTTTGATTTTTGCATTGGTTTTTAATTGTTTCATATCTAGACATTTTAGCCTGTTAAAATGTTATCTATTACAGACAGTTCATGAATGGTTTTTTATTGGATCCTGTAGTGAGAATCCTACACGTTCTTTGATAGGTTAGGGGAAACCTTATCCTGTTGAACTATCCGAGTAATTTGGTTTTTTCTACATTTATGGTTTTGGGTTTCTGGGTTATCCCCCATATTATTCAAAACCCTATTGGTATCCAAATAGATGTATTTGGGTATTGTTTTTCTTTAGGTCCAAGATGAGTTCTGTGACTAATTGAACTACGTAAACTTCAAACCCGTCACCTTTCTAATAATATTTGGATGCGTTATAACTGTTATACTATTTATTAGTTATATAATAATTTTAATTAAAAAAATAAACATGTAGGTATGTGACATGGGACAGTGTTGCCACTTACAGGTGGCTTGGGAGGCTTTGGTCTGGAGCTGGCTGACTGGCTTGTGTTACGAGGCGCTCGTAAACTGGTGCTGACATCTCGTAAAGGCATCAAGACTGGTTACCAGAGTTTGCGTGTCAGGATATGGCGCAGCTGTGGTGTAAGAGTAGTCATCTCTCTGGCTGACGTTACCATGAAGAGTGGTGTAAGAGCTCTACTGTCAGATGCAAACAAGCTGGGACAAGTTGATGCCATATTTAACCTGGCTGTGGTGAGTGCTGAAATTTTTCACATTTTGAAATATCATATCGGTTAAACCAGAGAATAACTAACGCATGGCTGTCAGTTAAAACCAAGAACAGTTATGCTGAAGTGTAAGATGATTATGTAATTATTTCTGCATTCAGAGTGCTGCTTCTAAATGAAAGGAAAGATCTGAGAAAGAATTTGGTACAATTAGAGTATTAGGAATAAATTTATAAGCATGTGTTAACTCTGTTTCTCATATGTGCGAGCACTAATATATATGTGACTTGAAAGCTTCCAAAGAAATTAGCATATTTTGAATAATCTAATGCATCAGACTAAGTTGATCTATTATTAATATAAACAGAATCTTGTAAGACTTGAGGTTCTCACAGCGGTGAGTATGAAGATTTCTGTCTTCTGGGTTATTGCGCTGTGTAGCCTGTTAGATGTTTACCAACGTTTCAGAGGTCATACTGCCTCCGTCATCAGAGTATGAAGATTTCTGTCTTCTGGGTTATTGTGCTGTGTAGTCTGGTAGATGTTTACCAACGTTTCAGAGGTCATACTGCCTCCGTCATCAGAGTATGAAGATTTTCGTCTT
Source organism: Zootermopsis nevadensis (assembly GCF_977971745.1). NCBI lineage: Eukaryota > Metazoa > Arthropoda > Insecta > Blattodea > Termopsidae > Zootermopsis > Zootermopsis nevadensis. The sequence goes on from NW_028259177.1 coordinate 764,042, forward strand.
CTGGGTTGTTGCGCTGTGTAGTCTGGTTGATGTTAACCAACGTTTCAGAGGTCATACTGCCTCCATCATCAGGGTATGAAGATTTTCGTCTTCTGGGTTGTTGCGCTGTGTAGTCTGGTAGATGTTTACCAACGTTTCAGAGGTCATACTGCCTCCGTCATCAGAGTATGAAGATTTTCGTCTTCTGGGTTGTTGCGCTGTGTAGTCTGGTTGATGTTAACCAACGTTTCAGAGGTCATACTGCCTCCATCATCAGGGTATGAAGATTTTTGTCTTCTGGGTTGTTGCTCTGTGTAGTCTGGTAGATGTTTACCAACGTTTCAGAGGTCATACTGCCTCCATCATCAGGGTATGAAGATTTTTGTCTTCTGGGTTGTTGCGCTGTGTAGTCTGGTAGATGTTAACCAACGTTTCAGAGGTCATACTGCCTCCGTCATCAGAGTATGAAGATTTTCGCCTTCTGGGTTGTTGCGCTGTGTAGTCTGGTTGATGTTAACCAACGTTTCAGAGGTCATACTGCCTCCGTCATCAGAGTATGAAGATTTTCGTCTTCTGGGTTGTTGCGCTGTGTAGTCTGGTTGATGTTAACCAACGTTTCAGAGGTCATACTGCCTCCATCATCAGGGTATGAAGATTTCTGTCTTCTGGGTTGTTGCGCTGTGTAGTCTGGTCGATGTTAACCAACGTTTCAGAGGTCATACTGCCTCCGTCATCAGCGCAATAACCCAGAAGACAGAAATCTTCAAACAGAATCTTGTCAGTAGTCAGATTCTGTTTACATATTACCTTAAAAGCACAGTAAGCAAAGATTATGTGTCTATGATTCTGATTCTGTACGTACTCGAGAAGAAATGATATAAAATTAACCAAATAGGCAGGAGAACAAATCTGTGAATGTTATGTCATCAGCTTCATATTGTATCACTCTTGTTGTTACCTTAGAAATACCAAGACTGAAATGTAGCTGTCTTCATGGAGAAGAGTAATTTTTGAGAAGCTAATGTTACACTCAGCTAGTCAAAAATTTCCCCACTTTTTTAACCTTATGATTCATTACTGTGTTTACAAGATCCCACAAAAGGTAGCTATATTTTTGGATTTCGCTAAATATGTTTTATTGTTTTGGACAACCTTGTGTATCTGGTCACTGCTTTTACTTGAGTGTGGGGCTTTTTCATTTTACTTATATTTTCATTCAGAAATGAATGGCTAACAAATAAATGCATAACACTCTGACCATTTCTGGGAAGATTGATCTTTGACTAAGTGTAGCTCCACACACTATGTGGAGGCGAATGGCCAGGTTCAGGTCTCAGTCTCTAAGGAAAAGAGCCTGATTACCCATTGGTTGGGATGAGCCGGGATAGCTCAGTCAGTATAGTGACTAGCTACGGGCTGGACGACCGGGGTTCGATCCCCGACGGTGGCAGAGGATGTTTCCTCTAGCCTCTGCGTCCAGACCGCCTCTGGGGTCCACCCAGCCTCCTCTACAATGGGTACCGTGGTCCTTTCCCGGGGGTAAAGCCGGCCGGGGCGTGATGCTGACCACTCACCCCCATCTAGTGCTGAGGTCAAGGAAGAGAGGAGCTATACTGCCTCTCCCCCCAAACGCCTACATGGCGTATAGTGGGACAAACTTTAATTTACTGTTTACCCATTGGTTGGGAGGCTGAGTGGGCATCAGAGACATAATTTATTTGGTGACAAAGATAAAAATCTCTACTGGTGCTGCAAATTTAACTCTGGTCATCCAGCTGGTAGCGTTGGGGATAGCCGACTTTTAAATGCTTATAATAATTTTGCCTATTAAACAGAAGTTAATAAATCACACGACATAATCATGAAAGAGTTTCTTTTGCTTGCATGGAAGCAAAAGAAACTCCAGATATGCAAATTTCTTACAAATGAACTGCTTGTGATGCTGGTTTTAATCTTTAATAAGTATGTTGGAGACTAATAACTGTGGAGCACACAGCATCTATGAGACAAATATTCAGTGATGGAAGAAGGTTAAAGGACAGTTACTGTGTGTAGGTTGTGTAGACCTAAAATGGGTCACTATAAAGAAGCAGAAGAAAGTTAAGTTTGTGTAGAAAAATTCTGTATAGTATAAGAATTTTATTGGAGGATGTAATATAAATATTTTTCTTCAGAATTTACCAATTGGAGAGGTGGTCAGTAAATAGCTGAGTACCATCACTCTTGGTCTGTTTGCATAATACTCTGTAAAGAATTGAAATTCCTAACCATTGATTAATAGCCAATAAGTAGAAAGGTTGTTTCCTTCTGAGAGACTGAGTTTTGTGTTCCAATGCTAATGAAATCCTTATTCTGCCATGACTCATTTACCAGGACATAGGGTGTACCACAAGAACATAAGTAAGAGTGACTGTTGAAAATATTTCGCAACCTGTTTTGATACTGAAAGAAACATCTGGGCATTATTACAAGTGTTGCGAGGCAGACTTCACAGCTTCCGCAGGACCCAAGGCACTTGCAACACATCACCTGGATGTGTTGTCTCGCCAGATGTTTGTTCCTGAGGGCGCAACTGTTATTGTAAATTATTAATTGGAAGTTTTGAAGCTTTTAATGCTTATTCAGCAGAGGATCATAATGTTCTAGCAGTTCGAAAGATTCTGTACAATTACTTCTGTCAAGGGGCAACTCAGATTATTCTTGACCTCTCAATGGCAGTTCTTGATCTGGCAAGTCGTGTCACCCATTTCAAAATTTTTCTCAGTTTTTACAAACTCTTTTATTATATTCTGAACTACTAAATGTAAGTTGGATCTCCAGAAGCTCATAATTTCTTTGGTGGCTTAAATAAAGAATGACCAGCGTGTACTGTAAATATTTTTTGCCAAAGATTCATGTTTTTCTTTTCTTTTCGTGAAGCACGTAAGTCATATGGTTGTTAAAGGCCCCTGAAATTCAAAACATTTCAACTTTTTTGAAACATCAAGCATTGCCAGCAAATCAGTTTTTCTCAGATTGTTGCAAGCTGTTAACCATTGGTAAAAATAATATTGCAAAACAAAGGTTCCCAGTGTACATTTTGTTTTCCTTATATTCACTCTTAGGGTTGTATGTAGGTTGGCAGTGTCTCCCATATTTCAATGTTTTTAGTTTCTCCAAGAATGTTCTTCTTGACAATAGTTTTTCTAAAAAACATGGAATAGCATTTCTATCTAGTTTCCAAAAACTGACTGTTTAGTAACAAAGGGTTTTAGGATGCCAAAAATAATATTCTTAAAACAAAGGGACTAATTTACTGTCATTACAAGAAAGGAAAAGTACTTGCACAGTACACAGCTCAACTGAGATATTTTTTGGTGAGGACCACACAGTCTACCCATGTTTAAAGGGCAAATTCTCTAAGTTTCCTTGATTGCGAGGCACAAATGAATGCGAAGCCTGGAAACTCTGATCCTCTAGTGCATGAAAACATGATCAAATGATGTAGCAGTTAAGTTGCATAATTCATAAAGCCACGTCCAAGCAAACAGTAAAGCTTGTGCGGAATGGAGAAGAGAAAGCATCTCATATTCCTCCAATTTTAGTGGACTGGTGGCACACTACTAGCCAGACCACTGAGGACAATACCCCTATCCATTTCACGTACCTGCATTTATCCTGAAATAAGAAAGTGGTGTATTTTAATGACTTGCTACTCAAACAGTCCTTAAGAAGTATACTTATAATTACTGTTCTCCACTGCTGCCATCATCAGCTGATCTGACATGGTCAGGATTGCTGTCACGTGAGTGGTCGTCCTCTGTGCCATCAACTTCTTAAAACTCTTTTTCAAGTTACCGCAGGCAGCATGAATGCCCATTCACTTTTTATCAACGTGCAAAACTGTTAAGTGTTGAGCCACTAGATTTTAGTTGTTGGTGTGAATGAATGCTTTCAAAAATTCTACCATCGCTTGTTTTGTCTTTCATTGCAGCTTCAAATGGCTTATGTATAGATGCAGCATGCATGTCCATTTCTCCAGGGATGACAACTTGATTTATATTTCTGATTCTTCCGTCATATGGGGAAAGTACCTGTGTACACTGAAGTTGTGCTTGGCTTGGCTTCTGGGTATGTTAATGAATTATGTTGCCAAATTTCTTACAAATAAGCCTTATATCCAAAGTTTGGCTTTATTTTCACTCTCTTGGAAGGAAATGCATGGGGTATTTAAGAAAATGTGGTAACATTAGGAGTCAGATTACATATACAGATTGTGGTCTTCTGGTTTATGACACTATGCAGTCACGTTGCCATTGTTTTCTAGGAATGTGAAGATGGAGGCAGTATGTACCTTTGAAATGGTAGTAACCACCTATAAGACTACACGTTGTTGTAGTCCAGAAGACCACCACCAGATCTCTAATTGATGTGAAGACCTCGGATATCACGTAGCTGATGTGTAAATCACCAAAAGGACTGAGGACCGAAAACTTTTGAAATATAATGGAAAATTAAAGTACTGAAATACAAATATATTGTCTATATGTCACAGGATGGCTTACCACAGGCCCTGTCATTGTCATCTTGTCCATCATGGCTCGTGCATTCGGTGTTGTGTTAGCAGTTGAAGCAGACGTGTGCTCTGGGTGTGTAGGTGTGTCAGGCCAGACAGAGCAATTGGCTGTGGCTAAACTGATGAGTGACTGAGGTATGTATCATTCATTCATTTAAAGAGAGTCTTTTCTTACACCTGCATTAAATTTCATATCTTGTTAATTTAAGTTACAAGAACCGTTTTCCTTGTGAATCCACATGGCTATCCAACGGTTAGAATGCAAAACATAAAATCTGATAAGAGTCTGAAGGTTGTTGGTGATGCTGCACTTTGTCTATTATCTGATTCATAAAATAATAAAACTACAATATTTTGGGAGCTGAATTTTGCTTCCATCTCCGTGTAAAGAAGGAGAAGAGGATATACCAGGTCTGAGGCTAGCTCCACTAGGGGGCCAACAGATAGGATTTCTGCCCTCTTCCCCTTTCATACCAGAAGACAGAAGTAAAATCCAGACTTCAAAATGTTGTAGTTTTATTACTTTTTAATTTGATGATAAACAAAGTGCAAAATAATAATTTTACATATATCATCATCAGAGTCCGATTGCATTTTGTTTTGTATTCAGACCTTTGTATAGAAGTGTGGATTCACAAGGAAATGGTTCTTGTAGGGTTACACTAACAGAAAAAATGATGACACAGTTTTAATCATGCAATTGAATGGCATGGTATAATAAATTATTCTCAAGCTACCACCCGTGTAAGGTGGCTTAATGAAGAAAACCCCAGCGTTTCAAGAATATTCCTTGTCTTCACCCTCAGGGTACCCTGATTCTCCAATCATTGGTGCTTTATTCATTAAACCAACTTACACTGCTGATAGCCCAAGAAGAGTTTATTATGCTTCTTCTTAAAGTGCCCATCCGTTCCGGATGTTGCCGATCAGCATAGCAATTTTAGCTTTATTGGCTGCTACTTGAAACAGCCCTCCAGTTTACATCGAGAACCAAGTTTTTAGGTTCTGAAGCCAGGAGATTCTTGGCCTGCCAGGTCCCCTCTTTCCGAATACTTTTCCCTGGATTATCAGCTGAAGCAGCCCGCATCCTTCACAATTTCTCATGATATCACCAAAATATTCCAACTTTCTCTTTTTATCTTGTTAACAACCTCGACGTCTTTGCAGAGTTTCTCGAGAACTTTTTTGTTGCTTACACGGTCAATTCAGAAAATTCTGAGAATATGTCGGTACAACCACATTTCGAAGGCCTCCAACTTTTTTGAAGAAGCGTCGGTCAACGTCCATGATTCAGCGCCATATAAAAACACAGAGAGAATATAACATCTGAGTAGTCTTAACTTGGTGTTTAAGTTTAAGTCTCGACTCCTGAACATTGATCCCATTTTGCTGAAAGTGGCTCTGGCTTTTTCGATACAGCACTTTATTTCCAAGGAGTGATCCCACTGGTCATTAATTGTGCTGCCCAAGTATGTATATTTCGATACTCTTTCCATTTTTGTATTATTAACTACCAGCTGACCGGGTAATACAGCATTTTTACTGATAATCATGAGCTTCGTTTTTTGGATGTTAAGATCTAAGCCGTGGTTGGTACTGGCCTTCACAATACGATCCATCAATTCTTGGAGACCTTAAAGAGAGTCGGCGAACACTACAGTATCGTCCGCGTACCGAATGTTATTTAATCGCTCTCCATTCACAACGACTTCAACGTTTACATTTTCCAATGCTTCTTCGAATATGTGTTCCAAAAAGAGATTGAATAGAATTGGAGATAGATTGCATCCGTGCCGAACACCATGCCTTATTCTTATGTCTTCTGAACTGACACCTTCCACCTTGATGTTAGCGGTTTGGTTCCAACAGAGGTTAACAATAACACGCAAATCTTTTCTATCAGTATCAGGACTTCCACCATCCTATCGTGTCGAATTCTATCGAAGTATTTAGGTAGTCATCTACATCACAGTTGACATCCCTGCAGCTCAGAAATAATACTTGGATCAAAAATAGTGCCTCCCTTGTTCCCAGTGCATTTAAAAATCCAAACTGGGTGCGAGTAATCTTTTCTTCGCCTAGCCTGTATATTTGTTTATGAATGATCTTCAGTAGTAATTATAATGTTAATACGTAATTTTGAAAGGAATATGATGTTTGAGTTACATCATGCTTAAATACCTCGAAGGAAATAGTCTTTCAAATATACAGCATGTATAATATATATCGTACAAAAAAGTCACTCCACAAATGCGATTTGCAATGGAAATCAATCTGCAAGAACCACACATAACCTACAAATCACATTCAATACCAACCTACAAACAGCTATGACTTTTAATACCAACACAACACATGGCAAGGAGCTCTGAAAAAAAATGGTCACACACATGACGTCACTTACGCAGCTGTCACTGATTGGATAGTGGCGCTATTCAACGCTAGTGGTATTGTAGCATGCTGTCAGTCGCCACCTTAACAGTAACAGTACGAAAACCAACTAGCCGTTTGTGTCAGGTTTAACATGTTATAGTCTGTTGTTTTATATTACGGCGACCAACAAAGGTGTTTGTTTTAACTACCTTCTGAAGACACTTTTTGACATTTTTCTTGAATGTGAAAATGGATTTCAAACATAATTTACCTATACAAGCTGATAAACTTTGTAGCCAACTGCAAGGCCATAATAAATTCTTTGTCAGTTCAGTTGTAAGGTGTAGACGAGGCTTACAAGAAGTGGCACACTCACAGAAGTATTTTGCAGACGTGTCCAAGTTATGTATCAGAGTCGGTTAACTCTCAAGCGGCCATGAGGTAAGCAAAAAAAATGTACAGAAACCTATGACCTTTATGAGTATTAACCAATTTATTAGTAGTTTCTTGAAATTCAAAGTTCATCTGACAGCAGGCAGAACTCTGGAACAGTTTTTTATAATTACTGTTTGGCATGTACCCTTTGAAATCATTTTGTGTCCCACATGTGACACACATACCACACTTTAAGAAATGCTGCTATAATTTTTTTAAATAAATTAAAGTGACTTTTTTGCACAGTCCTGTAATCAGTGTTTCATCCAGACTCTTTTCTCTTCTTCCACATACGACATTTCTGCCTTTACAAAGAATATTTAAAGTGCCAAAGTGCAGTCTGAAAAAAAAGGAGTGTTAGTACATGTGTGTGGATAATGGTGAAATCCTCGAGGACCATGTTCGTGGACGTCTGTGCGTGACTGTGTCCCTTAGCACAAAATTTGTGTCGTTCACATTAAAACAACAGTGTTAACACACCTGCTTAAAATTAGAATATGTGAGATCTTAGGTTTTCACAGTGGCTAAAATGTGAATTGTGGTCTAATGGATTGTGAAGTCTTGTACTCTTTTACGTTTTACCAACATCTCAGAGAGATGTATCACCACCATCTTCTGGGTACAGATCTGAAGTTGGAGTTGTTGTGGTCCTCTGAAATATTGATAACCACCTGCAAGGCCATGACTTGAGTATGTGAGCTTGACATCCCTGGTGTGATCCAAGTCAAGAGTCTGTAGTTGGTTCCTTTCTCTGGCCTCAGACTGGAACATTTCTGTTTTTATCATTGTAATGTACGAGGATGTAGAACCCATTCATTGGGTTCAAGACGGGTTCCAGTGGCATGCTCATGTGATCATGGTATTGAACCTCTGGATTCTGTGAAAGGCAGTCGGTGTAGTTGCCAGTGTGTGAAGATGAAATTGGTTTATTGTGTCAGACCTTGGACAGTTTTTCTTTCCAAAATGGGCAAAAGAGGTTTCTGTGTAATTTTTATTCTCCAGATTGTAATGCAACGAAGATGAGTAATTTTGCACCATACTAAATCTTTATTTTGTAGAGTTGATTTTATTTACATTCCATAGATCCTTCTTAGGACTCAACCAAACGATGTAGAACATGTCATTTCATATAATAAACATACACTTCAGAACTTTAAACACAAGTACAAGAACGTATTTCACATGTCAGTGTACATAAATTTTAGATTCTGCAATACAAGTATGAAAAATAATTTTACAAATTAATATACATAAACCTCAGAGTTTTAAATATAAATACAAAACTTGCTTTACATATACGTAGATTATGGATATAAAGCTTAAACATTTTCAGCAGAGATGAAATCATCTACAGAATAGAAGGATTGAGTGAAGAGGTAATCTTTCAATGCAGGCTTGAATACCTTTATATCATAATTTAGACTTTTAATTGTTGGTGGAAGATTATTAAACAACTTGATACCTGTATAGTACACTCCTTTCTGATATTTAGCAAAGTTTGCATTTGGCACATATAGGTCATGTTTACGTCTTGTATTTAAATTATGTGCATCTGTATTTCTTTTAAATTTATCCAAGTTTTCCACCACAAATAATAGCAAGCAGAGTATAAATTCACTTGCAAGTGGAAGTATATTAAATTTACGAGACAATTTTCTACAAGATACCCTCCTTTTGACACCAGCCATTATTCTAATTATTTCCTTTTGCATGTAAATGATATGAAAGCCTTATGTTACTGTTTGTTTAAGGGCAGGACGAGAATATGTAAGAACCTCTAGCGTCCTTGCTCTTTAAGAACATCGTTTTTAAGTTTCACTTTTGGATTTCAATAACATGACTTTGTTACCTTATATTTTAATATAATTAAATGAACAGAGCATACATTGACATTTTGATATGAGGTGGAATGCAGAGAAGCGTTTAGCAGAATTTAAATCCGTAAATGATCCGTCACCATCTTCAACAGCCTGTATCTCTGTTTTTGTCCGGGACCATTAAGGGGAAGATGGTGGCCAGTCCGTACACTTAAAAATAGTAATTTGTTTTATTTCCACAGAATTAGAAATATGATGTGTTAAAGAAAGTTGTTTCTTTAGTCTTTTATATCTTTGGCGTTATTCTCACATTTGTGTGTTATGATAATGAAGTCACTCCAAAGAGAATATGCAAATTTCAATCTACTGATTTAGTTTAATTTGGTGATGCTGTTCAGAAGTTAATTTTCGTACGAATTGAAGGATCTTGAAATGACTTTTCAAAAGTTGTGTTTATTCTTAATCTGGGCTTTTCGTGAAACAAACTGTACTGGAATAATGAAAGTGCTTCTTTATTGCAACAGTATTAGGAATGTGTGTTTGTGTGTTTTTCCATTGAAGAATCTTCTATTAATCTGTACAGTACCAGGTTTTAAAATCCCTTTATCCCTTTTTGGCCTAACATAAATCCCAGTTGCACTATGCAGTGCATGTTATTTGATAAAACATATCTTTCTTAAGAACCCACTTACAGCAATGAAATAAATTAGACATAGTTCAGGAGAATTTATGTCACCACTGGAAACCATTGCTCGAGCAATTATTCTGCAAGATTTCTTTCATTGTGAAGGAATATCACTGTATTTATATTTTCAGCTATCATTGGATTCTTATTTTGAAACATATTTTGATATTATTAATGTGTTTACCTTAAAATCTGAATGCATCGTGTAAACGTTTCTCTTCCCTCACAAGCAACTGGAGATATCTTTGTTCCTGCCATACATGCTCACAAAGATAGGTTAGACCAATTTTTCTCCCCCATACTGCCGTCTGCCATTTGAGGGTAAGTTTCTCTTGGTCCAGTTTCCGACACATAGAAACCCACAGTAAAGCAACACTGCCATTGCTTTGTGTTCCATGTGCTTTTGCTCCAGATGGGACAACTGGGATAATTTTGGATTTGGATTTTATTTCCTCTCATTGTATTCCCCTTCCATTTACGTCCCTATCTTCTGCTGCAAGGAAAAGTTGAACACTTTCTCTGATGCACAGATTTGAAGGGCTATAACTCGGATAGGAAGCATTTCTGGACCAATGTCTATATGACCTTCATTCATCCTTAGAATTAATGGAACAGGCTCCCAAAGTTTGGCCATATATTTCAGGACCATTCTGTATTTGCCTCCTCATGTCTCTTATTTGAAATATTTTAAATGTTTATACCTACATTTGAAACAGAGCTTTGCTCTGACATGTGGATATCTGCATGTGCTTTGCAGGATGGTGCCACAGCACTGTTCAAAGCCTCACACAAAGGACACTCCAGTGTTGTAGAAGAATTACTGAAGTACCAGCCATCTCTTGGACTTCTGCCTGTAAGTAGCAAAATAAACGTTGCTGAGGTTACGTGCACACAAAACATGTATATTAATAAGATATAACATCGGTGCTGTAGATTTGTATTCAGGAGGCATATGGTTTCAATTTCAGTTGGACTGTCGGCTGTCCTATTGTTTTCATAATTTTCCTCAGTCTCTACAGGTGAAGATTGGGTATACACCTTCGCATAGGACATAATAATCTTTTTCCAAATCTTTACCAGTTATCATACATGATAATCGTTTTTTCATCTCATTTGGCATTATGTAGCTTGTGCATTGAAATAATGTCATTAAATTATTCATTAGTTATTCATTTCTTCTTCTTCTTCTTCTTCTTCTTCTTCTTGGAACTACAGTTCAAAGTTGAACCTTGGCCTCTTCAATCTTTCACCCGAGGCTTAGCTTGAAGTTTCGAAACAAATCTTTGTTTTACGGATTGAGGTTGTCAGCCTCGCGTCCAACCCTCAACAATCCTGAGGGAGTGATGTTTTTCTGTCGGGGTTGTCTCCCTTAGCTGGCCGGTCCCAACTTGGACATGCACGCATTGGACTTTGTAGGAATGAATGGCATTTCCTAAGTTTTTAATGGTACATATCTGCCAGCAGGATATGTACCCTTGAGACAACATACTACCCCTTTGGCTATTCATTTAATGACCTTAATTCTTTGCTTATTTCTAGACTATGTAAACTTCTTGAGTTAGAGGGGGAACAGTTTAATTGTCACCTGCCCTTCTGTCGAGTACTGAATTGCACACAGACTGCATGAGGTCCATAAACCTGACTTCATGTGGTCCTGTTGCAAACAAGTTTTAATTCTGTGATAAACCGCCTGTAACCGAACCCTTACGATCACCAGAGATATTTGTTGTAAGAAGACAAACGCACTAAAATGTCACTTACTTTGTATCAGAATGGGGAAAGTGCTCTGCATGCAGCGGCCCTGTTTGGCCATGTTCCGATAGTGAAACGGCTGATATCTGCTGGAGCAGACCTGATGCTAAGAAATCAAGATGGAGTCACGCCGATGCAAGTTGCCCAAGAAGCCAAGCAGTATGCAGTTGTTGAGTACCTGTCCAGCTTATTGGTGGAACGAGTTAATGGGACACCCCATAAACCATCGTAGTTGGGTCTGACGTTGTGCTAAAGGTGGTGGGAATTCTTAAGTTAACAACATTCAGAATGCAAAATGCCAATATGAAGTCAGTAATGACCATTCATAGAATCGGTGTATGTTGTACTGACAAAGCTGCCACACTTCATATGGGAAAAACTGAATTACCAAACCACAGAATCAGAGACATTAGCATGTACGATGAGGCAATTAATTAGTGTCCAGTGAAATTAAGTTGGTCACAGTGATCGCACCGTCTGAGGCGTGGGCCTCGTGCTCTTGGACACTGGGATTTGTGGGTTCAAATCACACTCAAGGCACGGATGTTTGTCAGTGTCTTTCTGTGTTGTGATGTCCTGTGTGCAGGTAAAGGCCTTGTGACAGGCCGATCGCTTGTCCAAGGAGTCCTAGCAAATGTCTAACTCAGTGGTCCCCAACGCGGTGCCCCCGGGCACCATGGCTCCCACCAAGGGTTTTTTGGGTGCCCGCATTGCTACGGAAAGAGGTTATACTGAATAATGAAGGCCGTTCAACCATGAACATCATAAAATCAAAGCACAGATCTCGACTTACTGACGCCAATCTTGATGATTGTTTGTGAGTAGCAACATCATCCTACACTCCCAAATTTGAAAAACTGGCCAATCAAATGCAGCGCCAAACATCACACTAACTTCCCACTTGAGTAATAATAATAATAATTGTACTTATAAAAGTACGTATTTTTGTTTGCATGGTTTCTTGTATCATTAAACGTGTTGTTTTGTGTATTATTTGGTGTCCATATCTTATTTGTCCAGAGAAAGGAAAATTTGGCTTTGTTAATTGGTTGGTGCCCGCCACGATCTCATAAACTCTCAAATGTGCCCTTAGGCACAAAAAGGTTGGGAACCACTGGTCTAACTGATTACTGAAACCTTTTAAAAATAGAGGCCTTATGCCTCACATAGGAGTGAAAAGGGGAAAAAGAAGAAATTAATTAAAGTTGGAATGAGAGGATGGACTAATGCAATGTGAACACAACACAGCATGAGAAGGGAATTTTGCTTACCAAGTAATGTCATGGATAAACACCAGTTCTTCAAAGTGATGCAGGAGGAGTCTGGCAGTCTTTGTGTGTTGGTTAATTTGGAAAAGTCAGTGAGTCATGTTAGTTTGAAAGAAATATAAAGATATTTAATAAATAAAGGGTTTCCATGATAAAATTCACACTAATTTCAATGTGAAGTTGAAATGATGCTTGATTTAAAAATGAAATATGTTACAAAAACAGAAACTGTTTTGAGTGCCTGACTTCAGTGCACTACAGTTTTATCATGAAGTGTATATTTAGTAGGTGGACCAGGGACATTACAAGAACTCTTTGGGCCACCGGCATACTTGGAAAAGTGTTTTGTGTACTTGCCATTTTAATATAATATGCAAATGCAATATCAGAAAATGAATCTCATTTAAAATACTGTTACAATGTACTATGATGGATATATTTTGAAATACAAGTATAGATAATTTATTAATAAAGTGATCATTATTTATGTACATATTATGATAATACCATTGCTTTTAACAGAGCACAGGTCGCATATGTTGTCTCAGACTGTACAAATTCTATAATCATGTATATTGTGATTGTCATCTTGATTAGCAACACCAGTTTATTTCATTAAAATTATGGATTTATAAATATTAAGGACAGCAGTGTGGAAACAAAATGCAAAATATACAGTTTATAAAACTGAGGTTAGGTCAAATCTCATGGGGCCACATCGTTGGAGATTACAAAGGTAATGTGTCATACCACCACATTTCAAATGGAACCGGTAGTATCAATACCCCTGTAAAGGCATTAAATAGCTGTTTTTTCTTTCTTTCACATTTTGACCTGAAATAATTATGAATGATATCATTAAAATCAATATTTTAAAAAATGTGATTTTCAGTTTACAAATCTTGTACATGTGCACAAATCTTGTAGAATTATTATATTAGTCTGTGGTTTTGGGGTAAATGCAGATGATTCATAAACAACAGAAAATAAATGAGGAAGTTTACGTATATGCTGTGTTTGTTTATAATGTCGTTTCAAGTGTAGAATCTAAATTTTTGTGGCTTTCATGGTAACTTCTATTCAGTTTATTTGATATCTGGACAAGCAACCTATTTTGTGCTTTGATTTTCATTCCATGAGGTTCAACACAGGACATTTTTCATTGAAGTTTACCCAATCGTAACTGTTCAATATGCATTTCAGCAAGGGAATGCTGGATTGATTTGTTTAGACGAAATGTAAAGTGATTAAAACCAATGTCACGTCAGACTTTCACATGAGTAGAAAGTTTCTCAGCAGTTCCATTCAAAAGTACAATCACTTTACATTCATACACTTTCAAAAGTGGAGATGTTTCTTTGCATTATCATTTGTGTAGTTCGTAAATCTGAGCTTTCAGTGCTGACAAGAAGGTAATTGTATTCTGAGATATTGCACTGTTTAGTCCGGTAGAAATTGACTGACATTTCAGAAGCACAACTCTGAAACATCTGTCAATTTCTACCGGATCGCTGTATCCTAAAAGACCACCATTTTCAGGTTTCTTAAATTGATTTGTAGCTAACGTTATGTCTTAAGAAAGGGGCAGGAGAAGGAGGATAGGTAAAGGAACTTGGATGGTAAGTAGTGCTCCTGACTGACCGTCAGAATGTTGTTACAGACAGTAGTTTTACAATGAATGTGGATAGATGGCAGCAGAATTACATTATATCGTAGCTACATCCGTTGGCAACTTTTTAGGTAGTAGGATTTGAGGTTGTGTTATCGTTTTGTATGTTGGGCAGTCTGTGCGAAATATGTTAAGTGTGTTTGCATTTCATTTTATGATGATTCTATTAACTGCTTGCATATTGGTCAATGCAGAACATTGCTGTGAGGTTTGTAAATTTAGGCAAAACCCGGGTGCACTTTGAACAGGTTCACAGATGGAGTTAGTATGGCTGTGGGGATTATTCTGTGCGATTATTCGTAGTCCACCAGTGACGGTTGTGTGGTTTTAGAGACTAACAGTCTTTAATGTCAGCTCAGTGTGTTTAGTTGTGCTTGTGCCTGTAGAATTTAGGGATTGGGTATTTGTGAATTTCGGATCGTATTTTGTAGATTGGAATAGTCGAAAAAGCAGTTGGTTATATAAATCTTCATATTTTCTTATTCTGAGTAGCTATTTTCTTGCCTTTGTATACGCCATTAAGTAGGCCCAAGGCAAGAAGGGGTTGTAATTTAAATGGACAGTTTGCGCTGAGGATACTGTTCTTGATATAAACGCAAAGATAGCGATTATGTTTCGTCATCAGAATAAATAGCAAAAGAAAATACAAGTCCTTAGAAAATGTGGCCAAGTTCAGTAATAAATCAATACTTCGCGAAGAAATGGAGCGACAGTAACAAATCAGAATTTAATTCATGAAGAAATTAAGAGCAGAATAAATTTCGGTAAGACTTTCCACCATTCGGTTCAGATTCTTTTGCATTCCTACTGCTAGAAAACTTGAACATTTTATGGACATTTATTTTAGGCGTTTTTTACGACAGTTTTTAACTTTGTCTGTCACTTAGGTTAAAACATGGATTATGAGTGAGAATGGGATACTGATGAGAATGTTTGGAGCTAAGTGAAAAGAAATTGTTGGAGGAGGAGGAGGTAGTTGAGGTATGTATAATACATAACAGGGTTTTGCTAAATCTGAAGGGATGACTTGGAAGTCCTAGGCATAGATGGGAGAGTATTAAAATGGAAATTAAAGAAATAGGATGCAGGGTATTAATTGAATTCCTGTGACTCAGGATAGGGTGCATTTGTGGGCTTTTATGAAAACTAATGAACTTTTTACATTACAGAAAGTAGAATTTCTCCAGTAACTAAGCATCTTTTAGGTTCATGAGAAGAGCTCTGCTGGTTGTGATTAGTTAAATTACTTTTTATGTGTAAACCATACTACATTTTAAGAATTACAGATTGCAATAAAAGTTAAATTGTGTGAACTCTGCAGATTTTCAGTGGCTGTGATGGTTGTACGACAAGTTCGTGTTTCAGTGATTGTGTAATCTGCTTTATTAAGTGAGTGTGATAGGTTGTTACAAATGTTTAAACTTTATGCAGGGCTCAATTTGAACTAGTGAATTTTCTGCTGCATCAACAAGGAATACCATGTCTACAACAGCAGGAGATGAAGACTCAAGTGTTCGAGTGGCTGTCAGGTTGGTTCATCAGCTTTTTGTTAATTTTAATCTGGATTACATGGATGATGGATATTGGGTGTTGTGGTCCAGGTACTGTTGCAGTTGCAAGAAATGACTGTACAGTACCTGAAACTCGAAGGTTTACTGGCTGCAAAAGAAGAAGGGGAGCACATGCTTAGAGAACATATTCAGGAGCTAGAGGAGGCTCTGTGCACTGTGAAAATGGACTCGGAACAAATGAATCAGGATAGTTGTGAACTAACTCTGAAAGTTGCCAAGGCAACGAATTTGTTTAAGAAGCTGAAGTATGAAAAAGATGAACTTTCTGAAAAATATAAACATTTACAAGCAGAGAGGAATCAGTTAGCATCAGAGAAGAAGATGACTGAAGAGAAACTCAAAGACGTGGCCTCTCAGTTACATAAGTTAAAAACAAGCTGTAGTGTAGATGAGAATGTATTGGCGTCTAGTGGATCAGAATTGCCTCCTGCCACAGAGACACGTGCTGGTGTTGTAGTGACTCCATTGGAGTGTGCTAGTGTGACTGAATCCATTGTCAGCAGTGGTCAAGATGTTACAAGCAGTTTTGACAATACTGAAGTTGTAAATTACAGTGAAGATGGAGATCAGATTTCTGATAGTGGGCCATTGAAAAGACGGAAAAGAAGTACTATGAATGTGCCAGAACCTGTTTCATCATTCTGTTCATCAAAATTGTTAGAAAAGTTAATTGTTTTTGAAAGAGAGAAAATAGAATTAGCAAATCAACTTGAAACTTTGGAGTCAAAATTTCAGGAGAAGGAACTTCAGGAACTCCTATATATTGAAGAAAGCAGTGTGGCCAAGTTGCACTGTAAGGAGCTTGAGGATAAATTATTGCAATTAGAGAAGGTTAGAATAGAGAGGGATACTATTCTTGAAGAAAAAAGTTACCTTGAATCAAAGGTTGTTGACCTGGAACATGAAAATACAACATTTCGTAATTTGCAGACAACACTAAATACTGAACTAGCAAAGGAAAAAATTGCAACTGAAGACAGATTGCAGCTTGTAAAACAAAGGCTTGAAAACGTTATTGATGAGAAAAATTGTACTGCAATAGAAAATTTATTTCTTGATCTTGGAAATAAAGCAAAAGAGGTTGTATTTTTGAAGGAGAAAATGAGGTCACAAGAACAAACTTTACAGTTGTTAAATGAGAAAATACTAATTTTAGAGAAGTCTAAAGGAGAATATGCAAAGAAAATTAATTTGTACCATGAAGAATTGGCTAGGGTCCGTTCTGAACTTGAAGAATCATGGAAACAGCATAATGCTACCAAAGAAGAACTAGGAGCTTGTAGGAAGCAACTTGCTGTGCTATGCATGCAGAAGGAGCAGTGTGAGTCTAGCAGGAGCCGACTGTTGCAGATGAAGACGGGTCACACTGAAATCACTCCTGTCTGTAGTGAGTCACTTTTCATTTCATTTCAAATGCAGAGTTACAGATGAATGTTTGATCAGATAGTGAAGTAAATGGAAATGAATATGAAGACAAAGAGCTTATAATTATTGAAGCCAAGGACTTTACTGTGGTTTGTTTGATCTCATCTGTTCATTATTGGGTGATGTAGTAGACTTCTTTATGAGTGTTTCAGAGAACTTGACAATTACCATTTTCAAGAACTGATTGACAGATTGCTTTATTGATATTTTTTTAGTAAGATGTGTATCTGTGTCCTTTTTAATTTTAACTTGTAATTTAAATATTAATGTATTAATTTCCAGCATCATCACAGGAGGAATTGCACAGTATGTTAAAAGAACTTGAAATTGAAGTTGAAACTCTGAAAAGTTCCCTGGAGGATGAGAAAAATCATAATGAGAAACTTACTTTGGAACTGGAAATGGTTCAGAAGAGTGATAGTGCAGCAGTTCATTCGGGAGTGACAGATGTTAACAGCAATGCCAGTAGTGACAGTGGCATGCTTGAATTACAACATAAGCTGGAACTCATTCTCCGGAGCAACACAGAGTTGGTTGCTGAGAAAGAGTCTCTTCTTGACAAACTTAAGAATCAACAACAGTATGTTGGAATGTTGCAGGTATATTTTATAAAAGAAAATGAATGCCCTTGACTCCCTCCTGCAGTACAGAATTTGTTCTGAAATATGGCCATATAGTACAGATTTCTTATGTGGAAACTCATTGTTCTGATTTGAGTTCTATTCATTTCTTAGTGTTGTGTAGAAACTTCATCTGTAATATTTGTAATTTGTATACATCTGTTAGTTTTGTTTGTATGCCCAAAATAGGTAAGCATTATTAATCTAATTTTTTCACATAATTCAGCGGGCTGGAGGATATGAGCAGGTAGAAAGTTGGATGTCAAATCTGGACAAGCAGCAGAGTGACTTGATGGCTGAATTGCGAGCATATCGAGAACAGCACACAAGCCTGGCAGAACTTGTGGGTTCCACAGGAGTTTTACAGGAAACATTATACAGGCAGAAACATGAATTATTGCAAAAGTTTGAGGTGGGTTAATACATAAATCAAACTTTAATGCTTTTAATTTGGATTTAAACATCTTGATCACATGTTTTACTTTTGCATATTTGTTATTTCTTAAGAAGACCGGTGCATTTTCTGTGAAGCTTTGGTAACACTTCACAGAGCATCTAGGTTAGTAGTGTAGAACAATTTGAGTCTGTATTTCATCATCTCTATCATATTTAATTCTTATAGTGCCTGCATCAGTTACATTTGTGTAAAATGTAGAATTGTATAAAAATCTGTGGTGTTCTTGAAGACTGGTCTTGATGTGACAACTACATTTAAGTCATAGTTATCTTTGTTTTTGAAATAAGGGTGTTCACCTATTCTTAAGCTAACCACAAATGAAAGGTTTTGTCAGTTCCTCCAGGTGAATGTTTCGAAATGGACCACATCTATTTTGGTGTGGCCTTTTTCCCTTCATGATACATAAAAAACCTTCTCATTTCTTAAGCTGTAAATAAACTTGTCATCTTACTGAGATATGGGGAAGAGGAGACAGACACCTGTGGATTCTTCTTCTTCTTCTTCTTCTTCTTCTTAGTATTATACCAAGGTCAAAACTCTGGCTGTTGGACATGGCATGTGGGGGCAGAGCTGGTCTGGAAGTGATTAAAAGATAGGGGAAATAAACCTGTTGGGATTTTGACCCTGGCCATCCAGCCTGTAGCCAGTTCCTTTAACATTTTTTGCATACTACATTGTGCTTGAATATGAATACGTTTAATTTTGAATTAGGAGATGAATGTGATCAAGATAATGTTGGAAAATGAGAGAGTAGAACTGAAGAGTGCACAGCTCAAGATACAGATGATGGAACATCAAATGCTAGAAAAAGATAACATTTTCCAGGTAAGTTGATTATTGCGTTTGTTAATTAACTGACTCTGCGGTAGTAGTATGTGAAGATTTGACACCATCCTCCGTCAAGGAGTTAGGTGACTCATTGCCCATTCCAGACTTATTCATCGCACAGCCTCTTGAAAATTCTTCTTGGGTTCTTAATCTATGTAGTTTGTAATATTTTAATAGTTTTGGAAGTCTGTCTGTTTGCTTTCTGTTAGCATGCTGAATTCAGTAAGTAAATAAACAAAGTTCCGAAGACCCTGCTTAGTATGTTTCTCTATATTGCAATTTGGTGTGTTATCTTAGGAGCTAACACGCCAGAAACGCTTGTTGGAGCAGGATCTTCATGAGATTGAGGACCGACTACGTGACCAAGAAGACCGACTACAGACACAGAAGTTGGCATTGGAGGCTGAGATACGTGACCGTGATTTGCGTATCCGGCACTGGCAACTGGAACTCAGGGCCAAGCAAGTGTGTAGTTCAAAATTCCATTTTTTGTTTATTTAACAATGCTGTCAGTGGCTGAGACTATATACCATCAGATGTTAGGTTGATTAATAAATTAGAAAGGATATGCAAGGAGGTGGTCATGACCTGGTTTAGGGTACTGTACTGGAAGTAGAACTGCAGAAAATATATTTCAAGATACCTAGTCTCTAGGTAAAGATTTAAACCAGGTACTTCATTAGTATTAAGCAGGAGTGCTGATGACTTAGCCTCCTTGCTCAGTAGTACTGAGCAATGTAGAGGGATATTTTTACAGCCGGAGTTCCACTGCTCTTCTTTTATCAGCTAGCATTCGGTAAGCAGAAACATGAGGTCCTCTCAAGGACCTCTGAAACTGCTGATCATTAAATTGTAAGAGTACTTTGTAATTCAGATGGGAGAACAAAGTTCTCAGGACCTTGCCTGTTTGCAGTTTCGTTGCATTAATTTATTTGTCATAGGTTGAAGTAAGCTCTGCAAGGACTCTGGAAGGCTTTGATCAGCAGTCAGACCAATCCACAGTTGAGAGTGATAACACTGGTGAACAGGAGAGGTTAGAGTTGATGCGTTCCCAACTGGAAGAGGTGCACAAGCAAGCTGTAGCTCGCCTTAAACTTTATTTGGAGGAGCAGTTTACTATACGTGAGACAGAACTGCAGAAGAATTTCATGTCAGAAGTGCATACACTTAAGCAGCAGCACACAGAACAGGTAAATGCAGCTATGTCTGTGCCATGACACATATATACTTTGGTATTTACTAATAGGTACACAATATACAAGACTGCCATATTTATGTGATGTCAGATGCAAGACATGCGTGTATTTTGAAACATGATTTCAGGAGAAATTAATCTTGGTTGTGCTGTACACAGATTTCAACCAGAAAAGTATGTGTTTTCCTGTGTGGTCATACTTGAGGATGAGGGTGTGAGTGGGGTATGTGTGTTAATTTACAACTCCTTGGCTGGATGTCATGGTAAATTACTGAACTCAGTTTTAGTTTTATTGTAAGAATACTTTCTTTTTGTAACCTCACTTATGAAAACCAGGGACAAAGTCATATTTACTAATACATAACTATTTAAGAGAGAAGTCTAAAGTACTCAGTTTTGAAAAATGGAATTTGAATTTGGTGAGGTATGGCACTGAATGGCATGCTGCCTATTCCACCATCACAGATGAAATAAATTATGCAATTTGGATTTTCTGTAGCTCTTAATGGAGTCAGTATTTTGTACTAATATGGGATTATAAGTAGGTTTCCCAATTAAGTTGTATTTTTTTTAGAATATCTATATTGGTCTCTTTGAGGTGTCTGTACATTATTTTACCTCATATACTATATACTGAATCTGAATTTCAGGTCTCAGGGTTAGGTGTTTCGTAGTTTTCTATGCCCTGTTCTCATGTCACTGTCTAAGAACGCAGAACTCCAGTAAATAGCGGGCCTTGTATTTGACATATGTAATATTAGAAATCTTACTGTGATAATGATTATTAATTTATATGAATTTGAGGTATTTTTATAGTTCTCCGTAATAATGACGTGTGGTTGTGTATGTAGTAGCTATAAAAAGAACTGAATTCTGAAACTGCCATTGTAATATCAGGTTCCTATGTAGTTACTGATGTATTTCTGAGGTTTCTTTAACGGATCCATTCCATTGTGTGATGCATTTTTGCTTACAAGTTGTCTCTCCATCCTTGAGAAGCAGGTTCCTATTATGATGGTCTGTCATGGCATTTGACATTGACTTTTGACCAGAGAGTTTTACACTTATTTATTTATACAACTAGAACTGATAAAGTATTGTATATGTTGTAACTAGGGTTGCCTGCATTGAGAAAAATTAGAATTACGAAAAATGTTCTGATGTTTATAAAACGATATTTTATTTCTGTACTATTAATATTTACTTGTTATTTCTTGACTGTGACAGCAGTCTCATAGCCTGTAAAGTCATTGAGGTTTTGCAGTAACAGTTTCCAAAAATGATATATGAGGTGCCCATGTAGTGTGAAATATTGTGGTTCAAATAACTGAAGACGAAGTGGAATGAACAATGAACTGTGTGTAGTATTTTCTCTGCAGCAGTAATTCTACTTGATATATAGTCCTATATTTGAGAAAAGTGTTTATTTTTTGGACATTTTCCCCATGATATTCTTACCTTAGAGTCATTCACCATTTTATGGCAAGTGTATGTGAGCAACTTTTTTTACAAGTGGTTGGCAAGCAGAGAAGATACACTCTGCCATCTCCTTACAAAGTACACTTAGTATTAAAACTTTGACTTGAAGGTTAATGTCAGAAGTGATTGATCTCTTGGAGGCTATTTTACATGTTTGAAACATGATTACTGTTAACTCTTTCATCTCCAGTATTTTCAGTAATACTCTGCTGGAAAATGTTGGTGTTAAAAAGTCACAATACCCAATATTTTTTTACAAGGTAAAGAAAATTAACTTTTGTAAATGTTAAGATGTTGGTTAATAGATGTACCTGACTTCACAGATGCAGTATTAATGTTAAGAAATTTGTTTTTAATCAGGCAGACATGTTTCAAATGATATTTCATATTACTTCTGATATGTTTGAGACTTATTTTAAATGCAAGTTTTCTAAAACATAGCTTCGAGTTTTAATTTAAGTTAGTCATAAGTTGTCTATGGTTTGCTGTGCTTGATCCTAGTGTTATTCTTTGAGACTTTCCAATTGTTTCTTCCATGAGCTCTGGAAATGGCATATGAGTTTTATTTCAGGAAAGGGGTTAGAATTCATAATTCCTGCTTAATTTAAAATAATTGATTATATATTATTATGCATTTATTGGTTTGTATCAAAAGTGCATGCCATAGGCTTGCTTTAAGAGAGATAAAAGAAGGGGTATTTGTAAGGGTTGGAATCATGTGTAATTTTTTTTAGAACAGTATTTATGTAGTTTAATTTACTTTTTACAGTAGTTTGATTCTGACAGTAAAGATACTCAGATTAATTTTAACTGTATGAGATGACATGGAACATAAAACCATATATTTAGTGAACTCATGCATTATTTTCGATTTGTAACTTATACATTCTGTGCTGTGTCAGAATAAGGTTATACATGGTAACTGTACATTTTTACTGTTAAGGTCAATGTTTAATGTAAAGTGTAGTCTGGGTCAGAACTGTTGCCAGCTTAAATTTTTAATTTACAGATAATCCATCTATCTTTTAAGCCTTGGCATAGGTTGGTGCTAATATTGTAGGATTTGAGGTTTTCACAGTAATGTGAATATAGATGGTGATATCTTGGTTATTGTGCTATGTTGCATTTTGGCTGTGTGCTGGAATTTCTGAGGAACATGTTCCTCCACCTTCAGGACAGAACTTAGCCCTAAAGATGGAGGCACAATGTTCCTTCAAAATGATGGCACAGCTAAAGTGCTACATGGCACAGCAACCCAGAAGTCCACCACGGCTTGGGCTAATGTTGTGTAATTCATTTTGTTTTCTGCTTTTCACAATTTGTTTAAGGCACTTTTATGGCTCAGGCTTAAAGACTGATTTTGTAAATAATTATACATATTGGGAATAAACATTTTTTTATTTAAAAATTGATTGGTTTTATGTATTTTTATAAAAGAAGCTGTGCTCTTCTGGCCCAGACTGTCAGATTGTGAGCATTCTACTGAGCCTTGTTCGGTTACCATAATTATAGATACAGAATCCTGCCTGAGGGTGATTCACATTGGTCAAGGTTTATTAGAAACCTGGCCATAGCGTATCATTTGCATGTAAGGACCATGAAGTCTAATGACTCTTCAGTTTATTACAAGATGTTAAACATTTTCTATACAGTGCATACCTCTCATCTTCCTGTTTTCATTTAATGGGCCACAGGGGATGCTGGACACTGAAGTACAGCTGACAGTGTATGATACCTTTTAAGTGCAGACTGCAGAATACTGCAGGAAAGACATCAGGATTTGGTAACTCAATGGAATGCATGTCTCAAGGCATGTGTTATCAGTATAATTTGGCCAAACAGAACTCTAGGAATCACTCTCTGGCAGGTTTTTGTTGAACTTCCTCTATACTTGCAGTATGTTTAGTGTATATAGATATAGTATTTAGAAATTCTCCATGAACACACAAAAATGGGAATGAGTCAGAAGAAGAAAATTAAGAAATTTTTTGCATTTTATTGCTTCATCTTTTCTGTTTTTACAAAATTACTTAGTTCCCTAAACGGTTGCTGCAGCTATATATATGATCTGTTTGGTATTTGTATAGGCTGTTGGTCTTATGGCAGTAATGTTATGATGCATAGTGCAATAGACCACAGAGTAAGTACATGACCAGTGCACAATTACATTTCTAGACTGATGAATCGGGCAGCAAGCTAATATTTTTACACACTCTGTACCGTATTGTTTCACTTTACTTCACTGAAGAAAACTTTTTTCAGCTCTTGTAGATGCACAGTATGTGATCTGAAGTTTCATTTGAGTTAATGAATTTACTGGCATACGTTTCTAGCTTATGAGTATACAGCAGCAGCTGGATGCAAAGGCAAAAGAGGTGGAGGCACTCCTGAACTCTGAACTGCACAGTCAGCTTGGCATCAGTCAAAATCTAGTCACAAGACTGGAGGCAGAAGGAATGGCTGCAATAAAGGTGATTTTATGATTGTCTATAATAAGTAACACACTGGTACTCAACTTTAATGTTCTCATTAGAATGGCTGTCAGATATTTGAAAAAACCGCTTTGTGTAGCAAATTGCAAAGTTACAGGATGTTCATAATTTTCAAGCATTTAATTTTAATCTGAAAGGTAAAAATAATATTTAAATTGTTTAAGAATAACTGTACCTGTATCGAAGTTCTGAACATTTTTCTTCTCCATTTGCTCTGGCTATGGGAGTATCACCATGCTTTCATTACACACACACACACACACTTAATAAAAGTTTGAATTTGCTATGGATTCAAAAATTGTTGATGGAGTAATCTGAAATTGTGGTTAAAAATGCTGCTTCCAAATGGGAAGGAAGGCTTAATGAGAACACCATTTCAATGCTTGTGTCCTGATATATTAAGTATTGAACCCATGAAATGTGGAATTAAGTCCATATTATTGACAAACATCCAGGTGGCATACTTTTGTTGCAGAATTTTGAGGTGGAAGAAACTCCATTGTCTTCAGTGTAGAGTTTTGCAATTCTATATTGTTATTAATAGATATGGTACTTAGGAGTCTGATGAATGTTCACTTAGGAAGCTATTTTGATGTGTTGTAATGGAACATACAATTGTGTTTTGAACTATACAAATTACAAAATGCTGTCAACATAATACTTTCATATTTATATGCACTTTGATTTAGCACCTTCCATTTTGTGTTTGTGTATTTGTGCTAGTCACCTGAGTGGTATTTACAGTTTTATGGTGGTATATGTTGTTGTGTATTGAACTGTTCAGATTGAAGTAATTAATGCTGTTTGAGTGGAATGTGGGAGTGCTGTGTTGAGAGCATTTATTCGTTTGTAATCCCTGACATGAATTCTTGATGCTTTAATTTATCTACTTGTGTGGAAAGTGCAGTAAGAATGTCATTGATTCTTTTAACAGGAAAAGCAAAGAAATGAACTGGATAATATGAAGAACAACTTTGATGAGCATCATACTGAAATATACAGTGTGTTGAAACAGAAGTTTGATAAGTTTGCTGAACAACAGATTGCCATAGCCTTGAAAGTTATCCAGGTATGTAATCTTTCTATCTTTTCTGAGACTAATATTTTATACTTTGAAGATACGTGTAAAATAATGTTTTTCATTCATTATCTTTTGAAAGCATGAACATGAGTCAGTCCACCAACAGAGAGTTTCCAACCTCATCATGAAACATACAGAAGAACTGAAAGTTTTGCAAGCAAAATTGGAAAGTCAGAGGCAGGAGGAACTCCTGCTGCTTCGCCAGGTAATGTAACTGTGATCAAGTTTCTCATATTGTTAGTTATAAAAGAATTCTCATACTCTATCTCTGATACTGTTACCTACATGATTGTATCTCAATGTCTTCCTTATCATGATGTAGTGTACCTAATTTTGTCTGAGCAGTATACCCTTACTGCAGTCAAGTAGATTGAGTTCATATTTTGTGGTGTTTTTGTATGTTGTATACATTTCTAATCATACACACAAGCTTCTTACCTTCCTTTAGGAATAGTTTTAGCCTGAATTAAGTAACAAATTATTGTAATAAATGTTGTTGTTAATATGATCTGGAAGTATCCACGTGGTGGAAATATATATTATTTTCTTATTTGTTTCAGGATTTAAATAAAAAGCACAATGATGAACTGAATGAGGTAACAAAAGGGTTAAAATTAGAAATTTCATTGCTCAAACGACCACATGATGGCAAGTCGAGTCGAAGCAGTGTGCACCAGTTGAAACAAGAAATGTGCATGGAATACACATCAACTCTTAAGGTTAGATTTCTTAGGTTTTTCAAATTAAAGAACCAGACTTAAGGAAAATGTGAGCGAGTAGGGATCTGATTTAGCAATTATGGACTACTGTTAAAAACTCAGGTCTGTATTGTTGTATTCTGATTTTGGCTTTCACAGACTTGGTCTGTTTCTTATTTCACAGATGATTGAATATATAAAGTATTTTTCTTATAGGTTAAAATCAATTTGTCAGCTGTAATGTAGGTTATGCAGAAGAAATTAGGTCATCTGTGACATGTTTCAGGGATGGGTTCAAACCTGGTACAGTGATTGTCAGGAACAACTGGAGGCTCTGAACAGGCAAATTTATGAGGTGTGGCAGCAAGAGGAGTCACAATGTCAGCAGTCAGATGCTGATGGTCCAGGAAAAATATCTGTAACTCATATTGACATTAGGAGGCTCCTTGAGGGCAAAGAACAACTACTTGCACAGGCAGAAGGTAAATTTGGGTTTCTTATCTATTTTCTGTGTTGCTGTTGCTCTTCAAAATTTGGTTATCACTGCACTGTACAAGTGACTGTGAAAATTAGGAATAATGTGACCAAACTGCTTTGTCTCTGATACATTAATGTGTTTTTTTGCTCATAAATGTTTAATGCTTGATTACTTAGTTGTTACTGTACCTGAACACACTGATGCCCAGGTAACTGGAGAACTAGTTTTGTGCCGAGTCCAGTCGACAGAGCGAAGAACACATATATTTTAATAAATTATAATTCAACTAATGATTGTTTAGAATCTGCTGTGTTGATGAAAGATGCATTTGTCCATCATTAGTGATTTATGTCAGAAATTATAAATTTTACTGCTTGCTATTTGTCAGTAACTCTTCATTTGCTGTAGACATATTTTGACTGTGTATTTATTTTTTGTTAATAGATTCTCATCTTACAGCAAAATAAAGTAACTAACTGAAGCTGTGTAGTGCCTGGAGTCAACTTAGACCTGCATTCAAATCTAATTTGTTTAAAAGACAAGAGGGTGCAGCATTTTTAAAATAAATTCTTTGTGATATTACATATCCCTCAGATTTTAGTATTTATTTATCTTTGAATGGGTCATATATTATTAAAGGTTTGTGGGTTACCCTGTTAAAATCTTGGCTAGGTAGCTGACTCCTGACATGTTTTTATGATTTCCCTGTTTCTTTGTGTGGTTGTTAAGATAATAGCTTGCCTTGAAATAGACCACAGTTACTCCAACAAATAAATTGTTACCTACTGTCTGTTTATGACTATGCCTCCATTTTATTTGATGCTGTGCAGTTGAAATTGTATCATTGAATAGCCTAGGAATCAGTTTGTTACTTGTATTTGCATCTTGTTTCTCTGTAAGCAGTTTTACACACAGAAGTGGCAAAGCGTCACATGGGAGCATTGCATAGTCTGCAAACTCAGTTAGATGCTGAACATTCCAAGCTTGTAGAGAAAGTTGAACACATGAAAAGAACTGTCCAAGAAGGAACAACAATAGCAAGTCTACAAGATCAGATAAGCAAATTGACTGCAGAGAAGGAAGAGCTCCAAGACAAACACAAGTAGGTCTCTAATGTGAATGAACATCTTGCATACTTTTGCAGCAGAGAAAGGAAGTAATGTTTTTTAGTATGTTTTGCTTATTTTATCTGTGGCAGCTTTACCTTTAATTTTGCTTTTGCATATTCAAAGCTTCTGTGCTGCTGTATAGCATGATTTATAACTACAGCTTCATGCATTGCTGTTTGTATATATATTTATTTTTGTAATGTTTTATGCTGGCATGAAGAACTGCCATATTTATTTGCACAATTCTTGCCTTAGCTATCATGCTTGTACTGTGAAAGAAAAGATAGGCAATAGAAGCACTGTGAAATGCATATACACCAGTCAGCATAAAATCTCACAGTAGCAGTTACTTTTTTTAAAACTGATTTTTCATATCTTGTTTTCTATATGCAACTGCTGATTAATAACATCATCCGGGCTGTGAGCTGTATCAGTTCATAAAAAATTGATATTTCAGGATTTAAATGATAGGAAAGCAACCTGTTGTGTGTTATAGAATTAATGGTACTTTGTATTGTAATCGACAGTGAAAAGTACTATTATTATTTCAGGATTTGATGACATCATATCCTGATGATGGGGAATGTCAGTTTTTAACAAATTGATTCAGCTGATAGCCCAGAAAGATTTTATTAATGTTAGTTTCTGTGAAAGCTTCAGATCATACTGTTGCTGATTATTACTTTATAATAAATAATTTCAGAACCAGAATCTAATTTGTGTTTAAAGTCATAACAAAACAAAACTATGATTATTTACTTTTTAACCATTTCATTTTGGGTTGGCTGAAATTTCAATACTTTTATGAAAATTGTCATTACTTCAATACTTTCTGAAGGTAAAATATGTAATATGCTGTATGTAAGTCAGAATTTCCAAATAGTGTTTTGAACAGGATGGTGGCTGGGTATCAGTATTGGAGACCTAAGCATAGATTGGGGATAATATTAAAATTGATGAGGTGAACAGAATGTACAGGTGTGGATTAGGTTTGACTGACTTCAGATATGGTCCAGTGACAGGCATTTGTGAATGCTGTAATGAGTCTTTTGGTTCCACAAAAACAGGGATTTTTTTTATCAGTTTAATAACTATCAGTTTTTCTATAAAGACCCTATGACATTGACTTAGATGACAGTGGATATTTTTAGTACATTGACCAATTATAGTCATTCCTTAAGAAATGAAAATATGACAGAGAGAAAGAGTATTTACCATAATGAGCCAGCTGAGTAAATTCTTCCTGTACCAAGCAGCTTGAAAGCATAGTATTTTGTGTGACTTAAATTCAGGGGATTTGTATCTCAGACGGCATTGATTGAATGGGCTGAAATTATTTATTGATTTTACTTAGTTGTTCCAGGCAAACTTTTTACTTATTATTTGATGTTAGCCTTGGTCCTTTTCAGTTCATCATGTATAATCGTAATAATATCTTTTGATGCTAAATAATGTTAGCATTGTTAAATATCCTATGGACCAGAATTGTATAATTTGCTTCATTATTCAACATTGAATGAATTCAGGTAATGAAGTCAAATAGTTTTGGTGTTATGAAATAGCACATAGCCACATTGGAACATATTGAAAACTGCCATGATAAATGCATGGATTGTGTAAGTAAGTACAATAGTGTATGAATACAGAATATGGTTTTGTTTTGCATTAGACCATCTGATATTACATGAAGTAGTTTGATATTTGCACCTCTCACTACATGTAGACTGGCTGTGGACTTGCTATCCCATGAGCACAGTGTCGAAGTGGCAAAGTTGCGTGATCTCATAGCAAATGTGAAATGTGGCAGCATTTCTGGCCTCACAGAATTGCGTCAGGAAATGGAGGCTAAACATGCCAAGGAAATGGAAGAACTACGTCAGTACTTTGAACAGAAATGTGCCGATGTTGAGAAACAGTAAGTTTGTGCCTGTTATTTTTATGTCTGATTGTCAGACATGGTAGTTTGTATTGTTGGTGCATTTTGAAGTATGTGTAAAAGTATGCATTTTTGTTGCATTTTTATGTGTGTTCTTAGGAATGAATATTTTGATTTTTAAATGTATTGATAAGACCTAGCTCTAATGTACCTATTTAAATTTCCTGTTTTCTCTTTTGTTCAGTATGTGCAAGTTAAGTACATAAAAAACTATTATGATTCCCTTTTTTGATTAATAATCATTGTATATTCCCATTGTTATATTTTGTTTGTGAAATAGGAGAACTAATTTTCTTGTTCTTCCATAAAATCCATTTGTCCTCAAGTTTATTGTAGCATATGAAACACCCTCTTCTACACAAAATACTCACATGTTAGGCACATTGGTAATGTTTTATATTGAATACTCTAATAAAAGCATTCCTTTTCTGTGTAATTTGACTTCATCAATATTACAGTCTGCATTTGCATTATTATTTATTAGAATCAAGTACACACAAAGAAATGGAAAGTTGAAATTTGATATAGAATTATACTTGCTAGGATTTGAGGTTATCATGGTGGTGAGTATGAAGATGGCTGTCTTCTGGGTTATAGTGTTGTGTAGTCTGGTAGAAGTTTACCAGCATTTCAGAGATCCTTGCTGCCTCCATTATCAGGGAAATCTTGTACAAAGCAATGTGGCACTACAACCCAGAAGACAGCCATATTTGAGAACCACTTGTCTAGGAGGTTCTGTAAAGGAATGTTACTTTGTAACTAACCAGTCAGCTAATTGAATGAAGTACCTAACTAACTAACTAACTGATGGAAAAGGGAAAACTTTGGATATCAGTAGATATTCAAGTGATTAAGACATTCCTTATTACAGAACTTGCAAGGTTTGTCCCTTTCAACATAACAGTCCACAGCTGCACCTTATCCTGAGAGCCATTTCAGTCAATTTACTACCTTGTGACCCATGTCCCTAAGGTCCATTTTTATGTTGATTTAACTGCACTTGTGTCTCCCAAGTGGTATTTACATGAAAGTTGCTAAACAACATGCTTTTTAAATTTTATGAATTAAAAATGAACTAATACTATCATCATCTGTGGCTGAGATTGTCTTTTCTCACTTTCCCCATTTAATTGAATCATAATAAAGTACTGCATTCAGCTATACACTTAACACATGCAATTTTCAACTGGTGATTATTTTTATATATTTCTGCTTCTTCATTATAAATATACACTATTGAATAGAATTTTATTAACAGGCATTTGTTCTCTGTTGTACTAATCTTTGTGGTAGGCTTTAATGATGACTATAATTTGATTGCATTTTATTTATTTATGTTTCCAGACAGACTATTTAACCTAACTTTTTAATACCATCATTGTCATTATGCATTGATATTTTAGTTAGGTTAGGTTGTCTTATGATAAACTTCCCAACATTCTTCTCTCTCCTTCTGTGAGCATTCTTTTTGTATCTGTGTTCACTCTTTCCTTATCCCCAGATTTCTCAATTTCATCCTTGGTCTTCCCAGTGGTCATATATTTAGCTGTCAAAGGAATCTGTCATCCATGTGTAGCATACATGCTGGTGGCAACAAACTTTATTTGTTTTAATCTTAACAAACTTCTTATGCTACTGATAGTTTTTCTGCTCTTTTTTTGATAACATTTATTTTGTATCATCTTCCTGGATTAGCCTTACTCTGTTATTGTTTCAGCTATAATTTTAAGATTTTAACCTAAAATATTTAAAGTATGATGTTGATGTTTATGAAATGTGTTTGGAATACATGAATCTTCCATTCTTTCTAGTTGTTCCCGCGAAGTCCTGTAATAGTTTCTAAAATTGTACTGCAACTGATTGATTATATCCTAGTTTGATGCCAGCAGAAACCTTAGAATAGTTTAAAAACCCTGCCTGGCACGTGTTTTTGTTTCCAGATGTCTGTTTCATCATACCACAAGATATGCTAACACTGATTTGTGTTTCAGTTATTCGGAGGAAGTGTTTAGTCAGCATAGCCGGAAACTTTCTGGGAGTAGCTCAGGCTTGGAAAATGAAGAACTTGTGTCTGACATGTACTATACTGGGGGAGATCACGGTCAGCGTCTGACAGCTCTCACACACATCTGTGACTCTTACAGTGTGGAGCCAAGTTTCAAGTAAGACTTCATTTATTTATTTGTGCAGCATAATGATTACGTATCAGTAGGGGAGTTCTTGGCCAGCTGAATAACAGTGAACTGTTAGAGGAAGTCCATGTGTCATGGTATTTTAGACATTTATAGCAGTTTTCTCAAAATGACTCATTGTGTCAAACAAGTGTATATGAATTAAAATTTCTTTCTCACTGAATCTGAATCACTGATTTTGTAATTATTTCAAAAAGTTTTAGAAATTATTTCTGGCCGTTAAGTGAAGTGGTAGATGTGATCAGGTTAAAGTATCCTACTTGATTTCAAATGTGGATCATTGTAAGTGGCAGTTAACATTTCCTGAGATTTAAAATTTTTATCTGTAAAGTTTAATACTCTCAGCCAGAATTGAATGTTTTCACATGTACAGGTTAGCTTTGACATTAGATGTTATTTCTCATACTTTTTATTTAAATTGTATCAGTCACCACTACACTGACATAGTTAGCAAAGTTTTCAATTTTTGAACTGTCTGCACATCCCTAATAATGCTGAAATCAAAGGTCATAGGAAATTACTGACATTTTTTAATTTGTGGCATTTTGTTACCGAACATCATGGTCATGTCGTTAGCACTCCTACTTCATATTCAAGATGTTCCAGGTTCAAATCTCAGCTTGGACATCACTTATACTGATTGAGGTTTTTTGTGGTTTTCCTCAGTCCCTCCAGGCAAATTCTGGTACAGTGCCTTTAATTAGGTCATGACCACTTCCTTCAATGCCCTTTCCAATTCATTATTCAGTATTTATTTAATGCTGTATAGTCTGAGATACTGAAAGTGTCATTAATAAATTAGAAGTAAATAAAGTAGACATGTAGACATTTTGTTTTAAAGTGTAGCTACAGGTACAGGATAGAAAATATGGAATCTTCTGCCCAGGTAGGCAGGTGTTATGAATAATTATCAGATTTTCAATTTATATAATTTATTATTTTAAATATTTCTAGGGATTTGGAAGAACATTATCGAATAGACTTTGAAAAACGTCTTGTTGAATATCGAGATCAGTTGGAGTCAGTCAAGCTGGAAATGGAAGTTAAGTACCAGAATGAGATGGAAGTGTTGAGGGAGGAGTATGAGTCAAAGGTAGAAGACCTAGTAAGGGATTTATCTAATACTCATAAAACAGAAATCCAGAATATAGAATTAAAACATGCAAAAGAGATCCAGAATCTGAAAGAAAAGTTACAGTTGGAGTCTGCCAAGGAGTTGAGTAATGTCCATCTAGAATGCACAAATGAAATACAAAAAGTTCAGAAAGAAATGGCAGATGAGCACAGAAAGGAACTGGGAAGAATGAAGGACATGTTTGAAAAAGAGTTAAAAAGGCAGATAGAAAGTCTCACATACAACATGAAACAAGAGGAAGAAGACCATGTTGCAGCCATGCAGTCTGAACTTTTGAATAAACATGTTAAACATATTCAGAAACTTGAGGATTCAATTGCTGATCATGTTGATAAAATCGGAAGAACAAATACTGATGTGATTCTTCAAAAGGTGAGGTTAAGTTATGATAACACACATGATTGTGCTCCTGTGGTTGTAGTTAATTTCGTTATAAAGCTTCAAAGTAGGATATTTGATGAACAAAAGAGAATACACGTAGCCACCAGCAGTGAGTTTACTATGATGTGTGTGTGTGTGTGTGCATGCGCATATGAAAGTATGAAATGCACTATTTTGCTGGCTGAGTTACCAAGATTGCACATTTACTTTTACTTATCAAAGGTCCTTATGTGATTCTTATAGTTCTGTGGTAATAAGAAATTAAATGAGGAATTACTACAGTAACATTTTTTAATTCCAAATTAAATTAACAGCATTTTATTTGTATTCAACTGATAACAAAAGTTTTGTCTATTGTTTTAAAAATTGCCCTTCATTAAAAGAATATGCAATAATAAAAATGTATAAATTGGGGATCTGTTGTCTGCCCTTTTCTTCTTCTTCTTCTTCTTATTTCTTTACTGTTTTGTGTGTTTTATTATTATGAGATTGTTGATGGCTTCTTATTTAGGTTAATGTGGTACAGAAAGTTCAAATGGATGTAAAACAACAATGTGAG
This sequence comes from Zootermopsis nevadensis, assembly GCF_977971745.1. Lineage (NCBI taxonomy): Eukaryota > Metazoa > Arthropoda > Insecta > Blattodea > Termopsidae > Zootermopsis > Zootermopsis nevadensis. The sequence continues at coordinate 798,211 of NW_028259177.1, forward strand.
GAAGAGTACAAGAATAAGTTAACTGAATTGAGAAGTCATATGCAAGAGAAGTATGCCAAAGAACTGGAGGCAACTATTGAAGCTGAAAGAAAATTAATGACAGAACAATTTGATGAACTTACAGCTATATTGAAGAAAAGTGCAGAAGAAGAACAGGTTTGTTTAACCTTCACTCCTGTGCAAAACAAAATTTTCCCATACATCAGATGTAAATTCTATATGATAGATGTTTTTTAATTTACTTCATTTCAGACTGGGTTGAAACTTTATAACAGAATGAACCCACTTTGTTGCAATAATTTATAGCATTCATACATTATAATTCCATTGGACTGTTCAAACCATAGAGAGGACTGTAGTGATTGTTTGAGAGATAGCTAAAAACTGTTGGAAAGTTTGAGAGAGTGTTTTAAACCTGGACACTGTCTGTTGTTCTGGTAAAAGGAAGAGATGCTTTCTCTGCGGGGCTCATTTGATAAACTGATAAAGCTAGTTCTTATCATAAGGCTCTGTAGCTTTATCCAGTGGAACTTTTCTTGGCTCTTATCTTTCTACCTGAAGTTTGAGAAAAACCCAGCCTTCAAAACATTATGTCTTTGTTATTTGGAGAGTTGAAAAGGTTAAAAGAAAATACAAACCTTTAGAACCATATAACCATGCAGTTGCTTCAGCATAATTAAATAACACACAAACCATTTATTTTTGATAGGACCGATACATGTTAATGAAAGAAATATTATAATTTTCAGGATAAATTTATGACAAATCAGAAGGAAATGATGTCAGATTTTGTAAGGCAACATCAACAGGATGTTCAAGCATTGAAAATACAACATGAAGCATCTATTCAAGCAGTTCAGGAAGAATGTCAAAGATTATGGGAAGTTCAAATTCAGCAGCTGAAAGATAAACATAAACAAGAGATTGGAGCTTTACAAGAGGAAATTGCAAGGTTCATACAAGAGAAGAATACATGTCGTGTTCAAGTGATGAATGTAGCAACATCAGCAGTGTCTGCAGATGAAACTTATGGCACTGCAGACTTAGACTCCGCAGCTGCCAGAGAAATGACAACACTGCACACTATTCAGCACTTACAATATAAAATCAAAGATAAGGTACAGCTTTTGAATCTTTATTAAAAATTGTTTGTTCTTCAAATCAGGTTTCTGTGGCCAGTGAAGATGATATAACTGAGGACAATCTGGAATGTGACGACAGGGTATTGAGTTTAGTTGTTGCTGTTGCTGTCATAAAGTAATATAAAAGAATTAGAATAAATATTAGATTATGTAATGTGAGCTTTTCTTTGTGCCAGAAAGATTTTTAGTTCCTACCCATTTTAAATTTGTAGAATGTGTAGTTACAAATGTTTTACAGAATGCTGGAAGATAAATAGCAATGTCAACCCAGTTGTTGCAAATAATTATTGAATTTTTAAATATATAAGATTAAGAACAGCATGGTTTCAAGTGCCACATTCAGACATTTTATGGAACATAATTTTGTCACATACATTTGTAGTGATTCTTATCAAGTGGTATTTAAAAAAGTGAACATCTTGCACTCTGTATACAACTCACGTAGTCCTCTGTCTTTCACTCATGCCTTTCATGTGTTGCCTGTGTATAACATTTTGTTCACTGTACCTAGTGTTTTGTGTTATAATGATTGCTAATTTGTTTATATATGTTCTTGATGAATAACTAATCTAATAACTTACTTTTAAATTACATGTTTTATAGCTAGTTGTGCTTAGAAATAGTGAATTGTGAATTAAAACGTTTCTGTTCAAATTTTAATTCATTATAAAATTGAGTTGAAAGCTACACAACCGGGATTGTTGATAATTTCTTGTGATATTACAGGGAGACAAAATTCTGAGTTAGTTAAATTGACAGAACGTGTATTGCTTTTGTGCTGGATTGCAGTAGCACGGTGGCATTTTGACTGTAGTTCATGTTTCAGTGCCTTCAATAATTTGATTATCCGTCAAGCATTCCTTCATGTGTTTTGTCATTTTTCACTAATTTGCTTATATTATGTTGATCATGTTACACAATTCTGTTTATAAAATAAGAGCTCCAGTTGCAATCATAAGTCATAGGTCATAGTCTTAAGCCCATACCTATATTGGTAATCACATACAAAGTGAAAGCCCAAGAAATTTTAATAGTCTGTGTGGTACTGCATAATATAAAAATCCTGTTTGCAAGTAAAATGTGTACATAATTAAACTAGGTAAATATTTGGTTTAAATTTTCATGTTTGAAATCGATGTAATTATTATTTGATATTCATTGAAATACTGAACAATCAGTTTATGTTTGTATGAATGAAGAGCCTTTGGACAGAACTGAAATTTGATAGGTATGCATGTGTGGTGGGACTTAGGTTGATGTGTTATGTGTGTCACTAGAGTGATTAACTGTTTGACCATATGTGTGCCACTGTAGGATGCTAAGTTTGCTAGCGCCATTGCAGAAATGAAGGAAATGCATGAAAGTGAATTGGACCAGGTGAGAGCCCTCTGTGAGAGACGACTGCATGATGAAGTTGAACAAGCAAAGCATGACATTTCTAGATCTCTGGAAGAGCAAATACAGGTACTTCCTGTTGTCTCTCTCTTTTGGTGTTGGTCATGGTGCAATTACATAGCTGATTTCAGGTGTGGACAGCTCTTAACCCTCCCAGTGCCAGCATTCTGAGACCCTACAGGCTAAAAAAATAATTATATGAATTTATTAAAATGCAAGTTTAAATGTAATATGCTTCCTTTGATTGCAGTGAAATATTCATATATTTATTTGTTTGCATACAAGTGACATAAGATGCAAATCTGATGAAAAGTTAGGATTATGCTTCTGCCTCTGATGGTTGAATGGACCTTTGTTATGCCACGTTTATATTGCATAACATCATTCAAATTTCTCCATGCAGGTGCACAATATTTGTGTTTATGTAAATAGAAATAAAGAGTGGAAATTATTATGTAACTTTTTCCTGTTATGTTTTCTTTAAAAGTTTTAATTTGTTCATATATTTATTTAAAAATACTCTCTTTCCTTGAAATACAGAGTATTAATTAAATAGTCCTGGTTTACCATGGCCCTAAATTTTATGGCAAATTTTCTTCTGACACCACAAGTTTGATAGTTACACTTCTTCTCACTACACATTTACATCTTTGTCTTTAACTTTATGAGTCTCATGACACATTGAAGTGAGTAATGGTATTGGAGATTATTTGTATCAACAACTGATAGCACCCCTTAGATAGTTTCAAGTGAACTTTGATCTGAAACACTTAGCATCAGCCCTGTGTTTCATTATGGTGTACATTATACCTTCAGTAAATGTATTCTTTTCTTTCATCTTTATAATTCAATATAGCACAAAAATACTTAGAGACTATTCATTTTATATAATTTGATATTTTGTGACTCACTTGTTTCAATAATTGCAGTTCTAACAGCTGAAGGGTCAGGAATCTGGGTGTTATTCCATCCATCAGTGAATTCTTCAGATTTACATATTATTGAAGTTTTAAGTATCTTTTTCATACTGTGTAATTTTTATTGGATAAGTGGAAAACATTGCATTTATCAACAACTGGACAAATTTTGCCAATTTTTTGCATGCATGTTCCTTGTCTCTTTGGATAATAATCCATAGTAGTCAGTACACTGCTACTGCTTTAACAGTTAAAATCAGATTTCAGTTAACATACTTTAGATACCAAGTAAATGATGAAAAATGTTTTTAATGTCTGTGCAGAATTAACATCTCTTGGATAATTTTGGTGTGTAATTACTTTAGAACTTGTTCTTCAATTTTTTCTCACATTGCTTTATTAGTATTCAACATTTATTGCAGAATTTTTTATTGTTTTTAATATTAAAACACTGATCATTGGAACTTTTGGTCAGTATTTTATGTAGCTTGGCAATTATATCCATAATGAGTTTGCTTTGGAAATTAATATCTTTGATTGTGTATTTACATCTGTGAAAATATAGAACAGTTTGAAGTAGCATGAAATTTCATCATTGATATAAGCAAACAATTAAGATATTCAGAGCAAAAGTAGCTGGTGCTTCTGAGCAATAAATCTCTTTTGTAGCGTGGAAAAGGTTAAAGTATGCTTTTAATGAACATGTTTTTGCTTGTCCTGTTGCTGTATTTGTGCTTGCTTGGTTTGATAATTTGCGCAACCAATAGCAGAAAGAAATTAAAATTGACATATTAATACTGTGTATCATGTTCCTATTTAGGCCCTTCTGTCAAATGACTGTAAGGATACTCCTCGCCCAAAAGAATTAATTGAGCTTGAGGAGAAATTTGCAATTCATTATAAACAAGAGATTGTTATCCTGAAAGAACAGCATGCTAAAGAAGTGGCACAATTAAAGGCTGATTATGAAACAGAGTTGCAGTCTCTGACAAAGAAGTTCAGTGAGGACATTGCAGTGCTGGAGGGACAGATGGCTGCTGAAACAACAAAGCATGAGGTACAGGTGAGATACCATTGTTTGCAGCATGTTGTTATACTTACATGTGGCAGAGCTTGTACTGAATTATTGTGTTCCAGAATTCTTACTGTGGTGCATTTATCTCTTAAAAACTTGTTCACACTGACCTTTCCATACATTTTTTCATAAAGATTGTTTCATTGTTTGCACATGTACTTATTTACTGCTTGTATTTTTTTTACATATATTTTTATATTTTTTGACAATATAAAGCTGTGGTGAAGATGCTACATCTATCACAATTATAGCAATTTTTTCATTGTATTCGTATATGTACTTTTCTTTAACCTGTTAATGAAATGTAAACTTATTTTTAAAAACGGTCTTACATGCAATTGTGCATCCACTGTTATTTTAGCTTGGTGCACTATAACTGTTATGTAACATGAATTTTTAAAACAGGAGATGGCACTACTAACACAGAAGGTTGAATTCGACTTTACTAACAAAACCACTTTCATAGACAGTATGGTACAGGAATTGCAGTCGTTGAAGTTTCAGATCATTCAGGTGTGTTTTCTGATAATTTTGTCTGTGATTCTCCTGTATTACTTCCATTGAATCAACTCTTTCTTGTACTTTGTGTTGACTTTTAGCTTGTGACATAGCTCTAGCAGTAAAGTGAATGGCTGCAGACTGAACAGCCAGGGTTTGATTCCTGACAGGGCAGGCACTCTCTCTTTGCCATCATGTTCTGATTGGTTCTTATTGGCTGTGTTGCCTTCTTAGCCTCATATTAAATTTGTCCCCCATACTTTACACACAGAGCTAAAGTAACTGGAATGTGAGGCTGACTTCTTACCTCTATCTCTTCAGAAGTTTAGAATGCATGGAGATTCCCCCCCCCCCTCTTTGGTCCTTCATCTTTATTGAGTGCTGCTTGTATAAATAAACAGTTTTTACTTAGTATTTAACATAATACTGAACTACTTTATGTAAGATTTGAAGCTGTTATGGCGACAGTGTAATGAAGCTGTCTTGGGTGATCAGTCATGTGAAGGTGGCGTTGTAATCGGACATTTCAGGGACTGTCTCTACCACCATAATCAGAGTTTATGTGGTGAGTGGTATGACTGCATGTGTATTTATACCTACAGCTGGCTATCAGAGCTCTGTCTCCTCGTTTGTAAATGGGTCAGTGTCAGAGTCAGGCAGTCAGTCATCCCTGCCCTAACCAAGTTCATGTACAGTTGGTCATCCCATTACTCCATTCTCACATGGCTGATTGTCCAAGAAGAATCCATTGTTATATTACCTGAATTACATTTTATTAACTTTTCACTGCTGTGTAGGACAGCAGTTTTCTACCGAGAACTTACAAGTTCTCTTATGTGAACAATGCCACTGCAGAAGGATCCCTCCAGACCTTTTCCTGGTATGATTGAATCCTGTTGACATATTCCACTTCTTATTTCCTTGTGATCCATTTTAATGTTATTTTCCCTTCTATGTCTTGTTTCCCAACTAGAGATTTAAATATTAAGGTGAATACCATTAATAAATTAGAGACTATACATTTCTAAATTTATCTTTTAATCATGTGTTATATTTCAGTTGGAGAAGTGTAAGATTGCAATGCAAATTAAGCTGGAAGGTAGCTCAGATCAGGGAACTGAGAATGTTATCTCGATCCTCCATGCAGATCTGGAGCAGTTGATCAAGGAAAGGTATGTTTGGTCGAAGTTATTTGTTGTCATATCTTCATAAGATAGTGTTTATTGCTGATAATGTGGTATTACTGATTTATTTACAAACATATTTGTATAATATGAAGGAAAACATATTGGGTTAAATTAACAGTTAGATGCATGTAGCTTGTATTGCTAAATTAAGTTAGGAAGATAGGTTAGTCTATTTTGAGGTAGTTTAGTTTATGTAATGCTTTTTATTAGTCTTATTATGCATTGAGCTGAGAATTGTCACAATTGTGTGGTATGGTGCGTTGTAATCCATACTTTTCTTAACATTTTAAGGTTACTTAATATTTTCTTTCCTAAAATGTTAGTAGCTTGTGGGACATGTATTCCCAGTAATAAACAATTTTTCTTTAATTGTCTAGCATGGTAAGATTTTTTTGAATTTAACGGTTCTGAACCCAGAAGATGGAAGGGTCCAAGAAAATTAATATTTGTACTTATGACTACATACCATTGTTAGAAATATTAAGTTAATGTGAAATTTGCTGCATAAATTTAAAAGTACAATGTATGTACTGGCACATATAAACTTCAACACATTTTTTCAAACCTGTATTATTGTACTTGATTGTAAAAATGTGTCATAGTATTTCATATGCTTCTCACCAGTTTACAGGTTGCTACTATCATTATTTTTTTTAATTATAAACTAAATTTGTACTTTGTTGATAATTCATACTGCAATGTATAATTTATTCACAGAGATAATCTAAAGAAAATGACTGTCACTTTGAGGTGCTTGTTGGGGGAACTGGTTGCATATTTTACTGTTTGTGAAGATGAGCTGAATAGTACTCTTATTGGAGAATTGCTGAGGGTTGAGCCAGAAGAATTTAAAAATAGCATGGAATTGAGAAAGAACATATCTGAAGTGAATGGTCATGCATTTTCATCTGTTACTGAAAGTATGTACAATGAATGTGGTAATAACACAGAAGCAAAACGTAGCAGTAATAGCGTTAAGAATTTAGAGACCTTCTCATTAGAATCCACTGTAACAAGCCCACAAGAGAATGACATATCAGTGGTACAAGATCAAGTCACTTGTGATGAGGTCTCAATAGCATCACACCATCTTGATCAGTCTCTTGTACCTATCAGACAAAGTAGCAGTTCAGCCCATGTAACTCATAGGGTTCATTTTGCTCCTGATGCTTCAAGTATCAACAGCCTTATTGATGAAGACAACTTGTTAGATTGCATAGAGGGAAACAAAGATCTGTCCATGAATTTCCGATCAGAACTTGACAGCTGCTTGAAAAGATTGAAAGCTGAAGCAATTGCTGTCCTTGGGCTCTCAGGCACTTTGCCTAAAACTGTTCAAATTACACGAGATGCAGTAATGTTGTTGGAGGAGAAGGTGAACATTCTGACCAACCAACTGGCTATGGAGGTAAAAGAAAAGGATGAGCTTATGATGCAGCTGGAAAATTCTCAGAGAAAGGAAAGAGAGCGTGCTGTCCTACAGGATCATCTAAAAAGCCTGGAAACTATGCAGGAAGTCCTGGAGTCAGATTTGAAAGCAGCAAGGACGCGGGTCACAGAATTGGAATCTGAACTTGGAAAGATGGAGGATGTTACAGAAGGATTTGGTGAAAGCATTCAACCTAGTCTTACACGAAGGCTTCACAACATGGCTGAGTTGCAAGATAAAGGTGGGTGACATCTTGCTTTTATCTTTAGCTACAATACCCGAGAGGATCAATTTAGCACAAAAAGCATTCACGTTAATTCAGAGTTGTGAATAGAAGCATTGCTTCCAATTAATTATTCATTACCTGTCCTGTCATTCAGTGCTATGTTGTCTGAGCTACTAAATGTATCATGAAATAAACTGCAAAAGAAGACAGGCATTCTTTCAAGTTTAAAAGTTTAAAATATTTTTCTTTGAATTAAATTACTATTTTTTGATTTTCTCTTATGTGTGATGTTATTTATAACTTAAGTGAATCTGTAAGTGAATGTACTCAAGCATTGTAATTAAAAACCATATCATAATTAGTTAAACATGTATATCAGCACAAGAAGGATATTATCATATTTCTTCAATTTTAAGATGCCATTGATTGTAAGATTTAGTAATTGGTTCCTTAGACACTGTCAAATGCAAGACGTGTTCTGATTTCGTATATTTTAAAATTGTGAATTGGCTTTTGAAATGCTGTATGTCAGTCCAGACAGTGGACAGCAATCCAAAAAAAATTCTCCAATTACTATACTGTGTTGTGTATCAACAAGTTGTTACAAAACTTTATAGAATGAAAAAAAATTATGTTTGTAGCTCGATCTGTCCTAAGTAAGAGGACAGCTGGTGATCACAAGTCCCCACATCTCCAGCTGATCGAAGAATTGTGCCAGGAAGGTGACCGTCTGTCAGAAGAAGCTCGTAAGAAACATGATGATTTAAAGCAACAGGCAAGTACTTTTTTAACTTTTCCAATAAGAACTGTTGCTGTGAATAATGTTAGTTAGTAGATGTGGTCTGTCTAATGACAGAAGCATTTTTTGTGAATATATGTGAAATGCCATTGTGGTTTATCTTTTAAGAGATTATACCTTCCTACCAACCCCAGATTTTATTTTAGTCAGCACAATTTGACAAATTGTTTAGAGAAAGGATAACAGAATATTGGGAAGTATCATTAGTAATTTGAGTACATTTTGGTATCTTTGTTTCTCTGCCAGGTCTCATTAGACACTCCTCCCTAGATTCACAAGGTTTTCTGTCAAGAGGTAAATAATTTTGGAGATAATATTGACACATCTTCACTTTGTGAGGTGGCATGTTGTGTTTTGCTGTTTGGATTTACAGCTGTTGTGTGTGGCTGCTTAGCTGAGAATATGTCGGTGTTGGTCTGGCATGAAAGAAATAATCTTTTGTCAGACATATCACTGAATATTAATAACATGAGGTTCTGAAGGGAGGCAAAAGTAAAATGCATATATGTTTCTTTTAGCTTTGATATTATGTAGCACTACCCGCATCATCAAGGGTTACAACACTGGCTCACATGCTAGTTATGGGCCTCTGATATTAAAGGCAGTTTTTTCCTCTGAAATGTTGGCATGTTCATACAAGTCCACATGGCATTACAACCCAGAAGACTGCCATCAGTATATTCACTATGCTGTCTTACATGCTGTTATTTTAGTTGACATTGGGAGGGATTGTCAACATTTTGCCCACATCTGCCACAAATCTGTCCAACATTTCTGTACGTGTTGTGTTTTGTGCAGGTTGAGGCTGCAGATAAGCAGCTGCGAGCCACACGCCTCTTCCTGGAGGAGCAGGCAGCTGAACGAGAACAGGAGAGAGATGACTTCTTGCGGGAAATTGCCAAGCTGCAGGAGCAGATTCATGAACGAGATCATGACCATAATGAACGTGAGCGCCTGACTAAAGAGGTTGGTTTTTTATTTTTTAGTTTGCTTTGAGTGGTTATGACTAGGATTAAAAGGAATACAGCCTGAAAAATTAACTAGTTAAAGACTCTAATACGGAATTACATGTAATAATTTGTTGGCAAATGAACAAAAATAGCAGAACAACCGTTATAGAAGTTGTCTTATCTTTTAAGTACACCAGAAATGCATCTAAAAAGTGTAACAAATGTAGAGCTGTTTGCACAATATTGCTGTTTAGATTGCAAATTTAGTGTTAGAAATATCTCCAGTACATTGCTGGTTTGATATTTTTGTGTATGCACAGAGTAATCCTGTAATTTGATTAAGAATAAATTATAGGTATCATAACTTAATTTACTTGAAAGAAACTGCTTATTAGAGTCACCATACCTGTTTGTCCTGCATTCTATAGATATCAGAGATATTTTTTACATGTAGGACCAGCATAAATATGTTTATTGCGTGTTGACCTATGTGAAATGGAAATTATGCTAGAAGTAATGCCTTTTAAAGTGAACTCTTTGGTCAGTTGCAGAATAATTCGTCTTAATTGTGGGACTTGGAACTACATAGGCAAATTGTATAAGATGTTAAATGTCTTGCTGCAAGTGTTTGTCTTTCAATTGTAAGTGCCTTGGGGACTTCAGAGAAAGAACTTGAATATTTATGTCCACTTTAGCATGAAGACTTATTTGCCCCTTTATTTCATTACTGTCCTTTTCCTAACTCTGCATTTTATCAGCATACCATATATTTCTTTCTGTTTTGGTTGAATGTTCAATTAATATGTACAGTACTGATATATTTCCTTGTCTATGAAGATAGTTTGATTTAACATTAATATGGGAACAGTGCCCTATTTATATTGAAATGATTGCTTGCTGGGTGGTTATGCTTTGTAGTTTGAATACATTTAAAATAAGAAGCCTTTGCACTCTGCTGTATTTGCTCATGTAATGAGCATATAAATATTGGTAACTGAAAGTTCTGGAACACTACTCTTTATGTAATTTATACCTGAAGTGAAAACATCTTGAGAGTTTATTGTTTTCATTTATTTAGAATGTAACTGTCACATATATAAGAATATCCATTTTCAACTTCCTGCAATTATATATCTGCCTGATGATTCCTTTCACTGCCAAATTTAATCAGAGTCTACCATTGTCCCCCCCACCTCCAACACTCTTAGCTGTGACTGCAAATCTTATTTATATTCTAGATATACTAATGCTTGAATCATTTTGTATTTTGAAAAGTTTGTCCACATTTCCTGTCACTTTTAAATTGCATCAGATTCAATAAAATGTAGGTTTACATCTTTTTCTGTTATTGTGCACGTTACAAAAAATAAAATAATCCTATTTGTCTATTTAAAAAATCTGATGGCAAACCATTGATGGCTATTACCTGAGGAAATATAAAATTGTATTTGTAGATTATCAGGATTTAAAATGCTACTCCTGTTCCAGTATGTTTTGCATCATGGAACACTAGCATTTACATACTAATTTGAACATTGTCTGATTTGGTGATGGAGTAATTGTTGTTTATCTTTTGTTTTCTTGACCATGCACCCCACCTCCACCCCACCCTTCTCTCTGTCTCTTCTTGAACTGTTTGCTCATGCACAAAGGATGCACTAGAGGGCAGTGAGCAACTCGTCAGAATTCAGACAGTGAGTTTCTCATCATGTTCTTATAACTAACACCGCTATAACAAGTGTTTGAATCTACTCTGTGCTATCTTTGCTGTTTAGGGGTGGCCAGTGTTTGGTTTGATAAGATGTTTGTGAATCTGTTTTGCGGTTTGTGGTAACAGCATGTGCTGAGATTATTGAGAGTTTCAGAAAGTTGAATGGGAATCAGAATAATATATGTATGCTTTACATAAGTTGCTTGAACAGGAACTTTGATGATATTGTATATTATAATTTTGAAAATAGATGTTACTGAAGGTGACTGTCTTCTGGGATGTTACACCATGCAGTATGGTAGAAATTGACTAATGTTTCAGATGCAATAAGAGCCTCTGAAACATTTGTCAGTTTCTACCAGACTTCATGGGACAACATCCCAGAAGACAGTCATCTTCATACTTGCTGCATTGAGAATCTGAAATTTCACCTAGATGTTACTGGTTGAGAACATTGTATTATTGTTTGTATAAGAAACAGAAGAAAACACTGTGCAATGAATGAAAGAAAAGAGAATTAACTACCACACTTTAGTAGTCTGAAACTGTATCATTTTGAATCTGTGTTACTAGCACAAACTTGCACAGTGTATATAAATGATTTGGCAATTTCACACTTCACACATAAAATTACTTGTCATTTTTATGTGCAGACAGTTTACCAGAACTACCTTCTCTTGGCAATTTTGTATGAGCTGAAATAACATTTAATACTTAAATATAACTAGATTTTGGTGGGAAAACTAGTTGGAAAACACTCACTTGTAAGATCAAAAAATAAGATGGGAGGATAACATTAAGATGAATATACAGAGAAATGAGAATTAATTATTATAATATATATTTGTTTTAAATGTACTGGTACTTTATATTTAGTGTTTTACATAGGCAAAGTACCAAACTTGAAATACTGAAATTATTTGTAGATCTATTAGTACAGATGTGGCATCTCTGTTTCTCCACTTAGTTGTTTTCCCACAGAAAATAACCATAGGATTCCCTGTGTTTATTTTAATTCATTTTCTTCTTTTTGGAACTGTCTAAATATGAATATTTAGATGATCTTAGTAAAGTAAAAGGAAAATAAATTTCTTGGTAATCGAGTAAATTAGTTGATAGTTTATATAGGAAGTCCAAAATCTTGTTAATATTTTGTGTGGGATACATTTTAAATAACCATTGATTTTATGTGTATTCCCTCATAATATTTTGTTGGCCATCCTGTAACAAGCTACAGAGTGTACGAAAACTCTTGCTGCATGAGTATGTCAGAAAAACACAGGTTATTGGCCATGTTGAAGCTTTTTGTTAGTTGTTACTGTTCAACACAAGCCAGTAACTTGTATTATAGTTTTGCTTGATGCGAATAACATGCATGTAATGCTTTTAGAATTATAAACACTTTATTTTTATGGGAGTACTATATTGATGTTGTTATGTTTAAACATTTAGACACACTGGGTATTTTCGTCAGGTGCTGAATAGAGTAGTTGAAAATTATACATGTCATTTCATCTCAAGCCCTAGAGAACGGGCATAGTTCATACTGTCACATATAACAGTTATGGCCCCATAATTGAATAAAAGTGTGCTGTAAAATGTATTTATTACTGTTTATAGAACAGCTTCAGAATGGCTTGTTTTGTTAAAGATGTAAAATTGTATGTATTGATGAAATCAGAATTCTTTTAAATTACACACAAACAAATGAAAACTCTTCATAACTTTGAGTGATAAGAAGTATGCTGCTTTGACGACTTTAAGTAAATTGTCATATAAAAGAATTATGACTCCTTGTCAGGGGTTTGTCTTATCTTGTCATCTGTTGCCAGTAAGGACACCTGTTTTATTAAACCTTACCAACAGAAATCTTTGCACAACTATGATACCACCATCTGACAATTTCTTGTTCTTCAGAGTTCAGGATGAGTATACACTGTTTTTCACTATATATATATATATACTCTTCAGAAAAATTTAATATTCACTGTAGTCAGTTTTAACTTGATTCTGACTAGTCTATTTCTGATTATATGTTTTATTGCTGGATGAAAAGGTAAATTTAAAATAAGCATGGAAAAGTTGACAGTGGAACCACGGTTCCGGAGAATCTGACGTAAATATGTCTCTGTAATGTAATGTAATGAAATGTAATAATTCTTATATAAGATATGTATTGTGATATTCTAAAACGTTTTTACCAGCACAAAATTATCTAATCCACGATGCACTTCTACAAGCAATTCACAGCTCAGCTCTTTTCGTAGTAACGAAAGCTGATTGTTGACGGCAGTAATGTAACACAACAATGCCGAGTAAACAGATGACACAACAATTAGTTTCTTAGGTAACATAACAATGCACGCAGGAGTTCATATAAAAGATGACCATTGTTGTCGGTCCATATTTATACATTGTTGATATGGATCTCACACAACTTCGTTACACATCTTCGTTACGCTTTTTTGCCGAATGACACTTCCGCATAGACATATTTATGTCAAAAACGTTTTCTAGATTGAAGAATTTTGACAAACTTGCACACTTTATTGTCAGGAAGTTTTGATTATGCAGTTGGGGGATAGAAGCAGGAATTATATATATATAATTGAAGAGTCATAAGCAGTATTGTAGTTGCACTGTAATGATGGAAATTAATTTCATTAGTAAACAGAATTTTTTCATAATGCATTAACATACCTTGCTATCTTCGTGCATCAGCAAAGTGTTTATTATTAAAAGTAATTCTGTATTGAAACTATCAATTTTGGTGATATTTATAAGTGATAATTTCTGCAACTCAAGCATTGTGGCATTGAACTTGGCAGGGGCATCATAACAACTCAAGCACTCATTCAATCACGGGATCTTGTATTGCAATGAATGAATTTGTTAATGTGTGTCTCATGTGCGTTATGATGTAATGTTTTGACAGGTGGAGTCACTAGAATTGCAAGTAAAGGAGGCAGCAGCTCTTCAGAAAGACTTTGATATCAAGAGAGAAGAATTAGAAACAGAATTGAAAGCTGCTGTTGACAAGGTACTGCCATAAGGGAACACCAATGGACATGAACATTTCTCTGTTTTATGCAGGCTTCTCTTTAATTCAGAATCTGAGACTTTCTTTCATTCTTTAATCATTCTGCACATATTTTGTCAGAAATCATGTTTAATTCTTTCCAGTTTGTGACAGGAATGTTTTCATGGATAAAACCTAGGAAGCAGAATTTGGAAAAAAAAATGACAGAGGTATGCTGTGTGATGTGAAATTGGTTGTGTGACTAATCAGACCTTGATAGGTTTTGAGGTTTTAATTGCACTACAACCCAGAAGGCAGCCATCTTCCAATTAGACCTTATTTCCATGATGCCATCAAGGCATTGGTGGATCATCGGAAAATATATTGAGAAAAACAATGCGACTGTTGAGAAGTAATGTGAATCAGTTTTACTGTAAAACAGTACACTCATTTTATAGTAAGACAATTGTTTTAATTTGAATTACCCTTGTATATAGTTAATGCAGTACCAGACTGAGTGGCATTGAACTTGGCAGGGGCATCATAACAACTCAAAAATATAAATCTCACTTTTACATTAGGTAATTGAATATTTTATGCTTGTTATTAAATTGTGTATTTCTGTATTATTTATATGAAGTATACTTTCTTTAATATGAACACATACAGATAAATTCTATTTTGACTTTCCTAATCAGCATTCCCCTCGATATATTTAAGTTTACTAAATGTGTTTATGACATTTCCAGGCACCTTGCATCCTGCATATGCAGGGATTTACTGTACTTTTGATTGCAGTGTGATTAGGATAGTGATGAAACATTTGACAATAACACTTAAAGGTTTAAAGAAAAATTGTTTTCTTTATTGTGGCTGTTATTGAGGTGTGAGAGAGTTTATGTAATGTGTCTTGCAGTAATTATTGTAAATTAACTTGTGATGTTATTATAGGTTCTGAAGTCATATGAAACACCATAAAAGATAATTGTATACATTTTTATAGCTTTGTCTATGAGTACATTCTGTGCTGAGATTGAAGCTCCTGTTCTTACAGATCTGGGTGTTGCGAGATATAATTGGTGAACTGGAGAGTCAGGTTGAGACAAAGACGCAACATGAGGCTGCTGTAGAACAGCAGTTGTGTGAGCTGCATGCTATACTGGAACAGCAGAGTAGGACTCATCAGGAACTGGCAGAGGAAGTGAGTGACAACTTTTATGCATTTGTCCATCTGTATATCATCTCCAAAACCACTCAACAAATATTAATGAAATGTGGTGTTTAATTTTTACAGTTAAAGTTGCCCACATAAATTTCAATTTGATTTGTATCAATCCAGTATAATTTCTACTCTACATGAAGCTTGGGTTAAATTTGTAATATTTTTGTTCAAAGTGGTTCATCATATGAAAGAGATTATGACATAGCATAAAATATGGTCTCATTAGGATCTACAATTTTTATTTAAATATGTTTTATATTAGTATTGAATGTAAAGAGAATAGTTTACATCTCTATGTAATGTTGGCTTCACCAACATCAGAATTTATGAATCTTTATAGTGTGATATCTGTAATGATAATTAGCTTTGCAAGAATGAATTTATGTTACCCTATGAAGTGCCACCTATTATTTCAGTTCTGTGATACTGGGAACATATGCATGTACATATTTGCAGAAAAAAATACTGAAAATGGAATTAAATTAACTGAACCTAATCATATGTTTTTCACTGATGTCAATTAGTAGGGTTGCTACCTCCCTATTTGCCCCCCCCCCCTTCAAATCCATGTGTAGACATGTAGACATACTGGTAGTCTATGATGTAAAAGTCTACCTGGTAACATTCTACCAAGGTTGGCTTGTTGAATACTCCTCAAAAGGGCACATTTATTTTGATCTCCATGGAAAGAAGAGTTCTGTCTCAGCAGAATATTTGTATCTTGCTGAGAGCATGGCCAGACAGTTAAAAGGCAGGGGAAGAAGTCAAAACTTTGGGACTATGGATGGTACACTGGTTAAGAGAAGATCATGAACTAGCTGCCTGTTTTATGATTTAACCAAAAATTCAGATATAATGTAATGATCTTGAGGATTAGGGCCTGTGTTACTGTGGATTACTTCCCTAGACAATGTTTCCAGTTTTATAGGGTGCTTTTTTATGCTTATGTACAGTTGAACTCATTGCGATTGGATTCTGGCAAGTCAGAATTGACAGAGCACATCAGCCATCTTGAAGAACAATTGCAGAAACATCGGTTGCATGTCGAGCAGTTTCATTCAAACTCTACAGCCTTGCGGCAGATGAAGGCACAGGTGTGTGACATATTTTATAAAGGAATGTGTTGGTCTGAATTTCATTTGTTTCCCATTAAATTTGTCGCTGATATAGTATATGAGAATTCATGTTGTGGAAGTGCTTGTTGGGTGACCACTGACTGACGTGACTGCTTCATGCATAATTTTGTTTCAGCTGAGGGACTTGGAGGCAGCAGTAGATAAGAAGACCAAGGACCTTGAATCATATCATGCCACTGTGTCCAGTGCCAGCTGCAGTTCTCCTTCTGAAGATGTTTCAATAAGGTGTGGTTCATTTTCTTGATTATTTGTGCATTTCAGGAAGTGTTACTAAATTATGGATAAATCATAGACATTGTTGCCATTGGATAAGAAAGGTCTGAAATGTTTATACCTGTTAATGCAAGATTTCTGATTGAATTGAAGCCACTGTGTAACAAAACAAAATTATTGTCACAGTTAAATTTCTGTACTTTTCTGAGGACTTAATAAGCAAGATTCAGTTGTTATGGGATTTTTTTTCCCCATAAGAGGTAAAGCATGTGGATGGCTTATGTTTAATACGGTGTACCGTGTATGATTATTTCGGAAAGCATTAATTAATTGACATCCTAATGTGCTTCAAATTATTTGAAGGTTTTTAATAAAATAAATATTTAACAAATGCCTATGATAAGGTTTTATTTGAGCATAAAAAATATGTGAAGATTGTATTCAGATGCCAAATTCTACTCTTAATTTACACAAAACCATTTTGAATTTACTGGTTATAATGATTGTTTTTTGGGCAATTTTGTGTTGTTTAAATTATGTAGCATCAAGTGAGATATTGTAGGATGATTGTGAATAGTGACTTGAGAGGTATGTGGAAGGATGTGGTCATGGACTATTGTAAGGTACTGTCCTGGTATTTGACTGGATGGACTAAGGAAAACCGCATTAAACCAGTTGGAATAATTAGTCTTTTGTCTCCGAGATGTGTTGCCACTGACATATCAGACTCATTCTATAGTAATTATAAATTAATGGTGATGAGAAGATGATTATAATGATAATTTACAAGAATCACTATACCATTATGTTGAGGTTATTTTGTGGATTTCTGTTTATAAGCTGTAATTTGTAGAAATTACCTCATCTGTATATGTGCTAATAATTTGTAATTTTTTTAAAATGATACTCAGTTTAAATTTTGATCATTTCACATAGGGAACAACTGGATGCCTTTCGATGTGATACTCCTGAAGAAGCACGCAACACTCAATCTCCTGTTTGTTTGCCACTGGATGAATTACATCGACTGCAAGACAAGCTTCAGCGGCACTCTAGAGCAGAGGAAGTGGCTCTCAAGCGAATACGAGACCTAGAGATGCAGCTTAAGGGAGTCAAGAAGAATGAAGAAGTAATGTGTTCTTGATGCTTTCATTTTTGGGAATAGAGTTGTATTAGTAATTTCCTCTTTATAACTTGTAGACTTGTGGTAGATACAAAATCCCACTGGTGTTATTTGTTCATGAATCAGTAAAGGTAGAGAATGACCTCATAACATGGAAACCTGGTGGAAACATTGATGGATGATTATTAGTTTCATTTTTGAGTTACTGTTGCAGGATGTGGTTGCAGAAAGAGATGCCCTACAGGAATACATGGAAAAACAGCTTCTCAAGATTTCAGCTCTACAGTCACGATTGGATGAACAGCGTCAAAAGACAGACAGCCAGAAGAAAGAAGCAAACTCAGAACTGCAGACAAAAGTCTGTGATCAGGAGAAGGAATTTAGCAGACTCCGTGAGACAATAGAGACCAGGGACCAGGAGGCATGTAATGAAGTAGTCTTATGTATTCAATTAAGAACGTTTCAGGTGTAACCAAACATTGAAGACAAGTGATTAGCACTTTTGCAGATAAAACAGTCAGTTGCAGATCTTACATCTTTTAACTTCTTCCTTTGTGCATCCTGTATATACTCTATTAGAACAATGTTTTTGTTCTGCCATTTCTCAGAGTTTATTATATTTTGTACTAAAAATATGCAAACCATGTTATAAGTGTTATACTTGGTAGAGTCAGTTACTCTGAGGAATTACTTCCAGTGATGACTGATAGTCTGTATTTATCATTAGACCAGTTTCAGCACATGTGTGCTTATGTACAGTCACTGTCAGTTTTAAATAAAATATATTGTGTCCCTGATATCTTTTTCTAGGTAAAGGAGTTGAAAACAACTCTTCAGGAAACCAGAAGAATTATGATGGCACAAGAAAAGGAATGGCATACAAAGGCAAATGAAGAATTAGAAACAATTGAGAAGCTCACAGAGACCTGCAAGAAGCTGAAGGCAGAGAAACGTGTGTTAGAGGTAAAGGGTGCTCTCTTTCTCTGTTATTTAAATAGAACTGGTGGAAGTCATATACATGAAGATGGCTGTCTTCTGGATTGTAGTCTGGTAGAAGTTTACTGATGATTTAGAGGTCCTTGCTGCCTCCATCATCAGAGCAATATGTTCATAATTGAAGATTTACGTCTTCTGGGTTGTTGCGCTGTGTAGTCTGGTTGATATTAACCAACGTTTCAGAGGTCATACTGCCTCCGTCATCAGGGCGATATTCAGACGGAAATCTTCATACTCACCGCTGTGAGAACCTCAAAAGTCATTTACATGTTTGTCTTTCAGTTTCTAAGGAATTAAATAAAATAAGAAGGATGAAAAGTGTTACAGAAGAATTTTCATTTCATGCTTCTTGATTTAACTCCTTAAATACTAAAAACTCTGTTAATGTTAGTCCCACTGGTTGCAACAGTGAGACTGCACTGCTCTTACATCTGAGTTACAGTGTTAGCTGTCATTTTGTAAAAGAAAACGCAAAGTGGAAGGATGACATTCCATGTAAGTATTGGTACTGTTCTGAACACAGCTATTATTTCAACTGATGTTATTATATTTGTATGTGTCATAATTTTAATCTCTTCAGAATTAACTGGATAAACAGATGCAGTTCAGTTACATCATAGACATTACTGCAATAGTCAGCAATTGTTTATTCTTTCTTTAGTACTATTGTGAGATGTAATTTCACCATCTGAAGAACAGAAACAAATTCTTAGTGAGATAAGCGCAATGAGACATATAACTTTGGACAAAAAAATATTTGAGAAAATGTTTGAGGACAAACAAGTGACTTATCCTAAGACAAAATGGACATATGATTGTGGATGTAGAAGAGTGGACTAATTGTTATAGACAAAAACATTTTGATGAAATGTCTTGGAAACATAAGAATTTGGATACCGTGATTTTGGAGCCTTTAGTTCTGCTGCCATGCTTTAAATAAAGTGTTATTCTGTTAGTCATTTATATATTGTTCTTATTCTGCAATTTCTCATTCTCAGAACAATATGAAAGTGGGAGAAACAGGGGTTTTGATTGTGGTAGACTTAAATTTCTGGACATTTTCAGAGGAGCAGTCAGATGGAGCGTATGTTTGGTCCACGAGATGAGATGAGGTTCCACAAATCAAACATTACTGAAGGATTTCTGAGTCTCGATAGAGATGATGTGGTGAGTGCGGTTGTTATTGAGTGTCTTCTTTCTGTCATACAGTTATAGTCTGTTGATTTATGTCTGTGCTTTAAAAGAACAGTGATTATACAGAAAGTTCATTATTTCAATACTGGATAATTAAAATTGTGTATAAATCAAACTTATGAGCAAACCACAAGTCAATTATTTGAGCAGTAGAGTGAAAACTCTATTAACTTAAGAAAAATATATGGTCCAGAAGGTAAAATCTTAAGTGAAGTATAAGGCATAGCAATTCACAAAGTTGAAATGAATATTTCAACAACTCCTTCCGTCAAAATTCCTTTTTACTTCTCATTCATGATTACCCTTGCACACATCTCACCTGCCACAACTTATTCTCTGCAGTTGATACAGCACAACGACATACCTATACATCCATCATCATTTCTAAAACCTGACACCAGAAGAGTGTGAATTCTTTCTTTCATGCCACCCATTTCACATGTGTAATACCAGGGTACCACAAAGTTAGTAAACCCATATGCACACTGAGATTCTGTTTTGTCAACCATATTGAGTCAACTTATTAATGAGAGAAGGTCTGAAGCCTGTAGGGGACAAATTGACATGAACCATTACTGTAACAGTGAACTTAATATAACATTTTAACTTCATTGTTTACTAGTTAACTGTTATTGAACCTTGGGATTGGTACATACAGATTTCAGCATGATTGGAGCAGTAATATTTTTGTTGGTAATAGAGTTTATGTTTTGTTCCAGCTTTATACTAGCCCACGTGAAGTTTTTTCAGGATCAGAAGTAGATCATGATAACAGCTACTTGAAAACAATATTGAACAAGAAGGACTCTGAAATAATGTCACTGAAGAACCAATTGGCCGTAAGCACCTCTGTTATTACAACATTCTCCTTACACTGACTTCATGTGACTCTTCTTCAGATTGAACTTTTTATTTGTTTTTACAGCTTTGATATTTATGTCTGTGACACAGTCGCATGATTTTTTAAAAATAATTCAATCTTAATTTTGAGACATTTTACAGCATTTCAAAATGTGTCCAGAAAGATGAAAGGAAGATGTGATAGTGTGTACTGTGGCACAGTGGGCATACTTATTATATGCAAGGTTTTCTGGAATCATAGGTTACAGGAATATCTTTATCTTTTATGGATATTAAAATCTGAACAAGGAGGACTTGGTGATTAAGTAGAAAAACCTTGTGTTAGGCTTTTTTTTTAAATAAAGATAATGCTGGTATGCCTGACTACTTTGGAAGATCCTATATCATCTTTTTGGTACATATCAGGGTAAGCTGGAGTTGGAGCAGAAGCTGGAGTTAGAGCAGGAGCAAGGTACCAAATTGGAGTTGGAGTTACAAAGAGTTCAGCAGAGAGCAGAAGAGCTTGAATCTTCAGTGGAGAAGGAGAAGCAACTGGGACAGCAGAAGATAGAAATAGAGAAGGGAATAATCCAACAGCTAAAGAGAGAGTTGCTTACTGTAGAGGGACAACAAGACATGTTTTCTCAAAAAATATAACATGCTAATACTCAGATATGTTATGGGAGCAATAATTTTGAACTTTTGTCACAAAAAATAAACTAGTGCACCAGTGTATACCAGTTTAGTCTTCTGAGTTGTAGGGTCGTATATTATTGACGGAAGCGTCCAACATTTCATTTATACCCTGAAATGGGGTGGTCATTTCTTCTGAAATGTCTGAACCTTCTTCCAGTAATGCATAGTGTTCTAAACTTTTATTTTAAAAATGTTATGATGAAAGTGTGGCATGATATAACTATACCCGTGATTCAGAATGTGAATGTGATGCTGGAGCAACATGTGACCGAAAATGCAGAAGTAGCCCTTACACTCTCTCGGCTAACAGGGGAGCGCCAACGCCTACAGGCCCGAATTAAAGATCTGGAAGAGCAGCTCAAGACTGCACATAGGTCACAGGTAAGGACAGGTGGCTTTACTTTGCTCTAATCCTTAATAGCATTTTACATTAGTTATTCTTTAATGACATTAAAATGTTGGATTCTGAACAAATTTATATATAAGTGGAATTTCTGAAGTTTCTGTTATGTGATTAGTAACTACCCGCTTTAGACATAAGAATTTATAAAACATTGTGTCAAAACTTGAGATTTGAAGTTCTCACAGCAGTGAATATGTTGGTGTTTTTCTTCTGGGTTGTGATGCTGTATGGATGCATAGCTGGATACTAGAGTTTCAGAGATAGATAGATGGAAAGAGAGAGAGAGAGAGAGAGAGAGAACACATACACGTGTGCACACACTATTTTGTTGCAAATCTAATCATTTTTTGTGTAAACTGGGTTGACCTGGACCTAGTTTTTGTCCACTGGCATGTGTAGTGTACTTAAATATGTACCTTTGAACCATATCCTGAACAATTTCAGTCCTGTTTGTAACTTCGCAACCTATTGCTCCAAGATATGTTATATTATACTCCTATTGATGCACAAATTTTCCATGTGTGTGTATACATTTTGAACTACTATGATTTTTTATTCCATACACATAAAACTTACAATATCATTAAATAACCTTTGCTTATTTTATTTTATGACACACTTAATGATGCTGTCAGATGCTCATGCTGTATAGCATCTTATAGATGTGTTTTATCTCATTTGAGGTACCCGCTGAAATGGATTCAGTACACATGGAATTTGCTGCAGAGAGAACTTTATGGGCACAGGAGAAAGCTGCACTCAAATTGGCATTGGCTCAAGCTGAAGCTGATGCCATTCATGGTTCTAGAATAGGTGAAGGTGCTGACATCACTGATAGAGTGAGTTTTTCCATGTTCTTACTTTTAAGAGGCTAATGTGTTTTGGCACATGTTTCAAGGTGATGGTTTTTACTGGAAGTATCAGTCTGTTCATTTTTAAATGAAATGCAATTTACCATACATTATGAAGTTATAGTGTAAACACTGTTAAATAAATTCTATAGAATATCTTTTACAAAGTAAAGTAAAGCTGTTCTGCTGTACGCCATGTAGGTGCTTGGGGGGAGTTTTGGACAGTTATGTTATGTTGCATTTTGGATCAAAGAAAGCTTAATTAATATAAGACATGCCTCTGCAGGTGAAACACTTGTTTGGAAAGTATCTACGGTCAGAGAGCTATCGTAAGGCTCTAGTGTGGCAGAAGAGGTATCTTCTAGTTGTTCTTGGTGGGTATCAAGAGTCAGAAGCAATCACTGTAAGTCGCCTGGCTCACCTGTCTGGTGTACAAGAAGCCATGCTTCACCAGCAGCATTCTGTGTCTCAGAAAAAACCAAGGACAAGGTTTAAGTAAGTTTTTTAATTTTTAAGTTAATACTGTCAGTTATTCATCAGACTGATATTATGTCAACTTCTTCCTGAGGCGTTTACATTTTATATGGATTGTCTAACAACCAAGCCTCTCCATCTGTCTCTGCCTTGATACTCTTCGTCCCATGTTTTTCTATCCTGTCTGACATCTTTCCTAATTTGTTCCCAGCTTGATCTCAGCCTCCCTCTTCAGTGTTTTACTTTCATATTCAAGGCCTTCTTTGGGATTCTCTCTTCATTCATTTTTAAAACATGCCCATACTGTAATATGTTAATTTACCTTCCAAAGTTTTTATTTTTAAATGCTTTCTAATTATTTCAATCCTTATTCTTCCTTAGTCTTTTCCATCTGTGCTTGTTAAAAATTTAAGAAGTCATTGCATGGTTGTCATGTTTCAGGACGGCAGCAATAGTCATGATTGCGCTGTCCCGTATGCGTTATTTGGTGCAGCGGTGGCGACTCGGACGTCGGGTAGGAAGCAGTGCTGTGCTGAGTAGAGGTTGTAGTGAGAGTACACTGTCCAGTGCGCAGTCCTCGTATCATGGTGAGTAAACAACATCTTATTGCGGACTTCGTTTGCTGTAAAAAGCGTTTCAACATTCCTTGTATTATAACTCCCTAACATGTTTATGATGTGTAGTAGGCTGTTTCCTATATCTGTGGCTATGACACTAGTCAGCAGTGGTGCAGGAAACTGATTAGTTAGATGTGAGTACCTGATGACTGTAGACATCCGACATGTTAGGCATCATGACAAACAAGTTAGGAAATATAAACATAGTGGAACATTCCTTGCACATTTGCTAATGGTCCTGTTGATGTCAGAGTTGTTGGGGGGGGGGGGGGGGGCAGTGACATACCACCATTACCACTATGGTAGCAGAATCCAAATATTTAAGTCTCTTAATACCAAAGACCATTCTGAACTGGTTCCATCTACCTCCCTTCCTTACAACTTTTCTTCTTAAAATCTGTCCAATTGATGTCTTTTCATTACTATCTTGTTCTTCTGTAAGATGCTCTTTATGATGTTACGCTGAAGTACGTCAATCTGATTCGAAAGGTTAAGGGTATCAAGTATATGTGTTTTGTGTAGTTTCATACATTGAATATACCCATTTCTCAACTTACATATTTTGTTATCATGCTGCTTTCCTACATAAGTCTTTTGTTGTTTCAGGTCCAAGAAGACATGGGTCATCAACATCTGTGAGCAGTTTAGGAATTTGCAGAGCCCCTGCACAAGAGTACGATGTTCTCAT
Organism: Zootermopsis nevadensis; assembly: GCF_977971745.1. NCBI lineage: Eukaryota > Metazoa > Arthropoda > Insecta > Blattodea > Termopsidae > Zootermopsis > Zootermopsis nevadensis. The sequence continues at coordinate 823,012 of NW_028259177.1, forward strand.
GTCTCCACCCAGTAGAGACCGACCCATGTTGCAGAGGTGGGAGACTGATTTTGTACAGCACCATGTGAGGTGAATGTGTGGAAATGTTTGATTATTACCTCTTCTCTTATTATTTTCTTCCTTTTTGTTATACTCTGACTGGCCATATATAGATCGGGCAACTGGTGGTAATAATAAAGGGCCAATACATCTGTACCTCAACTGAATAGTAGTAACATGCAGTAGACAGCTGGATGTACCTATACCTTTATTGTAAATAATAATTGAGACAAACTGTTTGTATTTTAAACTTCTAATTTAATTGAGAGGGCTTACCTGTTTCTATTGATAATTAGATCTCATCTAAGAGTCTAATTTGGAGTTACCACTGTTTACTTTTAAGGTTGACATAAATACCATTTTCTCTGCACAAAATTTGTGTGTTAACACAGCAGCAGCACTTACTGGCTTTTTTGTTTCATTTGTCAGGGACAAGTAGGTCAGTGTGCTTGTTGAGCCCTTGTAATAGCATGTAATGTTTGAGACATAAGGAACTCATGTCTCTGGATTTGCAGGACATGAATTGAAGAGGATTTTATGGTAGGAGTGGTTTCGATCAGTAAGTTGACAGGAGAAAGATTGGGGTTTTAAAATGTTATAATTGAAGCTCAAAGAGACTTTAATGGTTCTTGCATTTATCTTGAATTAGAAGGGCAACAGGTTTATTTGGTATTTTGGTCTGCAATCTCTGAAGTTCAGGATAAAAAATGTAATTTATGTTGGGCATATACTATGATGTTGAAAACTAAATTGAACAGACTCAAGACTGGGTCAGTGGTGGGCTTTTATGTTCACAGCGTTTCAGCTTTGGGTCTTAGTACCAACTGATACTCTTAAAATACTTAATGCAAACTACTCCATTTAAAGTTGATTGCCTATTTTTGGCTGAGGGTTGGAAGTGTCACATACAAGTATTTCATATTAATTTTCCATTTTCTGTTTATAGGAGTACAGAAGGCATTCCTGTTTCACCACTGAGGCCATACCATGTGGCTGAATATGTTGATAGATTTGACGAACTCCAGAGAAATCTTGGGTTGAGTTTAACAAAATCCCCACCTTGAACCCAAATAAACTTGCCAGTTTACTAGATGTATGTTCAGAATTTATTTGGCCTGTATCTTTCTGATGATGTTGGTGATTTAATTTGGTCAGAGATCCCAAATAACATTGCATAGATAAAATCTGTTTAGTAAAACTTGTTAATATCAAAGTTGTAGCAGTGAGTAATTAAAATTAGAATATCCGTTATCATTTGTTAAGTGGTGCACATCATATTTTTGTAGTAAGGGTTGTTGCTGATTGAAAACAGGATGGCACTGATTAATAATACGAACTGTAACATATTTTCTTAAATCTGAATGAATGTTTTACTATATGTATTTTAATTTTATGTAATTTATTTTTATATATGTATATAACACTATTATCTTCATAGATTAACTTTATTTTGTAATGCAGCAAGTGCCATCTTTATAAATAGAGGAACATATATTAATTTTCCCCTTTTAAATTTCTTCACAAAACATTTTTGTTATAATTTGTGAGCACTGTCTGCACATAGATTTTCAGTTCTGAGAACATTCAGTATGAGTATGTGAGATTATATCACATTGTATGTCACCATTTCATTTGCCATACTGCACTCTTGACATACAAGGGCAGTTCAAATCTGACCCAGAATTTGAATTGTTTCTCATGAATAATACTGTAGATTAATATAATTGTTGAACATTAATTCCATGAGATGGGACAAGTGTGTACTTCAGAAATACTGCATGATTTGAAACTTTTAACAAAATTCTGGATAAAATTTGAACCTCCTAAATATTTGTTTTCAGGACCATAAGTTTATCAACAAACAGTCATTTCAGTAATAAACCACAATTAAAAAATTCATTTTAACATTTAAAAGAGAATTTTTACTGTACATTTTCATAGGTGACACTCCATGTTAGGCTTGAAATTAAACACAAAACCTTATATTCTCATGTATAGTTTTTTCAAGAGAGGTGCCTTTGTAACCTTAAGTGCATGTTTTGCATTTCATGAAGTTTGCTACCTAACTCGTAGTGATATATGTTTGTGAACACTTTAACAGATTAGCATTAGCAAGTCACCGTGGATTAAATTGTCTTTGTACATTAGCCAAGAGAGCATTTGGAAGATGCATTATACACATTCACACACAAATGTAAGTAGTTATTCCAAAAAGAGTGAATGCTATGAATTAGTGGTTCGCAAATGGTGTCAGAACACTTTTAAATATGAACTCGGTAAACTTGAGTGGAGAATTAAGTGGAGTATTCACTCTTCTGTGCTCACATATTAACGAAAATGTTACATTATAGCTTTGTTTCTTCTTGGAGAGTACCGGGAGTTGTGCAGCCCTGTTACTGGCAAGTACTTGGTCATATCTTTTCCATTGTTGTCATTTGAAATCACTGTACTGATGGACTAATCATTTGTTGCATGATATGTTTTAAGAAATGGAGTATTCTGTAGAACTGAGCCATGGTCATTAACTTCCTGTTTGGAATAAATTAAGTTTTCATTTATAATTTAATATTAAAGTTAATTTGTCCATGGTGCTTAAGTAAGCCGCACACCATGCAGACAATTGGGTGAATGGAGATATAGCTCCAAATGTTCTTAATCTTGGCACTTGATGGAAGTGAATGGTTAACTAAACACATCAGTGTTTTTCACTTGAGGAGAGAATAGAGTGCTCCAGTATCATTAGGATAGGAGGTTAGATGGGCCCCAGAATTGGTCTGGATGCAGTGGCTAAGAGAAAAATCTGTGCCTCTGCCAGAAATTGAACCCCAAACATCCAACCCATACCCTAGTAGCTATAGTAACTGAGCTGTCCCAGTTCCCTGAGGTCTGAGATAAACTTATTAATCCATGATTATAAAATTTTTAATGACAGGAATCAACAAGAGTGAAGTATTCTTGAATATCATCGTTTTCTGTGATTTTAGGACATTTTATAATCCTGTTATAACTTTAGAGACTCATTAAATAAATCAAACTGAAACTTTAAGAAAATTCAAATAAATTTTGATAGTGACATGCCCTCCACTTCATGTTTTGCACACGCAGAATAATGGGCACAACTCAAAACATGTAACATTTTGTAGTGAAGCAATTTTAAATTTTATAATCTGTATATAAAGAGCTATAAGGGTGTAACTGATATGCAGCTGAATGGATAGAAACTACAGCTGTGGCCTTATTATACTGTTAAAAGCAACTTCAGCTTTCAAATAGTACCTTTTTTAATTATGGTCCTGTTATTCTGTGTGTATGAATTGTGTTAATTGTACCATCATGTCTCAGTTGTCTGACCTGTCTTTGTAAGAATTTGGTTCACGGTATGAAGGTGAGGTTGAAATTAAAGTAGGAATGGCTTGCAGAGATGTGTGTGTCTCTCTCGCTCTCGCTCTCTCTCTCTCTCTCTCCCATCCCTCCCTCTCTCCTCTCCCCTCCCCCCATAAAGGAAAAAGTTTTCATAAAATTACAACTACCAATTAGACAGTAGCCATATTATTACTTTTATGTGAAAATATGAAAAGGTTGTTTAAAATATGTTTAATTATTTATTGTATCATATATTTATAAAGTATTCATAACACTTGCAAAAAAACAACTTATTTTGAGTTTGATAAATTTTGCATTCTGTACAGATATTTTTAAATCTCATAACATACTTGTGTTTAGAAACTGCCTGCCCAAAAGGCGTACAAAATTGTCTAATACATTAACCTCTCCCATTAATTTCCACATCAATAAGAATACCAAGATATATATGTAAGTATACAGTTGTGTAGAATTTTGTTTGAATAGAATGGACTATTTTTTTATGTCTCCCTTATCACAAAATTAATTTTAAAAAATTACAGTTAACGAAACAGGATTGTTGTTTAAATTGATAATTTTACATAATATGTAAGTACTTTGGAACCATGTATAATTTCACTGTACTTTATTTTTATTGTGTAGTGCTAGAAATGTTCTCTGTCTGTTACTGCAGTATGTACGCATTGTGTCATTCCAGTGTGTTTCATATTGATCAGGAAGAACTTTCTAGTCATGAGACCTGATTAGGATAAGAATACCAGTAATCTGAAGTTCAGGGTACAATGACTTTTGAACAACATTTTATGTCAGTCATTGTGGGCTAACGGCAACAGTCTTCCACATTAAAACACGCCATGTGAAATAGAGGTTCTTGCCAAATATGAAGTTACTGGTAGATTGGTAAGTTTGTAGTCAATTTATGTGCAGCAACGTCAAGTGATAGAAATCTGAGCTTAGAACTTATGTGACCTAATTTTTTATAATGTTATTTTCTCCACTCTAGAAATAATGGTTGTATCTCCGTGGCTTTTGCCACATGTTGTGATAAGTTTCACCACCTGACGTTAAGGTTGGCAATGATGTAGGAGAGGCTTAATGAACAGCATACCCTGACAATGGAGAACTCTGTTATCTGTAGGCAGTATTAAAATCATTAGTCATGTTCATCTCTTTCTTGCAAATTAGGTGTATTAACGCCTGTCTGTTCCTTGACCCTCTAAAGAATAAAACTTATTTGAATGATACAAAAAATATTCCTTTGTCCAAGAAAACACACTAAAACACCATTACACCTTAAATATTTTAATGGTGATTAGAGAAATGTTTTGCTGTTTGTTTCTTGTGTGTGGTCCGATTTGTTTTAAATATCTAGTCTCTGAATACGAAAGAGTGTGTATATTCTAATAGATGATATGGTAAAAATAAAATGTACCCCTGTTTGAGATAGTTCCTCATTGTTTTTTAGGTCACTGTTACCAAAGTGAAAAGAACGTTAATATTAAGATTAAATGAGAAAACTTCTCTGTATAGATTGTATATGTAATGTGTTGTATTTTTAAGGTTTCAGTATTGAAAGTTAGTGCTGTACGACTAAATTTGAGTGTTATATTTCAGCCTCAAGATACTATTCCGTGTTTTATTGCTTGTTCAACTTGTAAATCGTAAGTTTTAAAAGGGCATGTTATTCTCAAAAGTTTTGCTGATCTAGTTTTGCTATAATATTATTAGGTCTGGTTAATTCGGTGATGAACCTTCTGGTTCCATAAGCCATCTAGTTAGTTAGTTGTTATTAGATCTGATTTTACATTAGTGTTTCCTACATTTCTTTATTCACTTACAACCAAAATATCCTTTGTGATGTATGTAAGATGTATATATATGAATGAAAAATGTACAAATGTGATATTAACAGATTTGAGTGCTTCATTTTGGAATTTCTTCACTTATAGTCCCTCCTTCGGTATACAAGGTCCCCAACATCAAGGCTTTTCAGGTTGTGGGCCAAACAGTATCTTGGATTTCATCATAGGTTCAGCCTTCTTAGTGACTGTAAGGCCATACCTTTTCTTATAATCCTGAAAAGTATCAACATTATCTTCATACTCATCGCCCTGATGATGGAGGCAGTATGACCTCCGAAGCGTTCGTTAACATCGACTAGACTACACAGCGTAAAAACCCAGAAGACAGAAATCTTCAGACTCACCGCTGTGAAAACTTCAATTCTCGTCCTTATGATGGAGGCAGTATGATCTTTGAGGCGTTCGTTAACATCGACCAGACTACACAGCGTAACAACCAAGAAGGCAGAAATCTTCAGACTCACCGCTATGATAACTTAAAATCTCGTCCTGATGATGGAGGCAGTATGACCTCCGAAGTGTTCGTTAACATCGACCAGACTACACAGCGCATCAACCCAGAAGACAGAAATCTGCAAACTCACCGCTGTGAAAACTTCAATTCTCGTACTGATGATGGAGGCAGTATGACCTCCGAAGCGTTGGTTAACATCGACCAGACTACACAGAGCAAGAACCCAGAAGACAGAAATCTTCAGACTCACCGCTGTGAAAACTTCAAATATCGCCCTGTTGATGGGGGCAGCTTGACCTCCGAAGCGTTCGTTAACATCGACTAGACTACACAGCGTTAAAACCCAGAAGACAGAAATCTACAGACTTGCCGCTGTGAAAACTTCAAAGCTCGTCCTGATGATGGAGGCAGTATGACCTCCGAAAAGTTGGTTAACATCGACCAGACTACACAGCGTAACAACCCAGAAGACAGAAAACTTCATACTCACCGCTGTGAAAACTTGAAATCTCGCCCTGATGATGGAGGCAGTATGACCTCCGAAAAGTTGGTTAACATCGACCAGACTACACAGCGTAACAACCCAGAAGACAGAAATCTTCAGACTCACCGCTGTGAAAACTTCAAATCTCGCCCTGATGATGGAGGCAGTATGACCTCCGAAGCGTTCGTTAACATCGACCAGACTACACAGCGTAACAACCCAGAAGACAGAAATCCTCATACTCATCGCCCTGATGATGGAGGCAGTATGACTTCCGAAACGTTGGTAAACATCGACCAGACTACACAGCGTAACAACCCAGAAGACAGAAATCCTCATACTCATCGCCCTGATGATGGAGGCAGTATGACTTCCGAAACGTTGGTAAACATCGACCAGACTACACAGCGTAACAACCCAGAAGACAGAAATCCTCATACTCATCGCCCTGATGACGGAGGCAGTATGACCTCCGAAACGTTGGTTAACATCGACCAGACTACACAGCGTAACAACCCAGAAGACAGAAATCCTCATACTCATCGCCCTGATGATGGAGGCAGTATGACTTTCGAAACGTTGGTAAACATCGACCAGACTACACAGCGTAAAAACCCAGAAGACAGAAATCTTCAGACTCACCGCTGTGAAGACTTGAAATCTCGCCCTGATGATGGAGGCATTATGACCTCCGAAACGTTGGTTAACATCGACCAGACTACACGGCGTAACAAACCAGAAGACAGAAATCTGCATACTCATCGTCCTGATGATGGAGGCAGTATGACCTCCGAAACGTTGGTTAACATCGACCAGACTACACAGCGTAACAACCAAGAAGTCAGAAATCTTCAGACTCACCGCTGTGATAACTTCAAATTTCGTCCTGATGAAGGAGGCAGTATGACCTCCGAAGCGTTCGTTAACATCGACCAGACTACACAGCGCAAAAACCCACAAGACAGAAATCTGCAGACTCACCGCTGTGAAAACTTCAATTCTCGTCCTGATGATGGAAGCAGTATGATCTCCGAGGCGTTCGTTAACATCGACCAAACTACACAGCGTAACAACCAAGATGTCAGAAATCTTCAGACTCACCGCTGTGATAACTTCAAATTTCCTCCTGATGATGGAGGCAGTATGACCTCCGAAGCGTTGGTTATCATCGACCAGACTACACGGCGTAACAAACCAGAAGACAGAAATCTTCATACTCATCGCCCTGATGATAGAGGCAGTATGACCTCCGAAGCGTTCGTTAACATCGATCAGAGTACACAGCGTAACAACCCAGAAGACAGAAATCTTCATACTCATCGCCCTGATGATAGAGGCAGTATGAACTCCGAAGCGTTCGTTAACATCGACCAGACTACACAGCGCATCAACCCAGAAGACAGAAATCTTCAGAATCACCTGTGTGATAACTTCAAATCTCGTCCTGATGATGGAGGCAGTATGACCCCCGAAGTGTTCGTTAACATCGACCAGACTACACAGAGCAAGAACCCAGAAGACTGAAATCTTCAGACTCACCGCTGTGAAAACTTCAAATATCGCCCTGTTGATGGGGGCAGCTTGACCTCCGTAGCGTTGGTTAACATCGACCAGACTACACAGCGTAACAACACAGAAGACAGAAATCTTCAGAATCACCGCTGTGAAAACTTCAAATCTCGTCCTGATGATGTAGGCAGTATGACCTCCGAAGCGTTCGTTAACATCGACCAGACTACACAGTGTAACAACCCAGAAGACAGATATTCAGACTCACCGCTGTGAAAACTTCAAATCTCGCCCTGATGATGGAGGCAGGATGATCTCCGATTCGTTCGTTAACATCGACCAGATTACACAGCGCAACAACCCAGAGGACAGAAATCTTCAGACTCACCGCTGTGAAAACTTAAAATCTCGTCTTGATGATGGAGGCAGTATGACCTCCGAAACGTTGGTTAACATCGACCAGACTACATAGCGCAACAACCCAGAAGACAGAAATCTTCAGACTCACCGCTGTGAAAACTTCAAATCTCGTACTGATGATGGAGGCAGTATGACCTCCGAAGCGTTCAATAACATCGACTAGACTACACAGCGTTAAAACCCAGAAGACAGAAATCTTCAGACACACCGCTGTGAGAACTTCAAATATCGCCCTGATGATGAAGGCAGTATGACTTCCGAAACGTTGGTTAACATCGACCTGACTACACAGCGCAACAACCCAGAAGGCAGAAATCTACAGACTTGCCGCTGTGAAAACTTCAAATCTCGTCCTGATGATGGAGGCAGTATGACCTCCGAAAAGTTGGTTAACATCGACCAGACTACACAGCGTAACAACGCAGATGACAGAAAACTTCATACTCACCGCTGTGAAAACTTGAAATCTCGCCCTGAAGATGGAGGCAGTATGACCTCCTAAAAGTTGGTTAACATCGACCAGACTACACAGCGTAACAACACAGAAGACAGAAATCTTCAGACTCACCGCTGTGAAAACTTCAAATCTCGTTCTAATGATGGAGGCAGTATGACCTCCGAAGCGTTCGTTAACATCGACCAGACTACACAGCGTAACAACCCAGAAGACAGAAATCTTCATACTCATCGCCCTGATGATGGAGGCAGTATGACCTCCGAAGCGTTAGTTAACATCGACCAGACTACACAGCGTAACAACCCAGAAGACAGAAATCTTCATACTCATCGCCCTGATGATGGAGGCAGTATGACCTCCGAAGCGTTAGTTAACATCGACCAGACTACACAGCGTAACAACCCAGAAGACAGAAATCTTCATACTCATCGCCCTGATGATGGAGGCAGTATGACCTCCGAAGCGTTAGTTAACATCGACCAGACTACACAGCGTAACAACCCAGAAGACAGAAATCTTCATACTCATCGCCCTGATGATGGAGGCAGTATGACCTCCGAAGCGTTAGTTAACATCGACCAGACTACACAGCGTAACAACCCAGAAGACAGAAATCTTCATACTCATCGCAATGATGATGGAGGCAGTATGACCTCCGAAGCGTTGGTTAACATCGACCAGACTACACAGCGTAACAACCCAGAAGACAGAAATCTTCAGACTCATCGCCCTGATGATGGAGGCAGTATGACCTCCGAAGCGTTTGTTAACATCGACTAGACTACACAGCGTAAAACCCCAGAAGACAGAAATCTTCAGACTCACCGCTGTGAAAACTTCAAATCTCGTCCTGATGATGGAGGCAGTATGAACTCTGAAACGTTGGTTAACCTCGACCAGACTACACAGCGCATCAACCCAGAAGACAGAAATCTTCATACTCATCGCAATGATGATGGAGGCAGTATGACCTCCGAAGCGTTGGTTAACATCGACCAGACTACACAGCGTAACAACCCAGAAGACAGAAATCTTCAGACTCATCGCCCTGATGATGGAGGCAGTATGACCTCCGAAGCGTTTGTTAACATCGACTAGACTACACAGCGTAAAACCCCAGAAGACAGAAATCTTCAGACTCACCGCTGTGAAAACTTCAATTCTCGTCCTGATGATGGAGGCAGTATGATCTCCGAGGCGTTCGTTAACATCGACCAGACTACACAGCGCAACAACCCAGAAGACAGAAATCTGCAGACTCACCGCTGTGAAAACTTGAAATCTCGCCCTGATGATGGAGGCAATATGACCTCCGAAGCGTTCGTTAACATCGACCAGACTACACAGCGTAACAACCCAGAAGACAGAAATCTTCAGACTCAACGCTGTGATAACTTCAATTCTCGTCCTGATGATGGAGGCAGTATGACCTCCGAAGCGTTCGTTAACATCGACCAGACTACACAGCGTAACAACCCAGAAGACAGAAATCTTCAGACTCAACGCTGTGATAACTTCAAATTTCGGCCTGATGATGGAGGCAGTATGACCTCCGAAGCGTTCTTTAACATCGACCAGACTACACAGCGCAACAACCCAGAAGACAGAAATCTGCAGACTCACCGCTGTGAAAACTTGAAATCTCGCCCTGATGATGGAGGCAATATGACCTCCGAAGCGTTCGTTAACATCGACCAGACTACACAGCGTAACAACACAGAAGACAGAAATCTTCAGAATCACCGCTGTGAAAACTGCAAATCTCGTCCTGATGATGGAGGCAATATGACCTCCGAAGCGTTCGTTAACATCGACCAGACTACACAGCGTAACAACCAAGAAGTCAGAAATCTTCAGACTCAACGCTGTGATAACTTCAAATTTCGGCCTGATGATGGAGGCAGTATGACCTCCGAAGCGTTCTTTAACATCGACCAGACTACACAGCGCAACAACCCAGAAGACAGAAATCTGCAGACTCACCGCTGTGAAAACTTGAAATCTCGCCCTGATGATGGAGGCAATATGACCTCCGAAGCGTTCGTTAACATCGACCAGACTACACAGCGTAACAACTCAGAAGACAGAAAACTTCAAATCTCGTCCTGATGATGGAGTCAGTATGACCTCAGAAACGTTGTTTAATATCGACCAGACTACACAGCGCATCAACCCAGAAAGACAGAAATTTTCATACTCATCGCCCTGATGATGGAGGCAGTATGACCTCCGAAGCGTTCGTTAACATCGACTAGACTACACAGAGCAAGAACCCAGAAGACAGAAATCTTCAGACTCACCGCTGTGAAAACTTCAAATATCGCCCTGTTGATGGGGGCAGCATGACCTCCGAAGCGTTGGTTAACATCGACCAGACTACACAGCGTAACAACACAGAAGACAGAAATCTTCAGAATCACCGCTGTGAAAACTGCAAATCTCGTCCTGATGATGGAGGCTGTATGACCTCCGAAGCGTTCGTTAACATCGACCAGACTACGCAGCGTAACAACCCAGAAGACAGATATTCAGACTCACCGCTGTGAAAACTTCAAATCTCGCCCTGTTGATGGACGCAGTATGACCTCCGAAGCGTTCGTTAACATCGACCAGACTACGCAGCGTAACAACCCAGAAGACAGATATTCAGACTCACCGCTGTGAAAACTTCAAATCTCGCCCTGTTGATGGACGCAGTATGACCTCCGAAGCGTTCGTTAACATCGACCAGACTACACAGCGTAACAACCCAGAGGACAGAAATCTGCAGACTCACCGCTGTGAGAACTTCAATTCTCGTCCTGATGATGGAGGCAGTATGACCTCCGAAGCGTTCGTTAACATCGACCAGACTACACAGCGTAAAAACCCAGAAGACAGAAATCTTCAGACTCACCGCTGTGAAAACTTCAATTCTCGTCCTTATGATGGAGGCAGTATGATCTTTGAGGCGTTCGTTAACATCGACCAGACTACACAGCGTAACAACCAAGAAGGCAGAAATCTTCAGACTCACCGCTGTGATAACTTAAAATCTCGTCCTGATGATGGAGGCAGTATGACCTCCGAAGTGTTCGTTAACATCGACCAGACTACACAGCGCATCAACCCAGAAGACAGAAATCTGCAAACTCACCGCTGTGAAAACTTCAATTCTCGTCCTGATGATGGAGGCTGTATGACCTCCGAAGCGTTCGTTAACATCGACCAGACTACGCAGCGTAACAACCCAGAAGACAGATATTCAGACTCACCGCTGTGAAAACTTCAAATATCGCCCTGTTGATGGGGGCAGCTTGACCTCCGAAGCGTTCGTTAACATCGACTAGACTACACAGCGTTAAAACCCAGAAGACAGAAATCTACAGACTTGCCGCTGTGAAAACTTCAAAGCTCGTCCTGATGATGGAGGCAGTATGACCTCCGAAAAGTTGGTTAACATCGACCAGACTACACAGCGTAACAACCCAGAAGACAGAAAACTTCATACTCACCGCTGTGAAAACTTGAAATCTCGCCCTGATGATGGAGGCAGTATGACCTCCGAAAAGTTGGTTAACATCGACCAGACTACACAGCGTAACAACCCAGAAGACAGAAATCTTCAGACTCACCGCTGTGAAAACTTCAAATCTCGCCCTGATGATGGAGGCATTATGACCTCCGAAACGTTGGTTAACATCGACCAGACTACAGAGCGTAACAACCCAGAAGACAGAAATCCTCATACTCATCGCCCTGATGATGGAGGAAGTATGACTTTCGAAACGTTGGTAAACATCGACCAGACTACACAGCGTAAAAACCCAGAAGACAGAAATCTTCAGACTCACCGCTGTGAAGACTTGAAATCTCGCCCTGATGATGGAGGCATTATGACCTCCGAAACGTTGGTTAACATCGACAAGACTACACGGCGTAACAAACCAGAAGACAGAAATCTTCATACTCATCGTCCTGATGATGGAGGCAGTATGACCTCCGAAGCGTTCGTTAACATCGACCAGACTACACAGCGCAACAACCCAGAAGACGGAAATCTTCAGACTCACTGCTGTGAAAACTTCAAATCTCGTCCTGATGATGGAGGCCGTATGACCTCCGAAGCGTTCGTTAACATCGACCAGACTACACAGCGCAACAACCCAGAAGACGGAAATCTTCAGACTCACTGCTGTGAAAACTTCAAAGCTCGTCCTGATGATGGAGGCAGTATGACCTCCGAAAAGTTGGTTAACATCGACCAGACTACACAGCGTAAAAACCAAGAAGACAGAAATCTTCAGACACACCGCTGTGAAAACTTCAAATCTCGTCCTGATGATGGAGGCAGTATGACCTCCGAAAAGTTGGTTAACATCGACCAGACTACACAGCGTAAAAACCAAGAAGACAGAAATCTTCAGACTCCCCGCTGTGAAAACTTCAAATCTCGTCCTGATGATGGAGGCAGTATGACCTTCACATGCCCAAGCAGAGGTGAACGATCATTCAACCAATTGTAACAACACGAAAGAGTCGACGCACTCTTCAAAGAACTTCAACAGAGAATATATTGCGCATTATCCGTCAGCCGTACCGACGCCGACGGTCGTCGAATCCTAATTTTATGCCTGACTGAAAACAATTGATGTGAATGTATACGTACAATGCACATCTAAAATGTCACACATGCAGTAACACGGCAATTTATAATGAAGTTAATTAAACTGGAATCTGCGTGGGGAAAAGTGTGTATTGGCATTTGTAATTGCACACACAGGCATGTTAATTACGATGTTTACTTTTTCTGGCTAAAGGTGGAGAGAGCGTCAGACAGCTGTGTGTACTGATTGTCTCAAATAAGCAGCCGTGAGCAGGCAAATAACTTTCAGGGGTGCAGAGCCCCTCCCCCTCCCTTGACAGGTGCAATACCCTGACCATTCCATTTTCTAGCCTTGTTGCGATCGACTGAGAAAGTTCGAATCTGTAAAAAGTCTGAAAGAAAATACATTATAGCTTCAATTTATTCTTAACCTCGGCACTAGATGGGGATGAGTGGTCAGCATCAGCTGTGCTTTACCACCGGTCTGGACCCTTTGCTATGTTTGCCATGGGATTGCATCGACAGAATTCTGAATGTTCGCTTTCTATTCCTGAATACTGTGCGGATGAGTTGCGTAGGCGTCCTGGCATAACTGCGTGACTATAAATATACGCTGCTGCAACGTGTACCCCATGGCTACTCAGTGTTCTTCACCACCTGGACAAAAAAAACCAATTACATGCGTTTCCCCATATGGTTGCGTGACTTTTTGAACACAGTGTACAAGCGATTCGCAGCTCGGCTATTTCCGCTACAATCTAACACAACGATGCCGAGTAAAGCGATGACGTAACAATCAGTTTCTTACGTAACAGGTGCGCGCATTTAAAAGCTGACCAATGGTGTCGATCCATATTTACAAATAGTTGATAACGGATCTTGGTTTCACTTCTTTGCCGCATTACCTTCCGTATAGAGCTAACGAAGTGGTGAGATAAGACAAAAGTTAATCAGTGAAAGCGAACCCTGCAAGATAAAGAATTTTATAAAATACTTCAAAGGAAGTCACAAATCAAAGTCGCTGAACAAAGTAAGTATGGAACTCGCCCTTAATTGGAGTAACGTATTTGGTATCTGCCTACTTCGACACGATACCGGAAAGTAAAGGCTGTGTAACAGAGTACGCACTTGTTTTATGTTTTGTATCATTGCATTCAAAATTAATTTGGCAGTATAATAATCGTAAACACTGTAGTCCACAGGCGATGTACACACGTTTCTCTTCAATATGATATAATTATGCACGTTTATCCCACTTACCTTCCTCACAAATGAAGTTAGAGGTTATTGCAATGCAATTTTCGTACTTTACATAGTTCTCACTGAAATATGTGGACACGATTTTCAAAAGTTTTCTTTCACACTTCCATGGCCATTACTTTGTATTAAGTACTAATCAACAAATGCAATGTATAGCCTACAACATACTTTGAAATATATATTAAGTATATATTAAATCTTGTCCGTCTAATCACAATAATTCTTATTAAATATTAAAATATTACAATGAAACATGAAAAATGATGGTCTAATGTAAATCGAATATTTCGATAAAGAACATCATTTAATATTTTAAATATTTTAAATGTTAATTATTGTATTATTTTAATATTTAATAAGAATTTATTGTGATTAGACGGACAAGATTTAAATAATATATATTTATATCACAATATGACGCAACTTTACCATCTTATACTTTGAAATGTTTCCTGGCTCCCAATTTAAAGACAAGTAATTCGTAAAATAAAGCGTCTGTTATCCTTCACAACTTTAATTTCGAAATCTAAAAGAATCACGACCACGTATGTTTTGTGAGAAATATAAAATGCTTGTTTTCATCTGTGACTAAACTTTTCTGCATTTTTCACAGAAGTTCCCAATATGGCGTCAGTAGGGAAATATTTGTAATGTGATGCCTTGTGATGAGTGGTGTATGTGAATCCATTATCGTTCAGTTGTGAGCAGAGAAGATGAACTGTCAAATTAAAGGAATTTGTATTTAGATTATTTTGGCCTAATTTTGGGAAGCTGATGTAAGTGAAGAAATAGTTTGACTTGAAATCTGACCTCCGGTAATCGGATTATTTTTTGTACTATTCAAAATTGTTTTTAAGAAAGTTTTTTTTTTATTTGTGATTGTCTTGTGCGTTGTTGGAATACATTGTTTAGTAGAAGCTTGCCGATGTTTCAGAGGTGCTAGCTCTCTGTATCATCAGGGAAATGAGACTGAATTGTGCAACAAGCCTGAAGACGGCCATCTTCATACTTACCTCCATGATAACCTCAAATCTCACTTGTTGCTTTGTAAAGAAAACAATGAAATTACAAGCAGCTTCGCTTAAGAAAAATTCAGATACACTGCTTTGTAAATAGAACGAAACAAAATACAATTTATCTTTTCTTTAATGGATGTAGATAGAGTATATTTTACTCCTCAATTTTACCACATTTAAATTGTATCAATTCAGAAGTTCCTTCTTTTAACCATCCGCGTGGGTTCAGAATTCCAACTGTTTCTTTTACCTGATATCTTAACATTGATCCTGACAATGAATTAATCAGTATGCAAACATGAAAGGAAACATAACCAAAACAACAAAATGGAACACATTTGTTTATAAAGATTTTTGCGAACAAGCTAATATGTGATGTGACATTTAAATACTGACTTAAATAAATCATAAGGCCATTAGACATTAGTGATGTTTCTTTCTGAGCAACCGTATTTTCCTACATGCACTTGTAAGATAAATGTTAGTGAAAATTTGCTTCTGAAGTCTCTGCATGCCAAATGTGTACGTGACATTGTAGCAAGGTTCAGATGCCTTCAAAATGGCAATGTCGTAGAGCCGTAATATACGAGTTCCTTGAATACAACACTCTCTCTTATTTGAACTAGTCAACACAGTTTCCTTCACCTGAATGATTGCTGTCTAACCATCTGCGGAGGAATATGGCTGTCTTCCGTGTTGTTGCCCTGCGCAGTCTGGTAGAAATTCGCAGACATTTCTTAGATGATGGCTTGTCTCCATCAATGAGGCAGACTGGCCTTCAGTGTTTTAATTCTTGAAAATCCTCTCGGGTTATCAGCCGCGCCAAGTGGTTAAAACATGAAAAGACCAACAGTTCGTTGTCCTCAGGGTACTGGCTCCAGCCCCGTGTGACTGGTGAATGATGTCACGAGCTCGCCTTGTTATGGTCAGCTTACCGGTTAGACGCCTGGGCCTGGTTTCCTGTGTTGAATTTAATTCTTGTTTCCTGTAATGGTTCAAAGTTGAAACAGATTTTCCAGATTAAATATTAACTTCATTATGTTACAGAGAATTCTTAGTCTGTAGAATGACCTATTTTTTCTCTGTTTTTCCAGTCAAAACCGGCTCACGTGTGCCCAGTCAATGACAAGAGTGGCTGTATTGTGAGGGAATTGAAAGAATCTCTCCAAACTCACATTGAGGACAAAAGATGGTCAGAAGAGAAGATCGTTAGGCAGGGAATAGAGATCTGGACTCTGAATGCAGATTTAATTCCATGTCAATTTTTGTGTTTGCGCGTGTCTCTTTAGAAGCCCTGATATTCTCCCCAGTACTCTCTTCCAGTTACGTTGAGAATTTGTTCTGTCTCGCTTAGAGACAAAGCTCTTTGCCTCCAAAGAAGAACATAGGTTGACTTCAGCTTTCCGGGGTGAACCTTGTCACACGTTGAAAGTTGTGTGTGCTGTAGAGTTATTTATGTTCAGATGCACAAAGTTGGTACCTATGGAAAGAGAAACTCTCCAAGTTTGCGCAGAATCTTCCACACAGTCTTCTGCAGAATACCAAGCTCTGTGCTGCCTCTGACGGTGGATTTATGCGGGCTGCGTGTGAAACTTGTTCGGACCCGCTCCGCTGTTTCCTCGCTTACTGACGAGCTGCCGGTTGACTTTCTCTTACATCTCTCCCATTTCTTAAATTCGGAATACCACTTACGAATTGTATGCCAACTGGGTCGATCTGCCGCAAACTTGGTTCAGAAACGCCGTTGCGCACTAATAACAGACCGGTAAACGTGGAAATCTAGGACACAAAAGGCTCCCCTGTCTTCGATGGCAGCCATTTTCTCTCATATCGCCCCTGGCGGCGAACAGTGTCATTACCAGCCCATGAAAGTGATATTTCCCATACATTATTCGAATATAATTTTCTTGATGAATTTCTCATCTGGCTCATGCATGCTGCCTTCTCGACACACACATCATCCCAGTTGTTTTTGTCTCTCTCGGAGACATGTTTTTAGTATGATGTCACGCGGTGTAATTGGAGAAGCCACTGCTTGTTTGCCACACAATGGTTCAGAAATTCGTATGATTCACTAGTGGACTCAAATAGCTGTGTATAAATTTTGCTCTTAACTGTAATGCTTGATTTCTTATTTCCTGAAATACCCTCACAGGAGGAATTTCACAATTTTACGTGGTCATAAAATGTTACAGATACAGAGCTGCGGAATAAATTGAGATGCAATAAATTTAGTGCGAAGAAGAATGGAGACGAACTTCGATTTCAGACACAGGAGAATCAGAAATTACGAGAAATGTTGTCAGAGCAGGCGAGAGAGATTAGCAAAATGCAGACAGAGAGTATGTATGTTTTTATTGTGTTTATGTCCAAAGTTGAAGAGTACAGATTATATACTTCCGCGGTATGAAATGTTGTCAATTACCGTATTAACTACTTGTCTCTTCAGAAGTGCAGATATTCTGCTTGGCAGTTTGTTCCAGTTATCTTAAAAAAAAATTTCCTAACTAGTGGGTTCAAGATGAAGTTTTGCTGTACAGTAGAACAGATTTTATTGTCATATTTTGAACAACTATGGCTCTCTGGGACGAATCTTGTCAAATTTTAAAACTTATCCAAGATTTTGACAGATATTTAAGTTGACATTGCCCCCCTGAAAGAAGTAGTTCCATTGTCAGCTGTAACGCGGGATCATTCTCGATATTTATCAAGACTTATTCCTGGAAGCCGTAGTTATAATCTTAACTCGAGCTACAAAAGACTAAGAAGATGAACTAATGTAGTCACAAAATTTTACAGTGACAGAGCTGCGGAATGAACTCAGACACCATAAATTTATTGCGAAGAAGAATGGAGACGCACTTCATTTCCAGATGCAGGAGAATGAGCGGGCGAGACAGAGGGTATGCATGCTTTTATTCTATATATGTTTTAAGTTGAATAGTGCAGACACTTCTTAGTATGAAATTTTGTCAATTACCATATAACTGCATGTCTATTCAGAAGCGCAGATATTTTGCTTGGAATTTTGTTCAAAATTTATTCGCCTCCCTTTAGTTAGTTACAGATAAAGTTCTGCTTTCAGAGAAGAAGAAGAAGATGTTTTACTTTCATATTCTGAAGACGCTCTGTGTTTAATAATCCCTTTTAATATTACTCGGGTTCTTATCCCCGGGCTGTCAAAGTGACATTTTGCTTACAAAGTTAATTCTTTATGAATTTCTCATTTCTGAAGCCTGTTACATGCTCCATCCACCACGTCCCTACTGATTGCGTCGGTGATGAAAGGGCGTATATATTGTATGACATCAGGCCACCGTAATTGGAAAAGGCACTGGTCTTTTGCCATCTAATGATTTCGACAGTTTTTTGGGATCCAGTAATGTAGACAAAGGGTGTTCAAAGAAGATGCTCACTTTATTTAAATCCTTTGTTTAAAATTTTAGCTATGTAGACTGTGTGCTGTAGCGCGTGGTTTCTTTGAAATTCTGTCGTGCAGACTGTTTTTACTTTGTCTTAAAATGTTTCGGATATGGATCTGCAGAAAGAAGTGAGATTTCAGAAATCGGTTGTGGAGAAGAGTGAGGGCACGATCTGCATCCACACAGATGTGATTAAGACGTTACAAGCAATGTGTTCATGGATGGGGCGTGAGATCGACAAACTGCGTGTATTTACCAAGTTGAAGAGCGCATACTATAAACTTCCTCAGTATGAAGTCCTCTCATTTACCATTTGACTGCATATCTCTTTAGAAATGTAGATATTCTGCTCAGCGCTCTCTACCAATTGCTCCCAAAAATTTGTTCTTACATCCGAGTTAGAGAATGAGTTTTGCTTCCAAAGAAGATGAAATTTTAGTGTGTTGTTTTCAACGGCTTTGGCTATCGGGAATGAGACATGTCAGATTTTGAAAATTATCCATCATTTTGTCAAGGATTTCAGTTGCTATTGTTACCGTAAGAATCACGAGAGGCCACAAGTGGTGTCGGTTGTGAGCCGTATCAATCCAGGTTCCCCTTCCTTTCAGTGTTTCATAATTCATTTTAATATTATCCACCTCTTCATGTCTTCAGTCTTGCCCAATCAGTGCTTCTGAACTAAATCCTGCATGTGCTTTTTATCTCTGCCATGCTACGTGCCCCACCAATCTCATCCTTCTTAATCTGATTATCGTAGCTAAAGAATAAATGTCATGTACTTTTATCAGGAGATATTCTACAGACAATTTCAAGCGTTCATAAAATTTTACAGATTCGGGTCTATCGAGAGAAGTTGGATATTGAAGAATCCGAAGAGATGAATGATTCTGCAGCGGTCCCAAGGTACGCAGATCGGTGAAACAGTGCATTTCATGGACCTGATATGTTTCCCGATGAAAATAACCCAGCAATGGAGAGTGGTAAGTACCCGTTAATTTTGCTTCTTTATCGAAAGTTTCCTGTGGGTTTCCACGGGATATTAAATTAAATAGGTTGTCAGACCTGACTTAACATTCTACGCAGTTTGTCTTTCAAAATTATCTTGCAATATAATTTGTAGTTTTTCAGTAAATAATGTTTAGTTACGTCATTAGCAAAATAGAATTGCATAAATTGCTAGTGTTTATATGGTTCGTCATGTTTCTCCAGTGTACCTGTCGCTTGATATCGCTGTTATATTTTTAACAAATGAATGCATATTTTCAAGTACATGTGCCCTTATGTTAAGTGCTTAAAAAGCAGTTTTCGGTGCCTGAACACGCAGTCTTTATTGATCATATAGGAACGTTGAAATTAAAAAGAAAAAATAGGAATGAAGAAAGTAGGAGAGTGTCTGTTTGAGGTTCGTGAGGAGATGGAAGAACGTTAAGAAAATGATCTGCATAAACAAGGAGTAGGGAAACAAAATTACAAACAAAATTATTTGTTCCATCGTCTGTTCTTTAAAATCACGACGTTTCGGTGGCTGGTTCTGTCTACGTCTTCAGGTGAGAGGTACCTACTCTGTTGGTTCCCTTAGATAGAGATAGTCTCTGTCACAGAACCAGCCTCCGAAACGTCGTGATTTTAAAGAACAGGCGGTGGAAAACGTCCTGACAAAGAATAATTTTTGATGTAAACTCCCGTTGTCAAAGCCCTTTAGAATAAAATTAAAAATATTTATAGGTGTAGAATGATGATTGTACTGTAATCAATGTTTATGCTTGGTAACAAAGATTCCAGGGTTCTGCCGTTGGTACCAGTCCAGTTAGAGTGAAAAGGAGCAGCGATTGTGAGAACAGCATATCATGCCCACCAGACATCTGGGACTTCGGAAAGAGATGTACTCTCCTGCTCTTGTTTTGGACAAACGGCTTCGTCACGCAACCAGGTTATGAGGGAAGTCACCAGTCCACATAACTCTGAAGAAGAAGAAGAATAACTGATGTCTTTTGGAGAGGAATTAACAGGAAAAATTTTGAAATCATACACATAAATTGTTTATCGCAGACACGTTGTCGTGTGACTATTGTTTGGATTTTCCTTTATGGGGTATTTATATTTTATGTCATTAATTAAATCTTCATATTTTATATTCTGTGTCTAATAAACCCTTTGACCTCAACTGGTTGTAACAATATTCAGATATCAGCTCCTACCTCAAAGAGAACACAGCACTCCACCATTGCGAGGATCAGTCTGTTGATGCTGTTACGGAAATGATTGATGTTTGTTCTGAGAATCATAAAAAGTACGCAGATATACTCGGTGGGAAAAATGCAGAGTCACTGAATACCAAAGGATGTGGCATATTGAATTTCCTCTAGGCTGTAAAGGGTTGAATGAAGACGGATCAGATGTGCCAGACATTTTGCATGATATATAACGGGATAAGTACAAAAATGTTCCTCTTCGAGAGATAATATCAGAAAAATTATCGACTTCTCAGTTTTGGAAATTAGGCGCACAGCTATTGAAAATTCATGTACAACAGTGTGATTTAGAAAACTGGTGCACAAAACATTATTCATCTTGAAGATACAATCGTAGGAATAATTATTAATTTATTATGTTTTTTAAAATTAGGAACAGAATTATCCAGAATGTTTGGCATGCCGCAGGGGAAGAAAGTAATTAAGTTTCCCACATTATGAAGTTTTTCATCATAAGTAACTGAAGATTGTTTAATGGTGCATTGTAGAAAATAGAGGTAGGCCTCGATTTGCGCCAATTTTGAAACCAGAAAGTCAAAACGTAAAAGAAAAATATATTTTACTATTATTTATAACGTTTTACAATGTATCTCGTACTGATTCTTATACTAAATCGTAATTCTTACATCGCTGATTTTGAATAAAAGTTATAAATACAGTCATCTCTGCAATTACGTAAGTCTCGTTAACGCGAATTTGCTCCAGTGAGATCGATGAGTCGGTAAAAGCTGTTTGTGAAATGCAATTTGCTCTTATGCAATTTCATTCCTGGAGCTTTAAACTTTCAAAGGACTAATTTAATCTCTGCGGAGGTACCAGGGTTATTTTTACTACACGATTTTCTATAGGTCGGCGTCTTACATGAATGCAACTGTCGCATAACAGCAGAGATGACTGCACACATCAATCACATGAAAGAATCGCAGTCAATCGTGGGGACCAACGAATTGCCGATTTTAAGTGTATAAAATGTATACTTTTTTAAGTTCCCTTTATTTTATCTACGTTATTTCAGAGCTTTAAATGTAATGCCATTATATTACTCGCCAATGTTTGGGTGCTGGGAACGCATGTCATTGACTTCCCATTGATTTACATCATAAGAGAGTTCCAATTTACGCCGGTTCGTCCAGGAACGCATCCCCGGCGTAAATCGAGGGCTACGTGTAATTGCTTTGAATTTCATAAATGCGAGCTGTTGTGGCCAAAATCCATAAAATTAGGAAATTCAAGTCTGATAATAGAATCCACAGACATTCATGAGAGCTATTGTAATCGAAGTGAGACTAGTTATCGCTACTTCAGTTTGCATAGGTTAGGACATTCAAAATGTAAAAACAACTTCGAAAGGGGATGTGAACCGATGGCATGTGTAGGACTAGACGTGCCAAAAGTAAATAAAGTCAGTGTTGGGAGGTAGCCATGAAGGGGAGAGCTGGCTGCCTTGTGATACCAGGTGAAGGAAAGAGGACCATGGGACCCAAGTCAAGCTGCTGGTTGCTAACCATTCTGATGTGCCATGCAAATAGAATTGGATCCACCGATTATGGCCCCTGACCTTGTACGGAGTGCCCAGTATGCGGACCACTCAATGAAGGAAGGAAGGAAGGAGTTTCTGTCGGTCAGTACAGTCTGTGTCAGTGCTGTGTTAACAACATGCCACCTGTTCGTTCAATCTCCTTTCTGGTCATTGATAACGCCTCGTATCACAACACTCAGACAGACAAAACCCACCGACGTCTTAATCAAAGAAGGACGAAATGAAAGCCTGGCTATTGGAGTAACACTGAAGACTACAATGAAGTCCTACCAGATCCACATTAAAAAGAGAGCCATCGCAGCTACCAAAGGGAAGCTAGAAATAAAAAATCTAAGACAATTTAGCCTTGAAACCGCTGTAAGACTATTCGAAGCTAAAACTGTCCCACTGCTAACCTATGGAATCGAAATCGCATGGTCCAACCTAAGTCTGAAAGACGTAAAATCACTGGAAAACGTCAAGGCAAGATTCCTGAAAAATACTCTTGGAATTTCAAAATACGCGCCATCAAGACTGGCCTACGAGCTAGCGAACGAAACGTTCCTGATGAAAGATCTGCGTTACAGGCTACTGCTCCCATCTATGGAAAACTCGTCGCGACTACTTCAAGAGAGTAACTGACATTAACAGTTATATCAGTAGCCATTTACATTTCACTGGTTAGTAGCTGCACTTTCCAATAACTGGATATTTGCAGCAACTGTTTGAATTAGTGGAACTGATATCTGCCATGCCGCTGTTAGTGGAGATCCCGATCACGTTTCACTGAACAGTACCTGAGGTCGGCAGCTGAATTACCAGCAACCAGTTTCCTGCTGTTATTTAAATAACGGGAACTGGTAACTGACATTAACAGTTATATCAGTAGCCATTTACATTTCACTGGTTAGTAGCTGCACTTTCCAATAACTGGTTATTTGCAGCAAATCTCTGAATTTGTGGAACTGGTATCTGCCATGTCGCTGTTAGTGGAGATCCCAATCACTTTTCACTGAACAGTACCTGAGGTCGGCAGCTGAATTACCAGTAACCAGTTTCCTGCTGTTATTTAAATAACAGGAACTGGTAACTGACATTAACAGTTATATCAGTAGCCATTTACATTTCACTGGTTAGTAGCTGCACTTTCCAATAACTGGTTATTTGCAGCAACTGTTTGAATTAGTGGAACTGATAACTGCCATGTCGCTGTTAGTGGAGATCCCGATCACGTTTCACTGAACAGTACCTGAGGTCGGCAGCTGAATTACCAGCAACCAGTTTCCTGCTGTTATTTAAATAAGAGGAACTCGTAACTGACATTAACAGTTATATCAGTAGCCATTTACATTTCACTGGTTAGTAGCTGCACTTTCCAATAACTGGATATTTGCAGCAACTGTTTGAATTAGTGGAACTGATAACTGCCATGTCGCTGTTAGTGGAGATCCCGATCACTTTTCACTGAACAGTACCTGAGGTCGGCAGCTGAATTACCAGCAACCAGTTTCCTGCTGTTATTTAAATAAGAGGAACTTGTAACTGACATTAACAGTTATATCAGTAGCC
The DNA here is from genome assembly GCF_977971745.1 of Zootermopsis nevadensis. Taxonomy (NCBI): domain Eukaryota; kingdom Metazoa; phylum Arthropoda; class Insecta; order Blattodea; family Termopsidae; genus Zootermopsis; species Zootermopsis nevadensis. The sequence goes on from NW_028259177.1 coordinate 847,223, forward strand.
ATTTACATTTCACTGGTTAGTAGCTGCACTTTCCAATAACTGGTTATTTGCAGCAAATCTCTGAATTTGTGGAACTGGTATCTGCCATGTCGCTGTTAGTGGAGATCCCAATCACTTTTCACTGAACAGTACCTGAGGTCGGCAGCTGAATTACCAGTAACCAGTTTCCTGCTGTTATTTAAATAACAGGAACTGGTAACTGACATTAACAGTTATATCAGTAGCCATTTACATTTCACTGGTTAGTAGCTGCACTTTCCAATAACTGGTTATTTGCAGCAACTGTTTGAATTAGTGGAACTGATAACTGCCATGTCGCTGTTAGTGGAGATCCCGATCACGTTTCACTGAACAGTACCTGAGGTCGGCAGCTGAATTACCAGCAACCAGTTTCCTGCTGTTATTTAAATAAGAGGAACTCGTAACTGACATTAACAGTTATATCAGTAACCATTTACATTTCACTGGTTAGTAGCTGCACTTTCCAATAACTGGTTATTTGCAGCAACTCTCTGAATTAGTGGAACTGGTATCTGCCATGTAGCTGTTAGTGGAGATTCCGATCACTTTTCACTGAACAGTACCTGAGGTCGGCAGCTGAATTACCAGCAACCAGTTTCCTGCTGTTATTTAAATAACAGGAACTGGTAACTGACATTAACAGTTATATCAGTAGCCATTTACATTTCACTGGTTAGTAGCTGCACTTTCCAATAACTGGTTATTTGCAGCAACTGTTTGGATTAGTGGAATTGATAACTGCCATGTCGCTGTTGGTGGAGATCCCGATCACTTTTCACTGAACAGTACCTGAGGTCGGCAAGCTGAATTACCAGTAACCAGTTTCCTGCTGTTATTTAAATAACAGGAACTGGTAACTGACATTAACAGTTATATCAGTAGCCATTTACATTTCACTGGTTAGTAGCTGCACTTTCCAATAACTGGTTATTTGCAGCAACTGTTTGAATTAGTGGAACTGATAACTGCCATGTCGCTGTTAGTGGAGATCCCGATCACGTTTCACTGAACAGTACCTGAGGTCGGCAGCTGAATTACCAGCAACCAGTTTGCTGCTGTTATTTAAATAACAGGAACTTGTAACTGACATTAACAGTTATATCAGTAGCCATTTACATTTCACTGGTTAGTAGCTGCACTTCCCAATAACTGGATATTTGCAGCAACTGTTTGAATTAGTGGAACTGGTATCTGCCATGTAGCTGTTAGTGGAGATTCCGATAACTTTTCACTGAACAGTACCTGAGGTCGGCAAGCTGAATTACCAGTAACCAGTTTGATGCTGTTATTTAAATAACAGGAACTGGTAACTGACAATAACAGTTATATCAGTAGCCATTTACATTTCACTGGTTAGTAGCTGCACTTTCCAATAACTGGTTATTTGTAGCAACTGTTTGAATTAGTGGAACTGATAACTGCCATGTCGCTGTTAGTGGAGATCCCGATCACTTTTTACCGAACAGTAACTGAGGTCGGCAAGCTGAATTACCAGTAACCTGTTTGCTGCTGTTATTTAAATAACAGGAACTGATAACTAACAATAACAGTTATATCAGTAGCCATTTACATTTCACTGGTTAGTAGCTGCACTTTCCAATAACTGGTTATTTGCAGCAACTCTCTGAATTAGTGGAACTGGTATCTGCCATGTAGCTGTTAGTGGAGATCCCGATCACTTTTCACTGTACAGTAGCTGAGGTCGGCAGCTGAATTACCAGTAACCAGTTTCCTGCTGTTATTTAAATAACAGAAACTGGTAACTGACAATAACAGTTATATCAGTAGCCATTTACATTCCACTGGTTAGTAGCTGCATCTTGTCCTTTAACAGGCAGCCTGACGGATAATAAAATGGGAGACATTCTGGTCACTCCTGGGTTATTTTCTCTCTCGCTTTGTATTTGTACGTATGTATTCGTCAAGAACGTTAAAGTAGCTGTTATTTCTGTGCATTTATTTTTTTGGAGGGTGGGAGACTTGAACTAGTGGTGATGTTTGGTATTTTCTTTGAAGTATTAACTGGATTCTTAAATATCTACAAATCTACTTCATCTTCGCTGAAAACTCACTAGGGTCAATTTGTTAACATTATTTTCCTTGAATCGCAAGATCGTGGACTACCCGTCATCATTTCGCTGTCCTAAGTCCCTTCGGTCCTGCCAAAGTTGGTCTACTTACATTTCGAAACTCCTTGCATGAGTGATCGGCCTTGAGTGGGACTCGAACCGACGATCGCAGCAGTCAGGCGCACGAGGTATATTATACAATAATTTTCGTAAAGTGTTCAAATTAGAGATGGTGGTCTTCTGCTTTGTTAGGTCGTGTACATGTTTCTTAATTTTCAGCCCAGAGTTGTTGGAACACGTGTTAAGGTAAACTGCTCTGCGCACATGAATCACGAAGTCACCTGACCGGAAGGGGGCGGGGTGAAATCGCTTCGCCATTTTTCTTGGGGCCATCTGTCTCCAGCGTTGCCATGTTGAGAAGGAGCGTGTACTGTAATGACGTAAATACGTCCATACGGAAGGGTGATTCGGCAAATCAGCGTTTGTATGATCCAGCGCCGAGACACATTTAAACTTTCATTCCTCAGGAATGGTAAGAATAAGGGTGATGTAACTTATATGTAAAATGATCAGTAAATAAGGGCCTTTAAGAATCTGTAACGTATTTTGTTGTAATTATAATTGTTTATACATTTATTGTAAATTTAATGAACCAACGCATACAATTTTCGATGTATCTGGCGCGTTAAGCACCCGCCTCTCGAAAACCGTAAGAGATGGATCTGGACATATTGCGTACGAAATACGTATTACGTCTTGAGCTTTCCAAATCTGTTTTCAGATTTTACATATCACGAATGGTTTAGATTCTACAAACATTTATTTATACGAACAAAGGCGCATCGCACCTTAGGCTACTTCTGCGTCTGCGCAGTTCCGTCATACTATGCAGAGATACTCAATTGTAAAGCGTGTATAAAGGGAGTATTTAGAATAAAGCCAATATATAAACTTCCTTTCATTGTATTTATTGCCTAAATATAACTCAAATACAAAGACGTATTTACGTCAGATTCTCCGGAACTGGTTCCACTGTCAATCTTTTCCTTTTCTCCTATCTTTTATGCCCATCGTTTAGCTAGTCTCTGAAGCTAGGCTAACCTGCAGACAAGCGGTTGGATGCGGTAGTTTTGTGCATGACTGTACATCGCGTTCGCTACTGCTTACACCTCGCAGTGTACAAGGACAGTTCATTCAGTGACCCAACTGCACATGCGTAATGGACAGAGATTTCTCTCTTAGCTACATCATCCATGCATTTGTCATTCTGCATTCCAGTTGTTAAGTTTACAAGAGATTCTTTTACTCGAGTATGAAGCTCACGGCAGTGGCAAGTTAACCAGTTGATCTTCGTAATGGTGAAGTGAAGTGTTTTCTTCGCGGTACGGACCGAATTCTTAAATACGATTCAGACGGGTTCTCGCTTCAAACGGACAAGGAACGATTGAACACTGCTGATATATGGAATTCTCACTCGGCTCTGCAATATTTAAACTTATTTTCTACGCGCAGTGTCGAAAGAAACTCGGATCTTGACACTTGTTTCTGGTTTCGAAAATTAACAAATTCCGCCTCGTCTGTTTGTATGTGGCGGAGGGAAGACTGGTGTGATATATATAGGCGGTTTAGTCGTCGGGCGCCATTGATCACTACAGTCACGTACATTGTTTAGGGGTGGTAAGAAAGGGATGCCTATATTACAGGAGATCGTAGTGATAGGCCTCCAAGTTAATTTCTACGACAGACAGTCGAATTTGTTCGGAAGGATATTTCATAAAAACTGGTTCATCCTACAAGGCTTGTGAACGTGTCAGAGTGTAGTCTTGTAATTTCTACCCAAGATTCAATATAGAATTATACAACATCTTGGGAAATGTTATATTACTTCTAGATTTTCAGTTCGTGAACGCGGACGTTTGGTTATGTCTTATAAAAAGTCGGGTTGGACCGACAGGGAACTTCAGACGAGTGTACGTTGGTTTGCGTTGTTATGAAAGGATGAAGTTCTAAATGGAAACTTCCCTTCTTCCTCAAAGAAACCACAACTTGTCTCTGTGACAAAGATCAACTGGTTAATGCTTTTAAGGTAAATAATCTGTGTTTATCCTGAGAAACATACATTGCACATAAATAAAACCTTAAACACGCCCGCGAAATGTCATAAAAGGAAGAAATAAACTTTATTTTCGGTCTTAATCTAAGAATAAAACTTTTAAACGAACTTCAAATATCTTCTGCTTTTTTATGAAACCATCTTAATGGTGAAAGATAACTAATTCATGTTCGAAGCGGTAACACTTCTTACGTACATGCCTGCTTCGAATTTCAGCCGAGACCGAGATTTTCCAAAAAAAATTTCGTGATTTTACTCCGACCATTTATGTTCTCATTTCATGCAATGATATTTAATCGATGTTTGTTTTTAGGTCATAACAACGCAGGGAACAGAGGTGACTCATAGGATGTTGCTCCGTGTAGTCTGGTAGAAGTTTACCGACGTTTCGAAGGTTCTTGCTGGCACCATCGCACATACCATTCGCCCTGGGAATCTCAAACCTCACTAAAAGTCATTTTGCGTAAGATAAATCTTGTTCGGGACTCGATCAGTGACCTCTGTCGGTCAAGACAAGGAAGGAAATAGAACAGGTTTCTTGGGGAACGTTTTAGCCTGTGACCCGTCTTAATAATATCTGCCCCTCTTCTTAGATTCACCTCATCTCACTCTTTCTCTCGACACGCATTCTCTGTCTTTGTCTGTCATATTATAGTCTTACCAGACTCTTAGCTCAAGAGATGTAACCCTGTAACCTATTTATTTATTTATTTAGTGTTCTGTCTGACGACAGGTCCATATGAACAGGATCCTTCCATCCTTTTCTCTTCTCGGACTGGGACCTGTTCATATACGTTCTTGGCAGATGATCCAGAAGTGGTTTGCCATTGCCTTCTTCTGTGTGTGAATGGAGTAATTGTTCGGATGCCACGGAGGAAAACTCCGTGTTGCCTAGACCAGTGGTCTTCAACCGGTGGTCCGCGGACCGGCGCCGGTCCGCAAGAGTTTATTGCCGGTCCGCGAAAGCTTTCACCCGACTATACCGCTATACGATTCGGGGAATTCCCACTGTTGCGAGGCGAGCGGCGAGCGGGGCGCTGCACGCGACGAGTATAGACGAAGTGTGCGGCCGCCGAATGCCAGTATTGCGTCAGCTCGCCTGTCGACGACACGTTGTAAGAATTCTTATTTTATCGCGCTCGTACGTATTGTTTTTTTAATGTTGGGTTGTGGAATTTCTGAAAACAAATTATTTCTTTCGTAAAATTTGAAACCCTACAAGATGGATAAACAAAAAGTCAGTAGAGGCAAGGACAATATTCAGAAGAAAATAAGTGATGGTGCCGAAGGTATGCCAAGTACTAGTGCTTCAAGTTTAGAAAAAAACAAAGAAAAAGAAATATCCTGATACTTCGGAATGTGCAATACAAACCAAAAAGAGAAAAGGAAACTTTGTTAGGCATTACGATAAGGAATATTTAAAGCTTGGTTTTATTGTAGCCCCTGGCAGTGAACTATCGCCACGGCCTTTGTGTGTAATATGTTCCGAAGTTCTTTCAAATGACGCTATGAAACCGTCCAAACTGGCTCCTCATTTGCATTCGAAGCATAGAGATTTCACTGATAAGCCACAGCCTTGCATCTTAGATGTCGTACAAGAAATTTTGGGTCCTCAAGCCACTAAAAAACTAGAGGCTATACCGCTTTCGGACACCACTATTCAGAGGAGAATTGTTGACATGGCCATCGATATTGAAAAGCAAGTTATAGAGGGGATAAAGAAATCGAGATGTTTCGCGATCCAACTTGATGAATCAACTGACGTGAGTAACCATGCTATCCTACTTTGCTTCGTGTGGTACAGTGAAGATGAAGACCTGAGGGAAGAACTTCTTTGTTGCCTTGATTTACCTGGACGGACCACTAGTTCAGAGATATATAATACTCTTAATGGTATAGACTGGAGCAAATGTGTTGGTGTGTGTACGGACGGTGCTGCGAGCATGACTGGTCGTCGCTCAGGAGTAGTTGCGAAAATAAAGGAAGTCGCGCACCCAGAAGTTTTGTTCACTCACTCTGTGATCCACCGGGAGCATCTAGCTGCAAAGAAGCTTTCTACTGAACTAAACACTGTGATGAATGACGCTGTGAAGATCATTAACGAAATTCGTAGTCGAGCTACGAACCCGAGGCTGTTCACGACACTGTGTGAGAGTATGGACTCACATCACCAACATCTCCTACTCCATGCAGAAGTGAGATGGTTATCGAGAGGAAGAGTTCTTGCACGCCTGTTCGAACTGAAGGAAGAAGTAAAGCAGTTTCTGCGAGAGCGAAAATCTGACCTAGTAGAGCCTTTATTGAATGAGGAATGGATGGCTAAGCTTGCGTATATGGCGGACATATTTAACCTTATGAACGAACTTAATATTTCCGTTCAGGTGTCTTGTACGAACACTTTTACACTAAGAAATAAAATGCATGCGTTCAAAAAGAAGCTGGCTCTTTGGGATAGTCGCGTACAAGAGGAAGATATAGAAATGTTTCCACTTTTGGGAGAATTTTTGAATGCTGCTGATATCAACCAGAAAGTCATATTCAACATAATAAGCCAACATTTAAGAGTGTTAGCTGAAAACTTTAATAAATATCTCCCTGAAAATGAAGATCCACGTAAAGGTAACCTTTGGATTAATAATCCCTTTTTGGAAGATATAAAATCATGCGCACTTGATCCTCGTGAGAAAGACAAACTGATCGAGTTGTCTTCTGATCTCACTCTGGTGTCCAGACATAAAATGCAATCATTGCCTCAATTTTGGATATCCCTCGATAAAGAATATCCATCTCTGAGTTATAAAGCTATCAAATTGTTGGTCGTTTTTTCGACTTCCTATTTGTGTGAAAAGACTTTTTAGCTATGTCAGTAATAAAAACCAAACAGAGAAATCGAACTGATGTTAATCCAGCGCTTCGTCTCTCAGAAACAACGCTGCAACCACGTATATCAAATTTGCTTACAAAGAAGCAGCAGCAGATGTCGCACTAACCAACAATTGTAATTTTATAACATTAGATTTAATAAATAAAATTCTATCTACATTGGTTTTTATTTCTGGCTGACGCCGGTCCGCGAAATATTTCTCCTATTTTCGCCGGGCCGCGGGTGTTAAAAGGTTGAAGAACACTGGCCTAGACCACGGCCTTGCCCAACACAAGTTATAAATTCGGGCACCGCCTGGAAGCGAACCCGAGACCCCAGGATTACAAGGCCAGCGTTCTAACCGCTAGACCACCTTATCTTATTATTATTTAGTTTTCTGTGTGACGACAGGTCCATATGAACAGGATCCTTCCATCCTTTTCTCGGACTGGGACCTGTTCATATACGTTCTTGGCAGATGATCCAGAAGTGGTTTGCCATTGCCTTCTTCTGTGTGTGAATGGAGTAATTGTTGGGATGCCACGGAGGAAAACTCCGTGTTGCCTAGACCACGGCCTTGCCCAACACAAGTTATAAATTCGGGCACCTTATATTAGTTATTTTTTATATTTTAATATTTGTATTTCATCCATAATTTTAGTCGGCCTGTTAGATAGAAACTGCTTCCGGTACGTTACGGAAAGAATAATAAGTTGTTAATGTTCATACATGATTTTATGATTTTTATATTTCACATTTAAGCCATACTTATCATCACTCTTGATATGAACAACAGTAGGGTAGATAGCGACCTGAGGATGGACCATATGAGTACGAAACACGTCGCATAATAAATATACACCAAGACGTGCACAGTAGTGCATCTTACTTACGTTTATAAGATTTGTGTGTAAAGAAGGCTACTTAATAATAATAATAATTTATAATATAATTATATATAATATAACTACACACACAAAATTACGCCCCAATTTTATCCATTATTTATTAGACGGCCTGGAGAGAACACTGTGCTATGAAGATATAGCCGATAGTGGTAAGATAATATTAAAATGAATTTTGGAGACTGTTGACAAGATTCATCTGGCTGAGGATAGGGACCTGTGATTGGCTTCTTCAAACATTGTAAAGGAGTTTCTGGTTTTATAGAAGGCGTAGAATGCCTCGACTAGCTACAGTACTGTCAGATTCTCAAGGAGGGGTCTACTGCTGCGTGTAGATAGTCATTTGCTCTGTCCAGACGCGTGTTTCAACCGTGGCCGAATAATAACAAAACAGCTGACGCAAAATTAACTCGTAAACTCAATGGTCAGACATGAAACTAATGCAGTCGTTCGACTGGACTCGTAGATTTAAGCGTAAATAGTACAAGGGTAATGTGCAAACAGTCTCGCCAACTTGTCCATGAAAAAAAATCCTATAATTTTTCAAAATTCACAGATTTCCGCTCTCTACGTTCCTAGCTGAGTAGTAACATAAATTTCTTATCCTCATCATCTCTGGTAGATCTAAAACTTTTCTTAAATAAAATAGCTTCTTCGGATCGTGTAGACTTGTAGCTAGATGCGAACTTTTCGGAGAAACGCACTGAAGATGGAACCGGTAAGCTACAACGAAACGGTGGTATCTGCCTGTTTGTCTACATGACGTCACAACGCAGATGAACATAGTCACTTAAACCTTACACGTGTATGTTCTGTGAACGCCTTCTGCACAGATGCATTTTAACTAGAAACATAATTCATCACATTAAACTGGATGGACTTTGGTTTTTTCGGGAAGGAGACATAATGAAACCAGGTCATGAACTGAACAAGAACATTTACCTTGAATTAATCATTTAATTTTACAGCCAAATTTAGAGGCTGACGAGTGTTTATGATAATACAGAGTTTAATTAATTGTAATACCTATTCAGTCTAATTAAGTGTGAAGTATGAATGTGGGGGGGGGGGGGGGTAGCTGGTTTACGCGCTGCCTTCTTAGAACAGATCTTTCAAACAATCACTTTCTGTATGCAAATACCCTGCCTGTTTCCAGTCTCTTCTTGGGAACGATCTAACAAACTTAATTATTAATTTTCTACTGATACAAGCTTTCGAAACTTAATTATGATTAAATCTTAATAATTAAATGAAGATAACTTAGTTAGAAGCATCGACGAAGCTACTAAAATACGACTTTACCTTAGCGAAATATTTTGTTAATTACTGAAAGCGGGTGGATAGTTTCGGCCGTGGCCTATTTTAAGGCAACTGTTTGAAGGGACAGACAACCACCGTCAGGAAAGCAGGTCTTTGTTCTTGCGTTATCAGCAAGCGATCACCTTTAACCCCGTCTTGCGTAAAAGGCGTGATGCCTGGGAAAGAAACAAAGCAGTTCCATTTCATTTGTATCGATCAGAGCAAATCTTCCGCCTTTCCAGCCGTTTCAACCTGCCGTCTGAAGTGTGCTTGCCGGCGTGCAATATTAAGTTATAACTACGTCAAAACGCTGTTGCTATGACAGCGATTATGTATCCTCAACGCCGGACAACTCTCACGACGTGACCAAAAGAACGCGTCGACTTCTTCCGGCAGTTTGTAGGCTACTCAACGACCATGTTTTAGTTCTCTGCACTCACAACATAAGCCTCCAAACGCAGATACTGTTTAGAGGTTATTGTTGTTATTTTTTGGGGGGAGGGGGGAGACGAGACTGTGTCTCTGTCTCCACAAAACTATAGTCATACGAGTTCGTAAAATCTGGAGGCGGTATGTATTTCTGCGCAGTGATATTTTGTTCTGTTCTGCCGTGTTATATCGGGGGAAATTCACTCCGATCCTAATTGGTTGACCCACTGAAACTTTAGAAATGTCTTGCCAGATATCACAAACGCGCGCGAAAATTTAATTCATTCGCTGGAGAATTCACAGAGAATTAGAAAGGACATTGAACTGGAGATACAAATTTCAGTGAGATCAGTAAAACCTCTGAAAGATTAACAGTTCCTCGTTCCGTTGTGGATTACGCTTGAAAGGAATGCGTTAACATCTGTTTATAAATTTACTAAACGTATCCCGTATAAACGGACGTGCCAAAGCTTAGCACGTAATCGAATCTCAGTGTAGCAATTTTTCAATTTATGAACGACTGTTAGTTGCAACGCCGTTGGACAGAGGGCAGCGGCGATGGGACGGCTTTGGAGCCCACGTGGGCAGACAATTCCACGTCGAAGCACGAACTCAGGTGTGTAAGTTCGCGCAAGTTACACGCTTTGACCTTACAGCGACACGTTTAAGTTCAGAACAGAGCTGTTATGTTTGTAACAGCATCATCTCCGACCTACTGGGCTACTGCCCGAAACACAAAATAGTCTTTGATCGAGTCGTATGTCCGTCCATGTCTTCTGGGAAGATCTGGGCGACTCATATCCGAACCGGACAAGAAAACCAACTCACTCTGAGATACACCACAACTCCACTTTCTTTACAGTCGTGAGAAGTTTTCGGGGGCTGGGAGTGGACGACAACAGCAACCAATCAGAGCAGAAATATAAAATTCTGCTCTGTGGTCAATAACCGAAAATCATTCGCCCATTTGTGTTCAATAAACGTGCAGTGGCAAGAGGTTAAAGCCAGTCTTCAGCTGCACTTCCTTTCAATGATAAGTCATGAAACCGTTTTATCAATTATGTCGCAGAAGCTAATAGTAGCTCACTTAGTCAAGACATTTCCTGCCCCCGGCCGCTAGTCCACACTTACTACTTACTTCAGCAATGGTCGTAAATTTACTTACGATGACAAATTATAAACTCGTAGACATATCTTATGAAACAATTTGTGTATTCATACAGTAAAGTAAACTCATGGGAAATATCAACAAACTTCATATCTGAGCCAGTTTTTTCTATCGATTGATTACTTCATTTAAGGCAAATATTTTCTGCTACTAAGCACAGGTTTTCTCCTGCAACTCCCCTTCCCCTACGAACAGCTACCTCGAGTGTCAAGACCCATCTGGCACCTCGTAAGGACACAGAGTTACAAAATTTAGACGCGTCAAGAATTGAAGGAGACAGAAGATGTCGTTTAGCGCTGATCACAGATCGATGATCAGTTTAAATTTCTAAACAGAGACAGCCAAGTTTTTCTCACACGGAAACATTTGACTGTGCGCGGGAAATATTTTAACAACGGACCAGGTTTCGAACCTGGGAAAAGAATCCTTGAATTTCCAAATGAACGTCAACACAATACGTTCAGTTCCACGACACACAATTGATGACATGATACACTATTATAATCATTACATCCTGATTTCTGACAGCGTAGTTCCATAGTAATGTACAGGCCTAATTTTTTATTGAAAAACTATAAAAGACTTTAGAGTTGAGAGTATACAAAACGATTATTTCATTGACTCTTCCTGAATCTTGCAATAAACTCATAAATCACAACTCTATTTCAATACTTTCAAAACTGGGAGTCTATACCACCCCTGAGGCAATTTTAGAATATTAAGAATCTACAGCCAAGTCAGATGAAAAGATTTACTTACATTCAAGATCATGCAATTCAATGAATACAGTAGAGTAAAAATATTCAATGTATACTTATGTTTGTGCGGTTCAATCAAGAGGAGTGGAGTCAGAAGGAACTACTAGCTCTCCGCGAAATCTCATCGCGTTATGGAGTTTCTCAATCAATAAAACCCCGAAAACCACAGATCTATTTAAGATTTGAGGTTTTCATAGCGGTGAGCATGATGTTAACATCGATCAGACTACACAACGCAACAACCCAGAAGACAGAAATCTTCATACGAAGAATCGCCCTGATGATGGAGGCAGTATGACCTCTGAAACGTTGGTAAACACCGACCAAACTACACAGCGCAACAACCCAGAAGACAGAAATCTTCATACGAAGAATCGCCCTGATGATGGAGGCAGTATGACCTCTGAAACGTTGGTAAACATCGACCAGACTACACGGCGCAACAACCCAGAAGACAGAAATCTTCATACGAAGAATCGCCCTGATGATGGAGGCAGTATGACCTCTGAAACGTTGGTAAACACCGACCAAACTACACAGCGCAACAACCCAGAAGACAGAAATCTTCATACGAAGAATCGCCCTGATGATGGAGGCAGTATGACCTCTGAAACGTTGGTAAACATCGACCAGACTACACGGCGCAACAACCCAGATGACAGAAATCTTCATACGAAGAATCGCCCTGATGATGGAGGCAGTATGACCTCTGAAACGTTGGTAAACACCGACCAAACTACACAGCGCAACAACCCAGAAGACAGAAATCTTCATACGAAGAATCGCCCTGATGATGGAGGCAGTATGACCTCTGAAACGTTGGTAAACATCGACCAGACTACACGGCGCAACAACCCAGAAGACAGAAATCTTCATACGAAGAATCGCCCTGATGATGGAGGCAGTATGACCTCTGAAACGTTGGTAAACATCGACCAAACTACACAGCGCAACAACCCAGAAGACAGAAATCTTCATACGAAGAATCTCCCTGATGATGGAGGCAGTATGACCTCTGAAACGTTGGTAAATATCGACCAGGCTACACGGCGCAACATCCAAGAAGATAGAAATCTTCATACTAAGAATCGCTCTGATGATGGAGGCAGTATGACCTATGAAACGTTGGTAAACATCGACTAGACTACACGGCGCAACATATCAGAAGGCAGGAATTTTCATACTCACCGCTGAGAAAACTTCAAATATCGGCCTCAAGATGGAGGCAGTGTGACCTCCGATACGTAAGTAAACATCTACCAGACTACACAGCTCATCACATCAGAAGGAAGGAATTTTCATACTCACCGCTGAGAAGACTTCAAATATCGCCCTGAAGATGGAGGCAGTCTGACCTCCGAAACGTTAATAAACATCTACCAGACTACACAGCGCATCATATCAGAAGGCAGGAATCTTCATACTCACCGCTAAGAAAACTCCAAATATCGCCCTGAAGATGGAGGCAGTATGACCTCCGAAACGTTGTTAAACATCTACCAGACTACACAGCGCTACATCCCAGAATATAGGAACCTTCTTACTCGCAAATGAAAGAAACTCAAAACTCGCCCTGAAGATGGAGGCAGTATGACCTCCGAACTTTACTTTTAAACCCTTTAAATGGAACGGTAAGTATACGTACCAACTTCTCCAACAATCAGTAACACTTGTCTTTATGGGTTTTGTGTGGTTCTCGTCGTAATCGGCGGTCAATTCCTTAAACAGCGTCAACCAGTTGATCTCTGTAATGGTGAAGAGTTGTGTTTTCTTCGCGGTACGGACTGGATTCTTAAATATCATTCAAGGATTCATTCGCTAACAGCATTCTGACATTTTAAGTCCATCGTATTCTTCAAGATTATTATAATTTTCCTTCAACTGTTTAATGTGCCTGAGTTCAGTGTTATTCAGGGACAGGTGGTCACGGAAGGGGGAGGGGCTGTGCCCCTGTCACTAGCACGTTAACCATGGTAAACCGAAGTACTGATGGTTACCGTGGTAACCAATGTAACCATGGTGATCTTACGTATTGTCTCATCCTACTGACGGTTACTATGGAAACTATGGCAACCTCACGCACTTTCTTTCCCTCATCGACGCCTAGGTCGGCTGAAAAGGTACATTATATTAGTGGATGACTTTAACCTCACAGTCTGGTGGCAGTCTACCGGGACGGAGTAGCGTAGTGAATACATTTGCGACTGTCGTGACTAGATAGAAGCATTTCAGATCGACCGAGCACTCTACAGCAAATTAATAAATGAAAAATGCGTATCACGACAACAAAGTATTCTAATCTGCACACACACATATATATATAATATACCGATGCATTAAGCCACTATCTTTTGGGGATATAGGCTTTACAATGCAAAATAATGGCCCGAGCCCCTCACTCAATGGGTTGGAAGTAAATCGCAGATTCGGTGACGTTCATTCTAAATTTAATTACATTCGCAATAAAAGAAATGTTACAGAGAATTCATTTCCGTGCATGTATTATCAAAGCCGCGGAGGAATTGTGTCAGTTCAAGGTCTTATTCGGACGTTCCAGGGCCAGAGACAATATATCCTGAGGTATTCATAATATTCCTCAGTCTCGCCAAGCAAATATAGAGATTCGTAACTTCATTAGGTCCTGAATCATTTCTGTGAATTTCACAGATCGATAATCTTCGTTTAACATATGCTAGACGGAGCTACTGGTAACGTCCCTTGAAATACTACAAATGAACAGACTAAATAAAATATAAAGGTTCAACCATCAACTGTCTAAAAAAAACCGAGTTTCCAAATTGACGTTTCGTTGCGTTGCACATCTCAGTGGTCTTTGTTTTTCATTTAATGAACATTGAAATCTGACGAAGAGAAATTTCATTGCAGATATCTAGAGATCTTAAGGTGTAGAAAATATGCATAGAGACCTTCTAGGTTACGTCACCGAGTTGCCTTGAAAACCTTCTAGAAGGTTACAGGCCTACGAGATAACCAAGATCATATTCCATTCAATAAACTGCATACCCAAAATTCACATGATATTTAAGTAACGCTGTCCCATTATACATGATGTATACTCTTGGGGGGGGGGGGGGGTAATTTAACCGATGCAGAATTAACAACCCGGTCGTGTTTCATCAGCATCTCCATCATCACCGTCATAAAAGAGCAAACCACGTGTTCTTTTAATGTGTACACGTGGTAGACCTACATCTGTTTGTCATTTGAAGAAGATGTATTTGCCAAATTCCTTTCTCAAGAGTTTTAGGCTATAACAAGGCCCTTGTGGCATGTTTTGAGTACTCTGTACGTCATTATGAGCACTTAAGATCAGTGTTATGCGAAGGACATAATTACCGTAATTCCAAAATATCTGCCGATGGCGTACCTATCCACAACAAACATCAACATCGTCTATCTATAATCATCTCCTTACATAAGAGATAAAGTTTCGCAACAAGACTTCACAGCGGGTAAACTGCGTGGTACCAAGCAGACACCCCGCACTCACTTCGTCATTTGTCATTGTCCTGCGTCATTACAGAACAGCGTAAAAGTACGTACCAGCTCCAGGCCGCGTATATGAAAACCAAAGCCACTTCGTCCACTTCCAATTATCGACGATTTTTACGGAAAGAAATCTAGGTAAAGTCGATTAAGGTACAATGGTTACGCCAAGTAGCAATTTCTGTTTAAATGCACGGGTTTCATAACCACTGAAAACAAAGGTCAAAAGAGTAGGTCCATGTGCTAAAATACAAATAGGACAATTTACTGCAATTCTGATCTGTCCTCTGTTTTCAGACTCGCGTTTGACGATATGAAATGGATCAAAGCGCTGTCCTACATTACGTCTCTCCAGCTTCACTGAGCGTAAACAGGCAAACAAACAAAAAACGCGACCCGTTCATCTCCAAGAATGAATTATTTGCACCTCGCTTCGAGTTCCACACTGATTTAAACAGATGCACAGTCTTCTCTTTACTACAAAGGCAAATTTATTACTAAAAAGCAGGAGCTTAATACGAAACGAAATAAAGCCAACGTTGTCTAATCCTAAGTAGGATTTGAAATTCTCAGGCGGTGAGAACCAATATGACTGTATTTTGGACTGTAGCGCTGTAGAAGTCTACCAACGTTTCGGAGGTCCTTGCTGCCTCCGTCATCAGGGCGAAGATGTACGCTACCCGGCCCTACAACCCACAAGACAGCAACCTTCATTATCGAAACCAGCGATACTGTTACTCAGCATATATATTAGCAGGACATTCACGGAAGAAATTTAAATTGAAGTTACTATTATAGTCACTTATGATAAATGTAAAATCTCAGAAACTCAAGCGGGAAATTAGAACTGAAAAACTGGTCTTCAAGTACCTCCCATCTCGCCTACAAATTTTGAACATCAGGATCTACCCCTGTGGTAACAACACGCGGTTAAAGACATAAAAGGGCTCGAGGGAACATAACAACTGAGCCTGTGGCAATGATTTATCCTTCGCTTATCTAACGTTATTTCAATTACATGAATGTATAATATTAAAGGATTTGGATGAAGCCGGTCGTGGTCTATTTTAAAGTTACACGAAGGCTGTCAGGCCGTCACGGACCACATCGTACTAAGAAAATACTTTAGTACATATAACATATAAATTTTCTTCAAGATATCCTCAATCTGGGCTAGCGGTAATTATGCAGAGGGCATTTTTGAAGCTCCATAAGTCACTTTCTCAACCCTAATTTATGTTTTAAAAAAATTAACTACTGTAACATCTTCCTAATATTAGCACAAACTCTGACAAAACTTTTTCCTGTGTCTGCGTCTTGTCCTGTAATAAGGCGGATGTATACTGTTGAGTGACTCACAAAGTAGATCCGGCATATTCAATGCGATTCAAATCTTTTATCCACATGCAAAGGAGCACGGTTTCTGAAAAGGCCTTTGAGTGCAGCGCATTCAATATACTTTTATAAAAAGTGTGTAAATAGGTACAACTCAAGAGATATGGTTTCTCTGGGGCTATTTGCGAAGTCAGTCGGCAAAAATAATTTCCTAGAGAAAAGATATTTTTTTTCGAAATTGTGACACATATGTTTTCAGAGGCTTAGAAATGGGTGAGAGGAACATTTTAGAATTAATGTGTATTGAACATTAGTTGAGGGTGTAAAATGGGTCCAGCCATCTGAGAATAGTGTCCAACTGCGAGCTGAGAAGAACGTGTTAATGAAACTTCAGATACTATATAAAGTAGATAATTTCTTAATCAGCAGGAAAGCTAGAAGATTTTCGTGGACTCTGGTTACATGTTTATCAGTTTCTAAGGCGAGTTGTTACGTAGGTACATTAGCGGAAAATTGAATTTCTAAGCTCCCGATTTATAATGCAAGTAAATTAGTTATATCTTTCCAACTATAATAAGTAAATGGAATATCAAAAAACCTTTGAGACTGTGTGTGTGTGTGTGTGTTTGTCCAATTATTACGAGCTTTAAGTGTCATCTGTCTCTGCGAACTATATTTCAACATTTAAATTTCCTTGAAATTCAAGCACAAATTTTCTGTTACTGACAACATTGACTGCCTACAAAGTGACCATGAAAATTTACAGGTTACGAAAATATTTACATAATTTTATTTATTTTGTCCGCACCGATTTATCCACATTTAAATTACTATTAATATAGACAATATTAAGCCTATCTTTGTTATTATGCTTGTTGTTGTTATTAACTTTACAACTTTGCAAACATTTCTTATGAAAAGTAGTTTCTGCGTATGGACATCTCTTTAGGCTAATTTAATTACTTTCCTTTTAGTGCACTACTCTGTATTTCACATTCGCAGATGGCAGCAAATTCGGATGTCATGTTATGCTGTAATTTTCCGACTAATATAACCGAGTTACCTCACTAATCTGCATTTCGTAGTGCGTAGGAAAGTACGCAAAGTATTCGGAAGTGGACGCCGACCGGCAAGGTCCTAGCGGCTTAGAATTTTACTAAGCAGTCAACAAAACATAAATGGTTCTGTGACCTAAGCGGTCGTGTTAACCAACATATAATCAATGTTCATAACACAAACAGCAGCTCGAACACATAAATACGCAAAGTGCGCTGGTGGACAAATGCGCTAATACAGTTTATTCCAGCTCAAACTTCCAAGAAAATAATGACGTCATCAGATCTGTTATATAAAAATTTCCTCCACTCCGAGACCAACGATGTTTATAGGTTTACCATGTGATTTTCGGACTTAAAGTGCACACAAATTTCTTTGTTTTACCTAACCTCATAATACGCGAAGCTGGGCTTACCCTTCCCGAGGTAAGCACCAGAAAAGATGTTGAGTCGTCATCCCAAAATTCAAACAGATAAGCTAAGGACATAACTCTACAGTAACAGAACTACCACTAACACTTACAGTTCGTCATTGGTATATTCAATTCAGCTCTCAACTTCGATATTTATATTCTTTCCTTTTTAATATTATCCTTACAAATGCGTATCGATTTCAGGTTATTTTTTCTAACAAGTTTCCAGAAACACAATGAAGCGATTTTTTTTTCATGCCTGGTATTACTGGAAGAGGATTTCAATAGCATTCAGGGTATTCGAGACCTTCGAATGACTCCTGTGTTCGCTTATCGGCGGAACTGGCCTGGTAAATGTCAGTCGCCGGAACACCAGGGAAGACCTAGTCAACACTGGAATCAGGATCTTCAAGAGCGCATGTCAGGTGCTACGATAAGCGGTCACTGTTGAAAACAAAATTTTAAACATTATCTTCAGAGAGAATATCGACGCATCAGCAGACGATAAAAGTCCCCAGACATTATCCTTCTTCAGTCTCCCTACCTGCAGAATTGGAAGTTCCGAAACCAAATGTCTGTCGAGATTAACTTTACAATTTTAGGCAGCAGAGTGCACCACGAACACAAAATATGTTACGACCCGGCGCACTTACGACACACAGAACAATAGATTCGATAGTTCCTCTTAAGCCACAACCTAACCTAACAACTGTCTCATACCACAGTGCATCACGAAAATACATGAAGCTAAGACCTGACAAAAGCGTTCGATTTGTAACAAATCACCAAGTGTTTTCCATACATTAGAATCTGTCTCAAAACAGTCTAATAAACTGGTCTCCTTCCCGCACCGTGCACCTTACAAATAATTTTATTAAAGTAATTACAATATTCCAATTTCAAGGTCATCATGTATCGAGGTATGCTAACCTGCAGAGCCTAATTTATAAATGTTTTTGTACGTATTGATCCCCTGTATTAGAAGCCATCATTTACTGTAACATATCTGACAGCCATACGATTCTGATAATATTGTTCCTCCTTTACGTCACGTGCGTATCACATTTTTCACTACAGACCGATTCACCCACACCACTATTTAACGACGCACATGTATATTGATTTTGTGCTGTATATGTGTTGCTGTTACATAACATGGTGGATAAACATCTGAATCGGCATGAAAGAGAACATACTTATCAAGATACAACTTCTGACGGAACAAATTGAACGTGTCTTAAAAGTAGTTGTTTAGAACATTATTAAAAAGAAAACACACATATCTCCGAAATCGTGAAAACATATGTATTTGGAAACAGAGAGTCGTGGCCTATTTCATATCACCATTCCGGCCACTTGGTATATAACGAGATTAAACGTACTACGGACGACGATTGGCTAAACACATGGAATAACGCGACGTTGATCGGTCTCAAGGCGTTAAACTACTGAAATGTTTTAATTAAAGATAAAAATAGATACAATTCTTATAATTAAGTACGATAATTAGTAACACAAAAAAATGGCCTATAGTCTTCAAGACTAAAGTACTTGACAATTTACATATATAGATTATTTGACGTCGATACAAAGTTGTCCGATATCGATATAAAATTCAATATACATTCACATTAGTTTACTGGAAATAACACAGTTACTCTGACAGACACAAATTAGGTAGAATTCAACTTGAGATCTAGCATTCCAGGCGTGTAAATTCGCTTCGTAAAAAAATGGCAACATAAACCTCGAAGCAACCACTGAATACGATCCGGTCCATAAACTAGACTCCTGCTTCCACCACATCGTCTGCAGGATACTCGGAGCTAATCATAACGTCAGTCAAAAGTTTATCGAGCGAACATATGCAGTCATTAACACGAAATAAAACGCGTGCAGCGTACGTAAGTCACAATGGCCGCCATTCCACCCCGCGGGAACGTGTGCAACTAAAATCTAGTGACGTCATCGCTCACGTGATCACATTACAGAAGAGAAAACCTTGTCTACGTTTGTGTCTCGCCACCAGACAACGCGAGACAGAAGCATAAGCCGTTCGAGAATGTGGCAGATTCAAATAGTAACTACGACATTACACCACGAATAAATATATACCACCCTGAAGGTGGAGAAGATAAGTTCCTCCAAAGCGTTAGCACACGGCGTCGCGCAGGATAAAGCCACCGACAACAACAGATGACATTCTGGTCTCGCTTGCAACTGTTCAGTGACTTGTATTTTGGTTTTTTTTTTTGGTCTACAAGATGGGACACACAAAATTGAAAAGTTATCCCTTCGTTTGTGTAAATCTGGAGGTTTCTCTCGCGTTTAGGGAAGATCACAGATTGGGGGAGCTTCAAAGCAAGGTGCACAGGGTAATATTTTAAAATACGGAGGCTAACATTGGCTCGCAGTAGTTATTAACATAAATTCGACTTAATATCGCAAATATATCATTACAAACAAATCGACTCGAGAAACCATTCGAATAAAATAAAAACTATTTACGTGCTTTAAACACGTGAATCAGTAATCTAGGTTACAACGCAGGTCATTAAATTTCTGTTATTACAAATCCTAAACTTTCATTACCACAAATGTCTGCCGTAAGACTGTAAAACCACACAATTCCTACTGTTCAAAAAAGATTTCTGACATACAGAATTCAATAGTAAACACCAGCGCGTGATTACATTAGAATGTGACAATCCGATCTTACAATAAAGGCAAATTCATTTCTTTTCAAAATAAACCACTCACCATCTCCCACGTAACAAATTACACATCCGCATTCTCTCATTTCTCACAGCCTTGCTGATTGATTCATACGCAAACCGCATACGAACTCTGAATTAGATTATCTACCTGGCAACTGAATCATCATGACTGGTCTATTTTTCGAAATAATTTTACACAAAATTTCCTTCGATAGTTACTGAATCAATTTTCGGCCCCGCCCGAAGTCCCATTACACCCAAAAAATAAAATAATGCCTTCCCTTCATGCATTTCCGAGGTTTCAAATTCGTGGAGCTTCGCCTTCAAACCACTTTTAACGCCACCACGGTACACTCCTGGGTATGCTGACACTCGCATATGCGGAATTCTCATTAACAACCACTGTCCTAGAAAGAAATGTGCGCCATTTTTCGGTCTGAAACACTCCTCCGTCTCGTTAGAAAGGTGATACGTAATATAAATGGCATTAGTTTACCATGAAATGAATAACTAACTAACTAACTAACTAGATGGCTTACCGAACCCGAAGGTTCATCACCGAGTTAACCAAAGCCCTCCACCGGACCCTGTCCTGGGCCAACAAAATCCAGTTTCCTTCAACTCCTATCTCCCATAGATCCCGCCTGAGATTATCCTCCCATCTACGTCTAGGTCTCCCCAGCGGTCTCTTCCCTTCAGGTTTCCCAACCAGTACCCGGTGCACACCTCTTGTCCCATCCATGCGCCCTACATGTCCCGCCCATCTCACTCTTCTCGACTTAATCACCCTCACAATACTGGGGGAGCAGTACAGATTTTTAAGCTCGTCATTGTGCAGTTTTCTCCACGCCTCATCGTCTTCCCTCTTAGGCCCAAATATCCTCCTCAACACCCGATTCTCAAACACCTGCAATCTGTGTTCCTCCCTCTGAGTGAGAGACCATGTTTCGCACCCATACAAAACAACAGGCAAGATTATTGTTTTGTATACTTTAATTTTCAGGTTCTTAGAAATCAGACGGGAAGACAAAATATTTTGGACTGAGAAGTAGCAAGCATTTCCGGAATTTAGTCTCCTCCTAACTTCCTCACAAGTATCGTTTTGATTTGTTATTATTGTTCCCAAATATTTGAACTTTGTAACCCTTTCAAAGGATTTATTAGCCACCCTAAGATAATTTTGCCCGCCTGTCTTCTGATTACGAGATACTAACATGTACTTAGTTTTTTCTGAATTTACTTCCAGCCCCACTTGTCTACCAGCCTCTAGTAAAACTTCTGCGTTCCTCTTTATTGTATTTATATCGTCCCCCAATAAATTAACATCATCAGCATATGCCAATAGCTGATGTGTCCAATTCAATTGCAAACCCTCCTGCCTACCTTGGACCTTCCTGATGGCGTATTCTAGCGCAAAGTTAAAGAGCAAGGGAGACAAAGCATCTCCTTGTTTTAGACCGTTCTTGATGAGGAATGTCTCAGATACATATTTACCTACTCGAATTTTGCTACAGGTTTCATTTAAGCACATTTTTATTAGACCCACTAGCTTCTTTGGTATACCAAATTCAATAAGAATATTATATAGCACTTCTCTCTTCACAGAGTCATGGGTTTTTTTGAAATCTATAAATAACTGATATACGGTCCCACCGAACTCCCATTTTTTCTCTAGTATCTGACGAATGCAAAAGATCTGATCAATCGTTGATCTGTTTCGTCTGAACCCACACTGATGATCCCCAATAATTTCATTCGCACATGGAATTAATCTCGCCAAAAGAATGTTGGATAGAATTTTGTATGAGGTTGATAGCAGCGACATTCCTCGGTAATTACCACACTCAGTCTTGTCCCCCTTCTTATGAACAGGAATAATTATGGATTCCTTCCACTGTTGTGTCATCTCTTGCTTATCCCAAATTAACTGAATAAGCTTATGGATCCTCATATGCAACCCTTTGCCACCTGCTTTAATTAATTCGGCCGGAATCTGATCAATTCCTGGAGATTTATAACTTTTCAACTTCCCAATGGCTAGTTCCACTTCATCTAAGCTAGGTTCTGGCACCAACAGTTCAGCTTATGCATTTTAATCTGTCTAATATCACCAGTATCATGAACATTTAAGAGCTCGCTAAAGAAATTTTTCCACCTATTCACAATTTTTATTGGATCTGCAAGCAAATTGCCACTATCATCCTTTACCAAATTGGTCTGGGGTTGATATCCTTTCTTAAAGTTATTAATGCCTCTGTACAGGTCTCTGATGTTTTTTTCCTTATTATTTGTCTCAAGTTCAGCAATTTTGCCCTTCAGGTATTCCCTTTTCTTAGTCCTAAAGGTTCTACTAGCCTCACGTCTCACGTTACATAGTGTAACCGTCCCACTCCTGTTTGCTGTTGGAGTTGCCCGGCTCGGTTGCAGTCTTGTCGATCTTTGTCGTATTTGATGTAATTCGGGATTTCTGCTCAAGTAGGCATGGAACTTTTCTCAGGGAATATTACATGGAGGGGTATAAGCTGAATGCCAGCGAGGAAGGTTTCGGTAATGGTCTTGAGATTTACGTTCGTAGTTTCACAAGCACAATTTATTTCTTTTACAATTAACATTTACTGGCCGAATCGAGCTACAAAACAATTTAGGATGTTGCTTCCTCTGAATTCCAGAAAAGAGTGCGCCAAGAAAACTTTCCTGTCCTTTAGTTATAGGACTTCCCCCCTTAACTTTCACAAAAAAAAAATGTATTTGGGCAGTAATGATGCCCTAGCTCACGTGGACCATTAAAAAAAACCTTTAGCCGGCGGGTGCCCCCTGCAAGAAGTTTCGGGGTCACACGGTGCCATAATTCTTTCCTTTACCGTCGTTGCTTGTGCAACTTTCTTTTCTTTTCTTTTTTAAGTGTCAGTGAGCCTTCTGCACTGAATGCAGAGCACCTACCAATAAACTGACCCCTGGCCTGAAAAGGACGCACTTGCCTAACAAGTGAAACGCGTAAATCTTTATTACTTGTTTCCAATTTATTTTTATTTGCGCTTCACCGGGACTCGAACCCAGAACGCGCGGTCACATAATCTCCCCCTAAGGTGTGTCGGGCAGGTCGGCAACGCCTACACTGGCCGACATCGCCTTACCTGGCCAGTGGCATCGCGTTCACTACAGCCCATTCTTACAATTAAAATTTAATTCTAGAGGTTACCTTAGGTCACCTCTATGGCAAGTCACAACATCCCCAATTAATACAGATTGCGTACCTCCTTTCTGGAATTACCAACATTAACATTTAAGATTACAACTTCAAAACTAAAAGATATACTAGTCTATATAATTAATTAATTACAATCTTTTTTTTTTTTCAATCATAAACTTTAGGCAACTGTCACATTACTCAATTTCTTCAGTCGATCCACACTAACAGTACATGCTAATCATATGCAGTATATATTATAAACAACTTAATTCCTTTATTAACTCCTCGTTGCCTTCGTCTACAATGCACACACACAGCTCCACATCTACTCGTACCCATTTTATTACAACTAACATGTCGCCTACTGCTGTGTGTACAACTTCTTACCTGCCCTCAAGAAGGTTCCCAACTTACACTGGTTTGTCCGGAAAAGTTACATCGATCCCATTCACTCTCTCTCTCTCTCTCATACAATATATTACATATCTAAAGCAACAAATTAGCACACTTTGTTCTTGTGTCTGTTAGCATGGCTCGTCTTTGTGGTGGCTTACACCTTTTGATCATACTAATTAGCAACCGCGACACACATTTTTAAACAAAGCAAAACAAAAAAAAAAATTGTTTAGTCAAGTGACAAATGGTCATATTCGCCCCGGTTTAACCATGCAAGCGGTGGTCACGTTTGTATTCTCCCCTAGAACTGAGTACGTCTCTGCGGCGTTGTTGTTTTTACGCATGTAAGTAAGGTTTCAGAGACTTTTTATTGAAAACCCCTCGTACTTTCCCTTCTGGGCTTGACAACTCATATGCAGAAGGTGGGATAATTTTTGAAATTGTCCATGGTCCATCAAAAATATGCATAAATTTGCTCGTTACGCCAGCGCTTGCATCCGAAACTATCTGACGCTTAGCCAACACTAAATCATTTACTGTAGGTTCCCAATGAGTTCTCCCGGTCTTCCGGTTTTTGTTGCGTTTTACTGCCCTTTCTTTCATACGCATGTAGGCCTTGACGACCTTTTCCTCTATCGACTCTCTTGGGGGTACTTCATCCGTTCTTTTGTTTAGGAATTTCTTAAACAAGTCTGGTCTCGGTTTGTCACACATCAGCTCTACCGGGCTGTAACCCGTAGGACCCGATGTCGAGCCGTTGAGCCATTCTTCCATTTTGGGTAGTAGTTCCGGCCATTTCTTGTGTGCTTGGTGGCAGTAAATTCGACAAAACTTGCCAATTTCTCGCATACATCTCTCACTAGGGTTAGACTGTGGATGACGTGTCGGAGAAAACCTAACATCTATTCCCAGGGTGGCCAATTTCTTACGCCAGGTTGGACTTGCAAACTGGGTGCCGTTATCGCTTAGGATGCAATTTGGGCTTATCACCTGCGACACGTAATGACCTATAATCTTGTTGAGACACGCCCTTGTGGTGGCTGACTTCAAAGCGTACAGTTTAATAAATTTGGAAAACACGTCAAAACAAACCAGAATATATCTGACGCCGCCACGTCCTATAGGCAAGGTTCCATACAGATCCACCGCGCAGAGCTCCCCCGGGCGTTTGGGCATGTGACTCCTACTCTCAATCAAGTAACTGCGATTTGGATGTTTAACTCGTTGACAGACATCGCAACGCGAAATCAGTTTCCGGACTTTCCTACCTAAATTCTTTACGTGAAACGTGTTGGCAATCGAGGCCATACATTTCTCAGTTCCTAAATGCCCCAACGACGTATGAACAAACTTAATAACTTCATCTTCTAGCTCAGCTGGTAATACGGGCCTCCAATAAGGGAATTTCTTACTGTCTCTACTGTATAGAATGTCCCCCCGGATCACGTACCGTACGTCTGGTAGTTTCTGTGGCTGCTTTACGGTCTGTATAACCTTCTGTATTCTTGGGTCGCGGGCCTGATAGTTAGACAAGTCCCTTTTGGCCCGCCCTACTGAGGTGTCTATACCGAGGTTCAAGGCAGCCACCATCATACCTCGCGGTTCGGACAATCCCTTTATTTCGCGTTCGCTTAAGCCAACAGGATTGCGACTTATAGTGTCTGCGAGGAAATTTCTAGCCCCACTAATATGGTTTATGTGAATGTTATATTCTTGGATCTGCATCACCCACCTCGCGATTCTATTGGAAGTCAATGCACATTTGTTGATGAATGATAGGGCTTTGTTATCTGTATTTAGCTTAATTTCGTGCCCAAACACGTAAATACGGAATCTGTCCAAGGCGTAGACGATCGCTAACATCTCTTGTTCTGCAACCGAATAACGTCTTTCGATCGGCGTCAGCACCCGTGAAGCCGTGGACACAATATGAGTTTCCCCGTTACTGTCGGTCTGCATAAGCACGGCCCCAACAGCTATGCCACTAGCATCGGTGTTAATAATGTACGGTAAGGCGTCGTCCGGATACATTAAGTGGATCGAGTTCGCAAACTGAGCTCGCAACTTCTCGAAGGCTTGCTTAATTTTGGCCGCCCACTTCCATTTATATCCTTTCTTTAATAATGGAAGCAAAGGTGCCACGTAGTCTGCGTAATTTACGATAAACCTGTGATGGTAGTTCGTCGTACCAAGGAACTGCCTCAGCTGTTTCTGATTTCGTGGCGCCGGGTAGCACAGTATGGCCTCTACCCGTCTTGGGTCTGGGGCAACACCACCACGACTAATAACATGTCCCAGGAAATATATCTCTGTCCTACAGAATTGGCACTTCGCCGCATTTATCGTAAATCCTGCGTCCGTTAACCTACCTATTACTTCTCTTACGTGCTGAAGATGAAGTTCAAAGGATGATGAGAAAATTACCAAATCATCGACATAACTCAAAGCATACCCACAGGAGTCTGGTCCAAGAGCCAATTGAAGCGCCCTGATGAAGGCAGACAATGAATTGCGAAAACCGTATGGAGTTCGTTTAAATTGATACACTTGAGATTCAAATAGGAATGCCGTGTATTTTCTAGATTCTGGCTTTAGCTCTATCTGTAAGAACGCAGAGGATAAGTCAATGCTGGTAATAAATTTCGTTCCGTGAAATCGCTGGAGTAACTCCTGGATAGGCTGAACTCGTGCTCTGTCTGACCTGGTAATCTGGTTAATCCTACGGGCATCTATGCAAACTCTCGGCGCCTTTGATTCTCGCATAACAATGGTCAGTGGGTTCAGATAACTGGAATCACTTATTTCTATGACGTCGTCCATTAGCCACTGCTCGATTTGGCGTCTCACCTCTGTTCTCACAGCAAAGGGGATTGGCCTTGAAAGACGGACGATGAGGTCGTCGTGATCGACTTTAAATTCGTATGCTCCGAGCTTACATTTACCCGGCTTTGTTGTGAAATATCTTCTGTACTTTACGAGCATATCGAACAATTCATGTTTCTGTTTTTCATTCAACCCAGTAGCTTCGTCGACCTTCATGTGCAAGTCCCGGTCTGATATCGCCCTAGTATCCTCTACTTCTGTCTTTGGTTCTGAGTTCGATACCTGACAATTTATCAAGTGGTCCACTACCACGTCCCGATCAATGCCCCTCGCATTACCACAATATCTGTTCCCCGTATCCCCCTTAAGGTTTTTATCTTTTGTTGGGACTACTCGATATTCAGTTAATTTAGTTTGAAGTACATTCGCGTTTTGAACTCTAGTAAATGGTAATGATCTATCTAGATCCATTGAATGAGGCAATATCGAACAATTCAACTTAGACTCGGGGTTCGATACTAGGTTTTCTTCCATTCCTTCTCTCGCCATGGAGTCGTAAAAGAACTGGTGACGATTAACCATACTACCGATTTTCGTCGAAAAACATCTATGTTTGAAATCTAATATGACTTCATAGTCGCTAAGAAAGTTTGCCCCTAATATGGCCTCCGCCATTAGCTGAGTCGATATCATAAAAGTCTGCTCATAGACAACACCATCGACCTTGAACTCGATTAGGGCTTGCTTCCGAATTTTCTTAGTTTTCGACCCCCACGCCGATACGAGCACGCCGTTGACAACCGGTATCTCCAGTGCCCTTGCACCACTTAATGCAATGGCATCGTACAACTCTTCCGACAGTATAGAAATCTCTGCTCCACTATCTAACACGGCTGTAGTTTCCTTTCCCGCGATATTTAATCGCACACTAGGACATCCTTTTAGGTTTCCTCCACTTATAAAATAAACAGTGACATCCGTTCCAAAATGGTCATCACCATCGGTTTCACCAAGTTCTAATTTGTGGGTTTCCTCGAACCTTTCGCCGCCAAATTTCTGATTGCTTGGATCGGAAACTACATCTGGGGCAAAACCTTCTGTATATGACGGGTGGCGCCCCCCTAACACGCCCCGTTTGGGTTTCCCGGCGTCCTGTCATTGAAACTGGCAACGTCCGGATTTGGGTTCGCCAAATTTCTACTCGGTATATACGGACCTGCCCCTGGATTCAGACACCCTTGGTCGGTATTATTTCGCCCAGCTGATTCATGTCTGGGACCTGGTACGTCACCATGGTATTGTCCCCCTTGCCTGCTCGGCGTATAAGACTGGTACCTGCCCCCACGACGATTACTCGCGTTTTCCCGAAAACCGAGAGATCTCACTTGATGGTGGCTGTTATTATACCTCCCTCTGTCGTACCGGTTCGGATTACCTCCAGGCGGGGTGCTGTGTGATGGACCTGGGTTCATAACCCTTCCCGGTTCAGCCGACTCCATCGCCTGCAACTTATTTAACAGGTTCAGCGCCTCCTGTACTGTTCTCATGCTCGCCGACAAAAACGATTTATGAACGTACACGGGATAATGGGCGGTCAACGCGTCTATTAAGTCTGCCTCGGACAACGCCGGCGACAGATTCTTTGCTAATAAGGCATATCTCAAGAAGTGTTCCGACATGCTTTCTTTGTTCTTCTCAAACTTTTCCTGGTACAGCGAACATCGCGCGGTTGCCTGTATCTGCTGATTCCACAACAATTGGGTTATGGCGACTTTGAATTGCTCATAACTCTTCAAATCTTTGTGTATCGCCGTGCACCACTGCTTAGCATAGCCATCCGTTTCTGACTTAAAAGCAATCGGGAGCCGAACCGAATCCGGCACCGCCCTTAAACGGAAATATTCGTCTAGCTCACTTAAATACTGGACGATATTCTGTTTAGAACGGTCGCTGTAAGTTGGAAGCACAAGATCTAACAAGTGCGCGCCATGACACTGCGACGGGCCTTGCTTTACAAACCCCTGCATAATAGTTGTGTTGTCGCTGCTACAATCAACAGGCCCATCCGACAACACTGGCAGATTTGTACTTATTCTAACTTCGCGCTCACTCTGCAGACGTTCGGATTCATGGCGGCAAACAGGCGTTACTGATTGGGTTGAGGTCCCCGGGACTAAACCATCTAAAATTTCACTGGTAGTTGGCTCGTCCAAACGTCTACCAGCACCTGATAATTTCTCCTCCAGTTTGCCTAATCTAGACGTTACTTCCTCTATCTGGGATTGACTATCCTTCTCCGCAGCGTCCACACGATCTCGCAGTCTACGTAATTTAGCATCGTCCTCACTTGCAGTGACAGGGATAATTTCCATCTCCTTTCTAAAATTTTGCAAATCCTGCCGAAAAGTTTCTAACTCACTGTCTACATCTCGCCTATGCTCGACTATTTCTTTGTTCGTTTGTTCATTAAGTCGCCTGGTTTCCGCCATGCTCTCTCGCATCTGCTCATTCACTCTGGCAAACATTTGCTCAACTTTCTCGTTCACAAGTTTAATTTCTTGTCGGGTACCTTCCCTAAGACTCGCCATTTCTCTGGATAATCTGTCCGCAATTGATTCTATATGATTTACAATACCCTCATTCCTATCTCTGTCCTCCTGCCTGATTCTCTCCCTCTCCTTTCTATCTTCCTGCAAAGCGCCCCAAATTGTAGCTAGTAAGTCTGCTTGTGATTTTGGCATTTCGTTATCATTGTTCTTTCCACTTTCGGTGACTATCCCCCTTACGACGGCATGCTCTCCCCCGGCCAAAGATGCCATCGGCTCCCGGAGTGGGCCTTCTACGTCTGCCGACACATGTGGTCCCTGCGGTTCCCCTGTTCCATAGGTCTCACTGTCATACAGAGGTTGCCCGCACGGTAACTCAGAATCTGAATTGCCGTCTCTTTCATCTCTCGCACCTTCACACGTAACTTTCTTGTTTCTCAGCTGCCTCGCTGCCATTATTATTATTTTTTTTTCTCCGACTAACCTGGTTTTTGTTGATTCAGCTGAATTAGTCGACCACCTGGAACCCGGTGTGATTGGTTTGTAGACCTCGCTGTCTGCACTCACTTTAACCCCTTGTGAGTATTGCTGACTTCGTTAGCCGCCTTCTTCAGATGTCTTCTTCGACGTTCCTCACAATTGTTGTAGCCCCACGTTGGGCGCCACTCGCTGTAACCGTCCCACTCCTGTACTGTTGTTGGAGTTGCCCGGCTCGGTTGCAGTCTTGTTGATCTTTGTCGTATTTGATGTAATTCGGGATTTCTGCTCATGTAGGCATGGAACTTTTCTCAGGGAATATTACATGGAGGGGTATAAGCTGAATGCCAGCGAGGAAGGTTTCGGTAATGGTCTTGAGATTTACGTTCGTAGTTTCACAAGCACAATTTATTTCTTTTACAATTAACATTTACTGGCCGAATCGAGCTACAAAACAATTTAGGATGTTGCTTCCTCTGAATTCCAGAAAAGAGTGCGCCAAGAAAACTTTCCTGTCCTTTAGTTATAGGACTTCCCCCCTTAACTTTCACAAAAAAAAAATGTATTTGGGCAGTAATGATGCCCTAGCTCACGTGGACCATTAAAAAAAACCTTTAGCCGGCGGGTGCCCCCTGCAAGAAGTTTCGGGGTCACACGGTGCCATAATTCTTTCCTTTACCGTCGTTGCTTGTGCAACTTTCTTTTCTTTTCTTTTTTAAGTGTCAGTGAGCCTTCTGCACTGAATGCAGAGCACCTACCAATAAACTGACCCCTGGCCTGAAAAGGACGCACTTGCCTAACAAGTGAAACGCGTAAATCTTTATTACTTGTTTCCAATTTATTTTTATTTGCGCCTCACCGGGACTCGAACCCAGAACGCGCGGTCACAATATTAGGTTCCATCTACTTCTAGTTGGTTTCGTGATCATAATATGTGTTGAAGAGTGCAAATTATGAAGTACATTAACGAACAAAACTTTCTCAAGCTAAGTGTTGCCTTTTATGTTAAGTTAAATTGATTGTACGAACATATCAAGTGATTATTTAAATAAATAAAGAGAAGTAAAATGCCAACAGAACTGGTACATAAGTTGTTCACCGGGCAATGTACTTAGACACACACGTCTCCGGGAACCGGATTACTAGTTTAGATAAAGTTTATGTCTGTCTGTAGGAATTTTACCAATTTAATTGAGAATAATCTTTTTTCTCTGCAAATGAGCTCACAAAGGGTAAAGATGGAAATATATTCGGCTGTACCTCATTTGTTACTGGCTACCCAGTTACTGAGAATAAATAAAATAAGTTCATTTAAAAACACCTGAATTGTTAGATACTTCTTCAACACAATGAGAATCAAATTCTGCAGCACAGAAGACTCTCTTGTAATATAAAATACGGTTTTATGAAAATATCGATGTCCTTGTCTTTTCGATGTTGTGATAAAACCTATGGTAAGCGATCCACTGCCGGTCTGTAAATTTTATTTCGGGTTTTATGTATTTAAAAAACTGATGAACGCTTAGTAAATTTTATCGCATATTTTTATGGCTACATTTCTCTTTGTATGATGACATTACCGAACAAATGTTGAAAAATAAAGACCTCGAAGTTCCAGACTGAAGGCAGTTTTCCCCAGAAACGAAGACACGACCCATTTTATAAAGTGCAGACTCTTGAAGTATTAAATGTTCAGTATCTTGACGCGTTAGTCTTAATTAGATCTGAGGACAAAATTATTTTGTGCCTAAAGTATTGTACAATTTGAAGCCAATCAGGGACTGTCCTTGGAGAGTTTTGTAGTTCGTGAACTATTATTTCTGAATAATGAAGGCGCGTAGTCTCAAGACATTTATAATTAACTGTTGAATTTTTACTTTTACAAGTAAATTTCGAATCCCTTATCTCACAAAGGAAAAGTCTCTAATGAACGTCTAGAAAAGAAATGTTATGGGTCTTCACTTAATCAACGTCAGACGAGAGGAAAACTGCAAATGCTCAAACCAGAGGTGGGTTAAACTTAGTTACTATTCCAGACTTCACTTGGGGTACTTAGTCTTCGAAACTCAAGGATACAAGTTCTCAGAAATTGGAATCAAACCTGGAAATTCCCAAATTTTTAACGAGAACTGTTAACTCAACCACGAACATTCATTTTATGAGCATCTGATAGATTTTCTGTTGCCGTCCATCTACCCGAATATATTATCTTGATGAACGGATATTAATGAAATTTAGTATCTCAATTTATCATCAAATTACTTGTTGGTTTCAAGTAAACATAACTGGAAATTAATACGAAGATATAAATATATGTTGGTTAAGCAAAACGTAGCTCAGTTTATTCGTAGACGAGCTTCGTGTCGAGACAAGGCTGAAGACTTAACTTAGGAACAAGGGCATGATAACGCTCTAATGTCAGGGCTACGACACAGCTTATGGGTCGGTGAGAGATGAGCATGGAGCAGTGGTGGAATGAAGATTAGACGGGGGTGACCGAAGAACTAGGGGAGAAGGCTATTTTAGTGCCACTTTGTCCAAGAGGAACGTTGCTTTAAGTCACCCTGGATAGAAACCGTATTTATACAGTACGAATTTGGCACTAAGAAGCCTGAGCTACGACGAGACCATTTTGGTTATAGTCAA
The DNA here is from genome assembly GCF_977971745.1 of Zootermopsis nevadensis. Lineage (NCBI taxonomy): Eukaryota > Metazoa > Arthropoda > Insecta > Blattodea > Termopsidae > Zootermopsis > Zootermopsis nevadensis. Next base: position 879,953 of record NW_028259177.1, read on the forward strand.
TTTTCAACTGAATACTGAACATAAAGAAATTAAAGAAATACAAGAAGAAGGAAACAAGGAAAGAAAGAGGGATAAATGAGAAGAATATAAATGATTTGACTTTTAAAATCTGCTACTTTCGTGTAAAAAATAAGCTATAACATTTATTACATCCATTAAGCTCTTAAGTTTTGTTACAGGTTTTATTAAAAATAAAGGGAATTTGATTGAATTACGCACCTATGTAATGTAATATATAGTAAATATCAGTAACAGGAATATTTTACATATATACGTAAATAATTTTGTTTAAATTTCAGTTTTGATTCAAAATGCTACTTTCAAAACGCCCGGAGATTAAAAAAAAGTGTGTTAAAAAGCAACCATTTCGCTTTGAACAACAAAAGGCTTCAAAATAGCCCCCAGCACCGACGCTCACAGACTGAATTATTGTTCGCACGAATAAGCTTTGATCTCGAACAAGATCGAGGTGGCCTTAGGGACTCTCACACAAGAGTTACATGCACTGAAAAGAGACTTTACTGAATTCCTCATCGAATATAATGTATGGAGCGTAGCAGACCTGGTTATTGTGAATTAGAGAGTCACTCAGCTGACCAAGAAGTTTCTTGCGTCTCTTAGAATCCGAATGTTCACTACTGTGCTCAAATATTTAACAACGTTTGTTGAAACTAGTATAATAATAACATAAAAGGTCATGTTGGAGCTCAGTATTTACAGTGAAAAAAAAATTGAAGAGATTTTTTAACCACTAGAAGGCATACGGTAGCAACTATGTGAGAAACCACAGGCCTATAATATACAAGGAACTTAATAATTGAAGCAGGAATAACAATATTAATTTGAAATACAAAATTTTTGCTTTTAATCACAGGTTTACGAGAGGGATCAGAGTTACCAAATTGATATTTAACCTGTGGGCTATAGAAATGTAATAAGATATTAAATCAGAAGATAACAATTTTCACTTCACACTGTGATCTAACATTTATATATATTTATATATTATTATATAATTTATATATACATTTATATATATATATTTATAAATTATTATATAATTTATATATACATTTATATATATATTTATATACAACGAAGATGATTTACAGCCAAATATAAGTAAAGGAAATAAAATGTTGCAGAGATACAAGGCAAAAACATACACGATAAAAATAAATGTTATTACAACATTTGTATGTGGAAATAAATGAACAGAAATGATACGAAATGGAGACATAACAGAATGAAAAATAAATGTGTAAAGGAGAATGTAGGTTACAGAAGTAAAGTGAGCTCACTGATAAAGTTTAACAAAATTCTAACTTTCCGGATGTCGACATGAAGTGCCATAATATAGGAAGGTTTATTTTTTATGGAGTGACACTTGACTCCTGCCGTGAAAACTTTATAGTGCTTGGCGGTGAGTCATGCAGTTCCAGCCGCCAGCCGGGAAATTAAATTTGCGTTCAACTTTATGAGTGGTCGCACTGCGAATTAAATGAAAACACAAGTGTAAACTCCGCTCAAAGTATGAAGAAGGATGTGTTATAACGAATTCAATAAAATGTCTAAATATGAAAGGGGGACTTAGATACTGAGAACGGAAACAGGGAAGATGTAAAAGTAGCCAGTATGAGATTTCTGAGAGATGAAGTTAGAAGTGAAGACAGTCCCTCACAGGTATGAGACGACAATGTTAAATATTGTTATTGCAAACAGAAGCAACGTATGTTAAGAATTTCTTTATACGAGTCCCACTAAAAGCTATACTTTTTAAGCGTCCGGGTAAACGAGACTTGGTACACCTGGCTTACTGCATGTTCTTAGTTTGAAACTAAAGCTTATATAAAGTTGCTAAGAACTGAACTTAATAATGAACACACAAATAAATGAATATATTTATCTACTGAACTCTGCAGAGACTAATATCACCTTAGAATTAATATTACGAACTGCATTGGACCAAACAACTTTTAGACTGAGATCTTCTATTCATAATTTTTTGTTCTGTTATTATTATATTCACAGACCAAAGGTTTTCCATTACCGTTCTGGAAAATATGTAGAAATTACGACAGCGCGTACATGAAAACAGGAGCTTGAATTTTTTAAATGAAAGGATACATTGAATGGAGAGCCATTAGAGGGGCAAATATTACGTTTAAGTTCTTCTAAACAGAATTGTCATGCTTTGTGACATTGAATACTTCTATCGCGCAATTCCAGGAGAACAGTTGAATGGAATTGTACATACTGACTGACAGTCATTGGCATTACGATGAGCGAGAGGTGAGTTTGTACCTTTTATCACCGAAGCGTTCTCTAAAATAGCTTTTCATTCTAATTTGTCTTCTTAAAGGATTTCAAGTTTCCTTGGCGATCACAATTGAGGAAAAGTAACATGAACACGTTAGGGCTCTGATAGTGTCCAAAATCGATTTGGAAGTCATATCAATAAATTGTAAAGATAAACGATTCAAATATTTATTTGTCGAACGAAGTCCTGGAGAATTGATGGAAATGTTGTCGTGGTACATCGAGTCTGAATATTAATGATAGTAGGCATACGAAAAATTCCCTGCTCTGTTAACCATCGAAATCAGTAATAATTATCTTGATGAGATTATTTAAAAAAAAACACATGTCAACGTCTATCCAGTTTGGGGGGATTGTGTGTGAAGAAAATAGTAGCTAACAACAATGTTAGAACGCTGGCCTTGTAATACTGGGGTCTCGGGTTCGATTCCCGGCGGTGCCCGAATTTATAACTTGTGTCGGGCAAGGCCGTGGTCTAGGCAACACGGAGTTTTCCTCCGTGGCATCCCAACAATTACTCCATTCACACACAGAAGAAGGCAATGGCAAACCACTTCTGGATCATCTGCCAAGAACGTATATGAACAGGTCCCAGTCCGAGAAGAGAAAAGGATGGAAGGATCCTGTTCATATGGACCTGTCGTCAGACAGAACACTAAATAAAAATAAATAAATATAATAGAGCGAAGAAAACCTCGTAGCGCTTGGCGGTGAGCAGTGCAGTTCCAGCCGGGAACCGGGATGTAACAGTTGCTCTCATCTTATCAGTGAAAGCACTGTAGTTCGGGATAGATTGTCTGCCGGTCGATTGTTTTACTCGATACTTTAGGGGAAAATACCGAAACAATATTTTTTTAACGCCTAGCTAACACACCTCTGTCAAAATCCTTTGGAAATCTTGGTTAATCCATCAAGAAACTCAAACGCACATGAACCGAAATATTAGTTAAGAAGATTTTCTGTATTTTCCTGTCTTCAAAGATTAGTCACTCTGAAAATCATCTTTCCTTTTCCAAATTCTTCCTATTATTCCTCACACCATAGCTGGTACTTCGAACATCCATTCTTCATCCATTTTATCTCAGTACATCACTTCCTATATGTAATAGTCTCTTTAACACTGTGATGAATCTCAAATTTTCAATCACTTCCATTTATTTTTTACGTCTATTGGATTAGAGGTTTGTCAAACTACAGTCTATAGTGAACTCGGTAACAAAACTTCAGATTTCATAACAGGCAGATGAAATATTTAATAAGCAGCTTCTTCAAGACACTGCTCATTTTATATAAGTGATAATTTCTGCTGTTAATATTTTCGTATTTTATTTATATTTCCCCAATGGTTTAACCAGTTTTTTTATAATTTCAAGTAATACTGGCTTAATATGTAGCACGGCATTGTACCTTTGGCGAGATTTTGGTGTATTAAATTAATTTTCCGACTGATCTATTTATCACGTATCGAATACCGAATACGATCTGATTTTACCTTCTCGTGCCTTAGTGAGACATTTTGAACCAGGGAAACATGCTTCTTACACTTAATTAATCCTGTTGTAGGAAGGAGAGGGAGGTCTGTGCTAATTGGTTGCATATAAGTTCCGCTTCGGAGTATGACACCTGGGAATGTGAAGACTCTCTGGGTAATTGAGATTAAAGAGAAAGGTTGTCAGAGGATATAAACGGAACAACCGTACAGCCACTGGAAGCTTTAAGGCACAAAGTTAAAGACCTCAGCGTAATAAATGGCGGATGACGCAAATATTAGAATATTAACCAGGTCACCCGCGGAATTAAACACCAGCCTTTTACAGAAACAGTAGGTTAATTACTGAAACGACGTTTTAATAAATAGACCCTACACGGAACTATGATGGGATATAAAGCACTTTAATAAACTTTGTTTATTCCTGAATTAAGAAATACAAACGAGAAAACGATGACATTTGGAGTCTATTTGGAGCTACGGTTTTCATAGACTTAGTAAATGAAATACAAGAATACACAAGTTTCTATGGACCACATTACGGACTGAACATTAAGTTATCTGACCAAGAAATATCTGTCAGAAAATTAAATCCTCACAGGCGATACACTTGATAAAGTTTGATTATGGACTCAATGTTTATTAACATCCAATACATGTTTTAAGCCTTAATTTTTCATCTTCAGATGAATCTCTTTATGTGTTCGAAACTAATAGATAAAAATTGCTAAATATTTAGCAAATTTTAAAACAGATAACATTCGCATGGATCCACCCGTTTTTTCTACAGTTATACTTGGTGAGTACGTACCTAGGGTATAACATACTTTTCTCGGTTTTAAAAATAATGTACTGCAGTAGAAAGAAGAATATTATAATTTGAATGCCCTTTTCATGGTATGCTGGTTAAATTTTAAGAATGTTCAAGCTATCTATGAGTTAAAATGCCTTCAGGTTATTAATCTTTAAGTTAGAATAAAGCTTTCTTGTTGCGTTTATATTGAATTTGATGGTGTTCTGTAATCAATCAGCAGAGACTGTAATTATGAATGACGTGGACGACGATATTACATCATTATACACTAGGTTTCCTTGTGGTATTTCGGAAGTTTTAGAGGAGACAGCCATCTTGAGACTCACCGTTGTGAAAACCTCAAAGCCAATTTAGCAACAGGTATTCTGTAAAAAGAATTGAAATCGCAGATACTATGATAATTGTAGAACCTGAAGATGGACCCATATGCGCTTCGTTTCTCTAATTTATTGTTCATTAATAAAATATCATGTGAGACTGGGCTCCTGATAACGTCGTTAAATAAACCATAATCAAAATATAAAATAACAGAACAAAATAATCACGTTCATCTTCACGCAGTTTCCTGCACCTCTAATGTTAAACACGTGCATTCGGGTGTTATAATTTAAAATAATGTACTGGTTGACGTAGAAAAATGCCCATCTAGTACTCTAAACTAGGTCTTGATGAGAATATTGTATAACACTTCTCTTTTAACATAGTCATAGGCTTTTTGAAATTTATAAACAATTAATGTACTCTCATTTTTTCCTAGTATCTGTCGAATGCAGAATATCTGATCAATTATTGATCTGTTACGTCTGAAACCACGCTCATGATCCCCGATAAATCAACTAATTAACTGTGTAACTGCATAGAACCGAGTCCATGTTTTGAAACTAATAGTTTCTTAACTAGACAAAGAATTCCATAACTTTTATGAAAACTGAAGGCACATTACTGTGCTCTTTATTAAGCCAGATCACTTAAGTCTAGACGATATAATAAATAAATACACAAATAATTATATAGTAATTTTTTCCTTCAACCGAGTTAACAATAAGATTTCTACAAACAGCAAAGTTTCTAAAAAAAAAATTTGGTTCAATTAAGCAAGTTGGTATGTTGTACAAAATATGAATAATTGGGTTCTACGAGTTAATTATTTTATCAACGTTAACTTATCGAAGACGAATATGAATTTAAGATCATAAAAGCAAGTATTTTTCGGTCAGCTGAGACACTTGCAAACGTTTAAAGGAAGAAATATTGCAACATCACGACGAATCAGTGTAATTTACTTACATGTTTATATTTGTGATGTAACTGTAAAATACTAATTTCAAAATTGATCGGAAAGTAATTACATAACTGAAAATTTCGTTCTGCTAACATTCTTAGCAAGGTTGAACGAAGAACATTACGTTCGGATGGCCGTGTTGCTCAGGTAAAAACTAAAGACGTACTTACAGTTTATAGGGAAACATTTTCCAAAGCGTTCACTTAGAAGCAGGAGAAGGAAATGGGAGAATATTACGGTGGAGTATTCCCAAACACAGATTGGCAAAACTTAGCAAAGGAACAGATCAAATGAACAGAATTTGTGCTGGCAATGATAAAACTTTGGACTGCAATGTGTGAGAATTTTTTTCTTAGCCTAAAAACATTTCAACATGCGCCTAAAATGTAAAACTATATGCAGTAGAGTGCGTAAATGAAATGTCGTATAAAAGCCTGTCTGAACAGTTTTTATCAAAAGAATACTTAGTCGACTGAATATTTTATTTTGCGAGACTCTGAAGTAAACCAGAATCTCTGCTTGACGGAGTTTGTTTGAAATATTCGATACAAACTTTAATATTTGTAGAAAACATAAATTTTTAAGTTTAATGAAAATTAAAGCGGTCCCGTGGTTGTTGAACAGACGAGATTTTAAACGAAAGAACAAATGGATAACGAATACCTCTGACGAGGCCAGAAATAATTAAATGAATCCGTTCAATTTTACATATATATATAAATATATATATATATATATATATATTGTCAACTAGTCTCCCATGGGAGTGTTAACGTTGATGTGACTTGGCAGTGGTCGTTTGAATTGTGATCCCGAACACCAATGTTTAGTGAAACACAGTCAGGCTTCGATAATAATGAGATGAAATAATTCGACCAAACACCAAATCATGTAAAATCAAGTGTACCAAGACCTCAGCCAAGGAAAATGTAGGATATCGCAAGTTAAAGGGTAGCAAACCATGGTTTGATGATAAGTGTTCAAATTAATAAGCAAATGGAAGAAGACTGCATTACAAAAGTGACAGAATCCAAGTCAAATCAATGGAGGTGATCTGCAAAATTTATTATGTGAAACCATTAGAATATTTAGGAAGAAGAAAGGGGAATACGTAAAATAAAAATAAATAATGAACCTAAAACTAATTACAGAAAAAAATATTGGAGATTTATACAGAGGCATAAATGAGTTTAGAAAAGATTACCAACACAAAGTTAACATTATCAAAGATGAGAACGGTTATCTGCTCGCAGACCCCAACAGGGTTTTAAGTAGGTGTTAAATGTTCACGGGGTTCATGATATTACGCAGTTAGATATGCGAGGTGCGATCGGAAAGTTTCAAGACTGTGTCAATAGCGGGCGAACCGGATGTAGTACGAGCTTCTGACTTTAGAGGATGCGACCTACATTCGTAGTGAATCAGTGTGCCAGCCGGCATCATCGAATTAGCATTTGTTTCTTAGTTACGGGCGTTTTGGTAGTGCATTACACCGACCCTCCTGCGATTTCGGAATGGCGTGTGCATCAAATTTTGCCAAAGACTCGCCAAAACGGCTACGGAAACCTATGAAATGCTAAAGCAAGCATTTGGGGAGTCCGCAATGGGTCGTGCACAAACTTTTGTGTGGCATTCACGTTTTAAAAATGGCCGAACCTCTGTCGATGATGACGAGCGTTCTGGACGACCATCTTCGAGCACAACGCCCGAAAATGTTACGAAGATTCGGCAGGCCATTCACGAAGATCGACGTCGTACCATCAACGACTTGTGCGACATTGTTGGGATAGGCTATGGGACCTGTCAGCTGATTCTAAAGGAAGAACTCCACATGCGACGCATCCTGTCTGAGGACCAGAAGCAGAATCGACTTCTCGTTTGTCAGGAGCTCAAAGATCTTGCAAGAACCGACCCCAACTTCCTTTCTAAGCTCCGTGTGACTTCTTCCTCTTCCCAAAGATGAAAATTCAGCTAAAGGGAAGGAGATTTGAGACGATAGAAGAGATTCAGACAGAATCGCAGATGGTGCTTGACAGGCTGACAAAGAAAGATTTCCAGGGATGCTTCCAGGCTTGGCAGCGGCGCTGGGATCGTTGTGTTCACTCCCAGGGAAGCTACTTCGAGGGTGATGGATGAATTTAATACCTGAGATAAGTGTACGGGCGCAGTCTGAAAACCTTCCGATCGCACCTCGTATAAGAACCTAGCGCTATCGAAGTGGAAACTGTTATTAAGAAGTTGACAAAGTATAAATCCCCGTGTACAGATGAGATTCAGGCCAAATTTTTCAAAGCAGAAGGCGAAACGTTGTGCTCCGAGATACGCAAACTTATTTATTTTACGTTTATGGCGAAAGGAGAATTATCACATCAGTGGAAGGAATCTATTACTGTACCAATTCGTAAGAAGGGTGATAAGATTTATTGTAATAATTATCGAGAAATTTCCCTCTTATCATCTGCCTAATTAATTACAAACTAGATGGCTTAGGGAACCGAGAGTTCATCACCGAATTAACCAAAGCCCTCCATCCATGTCCTGTGTCACCACATCGTCTGCCTCCAAAATTTTATCCAACGATTTTTTTACGAGGTTGATTCAATATGTTAATGAAATTGTTGGGTATCATCAGTGTGGGTCCTGTCGTAATCGATCTACAACTGATGAAATTTTCTACATTCGCCATATACTATACAAAAAGTTTGAGTAGTATGTGAAAGTCCATAAACTATTTATAGACTACAAGAAAGCATATTACTCATTTAAAAGATAAGCTCTTTACAATACTTTGCTTAAATTTGGTGTACTTAAGAAGCCAGTGAAGCTGATTAACACTTGTTTAAGTGAAACCTCTAGTTAAAATTCGTGTAGGTAAACATTTGTCCGATACATTTCCCATTCAGAATGGCCTGAAAGAGGGAGATGGCCTAACGACGCTGATTTTCAATGTTTCTTTGCAAAATGCCATCAGAAATGTCCAAGAAACTCGGGGCAGATTCATACTGAACGGGAGAGCTCAGCTTTTGGTCTACACTGGCGATCGCCCTGATGATGGAGGTAGAAGGACCTCTGAAATGTCTGTAAACTTCTACCAGACTACATGGCGCATCAACCCAGAAGACAGCCATATTCAAATTCACCGCCGTGAAAACCTCAAATCCCACATCTGAGACGTATCCCTCCCCCGTCCACAGTTCTCAAATCCTATCATGAGTATCGTTTTGATTACAGAATGACCAAGGATTGCATTGCAAAATTTAGTTGGGAACACGTATTAGTTGACTAAGGAACCAAATTTTTACTGACTTTGTGACACAGATGACGAAAACAAGATAATCATATGCGATGTTGCGTGTGTCCGATGCAGATTGATGGATAAACTTTAGGATGTTATGAATTCATCTGCTGAGCGATGTCATAGTTTATTTAAATTTTTAAAATTTGAAATAGGGGACACCATAATTTTTCACGCGGAACTAATATAACTGAGACTTTCCGATGTCATGTCGTCATGTCGCAGAACCATATTCGTATATTTTGGTACACTCTTCTGGTTTCATAGCATTGCACATATCTTGACAACGATGGCAATTATAACCGTTCAAGTATGTGAATAATTGTATCATACGTAAATTATATTGGTTGTAATTTATGTTGCAAGTGGATTTCCAACAAATTCAGGTGTGTACTTGAAAGTAATTGGGAACGGAGACGAGGGATTTGGTGCGACAAAAGGCAGACAGTTGGCTTTTGTAGTGAACTCAATGAATAACAAGGTACATTCAGCTTTTGTATACTACAGCGCCAGTAATTGTATCCGGATTGGAGACAAAAGGCCTGGTGGACTCATGTATCTAACTGTAAAAGAACCAAGGCATTCCGTCATAATGTACTTCAGCATGAGACAAACACTGTAATGGAAGCAACTGACCCATGGTACGAGCTTGGTGCTTAGTTTATTAACATAATCTGTATATCCATTGAAAAATGACCATCTAACATAGCCGAGCATAATATTAATGTCGCAGAAAGTCATAAAATTATTTATGCGCTCTCTGCAGGAAGTGTAAGGAAAAACTCGTTTATATTTGGCAGTATCTGCCTGTCCGCATGAGTCAAATCGGTAACCATGGTGACCAAGTCAACAAGCCTGGAAAGTGTCTTCCGTACCGGAGTACACAATTTCCATTTAGAAGTAATAATCTGCCCTCCCTCACATAACCTAACCTTATATCTCCCCCCACACAAATTATCCCAACTTAAACCTTTGCTCCTAACCCAACCCAACACATCACAACCCTACATATCGAAAACTAAGTTAATCTAACTTAACCATTCTTAACCTTACTCAAATTGTCCTTCGTCTGAACCAGACCTAAATTAGGGTAATCTCCGCCCTATAGTTCGGCTTCATCCGACTATCCTTAACCACAAATGTAAATATCACAATCTTGGTTAGAAGTCACGTCATGTTAAATTTAGTCAAAATCCGTTCAACCATCATTGTCGACCAAGTACTTTTAACCGCGGCAAGTATTACAGCTAACTAAAGAATTATTATCATTGTCATGTTAACCAGCGTAACCATGGTACGTATTGCCTCAACCCGTAAATTTGTTTACCATGGTAACCATGGTAAACAAATATTCAAAAGTGCGATTTAGGGGTTTCTCCAATGGCACACCGTCCACATCTCCGTACCATGGACACCGGGATGATTAAGGGGATGATGGGAGCCAAGGTCACCAAAATATAGATGGTCATGAAAACCACTGTAACCTTGATAACCAATGTGAACATAGAAATTATTGCAACAAAGACAATGGTTGACAAGGTAACCATGTTATCGTATATGCAACACGGAGTTTTCCTCCGTGGCATCCCAACAATTACTCCATTCACACACAGAAGAAGGCAATGGCAAACCACTTCTGGATCATCTGCCAAGAACGTATATGAACAGGTCCCAGTCCGAGAAAAGGATGGAAGGATCCTGTTCATATGGACCTGTCGTCAGACAGAACACTAAATAATAATAAGATGAGGTGGTCTAGCGGTTAGAACGCTGGCCTTGTAATCCTGGGGTCTCGGGTTCGAATTCATAACTTGTGTTGGGCAAGGCCGTGGTCTAGGCAACACGGAGTTTTCCTCCGTGGCATCCCAACAATTACTCCATTCACACACAGAAGAAGGCAATGGCAAACCACTTCTGGATCATCTGCCAAGAACGTATATGAACAGGTCCCAGTCCGAGAAAAGGATGGAAGGATCCTGTTCATATGGACCTGTCGTCACACAGAACACTAAATAATAATAATAATAATAATAATAATGTGTATATATCTTTTAGCAACGCATGTACACGTGACAATCAATTTGACCAAGCGAACCATAGCAACCAAGATAAATATGAGAACCAAGGCAATCATGATAACATAAGTAATAATGACAACTTTAATAAGTTTAGTTTAGGTAAGTTTATGAAAGGCTAGGATAAGTAAGGCTATGGAATGTTTGGTTAGTCGAGGTTGGGCTCGGCTGTGGTAGGTTAGACTATGAATTTAGAATCCCAAACTTGCAAAAGACCGCGTGTGACATTCTCTGCTGTCTTGTTAAATCCCTTGGTGGCGGCGTTTAAGTTCGTTTAGTATTCTGCACAAGGCTTCCAAGGCAGCAATTTGATATGGCTGATAGGAAAGGCAAATGAAGCAGTCGGTCCTGTAGGGGTTCAGTCCAGTTCCAGAGGATTCTAACCGGTAGTCATTAAGTTGACTTTAGTGGTTGAGAGTCGAGTACAGTGACACAGTTCGAAACTAGAGTGAATTCTAAGGGAAACTGAGCACAGAAGATGAATTTTGAAAGCGATTAGACTCGTGGTAACTACGCAATTGGTATGCGGAATCACTTGAACCGCGCCTTACCAATTCATTTGGAATTCTTTGTTATTTTCCTCGACGTTGGTCTTCTACTAGTAACGCCCTGAAGATGGAGAGAGCATGTCCCGTCGGAATGTTGGTGTCTACGTATGAATCCACATGGCGTTCACAACCCAGAGTAACATGAGCTACCTAGACCGTCAAGATAATCAGATACTCTTACTAGTGTGATAAGGATATGAAAACATAGATACAAATACACCAGATAAGAGTTGAACTTAAAATGACTGTCTTGTGGGTAAAGAACTGCCATAAATCTAGAAGACTCGCTGCCTTGAGGAACTCTAATGTCACAGGAGTTGTACGTAACATCACAGCGGAACGTAGAGTACAGAAATAATTAATATGATTAATAATAATTAAAATGAAACAACGTATTAAGTATATGAGAGAGGATAAAGCGAATATTTCAGACATATGCACACCCAACAGTAAATACGAACAAAGATAACTTAAATTAATTGGATTTCTGTGTTAACGTCCGTTTTAGTATTTCAGACCATAAAATAAAGGTCGAATGACAGGCTGATTGATGGATAAATAATTGGACAGGAAACGATCGCGAACAACTTTGAAGTAGTGTTTCGGAATTTACTTAGAGGAACTGACAAAAACCACGAAAATTGTCAGTTACGATATCCGGTTTCCGGGCAGAGATTTGAACCTGGAACCTTTCAAATACTACGCAGAAGTGCTAATCACTTCTTTCATCTTTTCACCTGTGACTCTATATGGAAGTGTATATATATATATATATATATATATATATATATATACACATTTCTCACCATGCCTTAAGCGTGATTCAAACTCAAGATCCCATCAACCTCGTGGTCACCGTCGATGTCTCTTCAAAATACGCATTTCATGTACTGATAGATGCCTAGCTGGGGTACATGACTGGGTGAACAGATGGTACTCTACTGTAGTGGTATTGAACCTGGGGTACGCGAAGACATCTTAGGGGGTACGTGAAATTTAATATATATATATATATATATTATTTTATGATAAACACTGAATAATCAGTAATGTAATTTATTTAATTTATTTTAGATGTAGATTATATACTATGTATAACTTGAATTATACACCAACAACTTTGAGGGTACAAAGTTGAAGAGAAATTATATCTGTTTTTTTATAGTGTTCTGTCTGACGACAGGTCCATATGAACAGGATCCTTCCATCCTTTTCTCGGACTGGGACCTGTTCATATACGTTCTTGGCAGATGATCCAGAAGTGGTTTGCCATTGCCTTCTTCTGTGTGTGAATGGAGTAATTGTTGGGATGCCACGGAGGAAAACTCCGTGTTGCCTAGACCACGGCCTTGCCCAACACAAGTTATAAATTCGGGCACCGCCGGGAATCGAACCCGAGACCCCCAGGATTACCACTGATCTACTGGCTAGATGGCTTTTTAGGTTAGATGGATTGGCAGTTGAAAAAAGGTGGTAAATAAATTAGTTATGATACGTGGGCTTAGGTAGGTGAACAGTTAGATACACTAGAGTTGATGATTTGGTAGACAGAGGCATTGGATTGAATGAATGGGTAGCTAGAGCAGACGGTTGTTTGGATGTGCATATGGCGTCCTTCGGAGGGGTGTCTGGAGTGGGGCGCTGCCTACCTGTGAAGAAAGGTTTTGTGTGTGCTTGTGTGTCCCAGGTGGCCCAGAGTGCGCACTGATAAATGGAGCAGAACAGACGACGTAGAGCGCCAGGACGGCAACCATCTGTTTCACAGTGTTCATCTTGGCGCGTGATATGAGCGGACTGCAATTTCCCTCCTGGCTCTGCGGACTGCGGCCTGCGTGCAACCAAATTTCCCGGCAGATGCTGGAGTACGTCGCCGCCAGAACGCTCAGTGGCACGATGAACACGGAGACGCTGTACCTGACAACAGAGGACACGTGTTCCAGATGCTTGCTCTGAGACATTGCCTACCGCATTTACCTTTAATGCGGAAACAGATTCATAGTTTTACATTTACAAAGCTTTTATGTTATTTCACTACGTATTACATTTGTTTAAATATTTACCATATTGAAAAGTTCTTAACACTAATGTCTATAAATATCAATGCCACTTTAGTATTTTGTCAAGTTCCAATATTTTGTAAAATATTAAAATAATTGTTATAAATTTCAGAGCGAGCTTTATACAAATCAAAAGAAACATTGGACTAAAAGGAATTTAAAATAATTTATTATTTAAATATATTATTTAAATCTAGTCCGTCTAATCACAATAAATTCTTATTAAATATTAAAATATTACAATAATTAACATTTAAAATATTTAAAATATTAAATGATGTTCTTTATCGAAATATTCGATTTACATGGTCTAATTCTTATTAAATATTAAAATATTACCATAATTAACATTTAAAATTTTAAATGATGTTCTTTATCGAAATATTCGATTTACATTAGACTATGTAAATCGAATATTTCGATAAAGAACATCATTTAATATTTTAAATATTTTAAATGTTAATTATTGTAATATTTTAATATTTAATAAGAATTTATTGTGATTAGACGGACAAGATTTAAATAATATATATTTATTATATCACAATATGACGCAACTTTACCATATCTAAAATGACTTGTTTCTTTGGGGATTTCTTTGAGCATTGTTCTTTCAGTTATGATTCGTGAATCAGAGCGTAAAATGAAAAAGTTACTGTTAGCACAGAAACCAACACTCCTGATATCCTGAACTGAGCATGGACAATCATTCAAACTTAGCTTTCATTTTTATAAACCTGCAGCTAGCACTTAAATTAAAATATTTTGAAAACTTTATACACATTTTGAGTATTTTACATTAAAATGTCGGCGATCTTTTCATTGTAATGATTTAATGACACATAACCCTTCAGAATGCGTGCTTAAATTTTTGACTATCGTGTATATACCGCGCTTTGAGAAAACTTTGTTACTTTGTTAAGCAATGGTACCGAGAATTGGCCGGGGAAAACCGACAGTCAGTGAATCAAACGTAAAACTAGTGAATGAATCCTTTGTACGCAAATCCTTGGAAGACCGTACTCCGTGCCGATTGAGATCTGGTAATTCTACTCAACTGGTATAGTGAGTTCTGAAAAGACATCTGTGCATGCTTTAGGCTTTGAGTAGCAGTGAAAAAGTTTGTTTCCGTTTCTGTGGGGGGGGGGGGGGGGGGGTTCCTTGAAATGCTAGCAAACGACTAAACTCTAATGTCTAAGTTGGTATTTAGTAATTCGTATATCTTTTAACGTCAATAAACAGAACTGTGGCATTAAGAGAACCCGAGGGATTCATTATAAGCTGCAACGAGATTACCTTAAATATTCTGTGCAATGTTGCAACAGACGTTCCTTAAACCGCTAGTCTTTACCGCGGACATGGTTACTCGACCGCACGGAAGGAAGTTTATTGGTAACCAGAAAGTTGATTAAAACGAGCAGAATCAATGACATTGCTTCCGAGGTTTTCCGACCTTATTTCGTCTTCTGCTGGGGTGTGTCGAGGATTATGTTTTCGTTCGCCATTGCCATAAAACACTTACTGAAGTAAATACCCAAATTATCTAAGTAACTGTATATACGAGGTGCGATCGGAAAGTTTCAAGAC
Organism: Zootermopsis nevadensis; assembly: GCF_977971745.1. Classification (NCBI taxonomy): domain Eukaryota; kingdom Metazoa; phylum Arthropoda; class Insecta; order Blattodea; family Termopsidae; genus Zootermopsis; species Zootermopsis nevadensis. The sequence goes on from NW_028259177.1 coordinate 895,419, forward strand.
TGTGTCAATAGCGGGCGAACCGGATGTAGTACGAGCTTCTGCCGCTAGGGGGTGCGGCCTACATTCATACTGAATCAGTGTGCCAGCCGGCATCATCGAATTAGCATTTGTTTCTTAGTTACGGGCGTTTTGGTAGTGCATTACACCGACCCTCCTGCGATTTCGGAATGGCGTGTGCATCAAATTTTGCCAAAGACTCGCCAAAACGTCTACGGAAACCTATGAAATGCTAAAGCAAGCATTTGGGGAGTCCGCAATGGGTCGTGCACAAACGTTTGTGTGGCATTCACGTTTTAAAAATGGCCGAACCTCTGTCGATGATGACGAGCGTTCTGGACGACCATCTTCGAGCACAACGCCCGAAAATGTTACGAAGATCGACGTCGTACCATCAACGACTTGTGCGACATTGTTGTTATAGGCTATGGGACCTGTCAGCTGATTCTAAAGGAAGAACTCCACATGCGACGCATCCTGTCTGAGGACCAGAAGCAGAATCGACTTCTCGTTTGTCAGGAGCTCAAAGATCTTGCAAGAACCGACTCCAACTTCCTTTATAAGCTCCGTGTGACTTCTTACTCTTCCCAAAGATGAAAATTCAGCTAAAGGGAAGGAGATTTGAGACGATAGAAGAGATTCAGGCAGAATCGCAGATGGTGCTTGACAGGCTGACAAAGAAAGATTTCCAGGGATGCTTCCAGGCTTGGCAGCGACGCTGGGATCGTTGTGTTCACTCCCAGGGGAACTACTTCGAGAGTGATGGATGAATTTAATACCTGAGATAAGTGTACGGGTTTTTATAGGCGCAGTCTAGAAACTTTCCGATCGCACCTCGTATGCTACATAGGATTAATAGAGGCTTGTTCTCTTTCGTTTTGGTGATAAATCACGCATGAAATACCTGTGATAAAATCTTTTAATTTTCTTCTGCTAAATGGAGTCTTGTTGGTTGTTCTAAGTAAAATAGGTTTAAACTTGCAGAGATTTATAATCGGTAGGTGTTTTTGAGAAACACCTTCCTAATGAATTCCATACACTTCCCCAGCGAATTATGCAATAATTTTCACTGAACCACCTAAAAGTACGCAAAAGATTAATTAAGCGTTAATATGACTTGATGTATATTTCAGAATTTGGTCTACCAGGTTCAATATCTTTGTTTTCCCGCCAGTTCATTCAAATGTCTATTAATGGTCTTTTCCAGACGCTCACATACTCATAATTTCTCTCATTGCCACATATTTTTCGATGCTACAAGACTCTTATACTTGATACAGGGTCTTAAAATAACATATGTACTCATTGTATCAATCATTGAAGATATAATCTATATTAAATGAAAATCTGTTCTTTCTTGGCAATCGAACTTGGTCGTTGTTCCTTAGCTCAATTTCTCAAAAGGAACGATAAACGATTATTTGTCTCTGTGTAATTCTTGATTTTATTGTGTTCTAAACTTGTTAAGATTTCGATTCCAGTGATAAAATATTTTTCCTTGTAATGAACGTGATCCACTTTTTTTTCAAACTGCCAGTATTTTTGTCTCCGTTTCAGTTAATGGCAGTGGTCGCGTGGCACAAGTTATGGATGTCGTCGCTCAAACACTGGGATTGTGGGTTAAAATATCAGTCACAACATGGCATGAGTATTTACCAGCGTTTTTAAGAGTTATGTTGTCATGAGTAGGTACAGGTTTTGAGACGGTCTTCGAAAAGTATTCCCAGAGCTGAGAGAATTCTCCAAAAACCTCCAAGCACAGAGTATCCAAAAACTGCCTATATATCCGTAGAGTGATATTTATTTAATACAACATTAGATTACACAGTGTCTATTATAGGAGGGGGATATCACGTACAGTGACGTGCCAGATGGAAATGTTTCAAAAAGACAGCTGGTTGAAGAGATTCCCGAGAAAATTGCTTTGTGAAAATGTTCAGGAGTCATATTGAATTTCTTAGCTCCCATATTCGCTCTGCACCTGGTCTGACGTATTGATGTAGCGAAATACAACGTTATGGTCCTTTGGAAATAGACTCAACACACTAACCGCACTCTCGACAATCATCTGCTTCAATTCTGAACGGAAGTAAATCTTCCACAACAAAGAATTATATGTGAAAGGCAATTTTACTTCAGTGACCCAGAGATATGATACAGAATACAGTTGCGTGCAAGTCTGTAATGCTGACGGCAGACTGATCAGACGACTTGTGTCAGACCAAACGCTGAATCATTTTACGAAGGAAGAAATTGCGAGCCAATCCATTGTGTTCGTTACCTAAAACAAGCCAGAGACAGTCAGAGAGAATATTCCCCCATCCCAGCTCCTCCCCTCAGCTACTGAGACGACGACTGAATTTTCATTTAACTTATGGTACATTTATCTTCTGATGCCGACTGCCAAAGGTCCTTGGAGATTCTGCCCAGCCTCTGAAAAATATTCTTTCTTCGAAATCTCGTTTCTGAAATAAATGTCAATAATTTAACGTGCCGTATCGATTTTTTATGTGGAATACGATATGAAGAATGTACCACTGTATTATAGTCTCATAAGCATTATTAATATCATCTTAATTCTATTCAGGTTTTTAGCAGCGATTGATTAATTAATTATTAGACTATAATTATGTTTGATCTAGTCCATTTTTGAGATTTATTACTAGAAACGATGTTTCGGTGACTAAAGTTTACCTTTGCCGTGATTAATATTATGCTGACTGATCTTTATTGTATTAGGTTTTGATATAATTTCAACGGTCAGGATCAAACCCGGCACCCCATTAGTACTAAACTCGTGTGTTATGTGTACCAGTGGATATTTATAATATTCAATCAAAGGAATTTGTATAACACGGACTACTTACTTTTAATTAACTGCCGTGTTATATATTTAATTCTAATATTGGCACAAAATGAAGGCCTGTGACCCTTAATGAAGAGGCATGCAGAATTTTTCTCTCTTATTACAACGTTCTGAATTGAAATGAACTCTGATTTGAATATGGATATGGAACTGTGTGGGTCCAACGTCCATTTTCAATGTTGAGGCAAAGTCTTCTAAAATACTGCTGGATATCAAATTAAATGTCAGTACCGATCCTCAATCACGTCCCTTCAACGGAACCGACACGTAAAAATTGTATTTTCTACATAAATTTTAATATTTTGATACTCGCATTGTGTTTAGTAACCAATTAAGATTTGAGGTTTTCAAAGCGGCGAGTTTGAAGATTTTGTCTTCTGGGTTGTTGCGCCGTGGAGTCTAGTAGAAGTTTACTGACATTTCAGTAAAACAGCCATAATCAATTAAAAATAAATTTCATATAAATCTGAACATATCTGCGACTTCCCACATTGTAAGAAAAATTATATTTATTACATTACCACGTATTATCGTATGTATTTCAGTGCAATTCTTATTTTATTTAAATTTATAAACGCATTTCTAGGTACATCTTGCTGAATATTCTACCGAGGAAAAAACAGAATATATCTTGAATTCAAGTTATAGGCGTCCATCAAATCAGTAAAATGACATTCACAATATTTGCACAAATTCCTCATATATAAAGAATGTTACTATTGCAGGAATAATTAAATATTAAGAGTGCCCCATCTGAAGCGTTATCCAAGCTCTAGCAATTGCCTAAGATTTCACTCGATTAACAGCACATAGCATCTTCGTGTTCCTTACAACTAGACAAGAGAAATATTTCATGGGCGAACGAGTTAGTTCTATATATTTCACTTCTAAGGGCGTATTTTCTCGCTTATTTTGAGGCTCTATTTTGGTACCATAAAACATTTTAGGGCTTTTGGCCTATGAATCTTCATGATGGTAGCCAAGGTGCCAAAATCTGTCATATTTTCTGGGCACAATGTTTAGATTTCAACTTAAATATTTTTCACTATCGGAAGAACGGAAATATTTAGAACCAACTGAGAAAAACCTCGGGAGGTAGGCCTGTACTGTACAAAGATTTACCAAAGTAAAGATTGTCTCAGTTCTTCCACTTTAATCTAGTTTTCAGCCTTCAGCCTTCTCCAGAGTCAGTCACTTTTAGCTCGAAGAGAAAATACTGTTTACTTTTAACCTTTCTGTCTAAGTTTGCTGTTGAATATGCTTAAACGCATAGAAGAGAGTCTGAATGAAGAACTTTTATGGGTCTTTAATAGCTTTTGGTATAAACGTACGTCAGCTGAATATCCTAGGATGTTTATGTTTTAAGCTTGTTTTGTCAGTTTTTTTTTGTAATTAATATTCAGTAAAACATTTCTCGCAATTTCTTTCAAAAAGTAGTTCGGGAAATTTCACAACGTATAAAGCGAAATTAACCTTCCTGTCTGCAGGTTATGTGTAAATGTGGAAATTGTGGTAAATTTTAACCACAGTGTTACCAAAAGCTCATTAACAACAGACCAAATTCCACAGTATTCCTGTCACCGAACATTCCGTGGAGTCTTACTGTATTGAATTTTGTGGTATTTTAGAGGATTCTGTCCGGATCTGTAGTCTGCGTCCATTGGTTGAAGACCTCGTGCGTCAAACAGAGAAATATGTCAATCTAGTCTAATGATTGGAATCTATTGTGGGAAGGGCTAACACAGTTGTTTGTGATTCTCATTCTAAAGGACTGTGCCCCGAAACAGCATAGGTTTCGTAAGTTTCTTCTATCACAGTTTAATAATAGCATATTGATAGTGTTTAAATGTGAAATATAAAATATTTTGCTACAGTAAAATCTATTGGTTCTAGCTTCTGATATATATATAATCATTTGAAAAATTTCTGCATGGTTTTATAAATCCACATTAATATAATATTGTATTATATATTATGATTTACTATACAGCAATTTTAGTGAATTGTCATATTAAATTGTTAAAGTTTAAATACCTTTAAGATTACATATTTCTTTATGTAAGGGAGATTAAAATAGTCGAAACAGTGAAATCGTTTCATTGAATGACTGACATCACTACAGAGGTCTGGTATATTGCGGAATGTTGCGAGAAAAGAAAGGAATGTTGTACATTTATGCCAATTTCAGTGTTTCAGACAGAAAAAAGCACTATAGCACGTTGCTCGTACTGTAAACATTTTACGTCTCTTACAACCCGGTATTAACAGACAGCAACTGAACCACACTCGCAGAATACCACTGTTTGACTGACTTCCTGTATGACCAGTCCTCAGCAGCGTTGCCAAACAACAAAAATATTATATATTTGTTTAAATCTTGTCAGTCTAATCACAATAAAATTCCTATTACTATTAAAATATTACTATAATTAACATTTAAATATTTAAAATATATTAAAATGATGTTCTCTATCGAAATGTTCGATTTACATTAGGATATGTAAATCGAACATTTTCGATAGAGAACATCATTTTAATATATTTTAAATATTTAAATGTTAATTATAGTAATATTTTAATATTTAATAGGAATTTTAATGTGATTAGACTGACAAGATTTAAACAAATATATATTTATCACAATATAACGCAACTTTATCATCTTATGAAAAGTATTATATTATTGCAGATATTATTTAGTATCTATGTAACTTCGTACAATCTTAAACGTTATAACTAAAAAAAAATTCTGCCTCGAAATTGTCTTATTTTTTTAATACAAATTGTTAAGTGGTTCGAAGTACGTATATTTATTATGTATTAATCTATTTCTTAAATTTTTTTTCTTCAAAATTTCTTTATGTTTTATTAATTCTCTGAAACTAAAGAATCTCATTTCTTTCCACTTTCAGTTAACTTCATCTTTGTGGTTTATTTTTTAAGTGTCTTTGTCGTAACCTATATTTTGTGAAAAATTTATTTCTGCGGTATAAAGCAACAAGTTTTCAGCTTTGCCAAATAAAATACGAAGGAATTTATTCAATTAATTTTACATGACGTAAGAGAAAGCGATTGCGAACTGTGAAGTACAACCCTGGCATTCGCATGACAGGACTTAAAGAGCCAAAGCAGTCTTGGAGTTAATTTAGAACGTGGTTCCCCCAAAATGCAAGTCACGCACTAAATAATCCTCTCTATAACCTAATTTCTCTAAATGTCCATTAATTTTGATTCATATCCGGATTTCCATTTCCTCCTCAAAACTCCAGAATGTTTCTGTGCCACGTGAGTCATACCTGTCCTCTCTTACTCTCAATTCGTTAGGTCTTGATTTACCTTGATTCTACTAAAATATACCCTTATTCTATCTATAAAACATCTGATTAAATTTAATCTTCACTTCCTTTAACTTTGTTATGGCTTAATCAAAAGTTTATAAATAATTAACAAGATATAAATAATTAACAATAATTAATTAATTAATAATTAAATAATTAACAAATTTTGTCACATTTCTCACTGTTCCTCACTTATAAATTTTGAAAAATACCTGGCAATTGACATCCTATATTATCTTAGGCATTGTCAATTGAATGCTACCATATGTTTACTAAACTACATTCGACCCCTTCATCATGGCCGATAAATTTATATTTATGTACTGATTATTTCGAGTAATTCTTTACTGGTTTATTCTCAGTAAAAAACTGAAACGAAATATCAACAGCTAAGTCGTGATGAAGTATTTATGGAAATGTAGAAAACTCAAATAAATGAGCAGATTAAATTTAAAATACGAATTGAAGGGACGAATCAGATTCTTAGTCATGGTGTTCCGCTCGTGCTTGACGTAATGTGTGACAAACTAATTAATCGGCCTGCTGTTTGCTTTGCCAATTCTTCTATTTGACATCAGCACTGTCCTTGTTGCACAGTGAGATTTCATCCTAAATCTGCTATTTTTTTTATTTTAACAAGTTCTTCATGTATCCTCACGAGCACAGATCAAGGGATGCGGAATTTCATGACCAATGCGACGATTTTCATGGTATCGATTTAAGTAATATATGTACTAAAAGGATTGTGAGGACTATAAACACATAAATACACGAAAACATAATTATCAGGTAACTATGTAAAGGCTGATATTTCGACTCGTATTTCTACAACATTTTTCACTGAAAATAAGCCTATGAATAAACACCTAAGTTTGATAGACGTTTCGTGCGTTATCCTTTACATCACTGCTTCAAACACACACAAACACCTCCTCAGAGTTACGCACCGTCGCCATGTTCGTAATTGTTAACTTAGGAAAGTAATTCAAACACAAATTGTTAATGATCTATCTCCATAAAATTCACAAATGCTTGGCTCCAACAGCGGTTCGTTGTTTACTGTCATCAAACAGAATATTATTTTTGCTTCACATATTAAAAAATATTATTCTTCAGAAGCTAAATGTTGTACCAAAATCTCTTTGCGTGAGTATTGCGCATTAAGTAGCTCTGGTGTTGGTGTCATGTTTAGTTCAGTGACGTAAGAATTGAAAGGATCGAAAGATGGAGTTGTCCCTAGATTTATGGGTTCACGTGGTTCAGAAGCTTTTAAGGGGGAAAGTAACGCTGATAGATACACGAAAATAATGATACCATTACAGACCATGTTCCTATATCACGTCTATGATATTTACGAGGTGCGATCGGAAAGTTTCAAGACTGTGTCAATAGAGGGCGAACCGGATGTAGTACGAGCTTCTGCCGCTAGGGGATGCGGCCTACATTCATAGTGAATCAGTGTGCCAGCCGGCATCATCGAATTAGCATTTGTTTCTTAGTTACGGGCGTTTTGGTAGTGCATTACACCGACCCTCCTGCGATTTCGGATGTAATCTGGCCTAGTATGGTTTGTGAGTTGGTTGTTATTTTTAATCTTAAAAAAATATGACCTAAAATATGTTATTAAAGTGTTTGTGTTATTAAAATATAAAAATAGTACCAGTGCTAATCCCATTGCCATGATGTTGGGATTATTTCAAAGATGTGTTTTTAAGAGAATATGACATCTATATTTAAGAATTGTCCTCTGGTAAGCAATTTTGAAAATATAGAAAAGTTACGTGATTATTGTGCCACTAGGTTAAGCAGACGATTTTTGGGTATGTTGTGAAATTGGTAGGGGAGTTAGAGATATTACCATTCATAGCTAACAAGGCCTGAGGTCATATGGCTCGTTGGACAGAATAATATTGTCCTTTTGTGTAGGGATAAATGGAATTTGAACATGAAGGGGGCAACATTGTTTGAATCAATTTATGAAAATATTTCAAGCATGTCTTGAGTACCACACAGGATTTCGAAGCCTGGCTAAATGTCATAATTTACATTAAACCTAATAAAATAATTTAAATTTTGGTGATAATATTAATATAACAATATTACTTTGGATTGAAATATTATAAATTCTTAGCATTCTCCACCGATAAAGGGTATTACGAGACAAGATCAGAGGCTCAGAAGTTAAACCGGATATTTCATTGAGATGTTTCGTGGAACCTAGTAAATTAGTCTCCAGTGTTTCGCGAGAAAATAATCTCTAATAGCGGACTGTCTCACTTTACAACACATATACTGTATCAATTTATTATTATTAACGTTATAAATTACCTCACTACTCCTCTAAGTCGCGGTGCACCGTTTTACTGAAACAAAATTATCCGTCGCGGGGTTGATATTGTTGTGTGTATTACCATCACAACAATATTTGTCGGCTTATACTTTTAGGACTAGGTTCTTTAGTGACAACATTGAAATTACTGCCGAAAGCCAAATCTTCCAATAATTTTGTCAGTTTCCTCCATTTCTTAGAGGTTGTCGTGGGAGCTGTGTGGTGTGGTGCTGAAATTATTATTCATGTTAGTCCCAACAAGGAAGTTTCAATGGAAATTTAAATTTTTGTTTTCGTGAACTCTTACAATTGACGGCTGTCTCAAAAACGTAAATCTAAAGGAAAAAGTGAAAATGAAGCTGGACTGATTTACGAATGGCAATTCAACCTAGCCTGATACAAGTGCGTAGGCACACGTATTGTGTTCTAAAGCTTTGAAATGCAGTTCCATGGCCTCCACGACATTAACGAAATTTACATGCAAAGAAATTCCATTGCAAAGACAAACGAATAGGGTATTTTGAACTTAAATGCGATGAACCCAAGCACTCTCAGGCTAACGTCACATTAAATCACTAAAAGAGAAAACAGAAATGTTTGTGTAAATCATGAAAAATATTGCTCATTGCGGTGATGTACATTAAATTGTCCAAAATCTTATTGTGCCTGGTGTAGAAGGCAGTTTCGTATGTCCTCGAAAGAAGTTTATTATTTGAATTCTGCAGTTTCGAGAATAATCAAGAACATGAAATCTAATGAGATGGTAAAGTTGCGTCATATTGTGATATAATAAATATATTTTAAATCTTGTCCGTCTAATCACAATAAATTCTTATTAAATATTAAAATATTACAATAGTTAACATTTAAAATATTTAAAATATCAAATGATGTTCTTTATCGAAATATTCGATGGTCTAATGTAAATCGAATATTTCGATAAAGAACATCATTTGATATTTTAAATATTGTAAATGTTAATTATTGTAATATTTTAATATTTAATAAGAATTTATTGTGATTAGACGGACAAGATTTAATATATATGAACTCTAATGTCGAATGCGAGTTAGTTAAACGGATTAAAAACATATATTTTCGCTATGTAAGCTGATGACGTCAGTAGACATATGGTGTAATATTCTAGCTGAAGAGGAAATGTGTTTGTGCACATATTAGACCAATCATTTACCCTACATGAACAGATATTTTTAATCCATTTGACTTGTCATAACTGGAAAAATTGAATGGAGACAATTTGTTTATGTTTGTAAGAATGACACAAGTTTGGCTGTTTGGAAATCGCGTGGTATAATTACACATGTTAAGATCATTGTACCAGAATTCAACATTAACCAGGTCTAAGGTATGAAAGACGATTCCAAACTGACTGAAAATGATGTTATAAAAGGTTATGAAGATAGTGGACTTTACAAAAGAAGGATACTGAATTTTAAATACCCTTTTTGACGAAACGGGGAGCAATCAGGTGCAGATGTTCGAATGCTGTCACGAGGCAGAATTTCAATACGTGTGTTCAATCTGTGGTCAGTGTTCAACATCCCTTACAGTCTTCGTCATGTCTGTGTGACACTGTGTGGCTGCAGCTGAGATTTTTACAAAGATAAATGAACTGCATTTATATCTGCAAGAGACGCTATCACAATAATCTCGGAACGTGGAAAATTAACTCTTCTTTAGTACAACAGACTTTTGGAGTACATCAATGTGCAAATGCTCTGGTAGTGGGCAGAGAGACCACAATCAATAACTGTATAACACAACGGCAGCTAGTATCTATTACTTTAAAAATATATTAAGATTATAATGGGATTGTTGGGGGTATTAAATAGTGTAGCATTAACGATAAACTTGAATACTAGACTATGTTTCGCCAATGGAGAACATGCCTTGAAAAATTACGCAGTCGTTGAATGATTTTCCTAACGAACTTTACATTCAGATGAGCGTTTAGGTTTATTCTTTCAACTAAAAATTACAAAACCTAAAAGCTACATTGAAAGAGTTTTTTCCCGCCTTTGGCAGAAGTGGTTATGAAATACGTTTAAAAATTTTCCTATAAAAATAAAAAAATATTAATAAAAGTATATGAAAAAGTAACTTATACTTTAACAGACACGGGTTTCGAGGTGCATAACAAGGCATTCCTCTGATTACCTGCTGGACCTGTCTGAATGAGGAGTTTCCATGTATTTACAGTGAAGTTGTGAAGAATATACTCTCAGTTTCATCTGAATATCTGTTCAAAAATAGTAATTGCAAGATATGCAATGGATAAACAAAACAGATAATGGAATTACTACAGAACAAAACTTGAGGGACTCTCTTGCTGTCAGCAGACAGTCCCATCCGTTACAGTCGATTAGTACAATATTAATTATGACCTAAAATATATTTTAGATTTAATTTATACTTGCATATAGTGGTTAATTTTAAAGCAAGTACTTAAAATGAAAGTTTTGTCTCGAATGAAATTATCCATTTTTTTTGTAACTCAAGAAAGCCATTACCGTGATATCGCGAGCTCAATTTGGAACGTTTTTCTACCACAAAGCCTTATTGGAATTTCCATTTGTAATAAAGATAAATGCATATTAGGATTTATAATTCAATATGGATAAAAGCTGCGTTAAACTAAGGTGGAAATTTGCCTCAGTGACCATTGAAGTGTTTTAAGTTTCTTGAAATAAATCTGTATAACGTTAATACGCGCTTCTCGTGATCGTATACTCACCACGTGACGTACGTTCTCTCTCCCCAGGGCTTGACGAAGGTCGCCCAACAGTCGTAAACACCTGGTCCCACCTCCTGATACGAGAACACCACCACCTGTGAACACAAGGCAAAAAACAATACTGCACTCTGTATGCCTGAATTTGAATTTAATTAAATATGCATAAATAACTCTTGTTATACACGGGGGTTGGAAAAAAACGCTTACAAATGGTAATCGTGTAATTGCCCGTAGAGTTTTTGAGTGATGTATCACAAGACGTATTAATTTGTAGTCCTCGGAGGCAAAATGATGTGGTGAGTCAGTGAAACCACGCGTAATTCAGTGGACCTGTGAGGAAGATTTTACCGTCGCCACTAATAGGATATTGATCCTTCTCGTGATACTGAAATAAAAACGTAGATATGCAAAAACAATAACGTCGGAACCGCGTATAACGAGAACCACTGAGCAGAAAATGAAAAAAATTGATCATCGAATGAATTTTTTATATCCTGAAAAACTTGAACTCCTATATAAAAAGGACGATTACATACGGGCCTGTATTTAATATATAATACGACCATACATTAAGGATGATGGGATAAATTGGGCATGTAGCACGTCTGGGAAAATGAGAAATACGTAAAGGATTCTGATCTGCAAATAAGAGAGTGTCAGGCCACTTGGCAAACCTGGGCGCCGATGGAGGGATATTGTATCAATTATTTATTATTGTTATTTAGTGTTCTGTCAGACGACAGGTCCATATGAACAGCATCCTTCCATCCTTTTCTCGGACTGGCACCTGTTCATATACGTTCTTGGCAGATGATCCAGAAGTGGTTTGCCATTGCCTTCTTCTGTGTGTGAATGGAGTAATTGTTGGGATGCCACGAAGGAAAACTCCGTGTTGCCTAGACCACGGCCTTGCCCAACACAAGTTATAAATTCGGGCACCGCCGGGAATCGAACCCGAGACCCCCAGGATTACAAGGCCAGCGTTCTAACCGCTAGACCACTTCATCTTATTATTATTTAGTGTTCTGTCTGACGACAGGTCCATATGAACAGGATCCTTCCATCCTTTTCTCGGACTGGGACCTGTTCATATACGTTGTTGGCAGATGATCCAGAAGTGGTTTGCCATTGCCTTCTTCTGTGTGTGAATGGAGTAATTGTTGGGATGCCACGGAGGAAAACTCCGTGTTGCCTAGACCACGGCCTTGCCCAACACAAGTTATAAATTCGGGCACCGCCGGGAATCGAACCCGAGACCCCAGGATTACAAGGCCAGCGTTCTAACCGCTAGACCACCTCATCTTATTATTATTTAGTGTTCTGTCTGACGACAGGTCCATATGAACAGGATCCTTCCATCCTTTTCTCGGACTGGGACCTGTTCATATACGTTCTTGGCAGATGATCCAGAAGTGGTTTGCCATTGCCTTCTTCTGTGTGTGAATGGAGTAATTGTTGGGATGCCACGGAGGAAAACTCCGTGTTGCCTAGACCACGGCCTTGCCCGACACAAGTTATAAATTCGGGCACCGCCGGGAATCGAACCCGAGACCCCCAGGATTACAAGGCCAGCGTTCTAACCGCTAGACCACTTCATCTTATTATTATTTAGTGTTCTGTCTGACGACAGGTCCATATGAACAGGATCCTTCCATCCTTTTCTCGGACTGGGACCTGTTCATATACGTTGTTGGCAGATGATCCAGAAGTGGTTTGCCATTGCCTTCTTCTGTGTGTGAATGGAGTAATTGTTGGGATGCCACGGAGGAAAACTCCGTGTTGCCTAGACCACGGCCTTGCCCGACACAAGTTATAAATTCGGGCACCGCCGGGAATCGAACCCGAGACCCCCAGGATTACAAGGCCAGCGTTCTAACCGCTAGACCACTGTGGCGGTCTCATTGTATCAATTATGGGACCTTAAAAAAATACAGTGTATTCAGGCTGAATTCATGTGGCACAAGACCTTTGGAATCAAGATAATGAACCCTTGGGGTCCATAAACAGCGGTGTATTCTTAATACTAACTCTTCACCGAACGTTGTGATCGAGTGGTTATCGTATTCTGGAGATCCCTTGTCTAAATATCGGCCTAGTATTTTGTATGAGAGTTTTGTGGTTTTACTCAGTCCTTCCAGGCTCAGTAGTTTAAATTATATCTACGACTTCATACTCTTTCCAGTTGATTTGTCCTCTCAGTCGATACAGTCCGATCTAATGACAGCGTCTATAAATAAACCACAAATAAGAAGGAAAATCTCTGCACTATGGATTCGTTACATAGTATCGTTTAAATGGCCTTTATGTACTAAGGTTATGAGTACGTGGCAGGTGGATTTTACGAGCGATATCAGACGTGAGAGCACAAAACCTAACTGGCTCTGTTAGATTTATTGAATTATTAACTTGTGTTTCATTTAACTACGCTGAAATGACTCAGACTGTCGGCGTTGAATCAAAGTTTCAGCTCTGGATCTCCGGAATAAGAACCAGTCGACGGTGAAGAGTAGTTGGGTAAATGAAGTCAGTTTTTTTTGGAAGGACCGTAGATATTATCTTAACTCATATTAAGTATAATGCATGTAAAACGTACCAATAAATTACATTTGCATCCTGAACTGTAATTGCCGTAATGTGGACATTGGTTTACCATAAAGCCCCGTGAGCAGTTTCGAGGGCAAAAGATTTCCAAAGTTCACGCACGGGAGAGGCGTACAGAGAGCGGTTAAATCAACAGCTCTGATAGTCAGCGTTATGGCACAGTGGATCGTAAAATGGCGTGGCAAGTGTTCGAAGGTTTCTGTCTGCAGGAGGAACGAACAGTATACAATTCCAGTTACAAGATTAGAGAAATGCAGGTTATCGCCTTCAAGGGTGTTAAGATAAATCTCCATAATTTTAATATTTTAATATTTTTTCCGTCAAATCACAATTTTAATAAGATAATAAAATATAAAATATTTAAAATATCATTTCACGTTCTGCATCGAATGATCGATTTACAAATTGGAACATCTCTTACGACATGTTTCGGTTATATTTAACCGTCCTCAGGTATAAATTAGATTGGTAAATTTAAAACTCGAAATACAATCATTTACAATGTTATGCAGTTTATTGAAATGTTCTTATCAGATTACTCTTATATATTAGAACGAAGGCATTGTTTTTTATATATGGCGTGGTTCATCTGATGTTCAATATTAGTCTGTAAAGCAATGATTTAAATAAAACATTAATAAATATGGAGTAATATAGAAAACAAAATGATGGAAGTAAATAAATAGTAGAATGTATAAGTAAAATAATTGTAAATGATTGTAATTCGAGTTTTAAATTTACCAATCTAATTTATACCTGAGGACGGTTATATATAACCGAAACATGTCGTAAGAGACTTTCCAATTTGTAAATCGATCATTCGATGCGGAACGTGAAATGATATTTTAAATATTTTATATTTTATTATCTTATTAAAATTGTGATTTGACGGAAAAATATTAAAATATTAACCTAATTCACAATATGACGCAAATATACTACCTTATCCATAATTTTAGTTAAACACGTATTGAACTGGCAGTTAGCCAATTAAATAAACGTCACAAACTCACAATCTATAACTCTAACATTTTAAAATATTATTCTACCATCTTTTATTAGGTATCCGATATGATAAATTTCCTTCAGCTTTTCAATCTAAAGTTTCGGAGGGAATTTCTCATCTGCTTAGTGCGTGCTATATGCTCAGCCATTTAATTTCAATGATCGTATGAAACTGTGAAGAGTACAATTTGTTGGACTCGGAATATGTTACAAGTGTTGGAATATATTTAGAATCCACATCAGTGTCTGGATTTGTTGTTTCGCGATTTGAATGAATTTCCTTCTTAACACTGTTTTCCTATAGAAGTGATGTTACAATATGGCCACTGCAGCACACACAAACTCATACAATGTCTTCGCCAGTTCCGTTTAAACACTCGGATTTCGCAAAATAAGACATAGACCATTTTGGCAGTAGATTAAAATTAGTACATTAGCATTTTAACTCCGCTCCTCCAGAATACAAAGCCGGTGTACTAACCACTCGACCAGGGCTGTCAGTAGAAGTAGAGTACAGTAACACATGACAGGTTTGTTTCAAGACTATTTTCCTTTACGAACTTTAAAATGCATAAGATTATTTCCTTTAGCATTTAATCCCCTGTCGATGTTCATTTTTGTTGTACATAAAGATGTATGTGTGTGAACAAACAGATTTCTAATGCGGTGTCACCCTGGACACACTTAGAATTATTTACTACATTTAAGTGTCTATCTAATATCATTTGACTGTATATAACCTTAACAGGTGAAATAGAGACGTTAAATAACCTAATAGGCTACAAAAGAAGGTAACGAGGAGATATGTACATCAAAGGGACATGAAACAAGAAATAGATGGAAAAATACGTAGAAAAAATTCTTAACGAGGCAATAAAGTATGAATGTTAAGTCACGTGGGTTGAGACAATCAAAATAAATATGCAGCAAGTTTGAAAGGAAGACACGAGCTGATTGGAAAAATACAAATACTGATAATATCTCTACTTTTCCAGAATTTTATGTTATGTTATTACCGATATAAATGAAAGAGTTTTGGTAAAATCAAGAAAATAATTCAATTCAATTCATTCATTTATTAAAGTGCTTGACAACAGCCAAAAAGGCCAATAACAGCCAAGCACTAACAAAATACAAACATTACTATACAAAAGCAAACAAACAAAGAACTGAAAACATAACTGTACAATATTAATTTATTGCAAAATAACTAATAAGTAAAAAACTAAATGTTATAGATAAGTAAAATAATAATTAAACTAAAAACAGTTTAATTTTGGACAAACAACATACAAAATAAAATGTTATACTAAGTAAACAATAAAAACAATGATTATTGTTTAAAAAGCTGACTGACATCAGTAAGCAAAATACGATCTTTGTTAAAGATGTCGATGCTCCTACAGACTGCATTGGCAGCAGAAACGCATCTGGCAGAAGGACTGGCCTTGAAATTACGTTGTACAGTAAAGGTAGAGTAGTCTCTGATGGACCTAGTGGGTATGCAGAGACTAACTGTATCAAAAACAGATGAGTAACTAATTTTGCCTTTAAAAACATTGATGAGGAAAAGCGCATCCAAAAGCCTCCTCCTTAAATGTAACGATAAGAAGTTTAATCTAACTAATATATCATCGTAATTATAGGCACACACGCCATTAAAGAATCTAGTGTAACATAGAGCTACAAATTTCCTTTGAATCCTTTCCAATTTAAAGGAATCTGTATTAGTAATAGAGTTCCAAACAACGGAAGCATACTCAATTTTGGAACGGACTAAGGTACTGTACAAGACCAAAAGGCTATCAACAGTGGAGAAGGAAGAAGTAATGTACCGAATCAAACCAAGCATTTTCAAGCTTACGAGTTTTAATAACGTGACATGGATGCTGCGTCTCTTGGAGTCTTTCAATATATAGAAAGAACGTATTACTTAAATGCACGTGTAACATTAACGGTAAGGACTGAACGTCAGAGCAATAGAAATTTGCAATCCATGAGGTCTTATCAGAACGCTTTGTTGATAGTGACGATTTATTGCAAAAACGGGAAATGAAGGATATCATTGAATAAATCTTCCAGAAAGGCCACATAAAAACAGAATCAACGGAAGTTTGCTACTGCGTAATAAATATCACGCAGGACAACATCAGCGGATGGATTTCTTTACTGCTCACTAAGCACTGACATTAAAGTAGTAATCAATCTATAAGTTATAGGGACTAAGACTGTAATAAACTGCCTTAGTATAGTGGACAATTAAGCGCTTCTTATATGACGGCTATAAGCAATTTCCGGGATCCATATTATGGAACATTCCTTGAATGTTTGAGTACAATGTATACAAATTACTTGGAAGTAAGTTGGATCCATTCGAGTGGGCCTGTCCTGCCACATCGCCGTTTATTCTAAAACAGTTTAATGAAGATTATATGCGTGTTATGAAAACGGAAATTACGTCGCTAACTACTGAACTGGAGTTACATTGTAATTAAGACCGTCACGTATGTAGTCCTTTAAGCAGAACGAATATCGTATATGGCACATTAGCTAATAGATCTGTTAAATGTGAATACGTCAGTTCATTATCATTGTTAAAGTACTTTAAGTGTAGAAGTACAGTGCCGCCATTGGATGATTTTCTAGCTGTTATGAATTAGTCGTGTTGTCCGTTTCATTTTAGAGCTATTTTGAAATTATAAATCCTTGCTCTTCAGATATTAGACAGGACTTCTTGGACGAAGGGTCAGTAATAATCATGTTAATAAATAATCAAGTTAGAATATATACTCGTAAAGTAACAAATCTGACAAGTTTGGCCCATTAAGAAAATAGTTACGTTTTCTACAACTTTTTCCAAAACGTTTTCCGTCGGTAAATATTACACGAGTTACTCTAAAGATGAATATTTCCGTCTTCTGGGTTGTTGCGCTGTGTAGTCTGGTCGATGTTAAACCAACGTTTCAGAGGTCATACTGCCTCCATCATCAGGACGGAGGCAGTATGACCTCTGAAACGTTGGTAAACATCGACCAGACTACACAGCGCAACAACCCAGAAGACAGAAATCTTCATACTCTGATGACGGAGGCAGTATGACCTCTGAAACGTTGGTAAACATCGACCAGACTACACAGCGCAACAACCCAGAAGACAGAAATCTTCATACTCTGATGACGGAGGCAGTATGACCTCTGAAACGTTGGTTAACATCGACCAGACTACACAGCGCAACAACCCAGAAGACGGAAATCTTCATACTCTGATGACGGAGGCAGTATGACCTCTGAAACGTTGGTTAACATCGACCAGACTACACAGCGCAACAACCCAGAAGACAGAAATCTTCATACTCTGATGACGAAGGCAGTATGACCTCCAAAACGTTGGTTAACATCGACCAGACTACACAGCGCAACAACCCAGGAGACGGAAATCTTCATACTCTGATGACGGAGGCAGTATGACCTCCGAAACGTTGGTTAACATCGACCAGACTACACAGCGCAACAACCCAGAAGACAGAAATCTTCAGACTCACCGCTGTGAAAACTTCAAATCTCGCCCTGACGACGGAGGCAGTATGACCTCTGAAACGTTGGTAAACATCGACCAGACTACACAGCGCAACAACCCAGAAGACAGAAATCTTCATACTCTGATGACGGAGGCAGTATGACCTCTGAAACGTTGGTTAACATCGACCAGACTACACAGCGCAACAACCCAGAAGACAGAAATCTTCATACTCATCGCCCTGATGACGGAGGCAGTATGACCTCCGAAACGTTGGTAAACATCGACCAGACTACACAGCGCAACAACCCAGAAGACGGAAATCTTCATACTCTGATGACGGAGGCAGTATGACCTCCGAAACGTTGGTTAACATCGACCAGACTACACAGCGCAACAACCCAGAAGACGGAAATCTTCATACTCTGATGACGGAGGCAGTATGACCTCTGAAACGTTGGTTAACATCGACCAGACTACACGGCGCAACGACCCAGAAGACAGAAATCTTCATACTCTGATGATGGAGGCAGTATGACCTCTGAAACGTTGGTTAACATCGACCAGACTACACAGCGTAACAACCCAGAAGACAGAAATCTTCATACTCTGATGACGGAGGCAGTATGACCTCTGAAACGTTGGTTAACATCGACCAGACTACACAGTGTAACAACCCAGAAGACAGAAATCTTCATACTCTGATGATGGAGGCAGTATGACCTCTGAAACGTTGGTTAACATCGACCAGACTACACAGCGTAACAACCCAGAAGACAGAAATCTTCATACTCTGATGACGGAGGCAGTATGACCTCCGAAACGTTGGTTAACATCGACCAGACTACACAGCGCAAGAACCCAGAAGACGGAAATCTTCATACTCACCGCTGTGAGAACCTCAAGTCTTACATACTCTAAAGATGTTCGTAAAAATCCATGGAAGTCTTCCTGTAATGGGTTATACTATTTAATAAGGTGATTAAACTCTGGGATTTGCATCATGTTGCAAAGAGAAATCTTAGGTATGTTATTTTGTCAAGCTTTAACCAAAATTGGAATGTGTCAAAACGTTTTAATAAACGAAATTCCGTTCAGAAGTTCTCGAGTTGTTACATGATGACAGATGGACAGACAGACAAATATGGTGAAGCTAATAGGCAAATTTTCTCAATGTTTCGTTCTCACGTTGCATCCACTGGTTCAATAAATCAAAAATTCTGGCAGTACAACACAAATGACGTATTTTCTGAGGACGAACGTTCAGAAAAGGGTTGCTTCGCCTTACATTTGAGGCAACTTCTCTGTCGCTGCTACAAGGCGGGGTGGTATCACACAGGCGTATATACGTGTTACGTTACATATCTGGACATTACTGTTATAAAGTATGAATACTAGTTTGTTGCTCGTTGTATCGTTAGCCAGAAAAGATAAGTTTCGGAGGAGCATGCTATCTTCGTCTTCAAGGTTGAAGTTGATTTTATACGGCCAAAATACTACACGGCATATCAATCCAAGAAGCCACAATCCGTAAAACTATCAAGTTCTATAGAGAGAAATATTAAGAACACGTGACACAAACAACAAAGTTGGATGAAGGAAAATGCGATTAAATACAAGGTCGTCAATGATATTTTTTCGTGGTATCCGTGCATTAGAAAGACCTTCATATCGAATTACTCGTTTATAAGATAGTAAGTCAATATTAAGATGATAAAATCAAGGATTATTCAATGAGCTTGGGTATGAAGCACACATGAACGTGATGGGGAATCCTAGCAAAAGTTTAGCTGAAGAGCTTGAAAGTAAGATACAATTTCGAAGACCTAGTAGATAGTAGTTGACTTTTAAAATCGATCTTCGGGGAAATTTCGTAAGTGCGTTTATATTGGGTTTATCTTGTTTAAAATGCGGCGGACTGCTGTGAACACAACATTGGACCTTGTTTTTTTTTTGTGAAAAGAGTGGGATTCTTGTTAAGCAGCTGAGCGTACTATGACATTCTCAAGAAGGACTCTGTTTCATGAAGTATGATTATTCATTCACTGTTTACATGTAGCTACCACCTTTATATGTAGAACTAACTTTTCTGAGTGGACATATTCAATTGAGATGTCAAGCTGGTGTTCAGGCTTGTCACTGAGGAAAGCGTTGGTGTGCCTTGCAGGGGAAAACTGTACATGATTTACTTGTTATAATATAAATAATACAGATTATTAATTCTACAGAGTTTCAAATCCCGAGTATTTTTTGCTATGATGAATACGAGCTGGGATCATTGATGTGTATTTAAGCGATCATTTTAATCTCCGCTTGTACATCACGCAACACGCAGGTATTCATAAAGAACTGGACATCAATGATTAATTAAATGCCTAGAGTCATCTTGGAAAGCTAATAGTAGTCCAGCTGGTGAAGAAATATTATGACTATTAAGAAAGCCAAATTTTTCCCCTCGGAGACACCGTTTCGAGCCCAGGGCAGACCGGCAGTCTGTGTGGAATTTCTGGTAAACAAAATGTCACTTTGATAGACGTTTCTCCGAGTTATTCTGTATTCACTACAAATGCCATTCTACCGTTGTTACATATTTAGTCATGTATCGCTCCATTGATCTAGCTCGTCTCCCCAAGTCGAATTGTTACGGTGCAATATTTAATAAGATTATTTCTAGAAATCCTTCCGGTGGACTAATCAATTTAATCTGATGAACTTCCAAACTTATATTTTCACGAGGTCATTGTTTAAGATATAATAATGCGACTTTTGCTGTAAAATTTTAAAGTAATATTTGCATCCTTTCTGACATATTCATTTATTCAGTATATTACCTACAAAATGTCACTTGGAATATGAAATTTATGTTTCGCTTTTCTTCGTTTATGCTTTGGTCCAGGGGCAACATCACCTTTAAAATTTACAAGTTATGTCTCTCTGTCTCTAAAATGTCACCTAATGGCTTCTTGTACATTTTATAGTTAATGAAAATCTGTAAGATCGATTTCTGTATTGACTTTAAAATATTTCCTGTGTCATCATTTATAAAGAAGTCTGACTTAAGGTAATGTGTAGTTTTAAAACTGAAGTTTAAATTCATAAACCACAACAAAGACCGCGGGCGACTAACGTACTCAATTTTGCACACCCATGCTCTGGAGAATTGTTTGTCGGTGTAGTTTAGCTTTGTCTTGTCACCCACTCTTACACCGGCATAAGGGTTCAGGAATTATGGCCATAATGTTAAAGGTATTCCGTCGCCTTGTACAAACAAGAGCGGAGGCACGTGCTCTAATTTTGAACACGCTTGTTTTCCGAATACCTTCCTTGCGATTTCCATGTTAAGTGGAAGTTTCGCCACCTTGGCAAGGCGCGTGGATGAGATACGACGACCCTCAGATATAAAGCAATCCATCGTGAACAGCCGATGTGATTGGTCGTCTTGTTTTGAGACTGGGCCGGAGTAAACGATATTCGGCATATTCAGCTTAGAACCTCGGTGTTGGGAAGATGTTTCTGGGTTAGTCTAACCAACTGAAAATAATGATATTAAAGAAACAGATTTAAGGTTGTAGACTGGATTAATTTGACTCGAAATCAGGACCAATGGCGACTCTCGTGAAAACCTAACAAACATCCGGGTTCCAGAGTATATAGAAAAATATTTTGATTAGCTGAGCAAATAATTTACTTCTGAAGAAGGATTCTGCTTCTTTACGGATTCGCACACAACATTGAAGTTTTTATTTATTACAGACACGTATATATATATATATATATATATATATATATATATATATATATATATATTTAGGAACAACATTGCATTACTAAAGCGCTAATCACTCTTTCTACATGCCCTGTACGCAGTTAATCCAGATTCATACAACAACTTCGAAGTTGAAATTTCAGTTTTAACGAACACTGTCTATGATTACTATCTGGTAAATTGTGATTAGGTTAAACTAAAAGCTGACTGAGGCTGTGAATGATTAAATTACAAGCGTCAAATAAGAAATGGCGGTATAATAACGAAGTATTTATTATAAAGGAAGAAGATGAAAGTGGCAGATACCTAATCTAAGGTAATATCACAGCATTTACAGGGTGTCAGTTAATTCAAAAATATCTATCAGGATAGCAGTTGAAGATTTCTGTCTTCAGGGTTGTTGCGCTGTGTAGTCTGGTTGAAGTTTACCAACGTTTCAGAGGTCATACTGCCTCCGTCATCAGAGTATGAAGATTTCTGTCTTCTGGGTTGTTGCGCTGTGTAGTCTGGTAGATGTTAACCAGCGTTTCAGAGGTCATACTGCCTCCGTCATCAGAGTATGAAGATTCCTGTCTTCTGGGTTGTTGTGCTGTGTAGTCTGGTCGATGTTAACGAACGTTTCAGAGGTCATACTGCCTCCGTCATCAGGATACCATGAAAATGGAGACTTAGGGTACGTAGTAAAGGTTGATAGAAGGCCCGTACTGGTTGGTCGTATTTCGTCAGAGGCAGAGAGCATATGGCATCATCCCGAGACCATTATTGAAGCTAGCCAGTCAATTTAAATACGTGCTAAAACCTGCATAGAATCCCAAAGACTCTTTGAACAGTTACTATTATTATGCACTTAATAGTTTGGTTGTTAATAAATGCTTAAAAATCAAAATATGAGCAGGAAATAAGATAATAATAATTTAGGGTAATGCTGATTACCACTCAGTTCAGAACCTTGTCTTTACGTCTGCTCTCTAAAAAAGTAAAGTGTAAATACACAAAACTATAGTTTTTCTGTGGTTTTGTATGGGTGTGAAACTTGGTCTCTGACACCAAGGAAGGGTATTTGAGAATAGGGCACTGAGGAGAATATTTGGACCAAAGAGAGGTGAAATTAT
Organism: Zootermopsis nevadensis; assembly: GCF_977971745.1. NCBI lineage: Eukaryota > Metazoa > Arthropoda > Insecta > Blattodea > Termopsidae > Zootermopsis > Zootermopsis nevadensis. Next base: position 918,704 of record NW_028259177.1, read on the forward strand.
AGGAGGATTTGAGGTTTTCACAGCAGGGAGTCTGCTACTGATTTCATTGAATCTACCCTGTACATCAGTGGTCCCCGACCTTTTTGTGCCTACGGGAACATTTGAGAGTTTATGAGATCGTGGTGGGCACCAACCAATTAACAAAGCCAAATTTTCCTTTCTCTGGACAAATAGGATATGGGCACCAAATAATACACAAAACAACACGACGTTTAATGATACAAGAAACCGTGCGATCAAAATAAGTAATTTCAAAAGTACAATTATTATTACTCAAGTGGGAAGTTAGTGTGATGTTTGGCGCTGCATTTCATCGGCCAGTTTTTCAAATTTGGGAGTGTAGTATGCTCGCAAACAATCGTCGAGATGGGCATTAGTAAGTAGTGATATGTGGTTTGATTTTATATTGTTCATGGTTGAACGGTCTTCATTATTTAGTATAACCTCTTTCCGTATCAACGCGGGCACCCAAAAAAGCCTTGGCGGGCGCCATGGAGCCCGCGGGCACCGCGTTGGGGACCACTGATCTAAAATATACAACAACAAATTTCCAAAGTAAATGTAATTATGATATATTTTGATTAATAAATGTTCTAATTATATTAAAATAATTTCTTAAGCCCTTACTTTTGATATAAACCAAAACGGTCGCTAAATGTCTAGCATAGTTCATCTCGGCGTCGCTGTCTGGAATCAAACTCAGGAATTGCTGGCACTAAACATTTTATTTGAAACCCTCGTCAATGCGTGGTAGTCAGACAAAAACACATGTGCGATCTGAAGTTCTGACAGCGGTGAAGACTGCGAAGTTGCAGACAGAATGTTCGTGAAAAATGACGTACACACTGTCGCAGCCTGCAGCAACATCGACAATCGAATTACTCTTTGTTATCTGGCTTAGTGAGTCCGCGGTACCGTTATCGTGAAACTTCATGATCGTTCCATGAGATTATCCCACCGTGAAGTTTATTAATGTGTTTATTTGTCGTCATAGCACATTCGACTCAATGAGTGAGATCTGAATGTACTGTTATACAATTAAACATCTTCAAAGCGCGATGCAGACCTATTTGTAGTAAGTTTGAACTCAGAAATGCATGTTCTTTCACTTTAATTAAATTAAATTAATTTATTTAAGTGTTTGCCATCATTAAGAAGCCAATAACAGACAAACACTGATAATACATACAATAATAATGAAAAATATTACGCAAACAGATTAACTAAACTTATACTAGTACAGTATTAAATATAACAGCCAAGTACAGGCAAACCCAAAATAGAAACAATATTTTACACAAAGAAAAATAAATTAAGAAATATAAATAAAAACAAATAATCCACCTAGGGAACACTAATATAAATGTACATCGTTAAAGAAATACAAAAAAAAAAACAGATAACCAAGCTAGATCATTTCCCTTGTTGAGAACGTTCGCTCAAGGGAGACAATGTTTATGCGAAATACGTCCAATGATTTACATACGGCATTTGCAGTGATGACGCACCTATGTCTTAGCGCACTGCTTACACTAAAAGTAGAAAATTCTCTTATTTGCATCGCCGGCACACGTGTAACAACCAAGTCCCTTCAAATAATGTATCTGTACTTTTGAATACCTCACGTAGAAATCGAATTGACGACAATAATATTTTCGTAAAAGAACAGACTTTGGTGAGATCAGATTTATATATGTATGATTTGAGGTTTTCACAGCGGTGAGTAAGAAGATTTCTGTCTTGTGGGTTGTTGGACTAATGACGAAGGCAGTATGACCTCTAAAACTTTGGCTAACATCGACCAGACTACACAGCACAACAACCCAGAAGACAGAAATCTTCATACTCATCGCCCTGATGACAGAGGCAGTATGACATTCGAAACGTTGGTTAACATCGACCAGACTACACAGCGCAACAACCCAGAAGACAGAAATCTTCATACTCTGATGACGGAGGCAGTATGACCTCTGAAACGTTGGTAAACATCTACTAGACTACACAGCGCAACAACCCAGAAGACAGAAATCTTCATACTCTGATGACGGAGGCAGTATGACCTCTGAAACGTTGGTAAACATCTACCAGACTACACAGCGCAACAACCCAGAAGACAGAAATCTTCATACTCTGATGACGGAGGCAGTATGACCTCTGAAACGTTGGTTGACATCTACCAGACTACACAGCGCAAGAACCCAGAAGACAGAAATCTTCATACTCTGATGACGGAGGCAGTAGGACCTCTGAAACGTTGGTTAACATCGACCAGACTACACAGCGCAACAACCCAGAAGACGGAAATCTTCATACTCTGATGACGGAGTCAGTATGACCTCAGAAACGTTGGTTAACATCCACCAGACTACACAGCGCAACAACCCAGAAGACGGAAATCTTCATACTCTGATGACGGAGGCAGTATGACCTCTGAAACGTTGGTTAACATCGACCAGACTACACAGCGCAACAACCCAGAAGACAGAAATCTTCATACTCTGATGACGGAGGCAGTATGACCTCTGAAACGTTGGTTGACATCTATCAGATTACACAGCGCAACAACCCAGAAGACAGAAATCTTCATACTCTGATGACGGAGGCAGTATGACCTCTGAAACGTTGGTTAACATCGACCAGACTACACAGCGCAACAACCCAGAAGACGGAAATCTTCATACTCTGATGACGGAGGCAGTATGACCTCTGAAACGTTGCTTAACATCGACCAGACTACACAGCGCAACAACCCAGAAGACGGAAATCTTCATACTCTGATGACGGAGGCAGTATAACCTCTGAAACGTTGGTAAACATCGACCAGACTACACAGCGCAACAACCCAGAAGATGGAAATCTTCATACTCTGATGACGGAGGCAGTATGACCTCCGAAACGTTGGTAAACATCGACCAGACTACACAGCGCAACAACCCAGAAGACAGAAATCTTCATACTCTGATGACGGAGGCAGTATGACCTCTGAAACGTTGGTTAACATCGACCAGACTACACGGCGCAACAAACCAGAAGACATAAAACTTCATACTCTGATGACGGAGGCAGTATGACCTCTGAAACGTTTGTAAACATCGACCAGACTACACACCGCAACAACCCAGAAGACGGAAATCTTCAGATGTATATAGATATACTTATGCCACTTTTTATATAAGATTCATAACCTTTACTGGTATAACATGTCTGAATCTGGAATGCAGATTTTCTTGTGGGCTCATGTGTTCCATTCATGGGTATTTTCGCTCTTGGGAAGTGACGAAAAAGACAATGGCAGTTGGGCTAAGAATTTCGTAATAACTAACGTTGCTACAAAAGCCACTTTTGTACAAAACACTGGCTTTGTAAAGATCGCACATTTTAGTTGACTATATCTTCTATCCTTCACAAGGAATCAAATTTCTTCTCCAGTGTTTTAGAGTTATTATTTTTCATCTCTGCACGATCTGCATGGGCTATTTTCTTGTTACGCGGATTTAATTATACTCAGATCTTATCAACCTACGTCACCTCACAATAAATAATTATTATCTGATACTGTCAAATGATTTCCTTCATCAGACATATTTTAAACATGTCGACATGAAATTACACGAACTTTGCTGTGTAATATTTAAAGATAAACTTACGCAATTCTTACGATTTGTAACTTTTGCCAATTAGCTATCAGAGAGATGGCGGCTTTAATATTTAACGAAAGCGACTTTAACACGGGCTTCAGAGGCGACCGTCAGAACGCCATTGTGTCTAAAAATCACTCTTCTCGTGTTACTGTAGTACCTTGAGAATTCAAAGGGATTACCAGAATTATTCTCAGACAATTAATTCTCCTTTTAGAGTTTCGCCGTTGTTACAGAAGGCAACTTTCGCCGAGGCCGGGCGCTTAGCTTTCCAGCCTCGTATTCCGCAGATGATGAGCTTAAATCTCGACTAGGGGACCGGATATCTTGACTAAGGATTTTCGTTATTTTCGTCAGTCCCTCCGGGCAAATGACGGGATACAACCTCCCCTCTTCCTTTAAAAATAAATTATTAATTAATAATCCTATAATTCGACACCCTGTAGATGTTGTTAAATAAATAACTAAGAATTAATTAAATTAATAAACAATATAAATTGAGGCTTTATTGAGAAAACGTATGTTTGGATGAATCAATTACATCCCATATTAAGAGTTTTTTAAAACAGAATATCAATAATACAAAAGCAATAATTTCTAACCGCGGAATCACATAAATATCAATAAATGCAAAACGTTTGTTGAAATCCCCGATATTAAACGGAAATGCCAAAATAATCATTTAAGCCAATGGAAACTATGTACTCTTAATTGAAGATTTATTAGAACTAAAACAAACACAGATAATGTGAAACTGTGGATATACGTACGAATACTAAACGTACTTAAAAAAATAAGTCAGTTTCATGGAAAACATACATTGCGCGTCATATCCTAGTTATTATGACTGCTTATTATTTTTGTTTAAAGAAATAATAATGGTTGAAAAATTAGCAAAGAACGAAAGAGTAGCATTATTTTTGGTTAACAGATTTCCAGAGTTTAACATCTTTATCAGTTTCAGAGTCATCATTCACTTATTGAAGGAATAATTATATGTTCTAAAAAAATCGGACAACAACAGAGTGGAATACTTTTATTAAAATTATATAATTTATAGATACCAGGGCGTTGCTAAATGCAGACTCAATCTGGAACTCTCTGCAGGAATAGAAGACTACCTCCATAAACCTCAGTCAAAATATTGTATCTGCCGGAAATGTATTATTAAAATGTATTCATGCAAACAGAACGTCACGATATACTAATTTAATACTTTGTACTTGGAATGATTAAAATTTGAGTCTCATTCGTGCGCCCAGATATCCTGATTGAAAGGTTTCATTAAACAATTTGGTTCCGGACATTTTCCTTCAAAATCCTTCCCAATTTACAACCACCGAGTCGTTATATAATTTTTACGATTCAAATTGTATTTTTTAATAAACAAATAAATAAAAAGTACATATCCTTTAATACGGACAGGCTGATGCATACGTAATTTAGCGAGAAGTTAGTTTTTCAAATAGTCTGCTTGCTAAAATGTACGACATTAAAGCATTTGAAATGGAAATTCAAAACTTGGTCTTGGCATTCACTGGACTCCAGAGTGAGGTTAATGAAACAAATAGCTGAATGCATTAAAGTTCACGGGATTGGTGTTCGTTCCGCCACTACATTAAAATTATTAGAGTTGGAGGGGATTATGTGTGTGTCTATTTTGGTCATTTCAAAGTTACAGAAACGGGTGTCACAGGTCATGCTGTATAGATATGAATAACAGCGAAATTTCTGCCCAAAATTCTCAGTACAAGGATGCAAATATCAACTCGATTATCGAATCTGATATTCTGCTTTGAGACAGAAATATATTGCAGCAGAATATTGGGGGAAAAGTTCAATAAATGAGTAACATATTTCAGTGTCTCCTCGTGTAACCAATTCGGTTACTCGGTATTTACGTAGAACCGTAAAATTAAACTTTTCATGAATTTATACTATGAAATGTCACTCTATTAGGTCCAATTTAATTAATATGATTTTTAAAAAATATTGGATGTTCTTACAATGTAATTGAATGTAATTTTCTGAATGCCTAGCAAAGTACAGAAACAGAAATTACGTATACAAATTAGCGGTTATATATTTTAAATGCCGAACACTTTAAGATATCCACCTGAAAATGAACAATTCAGATCGAAACCCGTAGTGGATTTTTAATAAGCATTTAAACTGTAATAAAGAATCTTTGTGTAAACGTACTGTCAAATTCAACCCTTAAAAATTATTTACTACGAGTGTGACAAGCCATTAGGACAAATTTAACTATATTTTAAGCTGTAAGCTTGTACAGATATAATCGGACTGAGCCTAAAAGGGCTAACCCTTCGAAGCAGATGTCAGTAAATAATGTTTAAACATTCTGTCTTAAACTAAGAGAAAAAAGTTCTACACTAAAGAGATTAATCGGTTAATATATATTTTTTTTAAAAAAATAAATGCTGTTTATTTTAAGAATCATACCATAAACATAAATAAAATGTGTTGGAAAAAATGTTATATTATTAATTTTTGAAATATTTGTTGCATATGTTTACCAGTTGGATGTAAAGACGTAAACCATTTGATCTGTATCTTTGGCATTTTAATTCAAATAAATAAATAAATAAAGAAAGAAAGAAAGAAAGAAAGAATGAAAGAAAGAAAGAAGAAACAGAGAACACGTTGCAGCCACTCTTAAAGGCTGCAGCAATGGCTTCAGACCTTAAATGTTCCTTACGATTTATACGATGCGTTTAATTAAATTTTCCTACTGTTAACTTGTGTTTGGTGTCAATACAACCTTATAAAGAGATGTTGCCTTAGGTGTAGGCTGACATTCTTCCAGCAGTAGAAAACATCAGACATCTCATTTGCAGAACAGAACTAAGAGGGAGACAAATTTACGCTGGTAATATTTCCAAGGGCGCAAAGCCCCTTTTAGAACTAGGCAAATTCCTTACAGCGTCCGTAGCTCCGTGTATTTCATTCCCGTTGTTGGTTAGCCGCCCTTTCAGGGACATGAGTTCGTCCCACAGAAGCTCGGACGTCATCACCGTGAATTTTACACGAATAGGTTAAAATTTTGCCTTACCACAAGATATTACATAATTTGTTGACACAGAATTCGTTGCGACTTATAGGATGAACTCTCTCATCCCCGGGGGCCTCATTGTTTCCACAAGATTTTTAATTAAAAGTGTACTGTCTCGGTTCAAAGAGTGAGTTCCGCCTACGTCACTAACTCTACAGCATGTGCCGTTTAAACCACAGACACTATCGACGTAAGAATTCAGACAATGAGATACAAAGGAGGACGCTGGGGAATGTTGTTAAAAGTATGGGCAGTTCGTGTTTATTTCTCAGCTACCCCTCGAAACCCCTTGCATTTTACTTGTTCTGGACCTCGAACTCACGGATTCATCCCGACTACTATAATAATACAAGAGCTCATTGAGCTGAATCGCTCTCTGACAAGCCAACGGTCATGCAGGCAGTTGTCAGGGAATGAGACGAGAGAAAGTTTAACATCATAAAATAAAAAATTAGGAAATTATGGATTGGATGATTCCCCAGCTGAAGTTTGAATCAGTTATTTGCTCTTATATAAATACAAAATTCAGCGGCCATTTCTCACCCAAGTCTCTCCTGATTCACTACTAGATGGCTCTGGCAGTCAAATCAGGATTGAGTAGAAATTGTGCAGAGGCAGTGGGCTTGTCACTTACTACTCACAAATGCACACTTTAAAGATTAGGAAAACATCCGAAAGGAGGCGGCGAAAACCCACAACCTGGTTGTAGAGCCAAGAAAACAACAACAATATATATATATATGCATGTACAAAACACTATTCACCTTGTGTTTGTGACTGAGAAACAAAGTTTTCGTAGCTCTGAATGTCGGTCGTTTTGAAAATCAGGCGGACTATGAACCGAGTTTGCAGTAAATTGATTACATTTTTCATTGCTACAAAAAGTTATGTTCCACGTTAACACGGAGTGACGTTAAGATTTATGACTTAATTAGGATTCAAAAGCCTAAGAACGTTCTGGTTTATGAACTTAAAGTTCATATTAGTTCCTTATAGCTTAAATTATGCACCGTATTCCCATCTGGATGAAAAGTAAGTTTAGAAAATATAATACTGCCCGCAGGGAATTTGTAAATTTCATCTAAGGGAACTGAAAAACAGGAAGTCATGATAAACATATGACTGTTATTTCTGTACACGTTTTAATATAGAATTATACATTTAATATCAAATGAACACACAAGACGTACGAAAATAAACTATTAAATATCATTTTGCGTCGATAATTCATCAGCATTTGGCTGAAGCAGCCAAAGGAAACAAGAGAATTCTCATTCTTTGTAGTCCGTCTCCGGTTCGAGGTTTGGAACTCGGGACCACCCAAATACGAAGATCGGATTTTGGGTTTACAGCAATAACTACAGAGTAATTTACTGGAGCTGAGGCGTTCTTGACACGCTAATATATCAGCTGGGTAAGAATTTTCAGCCTTTTATGGAACAAAATATTCGATTAGAGACCGCAAATTCTGAGGATTTTAATTCTAAATATTGCTGCCTACTGATCGTCTTTGTCTGTTCTAGTCTAATATTTTGTTAAATATCTGCAAAGGATGACGAAGAACACATAAATCTTCAAAAGGGAAAATCCGTCCTTACCGAATACGAGATAGCTGAATAACCGCTGAGTTGAAAAAGTTGTTTAGAGAATTATTTCAGAAATTATCCATTGTTTGTGATATGTTGCGTACTGCAATTTCGGAGTTTTTTCGTTTAATATAAAATAATTAATTTTCATTAAACGCGTAATTGTTTACTTACATGTTGTTACGTTCTTTTATCAGTAGTAGGCCTACGATTTAATCCATGACTAATTGATAATCACTCATTGGATACGAAGAACAAATGATGTACTTTGTTTCACGGAAGGACAATCAGAATTCGCCTCTAGCCACGTCACGTGATTGGTATAAAAAAATTGCACTCTCTTAAAAATTTATAAAGTATATGATTTTGCAACACTGCGTTGCGGAATTTTAAACTCAACGTATATTTTGCTTACGATATTTAAAAATTAATGGGAGGGATTAATAAATTTATGAAAATTGCAGCAAACGTAATGCAGTGATCTATATAATCTCTGGCCAGTCATACAAGAGAAGTGGTTAGTAACGCGTTCCGGATTTACATATGTGCATCAATCTTCCTCTCATCTTTGTTTACATCAGGGTAATTTTAGGGCGAGTCAAATATCAGCACACTTTTTCGTAACCGTGGTTCGAACCAGCTGTATCTGTGTGTGACGTCACATGTAAGGGGAAGTTGATATAAAAAGGAAGATTCTTGTTTATGTGCTGTTCGTACCGACCAAAGGATTCGCCTATTTCAAGGTCGCTTTGGGTACTAAAACAAATGACGCTATTAGGTTTGTACGTGTACAAGAACGTTGTCGGCTATGTAAACTTCTTTATAGAATTTCAACGTTCGCGAGTTACGTAAATAAAATGTGTAAGCTTCGTTGCTCAGAAATAAGAGGACAATAAACGTTGTGAGGCGGCTTCTGTAGATTTAAATAAACTATTATGTCTTTGTCGTGAATGTCCGACTTTCGTTCTGTCGTTTAGAAATCTAAGGCAGCAGGTGTCCTAGAAAGTTCCGCAATTGCTCTAATTAACATCGCAGCAGATGAAAGTGTAAGTACAAAAGCTAAGGAAACTTCAGAAGTTACATATATAGTTTCTGTGCATTACAATAGTCTAATGTTTCTTAATAACGAGGAGCGCTTTTAATTTATGTCGTAACGTCGCATAAAAATTTATAACCGTGTTTCTAACTACACAGAGCTGCTTGGATGTCGACCCTTTTTCTGACAATACGGAAAATTATTTTTGTAAACGATTTTGGAAATCGAATATCCTACTGTTACAACATGAAACAAAATTCCAAGAACATGCTCTGAATAACTATTGTTCTTCCCGCCTTTTAAGCGTATCTGGAAATTAAATTGATATTGTTAAAAGTTCGAAGATGGGTGATGGACTTTATAAAACGGATCGGAGCTTCACTAGAACTGGACATTAAAGCTTATAGCATCCATGACTGAATTTTTAATAGTAAAAGACAGACATAAATAAACGTCGCTTATTTATAAATATTTTACTTCGCAGGGTAGAGTTTTCTTGGGGTTGATTGTAACTCAGTTTATAAGCAATTCTCCACCGTTTATGGTGCCCAAACTATATTACCGTACTGAAAATAGCTTATACTAGATTCTTCAACATGAAACCAATCCAAAAACTTCCCACATAATATTTAAGATCCATGTAAATATTATCCTTTGTTATGTGCCCAGTTCTCTAAAGTTGTTCCTTCTCTTGAGATTTTATGACGAATTTTATCTGAAAATCTCATATCCCCATGCATGTCCCCCCGTATTTTAAGTGTCCTCCGTTCACAAAAACAGCGTTTAATATTTAGTGAACGGTACAAATTATGAAGATCACAATACGATTTCAACCAACTTCGTGTTAACACTTTGTTCCTTAAGACTTAATATTCTTGTAAGCATTTCACTAAGATCCTCAGTCTTTGAGATAAGAGCCAAGGTTCCGAGGACGGAGTAGGTCTATTTATACTGCACTGACCTGAGGTATGCAGAAGATGAGGGCGAACACCCAGGCCATCCACACCATCGCTCGCGAGCGTCGAGACGTCCAGGAACAATAGGCCAGTGGGTGGCATACGGCTTGGTAGCGGTCCAGTGCCGTAGCCATGAGAATATAGGCGCTGAGGTACGGACCAAGCGTCTGGCCGTACTTGACGATCTTGCAGAGTAGGGGACCGCCGTAGAATCTGTACGTGACGTCCCAGGCGAGCTGAGGTAGCACGGACAGGAAAGCCGTACAGAGGTCTGCCACGCTAAGATGCAGAATGAAGTAGTACATACGGGAAAGTTTCTTCCTCGGTCTGGCTGACAGAGCGAGCAGAACAGCGAAGTTACCCAAGACAGTGACCGTCAACATTGTGGCAAGTGTCGCTATCTCGGCCTGAGCGAGAGCTTCGTCGCGGTCCAAACCACTTGTGCTGTTCGCGGTCGTCAGGTTACAGGCTTCTGATACTTCTGTCACTGAACTTTCCATCGTCAGCATAGCTTTTTAGCCGCCACTGTACTTTGAGTCATTATCACAATGTTGAAACAATTATTACATCCCGATAATGTATTTGATTATCACACTTACACACTTATCACAAACATTTTAATATTATCTGAACTGAGTTCGCATGATGGAAGAAACATTAAAATATATGCACGATAATATATTCTTTAATATGTATGTCTGTATGATTTAAAATATTTTAAAAGAGTCTTATTTTGTCAATACACCAAATATTTTGAGCTGGGTCTCGCTTCTTATCCCTAGTGAAACAATCCGTTTTCAGGCAAAGATACCATTGTTATAAAAATCTCTTTTAGAGGTATTGTTCATGAAAGTCTTCCTCTGAATGACACAAGTTTTTAGCAATAACACCATTTCACTCGCAAGTCTTTAATTTAAAAGCATAACGTACTGAGTAAACTGATAAATTACAGATTTGCACTAGTACTGAGGTCCTGAGATGCGTTCTTCATATTCACACAATTATAGGAATGGAATAACTAAACAAAGTTCCTTCTTGTCTATTTTTCCTGTAGAACCAGTTGTGAGGATTATCTACAAATACAGCCTCGTTTAGTGGCTTTACGTCATAAGTGTAGCTGGTAAATAACGGTTACAAACTACTTCATAACTGAGTAACTCATTCCTAAGTTATTTTCTTTTTTTAAATTTTAAATTTTTTTTTGAACTAATCAGCTGATAATTGCCGTAGATAACAATCACTTTCTTGGATTTAAGAGCCGAGATACTGAATACTAATTAGATGAAGTTCATCTTGGCTTATGGCCTTAAGTACAGAATGTGATGATCATTTTTACCATTTCTGTAACCGAAATTTCATAAACCAATAACAAAATTTTGTAGAGCTTCTATTGTATCAAACTGCCTTTGATGACATATTGATCAATGATGTCCACGATGTTCCATTGACTTGAACAACAGCTGAGAGTCCCATCTAAAAAAAAAGCAAAACAGAACAGAAAATTAATTCAGTGTTTCAAAGGAACAAAAATGAAACGTTTACGTGCTATTTTTAATGGTGTGAAACTTGATCTCTGAATCTGAGGAAAGAACATCGATTGAAAACGTGGAAAATATTTGGATGTAGGAGGAAGAGAGGAGACTGGAGACAATTTCAAGATGAAGAACTTTATCATTTATATGCATTTAATTAAATGTTATTAGGATGATAACATTAAGTATGCATAAGCGACGCATTGGATTTACGCCGAATAGGTCGACAGACCTGAAGGAGGGAGACTACCTGTGACAAACACCTAGACTTATATAGGAGGTAACAATTACATTTTATAATTACCATTTAAAACCAAAGCTGGTCATAACAATATTTCAATATTAAATTCTTACGTCAAAGAATGATATAGTTGCTGTTTATTCTCAGAATCATATGAAATACATAAATACTGTTTGTGGGCAAAATGAGTTACTGGTTACTAAAATAACCGGTATATGTAATTACCAATTGCTCTAAAGAGTATAAGAAATAGGTTCGGAGGATGTGAAATGTGGCTTAATGTGAAGAAGGTAATGAAAATTTAGTTCAATAAAATACAAGGAGATTCCTGTCTAGCTGATGTACTCCTAGCTTGTGAAGAAGAACTGTTTTCTATGGCTATAGTTTTGATTTGACCACAGAATATTGAGAGAGACTATGTTCGTACTGTTAATAAAACAACGTTAAAAGTTTAAGATGGATAACTCCTCAGTGGCATAATATTCATACAGAATTACAAAAAAAATACTTAATTAATGTTCACAATTGTGATGTCCAACAGGAGCCATTAATATGGAAGAGACGTTTAAATTTTATAAATGTATATCAATCGTAAGCTGATTTACATTTAAAGTATATCAATTTGTTTGTATGTTTGTTCTGCGTGTATTATTATTTTTTAACCAAAGTGTCCGTAACGGGGGAAATATGATTTCAAATTACACAGCTAAGCAAATATTTTGTGTGCGAGTATTCTGTAGTTACTCTCTCTCTCCATGATTTTACGAACGCACGTGCTAGTATAAATGCTTCATAAAAGTAGGTCACAAGGACACAATTATTAAGCTATAATTTCGTCTTGTCTTTTTCTAATCAGGCGAAATACTTGAACCAGAATTTATTGGCTAAACTCTTGTTACTAATATAATAACAATTACTAATAAGTCTATATTAAGACTGATATTATTATAAATTTAAATCTGTGATTTAGACACATTGAAGATCGTAAATATTTAATTGACGTAAATAGTAATTTTGATACACTATTTGTAACTTATTCCTTTGATGAATTTTCATAGCTTTAATTATGAAATTGGTCTTTGAAGTTTGTAGACTTCGCAGAATACAGAAAGAAAATAGCTTCATAATTATATTCTAGTTATGTGCGAACTAGTTAAGCTAAATTAAAATACAAGTAAATTTTAAAATTTATAATATACGTAAACTGTATTAAACCTTTTTGAATGATTTTATAATATTTGAAACTAAAGAAGAGATATTGTCCATATTTCTATTTGTATGCTCTCTGTGTGGTAAATTGTAACAGGGAGAGCTTCAAAAGTCCCTTTGCTTCTCAAATTGTTTTATTTTATTTTGTTTCAGATTCTTAATGAAAGGCAGTTTCAGGTGCTAAGTTCGCTTGTTTTGATTTAGATTTTGAAGTGAATTTTTCATAAACCTAATTTTTTGAAAATAACTGGGATATATTAGCTCTGTAAGAATTATTTTACTGGTATTATGTAATCTCATATTGTACATTATTATAAAAAGGCGGAAAGAAAATTCCATAGAACAACATCTCTTGGAATTGAAGCGAACATTCCACCAGTCATTAGCGACAGCTGTCCGAATTTCCCCCACAGATGACGTGCCATAGAATATAACTTAATCGCTCCGCTTTGAAGTCCAGTTCAATTTTAAGATCATAAACATTATGGAAGGAATGAGTTTTCCAGTTTCAATACTTGCCACCAACTGAATAAGTCAGACAAATTATAAATACATTTTATTTCACGACAAGCAAAGATATTATACGTAGGAGAATCATTATAAACTTGAAACCTTCACAGCATTAAAAAAAAATTACTGTTGTATCTGAGTACTGATATTTATTACAGTGACAAGAATGATAACATAGTCTATAGCCTGCTGCCTGAGCATATTCCGTCTGTATGGGTAAGTTACTCTCTTTAACAAATTAAAAATCAACAACCAACAAATTAACTCCAGGCTCACAAAGGGAGTGTGCAATATAAAAACCAGACAATTTTAATTCCATTCATATGAGCGGCATAAAAAGTGACTATCCTCTCGCGTGTCAAGTGTCAGGATCGGTAATTACGCCTCAATTTAAAATAGACAGTGCCCCCTACGAGTAACATTGATCGAGCAGAAGCATCTCGTGATGTCTGATCTTCGGTTCGACTCTAATTATAGACACCTGCAGTCAGAAATTTTCAGCAGATAGTGGCGAAGACAAAGACCAGATGACTTAACGCAAAGCAGAGAGCCAGGCAAACACGAGACTAACGACCAACGCTATTTCATGACGGACGAGATTCATCACGAAATCGCGGCTAATGTACAGTGAAATTCTTGTAAAATTTTAATTGGTAAAAAGTAGTACATTATGAAATATGTAGGGCATTACAGCAAATGTCAGAATTGTATTTGTAATTTTCAGTACAGGGCCATAAACTGGTTTAATGTTTTATACGTAAATTGAAAGAACGTTAATAGTCACAGCTCTAATTTCGCGAGCCTAATTGGCGATGTTGCGTTAATCACGGCTGTTGTACGGAAAAGAAAATGATGTTTTATTCTCACTTACAGTGGTATTTCATGAGATGCGAAAATGACGATAGAATCACGAGTGTTTATTGAAGTTGGAAATCTGCTGTTTCAAAAATAATCTACATTTCATGTACAACACGATGTAGACCATTAAAGTTTTTCACTGATCATGGTAGCATAGAAGAAATTACTGCGATCCAAAAAGGCGTAAAAAATTTTCCTTTTTTTTTTAAAGTATGGAGTAATTTTGAAACCAAATTAAAGAGTATTTATAACCCATGATAAAAATTTGCATTTCAAGCAATTGCACAGAGTGGAGTATGAAATGATATCCGATTGAAAGTTTGAATACAAGCTTTAATATTAATATAATGGTACAAATATCTATGAAAATAAAAAAAATCATTAATATTTATCCTTTATTGATTACAAGGTCAATACGACCACCGTTGAGTCGTGCAATTTCGAAAACACGATTGGCTAGATTTGTAATGTCTCGACGACATATTTCCTTTGCAATTTCACCACACATCTAAACAATCAAAGCATGAGCTGCATACAGAGGCTTCATTTAGAAACAGTTTTACCTTACCCCAATGGAGAAACTTGTAGGGTTTAATTTCTAGTCTATTGAGTGTCCGCCAATATTATGCTCACCACGGATATTGATAAAATTGCCCACAGAGTAGCCCGTTCGTGAGTTGGAATCTGCATGACAGAACTGTGGTTACATTGATATTGTAATCTATAAAATTGATACACCAACATAAATTATTCTTTATATATATATTATGTATAGTGGGCCTATACATAAACAACACTGGCTATAAATTAGTGACTGGCATCTTCTTGGGTAGACTTCACTAGCCCAATATCAAATTTTAATGAAAATCGCTGGGTACTTCCGAAGCGAAAAGTTCGGGGAAAGCTAAAACATGCCATTTTAACACTGACCGAAGCCCATCCGATCTCTTATACAAAAGACACAGTAGAGTGTCAAATGTTTATTTTACTAAGGTTAGGCAACTGGACCATGAATTACTTACATAGGCTTACGTTACATGCCTTTATAAACCTCTTGTTTTAGGTCCGAAATCACAAGCCAGGTTTCAGTCAACGCAGAACGATAAGGTTTTCAGGAAATGTTATTGCTACAAGTAATTATCATCAAGTATTGCATTATTTGTTCTTTAAAAGTGAATTTTATAATTATCTTCGTTGAAACATTCCATTATATTGTAAACCTCATGTTTCATTTTGCTTGGAATGGTCTATTATAATAATTAACGTCTTGGGAAATGAAGATGGCTGATTGACCTGATGATGGAGGCAGCAAGGACCTCTGAAACGTCGGTAAACTTCTACTCAGACTCCACGGCCCAACAACACAGAAGACAGACATCTTCAGAATCACCGCCATGAAAACCTCAAATCCTACGAGTTGGGAAATGTAACAAGTTACTTACTTTAAATACCTGGGCTATAAAATTTCGTACAAATAAATAAAATAATTAAGTTTACCTACGTATGTGGAACAATAAAAAGATGTCTCGAAGAACAAGTAAAGAAACACGCCTGAAATTTTGTACGATAATAGTAGTTCCTGGGATACTTTATGGATTCGAGAATTTGACTCTAGCAAAGAGACGAATGAAATGAAATTTGTACAGCATGGAGCGGACTAAACACTTCTGGACCGGAAGTGTAGTGAGGAGATACGAAAAGAATTGAATTTCTTTAAAATTAACTGGCAAAATATATACCCATACAAAAATGATTGCTTAGAGAATTTGCTTAAAATGGAAGACTGCCGTGTTACTAAACATCTACAACATTACCGACTGACCGGAATGAGGAGGGTAGGACGCCCAAGGCAAAACTGGAAGCACCAACTCTAATTCTGTATGTGATTACATGGGATCGCAACAAACCACTAGGTGTAGTAACACTTGTTGTTGCTGATGATGATGATTGTGATGATGGGAAATGTGCACGTGGCATCAGAATTATCACGCGTTCGCTTGGATTTTAATGTATTAAATGACACACTGTAAGGCAATTGCTCATGGCTTTGCAACCATATAAAAAGAATGTTCTTTTTCTAGAATTATGTGGATACCTTTCACGATATAAAAGTCCGTTCAGTCACTGTTAAATTTTACCAAACATGGGGACAGACAAGATAGAGAACTTAATAAGTGCTCCACAGAATTACAAACGCGTTTCAATGTAATTAATGAATAATTAAAAATCATATATATAAAATTATATAACATAGACTTAATATTATACATGTTACATACACTCTTATGGATTTTATAGAAATAATAATACCATACTTTTTATTTAAGTTGCCGTATTGCAAAGTGTTTTCTTTGTAACACTCGCTTTGTATAATATTTTAATTTAAAATTGTGTCAGAGAAATATCATACCCGAATATTGTAACAATAAATCATTTCGTTAACATTATATTTTTGTAAGGACTATTGTTATTGGTATAGACGTTCCTTCCTTATCTCTTAATATTATGTATTATATTTCCTTCACTAGTTGATATATTAAAATTATTCGCACTTAATTATTCTTTTATTTGCTAAGGGCATTAAAATGTTTAAAGCATGCCTCGAATTCTGCAATAAAGATGTGCGTAAATTGTTTTATATTTGTGTCACTTATCGCCCTGAAAATGGAGGCAGAAAGGACTTGCGAAACGTTGATAAACTTCTATCAGACCATACGGCCATCTTTGTACAATGCCTTAGTAGTCTGAAATTCTACTTCATGGCTTTTGTTTGCTTAGAGTTAAATTACCGTTTAAGTACTGAAGCCCTGATCTGTTAATCAATTAGCGTTATATAACGTAAGACAAATAATACAACTATTTTATAAGGAACTGATTTAAAACTTTTTGTTGTGCGGTGACTGAAAATAGAACTAATGGATTTTACGTTCTATTTACGTGCGTGTAATACTTCGTTGGTTAGATTTTAGGTTTTGGGAATGTCTTCGTCTTTGTCGTTGACGCATTCATTTTAGCGAGAACTGTTGAATTATTTATCAAAGTCGTTAATGCAAACGACACTTTAAATTTCTCTACACATTTCACAGGCGGTAGAAATATACAGAAAGGATATGTTAGAACACTAAAGCTGAATCAAGAAACGAGTACAAGTATGGAATACTTAAAGTGGTATTTTCTATGTAAAACTTTTGACATGAACTTTCTGACAGAATAATTTTACAAAGAATAATTACGAAGTATCTCATAAAATTCTTTTGAAACTATTTTCTTTTTAATAAATAATTTAATAAATTAATTTACAGTAAACATACATGCTAAAGAAACGTTATACTTAAAGTTTTTAAGCTAGATACTGCATGTTATAACCTATAAATCATTACTACCTACAGAAGACACCAGTACACAACTGAATAGTAATTTATTATCTTGTAATATTCCTAGCTTATACGATTTCCAAATTTATTACTTAAGATTGTGTTTCCAAAATTTACTGTCGCGAGAGACCTGTCGAATGGAAGTTGATGGAGCTCCGGACTACGTCTTACTAGCAGCAGTGTCAAATGTATCTTACAGTTAAAGTAACTTATCTCTTCGACGATGTAAAATTATTCAGGAACTTGTTAGAATTCGTCTTTAAAGAAGATCTTCACGGAGCCCCTGCCAAGGCATTTCTGAGCCCGCTAAGCACCGTTTGGGAACTAGTGATTTAAGGCATCAGCAACTGCATGTACTAGACATTCAGAGTAAGTGTTAAAAATAATTTACTTTTGTGACACCTTGTAAACGTGACCTCAGCTAATCGTAAAGTTTACTAAATTCTGTTCAGATATCTGTCGCTGATCAATCACAAATAAATGTCAATACTTGACAGGAACTGACACATGAAACGTGAGACTACGCGGCTACTTGTATCGGGCAGTGATAGAATCAGTACTTTATCTCTCTTATCCAAATAATCGATAATGTTTGAACAGCACACTCCAATGAAGTGCGTATTTCTTATCAGTGTTTTCGCTATGAAATTATCTTAAGCTTCTCTAGTTCAGTAAGCTTGTCTCACTTGTATTCTGAACGTACTGTGGAAGACTTTCTTTAAACGGGTATCGTATCTTCTCAGTATTCAGCAGGTATCCGCCACAAAGTACCTGCTATTCAAAGTAGAGTCTATTCATGCTGGTCCTATTCTGTTAAATTGAATTGACCGCTGTCCTCCCGTTCCAACACATTTTACCCAAATCTGCTCACAGCTACCCTTCTCTGCTTTATCGAGTGAAATGTAGAACCCATAAGAAACCAAAATCATCAGAGGCAGGCCTTCTTATTTTTTAAATTATTATTATTATTTAGTGTTCTGTCTGACGACAGGTCCATATGAACAGGATCCTTCCATCCTTTTCTCTTCTCGGACTGGGACCTGTTCATATACGTTCTTGGCAGATGATCCAGAAGTGGTTTGCCATTGCCTTCTTCTGTGTGTGAATGGAGTAATTGTTGGGTGCCACGGAGGAAAACTCCGTGTTGCCTAGACCACGGCCTTGCCCAACACAAGTTATAAATTCGGGCACCGCCGGGAATCGAACACGAGACCCCAGGATTACAAGGCCAGCGTTCTAACCGCTAGACCACCTCATCTTATTATTATTTAGTGTTCTGTCTGACGACAGGTCCATATGAACAGGATCCTTCCATCCTTTTCTCTTCTCGGACTGGGACCTGTTCATATACGTTCTTGGCAGATGATCCAGAAGTGGTTTGCCATTGCCTTCTTCTGTGTGTGAATGGAGTAATTGTTGGGTGACACGGAGGAAAACTCCGTGTTGCCTAGACCACGGCCTTGCCCAACACAAGTTATAAATTCGGGCACCGCCGGGAATCGAACACGAGACCCCAGGATTACAAGGCCAGCGTTCTAACCGCTAGACCACCTCATCTTATTATTATTTAGTGTTCTGTCTGACGACAGGTCCATATGAACAGGATCCTTCCATCCTTTTCTCTTCTCGGACTGGGACCTGTTCATATACGTTCTTGGCAGATGATCCAGAAGTGGTTTGCCATTGCCTTCTTCTGTGTGTGAATGGAGTAATTGTTGGGTGCCACAGAGGAAAACTCCGTGTTGCCTAGACCACGGCCTTGCCCAACACAAGTTATAAATTCGAACCCGAGACCCCAGGATTACAAGGCCAGCGTTCTAACCGCTAGACCACCTCATCTTATTATTTATTTAGTGTTCTGTCTGACGACAGGTCCATATGAACAGGATCCTTCCATCCTTTAGAATGATATTGTTTCAATCTGATGTTACTATATTCTAAAATTTAACTCTTTGAAACCAAAGTTAATTTAAACAGAATTTAATAAATGAATTCTGCTTCAAAGAAACCATAAATGTATCAGCCGATTAATGCTGTTCGGGAAACAAGATTGGGGTATACTGAAACTAAGAAGGTGTTCCTCCACCTCAAGACAGGTCGGTGACAAATTTGATATTTTTCTTGTTGTATTTGTCAACTGAGACCCGATGGAGCTGAGTATTTAAATTACTCTTAATCGAAAGAAACAACAAAGATAATGATGTCCAAGGTCACTATTACGATAATATGCGTTGCCTAGATGCTAGGAGAAATGCGACAGACAGACAGACATGGACGGGCCCACAATGTGATTCTCTGTTACGCTAATGAGTGAATAACTGTTTGTTCCCTAATTTTATACTAAACCTATGAATACTCACCGAGGGTAGAATTTAGAGCTGCTGATTTGTGACAGGTGGTACATACAGTTATCACTAGATTGTTAAGAAATATTAGACCTGCAGTCTGGGACGTGGAATATAAACTTTGCCGTTACATGCTCACGATAGGAAATATCCTACGTGGCCGACGTTTCAGCTTTATTTTTGTAGTAATTTGTTTTCTTATTAAGACGATAAAATCAAGGACGATTAAAATGTTAGGTGTCACAAGTATGTCCCGGATCTGCTCGCTTCAAATGGTTAAATTTGAGTGGAAATAAAGCAGTTTACATGCCACAGACGTATACATCAGAGACGACGTAACTTCGAGCTACATCGCAGTCACTTTTTTTGTGCTGAAGTCTAAACATTTTCATGCAGCCGGAAGCTGTGCAGATTTTTCAGTTTTATTTTGTAACAGGAATAGATGAGTGTGGTCTCCGGAGCTGCTGCAAGCAATGTTTAAAGTCTTAAATTCCATTCCTATTTATTTTAACTGGTTTCGTTTGATAGATTTATGTAGGGCATTAGTATATAATCATCAAAAAAAATTGTGTTTTCGCACCGGTGCGTACAGTACAAAGTTTAGGATGTCGTTCAGTGTTTAAGTAAGACTATTTATTTTCCCAAATAAATTGTCCTTTGCGGAAGTTGTGTAAGCTAGCGTGCTCTTTGTTTCTCAATTTACACAACGATATTTTATTATATTATTTTCATAAGATGGTAAAGTTGCGTCATATTGTGATATAATAAATATATATTATTTAAATCTTGTCCGTCTAATCACAATAAATTCTTATTAAATATTAAAATATTACAATAATTAACATTTAAAATATTTAAAATATTAAATGATGTTCTTTATCGAAATATTCGATTTACATTACACAATCATTTAATATTTTAAATATTTTAAATGTTAATTATTGTAATATTTTAATATTTAATAAGAATTTATTGTGATTAGACGGACAAGATTTAAAATATATATATTATTATTCTCAGGACGCCGTTCCCAATTATGTTCCAGTGAGGAAGAAATTTTAAAGCCATTTAAAATATAAGAAAAAATTATGTTTTCGTAAGAATTGTATGTTTTAATGTTCATGTTGAAGAAAAATGTAATTTCAAAATTTATATAGGAAAAGTGGATGCGAAGAAACGAGGTGAGGAACATGGAGTATATGTAATTACAATATTAAAACGGATATTTTATAAATAAAGCTTGAATGTAAGTGATAGGTTTATTTAGTTCACTATAGTACAGAATAACGGAGAATTGTGAACACTGACTTTCGGAATATATGAAAAGTGTCACTCTTTTGACTTAATAAATGAATAATAGCTTTTAAAGATAGAATTTTCTGCAGGAAGTTAATTTACATTGGGGCTCAGTAGAAGATATGACATTTAGTGAATCTTCAGAATAAAAAAATATTCTTCTACAAGCGTTTGGGAGACAGGTTCCCGTTATCAGTTTTCAACGAAATCCATTTAACACATTCGTACACAAAATGGGGAGCGTCACAAATACTACTTTATATTAAAGCATTCAGGTATGTTTAGATTGTCTGCGTATTGTAAATAACACCTCTGTGCCCATAAATTGTAAATATTTTTTCCTTTATGTATATATATATATTAATTGTATAAGGTTTGTTCAAAATTAATCCGTTTTCAAAATTTGGATATGTCAACACCATATATAACACTGTATGCAAATAGGTCTAACTCTTCCAAAAGCAAATCTAAAACATGTGTCATTTATAAGGTAATTTATCGTATAATTATTGTAGATGGCTCACTGAAACCATAGTTGATAACTGCCCCATCTCAATTACTCCCTGATTAACTCGCTTCGTTCAGACAAGTATAATTACAATATATCATAAGCCTGATGTATTATATAGGACAATTTGTAAGTATCCCTAATTTCACTAGGCTTTGACGATTTTAAATGTTTCAGGTCGTTGACAACATTAAGGGTATTATCATTGCAATTTTGACTAACAGTAACGAATAAAAAGCGGGAACGTAAACATTTTTAAATTACGCATTTTGGAAAATCAGATTCTCGACTCAGCGCTAATTGACACCACAAAAAATAGTAAGGGTCATTTTGCAACTGCGGGTCGACTGTCTTGAAAGATATTTCCCCAGTGCTATAGAAAGTCTCGTAAAAGTGTATTGTGAAAGCTTTCGTAATACCTTTCACTTTCCTGGGACAATTTTGACGTCTGACTTGAGACCTGTAGTGATCGAAGGAAAAATAAAAATCCACAGATCGAATTAGAGGAGATGGAACTCATAAAGCTTGCTTTCCTGGTGCACAGACTTCCGGTTTAAAAAACCTTGTTTTTAATCTTATGTTTAGGTAAAGCATGTTATATTCCGAGAATAAAATTAAGTAATCTGATGGGTTACGAGCTGAGCTTGTCAACAGATAATCTCGACAGTGTTAATTCGATTGCTTAAGTTTGCAGGAATATTAAATAGAGATTATTATTATTATTATTATTATTATTTGAAACGGAACATTTTTTATTTAAGTATATATTACGGTAATATTAAATTAACTTATATCTAAATGAGGATTAATGCCTTCTTTAATATTTTGCTATGTGTTACGGTAGAAATTGAGCGACGTTGCTGTTGTATCATCAAAGTAATGTAAACATTTGAAACGTCTTTTAATTTCTACCGCACAGCACGGCATTTAAGATTACAATAATCCTTATATTCGTGGCTGTGAGTACCTGTAATCTCACTTACATCTAACCTCAACGTTTTACTTAATGACAATTAATTTTGAGAATAATTGTTTCGACGCTTTACCAGGAAACAATTTCAGGAAGAAGTAGGCACGAGAAAGATCCATGCCATAATTGTCACCAAAATTATATATATATATATATATATATATATATATATAATATGTATATACACAGGTATATTTTCATTATTTATAGTTAGAGAATATCTTTGAATGCACGGTTCCTTACGGGTCATTTAGAGATACATCGTAGTGTTTGACTGTAAAGATGTTCGCTCATCTCCATCTAATACCAAATGCCGGACTTTAGCGCTGTCTGTATGACTTCATTCTATAGTAAACGGGAACGTGAGTCGTTCAAAGAAACTGCCATTGATCTCTTCATCTCATTTTACGAGAAAGTCCTTATGACGTATTGAAATTCAGAAATATTTCTGAAATTACGAATTCGCTTATGTATTTTGTACGACCCCTTGGACGCAAGGCCTCGGCCTCTACAGACCAGCAAACACAGATAAGCATCCAATCCTCGAGCGGATTCGAACAAACGATGACAGCGTTAGATCGCTGAACGTCTGTCTGTCAGTAAAATACATAAAAAGTAACGTTATTTCAGTAAAGTAATTGTATGTAGTTATTCCTGACTTCACATTACTGTTAATTTAATATTTTAGAGAAAATGTATTTTTCCTCAAGATATATTAATTAAACGCAAAGAAATTAAGTATTTTCCTTGTTCTTAGATTTAGCGGCATTATGGAATAAGTCTCACAGAATATTGAAGATTTTACAATGTTTTGGCAAACTTTACAGTTGCCATCTTCAGGGTGATTTCCCTTGGGGGGGGGGGGGGCAGCGATGAGCTGAGAGTGAGGAACTATTAGACAACCATTGAAAGCGAGACACCATTCAATGGTGAGTTATTATTGGTTGAGACAAAGAGTTAGTGTGAAAAGATTTTAGGGACCAGGCGAATATTTGAAGTGAATATTTTCCACGTGCGGTTAAATTGTAATATTATTTAAGTAAGAACCAAACTACCCTTTGTTCTCCGATGGCTACCATATTAAGTTTCGTATGATTTGAGGTTTTCACAGCGGTGAGTCTGAAGATTGCTGTCTTCTGGGTTATTGTGCCGTGGAGTCTGGTAGAAGTTTCTACCAGTCTATCCAGAAGACAGCTATCTGCATATTACGTTTCTTGAACTGCTCTGATGAATTTTTTTTTTTGTAAAACGTTTTCTCTGCTACACACACTGAGAACTACCTTCGGCGAAACATGTGTTTTATTATATTTTTATGACATGCTGTAATTTACACTTAGGATGTTATTGTTTCTCCTTTTTACAAATATTGATCCATTTTATGAGATAGATTTATATAGCGTTACCAATATTACAATTCCAGTTGATACCAAATCACCCTCTTTGAAAACATGAACTTTGTCGTCAGTGATATTAAGATGGCAGTTCTGCGAACGTATGTGGCAACAGAAACACCAGTGACCTTGAATGTAGGACATCCATATTTTATGTCCTAATAAATTTCCTTAGTTAATTCTTCCTGTACAATCTCACTATAAAACCATGTTTACCATACTAAATGTTAAGTTAATTGATAAACTGTTGTGACTTTGCTTGTAAAATCTATGTAGTGACATGTTTGAAACACATCCGTTATTATTATTTAATTTTGCAGTAAACAAAAATTGCCGTGCACCAAAGTAAGCTTCAATACTAATCTCACTAAATGATCATATTTTTTCCTCGCTTTCTTGAAAACTGCTGTAGAAATATTTAATAACGGCTTCCTCCTTATTCTCTTTTAGTCTGTTCTGTATAAAGGCAATTTGTTCTTTCTTAATCATTATTTCCTGAGATATGGATTTAGAAGAACGATATTTCTTTCACGCTATTTCAGCTTAAGGCCTTGTACGTTCTTGATGGTTTTCAAGTCTCTTTTACGTATTGTGCAAGGCGAAGGAGTATTCGCCTCTTTAATGTTTCATTCTTCTCATGATATGAGAAGCTTCTGAGAGAAGTTACATATTTTATGAGTTCCTGGAAAATAATCGATCACTTTTGAAGACCGCTCTCTCTTCAGAATACGTAAAGGCACAACAAAGTCATAGTGTCGAATAAAATTATGTCTAAGTTAGTTACACGAAACTAGCGATCAGCTAAGTGAACGGATTTGAAATTTTTCAATCGCCACGCCGTAGAACGCTGTGGAATTTCAAATGCGATTACCAATTAACAATAAATAGTTTTCGTTCTCGAGACTAGATGTGCGGACCTCCGGAATACGGGACAGCAATATAATTACCCTAACCTCAACTTCAGTAACTTAAATATATGACGTACGCAACACATAAATCAAAGTCCAATAACTTTTAATTATAATACATTATTTTTATTATTAAGTTTTTCACAGTGTTTCCTGAAATCAAAATATACATATACAATATTATATTCGGAAGCGAATAAGCTCTATGTCACGTTTGTAACAACCAGGACGGATAACACACTTGTGATACCTCAGATTATCAAAAATACATCTATAGTTTGTTCGAAGGTACGACCACTGTAATGAAACCAATCAATACGTCACGTGTATCCAACACTACGTTGTTATTCCTCAAATTAATCTGCGGTGTTTAGAGGAATTACAACTGATTCTCTGATATGTGTTTCAACTAAGCCTCTATTGCACCACTTTTAATAACTATCACAAATCAAACACATATACTGTTTGTTTTGAATCTTGTTATTACAGTGGAAGATAGACAAATATATAGGCCAATCACCATTAATAATACGTGTTGCCTGTTATGTATCTGACAGGTAGAGAAATATATTTTAGTAACTCAGCGTACTACTACTTAAATTTGTCTAATTCAGGCATTATACTGCAAACTCGTTAAGAAAATAATTCTATTTTTATTTCTACTTATAACCGTTCTTTGGTTCTACACACATTTCTTACATAACTGGGCGAACTATATAAACCTAATTGTAACCCTTCCCGTATCCTGATAAGTTATTTTCTTAAGCTAAGTCCCAAAGAACCGCCACGGTGTTCTAGCGGTTAGAACGCTGGCATTGTAATCCTGGGGTCTCGGGTTCGATTCCCGACGGTGCCCGAATTTATAACTTGTGTTGGGCAAGGCCGTGGTCTAGGCAACACGAGTTTTCCTCCGTGGCATCCCAACAATTACTCCATTCACACACAGAAGAAGGCAATGACAAACCACTTCTGGATCATCTGCCAAGAACGTATATGAACATGTCCCAGTCCGAGAAGAGAAAAGGATGGAAGGATCCTGTTCATATGGACCTGTCGTCAGACAGAACACTAAATAATAATAAGATGAGGTGGTCTAGCGGTTAGAACGCTGGCCTTGTAATCCCGGGGTCTCGGGTTCGAATTTATAACTTGTGTTTGGCAAGGCCGTGGTCTAGGCAACACGGAGTTTTCCTCCGGGGGCTTCCCCGGTTTCTCCGTGGCATCCCAACAATTACTCCATTCACACACAGAAGAAGGCAATGGCAAACCACTTCTGAATCATCTGCCAAGAACGTATATGAACAGGTCCCAGTCCGAGAAAAGGATGGAAGGATCCTGTTCATATGGACCTGTCATCAGACAGAACACTACAAATAAAAAATAAAGTCCCAAAGTTATCTTCGTGTTTCATATCGGTCTAACAACTTTTATTTATTTTCGTTGTCAGTTGGTTTATTCATTAATTCAAGCTCATTAAATTTCACTGTCATAATAAAAATATTTACGTAACTCACGAATTTAATCCGCGTTAACACCACAAATTTCCAAAACTTAGTCCATCTTAGGTCTATAAGTTTTTTGAGGCCGGATAATTCAATTGTGTAACATTTGATTTTGTGTTATTTTCTCTAAATACGAGAGCTCACTTCACGGTCAATAAAACAGCTCGGTTGAATTATTTTATACGTATATTGAACATTTTCAACAAAAGTTTTCATGTGCATTGAGCTTGTATTCGGTTGGGTTGCAGCTGATATGTTACTCGCTTCGTGGGCGACTATAACCAAGCATCACATTCATAGATACCATCAAGATCATCACTTCTACCAGTAATGCACATGTTCAGACGTTTTTCCATTTTGTTGAACTGGGATAACCGAATGCGTACATTTACGAAAACCATTAACTGATTAACAAAGGCTCCTATATTCGCATATATTATACTCCGGTTTAGCGTATTATTATTTTTGTTACTTAATACACAGTGTTCCATTTAAAGCACCTAACTGCTATATGTGATCAACTTTACATATAAAACAAAAAAAGCAATATTAAATTCTTGCATCCGTTTTCTGCTGTTTCAACTGATGCGGTGTTTAAAATTATTACGGCCAAATATCTGCTCTTTTATCAAAAAATGTCATTAACATGTTTAATCAAGTCTTCTTCATCACATGCTACCTCTCGAGGCTTCTATTTATGTTTATCATCTACCCTTAGTTATTCAACATAGCATCTTCCTCTGAGGTTTCTGGACCAAATTTTGCTACGAATTTCTGATTTACCAAGGCGTCTTACACACTTAGTTCATCTCGCACGCTTTGACTTCCTAACACCATCCGTTGAAGAATGCTAATTATAAAGTACTGCATTGTGAAATTTTAGAGATTCGTGTGTTACTTCGTATATTTTGGATCTGAATGTTCTTCTGAGCTCTTAGTTCTCAAACCTCTCTAAAATGAGAGATTCTTACAACATACAAAACTGTAGTTCTGTATATTTTATTCTTAGTCTTAAATTAACGCAATATTTATGCAATTGCGTTATCTCTTTCGACGTCATGTTGCGTCCAAGAATAACCAATCACAAATATACTTGTTCAATTTTATCAGTCTAATCACAATAAAATATTATTATTAAATATTAAAATATTATAATTAACATTTAAATATTTAAAATATATTAAAATGGTGCTCTCTATCGAAATGTTCGATATACATTAGAGCATCATTAATTGTAATATTTTAATATTTTAATGTTTAATAATAATATTTTATTGTGATTAGACTGATAAAATTGAACAAGTATATATTCAACACAATATGACGCAACATTATCATCTCACAATCACAAATATTTATAGTCTGTTGGACTTACAGCAACCAACGTGGCATTTCTGTAGCTGTTCGTTTTTCCTGAATCTTGATATTTACTGACATCCTTGTTAGAGCAAGAGAATTGTCATTTAAGGCTGTGTCTTGCTTTATTCTCTCCTCGGCTTCTCACTTTCCACTTTCTATAGACTTTGTATGTCTTCCTATTAAATGAACCCAAAAATAGTCGCATGTGATACGTGATTATTCAATTTGGTCGATCGTTTCTTCGCCAATTATTAGCATCTCGAACTGATATTATTTATTTTCTACTATAAATTATTTCGGTTGTTAAATCGGCAAGGGGTTTTCTTGAAATGTCCATCTCTTATTATTGTTCGTGTCAATGCTTGTGTAATTATACATTAATTTTGGTTTGCTATGTAAGTACTAGCTCTTTCATACCATTTTCTTTTCACTTCTACATAAATTTATTTCTATATTAGTTTGGTTCATTAAAATCAATTCTGTAAATTTAGATGCCTGGTGTCTGAAGTCCAAAATACTTCAAATTCATTTAAGAAACAAATATTTCAGGAAGAAATCTGTTAGCTGAGTGTATTCTTCATCTTATTGAGTCAGTTCTAATGAATGCTAGTTTTTTCATTTCGCTTCGTAATCCATTCCAATTGTACAAGCTCATTTACTTTAAGCTGCTAGCCACTCAGGTTGTCAGGAAGTATTATGAAACCTCTTAGTAAGTGCGTTTCCTCCCCTGGGCCACATAAATGCATAGACCATCCCTTTACCACTTAATACAAATTACATTGCCATGCCATCTACAAGAATAATAATGGATAATATTCTCTTGTACAGTCGAATTTCAGTTATCATTTAATATGACATTTCTCGTCACTTCCATGCGTGCTAAATGCCCAGTTCAACGCGTTCTTCTTGCTTTAATTATGTAACTTTCTCAGACATCCTGATACTTCATCCTCCTTACTTCAAAAATTTTTATCTTAGCATCCCTGTCTTTGTAAACCCCTAATTCTTTGCCTCAAAATTAGAGAAATTTTCACACCAATTCAAAACACGAAGTTAAATTATTGTATTTTTTATTAACAGCAACATAAAAAAGTCTCCATTTAAAAGCTGGTATGATATATTTTTCACTGTTTGTGGGTTTCGAGAGTGTGGACTGCTTTTATCTGCCTTGCGATGGGGCCCATGGGATGAGGGAGCTCATGTGAACACTGTAATTGACACATGAATTACATGAATGGCGGGCGAATTTATTAAAAAGCCTTCTCAATGATGACTTTGATCAACTGAGTTATTTTTCCCCCTCTAATAGATTACGTTATCATCACACAAAGTAAATTTCTCGTTTCATCTTTTTATCAATTCACACAAGACGTAGCCATAATTCTGAATTTTGTTAATTGTGATTGGGTGACCTAGTTCCGAAGATAACACGTGTATACCCACAATTATATACTTTTCGAGCCACAAAATATATAAAAATATCACACGCACGTGCGAGATCAAGAATATGGCAGAATTAAATGTTGCGAAATGTGCACTGCTCGTTCCGGACCCCAACGTTTTTATAGGGCACATTGCGAGCTGGCGGAGTTGTTCCACGTCATTTTTTTCTCCTGATACTCTCCATTGCTAACCATAATAGTAGTGTTTCTGGCTAGGGTCTTTACTGCTTAGTTTATACAACGAGGCGACAAAATTATTCAGAGATGAAATGTCATACTGTGCGGCGAGGTTACACGTGCACTCTGCTTATACTACACGTGGACGGTGGCATAATGCAAAGTGTGTCAGACTGACCTCTCTACAGGACATCATTCTGGAATAAGCCAAGATCGATTAAACGCTCAGTACAAAAACGGAACTGGAAATGTCAATGTTGGTCTTCTGAATTCTAAAGATGTGTGGCTTTAATAAAAAATTCTACCTCGAACTTTAGATATGATCTACGAGGTTGTAGCGACATATGGATTTGAAGATTACTGTCTGTTTTGCTGTTGCGTCGAGTCTGGTAGATTCTTACCGACGTTTCAGAGGTACTTTCTGCCTCCATCATCAGGGCGATCATTGCCCTGATAATGGTTAACTTCTTCCAGACGAGACAGAGCAAGAAGACAACAATTTTCTTTTTAATAAATGTATTTTCTAAGGTGTTCTGTTTAATGTAGCTCAATTTTTTTTAATTATAGTCATCCCAAAGCAACTGATATTAAAATAAATACTGTAATTGCCAAATAATTTGATTAATTGGCTCGCGTGTGTTATAAGTTGTGAATGTTATGAGCGGATTCTCAAGCTGTGAGATTTGTAACCTCGGTGTTCAAGTATGTATGTAAACGTAGTTGGGAGATTAAAACTAAGACTTAAAAGAGGTAAGAAGTAAAGAAAGTTTTAGAAAATTATCGAATGATTAGGACTGTATACTCAGTTTTTCTGTCTTAAGCATCCGTAATTGCAGTGGAGTTGGAGACTTTTTTTGTGAAGGACGTGAACATCTTTCTGTGTCATCAATTCCAGGTGGCGACTCCTTGCAATTACAGCTTTAGTGGATGAACATCTGCTCCTCACTGTAATGGAGCCAAGCATTTTACAACTTTGTTTCTGTAACGAAATCCTGCAAAAGGCAAAAGATTGCAATTCTGTGGTCCAGCGATCCGTGTTCGAATGTTGCTCATTAAGGCGAATCTTTGTTAAAACAGGGTCACATATTGCTGATTGACAAGCGTAATATATTAATCCCAGTTATTCGTCAAAATCCCCTATACTTCCAAGGCTGAGTATGGATGATGAAATGCTTCAGTGTTGAGCTCGAAACAATAAAGAATTCAGTGGGACATAGTAAATTATTCTTCGAATTTAGTAAATCAGTGCTGAAAACAGTAAATTTTGAGAATGATTGATAGACCAAAGTATGATATATGTTCTGATGGCTTCATAATCAGTTGCCTCATGTAGATACGCATATTATCAGTTTACACGAAAGCCTTGGTTATCAGCACTGCATTACGATTGTCTACTGATTTTGTAAAAAAAGACTATCGAAGTTACGTTGAGTTATCCTGCGAGTTTTGAAGATTCCGAACCAATGCCAAACAATGTTTGTTAATTCGAACTGCAAACCTCACTTCTCCATGTCTCCTGAAAACCTGATCATTCATTTTCCATTTTGTCTTGCAGTGTTTACACTTAACTCTTAAATAATCCCTGGAAAAGCCCTCGTTCACTGAGTTAGCCAGACATCACAAAACTCAAAATCCCCAAGTACCCAGCCAGAGCGTTGTACGAGAACTGCGGCAAGTCGTGACCGATTAGAAACTGGCGCTTTCAGCCGTGGGACGACTAAAGTACTCACTATCTACTCTTAGAACACTACAAGACTAAGTAATCGTATAAACTTCCCAAAGACAATAATTCTGTCTTGCTAGAAACTGTCGCAATTTTATATAAAAAAACTGAAGTACATTCAGTTGTGACACGGCACGAAACTTTACCTAAGACGTACACTTAAGCATGTATTATACCCAACACAAACATCTCATTAATGTGATCTACCTATAAATCAAAAATACATTGCAACTAGAATTTAGAAACAATGTTGAGCTCGCGTGTGTGCTGCCGGGAACTCTGAAGACCGGTTTCAATACAAAGTATAGAAATTCTGTAAGGGAATTATTAATCGATTTCCCACTTATCAAACTATGCATGTAAAATAATTAATGGTGTTTGTCGATTGTCACTAGCAATTGGGCAATTCTTTGAGGTAACTGACCCCTAGCTTATTAAAACGTTGATGGATTTTGATCTAGTATTTTGTTTACACCGCAGTCCTACCAAATAATGAACTCACTGCTCAACAAAATTACATTTAATATATTTATTTGTACAGTCTATACACAAACGTTTGAAGTTTATTGATGTTGTAAAAATTATATAATATTAAAACATTATAATGTACGGATCATTATAATGTATTGCATCAAGTATCTAACAGTTTTTAAAATATTTTAAATTGATAAAAACCTGAAGACGACGGTATTACCCGTCGAAACATGTCGTTTTAATAAAAGCGCTAAAAAGTATAATGTAAAATCGTATTTACGATTAAGAGCGCTAATATAATATTTTACACAACAAAATGTTTTAATATTATATAATTTTTACAACATCAATAAACTTCAAAAGTTTGTGTATAGACTGTACAAAATAAATATATTTAATCGAACACAAACATGACGCATATAAGATACAAAAAAAACATTTATTGAAATAACAATTTAAAAAAAAACAAAATGTTGCCGAATTCGGGGGCAAGACCAAAGCGTTGTCTTTGTGTTTCCTCAAAATGCTCTGCACGTCTCATCAAGGCTTGTTGCACGCGCTAACGAATTAACTCGCCCTAAGTGGTAGTCCTCATGCCCCACCATCTGCCGTAACATTCACGATAATTTTAAGATGGCCTTATAAAATTTAAGCGGGTTTAAACTAGAATATCTTGCGGACCATAACTATAACACTAAGATTCAAAAAATCTGTTTCCAAATATATGTTTTGGTTGTATATGTGTATAAAACACCCCCCCCCCCCCAAAGGGTACATGGTATATTACCCTGGCTTGTAATGAAGGAATTATATATTACTTGTATGTATATTTTAAATTTGTGTTCTAGATTTATTTTACGAATTTTCATATCCACATCAATGAACTGTGGTTATAAAAATGCCTAATTACGGGCTGGACGACAGGGGTTTAATAATCTGCAGAGTCAAAGAATATTTCTTCCAGTCTGCATCCGGACCGTCTAAGAGGTCCATCCAACCCCTTATTCAATGGGTTTTTGTTGTCATATTTTGTCGGGGGTTAAGCTCGGCCAAGGCACTCACCCCCATAAATTAACGAAGTCAGGAATCAGTAGTGTTTATAACATTTCTCCCAGTAAGGTACTCCATGACATGTGGTAGGACAGATTTACTTATGTCTATGTTAAAATTATTTATTTATATAATACATGTTTATGTACACAATTCGATATGCCTGTGTGTATGGGAGTCAAATAGAATGTCCGATACATTGTAATTTTCAGTCCTTGCACAGTATGACAAGTGATTACGCACTCAATGGTAGATTTATAAAACACCAGGTCATCTTAATAATGTAAATAACGAACATTAGTCCTCCAGACAGATTTTGATAATTAATGCATGTAGTATAAATTAGTAACGTACATATAATATTTTATTATTTTTAATATGCAATATAAGTAGACCATTTTAATGTAGATATAACAATATATAAAATAGACCTATTAAATAAAATTTTAATATAAACACAAGTAAATATTACGTGATAGGTCAGTTACAAGTCAGATTAATATACCATTTAGAATATATACTGAGGCATGCGTTTGATAAATGAAGTGTACTTGTAAACTAGCTTCGAAACAAGTTGTCGAATGAAATGTGTGACATATGCAGATTTATTAAAACTGTTTTATTTATTGGAAAATAATTTAATGTCATTAAAATAATATACACAACAAGAATATGTAAGTAAATAATAGACTCAAATGATTATGAAATTATTTATATATATTTTGACATTTTGTGTAGGCCTGTACACAAGGAGGCTGAACAATTTTTATTTGTTACTCGTAATTTAGCAATCAATACATACGTAACAGAGTTTATTAAATAGTACCAGTAAAATACATCAACTCGAAACATGCACCCTTTAACAATTTCATAATACGGAAACAAAACGAATTTAAGTTTGCTTTCTGGGGTACAAAGAGCGTATTCAGTATTAACGTGAAATCCGCTTAGCGTATGAATTCAGTAAAAATGCACTAGACGTAATGGAGCCCAGTTTTGACAGGGCTGAGTGTTGTTAGTAATCTACAGAGGCAAACAATTTCGAATGCCTGTCATTTTCATTATTGTTTGGCATAACAATGAGACCCTGGCTCTCGTAAAGAGAAATTACAAGAAAATTGAGCAGTAGTGTGTTTCTATGCTCTCCATATACACAAGCTTTTTCATACCCCCCCCTTCCCCGTCGCCGAGCTTATAAAATCCTCACGTTCGTAAATTTCCCATACGACGTACTTCATGTTTTAATAGCCATAATTACATTGAATAAGTTACAGCACACTTTAAAAGCAAAATTTAAAGTAAAACATAAAATATGTAAAAATGCATAAATATTAGAATTGCAAAATAAATGAAATACAAATTATTTCGAAATAAAAATAAACCTGATAATAATTATAGCAATAATATGAAGTCAAAAGTAATAAAATTGCTGATATCTGGGTTTCCGTTCCTATTTTATCACAATTTTACCAGGTGATGAATTAAAATCAATTGAATTTCAAAATGCGTCAAATCTGCCCTTGGAATCTTGCCTGCCCCCAAGGTTAAGAACCAAGGGCCATAAAATGACTGCAATATATATTAACAAAATAAATACATACTGAAAACGTTTATCCAAAAGAAGAATAAATAACAGAAAAATATTTGTATCTTATATGCGTCATGTTTGTGTTTGATTAAATATATTTATTTTGTACAGTCTATACACAAACGTTTGAAGTTTATTGGTGTTGTAAAAATTATATAATATTATATTATTTACGATTAAGAGCGCTAATATAATATTTTACACAACAAAATGTTTTAATATTATATAATTTTTACAACACCAATAAACTTCAAATGTTTGTGTATAGACTGTACAAAATAAATATATTTAACAGAAAAATAATTAGGATAGATGAGACATGGCGCGTTGCCCAGAATTTAACCTTTAACCTCTTTAAATTAAACTTGTGACGTCAGAGAAATCTTTTGTGGGTAATCATTGTTTGATGCCTTATGCCTGTTTTTGACGTTGTAGCAGCGGATTCCCCCACACGTTTGGGGAGTTCCCACTAGTATATCTACAAGCACCTGTTTTTACTCTCCGATCCGATCCAAATTTCGAACGTGCCTACAAATAGGAAATTTCTCCCAATCAAATATAAATATCTGTTGTGCGGTTCTCGTGTTTTCATGTTCGGAAAGATGGACAGACAGACTAGTGAGGTTAAGGTAAAATGCGTTTTCTCATATCTTAGCTGTGATCGCCACGAAAATAATCAAGAGGAATTAAGTAAATTAAAGAATTCCTAGCACGGCGAAACAATATAGTTCCATTAACGAGTATGGCGCATTCACTTGTGTCATTGCCTCTAAATTTTCAGTTTAGGGACGTTCATGTATTAAATTTGATAGAAATCAGTTCAACATCCCTCGAGTGATCAGACGACAAAGAATTAAAGATCCTTCTAATTAATTACCTGATAAAAGGGTAGATATCAGAAGAAGTGGGCTGGACATAACTTTAACAGTTACGTTCGATCTAGACTATTTTCACTTCCATAAATATTTGACATTTAGAACGAACATAATATTTCGTGTAAAGTATCAGTTATTATTGTCCGATTCTAACCGAACATTTTTGATGCATGTCAGTAAAAGTACCCAGTACAAAATTTCATTAAAATCCGTTCAGTAATTCTCGAGCTGTTTCGTACATAACGAAACTAAAAACGGATTTATTGCAATTTTATTTTCAAAAGTTTTTAAAAACAAAACAGTTACTATCCAAAATTTCGCAAGAAGGTTTAAGATTTATAGACATCAGTTTGGTTTTACTGACTGCAGTGACACTTGAAATTAAGTTACTGTTATCTTTGTGAAATACATTTCCCGGAATACAGATCAATAACGTTCATATTGCTTAAATACAGAATGTCCCAAAAATATGTATGTATATATATATATATATATATATATATATATATATATATATATAAACAAGTAAACACTTGTTTGTGAATTGGTTTCTGAAACTGCGGTAAATGCGTTATGTCTTTTATTGTGCGTCGAATTTTGTTAGACACAGTTCATTGTAGTTTTAATAGAATTTTGAAAAATGCCAAACTTGTGTCCTAACATTTTACGAAATGGTTAAACTCACTGAAATTAGGATTGTTGAGAGTGTAATTCCAGACTTAAGGCTGGCCAACTTCCTACCTAACTTTTGGTGTAGTGAAGATCATCTTGTGAGCAAAAGTACAACACTCAGGAGTATAGTTTCAGATCACAAGAAAAGTGTTCAAGACTTAGTTTCAGAACAGGCAGTGCCAAGTTCCTAATCTAAGTTTAAAGTAATTCCAAACATTTCACGTGAGGTTTAACCAGGGATCTAAGCTTTGGTTTTACATTACAAGTAGGTATTCGTTGGTGTACATTCTCCTAAGTCCAACAAGACGGTTCATGACCCAAATATATTTAATTTCTTATATTTATTTTATTAATTTATAGTTGTATAAAGAGTTCATATAATAGAATAACAGAGCAGTGAATGTTTTTACAGGCTTCGCTGTTTAACAGCTATACAGAATGCATATATTAAAACATATTTGTTGTGAATCATTTTAATATTATAACCCAATCTACGATTTGTCTCCTAAGTGAGTTTCCTTATATCTTTTGAATGTATTTCTCAGTATTATATTCTTCGGTTATCTCACCCTAACTCGGACTTAGGTGGTTTATTTGAAGGGTGTAATTGACCAAAATGGAGATGACATGTGTTCAGAAACAGTTTCAATATGTGTATGAAGTTGTAATTTATGACGTAAGGCTGAAATGAGGGAGTCTTGTAAATATTAATGAGGTCAGTAACAGCAATGTTTTATTATCTTTTTTTAATAAAAAATATGCGAGATTCGTGTACATCACTAGAAGATTTAATTTTGACAATTTTTTTAAAATTTAATTTTTTATATTTTACTTCAGCATTAACTTTATTGGTTAAAATGTATAGCAGGTTAGCATAGTTCATGAAATAATGTGCATCGTATCCCACGCACAATGCATATTTTTGTCCACCTGACACGAGGATATTCTTATTACAGACTCCACGTTGCTATGACAGCGACAGGTTTTATTTCAGAAAGACAGAACTGTGTGACGTTGCTTGTATGGAGAGACGGAACAGAAAATCAGTCCAGAACAGTCTTTCAAAATCACAATAATTTTTTTTAAAACTGAGTGAAAAACGTGATAGTTGGGTCCTGTACATAAAAGTGTACTGAATAATTTAAAGTGCTTCTAAAATAATCCGCATCACGTTAATATCACCGTAGAAATAAAAAGTGGTCCACACGAAGCTCTTTCAGATTTCGTAAATATATAACAGCATTTCAATAAAATTTTTGTGTGAATTTAATCTACTGGGGAATGAGATCAGTTTCATGAACAATTCCTATATATCGGCTAAATATTTTCCCACTAGCGTATTTCTGTGCTGCTATTCAATATTGGATCTTGGTTATTTTATAATAATTTAGGTTTTTTTATTAAATATACGTAATTTTTCATATTGAAATGTTCGTCGGGAATAACACAAATCAATAGATACACTGATAAATATTGTGTTCACCTTATTTTACTGCGATATGCCTTATTCAATGCCGTTTCATAAATTTGGCACGATAAATAGTTTTACGTACACAATGGTATAAATTACATATGAATTACAGTAAAATATGGTAAACATTAGAGAAGACCAAGGTAGGTATTCGCGTAATCACATTACAGAGACATATAAGAGGCGTGGAGGGAGAGTTCCACGCATTCTTAACGTCAGTGCGAGAAGAAAGCATCTGCTTATATTCAGTCTTCCATAATTTAGTCCTACGGCAAAGTCTTCGATAAACTTTGCAAGTAACGCTAGAAATCTGCCAAAATCAGGAAATTAACCCTGATCATTCAGCCCAAAATCAGTTGCATTACTAATTTATTCCGGCTCAGTTGTTTATATAATTCAATTCTTCACTATCAAAAAAGAGATTATAAAGAAATAACGTGAGTGTAGTTGGACAATAATAGTAATAATAATGATAATTATAAAAATTATGACTGTGTTCTTTATATCATTAAAAAATACAGTAATCTTCTCAGGAAGAATGTCTGACTTTAATTTTTGAACATAAGATTTGCTTTCAAGAACATGTTTCAAGTAGTTAAAAATCACAGACTATTTCGGGGGAAAAATATTTCACTAGCGGATGATTCAAAAGTTAAAACAGTTTTTAGACATTACTAATATAAATTTAAACAAACTGATTTTCCAGAAAGTATAGCTAGCATTTTAAAATTAGCTTAAAATACGCAATCAAAAAGTTTCCGTTTTTAATTAATATCCGGTCTGTTAAATTGAGACTATCTATTAAATTAAGGAAGTTGTGCAGTGGCGAACTTGTTGAAGGAACTTCTCGCAGAATATCACTAAAAAAAAAAAGTACTTGCAGTTTGTTTCCACGTGGCTCGGATGGAATGTACGAAAACTTTGGGGTAGGGATATATTTTACGCATGAGTTTGCAGATGTAAATTGAATATTGAATTATGGAGGGAGCACACTTAAACTGTAACAGAGTGTGAATGTGCAATGAGGCTTGTATGAAGACAGTAATGAAATGATGAAGTTCATAAAAGATGGAATGTTTTTTTGTTCTACATAAAGAAGCGTCTACTCGCTTATATTGCCAAGAAATTCTGAAGCTTGTATTCCATATTGCATCCAGAAGAGCTTGTAATGAACACTGTTCTGAATTCAGTTTGTACAAGATCTGTCTTATTTTTCCTTGAGATTTTCAGGCTAAAATCTGTAAAATTATCTCCACCACGGTTATATTATCTCATCCCTCTTATTCTACACTCATCCAGTTTCTCACCTTAATAATGTCTGGTAAACAGAACAAATTATAAATCTCTTCCTTGCGTATTACTTACCTTGTCTTACGTCTAAAAATTCCCCCAGCAACAAATCAAAGACTTGAGGTTCTCACAGCGGTGAATATGAAGATTTCTGTCTTCTGGGTTATTGCGCTGTGTAGTCTGGTCGATGTTAACCAACGTTTCAGAGGTCATACTGCCTCCGTCATCAGGGCGATGAATATGCGATGATATTCATCGCCCTGATGACGGAGGCAGTATGACCTCTGAAACGTTGGTTAACATCGACCAGACTACACAGCGCAATAACCCAGAAGACAGAAATCTTCAACAAATCAAATGTCGCGGCAGATGGTTGGCAATCATGCTTCGTATTCGAGTGCGCCCGGATGCAGATCTCTGTGTGGAGACGCGCTATATCGACTGAGATTATACGTGTTCTTCGTTAGATTCTTCAGGCAAATTCCGGGAGAGTATGCCTATATTTATATCATCTATAAACGACTTCCTGAATATTATTTCCAAATCATTCATTAACCACTATATAATTCGGTGCTAGTATGTATATTTTATGCTGTGTAAGAACAGATTTAATGAAAATTGAATTATGAACAATGACATACTACTTGTATTTGCCATATCTAAATTATATTTTTACATTGGCTTGGCTGTAAATTATGTCATTGACTAGAAATATACCCAATTTTCGGAGAGAATTTCTTATGCATTATTCTTTATTGTACACTCCATCCTAGAAATAAAATACGTCTTCCTAACGTTCATTAATTCTACTTTCAAGATACAAGGGCTTTTCCTACACCACAAAATTTTGCCTCACACCGTACAGACTACAGGCTCACTACCTCTAAACTAAACTTTAGTTTGTAGAGCTAAGATTTAGCA
The DNA here is from genome assembly GCF_977971745.1 of Zootermopsis nevadensis. Taxonomy (NCBI): domain Eukaryota; kingdom Metazoa; phylum Arthropoda; class Insecta; order Blattodea; family Termopsidae; genus Zootermopsis; species Zootermopsis nevadensis. The sequence continues at coordinate 958,679 of NW_028259177.1, forward strand.
AACTATTTATGTGCCAAGTCATTTCCTCGCCAGTGAGCTACACTGTAATACACGCTTCTAAGCAAAAATACATCACGGACGTTTTCACGGAAAGAAATCTTTATTGCCTGCTTTCATATACGTGTTATAATGTTTGCGTTTAATCTACAAATAAAATTAAAGTAATATATACCAATGGTGTGATTCTAATATAGAATTATACCAACCAGGAAATAATAATTTGTAACAAAAATATATGCTGTTTTAGTGACTTTCATAAATAATATACTATTAGATCGTGCAATGCGGGAAGATACACTTTTAGTGTTATAAAAATTATGATATTTAAAAATCGGGGAAATATAGGTGAATACTAGACTATAGCCGAGAAAAATGCAGGAAAAATACTTGGAATACTTAAGCGTATATAAGAAAATAATATTAAAACGGAGTTGGATTTTTTGGTTATGATTGTATCAATTGGATTCACCTGACTGTGCCAGTAGCAGGATCTTGTAAATGTGAAAATAAATATGCGGATTTCATAGAAGGCTTAAAATTCTTTGACTAACTGAGGGACTGAGAGCTTCTCAATAAGGACTTTGCCCAGTGGGGACATTTATAAGATTGGTACTTAAAATTTGGGTTGGACATATCTTCGGAATGTGTAATTTGTGTTTTTGTATACCGCGCTGACTAGCAATCATCAGCATTTAAAGAAAGCTAATGTACAGGCATATGTACTATTAGTTAGCTCGAAATTATATATATATTTAACGAAACACAAAAGAAGAATATCTTAATAAAATTTTAGTTCTTACTGTTAGCTTTGTGTAAAGTGGATTGACGTCAGAAATAAATGAGTACCAAAATTTTGTGCACAGAGTTTTAAATTTGCACTGGATACATTTGGAAAATCCTGTGTATTCTGAAATAGAAAACAATTAAATTTTCATGCAAAAACACACGATATACGTCCATGTAATTCATTCCTTATTAGTGAGACTGGAACATTGTACGTTAGTCTGACACATCCCTGTTGGCCAGTAAAAGCTCTTGCTTCATGTATTAATTAATCGAAGGGAATTCGCTGATGCGTCGTCATTTATTATTAAGACCAGCGGGTCACTGGGTTTTATGGAAGCAATATGGCTGCATAAAGTTTAGGAAGCAGAATTTTATATGCCTATTTATAGCACAGACGAATTTTGTAATTTACAAGAATAAGCTTCCAGAATGTGCTACCATATTAGGTTCCGTACATATCACTCGTACTGAATTACATTTAAATTTACTAGGTTCAAATTATCCTTCTTTATAAACTGACAATTATTCGTCTCTTTAAGAAAATTTCCTTCGTTTATGCAACCTGAATGTTAATTACAGCGTTCACAAATACACGCCACTGACATTGTTCTGAGCCAGATGAATCCAGTCCTCGCCCACATATCTTACTTCGTTAAATTATATTTTAATAATATTACTGTACATGGGTCTGACTCAGTAATTTCTTGACGTCAGAAGATCCTACTAAAATACTGCTTTAAATTCTCTTGGCTCATATCGGTGTTATCCACACTTTAATGTCATAATCTTCATTTAATGATCCTAATAATTTTAGGTGAAGGTCGTAAATTATGAAACTCCTCATTACACAACTTTCTACAGCCTTTCTTCCTTCCCTGCAAAGAGTCATTTACTGAAAGTTCTGTTGTGAATTTTACGATACACGTAAAGACAAGAGAAAGGTACAGACAGACGGAAAATGAAATAAAATATCATATTAAACTGACGGACAGACAGACTATATTACATGCCATGAAAAAGACATTTTAAACTAGTAGTAAAAATGTTTGGGAGGTGGGTATAGAATTTAATATGATACAGACATCTATACACTTTATATTTTGTTTAATGGCTGAATTCATAAGTACGAAAGGTTTTAAATCCTTTATATTATTATATATTTATATTTCAATAGCTTGAATGATGAAAGTTGTTTTAGCCTTCCACTCAAATTAAGTAGAAGTTTAATTTTCTGTTAACCAAAATTTAAGTAATTTTATTCTCGAGGAAAAATGGGGTAACGCTTTCAGATCGTTTTAATTTCATACAAGTAGTATAAAGATTTTGAGTAAATGTTACCATTCTCGTATAGATATCAAGACTACAACAATCTGCCTGGATTTACTAGGGGATGATCTAATATTTTAAACACAATCAGCATTACAAATTGGTGAGTCACAGATTCAATTAAGCACTCTTCTATTTTGGTTAAAATTTGACAACAACCATTCTTAACTATTTTCATCCAATAATTTTGAATCATTTTTGTGCCAAACTTTTATATTTATTAAAGCGTAACTTAACGTTTCCAAAATATTTTAGATAATCATAATTTGCGTTGACAAAAGTGTGGTAATACGAAAAAGGAAATTATTACCTGAAGATATGTTTTTAAACCGAATTATGTCGTTGCAAGTGATTTAAATAAATATAAAATAAAACTGTTGCGTACAGACGAATAATAATAATAGACTATGTAAATCTAACAACATTATTCTCCTGCATAATCGTTAATATGTGATGTTTTGCTTTAATAAAACTGTTATTATCATATGCACAAGATATTAACGTTCCTTTCACAGAAGTTTTACCCTGTAGGATCTAAGGCTTTCATTCTGGAATGTAAGTTCAGATCTGTGCTGATGCTGCATGCAATCTCTTAGTTACATATAAAAGATTCCGAGAATCATGTATCTTCAGGGTTGAACGATACTTACTTTAACTCTAAAAATGAATGCAGCATATCCCAGCTAAACATCGGTGTGCAAGCAGAAGGCAATATCCAGAAGAGAAATATCTAAGTTCAACCGTGCTTTGGTGCTGTCCGACGCTCCGAGACGTGACGTTTAGATTAATGGAGTAGGCTAACGCATCGTAAAATTTGGTCCTTGTAAATCTTGTACTAAAAGGGGATGCTGGTCTGTCTACATGAACAGTTATTAGAGTTATATTAATTGAATTGAATTAATTCAATGTACACTGAATGAAAAGAAAAATGCTAGTTAGATTGTCACGTCATGTACACATTATCACAGTTCATAACACCATATTAGTAAAAAACGTATAGTTACTTTTAGCTGCTTGGGGTGGAACGAGGATTTGTAAATGTGTCTGTGAAGCTTAAACCTTCAAGAAATGGACACTAGACAGCAGCAAAGATGAGTTCTGTACGACCTCTACTGAATAGCACAAAACGTTTCATCAGTGGGAAATTTTAAAGAATTATAGAGTTGAAAAAATAACTAAAAGTTATATTGGTAAACTCGAAATGGTTACCGATTGGAATAGCAAGGCGTTCAAGTGTGGTTAAGTGATATTTGTCGTAAGGAAATATAAAGATTGGATTCATCTGGCTCAGAATAGGGTTAAGTGGGAGTTCTTGTAAAACAGTAATGAAACTGAGTTCTCCATAAAGTCTACGTTATTATTTTAGCCAATCTTTGCTTTTGAATAAAGATTCTGTTCCATTTGATTTGGTCACCAAGAAAACACAGACATGAGAGACAAATTAAATGTTTTAAATACTTTTTAGACTGAATGAGGCCAAAAGAATTGGCTGCTACGTGTCTGCAGACTGAAGATAAAATAGCAATGCAGAAACTTGAGTATGAACCGTTAGGACAGGGAGTTTCTAGACTTCGGGAGTAACGACTGAGAGACACAGAGGACCTTGCGATGAATATGCATGGTCACATGTGCTGGCTGCTGTACTCAAGTGGTTCATGAATGTTAGTCCGTACCATTACCATGGCTTTAACTCGCCAGTCATGTTTCGTTTCAAGTGAGGACACGTTTTCAGACGTTTTATCTATACGAGCCTCGCTCTATAAATGCGTAAATAAAATTCATGTAAAAATGACTTTATTACATATGTACCCTTCGAGGAGACTTGTTACAAGGATCAAGGAGTAATTAAAATTTCACTCTGCACCGCGTGAATTCTCTCTATGGTTCAGGAGCTACAGAATTACTTTTTCGCAGGGGTTAATACTTCTTTGGTGCTCTGTATTAAATTCTTTGCAATGAAATTATTAATTATTACCAAGCTCTCTGGTTTAAATCCTTCAGGATAGTTTGTTCTGTGTGTTAACAAAGCCAAGTGACCAGTGAAGCTGTGTCAGACTTGAAGTATGACTGAGTCTAATTAATAATATAATGTAGGGAAACTTGTTTGATGTACTTCGAATTCACCAAAATAGTAGCAGTTTTTCAAGACTGTGCTAGATTAGTAAAAATTGAGTAACGTAGATAGCATTTAGCATTGTCACAGATGAATCTTATAACTGTTTACTTTGACGTTTATATTTTATTAATCTGACTTTCCTCTTTGAGAAGAAGTTACTGTGCAAAGAACAATGATGACCTCTGGGCGAAGATAATAAATACATAAAAAAGGGAAACTGTTATTTTGTAATGTTGGCCTCATCCAAACGCCATTCAGCTGTTCTATGTCGAACAGTCATGCATTCGTAGTCGGTAAATATCAAAGGATTATTTATTTCAATTTGCTTTATTTACTAAGAATGTTCATGATGACGCAAATCTGCCTTGTAATTACTAATGTTTTTCAGTAGATTAATTAATATTTCGATGGCTTATTTTTTGGGTGGTTTAATAAATATAGAATGCTTTATAATTTAAAAAAGTAGTATATAAGGGATATGTCAATAAACAACCTATTGACGGAAATATGAAAGCTGAAGGAATTTTGGACCCTTCTTAAAACAGACAACACAAATATGGGAATATAAATAAACCTTTGTCACGTTCCAAACCACTTCAATTGGTAGGTGTAAATATTTGAAATAATTAATTAAAAAGTGAATACAATAATTGATATGTGTGTTATAATTTTCAGTTTATTGACGCTAACCTGAAAGATAAAAATTATGTGAAATTATGATTCTTAGTAAGGGACATTTCTATTGCGTACGGAAACTGAGAAACATGAATGACCTGGATTACATGGAGCGTAGCAACAAATATGCAATGTTTAATAGATTAATGTACACACTTCCAGTAAATGTAAATGTATGCAAATTTGTCTGCACAACAGTCAACTAAGTTAAGTTGGTTTTGCAAAATATATTCTTCACGTTAATACACTTATTGCGATAATTTAGGTATAAATGCAGAGACTGTGTAAGAAACGCTGTCCGACTATATACCATGTAGATGTTTGGGGGGAGATGTGGCATAGTTCCTACTAGTTCTTAACCTCAGCAGTAGATGGGGTGAGTGGTCAGCGTCACGCCCCGGCCATGCTTTATCCCCAAGAAAGGACCCCAGAACCCATTGGATAGGAGGCTGTGTGAGTGTGAGGTAAGAAAATTAAAATAATTCGATTTACATCGGAATGTTCGAATGCTCGATATGGAACATAAGATGATATTTTAATAATTTTAATTATCTTATCTTACTATTTTATTGTGATTTGACGGTAAACAAATATAATAATTATTTTAATTAATATCACAATATGACGCAGCTACACTACCTCAAGAAAATTAAACAAAACAGAACGCTAAATAGACAAAGTCCATGGAGTAACAAAGCATATACAAAAACAAACGTCATGGACAGTTTCCCAGCGCCATTACATCATGTTACGCTAAAATCCACATTTCACCCCTCTCTCTCATAAAGGGACATCTTTTATTCGAACTATTATGTCACTGACACAAAGAGGACATCGAAGTATTCAACAAACGCACATAGTGTAGGATATTTGTGACCAGATATTGGCAATTTCACTAGGTCTAGAAATTGGCTGAATTCTATGAATCCGAAAGGTAACCATCATATTAAAAGGACTTGAAAAGTGAACTATGCAGATCACACAAACGTTCAAAAGGTGTTCTCTACACCACATCCGATGGATGTGACATCAAGTATTTCACATAAACACTGACAGTTTCTAGCACGAATAGTTCATACAATCACTGATATATGAAAGCACGATCTTTCTTCTGCGATCCTGAAATATTTGGTATTCTAATAAAATATCGGTCATGTACCGAATGGTATGCCCTAATACTATTACTACAAATAATGACGCTGACAACGGATATTACTGTATTGTTATTTTCATTACATATAGGAATAATAATTTTATTATATTATATTCTTATTATTATTTATGACGTAGATTCTTGAAAATAAATCATTTCTTCTAATATGTCTATCCGTCATTTGTTTATGAAGGGTATAAACCTTGAAAGATTAAAAATCATCATTTCTAAATGGAAACATGTATTCTAATTTATTTTCATTTGTTTGGAGAACTAGATGAATTTAATAACTTACCGCGCTTGAAATTATCCAGTTATTTGTTATTCATCTTTCTATATTTTACGTAATTTTTCGTTCAGTTTTATTTTGTTTCATAAAGTTAATTTATTGCATAAGAAGCAACATTAAATCACGAAGACGATGATAATAAATATTTTAGTAGAAGACTTGTGAGAAAGGAAAAAGATAAGCATGAGTATCAAATGAAACATCAAGACAATTTCTAATACGTCTGCAAAATATCACGAATTACTCACAAAAACTTCGAGATCCTAAAAACAATAATTTTCTCAGGACCCCAAACAAATGTAACGTTTCTGTTGATGAGCTATAAAAGCCAGTATCATATGGAACTAAATTTCAAGCAAAAGGAAAGCATGTGTAGGAAGAAATCAAATTTATAAATCAGTCCAGTAAATTTCTTTAATGTCATGGGGGTGCCTTCTTGGAAAGAATATTAATGTGCCAGATCTTAAATTTTCATCTAATTTATATAAGGCATCGGTTGCGTAGATAGCAGTTGCACTATTTTCGTGTAAACAGCGTTGGAAATATAGATAAAGACTCGATCCCGCAATTGCATAGGTAAGAAACCAACATGCTATCACACAGCTAAGGTACCTTGGTACATATTCGTATTGATTTGTGATATTAAAGAAGACATTTGCATCAGACGATATATTTAGCTGGAATATGAAGTTGTCTAATTAATATAGCTAAAGCAACTTTTATTAATAATTTAGTATTTGCAAACAACTCATGTGGATGGACTACATATTTCAAGCCTTATTTTAAGACAGCTTATTATTATAAATTGTTGTTAAAGAACTGACGCTTTCGGTGGTGCACAGCATTGTTTTAATTATCACCCAGCTTTAAAATTAGTAAATATTTCATCCAAGGGCGTCAGATAATTTTCAAGTTATGAACTGTCCTTCAGGCTTGTTTAAGCTACACTTGAAAACTTGTGGAATAATTAATAAGATGTAAAACTCTCTTCGAGCTCATGAAGTATACTTAACTGATTATATCCGATCACTCTGACACACATAATGTTCAAATTATTCAGTTTGTAACTTACATGATCTGTCTTTCATAACATTTATACATTGCTGCAACGATATTATGTTGTTCAGTAGTTAGTGTATACGCACCAAAACAATTTGAATTACATCTGTTTACTAAAAATAAAATAAAAATTAAAGTTGAAAAAACTATTTATATTATCGTCTTCCTGTATCCACTCTTGAACATATGTGTACCTACACTAGTAATGTACATGTTTTTCAAATGTTGGTAAGAGCTTTTATCCAGATTGTTATTTCTTATATCGTATTCCCGAATTTCTCCAGGGAAACAATGGGATTAGTACATTATCTGAAAAGGTAGTCCGAACAGAGACCATGAAAACATCAACTATGCCATACTTTGTATCGATTCTGGCTACGACTTACACTTTATAATACACACAAGTACCTACATCCCGACGCAACACATAACTTTGCAGCCAGGTCTGTTCTGTAAAAGGGCGAATACGTGGACAAACACACTCAAAACCCCCTCTGCAATGTGCATTAAAGTACAGTGCACTCCTGAAAGGTACTGGACGTTACGCTTTCTACGGAAACTTTATTTATTAATTGTGATGTTTAATGCAGCTAGAACATGTGGGACTGTTTACAAGTTGGCCACTGCAGGTTATAACCACTCCGGTTACAAGGGACTGAAGTGTTTAGCAATAAAGAGCTCCATTACCAAAACGTCTGCGGAATCAACAATAATTTGCATTCCACAACACATAGTCTCAAAAAGACTTAAGTTATTCATTTGCCAAAATATAACATAAATCTACATAAAAGAGCTGAAATAGACAAGAGCTTTATGGTTATAAGCGATGTTATTTGTCTAACTTGATATAATAGAAGTCCTCCATTCTGCAGTTAATATGAATAAGGTTTTTTTCACCATAAAGTTCAGATCGGTTTTATAATACAGGTTACGAAAGTTTTAGAAAATTTTACACGTTTCATCGTACGAAAGCAAACTTTCTTATTACGAGAGTCTAAAATCCGTTATCTGAAATCAAACTTTTGATGAGAATATTTTTTTTTTTCCCCACAATGAATAAAGTTTCATGAATATCAAGGTATTTCTTGAGAGACGTTTATTCAGATGATGCTATTATTGTGGTGACAGGAAGGCATGGAAGTGCCTGGGGGTTGGACCTACTGCGGCCGATCCTCATGAGTGCAAATTTCGCGTATAGAATTGAATTTGACGTTTCTTCGTTGATCATCTCATCACAGTTATAAAAATAGCTTAGAATCAGAAATTATTTTTATTTTCCTGACATGAGCGTCACAACTAATAACAAATTAAAATAGGAGTTGAACATCATCACTAGATCTGTATATTTTATCCTGTGTAGCAGAATTTCTTGTAAGATAATTTTTATACGATCTAGACCTACATTTCAATACAAAGTCATACTTAACAATTTGGAATGTAATTGCTCGACAAGACCTAAATTTGAAGTCACCATAAACCTTTCAGTATCGATATGAAATTAAAACATCTCATAAAACCCCGTCACTAGTTTCGGTGACAGACAGAATCGGCCTCACCATTGTGTACTCATTTCATACACTTCGTGTGAATAACGCACATAAATTTGCACACAGAGTAGTTAATAAACGTTATTAAAGATAAATATTATCACGCCATACACACAAGCGTAGCTATTAAATAAGGAACCACATAACCTCTGTTATTAATGTTTGCAGCCGAATATTTATTTACAAAACACACCTCTGCGTGCATGTGCTACGTTAAGCTTCATAGAGAGAGATATCAAACAGCATTTATGATAGAAGAGCAGTAATATGAGTAGCCAAATCGGCGACAGCTCCGAGCAGAGTTGCTGACTTGGTCCTACGAGTTGGTCGTATGAACTGAGACCTTGTACTTCCTGTTTATAGAATTTAGTTTCTTCTGAATGGGATAGATTCATCTATCGCTGAATACGGACTAGTGACTGAATATTATAAATGCAATAATCTACCTTCGGGTTTAGTAAAAGCTGGTTTATTTTTGGATATGCTAAACGAATATGAGATTCTCAAGAACTCTGCTTTAAGAAGATATCAATTTATGAAGTTCGGTAACTAGGAGGGAAATATGTGTGGGAGGACAGAAACCACTGTTTTCTGTCAGACGAATTAAAGAAGTTAGTAGAATGTAAATACAATAATTTATTTTATGGATAACTATTGCTGTCGATTTAAGGATATTATTTGTATAAAGTCAGATGTGGATGACAGAATAGAATTAATAAATACGTTAGTGGTAATAGGGAGGAGAAGGGTAGTTTTCTAACTAATAATAAATGCTTTGTAAGATGGAAGTAGCGCCATTAGAGAAACAAGTAGTTATTTGAGGCTCAGGTCAGCAAAACTCGATGTACACGACCGAAGTCTTCCGTATAGAGAACAAAACTCAGCAAAATAATGAATAAATAGATTTCCTGTAACAGATTTATTAAGTACGTGGCTTTTCAGTCATACATTTTACGCGAATTTCACGTGGACAGTGTCAACATCTGTACTTCCGATTAGTCCACCACAGCAAATTACCACCATCAAACAAAGGAAGCTACGAACCGTCACTTGTTTGTTGCTTAGATACGTAGTTGTCACTTCCAGACGCACGATCCAATTACAATGTAATTACCTAACCGTAGCCACAAGATAGAAACAACTTACAATTGCATGTTTATTGCAGGCTCGGACTTTATATTAGATTATGCCTCAAAGTACTGAGTATGGCCACACTGGTGTCGACTGGGGCCGATTCAGTTACGTGGTTTTATCAGACTGTGTTTTGATATTAGCATTTGATTGTATGTACAATGTTTATATCAGTCATTAGCAATTCAAATTTCAGTTCGTGTAAAGGCTAAAATAAGATCAGAAACAGTAGAATTGTTGTAAATTAATGAGGTTAGGTGAGGTTGGATATAACTAATTTATATAATGAATATCATCTCATTTACTAACTAACTAACTAACTAACTAACTAACTAACTAACTAGATGGTTTACCGAACCCGAAGGTTCATCGCCGAATTAACCAAAGCCCTCCACCGGACCCTGTCCTGGGCCAACAAAATCCAGTCTCCTTCAACTCCTATCTCCCATAGATCCCGCCTGAGATTATCCTCCCATCTACGTCTAGGTCTCTCCAGAAGTCTCTTCCCCTCAGGCTTCCCAACCAATACCCGGTGCACATCTCTTATACCATCCATGCGCGCTACATGCCCAGCCCATCTCATTCTTCTCGACTTAATCGCCCTCACAATACTGGGGGAGCAGTACAGATTTTTAAGCTCGTCATTATGCAGTTTCCTCCACGCCCCATCGTCTTCCCTCTTAGGCCCAAATATCCTCCTCAACACCCTATTCTCAAACACCTGCAATCTGTGTTCCTCCCTCTGAGTGAGAGACCATGTTTCGCACCCATACAAAACAACAGGCAAAATTATGGTTTCGAATACTTTAATCGACAGGTTCTTAGAAATCAGACGGGAAGACAAAATATTTTGAACTGAGAGTCATTTGCATTACATAAAATTATATTTCAGAACTGAGGAAGACCTTGTTCTTAACACCTAAGTTTTTATCAAATAACCTAATAACTTTTGTTACATTTATGAAGCCCAACAAAACATGGCAGTCCATCGAATAATTTGTTAGGTTCGTAGTGACATTTTTCTTCCAATTCTGTTTCGATATGACCACTGGTGTTTCAAATAAAATGTTTGAAAATTTTGGAGTGAAGCTCTCACTTGAAAGAGAACATTTACCAAGTACAGTTACTTCATTAAAATATCAAAGTGTGCTTCTCCAGTCCTTGAATACAACTGATGCAACAATTCTTGGATTTAACACATAGTATTTCAAATATGAATATACAGCTGGAATGTAACATTTTTCTCACATTCCTACGTGTCATGAACGCGAGCTCATCTTAGGAACTGTCTTATTCCAGGAATAATCTCCTGTCACGAACAAAGTCAGATAGTTAGCATTCAGTAGCCTTTCTTCAGTTCGTGGAATGACGTCAACGCTTTCCATAAAGTATTTATATTCATAAAATACGAAGGTGTTCTTAGGTTATTTTCACCAGAAACTGAATTAGGTCCTTTTCAAAACGACAGTTGTATCTAATATAATTTTCACGGAAAGATTCAACTTGATATTGAATATATCTCCATTAAATATTTCAAGCTGTTATTACCTTATAATCCATATTTTTATGATAATTTACAACACACGTCGCTTAAATTGCACAAACAGTTAGTTAGTATGGCTGTTAAGTGTAAGTGTTGGGAGATAATTTAGCCTCCTTTAGAAAAAATGATTTTATAAAAGAATGTTCAGTAATTGAAAGGAGACGTTTCAGGCTTTGCCAGAAATGAGTTAATTAAGCAAGCAATATGGCTGTTAAGTGTTATTCTGAAGTTGTGTTTCATATTTAAGTTTCATTATCCTTTAAGTTGTCGTATCAAAATGGTTGAAGCTATTAACTTATAGGTTTTTTCTAATTCTTTCAACTATAAAGAGCAGAGTATTACACATAAAATATTATCTTTAGCGTTGTATTTGTTAAAACTTTGATTTGTACAAAATGTTATATTCTTATTATAGAAACTTTTCAAAAAATTCTTGTATTCAGGGTCAGGATTGCATTGAACAAAATGTTTCTTACATTAAAAAGGATAATTCTCAAGAATTCGCTTTTATGGTCACTGCTTGAAGAGTTTATTGCATCCATATTTCTTTACTTTCAAGGGGAAAAAACATCATTGCAAAAAGATGTTACAGAATTTATTCTGTGGAATCGTTTTTCAAACATAATTTGTTATTGTGCGGTGTCTCCTGTCTCAGAAATAATAGCATTGTGTTTCATGTTTCTTGGATTACGTGCACGAAACGAATTGCGATTAAGGCAAAGTCTCAGGCAGTACAGACTTCAGTGCAGTCGATTTTATAACCAATAACTGAGATGCAATTTGTTCGATCCTTTGACACACAGCAAAGAGATAAGACAAATGAGAGGATATGGAAACCTCATACAGGTCAGAAGAATTTAAACTATGTAAAATATAAAAGGCAGTTTTAAACAAAGGATATCTGTATTTATTATAAAAGATGACATACGAGTGTAATGTAACATTAGTAATGTAAGAAAAACGATGCAGATGAACATTACAAAGGAAAAACGTGGATTGAATACCGGATAAAATGTACGGAGATTTTTGAATTCCACAAATATTTACAAATGGAGAAAATAATAAAAAAGTAATATATCATCCTTTCAGTAGGACATAGCAATGAAAACAGATTTTGGAAGCAGCTGGAGTAAGATTGATTCTTGGGTTGTTTAATGATGGGGTAACCACTGAGCACCGAACATCGTGGTTGAGTGGGGCCTAGAACCAGATATTCTGAGATGTTCCACGGCGTTTCTCAGTGCCCCCAGACAAATAATCGAAAGTCACCTTCGGGAAAGATTTCTTCCTTCCACTTGCATTCTGATTAATTATTCAATAATCACGCCGTCTGTCGTCTGATCTGAGGAGTTCACATCGTCGTTAACTAAGCCTTACACGAACAAACTGGACAGCGTCTGAATTTGCATAATGATTCTGAAGATCAAGAGTAGAAAGTCCGAAGATTGGCCCACGTTCGAGCCGGATACCTTTCAGATTGGACAAATCTGTTTGGTTATATCAAATAAATTATTTCTGAACGCGAATTAACAATAAACAAATTTATGTTTTATCAATTCATGAACTTAACTTTGAAGATTCTACTTTAACACTCATTTCAAAAAAATAAATCAAAATAAAACATGGCGAACTCTATAGTGACCACTGAAGATGTACTAACACCATGCACGGTGTAGCATACCAGAAGAGAGCCACCTTCAATTTATCCTCGTTATCAAATCTGACACATTAAAAATTATTCATATCATTATGAAATCCTTTATTGAGGGCAATAGATTATTTATTGAAATCATACAGCTCACAATAACGATTTAAGTGACTACTAGCTCTTCAGGAAGGTGTACGTATATAACATCATAATCCAATTCAATTAGATTATTCAGAAACAGGGAATTAAAATATATAAATACGCTGCACAATAGAATTAGTTTAAAACTAATCACGTATTAATAAATACTGAATAAGAACATTCAAAACAGAACATGTTTGCCTTATAAAAGTGTAATATTCTGATGTTAAACCGATTAAATTTCTGTTGTGTAATAGATCCTCTTTTAAAGCCTTGTATTTAATCACGCCATATAAATTGTAATTTGAAAGTTTTAGCTCTTCTAAAGGAGGAAAGATATTACAAGTAACATGACATGTCTTGGATTTGTTGAACATCTTCCTGCTCAGACGTTGCTTCCGGTCTTGTGAGGCTTATCAGAGGCGACTTGGACATAATCTTGACAGCCTCATCTTTATACTGAAGGAATTGCAACTAGTTGCTTTCGTCTCGAAAATGCAACCGTAGAAATGTTTCGCTTAAGTCTTTTGCCAGTAAATGTCATTGGAAAAGTTTCCTCGAGTTTACTTTAAGAGAAATTTTCAAATCTGTTCTTGAAGATTGCTGTCATACGGGTTGTTGCGACGTACAGTCTGATAGAAATATACCGACGTTTCAGAAGTCCTTGCTGCTTCCATCATTAGCCATCGTCCTGATAATCGAGGCAGCAAGGACCTCCGAAACGTCGGTAAATTTCTATCAGACTAGACAGCGTAACAACCAGGAATGCAGCCCACTTAATACTGACCACTGTGAAAATTCAAATCCTACAAATTTATTCTTGTTGACTTAAAAACACGCCATTAAAGCTGTCTTACATTTATTGCAGGTAAAAGACCATTAAACGAGACTCACTTTATAATTGAAATTAAGGTCACTCAACTGTGTGATATCCTGTAATAATATTAATATTCACTTTCATTATTAATATTATTACAGAATCACTGGGTAGGTTAAAATGAACATACGTTTTGCTAGGAAAATGTTAATGAAAGATACCACTTGGAAGTCACATGGGAGATGAATATAGAAAATAGTAAAAACGTGTACCCTGAAAAGTACACTGCAGTTAAAATAACATTATTTGGCCTATATTTAATGTCTGTGATATCAAATATTTCTAGTGTTCACTAATAGAATCTGTTGAAAGACGTGAAATACAATGCCCACTATGGCCTGTGTACTGTCGTATAAAAAATACGTTTCTGGGTCGGATCTCTTGTGGTTGCGCGTGTGGCTAGTAATTGATTATCCATATCCGAGCACAGGATCAAAGCCAACGGTGATGGTGGGTCTTGGTTAGCTCCTCTCCACAGACCAGGGGCAAGTAATGTTATGAGACTCCAGAGGGGTCTAAGAGTCTTGACCGGACTTGCCCCACAGACCTAGTGCAGATTAATAAAAGGACAGCCAGCGGCCTAATGGTTAGTGTGTTCGCCTAGTATTTTAAAGACCACGATGTCGATCCCAGTTGGACGAATGCATAATCATAATTGTTATCCTCCTTGTTGGGCAAATTTAAGGGATTCCCCATTCAATCACTTCGCGTGTAGTAATGTAGGGAGCCAGGGTCATGACCTCCTAGCCTCTAACACATAGGACAGGCAGTAACAATTAGAATTTGACCTTCGACCTTTGTGAACAACCACGAAATCCGCCAGTTACGGTTACCGTGCTATGGATTTCAATCCCAACCGTTGTAAATGAACTCTAATTCTTGCAAAGAATTCAAGCGACGTCAATGTTGTTTGAAATTACTGGTATTTGCGTGAGAGAGGAGTTTGGAGCCTGTTTCGTCGGATGCTGACTACATCTTCCGTGATAGCTTTTCCAAGTACGATCATGAATGACAACGTTGTGGTCTGTGATGGCTTCTTCACAAAAGTTGGACTTTATATCAGATCTTTCATATGACCACTGATAGGTAACATAACAAAAAAGTTCGTATGGCCACTCATAGATGGTAGCACGATCTTCTAGACTGAAGAACAGACATCAGCATCTTCAAAACAACATTATAATACTTATTTATGTCATTATTATCATAAATAACCGCCAGTATTTCATAGAGAGTACTGTCACCATTTTATAATTATCAACATAATCACAGATTACCATTATCGTTCGTTATGACCTCATCTAGAAGATTCCATATTCGATGGGTGTGGCATAAGATAGTTTAAATAGCCACTGATAGATAGCAGTACCATCTTTTGGTTGAAAGGAGCGACGGATGAAATGCGAAATGAATAGTACGTGCCCATAAGGCGTTCTTCGCTCCGTTAGAACCTAAAGGCATATAAAGGAGCTTTAAGTTGAATACTACGCCGTTGGCTATATCCATATTGATCAGGACAGGATACAATGACAAGCTCGTCAACACGGGAGTTGTACAAAGGCGCGGAATTCCTTGAAAATCTGAGGAATTATTACTTCCTTAGGGCACGAAATCATTTCCACGTAACTCGTGTTCTACTTTACTCCGAATCGAGATATTTTAAAATAAATAATTTTATATATTAAATCTTGTCCGTCTTCAGGTGTAGGAACTGAAACATGAAAAATGATGGTCTAATGTAAATCGAATATTTCGATAAAGAACATCATTTAATATTTTAAATATTTTAAATGTTAATTCTTGTAATTATTTAATATTTAATAAGAATTTATTGTGATTAGACGGACAAGATTTAATATATACTTATTATATCACAATATGACGCAACTTTACCATCTTATAAATAATTTTAGATGTTAGCCTTACGGGATCTGTATTTTATTATATAACTTTTGATGAGTGGTGTTGGAGACTATAAATATAATTCTATTTAAGTTTCACTAAAACTGCGGATTATGTTAGATGGATCAAAATAATTAATTACTGTCAACAGTATATAATGTAGATGACAAGTGTCAAATTTCATAGGAGTAAGTCAATTATTTTCTAAGATTAAATTTCCATAAGCAAAGACAGGCATTACTATTCATTGTATTTTAATTTCATAAAATTTGTTGCAAGAAACGTGAAATGTGTCTGTTAATCTTTTTTGTTGCTTAATAAATATAATTGATGTCTGATTGTTTCATGCGTTTTAGTATCGCTGATAATTCTTTTCATACTCTGTTAGTGGTACGGGCATGTTAGCTTACAAACTTTTAAGTTAAGTTAGTTTTGTCAGTACATTATCGTGCGATAATGAAGTTGTTCTATTTTAATAAAAAAAAAACTTCATTTACTTTTCCATACTTCGAGGTTACGTCATCAGGTATATATTTATCATCATATATTGAACAAAGGCAACATGGTCTGTTACTGACGTCACCAGTCGAATATCGACTAAAAGAGAGTCACGCTGTCCCGGGTTAGGTATTACGTGGATTTCATCGGCTTCTCCAAGAAAATTCTCTTCTTGTATCCAAAAGAGTACGCGACTCTTTTCTATCGTGTTTTTCTCAGCTCACATTTATATTCATCAGGCCATTTCTTAAAGATGACCGTCTTCAGGGATGTTGAGCCGTGTACTATGGTAGAATTTTACGGACGTTTCGGAGGTGATCCTTCAAACCATCATTATTGCAGAACAAAAACAAAAAAACGTGCTCTGTTTATTTATCGCCATGATGAAGGAGGCAGAAAGTATTTCTGAGACGCCGATAAACTTTTAGCAGTCTGCACGGTGGAACATTCCAGAAGACAGGCGTATTCATTATCGCGGCCGTGAGAACCTGAAATCTCAGCCAGATCTTTTGTTGTTTAATGTTGCATAACGTACAACGCTAAAATAGAAATACAAAGCCATTTTAAAGGATATGGACTTCGAGTACAGTCGCTTGCAATAGCATATGAAACTCATATTGTCCTTTTTTCACGACAGCTGAAACATTTATGTTTAATTTGGACAGAAATATAGGCGCATCAAATCTCATCAATGTTAGAATTACCCAGAGTCAAAATGTTACGGATATGTCAGCTGTAAATTGATTGCAGACGATCAAACGCATACAAAAGTCGGAGAGATTAATGGGATTTTGTACATTCAGAGTTTTAGATAATTCTGACAGCTGCTTGATTAAAGTGTGGTCGCTAGAGAGATTTGATTGCTGTCCCGTGGACCAAGATCCCCGTACAGCTGATTACGGGGTGACCCACCTCAGGCCATCAGCATTAGGAGAGCATGAAAATAGTAGTAAAATTACTTTATTTTGACAGCAATTAAAATACAATTAAACAAAATGGGATATTTATAAGCCTACATTCTGAAAAATACGATGGGAAGTATTTAGGTATTTACCTATCCAGTTGTTACAGAACTTATTGAAAAGCTACCTGTCGCTTAGATATGTACGAAAACCTACCATTAAATACTGTTGTGAGCCTCATCCCTTTCAAAATCTCACGTCCTGTTTCCTTAAAATGTATCTTAATGTTATCCTTGGATCTGTAAAAATCACCGCTAAGTAACATCATATCTTTTTCCCATGTCTCGTGCGTTTACGTAACATGAATATCCAAGTTTCTGGCAAATATTTTCAATATTAATTTTTGTAACATATAGGACTAACACTGGATTCGCTCTGATACAAAGTGTGAGAAGGTTGAAAAGTCTTTAAGAACAGAGATAAACTAAATATGTCCCTGGTGGATGAACCCGCAGGTCCAACAGCGACAACACTAGAGCTCGCCACCAGACTCCATCCATTTACCATCCTCACAGTCCACCTCCCTAAGATCCATTTTAATATTATCCCCCATCTTCTTCTTGGTCTGACCAGTATTCGTTTTCCATAAGGATTCCCCAACAAAAATCTGTATGCATTCCTTTCCCCTCGTGCATGCTACATCCCTAGCCCATTGGAGCCTCCCACATTTCGCTATCCTCAGTATGCTAGGTGACTCGTACAATTCACGGATTTCCTCGTTATGTTAATATTCTAAATTCCCACTTATTTAATCCCTCCTAGGTTCAAATATTTTCCTGAGCAGTTTGTTTTCAAATACTTGTAATCTACGTAAGTTCTTCCTTCAAGATAAGAGACAATGTTTCACAACCATGCAAGACAACAGGTAAAATTATTTTTTTTATGTATGTCCTGATCTTTGGTGTTTTGGATAGCAAACGATATGATAACAGTTTTTGAACTGAATAAAAACAAGCATTTCCCAAATGTATTCTACTCTTAATTTCATATTTCTATTTTGTAATATTTCTTCCAAGATACTTAAATTTTGAATCATTTTGAACAGGGATACGAAATGAAATGTTCTGGAACAGAAGAATGGAATAAACATGAACAGTATGTTTCGTATATGGTGTAAGATTTGAAAGGTTATGGATTTATGGCCCAGAATACATTGTAAATAACGAAAAACTTGGTCGGTTACAATTGACAAAACATAAGTATCAGTGGAAATTCCTGATATTGAATGAATGGAACACGGAAAAAATTAAATAAAGAAACACTACAACCAAGAGAGAACATTGCCAGGCGATACACAGAAAAGTGTCACAGTGGTAAAGCATAACGTCATGGTGAACTGAGAGATGGTGGTAAAGTTTCAGGTACTCGGCACTAGACACAGATGAGTTAGCTTCAAATTCGTCGGGGGTACGCGAAGACATCTTAGGGGGTACGTGAAATTTAAAAAAAAATATTATTTTATGATAAACACTGAATAATCAGTAATTTAATTTATTTTATATGTATATTATATACTACGTATAACTTGAATTATACACCAACAACTTTGGGGGTACAAAGTTGAAGAGAAATTTTATCTGGGGGTACGCGAACAAAAAAGGTTGAATACCACTGCGTTAGACTACTCATGTTCGTAATTCGTCTCGTGCGCCTCGGTAAGTGTGGTCGGTTTTGCGAGCCCGAAATCAAGCAACGCGAACAACCGAAACCATGGACTCGAGCGGCTCGCTACAGTGTCAGTAGAACTGTCTGTACACACCGCCAACAGTCATCACGAGCATCTACAGCGCGAGCACTCTGGACGTCCCGGAATCAGGCAAACCTGTGACCTTCCTCGACTCTGATTGGTTGAAACGTAAACGTTCCTGACCCTTCGAGACCCGGTGACCCAGCACTTCGCCAGTCGTTATACCGACTAAGCTATCCGGCAGAACAGAAAATGGTTATGTTATATACATAAGAATAATAGGAAAACATGACGAGAATATTTATTCAGTTGACGTCAGATGGAAAACGTAGAAGGGTGATATGAAAAGACATTGGTTAAAATGTCCGTTTTAAAAAGGGATGGCTTGAAAGGATTTAAAATGAAAAAAAAATTGGATAAAAAACGCTGAGTCGGAATAAGAAAACGGGACAATTTTGTAAACGGAAATGGAATACTCTGATTTAAACAAATATAAGCCTATAAATTGCATGTTTGTATTCCGTAATGCAGTGCTCAGAGGAAGCTATTGATTGGCTGTAGTGAAACACACAGAGAGAATGAGTGGGTACCTACAGGACGTCCTTGCGATAGTAACACTTAGGAAAGACTTGTGCATTTATTTCATTTTCTTATCCCACACAGAAACCTCCACATGTTTACGAAAGAAAAATTAATGTTTCCAATCTAAGGTCCTTATTGTTTCAAAATACCTTGTGAAATAGATCAAATTGTTTAAATATTAATTAAAATTATTTCTGTTGTCTAAAGTAGTTACGTACATTTTAGCCTTTCGGTCCTAAAAACCTGAGATATACTGATTGTTTGTTGTAGTCTTCTTCAAACATTTTACTCGGAATAAATAGAAAAGGCTTCTAGTTTTTCGAAGGAACATACTGCCACTATTTCCAGGGTAACAGGAAGTATTGCAGATATATATCGTCGCAATTAACATTCTTTTAAACATGAATTATTTTTAACGCAACAAATGTATTTCGTTCCTATATAGTTTTTAAACATCTTCAATCCTAGGACGATTATATTGAGATTGAATTGCAACTGGAGAACACAGAAGAAACAAATTTCATACCAATTACAGAAAACATCTGTTTCCTAAAATTCAGAAAGAAAACCGGAGAATATATCGGAACTTTGGATGCCATAGCAATCGGTTTTCTGTTCGCCTTACCTCATCGGTAAATTCTCTGACACTGCTGTAAAGCGGGTACCATATTCATTCAGGCGTTTCTAGAATACGACAGACACGACACGAGTTACGAAGGAGGGCAAGTGACCTTTATCACCAATATGATCCAGTTACATTCAGCTATAATGCTCACAACATACTTCTCAATGTTATCTACATGCTATCCGCACAAAAACGTTCAAAAATTATGATTTTAAACATTTTGAACTCAGAATTTTGGAACGTAGGAAGTGTAGAGGAATTTGGAAACTGAACAATAAAAATTTCGAAAATTCATCATTATTATAATATTCTCACCAACTCTATTATATTTGTTAGTTGTTTTAGAATTGTATAGTTATTTCATATACTCGTGTAATTACTTTATTGGTGATTCTAATCATGTTTCCTGTTCACATATATGGTATATCTATATTTATTTTCAAATTATTAAATAAAACTAACTGCTTAAGTCTTACACGCATAAGTGATTCACGTCATTATAATATGAAATTTAGTTCATTGATAGATTTGATTTTGTCTATTGAAATGTTTAGAATTGTATTGTTTAATACACGAGTCTGCAGTGCTACCGTTAATTAATTAATATTATTTCATTATTAAGAGTTTATATTTCATACTTCCGCAAGGCTTGTTTTTGTCGTATAATTAGACTTTTATTAACTGTCCATTCTTTGGTTTAAATCTTGGGTTATCGTTACTTGGTATTTATAATATTATTTAAGTAATTATCGATATATGTATTTTAGTAAATGGGTTTTAAAACCAAAAAAGTAATATTTACTAATGTACAGTTGATATGGTAAGAATGCGGTTCCTAGATACCGTTGTCTCTTTGCGAACTTGAATCTTTCATTGCCCCAAATCGCCTGGAGGCGAGTTCTAGTCTTCTGCTTGAGTGCGCATTTACAAAGAAAATCACTGCAGTTCTATTTGAGCGTATGTTTGCTACTAAATTTCTGAATGTCTTTTTCGTTAGCTTAACTTACAGGTCAGTGCTTCAGAAGCTAGAAAGAGCCATACTTTGTGTTTAACGTATTTCATTGGCTGTGCTATCTTTCTAGAAGTAAGGTGTGTTTTGTGCCTTGCCCAACACAATTTATAACTTGTGTTGGGCAAGGCCGTGGTCTAGGCAACACGGAGTTTTCCTCCGTGGCATCCCAACAATTACTCCATTCACACACAGAAGAAGGCAATGGCAAACCACTTCTGGATCATCTGCCAAGAACGTATATGAACAGGTCCCAGTCCGAGAAAAGGATGGAAGGATCCTGTTCATATGGACCTGTTGTCAGACAGAACACTAAATAATAATAAGATGAGGTGGTCTAGCTGTTAGAACGCTGGCCTTGTAATCCTGGGGGTCTCGGGTTCGATTCCCGGCGGTGCCCGAATTTATAACTTGTGTTGGGCAAGGCCGTGGTCTAGGCAACACGGAGTTTTCCTCAGTGGCATCCCAACAATTACTCCATTCACACACAGAAGAAGGCAATGGCAAACCACTTCTGGATCATCTGCCAAGAACGTATATGAACAGGTCCCAGTCCGAGAAAAGGATGGAAGGATCCTGTTCATATAGACCTGTCGTCAGACAGAACACTAAATAAAAAAATATCTACTTAAGTTTAAAATCGTCTAATGTTACAGAAATCTACAGCAATACTAAGGTAATGATAAAATTCACTTATGGTAAAATAGGTGGTATTCATTGCAGATGCCTCGTTATTTAAAAACATTTTTTTTTTTTTTAACTTTTACGTTTTTATTTTTAAAATTAATTCTGTAGTTATGGGCATTAAAGTTTTGTTCATGACGTAAGGACTAATATGTTAATAAATTTCTTAACACTGCGCAGTATATAATGCAATATAAGAAGTAATCGCTTAATTCTGCAAATACCAAGTTCATAAAATAAAATTATTAGAAAATTAAATTCGAGAACTAAACGAATGAACGTAAAACATCGAGTAGGATGGGATGGATGGTAATAAAGTTTGAGGGATAATAAACTAAGAAGAACGAGGCAGTGACATCTTCAAAGGCTTAAATCAGTAATATCCTAAACAGACTTAAAGAAACACCATGAAATAGCTTATCCAGGATATAACATAATCCGGTCTACATTCAAACTGATTACCATCCGGATAATAGTCTAGCTTGGAAGGCTGTTGAACGTGAAGATCACTTTACTTGTTACGAGTGATGAACGGTGAAGTATCTTTATATTGTTTAAGAGCGTCCATTCAGCTGCAGAGGTTATGTCGAAAGAATATATCCTAAACGGTGAATGGAAAATCAATTTGGAATGATGACATCATGTGATCTGAGAGTTCTGTTTGAGAGAGAGTAAAGACAAGACGGCGGTAGTCAACCACAAAGAGTCTCAGTCAGTACAGTCAAAGCCATAACGTTTTAGCTCCCGAATACGAGTCTTGAGATGTTATAGCTAAATAATTCTGTGCAACGGAAGATGTCTTTCGTCAGTGATGAATCGGTGGTCTCTCATAAAAAACTGTATTCTGGTATTTATTTTATAGGAATAATTTCATTTGGGTTTTCCTGTGGTGCCACACAGAAACTGAGGCTAATTGTGCCACATTCGACGCTAGTGTATCCAGGGGTATCCTTGAAAACGTCATATTATTTCTAATAGCAGTTACAGCGTTTCAGAGTTGTAGCATCCGGAATCATTTTGACTCATTAAATGTGTTTATATCTCGCTGATTACAATCTTAAAACGTCCCTGTTGTTATGAAGTTTAACGGAGCCACACAATTACAGTATTTCCTTGGCCGTGTTGCGACTACCGTCACTTTTTAAATCGAAACTCGCCTCGCAGAACTTTCCCAGTGACTGGAGTAATCATATTTACTATGAAAGATAAAAGCCGTGAATTTTGTTGATGGAGATTTGGACAGGGTAAATACAAAGTAAGCCGATCAGAGGCCGCGCCGTCTGACCGTGGGTTTTGATCGATCAAACTCAGTGACCGTGGTTTCGAATCCCTCTCAAGACGTGGATATTTCTCAGCGTCTTTCTGTGTTGAGCTGACGACTCGTCTAAGGAGTTCTACCAAACGATTAAAGAGTTAAAAAACCTATGTGTGAAGAGGACAAGGTCCTTTATGGACTGCAGAGCTATGAAAATAGAAGCATAATTCAGAAGTGTATAATTTTGTACAGAGTTAAGAACACCTCAAGCTGATCCCATGACATTTATTTATTTTTAATTCCTAACCGTCCTAAACAACAAGTTATAACAGCGGTTCAGTAACGGTAAATAGAAACGCTCTCTTAATCGAGACATTTGAAATATTTCTCAGTGAGCTGCATTCTGTCAGAAAATCTTCCTTCCAGATCCTTACCGCTTTATAAAAATTGAGGGCATTGTCTCAGAATTCTACTGCGTTCAAATAACAATTATTCTATTCTAGATTAAAATGCCATGTAGTATTATTGTTAGCTGTCATTCATAAGTATCGAACGTCGCGGTCGAGTGGTTAGCACCCCTGCTTCGTATTAGGGGAGGTCCCGGGTTTCATATTTCTGTCCGGATACAGAATATCCTGACTGGGGTTCTTAGTGGTTTTTCCTCAGTCCTTTAAGACAAATGCCGGGATATTACCTTAAATTAGGCCACGCCCACTTCCTTCCAAACCCTTCCCAATTCACTATCATTTTCTCATTCGGCACCATATAGTCTGCGCTGAGCTACTGAAAAAGCCACAGCAATGATAAGCAAGAATATGTTTCCGTCCGTTCTACCCTGAAGACGAAAGCGGTAAGTTGCACTAAAACGCTGAGAAGTACTTAAAGCTGAAATCGCGTCGAACCCAGAATACACAGTAACAATATGAACTAGCTGTCTTAAGTGAGTCCTTCCGTGGTTTTCCTCTCTCTATACGAGAATGTCGAGTTTGCTAATTTAAATAGGCCTCATCGCTGTCTTACCGTGTCCTCCCTACTTTTAAATAAACTGTGAAGCAGTGTACACGTATTTTGGTTTGGAAAAACACAAAACCTTTCTTGAATTTTAATTTTAGTCCAGTAAAAATGTGGAAGAGAGCTTTGTCCAGTGGTGATTACTACAGTTTTTAAGGTACGCGTTTAGTTAGTTAATATTTCAGTGGCTGTTAACTTTGATAGACGCTAGGAGTGTTAAAAAACACTACAATGACACACGTTCATGACATGAGACAGAAACAATCCACGACGGTATTTCCAGAGCCATGGACCGATCGAAGGTTTGGAAACTGCAGTAAGTTGAATATATAACAAGTTTGGAAAATGCATTCCATACCAGAATATACATAATTTGCTCATGCGTTCTTTGCTACGTGCATTTAGAAGTATTAAATTCATATTGGCCATCAGATCAATGTTCATCTCACGAATTTTCTCATCTGTCATTTTATCATAACTGCCCGCAGGATATTCAAAAGTACGATTTTGGGGTCGTCAATTTTTATTCAAATAGACTGGACACACGGAAGGACAAACACGATAGTCCACAACGCATTTTAGCTGTGCACTTTATGCAAATACGCATAACCTAATCCTTTCATTATACATGGATAGTATGCACATAACACACAGTTTTATTCTTTGGCATGGGATTAGACGAATCGGTGGGAAACCTTCTTCAGGAGAAGTAAAATTTGATACAGAAAACATTAAATTAGAAAATAAAAATTAATTTATTTTGCCTGTAATAAGTAAATGTGTGCTAAAATTTAAGAAAAAGGAATATAATTTAAAACAAACTAGGAAATGTTCACGTTGCATAAAAATTCTCATCGTTTAGCCAGAATTTAAAACTTGACTTTCGTGGGTGTCTGTGAAATTTACAGCAATATTTTCTAATTTTGAAGAGATATAAAATGTTGAAATTTCTTACGTATTTTCGTCTTCCTAGCCACGTGGCTCAACAAATACCAAATTGCTCACTCAAAGTTTGCGTCTTCTTAGGGACATAATTTTTCTGCTTTGTTAAATGTACAACACATCGAATCTCCTGTTAAACAAAAATCTTCCCCCTTAATAATATCTGTGTTCTAATGTGTTCCAAATTTTAGAAAATAATTTTTTTTTGGAATACGTCTACAAAATCTGATATCAGTGTAAATTGAAAGTTAAATTGAACACATAGAAAATCTGAATTTGCCTGACACAACGAGTGAGGACCGCTTTAAGGTAACTTTGGACCTTGTGCTCTGGCCCTGATCTTGTGCCCCCACTTTCATTACATTTACTATTCATCTTTTGTTGCGAATTACACGTTTCACTCCGTATTCGTCCTTTTTCCCATTTGCTGATTACTCTCTTGACGTCTACACGAAACTATTTAGAAGTCTGCATGACAGACGTTACAGTGACATGTCGTAATTATTGGAAACTTGCCGTACCATAGTCTAAGTAGTCCGCAAATGTAAACTATTCTTGAGATACGAAACCCATCACATAATTTCACAGATGAAACATTCGTACCTTCAGACAAACAAGACCTTGTATTTATAATTAATTTTCTGGATTTTTGTAAAATATCTACGCAAATTCTCCACCTTTTATTAGGCCAGAATTTTCGTTGTCATATTCATAAGAGCTCAGCCTCCAATCTCAGCCAAATGAATCCAGCCACGGGCTGGACGGCCGGGGTTCGATCCCCGACGGGGGCAGAGGATTTTTCCTCTAGCCTCTGCGTCCAGACCGGCTCTGGGGCCCACCCAGCCTCCTCTACAATGGGTACCGGGGTCCTTTCCCGGGGGTAAAGCCGGCCTGGGCGTGATGCTGACCACTCACCCCCATCTAGTGCCGAGGTCAAGGAAGAGAGGAGCTATACCTCCACTCACCCCAAACGCCTACATGGCGTATACTGGGACAAACTTTACTTTACTTTACTTAATAGTTCCTTGTGGCCTCTTACCTTCATGCTTTCCAACAAACAATCTAAACGAAAGTTTAAGTTCTTCAAGAATTCTGTACGTCACTCTGGAGTAGTCCGAAATGACTGTTTTTGCAAGTGCTTTTGAAATTACACGCTCTGTACAAAAGTGTACTCAGGCCACACGTAACACATCAGCAGACAACTCGAGGCCCTACTGTCCAATATCCCAAATGTTGTATAAATTAATACAGAGCTTCGGTACAATTATATTAACAGAGGTAACTTTTCTCAGTGTAACCGTTGTCAACCATAAATCCGCGAATCCGTACGTCTGCGGTGAGAAGACGGCGAGTAATTGTCTGAGCTATGGCACGACCATGTTTCACACCCATAAAAAACGGAAAAAAACAGAAGTCTCACTTTCCTTAAATGTGATGGAGCTGTGAAATATACGTGTCAGAACTCGTGTCTGGAAGGTCGATTAACGGGGTCATGTTGTCTGTAGGAAAGCTCTAATTTTGCTAACTGTGTCCATGCGAAGACCACAGCGGGAGCTCCTGGTAATTTGATACTATTTCGTAAGCATCCACGCTCAGCAGTTAGGCTCCATATTGATGTGTGACATTTCCTTCCCTGTTACAAATTAAACATGTGGCTCTGTCATAACAAGAACTTTCTTGGTTAGATTAACTGCCTATTAACTCATCGTAAATTGTACAGAAGGATGTTTTTTTTAGCTGGATACAGAAAGTTTTCGCACATCTACTATATACTGAGGTAGGCTAAACAATCAGTCACTATATATGCATGTATGTATGTACCAAAATGTATAATACTCAAAATGGAAAAGAGCTATAAAGCTTTTGAGGGTTTCTAATTAGCATAATCGCACACAAAATTCTCCACGTTTGACAAAACTGGAGTTCACACTAGAGGACTCGTATGTAACATTTTTCTTCTCTCATGTCTGATTTTTTCTGTTCCGAATTGCTTATGAGTTCATGAAGCCTTTCGACACGAAGTAGTATTTTTGAATAAGAAGAAAGTCCACTGCATGATATGTGCCGCTACGAGAGAACATAAAATCAGTTGAAATCGATAGTAAGACGTCTGTGAATCGAATTCGACGCTGCACACTTAACGCCACCAAGCCATCTTCGCCTTGAAGAAATTAAGTCATCCTTTACTAAAATTATTAGAATACACAACGTTGACTTGTTTATTGAGTTTTTGCCAGTTATGTTACTTCATATTAATAAATAGCGACAACATTATACCGAGGAAATCATTAATTTTATTACTGTTGAAACCTATCGATATATCGCGTTATTT
Organism: Zootermopsis nevadensis; assembly: GCF_977971745.1. Taxonomy (NCBI): domain Eukaryota; kingdom Metazoa; phylum Arthropoda; class Insecta; order Blattodea; family Termopsidae; genus Zootermopsis; species Zootermopsis nevadensis. Next base: position 986,459 of record NW_028259177.1, read on the forward strand.
TCAATACCATAGATTTTACTTATTCATTGAAATGTAATGCAGGGACTTGGACATATTCGAGACGAAATTTATTACACTTAATTACACCCTAAAATAATCTAACTTACTTGATTTATCTAAATTATTACTGCAAATATACTAATGTATTTAATAGCAATTTATCTTTGTGAATGGGCGTCCTCTGCACTCATGTATTTTATATTTCCTTTGTTGTTACATTTATATATTTATTACTTTGTTCGTGTGTTCGTCTCTGTTCTGTATCTGTAATTGGCCTTCTGGCTGTTGATATATCACACTAATAATAAAGAATTGAATTGAGTTATTATTATGGGCGTCAAACCCTAGGGCTCCGCTGCCATATTATTAGTTAATTAGATCTGTTGTCTATACCACGTTATCATGTACCTTTTACTACATATTTAGTGATGTAAGCGATTCTATTAAGCATTCATTACATTAAGCGGATAAAGCGATTTGTATAGAAGAAGCTTACTTGAGAAATAGACGGGAGCCGAGTCGAAGGAAGTTTTATAGACTTTTAAGGTACAGAGGGCAGTGTCCGTACTTTCCAAGGTTAACTTCTATCCACAAGGAAAAGAATATTCCAATTTCGATTTACGTCTAATTATTTCTGAATAATTCAATGCAGAAGGATTCTTCTTTAGAAGCTATCAGTCGCACAGTTGATCAGTACATTCTCAGCATTTAATGAAACCAAATGTTTATTACTATGCTCACAAGTGCCTGTCACTGATTTGTATTTTGAATTAGATTAATATACTCCACAAATTCACGCACTATTTAAAAGCTTTGGTGTTTTAAGCAAAGCTTCACGTCTTGTCCATCTCGTACTTCATTCGTTCAGAGCCAGTAAAGTTTTGTTAAGAGTAGGCTATGTATCTCTAAGTTTCTCATTAAGGAATTTTTCCCCATTCGACTGTAATTTCTGTCTATTAGATCCAAATATTCTCCACAGCACAATGTTCTCAAACATTCTTTATGAACGATTTTATCTACGAAATATGCTATATTAAAAGAAAAGTGTTCCTGCAAGGAAAGGCGAAGTTAATGAACATATAATCACAAAATTTTGACTGAAGAAGACCTTGAATTTTATATTCGAGGAACCTGTGTGACATCACGCGATTCTCAGCTGTATAAAACCTTAATAGTTACTGATAACAAATGATTATAGAAATTCTCTGCAAAATCCTGACAAACGTTCGCACGAAAGAGATATAGTCGTGAATGGAAATACTCGGTAAGCAAAACGATAGCTTAATATGAGGTATTATCTACTGTTGGAAAATTTATCCGGAAATACTTACGATTGTAAGAGAAAAATGCCAGTGATATTGGTAATGACATTAGCGAAAGGAATTAGAACAGTTTACGTACGACATGGCCCCTAGAGATTTTTGACAAAGATTGATTCATTATACCCCATTTACATTGGGAATTATTTGTTGTCTGAAGCACATTTGATATTTAAGAAATTTCAGGAGTTCTTTATACTACCGTTTTGAAGCGACTGTTTAGCATTAGAGCGTCCTGCATTGATACAAAAATCTTAGAAAACTGATTATTTATAACAATCACAGTGAAGTTTTAGTGTTGTGCTCAAATTTGGGTTCTCACTGAGAGTCTGAAGATGACTGTCTTGTGGGATGTTGCAATACGTAAAGTGGGAGATGCTAATCGACGTTACAGAGAAGCATACAGCGTCAATCAGCTGGAGTATCTTGCAAGAGATGTATAGGAAGTTTCTCGTTGTATGTTGCTCTCATCATTCAACATTAACATTATATTTTATCTACAAAACACTTTATTTTGTTATAATATGTGGATATTTCTTTGTAAATCACATCCGTTAACTTTCCTTGATAGCAACGCCCTAGACTGTCCTGTAAAATTTAAGAAATCTTGTAAATTTTCCAAAACGATTAATCTGTTACATTTCTAATTAATATTATTTTTGTTAATCAATCTCTATGTCTATTTGCTAGACATACATTTATTTAAGTAGGGTTTTAGGTTTTCATGGCAGTGAGTTTGAAGATGGCTGTCTTCAGGGTTTTAGCTTTACTCATCGCCCTGATGATGGAGGCAGCAAGAGCCTCTGAAACGTCGGTAAACTTCTACCAGCCTACGCGGCGTAACAATCCAGAAGATATATTTATTTGCTTGAAAATATTGAACTTCATATAACTCCAGACGACAATAAGTTCACGAAAATTCAGTTGTTTTTCTTTTTAAACGTTAAATTAAACAACTTAATACTTTCATTTCAAAGTAATTCCTAACAGAAAATAAATATATATCTAGTACATTATATTTTATTTATATATTTATTGGTAACCTGTATGAAACTGCTGAAGATATTCCTCATTTGTTTGTAAGCCAAAAGTTAGCCTTCTCTACATTCGGCTATTGGATCTTGTCAATTGAATTCATCCGCATTGTAATACCATATTGATCGATGATAAATTTTTTATTCCCACGTCTATTTCTAGATCAGCGGTTTAATACATCCACTAGAAATTCTGCGACTCAATTTGTCACACGCATTTCTGTTCTAATTTCCCATGGCAATACATATTTTGTTCGTCTAATTACTTTGATTTAATTACTCCAATAAAATTACGTGCATTGCACAGATTATGACATTAGTCATTACCGGTATGCAATTTTCTTCGTTAAATTGTTAATTACTCTCTGTTATGTTCAAATGTAATCCGTACAGATAAACTGTGAAGACAACTTCAATCTATGTTCTATCTTTGTCAATGCTTACAAGTAGAACTTAATTGACTGATAAATCTTTAAGGTCCGTTTTTATAATATACTCAGGTTCATTTAGGTCACTTATTAAATTTATTCAACATACGTTTGTATTTGCTTCACTATATTCTATGCGTGCTACATGCAGTGCCAATATAAAACTTCCTAATTTATTCATAATGCGAGGGATGCATGTATGATCTTGAATTTCCAAAAGAGCAGCAATACTATATTTAGCGGCTATAAACACTATAAAATATTTTGTTAACATTTGAAGGAAAAGCTAGTCTAAATAATGTTTTAAGTTCAGTCCGTACCACAAAGACAACACAACAGTTCATCGTTACAAATATCGTGTTCCTAATGCTGTTTAAAAATTCCAGTTTATACTGAGAAGCATACGATACTTGTAAATACAAACTGCAGTGTTACTCATAGTTAAAAAAAGAGGTATGTTATTACCACTGTACTTTAAAGATGTTTTTTTATAAAGCTGTTCTTGTTAGTTGAGTTAAATATTAATTACTGAAGTTGCTTTATGAAAACAAAATTTTATTCTACTTAGTGAGACACCGAACCTAAAACTCATCTCTTCTTTGTTTCCGAATGAACGGTTAGAGTAATTTATATTAATACAAAGTGAATAGAACTTTTATTTTAAAATTTTATGTTTCAGTTCTCTCTCATTAATGCACAACCAAATGGAATCAAAAGCAGCTATTTAATAGCATTTTAACACATTTAAAATGGACAATGTACCGACTTCCCTCAATTTTACATTAATTTTCCTGGTTTATAGGGTCTGAAAGAGTAATGGTCTTTTGCCTATCTTTTGAGATTAATAATTGCAAAATGGTTATTTCTTTAAGTTCCTTGGATGACTGCATTTGCGAGGTCACGGTTCATTTCAATCCTTATCAGCAGTGATATATCACGAGTAGACGTCTGATACAGAAATACGTACCTTGTTTACAGCTGAAACTTTACCGACACTCTACGCCTTTAGACAAATATTGGATCAGTCAGGTATTTATAAACGACGTTTAATAAAACTTGAAAGAGGCAAATATAAAGTTGTCCCATTGAGATAGATATTTGTTGAAAAGTGGAACTATAGCTCCAAGTATTCTTAACTGCGGCAGATGAACCAGGTAAATGTTAAGATTAAGGACCCATACATTTTACCACCAGGTAGAAAGTTCTTGGTACTCACTAATATGACTTGGGAGGACGCGTTAGCAAACAGAACGGGGAGTTCCTGTACTTGACGGAAGTCAAATCTGTCTTTCAATCCGTAGCCTAGTCACTTTACAGACTGAACTGTTCCGATATTTTACAATTTATTTTTTTTGATTCTGATTGTTTTAATATTTATTCTTATCCTTTTAATATCTGGATAAAATTGTAATAACTCTGAGTAATGTAGATGAAAGGTCAATAACAAAATTTAAATGGTCATTGGAAGGCCTGGAAAGTTGTTCTAGATTTAATAAGCGTCATGTCACGTTTATTTTTTTAATATCGGTTTGTCTGTCATATGCACAATTTATTGCAGGAAAAAGGAGTATATATAATCGTTCGAAATGCAACAAATAAGGCCTGTAGCTTTGAAATATCCCACAGATCGACACCATTAACCTTTCAACACTTTTCGTATCTTACCGCCCAGGCAGTTGAATCCCGAACTGCGAACGTGTGAAGGATTCTATGTTATTAGACGTTCTTTGTTCGTTTCTGTAACTCGAGAGAGTCAGGGTCTGTAGAACGACGTGAGGGGCAACACTGATCGCCCGTGACTATAAAATAAACGTCGAATTCACTGTCTGCGTTCTTACACGAGCGAGAAACTCCTTGAATAGGAATCTCGAAGCCAATCTGTGGTTCTGTGTAGTCTCTGTTGCCCGTAATCGATATGACCGTTCGACCAAAATAGCAAAACTCACGGTGTAAGAGGTCATTCCATGCTTTGACGTTCTGACATGTGAGAATCGCGTAGTAGCTTGCAAAGACCGGCTTTCAAACCTAGTCCTGGCTAAATCCAGACGCAACTAATTGGAATTCCAATGACCACAGACTTCATCAAGAGACAAAATTGTTATCGATGTAACAACCGCACTATTGGCCGGGGATAACTATCGGTTAGACTCGGGAATGAAAGACTATGGTTCGATTCCAGGCAGGGACAGATATTTTTATCCTGCTCACTGCGTCAGGACCGGCTCTGGGGTCACCCAGCTCCCCAGTCAATGGGTTCCGGTTCTCCGGTATTAAGACGGTCGGAACGTGAAGCTTACTACTTACTTCCGTTTAAGAATGCGTGGAGCTTTATCTCCACTCTATCGTTTATCTATATGAAGTGGTGCTTAATTAAGAAAAGTGATAGCATTTATTCATTAACCTAATAACTTTAACATCATGGAGCAGAATCTTTATTCTGAAGCTAATAGTAATCTGAGCTAAACAAGAAATTATCCGTCTTTTATGGAACCCAAGTTTCGTTACCGAGATGATAAAGAGTTGAGCCAGATCAATCTAATCATCACTCGCTCAAACCCTATTTTCGTAACACCCGTTTGAATACTATCATTTTAATTTTTTTCTAATGCGTTCCGAGTGATCTCCTCCCTTCAGGATTTAGAACAAAACACTTTAGAGAATTTCCCATCTTTTCCAAGAGCCCCTTCATACTCCACGCCACTCACTCTCTTTGGTTTGACCACCTTAATAATATTTGGTGAAGAAGAATATTGTGGAACTCATGATTTTCTTCAGAGTGCTGTCACTTTATTCGTCTTTAATAAAAATATTATCCTAACAACCTTGTTTTAAACACACTTAACCTGTAATCTTTTTCTGACGTCATATGCCAGGCTTTACACCGATAAAATTCATGAGGCAAAAGCGATATTTTACGATATTTCAGTCTTTACGTTCTTAGACAGCAGACAAGAATACAAAAGATTATGAACGGCATAGTACCGTTTAAATTTAATCCGCTCTAACATTTCTCATGAATGCAATGTTAATTTGTTAACGTCGTCCCCACTTATTTAAACTTTTCCCCAATTAGAATTTTTAGCTACATCTATTTAAAGATTTTATCTTGCAGTCTCTTATGAACGTATGCAATTTCTCCTCGTATACTTCTAGAACAGATTCGTTACTTACATCTAATAGAGTTTCTGTGTTTTCCTGGACGAAATTTTTGTTTTCGTCCAATAATTTAACATTTATGGACTAAAATTTACTGTGTCCCAATCCTCTTTTCTTTTGGAACATACCAAAATTCAAGTTGAAAAGAAATTGTGATAAAGTATCTTCAGTTTCTGTTTATTATGAAAATGAAATACACCAGATAAATATATCCCTATGCTGACTTTATATATATATTTCATCCAAGCACTTCACTGAATACTTATCTTAATCTCTCCATTAAATTTAACAATGTTTTAAAAAACCATAAATATAAAAAAATAATTCATTACATGCTACATGCATTCTATAACAGAATTATGTATTTAAATCGTTATAATATTTAAATTAGCATTTCTGTTTTAAGTACTGTATAACAACAGAACGCTGCATTTTCAGGCCTCTCGTAAACATTTTATAAGCAGATGCTAACGTCATTAGCAACATTTGGCCGGAGGCAGATTGGTAATGGTGACTCAGTACGTAGGTATAATGTAATATTTGCATGTCCCGTATGTGCGTTCCTTTATTTTTGTGTCAGGACGACTGTCGAAATCAAACAAAATTAAAACAAAGTAGGTTTCCTGTAACATTAATTCTCTAATTATCGCGATGCGTGGATTACTGGAATTAAAAGGGAAACGACCGCTTTTCAATAATTTTAAATTTTTAAAATAGCTGAAAAAAAGGCAGGATTCGATTGAGAAACAAAATGTTTCCAGTTATTATATTCTTTGTAAAATAATCTATTAAGCAATAAAGTAACTACAATTCCATCTCTATAATACAGGCTAACAGTGTTTGAAGTTGCTTTCACCACGCCAACCAATATTTTGCTTCTAAATCTAGGATTCAGAGGCTATATTGTACAAAAAGACAGAAATCAAATTTATAGATTGAGGGAACAGAAAATTTCTCTTAGTTTATCTAACGAGACATTTCTACTGATACAGATTTCATAAAATCTAATGTAAATATGATTATGTATGTTGAACTTGGAAATAGTTGGTAGAAGGCTGTCTATTAAGGAACATTGCTGGGTACTGTGCCAATGTTTTTTTTGGGAAGGATTAAGGAAAACATCTAAACGTATTATCGAAAATAGTTTAACCTTCCGAATAGGAGCCACTCAACTCCGCAGGGTTAAATGTGTTTAAAATAACCAATTTTGGAATAAAAGTACATAATTTTTTTGTTATTAATCACTATTTCTGCTTTGCTACAACGATATGCGGCATTTGCATAAATCTTGCATATTTTTCCCAGTTAGAGAGAGAAATAAAGCAGGCGGTTTTTCATACGTTTAGGCCAGAATATTAACTCATAAAATAATAATTAGCTGTAAAAATGTAACAAAACAGATTATTCAATTAATAATTACTTCGTTACTAAATACGAAAGCATTAAGTTTCATGATTTTAACGCTTCTATAGAAATGTCAAATCAGTTAAATACACTACAGTTTAGTGTTAGAATACGAGATATGTTATTGTAAAATTGTGTGAACTTTTCATCAAGTACGGGCCCTGTGATTTTCTTTCGTATATAACTGAGTTGAAAATTATAGACGTAGCTCGTATGTGATCCTTTTTATTTCAGGAGTTGAAGTTACTACTAAATAAACTCTTCAGATTATAGAATTTTCAGTCATCTGAGTCATGACCTGAATATTATATCTTATATATATATTTGTCTTTACTAATGGAAAATGTCGCAACGCAGATATGGTGTTACTGCAGTATATTCCTTCAGCTGGCCTCTTGTATGTTATACCTAAATGCAGAATCTTCTGTCATGAACAGACGAGACATGGGAATGCTAGGCATGAATAACAATCCACTGCAGGTATGAAGTGGGCAACATTGCGTGTAAACCTGTCAGTTTGTGTTTTGCCAACTTCTACTGGTAGATCAGATAGCTTGCCGTATATTATTCTCAACAGACTCACAGTCTCCTGTTCATATTGGCATAACATGCACCCGGAATGTAGCCTTCGATCAATCAAACAAATGAAAGACGAAACATTTGGCTTTACCCATCACCAATATTTTACGAAACTTCTTGTCAGACTATCCAAACCACATGACTGTTTACATCAGTGGTCACTGTTGAAGTTCAATAGCTATGCCTTAGTATATGAGGATATATAGGTTAGGTTAGGTTAGGTTAGGTTTGGTTAGATTAGATTAGGTTAGGTTAGGTTAGGTTAGGTTTGGTTTGGTTTGGTTAGATTAGATTAGGTTAGGTTAGGTTAGGTTTTAGGTTAGGTTTTAGGTTAGGTTTTAGGTTAGGTTTTAGGTTAGGTTTTAGGTTAGGTTTTAGGTTAGGTTTTAGGTTAGGTTTTAGGTTAGGTTTTAGGTTAGGTTTTAGGTTAGGTTTTAGGTTAGGTTTTAGGTTAGGTTTTAGGTTAGGTTTTAGGTTAGGTTTTAGGTTAGGTTTTAGGTTAGGTTTTAGGTTAGTTTTAGGTTAGTTTTAGGTTAGGTTTTAGGTTAGGTTTTAGGTTAGGTTTTAGGTTAGGTTTTAGGTTAGGTTTTAGGTTAGGTTTTAGGTTAGGTTTTAGGTTAGGTTTTAGGTTATGTTAGGTTAAGTTAGGTTTGGTTAGATTAGATTAGGTTAGGTTAGGTTAGATTAGGTTAGGTTAGGTGTATATGTTTTGACGTCACTCGAATGATCTTGATTGTACAACCATGTATGGGTGTCTTCTTAACATCAGAAGTTCTACATCGACCACAGTCGCTGCACCAGTCCTTATTGAAAAACGTATGTTCGAGAAGTAATAACAGTTCTATAATCGCACAACCGTTTACGTCAAGAAATCTTTATCACATCCTTGATCGTAATAAAGAACGAAGTTCATCTAAATATGACATTTAAAATTTTATTTCATGTCTGAAGACGGGGTTAGAAGAAGTAATCTAAAAATATACAGAATTCCAAGGACGTTCTGTCCGTCGCTTTAATTAATATTATTTATTTATTTCTACGTCACGTCCAACGCCTGGCCTGCTGGGGATTCAATACCCACTCACTTTCGTGAGCATTCTCAAGTTGGACAGTGAAAAAAGGGGCTTCAGGTTGGCTCCAAAGCCATGGGACGGAGATTATTAAAAAAATACCAGGGTCCCTACCGGAAGTACCCCACATACCTAGGGCTGGCAGTAATTAAGGAGGATAACCCCGATTGCATAATGGTAGACCTAGTCCGTTAATATTAAAAAGGTTATTGATTTGATCGCAATAATGCGATGAGGATGATTCTCTACCCAGTCATTTCCCGGTCAAAGTGATTTAAGGGGTTACAAGGCTCGATTCCACAGATCACGAGCGTGTGTATTAAAGAGGGAAGGACGATCTCTGCAGGATCGATCTCAAAGCCCCAGGAAATACACTAGCAACCAAAATGTGTCCTTTTAACTTTGTGAATGACTGGACAACGCGTTGAGTGAGTTAGCTTATTAAATTAATATTCAGGTTCTCCGGACTTCGGTTGTGCCTATTGAAAAAAAAACCCAGTTATATTCGCACATGGTGTGACGTCAGAATTCTTTGAGATTGGTGATCTTTGCCTGGGTGCCTGTGGTATTTGTCCTGATGTTGTGCTCCATGATTCCAGCATCACTGATGCCACATCTGACGCGTGTGGCATCTAATAGTTAAAATGGAGACGTAGGTAGAAGCGGGAGTGTTTTGTGTGGCCGGTATCAGATGGAAGCACGATATTTTCATGTGAAATACGCGATGGTAGGCAAAATGAACGTGTCTATAAAGCGTCCTTCTATATCGTTAAAGCTTATAGCCATGGTCGCGGTTTTGGTAGTGCATTATGAGAAGCGTCGTATCAATTAATATTTCTTTTTATTGGTAATGCAACAAATTGATTGCGAATAAAGTTCTCTGGAACCTGTGTCTATCCATGAACTGCCGGCGCTCTAGTGTGTACACGGCCTTCGTAATACGAATGTATTGTGGTCGCGCCGCCGTGAAAGCTCCATGAAGAACGAAACTTGGTGGTATAGGGCTTATCAAGCCTATATAACCGATAATATTTTAGGTTTTTAAAATTTGTAATCTATCCCGTTTATTATTATAAAACGGTAATAATAATTTCGTCATCATTGATTTGTTTAAATTGTTTCAGGACTTCAGTGAAAAGTTCTTTTCCACCTTGTTATGTTCACATGACTTAACCGCGCACAGCCGTTTTTAATTAAGTTTTTAAGTTTTTTTCATTTACGTTAGGGGCTTTCACAATTTTACCTAAAGAACATCCATTTTATTATTATACTCTGTTGATCTGTAGGAATTAAAGCGTAATTCTATAATACGTAAATACCTTTAGGCCCTCTTTGAACAGATAAATGTAGACGAAGAAGGATTTGTGCACATGGAAAGCAAGACGTAAGAGACATAAATAATCGTGGACATAATTAAGAAAAATGGAGTTTCTCTTCACAAGTTGACAACTCTTCTTTTCGCTACCGAGATTTAAATACACAAGATAAATGCCAGCATGTATCCCATATATATATATATATATATATATATATATATATATTGTTTGGTTATTGACATTTTCTGCTGTTATATATTGTATTTGTAAATTACGTAATAATCTAAAACATTATAGTTTGTTTTTTGGATTCATGTTATCTATTATTACCCATTCATATGGAAGTATATAAACAAACATCCGATGGATCACTGCGTGACCAATTTATACTGAATTTTAAATTAGATTTTGAGAATATGAATCGATAATTTTGTTAAACATAAGAAATTGCGAGTTAATTCGTTTTTATTTTATATATAAAATGCTTCGTATCTAACAAGTGGACTAAATGTTGGGAGTAGAAAGAAACCAGACTCAGGGTGAACTACGGAGTTTTACGGCTATAAATCCGGCAAAACCCCCGGGAGATAGAAAAAACCCGGTGAAACGTACATCGCTAAATAAAAGATGTGTTTTTGGGAATCAACCCTCATAAAATTGATTTTTCCTGGTGCTATCTTTTTATTTCGCGGAAGTTCACGTTAATAGTTGCCATGAACGGATATTTGATATGGTCAGCCAGTGGTGAATATTGATATTCAAGGAAAATAGTGCGGAAATACAGTACCATTACAACCGTCCAAAAATCCCACTCATATGCTAAGGTATTTTAATGTTAATGATAATAATAATAATAATACTGTGCAACAGCTTTTCAATACATCCGCCTTTTTATAAAATCTGATAAGGTCAAAGGTCAGCCCCTCCTTTCTACCCCCTCCACACCGACACACAGAGAAAATGATGACACAATAAGAAGTCTTTCGTTTTGAAACGCTGATGGACGTTTAAATATGCAGATATACCCTGAACCGCGAATATTTAAAACAATTTGTCATCTTTGATTCCCTGGAATCTAAACCATTCTCAGTGACCTTGTTCAAAATTTGTTTTTTACTCTCTTACTTAAAATTCAGTTTGTAAACAACAGAGGCGTAGAAATAATCAAAAATGATCTTCTACTTTACATAAATGTCCATAATTACTATCGCAGATTTTAATTTAACTTAACAAATATAATTGTGGGGTTGCAGTGAAATACCAATCCTTCCAAAATAAAATTATATTAGAAATTACAGACATGGCCTGCCTTCATTAAAATTACGAATTTGAATTTTGTTTGACTTTGGAAATGTTTCAGAGCTCCTCAAAAGAGACAATTTTATCTAATACGTCCCGGTCGTGACCCAATAATATCAGGGTTTCATTTTATTATATCTTCAGAACCCAAAGAACACAGCAAACAGTAGAAATTTGTGATTGGTTCCTACTGTATTCAGTGTCACCCAAAGTCGTCTGTCAACACCGCAGTTGCCCATTCACGACAGTTCAATTTCCTCTAGAAGAATTTTACGTTAACTCACTTACTGTACGTAGCCGAGTCCTTCCTGAGTAGCCAACAGTCGCAGAGCCACTCAAGATAATCCGAAAATTTTATGGAACCCAAAGGTTCATTACCGTGTTCAAAAGAACCCGCCACTGGGCTAGATAAATCCAGTCCATACCACTCCACTGATATTTTATATCACTTATCAATGTTAATATTTCAATGTAGTACAGACAAGTCTCTTTGGAACTGGGCCTTCAACATTTCCTTTGCTTATATCACAGGTAATATATGAATAAAATGGTGCAGCTGTGGGAGGATGACACAGATATCCGAAAAATGTGGACTGAAACTTCATACGTCCTGCGAACCCCTGTATCCGCGTCCTGAAACCGGACACTAACTACCTGAAGAAAAATGCGATTACGCGTGGACTTAGATTAGTTCGTAAAAGGCCAGGATTTCAAATAGGGATGTAATTACAATGTAAATGCGCCTTTTTCATTGAATAGAACGAAATAAAAGGATTACGGATCAGCATTTATCTTGTTATTGTTAAAAACCGCTTTAGTATATTTTAAAATTCACCCCTTAAAATATTCACTACTCGCTGACTCTACCCTGGTCTGAGGCTAAGAATATTGTGTGGATGTTTATCTCGACAACCACGTAACCTAGTACCAGGAATCCGAAATATTTTATCTCTACTTCAAACTCTCATTTTTAAAAAAAAACACCAACTCGATCATGTGAAGTAGATCCGTTTGATTGCATTTTGTTGTGATTGCAAATATGCAAATGTGAGTTTCAGGCGTGGACATGTCCTCTGAGGATATTCATCCAAATGATATTTGTAGGCAACACGCAAGACCTTCAGCAACACGAACTGTTTCGGTAAACGAGACAAGGGAAGACACGCGATCCAGCGCAATAAGAAACGTTCTACGAAAGGGTTGCTTACAAATTAACGTGGTATTTATTAATTCAGTAGCGTAGCTCCCGCGATGTTACTACCAGAAAATCAGACCAATGCTTAAATTTATTGTCAAATTTTCTGATCCGGAAGTTATCACAGGCATAATTATTCGATGATTATTATTGAATGTCATAATAAACCCAGTGTCATCTACTGCAATTAGTATAAAAAGTATTGAGATTTACCTTTTCCTTATCTATGCATATAAGTACAAGCTGGACCCTATTTCATTCTCAGATTTAATTTATAACAGATTTGTTAAATTAATTAATTAACTAATAAAGAAAAGTAATTAAACATTCAAGCTTTAGTTTTGTTTAAAAACATTATAGAATCTATAATGACGGAAGAGTATGTTTGAATAAGGACTTTTATTTACCATTTCTTAATAACAATTCTTAACGTAAATATATTAAAATTCTTCTTGAAGGAAAAATTGCACGTCTTTATGATAAAAATACATCTATTTTTCCTGTGTGCACCTGTACATTCAATTCTTTTGCAGAATCAACTTTTGAGCAAGCCACACATAAAAGAATACCTAGGAATCTATGGTTGTGGAATTTTGGTGTAGGATTCTGTATGTCCTCCCTGAAACAGACAATGCTTATCATTCCTATCTCACTCTATCACAATCAATTATTAAGGTATAGATCTTCGCCAGAATTTGAACACAGTATGGCTCTCTGCTTTTCTAAGCATCGTGTTTGTAATCTCCTCGCTGAATCGACTGATGTTGGTCTTACCGGGGAGTGATGCTAACAAATCACCCCCATCTAGTGCCGAGGTCAAGAATGAATAGGAGCTGTACCAACTCTCCCCCCAAGCGTCTACATGGCGTATACTGGGACAGTTTTACATGTTCTTACATTACTTACCTATATTTTTTCATCAAAATTAGATTTAAGGATGCAGGGACCATTTTCACCGAAACTTTAAATCAGAAGAGTTTTGGTTTGAGACATTTGTTCCTACATTCTCCTCACCCCTCCCGAAACAAGTAACGTTGGTCTTGGAGCCCTTCTCCTATCATAGGTAGTTTTAGAGCTACTGAAACGAATCTCACCGGGAATCAAACCCAAAGGAAATTTTAAGAGTTATGAAATGAGCTATAAGCAAATTTACATAAACTCACACACAACCACATTTGTAATCTTATTTATAGGATTGCATACACGAATACATGTTTTCGTTTCCCTTCTTACGAATCACAGTGGGTGAAACTAGAGATAACACTTCATAACAAATCTAAATAGAAATGTATAAATACTTTAACCTTCAGTTGTGAGTTATTCTTCATTGCAGAATAATTTCGTTTAATATACACAAATTCCCCGAAATAAAAAAAATGACATTTTAAATGTTAATAAGATATATGTTTCGTATTATATGCCTTATGTGACTTAAGAATATATCGATTTTTGTACGAAAAGCAGCATTTTATTCAAAAACAGATATACTCAAACGTGATTTTGTCGGCTAGTCAACGATTGGTGTAATTATACGCCTCCCACCGATACAATACTTTGCGACGAATTAACCTGTAAACAATACTTTGTTATATCTACATAAAATAAATTCAGGTTTACAAATAAATGCCTACACATTTTCAACATAAATGTTTTACGGTGATAGGCTTAACTATTTTTGTCTAATGTGCGAAGTTACTCTGTTAAAAAAGAATCACACCACAGTTTAACTAGACCTGGTTTTACTGATTGATAATTAAAGCACTTCAACGTTCTAGATGTTGATTTCTACATTAGCCGTCATAGGCTTACTAACTATACTAAATATATTCTGCATTTCAAACGAATATTCATATTATATGTGTTAATTCCAGGCTAAAATTATCTGTTAACTTTTATTTCATACCAAGTTGTACTACATTTACTGTACCAAAAATTTTCACACTGTGCAATCTCACAGATTTTAATAAATTCCCTATTATTAATGAACATAAAAGTTTATCATCATCATATAAGCCCGAACGGAACGTCGTGGACGAATGTTTGGTAGTTCTGCGTATTTAAGATACAGATTTTAAATAAAGCCACTGAGGGTTTCCCATACTTAAACCAGTCTACCGACTCAGGATCGTAAATTAAGTCACAACCGCTTTCTTCCACATATTTTCCAATTATTTAATAATGCTATCAATCGATGCTACATAGTCCTAAGTACTGACAGTGTTTTTAAATAAACAACCTTATAGCATATTGCGAGCCAGTTCAATTCTGCTAGCAACCAGTATTGCAGCTAATATTGGCTTTATTATTAAACCATCTATTCACCACTTTATAGGGTATTTACTTCTATGTACCCCAGACAAACCTTGCCCCTGAGGTACATTTTGTTTTTAATAAAATCGACTTAATTTAATTGTCATTACAAAGGTATTGATGTATTGTATACAAGTTGCGTTTATGCATTAATGTCCTCTACACTCATGTAACTTTTCTGCAATCTCTTTGTTGATACCTCTCTATATTTATCATTGTGTTTCTGTGTTCTTTCACTGTGCTCTGTCCATAATTGGCCCTCAGGATGTTGATGCAGAAAGGCAATAATATACGACTGAAATAAATTGAATTTCTATTATGCGTTGTACGTTTCAATCTACAAAGTCATCTCATTCCATGATTACAAACCAAATTCCTGCGTGTGTGTTCCACATTTATTTTGCACGTCCAAACGATATCATTCCTATTCAGTTAAACACTCTCTTGTTATTAGCCAAAGATCGCTGAGCGTACATTTACATTTGTTACATTAATGGTCGATGGCATGACAATTATAATGGCATTAATATGTCAGCAACGTGGTTGATGTTTTGCAATTTGTTATGCGTGAGTCTACGGACAGTTTACCTATTTAAATTGGAGTTTTGTAATCGACTGTTTCAATTGCTCAAATGATTAAAAAACAGTTAATTTAAAAGGATATGAAATGGAACTTTCGTATCTTAATATAAGGTACTACAACGGTATCTGATTTAAGAGACTAAGGAAAACTACGAAAAAATTCCGTAATTTTAGCTGGTATCCGAACCAAGATTTGAACCTAGTATATCCCATATAAGAAGCAAGAGTGCTGACTACTTACCAGAGGAGTTCAGCCTACATCCAAATAAACAAACAAAAACGCTTAGAGGTTACGCGTAAAACCACCCACAAATCCAACATTATAAAGAAACAAAATTCAGTAGCATGCACAAGGAAAAATAAGAAGATGGGGTAAGGACAACGTAGCCCGAGAATGCTTTTTAAACATACCACGGTTGTTTATTTACGAGGAAGCCTTGCAGGCTCCCAAACCTAATTAGAATTACGGCGAAGCTAGGACACACGAAATCCTGCAATTCAACACGCACACGGTCAAACAAGAAGGAATTCTCATTGCTCACGGGCTCCAGTGTTCAAGCGAAAAGTAATTCAGTACCGGATGTGCGGCCCACCCAGCGTGCTATACAAATGACACCTCCATCCAGCGCCGAGGTTAAAAACGGGTAGAAATATAGGCTTACTTCTACTCCACACTTTCGCATGGCTGATCCATGAATTAGTTCCTTTTGGGATGGTAATGGACCTTCTGGTAATAAAAATATCCGCCTATGTTATGAAACTCAAAGGTTCATTACTATATTCGCTAGGGACTGACATTTCGGCCCACCACAGATGGATGTAGTTAGCACTTTCAAATAATAATTTTAGGCGCCTTTGTATTCCTGAAGAGGAGATAAATAGTCATCATACATGTAAAACATAGAAAGCAGCTGAACAAATTTCTATGTAATCTGATATTGGAGTACCTAGTTGGAGCAATTTAGCCTACTAGTGGCATTTTTTTGATGTAAGATTATTACAATAGGTTATTCTGCACGAAAATAAATGTAAGATTTGAGGTTTCCACAGCGGCGAGTATGAAGATGTATGTACGTAGTATGGTCGATGTTTACCAACGTTTCAGGCGATACATCGCCCTGATGACGGAGGCAGTATGACCTCAGAAACGTTGGTTAACATCGACCAGACTACACAGCGCAACAACCCAGAAGACAGAAATCTTCATACTCTGATGACGGAGGCAGTAGGACCTCTGAAACGTTGGTTAACATCGACCAGACTACACAGCGCAACAACCCAGAAGACAGAAATCTTCATACTCTGATGACGGAGGCAGTATGACCTCTGAAACGTTGGTTAACATCGACCAGACTACACAGCGCAACAACCCAGAAGACAGAAATCTTCATACTCTGATGACGGAGGCAGTAGGACCTCTGAAACGTTGGTTAACATCGACCAGACTACACAGCGCAACAACCGAGAAGACAAAAATCTTCATACTCTGATGACGGAGGCAGTATGACCTCAGAAACGTTGATAAACATCTACCTGACTACACAGCGCAACAACCCAGAAGACAGAAATCTTTATACTAAGAATCGCCCTGATGATGGAGGCAGTATGACCTCTGAAACGTTGGTAAACATCGACCAGACTACACAGCGCAACAACCCAGAAGACAGATATCTTCATACTCTGATGATGGAGGCAGTATGACCTCTGAAACGTTGGTTAACATCGACCAGACTACGCAGCGCATCAACCCAGAAGACAGAAATCTTCATACTCTGATGACGGAGGCAGTATGACCTCCGAAACGTTGGTTAACATCGACCAGACTACACAGCGCAACAACCCAAAAGACAGAAATCTTCACGAAAATAAATGTTTCAGTTGTTTCAGCCGAATGTCTAAACCATAAAGAAATACAAATAATACATTTGTATCACTATAAATTCTTTCGTCACGATTACCAGGCTATGAGTGTTTTTTACAATAATTCACCTGACCATAGTTAATTCTTACCAATAGCTCTAGAATCGTCACGCTACGCTTACATTTCTTAAGTTGTTTTAAGATCAATTTCAATATTGTCTCCCTCTAGGTCTCAAGGTCTTCAGGTTTTAGAACAAAAATTGTCCATGTATTTCTCATCTTCTCCGTGTTGTGCCCCTCCCAAAAATATAATCTTCATCAATTCGATCTTTTTAATAATTAAGATACCATTTAAAAACAGGTCTCTCATGGGTAGTGAACAGGTGACATTGGAGCGGTTTGACAAATCCTTGCTTGGACCGATTTGATAAGACCAATAGCTGCAGACTAACCTAGTTCAAGTACTTAATTCCTGAGACAGTAGTGCAAGCTAGTTATCTAAGAAAGGGCTCTACCTTGGTTCCGAATAATCTCATTACGCTAAAAGCTTACTGAAGCGCTATTCTCACTAAAATGATCTCATTAAACGAACAATGGCTTATATAAAGACGCTGAATCAGTCGTACGGTTTATTTCAGTTTAAAAATATTTTTTGCAAACTGATATCTAATATAAACAACTATGAATTGACATGAAAACGAAAATATACAGTACAATTAAGCCTAATGGAAACACAGTTTGTTTTATGAATGGAGTACTAAAATTTGTGGCCAAATGTTTATCAATCCGGGTTCGTATTCATAAGATTCAAGGATGAAATCTTGACCAGCGGAATGTCCGTCCTATCTGATCGAGGGTTTTTATATTTTATAGTGTCCTTTGAGCAAATTTCGAGTTAGTAACTTAAATAAGATCACTTCCTTCCATATCCACCCCAATTTATTCGTAACGGACAGCCCTGTAATTTAAAGCTGTGTAGTCTGGACTACTGACAGAAATGTTAAATCCCTTCAAATTAATTCTGAATTAATCTTTTTTTTTTCCTGAAATTTCATCAGCTGAATGTCTCCGATATGAATCTCGGCAAAGACGGTACATTTTTTATAGTTTTTTTCAATTCTTCTTCTTCTGGAATTCAGCTTAAAATCAGCCACGACCGTTTTCTTATAAATGCTACCAAGTTCACGATTTCTCAAGTATTGTTTATTTTATGTCCAAAGCGTGGAATTTATGACGCATTTTTAGAAACAAAGGAACATCCGAACGCCCTAGTATCAGAGATGAAACTAGCAACGTCAGATAACTAAATATGAGAAATAGAAATTGGTTCAGAGCAACACGTTTTCTTATGAAGTTATTCTGACTAATATTCTCTGTGTGTTTGTCACTTTCGGAATTCTGGAAAATATTTTTAAATTCCCACGAAAGAGAACTGAACTCACCGTTTAAAACTGTATCGCTGTTTTTATTCCATCAGTGCAACTGAGAGAACGCTAAAATTAAGCAACAAACAAAAAAGATTTCGTGTATTTACATCCAGAAACTTCCAAGTTCGTGATTCCTTAAATTATCCAACGATTTTCTATGAAATCGATAATTATGCCGCGTGTAAGTAAACGAAGAAAGAATACATTTGTGCTGTGAACTTTAAAGAACTAGAAAGGAAAACGATCTAGACTTTCCTCCTGTATCAGGCCACCACTGTCATGTCAATATTCTTGTAGTTTTCCTCAGTCACCAAATTTCTACTAGGGTACCCGGCACAAAATCCTAGGAGACGGTCATCTTCAGGCAAATCTAACATCTCATTTCGTTGCAAGACCTGATATTGTAACATTATAACGGGGTAAATTTACGAGTCTTAAACTTCGAGGTATTAACTTCAGTGCCTTCAACCTCCTTCCTACAAGCATGGGGTCACGGGAATTCGAATCGAGTGCCAGGGGTGAGCGATTAACCCTCCTGTTTCATATTCGGGAGGTCAAATTTGCCCCATTTATCGTCCAAGGCACAAGTGACCTGGCTGGTGTTTCATCGCGTTATCCAGCAAAATGCTAGGACAAATATCTTAAAATAGGCCCTGAACGTATCCTCATAAGTGGAACAAATTTCAAATTTACGATTCTTAATAATCTTGACATTCAACGTTTTATAAGAAATTAAGTCAATAGCGTTTTACTGAATAATATAAAAGATTTTAATATAAATATTACGTTAAGACATTCTGAGTTGTAGCGCGTTGTAGACTCGTGATTGTTTACCAAATGCTACTTCCATTACAGAGTTAATGTTTTCTAACCTTACTCGGAACAGAACTGAAGATGGAGGCGGTATGATCCTCCAAAACATTGGTATGCCTGAAAACTGTACTTGAAAATATTAAATCCTAAAAAAATATTACATTAATCATAGCCCCGTACTGAATAAATGCACTACTGTGAGAAATAAGATACTGTAAATTAGTCCAACTCCTAATGGAAGTTTCTTATTATATTTTCTTAAATTAGGAGGGTTAATGGGTCATGAACCAGAGGCTGCAGGGTTGTTTCACAAGACTAGTCATTATAAGTTTATGAACATATTTCATCGGCCACATTTCATATAAACTAAAAGAAACATCGACTTACCACTTTTATTTTGTCCAGAGAATTACGAGGAAGACGACATGTAGGCCACTCGCGGTTTTAGAGGACCGTCCATGTCCACAGCCGAACACGACTGTCGGAACACTTTAGTCATGTCGCAGGCCGTGAGCGTAGAACTGGTACGCGCGTGCGTTCTGCCGGACACTTGTTGGCGAGCTGAAGCTGTGTTGCAGGAATCTCATTTTCTTCCGTGCAAGAACAATCTTAAGTGGCCATTTCTTTCGACTATATTTACGTTTAAATTAAAATAACGCTGAGTTAACTAAATGTTGTCAACGTTCTACCAACCACATTGACAATAATTCTTTTTTAATTTTTACTGAACAGACCGGTACGACTCGCCAGTATTCCTACATTAAAGACGGGAATACAAATAGAAGTTTCTTGTGACATGCGTAGAAAGATTTGATTAACGACCGTAATATTGCATATTACTTCAATTTCCTAAAAATTAATATGCATTGTCTCTATTATGTTTATATTTAGACTAATGTAGAATGTGGTACACTTCAACACATTCTACAATAATCTAATTTCCTTAATTTATTACATTATTATCACAAATATACTAATATATTTAGTAGAAATTTTCTTTAGGTATTAGAGTCCTCTGTAATAATATATTTTATATTCCCTTTGTTGTTACATTTATATATTTATTACTTTGTTCGTGTGTTCGTCTGTTCTGTATATGTAATTCGCCTTCTGGCTGTTAATACATCACACTAATAATAAAGAATTGAATTATATTTTGTATTATGCTGAAGAACTATTTTATCTAAAAATTTGAAGCTAAATGTCTTCCATTTCCGTCTACCTGAAGAGGTCTGCGAACTTTACTTTTCTAGAAACATTCCATATTTTCTTACTATCTCTATCCCATTGCATTATCACTTGTTTTGATGTAGAGTAGAAAGGTTCATGTAACACTCTGATCCGTAAAATCGTTCTCGACCAGACAAAGGCCCTCGATATATGTCGTTAAAACGTGCTCATCTGGAAGCTGCGATCGATGAATCAAACGCACACAATACAGCCCTGAGTGTCACCCAGATTTCCGATTCCGTTGCGGATATGAATGTTAATGGTTGTACTGGAGCTTTATGCTGTGGTTGTAACATTTTAAGTACCCGTCTCCACATAAAAAGAAAGCATCTGGACATGTACCACGTATCACAAATACAGAAGACTCCCATATACGTAACAGTGCAAAGACATGTTAATATTTGTGCAAATATTAATTGAATCAAAACAAACGCTATGTAGGATTTGAGGTTTTCACGGCGGTGAGTTTGAAGATTTCTGTCTTCTGGGTTGTTGCGCTGTGTAGTCTGGTCGATGTTTACCAACGTTTCAGAGGTCATACTGCCTCCGTCATCAGAGTATGAAGATTTCTGTCTTCTGGGTTGTTGCGCTGTGTAGTCTGGTCGATGTTAACCAAAGTTTCAGAGGTCATACTGCCTCCGTCATCAGAGTATGAAGATTTCTGTCTTCTGGGTTGTTGCGCTGTGTAGTCTGGTCGATGTTTACCAACGTTTCAGAGGTCATACTGCCTCCGTCATCAGAGTATGAAGATTTCTGTCTTCTGGGTTGTTGCGCTGTGTAGTCTGGTCGATGTTTACCAACGTGTAGTATTTTGGAGGTCGTGTCCAGATGTTTTCATATAATGGCTCAACTTTAAGTATTACCGTATCCGATCAAGGTTTATTACAGTAATAAACCTTGATCGGATACGGTAATACTTCTGGATCACCTCCAGACACAACTGTGTTGTCTACTATTTCATCTCTGACCGATGTAAACACCAAAAGCATCACTTCAAACAATAAAGTTGATCCATTATATGAAAATATCTGGACACGACCTCCAAAAAACTACACTACGAAAAATTGTAAATAATTGTAATTGAGTTTTAAATTTAATATAATTTTACACCTGATGATGGTTTAATAAAACCGAAACATGTTGTAACTGTTCCAATTGTAAATCGATTATTCGATATGGAACACAGAATGATATTTTAATTATTTTAATTATCTTATTTTAAATACATTGTGATTTGACGGAATAACCAAATAATTTAATTTTAATTTAATAAATCACAATATGACGCAACTACACTATCTTATGAATATATTTCCTATCTAACTGTCCTTGGTCAGTGTCTTTCTCTTATTATAGTTGTTTTTATTCTTTATTTATTTATAGATTATTCAACGACGCATTCAGTATCTCGGACTATGCAGCGTGGAATGGCAGATGATAATCAATAACGTATTGAAAATAAAGTGAAAGGAAACATTAGTGGCTTAATTTAATATACCATTCCAGTACTTACTTGGAGAAAGTGAGGAAAACAACAAGAAACCTCTTCGAACCCGGGACCTTCCGAACAAAAATGTGTTAACCTATCAACTTCGATGTTCATTTAATTTATAAGCGCTTATATTTTGAATGTTATAGTGCTGTTTGATTTAACTCTTTGTTGATGTGTATTTTAGTTACTTTGTAATTATTCTTCAATTTTTTAAATATTTATTCTTGAACTCTGTTGTGTTATTACTGCGTGATTACGTGTGTTTTAATGCAGTACGTAGAGTTTTGTTCTAATGCCCCGTTTAACTACTGAATCCAGTTGTGGAACCCACGGGTGATAGTTGCTGGAACACAGAACCTTTTCCGTTACAGCTAAACACGATAGGTAGGCAACCACAATAACAAGACATAGTAACAGCTCTATAACTCATTATAAAATGTGTAGGTGGAAAAGAATACTAATATTGAATCAGTAATAATTTATACTTATCACCAAATATTAAATAATGAGATGAAAGGAAGAATGATAAGATGGTCGGGTATGTAACATGTGTGGGAGAGATGAGTCGTAAATACAAAATGTTAGTCTCGAAATGAAGGTAAGATAAGACTCATAAAGGAGTAATGTGGATAGAAAAGTAATATTACAACAAACATTAAATAAGCGTGTTATAAGAGTTTATACATCCGCGTTAATATGTCTTACAGGGGCAAGAATTTGGCTTTTGTGGACACGATAATATATTTCCAGCTTCCATAACGCGCGGGTAATTTCCTATCCATCTGAGTGAATATCAAGTTCTCAGTAAGCAATGTTTTCTATGGAATTATTATTATTAATAATAATATTAGCGTTTCGCATTGTGCCACAGTCGTTCTCTCTTGTCAGAATAATTATAAATTCCGGTTTATTATAGATGTATGAATGCTAAGCTAAATCCCTATTAATGACGTGCTTTACTTAGAACACTCCACAAAATGCTTCTCGAGTGAGACTGGGGTTTCATCTAGGAATAAATCACTAGATTTTCTTGAGACAGCTCCAGGAGCAATTATTATTACTGGAACTACGTAACACTTGGAATTCTGGAACAGTGAAGTACTTTTGTTGTTCTTATCCTTACAATTACTACTATCACTGCTCTTATCATTATTACAACCAACGTTTTCACCGTCTAAACGACTTAAATGGTACAAAAGTACGGAAAAGTCGGATAATAGGGAATTGTAAATATCAAATTCATTTATATATCAATTTGCCATGCTGTTAACTTACGAAGAAAATAGAATAAGCTAATGAGTACACGAAATATAGGAGGAGAGTGGTTCTTTCCACAACATACAGAGTTTACCGTCGATAAAATGGAGCGTTCCGACACGGAAAGTCGAATAAGACAATGTCGGAAAACCAGAATTTTACTGTACGAAAAATATAAACTTCAATAAACAACTGTTTCTGACTCTCATTCCTCTGGTGAGGCTGATTCCAATTTTTTTTTTTTTAGTGTTCTGTGTGACGACAGGTCCATATGAACAGGATCCTTCCATCCTTTTCTCGGACTGGGACCTGTTCATATACGTTCTTGGCAGATGATCCAGAAGTGGTTTGCCATTGCCTTCTTCTGTGTGTGAATGGAGTAATTGTTGGGATGCCACGGAGGAAAACTCCGTGTTGCCTAGACCACGGCCTTGCCCAACACAAGTTATAAATTCGAACCCGAGACCCCAGGATTACAAGGCCAGCGTTCTAACCGCTAGACCACCTCATCTTATTATTATTTAGTGTTCTGTCTGACGACAGGTCCATATGAACAGGATCCTTCCATCCTTTTCTCGGACTGGGACCTGTTCATATACGTTCTTGGCAGATGATCCAGAAGTGGTTTGCCATTGCCTTCTTCTGTGTGTGAATGGAGTAATTGTTGGGATGCCACGGAGGAAAACTCCGTGTTGCCTAGACCACGGCCTTGCCCAACACAAGTTATAAATTCCATACGCCAATGAAATTATTGGGGGTCATCAGTGTGGGTTGCATCGTAATGATCTACAACTAAATACATTTTATATATTCACCATATACTAGTGAAAAACGGGACAGTCGATCAACTATTTTCAGGCTTCAAGAATGTCTATGAATCAGTTAAAAGAGAAACTTTGCTTGAATTTGGTGTACCTAAGACGATAGTCAGGCTAATTCAAGCAGAAACACTGTTAAGGGCTGGTAAGGAAGTTTTGTCTAGAAATAAATGCAGAAGAGACAAGGTACATAATCATGTCTAGGCATGAGAATTCAGGACGGAACCAGAATTTAAAGACAGCTGACAAATCGTTGGAAAACGTAACAAAATTCAAGTACTTGGGGGCGACGATAAGTCGAAATTACATTTATGGCGAAGTAAATAGCAGATTCACGGAATTATTCTATCATTAAGTCCTCCCGTCTCATAAAAACTAAAGATTCGAACACTGAAAAGTGTAATTTTGCCAATTGTACTGTATAAGTGCAGAACTTGGTCTCGAACTTTGAGGGAGGAACACAGATTGAGGATCTGTGAGAGGAGAATGTTGAAGGGGATATTTGGATCTAAAACTGATAGAGGGTTTTTGTGAAATTGACAAGCTGAGTGTACAGTCGACGTTTCAAATAATAAGTTCTGACTCTTTTGTACGTGCGTTGCGCATGAGTAACTAAGTTCTCAGTAATGACGCTAGATGACATAATTTTAGATTTTAAAAATGCTGCTATCTTTAGGAATCTCTTAGAAATAAAGTAAATGAGATGGAAATGGATTGAAGGAAAGTGAAGAGGTGTAGAAGGAATGGAGATGTGACAGAGAACATTGTTAGTTGAATTTCAACGGGCCATTTATACTAGTGTGTATAAAAATGCGTCATTTATTAAACTGTACGTTTTCGCTCTCCGTTCAGGCAGGCCAGGTTCGGGACTACGGTAAAGCACAAATGCTGGAGTGGTACTTTCAGGTTTGTGATAGTCATTTATTTTCACCATCCATTCTAATTCACAGCACATTCAGCTGATCCGACAACATTAATACCTACAGATGAAATAGCGTCGCTAACAAACTTTAAAATGACATAAAATGTTGCTATTTATTAGTTATGTCACTAATTTATGTGGAAAAGTTTTTTTGTTTTATTAAATATAAACACGTAATAAAAATCATATTTTTCCTTCTACCTCCTTCTTAGGCGGGTATTCATCTATGAATATTTATTCAACTGCTCAAAAATTTCTCTGATTTTACGAAACACGAATGTGTAATGCAAAGTTTACAAAAGGCAGTTTTTAGATTCTCTTGGCTACTTCAATCCACTTTACATAATTACGACCTGCGTTTCTGGAATATACGATACATTTTTCTCACATCGTGAATGTAGCCTGTTTCGTTGAAGTTCTAAATCCAAAAAATTTCATACTTGGTACTCTCATCTTACTTTCCTCAATGTAATTATCATCATCGTAATGTGTGAATAGTGAAACAAATCATTAAGTTAATTCCCCTCATCTGCTCCTCAGTATTTTGTCTCAGACACCCGCAGTATTTGGAATGACGTTCAGTTCCTTATTTTTGTTATTATTAAGAATGTTACGAAGACTCGTGACGCCGCGTCAACGTTCTGTTGTTAAATCCCCTGAAATGTGCTTAGTCTACACAGACAGATTCCAGGCTCTTCAGAAAATGCCAGACAGAGCATCGGAGACTCGGAACAAAGCGACCTTGGATAAGGATTTTGGAGTGAGCTGTCCCAGGAGGCAGACATCTTTCGCTGTGGAGAGAGGAAGGAGAATCCGTGTTCTGCGACGAAGCGTAAGAGTTGTGTAACACCAGAATTGGACTATTTTTTTTTTTACAACTGTCGGTCTCTTTCATTCTACAGCCGTTTTTAACGGGGTTTGGAGACTCCAAAATCGGTCTCACGAACTTAGAAAAAAAATTCTATATAATTTTGGAATTAAGTTCTTTGTTATTTTGGTATTACGCATCGAAACTTTATTATTTTGTAGAATCTGTGGGACTCACGTTCACAAGTATAATGTGGCTTCATAAGCAACTAAACTTCTTACAGACAACTTTTAACTAAAGCAATTTGGTTTCCCCAAAGCAGATTTGTTATAACTTATGGTATTATAAATCAAATCGGAAATCATTTTTGTATTTTTAGATATCTTACTCTTTACGGGAGACAGAGTACGTTTATAGTCGGATCCAGTCCTTTATCCCGTCGTGTTGGTTAGGTTTTATATTGGAAATTTGCGTGATTTGTACAGGATATATTTGAAATTTTCATGGCTGAGAGTACGGTCATGGCTGTCTGATAGATGTTCACCAACTTTCCTGAGGCCTTACTGACTCCGTCATCGGAGTAATCAGACTGAAACGTTGGTAAACCTGAGTAAACAGCGCTGTAACTCAGAATACAGCTATCTATGTATAAAATGAAGCTTAAATAGGATCATTGTCTTCTACGTATCCATTCATTTAATGAATGCTGTTTACTTAATTGAATTGATTCTCCTATGTATTTGAGTACTTTATGTGTGTCTTGCTAAATGACAACCTACTAATCTGCATCGAGTCATCGTGGCAAGGTTATACCAAATAGATGTACATACAATGGAATCTCAGGTATTACAGAAAATAATTTGCATCCAAATCTTAGCTTGGTTAAATCACAGAGCAGCCGAGAAAAATACAATGATTAAGAACATTAATGGCACCACATAAACACGCACCAATAAAAATGGAAAATATTTAGATACAATGACGAGTACATTCGAAAGATCACTAATTTTTTCAAGGATACTAGTCATATTATAGGTTTTCGAACCAAAAAAACACTGTATATTATTAAAATATATAAGTAATAGGGCAGTGGAATGTTTTATTTATTTAGTGTTCTGTCTGACGACAGGTCCATATGAACAGGATCCTTCCATCCTTTTCTCGGACTGGGACCTGTTAATATACGTTCTTGGCAGATGATCCAGAAGTGGTTTGCCATTGCCTTCTTCTGTGTGTGAATGGAGTAATTGTTGGGATGCCACGGAGAAACCGGGGAAGCCCCGGAGGAAAACTCCGTGATATCTGGACCACGGCCTTGCCCAACACAAGTTATAAATTCGGGCATCGCCGGGCTCGAACCCGAGACCCCAGGATTACAAGGCCAGCGTTCTAACCGCTAGACCACCGTGCGGTATAGTGGAATGTAGGAATTAAAATTTACTGAGTGTAATAAAATATGTATCGACCAAAATAGAAGAAATTAAAAATTAATTTTTCAAGAATATATTCTAGATATTAAAAATAGCAGGGAAGATTCAAAATTTGCCACCTGTATATTAAAATAATAAACACTCCTATTTACCAGCAGACCAAATAATAATACAAATAGATCATGATAATAACAGTTGGTTAAGAGATGCTCGCACGTTTGTTTATAAAAGAATATGATGACCTCACTGACAAAATAAGTATGTGATAATATTTCTCTTTGAGGGAGCTGTAGTGGCACACCTTAAATTAACCGCAGAAGTAAATTAAACTTCTCCGTAGATGTAAATACACTGACCCAGACAGTAGGTACACAACCACCAACACACGTAAATCAACATAATTTACCTCAGTCACACATGTACCACAAGCAAATGCTTACTGTGCAGTAATAAACATAATACACACACGTAAAACACCCTCTTATGTATTTTGTACATATTCAGCATATTAAACTAATCACATTATAATAATTCATTACGACCAAAACATTTGCAGATACTTATAAGAATATCTATTCTATAAATCTTCGGACATTAAAATCATACACCAGCAAAGTGTGTAGTAACACTAGAATTATGTTAAAATTATTTAAGAATTTAAGCTAAATTAAGTACAGGACCTACACACATCAGGACGCCTGAATTACAATTTGTTTTTTACACCGCACGATGTTTAAGAATTGCCAAGAATTTTACCTGTGTTATTTGGCAAACTAAGATCATTTATGTTTGATTTCAAATTTATGATTTATTAACTAGATTTTAAAATATTATTATATTGCGGGGAATTTGGGCCTTCAACGGAATCCATCCCCAAGATGAAACACGAGTGAATAACGAGCAAACGTGGAATGATATTGACAGCGGAAAACCGAAATCCGCGGATAATCACCAATCTCAATGACACTTTGTTCATTACAAATCCCACATAGACTCACCTGGGCGTGAACCCACGACTTCGCGGTGAGAAAACAGCAGCTGATGCTTATTTTGTGTCTCACTAGAATACATTACAACCTGTACCTTAATTCTGTTTGTATTCTTCTGCAAAGATATAAAATTACGTTGTAAGGGTTTTTAGTAATAAACACGTCTTAATATATCAAATCTAAAACTTCTTGACGATGGCGAAGAGTCAATTGAATAAAAATTTACTTGGATATTATCCATCGTCTAGTAAATATAAAACGTAAAACGACGTTTCGGAGATGGGACTCTATCTCCGTCTTCAGGTTCCTACAAAGTTGGGCCCACTAGATAGAGCTAATCCCTATCTCCGGACCTTGAATAAAAATTTTCTTGGATATTATCCATCGTCTAGTAAATATAAAACGTAAAACGACGTTTCGGAGATGGGACTCTATCTCCGTCTTCAGGTTCCTACGAAGTTGGGCCCACTAGATAGAGCTAATCCCTATCTCCGGACCTTGAATAAAAATTTTCTTGGATATTATCCATCGTCTAGTAAATATAAAACGTAAAACGACGTTTCGGAGATGGGACTCTATCTCCGTCTTCAGGTTCCTACAAAGTTGGGCCCACTAGATAGAGCTAATCCCTATCTCCGGACCTTGAATAAAAATTTTCTTGGATATTATCCATCGTCTAGTAAATATAAAACGTAAAACGACGTTTCGGAGATGAGACTCTATCTCCGTCTTCAGGTTCCTATACAGTTGGGCCCACTAGATAGAGCTAATCCCTATCTCCGAAACGTCGTTTTACGTTTTATATTTACTAGACGTTGGATAATATCCAAGAAAATTTTTATTCAATTGACATCTTAATATGATTAGTAAAAATAGCAATTGGACTGAATTCGGTCGTTATCTCGCCCAAATGCGGAGTTTTATGGTGACGGTAATGATTCCTTTGCTACTGTGGGATCATAGGTTTGCTAACTGATTCAGTGACATATCTCAGTAAAAATTTATTCCAAAACCGTGCGCCTCAAAAATTAGAAAAATTCAAATATCGTAAGTCAGTTTATCGCTGAAGTCTTCACTCAATTTTTTCCTTAAACCTTTCGCCTGATGATTCCTCTTGAACTGCATTTTGAAATGACTTTTGTCCAGATCAGTTCCTTCGTCTTGTCTTTTATTTTTCATAAGAATTCCCATTATTCACGTGTATTGCCTTACTTTTATGATCTGTGTATACGCTCAAAAAGTTATTAGCAAATGGATCTTAGCTGTCTCTCTCTTCTCTCACTTCTTGTTTTTATTCGTCTAGGATTATAGTCTCTAAGCAACGTGGCTATTGTTATTAGTTATAATGTCGAACAAAAATATTGCCTCTTCCGGAACTTCCTTCATTAACTTTTAATTTTTTATTGTAGATCAAAACCTTTGACATATTTCAGTAAATCTGCGACTACATTTAGACACTATGAAAATATTTCAATCATTTATTTGTATGTGACGTCTCGTAATTCGAAGAAACGTGGGATTTTGCAGAATTGTGTTTCAGATTCTAAGAGAATGCTGTAAGCTTATTCGTTCTGAAATATAACGCAAGACACGTACTGTAACTTAGTATCGTTTTCACATTGCAGTAAATTGTCGTAATTATATAAGATAACCGGTGTATAAGAAAGGAGCTAAAGTGGCTCCAAGTCTTAAAAATTCGGATGTCCCTGGTCCAAACCGTGTTCTTCACAAATTATTCTTTATACGTGCAAAATGTTACTTATTAGAAAGGGCTTAAATTCTTTTCTTTACTCTATAGAATACTTAGGAATTGGAGTGCCAAAAATGGCTGGGACGTTGTACGATTCTAATACCAACACAGGCGACTTCACTGTAGAATTTACAGCTACATTAATTCTTACGTTATATTAAGTATTTGAGAAAATGTACTGGGAATAATATTACTGAGTAATGCGAATATCCCAAAAATTGGCATGAGAGTCGATCATTTTTCCTTCCTTATTCTAATAGTTAATTTCTCTGTCCTGCTGTGATAATTAAATTTAAAAACACGCTTAATCACACCCCTTACAATCGGATATTAGTATGAAAATGTTTGTAAGAACTTCATGCTTTGTTTTGTTGAAAATATTCTAAAACTCCTTAAGGGAACAAATTCATGTGTTTAGCGAATGTAAACCGATCGCTTAAAATGATGCTGTGTGCCACAACGCATTTCATATTTAAAGGCCTAGGGAGAGAAATTTTGTAAAAAGTTATTGCAAGAAGTTAAGATAATGAGTTATCTTACTGAGCTTTACAATTTCATGGGACTAAATGTGTGAATGTGCTTACCAAACGGTGTGTGGCGACTGACAGCAAATTCCTCGTGTGATAAGGCGTTTTTAAGTATTTTATATTTATTATTTATTTAGTGTTCTGTCTGACGACAGGTCCATATGAACAGGATCCGTCCATCCTTTTCTCGGACTGGGACCTGTTCATATACGTTCTTGGCAGATGATCCAGAAGTGGTTTGCCATTGCCTTCTTCTGTGTGTGAATGGAGTAATTGTTGGGTGCCACGGAGGAAAACTCCGTTTTGCCTAGACCACGGCCTTGCCCAACACAAGTTATAAATTCGGGCACCGCCGGGAATCGAACCCGAGACCCCAGGATTACAAGGCCAGCGTTCTAACCGCTAGACCAACTAGACTAACTGAAAAATGATCAGTGGGCAGTGTTAAATCTGCGAATAAGTCAGAGTGGATAATGAGGGAAGACGTTTTATTGTTTATGAAACATTTCATAAAACAATCTAGGATTGTGATGGACAGACTTGTGTTGCTTCTCGTGTACAATAAACAATGACACCTTGCTGTAAAAATACTGGACCTTACGAAAGAATGAGGAGTGGTGTAGTCGTCTTTTCCATTCTACGCCTTTCACGACTGCAACTCTTTGACAGGTCATTTTATGAAGCCTTTAGAAGGTGTTAAAAGCTCGTGTAGTGTAAAGATGGGAATTAATCTAGAAAGAAATATGACAATCTACATCTCATCCACTCGCTACCAAATACACTCACGCCAAAAACATCCGCTCTGAAAACCAAGAGAGAATGTTGTTTTAATAGGTACCTCTATGAACCAGTATTGGAGGTTGAAGGTCGAGTATTTTCTGAGCTCATTAACAGATAATTCAATGACAGCCAAGAGAATGGACGAAATTTTTTAAAAAAAATGTTTAAAGAGTGAATATTAAGTTCAATAAATGAGCTTATGATCGTTGCGTCAAACTTAGTGACTTTTGTGTTTGAATGAAATTAAATCCTGATGATGATATTGGTGACCACGTGTCTGAATATTGGTGTGATATAGGATTTTTAACCACTTTGGATATTTATTACATTACTTTAATAATTAGCATCTAAATATAAATGTTTGAATTTGTGTTTTTTTCCGAAGTATTTTGACAATTTAAAATGAGGGCCCGTAGAAAATATAATCTAAATAACGTTGTGCATTTTTATATTAAACAAATACACACAACAAAACTTAACAGTACATTTTTATTGGTGCGAAACAGTTAAGAACAATTAATGCCATGAAACAGTGTTATATTACGCATTCTCATCAACAACTCCAAATATATTAAAAATGTTAATGACGAATTGTATGAAAATACAACTTTAAACAACAATATCACCATCCTTATGCTCAAATATTATTCCTAAACAAAATATTCGCACAAGAAAAAATCATAAAAATTTATAAAAACTAACCCCGGTATAACTTATTGTATAAGTAGTCGCAGACAGCCGACAAGAGGTGATCTTTAGAGTTTTGGGTATTTGGCTGGGGGTTAAAAACTCCCCACCATAAAATAGGAATTTTACGAAATGGAACACAGGGCGTCGTATCTGCACGGTTTGTTCAGAATGAGCTAAACAACGTAAAATAAACATGAGGTTTGGAATGCCAGAAGTCCCTAAGAGGTCAGATTCTTTGAAAACAGTATCAAGAAATAGAACAAATTATAAGTGATTTAATGGCAGTTCAGGAGCTTAGATTGGACAGGCTTCTCCGTACACAAGGAAACCATATCATCGGTTCAGAGGGTACAATCTGTTAGTGATAGGATACCATATTTTACACTGAGAAGCCATTGGTGTGATATTAATGTTCTAAATGTGCATGCATCAACTGAAGATGAATGTGAAAATGACAGCTTTTATGAGGAACTTCATCTTATTTTCTGCCTTTTTCTAAATTTAAGTTACCTTGTGGTTTCCTTACAAAATTTCTGCTTATATTCCTAGTCTGTCACATCCTAGGCATACGCTCTGGCCCACGTAAGATTTCAATATTTCTATTCCCTTAAAACAATCGGCGGATTTTACAAATCACGAGGCTCCTCGTTATTTAGTATGAGACAGCTTATTACCATGTTCTTGTTAGGTTCAAACATTTATTCAGAAACTTTCCTGGATAATTTAGAATGCTCAACATACGTGACACAAATGCACTTATATAGATTCTCTAATCTCTTAAATCGTACGTAGCCAGAAAAGCACGTTGCACATTTGCACGAAAGTAAATAAAAACTCAGCGTTTCAGTCTAGCGGTAAAATTCTCCAGACGTACTTTTCAAATGCGAGTCTGAAACGTGTTGGATTAACTACTTTAAAATAGTTTCTGTAATTCCGTTCAGTAAGATTTTCAGATAGTATTGATTGGATGGAAGCAGCCATGACTTTCTACCATTCTAAAAAATTCTTTATTCCGTGTCGTCCTTCCATAACCTATTTGACGAAACGTCGGTTCTAGTCGATTGTTTGGCAGGTAAAATTGTATCGATTCTTTTTCTTTCGGTTCCTCAAATTTGACTTTCGTCAGAGAACTTTTCTTCTATTAATTTACAAAATATTAAGACAAAAATAAACTTCGAACACTTATTTAAACGTCCTTCAAAATTAAAGTTAAACGATTTAACAAATATGTCAGAATATCTCAGACATATCAAGTAAAATATACCGGAATATATAATAATATCGTCACACGTTCTTTGCAACGTGCATTTGAGGTATTAAATCTGCCTTGTTTGACAGTTGTCATTTTGGCCACCAGATCGCAGCACCTCAATGTCTACCTCAAAAATTTCCTCATCCGTCAAACGCACGATTTTGAGATCCTGCAAAATAACACCAAACCCCCCCACATAAAATTTCATCCATATCCGTACAGTAGTTCTCGATTTTAATCGACTGGACTGAGAGACTGACACACACGTGCAGCCTATAATGCATTATCGCTACGCACTTCGTGCAAAAAAACATATTATAACAATAAAGAAATTTTCATACTGAAATAACACGCAAAATCCAACCAATAGTAAAAGAACAACATACGATTAAATTTCACCAAATGTATATTAAGAATGTCGATATTTTAGCAAACGATATTTGCCGCTGATGCCTCTGGGTAGTTTTACATGAGGTACCAACAACAAAAAAATAAAATCTCTAAACGGTCGAGTAGAAATGCGAAAGCTGTTAGTTTCAGGTAAAGAGGGGTAGCATTTAAAACCACTGTTAAAAATTAAAAAGTTAAAGAGCATTTATGTCACGCCTCCCAGAGTAGGTCTATAATGTTTAAAATTGTAGGTGATACAAAGTATCAGTAGAACATGGTAATCCATGTTCTACTGATAAATATTAAAGTTTAGATACAAATAAAATAATATATATTATAAGAAGTGAATGAAAGCGCTCTTAAGAATCAAAGATTACGAAAATAATAATAAATATTAATTTGCCGTGTGAGAAAGTATCACATAATGAAGTCGAAATTAGTAACATTCACGAAATTCTAACCTGAAGTCTACACGTATAGCTGTGAGGTTAGGTTAGGTATATTAATCACTAGTTTTAATCCCTCATTCAATACGTGGCTGGTAGGTACGTGGTAGAGAGGATAAAATATCTTTAAGTTATCAGTAATGTACATGCATGGATTTAGGAGAAACATATCTCGCTGATAGATACAAACTAAAGCCTCTATAACTCCCCTCTACTAACACTTTGACGTTCAGATGTTTGATTGAAAAATAATTTGTAAATTAGCTTTTAACTCTGAGGATTAAACTCATTGTAACGCAGTGTGAGGAAGGAAAGAAAGTTCGTGGGTTATTGTCGTTGGAAATAAGAACCCACAAGAACGGTATAAATGTTTTCTGAAAATCAGTTAGGTCCATATAAAGACTATGTTTACCCCAACACACATGTTACAGACAGCTTCAAATTAGTTCACATGATATTCAACATTGCCGTGCGCCACTGTGGTCATTACACTTGTTTTACCGGCGTCAAAACATGCACTTGGGTTCACCTGGGGTCGGCAGAAAGGCTGGTTCACATCAGCGCGTGTAGAACGTTTCAGCCTTTATGTTACAAGTGTGTGTGTTCTCTAGTCGCAAACATTGTCTGCGATATTTGGTCATTCTTATTAAGATACAAAACAATCAAATTACTGAATGTAGTCGCAGATCCTTGTATTCAGAATATCCCGAATTCTATTCTAGGCAGTGGCTTTGCCTACCTTGACAGTATTTAGTTCATCAGTACCTGCAGGCAAATTATGGGATATCGACTACTTTAAAATAAATAGAGATAGATTCTTACATCCATCTGTGTCACGTGGTATTATCATTTCCACAAATAACAGTTTGCAACCTTAGGATATTTACACTAAACACATTACGTCAGTTATCAAACGACGTAATGCATTGTACAAAATCGTGACGTATTTGAAAAATTTAATTAAGAAACTTACAACGTAATATTCAACATGTCAAAGGAACTATACCCACTGAAGTATGTATTAAAATATGTGTGGTGAAGTTTTGACAGAAGTATTACTTCATCATATTAAAAATGTTACAATCTTTACGATCATTAAATCTTAACAAAATACTCTCAAGAATTTAACACATTTTTTATAAATATTTTGTTATGCAAATTCTCTCAAGAAAAACTCCTTTAAATCAGGGCTTTGGAGTCGGTACTAAAACCTCCGGGCGATGTTGACGGAGGCAGTATGACCTCTGAAACGTTGGTTGACATCGACCAGACTCAACAGCGCAACAACCCAGAAGACAGAAATCTTCTTACTCTGATGACGGAGGCAGTATGACCCCGAAACGTTGGTTAACATCGACCAGACTACACAGCGCAACAACCCAGAAGACACAAATCTTCTTACTCTGATGACGGAGGCAGTATGACCCCGAAACGTTGGTTAACATCGACCAGACTACACAGCGCAACAACCCAGAAGACAGAAATCTTCATACTCTGATGACGGAGGCAGTATGACCTCTGAAACGTTCGTTAACATCGACCAGACTACACAGCGCAACAACCCAGAAGACAGAAATCTTCATACTCTGATGATGGAGGCAGTATGACCTCTGAAACGTTCGTTAACATCGACCAGACTACACAGCGCAACAACCCAGAAGACAGAAATCTTCATACTCTGATGATGGAGGCAGTATGACCTCTGAAACGTTCGTTAACATCGACCAGACTACACAGCGCAACAACCCAGAAGACAGGAATCTTCATACTCTGATGATGGAGGCAGTATGACCTCTGAAACGTTCGTTAACATCGACCAGACTACACAGCGCAACAACCCAGAAGACAGAAATCTTCATACTCTGATGACGGAGGCAGTATGACCTCTGAAACGTTCGTTAACATCGACCAGACTACACAGCGCAACAACCCAGAAGACAGAAATCTTCATACTCTGATGATGGAGGCAGTATGACCTCTGAAACGTTCGTTAACATCGACCAGACTACACAGCGCAACAACCCAGAAGACAGAAATCTTCTTACTCTGATGACGGAGGCAGTATGACCCCGAAACGTTGGTTAACATCGACCAGACTACACAGCGCAACAACCCAGAAGACAGAAATCTTCATACTCTGATGACGGAGGCAGTATGACCTCTGAAACTTTGGTAAACATCGACCAGACTACACAGCGCAGCAACCCAGAAGACAGAAATCTTCATACTCTGATGACGGAGGCAGTATGTCCTCTGAAACGTTGGTTAACATCGACCAGACTACACAGCGCAACAACCCAGAAGACAGAAATCTTCATACTCTGATACGGAGGCAGTATGACCTATGAAACGTTGGTTAACATCTACCAGACTACACAGCGCAACAACCCAGAAGACGGAAATCTTCATACTCTGATGACGGAGGCAGTATGACCTCTGAAACATTGGTTAACATCTACCAGACTACACAGCGCAACAACCCAGAAGACAGAAATCTTCATACTCTGATGACGGAGGCAGTATGACCTCTGAAACGTTGGTTAACATCTACCAGACTACACAGCGCAACAACCCAGAAGACAGAAATCTTCATACTCTGATGACGGAGGCAGTATAACCTCTGAAACGTTGGTTAACATCTACCAGACTACACAGCGCAACAACCCAGAAGACAGAAATCTTCATACTCTGATACGGAGGCAGTATGACCTATGAAACGTTGGTTAACATCTACCAGACTACACAGCGCAACAACCCAGAAGACGGAAATCTTCATACTCTGATGACGGAGGCAGTATGACCTCTGAAACATTGGTTAACATCTACCAGACTACACAGCGCAACAACCCAGAAGACAGAAATCTTCATACTCTGATACGGAGGCAGTATGACCTATGAAACGTTGGTTAACATCTACCAGACTACACAGCGCAACAACCCAGAAGACAGAAATCTTCATACTCTGATGACGGAGGCAGTATGACCTCTGAAACGTTGGTTAACATCTACCAGACTACACAGCGCAACAACCCAGAAGACAGTAATCTTCATACTCTGATACGGAGGCAGTATGACCTATGAAACGTTGGTTAACATCTACCAGACTACACAGCGCAACAACCCAGAAGACGGAAATCTTCATACTCTGATGACGGAGGCAGTATGACCTCTGAAACATTGGTTAACATCTACCAGACTACACAGCGCAACAACCCAGAAGACAGAAATCTTCATACTCTGATGACGGAGGCAGTATGACCTCTGAAACGTTGGTTAACATCTACCAGACTACACAGCGCAACAACCCAGAAGACAGAAATCTTCATACTCTGATACGGAGGCAGTATGACCTATGAAACGTTGGTAAACATCGACCAGACTACACAGCGCAACAACCCAGAAGACAGAAATCTTCATACTCTGATGACGGAGGCAGTATGACCTCTGAAACGTTGGTTAACATCTACCAGACTACACAGCGCAACAACCCAGAAGACAGAAATCTTCATACTCTGATGACGGAGGCAGTATGACCTCTGAAACGTTTGTAAACATCGACCAGACTACACACCGCAACAACCCAGAAGACGGAAATCTTCATACTCTGATGACGGAGGCAGTATGACCTCTGAAACATTGGTTAACATCTACCAGACTACACAGCGCAACAACCCAGAAGACAGAAATCTTCATACTCTGATGACGGAGGCAGTATGACCTCTGAAACGTTGGTTAACATCTACCAGACTACACAGCGCAACAACTCAGAAGACAGAAATCTTCATACTCTGATGACGGAGGCAGTATGACCTCTGAAACTTTGGTAAACATCGACCAGACCACACAGCGCAGCAACCCAGAAGACAGAAATCTTCATACTCTGATGACGGAGGCAGTATGACCTCTGAAACATTGGTTAACATCTACCAGACTACACAGCGCAACAACCCAGAAGACAGAAATCTTCATACTCTGATACGGAGGCAGTATGACCTATGAAACGTTGGTTAACATCTACCAGACTACACAGCGCAACAACCCAGAAGACGGAAATCTTCATACTCTGATGACGGAGGCAGTATGACCTCTGAAACATTGGTTAACATCTACCAGACTACACAGCGCAACAACCCAGAAGACAGAAATCTTCATACTCTGATGACGGAGGCAGTATGACCTCTGAAACGTTGGTTAACATCTACCAGACTACACAGCGCAACAACCCAGAAGACAGAAATCTTCATACTCTGATGACGGAGGCAGTATGACCTCTGAAACATTGGTTAACATCTACCAGACTACACAGCGCAACAACCCAGAAGACAGAAATCTTCATACTCTGATACGGAGGCAGTATGACCTATGAAACGTTGGTTAACATCTACCAGACTACACAGCGCAACAACCCAGAAGACGGAAATCTTCATACTCTGATGACGGAGGCAGTATGACCTCTGAAACATTGGTTAACATCTACCAGACTACACAGCGCAACAACCCAGAAGACCGAGATCTTCATACTCTGATGACGGAGGCAGTATGACCTCTGAAACGTTGGTTAACATCTACCAGACAACACAGCGCAACAACCCAGAAGACAGAAATCTTCATACTCTGATGACGGAGGCAGTATGACCTCTGAAACGTTGGTTAACATCTACCAGACTACACAGCGCGACAACCCAGAAGACAGAAATCTTCAGACTCGCCGCTGTGGGAACCTCAAATCTTACATAGTTCAGTTTTGGTTCGATGGCTAGATTCCGCTTTAACTCCATAAACAACCAAGTCTGAAGTGGGACGTCTTTAGTACAAATTAAGAAATGTCGCCATCTACAAATATACAGAGGACATGTTGCTATACGATAGCCTTGTGAACTGTTAAAATTATAAAGGACGATAATGCTAACGGAATATATGTTTTACAGGGTTTATATGGCGACTACGGAATATTTACGATCATGGGGAAATTGCCTGCCGTTTCAAAGTTCTGACGTTAAACGATAGTCGTATGGCTTGGGTTATAAAGTAGCTCAGATATAAAAAAATTAAGTTGGAGGGGGGGGGGGAGATCGTGAGCGGGTTAGCGTTGTGTGTGTATGAGTGGGCGAGCGACAGTGAAATATAGCTTGCGTGACACTGATGGGGGGCGGAGACCCTCGGACAGCTGCCTGCGACATTGCAGTCAGCCTTTAGTGCAACTCACTTCCATCTCATACGCCATTTCTTTCATTGGACATACAGCGACTCCCTTACACATGAAACGTTATAAATACGTCCAGTTATAAAAAAGTTTCCTACCCCTCTGAATCATTCAGACCTTCCAAGCCCTTAAATGAAATTCATTACGTTTTTGCAAATTAAATGTTATATTTAGGATCTGAGGTATTCACGATGGTGAGTTCGAAAATGACTGTCTTCTTGGTTTTATCGCCCTGATGATGGAGGCAAAAGTGATCTCTGAAATGTTAGTAAACTGCTACCAGACTACACGAATCTACAGCTCATAAGGTAGCCATCTGAAGAATTTCATTTTATGAAATTCTTCATCATTTCGGGCTAAAAGCCTTTCCCTGTTTCAGTTCAACGTTCAACATTTCCATCA
Organism: Zootermopsis nevadensis; assembly: GCF_977971745.1. Taxonomy (NCBI): domain Eukaryota; kingdom Metazoa; phylum Arthropoda; class Insecta; order Blattodea; family Termopsidae; genus Zootermopsis; species Zootermopsis nevadensis. The sequence goes on from NW_028259177.1 coordinate 1,026,637, forward strand.
ATTAAATATTTATTTCCTTCCCCGTGAATTATAATTATAAACGAATGCAATTATGTTAACTTAATTAAATGCTTTAATAATAATATTCCGTTGCATGGTTGTATAAATATACTTCATCTTCTTGTCTTTCACATTATCTTCGCACTGAATTGTGGGTACATATAAAAGATTAATTTCTTCGAAATGTGTCCATCCTTTGTATCTATGTGGTCTTTCAAATAAGTCCTATATGTAACAATAATATCTTGAAGTTGCCATTCATTTAAGTAAATCGAGCACTCAGTTATTTATTTATTTGTCTAACTGTAGCTAATAGATTCACAGTTTGAAATATTACTAATCTGTTCGCTACACGACGCTGTGTCAGAATCAGTAAACTTTCAGCTTGGAAACTGTTACCTGTTCAATACAGATCTAATAAAATAAGGCAACTTAATTACATGACATTATCAAAATTAAACACGTATTAATTTAAAATAATAATAATATATTACAATAACCAAGGTTTGAAAAATTATTGAAATCGTAACTAAAAATTGATTCGTCACCTCGAATTTTTACAAGAATAACGCACTTGTACATAAGACTTTAACCATTTCATTAAAAGATTTTTCTAAAACAACAATACTACTAACTCATGATAACGATTTTTAGCAGCAGAAACACTCAGATTTTAGATTTTTAAAATATTTGTGAATCCCAAATTGTGTGTAGCGTTTATAAAATCGAAATATTTTGTAAAATAAAAATTTATTAACAAAACATTCGAAAGCACAGAGATACGCACAATAAAAGTGGAATGCTTTAGAATTTTTTTATTAAAGTATGACAAATTTCTGGGGCATTCCGTTCCCAATGAACTCACAAAAATTAATATGTAAAATACACATTTCTAGTTTCCGTTATCAGACGCAGCTCGACTCACGCACTCGGGCCGCAGGTCTTTTCTAGTTTCACTGGATCAATAGCACGTTCAGGTCCGAAATTTTTATAGTCATGTTGCGCTGTAAACACTCGTTCATACCAATGAGAAAACACTGCCCACAATTATCATTAATTTAAGTGAAGAATGAAGTTTAACTCAAGTCATATGTTGTGACTACTCTAAAAATACATATGCATTTATTCACATGAATTGTAAACATGTGGAGCACTTCGGGGCTATGAACAGACTGGGAGATTATATGAGAACCACAGTTAAATAAATTGAAACGATAACTGAACGTGCTAATGAACCGTAGACAAGTCGAAACACATTAATAATAAAACTATTTTTAGTAGGAAAATGCCTATTTTCTCTCTTAACCCCACCAAGAATATTTATTTATTTATTTAGTGGTCTGTCTGAGGACAGGTCCATATGAACAGGATCCTTCCATCCTTTTCTCGGACTGGGACCTATTCATATACGTTCTTGGCAGATGATCCAGAAGTGGTTTGCCATTGCCTTCTTCTGTGTGTGAATGGAGTAATTGTTGGGATGCCACGGAGGAAAACTCCGTGTTGCCTAGACCACGGCCTTGCCCAACACAAGTTATAAATTCGGGCACCGCCGGGAATCGAACCCGAGACCCCAGGATTACAAGACCAGCGTTCTAACCGACTACGACTAAACGTAAATTTCCGTTGTTAACAGTGAACGTGTCACCACTAGTCAGATGTTGGTTTACGAGAACATTGCTATCTACTTAGAGCAAGTACGCGTTTTTTTGGGTATGAATTTTGGTCACAATGAAAGGGCTTGTTAAATGACGACTACATCGGAGTAGCCAACCTAACTTTGCTACACTTTAAAGAGAACGTTACGTAACGCCTTCTTATCGTCTTTGGTTAAATATAAAACACGGAAACTTATTTTTCATGGAATTGATTATATGTATGTCCAGTGTCAAAAGAATATTTCGTGTTTGGACTGCGTCTAGGACTCCGTAAATGAGCTAATTAGCTAATTGTGTGGTTACAGCATTTCGGATGTAATATAAGGGTTAACAAGAGAAGAAAATATACATTGTGTTAAATATGGCACCGTGGAATACAGGAAATTCTACAATACTCAAACCAAAAACTATTATGGGGATTATATTTTTATAAACTTTATTACGGATGTTTTTAATAAAAACAAGAATAACACGAATAAACATTTTATTCTAAAACAAGGGTGAAAAAGTATGGTATCGAGGCCACGTGTTGCCCTATTAGAATGAAATTTAAGACTGGTTTGAAACATTTCCTACTTATTTCGACATAAAATGCATATCTACGAAGTACACAGGTAAGTAGTTACTAAGAGTTAGTCTGATGGATCGACAGACAGAAGTTAAGTATTAATATGCATTCGGCCGGCTAGTTAACTATTATTAAATGTTCCTTCTTCAAATGACATATGGAACGATAAAATTCTGCACTCTTGGACCCCATGCTCGAGTTATTTTTAATTTCGGAGGTCCTGGTTACACGCGTTGACATACGATAACCACAAAAATTTAAATTTCTCTCAGCCAAGTAATTCTTTAGTTATTAATTTAACCAACTTTTAATTTTAGACTCTTACACCGGCTAAAGATGTGAGGTAAGTCGATAAATTTGTCGAAAATTTCAAATTTAAATCACGTATTAGGTACTTTATTCTGTATGAGACACTTAACATATGTCGGTTTAACAACTGAATATTTGGTCACGTGTCTCAATAGCATAGAATATAGTTTCAAATGAGGTAGGAAGATATCACAAATGGTAGATATTGAAAGATGTAAAGTTCTGTAGCATTCACCTGGATCTTTTTAGGAAAACTACGAAAAATCTCAATCCGAATGTCTGTCAGACATGTTGAGGTTAAGTTACCAACTATAACTGTTCCCCACGCGAACCTATTCGACCAGATGTGCAGGCAATAACTCCCCTTCTAGCATGCACGCAACTAACAGCCACCTGCCCACGTAATATAGAAACCAAGGGTGAATTTGCTCAGTTATCCACATCTAATGTAGAAATTAAGAATTCGAATTTATCTCTTTTGTTGCGTCTATAATTGGCCTTCTCAGATAAAGTACAATAATAATAAAAAATTGAATAATAAATCATTGAATTCGGTCGAATATACCTCCATACCCTCTTATAGTTTCATGAAGAAGTGTTACAGGTCAGGGCCACCTTAACTTGGAGCAGATCCCTTCTTTAGGATGTAGCAGTCAAATGGTGAGATTTTAGCTTCTTACGACGGTGAATATCAAATGACTTGTCGTCTGGAATATTGCGCTGTGTAGTATCATAGAAACTGTCCGATGTTTCGGAGATGCTTACATCCTCAGTCATCAAGTCACTAAGCACCTCTGAAACGTCGGTATATTTCTAGGAGATCACATACTGCAACTTAGCAGAATATCAGAAAAGAGTTACGTTAATAGTCGCTTAGCAACCAAAGGTTAATTACTGCTTTCACAAGAGACCGCCAGATAAATCTAGACACCCCCCCTCCCCACATACAAACACACATTACAGCTGAAAATCTATTGCAGTGTTTTTGTCCTCAGGTTTTCGCGGCTGGAGTTCAACGTAGAACCTCGGCTTTCGGATATGAACCTCCTCGAATGTTTCGGGCAAAGACTTAATCTACCCTGGATATAGAAATTGCAATGTTTGCCGAAACTATGGTTAATACTTAACACTGGACGCAGCTCACACACGAAAGCCAGAAAAACATTAATATTATCCTTTCATTCATTTTTAATTTATCTCATTCATCGTACTTCCACAATATATCGAATATATTAAAATTTAAATTAAAAAAATTAAAAATATATCTCAAGCTTTAAAACATTACTGCATACAATACATGCCTCTAACATATGAAGGTCTGTTTAAAAACATCGGTGACTAGAACTTAAAACCTCTTAGTGAATAAACTATATCGTTAATCAGCTTCGTATACAATGGACTGTCATAAGCATCATGACCTCTGACGCTGAAACTAGTTTACGAGGAGACACTGTGACGTTGTGCGATCAGCAACCTTTCGAATGCGGACGAAAGCAGTCTGAAGTCGGCGGTGTCTTTATGTAATATAGATCTACGAACTACGAACATACACACACATATATAAACCCATAAAACTTACCTTGTGTTGTTTTAATCCAAGAGAACAGATAATGGAGTATTTCCAAAATCCCTACAAATCTCCATGTTAGGTCTTTACACTTAAGAAAGAAACAATTTTACAGCCGAACTACGTCTTGTATCATAATTTTACAACCATTAATTTTCTTTTCACTCTGCACTCTGCTTACTTATGTACATGTCCGATGTACCAATATCGTGTGGAACTTTAAAAAATTAACTTTGTATTAAAAGATGATAGAGTTGCGTCATATTGTGAAAATATATATTTAATTAATTAATCTTGTCCGTCTAATCACAATTTAAAATTTTTAAAATTAAGATAATTAAAATACCATGTGATGCTCCTTATCTAAACATTCGATTTACATTTGGAACATCACTTTCTTACTACATGTTTCGGTTCTTAGATGAACCATCTTCAGGTGTGTAAAAATTACAATTATATAAACTTAAAACTTAATCATAATTTCTTATATGCAACTTTTTTGTAGTTGTTTATCAGTTATTAGTGGTGTTCACTTCCAGATTCCATTTTAATATATTTTAAGTTGTTCTATATATGTGATTAGACGGACAAGATTGATTAATTAAATTTGTATTAAAACATTCGTACACTAGCAGGATTTTTGCAACGAATATAAAATTTCCCACTACGCCACTCGTAACACGCACTACTGATCACTTCATTCGACATTTGAGGACTGGTCATCTGAAATACAAGCCACTTGCCTACAACAGACAACTTACTTGGATATTTGGACGACCCGTTCTTTAAGTGCCTTGAACATCTGCGGGGTCCCATCTTGGCTTGATCTATTAGACAGTTGATAGGACTCATTTGACGAGGGATCGGCCGGTCGCAAGGCCTCGACCTGTACGCAGGACAGCACAACACAGAGAGACGCGGACAAACATCCGTGGCTCGAGAGACCAACTTTCGTTGATAATGTGAGTGTTACATCATCTTGGGTCATATTCTACTCAACTCTATGCGTTGTTTTTACTCTACGTGAGGCTCAGAGGACGTCCTTGCGATAATGTCTTCCTGAGGGAACAAAGTAAAGATTCAAAACACTTTTACCTTGCATTAATACCGTGAATTTTTCTCCAGTTAAACTGGAAACGGTACAGTTTTAAACAGAATACGCATTTGATTTAAAAGGATATAGCAAATATTTGTTGATGTCCGAACCCCCAGGTAGATTTCTGAGGTCTATTTCGTGTTTCATCTATTGCTCATTATTACGAGGCGCGTCCATAAAGTAAGTTTCCCACTCGTCCCACAGCTAGCAAACCTTATATTGAGCGAAGCGTCTGTGCGTACGTGATAGAGCAATGACGTAGCATGGCGCATGCACTAACGGCACTTCCCGCGTTCTCACAGTAGCATTGTTGCAGCTGTTGAAGATGGAGGTTCTTATTCCAGCTCCCGCTGACTGTGAAGTGCGGTCAGTGATAACGCTAGGCCGCACACTGCTCGACGGACAGCAAGTCTCCTGCAGGAATTCAGCTGGGAGGTGTTTAATCATCCACCCTACAACCCGGACCTCGCTCCCAGTGATTTCCATCTTTTCCTACACCTCAAGAAATTCCTGTCCGGTCAGCGTCAGCGTTTTGAGAATGACAGAGAGGCGGAGATGGTTGTCACACAGTGGTTCCAATCCCAGGCGGCAGACTTCTACGACACCGGTATTCAAAAGTTTATCCCACGGTATGACAAATGTCTCAATTCCGGTGGCGAATATGTTGAAAAATAGCTGGACACTTGCTGTATCTGTTGCAATAAATATTTCCATGAAATTGTGTTTTGTTTCTGTAAACGGCCCCAGGGAAACTTACTTTGTGGACGAGCCTCGTATTTCATTTCTTATGGAATACCATAATATAAACCAACATGGCGGCCGAGTAAACTTGTGAGGTGGGATCAATACTACCGCGACTTGCTATAGTATCATACAATGATGCATGATTATTGGTTTTCGGTAAATACATAACTTTGGTATAGTAATTCTTTATTTTATGTGATATAACAACGTGTTGGCTGCGTAAAGACATTTTAGATCTGATGGGTTAAACCTCCTTATGAGATACTGGTGTTGATTCACATTATAGAAAGAACACATTAACACGACATTATTTGGATAGTTGTAAACTAAAGTTAGGTAATTAATAATATAATTGACGAAATCTCTAATTAATATATCGGAATTTGGAAAGAAAGCCTGTGTTTAATCCGATATAGAATACACCTCCCAGTATTTTTCAATTTAAACATGTATTAAACAAAGTTCACGACAATTAGCACTCTTAAAGCACTTCGTGTTTAATTCGTGTGACTAACTGTGGAATTTGTCAAGGATGTCCACCACATTTTATAAAGGATCAGAAAATATAATTGGCATGTTAATATTAGTGATTATAACTTGGTTATGTGAGACAGGGCTGTACGCACTGAAAGTAGATAGTGAAATTAATAAATAAAAAATTAAGGAGTGCGTAAATGTTATGAAGGTAAATATTTACAAACATGCAGCTAATATTTCACTCCGTTTTTATTATGTTACTTAATGTTGATGAAAGACTCTCGGGCTGCAAGCCGCGTCAGGTGGCTGAGTGTTGAATAAACCATATTTTCTGCCAACTTTTCGAGAGCCACCCGAGAGTCTTTCATCAACTTCAGTCGCTTCACTTTATACGTTACTTAATGTTACTTAACGTGTACTTCACATGATTTTGTCGTGTTCTTACGTGAACTGCTCCCACAAACGTCCATTGCATGTCGTCGCATCGAAACTCAGTCAGGGTTGTTCTGTTTCGTATTTTGTTTTATTGTATCAAATTCCATTCCATTAAATTAAATATTCGAAAATAATTAATGACGCTAGAGCTCACAGCTCTTATGAAGACAGACGGATTAATGTTCAGCACCTGAGATTATTTCCACTGTAATGCGTAGGTATTCGATTCGAATTTCAACAGAACTGCAAGTTCTGAATGAGATTTCTTGTGATGCATGCAACGGTGACAATGTTACTTTAAAATGGTCACGACCACTTCATTTGACATTCTCACGTCTTGTAATTAACGTCCACCGAATTATTTAACAGATCGTTCAAGGCGCCTAATGCTCGAAGCCACTAAATTCAATGTTAGTTCCTGGGAGTTTCTATAAAAATCTATTCGGTATTATTCAGAATAACTGTGAGAACAAGTGTGAATAATTTAGCTGGTGCCTTGGTCAATGTAAAGTAGCAGTTATTGTAAATGTTTGCTAACGGGCAGAGTTTGCTGTGTCCCCTGAGATGTGACTACGAGCGGAAACTGTACGATAATATTTGAACCGCAGCATATCTCCGAGCACAGAGCAGTAAAACCCAGAATGGTAGGCGATAACTTCCTCACCACACTCTGAATTTTAATCTCGTTCAGTTTGAAACTTTTTGAAAGTCTTCCATTGTTTTCAGTACATGCAAAGTGGTCTTAATGTTGTGAATCAAAACAGATTACTGCAACTTATGGGTCCAACAGCTGTTTTTCTATACACAAAGTAGAATAGTGCTGCATAATTTAAATTCTGGTTATTACAACTGAATGTTCCATCGTTTTTCTTGGTCCATATCTCAGATCAGCTGCGTCATAATAACACGTTTGAATCACATTTGATGGAACTGGCATCCTGAGGCTAGTTGAGTTCTGTCTACTTTTTCTGTGAGGAAGGCATACGAGGTGTCAGTAGTCCTGCGTGTCTCTGAGTTACGTTTAAGTGTTCATGATATACGGAAGTATTTGTGAGTTATGAGACTGTCAGTTATCTGGGTATCACTGAGCAATGTCTGAGTTTAGGTGAGTTATGTGTGAACGCCCATGAGCTATGTGTGTTTCCGTGAGTTATACGGGTGTCAGTTATCTGGGTGTTATTGAGATACGTTTTTCCTTGAGTTGTATGTGTGTCATATACTCGGGTATGTGAAATTCTGTCAAAACAGAACCAAGTAATACTGCGATTTTTAAAAAAGTAGGAAAAGAAATATGGTAAATAATATAAAAACTGTAAGTAGAAAATTAATAATGTTGCAAAACGAATGGTTTTTATTGGTAATGTTGAATGTAACACAGAGAAACAGATAACTGAATGGATTAAGAGGAAATGAGACAAATTTAACACAATTGAAAGTAAGAAACCGAGACAAACTGAGAGGGGTGTCATCGGAAAGTAAGATTGTTCATTCAAATGGACTCATGGAAACTGAGAAAGGGGGACAGAAATTGAAGCCTTTCGTGTAGAAAATGAAAAATACTAAAATCTAAGAAACTAATTTCAGAATGAAACTATATATTATTTAACGAATCAAAAAAAAATAATTATTTAAAAATTTAAATTTGAAAGAATTTGCATAAGAAGATTTCTGTCTTCTGGGTTATTGCGCTGTGTAGTCTGGTCGATGTTAACCAACGTTTCAGAGGTCATACTGCCTCCGTCATCAGGGCGATGAATATGACGGAGGCAGTATGACCTCTGAAACGTTGGTTAACATCGACCAGACTACACAGCGCAATAACCCAGAAGACAGAAATCTTCATACTCACCGCTGTGAGAACCTCAAGTCTTACAATTTGCATAAGATTTGTAGAAACTGTAGGATAATATCTTATAAGAATAAATGCAGTAAAGATCAAATGGAGAATAAACAAGGAATATAACTGGAGTTGAGAAACAGAATTACAAAATGTAAAACAGAAAATATAAATTGTGTGATAAGACTGAAACAACCCACGGAAATAAAGACACGTAAAAAAAGAAAGATTGATCATGTCTGACAGATATGAAGTGTGTGCAGTAATCCACATGCACGGATGGAGGTGAATGTTGTGTACGTCCGTTCAATAGCGTATGCAGAATGGGGACTAATTACTTGGCGCTCTCGATAACAGCGGCAACACGTTACGCGCCCATGCATTATATTAGCCTTGTCATTCAATAGACACAGCTCGTCAGGGGTGGGCACGTAAGCTTCTTTACATCACCAGCAAGTTTTTTGTGTCTGCACCACATGACTGCAGACTGTTAACAACACCAAATATAAATAATAATTCAAATAATTCTCCACTGTGATTAGGCTCGTAGTGTATAAATGCCAGTTACACACAACAATTTTTATAATTAAATTTTATACAAACAGAATTGTCATTTTGCTATAATAATTCATGGGATACATCCTTCGAACTTATATTGACATCTTCAGGCTGTCTATGCACTTATTATAATCGCACTTTAATTATGAACAACCACTGTATGGAATTTAAAATTCTATACTTACCACGTAGTAATAAGACATATTATATTAATAGCACATTCTCCAGTTAAATAATACTTTGTTTTATACTATATATAAACGTTAATTGTTCGTGTTGTTATCAAATATTGTGCAATTATTAAAGTACTTTTGACAGCTGGATATCTGCTAATATTAACCGCAACAGAACGTCCGTTGTGTTACATATTATAAAATGAAGAAAGGTAATATGAATTCAGTACTTTGTTATGTGTTATTGTGTAGTATGTGGGGCACAAGAGCCTTCAGGCTGTGTTGTATCGGGTTTATTGAACATAAACAAAACTGTACTGAGGTACCAGAGTCAATACCGTTTACAATAAATTACGAATAAATTTACTTGGTGGATCTTGTTTTGGTACTCTGAAAAAAAAAAAAACTAAATATAATTGAGTAGAGTAGCAGCCAAGACAATATCTCTAAAGTGCATGTATTGTTACAATCTTCCATTATATGTTTCAACCTGTAACGGTCATCTTCAGGTGGAGTATAGTGATTTTACTATACTCCGAATAAAGATGGCTGTAACAAGGCGAAACATGTGGTGAGAGAATCCATTAATAGTTGCTGTTCTGACGGCTACCCTACTTAATAGCGTCTTGTTTTATCGACACATGAATTTCCGTTTCTTTCGTTCAATTTTGTGTGTCCCTCTATTCACTAATACACATGTTTCAAGCGACATAACTTTCATTAAGGTCTTCTTTTTAGGAACTAAACTTTATTAATTCGTTATTCGACGACACTGAGTACTGCGTAAGTACGTAAATTTGACGTCGTAGTGTGAGCTAGTTTTTAAGTACACACGTTTTATCTCGGAAAATTCTGAAAGAAAGAAGATGGCTGTCTTCTGTGTTGTCGTCGCCCTGATGATGGAGGCAGTAAGGAACTCTGAAACGTCGGTTAACTTTTACCAGACTACATGGCACAATAACCCAGAAGACAGCCATCTGTAGACTCACCGCCGAGGCAAACCTCAAATCCCGCTTCTGAAGGATTTTAGTTAAATTCGTTATTTGTGGGTTTAAAATAAAGTCGGCCTCACAGCACCTAATTTAACTTGAGGCTGAAATGAACCTTCATGGATTTTGTTGAAACGTAGCCCATCGTTTAAATCATTAGTACAAAATGTATAGTATCATTAAGATGTGTGACATTTATTTGGAAAATTTTGCGATTTCATGTAGACTGCATCGAGCTTACTATTTGCTTGCTTGCTTCTGTAGTTTTTATCTGCACTGTTAATAATTAACAGTGTAGATAATAGTAATTGTTAATTTAAATTCTTCGTTAAATATTTATTGGTCATAAAAACCTACTGTTGTTAAAGTTGATAAGTTAATTATTATCTTTAACAAAAGTAGGTTTTTATGGCCAATAAATGTTTAACAAAGAATTGAAATTAACAATTACTTGGAAAATATCTGGGTACAAATTTCCTCTCTTATTGGACATAGTTCCGTAAGTCTTAAGTTGTTCAACCCGACTATACTCGAAGACTGATGAATAGTTTCTGACGTAGAAGAGGTAGTTGACTAATATCAGTATTGAAAGTAACGTCTGAACGGGACGCTATAACTCACAGCTGGGAGGGAATTCGAACGTCAAGTTTCGTAGAAATTGATGTTGGTGAAATGTGTATAGTTGGCGAATTAATGTGTGTTCTAGAGGACGAGAACTAACTGAAAACTATTTTTGTACGAATATCGTATTATTAGATGTTAGGTAGTGGACATTTGGTTAAAACACTTACAAAATTTATGTTCTGCCTTATAATATTTATAATGAAAGTTTTAAAAGAAAAGGGAAATTTTTCGTCTCTAGAACTGCTTAAAACTCATTGTGTCTCTCTGGGTGTTATTACGAGACCACAGATCTGTAAGATGTCATGCATAAAGCGATCTATATCCACCGCAGATGATATGGCGTAAGGTATGACGTATTGTTATGATGTGAATAGAATAAAATTTTTCCATATTTACGACAGCAAAGAAGAAACTTCTAGTATAGAGATGGGCAAATAATGTGGTACACGAGCTTCGTTATTACCTGCTCGTAAAGTTCGCGGCTGAAGTCTTGGCTACGCCATGCTAAAAACATTAGTCTCAGGCATCAGAGCTGGACAACAGTTCAAGTCGTGAAATCGAGTCCATAATAAGAGTTACGTGAATGTTTTATTTGTGTTTCAAGATCCCTTTTTATTTCCAAAGACCTTATATCTTTATTCAATTGGTTCTGTTCCTGAGCCACATGCGTTTTGAATGTCTAGTAGAGTTCTTGTAAAGTTCCTAGAATTGTGACGTCACTCACGAGCCAAGTTGTTTGCCGATACCTATAGTCGTTTATAATGCATTAACGGTCTGACGTGGTTCGTATTGCAGGACTGAGAGGAACCGAAACGCAAACAATAGAAACATACCCAAAAATATATTTTTAGAAAGTCTTTACGAAATAAATTAAGAGAACAAACATTGAGAGATAAAATGGAGATTAGCAAATAATTATAAGGAAAATATAATACAAATAAATACAAGTAAAGGATGTACGTAATATATAGAGAAAAGTGATATAGGTTGAAATAAATAAACAGACGAAGAAAGTGAGACAGAGGACACAAGATGCTGTGCGGTATAATATTTTTTCCACATTTTAAGCAGAAGCCTGTGCGCGTTGCCTAGTTCATTGGAGGAGCTGACCGCTGTTTTACGCCCCCTGAGTATCGATATGACCTCGTGCTGCAAGAGTAATTAACTCCCAGTTAAGTGCTTATGTACTTCCAGTGTGACTATTGAAGACCGCCCTGGGACTTGCAAACATGTCACTGGTCGGCCTTTTTCAAACGCATTGAATATTGATTGAAACATGGCTGCAAGGCGAGAGATTTCCAGGTGCGATATTCGTGAAACAAATGACTGATAAATTTATTAAAGCTTATGTTCTTTGTGATCACTTGAACAGTGAATCAGTAGTTTTATCTTCTGTTTCTCCATCAGGACTAACGCATGTAGTTTATATTTATTATCAGGAGATAAAGAGTGACGAGATTAGCGATGCATACACCAAGTATTGGGGAAATTTAAAATTGCTTTTATAATTTGGTTGGAAAACCTGAATGGAAGAGACATGTTGGTAGGTCTTGCTGTAAGTTAGATGATATTATTAAAACGGATGTTATATAACATGTGAACGTGTGGATTGGATTGACATGACTGATGTCGTAGTACAAATATGCTACTTAAGATAAGCGAAATTTATTAATTAACTCAGCTGCAGTTACATTCTTAAGAATAGCTGTGGTTTAACTGCTGATATTATGAGGCACGGAATAATTGAACTCTGAAATGCGAGGGTAGGAACATGGCGTAGCCTGTAATTGACAAGGGAAACTGAACGCAAGATTTCATGGTGGCCCGTCTGGAATTCTGAACTGAAGCCACATGTTTCCGATGCTTCAACCTGTCTGGTCGTTCTGTTTTCCTAAAAAATTTTGTTGTAAAATAGCTTCTTCCCCACTTTCCGTCACAAAGCCACAAAGTTTAAGGGTGTGATTTTTCTGAGTCAGTATTAACTTCGTTCAATGGTTTTAAAGATGACGTCCAATTTGTAGTTTTCTGTTAAATGGTGTTTAATATATTCTTCCAGGGCTGGTGAATTTATTTATTTAATTACTATTATTATAAGATATTGTAGGTGCGTCATATTGTGATTTTATTTAAAATAGTATTGAAATATATTAAAATATATGTAAATCGAGTACTCGATACGGACCAAGGATAATATTTTAACCATTTAATTATCTTATATTAATTTATTGTGATTAACGGACAATTTTAATATATTTCAATACTATTATTATATAAATTTGAACCAAGCGATTTTTTGTATTTGCAGTAATAGCAGGATTTGTTCAACAGTCACGATTTCATTAGTCTACAGATATTTTTCCATTTTGCATTCTCGTCAAAACCGACCTTTTAATCATAACCGCGTTTAATTATTCGCCTGAAGATTCAATTATAGCGTATTCTAAAATTCGTGTTATTTCCTGATCAACCGTAAGTCTCACACGTGAATATTACACAATAACATAGATGGCTACGTCATTGTTTAACAATAATTTATCTATTAATTACTTTATTGTGCGTTTAATTTTATGTGGTGGAATGGTAACAGGGAGTAAAGAACAGTAATATAAAACTCCATATCTTTATTATGCTTGTCTAAAAAACAATCTAATTTCTTACGTTCATATCGATTGTCTGTAATTTTAGATTGAGTAGGGAACCACTAAAACTGCTTAGGCAATCAAATTTTGATTCCTCGAGCCGAAGAATCCTGGTTTGCAACTCTAGGGAGATAAAGCGGAATGTTAATCATGTCCTTTCCCCCTAAATAATAAACAATAATACCAACAGACGGAGGAAAGACAACTTCCATAGAATGGTAGAGGCGCTGTTGTGTTCCCAGTTGTGGAAATCTAAGTTTTGTGTATCAAGATTTGTTTTGATTTGTTACATCTGTCGAGTCGAGCAAACATTTCATCCTCGATTAATTTATTACGTTCGTTATTGTGTTCGTATGGAATATTTCTGGCACATTTCAGAAGCCTGTAGATCCAACAAAGTCATGGCTTCAAAATGGACAACGGAGGATTTTATTGCTGGTAGGGGCGTGAAATTTCGTTCTGCTATCAATTACAGATTCTCAGGTAAACACATGTAGACCGAAATCGCTTTCATCGTGAAAAATGCTACCAGGGTGTTAACGCTTACCACTTAAGTACATAAAGTGTTAACGTTAAGAATGCGTGAAGCTCTATCTGCACTCACCATACACTTCCATGTTACGGTGCTTAATTGAAGGCAGAGTCAACTTTACTCTGGGAAACTTTTTAAAAAACTGAAATTCCGTTCGTATCCCTGAAATTCAAGTTTACGTGTTGCCGATCGGTGTTCGCTTATCTGTGAGACTGTATTTATTTATATGTGGTGTAGATGCTGAAGTGATTTAATAATAGACAAATAATGAAGTTAGCATTATATGGAAAGAATGCTTCGTATAATGAGTTATTATAGGGCTATCAGCTGTCTAAGGTGGTTTAATGGAGAAAACAACACGAGTGACACATCACCCTAATGAAAGAGGCTGCAAGGACCTCTCAAACGTCGGTAAACTTCTTCCAAACTACAAGGCGCAACAACCCAGAAGACGGCCATCTTCAGACTCACCACCGTGAAAACGTCAGATCCTATGTATTTGCTATATGATCATCGTATCTAGAGACATTTTATAATCTTACCAATGTATTGATTCCATTGGTTCGTGTCATTCAGTTTTCGCAGTCCTCCATTAAGCCTAATTTTCGAATTTATTCTTTCATATACATGATTTCTCTTAGAAAAGAATTTCAGCATTTTTCGCTTGTACTGTGTTCAACTGAATTTCCCATGCCAAACCACCTCTCTCGTGTTCTCGCTTGAGTTACTTGGACGAAACCAGTTTCATAATTTTGTTATTAATAATAATAGCAATAACGGTACCAATATCAACAATAATGTATCATTACGCTTTCATTCATTGACAGATCTACATTTATTAAGCCAGAAATAATATCAATTTAATATTTTCGTAAAATTGAAAGTAGTTTGCAAATGACAATATATCAGTTTGCAAATATTTTAAAATTTGTGCACTTTCTGTGATCAATTTTGTGGAACATATTATTATATAAGTAAGGTTACTATGACGATGAAATAGCTCATTGTAATCTCCCGCTTTTATATTAATTAAATTTCTTGAATTATAACAACAACTGCAAAACCATTTATTTTGTTCGCTCCTGAATATAAAACCTTCAGCTTAACACCAAGTAGTCTTATGTGTTATGTATCCTTATACATACGTAGATAGTTACAAATGTTTCGAATGAACGTATTGCCTCCAGCTTCAGGATAGAGGCAGGCAATGTCCTCCTATACGATGGCATCCATCCACAAGATTCCACAGCTCCACTCGTTTCACAATACCAGTTTTTATTTGAATATCAATACATTCTTTGGGTACTTCTGAAGCATCTGAAATCGCTTCATAATAATATTCTCAGCAGTAGTAAGTTCTGAACTACAAATATAAATCTTTGCTGTCTTACAGCATAATATCTGATTATATATAATAAGATGATTGTGATAATGATTCGGATGTAATTAATTTCGTTTCTCTTTTTCCGTGAAACGTTTAGTGTTCGTGTTTGTAATTTGGCTAATAATCTTCTATCGTCGATGTTTCAATCGTATTTCTTGACAGTTAATTAATTATATAGTAATTCCGTTGCTGTAGATCTTGTGTTCATTTCTGAGTAATCTGTTTATGTTAGAAGTTAAAAGTTACATATTCTACAATTATCCGATTCTATTACAAACTCCTTTCTTGTATGTTTATAAACTAGGATAATCTTTGCTGTTATTTTTAATCATATGTTTCAGCGTTGTTTATAATTATGAAAATTCATGTTAAATTCTGTCCGAAATAAACTCGGTGCTTGCAGACCGTCACCTCATTTCAACTTATTAATACATTATGAACCTTTGAGCAATAATTGCAACTAGTTGTGTATTGGCTTCAGGCTATGGGTACATAATAGAGACCAATTTGTTGACCATACCAGGGTTTCCAAGCTCTGTCGTCCAAAGCGCCATTTTATAACCTTCTATGTCTGTAACATAACTTTAATAATTATAGTTTGGTTTCAGATACTCTTTAGTGTGGAATAATTGAACAATAAAATTTGTCACGCAGATAAGTATTCTGGGATATCGTGCCATTTAGGTACTTAAAAATTAACCGACGTTTCAGACGCGTGGACTTGGTCAATTTGTACGAAACTAGACACTGTAATAATCCAAAACACCACCATTTTTATGTTCACCGACTCGCATTCTCATTGAACTAATAATTTAAATTTATTTAAGATATAACCATATTGCTGCAAACGTAATGCAAAAACAGAGCCAATATTTAATTAAATATTTTCCATACCAATTTTGGAAACTGTTTGAAACAGAAACAAGACATATTAATTCGATGCTATTTATAATAATACACCAGTTATGGACAATCTCAGTCAAATATTCTATGCGTGGTTTACCTAAAATTTTCGTACTCTCCAGGTGAATACTATGATATTGTCTTCTAAGAGAATACTACAA
The DNA here is from genome assembly GCF_977971745.1 of Zootermopsis nevadensis. NCBI lineage: Eukaryota > Metazoa > Arthropoda > Insecta > Blattodea > Termopsidae > Zootermopsis > Zootermopsis nevadensis. Next base: position 1,043,291 of record NW_028259177.1, read on the forward strand.
TCTCTATCCAGATCCTTACCTATTCACTTACAGCAATCATAGCATCTCATTTGACACTATATAAACTCTGAAATTTAACTGCTTCATTTAATATCCAAAAATCAATCATCACGAATTTATTTTATTATTATTATACTACTAATACTAAAAATACTTTATGATTCTTTCTCAAGGTGTTATCCGGGATAGCTCAGTCAGTATAGTGACTAGCTACGTCCTGGACGATCGGGGTTTGATCCCCGACGGGGGCAGAGGATTTTTCCTCTAGCCTCTGCGTCCAGACTGGCTCTGATTACTCACTCCCATCTAGCGCCGAGGTCAATTACAAATAACAGCTGTTTTGCTCTCTTTTAAACACAAAGTGCCTTTACGGAGTGTACTGTGGACAGCTCTACTTTCTACTTTAAAAATTATTTTCATTTTTAAGTTACAGTATATAAATATTCCTGAAAGAGACAGGCTGAGCGTTTTGGACGATATTAAAGCTTACGCCTCTGACAGACAAAATGTTAAGTGATTCAGACACAGGGTTATTATATTTCGTTTAAATTGTACATTAGGAAACTTCAAATGCGTTATAGTTTTCATTAAGATATATTGTAACAGAATGAGAGATATTTCAAATCTCCTAAACATTTTAAGAGCTACATAAACTTACCGATTAACGTTGATTTTAAAGATTCATTGTGTTTCCTTCGCTAATATATATCCATTTTCCTGAAATTACAAATTTTCAGAAATTTGTAAGACTTGAGGTTCTCACAGCGGTGAATATGAAGATTTCTGTCTTCTGGGTTATTGCGCTGTGTAGTCTGGTCGATGTTAACCAACGTTTCAGAGGTCATACTGCCTCCGTCATCAGGGCGATGAATATGCCAATAGGAAACCAACCAACCAAAGAAGCTAACTGAGGGCAGAGGCCTGCGCCAGCGCAAGCATCGTCCCTACCTAGGTGAAACCATTCCTGCGCACAAGACGCATTGCTGGAAATGGTAAACGGTGGTAATATAAGAACGGAAATTTTGCTATCGCTAACAGGGTTACGTCGTGGCGGGAGCCTCGACCATTCAAACTGGGATCCGTTGCTGCTGATGGGAGGTCATCCCGTCAGGCAAGTTGTCCAAAGGAATTTGGTTGGTTGGATCTCCGGGGTTTGAACCCAGAGAGGGAGGGGCCGTTTCGGCTGAAGGCCTCTGCGGCATGGGGGGAAGATCACTTCAGCTGATGGCCTCCGTGATATGGGTGGTGGTGGCGGGCCGTGCCCCTATTAAGTTATACCCTGGCATTCGCCTTACAACTGAGGAAAGCACGGAAAACCTCAGTCAGGGTAGCCAATAGGGTGTGAGGAGTTGGATTTTATAGGCAGGGACGTGAAAGGTGTAGCCTGCCCCGAGCCAATGGGAGCAGGTATGGGAGTGGACCAATGGTAGCACGTGGGCGAGGGTGGGAGAGGGAGAGAAAGTAGAGAGAGAAAGGTGAGTGTAGTTGTATGGATAAAGGCCCTGAAAGGGGCCGAGTTACTGGTCTGGTTGGTTCTGGCGGCGCACTCTTGCTCGTTCTCGGAGTCCTCGGAGTGTGTGGATCAGAGGCTTCCAGGACCGGCTCAGGTGAAGTCCATCTTCCCTGTTAAAGTTATCAGGATGAAGTTCGATCTCGATGGCTTCCCTGATTAAATTTACAATATTTAAACGTGAACAAATTGTACTGTCAGCTATAGTATGTTTGAAAATAGTGATACTTTATTTTGATTAAAGTTGTTATCATAAGTCTATAACTAAATGCATCGATCCATTTTAATTTCGGTACATGATGTCAAAAAAACATGAAGAACGTCAGATTTGCTCATAATAATTTTATCGTACAAAAACTGGTACTAGTTGATATATGCATCTTACAGAAGAAGACAAATGAGCCTATAACTTTCATGCCAAACATTTTTTGAATGACTTTTTAATAAAATAAAATGGAAAATTTGTGCCGCTCAACATCATAGATTTTGTTTTAAGACAATAAATTTAGCCTACATTCCTCTCTAACAAGTATAGTGAACTAATATCATTATGCACTGTGAGTGTTCTTCGTTTTCATTGCCTTAAGTAATGACAGAATATTACGAAATTTTCTATGGATGTTATTCCACTGAATGTAGAATCTCGCTATCTCTGTCTGTATCAGTGACTTAGGTGCTCCATATTTCTCGATTTCTGGTCATCGTTTAGATGCTACACATTGATAAATCACGGGGGGGGGAAGTTCGGCGACATTGGTGGCCATTGGACCGTCCCACGACATCCTTTCCATGCGGGAAACCTTGTGTTAAAAATGTACGAAATCATGTACATAACATTCTGTTGCTATGCTAGTTGTTCAGAATGTTGATCATTTGTCACTTCAGGCAACATTATTCTGCACGAATTCCAGGTAATTTGCAGCTATTACAGTCCCGTCAAAATTAGGATGAAACAACACGGAATGAAGAAATTTTAAGCCAGAAAATACATCCCGGTTTATTTAATTCATGTTGTATTACTTGATGGAGTTTAGATCGTTCGGGTAGAAAGAGTTGTGTCGGCTGACGCGTAAATTTGTTTAAAATATAGCCTCTCGTATCCAGAAAATGCAGTTCACGAAATTTGGACGACCCATAAAACTCAGTCCTATCAGGATCGTATTCATTCAGTGGTTGTAGCAGTACTGATCTGTACGGTTTCCACTCCATTTTTTTTTTAATTTTAATACTTCGATCAGATAAACCAAGTCCTTTGGCCGTTCGCCTGGTTGATTTGGTTGGATTACACAAATGTACACTCAACATTTTCCATCTTTTATTCCTATGTTACCGATCTTAGCCTTGGCGACATTTTCTCTTTCCTTAGGTTTTTCGCCCATACAGGTTGAAAATTGCGGAGGTTCAACGGGACACATTTCACTGAAAGCTTCAAAAACAAAAGTAACATTTTTTGAGAAGAAACACCTCTGGTCCTTCTACAGTTTATCTTTTGTATGAGAAATTTAAAAATTCGGCAAAACCAGTCAGATTAATGACGATAAACATCGCAGGAACAACATACATGTCAGTCTCTTAGCAAATTCTTGTTATTTTTGGTAGAGCGACTGCATGTGGCCTTAAGCCTCGGGATGGAAGAATGATGGACAGTCTTGTAGCAACTGTTGGATTTCATTTTCTGAAACAAGAAAGTGGAGAACACAAGGGAAATAAGGTGGAAAACGTAAACTTGTCAGAAACACTGTGGCCAGAGGGTGAATGTGTTTGTTTCAACAGAAAACACCGGTATATCATCTGGACAGGCCCACTGAAATTATCGTTTAGCGTTTAAACTCCCTCTTCTCCCCTTCACTTCACGTCCTCTTCAACATTGTGCATTGTTCATGTGACTACACGACATAAATAATTAACGACACGAGTCAGTTTGTTGATTCCAAAATGCACAGAATGTTCCAAACATAAACGGCGTAAGTGACATTAGAATATCATGGTTTACAACTCCTGAACCGTAAATTCTGAATTTTGATATCGAAATACTTTCATTAGAGTACATTTACATGTAGGCTGTAATACGTCTTGTGATGCAGGAAGCCGGTTTGGAGAAAACACGCAAATTTAAATTGAGCCTCGTATAAAACAGACTTTAAATTAAATTTGTTCCATAGATAAACACTGAATACCAAATATCATGAAATCCGCTAAATTTTGTCTCAGATAAATCGCGGCTATTGCTGGGTAGACACGAATTTCTGATAAAATGCAGTCGGTGATCGTACTGTAGGTTATCTCAAAGTAATGCTTATTATCAGTAATTGTTTCTTATCAGCTTCAAATTTAACCATTTTAAGCCAAAGAAAATCTAAATAATATTTACGTATCGAGTTCTTATCTCATAAAAACACAACGCGCTCATATTTCAAAGATCCCTTTGCGGAAATATTTGCTATTTATTCTGAGAATCACACGAAACACATACGTACAATTTATGGGCAAAACGTCGAGTTACTTGTTGACTGTTAAAGCATGTGGTACATATAGTTACCACTGGGCTATGAAGTGTTAAACTGGGCTAAGAAAAAGAGAGATGTGTTGTTATTTGCGGCAGTTTGAAGATTGCTGACTTCTGAGAAGGAACACCGTGTAGTCAGAAATTTTCCGACGTTTCAGAGGTGTTCTCTACAGTGCTTACTCATCACCCTGACAATGGAGAGAGGCACATCTGAAACATTGGTAACCTTCTACCTCACTACACAGCAGAAGGCAGTCATCTACAGGGTGGGTGGGAAGTAAGTAGTCATTAAATAATCGCTGCATTGGAAATATAGAGTTTATAACCATTTCTCAATGCCTACTTACAGAAGAGAATGTGTCAAATGTCTATTTAAAAGCAATATGCTATAATTCTACTTGATAGACTGATCGATTTATCGATTCATAATTTTATTATGTTTAATGACCCTTCATTAAATTACACAATTTAGAATCCAATTAAAAATGCTTTGAACAGGGGATCGATACAAAAGATCTTTGTTCGTCACACGATCGACTCGAAACTCACATCTGCATCCGGTAACTAACAGTAATAATTAATTCGTTCTGAATTCCTGAACTGGATTACGTATTTGACATTTGCGAAACAGGTAAACACATGGCAAATAGACGTTTGTATCAAGCTTTTAAGTTAAAATATATGCGTTCATGTAAGTTTCATAGGAACATTGTTCTCCCTGATCCTTATGCGACCTGCTTTGCGTGTAGATCCACTGTCAACTTTCTACACCCTAGTGAAGGCTCTGAATATTAGTTTCTTAAAGACAATTATCACATTGGTTCCACAAATAGTACTACATTGTCTGATGGAGAACTGGTGTAAAATCTGTGTAATTTAAACGCAGGTAAGTGCGTAACTTAGTTACCATGGAAAACATGGGTCACAGATGGGAGACAGAATTGACAATTTGTAATTCTTCGTACGATGTTATAACATTTCAGTCTTTCTGAATGTAAAGTGAAAGAGTGCATAATTGGAATATGTCCCGCTTTGATTTCGTAAATATTTTGTCAGATTTTATGCAATTCATAAGTATCTGAGGACACAGCGTGAATTTCAAAATATTCCGATTAAGTTTAACTGACTCCATAGAACCGAGTAATTCTTACAAAGCTGGTAGTTAATTTTCATGTACTTCCTCGTGTATTTGTTAAACCCGATGATTTATCGCGGTTTTCCCAAGATCCCAGGCGCTGATTCCTGTCAGTAGCAACATGAATACACAGACTTCAACACTAATATTATATTCCTTTAAGATCCACTTAAATATTGTTATCTAATCTTCGTTTACCTTTTTCCTCAAGGTTTTAAGCTAATTTTTTTCCAACGTTTCGGTAAGCATTTCAGTTGCCATCCTCAGGTTCAGTATGTAATGCCTCGGCGAATTGACAGTCCTATACACAGGCAGTGAGTAAACGGGGGTAAGATCTCGCTGATATTCAATAGGACATAAACACGTGGCTGAGTATAAAAGGCGATGAAAAAATGTTGAAAATATTTCAATTCCCATGCCTGCAAAATGTCTCGTCCGTGTTTTCCTAATAGATATGATCATTTTACTCCTCGATGCCATTAACATCACCACGAAACATGCTTTATAGTGGACTACACACCCTCTGTCAAATCAGCAAAGCTTTCATATCAATTTCAAGTGCCGCCAGTGCGCAGATATATTTGCTACGTGACCGTGTTAACTACAGACGCTCATACACAGCGAATCGTGTCTTCTGCCGACAGGATAATGCATTGATAAACAGCTCGAGTCTGCACAATGAAAGCTGACATGCAGATGGTGGCGCTATGAATGTGTCAGACTGACGGCCGTCATTCGCACTATAGACAACCCACTGACTCATTATGATTCATGGGCGCTGCAGTCAACAACACTGAATCCACATTTCTTTTACAATTTCTATGGTGAGATACATAGAATGTGCAACCTCCCTGTAAGATATTATCATTTAATATACAATTAGCGGCGGTAGAGATAAACATTCATACAGAATTTTAGTTGGAAAATCTGGAAAAATAGACCGTTTAAACAAACTACAAGTAAAAATATAATTTGTTTTATAGATGAAAAATGCTAACAATTTTTTTTTTGAGAAACAGAAGACAACAGACCACTTCGGAGAACAAGGCTAATAGTAGAGACAAGAAACAAATACTGAATTTTAGTAGAGAAATCTTAAAGAAGATTACTTGGGGGAAATCAGATCCATCTACACATGAGATATGAGGATGTGGATTGGATTTAAGTGGCCCAGAATAGAGAATTTCTTCTGTTTGGTTCTTAAAAAGAGCACCAGGGGATCAGTAGTAATGACACCTGCTTTTGGCATGGTGCAGTAAAGTGTTCCGAAGGATTACAGAGAGTAGGTTTCAAAATTCTTCCATGCTACTATCAGATATGTGATTACACCATACAAATTTTTGAAGATGAGTTCATGTTTGTCTGTTATCATCCCTGTCTGAAAAGTTCTCGTAGTAGTTACTTTAAATTTTTTAAATAGAGAATCTTAATACAATTTAAATAAATTTTACAGAACTATCGACAGCAACTTTCGAATTTAAAGTTACATCTTTAACAGCGTTAGTAGTGCCCCATTTTCAGAAGTTCGCGTAACTGCGATGACAGTCAGACAACACGTAAGTGGGACGATGCTCTTAGAGAGTATCACGAATAAGGGAACGAATCGATATATGCAGACCGAGAGAAATTCTTCTGAAGCTGATGGTCGCGCACGTCTTTTATGAAACTTCGTAGGCAACTCTTTGCTCCATCCGAAAGTAGAAACTTCATTGTACAGCAACGCGCGTTTTGCGGATTTAATAAAAGTGAACACTAAATTATTATCATATTCTGAAACGTTGAGGTGATGTTCTTTACGCGCTAGAGTGAGACTAGAATACGTCGTGTGATTCAACACAAAAACCCATGGAGGAATATGGATTGAATTTGGTTTATGATTCATGGATGGGACAAAAGGTGTGCACCGGGTGTTGGTCGGGAAGCCTGAGGGGAAGACACCGCTGGGGAGACCTAGACGTAGATGGGAGGATAATCTCAGGCGGCATCTATGGGAGATAGGAGTTGAAGGAGACTGGATTTTGTTTGTCCGGTGGAGGGCTTTGGTTAATTCGGTGATGAACCTTCGGGTTCCGTAAGCCATCTGGTTGGTTGGGTCCACTATTTGGGAAGCCTGAGGGGAAGAGACCGCTGGGGAGAACTAGACGTAGATGGGAGGATAATCTCAGGCGGCATCTATGGGAGATAGGAGTTGAAGGAGACTGGATTTTGTTTGTCCGGTGGAGGGCTTTGGTTAATTCGGTGATGAACCTTCGGGTTCCGTAAGCCATCTGGTTGGTTGGGTCCACTATTTGGGAAGCCTGAGGGGAAGAGACCGCTGGGGAGAACTAGACGTAGATGGGAGGATAATCTCAGGCGGCATCTATGGGAGATAGGAGTTGAAGGAGACTGGATTTTGTTTGTCCGGTGGAGGGCTTTGGTTAATTCGGTGATGAACCTTCGGGTTCCGTAAGCCATCTGGTTGGTTGGGTCCACTATTTGGGAAGCCTGAGGGGAAGAGACCGCTGGGGAGAACTAGACGTAGATGGGAGGATAATCTCAGGCGGGATCTATGGGAGATAGGAGTTGAAGGAGACTGGATTTTGTTGGTCCGGTGGAGGGCTTTGGTTAATTCGGTGATGAACTTCAGGTTCCCTAAGCCATCTAGTTAGTACGATTCATGACACAGGAGACTGATCTAAACCCGAATTATTATTTAACTACAATCGGTAATGCCAACGTGGCGAACAAACGAACTTGTGAGGTGGGTTCGGGACCAGTCTACTGAGGAAACAACAAACACGATGTAAAGTCATGTTGAAAGATATTGTTGTAAAAAGATATTTGGACTCATATCTGACCAAGAATTTCAAAGATGCATAAAAAATTACCTAGGACACAACAAATAACCGAAATCAGGAGAGTGCAACACAAGTCTACGTGATGCGGGCTGAAGTAGGCATTTGGAGATTTTGTTCTGCGGAAAGTATTTGTTTTCAATCTTTTTATTCACGACTCTTCAATTTGTCAACTTATTCCACTTTTAAATTTGTAATACATCCACAACCTTAGTTAGTTAACGCAGTTAATTAATTGGTCTTTATGATCCGACTGGGTGGCCGTGGTTTAAATTTTTTATTTAATTACCTTCCTTGAGTGTTAACATAAATATGCTGGATGTGAGCTGTGGCTATTTATAAAAATATTTTACAAAATATAAAAGGAACGTGTGGTCGGTACCGTTTGCCCTGTGTTGTCACCCCAGTGACATTTTCCCTTTCCGCGCCGTGTACACAGAACAGCAATGCCTCTGGCAGCATTCTTAATGTCAGAAATACCGCGGGTGAAATTCATTTAATTATGCGTAAAACATTGTTACAAAAACAGAAAGAACGCCTTTGAAGTGTCTTTGTATGTAACCCTCCCTGTCTTCTTACAACCTAATATTTAAACAATTCTGTAATAGTAAAATGAAAAAAAGAATAGTTAATTTGGTATAACATTTCCTGTGATTACTTTCAGCTGTCTGGATGAAAACTATATAAGGAGTTTCGTAGAACGGTTTATTTCCAACCTTCAGCTAGAAAAAAGCAATGCACGTTTGCCAAAATTGTATTTAGTCGTCGGAAAATAAACTTTGTTATAATGTTACAAACGTTCAGAAAACCAATACGTTTGTGGTGTTTAACCATATTGAATGGGATGTAATTCAACATCTTTGCCATATTGTAACTATAAAATTGCGATATGTTGCATTTTTCTGCTGTGGATTACGATAAAAGAAATTTCCTATTAACTTCCTTGCGGCGAGGTTCGAGCTGATGGGGGTGGATTACTTGTGGAACGAAGGGTTGCCTTAGATTATCAGATAATGGCGTTGAAGGGTTAAAACTGTTATCGGAAAATGAATCCGCCAAAGAGTAAAAGATAGTAAGGTGTAGACAGAGACTAAGGTCCCTGATGACGGTGGCAGTATGACCTCTGAAACGTCGGTAAACATCGACCAGACTACACAGCGCAACAACCCAGAAGACAGAAATCTTCATACTCATCGCCCTGATGATGGAGGCAGTATGAGCTCTGAAACGTTGGTAAACATCGACCATACTACACAGCGCAACAACCCAGAAGACAGAAATCTTCATACTCATCGCCCTGATGATGGAGGCAGTATGAGCTCTGAAACGTTGGTAAACATCGACCATACTACACAGCGCAACAACCCAGAAGACAGAAATCTTCATACTCATCGCCCTGATGATGGAGGCAGTATGAGCTCTGAAACGTTGGTAAACATCGACCATACTACACAGCGCAACAACCCAGAAGACAGAAAACTTCATACTCATCGCCCTGATGATGGAGGCAGTATGACCTCTGAAACGTTGGTTAACATCGACCAGACTACACAGCGTAACAACCCAAAAGACAGAAATCTTCATACTCATCGCCCTGATGATGGAGGCAGTGTGACCTCTGAAACGTTGGTAAACATCGACCAGACTACACAGCGCAACAACCCAGAAGACAGAAATCTTCATACTCATCGCCCTGATGACGGAGGCAGTATGACCTCTGAAACGTTGGTAAACATCTACCAGACTACACAGCGCAACAACCCAGAAGACAGAAATCTTTATACTCATCGCCCTGATGATGGAGGCAGTGTGACCTCTGAAACGTTGGTAAACATCTACCAGACTACACAGCGCAACAACCCAGAAGACAGAAATCTTCATACTCATCGCCCTGATGACGGAGGCAGTATGACCTCTGAAACGTTGGTAAACATCGACCAGACTACACAGCGCAACAACCCAGAAGACAGAAATCTTCATACTCATCGCCCTGATGACGGAGGCAGTATGACCTCTGAAACGTTGGTAAACATCTACCAGACTACACAGCGCAACAACCCAGAAGACAGAAATCTTTATACTCATCGCCCTGATGATGGAGGCAGTATGACCTCTGAAACGTTGGTAAACATCGACCAGACTACACAGCGCAACAACCCAGAAGACAGAAATCTTTATACTCATCGCCCTGATGATGGAGGCAGTATGACCTCTGAAACGTCGGTAAACATCGACCAGACTACACAGCGCAACAACCCAGAACACAGAAATCTTCATACTCATCGCCCTGATGATGGAGGCAGTATGACCTCAGAAACGTTGGTAAACATCGATCAGACTACACAGCGCAACAACCCAGAAGATAGAAATCTTCATACTCATCGCCCTGATGATGGAGGCAGTATGACCTCTGAAACGTTGGTAAACATCGACCAGACTACACAGCGCAACAACCCAGAAGACAGAAATCTTTATACTCATCGCCCTGATGATGGAGGCAGTATGACCTCTGAAACGTCGGTAAACATCGACCAGACTACACAGCGCAACAACCCAGAACACAGAAATCTTCATACTCATCGCCCTGATGATGGAGGCAGTATGACCTCTGAAACGTTGGTAAACATCGATCAGACTACACAGCGCAACAACCCAGAAGACAGAAATCTTCGTACTCATCGCCCTGATGATGGAGGCAGTATGACCTCTGAAACGTTGGTTAACATCGACCAGACTACACAGCGCAACAACCCAGAAGACAGAAATCTTCATACTCATCGCCCTGATGATGGAGGCAGTGTGACCTCTGAAACGTTGGTAAACATCGACCAGACTACACAGCGCAACAACCCAGAAGACAGAAATCTTCATACTCATCGCCCTGATGATGGAGGCAGTATGAGCTCTGAAACGTTGGTAAACATCGACCATACTACACAGCGCAACAACCCAGAAGACAGAAATCTTCATACTCATCGCCCTGATGATGGAGGCAGTATGAGCTCTGAAACGTTGGTAAACATCGACCATACTACACAGCGCAACAACCCAGAAGACAGAAATCTTCATACTCATCGCCCTGATGATGGAGGCAGTATGACCTCTGAAACGTTGGTTAACATCGACCAGACTACACAGCGTAACAACCCAGAAGACAGAAATCTTCATACTCATCGCCCTGATGATGGAGGCAGTGTGACCTCTGAAACGTTGGTAAAGATCGACCAGACTACACAGCGCAACAACCCAGAAGACAGAAATCTTCATACTCATCGCCCTGATGACGGAGGCAGTATGACCTCTGAAACGTTGGTAAACATCTACCAGACTACACAGCGCAACAACCCAGAAGACAGAAATCTTTATACTCATCGCCCTGATGATGGAGGCTGTGTGACCTCTGAAACGTTGGTAAACATCTACCAGACAACACAGCGCAACAACCCAGAAGACAGAAATCTTCATACTCATCGCCCTGATGACGGAGGCAGTATGACCTCTGAAACGTTGGTAAACATCGACCAGACTACACAGCGCAACAACCCAGAAGACAGAAATCTTCATACTCATCGCCCTGATGACGGAGGCAGTATGACCTCTGAAACGTTGGTAAACATCTACCAGACTACACAGCGCAACAACCCAGAAGACAGAAATCTTTATACTCATCGCCCTGATGATGGAGGCAGTATGACCTCTGAAACGTTGGTAAACATCGACCAGACTACACAGCGCAACAACCCAGAAGACAGAAATCTTTATACTCATCGCCCTGATGATGGAGGCAGTATGACCTCTGAAACGTCGGTAAACATCGACCAGACTACACAGCGCAACAACCCAGAACACAGAAATCTTCATACTCATCGCCCTGATGATGGAGGCAGTATGACCTCTGAAACGTTGGTAAACATCGATCAGACTACACAGCGCAACAACCCAGAAGATAGAAATCTTCATACTCATCGCCCTGATGATGGAGGCAGTATGACCTCTGAAACGTTGGTAAACATCGATCAGACTACACAGCGCAACAACCCAGAAGACAGAAATCTTCATACTCATCGCCCTGATGATGGAGGCAGTATGACCTCTGAAACGTTGGTTAACATCGACCAGACTACACAGCGCAACAACCCAGAAGACAGAAATCTTCATACTCATCGCCCTGATGATGGAGGCAGTGTGACCTCTGAAACGTTGGTAAACATCGACCAGACTACACAGCGCAACAACCCAGAAGACAGAAATCTTCATACTCATCGCCCTGATGACGGAGGCAGTATGACCTCTGAAACGTTTGTAAACATCTACCAGACTACACAGCGCAACAACCCAGAAGACAGAAATCTTTATACTCATCGCCCTGATGATGGAGGCAGTGTGACCTCTGAAACGTTGGTAAACATCGACCAGACTACACAGCGCAACAACCCAGAAGACAGAAATCTTCATACTCATCGCCCTGATGACGGAGGCAGTATGACCTCTGAAACGTTGGTAAACATCTACCAGACTACACAGCGCAACAACCCAGAAGACAGAAATCTTTATACTCATCGCCCTGATGATGGAGGCAGTATGACCTCTGAAACGTTGGTAAACATCGACCAGACTACACAGCGCAACAACCCAGAAGACAGAAATCTTTATACTCATCGCCCTGATTATGGAGGCAGTATGACCTCTGAAACGTCGGTAAACATCGACCAGACTACACAGCGCAACAACCCAGAAGACAGAAATCTTCATACTCATCGTCCTGATGATGGAGGCAGTATGACCTCTGAAACGTTGGTAAACATCGACCAGACTACACAGCGCAACAACCCAGAAGACAGAAATCTTCATACTCATCGCCCTGATGATGGAGGCAGTATGACCTCTGAAACGTTGGTTAACATCGACCAGACTACACAGCGCAACAACCCAGAAGACAGAAATCTTCATACTCATCGCCCTGATGATGGAGGCAGTGTGACCTCTGAAACGTTGGTAAACATCGACCAGACTACACAGCGCAACAACCCAGAAGACAGAAATCTTCATACTCATCGCCCTGATGACGGAGGCAGTATGACCTCTGAAACGTTGGTAAACATCTACCAGACTACACAGCGCAACAACCCAGAAGACAGAAATCTTTATACTCATCGCCCTGATGATGGAGGCAGTATGACCTCTGAAACGTTGGTAAACATCGACCAGACTACACAGCGCAACAACCCAGAACACAGAAATCTTCATACTCATCGTCCTGATGATGGAGGCAGTATGACCTCTGAAACGTCGGTAAACATCGACCAGACTACACAGCGCAACAACCCAGAACACAGAAATCTTCATACTCATCGTCCTGATGATGGAAGCAGTATGACCTCTGAAACGTCGGTAAACATCGACCAGACTACACAGCGCAACAACCCAGAACACAGAAATCTTCATACTCATCGCCCTGATGATGGAGGCAGTATGACCTCTGAAACGTTGGTAAACATCGACCAGACTACACAGCGCAACAACCCAGAAGACAGAAATCTTCATACTCATCGCCCTGATGATGGAGGCAGTATGACCTCTGAAACGTTGGTTAACATCGACCAGACTACACAGCGCAACAACCCAGAAGACAGAAATCTTCATACTCATCGCCCTGATGATGGAGGCAGTATGACCTCTGAAACGTTGGTTAACATCGACCAGACTACACAGCGCAACAACCCAGAAGACAGAAATCTTCATACTCATCGCCCTGATGATGGAGGCAGTGTGACCTCTGAAACGTTGGTAAACATCGACCAGACTACACAGCGCAACAACCCAGAAGACAGAAATCTTCATACTCATCGCCCTGATGACGGAGGCAGTATGACCTCTGAAACGTTGGTAAACATCGACCAGACTACACAGCGCAACAACCCAGAAGACAGAAATCTTTATACTCATCGCCCTGATGATGGAGGCAGTATGACCTCTGAAACGTCGGTAAACATCGACCAGACTACACAGCGCAACAACCCAGAAGACAGAAATCTTCATACTCATCGCCCTGATGATAGAGGCAGTATGACCTCTGAAACGTCGGTAAACATCGACCAGACTACACAGCGCAACAACCCAGAAGACAGAAATCTTCATACTCATCGCCCTGATGATGGAGACAATATGACCTCTGAAACGTCGGTAAACATCGACCAGACTACACAGCGCAACAACCCAGAAGACAGAAATCTTCATACTCATCGCCCTGATGATGGAGACAGTATGACCTCTGAAACGTCGGTAAACATCGACCAGACTACACAGCGCAACAACCCAGAAGACAGAAATCTTCATACTCACCGCTGTGAAAACCTCAAATCATACAAAATAAAATACGTTTCCCATTGAAAGAGCGTTGTTAAATAACCAATGAATCACACGTAGTTTCTGACAAATACGAAGAACCTCCGCGATTAAAACAGCACCATTAAGTGAAAAAGAACCAAATGTGGTGTCTAAGGAATACAAGTATTGGGGCTTCCGGTATACGATAACACTGGACCAAACTGATCAGTACGGTGGATTTACAACGGCACAGCACTATACAAGATAAATTCGTTTATGCATATCAACATTTTACATACCCCACCTCAGAAATGACAGATGGACGAACATGGGTGATACACAGATGGTTTACCACGTGAAAGAGTAAAAACTGCAGAACATTTTGATTTTTACTCATATGTGAAATGAGCTTAAAAAGCAGAACAAAGGTACAAATTTGAATGGAGAACAGGACAAAGCTCGCATATACGATTCACAGGTGTGTCTATTGTAACAGATGCCGAATATCCGCTCTATAAATCTACACAAAGTGCTACGAGCAAAACCACACAGACCACGTACAACAGGAGCTCAAAAAGACAGACGAGTTTCTATCACAGTTAGTAAAAATCATTTGTAACATGCCAGATAATTATAAAACTATTGTTCTGTGACAACAAAGAATTTTAACAATAACACTGATTTTTGAAGAGTGCTGATGTGTTTACAGATAGCCAGAATGGCAAAGGCGGAAGTGACTGCCTTCCGGCTGTAAGGCCGAGGTTCGATTTCAGGAAAGAGTGGATTCTTCTCTTCGCTGTTACGTTCTGATCAGCACCTGGGAAATGTTACGTGGGTTTCGGTGGAAGGGTTCTGCAGCCTTGTAAAAATCGGACGGAATGTTGAGATGATCACTTACTCCTATCTATTGTGGAGATCTGTAAAGCGTAAAAATCTATTGCGCACGTACGTCGACCTCCTTCTCAATCCGCTTATGAGCATCCTTCTATAGCATTATACGAGGTGCGATCGGAAAGTTTCTAGACTGCGCCTATAAAAACCCGTATACTTATCTCAGGTATTAAATTCATCCATCACCCTCGAAGTAGTTCCCCTGGGAGTGAACACAACGATCCCAGCGCCGCTGCCAAGCCTGGAAGCATCCCTGGAAATCTTTCTTTGTCAGCCTGTCAAGCACCATCTGCGATTCTGTCTGAATCTCTTCTATCGTCTCAAATCTCCTTCCCTTTAGCTGAATTTTCATCTTTGGCAAGAGGAAGAAGTCACACGGAGCTTAGAAAGAAAGTTGGGGTCGGTTCTTGCAAGATCTTTGAGCTCCTGACAAACGAGAAGTCGATTCTGCTTCTGGTCCTCAGACAGGATGCGTCGCATGTGGAGTTCTTCCTTTAGAATAAATCAGCTGACAGGTCCCATAGCCTATCCCAACAATGTCGCACAAGTCGTTGATGGTACGACGTCGATCTTCGTGAATGGCCTGCCGAATCTTCGTAACATTTTCGGGGGTTGTGCTCGAAGATGGTCGTCCAGAACGCTCGTCATTATCGACAGAGCTTCGGCCATTTTTAAAACGTGAATGCCACACAAAAGTTTGTGCACGACCCATTGCGGACTCCCCAAATGCTTGCTTTAGCATTTCATAGGTTTCCGTAGTCGTTTTGGCGAGTCTTTGGCAAGAGATTCAGGCAGAATCGCAGATGGTGCTTGACAGGCTGACAAAGAAAGATTTCCAGGGATGCTTCCAGGCTTGGCAGCGGCGCTGGGATCGTTGTGTTCACTCCCAGGGGAACTACTTCGAGGGTGATGGATGAATTTAATACCTGAGATAAGTGTACGGGTTTTTATACTCGCAGTCTTGAAACTTTCCGATCGCACCTCGTATATTGTACGCTTTTTTTCAACCTGTTGCAAACAGCGTTGACGTCACGACTTTAAAGTATGATTTTGTCCCGACACCTTTCAGTTCAATCAATCTCTCTCTCTCTCGTCTCTGAGCATCGTGCCCCCCACATGCGTTGCTTCAGTTCGCTATGGACATGATCCGCTGTTTCAATCATTCCCGATCTTCTGCGTTTCTTATTATCTTATTTAGAGGTAACTGGGTGATCTCCTTTGCCTGATCAACCCATCTCCTGGGTGATCTTCCTCGAGGCCTTCTTCCGTTGACTACTCCCTGGACTATAAATTTTTCTAGATTATCACCCTGTCGTCTTGTGATGTGGCCGAAGAATTGCGATGTCCTCTGGTAGCATGATGAAGAAAGAGATCTATTCATGTCCAGCTCATTCCTGATTGACACATTTGTTTTTCTCTGCGTCCGTGGTATCCCTAGCATTCTTCGCCAGCACCACATTTCGAAGTCGTAACTACGTCGGTTCAATATATGTGTGAAATTCCGTCAAATGCGACAAAGAGTACTCATACCGCCAGAATTTATCACAACGATGTTAAATTTTATTCGACATGTTCCAATTTGCTACAAAGTCATCAGGGAAGCATTTTCTCACATTTGAAGACAACTATTGATTATAATATAACAAGGACCTTGCCAATACAAAGACATGTAGCCTACATAATCTGAAGATTAACAAACTCTGTTCAAAACAAAATTAAAGAACACCACCCAACGAGTACGCTACCCAAATATGACACAAACGAGGATCGCCAGTGATTTTGATTTTATATATTTATTTATAATTCCAGCTTCTTAGTAGTTTAATAGCGGTCAACTGCCGATATAACTTCAAACCGTCTTTAACAAAGATAACAGTACTAATGTAACAGCAGTTATATCGTAATGAACACTTTTATTGAAATGTCAGAACAAATGCCACTTCTGCAAATTACTTTGAGGCAAGTCGAAACATGTTACGAAAAACGTGAGATTGTTCCAATTAATTCTGACATTATCATTGTTATTTGTTGCATTTGACGGTTTTAAATAAACCTCTAGTTTACGTTTTATGATTAGTAAATTGATCATCTTAAAAAAAAGAGTTACTTCATCAGTTAGAATATTGTCTCCAGCAGTCATCTTTTTCTTGAGGGCTGAAAATGTACCAGGAATAGGAGAAACAGGTATATAGTATTTCAGTTGAGAAACGTGAAAGGAAGACACCACTTCGGAGACATAAGTATAGATGGCAGGTTAATAATAATAATAATATTAATAAACAGGAAAAATACGATGTGCAATTACGTTGATGTTGCTTTTTGGGTTGTGGACTTATTGGATGATACCAGACCTGAAGATACTGAACTCCTGAAGATGGAGACAGTATTATTCTCCGAAACGTTGGCATTTACCTACTAGACCACATGACGTCACAACCTAGAACAACAATATTGACATATTTACTGCAGTGAGAACCTCAAAACACACATTAAATCGATTAATTTTTCTTGGAATTTTGCAATGAACATTGTCGTTCCATAAAAGGCTCGAAATTTAGAGACAAATTGAGCAAATATCTGATTGTAAAGAAGGATTATTTTCCATGGGAGATGATGGTTACTCCTGTTTAGCTGGTCTTTATAAATAAAGTAATATATTTTGTCAAAATGCTAATGCCAATATCAGGCATTAAACCCGGTTCATGGCGTAGACCTACGCTGAGACCGGCTCTTGTCAATGTAGGCAGAAGCCATGGATTGTACCCACCGCGCGTACGTTTTTCTGCTTTTCAGAAGCACATGCCACTAAATACAGAGCTTAAAGAGACGGAGAGCGGGGATTATTGTACAGGCCTATTACATGCTTTTTACAATACAATACACACTAGCTTACTGAATATTAATGAAATGGAATACCAATTAGTGCAATCAATTTGTGAATGGGTTAGGCTATGCGTACTATACTAATTTTTAACTCGACCAGATTTAAGCGGCATATTACGTCATGTTCAGGGCCGAACAGCCGTTTTGGTGATTAGAAGATTAAAATAGGGAGGGGAGAAATTCATTTATTCAATCAATGAAGGGGGTTAAAATGCAATTACACAGTGCATTAGTGCAGAATATCTGTTGCCCTTTCTATTAGTATCCACCGATATTCGCATTCCTTCGTCGTATGCACTGCACATGTAATATGTCTGTTCGCATCGAACATCAATGTGCAGTGTAGCAACTCAGGGGCCTACGCCATTTTCATTTGCACCCATATTTATCTGAAACGTTTGTTGGAGTCACAAGTCGATGAGACACACTTTCAAGAGAAAATATTGAATCTTAAACTGTAAAATTAAGCTTTCTCTGGCTCTATACCCAGGTGTTAGATATTTTGATGGTGGTCAACATTCTAACGTTAAATGAATGATACATAATTTTTTTACAATCCTTTAGTAATATTAAATTACTAAAGGTTTTCTTCAGTCTCTCTAGACCAAGCCCGGGACAGTATCTTCGTGTAGACTGAGCCCGCTGCATTCATGATTTGAGTGTTTTTCTTTTTTCAAATCAGGACAGGGCTTTGCGGATGTTGTGAGGAATGTTAGTTGAAACATGAACGGAAGGAAATTTGGATGTAAAGAGAAATCTGAAGATGGCAAGAAGAGAAGGGAAGTTCTCTTTGTACGAGGATAACATATCTAACACGCATCGGAAAATCACTGTACAGAATGAGGGACCAGCATATTGATGATGCCAGGCGGACCAAAGGCGGACGGAAGAGGCACGACATTGAAGCTGCGTGTATTTTGTTTAAGATGGCGACTCTGAGGTCAACAAAGAGCAATATATTGACGAAGCAGAACAGTAGAATGCAAGTGAGAGAGGAGATGAAAGAGGAAGGACAAAGGAAATACAAGAGGAGCAGGGAAATAGAGGTCCACAGGTCACCCCACGATACGGCCCTCAGCAGTGAGCACCCCGGTAATGGAGGGGTGGGGGTGGGAGAGAAATCGGGGCAGAAAGGGGGAAATATAAGTTAGGTTATGGGCTATTTAGATGAGAGAGGTTTTCGACCGAAAGCAACACTGCCACATCTTGAAATCATGACAGGCTTAAGCGACGCTTTTCACGAAACCCTGTTGAACCAGCAGTTCAAAATTGGAACAAAACAGAAAAGAGTTTATATTTATAGTTTTGTGTAACAGTATTTGGTTCTGTTATCTCAGTGGCTTCCTTAGGGAGTGCATACCTGGAATAAAAATTTATCAATAATCAAACGGGATAGAGCGGGAATCGAACACTAGACTTATTACGGTTATGATCGTCATTTGTCCAGACTACGTGCTGCCTCCATTGGCGCCGCCATCTTGTCGCCCTTATCACGTCCATTATCAGACAAGAGAAAGCCCCTATATTGCAGATACGTTCAACTTGGAACCCTCGTGTTTTTACTGCTCTAGCATGGCCGGTAACATAATGAGATACTGCAAGTGGATTTCGTCCCTCGGGAAAACTAGGTCTAATGTATGTAAATGCAAAGTCTGAAAGGTGAGGGTTAAGCTTCCAAACGATAAAGCTGTGCTACAACGTGGGACTATTTTCCACACTGTGACTTCTAAGGCACGGCTTCTGGAACCAATTAGGACATACCACAAATTTTTGCGGTATCAGAATATCAAGAGCGGTAATTAACATTCTAATTAACACATTCCCTGCTGTGCAAGTGATTCAATGCTACTTGAGGAGTTGATAACCGCTCAGCTGATCTTTGTCCGTACCTATTCCTTGCAAGAAATATGCGAATTATTATGTACAAAATGTCGTGATGAAGTTTCAGAAAAATATGGCGAAAAAGTCGGTTGATATTACCAAAAACGCCAAACTGGTCTGGTGCGTAATATCACGTTTAAAAATAATGTATATTTAGGTAACATTAACTGAATCGGTTACTTGCAGAACCTGATGAGTCTTTTTTCTTTTAGAAAAATGAGTTTGTACTATCATTGCAATAATCAGGAGCCAGCGTATCGTTTCCATAAAAATCGCATCAGTCTAAGCTTTTACTGCTCGTGGGCAGTCATATCTATAACGTATTTAATGTAAGAAAAACAATGAAATCCAAGGCTACCTGTATACGCCACTCCAGACGTTACAAATAACACATAACCACATGAGTCACGCAATATTCTTTCAGTATTATATGGATACATAACCCGAGTAAAAAAAAATTAGATTATAAAAATTTTAGTTGCCCCCAATTTATAAAAATCTACACAGCCTACGTGACAGTTATATTTGGGGGGAAATTTCTGGCACAAATTTCCAGACTAAAAGAGAGAAACTGAAGGAAATCTTAAATAACTGCTTATAATATTACCACTGTCCGCGTTCTTATCCCAGCAGTTACTTCAAGAAAACTATACACTGTTAATTTGGTATGGATAGGACAGACACGAAATATAATATTTTAAGCGATAAAATATATCAGAATATATCTGCACACACAACTGAGGTTGAGGTGGAAGCATAATATTAAAGTAGATATTTTGTAATATTTTCAATTAATGTCGAATGATTTAAACTGATCCAGAGTCGTCAAAATTAAGAAGCTTTGTTTTTAATGGTGTTCGGCCTTTGGGCTCAAATAAACTGAAACTATGTCAATAAATATTATCATTAATTGGTAAAGGAGAATGTAGAAAAAATGCGAACTGTTTAATCAAAATTCACTCGGATTTGAATTACCGTGGATTCGGCGTGAAAGGGAACCTAAAACTGTAACAAATACACAAATAAATCATTTGTTATATGAGTTGAAGTTGTGATGATTATTTTAAAATAAGGGGGCCTTCGTCTAGGCTACACTGCACAGTTATCTCGTTGCTAACGAATATGGAAGGAAGGTCCATGCCCTCAACGTAATAATGTTCCAGTCATAATGTATTAATTTGATGACAGCTCTGCTTAGATGTAACTATTCTGTCTAGAACACACAGACGCAATGCAGTCGGTTGGAGATTTGTGGTGGAGGATATAGGATTTGGACAGGTTTTACGGGAATATTCTGCTCCTGACAGTGATTCTACCAGTCATATATCTCCGATATCATGAATGCTATATAGACCTATTTTCATACTGGAATAAATTAACCTGCTATACCTGTCTGGAAACAAATTTCATATAAAAATACTCGGACCTAAAACTGATAACGTAAAAGAGCAATTTACGATAACAAGGAACTTCGTGATTTATACGGGTCACTTAGTGTTTTAAGAAACAGAGTGGGTAGCACTGCTGCTTTGTATTCGAGATATACTGTGTTGAACTCTTTGCCCGGAGACCGGTTAACAGTATGATAATTTTAGTTGATTTTCTCTCTTCCCTAGGCGAATTCCACGATCTTACATTAAATTAGGCCAAACTGCTGCCTTCCACGATCTCAGCAATTATTATTCATTAGTCATCCTGTCGTTCGACGATATACAATCTGAGTTATTCAGCGTCGTTAAATGAATAATAAGTAAATGAAAAAAACTATTGTAAGTAGAGTGAAGCTGAAAGTGTAGATAAGATTGGGAGAAACAAGCATTGTACATAATTGCGATGAGGAAATATAGAAAATGTTTACTTCGAAAAACCCCAAAGGAGATCTGAAAAATAAATTAAGTTTCAATGAGCTTGGTTGAAAGAATGAGAGCTGAATGGATGTAGATTTCAGAACGTAAGGTTCACAGATCTACTTCATTTACCACAAAAATGATCTTAACTAAGACTACGCGACTCTAAAAGCTCCGAGCCTCGTATATCTCTTGGGTGTGGGGTAGGTTGAAACAAAGAGCCAACCCAAACGCGATAGTACTCCTACTAGGAATCAAAATCCTAATCGTTAAACACATCACGGACTTAGCTATACCAAATAATATAAAATAAAATTTATGGCGACACTAAATGTTTCTCCGTAACTTACTAGCCACTTAACTAACACGATATGTAATTATATGGTAGCAGAACCTGGAATCGGCGTTGGTAATGAGAAAGTATGGCACTGGACACCACACCAGAGTGATGTCAGGCAAATCCATATTATCAAAATTTATTTTCCCAGTTTATGTTTTAATATTATGTTCCCATTTCATTCTTAAAAAACCCGCCATAATATTAATTGAAAATGTGATCACTGTATTAAAGGAAACCAACACACTAAACCAGAATGAATAACCCTACAAGTAAGTTCTCTTTAAGCAAAACATCTGCAAAATTGGGAAACTGCATTTCATTCCAGTACATTCATTTTCTAAATGCTTTTTGAATAAAAAGTTTGTTGGATATTTCCATCGTCTAGTAAAATATTAAAATAGAAAACGACATTTCGGAGATGGGACTCTATCTCCGTCTTCAGGTACTTAATCTGTTGGGCCCACTAGATAGAGCTAATCCCTATCTCCGGACCAAAGTCGTTTTCTATTTTATTATTTTACTAGACGATGGAAAATATCCAAGGAACTTTTTATTCAAATAACTCACCATCGTCACGAACTTTTAGATTTGATATTCTAAATGCTTCATTCCCTGGTTTTACTCTCCAGAACCAATACCAGATTCAGTTTAAATTCCTTTGGTAGTTACGAAGATGACAGACGGATGGACACTACCTTCTTTATGCGATACGTGAGAGGAAGTCATACAATGTATATTAATATTGATAAAATGAACAGAGTAAAACCATTTTTGCTAACTAGAAGCTACATATCTCTGTTCCGTTACTGGGACGTAAAAACTCTGGATTAACGCGTTAAAGTTTAAATCCATTACCATTTTATTAGTTTCTTTATGATTCAGAAACGCATATTACATTTAAAAGCAAAGGAGTTTCTCACACCAACACTCGTCATACCAACGTGTCACGTGTTTGCTTGTGTGTTTCCCCTCTCACTCTCCAAAATAACACAAAATGAAACACGTCCCTTCTACTTTACTTCCTGTTTATTTTTTTGTTAATGAATTTATGAACCATGCCTTCTGCTTGCTTTCCACGTGAAATAAGTTACTTAAAAAAGCACGATGATATAAGCCCAAGGTAACGAAACCAGTGAAACTTCATTAATTAGTGAACTCTAAAAACCCAATACCGTAATCCCCTGTCCCCTCCCCTCTTTTACGTGAGATAATGAAGTAAAAAGGGGGAGCGAGAGAGAAGAACTCCTCTCTCCAACTTTCTAAGCTCCTTACTTGAAGAATTAATCAATCAATATCGTTTGTTCTATACGCTATTAATAATTATAGAGGCCTACTCTGCATGTGATGAAGGTATTACGTCATTACCGTATCGGTTTAGCCATGACATGAGGCGGTTGCTTTTAACCTCATAAAATTAGACGTTTTATACGTACAATACCTGTTTCACGCAGAATGAAATTACTGGTAGCTTTATTAGCTAAAACGCTTGTATTATCAGTGTAATCGACAGATACACAGGCATTTTAAACAAGGACTGCATTACGTTCTGTGATATATCACTCTCGGTGACCAAATGCTTACTGTTTTAATTTATTCTAGTGTCCAATATTTGTCATTTCTTTATAATTCTCTAAAGCTTTTTGACAGTGGTTTGTTGAATCACTATACAAGTAATATTATCTGCACTGTCAATTATCTGAGTGCACTACCGCCTCAATAGGCTAGTGGCTACTATATTAATTTATTATTCGGATAGTTATGGGTTCGATGCCAACCGTCGTCACTAATACAGAAATAAAATTGTTAACAAATTTGGCTGTATTATGACAATAAATCACCTGTAGTGGGAAATGCGGCCAAATATCTAAACATCACGTAAGCCTGCATAAAATATTATCTTAGACAATAAACAACGTCCAATTCATATGGCTATTCGTATAACCTTTAAACTTGATGTTATTCTTGTGTTATTTATTGTAAATCTTGCTGTATTTGTACTATGTTATATATATTTCGTTAATATATCATGTGTTGGCGTTTTTTTTACTACCAGATTTTGCTGTCAAGCAGTGTAATAAATACGAAACAAGCAACTGAATTGAACCGAATTACGATTATTGGCTAGAATTCGTTTTACAATAGGAATTGATGAGTTTGGTTAAATTTCTATGAATTTGTTCAATTTACAAAGTAATTTATACAATATGTAGTACATAATCTACAAATTAAAAATGTGGAAATGTTTCGATATGGGAAATGTTTAATGGAATAAATGGAAAAATAATTTTTGCTGGTGCAGTACTGCGATTAGCTTTGCAACAACACATTTCTGTTTTCAATAAAAGAGCAGTCAAGCCAAAGAATGGTTTATGCAATTTCTCAAAAACCAGCTAAATCTATGGAGGAGAGTCTGTTTTAAATAGCTAACAGTCCTTCAACTAGAAATTCCACAACATTCATGGAATTCAATAAATCGAATAATCACACTCGCTGGTTACACGCCTTTAAGATACATTTTAATACTGTATTCCAATTTACGTCTAGTTCTGCCAAGTAATATCCTCTATTAAGATTATCCAACTAAAATTTTGTGAGTACTTCTGATATCCCCTGTGCGTGTTCCAACTTCTGTTAGCCTCATTCTTTTCAGTGAAGAGATTCGAAAAAGGGATTTGGAATACGCGTACAGTGGGGCGCATCTAACCTAATTTTTGGTTTGTTTAGTTTAATGTGTTGAGAGTCTCCAGTACTAGGGTAATTGTGTGGTTGCGCCAGAGAATGTGACAACTCATGTTTTGATGAAACAGCCATAGAGAAATGACCAAAAACAGACAGAAGAGTAGAAGTTGCTGATGAAATTCCAGAAGTGTCTATAAACATGGAGATGACGTCACAGTTGCTGAAAAGGCCCGGCTTGCATTTGCAGACACAAACATAAAAAGGAAAGTCAGTCCCTCTTTCCCTTTCATGTCTTTATCGTAGTCCAAACTGAGTGACTAGAGACTAACACAACTTACATAATGAAAGAGACGAAAATTGGATGCAAAAGTTATGGCCCAGAGGACGCTGGTGCTGCCGCCTGGCTGACTTTCATCCATGATTTCTCTAATGCAGTCGAATTGAAAAGAGAAACTCCTGCATAGAAGGACAAAGACCTTTATCATATGGCAGACTTACTACCGGGGGAACTGGTATGGTCACCTGTCCTAAAAACCTTTACAGTTAAAGTAGACTTAACACTTTAACGAACAGCAGACTCTATAGACCTCTACGTTACACCTATTTCAAGTTTCACAACTCGAAATTTCGCCAACTGAGAATATTTAATAAAGTCAATATCGATTACTTTGAGAAACTGCTAGTTTCATTGTATTTAATCTGAATATATAAGTAAAGTCACAAGTAACTTTCGTGACTTACATTATCTAGGCCGACTTAAGTGGAACCCTTGCCACCACGACATGGCCCGTCCTTAGGTCGTGGATGGAGGAGGCCTTCAGATACGGACAGTAGCTGTAAATATGTTCAATAAGCAGTCGCGGACAGTTGAGGAGGCACGGTCCTCCAACATGGCGGTTGGGAAATGGGCTAACAACTTCCTACGGAATTGTCTACGCTTTACAACCATTGTTTAAGTTTTCCTTTAGAACACGCCCTTAGGAAGACCCAAGAAAACACAGAGGACTTGTAATTCAATGAGACATATCAGCTTGCGGTCTATACTGATGATGTTAATTTACTGGGCGAAACAGTACATGAGATTTGTTCAATGCCAGAAAGGAAATTATCATACATGTAAACGTTAAGAAAACTAAGTCCATTATTCAGAAAATGCTAGCTAATACGCTATTCAGAATATTTTTTCTCTCCGTCTGCTAAAGAGTAGACTATACACACGTGTAATTTTACCAGTTGTTTCGTATGGGTGCAAAACGTGGTCTTTCACTTTAAGAGGAATAACACAGTTATGAGTGTATTAACAACAGACCGCTTAGGAGAATATTGAGACCTTAGAGGGATAAAGTGATAACAGACTTGAGAAAATTGCATGACGTGTTCTCTACTATGTACCCTTCTCTAATATTCATAGATGATCAAGTCAGTACGATCAGATAGGCGAGTCATATGAGGTTCATAGGAAATACGAGAAATGGTTACAACAAGACTAAAGGGGAAAACCCACTTGGAAGACCTAAGCGTAAATGGAATGATAAGGTGGAGAGTATGAATAAGATTAACTGGCTAAGGATAAGGGTCGGTGACCAGCTCTTCTGAAGATGGTAATAAGCCATCAGTTTCCATAAGAGTTTAGGAAATCGTCTGAGTGCTATTAGCTTCTCAAGAAAAACTCTGCTCCATCAGTTAGTGAATTACACTATCCAGGCGAATATTTCAACTGCGTCGTCAGAATCATATAATAACACAAATTAATATGCAACTTAATGATTAGCTGTCAGACTGGAAATTAATGTAGATAGGTACCGTACCTTACGCGTTCAGATAATGTTGGGAAGAAGATGGCTGTCTGATAGAACTTTACCGAGATTTCGGAGGTACTTCAAATTGTGGGCTCAGAATTACAAAGTAACACAAATTAACTCCTATATTAATGGTCTGAGTCACTCTAATAAAATAGACAGCAAGAACCTCTGAAACGTCGGTAAGCTACCAGACTACTGGACCCGAAAACCCAGAAGACAAAGTTCTTTGTACTTTGCCTCCGTAAGAATTTGAAATATTACAGAATATGGGTAACGTACAGTCTCACCAACTTGATAGTATGAAAATCAATATAAATCTGAATAATTCAAGCATATTACCTCCCAAACTTTTCTTGATTTTCCCAGAGAAAAACCGAGCATCCTTTAACTTTCACGTCTAGTTACAATAAAAAGCTACGAAAATATTAAATTTAATTAAGGGACTGATGATTGTAATGGAAATGTAACGTGATTCCTCAGATGTAACAACCGAAATTTTACACTGAATAAGAGAGAAATGTCTTCAGTTATTCTATTTTAAAAAGTTAATATATTATTATTTCACGGTACGTGATGGTCGATTTAAAACGTAACTTTAGCTGGTCCACACGTTCAACCACAAGACGACGAGACTAAGGAGTAACAAGTGGTCAGCCTCCTTAGAGAAAACAAATTTGGTTGGCTGAGTAAGACCCTCGTTGTCTCCATTACAGGGGCTTCAAAACAGCAGACAAACTGTCAGCGAAAATAGATTTTCCTGTATTTCGCCCGTAATCGAAGGATATCATTGGCCATATCTAGTATTACCAGCTTTTTTCGTTTAAACAATCTTCTTTCTCGAATTTAAATCATACAGAGTCACTGGCTGAGGTAAATGTTCCTAGAATAAGACTATTTCAGTTAAAAAAATTTAAACAAACCGACTTATTCGTACTAATATTAAAAGAACCTGTAGATAAATATGATTCCAGAATACGGAACGAATTTAACGGCTTAAGAACGGACATGGTAATAAAGCTACAACCGGATAATCAACTGTTAACTCAGTAGGGTTCGAATTCTCGAAGAATATAGTGTATAATATTTTGCGATAAACCTTTATTTGTACAGAAGTCAACAACGTTCACACTGAACAAAATTAAATTGCCAAATTTAATTGTAAGTCCGTTAATAGTATCGAATATTAAAAAAGCGGACAAATAAACGGACGGACATGACAGTCACTGCACGCGACCAATTCCTATTCTTTATACAAAAAAATATGACAAAGATCATAATGAAACTCACGGACTTTACATTTTCGCTGCAGATATCCACATCAACAGAGCTTAATTATGTTCAGCTAAGATAACCCTTTGTGGTCCGCCTACTTTTACTTACATTAACATTCCACCAGATCTAGTATATATTTTATTTGAATTTCAAAATAGCAGGGCTCACGCGCTGAGGCTGAAATATGACTTTCCAAACGGAGGACCATTTTAGAAATTTACCAGCATCAAAATTTAATTGTCTCCTTCTCCTTCTTGTTTTCTATCTCACTTCCTTTGTTTTTCTGTCCCTCTGTTGTAACTTTAATAAGATTATTGGACTGAGCCCGACATTGTACCGGAATGTAATTTCCGCGATGTGGGACGGATTCTTCGGATAACCCGAAAGAGTTCAAAAGTCCTAAGACAAAGAGTACGCCTACTGATCACACAGAAAGCAACTGATGAAGAGAGTCAAAGCTGTGTCTCTAAGATACTGATTCACAACTCCGGCAAATAGGAATAACTGTCTTCCAAACGACACAGACAACAATTATGAAACCAGCGTTACAGGTGTATATTAAAGGTTTAATTAGACAACTATAACAAATGGTTCTATTGTACGAGGCGCGTCCTCAAAGTAAGTTTCCCTGGGGCCTTTTACAGAAACAAAACACAATTTCATGGAAATATTTATTGCAACAGATACAGCAAGTGTCCAGCTATTTTTCAACATATTCGCCACCGGAATTGAGACATTTGTCATACCGTGGGACCAACTTTTAATACCTGTGTCGTAGAAGTCTGCCGCCTGGGATTGGAACCACTGTGTGACAACCATCTCCGCCTCTCTGTCATTCTCAAAACGCTGACGCTGACCGGACAGGAATTTCTTGAGGTGTAGGAAAAGATGGAAATCACTGGGAGCGAGGTCCGGGCTGTAGGGTGAATGATTAAACACCTCCCAGCTGAACTCCTGCAGGAGACTTGCTGTCCGTCGAGCCGTGTGCGGCCTAGCGTTATCACTGACCGCACTTCACAGTCGGCGGGAGCTGGAATAAGAACCTCCATCTTCAACAGCTGCAACGATGCTAATGTGAGAACGCGGGAAGTTCCGTTAGTGCATGCGCCATGCTACGTCATTGCTCTATCACGTACGCACAGTCGCTTCGCGCAATATAAGGTTTGCTAGCTGTGGGACGAGTGGGAAACTTACTTTGAGGACGCGCCTCGTAGAATAAAACGCCATGTTGTTTTGCACTGTGACTGATTTTGCCAGGGCGGACTCTGATGGAGCAGTCAATCCGTCCTCCCGTCAAGTCGGGCGTTTCTACAGTTTCACGGTTGCGCTGTCTAAAAATTTAGTTGTATGAAGACAATTTAAACTGATATAATAAATTCACTACCCGGGACATACAGTATCAAACTTCCAGGCATTGAATCTACATCTAGCATCTGAGGTATGTGAGGACAGAGAATAAAAGAATGGGACATAATTATGCTTGTTATCTCAAAGAATTCGATGTCATCCTCATATTTTATCATCTCTCTCTCTCTTTTTCATTCCCTCCCTTATTTTAACGCGTTCCTTATGACGCACATGCTACCCCGCTTCACTACTTTCCTCATTATTTATAAATTCTTTCCCTTCGAAACTTTTGTTGTCGTCTTTCTTCTCCATTCTACTTCGTTCCTTATGTAAAGTCAGTATCTGGCACTGTGCCCTTCCTTCCCCTCTGCTTCTCCTTCCTTGTTTTCTAGTACAAAGTTCCGCGTATTCACACAACGCATCTTCAACATTTGTACCGCAGAATTCCAGCATGCGGAAATATTGGCAGTTGTACTTCACATGTCACAGCTTCCAACTTCTGTTAGACGCAAGACAACAAACTAGTCTCGAACCCAGGTCTAGCTCGTATATGCTATTATATTTCAGACACTCTTAATATCATTTTTCCAACAGCATCAACACGATTACGGCGATGAAGTCTGGAGTCGATTTGTCGTTCGATAGAGCTGTTTCGGGTAGTAATGTTTTAAGATTTCCTTGTATTACATTACTAAAACAGTATCACCACATGAGGAAAAAATCAATTAATTCGCTAAAGGAACTTATTGTGCATGCAAAAGGTTAAAATATATGCCGAATTATTACAATGTAATTTAGATGGCTCACTCAGTAACATAAAACTTAATACATGATGTCCCCTCCTCATTATGTTTCGTAAATGTAACAAGTTATAACAAAACAGGTCTTTTAATACCAGTCTGTAAGATCTTTAATTTAAAGAGACAGCTTGGGAGACCTAGACGTAGATGGGAGGATAATATAAGGTGGGATCTATGGGAGATAGGACTTGAAGCCGACTGGATTTTGTTGGTTCAGGACAGGGTCCGGTGGAGGGCTTTGGTTAATTCGGTGATGAACCTTCGGGTTCCG
The DNA here is from genome assembly GCF_977971745.1 of Zootermopsis nevadensis. NCBI lineage: Eukaryota > Metazoa > Arthropoda > Insecta > Blattodea > Termopsidae > Zootermopsis > Zootermopsis nevadensis. Next base: position 1,073,616 of record NW_028259177.1, read on the forward strand.
TAAGACATCTAGTTAGTTGCCTCGTCAACTTCCAGTCTACGGAAAGAACATGTATTTAATTCTCGGAAGACAGTCACTGAAGTCTTTGACCTTGAGTGACGTAATAAAACCTGGAGTAAAGTCCTTATGGTTAAACGTTTGAACCATGCATTTTTATCCCCGATCCCAAAGAAATTCTTTTCCGACATTACGTTCCAAATCATCTTCGGAATACGCTACTAAGAAGCTAGAAAAGGTCGAGAGAGATTTAAATTAAATGGGACGATCCACCTTTTAGTCTATGTTGTTATGCATCGTCCTGGTTCGGAAAAAAATAACAAAGAAATTCTATTCATATCAAATCTAAAACTTCTTGACGATGGTGAAGAGTCAATTGAATAAAAATTTACTTGGATATTATCCATCGTCTAGTAATAAAACGTAAAACGACGTTTCGGAGATGAGACTCTATCTCCGTCTTCAGGTTCCTACTCAGTTGGGCCCACTAGATAGAGCTAATCCCTATCTCCGGACAAATTAAAAAAGTGAAAGTCCCAGAATAAAAAGGCATAACTACACCATCCATCCGTGGGACGTAAAAAAGTAAATAGTAGAAATAAAGTTCGTTAAACACGATAAAGCCCAAAAGACACAAACTCACAAAAAGTGGGAATAAATACACAAGAATATTAACTTGAAACTCGATGCCCACTTTGGATTTCTTGAGAGATGACAGGAATCCAAATACGAGATAAATCCAAACTAGGCTGGCTGATAGGATTGGCGAGTAGTGCCATGTGTGCAGCCTCCTTGTATTTTCTGTAGATGGTATTGGGTTCAGTTAATAATACTTTGGCCCCATCCCAACAGACATGATGATCTTCTTCGTACGCATGTTGGGCCAATCTGGATTTTTCCAGCAGGCCCTGTCTGAAATTATATTTGTGTTCTTTCAATCGTACTTCCAGAGGTCTGTTGGTTTCGCCGATATACCATCTACCGCAATCACATGGTATTCCATACACACACTGCCTAGTCTGTCTCTCGGCTATTTTTGGTCTCATGGAACTCAATACACCACGGAGAGTGTGTCCGGTTTTAAAGACAGTCCTGATGTTGTAACGGTTCCCAATTCTTCTAAATTTTTCAGAGACACCTTTGACATATGGGATAACCGCCGTACCCAAAGGCGTTCTGTCAGGAGAAAGCCGGATGTTTTTTTCTTTTGACTTGATAACAGATTCAATTAAATGTCGGGGATACCCATTCAGAGATAGATCATGTTTGATGTTCTGAACTTCTCTGTTGAAATTGTTTTTTTCTGGACATATGATGTTAGCTCTATTCACCAGACTGTAAACCACTCCCCTTTTAACGTGGAGTGGGTGATTAGATTCGAAATTTAAATATCGGCCAGTATGTGTGGGTTTCCTATAAACATCCGTAAGTAAATTACCACCATTCTTCGTGACTAAAACATCCAGGAACGGAATAGTACCATTATTTTCCATCTCCATGGTGAATTGTATTGACGATCTGAGACCGTTAAGATGGTGAAAGAATTCCTGCAATCTCGCTGGACCATGCGGCCAAACCACAAAAGTATCGTCCACATATCTCAACCAAGTGGCTGGTTGGTGATCAGTTGTGTCTAAAGCCAGAGTTTCAAAATACTCCATATAAATATTGCTCACGACAGGCGACAACGAATTCCCCATCGCCATTCCCTCCTTTTGTTGATAGAATTTATCTTCATATTGAAAGTACGTAGTGGTCAAGCATACCTCTAACAGTTCCACCAAGTCATCAACCTGTAATGATGTCCGGTCCAATAATGTAGAATCCGTACGAAGTTTTTCCTTGATGACAAACAGGGCCTCTTCCACTGGTACGTTGGTAAATAGGCTGACTACATCGAAACTAACCAGTATATCTCCACTTTGAAGATGGACAGCCTTCAATAGTTGTATAAAATGTTCCGAATTTTTAACGAAAGATTCCGTGCTATTACTCAGAGGAACCAAAATCTTGTGCAGGAATCCCGCAAGGACGTAACAAGGTGAACCAATAGAACTCACGATCGGTCTGAGGGGGATATCTGGCTTGTGTATTTTAGGAAGGCCATACAGATAAGGGGGTTTACTGTGATATGGTGTCAGTCTACGTTTCAGATCGGTAGCAAGGACAGATTTATGCTTAGAGAGGATCTTCTGTATCTTCCTCTCCACTTGGGACGTAGGGTCCTTCTTTAGAGGTTCATAGACACCAGACTGTAACAGACTCGAAATCTTTTGTTTATAAGTAGAACTATCCATCACTACAGTACAGTTCCCTTTATCAGCAGGAAGAATTCTTAAATCTTTGTTGCGTCTCAAGGCCAACATGGCCCTAAACTCAATCTTAGTTATATTAGATGTTGGTGGTTTTGATTTCTCCAACATTGACCGAATTCTCCAACTGAATTCCATTCCCACAGTAGGGGGAAGTTTGGACTGAACAGATTCAGCAGCAACTGCCAGGTCCAGGTTGAACCTAGTCCTACTCAATGCAAAATTGAGCCCCTTCTGAAGAATAGTTTCCTCCGATTTTGTAAGAGTGTGTTCAGAAATATTGAGGATGAACTTCTTGGACCCCGAAGATATTTCCAAATCAAGAAGTTCTCTACTTTAATCAATAATCATCAGACTACTACTTCAGCTCGAGAAATATCTTCGGGGTCCAAGAAGTTCATCCTCAATATTTCTGAACACACTCTTACAAAATCGGAGGAAACTATTCTTCAGAAGGGGCTCAATTTTGCATTGAGTAGGACTAGGTTCAACCTGGACCTGGCAGTTGCTGCTGAATCTGTTCAGTCCAAACTTCCCCCTACTGTGGGAATGGAATTCAGTTGGAGAATTCGGTCAATGTTGGAGAAATCAAAACCACCAACATCTAATATAACTAAGATTGAGTTTAGGGCCATGTTGGCCTTGAGACGCAACAAAGATTTAAGAATTCTTCCTGCTGATAAAGGGAACTGTACTGTAGTGATGGATAGTTCTACTTATAAACAAAAGATTTCGAGTCTGTTACAGTCTGGTGTCTATGAACCTCTAAAGAAGGACCCTACGTCCCAAGTGGAGAGGAAGATACAGAAGATCCTCTCTAAGCATAAATCTGTCCTTGCTACCGATCTGAAACGTAGACTGACACCATATCACAGTAAACCCCCTTATCTGTATGGCCTTCCTAAAATACACAAGCCAGATATCCCCCTCAGACCGATCGTGAGTTCTATTGGTTCACCTTGTTACGTCCTTGCGGGATTCCTGCACAAGATTTTGGTTCCTCTGAGTAATAGCACGGAATCTTTCGTTAAAAATTCGGAACATTTTATACAACTATTGAAGGCTGTCCATCTTCAAAGTGGAGATATACTGGTTAGTTTCGATGTAGTCAGCCTATTTACCAACGTACCAGTGGAAGAGGCCCTGTTTGTCATCAAGGAAAAACTTCGTACGGATTCTACATTATTGGACCGGACATCATTACAGGTTGATGACTTGGTGGAACTGTTAGAGGTATGCTTGACCACTACGTACTTTCAATATGAAGATAAATTCTATCAACAAAAGGAGGGAATGGCGATGGGGAATTCGTTGTCGCCTGTCGTGAGCAATATTTATATGGAGTATTTTGAAACTCTGGCTTTAGACACAACTGATCACCAACCAGCCACTTGGTTGAGATATGTGGACGATACTTTTGTGGTTTGGCCGCATGGTCCAGCGAGATTGCAGGAATTCTTTCACCATCTTAACGGTCTCAGATCGTCAATACAATTCACCATGGAGATGGAAAATAATGGTACTATTCCGTTCCTGGATGTTTTAGTCACGAAGAATGGTGGTAATTTACTTACGGATGTTTATAGGAAACCCACACATACTGGCCGATATTTAAATTTCGAATCTAATCACCCACTCCACGTTAAAAGGGGAGTGGTTTACAGTCTGGTGAATAGAGCTAACATCATATGTCCAGAAGAAAACAATTTCAACAGAGAAGTTCAGAACATCAAACATGATCTATCTCTGAATGGGTATCCCCGACATTTAATTGAATCTGTTATCAAGTCAAAAGAAAAAAACATCCGGCCTTCTCCTGACAGAACGCCTTTGGGTACGGCGGTTATCCCATATGTCAAAGGTGTCTCTGAAAAATTTAGAAGAATTGGGAACCGTTACAACATCAGGACTATCTTTAAAACCGGACACACTCTCCGTGGTGTATTGAGTTCCATGAGACCAAAAATAGCCGAGAGACAGACTAGGCAGTGTGTGTATGGAATACCATGTGATTGCGGTAGATGGTATATCGGCGAAACCAACAGACCTCTGGAAGTACGATTGAAAGAACACAAATATAATTTCAGACAGGGCCTGCTGGAGAAATCCAGATTGGCCCAACATGCGTACGAAGAAGATCATCATGTCTGTTGGGATGGGGCCAAAGTATTATTAACTGAACCCTATACCATCTACAGAAAATACAAGGAGGCGGCACACATGGCACTACTCGCCAATCCTATCAGCCAGCCTAGTTTGGATTTATCTCCTATTTGGATTCCTGTCATCTCTCAAGAAATCCAAAGTGGGCATCGAGTTTCAAGTTAATATTCTTGTGTATTTATTCCCACTTTTTGTGAGTTTGTGTCTTTTGGGCTTTATCGTGTTTAACGAACTTTATTTCTACTAATTACTTTTTTACGTCCCACGGATGGATGGTGTAGTTATGCCTTTTTATTCTGGGACTTTCACTTTTTTAATTTGTCCGGAGATAGGGATTAGCTCTATCTAGTGGGCCCAACTGAGTAGGAACCTGAAGACGGAGATAGAGTCTCATCTCCGAAACGTCGTTTTTACGTTTTATTACTAGACGATGGATAATATCCAAGTAAATTTTTATTCAATTAAATTCTATTCAACTTTAAAGAGGGCGTTAAAACAAACAAACAAACAAACAGCCGCAGAGGCAGCTAAGTATATCGTTATAAAAATGTTGGAAAAAATCAAGAGAGAAGGATGCGTTCGTAAAGAATCCTTCAAAAACGTCAAAACAAGGCGAATTTAAAATATTCGGGAAACAGAAATACAAATTAAATTAACATTCACGGAAAACGTAAGTAACGAATTAATTAACTCCATGGAGATGAATTATTCTTGGGAAGCTAAAAGTAAGCTGGACTAGTCAGAAACTTAACATGAATGGAACCACACTGTCCATTTCGTTCTCCACAACAGCTCGCCACCGGTCTCTATTCTAATCCAGATTAATCAGACTCAAAATTTCCAAACCTACATCCCTAAGATCAGTTTTAATATTGTACTCACATGCACGCCTGGGTCTTCCAAGTGGTCTCTTCCATTCAGGTTTTCTAACCTAAATGTTGTATGTATTTATCATTCTCCATGCATGCTAAATACCCAACGCATCTCAATCTACATCTTGAAGATTACAAATCACAGAACTCTTCGTTATGTAGCTTCCTATGTACCTTGTTCTCACACAGCCGTAATGCGTGTTTCCATTAAGAGACCAAGTTCCACAAAACAACAAATATGGGCAACTCTCGGTTTACGAACCTTTGCTATAACGAACGTCACAATTCATTCAAAATTTCATAAAGTCGCCAATAGATAGATTTCTTTACAAAGCGAAATGCCAAAGTATAGTGAATATAATTGTAAGATTTAAATAAATAAACTTTTAAAAAATATATTTATTACAGTATTTATCAGAAAATTATTTTATGATAATTAGTACATTGTTTTAATGCTTTAAAATGGTTGCTAACCTATACGATACGTATCGTAAAAGCCCAGGAATGCAAGATACACATAACGAACAACGTCTTGGAACGGAACTCTTTCGTAAATCGAGAGTTGCCTGTAACAAAATTTTTACATTACAGACGGGAAGACAAAGGAATCTAAACTGCATTGTAGCTAGCATTCCCCGAATGTATCCTGCTCTGTATTTGTTACCGTCGTCCCAAATAATTTAATTTTCATTTTCAAAGCGATCTTGTCATGTGGTCTGGAGACGAAATATGAAAATGTAATTAGTTTTCTCTGCGTTTAATTCTACACGAAAATTCCTTATTAAAATGTAATAGAGCTTCTGTGTTTCTCTGTTATGATATTTATGTTTTCACCCAATAAATTAACATTATCAGCACACACTAGAAGCTGATGTTCCCCATTCAATTCCAAGTCCTCCCTTTTCTTGAATGTTCCTGATGGTTTATTGTACAACAAAGTTGAAAATCAGTGGTGCAAAACATCTCCCTTTTTCAGACCATTCTCATTATGAAATGCACCAGACATCTAGCTGTACAGAATGCAGTATAAGTTCAATTTAAACACATTTTAATTAAACTAATTAGTTTCTTTTTGGGTATAACTAAATTTAATATGAACTTCATTAAACACTTGAATAAAAATTTTCTTGGATATTATCCATCGTCTAGTAAATATAAAACGCAAAACGACGTTTCGAAGATGGGACTCTATCTCCGTCTTCAGGTTCCTACACAGTTGGGCCCACTAGATAGAGCTAATCCCTATCTCCGGAATCTTTTGTGTAGGAACCTGAAGACGGAGATAGAGTCCCATCTCCGAAACGTCGTTTTACGTTTTATATTTACTAGACGATGGATAATATCCAAGAAAATTTTTATTCAATTGACTCTTCACCATCGTCAAGAAGTTTTAGATTTGATATTCATTAAACACATTCCTTCTATCTGAATGATGGGCTTTTTCGAAATCTATAAACAGAGTATGTATTGTTCCTTTATACTCCCACTTTTTCGACAGTACCTACGAATGCTGAATGCCGAATCAGAAATTAGTTGATTACGTCAAAGCCACGATGATGATACCCAACAATTTCGTATGCGTATGTAATTAACCCAGATAGAAGAATGTTGGATGTCATTTTGTATGTAGTTGATGACAGTGGTATTACTGGATAATTAATGGCCAATTTCATCATTCTTGAAAATTATTCATTTCACTGCTTTGAACGAACTTAACAGCGGTTTACATCTGAGTAGGAGGGCGCGGCGGTGTGCGCGGAAGGGTCAGGGCGCGAGCCCGCCTGGAGCCGCCGCCGGTGCAGATCTTGGTGGTAGTAGCAAAATCCAAGCGAGGGGTTGGTTAACATCGACCAGACTACACAAAGAAACAACCCAGAAGACAGAAATCTTCATATTCATCGCCCTGATGACGGAGGCAGTATGACCTCTGAAACGTTGGTTAACATCGACCAGACTACACAGCGCAACAACCCAGAAGACAGAAATCTTCATACTCATCGCCCTGATGACGGAGGCAGTATGACCTCTGAAACATTGGTGGACATCGACCAGACTACACAGCGCAACAACCCAGAAGATATAAAACTTCAAACTCATCGACCTGATGACGGAGGCAGTATGACCTCTGAAACGTTGGTAAACATCGACCAGACTACACGGCGTAACAACCCAGAAGGCAGAAATCTTCATACTCATTGCCCTGATGACGGAGGCAGTATGACCTCTGAAACGTTGGTTAACATCGACCAGACTACACAGCGCAACAACCCAGAAGACAGAAATCTTCATACTCATCGCCCTGATGACGGAGGCAGTATGACCTCTGAAACGTTGGTTAACATCGACCAGACTACACAGCGCAACAACCCAGAAGACAGAAACCTTCATACTCATCGCCCTGATGACGGAGGCAGTATGACCTCTGAAACATTGGTGGACATCGACCAGACTACACAGCGCAACAACCCAGAAGATATAAATCTTCAAACTCATCGACCTGATGACGGAGGCAGTATGACCTCTGAAACGTTGGTAAACATCGACCAGACTACACGGCGTAACAACCCAGAAGGCAGAAATCTTCATACTCATTGCCCTGATGACGGAGGCAGTATGACCTCTGAAACGTTGGTTAACATCGACCAGACTACACAGCGCAACAACCCAGAAGACAGAAATCTTCATACTCATCGCCCTGATGACGGAGGCAGTATGACCTCTGAAACGTTGGTTAACATCGACCAGACTACACAGCGCAACAACCCAGAAGACAGAAACCTTCATACTCATCGCCCTGATGACGGAGGCAGTATGACCTCTGAAACATTGGTGGACATCGACCAGACTACACAGCGCAACAACCCAGAAGATATAAATCTTCAAACTCATCGACCTGATGACGGAGGCAGTATGACCTCTGAAACGTTGGTAAACATCGACCAGACTACACGGCGTAACAACCCAGAAGGCAGAAATCTTCATACTCATTGCCCTGATGACGGAGGCAGTATGACCTCTGAAACGTTGGTTAACATCGACCAGACTACACAGCGAAACAACCCAGAAGACAGAAATCTTCCGAATATTTTACTGTGGCATTTCGTTTTAAAACGCCTTAAAGCTATATGCAAATCATTAGGTAAAATTATTGTTTTGTAAACTTTTGTGTTTGGATTCTTCGTACCACACAGAAAGGTAAAAATAGATTATGAGGAAAAAACAGCAGATATTTCCGGACTTGAAACTGTAAGGTTTGATCTCTCATCTAAGAAAAGAGATGCATAAAGAGTTGTGTCACAGTTGTACTCTGCTCCAGATACTGCTAGGCTGAAATTAAGAGGATGAAATGGGCGGGGCATGCAACGCCCATGAGCGAGATAAGAAAGTACAAACGTTTTTAGTTGAAAAACTTTAACGTAATTGACTACTTGGCAATCTGAGGGATTTATGGAAGGATTATATTAAAACGAATCTTAAATAATTAAAAAATACTAGACTATACTAGATTTATCAAACTCAGGACACGGACCAGTGGCGGCCTATTGTAAACACGGTGATCAACATTCGGGTTCCATAAAACGCTAAGAATTTCTTGACTATCCTCGTGAATATTCACTTTCCAGAAGTGCCATCAAACACGAAGTTACTTTTGTCCTGGAGTTTAGTGACCAAATAATAACACGCAGCTACATCCTACGTTTATCTGTAGACTAACCTCCCGTAATATCTTCTGCTTGAGTTACTATGTACTTTATAAAGCTTCGCTTCTGTGAAACTGTCCTTTGAAAATTATTATTAAGCAATAAATTTATATCCGCTTCTATGTATAACGAATAGGCCTACATGTAATAGAAAATTATAATCTTGCATTAAGTCTAATATTCTTCGTCGTTCGTCTTGTTAGGTAATGTCATATTATGCTGTCATATGGCATGTCTCCCTCACTTCGATCCAGGTCTCATCTTCCTCCATTAAGCTGATAACTCCCATCTGTTCTCCTGTTACCTTGTTACCTCACAGTCTCCTCGGAATTCATCACTGTACTACATCAGAAATTCCATCCGATTTACTTAAAACCTTTCTTTAAGAATACTACATTCAAGACCAAAAATGCATCAATTATACCTGCGGTCTGTATTAAGTACGTGTATCCTCACACTTAGTATATAAAATATACGCATTAAGGGAAGGGATATCGTGACAGTAGTTTTATATACGAAACTACGGAACGTTTTTTTTTATTTGTAGTGTTCTGTCTGACGACAGGTCCATATGAAGAGGATCCTTCCATCCTTTTCTCGGACTGGGACCTGTTCATATACGTTCTCGGCAGATGATCCAGAAGTGGTTTGCCATTGCCTTCTTCTGTGTGTGAATGGAGTAATTGTTGGGATGCCACGGAGAAACCGGGGAAGCCCCCGGAGGAAAACTCCGTGTTGCCTATACCACGGCCTTGCCCAACACAAGTTATAAATTCGGGCACCGCCGGGAATCGAACCCGAGACCCCAGGATTACAAGGCCAGCGTTCTAACCGCTAGACCACCGTGGCAGGCTACGGAACGTTATTTCGATTAAATTTCATATATGTCACCTGCACTTAAGAATGTCAGGAAAAGTTCAAGTCGGCCATATATTAATTTTCTCATAATACAAAATTAGTACATTAGATTCATGGCACGCCTCCGTTTCCTGGAGGTACATGGTCTGGGAGGAGAATGCACCTTTTTACTGAATTACATGGCCAACTAATCGTTTCCCTCCTCCCTCAAAGCGTTTGTGCCTGCATTTACGATCCTATAGCCACGTGTGTTTCCTCTGGTAGGTATGGGTGAGCGAGAAATGCAAAGGAAAAGGTTCTGAACATCGCGACATGCTGTTCACACACCGAGCAACGAACTAGGGCGGTCCGTAATATGACGTGAGAAGCTGAACGAGGCTGAAAATATATAAGAACACGCTCAACAGCAAACTTGTAATGTTTTGCTGCGAGCTCAATCGCGAAAAAGCTAGACCGTATACACAGGGATGATGAGATCAATAATGCTTAGTCACAAATTTCAGTATATGGTGAATATTTGACAAAACTTAAAGAATAATGAAGATTTCTGTCTTCTGGGTTGTTGCGCTGTGTAGTATGGTCGATGTTTACCAACGTTTCAGAGCTCATACTGCCTCCATCATCAGGGCGATGAGTATGAAGATTTCTGTCTTCTGGGTTGTTGCGCTGTGTAGTCTGGTCGATGTTAACCAAAGTTTCAGAGGTCATACTGCCACCGTCATCTGGGCGATGAGTATGAAGATTTCTGTCTTCTGGGTTGTTGCGCTGTGTAGTCTGGTCGATGTTAACCAACGTTTCAGAGATCATACTGCCTCCATCATCAGGGCGATGAGTCTGAAGATTTCCGTCTTCTGGGTTGTTGCGCTGTGTAGTCTGGTCGATGTTAACCAACGTTTCGGAGGTCATACGGCCTCCGTCATCAGGGCGATGAGTATGAAGATTTCTGTCTTCTGGGTTGTTGCGCTGTGTAGTCTGGTCGATGTTAACCAAAGTTTCAGAGGTCATACTGCCACCGTCATCAGGGACCTTAGTCTCTGTCTACACCTTACTATCTTTTACTCTTTGGCGAATTCATTTTCCGATAACAGTTTTAATTACACATTTGTCTTGAAGTTCCATAATTATTTATGTCACTTTGAAGATTAATATCTGCCGCGATACCTGTCGAAATAGTTTGCAACTTTGTAAGCTGAAAAGGTCATATTAATGATTACAGTACTAAGGTTTCCTTTGCTTTCCATTTGGAATTAGTTACATAAAAATGTGTTGAGGGATTCTTTCTGGCCTGGCCTCATAGGCACACATCTCTTTTAAGTTCAACATTCTCCTCGGAAATCAACCTAAATTAACGGTACGTTTGTGACTCCGTCAACGATAACCTAACATGCTGATTGTTAGATCGCTAAAATCTTGTGCTGAAATTATCAATGAAATCTGCGGCACACATGTTAAGGAAAACTTCAGAGGCGATTTATTCTTTTGTCTACCGAACTGCTGGCTAGTAGTCAGTATGCATCGGGAAGTTCTTGCGACCGATCATATCGACACAGATTCACTTGGTATTCCTCTACCTTAAGCAAATGGTTTTCAAGTTCTGCAGCCCTCCTAACTAAAATTAATCAAAATTGTCATTTGCTCTTAAAGTTACTAAATTACTTAACTTTCCAAATTATCATTCCAACATGTATTAATGGGAAAATAAAAAATTATGCCGTCTCTGTTGTGTGGCTTTCGTTGCTTAATATTTTAATGCCTTTAGCCTATTTCTGTCCTTATCAGAAGAATGGGTGTGGGCTGCCTGGAAACCTTCTAACAAAAATAAGCTTCCTTTATCTAAAAATAAAGCGTCTTTAACTTCTCCTCCATAATTTTATCTTTGTTCATATTCTATTTCCTACGACACTCTTTCCCCTGGCTCCTCGATCCCAGTCACAAGCCTTGGCTATCCAAGCCTTCCAGATTTCAGTATACCACAAAAATATTTGCTTTGTAGTATTTTAAATGCCTCGTTTAATTTAGCGGTAAATTTATGACTTTCTATTTATTTCTAAGTGCTCTAAGAACCCGGTCTGGCAGTTGTGATTAATAAGCAAAGACTGGTCTTGAACGTGTGTTCACCGAGTGTTTGCGGGGTCTGCATTTCGGAAACTGCAGCGAGGGAGCCGGAATTCAAGTCGGCTCGCGGGAAGTCTGCAAATCCCCGGCTTCTTGATGAAGCTGGCGGGTGGCGGGCTGCAGCTGTTCGTTACTTCTAGAGGGCTTTGAACGTCACCGTAAGTTGCTGGGTGTCTAATAAGCATAAGGCAAGTTCGCCTCCTCATCTTGAGGAATGCGTTAGTCACACCACCTGCTCTCCCTCGGTTCTGCCTCGTCACTGCAGAAGACTGTAGAAGGAATACGTATGACCACACTTCTTTTGTTTCGCGCGCAAACATGTCATGGAGAACTGGAACGTTACAGAGGGACTATAGAACAAATTGAAAGCGAGAGTGTTTGGGCCTAGCAGAGTCGCATTTGCTATTCACATATTTGAGGCTAATCACAGTAGTTAAAATCTGTAATCATTCGTTCACTAACAAAAACACTAAATTTCAAGACATATAAAAGGATAATTTTGCCACTTTTTCTGTTTGGCTTTGAAACTAATCAGTTAATTCGAATGAAGAAGATGTCTTAATTTTGTGTTTCTAAAAACTACGTGCTCAGGAAAATGTTTAAACCAAAACAGGCTGAAACATCTACAGCATTAGTAACATTTAGTTAAGAAAACTTCGTTTTCTCCAAGTCTTTTAGTTTGATTGGATATTAAAATCTAGGAGGTACGATTGAGTGAACATGGGAAATACAAGGAACGCATGGGAGAGTTCGCAAATCAAATAAAGTAGTATAAGAAGAAGAAGAAGAAGAAGAAGAAGAATATTACCTACGACAAGATCAGGCTAACTGAACAAATGGCTTTACTTGTGTTGGCCTACGTTCTGTGATAATATCACTGTAAGTTTAACGTGACTTGTTGCACATGTCGGAGTGTCTAGGCGTATCGAAAGTCGATCAAAGACCCGTTAGGGGATGTTACTTCGAATAAGGGGCTATAAGCCTATTTCCCACTTGGAAACATACAAACATTCCCTCTGCTAACACACAAAATGTTGGGTTTTCCTTCCCCCGGCCCCGCGTAATCCACTTACTCGGAGCGTCAAGAAAGTTTGGGAACAACTTAAGATTCGCTTATTTGAGACCCTGGCAGGACAACACAGCGATCCATTTCTTTTCATAACGAACACTAGTATAGATTCTTTGCCATGAAAGTGGTTACACAGAGTCAGGCGTGTCAGTTTGACGGCTCCTGTTTAACCTTGGGTCTTACCTCTGTGTCATGGCCACGGTAACTTGATTCTTGCCAACATCGAATATTTGGTCCTAAGAGAGATGAGGTGACAGGAGGATGGAACAAACAGCACATTGGGGAGTTCTATACCGTGTAGGCTATTCTTCACCAGACAGTATTGGGACGATCTTATCAAGGAGAATGAGCTGAACTGGTCATGTAGTACGAATGGAGAGATAAGAAATGCGTAAAAAATTTTGTTGGAAAGCTTTAAGGAAAGAGACCACTCTGAATACCTAGAAGCAAACGGGAGAATAGTTTTAAAATAAGACTTTGGGGGAAAGGATGGTACCGCTAGGGGGGTTGTAGTGGAGTCCTCCAGTAGCCTTGAAGCATTCAGTTTGAAGACGGCTACTGTAGCAGCCACTGAGTGTGTATGATTATAATGAAGACAATATCTGACCAACAGGAAAGAAACTAATGTCAGGATGGACAAAATAACATAACTCTGTACCAAATATTGTTAAAATAAAAAATATGGGGGAGAATGAGATGGGCGTGACATATAGCACGCAATTAAAATAGTATATAAACACAAAATTTGTCGGGTCATTTTAAAAGTCCAGTTGGGAGACCTAACCGAAGATTGAAGTTTAATATCAAACTGGGTTAGAGACAAGTTGTGAGTGCATTGACTACTTTTATCTGCTTCAGAATTCGTTCCAGAGATCTTGTCAATACGACAGTGAACTTTCAGGTAAAATAAAAAGCGAGAAAATTGTTGATAAATCACGTGACTATCAGCTATTAAAAACTCCGCTCAATCGACAGATCGCATATATGAAGAACTATAATCGAATTTATTCAAACTGTAAAACCCTGTAGAAATTTGTTACGAAGTTCTTAAGGATGACGCACCAAGTTTCGCATTCAACGCTCCTCGTCTCCGTTGGAAAGCTGCTTTACTGTTCATCCTCTCTAATTGCCCCGTCTCCTGGACTATGCTTCATAGCAATTCTGAGAACAAATGGTAAAACACGTAACACTCAGTGTTTCCTCCACTGCCATCTTGTTAGTGCTCGTTACGCATGGACTGAGTTTACAGCTGTCAGTGTGCCACTGGGTATAATTAATTAAGACAAACACAAATTTAGAAACCTGTCCGGTATATTTTTGGGATTTTTCATACCACACTGACGTCGATATGAATCAGGATATCTAAGTCAGTAAGTCACAGGCTTCGGAATGAACGGCTGACTTTCTGCAACTATCTGCATAGAGAGAACGCATTATGTAGTGTCTTTCCGTCCGAATGTCCAATCGATTCAACTCGAGAATAACTGAACGATTTCGATAAAATTTGATGTGGGGGTCGTGCTATTCTGCACGACCTCAAAATCGTACATCTGAATATCCTACAAGAAGTGATATCAAAATGACGGATGAGGAAATTTGAAAAGGTAGAAACGTATTGTTCCAATAATAATGGCAGTAAGTGGGAATACTTTTCTTTGTACTTTATCAAATATTCACCATAAAAGTTGACATGTTCATCGCATCTCATTCAAGTTACAATGGTAAAACAAACAAGTCACCAAACTCCACAGAGGAGCTCATGATCGTGCAGCTATTGTGTAAACTGATGGATCATTATCATGATCAACAAATTTCAGCCCTGGAACGCATCCTGAGACAGATTAATCCTGTCCACATCCTCATATAATATTTACCTAAATTCGAAATTTTATAAAACTTAACCACTTACTGCGTTATAAATTACCTCTCCAGCCTAATAATTGACTACAACATAAAATAATGGTTATCACATTTATTTTATACTATTTTATAATATTTTATACGTAAATTCAACCACAGCATGTCCAAGCTATGGGATCAATTAGAATGTCGACCAGGTTCGTCACTTTTCGTGGGCGAGCACAATTAGAACTAAAGTACCCTAACGGAAGTTAAAATTACCTTGTTGTTATACTGGGTATTAGTTCTCAAAAAGAATTTGGAACTCCGGACACGACTTCTACTTCTATATCCCTTTGAAGCTGAAATTCGTCTAAATAATAATTAATTATTGATTGATTTGTCCACACCGCAATCAAAACATAACTATTCACAACTGCAGACATTAATATGTTAATGCTGTTTAAATAAGTAATTCCTGTTTACGATGAGAATAGTACGAAATCCATAAAAAATATATAGTTATTTATTGTTTAAACGGGTGGAATATATTGTTACCACTGGACTATAAAGGGTTGAAATCCAATATAATGTTATTTTCCAAACTAAACCGCGATCCGCTACACCACTTTAGGCAAAAGTGTATGAACTGATGTTTCCCCATACATGTCTCATGCACCAATTATCTCAAAATTATTGATTACGCTAACATCTACGTCTTTAGCATGTCTAGCCCAGTTTCTCTTGCTTTCTCTAACACCTCAGAAAATTCTACACGTCCTTCTGACGCTTTAAAAAAACCGATGTGTGATCGTTATTTTAATGAGCTCATAACCCTGAAACATTCCCAATGAATCTGTGATATAGCAAGGATGGATTTCAGTACTATTACCAATGCTGTATGAAGATCGAACATTGATAATTCACTTATAATTACAAAGTAGTCTATAAAATAGAAATCATCAAGGTAATCCTACCTCTCGTGTTGCAATTTATAGCCGAAGTAATGGTCCATTCTCTTACCTGAAAAAAATAAAAATCTCACTCAAAATAGGACAATAATATTTTTAAATTAAATACAACTGTTCGATTCTACAACTTAAAACTCATAATAAATGTATTTCACAATTAAAAATACGATAATCCTAAATGTTATTAACAATTTTAACACAATAATATCTAAAACTGAAACTAACGCCATGCAGCACGGTCCTTCTTGAGAAACTGAAAGTCGATCAGGTAGTCTAGAAATTTCTCGCTTCTTATGAAACTTCGGTTTCATTACCATATTCGTAAGAGACCACAGCCAGTCTGTTTCCTAAGCCATATGAATTCAACCCACACTTCCACACTATTTATAAATTTCATTTTAATATTATCCTTCTATCTATATCTAGGTCTTCCAAGTGATCTATTCCCTTCTTGCTTTCCATCCGAGATGTATACACATTTCTCATGCGTTCTACATGCCCCTTCAATCTCAGCTTCCTTCATATGATCATCCTAAAATTATTTAGCGAAGAGATCAAATCATGAAGATCCCCACTAAGCTACTTTCTTTACCCTCCTATCGTCTTCGGTCCAAATATTCCCCTCATCATCCTGCTGTCAGCCACACTTAATCTGTTTACAGACCGAGTGGCTGACTAAATTTTACCACAGAAAGCAAAAACCAAAATTAAATTTTTATACGTTTTATTCTTTCGGTTTTTAGATAGGGGTCGAGAAGACAAAAGATTCTGATGCAGACCAAAGTGAGGCAGCTGACAAGGCCTTTTCCGCACAGCGAACACTCGGTTTCGTCTTCAAAAAAAACACGTCGCACCTTTTATTATCAACGTTTCTCATTAATTCTTTCACTTACAATATACTCTTCGGAGTACACTGACACTACAAAGGTGTTTATTACGCATATAACGTAGGTCATTCCTACACTAATGTGATCAGAGCTCATTGTTTCGCCTCAGGTCACCCTTAAAGGAATGCGATCTGTCATTGTTGTGCAACAGTTTGTGCCAACAATGAACTCTATCCGCATTATTATGCAGTAATGTGTTCCCTCTGGCCCCATTAACACTTAGTCATGGAGGCTGCCTATCTCCGTAGGAAACACGCGACGGACGAGCCTATTATGTGCCTTTCGATCATGTTCAAAGCTCAAAGATCGACTAAAAGTTTCTAAGATGATAAAGTTGCGTCATATTGTGATAAATATATTGTAGCGTGGGTAGGTATACAACCTTGATTGTCAACCCTTGATTTCTTGCAGGGATTGTAAGAGACCACAAAGTCTTCCAACAATAATGAATTTAATCAACTAAAACGTCCTTACAGCACAAAATAATCTCGTTTACAACACACTTCTCCTACAAGCAATTCACACTTCAGCTCTCTTCGCAGTATTTCTTCCACACTCTCACCTACTACACTGCTCTCAAAGCCGATTGTCAATCGGCTTTTATACAATTACAACAATGGCTATGCAACAATGCCAATAAATAGACGCAACAATGCTAAACGCAACAATGCTAAACGCAACAATGTCAATAGTAATACAACAATGCATGAATACAACAATGCCTATAAACTAACAACAATGCCAACCCCAACACATCACACTACCCCCTCCTTAAAGCTGCTCGTCCCGAGCAGCACCCAAATACGGCGCCAACCTGTCCAGGTGGACTACCATCATCCGGGCCCGGGTATGCCGCTGAATCCGATAAACCACGTCGTTAATTCTGGTCACCACCCTGTAGGGGCCCTCCCAAGATGTTTGTAGCTTGGGAGACTTCCCTTTTGTCCGGGTAGGATGATACAACCACACGCGATCTCCCTCCTGGAAGCCAGCCGAGTTTGCCAGGCGATCATAGCGTGCCTTCATCCGGTCGCTGGCCATCTTCAGATGCTGGCGGGCATGGTTATGCGCGTCATAGAGTCGTTCCTCGAGATCCGCCGTATAATCGGTTGTCGACTTCTCCCTATCTGGTGGAGCCCCGAACATAAGGTCGCACGGCAGGCGTAGCTCCCTCCCAAACACTAGGCTGGCCGGTGTTACCCCCGTAGTCTCGTGGGTCGAGGCTCGGTACGCCAGTAGGAAGAGAGGCAGTCTGGTGTCCCAGTCCCGCTGATGTGATGAGACGACCTTCCGTAGATGTTCTTCGACCGTTTTCACATAGCGCTCTACCATGCCGTCCGACTGTGGGTGCAGAGGGGTGGTGCGAGTCTTGGCCACCCCCAGACGCTGCAACACTTCTTGGAGCAGTCGGGATTCAAAGTTCCGGCCCTGGTCGCTGTGCAGCTCCCTCGGAACTCCGAAGCGGCAGAAGAAATTGCTTATGAGTACATCTGCCACTGTTGATGCCTCCTGATTGGGTATGGCATAGACCTCTGGCCATTTCGTAAAATAATCCATTGCGATCAGGAGATAGCGGTTTCCTGCGTCGCTCCTCGGGAAGGGTCCCGCGATGTCCAAGGCGATCCTCTCAAATGGAGCGCCCACGTTGTATTGGCGCATGAGACCGCGACTTCTGGTCCTGGGGCCCCGGCTGGCGGCACATGTGTCACATTGCCGACACCATTGCTCCACGTCGCTCCTAGAATGTAGCCAGTAGTACCGCCGCCTGACCTTATCCAGGGTTTTGTTAATTCCCAGGTGTCCCCCGGAAGACCCTCCATGAACCTCGGCCAGAACCTCCTTTATCTTATTTCGTGGCAGGACCAATTGAGCCGTCTTCGCTTTACCATCCGCCGACTCCCAGTGTCGTTCTAGCACGCCGTCCCTAATCGCTAGGGAGTCCCACTGTGCCCAGTAGCTCTTGTAGACCGGGCTACGGTCAGCAATGTCATCCCACTGGGGTCGTTGTCCCTTTTCCATCTCTTGAAAGATCTGCCCCACATCTTGGTCCTCCAGCTGCTCTTTTCTTAATGTCACCCGGTCCCAACCATCCGCGACTGTAACGGCGACGGCTCGCACCTTTACGCGACCCGCTCGTTGCTCGAACTTCTGGCAGTGGCCACAGTCCTCCGAGCATGGCCTTCTAGAGAGAGCGTCGGCGTTGGTATGCCTCCGTCCCTGTCGATGTTCAGAGGTAAAGTTATATTCTTGTAGTCGCTGGACCCAACGGGCAGTCTGTCCCTCCAGGTTCTTGAAACTGAGCAGCCACGTTAAGGCGGAGTGATCCGTACGCAGGTGGAACTCTTGCCCATACAGGTACTTGTGGAAATGTTCCAAGGTTTTTACCACAGCCAGCAGCTCCCTCCGGGTGACACAGTAGTTCCTCTCGGGGCGGGATAGGGTCTTGCTATAGTAGCCTATTACTCGCTCCTGGCCATCTTGTACCTGGGATAACACGCCTCCGATCCCAACACTGCTTGCGTCGGTGTCTACCAAGAACTTCTCGCCAGGTCGTGGATATCCTAAAATGGGCGATGCACACAGCGACTCTTTTAAGGACTCGAATGCGACGTTCGCCTCCGGGGACCAGTGGAACGTTCTTTTCTCCTCGGTGAGTTGAGTCAGTGGCTTGGCGATGTCAGCAAACCCGGCAATGAATCTCCGATAGTAGGTGCATAGGCCGATGAAGCTCCTTAGCTCGTGCTTGTCCTTTGGCCTCGGCCACTCTCGCACGGCCTTCAGCTTTTCGGGATCGGTGGTCACCCCGCCGGGGGAAACCACATGTCCTAGATATTTCGCTTCCTTCTGGAACATCCGACACTTTCCGGAGTTCAGCTTAAGTCCGGCTTCCCTGAGCCTCTGGAGCACTTCCCTCAGATTATCCAAGTGCTCCCGGAATGTCCGACCAATGACGATGACATCATCCAGGTAGACCAAGCAGGATTTGTGCGTCAGGTCACGCAGGACGGACTCCATCAGCCGCTCGAACGTTGCCGGAGCGTTGCAAAGGCCGAATGGCATTACCGTGAATTGCCACAGCCCCTGTCCAGTAGAGAATGCAGTCTTCTCTTTATCCTCGGGATGCAGGGCCACCTGCCAGTAGCCACTCTTTAGGTCTAATGTCGAGAACCATTTGGCCCCTGCCAGTGTGTCTAGGGTGTCGTCGATCCTGGGCAGTGGGAAGCAATCCTTCTTGGTGACGTTATTCAGCTTCCTGTAGTCAACGCAGAACCGCAGTTCCCCGTTCTTCTTTCGCACAAGCACGACAGGCGACGACCACGGGCTGTCTGATGCCTCGATCACACCTTGTTCCCCCATGTCCCTTAGCATACCGTCCACCTCTTCTTGTTTTGCTAACGGAAGCCTCCGAGGAGGCTGACGGATCGGACGAGCATCGCCTGTGCTGATGCGGTGGAGCACTCTGTCCGTCCGCCCATAACCATTGTTTTCTGTCACGAAGACATCCTGAAAGTCGAGGACCAATGCCTTCAACTCCCTGGCTTCCATTGTCTTCAGGTTCAGGATAGCATCGGCGACCATGCCCTGCAGTGGCTTGCACAGCTCTCTATTCTGCGGCGGAGGTTCTGTATTGCCAGCCGGGCCCGCCCACGTGACCGGTTCACACAGGCCCAGGGTTGTGCCTTCTGCCAGCACTTGGTCGCCGTCCCCGACATTCACAATTCTCACAGGCACGCTGCGCTGGGTGCTGACTAGCGCCCTGGCTACGTATAGTCCTTCTCGTGGTAAAGGGTCCATACCAGGTTCTATTATTCCGCTCGCCGTTCCCACGGGGTCGTTCATCCGTGCCATCACCACCCTCTCGCACCGCGCCGGTATTATCTCCTCGCTGGCTAATGTCAGGCGTGTTGATCGGGGTCTGCTCCGAGGGCCCCACAGAGATATCTCTTCTTGGCCCAGTCGCAGCACTTGGCGTCCTAGGTCCACCGTCGCATCGTAAGCTCGCAGGACGTCCAGCCCCAGGATGATCTCGTCCGTGACGTCGGCAACAAAAATCCAGGTGCGGATGACACTTTGCCCCAGCGTTAGCTCAACTAACACCTCTTTCAAAACGGGGATGGTTTCACCGGACGCTGTCTGCAGCACGTACGGTCTGCTCGGCTCCCGCTCTGATTCTCCCGCTACGACGTCGGGCCTGGCGATGGTCACTGCAGCTCCGGTGTCGATGGTCACATTACAGCGTCTTCCCCGAATCCAGCCTTCGGTGATCAGACCATCGTCACTCCTCTTGGTGACCACGCTCAGTGTAAAGCGAGGGGAAGGGGGTGGTGGGGCCGACGGTCCCCTCCATACGCCGGCCATTACTCGTTTCCCGAGACCTGGTTGGTCCTTGCGGAGACCTGCGGACACCATCTCATCAGGTGGCCGGGGGCGCCGCACTGCCAGCACACCGGTCGCCCCCATCCAGAACGTCTATCCTGGGGCGATCGCTCCTCCGTCGGGTCCTTTGACTGTATTTGACGCACCGTTATTGTTGATCCTGCGGCTGCCTTTGCTGCCTGTAGCTTCAGGGCCTGTCCGAGTGCTTCATTGAGGGATCGGTCCCCGCCCATTAGTAGGTGTTGCTTAATCTCTCGGTCTCCCCAGTATTTCTTGCACTGCACACTCCATGGTTGACAATCCCACTTCTGACACCAATGTAGCGTGGGTAGGTATACAACCTTGATTGTCAACCCTTGATTTCTTGCAGGGATTGTAAGAGACCACAAAGTCTTCCAACAATAATGAATTTAATCAACTAAAACGTCCTTACAGCACAAAATAATCTCGTTTACAACACACTTCTCCTACAAGCAATTCACACTTCAGCTCTCTTCGCAGTATTTCTTCCACACTCTCACCTACTACACTGCTCTCAAAGCCGATTGTCAATCGGCTTTTATACAATTACAACAATGGCTATGCAACAATGCCAATAAATAGACGCAACAATGCTAAACGCAACAATGCTAAACGCAACAATGTCAATAGTAATACAACAATGCATGAATACAACAATGCCTATAAACTAACAACAATGCCAACCCCAACACATCACAATATATTTGTTTAAATCTCGTCAGTCTAATCACAATAAAATTCCTATTAAATATTAAAATATTACTATAATTAACATTTAAATATTTAAAATATATTAAATGATGTTCTCTATCGAAATGTTCGATTTACATTAGATCATCACTTTTTTACACGACATGTTTCAGTTCAAAAAGAACCATCTTCAGGTGTATAAAATTATATAAACTTAAATATAATTTCTTAAATGCAACTTTTAGTCAGATGTTTATCGGATGTCAAATGATGTTTTCTTCTAGATTTATTGTATTTTTAATATCGTATTCGAAGTTATTCTGTATGTACGTCGTGCTTAACATGATTTTGTGTGGGTGAACGTTTGTTGTTGTTTTTGTATCATCCAGAAATGAAGTTGTGGAGGAGTTACGTCCATCTGGAAGTATTGCCGTGTTTGATAATATAATGTAAATCGAACATTTCGATAGAGAACATCATTTAATATATTTTAAATATTTAAATGTTAATTATAGTAATATTTTAATATTTAATAGGAATTTTATTGTGATTAGACTGACAAGATTTAAACAAATAAAAGTTTCTAATTAATCTTGCATGACAATGTGTACTTTAAAAACTACAACCTTTCAAAACAAAGTATCTGAACTGCGGCATTATGCACGTAAAGAACGCCTAAAACTGTCCTCGAGCCGATATCACGTCACGTTTCTGCAGTGTGTGAGGTGAAAGCACACCGTTCTTTGCCGGAAAATCCCTATATATATTTTTTTTAGGTTCCACCTTCCACATTTGCTAAACTTCTCCATCCAGCAAGCGAGTGGCTTGCCCATTCCAGGGGTGGAGCTGATTTAATAACGCTGATAAATGAGCGTAGCCAGACAGTCTCTTGTTTGAGGCAATGGCAGGAGACTCCATTAGGGCAACCTGTCTGCTGAATCACTCAGGCCTTACTTCTAACCTCCCCTTACCCGTAGGGGAAAATATCAGAAATACTGGAAAAGAGATCTTATTGGATTATACCAAAGCATTTGTCCAATCGGATGGACAAATAGCAGCTACAGATGGTATGACTGGAATGCTTCCTTTTGATCAAATTTCTAAGGACGCCCTCAGAAGTGGTATGGCAAGAATAAGAATGCATGGCTCAAGAAGCATTCTTACAGCTCAGAAATGCGTTCCTCATTCTCAAGTATTTATTCAGATGTAAACAAATGCGAGTGCATCTCGAGAGATTAAAACCAAGTGTCATTTGAGTGTGACGTCAGACGTGAATACTGTGCAGATGGATGTTTCGCTGTATTCAACCAGCTACACGGTGCAGTGATATCTGAAAAGTTCTTAAACCTGTAATAGGTAAATTAATAATTTTAAAGTAGGAAACGTAATTAAAATGTTTTACTTTAAACACTGACTTTCAATAACTGTCAAAAGTTTCCTTCTTCCTCTGCTTTCCAAGGATTAGGATCAAGCTTGTTCCGAATTCATAGCTATCATTTTAATGGTCATCAATATATCGACATATACATACATTTATAATAAAACTAAAGTTTTGAGAGTTTGTCACTGTCCAGTCTCTTTAAGCAACCGAATCGTTCTTCTGCGTAAGAAAATATTTCTTCAATTTACTGAATAAATATTTATTTAATTCTATATATATCTCCTTTTCTGTACTTGTCTGGTTCAGATCATCCTTTGACATTTCTAACAACAATAATTCGCCTGCTGGCAGAGTTATGCAAAAATGTTTGTCCTTACGCCAAGTTTAACTTCCATATAAGAGCGTGCGAACATTAAACCTTTAAGACTTCGTCACTTTGCTTGTCGTTTTAATGTTCTGTTTATCGTCTCACGTATTCCTTGATATCATCATAAGAATCTGAATCTCCAAAGTAGTTAAAGTCTCAGACTTATTCTATAGCTGAACACAGAAATTGTGGTGGACTGGATACAACCCTAATTTTTGTTCCTGACTTTCTCATTGAAAAGAGGTTATCTTAAACAATAAATATTTAAGTTGACCGTCACTTGTTCCACGGCGAATCATTGGTATTGTCGCTTCCCTAAATTCATATACTTATTAACGTTTCCTTTTTAAGGACTTGGTTATTCTCTTTAGGTATCAAGAACACGATTCTTGTTACACTCTTATATTTATTACTCATTAGGTTATCAGCTGATATTCTGTCGAAAAACTGTGTTTAAATATTTATCAAACAAAACCTAACTTCCTGTTTCGACGTTTCCTATTATGTAGTTAAACAAAATTCTGTTGATGTAAATGGCTGTCTTCTCGGTTCTTGCGCCGTGTAGTCTGGTAAAAGTTTACCGACGTTTCAGGAGTCCTTGCTGCCTCCATCATCGTCCTGATGATGGAGGCAGCATAACCTAATAAAGGCCGAGTACTTTTAACATGTATGTCACCACGTAAAACTTCATGAACTACAATGCATATTACAAATGTCCCTTGAAACATAAGTTTTTACGTCTATGTTAAAAATTCTTCGAGTCAGGAAGTGAGACGGAGAGAAACATAAGGTTCTCTGACAGCGCTATAAAGGGTTCCGAAGGCCGTAGCTAGTAAAATCATTAACGTAACACTATTAAAATTCTGTACGCTACTTATCCCGACTAAAGGCCGGTCAGTACCCTGATGACACTTAAGGTCTTTAAATGTACAGATCTACTCGTAGTGTATTGCTTTACTGATCTGCTCACTGCTTGTTCTGTACGAGACATGGGCTGTGGGGTCTCTTGGGAATATCCTTAGCTGGTAGCCGAAGGAATTATGTAAATGAAGGGCGAAAGAAGGAGAAATTAACATAATAAGACCACACCTTACGGTTTACACCGCAGATATAGTGAATTATGTTTAATTGGAACAATATGAAGGGTTTGCAGTTCGTTCGTCTCTACCAGGGCGTAAGCCTGTTCAGTCTCAACTTGTTTTTTCATTTGATGCAAACAAATGTACATTTACCTGCTCTTCTGTGTTATAATGGGGTGATGGGGAGGGGGTGAAAAGGGGAAAACTTGAAAGAAACCAAAGTAAAAAGAAAAGAAAAGAAAAGAACTTCTTGCGACTTTTGAAGGATGACTTTTTTTACATAAGAAGGATGAAGATTATTTTCACTTAGTCATGTGTTGCAACCAAACATTCTCCCATCCTACTTGAAGCAGAAAACATTATACCCGTGATCATAAGAAGAGTGGTAGAAAGAAGTTTTAGAATGAAAAGTTTTCTACAAAATTTGTATTTTTACGTAGCTTCGTGGATATATTTTTCTCAGAATTCGTACGTTGCCAAAGTTAGATCGGCCGGTGTACAGCTTTCCCCTTCTACCATCCTAAGAAGTTAGTTTCAGCATCGCTACTTGGACGAGGTACAGGGATCGACATTTTATCAACGACTGGTTTGCTTTTCCTACAAAAACCATTTTCTGAATATAGAGGATGTAAGTGAATTATGATTAAACCTTGAATGCTTATTCGAGAAGAGACAACCCTATATCAAAAATGTAATAACATACAAATAATATAAAGCAAAGACAATTTAGGATTAAATGGAATAATTACATATACTTTTGTGTTGTTAGAAATGTGAAAGGATGATCTGAACCAGACAAGTACAGAAAAGGAGGTATATATATAATTAAATAAATATTTATTCGGTAAACTGAAGAAATATATTCTTACCTGGAGAGTAGCAAACTCTCAAAAATTGGGTTTTATTATAAATTAAATGTATATGTCGATATAATGATGATCATTAAAAAGATAGCTATGAAGTCGGAACAAGCTTGATCCTAACCCTTGGAAAGCAGAAGAATAAGAACATTTTTGAGTATTATTGCAGGTCAATGCTTAAAGTATATTTTCGCCGTATTTTGTCAACGAAATTTTGAACTTAAAACATTTTCATTACGTTTCCTGCTTTAAAATTATTAATTTACCTATTACAGGTTTAAGAATTTTTCAGACATCATTTATGTAAATAGAGACTCGGGAATCGACCGCTAGTTTTGTACACTAAAACAGCTTTTGCTATCATTTAGTTTAGAATCTTCTAATTCCAAAATCCTATCCCAAATCATAACGACGAAAATGCACAAAACTATATTTTTACTTCGTGGTTTTTATAAGTAAGAAATATTGTCTCTCATAGTACGGTACGAACGAAGAGATGAGGACAATATCTACAACATAAAATTAAAAACAAAAACAGGAGAATGTAAATAAGTTCACAGCTAGGAACTTCGTAATTTTTATTCATCACAAAATATTATTAAGGGGACAAAATCAAAGAGTACTAGATGGACAGGACATGTAGCACGTACGGGAACTTGTAAGTTAATGCAGAATTTTAGTTGGAAAGGATATCAGAATGGGCTAATAGCACACACGGCACAGCTGGAAACAATTAAGATAAATATTAAAGTAACAGTGAGGCTGTCGACTGATTTTACAGAGTACATAGGCAGACTTTACTCAACACGTTAATTGGCTTTCACGTCCCATTTCTTGAAAAAATAAGCGGCTTTCAACTTCTAAAGGACTGTGTTCCATAGACTTCATCATTCGCTAGCCATCCAGCGCAGTGAGCGAATCTTCAGTTAAGGAGATATATTAACTAATTGTTAAAAGTTGGTAAATCAGTCGAGAATCAGCCAGTTCAAGTAACTGAAACGTGGAAACTTTCTTTGTTCTTTCTAGTCACTTATAAGCTAAATGCAGTTTGTACTTTCCAGTAATCACTCCAACCGATGAAACATAAATTCTTATCTTTCGCCTTCGCCCTAGGATTTTATTCATGCAAAACAGTTAATAAAGATATTCTTGTCCTGATTTAGAACATGAAATACTTACTTCTCGGACGTCTACAAAGTACGATTAAAATATTTTACAATTCAGGAAATAATTTTAAAAATTACGTGGCTAATATAGTCACAACATTCTGGGTTGTGTCGTGTAGCATAGTCTACCAGACTACTCGCTACCGTAAAAACATTAAATATCACTCAATACAAAATTGCGTTTGCCGGCTATCATGTAAAAATTTTCACTGATTTAAAATGATTTCGTTTGCACATGTCACGTTTTGTCCGGCACAGAATCCTATTAAAAGACGAGCAATAGAGCACATATCAGCTTAATAACATTTTCCATATTTAGATTAGCTCGGTAGTAAAGCATGTTATTTCGAATCTCGCCGCTAGTGTAAACTGTGATTCTGGTTTTTAAGTGTCGATATATGTTTAATTTAATAAACAGTGTGTTACACATCAATTCCATTAAGTCATATTAAGCCCATAACTTTGTAGACTAATGAACAAGTGTCCTCTATCACTCAGACACTAAATTAATTAATTTCTTAATAATTTCTTTATCTGTTACGTGTCCGACAATGTTTAAAAACGTCACTTAACTTTAAACAATTATTCAAGTAAAAAGCTGTCCCACTATACGCCATGTAGGCGCTTGTGGGGAGTGGAGATATACCTCCTACTCATTCTTTACCTCGGCACTAGATGGGGGTGAGTGGAGGTATAGCTCCTCTCTTCCTTGACCTCGGAACTAGATAGGGGTGAGTGGTCAGCATTACGCCCCGGCCGGCTTTATCCCCGGGAAAATACCCCGGTACCAATTGGATAGGAGGCTGGGTGGACCCCAGAGCCGGTCTGGACGCAGAGGCTAGAGGAGAAATCCTCTGCCCCCGTCGGGGATCGAACCCCGGTCGCCCAGTCCGCAGCCAGTCACTATACCGACTGAGCTACGCCGGCTCATACAATTACTCAAGTACAGAAATTAAAGATAAACCCATAGCCTCTTACATAATACATCAGTCTACCAAACAAACAATATGGATTTAACTAACCTGGTTTTTTATGCACAACAAATATGACGCGTTTCAATTACTATCTGCATCTAAAATTCTTTAGCTCAAGTGTTCAACAAATCAGTACTCTCCACCCGTACCTTCTTTCTTGTTATCATCTTTTACACCGAAACTGCACTACGATATCTCCACGCATGGACCTCTCCTTTCTGCCCTCTACATCATATCTTTCGCTCACAAGAATTTAAACTTTTCCACCCCAATCGCAGAAGTACCTTCCAACTTCTTCTTGGTTTTACCTTTACCCTTCTTTCTCCCAGTGGCTCCCATCACCTTCTTTTGTCTTATTTTCTTGCTACATTAGTTTCTCTCCCTTTCTACAATTCTGCTCCCAAAAGAAAGAAAAGAAAAAAGAGTTGAGAAACTTTCTAAATGTCTTTCATTATATTGTAAATTATGAGCGACAGTTGTGCACTCTCGTGGCACACTAGGGAGTTTCGTGGTCGAAGCAGAGATGAGAACAGCTTAAGAGGATGTTCTCTTCTAAACAAGCCAGTTGCTTCGAAAACCAAGTCGTCCTCTCTCCTAGCGAAACAATGAATTTCATCCACTCACATATGCAACTTTACAGATACTTAATAGTAGTTAACTCACTGCCTAACGTCTAAGATTTATATGCAAAGGAAGGCCCCAAATCGAACTACATGAAAAAGTCCTTCTGGAGAAACTAACATACCCTTAACTAATCAAATTGCTCGCCCTTTATATAAGCCAAATTCTTATTACAGTGTTCAAAAAGCCGGTCACTTGACTATATCCAGAGCTAATTCCACCTAGCCCATTATCTCACACCCTATTTTCTAAGACCCATTTTAATATTATTCCCAACTTAGAAACTTTGTCTTAGATGTTTCCCCTAAAAGTCAAACAAATCGACTAAAATTCTGAAGGTTGTGGAATTTTAATTTACATCTCGTACAGTCCAAAAGTACGGGCAAGGGAAAACAAATGAGAGTATTAATTAGATGCATGTATTGCTGCATTTTATGACACACGTCTTATAACTGTTCAAAATTTCCGCCACGGTTGTACTGCCCGTTGAAACACAACGGCGTAAACGGCGGCAACCACAACTTCGGGTGTACTTCGGTCCTGAAGGTTCATTAAATACCACACAAATAAATTAAGCAAAATTAGGTCCGAATATCTTTGCTGCCAAGGTACTGGACCACTACGACCAATCCAAAAATTTCATAAATCAGTTTCAAAATGTGGAAGTGCTGCATTGTGCTAATAGGAGATTTGACTTGTTGTATCCAGAGACACATCTTCCTTTAAAGCGGCTAATCTTTCGCTGGGATTTTAAGTTAATTATCGCAGTTAAAACGTTGTTTTAATACGAATGGTCCAGTCAGCTGATCCCCAATCAGACAAAAAAAAATCTCTAAAATTCGATATTGAAACGTGCTTTTAGCGGTACGGTGAAAATTAACTGCGGTAGACAAATGGGGAATTTCGGCTACTACTCCTTTCATTCCGATTGAATTCTGTTCCGTCACTGAGAATGCGATGAAGAATCCAGCGATGAGCAACCATTCATTGGCAAAACTGGACAGGAATATCGTTGAAGAACTTGCACACTGCGCAAAAGGTAGGGATATAACGCTTCAACACGTGTGGTTAGTCATACCCGCAATGCAGACTCGCCAGTTCGATTGAAATTCTTCTAGCACTGGTAACTGGGCAAAGCTGCAGGCTACTAGGTCCAGTAGACGCTCTTCCACACCAACGGGCCGTCGTATTACGTGGTATTAGTTACGTAAAACAATTTCCTTCGTTTGCCGTAGTCCGGTGTCACTGAACACTTGTCTCACCGGGATTTGGCCTCTCGTAAAAACGTATTTTAGATATTCTTCAACTGCCGCATTATTGTTATCACAGAATGTATTTATAACATGGATAACACCGTATTCAGCGGTTGAAACCGTTGATTTATTTTACAACAACACAACATCACGTTTGAATCTTGTTGTTCGTTTGTCATCAGTCTTTCGACTGGTTTGATGCGGTCCTCCATTTTCGTCTATCTTGCGCCAATCTCTTCATTTCCACATATTTTTTGAAGCCCACATCCTCAGAAATCTGCGTCACATATTAAAATCTTTGTTTCCCCCTACAATTCTTCCCTTCAACTGTTCCTTCCATTACCAAATTAACCAATCCTGGGTGCCTCAGAATGTGACCCACCATCCTATCTCTTCTTCTCGTAAGATTTTTCCTTTGTCTATCCTGTCTAAGACCAGCTCATTTCGTACTTCATCAGTCCACTTAATTTTCAACATTTCAAATGCTTCTATATCCTTCGTCTTTCTGGCTTTCCCACTGACCATCAAAAATAACGGAGATATGGCATAAAAACAGCTGAAAATCAGCAATGATAACATCTTCAACTAAGGTCGCTATCAGTGTTGCCAACAACCGAGGCACACACAATTGTATATTTGTTGTTTACATATAAAATTCCTGAGTTTCGTTACGGTTGGAAACAGGACCAATGTTTTCTTAACATATTTAGCTCTAAATTAATTCCTTAATCGCTCCCTCCCCCAATGATGTACAACACAGAGATTGTGAAACATCCTGTAAAGAATCTGCAGTGTAGCTTGTTGTCTTGACTTTAATATCACTGTCAATGTCACTTTAATAACATTTCTCACTGTCTTTAAAGTCCTCGTTGTTACTGTAATGCGTGCTTCGACAGAAAACGGTCATCATCATGTTCTCAAATTGTAAGGAAGATACTGAACATCTTCCAGTGTTGTACTAGTTACGTGAAATTATTGTTGAAAACTATCGGTGATAAAATAATGGATAAAATTAAATCAAATAACCATTTGTGGCAGGGTTAAAATCTTTGAAGAAAGAATTACAAAATGCTGATGTTTTGTTGTTATCTATCTCGTATAAAGGAGATATGTTTATTATGATATTTTGGAAATAATGTGATACGTAATATTGTTACGTATTTAATTCCTGTGGGCTGCTGTGTTGTGTGTTTATGTTCTTTTGCCGAGTTATATGACAGTGGCAGTCAAGAATTATCTGTATAAACCTTTATCAAAAGCGTCACACATAAAAATTACAGGATTAATAAATAAGATATATTGTCATATTTTAGTATTGTGTACTTTGAGTTGCCTCTTACAGATTCGACAAATTTCAGTGTTAACTTCATAATATATAGAGGATTTACAGTAGCTACACAATCGCATTACACACTGTATAGAGCTATGATTCTATTTTTGATATAGCTAATAAAGAGAACAAATATTTCGCTGCGTACAGGAACAAAATAATTGTCTTTGTACTCCCATTTTGTTAAATGTACACCACATCGACGAATATTTTCAAGTGATGTCATGCATACGAATTACATATGTGTATAACTGCATGTACCCATTTTTAATATGATTAACAGATTTGTGTAGCTAATCTCATTACGTTCGATTTAAGTTTGGTGCAAATGTAATTGTGGCTTGAATTAAAAAGTGAAACTTGTTTAATTATTGGAAAAGTACGCGCTGTTATACCGTGTGAGGGCTACGGATAGATCGAAGCTGGCCTAGTGGCCAACATATTTGTCTTGGTTTCGAATCCCGTTTCGGGCTCTTGATTCATATCTTTTGCATAGACTCACCAGGAGAGGTTCTGTTTGTATTTTCAATCTGTAAGTTTCTCCTGCTGTATAGTTCTACAGTGAAAATAATTAACAAATATATTCCCATCTGAAAAAATCAGTATTTACTGATATCTGGATATATCCTGATCTGTGAATTGTAAAATATTTAAAAACGTATTCCAGTCAGATAAATTATACTTCCCCTTTAATCCTTCGTGGCCAATTCGACAGCATATTGGGTGGAGAGCAGATATGTTATATATCGTTCACGTGCAGGGAATTAAACCTCGATCCTCTAGTCTGTAGCACTTCATTTTAGCAGGCATGATGTAATAATGTATTAAAAGTAACAGCAGTAATATGTCTGGCAATTAAGCCAGGTGTTACAAAACCACTAATACAAAAGCACGCCACTGGGCACAAACCTGAATTGGTTCCGTCTACTTTCATCTTCACAAATACACTAATAAAGTTGTCCCTGATTAATTAGGCAACGCGACATAAAGACACATGGGCTATGGGGGTACAACTTCTCGGATTCTTAACCTTGGAATCAGATGGAGATTCACTGGGCTTACTATTCAAAGAAACATGAGAATTTTCCCCTAAGTAGCTGTAGATGTTTAAGGGTGTATTAATACTGCACGCAGGCTCTGTGTAGGTCTGCGCAAGTCTACATATTTTCATGGCATAGGCATATTTTAGTTCGTTTCAGGCATCCGAAGGAAAGAAAGGACAAACAGTTGGAAATAAAGAGCCAAGAAGAAAAGTCACAAGGAAAGAGAAATAAATTAGTAAAAAAGAGAAGAAATAGAGAATAACTATCAGAAGATCTAAAACTTCTTGACGATGGTGAAGAGTCAATTGAATAAAAATTTTCTTGGATATTATCCATCGTCTAGTAAATATAAAACGTAAAACGACGTTTCGGAGATGGGACTCTATCTCCGTCTTCAGGTTCCTCCGGACCGGAGATAGGGATTAGCTCTATCTAGTGGGCCCAACTGTGTAGGAACCTGAAGACGGAGATAGAGTCCCATCTCCGAAACGTCGTTTTACGTTTTATATTTACTAGACGATGGATAATATCCAAGAAAATTTTTATTCAATTAACTATCAGAAGGCCTACTGTCTTCACTTGCAGATAAAACTTACGCCTGCGCAGATCGTGTACCTTTCTTCACAACAAGTGAGATAATGAAAATTTCCAGCGAATGTTAAATCGTATTAAACGTCTTTTAAACCAACCGAGACCCCAATAATGCATTTAGCAGGGAGACGTCCTAAACTAACAAGGCGAAGGTACTAAAGTTCCTTATTACCGTGATTCCAATGCAACTGACTCCAAGCCATTTCTCTCTGTTTGGGCTTCAAGCTCTGTTTCTTTGTCTCTCATTCATTCTTCCACCCTCCAGACTGTCTTTCTTCCCTTTTCCTTGAAGCACTTTGTTTCTCGCGTGGGGTAAATTGATCCTATGTCTCCATTATTACCCCAAACTTGCTGGCGTATCAACCGCGTTTCCATGGCATACCATGGAATACGAATTGCTCTTCAGCTCTATGTCGCCTTTAAGTTCGCCAGTCATGGCCTTCTCACATTTTTACGCTACAATGTTCTGACACTTAGTGTGATCTCACTTTATCTAAGTTAGTTGATCCCTAACAGACTAGAGCATCCCCGGCTACTCTTATAGTACACACCAGTGAGGACGGTGTGCGCGCGAATGAATGATATGCCTCGGTTCTTAGTTTACAGGTAAAAGAGACGCTTTCTAATTGAAGGAAATCTTCGAGTGGCAGAATAACGAATTAGGGATAAGGCCGGTGTAAGAAAGCAACCGTGGCCTACTTAGAATTTTCCTGGAGGGACTGAGAAAAGTATAAAATAAGATAATCACACGAAAAGCCGCAACTCGGAACTCTGGTAAATGAAGCTGGAATGTTAACCACTCGACTTGCAAACCCTCGGCTTTATGGCTTCAGGAAACTTCTTAACACAAATAATTTTACACTATAATGGTCTAGGCCTATAGAATGAGCCACGATGGGTCAATTACTAGAGTGACTCGTAGAAAGATAGTTGCAAGATATAACTACTAAAAAGTGAAAGATTGATGCTTAAACTTTTGGACTAACGTGTACCGGAAAAAGTATCGATTTCGAATATATTAGTAGCTAAATTACATGTTCTTCACCCAACCTCATCTTAAAATATATTCTACTTTTAGGCTACGATAAAGTTATCATATTATTTGTTTAAAATATGCGCATTTTACATTTAACGCGTAAATGCATTTTTAATAAAATTCTGAAATAATGCAAACAATAAAATGCCTCTTACGTCTTAACTGAAACATGAAATGAAAGGATGTGATGATACCTCGTGGTGAAAAGTCTCGTAAATGCCAAAACAACAGCGAAACAGCGGTGGGTATAAATCTCTTTACGCGTTAGGCCTGTACTTTGTAAAGGTATCCTAGCAACAAAACCAGACGGGCAAAACGGAGGGAAAAAACCGGAAACAGACGTATTTTGTTAAATAAATATTGCATGCGCGTCCTTTCTCCGAACACCAGTTCTGTATTCTCTGCCAGCGTTCACTTATTGTGAGCTCATCATGTGCGTCCAAGAACCATAAAGCATTTGTTCACACTCGTTGCATTTCCTTTTCAGTGTATCTCATGTCTTCCCTCTCTTCTACTCTTTTCTTTATACTTTTCTTCTGGACAAATTGCCCGCGACTCCATTATTCCCGTGACATATCAAGGATCGGTCAGATTTGTCTTGGGAGACAACACACTGGTACGTTAAGATGTATGACAAACGGAGCTCTCACTGTAGTCATGTGTTGGATGTCGGCACTCATCCACACTCTTCAACAAAGAACTTTCAAGTGAATTTAGCATTCGAGTTTTAAGGGATTCATCCTGTTGTGTGTTGAAATGTGGTCGTGAAAACCTTGTGTTAGGCGGCCACAGATCACTGTATAGAGTACTCAACATATATATGTTGAACTTTATCTTTACAGTCCGTCTCGCCACCTTTTTATTATGGTTTCAATGTTTATTAAAATTCCACTACAAGTCTGGGTCTTGACTGGTCATCTTCAGGTGGTTCTATTTAAGTGTTTGAAACTAACCGACATGACTGCTTATTTGTATTTTCTGTTGCCAAATTCACCACGTAATGGACTGTGTCTTAAGCAGCTTGCCTATTTTAGTATAAATTCACGGTAGTTAGCATTTATTTCTGTACTCGATCATTGCTTCTTAATACTGTAGTTACTGCAGATTAATCGAAAATCACACAATCCACATCAAAATGTTTATTGATAATTAAATTTAAAACGATTCGATTGGATTAAAAATACACAATATTTCTATAACACGCGGTATGAGGCATGGACCTCGTGCGCCTGACCGCTGAGGCCGTGGGTTCGGATCCCACTCAAGGCATGGATGTTTGTCAGCGTCTTTCTGTGTTTGTATAGGTAGAGGCCTTTCGTCGGGCTGATCACTCATCCAAGGAGTCCTACCATTGTCCAAATAGATCAAGAAAATAAATAAATAAATCTCGACACCTACGGGTAAAAGAGGGTGAGAGAAAGAAAAAAAGAAAGAAAGAAAGAAAGAAAGAAAGGAAGAAAGAAAGGAAGAAAGAAAGGATATTTCTTTAACTACATAAAAACCCACGCAAGCCACGTCGTGTTGTAGCCTGTTCCAGCCATCAGTTGCCTTCAGACCGACATTAACTGCTACCAACTAGGTCATGTATGTAGTTGTTCCTTAATTAGCGTAGCGATTCGAACGCCATACATTTTGCGTTATGGTATTTTCACTTAATAAAATGTTATAAACATAAATGGACTATATTCTTTGAAATCTGAGTAACAAAACATGAAATGATTAACAACTACTCCACAACATTCGTCCGGTTACTGCCGTTCTTTACAGAGGTAAAAAAATGCCTATATGTTATATAATTTATTGTTCTATTAGTATTATTTCAGTTCTTACCTGCACCTGCTTTCTTCTTTGTTTTATCTGAATTATTTGAGCCAAAAGATCATCTAACTCTACTGTGAAAGCCTTCTACGATAACAAGATTACTATTCCCACGATTAAGATTCCTTGTCGTCAATGAACGCGAAGGTTAATCATGTTTATGACCAGAGTATACCTTGAGCAAGTTCAATAGAATTTATATCTTTCAAGATACATTTCAATAATATTTTCTACCCTCTTATATTTTACCAAATTGGTTCCCTTCCATGTTGTTTTAGTTTAAATTGTTCGAATTTCATTTTTACGATTTCATGATACATATCTGGCCTATATGCGTACCCCTGATGAAACCATTTTGACAATATTAAATGAACAGAACAAATTATGAAGTTGTCTGTTACATAAATTGTTTCACTTCAATATTTGTTTATTCCTCTTGGGTGAAAAATAAATTGTCCTCAGTATTCTGTGTTAAAATATTTGTATGAAGCAGAAGATGAAGTTGGGTAAATAGTTTTTTTTTTACACCGGCTACTACGATTAAGTACAGCGAATACTTTCATGGCCTCTGCTGATAATATAATAAAGCCAGGAGAGGAATTTACATTTTAACTTACGTAGGTCCCTTTTTGCTGTTTGGAAATTAATTGAGTCGCGAATGAGGAGACGGACTAGAGATGCAGAGAGTAGGCCTATATGGTAATGTAGTGAATAAACAGTCACGGACGGGCGACACGGGGTGTTCAAGCAGCTTGGATGTGGAGGGTAGAATTAAAAATCGTTCACTGTTAAACACTGTGTTAAAGATCTAAAAGTTCGTGACAATTGTGAGTTATTTAAATAAAAAGTGCTATGGATATTCTCCATCCTCTAAACTATAAATTACACAATAAAATTGAAACGACGTTTCGGAGATGGGGCTCTATCTCCGTCTTCAGGTACCTACTCTGTTGGGCCCAATATATAGAGCTAAACCACATCTTATTTAAACTGTGTTGAAACTTATATAAAAGTCTTAGGGAGAGTTTTTGAGGATGGCTGTTGGATTGAACTGCCTCAGAATCGCATTAAATGGCTTACAATTCTCTCATCTGTCAGTTAGAAACGCCTACTTAGTCCATGGAAATATAAAGTAACAAATTTCGGCTCTTTCAACGTCGATAAAAAGTATCAAAACGTTTCGAAACAAAAATTAAAAAAAATACGAAAAACTTTTGAGTAGTAAATTATTAACCTTTTGAAGCCAAAGCTCGTCTAAATAATATTTACGAAGAAAACTCTACACTTCGCCAATTCAAAGATCAACTGTTAAAAACTGTTCAAGAAAAAATAGATGTTTGCATTAAGATACATACAAAATCCATACATAAAATATGATATGCTAATGATTGTTAAAATAGGCGGGACATACAGTTATAATTAGGCTTAAACGGGTTAATATTAACGAAGATGTTGTTTACGAGGCAAATAATAAAAATACTAACAATGCGCAATTAAGAAACACAGCAAAACATAGATGTAATTGACAGAATAAAATTAATAACAAATAAATGTAAATCAAGGATAGAGGTGAGTATAATTATTTTTAGAAAAACAGGCATTGCATATTTTCAAAGTGAAGTTGTTAGAAATAGTTGCACGTGAGATACGGGAATCAAAAACTCTGCGTTAAGCGGAAACATTCTCGCATAAGAAAACTCCGCTCAACAAATCATTTGATTTGAATATTTATTACAACTGCGCTGTTTTTAAGTATTTCCAGAGTAGTCAAACTACTTACCTCGGAAATCGATGCTGTACCCTACAATCGGAATATTAAACGTCAGGTTACCGTGAATTATTTATTTAACTCGAGCTAGGGGACTGACGTTGATTTTGTCAGGGGTCAATTGGCTGCGTGTATTATACAGCAAGACAGAATTCCGACTCCAGAGAAGAGAAACCGGACACAGTCTCAATGCATAAGACAGCAAATCAGAAGTTTGCAACCTGGGGACTGAAAATCTTAACAGTCAGTGTTCTATCTTGGAAATGAGCATGGTACATATAAGTTAAAATACTGCAAAAGCATGAGAAAATAATAAATAAGATGGGACACCATAACTACAGCCAAAACAAGTCTTCAAGACAATCGTGTCCGCGTGGTGCTTTCTAAGACTTCAAAAGATGTTATTCAATTACAGTACCATTCGTGCTACAAGGTGGACATAAAGCTGCCTGTCTACCAGGCTGTTGCTTCGTGGAGTCTGATAGAAGCTTACCGACGTTTCAGAGGTGCTTACTGCAGCCATAACCATAATCGCCCTAATAAAGGAGACAGGAAGCACCTCTGAAACGTCGGTAAGCTTCTACACGGCGCAATATCCCTGCCTAAGTCCGACACGGAACGATGCACACTTTATGTCAGTGGATACTATAACTGATCTTTGTATTGTATTTGCAAGAGTGGATTTGTATCTGAAATAAAATAACATCGTTGCCAATGAGATGTGTAAAATGAAACATACGTTGAAAAATGTGTGTCCTGAAATAATAAAAGAATTTATATTCCTGATAATTACTGAACCATAAGGGCTTCTCACTTAAAATTGTTTGAACTAAATAACTGTTGATAAAAGGATAGCTGAGGCGCTCTTGCATAAGCACCAACTGGAACAGCTCAATTCGGAGCTGAATACGAAATATTTATGGTCGTTGACTATTGAATTGCACAGTTGAATTCCTCTGAGACATTTTAATCGAGTATCGTGGACTGCATATTTCACAACCACAGTATGAACAGCTCTGATACAGGACAGAGCAAACTTTCAGTGGAGTTAAACAGGAAAAATAATCCTGTAGTTAAATAATTTGCCGAGGATTCATTTATATGAAAAATAGGTCTATCATTCCGAAGGATGGTAAAATTATTTTATATTCAAATTTATTTAAAATAAAGTTTATATTGATTTCTATTCTTGGATTGTACCAAAACTACCATATAACTAACTAACTAACTCTATGGAACAGAATTCTTCTGGAGAAGCTAATGGTATACTCAGCTAGTCAAGATAATCCCCTGCTTTTATGCAACCATAGTGATTATTATCGCGTTAACAAGAGCCCATCACCGGTTACTACCCCGAACCACGTGACCTGATTCCACATCCTAAATTCCTATTCCCTTAAAACTGTTTTAATATTATTCTCCCATCTAATATTAGGTCATGCATGTGACCTTTTCCCTTCAGGCTTTCCAATCAAAATTTTGAAAATATTTCAGCTGCCTATACACTCTTCTTGATCACCAAGTACTTCATTTGTTACGCTCTAAATATTATTTGAGTGATCCAATCACGGAAAATACGCTGAACGGAATATGTATAACGCACGTGTAAGATGGAAAATGAGTGAAAAGTTTTAGTTGGAAATCGTGTTCATGAAGAGAAGTACCGCTTTCATCCCCTGGCGTAGATGGGGGAATCACAGTAAAGTGATTTTCTAAGAGACCATTCGAGACGATGTGGCCTGAATTAATCTGAACCCGGATAGGGATCACTACAAGGCCTCGTAAACGTCCCGGGTTCCGCAAAAGCAGGGGAATTCTTGACCAGTTAAGAGACTGTTAGCTTCCCAAGGAGGATTCCGGTTCACGGAGTCGGTTATTCTGGGTAAGTAGTTGCAGAAGAAATGATTATAGAAACTAAAGAAACTTCAAAACATCAGCAAAGCAGCAAATTACGACACAGTCAATTTAACAATTCCATAACTCTAATATTGTGAGGCTTTCATCAATGTTTTTTATCTTCATTTCTGCTACCCTAGGCAATCTCTTTACCATTTTCAATTGCACTATACATGCACAGGCAGACTCCCAACCGTGCTAAAACCTCTTGACCTTCCACTCTAATTGTTACGTGTCTCAAGCTCGGAGAAACTTTGCGTCTGTTATACTGCGGGGTCCCTTCACCGCGGGTAAAGCACAGCTGGGGCGCAGCGCTGACCGCTCTTCGGAGGACAATATGTTGGACAGTCGATAAATTGACTGTTGGGTGTGATGCTAAAATAACCCCTCATTTTAAGAAGGACAAGGTATGAAGTAGGATTTGAGGTTTTCATAGCGGTAAATACGAGTCCTTGCTACCTCCATCATCAGTGTGATAATCGCTCCGATAATGGAGGCAGCAAAGACCTATAAAAAGTTAGTAAACTTCTACCTGAATACACGGCGATACAATCCAGAAGACAGTCATCTTCACGTCGAAATTTCACAAAGCACCTCAGATTCAGACCAACTGTTTGGAGAACATGATATTGTTGAATGGCGGGCTTTTGTGAACACGGTAATGACAATTCGCGTTAAATAAAGGAGGTGATTTCTGTCTGTGTAACTTTAAAACTTCAAATAGTGACCCCAAATCCTACAGTTCTTTAACATGATTCGTTGTTGACGAAATAGCTGAGACATAGTACTTTATATTGTAAAGGAAAGGTTGTTTACCGAAAACCATGCCATGAGGCAAAGCTCCACTCGTTCTTGGCCTTAAAACTAGATGAAGGTGAATGACCAGTTTCACGTGCCACTACTTTGTCCTAAGGGAAAGAGTCCCTGTCCCGTGTGGGCCCCAGAGCATGTCTGGATGTAGAGATCGTGACCCTGTCGGGAGTTGAATCCCGGTCGTTCAGCCCATAGTTAATCACTACACTGACCAATACTACATAATTCTGGATGACTCCAGCTCGACCAGTACTTAAGAGTTTACGTCTTTTACGTGTTCTTCACACTCTAACGTGAGCCCGTAAATGTCTGTCGTATTTCTCACAACATTCGGACTGTTGCGCAAACCTACTACCGAGGCCTACTACGTTTAGGCCTGAATACGTTACCATAAAAACATGATCACCTCTGACCATTTGTTTTATGTTCCACGGTATGACGTAACATGCAACAGAGTTTCCAATTTCCGGTCAAGGCTGATGTATCAATTCGCCAGCGTATCCAGGCCGACTTTGTTCTCCTGTACAGTAGATACATCAGGCTTCCTAAGATTAAAGAGGTCGGAGAATGAAGGTAAATGAACCTTCTCACTTCCATTTACTATCAAGGTTCAGAATGTCTTGAGCCTATGACCATACCTCATCACTGGTCTCTATACATCTTCAGGGTACGCTATAATTTTATGAGACTGTAACCACTGATTCGGTGTCACTATGCACGATGTTGTTTATGAAATACTTGTTACTTGCTTCACTAATCAGACAGTGGTCCCATGTTACGCTTTAGCACGTTATGCAATGCCGCATGTACTGAGGTATGACCTCCTCTGCCCCCGAACCGACCGTCACTGACTTGGCGTGGAGTTGGTCCCGAGACTCAGGTAATAGCATTTAGACGTGAGCCCATTACAGATTTATAGTCTGCAGTGTGTTGGTGGACCAGAAGGGACCGCACGCGCGGTTTGGACCATTTCCCTTCTAAACCTTGCACACAAAACATTGCAAAACTTCCTCTTGTAAGCCGAGGCTTTCGGAGCTTGGTCTACACCTCGCAGCAAAACACTGCAAAACTCTCACTGGGGACTTTTAGGCTTTCGGTTTCTTTCTTCGTCGGTTTATCCATTTAGAGAGTTGGGTCAGACTGAGCCAACAGACATGAGATGACCTACAAAGAACAGCGACCAATGTCCGCTGTTTTCTTCGCTCCAGACATGACTGGTCTGGAGTGATTTCCTTGTGTGTGTTGAGTTTGGACCAGTGGGGGTTGGCGTAAAATATTTCTCCAAAGTTCTCTTTTAACTTTCCAACCACAAACTCTAAGGTAAGAAAGAACAAACTTGTTTTTCTTCACTACTAAGGTTTCTTTCTAATTTATGTCCCTCCAAAAGGAAACTATAAAGTAGAATGACTGGAAATGCAAAAAAACCAAAAGATTTATGTCGTTTACGTAAGCAAACTACTTCTATATAAATCTATAGACTATTAAACTTAACCAAGTAAAAGTATTATTTGTACTGACGTGTATTGAATATATGTGTTACCTTCAACAATAATTTAACCTCTCTGGTGTGTCCTGCCATAATGTTTTTCGATTTCATTCTCACGGTTTATAGCAGCTTCCGTTCAGATTGAGAGCTCTAAAGAAAGTGTTTCCTTGCCGCGTTAATAGAACATAATTAAGTTAAGCTTAATTACTTGTTTCTTTCCCCATAATTTCAAAATTAAAAAGAAGACCGAAAGGGGGGTGGATAGAACATTTATCAGTTTCTTTTAACGATAAAACTTGCAAGAACTGTTTTAGTTATCAAAAAGTTTAATAACATTGTAATAACATATAAAAGAATTCCTTAATGGCCGCATTTTCATTACCAACCGTTTCTACAATTAACTTGGATAATCTTGTAGCCAAAGGCGATGATATGTCAATTGTGGAAGCGACTATTTGGCTATAGACTGTATCAGATTATGTCGTGTTGGCAGAGAAAACGTAATTTTAATTTCTTCTGAGAAAACACGAAATCCCCAAAGTTTTACTGAAAAGCACTAAAATACTGAAGTCGATATAGACCTTAATCGACTAAATCAGGGCGAGGAACAAACCACATTCTAATGAAAACGAGTCTAAATCCGAAGTTCTACCAACCAAAATAAAATTAATCTGCCCACTGTCATATATAACCAAATGTTGATTAAAGAATATTTAAATGTTATATGTAACATCACTTCATTTGAATGTATTCGGTTACAATAAATGTCTTTTTTAAGAATATTGTTGTACATGTTTATACTGGATCGACTCATCAAAGGAAGCGAAATAAAGATACTTTTTTTTTAAACTGGTTATTCGTTACAATAAAAATAACCAGCAAAGTCACAACTACTGTAACTTAATGTTAATCGAATCTCAACAGTTGGTACCAATAACAATTATGAGTAATATTCTGCGATTATTTAACAGCATATGTAGGCATTCAAGATCGAATTTGATGAGGTCATTATAAACGGTGAATAGGTAAGAATTTGGAAGGACCCGGTCTTGACCTATTCAAAAGTACATT
The DNA here is from genome assembly GCF_977971745.1 of Zootermopsis nevadensis. NCBI lineage: Eukaryota > Metazoa > Arthropoda > Insecta > Blattodea > Termopsidae > Zootermopsis > Zootermopsis nevadensis. Next base: position 1,116,041 of record NW_028259177.1, read on the forward strand.
CTAAGCATCTTCTTGAAGACACTAGCCAGAGATTCGTATCAGATAATCTTGAACACAAGTTTCGAGCGGAATGGCTACAGGCTCTATCAACAAAATTAGAGAACAAACGGCAATCGAAATAAGTCGGTATCACGCAGACTTATTATTCCACTAACGAGACAGCCAGCTAATCAGTAACTGAGTCAGTCAGTAAATCAGTATCTCAGAGAGGCAATTAGCTAAAAACCAGTTAGTAATATAAGCTATAAGTCAGTCATACAAACAGCCAGTCCGCTAAGTCAACCAGCGAACACATCGACCACTAAGTTCGTGATTCAACAGTCAGTCATCCATCTAACAAACCAGGTAGTTAGTTAGTTAATCAGTCAATTAGACAATCAGTAAGCCATCCAACATTTCAGTCTACCGGTCAACTAATCAAACAGCAAGTTACCTAGTCAGCCATCTAAAAAAAATAAAGACCAGTCAGCCAGTTAGAATGGCAGTCAGACAAGAGACCGGAGATGCTTTTCAGGAACTTGAGTCGCTACATATGTATGATTATCATACGAACGAACCTAAAAATGTCCCGTGCCTCAATAACGAGTCTGATATTTGAGACATCAGCTTAGCTGCTTTCAGGCGCAACTAATGACGTTCCCATTATATCGATCAGATAAAAAAGGGGCCTAAACGCGTTGCCTATTAAAGTTTTCTCAGTCATTTTCTCTGCCTTCCGTACAGAAATGCAGGCTTCCAAACTCCCATCCCCCTTGCCTCAACGTCTACGTCCTTCCTCTCCCTCATACATTATCGATTTGTTAAAGCAACCCTACTTGTTGAATATTAACTACAGAATGATTACAAATAAACTTCGAGCTTGCTTCTTTTATCGGAAAATAGTAAATGCGAAATTTTGAGACCATGACACTCTCTCAGATCCAAGGAAAATTGGAGAAAGATGTTATTTTTTTCAGCCCTTTAAGGCAGTGATATTCAATCATTTTCTGTTCGCGTACCCCCAGATATAATTTCTCTTCCAACTTTGTACCCCCAAAGTTGTTGGTATATAATTCAAGTCATACATAGTATATAATCTATATCTAAAATAAATTAAATAATTTATATTACTCATTATTCAGTGTTTATTATAAAATAATATATATTTTTTTAAATTTCACGTACCCCCTAAGATGTCTTCGCGTACCTCCGTGGGTACGCGTACCCCAGGTTAAAGACCACTGCTTTAAATCACAGTGGTAACTAAATGTGCTTTAACATTCATCCAATGTAGCCTTCTTATAGGTTTCATATTATTATCAGAACAGACTAAGATTATGTCCCTAAACATCATCAAACAACCAACCTTCGTAATGGAAAAGCGTTGCATTTTTTTCGTTTGAATTAGAAAGTGATTTTTAAATATTACGTATATGAGCTTCGTGTTTCAAAGGGCTGAACCTAAGATAATAAAAGTTAAATACATTTAATGAACAGTATTTTAACATTGAAGATGACGTAGCTAAGAAATGTAGAAAATTAGGAACATTATAATGTGCATTCTTCACATTAACATTTAGTTCCAAATAAAATTTGAAATTTTATAAACCGCATTTCTCAAAATCATAAAGTTGACATACGACAGTACATATAATATTAACACAACGTTTTCATCACGTCCGTGGAGTTCAAGGACTCATGGAGTACTATCAGGATAGAAGACAATGCAAGTTTCGCAGGAAAAGAAAAGGTATTTTAGACGCCCATGAATGAATTGTGAGGAAACTGAATATTAAATATGTCTGAAGAGTTTGATAAAATCACCGAAGTCTCAGACAGAAAATCGATATCTGTCAAGATTCGAACCAAACACCTTGAGATAATAGTCCATTATTCAACTATCTCTATTAATTATTCACCACAGATACATCCATAATCCGTTTTTGCCCTTATGCGCAACTCACTTCTCAAACGCAATCAACAATACTTTAATTTCATTTGCCTACTGGTTTCCATTACTCTTATCTTAGTCCAGGATAAAAATTACCCTTAACGCTCACCGTTACCATTACGTGCAACAAAATGGTCACTGGGATCTCTCACTTTATTTATTATACTTTACTTTCCTGAAAGCCTGTCAGCCCAACTGTTTCATATATATTTTAGCGTACTCAGGTTTTCACATGCAGCAAAATGGTCACGTGAGTCAATTATATTTTATACCTACTTTTCTGTTACACAGAATGCGGTATAGTTCACTCATCATTTTTAAAGATAAACTAGTCGACCACAGTTCATTTAAAGTAACGGTGATCTGAAAGACAAGTTACCTGATAACCGACCAAGTTACAGCGCGTAATGAATGCACCAGCGTTTCAATCCTGATGAATGAAATCTGACTACTGTTATTTTTTAAAAGTAACTCTGTTATGTATAGCCACGGTGGTCTAGCGGTTAGAACGCTGGCTGGGGTCTCGGGTTCGATTCCCGGCGGTGCCCGAATTTATAACTTGTGTTGGGCAAGGCCGTGGTCTAGGCAACACGGAGTTTTCCTCCGGGTGCTTCCCCGGTTTCTCCGTGGCATCCCAACAATTACTCCATTCACACACAGAAGAAGGCAATGGCAAACCACTTCTGGATCATCTGCCAAGAACGTATATGAACAGGTCCCAGTCCGAAAAAAGGATGGAAGGATCCTGTTCATATGGACCTGTCGTCACACAGAACACTAAATAATAATAAACTGTTATATCGACCCTCTATAATGACAAAGACTTGTATTTCAATTCACGTTACCTGGATTAAATTTGAATAAACTGAGGTAGACTAGCGTCATTTTAAAAATGATTAAGGAACACTACCCCACTCTATATTAATTACCCTGACGCGAGTATCCTCCGTTCATAAAATTACCATACCACATTTATTATGCGCACGCAATGGCTACGCGAAATTTACGTTTTTTTTATTTTACGTCGCAGGCTACCTCTGAGAAGATATAATCTACTGACCAACCACGACGGATATGAACAGAGCGTTGCGCTTAGAAAGCAGAAACTGGAGATTAATTTCATGTAGTTACAAGAAGAAGCATTTTGTGAATCGAGGCTATTCACTTTCAGAAACACCGCTATTAGTTACAAAAACTTCCGCTAGGAACCGTAATTACAGGGACCCATAAAAGACACGCCTTCCTTCCGAATGACTTAAATAACCTTAATGACGATCATCTAATGTTCCATCTATTATAAATGAATTATCCTTTCTTCCAATATAAAACCATTTTCACGTAAAGACGCATTACGGGATAAAGGATTGTGTATAGTGTCTATAAAGAGTACGAAGTGCAAAACAAGTCACTTCAGGAACACAATGTGGAATAAGCTAAAATTTGATTGATAGAAAATTATGCGTTGTTTACACGATGTGTATTAAATGAACGCTTACAGAACTGGCCATGTCTGTCTGTCCGTCCCTCAGCATGATTCAACTTGAGAATCGCTCGACAAATTTGGATGAAATTCGGTATGGATGTTATGCCATCGAAGAATTTCATAAAATTATACTTTACAATTTCGTACAATCGGTAATACCAACATAAACGAAGAACAAACTTCTGAGGTGGATGTATGATAGAAGATTGTGGAAAGAACACAGATCTTTGGCACTATAATTATTTGTGCAGTGTAATATGGCAAACTGGCATTTGCATAACTGGAAAACAAAGAGACTTAAGGAGAATTTGATCCTGTAATCTCGTACGTACGAAACCAGTACACCAACATACATCTAACGCGCACTCCGTTGCATCGGTATTAATTTATATTACTTAAAGAAGACATTTAACACCGCATGATATGTATAGTTTGAAACTAAAGTTGTCGAATTAAGATAACTGCATTGATATTTCATTCAGAATTTTTAAAGAACTCGTTTGGGTATGATTTTTGATACAATTATAATTCACTAGAATCTGTAGGGTTATAAGGTGCAGCTATTTTCATACTCATGTTGTTTTAGAAGTAACCCTATAATATTGGAGGATCATTAAATAACTTTCTTTACTGCTGTGATGACCTATTTAAGTTGCTATGGATTTCAATGTTTCCCTTCCGGGAAACATATTATACATGGCTCCCCACGCTCAATAAAGGATTGTATTCATTTGACTTTACTGGGACACAATGCATTAGCCCCTTACAAACGACCGATTCTAATGAATGAACGTGGTTGGAGCGCACAGCTCTGAAAATTGACATATCACAGTAGTCGAACGTGTTGGATATGTTACGAGTAACCAATGTCATGTGCAAACGAGTACTTACAAACATGAATTGTCGATTTTCGGAAGATATCTGGAGAGAAATAAGTGCAACTTATATTCCAGACAAGACAAACTCCCCATCTACAATTTCACTAGCTGGTAACTGAGAAATGAAATAAAATACTAACCGCCTAATACCCTAACTTCTTTTGTTTGTCTACTTGTCTTAACTACTGAATGAAAGTAATTATATTTCCCCGTTTATACTTTTAGAATTCCGCAGTTTTACAGAATAAGAAAGTCCATTACCATGTTCACGAAATCACACAGTGTACCCTTACTGAATGTATCATAAAACATAACTGTTTTTGTCTAAAATCAATTTTAATATTATCTTCCCATATATTGCTACTTCTCTCACGTTGCCTTTATCTTTAAGGTTCAACATCCTTTAAAAGAATATTTTTGTGGAAATATATATACCGTTTCCTCACGCGAGCCCATTCAAAATGATGTCCTCCTCAGCGAATTTTGTCGCCTTCAACGCCTAAATGGCAAAGTCCGTGTTGTGTTTTTGTCTTGAGAAAACACTTCGAAATGCAAAACGTCTCAGGACGACGATACACTTCAGTGCCAGGACACGGATAAGATTTCGAAATCCTCTCGTGCAGGGCGCTGTAGATTGAGAGGTATGTCGGGACATGACATGCGTTGGGGTCTGGGGGTTCGCCGTCTTACTGCCAGCCTCACTCCTCACTATTGAATATTCTACGTGCTTGATTCTCTTTTCATTCCCCCGCGCAAGTTCACATCAATCCTTCAGCGCCTGACCTGTTCAGTGGCGGCGAAGCGTCGAACAGGGTGAATACCAAATACAGTCTTCAAAACAATATTAAAAACAGATTAATACTAACAGTTTCAACGCTTTTAATAGATACAGTATCAAATATGCATTTCAACAATTTAAAATAATGCCAACCCCTAAAACGTCGTGTATAAAAAGAATTTCTTAAGCATTGAAGGGAAATTCCCGAAACGTCTTGTATTTCAATGAATACATCAGGCAACAGTCAATAAAGGGCCGAGTACCTAAATGTCAGACATTTGATAATGCATGGATAACTCTGAAAACATCCTTTATAGCAATTCTCTGTAGATAATGGGAAGTACAAACTTGACTGCCGAATGTTCGTGCACTTTAAATGTGTATTATAAAACTATAATGTGAAAAATGAATAAATTAAATTCAATGGCTTGAATACTCGATAACTCTTAGCATGTACTATTTCCATTGTATCCAGTATTTCATCATGGCGTTAACAAACGCCCGACATTGGAACCTATCCTGAGTCAGCTGTAGTCAACACACGATCAAGTCTATTTTTTAAGTGTTCGTTTTAATATTATTCCCCACGTAAGGCTTTGTGTCGAGGTTTTTATAAAGATGACTGATCTCATCTCAGGATTAAGGATCATATTAAAATGAAATTAATTTTGCCAATTCGTGATTGTTACATCAAAGTAATTTATTTCATTGATTCTGGTCTATCTTTGATCTCATCTCCTGGTTTGCTGTGCAGTGTAGCTGGTAGAAGTTCGCTGACGTTTTAGAAGAACTTATTTCCTTCGTTATCAGGTAGCTACTATGGATGCAGTAAGAATCTGAAATGGCGGTAAACTACCAGACTACACGACAGCCAGAAATTAAATCTCAGACAATTTATAGTGTGTTCAAAATGTATCAGGTCTGTTGTTGAAGTAAGCGAACCAATAGAACTGTCATTAAAACTGCTACGTGGCTGACTATGGAGATATATTTTATAAGAACGTAAGTAAAGTAAAGTAAAGTTTGTCCCACTATACGCCATGTAGGCGCTTGGGGGGAGTGGAGGTATAGCTCCTCTCTTCCTTGACCTCGGCACTAGATGGGGGTGAGTGGTCAGCATCACGCCCCGGCCGGCTTTACCCCCGGGAAGGACCCCGGTACCCATTACAGAGGAGGCTGGGTGGGCCCCAGAGCAGGTCTGGACGCAGATGCTAGAGGAAAAATCCTCTGCCCCCGTCGGGGATTGAACCCCGGTCATCCAGCCCGTAGCTAGTCACTATACTGACTGAGCTATCCAGGCTCATATTTTATAAGAACGTAAAATTATTAAATGCTAGAGTAGCATTTGACAACAGCCAAGAGTGAATTTTAATCTTTAAAATCATCATTTAGTAATTTAGACATTCAACAACGCAACATGATAAAGTTCTTTCATTCAACCTATTAATTTCCTAATGGCTTAAGTGACGAAGATACCTCACTGATTTAAAAGTAAATCATCTGTTAAACGCGTTTCAAGCCATCCGATTAACGCAATCGACGGTGCTGAAAAACGCAATTACTGTCGTCACTCACAGAGCGCATCCCGTGTATAAAACGCGCGCACACACATTGGGTAAGAGGAAACAATGCGATTCTGCAAACGATATTTGTTTCTTTGTTAATTTTAATGTCTTGTCTACTGAATATGTTAAAGATTATTTGATTATTTAAAAACGCTGCACCAGCTTGAGAATTTACTAAAATCAAAAGAGAAGAGACGTAATGAATGGTGGACATGGCTTCATTTAAAGATATAACGACACTCATTAAATTCCTGACACTGAGGGATGAGTTTGTTCTAAAACAAATAGTACAGAAAAAAGGTTGATGTGTAAGATTTCATACAAAATAAAACTATATTAGTCGTCACGAAACTGCATGCTTCAAGGCCATAAGAAAATCGTACAACGTTGCAACACGAAGAGCGTACAGGCCAACAAAGACAGCTCAAAACTCGCAGCGTTAGCAAAGCTACCAAAGCTTGTACAGTCCACAGACCAGGAGAAAAGCCCTGCTAGGAATGCGATATACGCGCATGCGCAAGATTTCGCGGTGAGTGACGACCCATCCTAAAAGCATTCGTTCCACAACCACTGAACGAACAACAGACGACAGGCTTTCATGTGTTCTAATGGGCACAGCTTTAAGATTACCTCACAGTGGCACAGTGATTTAATCTAGAATATTATCACAACACCCACAGAACACATTAAAAGTGCACTCACTACCCGCTACTCTTAACTGCTTGATGTTTTCAGTCTGTGTAGTAGCGTAAAACTCTGACGTATCACACTTCCCACCAATAGCAGCCCTCTAGTCCAGCTGATAAGAAACATTCCCCCCGCACCGACCAGAAACGACTTCTCCTAGCAGGGCTTTTCTCGTGATCTGTGGACAGTACTGTTGACTTAGAACCACTAGAGTGGTGTCCTTCCATGATCTCGGAACATGCAGTTTAGTGACAGCTACTATGACCACCAGTCACAAAACTGAAGCATTGAAACGCAATGCATTATTTAAGCGTACGACAGTGTATCTATATCTACAGCTGAAACATAGCGTAAACCGAATTCCCCCCCCCCTACTCGGTTGTCATCCAATAGGAAGCGAGTACAATATCGTTCCTCGGCAAGTGCTTGTTGACGTCTGATACATACGCATCCTGTACAGGGTACACTTAAAAGGAGCCAATTTACCATACCATATGCCATGATGAAGTATGCGAGAAAGGAGAAAGTCTTCATGAATTTTTAATCTCCGTACTAGATAAAGGTTAGTCACTGAGTTCATGTTCTGCATAAAGAAAATTCCAGTGTTGGCTCCAGAGCAAGTCTAGACCCTGGGTACTAGATGCAAGTAAGCAAGCAGGATTCGGTCACTACTGTCCACTGGACAAAATCTGAAGATGTCATTCTTGAGAAGATATCTTGGGGAACGAAGTGGCACGAGGAAAGAATTTTCTCCGCATTTTGTGATTATTCCCTGGTAATCATCACCATTCCTCCACAATCACCTGTCAACACGCCATGTGGTTTGCGACAGCCCTGATCAAACAACATGTTGTCATCCTCTCGATTCTAAGTTAGCAAGTCAACACTTGGCTGGTCTCGGAGTGAAGGTTTACACAACCCTTATTGAAACAGAACGTACATTTCATTTGGCCTATGCACGTTAAGAAAGAAATATTTTTTTAAGATTCTTATATGAAACTTCAGGTTCTCACGCGGTAAGTACGAAGAAGACACTCTTCTGGAATGTTGAGCCGTGTAACCTGGTAGAAGATTTCTGTCTGTTCGATGTTTACCAACGTTTCAGAGGTCATACTGCCTCCGTCATCAGGTCGCAACAACTCAGGAGACAGAAATCTTCATACTAAGAATCGCCCTGATGACGGAGGCAGTATGACCTCTGAAACGTTGGTAAACATCTACCAGACTACACAGTGCAACAACCCAGCAGACAGAAATCTTCATACTCTGATGACGGAGGCAGTATGACCTCCGAAACGTTGGTTAACATCGACCAGACTACACAGCGCAACAACCCAGAAGACAGAAATCTTCATACTCTGATGACGGAGGCAGTATGACCTCTAAAACGTTGGTTAACATCGACCAGACTACACAGCGCAACAACCCAGAAGACAGAAATCTTCATACTCACCGCCCTGATGACGGAGGCAGTATGACCTCTAAAACGTTGGTTAACATCGACCAGACTACACAGCGCAACAACCCAGAAGACAGAAATCTTCATATTCATCGCCCTGATGATGGAGGCAGTATGACCTCTGAAACGTTGGTTAACATCCACCAGACTACACAGCGCAACAACCCAGAAGACAGAAATCTTCATACTCACCGCCCTGATGATGGAGGCAGTATGACCTCTGAAACGTTGGTTAACATCGACCAGACTACACAGCGCAACAACCCAGAAGACAGAAATCTTCATACTCACCGCTGTGAGAACCTCAATTCATACAAGTTTACCGACGTTTCAGAGGTGCTAGCTACCTACATCAGACACCAACGTAACATCGCAGAAGACAGTCATCTTCATCTTCAAAATTCCTCATAGCAAAAGAAATCTCTTAAGTTAACTGAAGTAAAACTAATTAATTAACTCAATTTCAATTACTTAAAATGAGCATTTGCTGAGCTGTGTGACTAGCGTAGGGACTCTCGTTGTCTGTGCTCTGGATACACAATTCAAGCCACAGAAGGATTAAGGTTTAGGGAAGCATGAATAAAGTTAGGTAAGACGAGAGAGGGTGTGAAGTGCTACGGAAGGCACGCTGGAGAGCTGTTAAGTTTACTTTGCGACACTCTTAATCTGCACCAGCCTCCATGCGACACCGTCGGCTTTCCAGGTAGACGGGCTAGCAAGTATTTGCAGCAAGAACAAAAGGACACTGACTCTGGCTTGGAACGAGATAGTAGCCACCTGAGGGAAGTTGTTGGAAATTCGGAGAAGCTTGGGAAGTCTGGTGCAGTCTCAGATAAAAGAATGACAAAGAAATGCAGACCGGTAATCATCCTGCTTGAATAGTCCCTTCATGTGGGCAGCAAAATCATGTTTGCTCCGTACAAGTTACTTAATCTTTATGTTTTACCAGCATGGAGAACTTTTATCGATTTTTAATTAACTTAAATCGTCGAATGCGTCGAATAGTCGGATGGCCGTTAATGATGACATGTGGAAGGGACAGATCGTGGCCTGTTTTAAAGCACAATCCCAATGCTCGCCTAGCAAAACTATATAAAACCATTACGAATCGCAATCAGAATAGCCGATCTCCAATCAGAGATTTGAACGCATGGCCTCTCGAATTTGAAACACCGGAAAGAGAAGTTGGATCAAAAAAAAACCGCATCAAATTAATGTATTATAATTGATTTTGTTGTGTTTTTCCTTCCGTTCACGTACTTCATATTGGAAACTTTCCTACTGGGAATAAACACAAAGTGTTCTGGCAAATTAGTTTTGGTTTATATAAGTTTAATTTACATGATTCTCAAGCAGAACTTACTCTGAATAGCACGATGAAGCTCCTACGTTTAAAAAAAAAAAATTAAAAATTAAAAAGAAAACAGCCCAATAAACATAAAATGTACATTAGATAGTATAATTGCGTCATATTGTTTTAAGTTTGTTGATATAATTTTACACCTGAAGATGGTTCGATGAAACCGAAACATGTTGTAAAAATGTTCCAAATGTAAATCGATTATTCGATGTGGAACATAAAATGATATTTTAATTATCTTATTTGTAAATTTTAAATATAATTGTGATTAGACGGACAAAACCGAATAATTAATTTAATAAAATGTACAGGAAATATTCTCCATAATATATCTAATTACTATTATTATTATTTAGTGTTCTGTCTGACGACAGGTCCATATGAACAGGATCCTTCCATCCTTTTCTCGGACTGGGACCTGTTCATATACGTTCTTGGCAGATGATCCAGAAGTGGTTTGCCATTGCCTTCTTCTGTGTGTGAATGGAGTAATTGTTGGGATGCCACGGAGGAAAACTCCGTGTTGCCTAGACCACGGCCTTGCCCAACACAAGTTATAAATTCGGGCACCGCCGGGAATCGAACCCGAGACCCCAGGATTACAAGGCCAGCTTTCTAACCGCTAGACCACCGTGGCGTGTATCTAATTACAATACAAAATAAAGACTCTCATTTTGTATAAAAACTGCAGTTTCTCTTTAATAAATTAAGCCTACAGCAAACTAAGGGAATTAATAAGACATTTCAAAGATAAGTATTCAACACTCAGCATTCAAATTTGAGGTTACGTCTGATGGATCATGCGATAAAAGTGTAATAAGAACGAATTAAATACTTTTAATCTATTAGAAAAATACAGAACCACAAATAAAAATGTTTTCTGATAAACACTGATGCGAAGCACACTGCATTCTCGTGAAACAAAATATTAAATTTATATATGAAATTGTCGCGTGCCAACTGCAAAGCGCAATGATGCACTTTTCTAATGAAGGTCACTGTACACGGCACTTTTTAGGTTAATAAATACTAGACGGTTCATTGTCAATTTGTGTATTTTACATAAATGGTAACCTGTACTTTATGAAAGCCGAAGACTTATCACAGTGTTTAAAGTGTTCAGCTATTGGGTTTTATCCTGAGCCAGTTTAGTCCAGTCTAATTTTACACACACTGTCCATTTCAGATATAGTTACGTCTTCCAAGCAGTCTGTCTTTAAGATATTCGGACAGAACTTTTGTATATATTTCTTACCTCCCAAGTGTTTGTTGCAGTAAAAATTATGAAGCTTATCATTATGTAATTTTATATAAGATGTAGTCTATATCTCTTAAAAAGAATCAGAAAATTTAACGTCGCAAATATCATTTAAAAATGGTCGAGAAATTTTAAATAAAATGCCGAAATATTTGTCATCAAAGATCACGGCAGATGGGGAACAAACAGACCTCGGAGGATAAGACAGTTTATTCCATTACAAAAAGGATAGTCCGATACATTTCATTGAGAGCACTAAGCTGTAATATAGGACAACTTCCCTTGAGCATCTGTTTGAGTTACAATTAAAGTTGAGTTATACGACCATTATTCGTGTTTTTTTCCGTCTAATCACAATTGTATATAAATAAAATTATACATAACATATTAAAATATCATTTACATATTTGGTACAATTTTTTACTACATGTTTCGGTTACATTGAACCATCTTCAGGTGTAAAGTTAAAAGTTAAAAATTATAATCTTATAAACTAAAACTTAATTACTGTTGTTGTGTAACTTCTGATGATGTTTACTTCCAAATTAATTGGAGTGAGGGTATATTTTGAAGTGATAGTGGTTTAACATTAGCCTGTAACGTAAATAATTTAAATATTTTTTTAATATTTTTTAATATTTTTAATTTTAATATCTTATGTATAATTTTATTTATATACAATTGTGATTAGACGAAAAAAAACACGAATAATTAAATTTTAATTCACAATATGACGCAATCATATCAACTTATACGACCATGACTGATTCCCTGCACAGGCTCGATGCGTCTCTTCGACATCACGTCCACACTGGCTCCAAGGCACTTCCAAAGGCTACCGGATGCTCTTTCCCGAGGTACAAGGTAAATGGAGCGTAAAGCTGATCAGTCACATCTACCTTCTGCTGATATTAAGAACGCATGGAGCTTTAATAACAGATTCACTATAAACTGCAGTGCTAAAACACGGGTACAAGTTAACTTCTAATTCAGTAGATTTTTGTGCAGTTTTCTTAGAAAATTTCACCAAGAACAACACGAAAAACGAAGAAGGATTAGAATGCAACTAAAGTCTCGACGCTTCCCGTACAAACTCAGTTCTTCCGTTACGGAAGATCCACAAGTTGACCATAAAACCAGCACGAGTTACATTCCCGGGTACCTTTAATCCAAACTCGAGCCCAAAGCGGGGGAAAGTTAGCAGCGGAGACCAAGTTCGCATGCAATAACACAACATTGTTTTCTGGCTGCTCCCTCGCGACCCGTTCGTCACGTTGAGAGAAAACTGGGGTTTTCGGACAGTCGCTGCTTTCGCTTGCATAAGCCGACACTTCCCACACAAGCCCAGGGCCGTTTTAGGACCCCAAAAACAAGTAACAAATGTTCGCGACTGCATCTTATGGCAAGAAGAGAATCAGATAGTATAATGGGGTGCAATATTAATTTCTCAGGTGGCATCTTACAATACAACAAAGGCATATGGAGGTCACAGAGGTGGAGCTCCACACTGTCTAAATGTCGGCACTATACGTACATTAACCTTAGTTTAACGCTCGGGCTATATTATTCCTTTAAAATTATTCATTGTCAGGACTTTCTCCATCGTCTGTTCTTTAAAATCACGACGTTTCGGAGGCTGGTTTTGTCTCCTTCTTCAGGTGAGATGTACCTACTCTGTTGGGTCCCTTAGAAAGAGCTAGTCTCTGTCACTGTCCGCTACCCACACCAGTAGTAAATCAGTTATCTAAGCGTCATGGGACGACGCCAGCTTAAACAGTCACTGACCATCACACAAAACAAGCCAGTTTGTATCCATATTCAATGACTGAAAACTGAAATGTTTAAACTAATTTAATCCTTTTGATCTAGTAATTTCATCAATTCAATATAAAGGTGTGAATATTTAAAAACTAGTGAAAGTTTGGTAACTCTGGTCAGGAATTTGTGCTAAGTTCTTATTGCGTCTTTTGAAATTATTCACGTTTTATCGTTACTCTCTGTGTTAGAATTAGAGTTATTTGACGAATTAAATATTTTAAACACAGTGTGGACTAATAAATTCCAGTTATACGAGGGTCGCTCATTAAGTAATGCCCCACATTTTTTTTCTCAGCCAATAATGAAGATAGAAAAGTGTACTTTTACATGCTTGAGATTTGATGTTTCCCGCGTTCGTGTACGGAGTTTCAAATGATTCCAACCGATAGCGGAGCTGTAGTGAACTGTTAAAATGGCGTCTGTGAACGACTCTCGTTACAAGCAACGAGCTGTAATTGAATTCCTTGTTGCTGAAAAAGAAACGGTGGTGAACATTCATAAACGTTTGTGTGCTGTGTATGGAAGCTGTGCAGTCGATAGGAGCACCGTTGGTCGCTGGGCTAAGAGAGTTAAAGCTTCAGGAAGTGAAGAAACCGAGCTCCATGATCTGCCGCGCTCTGGGCGTCCTGCCACAGCCACCACTCCAGACATGTTGAACCGCGCGGATGCCATTATTCGTGAGGATCGGCGCATCACAACTCGACAATTGGCCCAACAGCTTTCAGTCAGCAATAGAAGTGTGATTGCAATTATCCAGGCTCTCGCATATTCGAAGGTGTGCGCAAGATGGGTTCCACGAAGTCTCACAGCAGACCACAGGATTCAAAGGAAAACGATTTCTTCTGAATTGTTGGAGCGTTTTGATGCTGAGGGAGAGGTCTTTCTGTCCCGGATCATTACAGGTGACGAAACCTGGATACACCACTTTGAGCCAGAGACAAAAAGGCAGTCAATGGAGTGGCATCATCCTCAATCACCGAGAAAGAAGAAATTCAAGACAACTCCCTCCGCCGGAAAAGTCATGATGACTGTCTTTTGGGACAGTGATGGGGTCATTCTTGTGGATGTGATGCCAAGAGGTGCGACCATCAATTCAGACGCGTACATCAGGACCCTGAAAACCCTCAAGAAGCGTTTTCGACGAGTTCGGCCTCACAAGCATCCAGCAGAAATTTTGCTCCTGCACGACAATGCACGCCCTCACACAAGTCTGAGAACCCGGGAAGAAATCACCAAATTGGGTTGGACGGTGCTACCCCATCTACCCTACAGTCCAGATCTGGCACCCTCCGACTTCCATCTCTTTGGGCCACTTAAAGATGCTATCCGCGGAACAAGATTTGAAGATGACGAGAGCGTGATTCAAGCAGTGAGGACATGGCTACGTGCACAGGACAAGAGCTGGTACCGGCAAGGCATGCATGCACTTGTTCCACGCTGGCGTAAAACCGTACAAGTTGATGGGGACTATGTGGAAAAATAGTATGTGTAAAGGAAACATTGATTTATATTGTCACTAAATTTGAGCCATCTTGAATAAATATGTTCTGAGGAAAAAAATGTGGGGCATTACTTAATGAGCGACCCTCGTATTAATAACTTACTATTAAAACACCGTACCACGGTGGTCTAGCGGTTAAAACGCTGGCCTTGTCATCCTGGGGTCTCGGGTAGGTTGTTCTACAGCAAACGGATGAAGTTAAACGTGATTCACTTAAAAAAGAGGTTATACAAACAACATTTTAGTGTAACCAAATGTTATCAAAATATAGTCTGTAGTTTTTGAGTTCATCAGACAGAGACCTGCTATATCCGGTCATAGCAGTTAAGCTCCTCTGTATTTGCTGGCCTTGTAATCCTGGGGTCTCGGGTTCGATTCCCGGCGGTACCCGAATTTATAACTTGTGTTGGGCAAGGCCGTGGTCTAGGCAACACGGAGTTTTCCTCCGGGGGCTTCCCCGGTTTCTCCGTGGCATCCCAACAATCACTCCATTCACACACAGAAGAAGGCAATGGCAAACCACTTCTGGATCATCTGCCAAGAACGTATATGAACAGGTCCCAGTCCGAGAAAAGGATAGAAGGATCCTGTTCATATGGACCTGTCGGCAGACAGAACACTACAAATAAATAAAAAAAACTATTAAAACGGGGTGAGACTGTCTTTGCGAAACTGCGACGGGTTACGGATCCACCGGATGATATGTGAGTGATTATGTAGCAGCAATAGAATGGCAAATAGCAAACCCTCCTCAAACGTGGGTTTGACTAACGCGGATTCAATTACATGAAAATAATGCAGCGTACGAAAAAACACGAATGCTAAGATGGGTGTCTACTGGGTTGTAGTACCGTGTAGCCACGAGGTCCTTCCTGCCCCCATCATCAGGACGATGAGATCGTACTGAAACGTTGATAAACGTCTACCAGACTATAAACCAGAAGACAGTCATCTTAGTACTAACCTCCGGCAGAACTTCAAATCCTAATTTATGAAACTGGTGTATCTGTTTGGAAATCAACTTGCTTTGTGTTCTTCAGCATATGTAACAGTGTAAATATCCAGCTCGATTGTATATCCGCGATTTATTCTTCTCGTGACCTAACCTTCTCTTCGCCTCTCAAACTGCATGCAATCCGCGGTCTAGAGGACGCTTACGCTGTTGACATGTTAACTTGTTGCGTGGTATTTTTTCCCCTTATTTGACTGTTCATGACAATTCCCTTGAACGAAATGATGGAATCAACGTAAATATAAACGTGAATTATGAAGCAAAGAAGAGTCTTAAGTTTAATACACTAAAAGAAATTAAGATTCTAGATTAAGCTGCAAGACGGTACGATCGCAGAAGGAGTTGGCCTAACATACAATTAGTATTTTAATTTAACGTCTAACTTTCCGTTCATATCTTACTACTAATAGTTAATTTTCTGATGATTCGGCATTACATATTTTACAGTTTGTTCGTAAATAAATATCACTAAAATACATTTATAATTTTTTTGTTAATCCCATATAATATTAATACGACAAACGCGGATTCGAAAAAACGTATACATCGCGCTGGGCTAGAGTTTACTGTATATAAATTAATTAATAAATAAAAATTACTACTAAAGCCCCAAGCAGAGTTAATTTTAAAAGCGATCGAATAGATATAACGATAATCTTCTAATTTCATATAAAAAATCCATCTAACTGGTAGACTTATATTTCCTTTTATTGGTTTTCTACACATGCATTTTCATGTAGACATCAAAAATTTCACAGACTAAATCAACAGAGGGACAGACACAATGACACAAATTGGATTGCTTCAAGACCCTTTGTTACATTATCTATATGAGGTTAGTTCACGACGACAGAAAACGCGATAAACAGAAAAATACAAAACAAATTTACGTGTCTTACTTATCATAAATGTATTCTACCTACAAGTTAAATAACTTTTTTTTTTCTAATACTTTCTGAAGGAACTTTAATAACGCCGTGTGGTTTTCACTTCCGCGAGCCCATGATCGAAAAGGCGAGGGACGCTCGTGGTTACGACCGAGCTGCTGCAATACGTCACTTCCAGTTCGCTTACACTGAAGCAAATTGACAATTCACCAAATTTTAACAAAAATAAACAGAAGAAAATATTCACCTACGACTTCTCTTATAAGAATTGTAC
Organism: Zootermopsis nevadensis; assembly: GCF_977971745.1. Classification (NCBI taxonomy): domain Eukaryota; kingdom Metazoa; phylum Arthropoda; class Insecta; order Blattodea; family Termopsidae; genus Zootermopsis; species Zootermopsis nevadensis. The sequence goes on from NW_028259177.1 coordinate 1,132,931, forward strand.
AAACTTTGACGTGCTTTATCAGCACATCCTGATACAGAACTAGCGACTTCAATTTCCAATAGAAAACGTCAATATAAAAAATGGAGGGGAAAAGTAAGATTGGTAAAAGAAAGAGACAGAGAAAGAGTGAAAGTGAATATTTTGACTATTTTCTTATTCAACGAAGCATACGCGGTACCCAATGTTGAGTTTCTTAGTTCATTCAAGTCCAACTTATCCCCCACCCCCTACCTTCTTCTCCGCGAAAAGAGAAATACTCTCACTGTAAAGGGGCAGCCTCAGACCGCAATACCAAGGCCGTTAAAACAGTCCTTTATCAATTCCTCACGGCACGACAGGTCCTTTTACGCGTTCTTTTTCATTTAAAGAATGTTTTTCGTGTAATTCCATCTGGCGCTCCTTTCGTCACTTAAACCTGCTGACTTGACGACAGAAAAAATGACACAGTCAAACACACGACGTATTTTAATTTTAATTGCAGCGGGTAACAAGGAAAGACCGACGATCAAGGCATGAAGTACGTAGGAAAATGACGAGGAATCTCTTAGACAAGATTCCGCTTGGGAGATCAACATGAAGGAATATCAAGACACATCTTAGATACAGGTGTATCCTGGATAGTGTTGCTGCTTCCATCTTCAGGTATTATTATTATTATTATTATTATTATTATTAGTGTTAGTGTTCTGTCTTATGACAGGTCCATATATCATGAACAGGATCCTTCCATCCTTTTCTCGGACTGGGACCTGTTCATATACGTTCTTGGCAGATGATCCAGAAGTGGTTTGCCATTGCCTTCTTCTGAGTGTGAATGGAGTAATTGTTGCGATGCCACGGAGAAACCGGGGAAGCCCCGGAGGAAAACTCCGTGTTGCCTAGACCACTGCCTTGCCCAACACAAGTTATAAATTCGGGCACCGCCGGGATTACAAGGCCAGCGTTCTAACCGCTAGACCACCTCATCTTATTATTATTTAGTGTTCTGTCTGACGACAGGTCCATATGAACAGGATCCTTCCATCCTTTTCTCGGACTGGGACCTGTTCATATACGTTCTTGGCAGATGATCCAGAAGTGGTTTGGCATTGCCTTCTTCTGTGTGTGTGAATGGAGTAATTGTTGGTATGCCACGGAGAAACCGGGGAAGCCCCCAGAGGAAAACTCCGTGATACCTAGACCACGGCCTTGCCCAACACAAGTTACAAATCTGAGCACTACCGGGAATTGAACACGGGACCCCAGGATTACAAGGCTAGTGTTCTTACCACTAGACCACCGTGGCGGTTCTTCAGGTATACACAGTCATAATACAACATAAACAATCTAACTGTGAAAACTTCATATTTCGTAGACCTATAGCTGACTATCCACAGACATGTGGGGTTGAAATTGATTGTAGGAGTTATTCGGTTAAAATAATACTTGGGCAGTACTGATAAAAATCCTCTGAGATGATATCATTTTAGAATAATGGTTCTACAAAATCATCTTTGGGATGATTATCTAAAAATGTATGATTAACTTCAAAGTACTCGCATTATTATTTCTGCACTTTTCTCAATGCCTTGAAACATCACTTCAAATCGTTTCCGTAAGTCCTTTTACTACTCATCACGTCAGTCTGAATGTATTCAATGAATTCAAAACGAGACACTCAAGGAAAAATTCAGTTCCCTGAACACAACAACGTCACAAGGAGCCAAATGAGTTATAAGCAGTACTTGTTCGAACACAGTCATTCACAGTTTACAGAAACTAATCGCTGCTTATTCTGAGAATTACATGACATCAATATACACACTTCGTGACAAGACTTCAGCGTTATTGAATGATAAATGGTTGTATATTTAGATATCACTGAAATGTCAAGGATTATTGCATAAACTTATTATTATATTTATTGTTATTATTCCATCTATTCACCACTTCATAGGGTATTTCCTTCTATGTACCCGAGACAAACCTTGCCCCTGAGGTACATAGTGCAGCAGATATTTCCGAAACACATTTAGTTTTTTAATACATGTTACATATATTATATAGTTTTATTGTGAGGGATGACTATATATTTTACATCAGCGTCTTTCGAATGAAGTATGATGATCCTAGAATGATGGTTTTTCTGAAGTTCGCTGATGTCGTGTTCGCCCGGGATGTTGGAGAAATATTATTATTAATATTATTACCACTACTATTATTACATCTCTTCGTCATTTCATAGGGTATTTACTTCAATGTACCAGATACAAACCTTGCCCCTGAGGTACATAGTGCAGCAGCTATTTCCGAAATACATTTTGTTTTTAATGTGTGTTACATGTATTATATAGTTTTATATATTATTATTATTATTATTATTATTTATCACAGCAATCACCCTCAACATTATCGTCATCATCTACATAAAAAAAATAAGTGCTACGACTTTCGAACTTCGAATAATACCTACTTAAGACATTACAACCAATAAGAGAGGCATACCATTCTTGCTTTAAACAATACGTCGAAGAGGCGACTTTGGTACTACAGAAACAAGAAATAATCTCATTCAAATCTGTAGAGAGCTTGGCGGTTCTCGAAGGATTACGCTGTATCGAACAAGAAAGGAAAAGCTACTTCTTCTGTCTCGTCTCTCGGTTCAAACAAGAGATGACAAATGCCTGATGCCAGTATTCTTTCTGGCTTAACAGCAAAGCCCGAATATTTACGTTGGTAAGAGAAAACATTTTGTAGTAATTAAAAAGAAAGCTTTCAACATTACAATAATGGAAAGGAGTTGTAGGCAGTTCAACAGAACTTTCTAGTGTCAATCACGGCTCGCAATATTTTTATTTCATTCATTCAAAGAAGGAAAAAATAAAAAAACCGCGGGATGTTTAGATTTATATAACTCCCTACATATGAAAGTTATGTTTATGTTTCTAGTAGTTACAACGTGAATTGCACCAACAGATGTCCATATTACACGATCCACTAAATTTCTACCTAACCACGCGTTCGTCTTAGGACGTGCGGCAAAGATAGGAGAAACAAGAAATACATAGAATATGCAGAAAAAGTTTTTTTTATTTTGTGTAACATTTATAAATCTAGCGACTAAACTATATACATGTCTTTGCCTGCTATTTAAATGGATGTGAAGATTAATTTCCCACTCTCAAGGAAAACACAGAATAAAGTAATTTAAAAATGTGCCTAGAAAGTCGTCTGGACCCAGCGGAGAGACATAAAACAGACATGAGGGAATTACAAACTTCAGCGTCGTTATATGAGCATTATATACATTGTAATGTACGACACAACTGGAATGCTTAAATATAAAAAACAAAACAAAATGTGTACTGCTCGCGTGATACTGTTACGGCCTTTATATGAAGGGCAGGGACATGTAAGATGAACCACCGATAACAATTTTTAGTTTACAACCTGAAAAGAAGGGATGATTTACAAGACTTAAGGGGAGATGCGAGAGTAATATTAAAGTGGGACTTATACAAACAGTGTGGATGTGTGGATTAATTTAGTTTAGTGAACACGGCAATGAAATGACTGGCTTCTTAAAAAGACAACAAAATTTATTGAGTAACAGAGTGGCCATCAGATTCCAAATGATTCTGTTTCAAGGTTAGTTAACACATATAATAAAACATAGTCTTGTGATATTACATAGTTCTGGACGCTGAACAAATTATCAAAGATAACCTACGATCCAGTTATCATCATTAACTATACAAATTATGCACTTGGAAAGGATCGCTAAATAATCTAGAAACTTATCAGCTGAGTAATAACAGCTGTAAGTACACTGATTAGTTGTGAGCTGAAAAATCGGGATTCGATTGACGACAGAGACAGAAATATTACCTTGGTGACCGTCCAGACTGGCTCTGGGATCCTCTCAGTTTCATATACAGTGAGTAATGGAATGCTTTGTCCATGGGTAAAGCGGCCGGGGCTAAAAGCTAACTGCTCGTGTCGAGCTTAAGAACGCGAGAAACAATACCGTCTCTACCTCAAACATTTTCACTGCGTTATGACAAATTAGGCACTAGGGAACTTGATTTTATTTTTAAATTACGTGCTGTGGTGTGTGGGTCATACCACAAGATATAACATACGAAGAACATAGTCAAATGCACATCATTAAGGCCTATGTGAATGAAGCTACCTTTTGCTAAACATTCACCGGTTAGAAAATAAATTAATTGCATTTAAATCGTAATAGCATTCTTAACAGAAATAACTTTTCATTCCTTTAACATTTAAAACCTGGGCGCCTGAGAAATACGTAAAATGCAATCCTTAATAGCATTTACACCCGAGAGCCTAGCTCAGCCATCCGTTACTCAAATTACATACAGTTTTAAATTTTAAACTTACCAGACTTTTCAGAATAACTTACCATTTTGTGTTCGGCAGTCAGCGCCATAATTAGGGTAGTGGATATGGTTGACTCCAACCTTGTTCTGTACACCCTAACCGACCCTCCCCTTATGTGTCACAATGACTCCATGTCTTTGAAGTTAAAGACTGGGAGTGGGGACTTCTTATTTGTGTACACGTTCGAAAACTATTTTTAACGCATTTTAACTCGTCCCCTTATATTCGTCCGCCTCTCCCTAACTTTTCAATTCCTTCCTCGTTCTTGTCACTCTCCCTTGTATAATTAATGACTCACACCCTCGCCGGTCTCGGCAAATATTTAAAACTTGCATCTCTAGGGATGAATGTTGGACTCCGCCAATTCCTATTCTGCATATGCGTGTTGAGTTTGGTAACAGAAAGTAGAAAGTAGAAAGTAAGGTAACTAGCTCAATGGAAAAGTCTCTCTCTCCACGAACTGACAGTTTCTCAATTAGAAAAGATATTACCTACCTTTAATATTTTAATATTTTCCGTCAAATCACAATTTTAATAAGATAATAAAATATAAAATATTTAAAATATCATTTCACGTTCCGCATCGAATGATCGATTTACAAATTGGAACGTCTCTTACGACATGTTTCGGTTATAATCATTACCGGTATGTTTTATTAAATTAATTTAATTTTATTTTACTTATACATTCTACTATTTATTTACTTCCATCATTTTGTTTTCTATATTACTCCATATTTATTAATGTTTTCTTTAAATCATTGCTTTACAGACTAATATTGAACATCAGATGAACCACGCCATATAAAAAACAATACCTTCGTTCTAATATATAAGAGTAATCTGATAAGAACATTTCAAATAAACTGCATAACATTGTAAATGATTGTAATTCGAGTTTTAAATTTACCAATCTAATTTATACCTGAGGACGGTTAAATATAACCGAAACATGTCGTAAGAGACGTTCCAATTTGTAAATCGATCATTCGATGCGGAAAGTGAAATGATATTTTAAATATTTTATATTTTATTATCTTATTAAAATTGTGATTTGACGGAAAATATTAAAATATTAACCTAATTCACAATATGACGCAAATATACTACCTTACCTACCTTTATAAAATCCCTAAGAATCCTTACTGCGTTTACAGGAGCAAATTAACGAATCTATCCTATCAAGTGCAACCACTTCCCTAAGGATTATTTAATAATATCCTTCTACCTTAGGACTTTACGTGTCTTCACCTAAACAATCAGTTAAAATTCTATAGCCCTTGTGATATTTCGATAACCCAATCAACGAACTGACAACTACTTTTCATGTATGGAGTCCTGCCTCCTATATATCCGAAACCGTTGAAGCCTCGCCATGGTGCTAAGAGATCTATCTGACATAACATAACATCTTCCTTAAATATCAAGCTACTTAAGTCGTTCCGGGAACAACCGCGTGTACATGCTTAAGGAACTTAACCAAAAAGTAAGTTAATACAATGCGTATTCAAAGTATGTGGGCGGTTTAAAATATTAATAATAATAAAACTAAATGGCATACACAAATTAAACTTATGCAATTAGAAGGGTAACTTCAGAAATGTTGGTGGCATGCGGGAGAAGTGAAATAACTCTAACGACGTCGACTAGAAGAGCAACTGATGATACGACAATAAAATGGAGGCTGAATCCGAGAAGGCGAAATGAATTTGCGCTTGGAGGATTTTTAAAGCATTTCCTGTGAAAACCCAGTTGAACAATGGTCACATAGGAGCATACAGAAACTTATTCTCAGTTGAGTCAACATACATTATGTCATGTTGACAGCAGTGCATCTTTTGGTTACTATTGTAGTTAAGCCATTTATTGAACAAGATATAACATTTTTTAAATTTATCCATAATTTCTGTATGCCGTTTAGTTTTGGTAAATGCATATTTGAAATCGCTCGTATCATGTGTTCAGCTCATACTTATCGGTTTACTTTGGTTCCTCCAATAGACACTGTTTCCCTAACCCTTAACAATTATTGTTGAGATGGGAACAAGTTTTGAATAATTATATTTTTTTTAGAAAATGGAAAGGTCTTATTCGTCCGTTCGCATGTTTGAACCCCGAAACTACAGATCGAATGGAGATGAAATCTTGAAAGGGTAGGGAGTACATATTGAAAGATATTCAACGTATTTCGAATTTCAAATATTCGTTGCTTATTTTAAGCGCCTACAGCACGGAAACTGAAGAATCAAATTCAAAGTTCTATAGGTTAAATTGAACACAAACTGGAGCATCCTTGGAAATACATTATCTGCCATCCACAATTATAAATCTAATTTAAATTAATTCTTAAAATAAAAAAAATATATAATTTATAATCCCGGGGTAATGTCTGTATAGTCCGAGCAACCATATCGTGATCTTCTCGTTACATGCCTAGAAACCAATGCGAACAGAATTACTTAATATTTATGTTTATGTAACTCTACAGCAGGCCCCTAGAGGTTTCAGTACTGAAACGCTAACAAGAGGATGGTTTTCTTCCAACTCCCAACACAAACACAACCCGGAATATAACGGAACGAGCCTCCTAGGATTGTGCCAAAATACAACTGTCATGACAAACCGGATCTGCACCGAAATGACCTACATCCACAGAACTAAAAGAATGTTGCTTCTGTCAGATTAGCGACCCCAAGACACCACACAGGGACCTTCTGTTAGACTCCAGACAGAGACAACGCAGACACCTCGCTCAAGTTTGGTGGATATTTACATAGCGTTTGTAAACTGGGAATCAACCGATATGGAAGTTAATCTGAGCTACGCAGAACGTTGTTAAAAACTACAAATATATGCGTACATATATAAATTGGGAGAGAATCTGATGTAAAACCCTTTCGGACTCTTGAACGTGTACGGGTCGATACACTGAAAAAACAAAGAAGTAGAAGGAAAATGACAGGAAGTAGACGAAAATGATGAAGGAGGAATAGGAGGATGTCAGAAATATGAAGTATAAGAAAGAAGATAGGACGACAAAGATGATGAAAGAAAAGGAAAAAAGTTAGTGAAGGTGTACACAGCGTAACATTTCTGGAAAATTCGCCAGAGTCTGACTTTTGCGAGGGGCTGCAATGATGTCAGAAGTTTTGTGGGTCTATGACCACTGCGCGGGAGGAGCGCCATTGTGGCTAGTTTATAATATTATCGCGGGGAATTCTTCAACGTTCCTGCGCACCTTAGTAGAAATTTCCCAGGTAACCAAAGAAACTATGGTATCCAAACCGCGGGACAACGATTATTTGGGGATTCCCCAGCAAGTCACTTTCGGGCGCATAAGTGGAGTTTAAAACTCCGTCCTTCACACCAAGAAAGAAAACACGTGTATGGTAAGTTCTCATAAACATATGATGAGTTGATCATTGTTTTGCGTGAAACGTAATATTATAAAGCAATACAACTGTAGATAAAGTTCGTGGTCCTAAACCTGATGTCACGACGTCACTGTGATGGGCAACAAAGGATCTGTCAATAATAACCTTGGGTTTAAAGAGTAATGACCTTGAAATTAAGATCAAACTGATCATCATAAACGTATGATTGTCTTCATGTAAATGATCATTAGAAATGTCCGATTTTATCTAAAAACATAACGTGTCGACAAACTGCAGTAAAACTCCACGATACAGAATTTAATATAAATCCGTTCTACTCTTCTCAGGTTGCTACATGTGTAGTGACACACGGGAAACCGATATGGCGAAGACTCTGAGCGCATTTTCGGAAATTTAGCTGCGAATATGGATAAGAAAGAAAAATATAACAATTTAATGGTCCCTAAATATATTGTTGATTTTTTTTTATTATTTAGTGTTCTGTCTGACGACAGATCCATATGAACAGGAACCTTCCATCGTTTTCTCGGACTGGGACCTGTTCATATACGTTCTTGGCAGATGATCCAGAAGTGGTTTGCCATTGCCTTCTTCTGTGTGTGAATGGAGTAATTGTTGGGAAGCCCCCGGAGGAACCGGGGAAGCCCCCGGAGGAAAGCTCCGTGTTGCCTAGACCACGGCCTTGCCCAACACGAGTTATAAATTCGGGCACCGCCGGGAATCGAACCCGAGACCCCAGGATTACAAGACCAGCGTTCTAACCGCTGGACCACCGTGGCTACAAACACAAAATGAATTCTCCCTTTATGTTTGATCTTAAAAAGTAAACATTACTATTATAAACTGTTACTGCTACAGTGTTTCTGGAAATGCGTAAATTAATTAATTTTCCATTAAGGTTACAAAGGTGCAGGAAGACAGGGAGAGGAAAAAAAAACCCTATCTTTTCCATTCCACTTCAGTGTTATCCGACTATGTGTTTCTAATTCCCTGTACCAATTATGCATAATAATTTCTTGCTTAATAAAGACTACAACAGCTTTCAACACTAGCATCTGAAGTTATTTCCTTTATCACAACGATATTTCTGCCTCCAATTTCATACGTTCCCCCTCCCATCTTCTCTTACGAGTCCTTTTCCACATTTTCCACCCAACGAAATTTTCCTGCACCCCGAACCTGCTATCTCAATACGTTCTTCTTGCAAATCCCACGCGATTTCCCCGGCTGTACCTCCCCCTACACATACACCCCAAGTCACCCCGGACTTACCAAAACCCGACCAGAAATTATGCCGAAGCCTGGGATTAGTTGCCAAGGGTTGCAAAACAGAGCGAGATATTCAGAGAGAACAGAAACTGAGGCGTGTACAACGGCGACTTCAAAAGGTGCGGAGTAATCTTATTGATGCCTCAGGGGTGGACGTGCAGGTTAGGGTAAACTTGAGACAAAGGATATTAAGGTTAACTTAATAAGGCTATTCTTTTAAGGGTACTTTCATCACGATACCTCTCCACCCATTTCGGCGTCAAGTTTGAAACAGTTACTATCAAGAATCAGTTAATATCAGTTGTAGGCCCCAGGGACAATCAGGGTCTTTCAGACCCTACCACTCGACGCATTTTGGAGGAGACATCGAAGGGGTTCCCACTCCTTTGGGCTTCGCCCTCCCCTGCTAAATCCAGTTTCATTGTCTATACACGTTTATATCACAGGATTGTTTTTAAGGTGTGGGACAAATTTAAATTTCATATTTGTGCTCACTGTTTGGTTCTCACATACTTAAAAATATTGTATCAACTTCAGAGGTTATTATTGACTGCTTGATGAGAGGGTAAAATTATACAGATATTTTGGAAAATAACTGAGAAAACCGTCGTGGCCTAATTTAATCCACCATCTAAAGTAAAGGGTCGTACAGGGCCACCGTTGAAGACCCTTGTCAGGATAGCTGCAGGATAAGATTCAAATCTCGATCATCCCCGAAGACTAACAGGAATAGACTACTAGCCATTTGTCTATGACTATCGATGTCCACAGAAACCACTCGCATGTCAGTGCTAAACGAATGTGTGAGATTTACAACGATAACACATTAACTGTTTTAGGCTTTCTGTATTAATCCTAAGTACCTTTCTAGAGCTATTCGAAACGAGGTCAATCAACTGGTGTGTTTGTTCATTTGCCAGACACACAGACATTACACACAAGTAATGGTAGGACTGAGACAGAGGAAGGTGCTGTGTTGCATTTAGTCTCTGAGACCCCAGTTTTACCCACAAATTCAGTAAAGTTTGCTAAGCTGTGCAAATGAGATCTTACGAGGAACTTCATAAGGAGCAAAGACAAACCAGTCGCAGGGGCATTCACACACAACGAAATCGTGAGAACTGCGAAATAAATCACGGATATTCAAAATTGCATGAATAATACAAAGAGGCTACAGACCGAACTGCAAATTATATGTCGTATATTTTTAAATGATCAGGTAGTTCGACTGGGTGATGGGAATGTGTTAGGTTAGGTTAAGTTAGGTTAGATCAGGTTAGTTCCCTGCCCCGGGGTATTGGTGTGCCGCGATGTGGTGTCACAGGAGCGCACACCAGTGTGAGTGTCCTTGAGGATCCGGTGTGGTATAGAGCAGTGGTATTCAACCTTTTTTGTTCACGAACCCCCAGATGTAATTTATCTTCAATTTTGTACCCCCAAAGTTGTTGGTGTATAATTCAAGTTATACATAGTATATAATATATATCTAAAATAAATAAATTACATTACTGATTAATCAGTGTTTATCATAAAATAATATTTTTTTTTTAAATTTCACGTACCCCCTAAAATGTCTTCGCGTACCCCAGGTTGAATACCACTGGTGTAGAGGATCCACCACTGGAAGAAAATCCGTAGTGGGATGCCCCAATGGTTGGGGCAGAATCCCGTTTGTGGGGCGTGGCCCTCAACAACGACGGCATTTTCTTGTGGGACGGAACCTAACGGTCGTGGCTGAGCCCTGAAAGAGGGGAATACGTCTAATGGGACGGAATCTTCGGTTGGGATGGATCCCCTCTGTTTGTTACGTTCTCATATTAGGTTAAGTTGGGTTAGATTGTGGTATCTTAGCTTGTTAGACTACTTAACAGGACTTACAGTCCACTACGTACATATTACACGCAGAGATATGCTTCAGAACAAAGTCAATTTCAGCTGAAAGTAAACCCGTGTTGATATCATGTACAAGGATCATCACATATATCAATCGGCCATTCCCACACTCCATTTGCTTGATTGCATCGGCCTCATTGCATCCGGCTCTTAACATTTAATTGGACTGTTATTTGTTGCTGTGGGCTGAATTAGTTTGCACATTACAGCAGAACTAGGTCCGTTCTTATCGCCACTTGGACCAGGGGTGACAAAAATATAGCAGATTACTAATAGCAACTTGTATGATAGCTGGTTGCATCAGTCGGTAACCAAGCCATGCTCCACCTTTCAACATTAACTTGATAAGACAGTCCAATGGTCCATTTTCAACCCCCACATTCAAAACGAGTGAATATGGAATGAGTGGATTAAGAAAAATCCTGTCCCAGTGCCACCTTTTCCACTACAAATCCCACACGCGACTGAGAACAACTCGGGCTTGTACGGTGATAAGCCGGCACCTAAACGCCTGAGCTATGGCACAGTCAGAAGACCATTTGAGAAATAATATCTTATCTTATTAAATAGAAGTAAATGCCCAACACGTTTGTGCTTAAATAACGTTGTAATGGTAAAGCTGTTAGGGTATTCTCGGTCTTACGGTTTGCATTACTGATCATAAAATCGTATGTATTACGTCTAGCCAACAATAGTAATACCAGATTATCTGCTTAGAAGGCAGAAACGTCTACAAGAGTAAAACTAATGATAACTTTTGGGTTTGCTTATTTTACAAAAGAGAAAGTTTCTCTTTCTATTCAAATAAAAGCTTTGATCCTTACAATTAACTGAACAAGGAAGTCAAATTGTACTGCCTGACATTTCTCAAAGGAACTGTATATAACTTTCTCTCAATTCCTTTTCAGCGTCTCACTTTAAAATTCCGGTCTCTTTGCACCTCCAAGCCGACTGTAGAAAAATATGAAGACAGTAAAGGACCGTGGAAACAGAACCAAATGCCACGCGGTCGGTTCAGAATTGAATACAAATCAATAGTATTTTTTTTTTAAATGACAAACCTTTTAAGAATTAAAAACCGAATATAATCGCAGTTAAATTTCTTCATGATAATTCACTTAGAAAGACATTAAAATTTGTCGGTATTTGACGTGTATAAACATTAATGCTACAGCCCAGGATCAATAAATCGAGTTGCTTATTTTTTAAAATTAGTTTTTAAACGTATAATATTCTGACAAAGCTTAAATCTTGGTGAAAAATGCAGATTTTGACATCTCAAAGAAAAAATTCGCTGGCTACGGAATATCTAAAATCGGAAAATTAAAAATGAAATAAAACTGGTGGTGTTCTGAGACCTGGTCAGCTGCTTGCACACTTCCTTACGACAATACGTCCTCAAGTTTGCCAATACGACCGGAAACTATACAGTCACCAGACACAAATCATTGATTCTTGAAGGTATTACTGACAATTTCTAAACTGCATAGTTCATAGAATTTCTAATAGTAAATAGGGTCACTGAAAATAACGAATTAGAACTGACGCAGATAAAGGCAATTCTGACCTATTTTAATGTATTAATCAGAATGTTCGTGTAGGGAATCGGGAATACCACGATAAACCTCAGTCAATATAGGCGTCCCCCAAAGCAAGATTACGAAGAAAGAAAGGAAAACAAAAAAGAAAAGAAACAAAGGAAAGGACAGATGAAGATCTGAAGTGTAAGAAAGGAAAGAGGTATACTGCCTTTCTCACAAGGTTATAATCTGCTTCCTTTAGCACGTAATATTTCCGAGAAAAACTCAAATAATGTCGTTAGGCGTTGGTCACCCCTAAGCCACTTAACAGTTTGGCAACCGCCGGTAAGAGGGGAAGAAGGGACTTTAATGGTACCCGAAACTCGGAATAGAGAATTTATACGGCTAATCTGCTGTTCGCCACCGACATTAAACTTCTAATGAAGCTTGGAATATGCCAGAAATTGGTAACTCTGCATGCGTACAATTGTTGACCTGCGGTTGCAAAAACCTTTTCTGTTGCAGGTGGATCTACGTATGTTGCCACCTTCCTCTCGTCGAGGTAACTTCAAGTATCGCCAAAAATACACAGCCCGCTAACAGCGTGCTATCAAAGTGAATAAATAACTCCAAACAGCAAATAATAATATTTCTGATCCCATAACTTAAAAAAAGACACTAAATAACCAACTGATACTTGTTTGTCATTCGATCGTCAATTTGAGTTGCCCCATTTTCTCACATTTCGGTAGTGTAATTCCTATTTTCCACAAACAGCTTGAAATCAGTGAATCTTATTTTTCGTATATGTTGGACCTAATTCTCTGCCATCCTATTACCAAAGTCTAGCTTTTCTATGTGGCCTTTCTCCTAAATCTTACTTTATCAAAATGCAGTATTTATAATTCGTTCGCGTTCAATATACCCCATTAAGGTTCAATGTTACAGACTCCTGATGATTACAACGTGCCAAAATATTTTGTAGGTCTATGTAAGATTTTTAACATTCAAGTTGTAAATGTGAAGACTTATTCTAATTAGTCCCAACGCCCAAAACTTAGGCTCAATAACAGTCTTTAATCTGCAACTACTTATTCAATAATGTTTCTCCTACGACATCCGCAACCTGCATCTAAAACCTGAGACTGAAACTATTAATGAAATTTACGAGAATTGAAGTCTTCATGGTGGCTATAATTCATATGACTGAATGGTTGAAGAGACGAAGATATTGAGGTAGCTTCAGAAAAGTATCCTAATCATCAACAAGTTTGTTAAAAACTTCAAGTACAAATCTACTTCTCATTCACGTCACAGAAAATTTTATGAAATGAAATATAATAGAATTTGCTACGCAATTTTCAATTCAAGTGCCACTTCAATCACAAGTCGCAGTCATAGAGCACAAATTATCTCAAAAAACTTTACAGTCGCTCATCCAGTCAAGAAATCTACTGAGGCGCGGAACCCATAAGTTCACTTCGAAATTTACAACAGCCCACACGGTCTAGTGGCTGTTAAATAATACTATAAAAACAGTATTTGGCTCGCGGACTACGTTTTGTGTTTTTGAATTGCAGAAATTCATTATGTTATGTTCGTGTGGAGGCTTCTAGCAACCATTGCAACAAGCCTGGCTTCTCTTTGTAACTGATGCACGCAGTAACGCTCAGCAGATATCGCTTTTGTAGGGCCCCACGCCATTAAAACTGTAACTAAGTACTACCATTACGTAAATCGTGAAACGGAATAGCTCCACGGCCAAAACCGCTGACGATGGCATAAGGTGTAGCTTTCAAACTCGAAACTTCCCCCACTCTTGTAAACCGGTCGGCGCCATGAAGACTGGCGACATTTTGTTATCACAAGGCAGTAAAGTTGGTAACACTGTCCTACTGGTTGGAACTGCGTAGAAATCCACTGCGCTGCAAAGGCTACGATTTGTCCATCATTACGTTGTGGACAGTAATTTACGCATTATAGAATTTGAAGCCCACTTCACTGACACTCTTATTTCCGACTAACTGTTCGGTCTATGCCCGTTAGGCAAGGTAATTCAGAAAAGTTTGAGGTTAGAAGTAGTTCTTTGAGACATTACACTCAACCAAAACATAACTGTGAACAGTTATAACATCCGAAAGATAACGAAAGCAACTCAATGTAACGCGCACGAAACGCAGAGCCGTCTATAAACAAGTAAAATCACATGACGAGAAAAAGAAAAATACTACTTCTTTTTTCCGCATAATATTATAGCATAACTAGGCGAGCTTTCGGCTCCGTCCTTCTAGACCTGTTGTCACGAGGAACGTCAATGGCCATCTTCCAATACAGTGATGATGGACCGATAACTCCTGCTCTGCACTTCAAGTACTGATATGTAACAAGCAGATAAAATTCTTCATGGATATTTGCCGTAACAGAGATTCTAACTTGGACTCTTTTCGGGATCGGTGCTAAACCGTTCAGAACATACAACGATTAGTGTATTTGACGTGTTCATTTAAACACTAACAAGTGATTTGTCCCTTGGGTGAATCGAACTCTTTATAACATACTCAGATAACGAATTCTAAGGTTGGTTGAATCATATTTATTCTTGATTTTAAAGTTTTCTTTTTGAGGGGCGTGGTCGGAGGATTTTTTGATATGTTACGTCATTTGGTCAAGAAATTTGCCACTTTTCATGGAATGCGAAGGTTCATTACCATGTTCACAAAATCCTGTCAATGAACTCTATCCTCAGTCGTTGAATCCGGTCTACAACGGAACACCTTTCTTTTCCGCTAAGATTCAAACGTTCTTCCCATCATTTCATTGTGTGTCGAACGTTAGGTTTACAGTCCGTCGACACAATAATTTTATTTTAGTTTCAATGTTTATTAAGAATCCACTGCATGTTTCGAGTTTAATCGGCCATCATCAGATGATTCTCTATGAGTCAATCTATCAGTTTCGAAGACTTGCAGAGAACCACCTGAAGATGGCCAATTAAGCTGGAAAGGTGTGGTGTATTTTTAATTAAAACTGAAACTATAATAAAAATTATTGAGAAGATGGACTGTCAAACTTACCTCTGAGACCGGTGAAGTGCTCGGTCTGATCCGAAAACCTAACAGAAACCTAAAATTTGATAACGTTCTGGCTATTCCGACCTATCGAATACCTCACGAACTGAATATTTAAGGTTTGAAGAGGAAATCCTTCTACAGTTTCAACTGCTCCCACCCCAAAAACCCTACGTGGACTTTAGAAAACACTGAAGAAATGACAATTTTAACAGCTGTAACCTCGATGTTGTTATTCGGTAGTCCTATTCGATCCGATACGGCACGCTCACAGTGGCTTGCAAGATTCTCTGCATGTCACTGTAAATGCTACCAACCTCATGTTGCTAAGTCTCCCTCCAGTACGTAATCTCAGACGTGATCGCCTATGTCTTCAGGTACAGCTAGCTGGCGAGACACCATAGTAGCTTTCAGAAACATCTGCGACACTTCCACCCTACCTCAACTCACACAACACCCTCTGCTGTCGCAGTATAAATAACTGCACCATCCTGGGCTATTTTTGATTCGGATGGTGAAATGAAAAGTGGTCTATGTCAAACGACTTGTCTTGTTCTACACCAGAAAAGAAGGTAATACGCTGATTAAAGAATAACGAGAAGTAAGGTTATAATTGGGACAGTTCAGTGTTACTTCTCGTGAGGAAAACTGCCAAGAACGGAAAATTGGAGGAATTCAGTGTAGTAAGGAAGAATTGATATTCTAGTGCAATTTGTAATGTCGTAAAATTTAGTGATCACCCTCAATTTATCCCGTGGCTTAATTAAAGCCTGATTATGCCACGTAATGGAAATGTATGCGACAACAGAAAATTTATAAGAACACAGCATACGCGTAGAATTCTCACGCTGTCTTGGGAAATTATACGCACGCTGAAAAGCCACTCTGCGCACTTAAGTAAAGTACATATTCCACTCTATCATAGACGATCTTTTATTAAATTCAAATTACATGATAGGTCGACGCTATATGGTCTGAGCTACTAAAAGGGTTGTTAAATAAACTATAAACAATAATAATAACAACAACGTAACAGGAACATTAAAAGTGTTATAGCTCAGACGGCTAGACGCGGATACCCGGATTCAGCACCGAGTGACCATTGAGATTCGTGTTGGAAGAAGTAGAGGTCAAACACAGGTTTTATCCGAGTCCCTGCTAATCATTATTCTACCATTGCTCCACACTCATTTATCACAACTCCATGGTGGTGTGATTGCCCTGACGAAGCAGCACTTTACAGTAACTTCGGTCCTAAGTTCGGGGCTATTCTCGGAGTGAAGGGATTTTTGTTTCAGAAACAGTAACATAAAACTGGTAGCACACTGGGCTAACATTAGACTCGGAAGTTTACTTAAAAGGGAAATGCTGGACTAAGCAGATTTTGCACTGGATAATGTTACTGAATATTAAAACTTACAGAGATGTATCTATTCCCTTACAGGCGTTAGATAATTCGAACCACTGCACTCCGTGCTTGCTCACATGGAGTACCATACGCTTATGTACCTTTCCCTCTCTCATCATATACGTAGAAGTACCTCACTTCACGAGCACAGAATTACCCAGAATTTCCGCTACCAATGCAATAACAGAAGTATTTTTCTCTTATATTATCCAATTAATAATTAATATTAAAATACTGTTTTTCTCAGAATAAATGGTAAAACACGAAACAAATATATAATTGTATAAGGCCATGGCCAAATGTCACAGAAAATTCTATAACAAATTGTACAAAACTTAAAAATTCAGTCTGCTTCATATACATCAAATTGAAATAGCGCGTACCAAAGTGCACTGATTTTTGTTTTCAACCGTTAAGTGGACCAAAGTTAAGAATTCACTATTTATAACATGTCTGAAACAACTACGCAGAATTCCTCGCCTTTAAAATCAGCAGCAATAAAACATATTTTATTGTATTTATTCACTCCTAATCGTAGAATATTTTCCTACGTTATGAAGCATTACAGAGGGTATCGTACTTTAATGAAGTCGACGCATCTTACAAAGAAATACGTCAGCGTGGGACTGGACTCATTGGCGTGATTTCATGAACTTCACGTTCCATACAAGACTGGGAATATTTTGACTGATTAATTGTAATTAATCAGTCAAAATATTTAAAAGCTAATAATTATTAGCTTTTAAATGACTCTGCTGTGTGTAGTAGACAGTTATTACCTACTAATTTACTTCGGAAATTATTATGGGATGACAATTTTTGAGCTGCTGACTAACAATAAATATAAGCGTTTCAAGAATAATTTTGTTCTTTTTGTAGATATATATTGGTTATCAGTTAATAATAATAAAAACATATTAAAAATAAATTCTATTTCGGAAATAGCTGCTGCACTGTGTACCTCAGGGGCAAGGTTTGTCTAAGGCAAATGCCCTATAAAGTGGTGAATAGATGGAATAATAATACCTGCTCCAATAACGGATTCTAATAAGTTCTGAATCTGGTACCCTGTTATTTTGGATCTGCTGAACGTCGCGGTCTAGTGATTATATTTCTGATTTCCCGGTATCGAGTCTCGGATCTAAGGCTGGCTATCTTAACCCATAGCAATCTTCGTCGTTTCTCTGTTTCTCCAAGAACATTATAGAATGTAGTTGTACAGCGTTTTTAAATCAACTAAACAACAAATACGCCTGGTTGGAGATTCCCCTGGCAGCAAAGGTGATAAATCACATTTTCGCCACTAAATGAATGATATTACAAAATTACTGTCTCTTGAAGAAACGCCGAGACTTAGGTCCTTGTTTCAGGATGGTCACAGGGCCATACGAACCACGTGCTTTCCTGTGATACAAGGCGAACGCAACATCTTAGCGATATTGTTGCGACTCCAGCAGGGGAGAGGACGCCCTACCATAACTTTATTCCCATTGTATATGGATGAAGCTTGGTCCTATGTTCTTAGTAAGAAAATCCGTTACTAACTTGAAGGGGGTTGGAAGCGTTAAGTGGATAAGAAAGAACCTGCAGAGTACGGTTGATTGTCAAAACTTTTCAAATAGGGGAAGGGTAATGATTTTGTGACGTCGCTCTATGTCCTTTCATTACAAAAGATATGTCTTAGTTGTTTCCCTGCTGCAATTAAATCACCAGGCGTAATACCCAGTATCACAAGCTACAGGATTAGACTGGCATCGCATATTTCCCCTTTGCGTTTCACAAACTCAACAAGGGGTAAGAAAATCTCTTGTTTTGATGGAAGCCAATGGTCCATCACTGTCTACAGAAGCTGACAACTTTTTCTGACAAGCTTAATTCCGTTCAAATCTGCATACATCATCATTTTCAATTCTCCTCCTCTGGTCCTCTAGATCATTGGTATTCAACCTGGGATACGCGTACCCCCGGGGGTACGCGAAGACATCTTAGGGGGTACGTAAAATTTAAAATTTGTATATTATTTTATGATTAATCAGTAATGTAATTAATTTAATTTATTTTATATGTGGATTATATACTATGTATGACTTGAATTATACAGCAACATCTTTGGGGGTACAAAGTTGAAGAGAAATTATATCTGGGGGTACGCGAATAAAAAAGGTTGAATACCACTGAGCTAGATCCTTCGAGTGGTTTCATGACTACAGCTTTTTAGTGCATTTATAATTTGACCCATTTGTGATATTAATTCTTCAAATCTTACTGCTCAAGATAATTAAGAATACTACCTTAAAATAGGCCGCGACAGTCCCCTTTCACATTAATTCACAACTTTCAAACTCATTCGACGTTATATAATCTCCTCAGTTAAAATTACGTCGATACAGAACTTATGAAAGTTATGCTTTCCGCCAGTGTCATGGTGATATTTATGTAGACCTGTGTAACTCAAAGTTATTAATAATATGTTTAGAAGAGTAGACTTATATAAAATTCCTCATATATCTTTTCTGGAAAAAAATACGTTTCAATATAAAGACATAAGAATCACTATTAATCTAGGTAGACAATGCGTAGCATTTTGATTGCAGAGAAATGAAAAAAAAAAGGCTGGGTTGAAGGACGTCTCTACCCCCTTCTGATTTTAATAAAAATCTGTTGGAACATTTTGGCATCCGTTCGTGGTAAACGCAGTCGTCATTGCTTTTATGAGATGGAATGAGAATTTCTGAAGTGACAGTCTGCGAAAGAAGGAAAGATAGGAAAGAATAAATCACAAGAATCCATGCAGACAAGGAGGGCAGATGTAAACTTTACAAGACAGACAAAAGGACGAGCAGTCTTTACTAACATTTCTTGAAGCAACAAAAGAAGGGAGAGAAATAAAAGAAAGGTGACATCTTTTAACTCCCTTATCTCTCCACAGCACGAGTGTGGCAGCACCAACAATTGAAGGCAAAACAATGAACTAGGGAAGGCTGTATCGCGAAATACGAGATCTTTCTCGGGAAGCGCGAGTCAAGAACAGAAAAGCATCGTTGAACCCTGGAGCTTATGGTTCGTTTCGGGTGGTAAGTAATTAATACAACATGGCAAGGACGTTTAGCCTGTTTCAATACACAATTAATTGAGAAACAGTGAATTATTTAGGTAATTAGTTACGCTGCTTCGCAAAGCCTTTACATGTACTAGAGAAACATATTATACGACAACGCTAACATCACTGAGCCGAATGGAACTCGAATCTGTAACCCGTATTTGGGTGTTGCAAATTTGTAGAACAATTGATATAAGCTACTTTTGAATTCATTGATGTAATTACATTAGTAGGGCAGAAATTCTAGAAAATATAAGCGTATGGATACAAATTACAATACAGTGTAAAACGTCGTATATGCGCCAGTTAAACAGACCCAGAAGGAAAATCCTTCGAAAATTTTATGAATTGTATAAGTCGGAGATCATGTTAGTACCTAAAAACATCTGTGAGATACAGATCTCGTACTTGGACAGTGTTGAAGAAATAGTTAATATTTTATGACTTCAAAAGACAATTTGCATATGTTTATCATCAATTAATAATTTACAACGTGAGCGCGAGATATATCTTTCAGAAATAATGCTCGTTTTGATCTGCATTTATTGGGACACTACGGGAGAGTGAAATAAACACTCTTGTCTCTCGAAGTTAAACGATATTTTTCGCGTTTTAATTACACAAATTATATATTACCTTTAAAAATCCTAATAAAAGAGGCGTGGAAGCGATTGAGGACACACACAAACACACACATACATATATATATTATATATATAAAATGCTTTTTTAAAATTCTTAATCTATCTGCAAATTAAAATGTTTATTATTATTATTATATTAATTTATAAATAATCATGTTATTTTTTGCTTTGTTTTAATTGTTAATCTGTCTGTTTCCTAGGAACTTTATTATTATTATATGATTATTGTATATACTTCGTTTTGTTGTGCTGTAATTGTAATTGGCCGTCTGGCTGTTGATACAGCAATCTAATAAAAAGAATTGAATTTAGGTTTCTTATAGTCAATTGATTTTCTGTATCTTTTTACTAAAGGAAAAGGCCCGTTGAAATACCCGGGGAATAATTTCTGTCGTAATTTTATCTCTTATCCTCTTTTTATAATAATGAGATAAAAATCACCTCTGTTACAACCAATAATATTCGGTCAGGCACATATCCTGTATTTCGAGCATTGTCTTTATCGATAAAATTGCCACGATACACGCGTTTATATTTTATTGTGCGTTTTTAGGAAAGCTAGTACTGTGTAAATCGGGATGGACTAAAACAGGAGTAGCCACAGCTGGAACTGAGCACTCAAAGTATTCTTGTTGTTGTGGTTTGGTCCAGCCACAATCTTTGACCTCCATCTGCCACAGAGGCGGAGTTTCCACTTTGTTATGATAGTAAAGATGAGGGTTACGGTGATGATGACCGGCATAGGATACCTGTAGGTTAGCGACTTAACGGATCGTTTAAATTCATCGTATCCTAAAGGTATCAAAGCAATTCTCCATCTCTCTTCTCGGTTTCTATTATTTACTTTTAATTTTCTTCTCCCAACACTACCTTATTCTTCTCCTTATATGTCTTCCTTCAATATGTTCTTCATCTGTTCGTTTCTTTTAAGTGTCTTTCTTACTTTGTTTCAGTACGCCATATCTTCGTTTTGAATTAAGGGCGAAAGATTTAATCGACGAAACATAACCTTAAAAAAATGTTAACAAAAAGGCTGTATAAAATATGGAAACAACACACTGCATGTTGTTCACAGAATGTATTTGTGGAGTTCATTCGGTTGTAAAAAGGAAGGTATAACCAAACTTGTATTTACCAGTACGATTTAGATACGTTTTGTTTTAAAGTATAAAATCACAATATTATCTTAGCCACATTTGCTGTAATAAACCAAAGTTCATAATCGTCACAGATTATGTAACTTGTGTAGACAGACGTACCAAAGAACCGAGTTCACTGCACTCTAAACATAAAGTATAAAACCATGATATAGAATCTAGACGACTGAAATGTATTATAATCGAGCAATTATAATGTGTAACCTTGGCAACTATGACAGTTCAAGATTATAAGCACAGGGAAAGCACAAAATATCTTTACGCTTTAAAAAAGATACTGAAAACAAATGCGGTTTACTTAGAATTTTACACGCACACAAGTCGATAGAAATACTCTCAAAGTTTTGTACACACCTCACAGAGAGTCGGTATGTGCTCGGCGAGTCACACGCCATATGACGAGACGATAATACAACTCGTTCCAAATTTTGTGCAGAATGGTGAAAGCTAAGGCATTTGTGATTCGCTGTCTCAACTCTGGGAAAGACTACGGAGTAAATGGTGGTTATACCTGAAATTTTGCGCGATATGTCCACTCCACAGCTCAGCTGTTACGGACTCTTTATTCGCTAACAGCAGAACACACCAACTCATCTGTTTTCGGGTAGCCATTTTCAAAACTGGCGGCATCTAGCAGATGCGCGCAACAACAGCAATGCCCCGGACATTTGAAACAAAACTCTGAGAGAATTTACGTCGACTTGTGTGGCTTTAAAGTTCTAAATACGCCAAATTTATTATCTCTATCATTATAAAAGTGTAACTTCTTTGTGTTCATTCTATATATTACAATGATATAGCATGAAAACAATTTCAGTCCAACTCTAAATGTTTTGTATAAATTTCCAGAATTTCCTAACTACCGTAACGAGAAGATTTTGTTTTTGTTGGTACAGCGCTGTAATTTATAGCGAAATAGTGATTTTAAACACTTGTCCTCTTACACGCTTTACAAAAGCAGCATTATACGTTCTTTGTTAATAAACACTTAACTTCATCGCGAAAACTATGAATTTCAGTGTGGAGTGCTCTGAAAGCCTATAAACAAGTTAACTATGAATCACTTTCGCTACTAACTTACGCGTATATAAGGAACGTAACAAAATTACAACGCAGAGGTACAGCTGACTATTTACCTAATATAACGCCCAGAATTAGTATGAATGAAGCTAAATCTCCATTCCCCTTAGGTTTTAATGCGTGATAATTTGGTACCAGCGGCAACTTTTCTTTCATCTCGAAATAAATGTGATTTTGCGTGTTCTGACATCGTACGTTCCCTCCATCTAACCAGGCTCAAGATGGTTCTCATCAGCTTGAAGAGAACCGTGACGTCACCTTCTTTGTAGCATGTAAGTGTCAGCTAACCCATAAACCCCTCAGTTACAGGACCTTTAGGGGTTGCAGAGAGTTTTCATCTATGTGAAGTCCTCCCCTTCCATTCTCTTAAGGAATGAGTCGGAGTATCACCAATTCCCAGACATAGAATATCTTAGGGAAGGCAGACGTACAGACGCTGCATTCTCATAGCCCCGGGGCCGTTGTTCTTGCATGCTGCTGTTATTCCCACGTGAATTTCACACACTGTTCAACTCCTTCCATGCATGTTTTCGACCATCTTGCAAGTTTCAGACTTGGTCCTTCGTTGCAGCCTCATATCCTAGTGACAAGCTCTTGTTTCTCTTTGAAATGACATCTGTCTTGCAGAGGTGTTTACCTCCGTATCTCACGGTCTGTGTGAACTTTATCACTGAATATATAGGTATGTTCTGGTGTAGCTTCTCCCTTTTAGCTCCTGTACGGTATGTAACACTGTATGTCTTCGTTGTTTTGGAAGGTGAGAGTTAGATCATCTATTCAAGTCTCTGTTTGACTTAACTGTGTTTTGTTTCTGTGGGATTAGGACAGAAGTAGCTGGCTACAGCGTAAGACGTCGTCATGATGTAATATTTATTCGTGGTTTCAGTTATATAGGGCCATTCGTTATGTAAAGTGTTCAAAATGCCTGAGGTGTGTTTTAAAACAAAACAATTTATAAGAAAAGTGTTCTTATTTACTTATTTATTTAAATCATTCCTAAGTATTGCTCTCTGAATTTTACAATTGGTTCTACTACGTTGTATTTTTGGTTCCTGCAGGAGAAGAAGTACAAGTTTTGCTCCTTATGTTTCTTTGTCATCAGTCTTCCGACTGGTTTGATGCGGTCCTCCATTTTCGTCTATCTTGAGCCAATCTTCATTTCCACATATTTTTTGTAGCCCACATCCTCAAAAATCTACGTCACATATTCAAATCTTTGTCTCCCCCTACAATTCTTCCCTTCAACTGTTCCTTCCATTACCAAATTAACCAATCCTGGGCCATTTTAATAAACATTTTCTTGGATATTATCCATCGTCTAGTAAATAAAATATAAAACGACGTTTTGGAGATGGGGATTAGCTCTATCTAGTGGGCCCAACTGAGTAGGAACCTGAAGACGGAAATAGAGCCCCATCTCCAAAACGTCGTTTTATATTTTATTTACTAGACGATAAGATAGTGTAATTGCGTCATATTGTGAATAGTCTAACAATTATTTATTTTCATCCGTCTTATCACAATATTTAAAATTTCTTATAATTAAGATAATAAAATATTATTGATGTTCCATATCGATTGATCGATTTACACTTTGGAACATCCTTTACACAACATGTTTCAGTTTTTATAAAACCATCTTCAGGTGTATAAGATTTTCGAACTTAAAACTCAAATATTATTCCATTTGGTGATGTTTTATGCCATTTGTTTTTCGAATTTGGGCGAGGTGTTGTCTTTTCTTAAATTTAATCAGATGTACATATCGGTCTGTAAGTAGAAGATTGAAAGAAACACTAAAGAATTCGAAAGAATTTATAATTTATATAGGTAAGGAAACCAAATTCATAACAAAACTATTTAAAGAAAACAAAATAAAAATCGCTTTCAAAACAAAAAACACAATAAAAAACCTCCTCAAACAAAAACCACCAATAAACATAAACAATCAATATAACTTACCGGGTATATACAAATTAAAATGTAAAGACTGTCCATTAACATATATAGGACAAACTGGCCGCACTTTCACACATAGATACAAAGAACATATTGCAGCCATAAGACACAATAAAGACAGTTCTGCATACGCAAAACATATTCTAAATACAGGACATGCATATAATACAATAAACGAAACAATGGACATATTAAAAATAGTACAAAACAAAAAACATAGGAATACAATAGAAAAATATTACATACAACAAACATATAAACAAAACATTTGTCTAAATGACAATAACATATTCCTTAATAACCCCATCTTCAATGCACTACAGATCATTAACCCCAACCCCGACAGCCACCTTTCACTTACTCCTTCCACAAGCAACCACAGTCAGTATTGATCCACACCTATACGATGACAGTCGTACTTCTGGACATATCGGAACATACAATCAATCCTACATCTAAGGTATGTTTTATTTGTTTTTATTTATATCTTACTGCTACTTTTATCTATAATTTATATATTTTGCATTTTATTCTCTAAATTCTTTTATAAATTCTTTCGAATTCTTTAGTGTTTCTTTCAATCTTCTACTTACAGACCGATATGTACATCTGATTAAATTTAAGAAAAGACAACACCTCGCCCAAATTCGAAAAACAAATGGCATAAAACGTCACCAAATGGAATAATATTTGAGTTTTAAGTTCGAAAATCTTATACACCTGAAGATGGTTTTATAAAAACTGAAACATGTTGTGTAAAGGATGTTCCAAAGTGTAAATCGATCAATCGATATGGAACATCAATAATATTTTATTATCTTAATTATAAGAAATTTTAAATATTGTGATAAGACGGATGAAAATAAATAATTGTTACTAGACGATGGATAATATCCAAGAAAATTTTTATTCAAATGACTTATCACTATCGTCAAGAACTTTTAGATTTGATAACCAATCTTGGGTGCCTCAGAATGTGTCCCACCATCCCATCTCTTCTTCTAGTAAGATTTTTAATAGACTTCTTCCTTCGCCTATCCTGTCTAAGACCAGAACTGTTTGTTTATTTAAATAAACAGTCTTCTGTACATTAGTTTCTAAATCAACATCCCTAAACAACCTCTTCGCCATTTCCATATACAGTGGATGCGTCTAGTATTAAGAACAGAATTTTTCGTCACTTGTGCTGTATCTGTAATTGACCTTCAGGCTGTTGATACAGCACACTCATAATAAAGAATTAAATTTCAAACATATATGGACGTGGTACGTCTACCCCTGCAGCACATCGAACCCTAAACGTTCAGACAATACATTATTTAATTTTTGTATTATTCACTTTATTTTCACAAGAGTGTTATTACCTGTACGTGTCCCTGATTGTATAACGACTCTTCAAATACAGCTTTCCTTAAAATACGGCATTTTCTACAAATTCCATTCCATTAGCAGTTGTCATCGTTTAAGAACTTTCGTATTTCAAAATTCTGTTCCTAGTGGTACGACCTCCCTGCATTTCATATGCTGTTACGTTCATTAGCTTCATTCACTACACTAAAATTATTCTCGAATTTTAATGTTCAAGTTGTCTATTTTATCCGAATGGCTGCCATTGTACTGACATGCATTTTTTTTTCTGTTAACAGTCTGGATCGAACCCCGAAAACCTTTGCATCTCATCTTGTATGCTAATTTTGGCCTATTCCTAGCGTCATCTCACTGCAGTGGTGTTCTCCTGTCCCTGCTTGTTCGCTGAAACTAACTTGATAGTTTCGTACATCAGAAAGACGAAACAAGGGAATAATGTACGAGTCTATGCACTCTGTCAGAAGTTTACCGACATTCAAGAGGTATATACTGCCTCAATAATTACGGCGACGTGATGATGGCGACAGAAAACACCTTTGAAACATCCGCAAACTTACGCAAAGCCACAAGGCGCCACATTCCAAAAGACAATAATTTATTTCCCCGCCGACAGAACATAAAATATCAGCCAGTAAATCGTGATTCACGGCAATAATATTGCGTTTTGATCAGCGTAAATGGATAATACGGTCAGTTCAATCACATCGTACATGCAATATAAAAATCATTCCTTCTTCCATTCAACAAAAATTACATTTACAAAAGTTGGTATATTCTTCTAAGATATATCATGGCTCAGAATATGAGGACGCTGGCTTATTGCTCCCTCTTCGCGAGTCATCACGGTCACAATATATATATTAATGATAATAGGAATTTAAGAATTACGAAAGTAGGGCGGTCTCTTGAGACTTGGTGTTCCTACGAAGTCTCGCGAAAATCCAAAAATTGGTTTAAAAGCTAATAGCTCGTCCACAAACAGGACACGGCAACAGATGCCTGTGTTTCCTTGTTTTATAACGAAGAGGTTGAAGAAAGGACGAGATAAGACAGCAACCAAAATGATATTCCTACACAGATTACAAATTTTAAGTAGAATGTCTTTCTTACCTTTCTATGATGGGTTAGGTGTCAAAATTATCCGAAATATGGAATTGTATCACCACGTGTAGTTCGTTACAGAACACCAGTCAACAAACGCGAAACTGAAACATGAGAATAGGTTCACTGTAACATTCTATATTAGATTTTAAATGCTCACGGCGATGAATAAGCGGACTGTGGTCTACCGGAGTGTGCCGTGAAGATAGAGGCGTTATGTTCCGCCGAAACACTGTTAAACACCTACAAGATTACGGGACATGATAAACCAGAATACCACAATTCAGATTTATGTTACGTCATTGAAATTTTCACACCTATTCCGATATGTACCTCAAACTTATTTTGCTTTTATACATTAATGTTGTGCTGTGTTCCTTTAGTTATTCGTTTTAACTAATTTGAGAGTGCATAAACTTTATAAACTTCGGACTTTCTATTCATAAAACAAATAAATAAATTCTGACATGGATATTAGGCAGCTACACGTAGTTATTTCTGATAGACTTAAATTTAGTCATGTGATGAACACAGCGTTTTTTATGAACAGGTAAATTAAATGAAAACTGAATTTTTAAGTTTATTAAAAATGCTAAAGTATTACAGAAACCAAACTCCACGTAAAAACGATAATAATCATCATCATCATCTATCAGTCAAGGAGACAGGTTGATTGTTTTGGTCTCAATAAAATGTTTATTTACTCTCCTGCGGGCAATATACTTTATACTCTGACAAAGACAATGCTATTAAGTTCATTTCACGTCATTATATCTCTGTAGATCCAGATTCTCAGTTTTAAGCAATCATGTCTGTGACAACAAACATCATGTAGCCGAAGTCCTTCTTGAGGTTAATAGTTATTCAGCTGGTCAAGACATTTTCCACCCACTATAAAAACCGAAGGCCCGTAACTAGCTCACCACCACACTTTATCTTCAGACAGTTCAATCCAATGACAACCTATTCCTTCAACATCGACTTCAAAATTATTCCGGTGTATGAGCTTAAGTCACTCAAGCGGTTCACACTTTTCACATTTCCGACTACAATTCTGTACGCATTCATTTTTTTGGTACTTTTCTCCACGCTCCAAGCTCTTATTATCACATTTGATTATAACACCGTTAACAGTATCTGATGAATAGTATAATAAAATTTATCAAAATTCTCAACATGTCAGTTTCTTTCCGTATCGCTGTTAGTTCTCCCCTTTTAGGTCTAAATTGCAATGACAGTACTGTTTTCTAGAAGAACAAGGTAGGACAGATATTAATTTCCTACTGACGTCAAACCAAACTTTCTTAATAGTTACGGAAACTCTGCCAAGTTTTAAAACAAGTGGCAAAACAGCTATCTGTTTTATCAACTCCTTTGCATCCTTAAACCCCTTAATTTAATGAAAACGTAATCGACTGGCAGCACTGCTTTCATGACTTTAAACAAAGAAAAAGTATCTTAAGTAGGAAAGGATTAGGCAGAATAAGAAACACTCTGGAGTATAGGAGGAAGGTAGAGAGCAAAATAGACTTTGCAGCTTTTTGGGGTCGAGGTTAATTGGATTTGCACAGCAATACGACAGTACAGAAAGAGGTTTGAAAGCAGAGAAAGTAAGCTTTGAGAAAGGGGGGAGGGAACTTTAGATGAAAAGACGCTACTTTTTGGAGTATATTTCCGTTTTTCTCACGGTTTGCTTTGTTTCCTACCAGCTTCTTTCTACATCTTATTCGCTTTTCCATTCTGTCTGCTTACATCTCAAGTAATTGCCTCAGACTGCTCTGTACCGGGATCTTCTTCTCCTTATACCGTACATTGTCCTTCTCATTCGCCAGAATCCTTCTCAGGAAGAGAGCAACCACAGATTTACACTCGACGTACAAGTGTCGCGTCTTTTGCCTTCAGCCCTGTTGGTTAGCGGGCAGTTTAACAGAATTATCCGTTTTCATTAAACGTCCTTTCCCACAAACTAATACTCAGGTTAATTAGTTGTCCTAAGTCTTCTCGCTCATCCGAAATTTTTCCTTTAAATCAATCATTAAAAGAGATCTAATAATCCTGTATTGTGACAAAGAACTACTTAGGCATAGATAAAAAGTAAAGTTTGTCCCACTATACGCCATGTAGGCGTTTGGGGTGAGTGGAGGTGTAGATCCTCTCTTCCTTGACCTCGGCACTAGATGGGGGTGAGTGGTCAGCATCACGCCCCGGCCGGCTTTACCCCCGGGAAAGGACCCCGGTACCCATTGTAGAGGAGGCTGGGTGGGCCCCAGAGCCGGTCTGGATACAGAGGCTAGAGGAAAAATCGTCTGCCCCCGTAGGGGATCGAACCCCGGTCGTCCAGCCCTTAGCTAGTCACTATACTGACTGAGCTATCCCGGCTCATTAGGCATAGATAAGATGATGATAATAAAATGGATGTTAGGAAAACAGGGTAAGAGGATGTAAATAGGATTCGTTTGGCCCTCTTGTAAACACGGTAATGATCCCTACCTTCCCATAAAAGACGTAGAATTACTTCCCTTACTTTGGATACTTACTATCAGCTTCTCAAGGACTTTGCTAATTGGAGTTCGGCTAAATAGATTTACGGAAAATGAGATTAAACACTCCTTAGCAAAGAAGAAGACGGATATGAGTAACAGCGTTCAAGATGGGTCCAAAAACCGCCTGACTGTTCCCAGATCAATTCGCTCGACTGGTTGACTGACTTCCCTTCGAAACGTCTGAACCTCCTCCCGCCTTAGAAACAGAAAGTAATCTTATGAGTTGTTTTATTTTGAGTGTGATGTATTGTTTTGTTATGTCTTATTGTTTTGTTGTGTATCATAGTTTTGTTGTGTCTTATTGTTTTGTTGTGTCTCATAGTTTTGTTGTGTCTTATTGTTTTGTTGTGTCTCATAGTTTTGTTGTGTCTTATTGTTTAGTTGTGTCTCATAGTTTCGTTGTGTCTTATTGTTTTGTTGTGTCTCATAGTTTTGTTGTGTCTTATTGTTTTGTTGTGTCTCATAGTTTTGTTATGTCTTATTGTTTTGTTGTGTATCATAGTTTTGTTGTGTCTTATTGTTTTGTTGTGTCTCATAGTTTTGTTGTGTCTTATTGTTTTGTTGTGTCTCATAGTTTTGTTGTGTCTTATTGTTTAGTTGTGTCTCATAGTTTTGTTGTGTCTTATTGTTTAGTTGTGTCTCATAGTTTTGTTGTGTCTTATTGTTTAGTTGTGTCTCATAGTTTTGTTGTGTCTTATTGTTTTGTTGTGTCTCATAGTTTTGTTATGTCTTATTGTTTTGTTGTGTATCATAGTTTTGTTGTGTCTTATTGTTTTGTTGTGTCTCATAGTTTTGTTGTGTCTTATTGTTTTGTTGTGTCTTATAGTTTTGTTGTGTCTTATTGTTTAGTTGTGTCTCATAGTTTTGTTGTGTCTTATTGTTTAGTTGTGTCTAATAGTTTTGTTGTGTCTTATTGTTTTGTTGTGTCTCATAGTTTTGTTGTGTCCTATTGTTTTGTTGTGTCTCATAGTTTTGTTGTGTCTTATTGTTTTGTTTTGTCTCATAAGTTTGTTGTGTCTCATAGGTTTGTTGTGTCTTATTTTTTTGTTGTGTCTCATAGTTTTGTTGTGTCTTAATTTTTTGTTGTGTCTTATTGTTTTGTTGTGTCTTATTGTTTTGTTGTGTCTTATTGTTTTGTTGTGTCTCATAGTTTTGTTGTGTCTTAATTTTTTGTTGTGTCTTATTGTTTTGTTGTGTCTTATTGTTTTTTTTGTGTCTTATGTTTTTTATGTCTTATTGTTTTGTTCTGTCTCATTGTTTTGTTGTGTTATATTGTAGTACCACTGCCACCGGGTAAAAACCCATTTGCAGTTAATAATAAATAAAAAAAGTAACTGAATCAGTTGATCCAGAGAAGAGCTCGTGTGAAAAACATACTGAAATGAATCATTATCGGATTCCATGAGAGGTAAGAAATTTGACTAGCTGGGCGTATATTAGCTTCTATGAAGGAATATGCTTCATGGGGGTAGTTTAAAAAGGATAAATTAAAAATATATGGAGACCATCGCAGAATCAGGAGCTTCATCCAGTTTCCACATTTCAAAAATAACATTAACTAATTAACATGGAAATGGGTGGAGCTGCCTGAAGATCAGTCCATTAGCAGGCTTCAGTATTAACAGCGTTCAACCTTTGGGCTAATTAGTAATTTAACAAAAACTAGCTTATACGTAAATATACGAAGTCTCCCATGACAGGGATGAGAAGTATGTGAATAATTTTCATTTTATTGTTTAATCCATTAAATGGATTTCGTGGAGTTATTACATCCTGGAGAGAAATTTCCCTAGAACTGCACAGCACTCTGTATTTTAAATGAGGTACCAGCCCATGGAAGACGTACCAAAACAGGTAATAACTGTTGGCTTGGTGCACAAATATGAGGGCTGCCGTGCGCGGAATAAGACACGACGACCATCCAAACTGACGCTTCTAGGCACATGACGCAGTCGACGACGGTTGGGCGCTTGTAAAAATTTAAGTGAAGTAAAATAAGAGCATGGATTAGACAGGAGTGTGTTGCTGCTTCACTTGCTACAGAGCTTAGTTCATTCCGTTGCTCTTGTCGCCTGGAAGGATGAACTCCTTGAAAGTGAAGAGAAGTCCTCAGACAGCGAGACAGGGATCCAACACGAGAGGGAAAAGCGATCATGGGGGATGCAGATAAAAGAGGCCACAGGAGCGAATGGAAGTCGGTAAACACGAAACGAAGGAAGACGAAAGACGAAAAGAAACAGAAATTAAAAATGAATGAAAAGTAAATGAAGACAGAAACAAATAAAGGAAGGTCAAAGGCAAGAGACAGACAGACAAATAAAATATATACAAAAATGCATACGAATGGGAACTGACGACTGAAAAAGAAGAACGAAGCAAGAAAGGAAATAAAATAAAATAAATAAATTAGAAAGGATAGAATAAAATTAGCAATGAAAATCAGAAATTTTAAAGAGGATATGATGTACAGTAGCAGATTTGGTCTGTAAGCAATTAAACATCATTATTGCACACAAAGGACAGACAATCAAAGTATAAGCTGTTATTATTGTAAAAACGACTGGAAGAAAAATAAAAGGGCGAGAGTTTCCTCCAGTTGGAGCAGGCAGAGCTGTCTACTTTTCGAAGTAGAAAGAGTACAATAGAAAGCAATTATAAGGTATTAGTACTTATTTTTCGCTCAGAATGTGAGCTTTTGAAAGAGAAGCAAATTGCATGAATTCCAACATTAATAAGAATCTTTTCACTCACTCCAGAGTTGCCAGCCACAAGAGGAAATAGTGAAGCGTCCACGTGTCAGCCCGGTTAACACTTTGAAAAACGATTTCTCGCCATTTTAATTGCGTGACCTTTGTTACATGCGTGTGCCGCGTGTCATGGAAGATGAAGTAAGCGACTGTCGAAATTTTACGATCCGTGTCTCGGGACTTGGCTAACACTTTTGAACAGATCAAGCTACACCACTAATGCGGAACTATTGCGCACACTAACTGTTGATGTTGAGTGGGGAGGGTGGAAACACACTCGACAGTGAAAATAACACGCAAAAGTAACCTAGGATAAACTTAACTTTAACTGACATAGTCTATATTATAAGGCCTAAATTCAGTCAGCTTTTCAAGTAATTCGAAGTTTTTTACAGAACCCAAAGGCCATTATCGTATCTACAAGAGCTGGCAGTCTGACCCTGTGTAGGGACAGGAAAATTCAGCTGACAACCTCAAACTCTGTTAATGTCAGATCGGTTTTAATATTATTCTCATATCTACGCTAAGGTCCTCTGCTCCTCGAACTAAAATTATACACGCACTTCTTATTTCTGAGATAAGTGATACATGCCCCGACCAGCTGGAAACATAAACAATTAGGCCTATATTTATTAACATTAGGGCATGCGCGTGGAATTTACGCGTACACTGGTTGTAAATGCCTTGAAAAACAATAACGGCAAAATTATTGTATAAAATGTACTCGTGTTCTTGATGTGAAAATCAAGTAACTGAAATGAGTGACGGAGAGGAAAGAGATGTTTCTTTAATGCATCCTTTAGCAAAGTTTTATCTCTTGCATTTTTGTTATTCTTTCTTTTTATTATGAGGGTTGCGTTTAAATTTACAGTGACGGGTAAGTTTTTGAAATTTGAGAGACGCATACGTTAAAATGTTATGGCGATGGTAAATTTTCATATAGGACTATAAAAGTATAAAAGAAGATGATATATAGTAGTCCTCCTGAAAATTTTTGGGGCGAATGGTAAAAAGAAAAGAAGTTTTAAACATATCCACGGTACTTTCAGTAAAATTTATTGTCATAAAACTTCTACGCTTACCTCGTAACCCTGTTTTTGAATAATTGATGGTTTAATTCGAGATGAAGCTTCCGGACTTGAATTTCAATCTGCTTAAGTATATGAAGCATTTATCCAATGCCACTTAAATATGACCGACGCCTGGCATCTGGACGAGGTTTAAAGCGCTACTCTGAAGCATTACTGAAAATGTATTCGTATTCTCTACCGCAATGAGGGAGGAACATTGATTTCTGCTTGAGAAAACTGTGCTCAGAAGAACGGTTTGACCTAAGTTATAGAAATCAGGAGACCAAAGAAAACTGCGTATGAAGATTCTGATTATCTGTTCTCTTCACCGAATATCGTTGAGCAATGAAATTAAAGAGGACGAAAACGCAGATGGTAGACGCCGTCTTACACTAAAGATATATTCCCATGTTCTGTTTAACTTGCTAACAATCATAACAGGATGCATAAAAATTAATATAAAATCTGTTGAGATTAGCTAAGCATGCAGTACGCACTGGAGCGAATATAAATGTCTATACAATCTTAATTGGAATTTCTTAAGGGAGAAAGCACTCGAGATATCGAGGCGTAGACGGGAGGATAATATTAAAATGGGTTTTGTAGAAACATTTTGAGAATATAGACTTGATTCAGCACGCTCAGATGGAACGGCAATGTAATGAAACATCTGAGTCAACAGACGGCGATTATCGGCTACTCGTGAAGTGCTTTCTTCAGTGGAGTTATGTAATCAGTTACTTTATTTCCTAAATTCTTGCAAAGATCTGAAACTTTCTCTAATACACATCGGAAATAAGTGGCAGTTGCTTTCCTGATAGGCGTGTTTCGTGTTATATGTTCCAAGAGTTAATGCGAGAACTTGGCAAACCAATTTTTGGGAAGTCTTATATAGGAACTCGGTCCTTGCAAACAGATTTCACACGTTTCACATAGGCTCCGAGCCAGAAAATGAACTGCACACGCGAATAGTTATATGAAAGGGTCGTGCCATATCACAAGCAGTTATTTGCCGGATTCGCGCCTGGTCAGTCCATCTGGGATTTGCGGTGGACAAACTGGCAATGCGATAGGCTTCTTCTCCGAGTCATTTGCTATTCCCCTGTCATCATCATTTTAGCGATACTCCATATTCGTTAATGTATCATCTGGGGGGATGGATAATGGGACTGTTGCCGACCGCAGGTCCACATAAACACAGTATCACCCCATCATAACAATAAAATTAACATATTTATAATCATTAAATCGAATACGTAATCTTGCGACAAAACAGAAATCTGTAACTCTGTCGTAATGTAACTGTGCTAATAGGCGTAGTTATTTAATAATGCTTCAAAATTTGACTGTGTGGGAACAATGATAACGTATGTAGGCGAAAACGAACTTCGTGATTAAATTATTCTCCTAAAATTATCTAGACGAAGGCGAGCAGATCACCGTATTTTCAAAGCTCTTTTAATATATTAAATAAATTATTTATTTAGGCAGCGTTGAGGGGTAAGTATGATAAGAACGATGCAGCAATTAAAGATTTGACGAACAGCACTGTCACAGATGTATCTCGTAAAGAGAACACAGATACTTGCATAATTCCCGACGAGCACACCCGTGCCACAGGCAGGTAGGGACACAGATCTGGAATCAGTGCGGTTTGCGAGAGACGGACGAAGTTGCTGTAAATCTCAAAGAGTTTCCCCGAAACTTTGGCTTCTACAGTCTTCAGAGGTAAGTCATGAGGTAGAGGAGATTTTAATACCGGCCTAAAGGGGCAATAAGGCTGCTGAAGTTGCTAGTTAGGGAGGTCCTTTAGGACTAACTACTGAAGAATTCGGGATCCTGAAGTCGGAGTCGAAATAATTACAGCAGTCACAAGTATGAAGAAACGGAGGGGGTGTGATGCTGGTAAATTTGAGTGATTAAAGGATTAAGAATATCTGAAAACACTAAGGAACAAAAAGAAGAAAACGAACGACGAAGAAACTTAGAAAATAAATAAGGACTCTATAGCCGTTAAACTTGTCGGACGCATTCTCAACACTTTTAACAGCTGCAGAAATGTTAACGAGTATAATGTATCTCCACACACTCTCAATTCCAACCACTTCTGTCAATCTGAAAGCTAAATGAATATTGTAGCACGGCCGCCATGTTGCTAACTGCGTTCTAGAGAAAGGTCTTAACAACCGTTACACTTGTCAAGAGGCATTACATGAGCGCTAGTGTTGTTCGCACTTAACAAGTTTCCGTGCTCGCCAAGTTGTCACTACTGACTGCACGATATTAAAAAAAGTCCTTAGCTGGGATGGATTATAATGACCATACACAAATTGTCCTAAAAATTAGTCACTGCTTCCCACGTTTCCATAAAGAAGTCTATTTCATTAAAAAGAAAATTTCAGTAAAAATAACTATCTCGGTTATGAACGTCGGACTTCGGCTGATTTTTCAGCGTGTTTCAAGCAACGGAGAAAGGATAATTCTGGATTCGTCTGGCTAAAGACAGGATCCAGTAGCAGGTTTCTGTTGATGCAATAACATACCATTGCGTTCCACAAATGTAGATAAATTACTGATCAGAATATTTTGTGCCATGGTATTAGGTGGATTTAAATTAAAGTTCAATAAGACAATACTTGCATGTCGCACACGTGTAGACTATCGGACCCTTACACACAAACTACGTAACAAGTAATCCCCGTTCTCTGACTGCAAATGAATGTTATTTCCTCCAGCAAACGAGTTACAGCCACCAGTCGTATCGGCCAGACAACCTAATTCAACGGCAACGCACTCACATTCTGCCATTAACCCATCCACTTACCCCCATACTGGCCACGTGACTCACAGAAGCACGTTCTTAATTAACTTAATATTTTCTCATCTCAGTACTTAATTGTAAGGCGTCAAATACTATATTTGAATGACCGGGTTCGGTAGGAAGAGAAAGGAAGTCTAATAATATCCCATATTTTGAATGGAAAGAATGAGGAAAACCACGGATGTTTGAACGTTTTGAGGATAACCCGACTCAAGGTTTAGTATTGAAACACAGGAAATGTCAATAACTCAGACTAGCCTAAATTTCTTGGATCTCCGTTCGGTTCTTATCATGTTTGATTTTAAGTGCGCTTACCAACAATTTTTTCTCAGAATTTATTTAGTAATGTGGCCTTGTTTAAAGCCCCATAATCTATCTCCAGAGACTGAAGGAATTTAAAAAAAAAAAGTCGGAATAAAATAACTGTGGGCTGAAAATCGATCCTGGGGCACTCTGAACAGGTAGCAAGAGTACTAAATATTCCACCAACACGATGTTGAATCGTTTACTCAGAGTTGTTACATAACGTTGCTGGAGCAGCTGAAGAACTCTTATGATTAATGTTAATGTACAGATACCATAAATTTATTACCCACTGTTTTTGAAGATGTACGATGTAGTTCTTTCTCTGACGTAATTAACATTAGATTCTAAGGAACACGAAACTTCGTGATCTGTAATCTTCTATTAGTTTGACCAATATAATTACGCGAAGGCAATTACGATAGGATATGAGAAAAATTAACGAGTTTAACATTTTATGAGAGAAACTAGTAATTACGCTTTATTCTAGGAATACCAAGAAACGAATAGGAAGAAATATAAAAGCTGTAATTTATTGAAAATACATTGAACTATAGCCACGGTGGTCTAGCGGTTAGAACGCTGGCCTTGTAATCCTGGGGTCTCGGGTTCGATTCCCGGCGGTGCCCGAATTTATAACTTGTGTTGGGCAAGGCCGTGGTCTAGGCAACACGGAGTTTTCCTCCGTGGCATCCCAACAATTACTCCATTCACACACAGAAGAAGGCAATGGCAAACCACTTCTGGATCATCTGCCAAGAACGTATATGAACAGGTCCCAGTCCGAGAAAAGGATGGAAGGATCCTGTTCATATGGACCTGTCGTCAGACAGAACACTAAATTCAATTCAATTCAATTCAATTCATTTATTAAAGTGCTTGACAACAGCCAAAAAGGCCAATAACAGCCAAGCACTAACAACAATACAGACATTACAATACAAAAGCAAACAAACAAAGAACTGAAAACATAACTGTACAATATTGATTTATTGCAAAATAAGTCATAAGTAAAAAACTAAATGCTATAGATAAGTAAAATAATAATTATACTAAAAACAGTTTAATATTGGACAGAAAACATACACAATAAAATGTTATACTAAGTACACAATAAAAACAATGATTATTGTTTAAAAAGCTTACTGACATCAGTAAGCAAAATACGATCTTTGTTAAAGATGTCGATGCTCCTACAGACTGCATTGGCAGCAGAAACGCATCTGGCAGAAGGACTGGCCTTGAAATTACGTTGTACAGTAAAGGTAGAGTAGTCTCTGATGGACCTAGTGGGTATGCAGAGACTAACTGTATCAAAAACAGATGAGTAACTAATTTTGCCTTTAAAAACATTCACGAGGAAAAGAGCATCCAAAAGCCTCCTCCTTAAATGTAACGATAAGAAATTTAATCTAACTAATATATCATCGTAATTATAGGCACACACGCCATTAAAGAATCTAGTGTAACATAGAGCTACAAATTTCCTTTGAATCCTTTCCAATTTAAAGGAATCAGTATTAGTAATAGAGTTCCAAACAACGGATGCATACTCAATTTTGGAACGGACTAAAGTGCTGTACAAAACCAAAAGGCTATCAACAGTGGAGAAGGAAGAAGTAATGTACCGAATCAAACCTAGCATTTTTAAGCCTTGTGAGAATATATAGTTAATATGCTGGTGAAAATAGAGCTTACAGTCCAGTAGAACACCGAGATCTTTAACACAATGGGAGCGTGCCACCAGGTTGTTACACAATTTGTAATTAAAGTAAATACTGTTTGTCTTCCGAGTGAATGATATAACAGTAGTTTTACTTAAATTAAGTTGCATCCCATTCACAAGACACCAATTTTGCACTGAATGAATATCGTCCTGTAACAGTTTGCAGTCATCAACATCGCTGATACTCCGATACATCTTTAAGTCATCAGCAAATAAAAGGCACTGTGAATTATGTATGGAGTCGCAGATGTCATTAATGAATATATTAAAAAGTAAGGGGCCTAGGGTGGAACCCTGAGGCACCCCACACTTAACACGATAAGGATACGAAAGAGTTCCACATACACGAACAAAGGATTGCCTGTCAGAAAGATAACTATGGAACCAATCAACATAACTGGGTGATAGTCCAAAGTTTCTAAGTTTCCCAAGAAGAATATTATGAGGAACTAAGTCAAAAGCTTTAGTAAGATCAAAGTATACCGAATCTGTTTGTCCTTGAGTACTAACTGAAGGTAAAACGGAGTTAATGTAAGTAACCAAATTTGTTGTTGTGGAATTAAATTTACGAAAACCATGCTGTGAGGGATTTAATCTGTACTTAAAAAATTTTCCCAAGTGATCATAAACAAAAAGTTCAAATATTTTAAAAAAGTTATTAAGAATAGAGATGGGTCTATAATTACTAACAATGGAACTGTTGCCTTTTTTAAACACAGGAACAACAGCTGTTTCTTTCCACTGGGACGGAAAGGTGGCACTAGTTACACTTAAATTAAAAATATAGGTTAATAAGGGGGTGAAAATATCAGAACAACCCTTAATTACTAACGAAGGAATTCCATCTAACCCCACACACTTTGAGGGTCTGAGGCGCTTGAACGCCTTGCTAACTTCAGCAGGAGAGATAGGAGCGGCGGGCAAAAAATCAGAAGTAAAAGTATCGGTAGGAGTGACGGAACGGCAAGAAGTGTTAAAAATTGATTCAAAATGCGTAGCAAATTCATCAGCAATGTGTTTGGGCTCAGTGACAAACCGATCACCAATTTTTAGCCGAATAAAGGAATTATCTTTCTTTATGAATTTTGAAACGTATTTCCAAAAATGCTGAGGGTGAGTTTTAAGACTGTCATCAACAGACTTTAACCACCGCCGCCTATCAGACCTGATGGTAGCCTTAACTAATTTACGAAAGTGTGCAAAGTAGGAGTAATGTACATCAGAGTTGGTCTTTTTAAACCGACGAAAATAATGATTCTTTTTATTGATGTAATGTTTTAAGGTGCCGGAAAACCAGATAGGAAATTTAGACTTACTAGAATGCTTATGGGGAATAGCTAAGTTTAAAGCATCAGTAACCACCGACTTGAGCTGATAAGCGGCGGAGTCCGCAGAGGACTGATTGTATACGCAGGACCAATCGTAAGAGGATAAATACCTATAAAGTAATAAATAGTCAGCACGCGCGTAATTGCGGGAACATCGAGAGGGCTGTGAATTGGTGGTCAGAGATATATTTCTAATATCAATAACCAGGGAAGGATGAAAAACATCAGGTTTAACCAAATCGTGATCAGAAATCGTGACGTTTACAGAGGAAAAGTTAGCAAAGACAAGATCGAGTAGATTTATGTTTTGGATGGTAAGGTTGTGTTGAGAAAGTCCGAGGAAGCATGCGGCACTGTGAACGACATCCCCTTTAATTTTGGTATAGTAATGTGAGTTTGCTTGAGGGAAGCCGTGTGTCCAATCAAAGCCAGGTATATTAAAATCACCTAAGAGAACTACCCGAAAATTTTGAGGGTTTAAATTCTTTTCCAGAGAATTAAAATAATTTTCAATAACTTTACCATCAGTGTTAGGTGAAAAGTAGTGGTTTCCAACGAGTAAGTTGAAACCATCGGGAAGTGGAACTTCAATCCAAACACATTCGCTGGTAAGTTCAAGATCAAACCTACGTTTACAACCAGCCAGAGATTGGTGAACTGCCGTCAGAACACCACCACCTCTGGTTACGTTGAGATCGGTGTAACCTCTGTCAGCGCGGAAAACGAGATAGTCATCAGGAAACAGATTGCGATTACAGAACGAATCATTAAGCCACGTCTCGGTAATACATATAATTTTGAAATCATTAATACAGACATTATCATGAAAGTTGGTACATTTAGTACGCAAACCTCTAACATTTTGGTAAAAGATATCAATAGAATCCAAACGCTTAGAACCAGACGTGGTGAGACGATAATAATAATAATAATAATACATTAAACTGGTAAAGGATCGTGTCTAATGACAAGTTTATGAACCATGTTTATGTTTAATTGATTGAACCTCTATGGAATTGTGTTATGTACACTGTACATAAAATGACGTGATAGCTATTCTTCCCATCACAGACTACGTTTTCCAAAAGTATTTCACGCCTGATAACAATCTATGAAACTGTTTCGTGCGTAAAAATTGGAAACACATTCTCGGACAGAACGTTTAAGGTATGTATTACAGTAGCTATAGAAAAGCGGAAATTTTATTCAAAAATAAATCGTCTATTTACGAATATAAATTTAATTTTTATTCGCATCAATTATGTATTGAATTAGACCAGATGACATACGCTATTTCATCAACTTGTATCTTGTTCAATCATTCTGCCTAGCACAATATTGAGCACATGATGCACAGAGAAAGTTCAAATAAACGTTAAAGGTGCGTGAAAAGGCTACCCCCGAACTCGTTTGCAGACATATCCCACGTAACATGAGCTGGTTGCATCATTACCACGAACATTTATTTATCTGACTGATCCACTTTAGAGATTTTCGCATGACTCTCTGGTTTTATGTCCACTTCTAACTATATTTACATTTGTTGTAACATTTTTGTATTCTCTGCTTTCTTTTGAATCTTACTACTATCCATCATCTTTGCTATCACCGTGTCGTTTATATGTAAAGAAATATTTCCTCACATGTAATAGTCTGAGGCGGAGGAAAACACGACTAATTGATTCGTTGCAGGAAATTTATAAATATGATCACATTATTAAAAAGTAATGTCTATCAGTATATATGTTTATATATAGAATTATTTTCACAAAAAATTCGAATTCAATTTGTTACTTGTAATATACACTAGCGGTTAGAACGCTGGCCTTGTAATCCTGGGGTCTCGGGTTCGATTCCCGGCGGTGCCCGAATTTATAACTTGTGTTGGGCAAGGCCGTGGTCTAGGCAACACGGAGTTTTCCTCCGGGGGCTTCCCCGGTTTCTCCGTGGCATCCCAACAATTACTCTATTCACACACAGAAGAAGGCAATGGCAAACCACTTCTGGATCATCTGCCAAGAACGTATATGAACAGGTCCCAGTCCGAGAAAAGGATGGAAGGATCCTGTTCATATGGACCTGTCGTCAGACAGAACACTAAATAAATAATTGATGGCCACGGTGGTGTAGCGGTTAGAACGCTGGTCTTGTAATCCCGGGTTCGTTTCCCGGCGGTGCCCGAATTTATAACTTGTGTTGGGCAAGGCCGTGGTCTAGGCATCACGGAGTTTTCCTCCGGGGGCTTCACCGGTTTCTCCGTGGCATTCACACACAGAAGAAGGCAATGGCAAACCACTTCTGGATCATCTGCCAAGAACGTATATGAACAGGTCCCAGTCCGAGAAAAGGATGGAAGGATCCTGTTCATATGGACCTGTCGTCAGACAGAACACTAAATAAAATAATATACACTAAAGGTTTTCAACAGATCTATCTCAAAGGTCTAGACGCATTTAGAAGTAAAAATTAGCGTCGCTATTCTAGAAAATCGGCTTCAACAGGGAGGGAGAGAAACAATGAGAAACTCTGTCTTGGCGCCACTTTACTCGGAGTTCCCATGGCGTTAATGACGTCAGTAACCGGGCAAAACCTACCGTCGCCCTGACTGACTTTCATTCCACAGACTTCTC
Organism: Zootermopsis nevadensis; assembly: GCF_977971745.1. Lineage (NCBI taxonomy): Eukaryota > Metazoa > Arthropoda > Insecta > Blattodea > Termopsidae > Zootermopsis > Zootermopsis nevadensis. Next base: position 1,175,444 of record NW_028259177.1, read on the forward strand.
ACGTCTTTATTACGGTGTCACAACTGTCCAGGGCTGATAGAACCATTTGACAAGACAGACAGGTCATTGATTAGATTTTATGGCCAGGAAATTGCGTTGCATTCTTAAATCCGATTTTCCTTTGCGTTGTTACTTACACCCCCCCCCTCACTTGCATACAAGCTTCAGTCTCTACCCATAATCCTATATTCGCCTTTTTTATCAGAGATGGATAAAGGGAGGGTCTCTAATTTGCTTTTCTGTCTCACCCTTCGGGTTTTCTATTCAGCAAGAATCATGGTAACGGGGAGGCAAAGTTACTAACCGTGGATTTACCCCCAAACACAACTGAACGCTCAATGAACTGAATGCTACTAAAATTTGGTTCGACTGAAAATGTTTTCCCATATCCGGAAATTACAAACGCAGGGGCCCTTGTGTGTCGCAGCAGGGGATATGACGCTGGTACGAATCACGTTTACTAACGCTGTTCATTACAGAGTACGAGTAATATCAAGACGGCAAACGTTAAACAGACACATCCGACTTTTCAGTTACCCCCACGACACTTAATCACTCTGTTCATAACTGAATCTCTTTAATGGCATGCACGAGACATCACGATTAAAAGAATTTACCATTTCGCTTTAAAATTATGTGATGTTGGATGAGATAAGATAAATGGTACGCCATTTCACAACGATTAATATTAATAATGAGCGAATTTTCTGCAGCATAAATTATATTAAATGAAAATACAAAAAAATTTGATAGGTCGATTGTGGAAATAATGAATCATAGAAATGCTTGTTAATTAAAAAATTGCTTCAAACTAATCTGCCTTTTAGACCTGAAATTCCCGATTAAATTCTGGATGTTAAATAGTAGCCTGGGATCGAATTCCATCCTGGCCTATGTAGAATGCAAGTCTAATAACATTAAATGGATGGCTTAGGGAACACGAAGGTTCATCACCGAATTAACTAAAGCCCTCCACCGGTTTGTGTCCTGGCCCAGAAAAATCCAGTCACCTTCAACTCCTATCTCCCATAGATCCCGCCTAACATTATCCTCCTATCTACGCCTAGGTCTTACCAGCGGACTCTTTCCCTCAGGCATCCTGACCAATACCCGGTGCACACCTCTCTCCCCATCCATGCTCTACATAAAATTTAGTAAAGTCGCCATGTTCGCTTTGTTATGACTGGTAGTTGAAATATACAAAGACAGGGTGACCATCAATAGACTACTGTGCGATTGATTGAACCAGGACACGGAGAGACAGACGGGCTCAAGTGGATGATTAATGGAGCATGAAACCAAAAATGACACAGATTCTGGACAGATAACTTACGTCACTTGAGAAGGTGAAACTAATCTTGGGCGACGGAGATCTGGACGTAATCAAATGTGCTGTCCAGAGTGAAATCAGTCAAGTACAGACATGTGTTTCTAACTACTTAGGAGTTGGAAAATTACGTTACCTATTCGAAAATTTAGACGACAGAACTAAAGAAAATCTGAAAATTCAACTCAGATTCAACATCTCACTTTATAATGACACACACAATGTAGCAGCATTTAATCTCCTCATCTTTTCCATTCTGTCTGTCTGATTCTTTCTAGGAGTTCCTAAATATTTCATGAACAAAGCGACTTATTTGGCATTTGGAGTCCTTATTACCACAAGGCATTACCGGTGAAATAATAGTAATAAGGAATACCAACTGACAGGTATGTAATTAATAAGAAACCAGAGAAGATCTTGAAATACAAAGACGTTCTCATTCAAACATAGAGAATGTAGAATGTGAAAGCAAAAATAATCCCAATAGTTATAGGAGCTAAAGGAACTGTCTCCAAGTCAGTCAGAAAATATTTCGCCAACATTCCGGGCGAACACAACATCAGGGAACTGCAGAAAACTGCCATTTTAGGATCTTCATACATAATTCGAAAGACGCTGTCGTAAAATATGTAGTCATCTCTAACAATAAAAGTAAAGTAAAGTTTGTCCCACTATACGCCATGTAGGCATTTGGGGTGAGTGGAGGTATAGCTCCTCTCTTCCTTGACCTCGGCACTAGATGGGGGTGAGTGGTCAGCATCACGCCAAGGCCGGCTTTACCCCCGGGAAAGGACCCCGGTACCCATTGTAGAGGAGGCTGGGTGGTCCCCAGAGCCGGTCTGGACGCAGAGGCTAGAGGACATCTCTAACAGTAGAATTATATAGTACATGTAACACGTATTAAAAACAAAATTTATTTCGGAAATATCTGCTGCACTATGTACCTTAGGGGCAAAGTTTGTCTCGGATACATAGAAGTAAATACTCTATAAAGTGTTGAATAGATGAAATAATTCAATTCAATTCAATTCATTTATTAAAGTGCTTGACAAATAATAATAATAATAATAATGTTATTTCTTTTCAAAATTTTACGATTTTTTGCGGTTCACAGAGAGTAATGAGTCGGTACACAGGTTATTATTAACAACAGTTCTGTGTTGCCTGTTCCAGGGAGTGCACACCGAATAATTAATCAAATTATTCTCCTTGCAACCAGGGGAAAGCTACACTCTGTGCAAAGACATGTTGAAACTAATAAATAATTGTTCTGTACCGCTTCGAAAAGACACGAGGGACATTTTTTGTTAACGCGACACATTAACAAGATTTACATTACACCCAGTACAGTTTATTGCAAGAACGACTCCGGTGAAGAAATGGTAGTGTAATTCATTGGGGAAGAATCCTTCTTGACACCCTGATTGTTACTTAGCTGGTCAAGAAATTCTCCGCCTTTTGTGATACCCAAAAATCCATTACCGCTTTCAAAGGCTCTCAACAACGAACAACAAATACACCGAGCTAGATGAATGCAGTCCACAATGTCACACCATCTTTAAAAAATACACGCACGTACATGCATGCTACACGCATACATTTTAGCCCTTGTCATGCGGAGGTATCTGAGCTACAAGTGAGATTTATTTTACTTGCATATGTCTACTGAGCCTGTCATATACCGTACCAAAAATGAGTAAACAAACCGCTTGAAAAGTCGCGAAAGATAGATACAGTTTTATTTTATTATTTTTATTTAGTGTTCTGTCTGAGGACAGGTCCATATGAACAGGATCCTTCCTTCCTTTTCTCGGACTGGGACCTGTTCATATACGTTCTTGGCAGATGATCCAGAAGTGGTTTGCCATTGCCTTCTTCTGTGTGTGAATGGAGTAATTGTTGGGATGCCACGGAGAAACCGGGGAAGCCCCCGGAGGAAAACTCCATGTTGCCTAGACCACGGCCTTGCCCAACACAAGTTTTAAATTCGGGCACCGCCGGGAATCGAACCCGAGACCCCCAGGATTACAAGGCCAGCGTTCTAACCGCTAGACCACCGTGGCTATGAAAGATAGATACAGTTTTATTATAACTGACTTTAAAAAAACCGAATGTATTCTGAGCTGAATTTCTCAGTGAGAAGGAAAAAATATATCCAACAAATGTTTAAAAGAAGCCGGTAACTGATACTTGGTTAAATAATCCACGCTTAATACTGGCGAGATGCTTTTGTCCTCGTCAACGCGTCCAGACCAGCCCCACGGTTTACCCACCTTAGAACCCAATACTTCCCTGGGGATGTTTTCCCAGGTACAGGGAGAAGATGACCAGTTACCTCCTTTTAACAGAGGGCAAGAACAAATGAGTTACACAGATTCTTTCCAGGGGGTAAAGCGGCCGAAGCGTGAGGATAAACACTTACCTGTACCCAATGCGGAGGTTAATATTACCTGGAAATATTCTTACAGTATCCGATACGCGATCATGGTTTGGTGCTTACGCGCATGGACGACGCTAATTATTTATTTCTTTTTCGAAATAACTATAAACCAATCGACGTCAGTCAAGATTTGCGGGAGTGCCCTGAGATGAAGTTTCACTGCTGAGTGACATGTTCTTGTTCTTCAGCAAAACGTGTCGTTAGATAGCGGAAATCTATTCGGAGCGAATAAATAAACTTATTAACGTTAAGGTGGCGACTGACTTGTAACATTTGCCTGTAATGTAACGTGTTACAAATCGAGCATTACACAAGTGAAGACAGCGAACGGAGCCGCTCGATGCGAGCTGCTCACGCTCGCGGGCGCTCCATCGTGTTGTCGGTTTTTTCGCGAATCCCTTTGAGTGTTACATTACAAGTCAGTCAGTCAGTCGAGCGGCGTCGTAACGAGCATTCACGAGTTCTTTAGATAAGAGTAGCGTATTAAATGAAACAAAGATAACACAACCTCCACGTCCGACATATTGAATGAAATGAATGGAGCACACATGAGCACAGTCGAGCCGAGCGTTCAAAACGAGCATTCGATGCGCCTCACCAGTTGTGGTGTAATGTAACATGCTCGCCGCGAATGTTACATTACGAGTAAATGTTACAAGTCAGTCGCCACCTTTAGAATAAACGCATATTGATAACTGTGTATCCGACTTAGCTTACTTGATTCATGATTTAATAGGCATAAATGCATTCATATACATTGTAACTGACAGCTGACTGTACAATGAAGTTTGTTCATGATTTGATCAGCACTTGGTTGAGCCATCAGCTACATGCATTGCGTGGCGCTGCATGCCACAGGTGACTAATTACCGACTAGCCAATCTTCTGCTGCAGAACGGGGATATAATTGCCAGCCCGAAGGGAATCTAATGGACACGGTAAGTTGATCCAACATCTGACAGTCACTTACAGTGTGTATTCACTGAATGATGTTGCACAGTACGGTGAGAAGGATTGGACAAGATAGTTAAATTCAAAGCTTAATAATACTAAGTGTAAACAGTAACTAATTAATAGTCGGTATTAAAAGGTACATAAGACGGAATCAAAAGGATTTAGATATCACTGATCTATAGAGATATACAAAATGAATGGCTCCATTGGAGACGGAAATTAAACGTAATTCACCCACAGAAAGCTTTGTTACACCTAATATTAATATATTCACCAGCTCTGTCATCTAGCCACTGATCTGCGTCTAAATGCCTACACGCACATACAGGCCACCCATTCACCTCCCAACTAACCTACATATTCGTTCATCTGCCTGTGTCTCTGTACGCACGCACGTACATACGTATGTGAGCATGTATTATATAAATATGAATTTAAATTTATACACCTGTGTGTTCTTGTGTAGGCCTTTTTATACATGTAACCAATACATTTAGGTATCTAATTAACTTTCAAACTATTTGTCTCCCAGTCTGTAAGTAAATCTCAAATAACAACAGCCAGAAAATTAGCGACTTTGATTCTAGATGTTATATTATCATCGCGACGCGTATCTGCAGGTCCTGAGTCCCTGTGACGATACCAGGAAACCCTACAAGGTGTCAACAAAAACACGTCCTGAAATGACTCATGGTTAGTAGCTTAATCTCTAGATCTGTACTCGGAAGTTTTCTAGTTCTAATCTGATCTTAGATACGCAGAAGTCATCTTAAGCTACAGTTGATACAGCGTCCTTTAAAAATCTGAGGCTAAACTACATGAAGATGCGAACACTGTAATGGAAGTAAGAATGGTCTGAGACCGAGGTCTAATGAGAAGGCATGAAAGAGAAAATAACACTGCGGAAAAATTTGTATTGTGACTGCATTTATAACAGTACTGACCAGCTAATATTATTAACATAATTAAACTAACAAGGAACAGATAAACAGTACACGCAGTACGAATAATAAAATAAGAAACGCGTGCTTATTTTTTGTAAGATAGACTCATCAGAAGCCACGGTGGTCTAGTGGTTAGAACGCTGGCCTTGTAATCCTGGGGTCTCGGGTTGGATTCTTGGCGGTGCCCGAATTTACAACTTGTGTTTGGCAAGGCCGTGGTCTAGGCAACACGGAATTTTCCTCCGTGGCATCCCAACAATTACTCCATTCACACACTGAAGAAGGCAATGGCAAACCACTTCTGGATCATCTGCCAAGAACGTATATGAACAGGTCCCAGTCCGAGAAAAGGATGGAAGGATCCTGTTCATATGGACCTGTCGTCAGAGAGAACACTAAATAATAATAAGATTAGGTGGTCTAGCGGTTAGAACGCTGGCCTTGTAATCCTGGGGGTCTCGGGTTGGATTCTCGGCGGTGCCCGAATTTATAACTTGTGTTTGGAAAGGCCGTGGTCTAGGCAACACGGAGTTTTCCTCCGTGGCATCCCAACAATTACTCCATTCACACACAGAAGAAGGCAATGGCAAACCACTTCTGGATCATCTGCCAAGAACGTATATAAACAGGTCCCAGTCCGAGAAAAGGATGGAAGGATCCTGTTCATATGGACCTGTCTTCAGACAGAACACTAAGTAAATAAGACTCATCAGGAGAGATAACTTTGGATTTTTTTTAAACTGGTCCTGAATAATTACGGTATGAAGGTGCTGATTACTTTAAACTTAATCACAACGGGGTATATTTTAAGAGTTTCACAACGCATGAAACTTCTTCAAAAGCTGAGTAACTGTCTACTTTTCAAAACAGACCCTGTACCACGGCGCCAGTAAGTTAGACAGCTGTAGTACTACCGATCCTTCAAATCGTATCACGTCACAGCAATTGGGCACAATTAGAACGCAGTCTGTTACAGTGTTATCAAAGGAGTTGGGTGGGCACATACACGCCTCGGAGAAAGCTGGGAATTTGCCAGGAATTTCAATAACCTTCAGCTGGAGGCTTTCTTTTGCCCCTTCCAAAAGCAGCGGGACCTAAACTCCGGGACCCATTTCCGACTACGCGAGCCAGAGCAGTATTACAGGGAGTGAGGTGACGGCATCACAACGCGTTTCCGGTTTACGGAGATGAAAATCAGCAACTTCACTTTGGTGGGATAGCAAATAGGGGGGTGGCAGGTTAGATCGAGGATGTGTTCTCATTAGCATGGAACCAGGGCTAGCGTCTGCACTAATGTACGGATCAATGCATTTGACCGAATTTGTACATTTAATTGGATGCGTAGGGACGAAAAGGGCACATGTCACAAAAACAGTAATTTTGAAAAAGTGGAAATAAGCGTTTATAATTTTGCAGGGAGTCAGAAAATCGAGTAACACTTCTTTGCAAGCTTCAGTAAGACTGACGTATTTAAATTCTGTTACCATGATTTCTCTATCCTCTATAGCCCAAATGACATAATTTTGCCCTTTTCCCCAAGTTTCGTAAACGTAAGTTCTTTATAGTGATAAAGTCCACAATTATTGAAGAACATTTATATATTTTATAAAAATACTACAAATAAGTATTTATTTACGCTGGTAAATTTTAAAATTCTTGATGATCCTGATCAATATATTCCGTGGCCTATTTGATGTCAATCTATTTAACATTTAAAGGGTACGTGTCATTAGGGACGGCTTTTTGGTTTGGTATATCGGGAGTTTTATTTGGAACATAAAGGATCATGAAGTTTCCTGTGATGGTTTTTGAGAGCTAAATTCACGCATGTGGTATTGTGCAATAAAATTAACTTTCTGGGTCCTAGGAGCAGCTTTACCATATGACAGCACTAACATGATGTTCTTTTGCACAATTCTGACCACTGCAGTATTTATGAAGTCTTGAGTTACTTAGGAACTTATTTTCTGTTTGATTGCCGAATCAGTGTGTACACACCATACGCACTTTGTGTAGAACGTTTTTAATGCGTTAAAGTCCTTGCCAAAGAGCACTTTTCCGTTTCTTAGAGAGTGCGAAACTATTCAAATTCGTGATCTTTTTAATTTTTTTAACATTCCTGTCATGTAAAAAGTGTAATTGCCACATGCAGTCGTAGCTTTATGTTATTATTTACCTCCTATATAATGTCGGTGCACATTGTAAACAAAACGCACGATTTATAAGTTCGGAGAAACTTGGCTTACACATGACTATTCATAAATTTTCAAAACTAACTGAAGATCTCCAAAAGAAGCCAAGCCAAGTCTTACGTCTTTAAGTCAAGTGCCATACTCGTTCGTTTCATCAGTTCGTTTGTTGAAAATAAAAACAACTGAATTACGGACATATGTGCAGACATGATTGTGTTGTAAGAGTACCTTCCTTTATCACAATGAAAGCGGGTTAAAAAGGGATTTGGCTCTACCTTACCCCTCAGACTGCCAATATCGATTAGATCGACGAAAGAATATAAAAGTGCGAGTGTCGATAAAATGAGTCTTCTGTACCTAACATTTCCAAAAATTCTGTGGTACAACACACCACTTCCATTTGATGGCAGAGAAGAAATTATGTTTAAAATTAGAAGATATGCACAATAAATGTTTATAACAAAATAATTCAAATTATAACAATTAAACTTACACCATAAAGTAAAGTTTGTCCCACTATACGCCATGTAGGCGTTTGGGGTGAGTGGAGGTATAGCTCTTCTCTTCCTTGACCTCGGCACTAGATGGGGGTGAGTGGTCAGCATCACGCCCCGGCCGGCTTTACCCCCTGGAAAGGACCCCGGTACCCATTGTAGAGGAGGCTGGGTGGGCCCCAGAGCCGGTCTGGACGCAGAGGCTAGAGGAAAAATCCTCTGCCCCCGTTGGGGATCGAACCCCGGTCGTCCAGCCCGTAGCTAGTCACTATACTGACTGAGCTATCCAGGCTCATAAACTTATACCATATTCAAAACAATTTTATTAAAGAGAAATTACACTTTTGGATATGTAACGTGTTCCTAGCTACAAAAAATCACTTTATCTGAGTAAGGTAATTTAATTTTGTGAACAACGTTACTTTAAGTGTTAACGTTGCAGCAATTGAAGCAATTTTCCACACGAGATAAAGATCAGCAGTTTTTAGAACCAATCGTATGTTTATGGTGCCATTAAATATCAAGTTTACGAAGCTAAAATGGAATATAACATGATATATGCATTACCGTACCATGGCAAGCTGTATCGTCATTAGAACGAATGACCTGGAACTTTATGGCAAATGGGAAGTTTTCAGTGGAAGAGATTAGTTTTTTCTGTGATGCTGTATCCTTCTATAATTTTTGGACAGAGAAACACAATTACATTTTTGTTAGCCGTTAGTGCTATATCAGCTTTACACTGGAGCGTTTTATTGTATCAGTGTCTTGAAAATGAAAAAGAATAACAACTTCATTTCATTCTTCGTTAATCAACAGATATGACAACCCCTTAAGAATTACGTTCTTGTGTTAGGAATGATGAAATACGCTGAAGCTTTGAAATAAGTGCAAAATAAAGAATAAAGTTCAGCCGGACTTAAACAATACTGCTTAGGTTAATACTGTTCAAGACTGCTTTAATCGCCCAATGTATGTAGTTTATTAATTTTTTTAACGAAACTTCTACAACTACATAATACAGAATTTCATAATTTGTATTTATTTTAAGACACCAGAGTAATCAAATAAAGACGAATGAATGAGGCACGTCATGTAATACGCACAGGAGCTATGAGAAATTCTTATAAAATTTTTGATAGGCAATGTGAAGGGTAGAGACATCTTCGGACATCTAGGCGTGCGTGAGAGAATAATATCGATATGGATCTTCAAAAATATGGTTTGAGGTAGAGGAATTGATTAATTTAACTCAGCATGTCGTCCTTTGACGGGCTCTTGTGAACACGATCAGTTCCAAAAGGGGCGGGCAATTTGTTGACTAACTAACTAACTAGATGGCTTACGGAACCCAAGGTTCATCACCGAATTAACCAAAGCCTCCACCGGACCCTGTCCTGGCCCAACAGAATCCAGTCTCCTTCAACTCCTATCTTCCATAGATCCCGCCTGAGATTATCCTCCCATCTACGTCTAGGTCTCCCCAGTGGGCTCTTCCCCTCAGGCTTCCCAAATAGTGGACCCAACCAACCAGATGGCTTACGGAACCCGAAGGTTCATCACGGAATTAACCAAAGTCCTCCACAGGGTCTCTGTCCTGGGCCAACAAAATCCATTCTCCTTCGACTCCTATCTCCCATAGATCCCGCCTGAGATTGTTCTCCCATCTACGTCTAGGTCTCCCCAGCGGTCTCTTTCCCTCAGGCTTCCCAACCAATACCCGGTGCACACCTCTTGCCCCATCCATGCGCGCTACATGCCCAGCCCATCTCATTCTTAATCACCCTGACAATACTGGGGGAGGAGTAAAGATTTTTAAGCTCATCATATATATATATATATATATATATATATATATATATATATATATATATATGGCAAGATGTTACCTTGATGGTGCATAACAAATTGATGTTGAACAGTTCATTACTTAAGTGAAGAACTGAAAACTCCAGAAAACCACTGCCCTGGCTTCCCGCTCTGTACACATTATAACCCTTAAATTTAAACCCTTCTTACACTTTCCGTTTAGCAGGAAACAGATTCTGTAAGTCGTTATCCTGGCATTGTTCCACATAATTGCCTGTACTCGTCGCCTATACATGAACACTGAACAAAACCCGCATCTTATCGGGACACAAAACTACCCGACTACGTACAGCCCTGCTGTTTACTGTAGCATTTAAACAACCCCAAATTTCCATCCCCTACCATATAATTATTATTCTACATTGTGAAAAATACAGTGTTAACCTCTCAACGTTCTTTTGCCGGTCTCAAACCACTCCATCCCTTATCAAAGGGAGAAACGTCGGACAGCTTAATTGGACCATACAAACTAAGGGATGGAAGATGACATAAAACTTAAGCATTGGTTCTTAATGGGGAGAATGGTAGAGCTACATAGTAGACAGTTTGATTTATAAAATGTGCTGTCTTCAACAGTTCGTTATCTTTTGAATCGCATAAATATGTCACTGATTGTTATCTCTAAGCAGATACGAAAGGTAATAGTTACATTTACCAGAAGTGTCACCACGACCACTGAGTGGATGATGAATGAATTCATAAATTTCCATCGTCGATCTGATGGACCCCCGCAACAGATTTCTTCCTCAGTTTATGAAATTACACGCTACTTCTCCCTGGTGGTAAAGGGGGTAATATTCATACTAAAGCAATTTCATTTAAATCGGTATTATAAAAGACCAGTTCTTTGCTAATCTTGCTTGCGGAGTTGTTGAAGAAAGGCTAGTTGACAGCTTAACACTCGGTTTCGAAAGGGGAGATTTTGCTGAGCCGTGTTCATATGAACTTGAAATGTCATTTTAGTGCGCTTAATTCACTTCCAAATATTTTATAAATCTCTTAGATATAGCTTGCTTAGCGTTACATAATGAGTTATGAGTAATAAATTTAAAAACATTATTTGAGGTTTTCATAGCGGTGAGTTTTCTGGGTTATTGCGCCGTTTAGCCAATATCGCCTTGATGACGGAGGCAGTATGACCTCTGAAACGGTGATCTACCAGACAACACAGCGCAATAACCCAGAAGACAGCAATCTTCGTCTTGGCCTACTTAAGGTACTATCTTGGAATTTGCCAGCAGGGAATGTGGATAATAGGGAGCGTCTCTATTATAATATCTGGCCTCTTGCCTGAGATTTGAAAACAGGACCTCCCAAAAGCGAATCCGGATTTTCAGCTACTCAACGTGGCGTTCTCGAAGGCAAAAGAAAAGCCTTCCGTCTTCGTAAGCATCGCCCCAGGATTGATGTAGGTGGTCCGTAGGTAAAGATATTCATATTCCAGATTTCGAAACGAGATGCATGCGAGTTCTCAGCTTCATTCCGTGGCCGACTTTATCACCAGGTATCTATAAGGTAAGAGACTAGACGAGCGAAAAAGCAGCTAAGAGAAAAATATTGACACTCTCTGGAATCGAACCTCGTTTAACAGCTGCGTAACCAGTCAGTTTAATAACAAAATTGTTCCGAATCTTCTCCTGTTAAATCAAGATATATACCTAATTGAGGCACATGTTAGAAACGTGTCCACGTAGGTTTATATTAAAGGGTAAAGCTAACTATGGAGACTGTATGTAGACTTTATTGATGTCCAATATGTAATTAGCTTCCTACTAGAAGTTTCTTAAAACTTTAGTGTAATATACAGTGACGCTTTTGAAGTACGTGGAATCACTCAGAAGGGGAGTTGATATAATGAGGTGTGCTATACTCATGGACTCAAAAAAAACTTGTAACTTTTGAATAAGTAAACAAGTTTCGAATCAAGAACTTGTATTTGACAAAGTTAATTTCACGTTTACAGTGAAAGCCATGAGAACGTAATTATGTTTAAACACTTATTTACCTTTGTTCCCTTTCTGAATTATGAAAGGACACATGAAAATAAGTTCCTACGCTCATTATAAGTTTGTATGCTTTTGTATGTCTTTCCTGAATTGGTCATACTTTACCTACGTCATGACCATGTAAGCATATATTATTATTTCTTACCCTTTTACGTTGCCCTGGTGGAAAGGCGCAGCGCAGTTTTGAATAGTCAATTTTCTCCATATGTGTTCTTTCCTTTCTCTTACGTAACTTTGTACTTGATAATATTGCTGCAGATGCTGACATTAATCTGAACACGGCATAATTTAATCTTTTTTTGTTCGTTTAAACACTCAGATATTTAAAAACAATAAATAATAATAATACATGTAAAACGTATTAAAAACAAAATGTATTTCGGAAATAGCTTCTGCACTATGTACCTCAGGGGTAAGGTTTGTCTCGGGTACATTGAAGTAAATACCCTATAAAGTGGTGAATAGATGGAATAATAACAATAAATATAATCATAAGTTTATGCATTAATCCTTGACATTTCAGTGATATCTAAATATACAACCATTTATCATTCAATAACGCTGAAGTCTTGTCACGAAGTGTGTATAATAATGTCATGTAATTCTCAGAATAAGCAGCGATTAGTTTCTGTAAACTGCATTTTCCATTTAATATTTGTAATAGAGACGTGTTGTGTTTTCTTTGAAGGTGCAAACCGGTTCATTAAATATTATTTAGTTGAAGTTCGACACCATTATCCGTTGAAGAAAATCGAAGAAAAACCTCTATAATAATTAAGAAACTCCGCTGACCAGAAAGTGATTTGATTGTACGTAGTTTTCGATACATTTTCTTTCTTGAAAGCATAGCTAATTTAGCCCTGAAGATGGGGACAGTATGTTTCTTCGGAATGATGGCATTTGCCTACTAGTTTATAAGACGTCAAAACTCAGAAAAAACAATATCAATGAAATAATGTGTAGTTATTTTGTCAGAAATTTAATACAACTGAATTTAATATTTTTCTTGCCTTAGTACATAAACAAAGAACTTAACCATAATACAGGTTTTAGTGTTTCGTGATATACTGAACTAGGCTATATTATAAGGTCGAAATAACTTACACTAAACTTTTCAGCAAAAAACAATTCTCAAAACTGTTGAGTTTTCCACTAACATCCATTAGCCTGACATTGCCTGTACTGGATATTATGAAGCCGGGCTATAATTTGTAGGTACTGTGCTGTATTGATTCACATCATGCAGTAGAAAGACAGAGTCAACTTAATCTTCCAAATCCTCGGGAGATGGTCCCTGGAAGCTCTTCCGTTCTTCTGCACATCAACTTCTATTCGGAGCTAATCCTTTAGCGAGTAGATTTAGGTCGAGAGATAACTCAAGTATGCCTACACTTTCTGGACAAGCTGCTTGGGTTCGTATCCCTTCTAAGCTAGGCGATGGAATATATATTGTGTTGTGGCAATGTTTATTCTTATAAGACGGATAAACATAGCTTCCCGTCTGCATCCACCAAAGAAGAAGCCATACTACTCGTTTACCGAATTCCCGCTTCTAAATCTGGAACATACAAGTTATTTTGTGTGATGTGTTCGTGGCGTTCCTGACGCGTCGCGAAGTATCAATTATGAGCTGTTACATTCATCATTTGGAGTTATCTTGACATTTCTATTTAAAAGCAACGCGTCTGAAAAATATGATATGACGTTATTAAACTATTTGACAGTTTTTGTACTTTGATTCCTTCTACCATAGTATCTTTCCCATTTATTTTTTTCTCATTCCTCTACACTGTCTTTATATCATTCCCCTTTCCTCTCTTTCCTATACTTATTGTATTTTCCTTTCCCATATCTTTTTTTCTCTTAATAACTACGTTCCTTTCGGTCTCTCTATACTTCTTTCTTCAAATTTCTTCAAAAAATTTCAATCGTTCCTACTGTACTGTACTTTGTTTTATCAGTTCATTCACTCTTTATTCATTTTGTAACATCTCATTCTCTTTTCTTCCAGTCCTATTTGATAGATTCCGAAGTATGTCATAGAAATAAAGTATCCAGAACATATAACATTTCCGTAAGCCTACATAAAACTAGTGAGCCGAAAACTGAAGCCTGCAGCGGGCCTTCTCAAACGCGACGTATAAACACGGTTGTAAAATAAAGGCGATGAGGACCCAAACCGCACTTTTGGAGCATACGACTTGAAGCCAACGACTGCTACTTCTGACACCAAGTTCCAGCTCCTCGTAACCTTGAAGCCAACGACCCCCCTTCTGAGGTCACCAACCCACGTCTCTTTTTACTACAGTTCCGAGTCACTTGCGAGATGGCACTGTAGTAAGGTAGTAGGTAGGCTTATAAATGTCACTCAGCTTGTGAGGAGCGCCTCGCTTGTGGCTCGCCGCTTGATTACCCTAATGCTAATTAGAATCGAACTGTATATAGCAGAACTAGGAAGAAAGCTGTACCTAAGTCTAGTCCGTTTGCGTTTGAAACTGCTGTTGCAAAGTTCAAAAGTTATAAATCGCCAGGTAGTGATTAAAATTCCGGCAGAAGTGATTCAAGAATGAGGTAAAACATTACGTTATGAGATCCATAAACTCATTAATTCAATTTGGAATGCGAAAGAATTGCCTCACCGTGGAAGGAGTCTATTAATGTACCAATTTACAAGAAGGACGATAAAACTGACTTTAATAATTATCGAGACTTATCACATATATCAACTTCATACAACATTTTATCCAACATCCTTCTATTCAAGGTTACGTTCATACGTAGACGAAATTATTGGGAATCATCAGTGAGAGTTTCGACGTAATAGGTCAGCTATTGATCAGATTTTTCTTATTCGTCAGATACTAGAGAAAAATTGGAGTACAATAAGACAGTACACCAGCTATTCATAGATTTCAAGAAAGCCTATGCTTGATTTAGGATGGAAGTATTGTAAAATATTCTCATTTAGTTTCGTACACCCATGCACTGGTTGAGCTTGTTAAAATGTGTTTAGATGAAACCTATAATAAAGTCCGCATAGGTAAATATTTTTTTACACGTTTCCCATTTAGAATAGTCTAAAACAATTTGGAAATAAATTGACGTAGACTTCCTCTTCCTTATCATGAATGTTAAGAAAATTAGGTTATGTTTGCCATGTATTCTACCATGTTGAGCAATGCGACCTTAATTCAGCAAAACTGGGGATATATAAAAAAAATCAAGATGTGATAACACAAAGTAGACCGTCACATTATCAACATTTGTAACACAGGTGAAGTACAAAATAAGAACTTTGGACATTTAGTTGGTGGTGCTTAGGTTACATTACCACGCTACATCAACTGTGTGTTGCACAACATTTAATTAAATGAGAGAATGATTAAACACTGTGAATTTAAAATATTAGCAAACAGCGCGATATCTGAGCCATTTCAGGGTTGTTAACTGAATAGCTGTCCTACAAATATGTTACTAGTGTACTGCAGTGTTGCCTGTCGCTACCCCCTGCATGGGGAGCCATGAGCGCAGTTGAGCAATCACTAGCGCGGCCCGCAGCGCGACTCTTTCAACCAAGAAATGAAATGTCCGTTCAGAAGGTACCTGGAGTGTTCAGGAACAGATAAATGCGCTTAATTTTGTATAGAAAATTCATGACGATGGTTTAATTTCAAGATAACAGGCCATCAGATCAATAATTCAAGTCCGGAACGTCCGTGTACACGGCAGGTTTGCAAAATAATTAAACTTAATATTAAGTAAGAAGGAAATATTTATAAAATACATATAGGTCTCTCTCACGCAGATAACTTATCTCTCTTCACACCGAATATTTTCCATAACCACTTAAATTCTTTACTTTTTAGTTCAGAAAAAATCATGATAAGATGTGATCTATAACTGCTGAGATTACTTGTTGGTTGGTTAGTTGATTGGTAGGCCTACATCTGAAGGCCGGTTTTGAGTATGAAAACACAGGGTACTGATTAAATAAAGATATCAGGTTAAGCCCAAAACAGTAGAAGATTAAACTGTCCAGTACCACACTGTCCATAACTTATCCCACATGCCAGTGAACCCTGGTCTTCACATTTAGGAGTCGATGTCTGAGTCCTGAGGCCTTTCTAGCAGTCACACGCATATGAAAAGAATTTTAGATTTCAGGATCTACTTTGTAGGAAGCACAACCAGAATAGTCTTTTTCTCTGAGATTGGTGGATGATGTGATATCTAGATACAGGGGCATTCATGGCGAAGCCCAGGAAATTTGCTTATACGACGGTGTTACGCCCCGATACGATAAGAAGAATATCCGCAGAAAGGAGGAGGAGGAAACTTCTGTCAGATGGAGAACTTGGAAATAAAAGAAAAGAAAGTGAAATAGGGAGAGCACAGTGAGATGGGACTTTCACTGTAAAAAAAGAAAGAAGTAACTGTTGGGAGGGAATCAAAATAGTCTGCAGCTGACCACCCATGAAGGCAGGCAACGTATTTGACACGCGAGGCAAGCAGATTGCCTAAACAAGTGTATGCCAGGAGGAGGATCTGCAGAAAGATGGAAACTGAACAAGAATATAAATTCGACAATTTCTTTTGAAACCCTCTTTCCTGTCTCTGGATTCGGGTAGAGTTTGAAGAATACAGTTGCTATCAGTGATATCATAATAAAATAATCCCTACATATACATTTTTGTAGAATGGGGCGAATTCCATTCCATTTCACAAAGAGAGGTAGAGGGGTGGTGGTGGTGGGAAAATTTCCTCCCTCTTGTCATGTTGGAGATATTCTTGGAGAGGCAATGTAGGGAGGGAGAGAGAGAGAGAGAAAGAGCAGGGTGCTGGGCGGAATACCATCAAATAAGTTACCGAGACGTGAAATTGGAATTGGTATGTTACGAATCCACTGCTACTACTAGTACAGCACCTGAGTGCGAAGATGAAAATTCCGACCCCATCCACTTCATCCTGTTTATAGCGCCAAACCCTTCCATCCTCTTTCCATCTCTTTTTTCACACGGAAGGGTAACGTAAGCAAAATTAGTTTGCAAACAAATTCATGCATCAAAACTTGACGAAATATAGGCGTCAGTAATTTATTTTTCTTAAATTAAATTCTCGCTTGTTATTAATTTGGAAGAAAACTCAGTCAAAAGGAAATTACGTCGTAAGGTAACGTGTTCACGGAGCATAATAACGAATCTGGAAAGGAAATATAAGAACTTAGTGAACCAGTCGACTTCTAGTGAGAAATATGAATACAGAAGGGAATAATGGTACAAAAATACCTTGTGCGCCAAGAACGTTCGACGATACTCCGTGTCCTGTAACATTAAATTTGACGAGCAACGCGTTTGTCTAAAAAATTACATTCTATGACTCAAAAACCTTATTTTCACTTACATATTACAGTTCCTATGTCCACTGAAAATTTAGAGCCTGTGTTCCTGTCACTGAATTTCTAACGGACAAGAGGAGGGTAGATTTCAGGAGGAGGAGTTTTGCCTTTAAGCAGACAGACTTTATTCCAGCACAGGGAGTTCTAGGGTAGCAGAGGTTACGGATTGACTCGGGAGCCTAGTGAACTGATCACAGAAATTATTTTAATATAAAGTTCATCCTTGTGAATAAAAATTATACCGGAAGTCTCGGTTCAGTGCTCTTTGTATGGGCGTGGAGCTCCGATCTATGTAAAATATAGAGATTTCGGGTTCTCACAGCGGCGAATACGAAGGTGGCCGACTTCTGGCATGTTGCATATTGTTTGGAAGGCAATGATCGCCATGACGATGGAGGCAGAAAGTACCTCTAAAATTTCGGTAAAATTTCACTAGAAGACAGATATTTTCAAATTTTTGTGATGAATATCGTCAACCAGATTTATTTGAAGTTAATGTTGTATTTATTTAATTAAATTTATTGTTTATTTAACGACTTTGTCAATAACGCAGATAAAACAACGTCGGAAGATAAGTTGTAAATAACGAATTACAAGAAAAGAGGTCGTGGCTTAATTTAAAATACTATTCAAAACATCTCAGTCAGAACAGCCGGTTTCCGAGCTGTGACGTGAACCTGAGACCTCGTAAATATGATGTACGAGAGTTTAACACATTATAACATTCGGTAAAAGTAACTGATGCGAAGACCTTGCAGAGAGAACTTCTGTTGCGTATTTGTGGACCCTGACAACAGCAGCAAATTCATCATCATCAATAATCTCTGCTAGAAACAAAACACAGCCATTATTTATTATAATCTACGTTGTATCACATTGTGACGGAGTTGACAAATATCAGGAGATAAAAATGAAAGAATTTATCACTCGCACGGGAACGATTCTTTATAAATTTAAGTACATATTCGACTGAACTGTCCTATATAATGAAATGAGAGAGATCTGTGACAAAGGAATAAGTGGGAAAAGTCTGGAATACATTTCATGTTCATGGTATTTTAAAAAATGTAGAGACGGTACCTATCCATCATTGTACAACAAAAGAAACACTAAGAAACACAATAGTTACAGGGGGTTCAGAGACACCAGGGAACAAACTGGCGTGTGTACAATATAGTACCTATCACTGAGACATAACATCATAACAAACAATAGGCATATTTTAGTTTCTTTCTATAGGTTTTTGATGTGGTCAACCACAGATTCTTACGGACCAGTCGGAGCAGAGGCAGTGATGCACTCAGCTGTTTATGACGTCATAAACCGTACGAGTCACAGTGGATCAGTGGACCCAAGGGAGACATTCTACATTCCAAGATACAATCCACGCTTGAACCCTCTTTTACCCAAGAAAGCGGCCCATCTAGAGCATACATCTGATGGTCAAACTGGGCTAATATAAAGACCCCGGAACAAAAGCACGGCCAGCCTATTCCCTGTTTACGTGCTCATACAAACGAGGAACGTGTTGAGTGCCCTGAGTTGAAAGAGTGGGCCAAGGCGAGAAAAGTGTCAGCCTTGTTTCTTTCGTAAGGAAACACAGGTTTATGACATTGTCATTTTCGTGTATCCGCTTCTGCGTCTTACCCTCTGTCAGTTTTTAACCAATTGACAGATATTCATAATCCGGAATAAACATCATGCCACTTCATGCTATCTTAACTTTGTATTTTTTTTAAATTTCCTAATATCTTTAAATTCTTCATGTCAGATGAACAAATTTATGAGGTAGGAACGACGCACGCATTTATTAACTTTGACTAACAATAATTTCTTACAGTTGAAAGACACTTGTTTAACATTACAAGGTGTTGAACGAGATGTGGAACAATGGTTGTAAGAAACAAACTACGTACGAAGGAGCATTCTGTGTCATATTTAGAAAATTATCCTGGAATGTGTGGAGAGACTAAAGTAGCCCACGAAATACACAAGTCACACGCGAAATAAATTACCACGCGACGTTTAACAGATGTATCATGGGACATATTGTATGTGGGTGATTAAGACATCTCTTAGATTTTGACATCTGTAAAGACGTTAATTTTGTGCTGTAAATACAAAAGTTTAAATGTTAGTAATATTTCAGCCCATTAAAACCCAATGGTAAATATTTGTCCCACCTGCTTGAACAATCCTGTCATTTTATACTTTTCTTTCGTATAATTCTCAATGTATACAGCGATTACTTCCCTAAACACTATTAATTAATTGATTTTTGTAATGGTGAAGTCCTGGTTCTTCTTTGTGTTACGAATTTAATTCTTAAATACAGGGCTAGTCTAAATGATGTTCCCGATTTGAAAGACATGTTACTCACGTTTAATGAAATTCAGATGCACAAAATTGGTACCGATGGAAAGAGAAACTCTCCAAGTTTATGTTGGTATACTTCGCGGGCCGCGTAGTAACACTGTTCGCCGCCAGAGGCGATATGAGAGAAAAAGGCTGCCATCGAAGACAGGGGAGCCTTTTGTGTCCTGGATTTCCACGTTCACCGGTCTGTTATTAGTGTGCAACGGCATTTCCAAACCAAGTTTGCGGCAGATCCACCCAGTGGGCATACAATTCGTAAGTGGTATTCCGAATTTAAGGCCACCCTTACCACAGACCTTGCTTGATCTGCGAGCGCGTATCACAGCAGCCATTGCAGCAATCGATCACGATATGCTGCAACGTGTCTGGGAGGAACTCGACTACAGGCTGGATGTGTGCCGAGTTACCAAGGGGGCTCACATTGAACACTTGTGATGTATTGAAACAAAACTTGGAGAGTTTCTCTTTCCATCGGTACCAATTTTGTGCATCTGAATTTCATTAAACGTGAGTAGCGTGTCTTTCAAATCGGGAACATCATTTAGACTAGCCCTGTATGACTCAGACAAGTTTCGGATTCATAGGGTTAATTTGAAAACTGTTATTTGTATTGTACAATGTGAGATAAATACGGCGAAGTTATTCAAAAAGTCCCAATGTGTTGATAGGTAAAACAGCAACTGCTTTACCTATCAAATCCGGTGACTAACCAAGCAGCGAGTTGGAATTCGCCTAAGGAAATACACAGAAAGTCGCTCGAAAGTAAAATAGAAGTAATATGAGTAGAAAAGTTGGTGACAGGGGCACACTAAAAGAAGTCATCAAAACTGCATTATGTCTGCATAAAAGACGAGGGAGACCGGACTAATGAAGAATGAAGGGGGGGGGGGGAGAACCTAACAAAGATATTACCTGTATAATCTTGGAGGTGTACAATGCAGTGACTGAACATAAAACATGATCTTGGAGTGAGTTACGACTGTTATAATCCAGGGCTTTAAAGGCACATCTCGCGAGTTTTTATTGTAGGTATTATGAAGGATGGTAATTACTCTTTTAATGCTATTAATTCTGCGACTAATGCAAATTTTACTTTGTGTTTCGAAGGCAGAAATGTATACAACAGAATTACAAAGAGGGATAACGGAAGGTCGAAGATATAAGAGGCGTGTGGTAAGGTTTATCTCGAAAAACTGTTTTGCTGACAAAATAATCCCCAGCTTCATTCCCGCTAATGTTGCAAAAGTGTTTTCATGACACCGGTGTTTCAAAAATACGTATCTCTTCGAGTAAAAGGTTATATGTAGATTAAAATAGAAGTATTTTATTCAATTTTATTTCACAACCAATTGTGACGTGCGAGGTACTAAGAAATATTGAAAAACTTGCCTGGAAACTCAAGGGCATAAAACCTTTAAAAAATAGTCATAAATGAGAAAAATGAAACAGTATTTGAATGACTGACTTAGTTCAGGAAAGGTTTCACATTTGAGCTTCTGTGGTCACAGTTGTGAAATTTCGGGTTACACGAAAGCCTTAAATTCAATAGTGAAGGGGATAAAAGATTTGCTATTTCAATTTTGGCCTGATTACTACCATAAACCTTTCTACAAAATTTATTTATTGTATCGGTATGTTAAAAATTACAAACATACGGAAGACAGAAATATAAGCCTGCTACTGGAAATTATGTGTAGAAATAGATACGTAACTCTCAGGTATTAGGCACAAACCCGAAGGTTCAGTAATTCAACTAGACGTCACCCACCCCATCCCAACAACCCATGTCCCTAAGATTCATCTAGTAATCCTTCCATCTATGGGTGCCAACGAATCAACATTTCTGAGGAAGATTTCGTTTGCGTTATAAATTTTCCAAGCATAAAACGTCAGAAAATTAAAAACTCAGTCAACGACAAAGGTTCTGCACCAAAAACACAAGGGACGAACAGGGTAGAACTGCAATGCGTTCTGTAGACTCTGCAACTTGTAAATTCTAAGTCTCCTCAGTCAAAACAAAACTGACCACCAATTCATCGGGCTACATTACCTCTCAAAGATGCGGAGGCGGGAAGAATTATGGGAAACGATTAACAATCGACAAAACTTTGTTCTAGGACCAAATGAGTACTGTAGTTCCTCAGGATAAAAGCAACTCAATCAGCGGGTAAAGCTGGTGTTACCTCATACTAGCGTCTTGAAAACGCCCTTCTCCGAAGCCACAAATTCACGTCTGATTTCACTGCGAATTTTGATGGAGGTTTGTCGACCGAAATAAAAGACGCAATATCAAAAACGACAACTGGGATTAATATTTCTTCCATTTATTTCTCAAAAATAATATTGTTCATTTAACCGTGGTAGTCGACGATCACCGGACCTGGTTTATAAACAAGTTACGCGCCTGCGACGAATCCATCCTCTGACCCGGGGTAAATAAGAACTACACGTTGTTCTTTCCGTTGCCTTCCGTTAAGACTCCCTTCACTTCATCTGCCTGCCAACATTTCTTAAATGTTAGATTCCTGTCTGTCGACATCTTGTTTACATAAAAGACCCAACTTCCCCAGATCCACAGGCCGGCCTACGAAGAGATGGACTGTAACAGACCTTATTGCCTATCAGGAAAAACAATAATAATAAGAAGAAGACTTTCTTCAGAACGACGTTCGTTTAATTTCACCAAGAACATAGAAGGCCACACGACAATACGTGGTCACTCTATCATTCTTGCATTTTTCAATCTAAATCCAATTTTGTGCAGTATCCAGTCAGTATAGTGACTGGCTATGGACTGGACGACCGGGGTTCGATCCCCGACGGGGGCAGAGGATTTTTCCTCTAGTCTCTGCGCCCAGACTGGCTCTGGGAACCACCCAGCCTCCTCTACAATGGGTACCGGGGTCCTTTCCCGGGGGTAAAGCCGGCCGGGGCGTGATGCCGATCACTCACCCCCATCTAGTGCCGAGGTCAAAAAAGAGTAGGAGATATATCACCTCTTCCCCCAAGCGCCTACATGGCGTGTAGTGAGACAGCGTTGTTTTTATTTTGTTTTTAATTTATCTTTCTTAAGGACTGTTGACCCCAAAGAAAATTTATTTTCTTTGTGATTATTTGAAGGAGTTTCACACACGTTGTAACAACTTTATCATTGCGCGATTTTTACCACGCATAAATCAAATTCATCAATATTTTCGTCTCATTGAGTTTTACAAGCTCTATTCTTACCTGCAGTGAACAGAGGGCTCTCTTAATTTTCTCTCTACCTAACCTATTTCACTTCTAAAAACCAACACTCCACAACAGTTCGCAGAACCCAGAACTCGATCGTATTACGGCGTAATGTTTTCTCAACTGGAATCCATCGGTTCTAGCCACTGATTTACAACCTTCTGACTTCCTCAAGGGTCAAAGCTTTTCCCTTAAGTAACTAATAAATATGGTAACATGATTTAAAAGTTAAACTAAACGTTAGGGAAGTTTAAGGGATGCTCAGCACCTCTTGATATTGTTCAGTGGATGTGATACTATTAGGAATTTCAGGTACAAAAAGAGGAAATATCTAACAGACAAAATTAACTAGACTTTTACATACATTTCCTCCATTCTCCACCCAATCTAAATATTTCTCTATATTGTACTAATTTTTTACAGATCATCTCGATGTCCGAACACATTTTGAACACTTAAGGACAGCAGACTGTCTGTCTGTTCTTGTTCAAAATTTTTTTTGTTTCCTTTTGTTGAATAATGAACATGTATGCAGACTGGTGAATATATCCCCCAACAACACGCCGCTCGTGACTGCAACAGCTAATTCTCGCCGTAATAACTATCACAAAGCAGTCTTTCATCTATAAAATTAGGCCGACAGAGATTTCACATATCAAATTAAATGTCGTATGTAAAGAAGTATACTTCGGTTCTGTGTTGTGGAGGGCTTTGACAGCTATATATTCAAAATTAAGCCTAGTTTTGAAAAGGGCTTCTCTGAATAGATGCTCATGTAATGGAAATTCATGATGACAGTTCATAAGCTTACCTGCATGCATCAAAGGGCGACCGTAATTCATTTAGAAATTAGACTATGGAGGAGTTTGAGATGGAACGTTCTTGTGGTGTAACCTTTACGTTATCTCCCACGGGGACAGATAAAGGCAAGGTGACATGACACTCAAAGGCGTCCAATGTGCGCTGTATATTCAGTGAGAGACTGCATATGTGCTTACATAATTATGCCCAAAGATAATAAGTTATTATTATATTATTATTTAAAGAATACATCTTAAGAAAAAGAAAAGAAAAGAAAGTAAGAAAGATACAAAACATGAATTACGAAGAATTGATAAAGGAAATAAAGAAACGAAACGAAAGAAAGAAACGCACAGAAAATGAAAAATAAAAGAAACAGAGAGAACAAAGAACGCCAAAGAAAGAAATCTGGGAGTCAATAAAACGGTAATTAAATAAACCACAAATGAATACAACTTGTTCAATTTCCGCTTCACAGTAATATCCTCAGCAATGTTTTCAGTCACCTTGAATCTACGTGCTTCCCTCAAAGGGCGATACCAAAGGCAATACTATTCTTTTTGTATATTTAAATACATCCGAAAAGAAGAAAAGAAAAACGATCATTTAATTGTGCAATATGTATAGATACCAGATCTTATCTATGTGTTTTTGTATAAAAGATCTCGGCCGTCGAAAATGAACGTATTTGCAGATCCCCTTTTATGATACGATGCTCAGAAACACAGCTGTAGACCTATTTATTTTTCACGTTAGTATAATGAACTAGTCCCATCATCTCTTTAAACCTAACTATTCTTTTCAACAATTTAAATAGTACGTTATCAAGAAAATATTCTGATTAAAGGTTCCTCAATTAAAAACAAGTATCCAGAGAATTAGGTTGCACGCGTAGACAGTTTAGACACGTCGTCCGCGTCTCACCTCGTCAGACCAATAGTTCTTCGTTCTCAAATTCTAGTGTTGCTGAGACCCGGCTATGAAATTAATTTTCAAACAATTCCTGATCCTAATGACACTGCAAGCGGCTAGGGTTTGACATAAATTACAGATAGTGAAGACATGGCCGCACGAATAAATTGAATTTTGCCTCTCTATCACATTACAACAGACATCCGTAATCTAGGTTTTGTACATTACTTTCCTTAGAAGGTCTTACTCAACGTAGTAGAGGCTTAAAAAGTCAGCTGCAAAAATTCACGACCTTTATGGATCCCAAAAACTGATTACCATGTCCTCAAGAGCCCATTACTTGACTCTAAATTTAGTCCACACCTTCATAACATATTAGTACAAGATCCATTTTAATATTATCGTCCAAGTGTTCACCATTCACTAAGGTTAGTCACCGTTACAATACTTAGTGATGAGTACAAATTACCTGCATGTAACCTTTTTACTCCTTATCTATTTCTTCTTTCTTATGTTCCAATACCTTTAAGAGCACTTTGTTCTCAAAATTCCTTGAATATTTTCCTTTCATTACGCTAAGGAAATACATTCAACACATATAAAAAGAAAATGCATGTATAAATGTATGGGCCTAACCAGAACTTTATCTTTCGGTTTCAGAGAAAACATTGATATCACGCGATTCCAAACTTAATAGCAGGTACTTAAGATAATTTAATTTGTGTTTCTTTCTGGACATTGACCTAACATCACAGCTAAGTGACTACCACTCCGTCTTCGTACACGGAAGGTCCTGAGTTCAAATATCGACCCGAAGACCGGGTAATCACGGACATTCACTTCACTGTTTTTTAATCCTTCCAGGCAAATGGTAAAAGATATTTTAAATTAGGCCATAACAACTTCCTCCTACATCCCTTCTAATTCATTATTTATCCTATTAGAACCTATATAGTCGGAGCTAGTGAGAGCGTCCTTAAATAAATACACAAACCAGACATGAACATATAGCCTACTTAGTTCTGTAAGTATTTATTTCTTGGCGGAAACTTCCTGGCTCCCAGCAGAGTTTCAATATCCACACTACAAGTACCTCATCTTACTTCATAAAACTTTAGGGATTTTATTGAACGAAAGTTTGTGAAATGTCACTGTACAAACATTTCCTAACAAATATGGCCGGAGATAAGAGGTTTCAATTCAACTCTGAGCAAAACATGAACGTTTATCTCTGAACAGAACTTCAAACAAAAATTTTGTGCCCGAGTTAGTGCGAAAAGTTTTTATTACCAGCATAAAAAACACAGTTTAACTTATCTAGACGTCGCAGCAAATAACGCAAGACGATAACTCGTGAGTTAACGTCATCCATATATTTTGAGACTACATTTTGCTCAGTAAGTCTGACCTGACAGGTAATGAGGACCATCTAGAAGTAAAAGCAGATAAGTCAAGGAGCCCTACATTCTTACATCCAAGTCTCGTTATCAGACTTCAGATCAAGATCGTAATATAAACACAACTAATAACATCTTCTTAACTGTAGCGAAATTAAAATACCGGGTAATCAGAAACTATCTTTACGCTTTAAAAAGGCACTGAAAACAAATGCGGTTTACTTAGAATTTTACACGCACACAAGTCGATAGAAATACTCTCAAAGTTTTGTACACACCTCACAGAGAGTCGGTATGTGCTCGGCGAGTCACACGCCATATGACGAGACGATAATCCAACTCGTTCCAAATTTTGTGCAGAATGGTGAAAGCTAAGGCATTTGTGATTCGCTGTCTCAACTCTGGGAAAGACTACGGAGTAAATGGTGGTTATACCTGAAATTGTGCGCGACATGTCCACTCCACAGCTCAGCTGTTACAGACTCTTTATTCGATAACAGCAGAACACACCAACTCATCTGTTTTGGGGTACCCATTTTCAAAACCAGTTGCATCTAGCAGAGGCGAGAAACAAGTACAAACCCCCCGATCGTTTGACACAAAAAACTGAGAGTATTTCTGTTGACTGTAGTGGGTGTGAACGTCTAAGTACGCCGCGATCACTTTCAAAGTATAAAGTTATTTTATGCTCACCCTGTATTTGGGAACAACAATAACAAATCAAAAATATTTACGTAGAAATCGAAAGTTGATTAAATTACGGAAATGTATGCTACTACTAAGTTCAGAATCGTTTGCCTAATCGTCTTCCGTCTAAAATCTTTAGATTAAAATGTATAAGAATATACCGTTACATCTGTTCTGTGTAGCTGCGAATCTCAGTCCTGAACTCCAACAGATAAACGTACTTTGGAGTTGTGTAAAACAGGAGAATATTTCGATCTAAGAGCAGGACATGATATGAGGGTGGAATAAACTGCACAAGGAATTTCACAATTTGTACTTTTCAAATGAAACTGAATCAGATGTACTGGTTACGTAGTACGTATGGAGGAGATAATAAATAAATACAAACTTCTATTCTGAAAAACTGAATGAAAAACATCTTCGAAGCTCTCTCGTAAATTTAAGGACGATATTAAGAATGTTCTCAAGGAAATACAGTGTGAGAATGTGGAGTGTATTCATCTGGCTCAGTATACTGTCCAGTAGGGAGCTCTTACGAACACGGTAATGGTGGCCAATGACGATATGTAATTTAGTTTTGCACTTCGTTTAACAGATTGTTTATAACTAAGGCCCTAGACCTGTAGGCTACTCTGAATTAACCGTCTGGATTAATTCGAGTTATCCCCTAATGGGATGAAAATACAGTACCTATAACTGTCCTAATCTCTCCATATAAATGGTGGAATGATACCAGTAAACAGACCACTTCGTCCTTCCAGATTCATATCTATTCACCATTTATGCTCATATACCCATTTAATTCCACGCTATCAGAATCTGCAGATTGGATCTCTGTGTTATATAACACAAACATCACTGACTCAGCAATATATAAAGACCTGTAACGAATAGGTTAACACAGAGGTAACGCTTCTGACTGATCGTCGATTAGTACCAAATTGAATCTCTAAAGCACCGGCTATGCTGGCTGTCATTTTCCAAGATGATAGTAGCTCAGAATTTCTTAAGCCCACTTCTGTCCACACTCTATCAATTCATAACCATAATAACCTCGGTTGTTATATAAGTTATATGGTTATAAACACATCATTGACCTCCCCTCCCGCGAAATAAAACTCGTCTTCTGGCGCATTGCAGCTAACAGCGTGGCATTGAATAACCAACAGATACAGCTTTGTTAAATGATTGTGAGAGATAACAAAATATAAGGAACATAAACTTTTGGCCGGATAAAATCAAGAGGTGTGTTGGGCAATCCTGTTTCAGTCAAGTCGACATACAGCACCTTTCAATTCACAGTTCTGAAAGCAGTCAGTCACAGTTTCTCAGAAACTAGACTTCATGAAATAGCCGTACAAACAGGCTCATACTTGGTTAAAGCCGGGACACAGTGCACTTGATTACACTGGGTACAATGAGAGTTTACACTGCAGCCCTCGTACGACCTTCACATTATGCAAACACAAGCAAGTAATTTATAACAAAATACTGCTAAGCGTTTAAATGCACGGTAAGAAAAGAGGATACATTCCCCTCCCTACTTACACTATCTTAACAATAGAGTCGAAACGACTTTCCATTCTAAACGTAGCAAAGTAAACTCCTGTGTAGTTCTATGTACAATGTAGCTTGAGGAGCTTTAAAGTAGCAATGTGTAAAATATAGACAAAAACAGTTTCCTGTCAAAATACAGAATGCTGTTGGACTCTGGGAATAGAATATAACTACGAGTATATAAGACTTTTAATAAATTACAGTATATGTTTTATATTCAAAGTTTCAACGTCATCAGAATATTACTGGAATCTGAGAATAGAGTATAACTAAATAAGATTTCTAACATTAAAATACATGTTTAAAATTTAAAATTGGACCAGAATGTTCAACGCCATTAGGCTCGGTCATCCACGTACTAATCCAACACAAAATTGCCCTAAGATGCATATATATATATATATATACATATATATATATATTATTTGTAGTGTTCTGTCTGCCGACAGGTCCATATGAACAGGATCCTTCCATCCTCTTCTCGGACTGGGACCTGTTCATATACGTTCTTGGCAGATGATCCAGAAGTGGTTTGCCATTGCCTTCTTCTGTGTGTGAATGGAGTAATTGTTGGGAAGCCACGGAGAAACCGTGGAAGCCCCCGGAGGAAAACGTCGTGTTGCCTAGACCACGGCCTTGCCCTACACAAGTTATAAATTCGGGCACCGCCGGGAATCGAACCCGAGACCCCAGGATTACAAGGCCAGCCTTCTAACCGCTAGACCACCGTGGCACGGTGTATATATGTATATATATATATATGTATATATATATATGTTATCCTAATATATTTTTCTTGATTTTCAAGGAATCTTAACCACCAAAATTCTGCATGAATTTCTTACCTCTCCCATCAAAACTACATGTCCAGCCCATCGTAACATCCTTCTTTTTACACCATACAAAAATTAGCCTGAATGCAAAAAAAACCCATAGCGAAACAAAACAACAATTAATTAATTGCCTGATATGTGAGTATACGAACGAACCTATCGTATATCAGTCTGATTTTAACACCGTACTAACGCTTCTTTAGAAACTTTAAAGTTGCAGCCTGAAAGGCAATACGTAGTTTTCACTTCCATCAAACTGCCAACAAAGAAACAAACACATTCACAGAGAGGCGAATCCTAGGCCTAATACGTTTGTTTGAGAAACGCAACCAAATCATATTTAAAACAGGTCGTTCAGACTTAATTCTAAAGGCTAAGAAAAAGAAGGATCAGCCTCTAGTGTCCAAGAAACCTCGCTTACAAGTTAACACAATTAATTTCTAGCCACGTTTTTCGGGTTATCAGCTTGAAACCAAATAAAATATGTAGGATTTGAGGTTTCTACGGGGGTCAGCCTATTAGACTACACGGCGCAACAACACAGAAAATAGACATCTTCAAATAAAATATGGTTCTTCAAGTCCTTTTAACAGAATTATAGGCTATACCTCAGTTTAAAACTAAAGGAAATTTTAGAATAAGTTTCTACAAGTGTGGATGATGTTTCGGAGACACTATATTTCTCTGAAACGTTGGTAGAAATCTACAGGTCCACATAGCGTCACAAGTCAGAATAACGACATATTCACCGCCTTGAGAACCTAAAATCTCACAAAATTCCTTCACATAATCACATCGTCGAACATATTTTCAATGCATTTCATACAGTGGCCCACAAATTTACTAAATAAATCAAAGTAAGAATTGTATTTTGTATCTTTGGCATATTTCCGTGAGAAATAGTCAAGTAATTTCAGAAGAAATTTAATCAGTAACCGTTCTTTGGTAGTCCCGGATACGCTGACCGATCTACTAAACTTTATCACACATTACAGTCGATGGTCGTCCAGAACCCAAATCACATCAACACACAAACCTCGAAATTTAAACTGTTATGTGACTCACAAAATTAAAACAATGTGCCAAGTTTTCCGCAAAATTTCGTCACCAGTATACACACCCTCTGGAAAAAAATTAACAAAATAGTTGTTATTCTTTGGAACATCCTGTCAACAGATCAGTCACATTAAACGTGTCACAATATATCCACTACTCGAGAGACAATGTAAATCTACTAAATAGTAATTAAGGTAGGTTCATATTGTTTATGACAGGTATCTTTTTCAGAGCTGCCAACACCACTTTTAAGACATAAACGAAAATTGTTTTCGACTTCCTCTCGTAAAGGCCTCTATGCGTTTCTTCTCATAAAATATTTAATTCACTTTTCTTCCATTTTCCGCCGTCGTTATTCCTGTATCACTCCATCCTATCAAGATTTGTCTCTCCACTAGCAGACGCAGGGTACAGTCGAAACAAAAATACTTGTCATTATATAGTACTGTGCGTTTAAAATTCTTGGTGTTTTTCTGAATAATCCGTATATTTATGAGACGAATTCATTGCTTGATTACAGATACGTATTACATTAAAGCTATCCGACATAATCTAAAAATCCTGCATTGTCTACATACTGACTTTTAATAAGCATGTCTTCCACACTTTTTTGGGTATGTTTACAACATACCTTTACACTCAACTTCACATTTCTAACTCCATCGTTCAACTGCCACCTTGTTGTTTTACATTTTTCAGAAATGTTGTCGTACTAAAAATGCAAAAACTGGTAAAAATCAGTTTCATGACCGCCACGTTGGTCTAGCGGTTAGAACGCTGGCCTTGTAATCCTGGGGTCCCGGGTTCGATTCCCGGCGGTGCCCGAATTTGTAACTTGTGTTGGGCAAGGCCGTGGTCTGGGCAACACGGAGTTTTCCTCCGGGGGCTTCCCCGATTTCTCCGTGGCATCCCAACAATTACTTCATTCACACACAGAAGAAGGCAATGGCAAACCACTTCTGGATCATCTGCCAAGAACGTATATGAACAGGTCCCAGTCCGAGAAAAGGATGGAAGGATCCTGCTCATAATATGTCGCCAACCTCATGTAAAGGAGACGGCGTAATAAAGAAGAAGAAGAAGAAGAAGAATAAGAAGATAAAGTTTCATGATCTTGGATTAAAAGACGTTATTGATGCTACCACACTACAAGTTTAAGTTGTTAATATTGATTGCGATAAATTAAAAAGTAGATTAGTTTGGAATGATATCCAATGGCAAATGCAATTAAAATTTTTCAGCGTCTTAAAAAGTTGGACAGACAGCTTGCTATTTCATAAGCTTGCGTTTTTCCACAGATAAGGAAAGCAGGCTACAAAGCAAAGTTCTTCTATGACAGGACAGTAAAATTAGCCAACATAAACACCGGGGGTTATATTTACGCATCACGAGAAGATCTAACTGCCTTCCCAGTAATTTAAACTCTGAGGCGATTAGAGCATTTCCGTAGGTTATAAAGATTCAAACAACTTACGTGTAGGCTACCCTTTTATGATTAGTGAATACTTTTTCTGTCGGTTCTGTCACGAAGAAAGTCTTGCATTATTTTAATAAATGTCCCAAGGAACTGAGCTGTCGATTTTAGACTGCAAAGCACAAATTTATAATGACCGTAGACTGCCACATTTCTTATCGCTGGTGAAAATATTTACGCAGGCAATATTATTTAAAATAAAAACATTGCGTAAGTTTCCGCCAGTATAAGCGTGTGAAATTTTTTCTTAGTTCAGGAACAAACATTTTAGTTTTCCCCAATATTCCTTACATTTCCGAAGTAGTTCATTGAGAACACATTTTAAGTTGTTCTCGTGGCTGAAGTTTAAGTTTCGGAGATGAACCGCGGTCAACGTTTCTTCAAACAATGCAGTTGCCACATTCACCCTGAAGACTGCAACTGCAATGTTTGCCGAAACGTTGGATAACTTTCATCATTCTACGCCGCACAACCTCGAAATCCTAAGTTGCAAACTCCACGTTGACTCCGCACCGATGTAACTGAAAGAGTTGAAATGGACTGAGCGTTCTGGTTTCGAATTTAGCATGTACAAATCGTTTTAAACGTGGGAAATAAAATTACTTAGAGATGTAATTTTAATCGCCGGGATGTTGCTTCAGCACTGTAAGGGGATGAATACATATTTAAAACTGGTAGCTTATTTTAACAGCAATGGAAAATGTTGAAAGTAGAGGGTAATAACTCTGTATGGACACAGGATCGAAAAACTCGTCCAACGTAATGATACGTGGTTCAACTTCCGCTATTTTATTAACCATACAATGGCGTGGTATCATCCATATTATTATTTACAATTCACTTCCAGATATGAAGTTACTTTCTAACCACCTGTCTTACAGAAATATGAGATGATGATAGTTTCAATTTGAAATACTAGGCACAAGATGGGTTTAAGACAAAGTAATGAGGCAGTTTCTTACCAAATGTTCTGTAACCGATAAAATAAGACTACGAGATTGTGAAGGGAGGCTGGCGGTTTAAATTGTAGTCTGTGGTGCACTGTGCAGTGTTAACGCAAGTGGGGACACGCGTAAAGTACGGCCATGCTGCAGTCTATGACAGAGGACACATTCCAGTACTAGAAGTGTCCCCGATGTACCACATTGTTCCAGCAAGTCTTAGAAACTAACTTCCCTCACACATTGTGCCCATATCTGCCTTGTTTCTCGCTCAGAGTTCCCTTGAGCGATGTACAGTCACAGCATGCTTCAAGTGAATACAGAAAGATGTTCTATAACAAACAGATGTAGAATTCTCGTCTCCAAACTACGATTATCGGACCGAGTCTAGCTTCTATTTATAAACATCTGTGTGTCTGTTTATGACGTTAGTTGGACGTGAACAAAAGAAGAACAATAGTGCTATTACTGTCTAAAATATTAAAGGTAAATAAAATTACGAGGAATAAAGATACCATGTTGATAAGGGCGAGTCCAAAAATCAGTCTTGTTGAAACGAACAAAGGCTGGGTCCCAATAGGACCATCCATTTCCTATTACTTCCGACAGAGATAAATGTATTTCACACATGCTGCTACGTAGATAACAGTGTCATCTTGAACTGATAAAAATATTTTGAATGCAGTCAGTCAAGATTGATGTAACAATACGGTTGCAATTTTCGGGGCTAAAGCGATTCACGCTGGTGTGCTTATGGCGACAAGTGCGTGCTGCGGTGGATTAACAACGGGCGACACATTTATAGACAAATCAACAGAAGAAAAAACGGGCCGCGAACCCTGTTCTGAATGCGGTGGAAATATAAGGGATCTATTCATTCGGAATCCGCATACTTAAAACACGAACAGAAAGGAAAGAACAAGCAAAACGTAAGAAGAGCGATAAAGGAAGGCAGAAAGTAAGAAAATCTTGCGAAGAGAGAGATGGAACGAGACAAAGGAAGGAATAAGAAGAAATAAAGGAAAGAGACAAAAGGAGGAAGACAGAAAGACTGGAAAGGAAAAAGTAAATAAACAAAGAAAGAGGAAGGAAAAAAAAGGAAGACAGAAAAAGGAGATGACGAAAGAAAACGTAACAGGAAGAAATAAGAAGAAGTAATAAAAGGTAATATAATAAGGAATGGAGTGGGCATTTTTTACTGAAATATGAACAAATGCGCAATGAATAGAAACTCAGTAGCTGAGCCTTGAAAGAAAGTGAAAGATGTTGCGGTTGGAAGGTTAGCACATCTACTTCTTATTTTGAAAGTACGTGGTTCGAAGTCTACATCTTTCACTCAGTCGCATATAATTTCTTATTGTGTAACTGTGTTACCTTCCGTTCAGTATTTGCGCCTGCTGCTTCTAGTGTAGACTATATGAATCACTCCGATGTCAGAGAAGTTGCTGCAAAATCACGGCGAAACAGTATTTAGATGAGATAAGACAATGACTTTTGGGAGCAGCGTAAGCACGTAAGACTTTACTAACCCCGTCTTACCGAAAATTAACGTTAAAGATACCCCGTTATTTAAACATAAATGACACAATAAATAATGACCGAGAAGGTCTGGTTACAAATATTTATTTGAATTACTGAGCGCGCGGAAGAAAACATCTTGATCCTTCTCGTAAACGTTGAGAAGTACATATTTCTAACCGGTTTGTACTGTAACTATGGAAATAAGAAGAAGAAGAAGGAATCTAAAGAATTATTAACCACATACATGGAGGAGAATATTTTTACGAAAGCGGAGGTTCTTCTGCTGCGTCAACAAAAACCTGCCACTGGACTATCTTGAGGCAGACGAACCAGTCTCGGATATTTAACAACAAAGCTATTTTATTTATCCCAAGTGTTTTCTTCCTTTAAGTTTGTCAGACTAATGATATTACTCGTCTCTCATTTCTCTCACGCCACCGTCATGTCGCTTCCATCCCATCGACCTTGATTAGATCATCCTAACATCATGTGACTATTATTGTTCTCTTAATGCTTGAGGATGTTATTTGCATTTAAAGATACGTTGATATTTTTCAGAAAATATAATAAACCTACTGATATCGTCGGAGACATTTTATGGATAATACAAATTTAGTAGTTTTTCATAACATATTCAATATAGTATATCAAATCTAAAACTTCTTGACGATGGTGAAGAGTCAATTGAATAAAAATTTACTTGGATATTATCCATCGTCTAGTAAATATAATAAAATATAATAATATAAAATATTGGTACGGAGATAGGGATTAGCTCTATCTAGTGGGCCCAACTGTGTAGGAACCTGAATACAGAGATAGAGTCCCATCTCCGAAACGTCGTTTTACGTTTTATATTTACTAGACGATGGATAATATCCAAGTAAATTTTTATTCAATTGATTCAATATAGTGTTTAAACACGTGGCCTTCCGTAAGAAGAAACTTATTTTAACATATTTAGTTTCAGATATTTTCTAGAGGAGATCACAGATTCAATGAAAAAACAGACACGATCAGTTTGTTGGAAATACATCACATACAAATTTTCCAAATTGAAGTCGTATGAATTAATATTATATACAACTACACACAGCAATCATACACACACAATATTAAGAGCGATATATGTGCAACTTCCGTTTTCCATTTCCAGATAATGTTTTCGAAAACGATACAAAAATATTGCGTATAGAACGACTAATTTATACACTAAATTCTTCTGGAGCTACCAGCCATGTAAAGTACAGCTGGTAGCCCGAGAAAAATTTATTATACTTAGTCGCCGTGAAAGCTTCAAATCATAAACAACTAATTGAGTTTAACGCAATGAATTAATTCTAGGGGTTCTATGATTATTCAACAGCGCACTCTTGTTTATTTTATATACGTGAAGGCACAACAAAGCTTTTCTCCTTTCAAAGTGGTTCCACATTGCTCGTTGTTGTAGTAGAGCAAGAGACGTTGAGTGATATTTTGACAGTACTCGTCAGTACCGCTGACACGTTAACAAAGCAGTTCGTTATCAGAGCGCCTGCTTGTCACGTTATATTGCAGACCTCAAGTATAGACATTTATCGAGTAATCACCTACCACTTTTTCTCATAATTAATTTTGATCTCAGAATAAACAGAATTAATCAATTGAGCTTTGTATGTGTTGATTCAAAAGTACCTTTACATATGTGTGTCGTGATACTGCACGGCCCTCACTATTGCCAACCTTAAACCACTTTTCGTGAAAAACGTTCTTCGTTGTATTAGTAAATACACAGAAGTCAAAAATAAGTTTGCAGAAATGCTTGTTAAATATCACGTATTGTCTGCGAGCCAATAGAACTCGCTGGGCGTCACGTGTTCATGAATTCCTACGCTATATTCTATTTTATTTTATTTATTTAGTGTTCTGTCTGACGACAGGTCCATATGAAGAGGATCCTTCCATCCTTTACTCGGACTGGGACCTGTTCATATACGTTCTTGGCAGATGATCCAGAAGTGGTTTGCCATTGCCTTCTTTTGTGTGTGTGTGAATGGAGTAATTGTTGGGATGCCACGGAGAAACCGGGGAAGCCCCCGGAGGAAAACTCCGTGTTGCCTAGACCACGGCCTTGCCCAACACAAGTTATAAATTCGGGCACCGCCGGGAATCGAACCCGAGACCCCAGGATTACAAGGCCAGCGTTCTAACCGCTAGACCACCGTGGCACTTCTATATTCTATAACAAAACATTAGTCCCCGCAAAACTATTAACATGCATAATGCGTTCCATTACTCGAGACTACTGAAGTACAATGTGTTTGGAACAGGAATAGTCAGAGTACGATAGTGTAGTAAAATGACCCCTTTCTTAAGTTCCTACAATACGCGAGAATTAAGTAAGTCTGTGTATGCGGCCTGGCAAGTGACGTGTTTCACTACTAGCAGTTCGAATAACATCGTGCTGCTTCTAATTTGATGCAAACTTTACTGGTAATACTTTACAACAACGGAAGTTATTATTTTAATAACCGAAACATGTCGTAAGAGACGTTTCAATTTGTAAATCGATCATTCGATGCGGAACGTGAAATGATATTTTAAATATTTTATATTTTATTATCTTATTAAAATTGTGATTTGACGGAAAATATTAAAATATTAACCTAATTCACAATATGACGCAAATATACTACCTTATGAACGGAAGTTATAATACATTCAGAAAAAACCAAACAGACAAGTGAATATCAATACTTCGGACAGCGGACCAAAGATAAGCATAATATTTGTGCTAAAGATCAGTGTTCTTCACTCAAGACCATGGGGTCAGCACATTTTATGATCGTATCTCAGCAGGACAGCAAAAAAAAAACCGACGACTGAGGACATACAGGTGTGCCTCGAATCAGATTTGAACACACTTTTACAGTGTTTGAACTTCGTACGCCGTTAAAGTGTTCTTTACCGAATATTACCAGAGTGATAAAATCAAGAAGATGAGTCGAGCAAAGTATGTAGCACGAGTGGCGAGAGGTGGAAAATGCACACAAACTTTAATACGGAAATCTGAAGGGGAGAGATCACAAAAGAAACTAGGTGCTCTGTAGGATAATATTGTGTAACTCTGTGCGCTGCATTGCAGTGGCTCAGAATAGTGATCAATGATAAGCTCTTGTGAACAGGGTACTCAACCTTCGGCTTACATAATAGGCAGGATAGTCCTTGACGAGCTCAGCGACTAGCAACTTCGTGTTTTATGACCAGATCAGTATGGATTCAAATAGAGTGTAGGACAATGCATTATCACAACACTAGGAAGTAATTGGTAAAAGCTTGCATTGCAGTTGCTTATTTAACGTGAAAGAGCCCTCGTCGCTGTTTGGATGGGAGGCTGGGTGTGGCCTACAAGTGATCTGGGCGTGGTAAACTAACGCCATGTATCGGAGCCGTTCCCGAGAAGCAAATATTACTCAGAGCACAATAAATTGCCTTGTTTTTCATGGAATTCGAAAGTTCATTACCAGGTTTACAAGAGCCCATCACTGGGAGATGTCCTGAAATAGTTGAACTGTATTTATTGGAGTGTCTGTTGGGCCTCTGGGGCGCTATGAATATGGCGGCGAAGAGAAATAATCACTGTCTTTACCGGGAAGCGAACTGTGGTTAAGCAGTCCACCGACAGTCACTTTACTGACTGATCTACATTACTTAACCTATCTTCAAATTTCTTGCTTACTTTCAAGGTTTCCTAGGAAACATCGTACTATTTCGACCCCGATATATCACTCAACAACAGATTTAAAACATTTCTGCTCTGTGGGATTTGAATATTAAAACTTCATACAAATTTCGGGTATTACGGGTCCTTTCAATAGTTTCTGTGGACTGTGAAAACGAATTTTCAGGTTAACAGATTTATCACACCTTCTCGATAACGCATTTAGAAATAGGCGTGGCAAACCTATCGTCTACTGTCCGCTGGGAGCTACGCTATACTCGTTCACGAAACATACGTCCACCCCTGCAACATTATTTATATATACATTGCACTGCGCTACTAGAGACTACTGAAGTATAATGAGGTTTGAACACGAATAGGCGGATTGCGCCTGCGCAGTATGATTTTGTTTCCCAGCAGACTTCGAGTGTCATGCGGACAGTAGTCCATTTCTCTGCCTGTTCGTCGATTTGTTGATTATTAAAGTTTCAGCAACCCAATAAAATTTATCTGAACGTTATCCTGCTTTGTGCTTAAGGAGTATCCTCCCCCACACACACATACACGCGCGCTCGTTCGTAGACATACACAAAACTAAAGAGAACTGATACACAAACACACTTAAAAATCTCACTGGTTCACGCAAATTAGTAAGAAAATCATATTTAACTTGAAAGAATGACCTTTAACTGCTCTCTCAACCCGTGGAAAAACCAACCGACAGGAAGTTTAAGAAAAATGTACCGAAGAAATTATTTTCTCGTATGGAAGATAATGTAACAAGATGACAGTGAAAATTACATGATAAAGAACTTCATGATCTACACTCCTTACCGAATACCATGGACATTAAATCACGACGGCTGTGATTAACGGTTATGCAGCACGCACGAGGAAGTGATATACACGTGTCAGAAATTTGACTGAAGAGCCTTAAGGGACAAGATCCTTCGGGACACACAAGTGAAATATAAGCACGATATTAAAATAGATGTAATATGTTAAAATTATTGACTGGACTCAAATATTTCAGGAAAGCTTTGATATAGCTGGACGAGACAAATGATTTTGGCGATTTCACTCGCATATTCCTGAGATGAAATATGCGGACAGACGAACAAAGACGAAGTCTTTATAATAATTCGTACAAAGAACTCGAAAAATGTCTTCTATTTCCTATCAAAAAAGAGTACAGCAATTGTTCACACTTCATCAGGTCTGTGTTTTCATGAACTAAAATAATGGATTTGAAATAGAAATTTTGATGACAGAAGAGAAGTTTGCAAGTATTTGAACCATGAGCTGTTCATTTCCCTGCTGATTATCGATTTGTTGGACTGGGAAGCCTCGCTCGTCTGTTAAATGAAGATTACAGTTCCCAGATATTGAAACGCCTACACTGGCCTAGGCAAATATACGTCCTTTGCGAAAAGTAAAACATGGCGACGATGCGTTAATTTATTTCCAGATACAGAACTATTTGATACTTTGCGAACATAAGAATGTCTACAAAAACTATACATATAAATAACTAAATAGCGTAGAGTTTTGATGGCTCAGCCGGTCAAGAAATATCCATTTTAAGGAGCGCGAAACTCCATGTCCTGACCGAAATGAACACGATTATCTAGTCGGTTTCTCGGTCTGGCACGTGGTCTTTTCCTCTCCGACTAAAATTTTGTACGCACCTTTCACCTCACTCCTGTTCGCTATGTGATCTGCCCATCTCAACAGATTTTGTCACCGTAAGGACATTTACTGTGAGTCAAAGCGGTGTCCGCTCGGTTCATCTGATCGTCTCTCCTATTATACAATTTTCTTCAAATTCCTGTCCCTTCCACTTAGGTCTAAGTATTTTCCTCAGTCATTTCTCAATCTATGTTTCCTTTTAGGATTAGTAACTAAGTTTCATACACAGAGAAACAGCAGCATAATTCTGTATTTTTTAGTCTTTGGTATTTTAGATAGGAGACAGGACGTTGAACTGCTCAATAGCAAGCAATCCCCGAATTTAATCTGCTTTTATTTATTCGTGAACTCAATTTTGATGTATGTCAGTCCCAAACACTTTCTTTCTTTCTTTATCTCCTCTTTTACCTACAGTTGTCGAGGTTTATTTATTCATTTAATTGATCTGTTTGGACAATGGTAGGGCTCCTCGGATGAGTGATCAGCCCAACGCAAGGCCTCTACCTATACAAACACAGAAAGACGCGGACAAACATCCATGCCCTGAACGGAACTCAAACCCACGGTCGCAGCAGTCAGGCGCACGAGGTCCATGCCTCAGACCGCGTGGCTACTGGGGCCGGTGGTCCCAAATACCCCTACGTAAAATATCAGAACATTTTTAATTGCGTTTCATAATTATTAATAACTGTCGTCACATTTCCCCTGTTTAAGAACACACACACACACACACACATATATATATGTATGCGTATATATATATATATATATATATATATATATATATATATATATATACACGCATACATACATACATAAGTGGGTTATTATTATTATTTAGTGTTTTGTCTGACGACAGGTCCATATGAACAGGATCCTTCCATCCTTTTCTCGGACTGGGACCTGTTCATATACGTTCTTGGCAGATGATCCAGAAGTGGTTTGCCATTGCCTTCTTCTGTGTGTGAATGGAGTAATTGTTGGGATGCCACGGAGAAACCGGGGAAGCCCCCGGAGGAAAACTCCGTGTTGCCTAGACCACGGCCTTGCCCAACACAAGTTATAAATTCGGGCACCGCCGGGAATCGAACCCGAGACCCCAGGATTACAAGGCCAGCCTTCTAACAGCTAGACCACCGTCGCCGAATTTATAACTTGCCAATAGCTGCTAGTAATTATATTATACTGGAAAGCTAATAATACACATAAAATAGTATTAAATGATCAGAGAAAAGTAGGACGTTATTGGTGCGGCATGTAGCTCGAAGTTCGTACAAAATATTAGTCGGAAGGCCTAAAATGAAAGACCACTTAGTAAGAGCTGGGAGGAAAATATTAAAACGGGTCTCAAACAAATATGGTACGAGAGTTATAAACCGGAATCATTTGACTTATGATATATTCTAGTAAGGAGTTCTTTTAAAAAGGGTAACGAACCATCAGCTCATATCAAGGAATTTTATAAATTTCTTTGGTTCCGCATGTGTGCTGTGTGCCTACTCACTAAACTGAAGCCGGTCACACTTTCTGAAGCTGACCTACAACTCATTTTAATCCATTCAATAGACTATTTTTTCTCTGACCTAACTCCAGTAACTTTCAAAGGAATGGTGTAGAACGGCCTTAATATTTATACTGAGAGGTCATTGCTTTTTCGTCAGCTTCACAGAGCACCCACCATATTCCGCTATAGAACGAGTATTGAAAATGTAATAGAAGTGAGTTTTATTACAAAAAAAGTGATAACGGAGGGAGGGAAACACAAGGTCGTTATGAGATCTGCAATCGACGATCGAAGCTTGTGGCCAATGAACACACCAACTGCAGAGTATTTGTGTAGGAACTGCTGAATAGAATCCCAAACTACTTTTGCGGCCTCTCCACCTGAAGAGGTCAGAGTAAGAGGTGCACAAAAGGCGTACGTATTGATTTGGGAGCCCTCATGTTGTGGTTTCATTTCGTAAGTGCAGGAGAGGTTACCTACCTTTCATTACGGCTAAGAACGACATATGGTACATATACTGATGAGAATTGGATAGTTTCTGCACATAAATCACACTTGACGAAATAAGCCCAATAATAAAACCGGGATTAAACGCTGCTAACATCGAAGTTAAACATTTTACAACATCGCAACACAATGTTCTATAGGTTGGTAGCCTTCTGCTAGGCCTATTTCTGGAAGACTGCCCCCTGTCAGCCGTCCGCTGCTGCCTAGATACTGAGCATATTTTAAGATAATGCTGTTTCTACCCGGAGACCGTATCCTTCTTACGTAATTAACCAGAGGACACGCGATACTGTATGATGATAGACTCGCCTGAAAGTGGCACCAAAAACTAACTCCGAAGTGGACACGACGCCGAATAACAGTTGCTCAGCAGGAATAACTGTCACGTTTTGAGAATAAACCAATCAGCGTTGGTCAGACTACGCTGTCGGTACTCTCGCGAGTGCAATAAGTTGTCAAGTCGCTTTGCCGAGTCATATGCTGCTGGACTTAAGGTAATTAAACTTGAGATGGTAAAGTTGCGTCATATTGTGATATAATAAATATATATTGTTTAAATCTTATCCGTCTAATCACAATAAATTCTTATTAAATATTAAAATATTACATTAATTAACATTTAAAATATTAAAAATATTAAATGATGTTCTTTATCGAAATATTCGATTTACATTAGACCATCATTTTTCATTTTTCACGACATGTTTCAGTTCCTAAAAGAACTATCTTCAGGTGTATATAATTATATAAAGATTCAAATCACTAATAACTTAAATACAATTTCTTAAATACAATACGCTAAAATAATATATAGAAATTGTATTTAAGAAATTGTATTTAAGTTATTATTGATTTGAATCTTTATATAATTATTTACACCTGAAGATAGTTCTTTTAGGAACTGAAACATGTCGTGAAAAATGAAAAATGATGGTCTAATGTAAATCGAATATTTCGATAAAGAATATCATTTAATATTTTAAATATTTTAAATGTTAATTAATGTAATATTTTAATATTTAATAAGAATTTATTGTCATTAGACAGACAAGATTTAAACAATATATATGTAATTAAACTTATTGTTAGTGGTATAGGGTTGAGTTCAACTGGAATAAATAATTATTACAAAAATAATACGACGTCAGAATGGCTATCTTTTAGGTTCTAGCACCATGTAGTCTGCTAGAAGTTTACCAACGTTTCAGAGGTCCATGCTGTCTCTATCATCAGGGTGACAATGATTGATGCAGCAAGGACTTCTGAAACGTTGGTAAAGTTCTAC
This sequence comes from Zootermopsis nevadensis, assembly GCF_977971745.1. Taxonomy (NCBI): domain Eukaryota; kingdom Metazoa; phylum Arthropoda; class Insecta; order Blattodea; family Termopsidae; genus Zootermopsis; species Zootermopsis nevadensis. The sequence continues at coordinate 1,218,536 of NW_028259177.1, forward strand.
CAGAATGGAGGTGCAATGGAGGCATAATATCGACGTCTGTTTTCGCGACAGCCAGTCTCGTTTGATTTCAGTTAACCAACAAATTATCAACCAACGAACTCCCTGGCAGTAGGAAGTCATTACTGCCACCAAACCTTGCCACTGGACACTATATTGTGCCAATTCCATGCACCGTCCGACCTCAGAATCGATTTCTTAATGCTGTATAAAATACTGATATCCGTTGTTATACAGAGTAAGTCTAGCTGCACAACTTTGAAGAACTGTAACCGTGTTACCTGCAGCCAAAATGTGCTGATATCAGCAGATATTTGTAGAGCGTAACCTCGAGTATGCTCTCTTATGTATTTTAAAACCCTAAATATCATACAAAATCTAAAGATACGTGAGATAAGTTTGTGACACCGTCTAGACTTAGCCCTGAAGATTTATCCGAAACGTTTGTACACGGCGTCGCAACCCAGAAGAACAACGTCAAAAGATATGGTCCATCAGTTTAATCAAATTAACGGAGCTCAAAGGGTAATAAAAGGTGGAACCTTGATACGATTTCGAGCGTTAAGAGGATTCAGTGAATTAACAGAGGCACAAATTTCTTTCCTCGAAAACCTCGTTGAAGCTCCTTTCATTCAATGCAAAATCTTTCTCATACTGTAATTCGTCACCTTAACGTTACCGATGAATCATGAAAATCTGCTTATTTTAAATCGTCCACACAGTTTCTTTTCCTTAAGATGCCATTTTTAATGACAGCCTGATTACCTCTGTTCTGGCTTAACTTACTCTGAGTAAAATATGTTACTAATTTTAAAAAATATTATTTGAACGACATTCGCTTCGTCTTAGTTGAAATAATCAACACTAAAAAGCATGAAAACATAACTTGTATTTAATTATCACAGCATCGAACGCGGAAATGAAGCCCTAATTATTATAGATCCCAAAATTATATGAAGTTAGTTGTCAGCTTCAGGCTTCAGCAGATTTACACCGATGCCCATTTAACAGGAGATGTAGGGTCCAGAATCGGTCGACATTTACTGGCGTAAAGAAACACTCGAGCTTATACGGGGAATCGGACCCTAGTCATCCAACATCTTCACTGACTATAATCTGAAGGCGTGCCACAAAATGCGAGTTCTATGAAGCCTTGTAAAATCTCTAGCTCCGAAGCGACGGTTTAATCTTCGTTTTGGAGTTATTCCGTTTACGCACCGAGGTGAGTATAATGCATATTGCAGAACTTTCGATTATATCGATTTGGCATTTTGAATGGCGCTATAACGAGAAATGACGTACATTCGGTCTGCAGTAATGTATTGCAGCCTACATCTTCTGTTCAACACGCGGAAATGAGGACGCTACTCAGTGGCCTATACTTTCCATAATAAGAGCGCCATTTTGAATATATATGAACTTTCCAATTCCTTTCTTAAGATAATAGGACGGACGAAGACACGGTTATGACAGCAAAAACTATGGTGATAGTAATTATGATTATGGCAAAGACTGTTGACTGTTGACAGTGATGATAATATTAAGACTATGGTAATTAAAGCATACACAAACAAGCAATTTTTTTTAAAATCCTCAAATCATACCGAGCAAAACATAGTCGTATTATAACATTTAAAATATTTTATCAATATATTATTCCTAGCGCATCGGCGAGGCTACAAATGAAAAGAAAAAAATATATTTTATTTTTAGGTGATTTGGTGTTCACTGACATTCTGGTTTACACGTTCTTTTTCGAATACCACAAACTACATATCTCGTTATCCATTTCCAGTTGCTCTTGATGTGAGTTTCACATGTAAATTTTGATATATACTTTCGAAAAAATATACAACTACAAATTGTAAAAGAGTAATTCTGGGAATACACCATACGCGTTAGAAACATACACCGACATAATAACTGTAACCTGAAAATTTTTTCTTCACAGCATCAACGTTAGTCTCCTACCCTAGCAATGCGGCTACCAGCGAATACACATGTCGAAGCGAAGTCTATAGTTCACACTTTTACTTCCTCATGGGACCTAGTTCCAAGTCTGGGTCATGTCATTAATTCACGTTTTTCGTCAAAACGGGGGTCCGCAGTGGTAGCGCAGTCTGAGGCGTGGGCCTTGTGCCGCTGGGACCGTGGGTTCGAATCCCACTCAAGCCATGGATGTTTGTCCTCGTTTTTCTGTGTTGTACTGTCCTGTATACTGGTAGAGGCTTTGCGACGGGCCGATCCCTCGTCCAAGGAGTCCTACCGAACGTCTATAGATCAAGCCAACGAAAAAGTTGGGACCCGCAGTCCTCAGGCACTTGAAGAACGGGTCGTTCCCAGTAAGCCAGTATCCCAGTTTTCTTCAAATCAGGAATATATAATTGGATATTTACTTAATTAATGTCTGGAATATTGAACTGTAATTAACAGAAGACAGAAAAAGCCACGTTCGGACAAATGCAAGGATAATGCGAAAGACTGAAATTATGACACCAGCTACACATGTAACTTCCGGTTAGAGGCATCCAAACATTTTAGCACTTAATTTCTGTTGCACTGAGTGTGTGTAACTGTGTGCAAATGGTATGACACAAGTCGCCTAGTAGCATGTTATTACCACGTAAGACTAAAATATAATAATAAAAATAATAATAAATTTCTTCTGTATATGATTTAACGATGTGTCAAACGTCATTGCTAATTTATCGTACAATTAGCCTGGAAGAACTGAGGAATACCACGACATATCCTGAAAAAGGAAAGCATCCAATCTGAATGAATAACCGTTCACTATAGACCTAATATTCCAATCATTTCAAAATTATCCTTCTTGTGGGGGAGGCCAAAATTGATCTATGCATTTAGCTGACAGTATGTGACGTAATTGTCTCGCTGTCATTTATTTAAATGTTACCTTCCATCGTCAGATTCGGAACTCTAAATAACAGGTTTTTATGAAGTATTCCGAAACTAATTTAAATTTTTAGCACAAATATTGCAGTATATCTGAGTACTAGATTATATCCAAATTTCTCTATTGGTTCTGGAAGAAAATATGAAGTAAACTAATGCAGATGAATATACCCATTATGGATTTAGTTTGTCTACTGTATGAACAACGTCTTAAAATTTTCTTTCAAAACATCCTATGGACTGAAAGATGATCGGGGTTTGATCCCCGATAGGGACAGAGGATTCTTCCTGTAGTCTCTGCGTCCAGACCGGCTCTGGGGCCCACCCAGCCTCCTCTCCAATGGGTACCGGGGTCCTTTCCCGGAAGTAAAGCGCGGCCGAGGCGTGATGCTGACCACTCACCCCCATCTAATGCCGAGGTCAAGGAAGAGAGGAGCTATACCTCCACTCACCCCAAACGCCTACATATTGAATATAACGGGACAGCTTTCCCTTTTCTAGTACTTTTACCTTTCAAACCTTGAAGACCTTATATTATAATTTTCCGGAAGAATAAAAGGAAACTTGTATTCACTTGTGCATCGCACCCCTTGATTAAAATCGCTTTCCTTCTGTAATTATTCTTGAAAGCAGACAGACTGTTTTATTTCATAATAAAAATGCTTTCGGGACAACGTTTCAAGTCCGGATGAAAAGAAAGCTGACATACATTAATAAATATCCGGAATTTTTTCATTTCATAATGCAGAGTTGGACTTTATGCAGGATAAAGCCGGGCTCTTTTCCCCTCATTTAAAATTATAAGCGCACTTTGAAAATAAGATTGAATTCTACAATAATGAATACGAAACATTACGTCGACAGTAAAATATTACCATAATTGGCATCGTATGGTATGTCATATGTCATAGTACACTAGCGTTTCTATTCTAAATTATCGAAACGTCGCTTCGTTAGGCCTATGATTTACTGATCCAAATAAAAGGATTTTACAAGCATACGTACATTTTAAAACTACGGTATCACTTATATTCACAACATTATACGTACATCATATTCCAGCTGCTTAAGGTGTGTTAAAATCAGGAGACTACCTGTAGAGTTGAACAGAAGTGGGTAGATGAGACACAAAGTAATCTACTTATAATTACTGGGGGTTCTGATGTTTAGTGACACTTTTACCCTTAAACCGTCTCGTTTGGTTTATAAACAGCCTCCATTAGGCCTCATCGCCCTGATGATGGAGGCACTAAACAAATCAGAAACGTCGGTAAACTTATACCAGACTACACGGCGAAACATCATAGAAGACGACCGTCTTCACAGTTGCTAGTATTATTCAGTTGTGATACAGACAGGGCAACACGCTACGTTATATATCGCTTTGTTTCCATTTCAGGTTCGTTCAATTTTGGCGGAGTGTTTTCACAGGAAACATTTAAGAGAATTTACAGTCATTATCAGATTAAGAGATCACACATGTTTATATTTATTCTTTTCGCAATTTTACTTCCTATTCTTAGCGATGCAACATTATTAATCATTCACAGTGTGATTAGATAAGTCCTTGCTGTGGGTTTAGTGGAAATATTAAATATTAAAAGAGCGGTTCTCTACACGTGGCTCCATGAAATGTTCTGTATTGTTTGCTTACATATCTCTAAAGCGAAGACATAGTTATCGCCTGCATGAAATGTTTACTTTTAAAGGAATAAATAAAAATAATTTACATGTTATCACGTTTTAAAGAAAGTTATTAAGAAATACACGAACCTATTTGTTAACAGTAAATTAGTAGCGTGTTTAACACACTGCTATTAATTTTCAACTAATTCGTCACTTAGCCTGTAAGACGATAAGAAACAACGAGTGAAGTCGCAAGTCTGAAGAAAGCTGAGAACTCTTATACAAAAATACGGTGTGCTACAGAAGAGTTTTCTTTGCAGTTTTAGGGGTGCGAATATTTAAAAAAACTTATAAAAATTAGTCTATCATTTTGCATGCGTTATCTGCTTATCAGTATAGCCACTCACGCTGTTCCTGGCATCTAACGACACGATATGCAATTGAATTACATGAGCGGCGAATGTTTCCGTTCAAAATGCAGAACATCACTTCTGGTTCCATCGTTTCTAACCGGCATCTCCTTCTGCTTATAGTATCGATTCTACCCGCCTCTCTCGGCTCGTCACATACAATATGTATTAGTACAGGCTTCGATTATATCGAACTCGAACGCTCAGAGAAGAATCGACTTTCCAGCAAGTTCTCCAGGGGCAAGTCAATTCCATTATATAAAGTAGGGCCTTAGCTCTCTCTAATACTTGCTTAGTAATGAAAGAAAGAGAACACTTACATTGCACGGATGTAAGCAGGGATCTGTTCATACCACAGCCAATAGCAGAAAGCAGACCTGAAACAAGAACACCACATTAATCAATGTTCATTATTTCTTAGCTTATTTAATGACAGTTATATTAAAAGCGTATATAATATATATCAAACGGAAAGTGACAATTAATGATTAACTGGGAACGACCTGGTGGGAGCTTTGTTAGCCCATTCAAAGATTCTTGACTCAGTTTTCACGTGGAGGGACAGAGAAATAATAGAAACATCAATTAGGTAAGTCAGCGACCGCATGGATAACCAAACCCAGGACCTCCAGAATAAGTGCTAAGCACTTAGGATCGACGTTTGGTCTTCGGATGTTGAATAAATTCGCTGCAACGAGACATATTAACACGTCAAGGAACCAAAATCATTGGCAAGGTATTTAAAAATGTGCAAACATTTGAATAACTCAAGACTAACATGATAAAGTAATATTATCACTGAAAAGCTGATGGACCGTAATCATGGCAAAAATTCAACACCTTTTATAGAACACAATGTCGTGGTCATAACAGCCCTCCTGAAACATCTGAATAAAATTCACACTCTCACATCCCATTCTTTTAAAAGCGTCATGAATGAAATTCTATTCATCATTTCATTGAGCTGTTACAGTCAGAGACAAAGACGGACAGACAGATATGAAAAGCTTATAGGCACATTTTGCAACTCTCAGTTTCAAAATCGCCTATGGAAGCCTTGTCGTGCTATAAGTTCGTACATCATATAGAACACAAAAGGAAATACAGGATCACTTTACTTCTGCTACACAGCGTTACCGGCTATTTAGTGTGGTAAGGCACGCAAATATAATGTATTTATATCTGAAACCACTAAGTACCGTACTTTGCCCGTTTTTTTATAAATCAGCAATACTGTGGTAATAAAAATGTATTGTCATGTGAGGTTTATATAACTTTAATAAACTTACTTAATATTTATATCTACAGGTACATGTATTTTAGATTAATCTTTGCGACCTACAAAAGAAGGTCCTCAACACAGGATGAATATTCAAAAAATATTTGTTAAACACATTTGAGGACCGTACTGTATATCTAACTCACCTCACAAGTTCGTAAAGTCACCATGGTGGCAAAACTGAAATTAGGAACTTAAAAGTACAAACGTAAAGTAGTCACTAATAGCTTGGTATTCATACCGAGTTTCAAGAAATTCCATAAAATATTTCATAATTTGTTTTAATATGGTCATTACACAAAAATTATATAATTTATTACTTAACATAGGAAATAGTTTAGAAAATATTGTAAACATTTTTTATGATACTGACTATATAAATAGCTTATAAATGAATGGTTTGATCTGACTTTGTTATAAATACCTCGTGAAAGGAAATTCTACAATATTCCGGACAGTTAAGTTATGAGTCGCTTTCAATAGACGGAAATTATTCGTAATGGTGTGTAATGATGTAGTATAGACGCGAGTTTTATAACGTATTGGTTTCACCAATTCCGCCATGTTGGCCAGCTGACGTTTTCCCGTGTTACACATCACCTTATGGAGGGCTTTACAAGATCACTCAACGTAAGCCGGGGGAGGGGGGCTCTTATCAGAGACCTGATGCCCATTAGACAGCTAACACCTCTTTTTCCCATAAAGAATTGTATTCAGTGTCCATCATACTTAAGTTTTCCTCCACGTTCCCCTCCTGTACGTAACACGATTTAAGACGAACAGATCCCAACTCTACCAAGAAAAACCTTGCTGGAGAGAACGAAAGTAGGAACGAGACCTCATTCAACGCAGAGAGATAAAATATAAATAAATCCTGTTACAAGTTTTATTTACTCAAGGCGTTTGCGAGCAGAATACAGAGGAGAATATCTAGACATAGAGGAAGTAATATAAGAATGGGGAAAAAACATGTAAATTAGTTAGAAGCTTCGTAATTTATAAACCTCACGTAATATTTTAAAGTTACTGAATAATGCCAGGATAAGACGGGAGGGGCTTGTAGCACGGGTGCGTAAGATAAGGCATTCTGCTCTAGCTTTCGACTCGGAGGCAAAAATCTTATTATGACTGCATATTAAAAATATAACATCAGTCTAGTTTTCGATGCTATGAAATTATGCAATTCACAAATAAGAAACGAAACTGAACTTCTTTGTTAGACAGCCGTTTTAGACTATCACGGCACAAATTAGCCCCATTTGTTTCATAGCTGCAGGGATCAGTCACCACTGAGAAGGTGAAAGTCGCTAAGCTCGTCAAAATGTTCTCTGCTATTTTATGTAATCTTAAAATTTATTACCGTCTTCATAAAAGCCCGGCACGGAATCCAGTCCAAAACGTCAAAGCTTCTTTCCCTAACATTAATTTTAATATCATATTCCAATATGCTCACAGGTCCTTCGTAGCTTTCTCCTCCCTTCAGGTTTTTCGACTAACAATTTATGCGCATTTTTATCTCTCTCATGCGTGCTACATGCCCCACTCATCTTACCCTTCTTTAATTCACCATCCCTAAGGAACACGAGGTGAAGTACAAATTACAAAGCTCCTTGTTATGCATTTCCCTCTATCCCGCTGCTATTATTCTCCTAAGCACCTGTTCTCAAACAGAATCTACGTCATTTCTTGAGGGTGAAAGACGGACGTCAAAAACAATGAAGGTAGTCTTTATTCACGTCACATAATCACAGTTCTACTCCTATTTTAATATCACCTCTCGTTTCCATTTATATGGGCTTAAGGACAGGCACTACTCAATATTCAGGTTGCTTTCTGTGTGATCAGCATTTTAATTCAACTTCCCACAGCAATTTACTTCCTTAATGTGTATCCGATATCTTCCTTTATATGAAAATAAAACACCGTATTCTTTTCCGAATATAAACTTACCTGCGTTATATCTAGAGCCAGCACGGTGTCTTGCATGATCAGAAAAATTAAAGATGTAGAAGATTAAAATAATTTTACTAATTTCATTCCGAGTTCTTAACAGTTCAACGAGAATCTCTACTATCTGATTATATTCCTTCCAGATACCTCCAGAATAAATGGTTACTGGTACGCATTGTAATTTTACAACACGTTAAAATTATCACGTAACATTTTTGAACTTAGACTTAAATGCGTTACAACTTAATCGCCACCACGTCCAGACTGATTCGGGAAACCGCCAATTCTTCTACTTCCATAGAGCGGCCTGAAACTAAAGCTGGACACTTTACTGTGTCCATTGTCAAAATTAAGAATTCGTGAATCTTTAATTCACGTCCTGCGCACGTTTACCAAGCACGGGGATAAATCTACTTTAACCTCACAAGAAGTCAGACAAATTTGTTAATATATCATAAGGAAAAATCCTATACGCCACTCTTACATTCAAGTAAAGAGAATATGAGCGGAAAAGCAAATCCACTCTATTCAAATACAGGGCGATTCCATCACATTATATGGTAGTATCTAGACAAAGAGAGACCCTACCTACCAAAGTAACCTTCAAATGGAAGAGAACACGTAGCGTGAGCAATTTAAAATTTAAAGCAGCACTGACAATTTCGCGGCAGCCTTTGACGAGAATTCTCGAGAGGAGGAGGGGGGAGAAATAGGAATTTTTATGTTTTTAAAATTCCATCAGCTCCATTGCATACAATGAATAATATTTGGTATACACAGTTTTTTTGGTTTCAGTCTCAGGCAATTAATTGGAAATCACAGAAGGACCAGAATGATTATTATGACCTCAGAAATACTCGTTTAAGATATGAAGCACTATTAGTGTTTCTTCCAGAACAGCGTGCACAACGAACATACGATCTTTACATGTTCAAACCTCGGCAGCTTTATGTCTAATATTGAAAAATGAGAGCTTCAGAATTTTTAGTTTTCATCTCACATTACTTGAGGACTCTAGATACATCCCATTAAGATTAGACTATTCCACGCGTCCGTATATCAGATAGGACAGGTTGGGCCAACCCAAATGATCTTTCGGGCCACTTTGGAAATGCATCATAACTCCGCGGGCCACATATAAAATTATATATCCCCATATTAGATTTAGATACACTATAGACATTTTTTTGGAGTGAAAAATTGAAACATAATGAGTTATTATTATTGCGTTTACTATTATTCTTACATGTAAACATAGATAATATAATAATAATGATACTAAGCGTACATTGTAAAGAAATATATAGCACTAAAAATTAAATATAAATATATTTTGTAAAAGTGTGATGAATCTCGCGGGCCGGAAAAATGTTCAAGGCGGGCCACATGCGGCCCGCGGGTTGGCCACCCCTGAGATAGGAAAAGATTAAGAAAACAAAAGAACTTAAAACGTGAAGCAACGTCTGCATAGTTATTGTAATGAGATACCAATTTATACTTCTGGTCTGTTAACGTCTGCGCGTGGAATAACAAAGGAGTAACAAAATTTAAATAGCAATGAAGAGAAAGGAACGAATAAACATAAAGTGTATAATTAGTACACTTGTTTGTTTATTCATCAAAACCAACGAAATGTTAAGACTGCAGATTCCTGAGGTTCGAAAATACACCTGAAGAGGCAGATACTGCTTTGGGGCTAGTATGTCGAAGGGCCGAGGACGTCTAAAACATGCCTTTTTTGAGAATTGTAATAAAACTACACATGAGGACATAAAGAGAATTTATGAATATTTAACACCCGACATTAAGAATGCATGGATCAGTCCCATTCAAATACATAAAAGATCTTATCTTCTGGGAGTGTGTTATTGATTACACAATTTATTCGTGTTTTTTATCAAGCAATAGGAATCACACAGTTAAATCCCCTCGCTAAGATAAATTAATTGATAATGAATTCCTTAAATTAAACAAGAGAATTTAAGTCACTGCATAGAAAACTGAGTTGTACATTGATGATCAGAGCTTCCCTCAACTTTTCGAAATTTATCTACGCGGTTAATATGAAACAGCAACTCAATTAAATTTATCCAAATGCTTATTAAGACTGACTCTTGTCCTCTATCTGTTTGATGTCCTTCAGTTTGCTGAAAGTCACAGAGCTACACAGATCCAAAAAATGACAATAATTTTAGCACAGGACCATAGTGAAAGACATTGATTCTCTGACAGAATATTCCATAGTTGAGAAACAGCGCCTGTTTTAAACTTCTACTGAAACTTGTCATGTATATGAGTGCATCCTTACATTTCGATGAAAAATCCATAGTTGATATCACTTATGGATTTTCAATTAAATTACGCCACGAAACTCTTCCTTCCACATTATTTTTAATTCTTTATTAATCTTATCATACAGAGTAATATTCTCTGTTCTACTGACCGTCGTTAAACACACCAGAGTTAGAAAATAAATAAACTTCGTCAAGTGGTCTGTTTAGTTAAAAATAGAGTATGCTTTAGACACTCATATCTTTTCTGTCCTTCCGTAATCCCATTATTAATTTCCGTATTCTGAAATTTTTAACTGCGATATTATTAATCCATAGTTCGAAGATTTCTGTCTTCTGGATTGCTGGGCTGTGTAGTCTGGTAGATGTTTACCAACGTTTCAGAGGTCATACTGCCTCCATCATCAGGGCGATGAGTATGAAGATTTCTGTCTTCTGGGTTGTTACGCCGTGTAGTCTGGTAGATGTTTACCAACGTTTCAGAGGTCATCAAGGCGATGACTGCACAGCGCAACAACCCAGACGACATAAATCTTTATACTCACCGCTGTGAAAACTTCAAATCATACAATCCATAGTTAATTTCCGAAATTTTTTGATATGATTCTAGCACGCATACAAATTGCTCTCAACAATATTTATCTACAGAAAAATTAACGTTGCGCCGACATGACCTTTGGACGCTAAGTTTCACAGCATTTAATTTCTTTTGTGTCATATTTTTTGAAGACAGGTCACTAATTAATATAATTTCTAATTATAAGTGCGTCAAATATTTCCACGCCGATGCAATAATATAAAATAAATTACGCACCCAGAACTCGTAATTCCAATATTCCTATTGCACACTAGTTCTTCTATGTAAATAGACTCTAAGGAATAAAATAAAATTGTTGCGTCTTAAATTACCATTCCGATAAATTGTAGCTGTATGTTTTGTTCTGTTTATCTTGCCTGAAAACACACTTACGATTTATGATTCGCCTTTGTTTCGCTTTCTAAAAGACGCAACCAAGAAATGCGTTACATTTCTATCTCGAGTTATGTGTAATAGCCAAGACAACGCGACGTTATCTGCTGCCAGGAAAATGGCTTTGTACGGTTCTTATATATGTACTTTCATTTCTGATATAACAATAAGATGATACATCCATCCTTAAATTACCTACCTTGATCTGAATCCAGGGTTATAAAGAAAGATTTCAATATCGGATAAAAGAGTTTTTCTTTATTCGGATGTTCATTTTAAAATATTATTCTCGATAAAGTAGACAAATGTTTCAATCGAGTTCCAGAGCAGACCAAGAAAACTTTATTCTGCCTAATACAAATGCCATTTAAGGTCCCACCTTTGATACACATTTTCCACGTCAGTTTCTCCTTCTGATCCGTAATCTTTTCTAGTATTTTTCCTTTATTCCTCATATTTTTGTACTTCTATGTCGCTCAAGCGATAAGTTACAAAGAGGATGCATGGAATTTAGGGAAGGTAAAATACAATATTTGAACTGGTGATTCATAAGCACGTAACACACACTTTTATTCTAGGAACGAAAAATTTAAAATTTAACAAAAAAATATTTAACATCGCCAATATATTGAAAACCTGGCAGCAAAATATCTTCTGAGCGTGTTCCGTTCATAAACGTAATTATCACATATGATCTAGAACCAAATATAGGCCTACATTAATTTCAAATGTACTCAAAATTATATTATCATTATTTGGCTTGCGACCAGAAGATGTCTTTGCATTTTCGTTTATCTTCAGTAAACAGTTTAAGCTATCGGCTGTTCGGTCTTTTGATGTTTTGAGCTCCTTCCATTTTCAAATTGTACGAGCATAAACACACTTACTCAACATTTTTATATTTCAAAACCTAAATTCATAATAGTAACTGGACGTTTTAAAAAGACATATTATGTAATTATGAAAACAAACAAGTTCAGGAAATATTTGTCATTCCTGTTCGCTCAAATTCTAATGCGTTAAAGTTCTTAGAAAATAACATGACGCGATGGAAAAGAGTTGATTACTTGCTTATTAGCTACTCAAGCAACCAGCAACTATTTCATATACTTAGTTACATTACACATATCATAGCTTATACAAGTTTCGGAGTTAGTAATTCGTCACTATGTGGCAATATTATTGAAAATATTGTCTCATCGTGTCTCAACACTTTTTGCTGACCTTCGCCAACAGTAACTTTACATGCCACCATTTACATATAAAAATAACAAGAAGACTGATGACAGCCTTAGCATAGCCAGTTGATGGATTAGTCAGTATCTAAATTGAATAAAAATTTCTTTGGATATTATCCATCGTCTAGTAAATATAAAACGTAAAAACGACGTTTCGGAGATGGGACTCTATCTCCGTCTTCAGGTTCCTACACAGTTGGGTCCACTAGATAGAGCTAATCCCTATCTCCGAAACGTCGTTTTTACGTTTTATATTTACTAGACGATGGATAATATCCAAAGAAATTTTTATTCAATTGACTCTTCACCATCGTCAAGAAGTTTTAGATTTGGTATTTAAATTAATCTATCAGCCGGTAGGCACTTCTTCAGTTAGCCACTTATTATAAGTCAACTATTTATTAAGTCGTGCGTACTTGGACAGTCAGCAAGTCAGTCAATGAATTAGCCAGCCAATAGGCTAGTGTAGAGACGCCTTTTTTAAATTACTATTGTCCTTTACGATCCGCGAATGATACGTCTGTCCCTCTCTGTGGTCAGAGGTCTTCGCTATGTTGCGTCAGTTACACGCAGTTGCAGTAGCCACGACTGCAAACGATTCTTGTGGTAAGACCGTGGTTTTGGAATGTGTGGGTGCAATTGGAAGCAGCCAACAAAGAGCTAATGCAAACGCAGTGCCATATGTAATAACGCCCGCCACATGATATGCGAACACCAGTGTCTCGGACATCGGTCCACTGCACCTAGCAGTGCTATTGTTCCTATTGTTACGTCACCACATGGATTCAGGGACACGGCTAACAGCTCAGTGACCATCACCCCTCCCACCCACGTTCCAACCGGTACACTGAAGCCTAAATTATTTCCGCTTCGTAAGTTCTGTTTGTATGACTGCCTGTCTGCAGTTTTCGGTTTTGTCTCGCGATGGCAGAGGCTTTCTGCTAGGTCGATCGCCTGCTAAAGGAGTCCTAAGGCGTGTCACATTGTTTTGAGGCCAAACACATCAAAGAAGCTGACTCGCGAAATGAGAGTATCAAAGATGAAGGAAGGGTTGTAAACAAAGTTCAGAAAACATGGAGGATAAAACCAAGAAGGGTGAGAAGATAAAGAGTGGGGAAATAAAAGAAAAATATGGAGGGCATAAAGAAGGGTTATGAGAAAATGAGGCAGAATAAAAATGAAATTAAAATAAAAAATCTCGATTAAAAAATTTTTAGTCTGTGTATAATGTTGATTTAAACGTGTTGGTTATTCGCTGTGGTCTATAACCGCTAGATTTTAAAAGTGGAGAGAATGTGAGAAGATAGAAATGAGATACTTGAAACCTTGCATAGTGTATTGAAATATAAAGTTTGTTTAGAAACAAAACTGTTTACACTTTAGGACACTAATTCCAAACGCGTTTCGACCTCAAGACCAAACCAACAACGACAATCATACCAGTATACTTAAAAGCTAAGTGCCCAACAAAATACACCAATATCTGTGGAATCAACGTCCAGTGAGGTGTTACATAAATATGGTTCTTGTAAAATACATACCTTTTATGCCCTGTTAAATACTATAATATTTTTGGTTTGTATTTAAGATTTAGCTTGTTTTTTGCCACGGATAATGACCTCTTGAGGTCGAAAAGCGTTCGGCATTAGTGTCCTCAAAGTGTAAAAGTTTTGTTTGTATACATACTTTATAATGAGATGCCTGTTTTGGAGAGAAATTAGGTCTATAAAACATCGCTACCTTTAGAGGAGACAGTACGTGTAGATGATTAGGCTTAGTTGCTTAGGAATGTCAACATAAATTATGCGTTATTCATATAACCAAACAGCCTACTAATTAAACAGAAGTAACTGATTAATTAACACAATAATTTTATAAATAAAACGTAACACGTTAACAACTCTAAACCAGCGTCATGTGGCAGATTCTCCCCTGACAAAACTACAATCGCTCACTTCGTCAAGAAATTCCATGATTTATGAAACCTGGAAGTTTATTGCCGTGTTAGAAAAATCCTGAAAATGGTCACCATTTCTTTAAGATCCGTTTTGTATTGTACTCTTACCTACGTCTTTATATCCCTAGAAAAGTTTAAACAACCTAAAAATAATTATAATTAATTAGCGGTTACTTTGTGCCTTTGTAAATTTATGAGGTGGGTGAGTGCGAAGTCAGCGAAATTAATGCCCGGCTAAAATTTCTGGGACTGATATTTCGCGGCCATCATGTTATTTCGCATTACACAATCTAATGGCAGCGACAGAAGTTGAGTCTCCTGCAAAACTGTAGCCTGAAAGCAGACTTACCACACGACAAACCCATTGTAGTAGTTTAGGAGGCACAACCAATTGTGTAAGCTAAATGCTATGTTTGTAGAAGGAACATAAACATACATTTTGCATGAGAAATTGTTTCATTTGTTAATGTTACAATATTTGTCAGCAACAACCATAAAGACAATATTCATATTAGTTACTGTACAGAGGCGAATAAGTAAAGTACTATTATATAATTTGTATAATTATTAATTTATACTACATTGTGTTAAAGGACAAAATAATTTAAGGAAACGTAAGGTCATTAAGATTTCTTCCCGAGCTTCTATTTTGTTTTTCAAATGTCCTGATTAAGCTTAAGCCTTTCAGACCCATAACGTGAAAATGTGTGGTACAGATTAATGAAAAAATAAAAATAAATTAAGATGAACTAAGAAGAAGAGGACAAACCTACGGTCTTCATCTAACAACTATTTATCAACTGCGACAGCTATAAAATATCAAGTGAAGACGAGGACGATAAACATAACTAACTAATACCAGGAAACAGAATATTTTTTTTAGAAGCTGATAGTACTCTCAGTTAGATTCATTACCATGTTCACAAGATCCCGCCATCGGTACCTATCCCCAGCCACATTAATCAAATCCACATCCCAAAACCCTGATTCCCTAAGAGTACAAAGTCCGAGATTGCACTGTCTACGACTGCTCATTCAATGCGTTTGCAACTACCATCCACATCCAGCGACCTTCTTCTCGATGCCGTCGTAACAAAGGAAGGGGCAGTGGATAAGGGTAACGAGTACAGCTTTTGTCATTTTGTATCCTGTGCGAAACATCGTCCCATGGCTTCTGGCTGAAGTTGTTGAATGTATCACAATTGAGAATATAAATTTACGGTGCTACTAACAGTTTTAGATACAAATTAAGACTTTGAAGTCGAAGCTCCTGTAAGTATTATTTAAGAATTCAGTCCGTACCGCAAAGAAAACACGGCACTTTATCTTAAGTAGTTAATGTTGTTCGAGGTAATAAAGATTGTATGTTCAGATACTCACATAAAATCAAACAAATGCAATTACTATTTGTTGTTAAACCATCCATTAAATTTCGTTATCATTCAGTTTTAATGGGTCAAACTTTAAGAATTCGAAAACACAGTCAACATTTTCATATTCTGGCAAAAAAAAAATATTTCGTTGTCTTCCCAAAAACTGGAAAAACACACAATTGACTACAAGGGCCTGACCTGGACTCAGTTTAAGTTTCTGTAAAACTAATTGAACACTAACGATAAACGCGTTTGTACTCAAACCAACTGAAAATAAACTTTCTATCCCTTCCAATTTGTTTTTCCTTCCTTTATTTTTGTCACTTTTAGAGAGAGAAATTGTGAAAGTTTACTTGACGTGGGTGGAAATCGTTCGCCAGATACTTAGCCACCAAGTTCGATGCAAGCTGTTTCCATGCAGTAGCAGTAAACACTGGATCGAGCGAGCGAGTGAGAGAGAGAGAGAGACCCTCTTCAGGTATAATAACTGCAATGGAAGAAAAACCTCCATGACAGCTGAAACAAACCGGGAAAGTAAGGAAAGTTATCGGAAACGTTTGACACATACTGCAGGATCGCTTTAAATTCAGACACTAGAAGTTTCTTTTAACTCGTAACTGAGTACTGCAAAACGATTGGAAGTAGAACTGTTTTTAGAAGACCATCGTTGGTTTAGCGTCCTTGGGTGGCCGTACGTTAAAACCATCGTATACGGAAAAAGAAAGGAACTACATCACATCTGAACTTCAGTACCCTAAAGACCAGGACGAAGATTGGTCTCGAAACTTTGCTGTTTTCATCATTAGACCAGCTTTCGCGGCTGGTAACCTGAGAATAATTCATTATACTTAGTCGTCGTGAAAACTTCAGATCATATATAACCTGACATCGTTGCTAAATAGCACAGGTGACCTTTTGGGCGAGGGCAAGTGAAGCATGGACAATTTATATAGGGCATTTGGGCGACCTGAATAATAATAAAACAACTTATTTAGGCGAATAGAAAACGTAATTTTTCCTTCCCACTTCAGGAATCCCGCGACTCGACATCGCTTCATTCGGATTCTAGTGTTGACGTCACTACGGTAGACGTTGCAACGCTCGGCGTCGGTTTTCCAGTGGCTGTTCTATGCCGTTGTTGGATTGGGATGGTTTATGTTGTGTAAGGTTTCGTTGAGGTTCGGTTGGGTTAAGTTGGGTTAGACTGGATTAGGTTAGGACAGGTTAATTTAGGTTGAGTTAAGATGTGTTTGTTCCGGCGTCGTAAAACTGGCCGTCGGGTTGCCAGCATCGTATCGCAAGGCGTCCCGAGGCTCATCTTCTCTTTATTAGGACGGGCGCCGCTACGCTCGGCGTCAATGTCGTGTGGCATCCCGAGTCCCTATTCGCTTGATTAGAATTCTTATGTCGACGTCACTACGTTAGGCCAAGATTAGAAATCTAATCGCCCAAGCGATCTTTCATCTTTGGCCAAGACATTTTCTGTTCGCCCACTCACTAAATAACTATATATTTATGGACCCTGTTACCCAATAAAACTTTACACAGTCAACAATAACATATTTTACTAGCATCCTACGTATCGAGTTTATCAACAGAATAATTACACAGTAGCCTGTCGTTCTGGGGTGTGGGCCTTGAACACCAGGACCGTGGGTTCGAATCCTACTCAAGGCACTGATGTTTATCCTCGTCTTCTGTGATGTTAGAGGTCCTGCGACGGGCTGATCGATCGTCCAAGCAGTCATATGTCTAAATACATTAAGAAACCTCCCATATATGTGGAGGTCAACGTCCTTCAAAGACTATAGAGCCAAGAGGAGAGATAAATAATTACATAGCAACAGTTCGAGTACAAAAGGAACTAGGAACATTCCTAAAGGGAGAAGAACACTTGAAAGACAAGAGGGGAAGAGAGATCTAGGCTGGAAGAGCACTTGTTTTGGACGAGTGGTTCTTATAATTTTCAAAGTATTTTTCCTCCTTTCGATATTTACCAAAATACAATAATAAAATAACTGTACAATGCACATGGGATGAATCATAACTAAAAATATTTTGGTTACTCCTGTTCCGCGAGTGAAATTGTTTTAGAGCAAAAACCATGAATATACACGAGCGCTGTATTGTAAAAAATATAAAAAAAAAACATGTTGAGCTCTAAGAACGTTGACAGGCAACATAATTAATATGGTTATGTGTGCATAGTAATGAAGATAGTAGTATGTACCAATAAACACCCTCAGTTATGGCATAATTTACTTAAGACAAATTTATAGTTTATTAAACGAGGTCTAGACAACGAACTACTAGCAAGATAATGAAAATGTTGTTCAACAGAGAACACAGAATTTTGCAACAAACTTCATTAGAAGGACGGAAGGACTTCAAAATCACTCTCGGAGCGTCACTAACTCAATTTCGTTTAAGTGCTGTATTCAGAATCTTAAATATAAATTGATAAGTGATTCTTGGCTTGTTTAGTGCCGCCATTTCAAGTACAAAGGTTATACGTTTGCTGCTCAATAAGAAGGACTTAAGCCAAACCTTTATTGACTTCAGCTCTTCTCACCAAACACGAAGGAAATAACATCGAGTGACAAGGGTAGGTCATTGTGAAGGAAACAACCTGTGCTTACTTCAAGGATCTCTGTAAACAGAACGCATTTATGGGTTTCGTATGATTCTCGGAATACACATCGATAATTCTCTAAACAGAATTTACCAAGAGATCTTTTAATGGAAGCTTGCTGTGTTTTTCTTTGAGGTAGGAACTGAAATATAAAATGTTATCTTGACGAACTTTGTGCTTAGAAGGATTAGATGAGATGATACAACCTGGGAAGGACTTGATAGTAAACGGTCCCTTTCAACGTAGTTTTCAGTAAAAGAGACAAACAACTGGAGAGTGCAATCAATATAGTCGAAAAAGAAACAGAAAAATAATTTGAAAAATGAAATCATAAAATATCGGAATAGTTCCTTGAATGGGTCATAACATGTACCTTATATATCCTCTCTAATTTAACGACCGACGTAACTAACTCAAATGGTTGATACAGAGTCATAAGGTAACTGATTAACTAATATGACAAACCAAGAACAGTACAACTAAATAGAAATAACCAAAACATATTGGTGTATTTTTAAATTACTATGACAGTACATTGACTCAATCATTAAAGTGACTGGCAACTGGTAGGAAGAACTGTGTTCGGTCCCCGGTAGGGGCAGGGATTCATCTCTTTGCCACTGCACCCAGATCATCTCTGGTGCCTTCCCAGGCTCATATTTAGTGCGAATTGAGAGCCGGAGACTAAAATTAACCACTCTCCTCCATCCAATGCCGAGGTTAATAATACGTGAAACTACGTATCTTTATGGTCCAATGGTCAAACACAGGAAACAATTTAGACCTAAGAAGATGGCTCTTTTATGTGTTATTTCGCTGTAGAGTCTGGTAGAAGTTTGCCGACGTTTCAGAGGTGCTTGTTGCATTCATGAAGCGCCTCTGAAACATCTATTAACTCTTATCTGACTACACGATGCAACAACCCAGAAGACAGCAACCTTCATGTTTGCCGCACTGAGAACTTCAAGTCATTTTTGTGTTACATTCTGAGAAAATATTATTCTGGGGTGTCACTGTTTTGAGAGACCCTTCTCCATTCCCTTACTCACGATGAGATGGGAGAAATATCTTGAAAAAAAATGCAGTCTGTATCCGATTACTAGACAGGCTATACTACACCTCGCAGATGTAACATGAAGTGAGTAAAGTTCACGGATCTCATTAAGCTTAATTAAGTTGTTAAGTAAAAGATTCGTTTCCGTTGATCTCCTGCCTGACACGGGCAGTGTACTGTTTCAGTATAGTGTGTTTTTCAAAAGAAGATGACTCCCTTGTTAAAATTTTATTATTTTTATTGTGTCTCTGATGACAGCCATTATTATCCGCTAAAGAACAGCTTAACGCAGTTGTTACTATCCACAGCAAAACAGCCCAATACAAAATTATTTTAATAACAGTAAAGTAAAAATAGAGAACGATGTAAATATTAGCATGAAAATGTACATATCAAGCACTCTTTTAAATTGCTAGAGTACCCGACTTTTTCAATGTTATTTTCCTGTTTCGTTGTGTTGTCATGTAATCGTGAAAAGTTTACGTTGGTCTAAACCAGTGGTATTCAACCTTTTTTGTTCGCGTACCCTCAGATATAATTTCTCTTCAAATTTGTACCCCAAAAGTTGTTGGTGTATAATTCAAGTTATACATAGTATATAATCTACATCTAAAATAAATTAAATAAATTACATTACTGATTAACAGTGTTTATCATAAAATAATATATATATATTTTTTTTTAAATTTCACGTACCCCCTAAGATGTCTTCGCGTACCCCAGGTTGAATAACACTGGTCTAAACTTCAATCAGAATTTAGGATCTTACTGGACTAATGGCAAAGAGAAAACCGAGATTAAACGTATACAAATGATAAGAAAAAAACAATGAAAAAAGTTACAAGCAGCACGTATAAAATTATGTGAAGTAACAGAAATGAATAGAAACGTTTTCGACAAATTAACACATCGGAAAAATATCACGGATA
Organism: Zootermopsis nevadensis; assembly: GCF_977971745.1. Lineage (NCBI taxonomy): Eukaryota > Metazoa > Arthropoda > Insecta > Blattodea > Termopsidae > Zootermopsis > Zootermopsis nevadensis. Next base: position 1,239,158 of record NW_028259177.1, read on the forward strand.
CAAAATTACAAAACAGAATGTTACCTGAATGATACGTAAACAGATCCCCAGAACCCAGTATCTGAAATGTCATTACAGTCCCATCCGCCAGGGGACAGCACCCACAACAAAGCCATTCACAAGCAGCACGAGAGCTGAAAATGGGGATGACCAGGCAATGGGACCTACCAATTCATTGTGAATTTCGACGCCTTTCAGTTGTTTTGGAAGGTGCTATACTTTATTTTTCAGAGTTGTAAACTACCTCGTTGACATAATGCAATATTCAGTTAAAGAAAAAATAGTTCAGAAGCCACTGATATGTTCTCTGCGGTTCTGTTATTAAACTGATATTTTACTAAAGGTAGTGTAAGTAGGATGACTAAATTTTATTTTATCTATGTTACAATTGTTTAAACAGTTCAACATACATTTAATTTCAATGTTCTATTCTAAATTAGAATCCATATTTCGTGATCACTTTAAGATGTTGTTTGAGGTTAGAAGCGAGTATGGGGTAATGAGAATCACTTTATCTCAAATCAATCTAATGGTGGTTATGAATGACAAATATTGGATTATATCGCATATATATGTTATATTCCTTACAAATTTCAACTTAGGTCTACACCTTGTTACCTTTGTGATCAAAGACAGCAAATTATTTGCCTTGTGTAATCACTAGCATCTCAAAGAAAATATCTAAATCGGGGCCATTTTCAATTTCGTATCGAAATTCTAATGCAGACCTCATCTAATTCTTGGGACTGACTATGGGCGATTAAACTTGGATTTTATTATTCTCTCACCACAGCATTAGAAACTTTCTGGGTCTTTGCAATTTCTATACAAAGACCCACAATAACTTCTGCTGGTGTTCGAAATCGTGCATAATAATATACACATGTTTACAGCAATGAATAATATATGTTTTATATGTGGAAAAACGGCGCATACATCCCATTAAAAAAGATATCTTCCGGATAGGAAATAGGGAACATATGTTTCGGTATAATTCCATACTACTGCAAGCCACTCGTGAGATATTAGAGTACTATATATCAACCACTGAAGTTACGCAAATTTAAATGTGACGTACGTGTCTGCAGCAACGAGCAACTACTTGAAGCAGGTAGTGGCTGTTTTTAATTTGTTCCCTATAACTTCTCTAATGGTACTAACGATAACAAAGAAAAATTTTGAGAATATCGGTCTAGACACTACACATACTAATTACATATTTCATATGAAAACCTACGATCTGCTTCAATCAGTACCAAGTGTCAGATGCAATAACGGACTGGGATTTTGACCCATTCTATAACCGAAAAACAGTAAATTTCTGCATTAAAGGAACACATTTCTGCAGTGCAAGTTGTTGAATGTATAGAGAGTCAAAGTGTAGGTAGAGCTTGTTGGCAGCTTTGCTAAAATATCACTTTTTCCCCCCGGTCCTCTTCCTCACTTTTGAAACTCTGTCGCTGTCGAAACTGTTCATAACTTGCCAAAACTTTTCCTCTTTGTTCCATACAACTTCCTTCCTTGTTAAACTCTACTGTTTCCCACTGTTACTATTATTCACTGACCTTTCTCCCGACATCCCTGGCCGCTTCACTCATTTTAATGAATAGTGGCGGAATATTTATTTATTTCGCTTTTCTGTAGTCCTTGAAGGGCCTTGGCCACGATCCCAGTAACCAAACAATCAAGACCAACGTCCTAGACCGAGCGGCTACTGCAACCGGAAATGTTTAATAGTGTCTGTATGAGAGGAGCATTGACTCTACATTGAAGCCGTGACGTCATAATTAATGCTGTACTAAAAGACACTGCCCCCATTCTAAAAATGTTTCCAATATTTGGACCAATCAACATATTTAATATCACGGGCGTGTTACTAATGACATGTCTAATATACTAAACTCTACATAAACCAAGACATACTAAGAATACAAAAACGATACTAGAACGTTAGGAAACTAATGTAGAACCTTGAGTAAACCGATGTTTCTACACTGACTATTAGAACGACTGTGCGTCTATGCAAATGGGTAGTTTTGTTTAAAGCTCAAGTCAATTCTCTGCTGTCTGATCTGTAGCAGTGCCACTGAGCGTCACTGCAAAATATCTTTGGCCTATACTGTCACACAAAAGTCTTTTAAACCACATGTTAATGCCCCGGTAATGTAATTGTACAATTACAGTTATGACTTCACATTAAAGACAACTAACTAGGTCGATGGTGTCAAGAAATTTTGTTCCTCCGAAACAGAACTGGAAATTTCTGCGCCTCGGCCTCCAAGTTTTCTGATTGGATCCATGACATTTCGTTAAGACAGCACTTCAAGAAACGACACTTTAGTTAGCCACATAAATGTACAGACGATTTGGTTTAAAAATACAAAGGACATTTGGGCCCTAATACGGTAGTAGAATTAAATTGGCATGGGCTTTATTTGCTGTGAATTCCAATGGCATCTCTCCCTTTTTCCACACCAAGCTTTAATTGTTATATTTTGTTTGAACATTATCCATTGATTGTTATTCAAAAGTTAAAAATTACAAAAACGTCAAGTAAAACTGTCTTACTATACGCCATGTAGGCGTTTGTCCATGACTTGTTTCTATCTTTTTGTAATTGTAATCAAATAATAATATCTAACACTACTAGAACAATAGCTAAGTGCAAGTTATACTCCTGTGAATAACAGCATCTAATGCAGTCTGACTTCGAATATTTTGTCAAATACCCATTTCATTTTTAATTCTGAATCCATTTTGAACCATTTGACTAAATGTATTAATTTCCCTGATGCCACTGAAGATGACCTTTTGAGGTCGAAACGCGTATGGCAATAGTGTATATTTCTAGTGTTAATAGTTGTTGGTTTGCTTAATCTATATACTACTAGAACAATATTTACAGGACTGATAATCTGTGGAATAGGACAGCATGCCTTACGAGTTCTGACGATCTGACTGTAACACTACAAGAGCCTCGTTTGTGGTCAACACGTAAACTCCCCCGCCACAAATATACAGGCCCGCACCGTCCGAAGAACCTCCGGATATCAAGTGACATTCTCTAAACTGTTTTGTTAACGTTCCTTCATAAGCGTAATTGATAAACAAACAACGGTGTAACGCAGAAATAGACACAGTGACTCTGACAGTACGCAGTAGAACGTTGTGACTAGAGCCGATGTTGCATTTACATCCCTTACGCTTCCTGAAAGATAGAGAATCCAAGGGGCATGACCATCGGTACAATCCATCATCACCATCGTTTTATGACAGAAGAAAAATTGACTTTTCCACAAACAGGAAGTTCTTCATCTTCAAGCACAGATTTTTAACCTGTTCGAAAAACATATTCCATCACCATCTAATATCTGCCGTATAGATGGTTACTGATCACTCTGTCCCAAATTGAAAGAATTTTAAGATATGAATCAGAACCTGCAGACCGTTTAATTCAAACAAAAATCACCATTTTTATGGAACAGACTACAAAGTTCCAAACACGAAAATTAATTTATAATTTAAAACGTCGTGGCTTAGCTCCGCCTCTAATTATAAGTGTATCTAAATAATTTTAATGTAATTTCACAGATTCTGTTTCCATAATATGTTTGAGTAGTTATGAAAGATATTAAAACCCATCTCATCTTCAAATTTGTAAGATCTAAGCATCTGTTCTCATACTATGTACATGTCGATAAAGTGAAGTTCTGGAAATACAAAACAAACTTTCCAGAGGTTTTGAAATGATGTAAAACCTGGTATCTTTCTCTGAGAATAGATTGTAAATTACCAATACCATAAAATAACATATCTGAATTTAACCAGGACAAAGTGCATGAACAATTTAACACATTACATGTCTAACGAAACACAGAGAGATTTATTCAGGTTACCCTTATGCTTACGAATGAGAAATATAGGAGGCTAAAGCATGCATAAAGTTTTATGCTTCATGCTCAGTATTTAATAATTATCAACAAACAGATGACATTTATTTTTAACATTAAGCAGACATTGACTCCCTGAATTCAAACTTACAAGTGTTGAGACTAAATTAAAAATTAAATAAATAAAATTAGTTGTGAACTGAAGGCGTCTTTCTGATAAGCTGCAAGACAAAGAAACCTTAGCAAATCATTCAAAGCTTATTCTGTAACACTGAGGAGTAAATTTGGTAGCAAAGTACAACTACGCCTAGGGTACACCTCTCTGCAGTGGCTCAGTGCGAAGATACTTCCAGATTCTTTCCAATTTACTGTTCATTAATCATAATCACATTCGACACTATACATAGGCAGAACTACAGACAGTTTCGTTAAGTAAATCACAAACAAGAACAGTAAATCGCTCCCTAACCCCCGAAAATCCTTTAGTCAAATTTGCTGCATTTCTATGAATTATAAATGTGCTTAAGAGCATAATTGGTTTATTAACTATAACATTTTTAAAATTAAAGCATTTTAATCAAATCAAATAAATAATTAATTAATATAGTATTACATCAAATTCCACAAAGATAATTTTACTACAGATCACTTCGCTGAGTACGATTATCATATCATACAAGTTAGTCCATAAATTCCAATCTGCAGAATCAAATATGAAGGTATATTTCAAATTCATCCTTCTATCAGTCTTTCAACCTACGTATTTTCCTTGGAATTCAGCGTAAACACAATTTCATTATTTTATTATTATATAAGGAAGACAACGCACGCTAAACAAATCTGTACGATAACAGCATGGCCGTGTATTTGCAGCCACTCCATCAACTACCCCTAATTATTCTTGGAAATCAGAAGTGATTGTTACCCTTGTGTTCAATCACTCCGACAACTTTCAGACAGGAACGCCAACGTCATCCCATTAAACATCAACACTAATGTTTTCAAGTTTATTAATCGTTAATTACGTTGTTGTTCCTTGGCTATACAACCCAGTTACTAGACTTTGAAGTGTGCATTTTTTGAGTAGTGAGTGACCAGCCCACTGACTTTGCACAATTTCTTTTCAATCCTGATTTGACTACCAGAGCCATCTAGCAGTGAATCAGGAGATTTGGGTAAGAAATGACCGCTGAATTTTGCTCTTAAGGTTCTTTTACATTCCGAAAATCTACGACATGGGACCGCCGGCACTACTTCCCCTCCGAAGGAAAGTGTACTACGAATGTTTATTAAAAATCCATCGACCACGGCCGGATTTGAACCCGCGAACTACCATGGGCGATAATCGTTAATTATACACATTTACTATCGTGATTCGTGTTTCTTTGGTTTCCCTAACCTAATTATTTTTTTAAAAAACCCGGATGCTTTATTTTCACTGTACGAAATATTCTGGGGTTGTGACGTCTTGTAGTTTTATGGGTGGCAACACTCGGATCACTGTGTAGCTACGTCACAACCCAGAAGACCACAGCCGACATCTTCATCGCCATAAGAACCTCAGATCTCTCGTGAACTTTGACTAGTAACTTATTCATAGGAAAACAAACTGAATATCAATTTTTAAACTCAATATTAGCAAATACATATAACACTTCTACGTTGGAAAATATCAATCTATTTTGAGTAAACAACTCATTTTATAAACCGAAACAAAAGCAAATAATTTAAATTAAACCTGATACTACAGACACTGATACCAGCTATTCTGTCGTATTGAACATTTAGGCCTAGATTAATACATCTGTGTTACATGACAGTTCATGTTCAGCGGGGAACGCCAGAATTAAGTCCGCTTTGTGTAACTCCTGTCGGATCCTTTGATCATAGTTATATGTACTAGAATGTATATAGGACGAAACAGAGGTATCAATGGATTACTGTCATCACAAAATATCACTTATTCAAAATGCAGAACGTCATCATATTATAAGCCTGTACGAACAAGATTTTGTGATATAGCACTTAAAAGTTCTCGGGAAACCCCCGTTTGTCATCCCTTAAACTAATGCTAACATTACTCACCCATTATTTCATTATTCTCTGTAGTTACGTATTCATTATCATAAACTTCTTCGTACAATGGGCAAAGCACCCGTTTTTAGCCAGACTTTATTCTTAAAATAAATTGTACTGAAAAAATTAAATTGCTTAGTTATTAATCTTCAAGAATAAACAGTTTAATCTTAACCTAATTCAATTACAACACATATTATTTCGTTTCGGCAACTTTTCAAAGCATTGGCTATCTCAAAGTAAAAAAAAAAAAAATCGACTGTCTGTCGGATCTGCTATCATCGAGATATTACTCATATAGTGTCTATTGGATATGGAAATTCTCCGTTCTTCATAAATGTTCGAAACAACTTAGTTGATATACCCTTAATGGTGGCATACTAGACCTAATTGTTACGTCAACTGAGGATTATCTGCAGCGAGATTCAAGGATACTGAAAAAGGTCGTACGACAAATTCTAGGATAACTGTAAATGATGAGATGCAAATAATGTGGAAGAAATCTTTTTGCGGCCACTTAACTACGGTACTCTGGAGTTCCATGCATGAATGAAGAAAACCTGGAAGTAATTTAGACAGAATAGAGATAGGCAGACCGAGTTGGGGATTAACCAGTCATACCTGCAGTTAAGACTATGAAGCAGAGTCCTTGAGAAAACCCACACTTACTCCTGCTGGTTAAATAACTGTCTGTCCGCCTTATTATGACGCTCGAGAAGTTAATTATTGTTTTCATAAAATTCCACCACCAGACTCTGGAGTCTACATCCTCAAACTTTAATTTCTAAGATAGATATTAATATTATGCGTAAGCCTGCAAAAAACCTACAAGAGGCAATTCTGAATGTATTACGGCCAACTTTTGCTACATGTGCCAACCACATTTAGTGAAAAAGACACTTGTATTTGGAGCTTATTTTGAAGGACGAATAAGGCCTGCGTTTGTAAGTTGCGACTGTACCGTGAATATTACAGAAGAAGGATGGGAAATAGAGTTTTCACAAGCCTTCAAGATCAAAGAAAAGTGCAGAATAATGTTGAAGGAAATAAGATGGTATCGAGGGAAATAAAGAAGGAAGAAAAATATATAGAGAGCGGATTACACGTTATATACAAGCAAGTGATGAACAGGAAATAGCCTTCGCTAAAAGGATCGAAAATAAAATTATTATAGGAGTGTAACTTGAAAGGGAAAAATACTGCGTCTGCAAAGGAAGGAATTGACAGAAAACGGATATACATGTGTCAACATGGACCGATTCCAAAGCGAAGAGGCACGTGCGATTCAGTAACACGCCGGAGGAATGGGGACTGTCAGGGAGACGACAAGTCCCTTGGAGAGAGAATTTTGTAAATTGCTAGTAGATTACAGCAGTCTAGCATCGACCATGTTAATGAGTGAAATAATGCACAGAGAGGATTTCGTGTCAATCCGTCTGTTAACACGTTTCATCTCCGAAACTACGAAAATAATTATGTTTAAGATTTCTGTCTTCTGGATTGAATCGCCCTGATGACGGAGGCAGTATGACCTCAGAAACGTTTGCAAACATCGACCAGACTACACAGCGCAAAAAACCCAGAAAACAGAAATCTTCATACTCATCGCCCTGATGATGGAGGCAGTATGACCTCTGAAACGTTGGTTAACATCGACCAGACTACACAGCGCAACAACCCAGAAGACAGAAATCTTCATACTCATCGCCCTGATGATGGAGGCGGTATGAACTCTGAAACGTTGGTAAACATGGACCAGACCACACAGCGCAACAACCCAGAAGACAGAAATCTTCATATTCATCGCCCTGGTGACGGAGGCAGTATGACCTCTGAAACGTTGGTTAACATCGACCAGACTACACAGCGCAACAACCCAGAAGACAGAAATCTTCATACTCATCGCCCTGATAATGGAGGCGGTATGAACTCTGAAACTTTGGTAAACATGGACCAGACCACACAGCGCAACAACCCAGAAGACAGAAATCTTCATATTCATCGCCCTGGTGACGGAGGCAGTATTACCTCTGAAACGTTGGTTAACATCGACCAGACTACACAGCGCAACAACCCAGAAGACAGAAATCTTCATATTCATCGCCCTGGTGACGGAGGCAGTATTACCTCTGAAACGTTGGTTAACATGGACCAGACCACACAGCGCAACAACCCAGAAGACAGAAACCTTCATATTCATCGCCCTGGTGACGGAGGCAGTATGACCTCTGAAACGTTGGTTAACATCGAGCAGACTACACAGCGCAACAACCCAGAAGACAGAATCTTCATACTCATCGCCCTGATGATGGAGGCGGTATGAACTCTGAAACGTTGGTAAACATGGACCAGACCACACAGCGCAACAACCCAGAAGACAGAAATCTTCATATTCATCGCCCTGGTGACGGAGGCAGTATTACCTCTGAAACGTTTGCAAACATCGACCAGACTACACAGCGCAAAAAACCCAGAAAACAGAAATCTTCATACTCACCGCTGTGAAAACCTAAAATCTTACAATTATATTTAAATTTCGTACTGGAGGGACTACACTGAAAGTTGTCAAGTATATTTACTCTTATTTGATAGGTCCAGTACAGGTAACTCATGCGATAACCAACTAACTAGATGGCTTACCGAACTCGAAGGTTCATCACCGAATTAACAAAAGCCCTCCACCGAACCCTGTCCTGGGCCAACAAAATCCAGTCTCCTTCAACTCCTATCTCTCATTGATCCCGCCTGAGATTATCCTCCCATCTACGTCTAGGTCTCCCCAGCGGTCTCTTCCCCTCAGCCTTCCCTACCAATACCTGGCGCACACCTCTTGTCCCATCCATGCGCGCTACAAGTCCCTCCCATCTCATTCTTCTCGACTTAATCACCCTGACAATATTGGGGGAGTAGTATAATAAATCAAGGGATGACGGAAGAGCCTTGCTGATTGTTAGCGCCTGTAGAATGTTTTGGGGTTGAAGCTTGCAACTTAAAAGAACATTACTCTATTTACCCCCGTATTTTGTATAAAGCTCAATTTTAACTTTATTCGTTTTCTCAGAAATGATTCGTCCTACAACGTGGTGTTCCGTGACACGTGATACAGATGTTATTAAGATCTATGCCTGCAGCTTTCATTTGAACATTTTAGATTCGATAAATATTTAACGAAATATAACTTAAATATGCCAGAACACTGTGCAATGCGATATCTGTAGTACGATTAGCTGTGGAGCAACAGATATGAATCTGAGCATCGAATGCAAAATAGAAAATAATATATTTGAAAGGAATGGAACTGTGTGAAACAGTTACCCATCATAGCAGAGTATATATAGTCGCCAATCTAGTCATTAATTTCCCAGACTTATTTGTAACCGGAGGGTTCATCGCTGTATCCAAAACAACCCGTTCCTGGATTATATTCTGAACCAACTAAATTTAGCCCGCATTTATTTATATAAGATCAAAATACCATCCTCCCAACCATGGCCAAGCTCGTCAAGAATTCTCCTCCATTCACTTAGACTGATTTAAATGCATTATAAATTGCTTATCTTCCCCTTGCGTTGTTTACTATGGTTCATTAAATTCTCCTTGATAGGACAATACCAATAACATTTTCTGAGAGACACAAATTATAAAGTTTCTCATTATTTAATTACCACCATCCTTATGTCATTTACTCTCATTTAGATCTAAGCTTTATCTTCAGCTAAATCGATATATTTTTTCCACCACAGCAAGAAACCAGTTTCACACCCATACAGAACACCAGGTAAAATTATACTTTCGTATATTTAAATATTCATGTTTAAGGGTGGGATAAAAAGTATTTTTAACAGAACTGTAGCAAGTATTCCACTTCATTACTCTGCTCTTTACCGACGTTTCAGAGGTACTTTCTGCCTCCATCATCAGGACGATAATCATCAGAATAACTGATCTAGTCTTTCAGTTAAGTTAGTCGTAAAGAAACTTGGAAACTAAATAATGAGATGACATTTTCCATTCCTGTAAAATTAATTTAATCTAAATTAAACTTTCAGTATCGGCGAGAACTCATGCAGCAGTAAAATTTCCTCTGAAATTGGAACAAGAAAACCATTCCTTCTCTTGTGGAGCTGCATGCAGCTGTGCCTGGAAGATATACATCCCCAGTAACCAACAGCACGCGAGCACAAAGGGTGGCCTACATCTTCCGGCATCACGTTATATGCATTCTCTTGGTTATATAAAGTTTCGTCTTAAGAAAACTTCGGTGGTCCGGCAATTTTCCATACCAGCCTTTTGGAAGCTAATTACAATCGGGTTCAAAAGATCATACATCATTTGGCATGCTTCTGGTCCAGACATGTAAACCATAAAACAGACAACGTCTGTGCGACCCCATAAAAGTTTGCTCATATCTTACAGCTAGAGAACAGTGGTTAAGGCGAGAAATGGGCAGTCAGGAGAGCGAAGGTCTTGCATCTGATGGCCTCATGAGTGGTGGACAAGAAATTCTAGGGAGAAATACAGAGAAATAAAGAAATAGACACGACAGAAAGTAGGAATAGAAACAGTAAAGGAAGAAAGAAAAGAAAGGAAAACTTCGTTTTTAACTCATAAAACGGGGTATTATCTTCATTGGTATGCGTTATATTGAAGCATAGCCCGTGAGTTGTACAGGTCTACAGGTACTCAACTACTTACGTACTCCACACGACAAGTTTCCGTTCCGTCTGATCGATTTTACATAGCCTATGTCTTCAGCATTCCTCTCCACAGATCACCAACGCCAAACTGTCGCGATGGTCTCACGAATTCTTTTTTCCATGCATTGCCTGTGGTTCGTAACCTTAGGCCCACATTTAATCACTAGATTATCGAGATCATTAGTTACATTTAACAATTTTAACTGACAATAAGCCAATAATAATAAATTGTTTCTGCGCTACTTATTTTGTTATGGACAAGCAAAGGAAAAAATATATATAAATACCCGTGCAATGGAATTTAGATTCCGACTTAATTTTCAGATATTAATATTATTAATGAAAGTTCAGTAGGCGAAATAATCCTCAGTAACTGAGCCCAATGTTCTCTAAAGCTACAATTTATTAAGATGACATATTAAATTTTATCACAATTAAAGGATAACACATCTTTCCAGACTTTGTACCATGACATGAAGTAGTTCTAATTATAGCATGATGATAATATGTAATTCTAAATTAGTAAATTTTTCGGTTCATTCACTTAATGTTTTGAAGACAAACTACAGTTTCTAAAATTTTCAACAACATATTACGAACCCAAATCTTTCTTCAGCAGTTTAAAATCAGTATGCATCTTATTAATAAATTACCCGTGGATTGTAGTTTCCTGAGCTGTGACGTAATTCAGAATTTCAGGTGGTTATCAACGTTTCGTAGGAACGTATCGCCTCCATCTTTAGTGTGGAGGGGAGACACTGAAGATGGAAAGTAATGTTCCTCCAAAACGCTGCCAACTACCACCAAGACTGCACGACGTCGTAACTCAGAAGACAACAGTCTATATTTCCATGACTGTGCAATTCTCATATCTCATAAAAGGAGATTCCTGGTTTCAGATACCCATAGGTTCGTTGCTGTTTTAACAGACGCTCGACACTGTACCCAGCCATGTGCCAAATAAATGTTTCAAGTACCAAGATCTTCGTGATATGTAGTAAAATAATATTTTTACTATATGGTCTGTTAGCTGTACGCTTTAGCCACAAGATGGACAGAGTCCAGTAGAGGCTATCTTGAACACGGCAACAAGGTGAAATGCCGGGTACGCCACCATAAAAGACGGGGATATCTTGGCGAACATAGCCACTATCCCGGTTACACAAAGGTCTCTCTATATCTCATAGGATGAAATGAGTTACGGGAGAGAAATTATATGAGGGATTCAGTTCTACTGAAATTGCTCAATGGCGGACTTTATTGAACTCAGAACTAAACCTTCGGCTACCATAAAAACAAAATTCACTGACCGGTTGAAGAACTTGGAATTTGTCCACAAAGTGAAGTATGTTCTATAAGGTCCGTTTAAATGACTTGACAGTGTCATAGCAGTCGTCAGATTCCACTACCTTATACGATGTTGCGCCCAGATATTCCTTACAGCAGCAGGTGAAAGTAGAAGGAAAAATATTGCGAGTTTAAGAGCTTTAGATTCTGTTTCCGTGTTCTAGCGAATTTTTCATCTGCAAGAAGCTACGCTGAGAACTAGAATGTGATAATTCAACATTTTTATGTCTCAGAGATGAAAAAAGGGACGAATGAAAGTGAGAAATCCGAGAAAGAATAAAGGACACATAAATCAAGAGAAAAGTCTTACGTGTTCTACCAATGTTCTTGAATGTATTCCTTCTTTACCAAGCAGGGCCTAGACGTAACGTTAACTTCTATCAGACTCACTTTTAAAGGGCGTGTCCCTTATTACAACTTTATGCCTTCAGCATTTTCATTCTAACTTTACCAACCGACTATAAACAATTAACCGAAATATTAAGTTTATTTCATTTCTAAGAAATTAAAAGAAGAATTTAGAAATATTTCAGTTGGACACATTTTGTAGCTACAGCGAGCTCATCTCTGAACCAGGTGTTTAATAAATTATTCCATTAAAATTAAAGCCACTGACTTCTTTCATACTTCCTTTCAATCTCCTCTCATTTATTTTCTTTATTTTCAAATTCCCTTTTCTTTCTTTCTTTCGTCCATTTACAGTTTTGCATAAAACGAACATTTACGCCTATCAAGTCGGATTAAGTAAATATTCTGGTGTAATGCACAGAAATCCTGCTCTGTATTAACAAGGATCCCTTCTCCAATTTCGTCACGGAGAACAGTTGTTTTAACAAGAATTTTTCTTGCCTCCAGGAAGACTTGGGGATATTGTATTGAAATGGACTACGCCACTTCATATTCATCCCGTTGCATTATTCTGTATTAGCCGTTGAGTTCATTAAACCCCATACAAATAATTCAAAAAGAGTCACGAAATTACCCTCCCTTAATATCGACTAATACTCTAAAATTATTTCTCATCCCTCACGTGCTGCAAGTTCCGTCCATATTATCCTTCATTTAATGAATCTAATAATATTATTTGGCGAAAAACATAAAATTCTATTTTTGTTTTTGTTTTTGTGGTATTTCTAAAAATCTTAAATACGTTTGTCATACATTTTCGTAATAATACAATAATGAAAACTGTAAGTTTCCTGATTGCCTCAGTAAATAGTAAGGAAATGTTTGCAACAAAGTCTAGTAGCTTTGTTTCGCAGTTTTAGGACAAACAGACGCATTTCCGTATTTTTATGTCTGGCATTATTAAGTTCGAACTGCGACTGAAGTCTGAGACACGCTGTTTTCTGTACAACCAACTTTAGCATGAAATTGTCAAAGTTCATTTCCAGATGGAATTTCGAGGCAGTATTGTTTTATCCTGGGTAGACCTAATTTCCTGAGGCGCTTTGCGAAGTTAAATCAACTTTAGATTGCTTTTGTTAAAGTTTTGTATTATAACGAATGTTTTTAACTTATTAATCATAATATTCGAAATATTAACAATATTTTGGTTGCATTTATGTATATCTTCAGGGTTTTCAGTGCGGAAACAAAGTTATTTTTCTGTTTTGTTTCACCTCCACGGTATATGAATCACGTATCCTGTTTATCGTATTATGTATTATATATTCATATTGCAGAAGGAACTAAACAATTTTGCCGTCTGATTAGAACGTAACGTGCTCTATTTGTAACAGAGTTCAATGCCGAAAGAATAGTGTGGCTGCTTAATTTACGATTAAACGCATAGCTCTCACCAAGGACGCCTGAAATAATCGACGTTAAGTTCCAATAAAATATCAGCATTTGACTGTTAGGACTGAGAAAAGCCAGTCAACGACTTGGCATTCGAATAAACTTGGTCCTTCGGAGCGAAGAGGTATTACGTTCCTGCAAATTGCAAACCGATCACCAAATACCTTGTATTTGCTAAAGAGTAATAATACGCGTGTCATTTTCTATGTTATTCAACAGTATCACAGACTAAAGTACAGGGTTGAGATAAAAATAAGTAAATACTATTCAATAAAATTAAAATTAGAAAACCATGACAAAATATTTTTAACATAACAGAATGGGCAATAACACATTCCAAAAAAATGTTCTTCAGTAAAAAAAATATATATATATACACATACAGACAGACTGTAGGTGGACCATTCACAGGTCTGCCTCGAATTGAGTACAGACTAAAATTCAATCAGCAGATATCTTCATGATGATAATAAATACAGACACAAATATTTTCGTGGATAGTAAAGTTCACGGTACGAAGACGAACACTGGAGGGGAGATACGGCTCCAGACTTTATTAGTCTCGACACTACATGGAGTTGAGTAGTAAGCTTCATACGCCCAGTCTCGACAGTCCCGAACCCTAGATCCCCCGTCAACCTGTCCTGCAGTAATACGTTCGGCACTAGTTAACACTGGCATAACTTAATTTTCAGCTCGACTCGGATTTGGGCAAAGGATTGCTGTTGTCTGCTTTAAATTCAGGCTACCCGCTTTACAAATGAGTCTGGCGCTTTTATGAATAATTAAAACACGCAGTCAGGAAGCCGATAACAAGCGCATATGGCTCTCTGAGACCACCGAATCGTTCATTCGGAAATTGCACAAGAGTCGGTGGTTACATGAGCGAGGGAGGGTATGTGAAATTTGTCGTTCCATTGATATGTCAACCCTCATACGAATACAGAAGTCAGGGAGGGGGTGACTTGGTCGAAAAGGGGTGGATTGTTCCTGCGCTTGAAGGCTTCCCTGGAGAGAGTCTTATGAATATAAATATTCTCCCTCCACCTCACTGGATTCCCTACTAGGATTTCCGTCTCTTGTCCCAATAAATTTCTCCATATTTTGATATGACGTACTATAAAGTGAAAACAGCTAGAAATGACAAAGACGTAATAATAGAATTCCTTTTATGTTCTCTAATGTGATACAATCAGATGAACACATTCCAAATTCTAAACATTTCTGGTCCTGAGACGTATTTGGAAAGCGCAATATTTGTACAAAGAATAGAAAATGCCTGTATTCGTCACTCGATCCGTATATTCCAATTCCTGAAACTACGAAGCGAATTTTGATTGAAACTGTCATTGTGGGCCGAAAATAGAATTTGTCTGGTGAATTTAATTTTGATTCACATTGATTCATACAGGTCACGAAAAAGTGGTACAATATATAGATCCCGCTAAAGATGTAAAACTTTGTAACGCATTTGCAAATGGAGAATGTTTAACGAGACACAAAATCAATTCAGTATCTATGTTTTATGCTATTTGCGGTGTCGTAAGCTTGTTACTGGAGCAGACCTGTAAGACCTGGCATTTGTGATTTTTAAGATACACGAATAATTCGTTCTGAAATGCTTACTTTAAACTCTACTTCAGAACCCAAACAATCATTCCCCCACCAGCCTAACTAAAAGCTGCTTTTCCTCAGGGCGACTTTCTAACTCCAATCAGATTCCACCATCTACAGGCGGGCTCTATCAGACTCTTCGCGTTCTCGGGTTTTGTTTTATTTAGCATTAATTTAATGTTATCATATTTTGTGACAATAAAGATTATAACAATAAACAATAAATAAACCTGAGATGATAAAGTTGCGTCATATTGTGATAAATATATATTTGTTTAAATCTTGTCAGTCAAATCACAATAAAATTCCTATTAAATATTAAAATATTACTAAAATTAACATTTAAATATTTAAAATTATGTTCTCTATCTAATTTAAATCGAACATTTCGATAGAGAACATCATTTTAAATATTTAAATGTTAATTTTAGTAATATTTTAATATTTAATAGGAATTTTATTGTGATTTGATTGACAAGATTTAAACAAATAAATAAACTCCTCCCTCCAACTAAGGCAGGGAGGACTTCAAAGGTTGACGGAAGGGTGGGGAACCTGTCGGCCGGAAATAACTGATAAGATGGAAATAGAGTTGCGTGGGACCAAAACATATAACACATGTCCAGTGTGCAAGGAAGGAAAGCATGGCGAAATTGTTGACACCGTTGGAAGAAAAACAATAAGAATTTATATCTTAATTGCGTCATGTTTGTGTTTTATTGATACAATATTTTATTTTCCGTCTATACACAAACTTAAAATAATGTTGTTTAAAATTACTTAAAATTATAACATTCTCAGTAGACACTGCATCTTGTTACAAAAAAAAAAGAAAAAAAAAAAAAAAAAAGATGCAGTTACTACTGAGAATGTTATAATTTTAAGTAATTTTAAACAACATTATTTTAAGTTTGTGTATAGACGGAAAATAAAATATTGTTTCAATAAGAATTTAATTTTAAATATTTTGTTGTGGTGGTGGTAAACAAAATGAGAGCCGGCAACAGAAGGAGCTAGCAGATTAAGAAACGGGAAAAGATAAACAAAGGAAAAACGAACGAAAGATGAAAAGTAAACAATGCAGTAAGAAAATACGAAAACAGACGAGTCACAAAACAAAACTAAAAAAACAGTGAAAGACAACTGTGCTAATAATTTTTTATAAATTAAATGCAGGACGAGGAAAAGAGAAGTCACAAGCAGAAAATGAAAGAATGACGGAAGAAGAGAATAAAACACAGGAAGAAACTAAAAAGAGAAAAATGTATATTTGGGTTACAAATGAATAAGTGGATTGCGAATGCCTCATTCGCGTTGGTCGAAGTGTAAAGCTCAATATTTTCATACATTCTTGATGTTCTGTAGGCGGTCGGTCTTTCAACAGGGATTCATTTTACTAATCACGCTTCTTGCTGGGCATATTGTCTCGTGGTACAGACATGACCAAAACAAGGTAGCTACTGCATGCAGAAAATTTGGTAAAAGAAATGAAATAAAGTCAACCACCTTCAGACTGATAAGCAACTGGAATGTGCAGATGTATAGGCGTGCATGCAGACGCCGTAGATTTTCAGTTCAAAAATGGCCATGCATAACTTCCGGCTATGAAACTACGTACTCGATTGAAATGGGTCCTTCTTGAAAAAATGGCCGAGATATTCCTCCCTTTTATGGAACGCGAAGGCTCATTACCATTTTCAGAAGAGCGCTCTAACTGAATTCCGAGGCCCTCTGAACAATTTCTTAACATTTTGGTACTTTCCGCTGAGGACTTGTCAGTCTCTACCCAATTTCCAATTCAAAAGACCACCTCTTATCAACTGCCCTTGACTGTATTTTAATCCACAACCTCTAAACACGTTATTCCGAAGTGACAAGAAGTCCACCTAATGTAGAAATCTAAACATCATAATCAGAACAAGGAGCAGGGACCCATCAGCTCCAATATCTGAGTATAAACGAAAATACTAAGATTCTTCGCCAGGTACATCAGCAAAAACACACTATCTAGAGCATTTACTTATGTAAGATGGGCAAATTTTCAGTTCTTCTGTGTGGCTACAAATCTCTCCATGATGAGACAGTAGAAAAGAATCCAGCGGGCACATGGCCGAACGATCTAACACGTGCGTGATGGCCGCCCTAAGACTGTAATCGTGGACTCAACTTAATGAGCATGAGAAGAAATTATTTAAATAAAATTACAGGAAAACCTGAAGGGAAGATACAGAATTGGAAATCTAAATTTAAATGAGAGAATGATATTAAAATAAATCTTAAACAGGGTGTGGATTCAAGTGACTCAGAGCAAGGTCTAATGGCGGTATAACGAGAACTAAGAAGTCAAACTTCAGATTCGATAAACGGAAACTGCCTCAAGTTGTTATGAGATGTCGATACAGTAATTCAAAACTTTCTGTGTTTATATGGACTCCATAAAGTTCATCTCCATTGCTGTGAATCCCCATTTCTTTGAACTGTTTCATATAAGCACAAATATTTAAGATAAAATTTAATACAGACCAACATAATTCTAATCAACGTGTAGGATTACGAATCCATTATTAACTACGTGGCAACAGAAATCAAAGAGTCAACAGGGCTAAAGCAGATCCCTTTTTTGTATAGTGTGATAGCCTGTTATGAGTTCAATTCCCCACAGGCTACCTGAGATGGATACGAACTGGATTTTAGATTATAAATCCGGTTATATGCTATGCGGCCTGGCGATTGTGACGTGTTGTTGACAATGGTTAGAAACGAAAATAGATGTGGGAAGTAATTGTTTTCTTTTTGAGGTCCGGTTCTCTCGCGTCCACAAGTATCAAGGAGACCGCGACTTCTGGCACGTTCTGGAGCAGACGTGTAACTCGTGTGTTATAATAAAGTTTAGACGTTGTTAGATGTTTGAATCATTCCACATGCAAGTTCCTATCACACGTATATTCCTCGAGTAATATAGATCTCGTGCGTCTACAACAACAACAACAAGCATCCTATAACAAACTGTGCCGAACTCACCTCAGATAGTCGGGATACAAGTGCAAATTAAGGTGGGCTGTTACAGTAGCTTGGGTAAAAATCAATCAGAAGAACGCATTGCAAGATAGTGTGGAGTGTGAGGTGGACCGACTGTATTCGTATGCTTCTAGGCCGATTTCGGTCGGGTCACAGCCTAAATCACAAATGTTGCTAACAATATTTTACGACCAAGTGAGATACTTTAGGCCAGAATGGCTAAAATTCAAAATATGACAACACTTTTTACGATACAGATCGCTGCCAAGCTGCAACTGCATGGTGCAGGCTGAAGGCTGAAGGCTGAAGGTTGTCCCTGCCCCAATATGAAGATGGCTGTTGTACGTCCAATCAAAGTTCAAGCTCATAAAAAAGAGAATGAACTACAATAACAATGTCCAAAATTATCCATGATCTTGAGCCAGTTCTGTCCAATCTGTTTCTATAAAAAGCACGGCAATGATGACGTATTCATTAAATTCTCCCCACCGGAACAGATTTATGATCGTCTAAATATGAGTCCGGTTCATTCTAATAGGCTGTAAAAGCTGCCACTATT
Organism: Zootermopsis nevadensis; assembly: GCF_977971745.1. NCBI lineage: Eukaryota > Metazoa > Arthropoda > Insecta > Blattodea > Termopsidae > Zootermopsis > Zootermopsis nevadensis. Next base: position 1,258,159 of record NW_028259177.1, read on the forward strand.
TTCATTCCCACGGAAACAATTTTAAAATTATACGACGATAATAAAACAACTATTACGGAATGAAACATATAATTCAAAATGGAGACTTAACTGTAAATATAAAAAAAACTCTAACAATTCCGTTCAAAAAATCTCGATGTGGCTGACATAGTAACGTTTCAGAATATTTGTTTCAGATTTACACATGAGTTTTTCACACAGAGTTTCGGGAAAGGAAATTAAAACCTGTCATAAACACCTGAATTTATTACCCCCACCACCATCGCCTCTCGCTCTGTGCTCCGTGTTTGTCGAGTTTGATTTGGTGACCAAATAATCTTCATTAGAGTCCATCTATGCGTGCATCCATCCACCTATTTATGCTTGTATCCATGTATCAAGTCAGCCTCCCGCCCACCCAACGACGGCCCTATTTTCCTGCCTACATGCACACAAACTCATCCATCAATCATCGACATGTGGCTATGTTTAGGCCTATATACACATATACCGTCTCATCTACCCACTCATGTAACTACCTCTATGTTTGCTTACCTATAGGCTATCCTGTAAAGCTGACGTTTCTGTCTTGTATTCAAGTACCAGGTTAGAACCTCAGCAGTGTTACTGGCTACCTGACTGATTTTCTGTTCCTTTCGTTGGTTCCTTCAGATGAATGTTCTTTAAGATTTGAGGTTTTCACGGTGGTTATTCTGGGTTGCAGCGCCGTGTAGTCTGGTAGAAGTTTACTAACATTTCAGACGTCCTTGCTGTCTTCATCATCATGGTTATTATCAGACTACAAGTTACACGGCTCTATAACCAGAAGACAGCAATCTTCAAGCAAATATATCAGCGGAGGTGCTAATCTGATAATCAGTCAGTCTCTGGTAACAGAAGCCAAAAATTTAGCTCCGCAAATTTTATTTTTCAATTTCCTATTCGATCTTCCGACTGGACATCTAGAAAGATAAGATATTGTAGGTGCGTCATAATGTGATTTTATTTAAAAATAGTATTAAAATATATTAAAATTGTCCGTCAATCACAATAAAGTAATATAAGATAATTAGATGGTTAAAATATTATCCTTTGTTCCGTATCGAGTACTCGATTTACATATGGAACATTCTCGACATGTTTCGGCTCTCATAGAGCCGTCATCAGGTGTATGTTATAAACTCTTAATTCAATTACTAATTTTTAATTTCATTAATGGTTTTGAATCCTTTAATTCACAGACCAATATACGCAGCATTAACATCACTCCGACAATACGATTGTATCAATGATTTATAACACAACAACAAATGTTGATACAATGTGAAAAACGAAGAAATGATAAGAAAATTAAAAATTAGTAATTGAATTAAGAGTTTATAACATACACCTGATGACGGCTCTATGAAAGCCGAAACATGTCGAGAATGTTCCATATGTAAATCGAGTACTCGATACGGAACAAAGGATAATATTTTAACCATCTAATTATCTTATATTACTTTATTGTGACTGACGGACAATTTTAATATATTTTAATACTATTTTTATCTAGAAAGATATTTCTGAATGAAAATTTAGTAAGCATTTCTAATTTTCACCACTTGACCCTTAAGCCTAAACCTAACCTCACTTATTTAAATATTCTAATAACCCTAAGATACTTACATAATTACAATCCAAGAAATTCCAATTACTTCTTTTTACGTTCATGTGTTGCTAAGTGCATATAGCAATTTGGGCTATTTCAGCTTTGGATTTGTTGCTCTAAAGACATCAGTGTTAACATTATTAACTATTCTTTTCAAAATACAATACTAAAGACAGGAACATTATACACAGAATGTTGTAAAGGAGTCTTGGTAGAGAAGAGGGTGATCTGGCATTCACGCAGTTGTAAAAAGAAAACTCATTCAACAGCGTAAGGCTCTTAAGAGCAACAGGTTACAGCAACTTCGTGAAGAGTTGCAAAAAGAATTGAAGGCAGACACGTCTAAACAAAAAACCTTGTTCATGAAATAAACTCTCTCGGCTTTACGTCTTAGTTACAAGGCAATCTGCTAAGGTTTTCTCACGCAGATGTGTGCAATTTATCTGCACGCGTACCATTAATGATCCCTAGGCTATTTAACGACGCTGTTATAACTGAGAAGTTTAGGCTATATAGCGTCCTAAGTACATCACTTTGTTCCACACCATGAGGTTCGAACTGATTACCTCTCGTGTACAAATCTAGATCTTTATCGCCGCCATTTTGCTTGGTGGGAAAATGTAAAAGATACTTAGATGCTGATCTTCTGAGTTGTAACAATGCGTAGATTTGTAGGTAGACAATAACGTTTCAGAATACTGCCTAAATATTCAGTCCTGAAGATTTAGGAAGTATTTTCCTAACAAATAATGGTATCTTCCTACAAGTCCACACAATGTTACAACCCAGAAAACCAATACTGACATGAAGATTTCCGTCTTCTGGGTTGTTGCGCTGTGTAGTCTGGTCGATGTTAACCAACGTTTCGGAGGTCATACTGCCTCCCTGATGACGGAGGCAGTATGACCTCTGCAACGTTGGTAAACATCTGCCAGACTACACAGCGCAACAACCCAGAAGACAGAAATCTTCATACTCATCGCCCTGATGACGGAGGCAGTATGACCTCTGAAACTTTGGTAAACATCGACCAGACTACACAGCGCAACAACCCGGAAGACAGAAATCTTCATACTTATCGCCCTGATGACGGAGGCAGTATGACCTCTGAAACGTTGGTTAACATCTACCAGACTACACAGCGCAACAACCCAGAAGACAGAAATCTTCATATTCATCGCCCTGATGATGGAGGCAGTATGACCTCTGAATCGTTGGTGGACATCGACCAGACTACACAGCGTAACAACCCAGAAGACGGAAATCTTCATACTCACCGCTGTGAGGACCTCAAGTCAATACTGACATCTTTACCACTTAAGAAGCAAATTCTTGTAATTATAATTTAAATACATAGCTTTAAAATGTTTTATAAAATCTAATTCGGATAAATTATTATATGTCATTATTCATTTGCTTTGCGGATGAACCGAATGCAACATTAAACGTTAAATTAAATGCATTTCAGCTACTATGACTTTTCCTCGTCAGACAGGAAAATTGTTTCCATCTACTCCTAATACAATAGTCAATAGTCGTCACTACTCTTGACTGTATGAGTTCACTCACTGTTCCTGTGACGAAGAAGACGTCGAAACTTAGTCCAGATTGTGGCGATTCTGGTATAACTGAATATGAGTCTATGGTAGCGCCTATGGGGAGAGTCTGGAGTTTGGAGTCAGGCGGTGTTGGTGCATTTGGCAGGAATATGGCTACAGCCGCGCGTTATTTACCTTGTAAAGAAATGTCATAAATTGATTATTATCAACGCGGTTTGCAAAGACAATGCTAGAATAAAATACATTACTGTTCGACAGTAAAAAAGGTTCTCTTCTGTCAACATATTATTCTAGTGCCAGATTATAAATGTAGGCTGCCACTGAAATTATCGATTTACCTAATCATCACGTCACAGCAGCGTTTGGTGGCTGCTTAATACAGCCCTGTATCTCGGCACCATATATAGATGAATAAATAGCGTCACCCTCCGTCCACTTTACCCCTAGTAAAATATTTGTCTGCAGACAGTATCGGGCACTATATGGGCTCCCACAGACGATATAAATGTGTTAGTAAAGACAAAAATATTGGCCCAGCGCTAAATCGAACCCTGGTCTTTTAATCCCACACTTACGCAAAATGGTATGTATCCACGCTGTCGATGAATGATCATCGGGGGTTGGGATTTTCGCCATAGCTTTGCGACGTATAACACCAGAGGCAGGCGAACGTTAATAAATTCCAGCGCGTGTCAGAACGATTAGTTTCCTAGATCAAATATACCTAAGTTCGAACATGTGATTGTCGAAATTCAAGAACGAGAATTAAAATTTCCGTGTATTGAAAATATTTAATAAACTTTTATCAAAACACATCTTGCTATAAAAATAATGAGATTATAAATTGTGTAAAAAAATGTTGCGATTAAATGCCTACTTGTTATTTCGGGTTCTAACAATGGAGGTAAACTTTTTCCAGATTGCACGGCTCAACAACCGAGAAGTCAGCCATTTTCAAATACCCTATTGTTTCTTATAATAAAATCCTAGAACACAAATCATTATTTTTCCTATCCCTCTCATAAAAATGTATTGAAATAATTTTAAGACCGCCACAGTGATCTAGCGGTTACAACGCTGGCCTTGTAATCCTGGGGTCTCGGGTTCGATTCCCGGCGGTGCCCGAATTTATAACTTGTGTTGGGCAAGGCCGTGGTCTAGGCAACACGGAGTTTTCCTCCGGGGGCTTCCCCGGTTTCTCCGTGGCATCCCAACAATTACTCCACACACAGAAGAAGGCAATGGCAAACCACTTCTGGATCATCTGCCAAGAACGTATATGAACAGGTCCCAGTCCGAGAAGAGAAAAGGATGGAAGGATCCTGTTCATATGGACCTGTCGTCAGACAGAACACTAAATAAAAATAATAGTATAAATAATTTTAAATACTAAACATTTTAAATCCTACGCACGAGATATCTCGTTTAAAATCACTGTCCCTTCTTATCTAGGTTTAATTCGTGTTTAAGAATATCGGAGATGAAGTTGCTTGCCATCTAAGAGCAGTTAAAATTCAATATAACAGAACTCATAAATTATATTAATTATTTTGAAAATAAAGAAGTATAGCCAATCGATATTTACACCTAAATTAAAATATTTTCAAAGGATTCTTGAGACATGAGAACAGAGGATTAATCACTTATCACTCTGCGTTTACTTAACCATCACTTTTTCGTCATTTAGGGTCTACTTTTAAGAACTTAAAATCTAAGAACCTCTTCAGCCGTTTTAAATTATAAAATTCTATTTACTTATCGCTACTCATTCCAGCATTATTTTAATTTTAAATATATATTTCGACTTTTTAAAAAGCGAAATACGTTTCTAGATCAAAGCAGAAAGCCACCACAACTCAGTCTCTCGTATTTGTCACTTTTAATTTTGCGTCTCGCCCCTTTTCGGGACATAATCCAGCCCGTGGAACGTTATCACTGTTCCCGGATTATTTAATCAGTATTTTGTTTAACTTCAATGATGTAGACGTACCGTATTCTTGCTTATTATTTTTCACAAACGGACCGTCGTTTATTCAACTTAAATGTATAAATGTTTGTCTTTGCTTTCTTTCAACCACCCTTCCTTATGTTTTCATTTACTATTTTCTCTTCGTCTTACATTATTTCCTATTTTTCTTTTTCTTTGCGCATTTATCTCTCATTCCCAACGTCTCCCTCCTTTGATGTCTATTATACAGAGAGTCCCAAAAAGATGTTTACGAGGTGCGATCGAAAGGTTTCCAGACTGTGCGTAAAAAAACCCGTACACTTATCTCAGGTATTAAATTCATCCATCACCCTCGAAGTAGTTCCCCTGGCACACTGATTCACTATGAATGTAGGCCGCACCCCCTAGCGGCAGAAGCTCGTACTACATCCGGTTCGCCCTCTATTGACACAGTCTGGAAACTTTCCGATCACACCTCGTTCACACAAGATTAATATTCCATATTATAGCGTGTATATGTGTTTCTGGAACTGGGGTAGCTCAGTCAGTATAGTGACTAGCTACAGAATGGACGTCCGGGGTTCGATCCCCGACGGGGGATTTTTCCTCTAGCCTATGCGCCTAGACCGGTTCTGGGGCCCACCCCGCCTCCTATCCAATGAGTAACGTGGTCTTTTCCCGTACGTAAAGCGCGGCCGGAGCGTGACACAAACCACTTACCGCCATCTAGTGCCGAGTTTAAGAAAGAGTAGGACTTATATTCCTCTCCCACCAAGCGCAGATTTATTTTATATTTGATTTTGGGGCACATATCTGTTCGCGTTACAAAGAGACAGACAGAAGGATGGTGCTGATACCTGTATGTGTAGTGTCACTAATTATAACGTGATAGCAATCAAGTAATAACAAAAAGTGAGGCGACATTTTTCAACAAGCGTGACAGAAACGAACACTACGGCTGGTCAAAGTAGATGATCCTCCGTCACTACGCACAAAGCTCATCTATTCATGTATTGGGTGGTTTTTATAGGCACACGGGAAATGGGAGGCACATCCGATAAAAGGTTCTTTGTTGAAAGAAAAGACGTGCAGGCGGGATTGATATGGAAGTTAGTTGTTCTTTCTTTTCAGTCACCAAACCGTGTTAACATCGGCTAGGTCTTTATTAACATCCACGTGCTCTTATTTACAAACGGGCTATGTAGCAACTTTTAATTTAAACACTTCATACGTCGACCTAAGAAACATAAAAGAACAAAAATACGGATAAAACTTCATAAGCGATTATTATTATTATTATTATTTAGTGTTCTGTCTGACGACAGGTCCATATGAACAAGATCCTTCCATCCTTTTCTCGGACTGGGACCTGTTCATATACGTTCTTGGCAGATGATCCAGAAGTGGTTTGCCATTGCCTTCTTCTGTGTGTGAATGGAGTAATTGTTGGGATGCCACGGAGGAAAACTCCGTGTTGCCTAGACCACGGCCTTGCCCAACACAAATTATAAATTCGGGCACCGCCGGGAATCGAACCCGAGACCCCAGGATTACAAGGCCAGCGTTCTAACCGCTAGACCACCGTGGCTTATCATAAGCGGTACTCTTATTAAAATACTGATTTCGAAAACTGAAACCAAAATTACCTGTCCTTTGTCTGACTCCAAAATTTGGTCTATAACCGTGAGTGATGAATAAAGATTTAAAATGTGAGACGTGACCACTGGATACACTTTGCCCTTATCAGCATGTCAAAGGAAATATTCCCATGATGGTAACGTCCGCATCTGTTCATGTGTCATCTGCACTATGCAGCAGTCTTATTGCATCGTATCATTGCTAGGTATTTGCAACGGGATGGCAAAGCAGGTATTCGATAGTCAGAAAACATTTTGAGCGGCGGTGTTCGCTCCATTTCTACAACACACACTGCTCATACCGCGTGTACGAAGGCGACGCGTTACGGTGAGATAGTACTGAACAGAGCATGAACAGTGTGCAATACTAATCTCTGACCCCCAGACTCCATTTCTACAAGACAGAAATATAAATGTCGTGGAAAATTCTAACCAAATACTAATCTCTGACCCCCAGACTCCATTTCTATAAAACACAAATATAAATGTCGTGGAAAATTCTAACCAATTGTTCAACACCTTACAGACTATTAATCTTGAAACAGAATAACAAAAAAATAACGTCACGTGGTTATAATGATGACTATATGTCGATTACATTTGTAAAAAAATCATGCCGGTACATACTGAGCACACCTTGAAGCTTTGTACCTGAGAACGTGAACGGGACGAGATTTGTAATATTTATTAGAAGTTAAAAGTACGTGTTCTAATTCCAGTCCTGTGTAATATAAATTAGCCTGTGAACAGGTTTACGGTACATGACGCAAAGAGCCAAATTACCAGTGACGCAATTTCAAGCGAAAATGAGGAATAAAAAGATTCCATAACTTGCCTAACAACTTCAAAGAAACGAAGAATAAAGAAAGTTAATGATGCAGTAACAAAGGAAAGTTCTGAAAGACATTATTATGGTACCAATTTTTATCAAGACAGGCAGCGTTCATAATACCTCAATGTTATTCAGGAAATTGGCTTTTTAGAAATAAAGCATTGATCGGACGGAATGTGAGGGGAAAAATTGGACGACTGGAGTCATACTTCTAAATCAATTACTGCTTCTGAACCTTGTAGAAGCAGTAACACGCTGCCGTGGAATACAAGATATTCTCTACACGTTTGCTATTTTCGACATTCGCTGACCTCCACGTGCAATTACTGCAGATAATGTTCCAGAATTAATAAACAGCAACGGATAAAACACTGTACTGAAATATTTATTACTTTACGTTGTGTACCTTAAATATGTTGAAAAATATTTTAATCCTGTTTTGTGATCAATAAATTATCAACGACAAACCGTTTACACAACTTTATATTCAGAATTGTTACGTCCATGATATTCACTACAAAATCTTTCGACCACGTACGTTCATCCTCAAGAAGGAAATATTAAATATGCTGTGTTCCTTACAAATATAAACGACCCGTTATACAATTAAAAAATTATACATGTATAGGCTACAGTAACAGCATATCAATTATAAATAGTAGTTAAGATTGGAGTTAATATTAAAACTGAAACAGGATTAATTCAATTAACTTTTTGGTTCCATTAAAGATGGGAAATTTAGTTATTTTGTGAGCGACTATAAGCATCTTGAGGAAATTCTGATTCATAAATATAATTACCTTAATTATTTTGAATTTATTTGTGGCTGCGGGCCTCATATAAGTTTGATGTATAAATACTTAAAATTTCAATTTATTTATATAATATTATTATATTTTTATTACGACATCTTCTAAATAGGAGCCGGCATAGCAGTCTGTATAGAGATAGCTACGAGGTGGACGACTGGAGTTCGATCCCCGACAGGGGCAGAGGATTTTTCCTCTAGTCTCTGCGTCCAGACCGGCTCTGGGATCCACCCAACCTCCTATGTAATGTGTACCAGGGTCCTTTCCGGGGAGTAAAGTGCGGCCGAGGCGTGATTCTGATCACTCACCTCTATCTAGTGCCGAGGTCAAGGAAGAGAGGAGCTATACCTCCTCTCCCCCCAAACGCCTACATGGCGTATAGTGGGATTGCTTTACATTTTTACTATCTTCTTAATTACAGTTTATAATAACATTTTAAACAAAGCAAGGCGAGAATGACGAAGGGTACAGGCGAATAAAATGTTAAAATATATTAAAACTGTAAATTCTGAACCAAAACTTAATCTGTAAAAAAAATACAAGCGCACGCACTGACCCGCGCGCACACGCACGCACACACACACACACATATATATTGAGGCAGCAAAAATTTAGGCTAATTTATTGCTAAATGTGTAGAAACTCGTCTAAATTCAAAATTTGTTGCTCCGAGACCCATTTCACCGAGTGCCAAACACTGAAAAAGATAATCTCGGACATCAAATACTGCTGTCGTTGAATACAAAAACGTTCCTAGCTGCATGTATGAGACTGGTAGACTGTTCCATAATTCAGGTCAGGTCCCCAGCTTCTCACCGTAAAGACCCAGGTTTGTGCCCACGTCAGTCCATGTATAATTTGTGGTGAAAAGAGTGGCACTGGGGCGAGTTTCTGTCCCAGTCAATATAATTTTAGGGCTTCACAGGAGGATGAAAAATGAGCCCACTAGCTGCCCATTTCGATAGAGCCAACCTCACCCCAACGAAACAACACATTAAAGCACGTAATAGCGATCTAGATATAGTACAACGTAAAAACCTGTTTCTTAACTTTTTTGCTAATTGAATTCATGAACGTAGAGACACCAGGTAAAATGGTATGTACCCGCGCTGTCCGATTTCTACACAAACGACGTCAAGGTAGCATCGATGATGTTGGCAGCACTGAACTGCATCCACTGTGACTGGATCCAGTCGTCGACTGCTAGGTTTTGTTTACCGATCATCCAAACATTTGAAAAGCCAATCTGGATGCTAAATAAAGGGTAGACAGTGAAGTGATGTGGCACAGAAGTCCTTTCAATACTCACTGAACCGTGAGAAGAGAAGGGCTTCTCTCTCTCTCTCTCTCTCTGCCAACTCTTTGTACTGGCAATAGGCTATGCAAATTACAACCCAAACTGCCGTACTGCTAGCTGCTAGACTACAGGGTTTCAAACTATTAACTTACTGTTGATGAATCCTTACCGATTGTTTGTTAACACTCAGAGACACCAAGGAGTCAATTTGAATTTTAGAATGACTCATTGTGTACAGCTGGTGTTAGAAATGCTGTGACTTTAAGGAAATACAGTGTTGACTACACTGGACTAGACTAGAAATGTATAAATGCGAACATGTGAAATAAAAGTGCAAATGATTTAAGCGCTCATGGCGGTAAAATGGTGCAATGTGGTCTCCTATGAACCTTCCTCGGGTTCCATAAAATGCATAATGCCATAATGGCCGCACCATAGCTCAGGCGGTTAGTCATTGGCTTTTCAACAGAGGGGTTCTGATCTGTGCCAAATTCAGTCCATACGGAATTTGTGGTAGATAAAGTGGCGTGGGATAGGTTTTTCGGTTTTCCTCTGTCAACATCATTCCACCGCTGCAACATATTCACTAGTGAATCATCTGGGGGGGGGTGTGAGAAACAATGGGCTTGTTAATGGTCGCAGTACCACGGACACACAGTGCCCTCCCCCCATACAGCAATAACAATAACACCCCATCAATACCATTTTCTTCCATATGATCACTTACAATCAGATTCTCGTACCAACATGTCCGGTGCATTTATAATTTCCCGTGTTCGTATCACGTGTCTTTTTAGCGTAATTTATTAAAATTTGATTTCCGTAATAATGTTAAATTTACAGTACAAACCATAAAGTTCTTCGTTAAGTAATATTCTTATTTAATTTTTATGTGACATCTCTTTGGTCTAACTTTGTTTTCAAACACCCTTAATTTATCGCATACCGTTGAGTAAGAGATCACATTTCGTATCCACACAAAACAATATGTAAACTTATAGTATTTCAGTAACAAGTTCTCCGACTGAAAAGTCACTTAACAATTCTTTAAGGAATTCTGAGATTCTACAATTAAGGAATTTGTATTCCGTGCAGAACGTTTTGGAGTCCAACACCTGCTGGGTTCGTAAATGTAAATCACCTGAGGTTAAATTTTACCGATCATATGATAACAATAAGAGATATTGAACAGTTATTTTGAATTTCAGAATCATTCACTAAGTTAGTATGTTATTAAAATTTACAGAGTTTTTCTTCAAATGCTCAGTGTTCATAGTTGCTTGTATCGAATTGAAGTGTCCTTTGCTTCAGCTACATTAACACAATCACCGACAAAACACAAATAAACCAATAATCCCTCTAGATGGTCGCTTTCATATTTATTTATCTATTTGTTAATTTAAGTTATTCTTAGATTTTAACAAAGCTTTCGACATGACAAGATTATAGAAATAACATAAAGAGGTCGGATGTTTAGGCAACGATTAATTACAAATGATATAGTATAAAGCGTACGTCTCCTAATTTAAGTCACTAATTCGGAACTTGCCTGGGTGGTCTGAAAGTTATTACGACAATATTCGGGAGGGATGGCTGATCCCCAGTAAGAGATTTAAACACGGGACATCCGAAATACGAATCAAGAATGCTACCCAATGGACAGCGACTTCCTGGGGTTACTTTTTGTAAATTATTCAGTGTCGAATCCTAGTCTAAAAGTCACGTCGAGAGAAAGTGCAGTTATATAAAATTCACCAACAATCGCACCATAGTGGTAAGTTATTTTAATAAAAAATATAATTACAAATATTATTATTACGTCACTGTTACGTTCTGTGGTAAAATACTTTTTTATATTCCTGCAGGCGGCGAACTAGTGACCAGAGCCACTGAAGAAAAGCTTGTTATAAGATCTGTACACAAATCTCATACAATGTATGCATAATGAGAGGTGATATCTCTACGTTGGCATGTTTCATTTACAAAGTGTACAGTAGATATGAAGCTAATTTCATATTGGTTTGTATCGATCAAATAAAACATCCACATTACACTGAATAAAAATTTAACTATATCAGTTTTCTCAGGGTCGACTCGTCGTACAAAATACTTGCACAACATAAAATATAACGTAATCTACGTATTTTTGGGGCGTTCCACTTTCCTTAAGAACATTGTTTTTAATATGGCGAATAACGAAATAAAAAAATAACTTCTGACTCTGCCCAGTGTGATTACCGTTAAAACGAAGTATTTAAATCTAAAACAAATGAATAATACTTCAAATAAGGTATTTATACTACACTCTGCAAAGACAGCACATACAAAATGCATACGTTCTAAATTGAAATTCAACTTTGCATTTATTTTTATCGAAGAAACTGAGTGATAACGCTAGATATGCTCCCTACATGACATCACCCACGAATGACCCATTTCTGCTGATTAGTTTAAACTCTCCTTAGTGAGTTAAACACAAAGCTATATCTAGTCTATTCAGGGTTCAAAACGCGTGTTTGTTGCACAAAAGGGATACAAAGCAACCATCACACAGAGACGAGTTACGGAATTGGTTACCAGTTTTGGAACACAAAAACAAAAATTACGAAACTCGAATTGAGTTCTCAATTACAAATTACCCTTTGAACACTGGGCGAGAAAAAAATACAGTACGGGGGTGGGGGTGGGGGGTTGAGGGCACAGAGGAGTATAGAGTGAACTAAATTCGATTTAACAAAATTACCAAAAATACTGTTACGAGTAAAGGGCATCGAGGGATATAAACGAGTAGAAGTATTGAAACGATTTTTTTGGGGGGTGGGCTGGGGTTGGAGCATACATGAGAGATCCCAGATAAATGTCAGGGAATGAGAGAGTGGTACAAACAATTCAATATCAATCAACGTGCAAACTCTTGGTGGTGGCTGAATAGGAACGGACGAACCTAAAGAGGTCGGTTGGAGGAGGGGTTTATCAGTATTTTTCTCTCACTCTCACCCAAAACTCCCTTCTCATCTCCCTCACACAGATGTGTCCAGTTCGACACTCCGCACATCATTAGATTCCAACAGTCACTTCTTTTAATGGAATGGGGGAATTTAGAGTAATTTTCTAGCTGACTGGACAGTAAGCTGTATGTTCGTGATTCTCTTCCATTGCTCTTTATGTGCAGACATCCAACTGACAGGCTGCTTGTGGCAACCGGCACACTCTCGCTTGTCACATCAAAATGTCAGACTGACCAAACCCTTTATTAGTCCGGCCCCACTTATCACACTACCCTCATAATTAAAAGCTGTACGCGTCTGCCCAAGGAATCCTGTCAGTCTCCCCAAAAAACGTAGCAATACTGCGACCTCCCAAGTACCGACACAAAGTGAGTCTCCTCAATACTAAGAGCAAGAAACACAAGTTCCTCGGTTACTTTATTTCATAAGCGCCTAAAAATAATTATCTAAGCAATATTCTGTAGTGTATGTCGTTAACATGGCAACCACTGATACAGTATACGAGGTGCGATCGGAAGGTTTCCAGACTACTCTTATAAAAAACCGTACACTTATCTCAGGTATTAAATTCATCCATCACCCTCGAAGTAGTTCCCCTGGGAGTGAACACAACGATCCCAGCGCCGCTGCCAAGCCTGGAAGCATCCCTGGAAATCTTTCTTTGTCAGCCTGTCAAGCACCATCTGCGATTCTGCCTGAATCTCTTGCCAAAGACTCGCCAAAACGGCTACGGAAACCTATGAAATGCTAAAGCAAGCATTTGGGGAGTCCGCAATGGGTCGTGAACAAACTTTTGTGTGGCATTCACGTTTTAAAAATGGCCGAACCTCTGTCGATGATGACGAGCGCTCTGGACGACCATCTTCGAGCACAACGCCCGAAAATGTTACGAAGATTCGGCAGGCCATTCACGAAGATCGACGTCGTACCATCAACGACTTGTGCGACATTGTTGGGATAGGCTATGGGACCTGTCAGCTGATTCTAAAGGAAGAACTCCACATGCGACGCATCATGACAACGCGCCAGCGCACACCGCCCTCAAAGTTCGGCAGTTTTTGGCCTCAAACACCATGGCCGTCATCCCGCACCCTCCTTATTCGCCGTGTGACTTCTTCCTCTTCCCAAAGATGAAAATTCAGCTAAAGGGAAGGAGATTTGAGACGATAGAAGAGATTCAGGCAGAATCGCAGATGGTGCTTGACAGGCTGACAAAGAAAGATTTCCAGGGATGCTTCCAGGCTTGGCAGCGGCGCTGGGATCGTTGTGTTCACTCTCAGGGGAACTACTTCGAGGGTGATGGATGAATTTAATACCTGAGATAAGTGTACGGGTTTTTATAGGCGCAGTCTAGAAACTTTCCGATCGCACCTCGTATACACACTATTTATATCAATATTAATATAACCCCCTAAATTACGCGTAATCTTCGGAAGTGTTACCTTGAGATATTAAAGCCAAAATTTTGTTTTCATTTCTTATCTCTGTAATGCGTAGTACATGTGCTCACCTGGTTCTTTAAAATTTATTGCGCTAATATTAAGCTTACAATAAAGATTATGAAACTATCATATGTAATTCTTGTATAATTTGTTGAATACGTCAATGTCCCTGCTCGTACATAATAATTCAATTACATTCTTTATTTTAGTGTGCTACATCAAGAGCCGAATGGCCAATTACACTAACAATAATTAAATTATTTATTAGATTGTTGGCAACGGCAAAGATCACCAACAAATAGAAAATATTTCAATGATTAATTTTAGCAGGAATGTCGTTAATATAAAATTTAAACAAAAAACGATCAAGGGAAGAACTTTGTAGTACTCCCGATAGCACAGAAAAGGGGAAATAAAACATTTATCCAAAAATACGAACAAAGGAAGATCTGTCTGATAAGTAGCTTTGAAACCACTTAAAGTAAAATTAAGTTTGTCCATAATTATTAATCTTATCTAACAAAAGAGAATGAGGAACTTAGATGGAAGCTTGGCTAAGAAGTGTTCCTCTGAACAAATATACGGTAGTTACTATATCACTACTTTATCTTTAATGTTAATTTGAATAAACACCCAAATCACTACGGTTTTGTGAAATAAAAATCTACGGCAATGTATAGAATGCCTAAAGTCAGTAGGCCCCACCATATGGATTCATTTTTAGCTGAAATACTCTTGGACAAAAAAAAAAGTTTAAAGTCACAGAAGTTGAAAAATACTGTCTGAGTGAAATACTGTATCAGCACAATTAGATTGCTGGTAGAAGATATACATATAAATGGGAGGGTAATATTACAATAAATCTTAGAAAAGAAGGTATGAAGATGTAAACTGGCAGGTTTATGGACCTGGAAGGTTCAATATCGTGGAAAACCACTGTCTTGTGGATTGTATTGCGGTGTAGTTTGGTATTAATACCACTCGCAAGACAGTCGTCAGAACCACAAATCCTACTTAGCTCAATATCGTGTTCAGAAAAACCTATCTTTCGACCATACCCTAAGTCATTTTAATATAGTCAACGGCCTCAGAATCAATTTTCATAAGATCCGTTTTAATAATATTCCTTTCTTATTTTCCTAACATATTTCGTTTCCATTTGACTGAGTTTGTTTCTGATAGATTATCCGTGGTATATATCATCATAGTTTCAATTTATGAACACAATGGCTGTTGTTTTATTTGGTGTAGTGTTTGCTTTAGCGACGAACAAGGTAGCAGTTCGTGTACCATGATGGCAAACACTTGTTTGTGGTTACAAACTTGCTGTGCTGGCTGAATGACATGGAACTCGTAAAGCGTGTTCATGTACACAGACACTAACACAATCAGATATAAAACATACACTTTCATCAACTTTGATGAAATTCATCTCTCACCTGGAAACTATTTTATACTTTTACGCTATTCAATATTAACTTCACCGCAGGCTACAAACAGACAAGCAATATGAGCAACATTTAAACATTTATTACCCTTTACATGGTAGCTTATTATTCATTTACATGTTTCCTAGGTAACATATTTTACTGTTTTAGAAATTCACAGTCTGCTTTGGACTGTCAAAGGAAATAGGAGAGAGAGGCCTCTTTTCAGAGTAGATGCGGGCAGTCGCGGGTTACCATTTCATAGCACGGAGAAGATCTTTGTATATGTTTACTTTATCTTGAATGAACCTGCAGCATAAAACTGATTGCTGAATTCTTTGGTTAGATGACTGGATCGGTGAATGAGCAACGCGTGTCATCAGGGACAGGGTAGATATGTCAACCGTGTTAACAGAGTTAGCCCGGCTAACACTTTGAAAACCGAAAAATCAGAAGTCCATACACTGAAACACGGAAGAATAGACCATATAAAGTGCGTCGTTGGCCATATTTAGTCAGCCAGAGGCTCACGGCGAGCGTTAGCTTCAACTAGGTGGTTGAAGGTGACTAAAGAATCATTTTATCCATCTTGTTCGTCTCTGCTCCAGACGAAGTTTTAATTACAAGTTCGCATGTTTATCAATTTCCATTGTTTCAGAAGAATTTGAAAATCCGCTGAAAGTCTATTAAAAAGCTCTTTCCGTCCTTAACTTATGTAACAACTCGAGACCAGCCAAAAATGTAGATGGCTGTCTTCTGGGTTGTAGCCGTGTATGTGGTAGAAGTTCACCGACTTCTGGGTTACCTCCTGATGACTTACGCAGTAAGTATCTATGAAATGTAAGTAAACTTCTACCAGACTTCGCATCGCTACAACTCAGAAGACAGCCGTCTTCGTACCCGCTGCCACGAGAATCTCAAATCGTAAGACTAAATAGCATTCAATAAATTTTAAATTGGGAAGTTTTACTAACATTTCTATTATTCCACTATTATTATTTATAATATTATATTATTTGTATTATTATGTGTTGAAATTGCGCTTTCCAGCCCCTTATATCGGCTGAAGTAATAAGATATGTCTTTCACTCGTCTAATACAGAATAAAAATAATGGTCACAGTACTAAGGCCAGAGGGGAGAACATACAAAACTGGATCCAGTCTTCTTATTTTATTGGATTATATTATAACTATATATTGTCCTGCAAAAACGTGTAGAACCAATGAGAGGAAAAACATAACTTTATGTTATTCTATTCTATTTGTAGCCACACTGGCCTTGTAATCCGGGGGTCTCGGGTTCGATTTCCTGCGGTGCCCGAATTTATAACTTGTGTTGGGCAAGGCCGTGGTCTAGGCAACACGGAGTTTTCCTCCGGGGCTTCCCCGGTTTCTCCGTGGCATCCCAACAATTACTCCATTCGCACACAGAAGAAGGCAATGGCAAACCACCTCTGGATCATCTGCCAAGAACGTATATGAACAGGTCCCAGTCCGAGAAAAGGATGGAAGGATCCTGTTCATATGGACCTGTCGTCAGACAGAACACTAAATAAATATAAAATTCTATTAAAAAAACATGAAGATGGTCAATAAAGTCGAACATGCAGCCATAATAATAGTAATCTTTTTCTTGTTAAACATTGTGTCACTTAATAAAACAAACTTTTGTGTGTGACGGAAAATATAATATAGTTACAATGATGGCTTTTCAATAACCATGCAGTTTCTTGAGGTTCGGCATTAACCACGCAACCTTTTACGTCAAGTGATGAATTAAAGTAATTAATAAATTATTATTATTGTACCTATTAGAAATTATTCTATTAATTATTCATATACAAACTAAAAAATAACAACATTTGTGAGGCTACATGTTTCGGCGAATTCAGATTGCCATCTTCAAGTCACCATCTAATTAGGTATTTTAAATCCATGGTTAGATTTTGAAAACTGGACCATTTATTGCATAAGTGTCATATAATAATTTATTGGAATGAACAGAAAGATAAAAAGTTATTGAAGTATGTGGAGACAACAACAAAATATTATTTACGGAGCGTACGATATTATGCGACGCGCATTGTATTTTAATATAATGGATTATTACGAAGACGAAACGTGCGGTCAGAACGCTGTACGGATAAGTAAAATAACTCGTGATGAATCGGAGCGTATGTTGGATTCTTGAATGTGGGGCGGTGGCGTCCTATACTGTGTAATGTGGGTCGACGGTGACAGAAGACGTGATGTGAATCAGATATTGTGTTATAAATTTTCAGGCACTGTTTCGGCCGAGACTGTGCGAACCGACTGTAGCGCACCCCTGCATGAAGTATATCATTCATAATCATCATCATCTCTGACTCTACAACCCAGCCCTGGTCGCCTCTTCTTAAGAGGTTACTTAATCTATTTAGACATTCGGTAGGACTCCTTGGACGAGTGATCAGCCCGTCGCAAGACCTCTACCTGTACACAGTACAACACAGCACAAAAAGACTCGAACAAACATCCAAACCTTGAGTGGGATTCGAACCAACGGAACCAGAGCACAAGGCCAACTCCTCAGACAGCACGGCCACTGTGACGGGATGCTGTAAACATTACTTCCAATAAACAGACACAGTTTAGCGCGAAAGGTATACAAAAAATAATCTGAAATTCTGTTTTGCATTTGCTGTCGTCTATTCAGATTGTTCTGCACTGTGCTACCTGGAATTTATTCTCGGAAAAAATCCTCTAACAAAGGGTTAAAAATGAATTCCGGCTGTCGAGAGAATATGTACGGAATATTTTAATGGACTAATAACAGAGGATGGAAAGACCAAAAAGAAACATAAAGAAACAAAGAAACAAACAGAACAACAGTAAATATGCAAATTACAAAATGAAGACGAGAGAAGTAGAGCAAAATTTAAAAGTACTCTTGGTGACGTGAAATATAATCAATTAAACTGAACGCTCCGGAAGAACGCAGTCTCTCTAAAATGATGTACGAGTAGGACTTACTTCAAGGAGACAGAAATGTACCTATATGAAAGTGTAGGAGTACATTTAAAAGAAATTTAAACCCCGAATGGGATTTAAAAAACACGACATTTTGGGATGTAGAATATTGTAAAAGTGAAGTTTCGAACGTAAATAAGCTACAAAGTCTTTAATAGCTTCGACGGGATAAATGTGGAATTCACAAAGTTAATACTAAAAGATGAGCATCTTCATTTCCCTCGTGAAACGAATTCGGCTGTGCCAAAACCACGTACAGAATCCATATCATATTGAATTTTAAAAAAATGAGAATACCTCGTGGCACAAAAGCTTTAATATCCTCCGGAAAAAGAAGATAATTATAACAATCATTAACACCAATAATTTCACTTTTAATAATAATAATAATAACAAATAACAATCATAATATATTATAATCCGAAATAAAAATGGAACTTGTCTCTTAATTGAAATAGCAAAACCAACTGACAGGAATGTAATTAAGGAGAAAGCGGAGAATATCTTGAAATACAGGGAATGTAGAAAGTGAAAGCAAAAATAATTGTCATCTCTAACAATAAAATTATAATACATGTAGCACGTATTAAAAACAAAATGTATTTCGGAAATATCTGCCGCACTAAGTACATTAGAGGCAAGGTTTGTCTCGGGTACACGGAAGTAAATACCCTATAAAATGGTGAATAGATGGGATAATAATAATAGTATACCGTATAAAGGAGATAAAGGACAAAATCATTATTTTGCTTGCGAAATCCCTCGGAAATCAGCAAAGGAAATAGGAAAATAAATTGAAATTCTTGCCATTGGATTTGGTCCACAATCAGTACAAGTGACAGTGATAAAAACGGCAAGGATATCAAAGTGAGAATTATAGAAACCACTTACATGATCACAGGTTCTAAAGTAGCCACAGAAACGGTCGCCATTAGTCTTAAAATTTGCTACATACTGCTTTGTTCGCCTAATTCATTTCAGCGGGACTGGCTCGACAAGCCAAGAGTTCTCTTAGCAGGCATTTACGTGAAATTGTGCTGTTGTTTTAATTTAAATAATACATGTGGATGCAGCTGTGTCTGTTAGCACACTGATTGATGGCACTGTGTGTATATATTTCTTCCGAGTACAGTCAAGATACTGCCAGAAAACTCACAGGACCGCAGCTGCGGCACGTACGGGAAGGAAAATTACCAGTGGCCATCCAACATTCCACTCAATTAGTGAATCCGGGATTAAAACCCGACGTTAACTGTTGAATATTTTGTCAGTGATCTTCATATTTATTTCCTGGCTTTATTATAACACTATAGCCACGGTGGTCTAGCGGTTAGAACGCTGGCCTTGTAATCCTGGGGTCTCGGGTTCGATTCCCGGCGGTGCCCGAATTTATAACTTGTGTTGGGCAAGGCAAGGCCGTGGTCTAGGCAACACGGAGTTTTCCTCCGGGGGCTTCCCCGGTTTCTCCGTGGCATCCCAACAATTACTCCATTCACACACAGAAGAAGGCAATGGCAAACCACTTCTGGATCATCTGCCAAGAACGTATATGAACAGGTCCCAGTCCGAGAAAAGGATGGAAGGATCCTGTTCATATGGACCTGTCGTCAGACAGAACACTGAATAATAATAATAATAAATGATAACACCTGATTAACTGACTAAAACGCTAATCATTGATTCACTCGTTAAATAACTGAGTGGCTAATGACAGACAGACTAAACTGACAAATCAAGTTACTTAATAACATACTATCTTATAAACTGACCACATTACTCTCTAAATAAATAAACGATTGATCACATGACTAATTATCAAAATAAATGCCTAACTAAGAAATTAACTTGCAAAATCGTTGACTAATGAACTAAGTAAAGAATTTATAAATTTATTGACTGAGAACTAATCGATTAAATGATTATACTAACTTATTCACTCAGAGAGTAGCTAGCAGGTAACCGCTCTAGAATAACCCATCATGGGCTGAGACTTAATTTATTTCAAAATCTATTTCATGATTTCACTTTAATATTACCCTCGCATCTACGTCTCGGGCCTTCAAGTTCCTGTTTCCAAAAGGTTTTACAACCAGTGGTCCTTGTTTAATCTCTCATGCTGCATACTTCATTCTCAGACTGCGACTTGAGAATGCTGTAGTATAGTATGCACAACGGAGTGCTTTGTTAAACAAAGTCTTAAAACACCACACTTATTCTAAATTTGTTGATAGCGCTACTTTTAAGGTGTGAGCATCGCAAAGGAGGAGGACCCAGAAATCGGTGGTAATAGATTTAAAGATCCAACTTTAGCCATGGTATAGGTATGCAGGCCTATATGTACAGTAATTGTTTTTCGGGAACAGAGGCTCAGGAGAACTTGATGAGGCACTGAACCTCGCGTGCCTCCCGGTAGTGCTTCATAGAGCCAACCGGCCATTGTTCCTCGGTCAAGACATACGAGGGTAGCAGATCCGCTTCAAGACAATTTACAGTGACTTGTGTTACCAGTTAATTAAAGAGATATTTTAATGTAATAAAATTTAAATTATGTAAACCAAGGATTTAAACCACATCAAACCATAAGGCTACTGACATATCATTACTGGTGTTACGAAAATGGATTATCATTAATAATTAACATAATTCGCATAAGAAGTGGCGTTTAAAGTCCCAGAAAAAATTAATTTGTTTTCTGTCCAAAATCATGTGAATAGATATCATTAAATATGAAATGGGGGCTATAGTCTGGATCTGTAAGTGTATAGGACGACAAATTTAGTTTTAAATAAAATTTTCGTTATCGAAATGTACAAAATTCACCTTGCAGGTTGCACAGCGTTAAGACACCGTTTAACATACGTAAAATAGAAGGTTTAATTAAAATATTTCTATCGCCTGAATCGTTAGAAACGAAAATCTAATTGATATTTATGACTTTAAATTTGAAGATGTTATGGTACCAGAAACAAAATTGAAAACAATTTACACAACAGAAACAAACATTATCACACGTTTGTGAGATGCCAGGTTTTCTAGGTGGTGGCTATAAAGACGAATTCAACCAGACT
Organism: Zootermopsis nevadensis; assembly: GCF_977971745.1. NCBI lineage: Eukaryota > Metazoa > Arthropoda > Insecta > Blattodea > Termopsidae > Zootermopsis > Zootermopsis nevadensis. The sequence continues at coordinate 1,279,826 of NW_028259177.1, forward strand.
ACACGACGGAATAACTCAGAAGACAGCCATTTTCTACCATGTTTTATTATGCAAATACTGACGTGTAAAAGACTATACATAATCTTGCCGATATCTGAATAAAATGTATTTAATCCCATGAACGCCTGAAAGTTTCATATAACCAAACTCAAAAACAGAATTAATTAAGATAGTGGTAGCACAGCCCGATGCTCAATAGCGCCACTGGACATATCTTAATTCAATTCCATCAATATCCGATCTTCGCTACTTATATCCCCAATGTTATAATGACATCTTCCTCTCGGTCTTCCAAGTGTAAATTTTTCAAAGACGATAGGGCGTGAAGAACCGAGGAATGAGGACACATCAAAAAGTTCTCTTCAACCTTAAGAAAGGAGCAATATACATTCAGAGTGCAAGAGAGGTTAGTCGATGTCAGCGAGGGTTAGGCATCCCAGCCTGACACGTAACTGCTGATTGACACGGAAACAACGAGGGAATAAATGGAAGACTGCTTCCCGCACACCACGTTCCTTTCGAATGGTAATTGATCCCCAAAGAGCAAGAGTGAAGTAAGGTTCACTATTCAGTGTTACCACCACTTGGATCCCTCTCATTTCAAAACAGCTCGACCTTAAAGCACAAGGACACAGAAAAAGTTCCTTCTTTCCTCCCGACATGATTTTCTTTGAAGAATTCTGTCTTCTGGGTTGTCGCCCTGATGACGGAGGCAGTATGACCTCTGAAGCGTTGGTTAAAATCGACCAGACTACACGGCGCAACAACCCGGAAGACGGAAATCTTCAGACTAATCGCCCTGATGATGGAGGCAGTATGACCTCTGAGACGTTGGTTAAAATCGACCAGACTACACGGCGCAACAACCCAGAAGACAGAAATCTTCATACTCGCCGCTGTGAAAACCTTAAATCTTACACAATTTTCCTTCTTTCCGTTCGCCTTCCGCCCACGTATTTATCAAATTACTGACCTCAGACACTGTTCTGTCACTTCTACCTTCTTTCATTATATTATTTACTCTGCATATGTTTTGGTAACATATTCTTTTCCATAAATTCCATCCTTGTTTTGTTGTGTTATTTAATTACACTTTCACATCTGCAGAGGGCGACTGACAATGATGTTTGGGAAGGACAGGGAAGGAAACGGCAGTGGCGTATTTTAGGGCACTGTGCCAGCATTTACCTGGAGGGACTGATGAAAGCCACGAGATGCATCCCTCAAGACGGCCGGGCTCCGAGCCCATAATCCAAGCCCGAAGTCTCGAATACGACACAGGAGTGCAAATCGTTTAAAAGCAACGTTCGGTCTGTTCTTCTCGTACTCATGGCCGTTCTTTCATTTTTTGGCGTCTGCTATCTGTTTTTTCTGTTATCTCCCTTTTTTATATATTTCCACTTTTATTGCTTTTCTGTCCGATTCTTTCTTTTACTTTCTTTGCTGTAATTTCATCACTCTTTCTTACTTTCTCATATAAATCAAAAGTTGTAACTGTAAAGGAATCCATTTCGAGCTTCTTACGAAGAGCAATGTACCTTCCGAGTGGCCACAATACCGAAACGGATTTTAGACGTACTCTCAGGGTAGAATGGAACATAATAATAAAGTGTGCTTTTTAATTTAATTTTACTTACGATGTTTCAACGACGCAGCCAGTAGCACAATGTAGTTTCTTAAATATGCTGCAACGGTGTGAAACAGCAATGAGTAACCATAGCATAGAGTTCAATAGCGGGGTTTTATGATCACACCAATGAACCACTATATTCAATAAAAATTATACTTACAATTTAAAATAAATTAATGCAACTCTTAAACGTCTGAGTAGATTTTCATGAAATTAGACAGCGGAGAGATTTAATAAACTATATAGAAGAATTCCAGTTTTGGTTCAAAAAATCGGACAACGAAAAGGGGCACTTTACATGAAAACATACATGTATTTCTGCATGCAGGAGTGAGCGGGTAGGGGAATCCACATACAATTACGTTAAGGGAATCCTCCGTCATGACGTCACCCAATTAGACAGGGGCAAGAAACGCATAGGCTGCTAATCCAAGAAAACTGACGCCATTAATTCCATCCCCGAAGGTCAAATTCCTAAGAAATATGTCATAATTATTACTCTACAGAAACATTTTCCAGTCTGTTAATTTGGCAAGCCTTCTTGCGTGGAGACAAATATTTTATTCTGATGAAAAGTCATTTTTAGCATCATTCCGTGACACGTGAGGTAAACGTTTATTTCATTCATCTTATTATAAACCAAATATATTATGACCAGGACGGAAAATATTTTAATCGATATCTCATTAGCAACAAGGGAAATTTTTAACAGTTTCGCTTATTTGTAGTGGTAACAAGTGGTGGATGTTTTATAGTTAACCAACGGCAGAATTTATGCTTCATGTAGGATGCAAGGGTGGTATTTAAGTTCACGAGGGAAAAATTGAAAATAGAGATCGTGACCCTCATACAGTTTCCATTTCATACATCGTTACAGCTGACATGTAAAAACAACGGAAAAGTCCACTGGACCATCTCCTTAAACCGACAAGTTCCCATATAATCTTGCGAAAAAAACTGATGTCATCTAAAGATGGCTGTCTTTTGGTTTTTGTGCTGTGCAAACTCAGGGATGTTCATAGACGTTTAAGACGTGCGAACTGGCCCTATCATCAGGGCGATTAGTAAGTCATCGCCCTGATGATGGAGGCGGAATTACGTCAAAAACGTCGACAAATTTCTACCAGACTACACGGCGCAACAACCCAGAAGACAGCAATCTTCAGACTCGCCGCCCTAAGAACCTGAAATCTCGCCAGATGGTATCTGATTTTACTTAATAACGTGCGCTTATACAAGAAAAGTTTATCATAAATTCGTAAGCTGCTGATGTTAAAATCCTGTAATGTTTTTTTAACTGCTGTACGTATCTAAAATTTTGTAGTGGTAGTACATAGAGCTTTTAACTGCATAATACTGTGAAAGGCCAATGTTGTACATCACTGCCTACCAGACCTACACAAACGAACTGCGTTCGGTTCCGTTGTAAATTGTATGTAAACCAATAAATTTCACATCACGAATTGAAAAAAAAAAGCATGTTAAAATCCACAAAAAGGAATATCAAACAATTTATAACATGCTGATGAGACGAAGATAATTCAATTTGAAGATAATAAAGTGAAATCTATCAACTGATCTGACAGAAATACTTTCGACGATTTTTATAGGTCTTCAGTGTCGGGTGATCCTGAATGGTTGCATAGAGTGCCCGTGGAAAACATGAAACTTCAGTTAGGACTTTTCGCCTTCTTTTCAAAAATGGAAAGCGAAAAATCCGTAATTCTGACAGTGGTTAGAATTCCTGTTTCATATTCGGAGTGTCTCAGTTATGATACCTTGCAGTCTGTCAACGTCACGCAGTTACCTTACCACTGCGCCAACACTGTTAGGTTATGAAGATTTCTGTCTTCTGGGTTGTTGCGCTGTGTAGTCTGGTCGATGTTAACCAACGTTTCAGAGGTCATACTGCCTCCGTCATCAGGGCGATGAGTATGAAGATTTCTGTCTCTGAAACGTTGGTTAAGATCGACCAGACTACGCAGCGCAACAACCCAGAAGACGGAAATCTTCAATTGTATTTAGATTACTGAAGCAAATCTCGGTGAGTTTTGTTTATAGTAGTTTCTTCGGAGGGACAGAGTGTTCACGTTAACTATGTTAGCCGTCTTCGCCCGGCTAACACTTAGAAACAAACAAGAAAGTCTTCTGTCTTTCTGTCTTTCGTGGTATTCCTTAACTACATACAGAAGAATCGATTACATAAAACGCATTGCTACTAGTTCCGGTGTTAGCCAGCTATACTGTCTGACTCTACCATCGTGTTGTTAGCCAGCTACTTTAAAATTCTTGCCAATGACGTTATATTCAAAGATAAGGCCATCAGGCTACCTCGACGTCTATTATGTCTTCATGGCCTTATGGCTGAACTCTGGGTCACCTTTATCCTTAACTACGACGATAAATAATCGTCACAGCAGATCTGTCATCGATAGTGTTGGAGCTTAACACCGAAATGTAATTGTAGGGGCACGCAGAGAACGCGTTTAAAAGTCGAGTGGCGGTTTCAAGCAAAATCAGACAGCGTGACACCTGAGAGTGTCTTTATCTCAACACGAACCTACTCTTCAAGAAAATAATGTCGCTTCTTAACCCTTCCCAGTTACAATAATCAAGATAATTTGATAGAATTACTGTCTTGAAACAGAAAAAAATTATACGGTAGCATACTCACTGATAATAATGTCCCGGTACTGATGAAACTGCTATATAACTCACCTGCGGAGAGAAAAAGAAGGATTATTTAAAAACACGATAATCAAACAATGTAACAAATGCAAAGGTAATGTTTGCACAATATTAAGCATAGTAATATTTTTTTTGTGAAGAATGCTTCGAATTAGGTAAAAGGATAAACAGCAACATTTATAGCAGGAACTGGAAAAAGTCAATGCAGAAATGTTGTTGAGATAAAGGCATGAAAAAAAGTCTTGTTGTTTAAAGAGAAAAGGGAAAAGAGAAGAAAGAAACAAAAGTAGTAGAGAAATAGTGGAACACAAAAAAGGAACTGGATAGAAAATAAAGTGAAATTAAAGTAAAATGAGGAAAATACATTTGGTGAAGAAAGAAAAATAGGAAAGTCGAGAGAAATGAGTGGCAATGGAAGAGAATGAAACGTAATTTAGAGGACAGCAAAAGAAGTGTGGAAATGGAGAAAGGAGAAGAAAAAATAAGATAAAATAAAATACAAGCCACGGTGGTCTAGCGGTTAGAACGCCTTGTAATCCTGGGGTCTCGGGTTCAATTCCCGGCGGTGCCCGATTTTATAACTTGTGTTGGGCAAGGCCGTGGTCTAGGCAACACGGAGTTTTCCTCCGTGGCATCCCAACAATTACTCCATTCACCCACAGAAGAAGGCAATGGCAAACCACTTCTGGATCATCTGCCAAGAACGTACATGAACAGGTCCCAGTCCGAGAAAAGGATGGAAGGATCCTGTTCATATGGACCTGTCGTCAGACAGAACACTAAATAAATAAATGATGGCCACGGTGGTCTAGCGGTTAGAACGCTGGCCTTGTAATCCTGGGGTCTCGGGTTCGATTCCCGGCGGTTCCCCAATTTATAACTTGTGTTGGGCAATGCCGTGGTCTAGGCAACACGGAGTTTTCCTCCGGGGGCTTCCCCGGTTTCTCCGTGGCATACCAACAATTACTCCATTCACACACACACAGAAGAAGGCAATGGCAAACCACTTCTGGATCATCTGCCAAGAACGTATATGAACAGGTCCCAGTCCGAGAAAAGGATGGAAGGATCCTGTTCATATGGACCTGTCGTCAGACAGAACACTAATAATAAAAATAATAAAATACAAGATAAGAAATGAAAATAGTGCGAAGGAAACAAAAATGATGACAGTAACAAAATACAAAGAGAGTTTATATTACAAAACAGCATCTGTGACGCAGGAGGAATAATTCGAAATGCGGTTGCAGTGTCTCCATCTAAAATGTTCGTTCTCTGGCTCGTAATTGGCTTTTATTTGCGCAAGACGTGGGAGGAAACAAGACGGCGGAAGTGCAGTGGATTTACAACTTGTGACGCACTTCCGCACACATTGTTGAGTCCCAGAGCAACAGAGGGAATTAATGTGTCCAGTGGGCTCGTCTTTGCTAGCGGGGTATTAAAACCCTCTATCGGAAATCCCCCACTGGAAACCCCGGCTTCCTGGAAAGTGAAGGAGAAGCGATAACCACACGAGAGAATTGGGGTCAACTGAACCCACCACTCAACACAACAGGTTCACAAATGCAGATACCATACAAGATGATTATCCATAAAATCTTTGTGGAGTGATTAGGCCGTGGTATATTTAAAACCGGCATTTGATTCAAATGATTCCGTGGTCAGTTTTTACACACCAGACTGGAAGAGGAGACGCGGACAAACACCCATGCCTTGAGTGGGCCTCGAACCCACGGTCGCAGCAGTCAGGCACACGAGGACCATGCCTCAGACCGCGTTGCTACTGGGGCCGGCAATCATGTACTGGATGTCTCCTTTAAATATCTATTCAGCCGGTCGAGAATATTTTTCTTGCTTTTATTGATTCATAAGTTTCATCATAATACTCACAAAATTTCATCCAATGCGGTCTTTTCTGAATGTACGTATAATCAGCCCACATCTTCATACAGCATATATATAATAATTTACTTAAATGTAATCATTTAAAGTACAGTGGTAACTATGCCTGTACGTTTCACGTGCTTAATCATTAAATAACTATATCAAATCTAAAACTTCTTGACGATGGTGAAGAGTCAATTGAATAAAAATTTACTTGGATATTATCCATCGTCTAGTAATAAAACGTAAAAAACGTAAAACGACGTTTCGGAGATGGGGCTCTATCTCCGTCTTCAGGTTCCTACTCAGTTGGGCCCACTAGATAGAGCTAATCCCTATCTCCGGACAAATTAAAAAGTGAAAGTCCCAGAATAAAATAAATCCAAGGTAAGCATCGAGTTTCAAGTTAATATTCATGTGTATTTATTCCACCTTTTGTGAGTTTTTGTTTTTTGGCTTTATCGTGTTCAATGAATTTTGATTTCTACTTCTATTCTTTTACGTCCCACGGATGGATGGTGTGGTAATGCCTTTTTATTCTGGGACTTTCACTTTTTTACTTTGTCCGGAGATAGGGATTAGCTCTATCTAGTGGGCCCAACTGAGTAGGAACCTGAAGACGGAGATAGAGCCCCATCTCCGAAACGTCGTTTTACGTTTTTTACGTTTTATTACTAGACGATGGATAATATCCAAGTAAATTTTTATTCAATTAAATAACTAATCAATTTAACCACAAAGTATATTTATTTGGCTCTCATGACAACCAGAACAAACAGTAATAATTTCAATAAGCAACATTAGCGAGTGATCTTTGTAATAAAAACACACTTGGAGATTTCAGATCCTGAGGATGGGGAGAGTAAACCCTCGGAAACGTCCGTCAGAATCTACCAGACTACACGGTGCAACATCCCAGAAGACAGCTGTCTTCATTGAGAAAATATGTTTTATTTTCTAAATATTATTTAGAGAAACTTCGTGTTACAAAGTGATATCATTATTCGGGCTTTCAATCAAGTTTGTATGCATATCAAATCTAAAAGTTCTTGACGATGGTGATGAGTCATTTGAGTAAAAATCTTCTTGGATATTATCCATCGTCTAGTCAATAAAATATAAAACGACGTTTCGGAGATGGGGCTCTATCTCCGTCTTCAGGTACCTACTCAGTTGGACCCACTAGATAGAGCTATTCCCTATCTCCGGAGATAGAGCCCCATCTCCGAAACGTCGTTTTATATTTTATTGACTAGACGATGGATAATATCCAAGAAGATTTTTATTCAAGTTTGTATGCGATTACCATTTCCCCACGTAGCCTGTCACCTTAAGATTTACCTTTTTAAATGTTATTCATAAATCTGTTATTTCTTAACTTTCTACTTGAACTGCAAAAGCATTGTTCCTTATGCGTGATCACACATGCACTACTTTCCGTAGTAACAACGACTCCCCCACTCCCGAAGTTAATTTTAAGTAATTACGCTACTAAATATCTCTTAAAATGTTTGTAGCTTAAATGCGTCATGTTTGTGTTTGATTAAATATATATTTATTTTTACAGTCCATACACAAACGTTGAAGTTAAATGATGTTGTTAAAATTATATAATATTAAAACATTATCAAATCAATTAATCAATTAATACATTGCATTAAAATATCTAATAATTTTAAAATATTGTAAAATTGATATAAACCTGAAGATGAGGTATTATCCATCGAAACATGTCGTTTAATAAATAAAAAAGCGCTAAATAATGTAAAATCGTATTTACGATTAAAAGCGCCAAAATATAATATTTTATACTACATAATGTTTTAATATTATATAATTTTAACATCATTTAACTTCAACGTTTGTGTATGGACTGTAAAAATAAATATATATCTTAAAATGTTGTTAAAATAAATAACGAGGCCAATGTAACATATTTAAATACCAAAAGCTTTAGGATTTCTCAATTGGTTTACAGTTTATTGAAAAAAAATTAATTTCTTAAGAAAATAATAGACGCTCAGATGGCGAAGAGGTTCCCAGGCTTTTAAAGTTTTGCAGTCATGTTCACAACAGTCCGCCACTAGTCCTTTACCGTAATCTTACGAAACCAATCGACAAATTTTCAGTCTATTTCCTTCATTATCACTTTTCATTTTATTCTCTTATCTCGGCCTTCCCTGGCCACAGCTTACAGCAGGTATTCTTAAGAAATATTTCTTGTGACATTTTATTCAAATGTTAGACGGATACCTCACTCAGTATAGTGACTACCTACGAACTGAACGATCGGGGTTCGATCAGCGACAGAAGCGGACGATTTCATTTTAGCCTCTGCGCCAGACCGGTCCTGGACCCTACCCAGCTTCCTTTCCCGGGGATAAAACTGACCACTCGTTCATCTCCTTCTAGTGCCGAGGCTGAGAATACATTGGCATGTGTCAGGGTGGCTTTACATTACTTAATTCAAATTTGCAATTGGGCTGCGCTGTACTGAATCCATTTTTCTGCGTATTTGCATATTAAACTTCATTTAATGACGTAAGCATAAAACAACTGTTACCTGGAGCAGCTGACGCTGAACGTAAAAGCAAATCCACAGATGGTGTTCTCCATTCTGTCGCAGATGACTTCGGGGGAAAAAAAGGGAAGTTAGGAAAGGTTCCGTCCTACAATGTAAGATATTTTAAGAAACATTCCCATACCGTCCAAAGTTAAGCAACGTATATCTAGGGTAACTTTAAAATAAATATTGAAATCGTATCTATATCAAGTAAATAAATCTGGAAAATTACATCAATGTTTTAATTTTCAAGGGATATATACACTCAAATTTCAACCAACGGAAGGAACCAAACAGGTTCTTGATTTCTGTGTCAAGGCTTTTCCCAATTCTTAGATTACAAGCTGCTGTAACAACAGATGCTGCAGAATGATCATTAAGGAAGTTGAAATAAGCGTTCGCATCTTCTTTAAAGTGTCATACTGTACCAGCATTTGCTTTGTTAATTATTTATTTCCCGTCACAGTGACCGCGTGGTCTGAGACAGGGCCTCGGTCACTGGGACCGTGGGTTCGAATCCCACTCAAGGCATGGACGTCTGTCCGCGTCTTTCTGTGTTGTGCTATTCTGTGTACAGGTAGAGGCCTTAGGACGGGTCGATCCCACGTCCAAGGAGTCCTACCAAATGCCTATAGATCAAGCCAACGAAAAGATGGGACCCGCAGATGCTCAGGCACTGAAGAACGGGTCTCATAAAATACAAATAAATAAATGTATTTAGCGATGTATTTACAACTACTTCGATTACGTACCGTCAAATAGGTAGGATGGTTTTATAAATGATTTCTATGGTACTTGAAGTAGGCGACTGTGGCCTATTTTGAGGTAATACATACATTAGAATTTTTTCTAGACGGACTTGGAAAACACACTACAATTTCCGGTCAGGATACCCAATTTCCAAGCCGAGATTTGGGCTTAGGACTTCACTAATACGAAAATGTACTAACCACTTCATAGCTATATTCATTTGTAAAAGGGGTTTTAGGTAGGGAAAAGTGTTGAAAGAACATTCCTGTAAACAGGAGTCACTATTGATAAGCACCAGAGTGTACCAAAGCTGTGACTGTAACATATTTGTTGTATTGCACAGAGAAAGTAGTGAGTGAAAGGGGAGGAGGGTAAAGTAGGGCTGGCTTATTTCATAGCCGTATCACCACGCCAGCTACTTCTGTATGCAAAGTGAACTGCGGTCTTGTTCCACAGCCGGTGGACTGCGGGCAGTATTACCAGAACTCAGCTTAGCACGTGTCTAAAAACGAAGTTCACTACTTGTATCATTATTACCATATTTCCCTGTGTACAAGACGAACGTCAGTTTAACCTTTTGAATCCGCAGCTATTGAAAGGGGTTTTAAATTATTGAGAATTCTTGTTCTGCACACCAACGAACTCTGGGTAACGCTCCCAGAACCCACCATTACAGGCACAGAGAGAAACATATCAAGTGTTGTCTTCTGGAATATGAAGGTGTGTAGACTTGTACGCGGTTCTTCAATATGCTGAACTGTATGTGTACTTATTATTCGTTAATCGTGTTCATTTACTTAGAGCCTTTTTCCGAAAAAGACTGTAAGTAAATGGAGGTCCTTAGTGTCTGAAATCAAGTTTGTCTTACGTTCGAACTGCAACGGCGCAGAGAACAAGAATGCAGTACGCATAAATTCTTAAATACGACAATACATATTTCAAATGCGTTCCTTGCTATGTTACGTACATCACTAACGTAGGAGTATGTAAAATTCAGAGAAAATACAAACAAAATTAATAACGGAATTGAGTTAACCTTTCACAGTGATAAAAGCTAAGGACATTAAAATAGAATAGATAAATGCATGGATATGTTAAACATAATATCATGTGTTCTGTCCACTAGTAAATATGCCTACGGCTTCAGCCCTGAGCGTGCTAAGACAGGTCTACTATCCCAGCTGAGGACAGATGAAAGAAATTATTGTCGTCTGTGGAGATCGAGTTAGAAGCTTCAAGGGAAAACCTGTCACGGACCTTCTGGTTTATGTGGAACACAATCTGGGGATAAAGCACGTGATAAATGGCTTCTGTGACAAAGGCTCTGCAGAGAACTTATTGTGAGGCGGGAGGCCTGCAATCAGGAGTGTGACGATCCTCTGACACGCAGAGCGCAGTAACGGATTTCTGCCATGCTTCCTAACTACACGCACATGGGAAACCCAATTTTTGCTCCTCATTCACCGAAATAATTCAGACCGAAATTTTAATTTTAATTAGATTTAATAAATAACACAATTCCAAAAAATTGAGTATCTAAAATGTTCAAAAATCTCCTATTAATCACACAGAGTCCGCCTGACTGTCTGCACACAAATGATATCAAAACTAGAGACCGATTATAACAAAACTCAATATGTTAGATGCACTGTAAATTTTGTGGAATCATGGCAAATTATATTATTTTTATAAAGTTTTGTTAATCTTAAGGACAGCTTCATTTAGGTTTAGATTATCTAGTTAAGGTTTTACTTAGACATAATTTGGTCGTAATGATGTATTTTAATAAAACTCAAAATATGGCATTTCTTGTGTAGGAATATTGTTATGTGTTAGTTTCATTTAATTATAAGTCTACATATGTTCGTCACGTGACGTATTCAGACGACAAAATTAACAGAACACAACAAACGCCTAGTAAGCTACTTATAATTACAAAGCTCACACAAGAATATGGCACATGGCTTTGACCTGCTAATTACTTTAAAGTGATGTGTACGGGCTCGTCCTTAGATTAACAACCAGTCTCACCAACCAACCCACGCAAATGTCACACACAACAATCCATTAGCAAACTCAATCTCTGCGCCTAGAGACAGGCGATTTCCAAAATAATTTTATGGCACACCCCACTAACTTTATAGAGTGGGTAATACAGATGATGCACTGATCACATTAGAGTGATTACATAACGAAAAGAGGCGGTCGAGATATGCCTACACAACTTTGAGCGGAAAATCTAAGAATAGAAAAATTGGAGCCGTACAAAGAATTATAATATTAAAATAGAATTTAGAGACATAGGGATGAATATGGTGGGCTGAATTAAATTGTATCAGGATAGCGTCTAATAGTGGGTTACTTATGAACACAGCAATTAACCTTTAATTATCATTAAATACAGGTACCAGGCTACTTATTACTAACTCCAATGGAAATCCTTTACCACAAACCTTGATCAAATTATACTTCTGTTTTGTGTTGTAGTGATAGACAGAATATTTTGCTCGAAAATCCCTCAGGGCACAGATCGCCTAAGAAATGTAGTTCTAAAAAGGTTAGCTTTAAAAAAAGTCTTACAGAAATACCGCTCGATCTGGATTCGACTGAATGAAGATGCAGTCCATTGGTGGACTGCCGTAAACGCGGTAATTATCACATGGGTTCCATAAAAGCCAATAAATTTCTCGATCCGATGATCGACTATAAGATTGTCCAGAAAAAGTCTGCTCTGTGGAGCCAGTTGACGTTGTAGAAACGGGCCGACCTTCCAGTCTTTATATTGAAAACTAAATTTAATGCATTAATCCCTTGTAGAACAGCAGGAATCTCTAGCGGCCTTATTAATCAGATTAAACCACGTTAAACAGTGCAAACCACGAATAATCCCAGTCAGACTGGACCAAAAGTGACAATATATTATCAAATCTAACTTTCTGATACTGGGATACTGGATACTGGGAACGACCCGTTCTTCAAGTGCCTGAGCACTGCGGGTCCCAACTTTTCGTTGGCTTGATCTATAGACATTCGGTAGGACTCCTTGGATGAGGGATCGGTCCGTCGCGAAGCCTCTACCTGTACACAGGACAGCACAACACAGAAAGACGCAGACAAACATCAATGCCTTGTGTGGGATTCGAACCCACGGTCCTAGCGACCAAGCGGCACAAGGCCCACGCCTCAGACCGCAAGACCACTGCGGACCCCCTAACTTTCTGATACCCAACATAATAGAGATACGGTGCTGTAATTGAAAGAAAACACCAGGTGTAAAAAAATTCTCTAGCGAGGCATTTCGAATGCAAGACCATTAGTCGATCCTACACTTTCTTGTCAGTCCTTTAACACGAGTGACATATATTCGGAAGAACTTCGGTCAGATACTTCGATGTTTCTTTTACTGTTCCTAAGAACAAACAGCTATGTGACACGCCACAGAAAACAAACATTAGAAATGATCAAAGAAAAAATACAAAATAAAGACAGGCAGAAAATAAAGTGAACGAAGGACAACAAAGAAACAAACTAAAAACAAAACAAAGAATATAAAGGAATAACACTATAAGGATCAGAGTCCTTAAGGAAGTGGTAAAAAGATTTTTATTCTCTTCTGGAAACACTCTTAGCCACAATAATCCTGTCCGTACCCTTCCAACTTATTCTTTTAGGTAGATTTTAATGTTATGTAACGAATGAAGAACCGCCACGGTGGCCTAGCGGTCAGAACACTAGCCTTGTAATCCTGGGGTCTCGGGTTCAATTCCCGGCGGTGCCCGAATTTATAACTTGTGTTGGGCAAGGCCGTGGTCTAGACAACACGGAGTTTTCCTCCGTGGCATCCCAACAATTACTCCATTCACACACAAAAGAAGGCAATGGCAAACCACTTCTGGATCATCTGCCAAGAACGTATATGAACAGGTCCCAGTCCGAGAAAAGGAAGGAAGTATCCTGTTCATATGGACCTGTCGTCAGACAGAACACTAAATAAAAAAATCATGGCCACGGTGGTCTAGCTGTTAGAACGCTGGCCTTGTAATCCTGGGGTCTCGGGTTCGATTCCCGGCGGTGCCCGAATTTATAACTTGTGTTGGGCAAGGCCGTGGTCTAGGCAACACGGAGTTTTCCTCCGGGGGCTTCCCCGGTTTCTCCGTGGCATCCCAACAATTACTCCATTCACACACAGAAGAAGGCAATGGCAAACCACTTCTGGATCATCTGCCAAGAACGTATATGAACAGGTCCCAGTCCGAGAAAAGGATGGAAGGATCCTGTTCATATGGACCTGTCGTCAGACAGAACACTAAATAAAACGAATGAAGATAAGAAAGAAAAAAACAAATAATTTACTTAAGGACAGAAAACACTAAAGAGGAACTAAAACAGAGGATGAGCGAAAGAAGGAGAGATATACAAAAATCATAGCTAAGAAAAGAAGAGAACGAGACAAATACAACGTTAAACAGACTCAAAGAGAAACAGAGAAACAAATTACAGAAGACACATCGATCAGAACAACTTCGTTAATTTCAAACGTTGTTCTTCACTTTATCCTTACATTAGAATATTAGCCAGTCCAACTGTTCCACACAAAGGTAACGCGCGTGCGCAACTCTCTCTTTTGAACGATTTCAAAAACAATTTTCTAAACAATACCTCATTTATTTCATCCAACAAACTTCCTTCTCTCTCGCTCTCTCTTTCTCTCTGACTGTCAGCTTCTTTATCACAAGAATTCTTTTCTTATTTCATTCTCGCCCCTCTGCACACGAGTTTCTGGATATTCCTTCTTCCCTTTCTCAAACGCTCTTTCCTTTTGAAGTTCGTGCAACCGACTGAGCAATGTGTTTGGGCCACTTTCCACTTTCAAAATAAGGAGTAAAAAGTTGCCCTGACTGACAAATCTTACGGTGCGACTTCAAATGTTGATAGAATGCAATTCAAAAGCTCTCTTCCCCTCGGCCCTCTCACCCCCGAATCCATCTTTGAATGTGCTAAATCAGAATAGGAATTCAATACTAGTTGTGAAGTTTCGAAGATTTCATCTGGATGAGTTGCTACTGTATGTGACGTAGCAAAGATTTGCACAAGTACAACTTCAGGTAGTCAGGACTCATGTTCGATACGACAGACACATTCAGTAACGACGATTTTTAAGGTTTTTCGGCACCTGTATCCACTGCTAAAACTTCATAATGAGGAAGTACTTTTCATGTACGATATATCTAGTATCTAGTATCTAGTGTGTAGTATGACTCTCATTGCCGACGGAGATAAATTCACTAAGTCAAAATCTCCGTTTCTGCTACCCACAACAGACTATTATGAATCTATCTCTGTTCTACAAGATAGTGCTTACAGCAGTTGGCGTAATATCAGTGAAAGAAACATTACCAGTAATTCCCTGGCAGTGAACAATCGGTGGATTTTCGACAACATAAATTATATGTTACCATGGTAACGCAGCAAAATAAGCTTTCTTTCAATAAAACAAGCATGGAAAATGTTAACACAGTTTGTTTGCTGACAAAGTTATATGCAACTGCCACTTGCCGGCTCACCGGCAAGAACTGCACCGCCCAGCGCTAAGAGCATCTGTGGTTCCTTTTGTTCACGCAACATTACAGCTGTTTCTAACTCCGTGTTAATAAATTTTTTAGTATTGTGTGCGTGGATGTCTTTCGAAATACCGTCTGTATGAAACGTGGTTCCGCTAGAATGTGTCGGAATAAATTTCGTCGAAATTTCCCAGCTTCAAAGAGCACAATAGGCATGCATAAATCAATTAAGGTAAAGTCTACTGGGTCACTTCTGAGCAAGAAATTGCTAAAAAAAAACCGTATGCTTGCCGAATAAACACTAGAATAAATACGTGATAGGTTAAAACACACATCAAGGAAATCAGTTAGTTAGACGCCTTGCACAACAGACCGGCATTCGAAATCATTAGGTAAAGTGACGACGCGCTGAATTTAAATCTATTTAAATGGAATAAGGACAGCGTGTGTGTACAGACACATAATTTCTATACATTTATCTATATACAGTTAAGTTTATTTTATTTTTTTAATGGAATATTATACTTGATTCGTGAATCGGCTAAGTACCGTAGCGCTGGGCGGTCAGTCACAATTCCTGCTGAGCCGGCATGTAACAGCTGTGTGTAAATATGCCTCCGAACACACCATACTAACATATTCTTATTTTATATTTAAGTCTTGCCCTTAAATAATAACAGTTTTCGGCATTGATTACCAGTTTTCTTCTTTAACACGGATAAGCAGACGAGTCTGTAAACTTTGTTGTTTACCTATTCTATCGAGAAGTTAAGTGTGTGACGATAGAGATGGAAAAGTTTCAGGCCCATTATTCCGCTATACATTACAAAACCGCTTAAATAAGAGCAATATTATATTCCTAATATCAGACAAAGCAAAGTACTGTTAAGTTACTGTGAGACAGACTAAACCTAAGAAAGGCATATGCAATATTTTCTTAGAAATTTGATTTGGTTTATGAAACTCTTTTGTCGCAATGGCGTGTCTCCGAGTCACATAAAAATAACTCTTTAAATTATTATATTTCCTATGTCAATATCCAAAATCACGATTTGAAAATTAATTTTACAGATATAAAACATCCAAGCACAACCTCCAAATTTAAAGGAAGAGACAAAAACTTAAAATTAAACAAATCAAATTAATCAATATACGCAACGCAAGATGTACAACAGTTTTTAAAATATATTAAAATTGATAGACCTGATGATGATGTAATACACATTGAAACATGTCGTCGATAACAAAAAATGTAACAAGATGCAGTATCTACTGAGAATGTTATAATTTTAAGTAATTTTAAACAACATTATTTTAAGTTTGTGTATAGACGGAAAATAAAATATTGTATCAATAAAACACAAACATGACGCAATTAAGATATAAAATAAAAATAGTGATTAATAATGCTCCGGAAAGATTTATTTACGTTAGTTATTTGGTTTGTTACCATACAATAAGTAAGAAGCCAGCCAGATAACCTGTAACAAGTAATATAGATAGCCAATCACTCGCCACGTCAATCACCAAGTTACGCAGGCAAATAAACATTCATTCAGTTCATAATCCAGTGAACTAATCAGTATATTAGTTGGCAATACAGTTAGTCAGCGAGTCGATTAATTAGGCAGCTAATCAGCTATTCAGTCAGGTAGGCAGTGAATTAGACCGAAGCTAATAATACGCCTACTGTCGACAGGTTAGATCTGCTTCACTTGAATAGGATAAACGTCAAATTCCGGGTCCATGATTGCGCATTCTGCCATAATGTAAGAGCGAAGCGAATTAAGGAATCCTAAGACTCGTATGTGGACGAGAAGGCGCGCATTCTAGTTAGCGCCTACTCTTAACTTCGGTGGCGTAAATTTACGTCCACTTTCGCTGAATAACCGGAGGTACTGTAGATCGACAGGAGCGAATATTACAGCAACAACGTCCACACTAGCTCATTCGCTGTTACGTTGCGCAGAATGAGCAAATGTGAACCCGGCTCAACACATGACAAACTCATTCATTGAATTAATTAGGTGCAGTCGTAATTATTTCGCTCTGTAACTGACACATTTCTTCAAAATTAATAAATACTGTGATCACAGAGACTTGAAATTAAACAAAAAGATTTTTTACGTACATGCATGGATTAAAAACACAAAGACACGATCTTAGCGGCCCCGTGGTTTAAACCATGGGTCCTTATTACTTGGCTACTAGGATCCAGGTTCGAATCCCTCTCAAGGCATAAATGTTTGTCGCAGTATTCCTGTATTTGGCCTTGCTGTGAAAGTAGAGGCCTTACGACATCTGACCTTTGGTTCAAGAAGTCCTAAAAACTGTCTAAAAGTATATTCTGAAACCTCTTACAAGGAGGCGACCAAGGTTATCCAAGAAATGTAGAGTAACATGGAAAAATCAAGTACAAATTAACCATACGTAAGAATGTGTGTGGAACGAAGTACAGGATTGTCACACCTTGACATTAAATAAAGGAAAGTGATTAGTTTCAAGATCCCGTTGTCCTTAAGAAGATTATGTTACTAAAGCATCGAACCCCAGTCACTTCAACATGAACTAGTAGCTATCACAGATAAAAAATATATATAGATATAATCTGCAACTAATGCAAGTAGCCTTAATTTTTATAGGAAGCAGAGTTAAAAGGTGTTAAATGAAGTACAGTAAAACCACTCTAAGTTGGACACTTGGGGTTTCACGAAAATATGCCCAACTTACAGAGGTGTCCAAGATATAGGGAAAGAGAAAAATCAGGTTGTGGTCTAATGACAATATAATCTATTTACTTACATACACTAACTACTTGAATTAAGAATTAATGACAATAGTGTTAATAATAAAAATCTTTTGAAGCCCACTCCCATGCATTGCACATTACACCCCAGCCTCAATAACATTTTCTAAAGTTAATTCCACCAATTTTCGGTTCCCCATCGCAAAAAGAAAGATTCCATTTCTGTTAACGCAGTCTGAACTCAAATGCAAGCACAGTACTGATGGAGTTAAAGCCGTGTCTTCTGCAAAACTGTAGTCCAGTTAAGGGTTCAGCAAAAGAATAGCTAAACACTTGCAATGCATTCCAATGATGGGTTCAATGTCCATAAGATAATCCTCCAGAGATGAGGCATTCATCAGTCAGAAATTGAAAATAACAAAATATGCGACTGAAAAAGTTTCCTTGAAAAGCGTCGAAGCTAAGTGCATGAACCTGTCCAACTTACAACAAAAGGGGTGTCCAAGATATAGGGTATTGTGGACATGTAAAATTATAGGATATTCGCCGGTTCCAATTAAAAGTGTCCAATATAAAGGGGTGTCCAGGATATAGGGGCGTCCATCTTGAGGGGTTTTACTGTACTTTTAAAGAGTGTCAAAGCTATTTGCTCAAACAATTTTTGAATCGTAGATAAGGTTCACTAAAATGACATGCAGTTCTTAAAATATTTAATATTATTTACGTAACATCCAAAGTTCTTCATCTACACTCCCATCTAATGCCGGAAATTAATAAAAAGGCATAATACAATGGTTAATTTCCATTCTAAATGTCTACTCCTTGTTTTATCTTCTCGTATCCCCCATTTTCACTTTCCTCTAGATTATATTAAATTAGATCAGACATTACAGTCGTCCGCGGGCTAAATCCCCCCCGCCCGTCCTTCTGGTATCGCGATATTTTGTCGCTTTGTTTTGGAGACACGAGATTAATTAACGCAGGGAACAAAGTCGTGGTAAGATGATTCCAGATAACAAAACACTGTGAAACTGTTTGCTGAAAAAGCGACCTAACGCCCCACTGGTGCAATACGTTTGCAAACAGAACTGGGCAAAACTTGTGATGGGCACATGCTGTTGTATGATATATACTGAATGTACAAGACATTTCGAGAGCGCGATTCACTTCTGCCTTGAAACAGAGATTTTTAACCTGCAAGATGGTGACAAAGTTAAAGAAATAATTTGAAATATGCTATATTTGTACACTTATCTGTCTGTGAAAAATCAATTCCTTTTGGAGAAGGAATGAAAAAAAAATGTTTCAGTTAAATTTTCTTCTTTTCTGACAAATTCATGACCTCAGCAGCACTCATCCACTATAATTTCCGTTAGACGCCTTCGAAAATATTACCTCAGAAAAATGGGTCACATGGAACAAATATTGGAAACCCCAACACTAGTAGTTTGCAAACAACTTCGTTACGCAAAAAATTCTGGGTTCGAGTGACTGATCCCTCTGTCTGTGAGAATATTAACTTCCAACAAGAACCTTGCTTCAGGTAGTTCATAGTACGCATGAGGTGGTCGAGACATGTGTACAGTATTTTAAGGGAAAATTCTCAAGGGCAGAGACCACTTGAGGTACCTATGCATAGAGAGCGTGAAAAAGTAACCTGAATAAATACGGAGGGTGCAGAATTATAAGGGAGAAAGCTGTCCCACTATACGCCATGTAGGCGCTTGGGGGGAGAGCATATAACTCCTACTCATTCTTGACCTCGGCACTAGATGGGGGTGAGTGGTGGGCATGACGTCCGGGCAAGACATGATGACATATTTTAAGAAACTACCAATAGGTACTGAGTAAAAACACGCATAATCTGCCGGGATAGCACGGCTAATATTTTGAGTAGTTACCTGAAAGAAATCAAGGAAGATGCATTTACTTCTCAGTTAACTATGGAGTATACATGTTGTACGATCATGGTAGTAACAGACAAATGAACACATAGATTACGAATTCTGGTGCGGTAGTGGACTTAGGCTACTGTAGAACGGAAACGAATGATATGACTCGTCTATTTTAAAAACGAAAACAGTATAAACATGCTATTAAAAATATATTAAAATTAGCCGTCAATCACAAATATAATATTATTAAAAGATTAAAATATTATTTAACGTTCCCTATCGAGTACTCGATTTACATGTGGAACTTACACGACTAGTTTCGGCTATATATAGCCATCATCAGGTGTTAAGTATTTAAACTTATCACTGAATTACTGATTTTTACTGTTTTCAGTGATAAAATCAGTAATTCAGTGATAAGTTTAAATACATAACACCTGATGATGGCTATATATAGCCGAAACTAGTCGTGTAAGTTCCACATGTAAATCGAGTACTCGATAGGGAACGTTAAATGATATTTTAATCTTTTAATAATATTATATTTGTGATTGACGGCTAATTTTAATATAATTTTAATACTATTTAAATAAATCACAATATGACGCATCTACAATATCTTATAAACATGCTACTTGAATTATATCACAAAATAAGCTATAGGCTTTTGTATGGAGCCTCACGCAATGCAATTTGGCACAAAAACTAAGGAGTTTACAAATGTCAGTTAAAGTTGCTCTACAGATATTCCTTAGTCATCAAGAATCAAGAATCTTGATTACAACATATTAAGACACCTTCAAGATATGTATATATTGTACATTTCGGATTTTCTTAGTAAACGCAAAGAAAAAAACAACCAAATGACTTCTGACTGGTAGTAGCAGCAGACAGGGAAGCACATGTCTAGACAAAATACATAACGTAAGACAATAAAATAGTTACATACATAAGCCTATTTTATGTGGATAATCGTCTATGAGGATTAAATTCTGGAAATGCTTGCTACTTCTCAGTTCAAAATATTTTGTCTTCCCGTCTGATTTCTAGGAACCTGAAAATTAAAGTATACAAAACAATAATATTGCCTGTTGTTTTGTATGGGTGCGAAACATGGTCTCTCACTCAGAGGGAGGAACACAGATTGCAGGTGTTTGATAACAGGGTGTTGAGGAGGATATTTGGGCCTAGGAGAGAAGATGATGGGACATGGAGAAAACTGCATAATGATGAGCTTAAAAATCTGTACTTCTCCCCCAGTATTGTCAGGGTGATTAAGTCGAGAAGAATGAGATGGGCTGGGCATGTAGCGCGCATGGATGGGACAAGACGTGTGCACCGGGTACTGGTTGGGAAACCTGAAGGGAAGAGACCGCTGGTGAGACCTAGACGTAGATGGGAGGATAATCTCAGGCGGGATCTATGGGAGATAGGAGTTGAAGGAGACTGGATTTTGTTGGCCCAGGACAGGGCCCGGTGGAGGGCTTTGGTTAATTCGGTGATGAACCTTCGGGTTCGGTAAGCCATCTAGTTAGTTAGTTAATCGTCTATGAGTAAGGCAACTAAAAAGCTTAAAATATTAATAAAGCAGGCCATATTTATTATTGATCCTTTTATTAAAACGTTCCAGCCTCAGTCTTCCAATTTATTCTTAGGTCGTTTATGAGCTCTTGTTCCAAGTGGTCAGTATTAATTAATTTGAGGATGCTCACTTAGCCTATATGGACAGGGAACATTAATTAATAATTCTGGATTAAAATTCACATGGCCCCTAAAGAAGACCATTTCACGTATAGTGCAATGACGTTGTGTTTCCTATAAACATCATTTTAAGATATAGCCAACGCCTTGTAAACATAATTTGTTGCTCACGATTGATTTCAAAAAGGAAAATATTAATAATTTTCATTTTCATTTTCAAAGTCTTTCAGATAATAAACTTCTAAAGATAAATTCCTTATAATTCCGTTCACCTTATTCAAAATTACTATGATGGGGAAAAACGTTGCCAAACGGAAATGACGAAACAGTTGGAAGACGGAGAGAGATGATATGAAACATTAAAATTCCAGGTACCTACTTTTATCTGTGTTCAGATATCAGTCATCTTCGGCTTCTGTAAGAATATTTCACCCGTCGTGTAAGCAGCTGGTATTCTATTGTCTTCTAAATCATAAGTAACCGTCTTCTCCGGTCCAGAACACTCAGTTCGTACCTTCCCCACCCACACATACGAGGTGCGATCAGAAAGTTTCAAGACTGCACCTATAAAAACCCGTACACTTATCTCAGGTATTAAATTCATCCATCACCCTCGAAGTAGTTCCCCTGGGAGTGAACACAACGATCCCAGCGCCGCTGCCAAGCCTGGAAGCATCCCTGGAAATCTTTCTTTGTCAGCCTGTCAAGCACCATCTGCGATTCTGCCTGAATCTCTTCTATCGTCTCAAATCTCCTTCCCTTTAGCTGAATTTTCATCTTTGGGAAGAGGAAGAAGTCACACGGAGCTTAGAAAGGAAGTTGGGGTCGGTTCTTGCAAGATCTTTGAGCTCCTGACAAACGAGAAGTCAGTCGATTCTGCTTCTGGTCCTCAGACAGGATGCGTCGCATGTGGAGTTCTTCCTTTAGAATCAGCTGACAGGTCCCATAGCCTATCCCAACAATGTCGCACAAGTCGTTGATGGTACGACGTCGATCTTCGTGAATGGCCTGCCGAATCTTCGTAACATTTTCGAGCGTTGTGCTCGAAGATGGTCGTCCAGAACGCTCGTCATCATCGACAGAGGTTCGGCCATTTTTAAAACGTGAATGCCACACAAACGTTTGTGCACGACCCATTGCGGACTCCCCAAATGCTTGCTTTAGCATTTCATAGGTTTCCGTAGCCGTTTTGGCGAGTCTTTGGCAAAATTTGATGCACACGCCATTCCGAAATCGCAGGAGGGTCGGTGTAATGCACTACCAAAACGCCCGTAACTAAGAAACAAATGCTAATTCGATGATGCCGGCTGGCACACTGATTCACTATGAATGTAGGCCCAACCCCCTAGCGGCAGAAGCTCGTACTACATCCGGTTCGCCCTCTATTGACACAGTCCTGAAACTTTCTGATCGCACCTCGTACATCTAGCTAGCATCTCCTAGACTCAGCCTAATTAAGAACCTGTAATCGGCTTCTTGGCACTTTGCTTAAGACGCAAAACGAGCCAAAAAAAGGCACCAGCAAAAGATCAAAGCCAAATAACTACCACACCTTTTGGTATTCGCCCTTAATCTTTACATGGGAACATTTCTGACGGCGGGGGAGAAGGCGCTGAATATTAAAGAAAGCGACAGAGCGGTTAGAGTTAGCAAATACGGTTCAAAATAGTAATTCACGTAAAGTAATGTAATAATAACTGTACGTGTAAATAACTCCACGGAATAGTCTTCCTTGATTAGTTACAGTTAAACTTTTTATCTGTAGTTTGTGCTCTTAGACACTTTATCTATGTTATTTCGTGAACTTCAGGTAATGTCATATTTCAATATCGTTAATTCTGCAATGAAGACACGAGAAAGCAGAAGAAGAATAACAAAAATTTGAGCTTAAATGAGAAACTTTTGGGCCGGTCTTACCACACTCTGCTTCAGCTTCTAAAAGGTGACGTGACATTAAGCTATAATGAAAATGCGTGTATTACAAATGAAATTAGTAATCTTTAAAAATCTTTCGTTGGAATTATTTAATGTAGAATTAAAGTAACCACGTCAACAGCCATTTGCAATAAAAGCAGTTGAGAGCAGACTCCGTGAATAGCGGAAGAAAAGACTTAAATCTGAATGCCGTATTTTTTAATCCTGCTGTGATATAAATTACAGTAAGGGTGTAAGTCCATTTATTAATTAGTTGCTATTTATACGGGTAAACAACACGTCGCTCATTAGATAAACAATTTAATATTTTTAACTTCTTAAATCGTTAAGATTGAACAAATGAAACTATCTGTTGTGTGTCATACGGACTGACTATTTTACGTATTCGGTAAATTTTAAATCAGTTCAGTCCTTAGATAAACGAAAAAATATTAATTAACCGAGAATTACGTTCAAAGACGCTTGGAAGGGTTGGATAGGTTTAAATAAATCTTATAAACGTCACAAGAGATATTTATTATTATTATTATATTCCATCTATTCACCATTTTATAGGGTATTTACTTCTATGTACCAGATACAAACCTTGCCCCTGAGGTACATAGTGCAGCAGATATTTCCGAAATACATTTTGTTTTTAATACGTGTTACATGTATTTTATTATATAGTTTTATTGTGAGGGATGACTATATATTTTACTACAGCGTCTTTCGAATGATGTATGGAGATCGTAAAATGACAGTTTTCTGAAGTTTTATTCTTATTCTTCCTATTATTATTATTGTTGTTGTTAAAATTACCATCGCAGAGGAACTTATGGGACTTTCTATGTTTATAGAGTTCTATAAAGTCGTTCCATCATTTTCCCACGATTTGACTGGCGTTTCTAAAATCAACGAATTAGTGAATATTCACTATCTTTATCTAATAGGCTTATATATTTAAATCTGATTTTCATAAAAATTTTGTCTGTATTTTTGTTCATTATATCAATTACTTTCACGATTTTTTTATGTTCCTTTGCAGTCAGTTCTGTCAAGGCAACGTATTACTCAAGTTTTAAGTCAGACACTCTGCACGCGAAGTTTCATTTGCTTATTTATTCACATTTTAGTTTATAAGTGTATGTAATGTTTTTATTTGAACATGCGCTAGTTGTACGACTGGACTTGTGGCTCTTAAGATATCATATAAATAACTTAATTATTATTATTATTACCATTAGTGCTTTAGGTCTAATGGATCTAAACCTTGTATGAAAGAGGAAGGAAATGGCATTTCTTTACTCAGGTCCATAACGAATTTACGTATCCATATTTTATTCATTTTTTATGTACTACATTGCACATTCTTTTAAGTCAGAGGTTCCCAGACTTTTATACCTTGCGCCCCCCTTAAAACATTTCATAAATCTCACGCCCCCTTCCAGAACAAGTGCAAGCAAACGGATTTGACATAAAATTTAGCTATGAGCACACATTTTTTATAATTTTGTACATATTATTCAATGCATTTAATTTAAAAAAACTGTTATAAAATATACGCTCGCTTCGTACCTGGATTAGTGGGATGGATGTGGTTGCTTCTGTGAACATAACTTATCATACCGAGGTTGGAGTTTTGAAATGACCGCCCTAAGGTCGTTTTCCAGGTTCATCGTAGAACGATACTTTGTTTTGATGGCTGCCACTGCTGAACTGCTTTAATTAAGTGAAGGATGTTAAAAATGTTTCTCCATATTTCGTTACAAAGAGTTTTTCATGCAGACAACACGCCCCCCAAGAGAACTACTCCCCCCAGGGGGGGCGCACCCCACACTTTGGGAACCTCTGTTCTAAGTGCATAAAACACTACATTACATTACGTTACGTCGTTCTAATAAGCCAGCTTGCGCACAGCAGAGTAGGAATGTCGAGCGTGATGCTTACAGTGACCTACTCAATATCCAACTCTGTAAGTGAATCATATTTGACGTAGCGAATTCAAGTTAAAAGTAAAGTTTACAGAGAAGAACATATAGTACCAATAAAACTGAGATTAAAAATTACGTGTCTCGTGGTTTTATAGCCAGAGTACCAGGGACAGACGCTGTGGGGGGTTGAAACGAAAGGTGTTGAACGTTCTGTCGGGTCCCATTCTTCTTAGCATCATGGCTTGCGTGCTCTCTCAACACGTCACGTCTGCCGTGAATCAAAAAACCGCTTACGGTGCTAACAATCTAAGAATTTACAGTCCTACTGTCTACTTTTCATAGTTTCTCTTTCCCCCATTTCTTGTTCATTTCACTTTCGGTCTGTCTTTGTTTTGAGTTTTCCTTTCTCTTCTTTAATACTTCCTCAGTCATCACTTTATCTACTTATGGTTCTTTCTTCTGATCCCTTAAATATTTAAATAAGCATGTACTTGATTTATTTAAAGACACTTTTCCGGCGCAATGATTATACAATGTTAAATAACCTGTGAGAAACGTTAAGTAGTCGTGGCCTATTTTACGACATTCTACAAACATTTTCATGAGGTTACTAAGAAGAATCACAAAACGTTTGACATGATGGTCGGTTTTAGAACCGAGATTTGACCCACAATCTTCGGAATTCGAAGCTGGAATGATAACCACTGCAGAACACGTGTTTTCCGAATACGAGAAAGCTCCGATACATTTATTGGCCACGCAGAGTTCATATAAATGGTATAACGTTGATTGCGCTATTTAAAAAAATTATCGATCTTTCAGACCGACAAAGCGGTCTAAATCAAACATTCCTATACCAGCAGCTTCAAAGGTTCATGGTGGAAGATTCAGACATAGTGTACAAAGCGACTTAAGTTGATGAAAGAGTCTCGGGTTACACGCCGCGTCAGGTGGCTGAAAGGCGAATGAACCTTAGGAATGATGATATCTCTCTCAGCTGGGCCTCGTATCCTGTGACAAAACTGCTGTCCGCCCAGAAGGCCGAGTCAGCGAGAGCGAGCACTTGACTACCGGTTTCTATTGGTCAGCGAGAAACAAAGCAAGAGACGAGCCACCAGCAACACCAACCTTCCACTGCCAGTTCCCATCGGCGAGCGCTCTACAGAGGTCCAGTTGGTTACACAGCTGCCCACAGGATGATAGCAGAGATGGCTCTCGAAACGTAGGCAGGGAATATGGTGTATTCACCATTCAGACACCTGACGCGGTTTTTAACCCGAGAGTGTCACAAAACAGCATGTTAAATATTAATTTACTGGGATATTTAACTACGCTCGTCCAACTAAAGACATTACATAGCATCGAATAAGATGAGGAATGCTAATGTTTCGATATGAGTCGGCCGTAGCCTATTTAAAGGCACTATTCTAAAATAAGAAACTGAGGAAAATATGCAGACTACAAGACAACCTGTAATCTGGTTAAGATACGAACCGCGTACCTCCGAACACAAGTCTTCAGCGTCACACAAATCTAGATTGTGGAACTTGACTGATATCTATCGGAATATTGACGACACTGCATCAACTACAGATATCAAATGCCATGAAAGGTGAGTAAATGAAAATTTGAAATGCTGCGGTAGTAATCTATTTTAAAGAAATATTTTCGTCGTCCACTGAATAGTCTGAGAAAAACCATGAGAAACCTGACGACAACCGATACCAGAGGAATTCTACTACGCTCGTTATTATGTGGTTACTGGATCTGGTATGAGAACTGCGAATGCAAAATTAATGACATTACCATAGCTACATACTGCCTGATAGATGGCGCAATAATTATCACAGTGACGTACAATATGATTAATAATTGAAGACGGAATTTCAGCGAACTACTGCTTGATATTGTATTAATTTACAGCAATTATCGATAGATGAAGCCGAATTCTCTCACAGATCAATTTCACTACCAAAACAAGATACATAACACAACCTTTGTACCAAGTGCATAAAACAAACGCAACGTTCGTAGGTCATGTCTGTCGGTCTGTATGTCCACTGGATTTAATATCTGAATCTACTGAACCTATTTCCATTAAACTGGTTACTTGTGTCTACCCAACAATTTGGGAGACGAAATGAATAATTTTGTTCCGAACTGATACAATACGGCCTACATGAATTTAAACTCAAACGTTATAATTTGCCTCGACAAGCACTTAGAGTAAAATATTAGTTCATGACACAAAATAATTTCAATTTTAAAAATCAGATTGTGCAACAAAATTCAAGGTCAAATATAATTTGATTCTACGTAACAACGCACATGCAGCTCGACAATCTGTCTGACTACAGACTTGTTTCTGCAAAGAATGGACGTCTATACCCTGAACCAACGGGTTACACACAACGCAAAAACGCGTATAAAAGTATGAGCACTACACTGGAGTAATAATTTGCACTCATTATTTAACGTTTCATATTTCGCAAACAAATTTTATCGCTTTCCGTTAACAGAGAAAACGAAGAACTTTAAACATTTTAACAATAAGTAGTTCTACCTATAAGCCCCCCCCCCCCCCCATTAAGCGCTAAAGACTGTGGAATTGAAGGGTTTACTTCGAAGCACGTCTCAAAACCTTCTTCATTTCAATTTATTTTATTTTATTTAGTGTTCTGTCTGACGACAGGTCCATATGAACAGGATCCTTCCATTCTTTTCTCGGACTGGGACCTGTTCATATACGTTCTTGACAGATGATCCAGAAGTGGTTTGCCATTGCCTTCTTCTGTGTGTGAATGGAGTAATTGTTGGGATGCCACGGAGAAACCGGGGAAGCCCCCGGAGGAAAACTTCGTGTTGCCTAGACCACAGCCTTGCCCAACACAAGTTATAAATTCGGGCACCTCCGGGAATCGAACCCGAGACCCCAGGATAACAAGGCCAGCGTTCTAACCGCTAGACCACCGTGGCGGTCATTTCAATTACATGAAATAATTAAACAACAGAAGTTAGCTTTTTGGCATTACAACAAAATATGAGCTTTTGCATTTCTGAATCCTCATGCAGAAAACGATGCAGGGTGATGCCATGGCAAAGGCGAGAGCTTCTCAGAACTGAGCAGGAAAACGCTAACATATGGACCCCGAAGTTGTATTAGAATCAACGATCACAATATTTAAAAATTTGAAGTGCACCATACATTTAAAAATACACAATGAAGTCACAATATTCCTCGTAATGACTGAATTACGGTCCACAATATGTGGGAAGACGAATTAGAAATGAGATTGGGGCTGTCAATATGCTAGGTCTAATATAGGCCTATTTAAAATATATTGTATAAATAAAACATATATTTTGTATAAAGTAAAAGTGATATGGAAGGTATTAATTAGGACCTAAAAAGGCGGGCAAAGCTGAGAATGACTTAGGAGGCAAATCTTAAATTATATTAATTTTCTTACAGCGCAGATAAAATGTATGGGGGGTTGTCAGGAAGGATCTATGAGAGATAGGAGTTGAAGGAGACTGGATTTTTGTTGGCCCAGGACAGGGTCTGGTGGAAGGTTTTGGTTAATTCGGTGATGAACCTTCGGGTTCGGTAAGCCATCTAGTTAGTTAGTTAATTAGCAGGTAAAATGTATCAGGAAGACTGACACAATCCAAATATACACCTCTGATAGTAAAAAAAGACACAGTTTCTGATAGTGAAATCCCCTTTTTCAAAGGGGTCTAACAGCTAATTCCTCCTCTTACGACAAGGGTAGCTAACTCAAGCAACCGGCTTCTATCCAGCAAGCAGAGGCTCGTTTCTATATGACATGAATTCTCGACATTCGTGGCCATGACACACACAACTCCACATTACACTGAACCTGTGCATAACTACAGCGTATTTAAATAACCCAGGAGTATAAAAGAACTTCTTAATTGTGATTTGCGTTCGGCGTGAGAGGGAAGGGTACATTATAGCGGGGGAAAAAATAAATTGACCTGAAAAATTAGAAGAGGAATCAGAAGAAGGAACAAATTAGGCCCAACATATTTGTCGGAAAATATTAACCGTAGAATAATTCGTGTATTATGTAGGATGTTATATCACTCGACTTCTGACTGACCATTTTATCAGTTGGCTAAAAACATTCTGTTCCTATTTTAAATTACATAAGCAGCATTTAACAAAATGTGTTCTTTTGTGGTGCACGGAGCTAGAAGTTGACCCAGACACCCACTGAGAGACACATTCGTGGAAATAATTTCTTCTCCACAAAGTAGTAAGACCGTACACACGAATAGCTTAGTCTGACTCGACCTGAAACTACGCAGATTTATTCAACACAGCAGACCTCAGTTTAGATCCATAGACAATTTAACCTTTACTAATTTTTCATTCATTTATGGTTTACTTCCGGCACTTTCAATGCAAAGAACAAACTCTTACTCATTTCTTGTGCGAATATCCATTTTTAAAGATGAAGCAATTTTCAGTAATAAGAAATAACAGTAAAAAGTCTTTGTTTTTATAAATCACTGATACGGCTGAAATAGTAAGGAGTTGAAAATCATGGCACAAACTCAGAAACTAAGAGTGAGAGACGTGGAACTCGAGATAAATCTCCGTGAAAGAGACAGAAAGTGAAGTCAGACGGAGAAGTACTTATATAAAGAAGGAGTAAAGAAAACAGAAGTAAAATTTAAATAATTACCATTCTGCTTTCTCTCTGTCTCCTTCCTGCCAACATTTCATCTTGTTACACGCTTTGTGCAATCCACTTTCCAAGTCAGAACCTATTTCATTTTAAAATCTAGAATAATGTAATATATTGTATTCTGTTCTGGCCGAGATGAAGATAAATTCTGGCTTATTCTGTGTCTGGTAATGTAAAGGCAAATAGTTCTTCCACGAATCAAAGTAAGTACGTCGATGATATGACACTTCGACATCGAGAAATAACACGTTTTTTATCAGCTGTTAGGGTTTTAGCGAAAAAGGTAGCAAAATTAATAAATAAAAATACAGAGACTCATTAACTGTGGACTGTAAAGGCAAATGATATCAACAATTATTGGTACAACTAAAAGCTTATCACGATCATATTACATGGCTTCATCACGGGGTTCTGGGAACAGCACGATTCTTGTAAAAACATTTTAATGTAGCACTATATATGTCAAATATATTTTCCAGACGATATATAATCAGACACAGGATCAAGGCCGGTCGCTGGTTCATACACAGATACAATGTAAAATGGCGTGAGAGCAATAACAATAATAAAAATAATTATTATTTTAATTTATTAACGAGCTTAGCAACAGATAAACAGCCAATTACAGGCACAATTAATTCAATTCAATTCATTTATTTAAGTGCATGACAACAGCCAGGTAAGGCCAATAACAGTCAAGCACTGAACAATAGTACAGGATAAAATATAATAAATAATTAAATTCATTTCAATAATAATAAAAGTAAAACATTACGAATACAAAAACAAACAAACAAATGAAACTAAATATATAAATGTACCATATTGAACAATATTTCAGAAATAAATGGGCTAAATACGATACCTAATATAATTCGATTCAGTAATTCTAAATAAAAACATTAAACAATAAGAAACAGAATAATAATAATTCAATTCACTTATTGAATAATATTTCACAAGTAAATGGGCTAAATACGATACCTAAGTAATATAATTCAATTTAGTAATTCTAAATAAAAACATTAAACAATAAGAAACAGAATAATAATAATAATTCAATTCACTTATTGAATAATATTTCACAAGTAAATGGGCTAAATACGATACCTAAGCAATAATAATAATAATATCCACCGGTTATGTCGTTTCTATGGACACGGTACCAACACTGAGTTTGAATAATAGGATACGTATATAAGACAGGCTTAAAAATAACAGCTAACTAAATGATGTTGAGGCTAGAATGAGCAGCTGAAAGCTACTTACGGCCAAGGAATACTCAGATTCTGCGGTACCTGAATGTTCATCACGAAAGCCCTGCCATACAATTCACCCGACCCTCCAAAGAGGATTTTGAGACCGGCAACGGGGATAATTTGAGAAAAGTGAAAGGGTGTATATTCAGTTGTGATGTATGGTAAGACCCCAGCAGTTTCTAAATGTTTATGCTGCAATACAATAAACAGTGACTTTCGTTATTCCAAAAACTCATCATTTTATTATAACTTTCAAACTTAATATTTTGTTTATGCACAAAAATCCTTTGGAATTTTCTATTAGACCCTTAATTATGACTGTGATAAGACAAGTGTGATTACTTACTGAATTTAATGATGTGGTTTAAGGAAACGAATTAAGTAATTGATACCAGTAGAACGAACAGAATATCTTAAAGATAAAGTCTTGAAAATCTGATTGTGTATTATGAAGTCTCAAGGTTGTAGAAGCGCCGTGACCTGTCTAAGGTACTGAGGAAAACGACTTAATTGACACTCAAGATAATTTTTTACAGAACCAAATCGCAGACCTCTCGAATTCGAACTCGGAGTAATGATCACGTAACAGTGATGTTTTGTGAGACTGGTTCTTGGATTATTTTATTTGGATATTTCAACTTCAGAGAATACTTTTGATACATTTGGCAAGTATCACATGAAAATTCTGCTAGGAGATTTCAATGCAAAAATTGGGAGGGAGGATGTCTTCAAACCCACAATAGGCAGCGAGAGTCTCCATGCACTTAGTAATGATAATGGCGTCAGAGCAGTGACCTTCGCTACGTCAAAAGATTTAATTGTAAAAAGTACAAAATTTCCACACCGTGATGTTCATAAATACACTTGGACTTCCCCAGATGGCAGAACACACAATCAAATAGATCATGTTTTAGTAGATAAGAGAAGGCAGACAAATGTAATTGATGTGAGATCATTCAGAGGAGCAGATTGCGACACTGATCATTATCTGGTGGTAGCAAAAGTGAGGGAGCGGCTTTCAGTAAGTAGACGAACTAAACAAAATTTTGACACAGAAAGATTTGATTTGAAAAAATTAAGTGAGGGAGAGGCAAAGGAACAATATCAAGTTGAAATTTCGAATAGGTTTCAAATTTTAGAGACAAATGAGGATAAGGAAAGTGTGGACATCAACAGGGAGTGGGAAAATGTCAGAAACTGCATCAAAATTTCAGCAAAAGAGAAACTAGGATACTACAGGAGAAAGCAAAATAAACCGTGGTTTGATGAAGAATGTTCAAAATTAATAGATCGAAGGAAGCAAACAAAATTTCAATGGTTGCAGAACCCAAACAAAACAAATGCGGATAATCTATGTAACGTGAGACGTGAGGCTAGTAGAACCTTTAGGACTAAGAAAAGGGAATACCTGAAGGGCAAAATTGCTGAACTTGAGACAAATAATAAGGAAAAAAACATCAGAGACCTGTACAGAGGCATTAATAACTTTAAGAAAGGATATCAACCCCAGACTAATTTGGTAAAGGATGATAGTGGCAATTTGCTTGCAGATCCAATAAAAATTGTGAATAGGTGGAAAAATTTCTTTAGCGAGCTCTTAAATGTTCATAATACTGGTGATATTAGACAGATTAAAATGCATACAGCTGAACTGTTGGTGCCAGAACCTAGCTTAGATGAAGTGGAACTAGCCATTGGGAAGTTGAAAAGTTATAAATCTCCAGGAATTGATCAGATTCCGGCCGAATTAATTAAAGCAGGTGGCAAAGGGTTGCATATGAGGATCCATAAGCTTATTCAGTTAATTTGGGATAAGGAAGAGATGCCACATCAATGGAAGGAATCCATAATTATTCCTATTTATAAGAAGGGGGACAAGACTGAGTGTGGTAATTACCGAGGAATATCGCTGCTATCAACCTCATACAAAATTCTATCCAACATTCTTTTGGCAAGATTAACCCCATATGCGAATGAAACTATTGGGGATCATCAGTGTGGGTTCAGACGAAACAGATCAACGATTGATCAGATCTTTTGCATTCGTCAGATACTAGAGAAAAAATGGGAGTTCGGTGGGACTGTACATCAGTTATTTATAGATTTCAAAAAAGCCTATGACTCTGTGAAGAGAGAAGTGCTATATAATATTCTTATTGAATTTGGTATACCAAAGAAGCTAGTGGGTCTAATAAAAATGTGCTTAAATGAAACCTGCAGCAAAATTCGAGTAGGTAAATATGTATCTGAGACATTCCTCATCAAGAACGGTCTAAAACAAGGAGATGCTTTGTCTCCCTTGCTCTTTAACTTTGCGCTAGAATACGCCATCAGGAAGGTCCAAGGTAGGCAGGAGGGTTTGCAATTGAACGGGACACATCAGCTATTGGCATATGCTGATGATGTTAATTTATTGGGGGACGATATAAATACAATAAAGAGGAACGCAGAAGTTTTACTAGAGGCTGGTAGACAAGTGGGGCTGGAAGTAAATTCAGAAAAAACTAAGTACATGTTAGTATCTCGTCATCAGAAGACAGGCGGGCAAAATTATCTTAGGGTAGCTAATAAATCCTTTGAAAGGGTTACAAAGTTCAAATATTTGGGAACAACAATAACAAATCAAAATGATACTTGTGAGGAAGTTAGGAGGAGACTAAATTCCGGAAATGCTTGCTACTTCTCAGTCCAAAATATTTTGTCTTCCCGTCTGATTTCTAAGAACCTGAAAATTAAAGTATACAAAACAATAATCTTGCCTGTTGTTTTGTATGGGTGCGAAACATGGTCTCTCACTCAGAGGGAGGAACACAGATTGCAGGTGTTTGAGAATCGGGTGTTGAGGAGGATATTTGGGCCTAAGAGGGAAGACGATGGGGCGTGGAGAAAACTGCACAATGACGAGCTTAAAAATCTGTACTGCTCCCCCAGTATTGTGAGGGTGATTAAGTCGAGAAGAGTGAGATGGGCGGGACATGTAGCGCGCATGGATGGGACAAGAGGTGTGCACCGGGTACTGGTTGGGAAACCTGAAGGGAAGAGACCGCTGGGGAGACCTAGACGTAGATGGGAGGATAATCTCAGGCGGGATCTATCCGAGATAGGAGTTGAAGGAAACTGGATTTTGTTGGCCCAGGACAGGGTCCGGTGGAGGGCTTTGGTTAATTCGGTGATGAACCTTCGGGTTCGGTAAGCCATCTAGTTAGTTAGTTAGTTAGAGAATACTTTGTTGGTGTTTGACAAAGCGAACTTACATAAAAAGTAAATCCTAACGACAAGCCATTATTAGCGATCACCGAAGACTGACGAGGGAACAGGCACACGTACGAATTGGGACCAAAGACATAGTTGTTAATGTCAAGGTATGCTGAAAATCATAAAAAAAGCAAGTCACGACAGATAAAAGATTTAAAATATGCTGTCTCCCGAATGCATCCTAATCTACAGGAAAATATTAAAATGTACTTTTGAGAAATAGCTTCTGAGGTTATGTATTAACTGAGCTGAGCTGGTTATGACTACAATCCTGTGGTGAATTCTTTTTAGCATTACAGTGAAAGCATTCGGGCTTCACGACAGGAAATAACAACATAGTATTCAACGAAGTTCCTGCAGGTTTACAACAGTTAATAACAATATACGGTTCAGTGAAGACTGTACGGGTCCACAACAACGGGGAATAATACACGTTTTAATTAACCTACAAGTTTAATACTAAATCAAGAAAGAAGTGAGCTGTATTTGACAACATGCATCACTTACGAGGTGCGATCGGAAAGTTTCAAGACTGTGTCAATAGAGGGCGAACCGGATGTAGTACGAGCTTCTGCCGCTAGGGGGTGCGGCCTACATTCATAGTGAATCAGTGTGCCAGCCGGCACGATAGAAGAGATCCAGGCAGAATCGCAGATGGTGCTTGACAGGCTGACAAAGAAAGATTTCCAGGGATGCTTCCAGGCTTGGCAGCGGCGCTGGGATCGTTGTGTTCACTCCCAGGGGAACTACTTCGAGGGTGATGGATGAATTTAATACCTGAGATAAGTGTACGGGTTTTTATAGGCGCAGTCTGGAAACCTTTCGATCGCACCTCGTATACCTAAGAATGTCATGTGTGTATCTTAAATAACCAGAAAAATCGGGAACAACTTTATAATAGACTCCCTAATCAAGTTCTATCTGACAACAGATTTAGTGAGACAGTACTGTGCTAGAAGAAGCTAAATACAGCTAAACCTCTTTACTGTCTTCACTGATTCCTTCCTCAAACTGAACTACGTTCAGCACGAAGTTAGTTAAGCGATTATCCTTTTACAGAAACTCTCAACTTTATGCGGTGTAGTCAGTTCTGTCGCATATAGAGCACGAATGTGCTTCATCCTGTCGCGGTTACCTCTTTGAAGATTTATACATATTCTTAGTCATTTATGTCGTGCAATTTAGGTTTCCAAAGCAGAGGTATTTTATATCAAATCTAAAACTTCGTGATGACGGTGAGTTATTTAAATAAAAAGTTCTTTGGATATTATCCATCGTCTAGTAAAAAAATTAAATATAACGACGTTTCGGAGATGGGGCTGTACCTCCGTCCTCAGGTACCTACTTTGTTGGGCCCAACAGATAGGGATTAGCTCTACCTATTGGGCCCAACAGAGTAGGTAGCTGAGGACGGAGGTACAGCTCCATCTCCGAAACGTCGTTCTATTTTATTATTTGACTAGACGATGGATAATATCCAAAGAACTTTTTATCAGAGGTATTTTAGCTCAAATCGTTTATTAGTCCTTAGGTTATTCACGACAGTTGTTCAACTGCATAGCCAGAAAACGTCGAATGAGACTGATAGGCAGTAGTAGGCGTTAGACAAGGAAGGAATTGACAGGTCCTGGTGAAAATAGCATCTACTCAGACAGAATTTTGAAGCATTGCAGCTAACCAAAACTGTGACATGTTCCTGCTTTTTCTGTTGTTCATATTTGTTGACATTTTTGCAATAAATTCAGATGCTTTTCGAGAGCACTTGGCTCTTGCTACCATGGAGATTCTTTGAGATAGTCTAGTGTGAGATACGAGGATTATGTAAACTGTATATCTAATTATTACTATTATTATATAAACTGTAAAGTTAGGCTTCCCATGCAGAACAAATTATACCTTTTCATTGCGCCACAGATGATGGATTAACATCGCAGAATTAGACTCAATAACCATATGTAACTGCACAAACACTCTAACTGTGTTATGTAGCATAATAAGAGCCCACGCAGAATGTATTTTTTGTGTATAGACCTATCAATGCCATGTACGAGCTTTTTGTTAGATACAAAGCAAATACAAAAAAAAACTACATTATGTATTCCTCTTCTATAAACAGGCGTGTACCGGAAGTTGGACGTTGTTACTATCACCATGTTCAAAAGAAATCCAGATATAACACAACTCAATATCAAGGATAAACAAACGGAAGTTACGTAGATGAATCCAATATAAATAATGAAAAAAATGAAATAAAAAGAATATTTGTTGGGAATACACGAGGGACCACTTCAATAAACTAGTAGTGTGAGTGAGAACAATTACACAGGGTGATTCAAAAGGTTAGGGCCAAACTGAAGGAGACTCAGAGAGAACAACTTTCGAATAGGAATCTATGTCCTCCGAAGTTATCCTCAGTCAGTCGAGGTCGTTAAAGGTAGGGAAGTCTGATAACTTACAGCTGAAATAATCGTACTTTACTATTCTCCTACTAGCTTAATTTTGTTTTTTTTAATGTACAAGGAATACATTAGTAATCTTACAAAACAAATTATTTAAGCTGTATGTTATCAGACTTCCCTACCTTCAATGGCCTCGACTTACTCAGGATAACTTCGGAGGACATGGATTCCTTTTCGAAAGTTGTTCTCTCTGAGTCCCTCTATACGCTCCTTCAGTCTGGCCCTAACCTTTTGAATCACCATGTATACTAATGCAATCACGTGTGTGTGTGTGTTGTAAACCGCCTCGTACTATCCGGACAGTACAGTTTACATGTAACATCGCATTTAACTCTGATGAGCTTGGGCTAAACATTGGGAAAACAATTCATTCATTGCGCATTCAAGATTAAAGCCTCGCACAGTCTCATTACTGTTATTTCCTCATTTATCTTTCTCTATCTCTCTCTCAAATACACAGTCTTTCCATTAAAACTCTTTGTCTCAAATATTTTTGTTTCTTTCTTACTTACTTACTTACTCCCCTGTTTCTATTAAGTTCTTGACAGCGTGAAAAAAAATTCTTCTTACGATCTTTGAAACTCTAATATATATTAAGGTAAAGTCATTCCGTGGCACTTGGGGGGAGAGGCGGTGTAGCTCCTGCTCATTCTCGAACTCTGCACTAGATGGGGTGAGTGGTTAGTGTCACGCCCCACTGGACAGAAAACTGGGTGGGCCCCAGAGCCGGTATAGAACCAGAAAAATGTATATGAAACCTCCTAAAAATAATTCAAGGCGACAGACCTACCAGGAGGTGAGGAACAACACAAAGCTTAATTGACATGTCTAAATGAATATCACGCATATTATTTCCAAACGAAAATGTACGTATATTAAAATAAATGTTATTTTCTAAAAAAGGTCATAATGTGAGAGTTTTCACACAGATGATAGTAGCACGTTGCTCACAAATGCTATTAAAACACGATGTTACAACTCGGAAGACAGCTTTTATACAGATCGCTTTAAAAGCAAAAAATCTCACAGTCAACTTCTTTACAACCTGAGTATTTCATTGTAGTCGGATTTCGTGTCATTTAATGACATTATATCAACTGAACAGCTTAGGCGCGTAATGCCTCGAATGTGATGAGAGGATTAACAGGGAGATCGAGTAGGCGTGGAGTTGAAT
Organism: Zootermopsis nevadensis; assembly: GCF_977971745.1. Taxonomy (NCBI): domain Eukaryota; kingdom Metazoa; phylum Arthropoda; class Insecta; order Blattodea; family Termopsidae; genus Zootermopsis; species Zootermopsis nevadensis. The sequence continues at coordinate 1,317,954 of NW_028259177.1, forward strand.
AGAAGCGTCGAGAAGCTGAGATAACAACGAACAACGTAAAGTATAACTCGTTTTCCGGCTTATATTTGAATTGGATAACGTCTAAGGCGTTAACAGTACTCCAAAGCGCTTGTTTTGGTTGCAAAATGTTTTCCTCAAAAGATATTTTTCCATCCTATTCTCTTAGTTCAATTTCGATAAAATAAATATTTAAAAGGAAGAATGTCTTAATGGACATTTTGAATACACTTGAATTTTTGTAAATGTTTGCAGACTAAAATTAAAGTTATCCGCTGCGACATGTGGTGTACTGAGGAAAACTTCGGACATTATAAATTACCAAAAGCATAAGAATACATTCAGTTCATACTTCGATATTATTGAAACATCCATTTATTGGATAGGACGTTTCATTGTTCCCAGAGCCATCCTAGAAGTGGACTAGAAGAAACACATCTAAACACCTCTTTTGAAAATCGTAACTTGTCAGTTCTTTTGTAACTCAGTTCTCTTTTTGGGTTTCGTGGCTATATTACTAATAAAACTAAACATTTTGTAGTTGAGTATGTTATAAATGGGAAAATTAAAGTCATTTTGTTTTGCTGGGAGAGAATATTAAATACAAAAGACTGCTTTATAATGTAGTTCTATGACGAAGGACGCTTTATCAGGGCACACTTAGAATGGGTTTGTAATGCGTGAGGCTTAATACTGATAGCTTAGTGAAGGCACCGATGATAATATAGCAGAATAACTGAAGAATTTATAAAAGCAATGCCATATTTGTTACAAATTCTATGTGGTATGTGTTATAATAAAACTTGCTACATAACCGGTCAAAACAATTAAATTAATTCATTATTTAGTAGGCTAACGAAGAAAACAAATGCAAGACATAAACACTTAAAGAGGAAACAATACAGATCCTTATTCCCTTATATTATACGTATATCACAGAAATACTAGCATGAATCATTATAGTGTTGAAATATAAGTACGTATATGCATTTGAAGATGGTTTCCTTTTCTCGGATGTTGCTTTGTTTGATCTCGTGAATGTTAACTGACATTTAAAAGGAGTTACCTCTCGCCATCATCGCTCTGAAACGTTGGTTAATATCTACAAAACTACATGACGTAACAACCCAGAAGACAACCTTTTTCATCTCGTCGCTGTGAGAACCTCAAATCTCGCCTATACGCAATTGAACTCCAGCTTGACAGCTTTGAGCCAAAAGTATGGTTACAAGCGGATATAATTCGATTTATGGAACAATTGTTTTGACTATCGATACGTGATCTTTCAAACGAGTTTTGTCAGCTCTGTATTCAGTACTCAATACCTCACTTGTTCTGGGAGAGGATTAGAAAGAAATCAAAAACATAAGCTAAGAATTTTTATCAATATTCGTTCATTTAATGTGCATAAGGAAATTTTAGGGATGCAAAATAGTCAAAGCATATATATATATATATATATATATATATATATATATATATACACTTGCATGAATACATGCATGTATTATATTTATACTTGCGTAAACATTCTTATGGATATATACTATAAAAAGTAATTATGTATAGGAGTGGATTTCTATAAGAATATACCAAAGGATTTATTTTGTTTGCAAAACTCCTTTTCTTAAAAAATTCAAGAATAGTTTTTCTTCTTGGCACCGGGAGTTAAAATGAATTTCCGTTGTAATAGAATATCAGAAAATAAAAATAATGCTATGAATATTTATAAGAAACCCATCTCATATCATGTCTTGAATCGAACTCTTTATAATCCTGTATTCTTCATTAATGTTGTTATACGAGTGTATACATTTCAGATTAAAAGTCCGATAACTTTAAATTCTATCTAGGTTACAGGACTACTGTAGAATAAAGAATCACGCACAGAATCCGTTTACCATACGAAAAATTCTCGTACCGGTACCTGTCTAGAGGGAGAAGGAGCGAGTAAGTCACAAAGACAAAGAGAAATTAATTAACCTAACCAGACACACAAAGAATCTGAAAAGAAGTCCTGTTTAAACAAACATGAGAACCAGTGAACGAGATCAAAATGAAAGGTGGAGAACAGGTTAGGTATTAAACAAAACGAGGGTAAAATAAAGTCTCCTGCCAAGTGAGTGAGAACAGGAAAAAGCACTGTTCTTTCATTCATAGAACCATTCGTTCGTCATCCGGGAGTATTTCCCGATCGTCTATTTTCCCTGCTGTTCATCCTTTGCATTTTCATTTTGTATTCTTTCAGTTTTCATTCTTTACCTTCGTCTCCTTTCATTGTATTTCATTTTATTGTTTTTCATCTCTCCTTTCCCGTTCTTGATCATCTCTCACCTTTGTTTATTCCTACAGTTTTCATTCACTAAAGATACTTTCCTTGATCAGTCCTATCAGATAAGCGTTTAGACCTCGTTAGTGAAATTGCTTGAAACAAGTAATTAAAATTATTTGGATTTGAGTTTTCTCACGGCAGTGATGCCTGTAATCTGATCTGTAGCGTCGTGTACTCTGATGAAAGATTACCCATTCAATCACTCATCGCCCTTACGATGAAGGCAGCAAGGACCTCTTAAACAACGACCATCATTCACCATATTACACGGCCATATTTTACATCAAACTAAAGGTTTCGTAGAACGAATAAAACTTTTTGGTTTAGTATTTTATAAAAATGAATTGTAAATATTAAAATATCAGAATACGCTCATAATTGGAATTGTTGATTAGTTACTCAGGCTGAGAACTACGGAAATGTAATTCTCGTTTCTGCGTTTGCACAAAGCATACATGTGGTGTACTAGGAGCTTCGTGGCTGCAGGGTGTGGTAGGGAAAACGTTGCTGAGAATCAGCAGCTGTGTATCTTGAGATGCATCAGCCGTCGACTTGGAAATTCTGTTAAAAACTAACCTCGAGGGTTATTTTGATTTTAGTTAACGGCTGCTCGCATTTTGTTTCTTCCCGTCGCTTGTAACGGTGGAGAAATAACGTTCAATTTGGTAAGCATTCGCAAGGCTGGTCGATAAATTATCCACACTTACGGAAGCCGGAAATTAGATCTTGTCATTAAATAACTACTATCACCAGTCTCAGGTTAGAACCTCACACGGTATGTAAGATCCTTCATAACAGTATTCTCCCACCCAAGCTTACAAGAGGAGGATTTGGGTTCTTACAGAAAGAGGAGCTTTTTTATAATTTGGATCACAAGAATTTGCATCAAAGAACATGGCGTATTAAGCCTGTGTCAAGTTTTATCCTAATCTATTCAGTGTCTTTGATATTGAAGACGGACGGACGGACGGAGAGAAACAATATGCCGTTTATCTGTTAATTTATGAACTTGTAAACAATACACATGATTTGCCACAAAGAAAAAGTAGCGTTATCAATCACTTTGGAGCAGGGTTAACGGAGCGTTAAGAAATTAGTTGCTAGTAAAATTACGAGCAAATTTCTCTCTGTTACAGGATATTTAATATACAAAAATTCTTGTAACCTGGTCATGAATATAACGCAGCGTAATAAGAATGAGCATTATGAAGATAAGATTTAATTGAAACGCCTTGTCTCATAAGCTGTCTTCTCGCTTGGGTTACGTAAAGCTTTACAAATTTTACGCAACTCACTTGCAAACCTCCCAGTATTGTTTCTTTGAAAGGAAATATATCAGTCGCAGATTTGTACAATTTTCGTCCTAACCTCGCCTTTGGGAGGGAAAATCTTAAGGGATGGACTGTTTTCAGAGAATACAGGTAACTGAAAAGATAATAAGCCTGGAAGAGTCCACGCAGATGTATCCATATTGCCACAGCAGGGCTACAAGGCTCCATGTTGTAACCGGATTCAAGACAAGCCGATGTGATTTTGTATAAAATTATTACGCAGTTATATTCTCTCGTTCTCCACGTCTTGTATAATTTCTACTGAGCACTGTTTATAATAATCTTCCCACTGAAGCATCTCTAATGGAATTGGTTTTGTTATGTTCCCAATAATCGATCATCACCATGAAATGCTAAGGAATTGTAATATTATTTTTGTGTTCTGCTATACACCGCAGATTTCAATAATTTAATTTATTAATTTGCGGTGGTATTATTGATTGCAGGATATTACAAATTACGAATCTGAGCGGCCTCCAATGGCACAACATTAATATCATATTGTATGAAAATCAGTCAACCCATCCTCGAATTGTTAAATGCTTGCGAATTTCACATCTTTATTATCGCGGTAAGATCCATGTGACCACCACAGTGAAGCAGTTGCTACAGATGTGGTTAAGGATATGTGAGATTCGCGTAGGGTCATGTTGATATTGTGATCGATGACGTCATCAGTTCAAGCATAGAGTTCTGTGTAAAATCGGAGGATTAAAATTGAAACAAATTTTAGAATCCGTTACGTTCCTACTTCAGACAACAGGAAATTACGAAGCACGAATTCAAACAAACGCAGCCGAAATTTCTAATGAAGAACAGCGAACTGACAATTGGTCAGACTATGTAATAGAAGATGCAGAAGGAGACAATGAAGAAATTGACTACGGCACTGTAACCGATGGCACTGGAGATTTCGAGCCTACGTCAGAGATGAAACGAATCATGAACTGGTTCCCCAGATCAAAATTCCTGACCACGAAGAACAACGGATACAAGTTATTTCAAGGGGTAAGTAAGTAGTACTTAGGCAATTTGGCTCACAAGAATCGACTTATAAATATTTGTTGCATTTGGATAATTCACTGCAAGGTAAACGAAGAAGTGGATAGTTTCAACTGAGTGTTGTGGGATACCATTTTTACTGATATCCACGTCTGAAATTAAGATTACGTCTAAATATCTAAAGAAACATCCGCACAACAAACAGCCTATCGCACGAATTTGGAAGTATTGAAAGGAAAATGGGTGTTGTTCATGAAATTGAATTATCAGCGGCGGGATCTTTATAACATTGCACGTGATATCTCTTTACTCCATGATACAATATGTCGGATCTTCAATGTGTTCCCACGGATATGTTTAACCCCCTATGAGGCAGGTGTGAAGGCCATTAATCAGTCGAAAAGAAGTTTTTATTATCCACGTCTAGATATCTGACGTAGGACACAAAAAAAGGAACAAATATGCGAACAAAATTGTTTCCCAGTTCTGCAATAAATCACTGAAAAACAAATGTATTTTTCCATCCTCGGTACAATTTTTTTTAGGTGTATGAGGCCAACAGTAACAAAAGTAACTGGCTCTTGTTCAAAACAGAAGAACAGAGACTATAAGCGATTGTTAATATCCAGTTCGACATTGATACCATCCACCAAATAAACGCGCATGGAGCAGAGTTTTCAGCAAGACAGAAACAGTGTCTCAGGTAATCACGAATTTCAACGCGTGGACAGAAACAGACGTCATTGCAAGTCTAATAAATGTTTCTCTCATAGGATAACATTCAAGATGTGGTCCTGTTCCCACTTATATAATCATAAAATGAAGACAAAATATTTATTTTTTTAAACTGTCCTAATCTAAAAAGCCCCCTCCTCTATTTTCAGCATCAGTAGGAGATAATCAGAGGTCATTTATTAAATTTAAGTTGTTACACAGTGATGGGACAAGAGGTGTGCACCGGGTATTGGTTGGGAAACCTGAAGGGAAGAGACCGCTGGGAGACCTAGACGTAGATGGGAGGATAATCTCATGCGGGATCTATGGGAGATAGGAGTTGAAGGAGACTGGATTTTGTTGGCCCAGGACAGGGTCCGGTGGAGGGCTTTGGTTAATTCGGTGATGAACCTTCGGGTTCCGTAAAGCCATCTAGTTAGCTAATTACACAGTGAAAAAACACTGAAAGAACGTCTCTTTATCTGGGACTGTGCGTTATGCGGCCCACAATGTGTCGAATTGTGCGGTGTTCAAAATATCTTCGCCTCTCGCTCAAAATATTTATGAGTGTTTTCGGGTATGTTGGGTGACGTAACTAACTCTGCGACTACTCATATCGAAGTTATAACCGGCAGCTAAGTAACTGACTGACTCGATACAGGGTATTCGTTATTGAGAACCACCACCACTTACAATATTAGGAATCCGTAAGAATAAAAAAGGCTGGTTCCGGAAACGCTCTTGAATCTGGGCACCATCGACTAATGGAAATTCGCTGTAATATTCTGACTGCTATGTTATAAATTTCTAGTCACATGCTTTTAAGTATTTTACATGTTTTTTCACTGGTGAAAACACAAATACCCCACAGCATCACGAAGATGAACAGAGAGACTCTGTTGTAAGGAAGCAGCTCTAGACGTGAAGGCAGAGAGATCTAGGGACACGTCAATGTCTCGCCAACAGACTCTAGGACAAAATTACTACACAAGATGCATATTTCCCCAAATATTATTTCAAAAGATCAAAGTCACATTTACGAAGACATTAAGAGACGTGTTAAATTCGGGGAAAGATTGCGTCCATCACTTCTTAAAAAGCTGGCAGTCGCTCAGCCGGTAAACAGGTCTGGTCTGTGGTATGGCGAATGACCACTTCAAAGGACAAATGTTCGATGTGTGACGAAATTCGAAGAGATATTGCCCTTCATGAAAGAACAGCGAGACAGCGAGTCTTTGACTCTATCTTACAAAGACCTGTTCTGCAGAGGCGAAAGGAAAAAAAACTATATAAAAGGTCAGGAAGAATAAACAAAGCCATCGGCGGAGTTTCGAGAGCAAGCCACAGCCCATACTCACATTCTCTCAAACGGCTTGCGATGAAGTTTAAGACATTCTGGAATGGCCGGATTTTCACATCGGTTTTTGCAACAAAATTATTAAAATATTAAGTATTTTCATTCGAATATCAACCCACTGTAACTAGTTTCAATTAAAATCTCTTCATGATGACCCACAGAGTTGGTAAACGTTGTTACACAACATTTCCCTTTTCAGAATCACCCATTTTCTCGACTTATTCCGCATTCGTTCGTCATAGAACACAGCCCCACAACAGAAAGTTTCGTCTACAAATAATTCATCTGGTAAAATCATAGTAAGATTTGGTACGTGACTGTTTTCTGATCTGCCGAATCTTGGCTCTTAGTTTATTTAAGAACACATCGTCTAATTAACTACTTACTTGCGGCAAACAGTAAGATGCTATCTGTGAACGATTATTTTGGAAAATATTTAAATAATCGCTCGTGGCCTACTTTAAAACACACTACCAGCATTCGCCTTGATGTACTGTGGAACATTACGAAGATCCTCGGTCACGATAGACGGTCATTGTGCCGAGATTCGAATCTGCAACTCCTTGAACACGAAGCAGGTTTCGACATTCCGTGAGACGCGGTTATCCGCAAATCGTTCAGCGCTGACAAACATTTCCTTTAAATATTCATACAGGCATTCGTTTCCAAACAGTGTTGACCTAACAATTTCAGGCACGTTTAATAAAACACGATCATGTGCTGTGTTATACGCGGACATCCAAAATGTTTTAAATCTTTCTAGATGGAATCGCTTACTCGTAACAGAAAATTTCAATAATTATTCTGTACAAAAAAAAGGTTCATTTTTGCCAAATGCAGATGTTCACGACTCTGAATGTTTCAAGTTGAGAGAAAAGAAATATTTAGTTCAGCACAAAATTCCACTATCAATAAAATTCCTGATAGCTGGGTAAATTTAGTACTCCGTTCTGACAAAACATATTATTGGAATACCGCGTTACTTCCTTCGTACCTAAAACATGATTAGAAAAAAAAAACATTAATTTTTTTTTTCGAATGTAACTGACAAACAATACAGGAAACGTTTTCTGTCCGCCTAGAAGAATTTCGTCGTCACTTTTGAAACTACTACGATTAATCTAATTTAAGTATTTTTTAATATATCTGCAAAGATTTTTCTCGGATCTGGCCCCAAAAATGCAATTCCTGTAAAAACAACGGAATTCTTTTAAAAAAATTGGAAATTTTCTATATGGCAAATGCCATTCTGATGGAAAAGTATAATTTTACGTTTTCCCTCGAATCCATTTACGAAGTAATATAATACAATTAAAGCTTTCAATGTCAAAATTCTCTTTCTAGCGAGGCCATTTTATTTTTTCAACATCAATACAATTACATTCAAAATTACCACAAGAGAACGTAACACTGCTACAAAACATTCTTAGCCTGGCACTTGAAACTTTGCCAACCACACTGTAAAGTGGCCACGTGCCAACGAAACAATGAATTTAACGTCTACGATTGAAAACGTGCACCACTGAAGGTTTTCAAGGAATCTATAAGCTTAGCAGGTGACTATCACATCATAAATCTGCAAACATAAATTGCATTCATCTCCTTCGGGATTAAAACATGTCTCAAGGACCAAGACAGACATACGCTCTAATACGACATTTATTTTAGAACAAAACACGCTTACCTGGTAACACAAACCATGAATTACTAAAGTGAAGTAATTTTGCTTATTAGCCTGGTTCACGTAAACACGTTTTGTAGGGAAAACGCTTTTCAGGCAAGAGAAGACGTTTATACATATTTTATGAAATGTGTTTACACGGAATGTGAATAAACACTATCTGTATATATGTTAGAATAAACAATTTTATAAATGCCTATGTGCTTTACGAGTCAGAAGTTACACGAATAATACGTGAGGAGACATTCTACGTTCCTGCAAAACTGAAGACTGGACATAATGACACATTCCGCTTTAAATTAATTAAACAGAACCAATATATAAGCGGATGAATCACAGTTTTGTACGGCTACTCAAAGCACCATCTTATCATCGAGATTACAGAGTGTCAAACGAATTCTAAGTGTGGGAATAAAAAAAATTGTACTCGCAAATCGTAATTCGTTCTGGAGCCCACAAATCTCTTTGGCTAGGAAGCCGAGAGCCCCCCCCTCCCGGGGTTACAGTAGATTTAACAATGGCGGCTTTTATAAACATGACAAATCTGGAATTTCTTCAGGAGATTAGTAAGATTAATCAAATCACGAACAGCTGTTGCCCAAGAACGCGACTTAATGAACCTGATCTCTTGAATGCTGAATTCATCTGACGGAAAGATTTGTGCTTTTTTTTATTACAACTAATCCACAGCCTCCGAAGTTTGGAGAATTATATTTAAAACCGCCTGTCCTAATACACGCGGCAGCGCATCTCGCTTTGAATAACGCTGACTGAATCTCTGGAACAAAAAGAGAAACAGCTGATTTGAAGCGAGCGTTACACACAGCGGGTAGGTTTTTCAGCGGCACGCAACTTAATGGGCGGAATATAAACAAATGGCTTCCCTACAATCCGCTTCCAACGTCGTACTCATAAAACCGCAAATCAGAAAATATGCCACGAAATCAAAGCTAGCCTAACAGCAAAGGACTTCATCGTGGGCGGACTTTCACAGGTTCGACTATAACCAACATTCCTGGTCCTTTTACTTAACTACAATCTCACACTCCTGCTATGTATTCGAGAAGTCCCGGGTTCAAATCTCTGCCCGGACACAGGCTGTGATTTTTCCTGGTATTTCACAGTCCCTCCAGCCAACTGCCCGGATAGTACCTTAAAATAGGCCACGACTGCTTACTTCGACATCTTTTCCAGTTCATTATTCACTATCATCCTCCCATACAACGTTGTAACATCTGAGCTACTTAAAATCGTGTCGGTATATATAATATAAATACGTATTAACTTAAAATGCCTGTTATTGAACAAGAGAATGTGTTCAGTCACGGTTTTTCCTGTGCACCACTTTTCGCACAGTGTGTTACATGTAACTTACAGTGGATTTTCCAAATATATTCCTTCGAAGTTTTCATTTTTTATAGGTTTGAATACTGATTACTTGCACAAAACTATTATCTGGTCGAAGTTATTTTGTCACATAGCAGGCATGTGCGTCATATTAACTGCGTTATCTATGAAATAGTACACATTACACATTACTGACAAGATAAACCATAAAAAGGAACTAGCCAGTCCTTGAACATTCTGCCACGTGAATAAATCCCAGTCTTAGTGTTACTTGTTTATATATTACCTCCATCCAGGGCGGTGGAAATGCGACCTTAAACACAACCGAGACACGAACTGTCCGGAAGTTATCCGATACGTAATTAATCTGCATATTTTTATTTATCTTAATACAGTAAATATACATTATTTAAATCTTGTCCGTCTAATCACAATAAATTCTTATTAAATATTAAAATATTCCAATAATTAACATTTAAAATATTTAAAATATTAAATGATGTGCTTTATCGAAATATTAGATTTACATTAGACCATCGAATATTTCGATAAAGAACATCATTTAATATTTTAAATATTTTAAATATTAATTATTGTAATATTTTAATATTTAATAAGAATTTATTGTGATTAGACGGACAAGATTTAAATAATATATATTTATTATATCACAATATGACGCAACTTTACCATCTCATTAATACAGTAACTTAATACTCTCGCCTGTCGTAAGTAAACATCACGGACACAAATAAAGCAATGAATTAACTGTGAAGGTAGCAACATAGTTGCATTGTAGTCCACCAGACTGCGTCTTTCGTAGATGCACATGGACCACACCCCGGCATATTAATATCATTCAGTAGGAGCTTTAAGGAATGTCAGCTGCCAACCTAACGATCATACAGTGCCCTACAACGCTTGCGTGGGGATGAAATTCCCTTTTCTTCACACTCTCACGTGCCCTGCATATATGTATATATATTCACAATAAAATCTCGCAAAAGAGCAAAATCTTTATCCTGACATAAATAAACTCAACATAAAATACGACTTAATATTTATTCCTTGTAGTGTAAATCAATATGAATGAGACCCAGGTTTATCTCCACACTTCTTTTAATTAATCCAAGACTTTTACGATTAGGTTTTGTGTATAAAACTGAATTTATTATAAGCTCTTCAAGACGACACATTCAAATTATATAAAAATCAGTGGTATGTATGAAAATGTCTGTCTCTTGGATTATTGCGTCGTGTAGTCTGGTAGAATGCTACCGACGTTTCGGAGGTACATCCTTCATTTTACAATAAAAAATGTCGACCTAAATAGAAGGGAAAAAAGCAGGAGGCCAGAGGAAATTATAATTTGTATTCTTCATCTAATAAATCAAAGAAGACGGGGACGGGGCATGAAAAGGGCATTGGAATGAGAAGTCAAAAGAATAATTTTACATAATAAGAAAAATTTGGGTCAGCAATAATTATAAGACTGCTCTGAATAAAAGGTCGGTTGTCTAAGTTCGGTTGGTCTTTTATTTTCTTTAAATAATCCAAACTGTATAACAACTTTCAAAGTACTGCGATTTTTAAAATGTACTCTGTATGTAAATTCAGAAGTCGGTCTTCAGTCTAAAATTCATTTATAATTCCTGAGTGACCGATAATGTCTATGTTAAGATCATTCATCATTAGTGACTTGTACCTTTAAAGCAACTTAACATTAAGGGAATTTCTAGGAATAAAATTTGCACAGTCCCAAGCAACGGACAAAACTTTCTCAGTAATCAGAGCTTGTTCAAAGCGACGTACATTAATTAAGTCGCATTTATTTGCTGGTTTGAATTTAAATGCGAATTAACAATCTACATTAAGCTTAAAATCTCCCTGATGATGACAGCTGGAAACACCTCTGAAACGTCTGTAAACTCTTACAAGACAGCCGTCTTTGTAATCGCCTCAGTTAAGCACCTCAAAAACCTCACTCATTGAAGCAGAGTCCTTAAATAAGTTTCTTTCCAGATATTAATTACAGTTTCCACAATAGCCCACAACTGATACATATCCTAACCCCGTTAAATGCGGTCCACAATTTCAGACCCTCCTCTTAAAGATCAATTTTAATATTATCCCACCAAATACATTTGTGTCTCAAGCCCTCTAAAATCGTGCTTGTATTTCTGACATCTCATTCTGGTTTTTGATCACCCTATTAAAATGGGGCGACGACCTCAAAATATAAAATTATTCGTATAAACGTGAAAAGCTTTTTAACGTTTCCTATCATGCTAGTTTTTATTCATCTACCTAGTCCCAAGCTTGGTACCATTCCTTGTCGGCTGTCCGCTATAGTCTATTTAGTACATTCGGAAATGCCGTTCCGAAAGTCACCTTCCCCATTGAAAACTCAACGATGTACCACGCGTTAGTAACAAAGGACCCACTTACCACGTAAATGACAATGTTTCCAACAAAAAAGGACACGCAGGACCTCCACATGAAAACAAAATGCCATGAACTGCTCTTACAGCTAATAGCCTTTGTTCAATAACACCAAGGACTTCAAAATGCAACCAGCAATCACCAAAAAGCATTTTTCAAGGTCACAGCATTGCAGCGCGAACAGCGGGGTTCAGATGAATTAAGACAAGTCAGAACCAGCAGCGCTGTGCTGGTGGCCTATGCGAGCGTGACGAAGGGACCGAAGTCCTCACATGGCTTTGAAGCTTCTACGTAATTTGATGACTGCTACTACAGTACGGCCTTCTTAGGTTCTAAGTTTCTGCCATATAGCCTGCACAAAGCAGTTCCAGACACGTTATATACGTCGACCATTTCCAGAAACTTTATATATTTCAGCTGGTTTCTTAGGGCCCATTTCCTTGCTACGGAACGCATTTACAGACTTTTCCTACAGCTTCCTAATAGTTTTCCCCCATTTTTGAAGCCACTCACAACACAATAGTAGTAGTATAATTCAAGTAAATACACTATGAACTCAAAGAGGTATCTTAGCCAAGGCCTGAGACTGAACTGTAAAATGTGAAATACAGCAGTACTCCGCATCTGAAGACTGTTCGAACACGACTCTCTCCTCAATCAATTACGATAAAGTTACGGTTATTTACAGACTAAAAATGGCCGACGTAAGGATGATATTAAAAACTTTGAGGATGTGAAAGCACGGGGAGACACATCTCGGTTAATACGAGACAAAAAATTCAGATTATTTTAATGATTTTTGTAAAATCATTAAAATATCAAAAATAAGTTTTTGGTGTAATAGCCACAAAGGTAATTACAATACTTTTATCTCATTAAATACTGATATAATACGCCTTAGATTATAGCAAAATGAGCAGTGATTGATGTTGTTTGGCGACAGTTTTAATTATCCAACTCGACATTTATCTCCTGTTATACACGCACGCCCAAACACACCGTATTTCACTTCTTCGATTTCAAGACGAGTTTTCTTAACATTTTGAATTTTCTGAAATCATGGTTCATGTTACATCTGATGACGTCTAAGGATCGATAAACCGTTCTATTTCCCCTTAAAATCTGATACTAAATCAAGTGCATTTCTTACAATCGACTACGTCTTAAAATCGAGGAAATGCGCTGTGCGTACGTCCTATAAATCACTAAAACCTTCTAATGCGAGAGTAATCCCATTATCCATAATTGTTCTTGTAGAATCGAACACAATTGCATACGAGGTTCAATTAATTCTGAAATTTTACAAATTAATACGGAATTTGTGATTGATTATCCTGTTCTGTGGCAAGCGCTCTGGCGTGGTATACTCCAAACTTATTACCCGAGCATGAAGATGGCAGTCTTCTGAGTTGTACTACCGCGTAGTCTATTAGAACTGTTATCATCAGTAAAATCTCATTAACCTGATTATGGAAGCAGCAAACGCCTCTGAAACGTCGGTAAACTTCTACCAGACTACACGGCGTTACAACTCAGAAGACAAACCATCTTCGGACTCGCCTCCGTGAGACCCCAAAATCCTGCTTATTATCCAAGCATCTGCATTCAACACTTAATTAAATATAAAATAGAATTATGTGGTAAATTAATCTTCTGTCAAATCATATTTCCTCACTGGTCATTCTGATTCGGTAAGTGTCTGGGTTAAAAGCACCCACAGTCGCTTAAAATGTTACCATCTAAAATATAAAGACTAAAACTTAATACTTTCGTTCTTCATCAGAGTTCTTGTGCTTTCAATACCAAAACATCCAAATCAAATCATCGCGTGTGCAGTGACATTGGATGACGTGGCTCTCTTTTGTTAGCATCTCTGTCCTGGTTTGAGACATTTATTGCCATAACAACGGGCCTGGAAACATTCCTACAACCTAATAAAATTGTCCAGGAAGAACTGAAATTCTTTCCTTGTACGAAACTTGTGGTTGTATTTCTTAACTTAAAAAAATACTCGCACAAGAGAAAGGACATTTTATTCGAGGACTGAAAAGTTATTTGAGACACGCAACGCTGTTCCATACATTTGTTTCGAAAGCCTTTCAAACATTAAGATATAACTGTCTGGCCAAAAACAGAATCCGAACAGGAGAAAACGTTACCCCCAAACATAAAATTATTCCGTAAGTCCCATTACATTTAAGGTGCATTTATGTGTTACAATTATACAATTATTACACCGACAATAAAATTATTCGTCATGTAACGGAACATTTAAAAACTATAATTAATATCACATTAATTGTTACTACAACCTGTATACATGAAGGTATATTAAAATTTTATTCCGTTTATGTCACCATGAATTAGGACTGTGTGAATTAATTATTTGTGGTTTAAATATCAATAAAAGTTTGAAGAATTTGGTGTGTTAAACCTCGACAGCAATAAATCGTGCTGATCCCTCATTTATTATGTCACAATACATAAATAACTAAATTAATTAATTAACATTACGCGTTATAGAAACTGTTAATAAATTCGAAGTACGCTATTTTCAATTTGTAGTACACAACCAAAAAATATAATAGGACTAAATGAGACGTGTCGAAACATAAGGGAATCAGTTATTTTTAACAGCAAGTTGTGGGTAAACGCATTCCTCAAATTACTCCACAAACTTGTCCTTAATACTTCAGTTCTGATATTTATTCTAAACGTCAAAGTTTGTATCGTAACATAAGCACTCTCACCCTGGTGAAGCGCGCACCAAGGAACTCTGAAACGTCGGCAAACATCAACCAGACTACACGGCGCTACGTCCCAGAAGAAACCATCTCTCGTCTTCAATTTACTGATCGCCTTCGGTGAGAAGTAAAATTCCTTTATACATACGGATGAGGGAAACAAATCAATTTGGTTAGAGTAAATCTGTACTCCTCCCCCGGTATTGTCAGGGTGATTAAGTCGAGAAGAATGAGATTGACTGGGCATGTAACGCGCATGGATGGGACAAGAGGTGTGCACCGGGTATTGGTTGGGAAGCCTGAGGGGAAGAGACCGCTGGGGAGACCTAGACGTAGATGGGAGGATAATCTCAGGCGGGATCTATGGGAGATAGGAGTTGAAGGAGACTGGATTTTGTTGGCCCAGGGCTTTGGTTAATTCGGTGATGAACCTTGGGTTCCGTAAGCCATCTGGTTGGTTGGGTCCACTATTTGGGAAGCCTGAGGGGAAGAGAGACCTAGACGTAGATGGGAGGATAATCTCAGGCGGGATCTATGGGAGATAGGAGTTGAAGGAGACTGGATTTTGTTGGCCCAGGACAGGGTCCGGTGGAGGGCTTTGGTTAATTCGGTGATGAACCTTCGGGTTCGGTAAGCCATCTAGTTAAGTTAAGTTAAATCTGTCTCAATGTTACTTTGTCCACTTAAAATCCCACTTGGACTGCCCTGGGAACGAACCCAGTAAGAATCCGAAACAGAAATAACTCACAAAAGTCAATATGACAGTTCTGCATAAAATGTATTAACGTACTGTAAGATTCAGACACAAATCGATTCTGAAGGATGAAAACAAAAAGACATCAACAAACATAAGGCAGCGAGTTATGACGAAAACACACCATAAATTTCCACTGCCCTCTTGAACCTGTAATCTTGTTATCGGCCAGAAACAAAAGCGAGAGACGGACTTCCACCTTCAAGTGTTCCCTTGAAAATACATCAGAGTGTTATGACGAGGGCGAAGTACGACGGGGAAAAAGGGACCATTTGGGAGAGCAGAGGACGACTTCGGTCTGTCTCGTTCCTCCTGTTCTCAAGAACTAAAATCTGTATTAAAAGCCCCACTGCTGGAAACAGATGACAGCCTCGCTCTATTATAAATATTATTTAACTACGCTGTCACAAACATAAAAAAATGTAGACATTTCTATAAACTCTGCAATTTATTTACGTCGCTGGCTACTGTCCTCAAACGTGAAAATCCCCTCCCACAAAAGACAATGTTCAATTTCAGACTAGATGTTGAAATACTTGCATTTTTAACCACGTGTTAACACTACAAAGCAACAGAACTTTGCGAAACATGGTCAACACGATGTCTACTCTAAACAACAACAATCTAGACTAAAAAATCACGTGACTACAGCCTCTTTGCGTTCTCAGATGCAGTCTGAGGTAAACCACGATACGACGAGCGTAAACATGTCAGATACAAGTTTTAGGTTTTAATCTGACACGAAACGCGAATGCAAATTAAATAGATCTGCAATGCAAACACTTCAGAAACAATTAAGATCTAAGTCCAGATGTAAAATATATTTTCCTTCGTGTAAACGTAGAATATTACTTAAGAAACGTAAATTAAAAAAACCTTTTCCGACCTTGAGATTTGTGACATTTCTTATAAGAATAAACTTGCTTTCTTTAGCGAAGACTAAAATAAAAGAAAATTGTACTCCTTTAAGTGACGGCTTAAACTAATAGTCCCATGCGAACGTATTACTGTCTCATGTTTGAGCATCTGGAGAGTCAAAATATGTACGTATTTTTCATTTCTCTCCGACTACGTCTATAGAAGATAAAGTTCTGCCAACATATTTTTGAAAACCTTGCGTAATACTTAAACAAATTATGTTCTCTTTCTACTCGTGACAACTTTTCTATCCTTGTCACTTTCCTCTCCATTCTACTTAAATTTATATTCGTCTTCTCCTCCTACATTAAGTTTATGTTTCAGTTTGTAAAAATGTCCTCGGATAAACAGTGGATCACTGCATGTAAGGAATTTACGTTACTTAATAGGATCTGAGGTTTTCACGGCGATGTCTGAAGATTTCTGTCTTCTGGGTTGTTGCGCCGTGTAGTATAAGTTTACCGACGTTTCAGAGGTCACTGCTTCCTCCATCACTCATCGCCCTCATGATGACTACACGTCATAACAACCCAGAAGACAGCAATCTTCAGACATCGCCGTGAAAAACTTCAAATCTTTCATTACGGTATATTTTAAGTCGGTGAAAAGGTATGGAAACACACGATTTCATATTACAGGTGTTATCAAAGGTGGAGACGAATAGAAGTTTGAGAACCACAATCGGGTTCCTCACAAACCGTCTCCTTAAGTCACTTTAGCTTGTGACCCGCAGTTATTCACGCACCGGATATGATATTAGAGACACTACAACGGTTACCTATAAGTTTTATTTCATAATTTAAGCTAAAAGATGAACATGAATACATCGCCTAGGACTTTAAATTCCACAACTAGAATATAGGATCCACTCTACCAGGTTCAACAGAATTGGTTTAAAATGTAATAAGAAACCAGAGCTCTGTTTAAATTCAGAAGTGTTGTAATAGAAACCTACGCACCTAAAGAAATTACACCACACGCTTACACTCTTGGGAGGTGTTACTGATCTTACTTTCTGTACATGGGAAATGCGACTCCACGCTTTAACTTCGCTCCCTAGCGCTCCCGCGGCTGGAACTGCAACTACACAACGGATGGAGTAAGGGCGAATTAATTAACAAAAGCCTGGAGGAAACCGAAACGATGTTCCAGCAAATTGTACGGGGCTGAAAATCTGTAAATTCTACATTTTAATTAATGTTTTCAAACGCCATCGTAACATGTTCTGAAGTCTTTCTTAATACTGAAAGAGAACTTTTGAAACTGTACCAATTAAAAAGAACATTTTGTTCTCAAATACGGCCGCATTGTTTCGTACCGAATCTAAACCGGGATTTTACGATATTAAAGTAAGGAAACTCAATAAAGTAACTTGTAAAAATAATGATAAAATAGTTTTAAAGGCACAAACGCAGGAACGTCGTTTCAATACACTGCAAATTTTGAAGAAAAATCTTAATATAAATCAAATTAACTCGATTCCGCGGGGCACATTTCTCCTTGGGAAGCTAATATTGGCGCAGCTAATCGAATAACTTCAAAATTCCTTCTTTTATGGTTACACGGTTACCACCAAAACTTACAAACGCTGTAGGATCTGAGGTTTTCACGGTGGTGAGTCTGAAAATGGCTGTCTTCTGTGTATTTGCGCCGTGCCGCCATCATCGCCCTGATGATGGAGCCAGCAAGGACCTCTGAAACTTCGGTAAACTTCTAACAGACTACTCGGCGCTACAACCCAGAACTCACTGCCGTTAGAATTTCAACATTCACAAGGTAACTAAGAATTTATCGGATCACTCAATAAAGCTTTTCCAAACCAGATGAAGGGTGTTGAGGCGGGTATTTAGGCCTAGGAGAGAAGGCGATGGGGTCTTTAGAAAACCGCGTAATGGCGAACTTAAAAATCTGTACTCCTCCCCCAGTATTGTCAGGGTGATTAAGTCGAGAATGAGATGGGCTGGGCATGTAGCACGTATGGATGGGACAAGAAGTGTGCACCGGGTATTGGTTGGGAAGCCTGAGGGGAAGAGACCACTGGGGAGACCTAGACGTAGATGGGAGGATAATCTCAGGCGGGATCTATGGGAGATAGAAGTTGACGGAGACTGGATTTTGTTGGCCCAGGACAGGGTCTGGTGGAGGGCTTTGGTTAATTCGGTGATGAACCATCGGTTTCGGTAAGCCACCTAGTTAGTTAATTATAACAGATGCAGCGTACCAATAAAATTACCTTGTTGCATCTCGCTACTAGGTGAGGCATGTTAGACAATAGATTCAAGTGTCAGGACTCACTTCGTGACTTTCAACTCGTAAATTGTATTAAATCGTTGAATCTCTTCATAGTGATCCTGAGGAAGACTTACGGAGAAGTAATTTTTTATCCACCCAGAAACGTCAGTCAAATTCTACGAGCCTGAAAATGTAAACTGAAAGGACTGCAAATTGAACACATTTACCCTTCAAGAGTGACGGACACAGTAACAATTCAGGGGGGGGGGGAAACTAGGAACTGCACATGTCACTTTGAGCACGTGATAAAGAGGAAGCCAGGGACGGCTCACTTTTAAAACCCTTGCACTAGAGATGGCAGCAGACCGGCTTTTAATCCTAACCCATTTCAGGAAAAACTAAATCCATCATGGCACTACTGAAACGTTAATTGGGGGTTGTAAAAAGTGAATAAAAATTATAATAAGAATCTTTAATGAATTTCCCAGGAGGCTCTTTCATTGTAGGTTCAGTTCTGTGTCCTAGGCATTTCCCCACTGAAGGATTTTCCTTGTTCCTGTGTCACTTGGACTGTATAGGGAGACTTCTCCCCTTGCTTAAAGCCTGAAAATGAAAATTCATCAAACAGATTCTAAAACCTCTTAATTACTCGCCTGTTCCGACAGCTCCAGTAGACTACTTATACAGTTCAACTCAAAGTTATAACACACCTTCTTGTTTGAAGAGAGAAGGTGCTGGAAATTGGTTTAATCTTTAAAAGCCCAGTCGTAGCTACACGTATCACGTGCTTTAACAATCAGTAATTCTGCATTCTGCCCACAGAGTGCGACTCAGGTTCGTATGATTACTAGAATAAAGAACATTTCCCTAAGCTGCATTAACCAACTTGTCTTTCAAATTGAGAACTGTTTCCTCTCAGATGCTGAGTGAATTTTTAACTAATATTTAGATGGAACTAGGCTTCAAAGTCTAAAAGGAGACAATCAAATTATCGCTACATGAACTAAAGAAACACGCTCAAGAGAAAATTACAGAGTAATTGCTGTAAAATGGGGTGTCCGACCCTCCTCTGAATTACATCGTGGACTGACTCTACGGACAGAACGGATGGCATTCGACTCCCGGAATGGGCGGGGACTTCAGGCCAAATACGAAATACGTTCCTAAGCACAGAAGCAACTTCAACATTCTTACTTTATACAGCCTACGTACTGAGATACTTACATCATAAGATCTACTAAATAAACTGTATATTTTATTTTATTTATTTGGTGTTCTGTCTGACGACAGGTCCATATGAACAGGATCCTTCCATCCTTTTCTCGGACTGGGACCTGTTCATATACGTTCTTGGCAGATGATCCAGAAGTGGTTTGCCATTGCCTTCTTCTGTGTGTGAATGGAGTAATTGTTGGGATGCCACGGAGGAAAACTCCGTGTTGCCTAGACCACGGCCTCGCCCAACACAAGTTATAAATTCGAACCCGAGACCCCAGGATTACAAGGCCAGCGTTCTAACCGCTAGATCAGTTGATCTCTATTCCAATGCTATTTAACGATGCTACATCAACTATATCATTCAGCGTCGAATGAGTTCAAAGGCTAAAACTGGTTTTAAGTTCGCTCGGTAACTGACACGGATGGCAAAAATTAGCTAATTGTGTTTAGCGTCATAAGTTTCGAAAAAGCATCCGAGTGCCCCATTCCATCAAAAGCAAAATCCCGGCCTTAGATACGAACTCTTGAGTAAACCGAAGAATTATGACGTAGTAATTCCACCTGTTCGCTTTTATTTCGTTAAATTTACATCCTCGTCAAAGCTCTGAAGCAGTCTTCCATTTCCAACATATTACGGACTCCCGAAACTCCGAATTACAAATCGCAGCCCACAGATAGTCCATTAAACCGCTGTAACAACCTCGTCATGTGTTTCTACAGGCACCTCGTGTCCAGAACATCCTTCGATCATTCCAATATTCTTTAACAGATCATGGTACCGGAATTAGCTAAGTCGAAACGCAGAAAATATGTTGATACGAACGGTACTTTGACTTAGTCCAAGTCACATATTGTGGGAGAAACGCCACTGACTTCATAAGCTAAACCTAAGCCTTTGCTGTTAGCTAACAGATGTAGCACAGAGCACAAAACCAGTGATTCTGCTCGTGTTGTAAAACAAAGTAATAACTGCTATTCCAATACAAATGCAGTTCTGCTACGAATAGCAATAACAGTGAGGATTTTGGTGCGCTAAAACCCCAGATTACACTCGATACGAGGTGCTGTGACCATTAGTTCTTCAATACAAAATGCAGAATGACTGTCGGGCCCTTCAGAACAAAACTCCTTTCCTTCATCATGGACACTTCACAGCTCGTGGGGCTCGGATGCCATTATATTTAAGTGTAAAGATTACTTAAACATAACATTACTACGACAGTAAGTAACCTTAGGGCAATTTTACATGTTAACTCTAAGCGTGTCTACGTAAATGTAGTCTCTGAGGCCCAGGTTCGATCCCAGAGCTGTCCACATATGAAATGTGCTGGACAAAGTGATAAATTAAGTCGGATTTTTCTCCGAGTCTCTTAAGTCTCATTGTCAGTATCATTCTTAAGTAATATATTCTATGTTATGTTAATGTATATTGGAATCCAGTGAAATCGGAATGTGACTTAAGATCGTTAATCACTCCATCTTGACAATACATATCTAATTTGACAGATCTAAATATGAAACTGTAAGCAAGAATCGATTCCAAGAACAGACCACAGAGCAAGACCATTCGATAATTAGTTTTCTTCAACAGTAACCACACCCTTGTGCAGAGTCATTTTTCGTTTCCCTAATTAAACCTTTGACGTTGTCTTTTTAATGAGCTGTTCCCACAATTACGCCTAACAAACGGATTCATCGTCAGCCCCCAAACTTCACGTCACGATGGATCACTGCGTGTGTCGTGCGTTCACAGTGAACTCATCGCCTTATTTTGTAAAGTTAATTGAAGTCAGACTTTTACATAATTCGTCCTAGTAATAAAAATCATACTGTGAGATATCACAAAATGAGGAAAGTAATTATTTTTACTCTTAACTAAGTATCAGGATAATCAAATCAAAGAAGATGATGGGCAGGCATGTAGCATGTTTGAGGCAGACGAAGGACTAATACGAAATTTTTGTTCGTAAACCTGAAACGAAGTGGCAACTTCGTATGTGGTAAAATAATATTAAGACGGCTGTTAAATAAATGGTGGGGGGGGGGTAATTAGAACTAAATTAATGTCATTCGGGATATGAACCAGCGGCGGAAGTTATGAAGACTGTTGACGAATCTCCGGTTATTAAATTGGTTTCATTTCTCGGTCTTCTAAAAAGTTTTAGTCAAATGAAATTGGGCCAAACGGCGTAGAACGGAAGCTGGCGTATTTTTTTTACTAATATTTCGAGGCATATTTGATGGGTGGGAAGGTATAACACCTGTCACAGACGGGGAATGCAGGGTAAAGGGACGTCAGGTTAGGTTAGGTTAGGTTAGGTTACATTGTAGGTTATGTTTTGTTATGTTAAGTTGGGTTAGGTTGGGTTATGATAGTTTAGGTTTTGTTATGTTAGGTTTTGTTCGGTTAGGTTAGGTTAGATTGGGTTAGGTTAGGTTACGTTAGGTTACGTTAGGTTTTGTTAGATTGGGTTGAGGATTTGGTAGTTATTTTGGGAAAGGTCTAGGCCTACTCGAAAACGTCAACGTTCCATCTGCACAATTCCGAGGACTTGGAGCATTCAGAGACCGAAATTTTCAGACGATTGGTGATGGAACTGTATACTCCGCAATGGACATGTTCTTTATTATTGCTGTTTCTAATGGTGCTGTCTGCAACTGCTAACAACATGAAACTCCACCAGGCTTCAGTATTCACGACTGTAATTATTTGGGCCTACTGCGTACCGCTGAGCTCTGCTGTTTATGTACTCACTTCCTCTGTTTAATATACACTTACCGGTCCGTATGACAGCTGTGCATACTGGCTTGCTGTATGTAAAGTCTCTTTCCCCGGGACGGTCCAGGATATTGGTTGGTCGTGCGTATAATAAGAGGGAATCTTGGATGCTACTGGGCACCACTCGCGCATGGCTACCAACATTCCAGAAGATATTACCGCCAAGCGGGTATTTTAATAGACAACACGGTGTCCTTACACCGAAGATCACAATCGATGCTTTCACCGCAGTGAAATCGTAACGTTAGCAATTACATACATGATTAAGATAGATTCCATAAAATTTATAATAATTTTGTTGATTAAAGACTCCGAGGAGGTACAGATTAAAAAAATAGGTCTTTGCAACCAAAATTTGAGAGGAATTTATGTTTTACGGAAGCATTCTAATTAAAATATAAATTAACTGAAAAATACGAATTAGTCGTGATTATCGAGACACAGATGGTACCGAAAAGTCGATTTATTTTTCAAACGTCACATAGCTGATGGCCGAAATGGATTTTATTAAGTTTAGTCATTTCAAAATCTTTCAAATCGTATAAAAACAGTATTGTCAGCCTCACATACTGTTCACAACATAATCAATTTTATTCTGCAACTCTGATAAATATATTAATAACCAATACGACCCATGGTTTTGAAAATATTCCCGATCACCAATGTAGGGTTCTTGAAGAAATATGTATAAGATTGTGGACTGGTTTCAGCTAACAATGCTCCTGTAGAAAATCAGAAATTTTCTTCGCCATCTTTTCAAGACGGATTCTCGTCCGTGGAATTCGTTAATACAAACTTTTCCTTTTAGGAAAAAAAAAACAGAAATAAACAAAAAAGATAATGTGAATAACGGAATACATCCAAAAACTTTCCGCTACTTTGAAGTACAGCCTTTCAGTTTCCTACAGACTCGTGCTAATTATGTCTGAAACCCTCAGGGTACGTGTCTGACTACAAGACAAAGCAACCAGACCACTGGGTACATACCCTATGATTACTTTTGATACTAAGACACCGAAATTAATTCTCCAATTATAACATCAAATTGTGCGGAAGGATATAGCCCCAAGGACGTTCTTCTTTGCATCGCATCTCGTTTCTGAACAAGCACTGCCACGCGGCTGTCGAAAATCATCACGAACGTTTTAGACAGAAAAGGGTCAGAACGAAATTGCAGTTGAATTTGCACGATGTGGTTCATGGGTGCCTACATAATCGCGTTTACGTAAACCTACAACAACTAAATCAAACGTAAAAATTCATAGCAAAGACGTATCAATTATCTAAGTCTGTGCAACTTAAGATCATATCGCGTGGCGCCATACTTGCCCGCAGCGGTAAAAGTTATCGCAACCAGAAAATGGATTGAAACATAAGAAGAACGTCTTCCATACTCGTATCTTCTTTTCATCAGAAAATAAATAAATCAATAATAGAAGAAAAGTGTATATACCGCAGTTGCGACAAAAATCCACTTTCCGAATTTCGAACCAAGTACCTTAAAGTGATCAGCAGACTTATGTACACTCACACACACCACAAGTGGAAAACGTCGACTCAGCGTAATGAGTCCTCGGCATTAATCCCCATTAATAACATTTGCGGATTATTGTATAATACCCAGAACACAAAATAATACGAACATTAAACAAATATACATCTGATACAACGATATTAGTCACATTTAAGAACCTTTTTTTAATCCATACACCACTCATGCTTATTATAATAACCCCTGAGGTTTGTCAGAGTATTTGGTTCAATTATAATCTTTGATTTCGACATATGAATTTTACAGTAGCCTATCAGTTTACACAACGATTATCACATAATTACGAGCAGGGAGATAACCAGCACCAGGAATCAATAAACTCTGAGGATTAACACAGAAAAGCCCTTGTTATGGCTTCCGCAGACACCTCACAGATCGAACACTGATCAATCACCTTCCACATGTCGGAGTAAGCTTTTTAGAGACACACATTTATAATTGACAGAGTTTGTTCTTCAAGAAATTGGTCGTGGGTATTCGCTTCTGAGCCTCCTTCGTATTCTTTGCGGCAAGGTCGCCTGACGTAGCAAGCCCCAGCTCAGGTGATAAAAAGTAGCGATGCTTTCAGCAGTTCGTTTGGACTCAAATCTTTCAAGATATCAGCTTAAAGCTTGTAGCAGTCGGAGCACATTCCATTCGGGTGATTAAGTGGCGAAACAAGTTGACAAACACGTGACCGTCAGCCAATTACGTCTGGACGCAGACAGGACCGAGCACTGATTTGAAGAATTCCAACCGAAAAAATTCCTTACTGTCCACTCCACCAACGGCACATTGTGATTTAAGCCCTTCTTGAGAAGCTAATGGTCGCTCAGGTAGCCAAGTTATTTCTCAACTTGTAAGGAACACAAAATTTCATTATTTTATTCTCTAGGGATCGCCGCTGGACCCCACCTTGACATAGGCAAACGAAACACCACATCGCTACATTCCACTTCCGTTAAAATAATTTTTTATTATCAAATATTTAAACGTGTCAAATTTTATGTTTCGCGTGTTCTGAATTTGCGGACTCTCCCCGTAAATTGTTACTTGTGTACGTAATTAATTTTCCGTGGATTTAATGTGGTGCGCTGCTGAGTAATTCCTTTAATGGTCAAACGGCTTGTTAGGCCTACTAACTTAGCAAAATCCGATTAGTAGATCTAATTAAATAGCCGTCTTAACCGTGCTTGTAGTCAAACCAACGTGTATGATCCTACCTTGCTTAATTAACTGTTTCATAAACTGGAAGCGAGATTTCCCTTCCGCACGGGATTTACAAGTTTATTCGTAGTCAGTAAAGCATTGTGCAACCAAATACAATATTCATCAGTTAAAAGATGAATCCTATGGTTGCGGCGTCCTGGCTGACAGACAGACAGACACTATTGTCTCTTCAGCGTGGCCGCAAGACGACTATATTGCTATCAATACGAATTTCTTGTAAGACACTCATTCGCGGTTCGATTCACAGTAACTGTAACTTGTTTTTCAAAATAATATCTTGATTC
The DNA here is from genome assembly GCF_977971745.1 of Zootermopsis nevadensis. NCBI lineage: Eukaryota > Metazoa > Arthropoda > Insecta > Blattodea > Termopsidae > Zootermopsis > Zootermopsis nevadensis. Next base: position 1,343,847 of record NW_028259177.1, read on the forward strand.
CAAGAAACGAGAGTGCAGATATTCCTTTTCCTTATTTTTTATTCTTTCTACAAGAAATATCTCTTGATTATTGGACGATAAATAAATGAATACAACGCAATTCTTCTTACTCATAAAAAAAACGTTTAAATCGTGATTTGGAGCCTCGACTGACTCAAGACGCATTTAGTATTCACGAAATACAGACTGATCTTTACGTCTCTTTGTGTCTAAACTGGTCCACCCAAACCTTTATCTTTCTCCACACAACTTAATTTTCTTTAGATGAGATGATATTGTTGCGTCATATTGTGATGATTATAATTGTTTATTTTAACAGTCTAATCACAATAAAATATTTTATTAAATATTAAAATATTATTACTATAATTAACATTTAATATTTAAAATATATTAAAATATATATACAATTAAACAATTAATTTTCTTTGTTTTATGAAATGTTCTCTACACATCTTCCTTCACGTATATACACGAATACGTATAAACATGTGCGTAGGCCTACAGTCACACAATTTATTTTCCCATTTTAATAGCGGATTCGATCGATCCACACACAAATTTGCGACAAATTGTGCATTTGTTAGTAAATCACAATTAAAATTTTGTTGTCTCGAAGGCTTTGAGTATCTCACGGCGTTGATTAAAAAGATGGATGCCTTCTGGGTTGTAGCGGCTTGTAGTCAGGTTAATGTTCACCAACTTTTCAGTGGTCCTCGCCCCTTCCATCAGGAAAACGTCACTAAACTTCCCTTTCGCCCAGGAAATAGAAAGGAAGGAATGTTATTAAAAACAAAGTTGCATCTGGCAGAACGGAAGTATCAATTATTAAATTTTCGGAAAATTAATATAATCCCGCGCTTATATATCACGTCCTTCACTCCTGACGACTTAAAAGTGTTTTGTGTGAAACAGACTGCGTAAATCAAACGCATGAACGTGTGTCTACCTCGAAAAACCTTACACGAAATTACGACTAGGTTACTTCAGATAAAAACCTTAACACGCTTACATTCGGATTAGTGTCAATCTTCTGTGCCCACAACAGTCTTCACACAACTCAGTCTCTGTGCGTGTGTGGATGAAAGGAGGGTTAGCGAGACTTCGTTACGACAACCCGGACTCTTCGATCACCACCAGCTTCTACGGAAGGCGGTAGTCAATTATCGGCAATGCGGGTGGCTTACATTCTGGCGTTCTCCTCCCGAGCATGGGTACAGCTCCCCATAGACCTTATTGTTACCAAAACTGACAAACTGTCCGACATGATTCATGATCCAATATACCAGGTTCGATGAACATCGCTTGTTCGCTTGACTAGATTCAGCCATCGCTGTAACCACAGGCCAACGGAGGAGTTTAACAAATGCGTCCTTAAACGTTACGTACTGTTTAACAAATTATACGGAAGACTGCTTAAAAATTATAAATACGACACCCTTGTGGGATCTTGCACCGTGTAGTACTGTAAAAGATTACCAACGCCGTGAACCGACGTAAATATAAACACGACAAACAATTATCTTTTCTTTAACTGTGAAACTGATATTATTTCAAGAAGTAATTTTTAGACCAATAACACGCCTATACCGCCACGGTGGTCTAGCGGTCAGAACACTAGCCATGTAATCCTGGGGTCTCGGGTTCGAATTTATAACTTGTGTTGGGCAAGGCCGTGGTCTAGGCAACACGGAGATTTCCACCGTGGCATCCCAACAATTACTCCATTCACACACACAGAAGAAGGCAATGGCAAACCACTTCTGGATCATCTGCCAAGAACGTATATGAACAGGTCCCAGTCCGAGAAGAGAAAAGGATGGAAGGATCCTGTTCATATGGACCTGTCGTCAGACAGAACACTAAATAAAAAATAACACGCCTATGCGCTGCTCACTAATTTACATCCAGACACAGTCGTTATTTTTCAAATAACTGCAAATCTTTTGAGAGGGTAAAAACTAGGGCCACATTATCTTATAAGTAGTTGTTTTGGTATCCCTGCCTTCACTCAACAAAACAAAAAAAGAAACGAATTGTGATGACTTCAGCGTCCAAGTGCTGTAGTGGGGGTGACGTGTATCGTGAACAGCGTTGCCAAATTAAACATACAACTTTTACCTAATTCATTTATGACCTGGAATGTTTGTCTTCATGTCCTCGACGCTGTAGGAGTTGCAGAGGTCGGATAGACACGCACATGAACGCTTACGATGTAACACGTTGTCTGTTCCTGTGCTGGCTTTAGGTTATGTTATTGGGAAAACATCAGACAGGAGAGATAGTACAAAGTCGACCGCACTGCTTAAAATTGGGTCATGACGCTAAGAGTCGTCACTTATTAAATACGAAGAATGATTCTGTCATGATTTTTCATGGAGATGATTTTTATTTTTAATTTTGTGCTTTGTATTTTGAGATTAAAACACATTCAGAGACCCGAAATCTTCGAAAAAGTCTCCCTGTAGGAAAATTTAAGAATAAAATAAGGTACAACAAACAATCATCTTTCTTCTTACAGTTCTTTGAAAGTCAAGGGTCAGACGTCGAAACCATTCTGTTAGAAAACATTTTGAGCGAGTCGTACGTACTTACATTTAGACAAAATTCTAAAACGATATATAACTGTGGTATCTACGTGATTAATTGCTTATACTAGAGGCACAAAATTAATATCGACATATACACGTCGAGCGAAACAGTCACTTCAATATGAACCAGTGGTTCAGTATCGGCGCACATACCTGAAAAGAGAAATATTCTTTAAACAAGAAAACTGGTGCCAACTCACTCATTACTTTAATACACTGATATATTCAATTCAATTTAAAGTACAATACTAAAATGAATATTCGAGTAAAAGTGCGTAAGTATGGAGATTCTATTCATGTGGCTTGGCGACTAAGTCCTGTAATGAGCTTTGACGAAATTATAACGAAAATTTGTGGTATATAACATGCGGGGAAAGTCTTGACAAGCTCAGTAACTATTAGATTCTCCGGAACAATTCCTTCCCAGTGTTAGTCATTAACTTATTCAACAAATTAAATTATTTGGTATTCCGTCAAATCACAATATATTTAAAATAAGATAATTAAAATAATTAAAATAATTAAAATATCATTCTTTGTTCCATATCGAATAATCGATTTACAGTTGGAACAGTTACAACATGTTTCGGTTTTATTAAACCATCATCAGGTGTAAAGTTATATTAAATTTAAAATTAAATTAAATTTTTTACAATTTTTTCGTAGTGTAGTTTTGGAGGTCGTGTGCAGATATGTTCATATAATTGATCAACTTTATATGAAAATATCTGCACACGACCTCCAAAACTACACTACGAAAAAATTGTAAAAAATTTAATTTAATTTTAAATTTAATATAATTTTACACCTGATGATGGTTTAATAAAACCGAAACATGTTGTAACTGTTCCAACTGTAAATCGATTATTCGATATGGAACAAAGAATGATATTTTGATTAATTATCTTATTTTAAATATATTGTGATTTGACGGAATACCAAATAATTTAATTTTAATTCAATAAATCACAATATGACCCAACTACACTATTTTATATTCAACAAAGTTTATCTGAATCGTCCCACTTAAAAAAACTCTTTTCGGGCTATCAGCCTTGTCAGATGGTTAAAACTCACCACGTGTCAGCTATCATCTCTGTGATGTCACCAAAGATTTAGATGATTTTAACCTCCTCACAACCCCGCCATGAATTTAAGAGATTGCTTTTCAGAGTTGTGTTCGTAGAAAGCTTACGCGGTGCCAGACAGAGACATCAGCACGGAGCCAAGGCAAGACAGGCCCACAGCACTCTCAAATGTTCCTCTTTAAAGATTGTTAAGGAGACGGAGAAAAAGTGGTCATGGATGAGTCAGACCGATGATGTATGGACCAGGGGTCGCACGCCCCGGCACACGCGCCACAAAAGCTACTGGTGGTCACTCGCTTCGACGTTCCCTTCTCGAATTTTGGTACAAGCTTTCTGTTGTGACTGGCATTTCTTTCGAAAATTCATCTTCGGTCCGTCATTGGAATGAAAATTTATTGCGTTAAGTATACCACGGCCAATCCTTCACGTCTGTCAGTTTCTTTGTTCGCAATGCAACGCACAAGACATTTACTTCAAAATCCAACAGCCTCTAAAAATTACATCAGCACCATCAAGCGATTTAGAACTTTACCAACTCGAAGACTGATCGCCCTAACCATTTCCCCTTTCTCACAGCAAACCTCAGGTCCCCTCCCCCCCTTCTCATCACTTTTTCTCACACGGTCTCTCACTCAGTCCATGGGTAGTTAAATATTTCTTTCATAACCTCCTTCTTCCTCAGGAACTCCATCGGAGAACCTCCCCTTTAATAAGCGGCTCATAATCCATTCCTCACTCACTTCTACCCTGAATATGAAGCTGATACGTTCCTCTCAAACGTTGGTAATCTCCAAAACGATATTTCCACCGCCGTGTAAACGTGAAATCTCAGGCTGTAATGCGGTGATCGCCATTTCTGTTTCGTAACACTGAGATATCAGGATTATCTCGGCGGGCACCGGACGTAGTGAATCTTTCACTGTGTGTTATTCCCTGGACAATGGATTCATCAGGGTCAAATCACGAAGGAACTTTGTCTTTACGGAGCATCAGCCAATTTCTAATGTCACTTAAGTCGCTGTGCAGCGTAGGAGAAATCAGGACGATGTCATGAAGTCAGAGTCAGAAAATAGCGGTCTGTACCTGCGGATAACAGGTCATATGTTATTTAAGGATGCTGCATTAACTTCAGCAATTATTAAGGCGTCCAGTGATATCAGAGGACGGTGACGTACGTGGAACGTAAAGGCTCAGCAAAGTCGCCATCTATTTAAAGGTATTTACGTAGATTTAACTCGACGAAAAACCATTTTACTTCTGCAATACCAAATTCCAGCAAAACAATACAATAAAAACTCAAGACGATAAACGAGACATGAAATTAAATTGGTAGCGACCCATCGCTGAAGACTGCATTTCAGCTGTAAGACTGTGTAAAGTGTAACTATTAAAGCAATCCGCATAACTTTTACTTGGAACGTACTTCAGAATAGCAGACCCCAAGCATCTGGGAGACCGGGAATGAACCAAAGGTCACAATTCTTTCACAGACTCTTGGTCTTATCCCTCTGCTCAGAGATGATCTGCGAGCAGAATTAGGGTCCTTGCGAATTCTGACGTGCTCGCTCACTACTTAAAATTTCAATTATTCCTGAGCGATTCGCGCACAATTTCTACTTAGATTCGTTTTTTTTTTAAAACTCACTTCAACGTAACATCATAAAACACATTTTGATGAAACACGTCGCTAATTTAACATTCCATTAATTTTAAATCTCAAGACGTTACGAAAGGAAATTATCATTAAAAGATGAATAAATTATACGAAGATAAAAAGAGAATTTTAAGAATCGCTGAACAGTCGATGTTGAATTTCACGTGCTTCAATTATCAGAATTATTTGTGGAACGTTCTCATTTTATCCTTCATTGTTCTTTATTTTTTTTAAATGGAACACGAAGTGCTTTCTAATGCACCTCATCCATTATACAAAATTCTTTAATCTTTCCTTATATTGTCCTGTGCGTTACATGCCACGTACCGACAGTTACAATTAACAACATTGCTATCGGATGCAGTTCAGAACAAATTAAATAAACATTTTATGAATTCTATTGCTTTTCTCTTTTGTCAAAAACAATTATAATAAGTATAATATTCCCCACATCTAACACAGATGTCGTAAGTACAAACAAATATCATGCAGTTATATTCTGGCTACCAAAAATAATCAAAACAAGAGTAATTTGTGCATTTATGTAAGAATATTAAAATAAACAGAAGGCATATTGAATAATAATTTAATATGAAGACAGAGTATTTCTTGTCGAAGTTGGTATTCCGTGCAGTACCAACCCGTGGACTGATAGGTGAATTATAATAACGTTTCAGAGGAACCTCATCTTAAAAATCTGTATGCAGTCTGCAACTCCGACTATCTTACCTACAAATCCATAGGGGGGTCTACCCAGAAGATCAACATGCTTATTATCACCGCCGTGAGTACGTAAAAACTCAGATAATATTTTAGCTGCAGATACCAACTGTACACTACGATCCAAATGTCTACCCTCGTAGGTGATGTGATATAACACACTGCATTATACAAAGCGAATGACTAACATCGTAAATATTCTTGGATTCAATGTCACTTAAATAAAGCCTCAGACACTCCAGTCAAGTTGTTTGAATGCAAATCGCTTGACAAATATGACGCTGTGTTTCAAACACGTTTAAAATCTAACGAAATGACGCATTACTTACTTCTGATTACGTCATTTCAGATTACCTGAATGTGAGCATGAGCTTGGGTTCCAGCTGCTGAAATTCAAGCCATCTGACTAGTCGGAACGAGCCTTCATCCGAACACAGTTTTCGCATCCTCACACCATGCAACGCATATTCCAGGAACCACACCAAGAGATCAGGACAAATCATCCTACACAACGCAGTGACGTGAAGTGAACGCTGTATTTAAGCCGGGCTACCAGGTTAGGGTTCCCGGCCATTAGTCTGTTGTCCCGAAACATATCACAATAACTTTCTCCCACATCTGCCACAATCTATCATCGAGTCACGACGTAACTCTAGGTGATACGGCGTCGTTAAAAAGGCAAAGTGTCCAGAAAGGAACGGCAAAAACAAAATAACTAAAAAACAGAGAGGAATATCGAAAGATAGTCAGAGGAGAACTAAGGAGGATAATCAAATGGAATAGGAGAGGAAGAACGCATGAGAATGAGAGGAATAGTTAAATAACGAGGGTGTCGACAGAAGAGGAAAGGTGACAGGAACCACGAAAGAAATTGAGACAGAGGAAAAGAAGGAAAAAAAGTTGCAAAAAAGAGGAAATTAAAAAAGTTAAATGTTTTCCATTCGGTTAACTTCTGTTCAGACGGAATATGTACAGGCCTATCAGGACGCGTAATATGACAGCTTCTTTTAACCTAACCTAACCTAACCTAACCGTAACCTAACCTTAACCTAACCTAACCTTAACCTAACCTAACCTTAACCTAACCTAACCTTAACCTAACCTAACCTTAACCTAACCTTAACCTAACCTAACCTAATCTACGGGATAGAGACAATAGGCGCAGACGCAAGCCCTGAAGATGGCATTCTTCGACTCAGGTCGGATCTAGATAAGAACATAATTACGTGAGCTTAATCGGTTTCGGACACGCATCCAATGCCTCGACTTCAGAAATATTTTCGGGCATGTATGCCCGCCCAATTCAATTTTAAAACCGAAAAATAAGGTTAACCTTATAAGTGAATTCTGTCGCTAGACCTAAAGATAATTTTACCGCGTATCATCAGAAGTTTGTAAATTTATCTACCATTGGGACATGTGCCGAGGACCGAAGCCAAGTTCTGTAAGACCACGGACAACCAATCAGCGCGCTACGTTTAGTCCGTCCTGTGTTTTTCATCGTTTCGCCACGGAAATAAGCAAAGTCCAGTTTCTCATTCGGCCCCGCCAATCGTCTGTCATCAATGACCTTGAAGCGTTATCTCACTTGCCTCCGACGTGTGATGAGAGGCACGCGAAGGTCAACTCCGTGCGGGCGACAGAGTCTCGTTTGAAACGCAAATATTCGCTTAGTCACGAACGCCAACACCCGTAACGCTTAGCAAAGTACACTTCCGCGTTCACAAGAACCGAACACCGGTCCAGACGAAAGAAACCAAAAACCCGAAACTCTGGTTTTAAAGTACGTCTTAATGAAGACTGCTGTCTTCTGGGTTATCGCCCTGGTGATGGAGGCAGCGAGGACCTCTGACACGTCGGTAAACTTCTACCACTCTGTACGGCGCCACAACTCAGAAGACCGCCATCTTCAACCTCAGATCCTACACACATTTTAAAGCTTCCTACACGTCTACACTGATGTCTTCCACGTGGGGTTTAGTCTTCAGATTCTGCGATTCTACTGAGGAATTTCAACTTTCGTCGACCTGAACCGCGTTCATATTTCTTACTGACTAAATATTCTTTAACACACTTTATACTTGTCGCAAAATATCTCCGAGCTTATGTGACCGCCACAAACACACGCATTGTCGTCCACCGGACCGGGGTACGGGGGAAATAACAAATGATAGTGCATGAGGCTACCATCACACCCTACACTTCACCCACATCCCTCTTACTGTGATTCATCTTACGCTCGCAGATATTTTGCGTCAGTTATAAATTGAAGAGGAAATATTACACTTGGGCCCGGAGTGATACCATCGTAGAAAATTGTGCGTGGGCTGCACAATTGACCCCGGGGGGGCTCGTGAGGCATGAAGCTTTAGATCCTATCTATGGACATGCTTAAGAGAGGTAATGGTCGACCTTCGGTAGCTGAAGTGAGCAAAACAGGGCGATGTGTGGCCAATTCCAAGGCACTTATGGGTCGAGATAGAACGATGGGATGACGAATGTGTTCTCCAGAAAGGTTAGCTGTGCCTACAGGCCTCCATTAAGGGCATGCGTGCTGAAGGTCAGAACTCGGTGGCGTGGGTTACCTTCCAGTTTTAACGATGATGTTTCAGGTAAGGATGACAGGCGCTTAACATAGATCGAAATTTGCATGAGAACAACCGTTCAGGACATGACGCAATATTGCGCCTACGTGTAGAGACGCAGAGGTGAAACTTTCGTGCCGTCTTCAAAAAGAGTCAGGAAAATAAAACAAATTACCCGACTCTTGCCAGCCTAATCTAACATATTTCTCAAAAAGAATCCAGTGAGGTAGAGTGTATCATTGTGACCATAAAGTCCACACGTCGTGAGAATTTATAGGTTCAGGTACCCTAAACCCCGAACAAGATAAAACCCACTATGTACAGAATTTCGCAATGAATAACCGACATTCACATACACAGAGCAGTTAATTACATTCGATTTAAGAGAAGGTAAAGTTCAGCATCAATGCGTCTCACCAATCTCATACGACACGTTTAATATAAAATTACACGAGAAAATTGAAATGCATTACCCGATAAGTTTCCCGCCCGTTGTGTCATTATCAGGCAAAGCTACGTCACTTACTTTTTATTTAGTGTTCTGTCTGAGGACAGGTCCATATGAACAGGATCCTTCCATCCTTTTCTCGGACTGGGACCTGTTCATATACGTTCTTGGCAGATGATCCAGAAGTGGTTTGCCATTGCCTTCTTCTGTGTGTGAATGGAGTAATTGTTGGGATGCCACGGAGGAAAACTCCGTGTTGCCTAGACCACGGCCTCGCCCAACACAAGTTATAAATTCAGGCACCGCCGGGAATCGAACCCGAGACCCCAAGGATTACAAGGCCAGCGTTCTAACCGCTATTCTACAACTTACTACAGCCATTAAAAGTTCACAAAATTGCATTTCTGTCTCAAGAATGCATCTCATATTAGAATCCGGACAGGCAGTTTGAATCTAAATGAAAATTAAGAAACGTGGTTTTATTTAATATCTTCAACACATTAGTAGTAGTAGTAGCAGTGATAGTAGTAAATTAAAATAGAACGTCTAGATGCGGTGTTTGAGAGGCTGACTCCTCTCTCGCGTTCATTTCATTCATTAATATATCCATTTATGCAGACCGTCTACCATGACTGGCTTCTCGTGGTTTTCCCCGGTCCCTCCAGGTAAATGCCGGGATAGTATCTCAGATTAGATCATGACCACTTCCTTCCACATCCTTTCCAATTCATTATTCACTACCCCCCCCCTCATTATTGAGCTACTAACAACCGTCTTTAAATATAATATCTTCTGAAGCGGCTTAAAAAGGTCACCTCTTTTCTAGTTTATGCCCGCGGCTTCTGCATACTCGGACCTGCATTTTGCTTCCGACAGCCGGAATCAATTACCATCTCCTGTCGGATGTTTTCAAAGAATTCAGCATGACGCGAATAAACGCCATGGTTTACGGACATGAAAATCACGTGGATAAATAAAATATTCTAATTGAATTTTGAATTTCTGAATCACAAGAAAAATAAATTGCTTTCTCGATTCTACATTGGAACTGCTGTCTTACGCCACCCAAATTCTAAAGAGTTTTAAAGAAATGTGGTCACACCATTCAGTCATTTACGTTGTAAAACAATACATTTCCATTAAATCCTATATTCGACATACAATCCACCAGGAAAATAGTATATTTTGTATAAACACCAAAAATCTCACACAAAAATTACATCAAAAGCCTTCAAAATAAATTTATTTCTATATTAGTAATTAGTTCATAGTAACAGTAATAAATTATACCAACTTTAATATCGGTGTAATAAAGAGACGTTCATTCAATGGCACCTGTTAATAATTAAATAGCCTATATTGGCATAATAATGCTTTCTGCATCAGTAGCATCTGAAACATTGCAATTAAATACTTCATCCCTGAATCACGAGAAAACACCCACAGTAAAATATATCATTGTATACGCACAACTGTAATTAGCGTGTCTCTACGAATAAATATGTTTCCTACAGGTCAACATCGCTCTTTCTGTTTTAGCCCACGGGTTTGGGGGAATATGGATCGGTTGGGAGGATACGTGGCTTTGATCAATCACGTAGAGGCAATTTGGGTACCCCGCCTCCATATATGATGCATACAGCTGCTATTTTAACTACTGCCTACTCTACATACCACACAGGTCCCTCTCCGGCTGGAAGGCAGCGTTTAAGTTCAGTCTGGCCGTGTTCCAAATGCCACTGACAAGTTTCTGCCATTCTGCAACACGCTACGAATTCAAATTTATTTCAAGACGCCGATAACCTTAAGTCTACTTGCATTTCAGAAGTAAGACCGGGATCGTCGTAGAGTTAGATCAGATTTCGTGCTGAAGTAACCGTTTTAATGCTACGAAGCTCATCCGGATAATATTTCAGAATTCATGTTCTTACGTTCTTACAGAAGGAGATCGATATATAAATTCGACTTTCGATATTAAGCCGCGTCGGTTGTTGAAAGTTTTCAAACATTCCAGCTGCCAAAACATTGTAAAACCTTAAACAATTTACGGAACTTATCTCCGGAAGACAGAGAGTAGTGGATACCAAGTTATACATTTCATAATTTCATTTCTACTTACAAAAAAAAAAATAACAACAAAACGCATTTCTTCCCACCACAAGCACCAACTGTTTAACCCTTCGAAACCGAAGATCGTCTAAATAATATTTAAGAACTCAGGCCGTACCGCGAAGAAAACACAACTCTTCACCATTTTGGGAATCACGCGAAAACAAGTATTTGTTGAGTGTTAAACCAGATGGTAGATGCATAATTACCGCTGTCCTTCAAAGGTTTAACCAAGAGCGTCTTTGGGAGCCCTGCAATTTCAGGTGAAAACCGTCTGTCTCCCTGAATCAGTGGCGCAAACTGCACGATGGCATCTCATGAAAGCAGACCACAGCTAATGACCTCCCTATTACGCTACTAAGCCTTCCTCTTGGTTGCTACGTCAGTTCGCTGATTTTACGGCAAAAGCCTTCGTCCTCGTCGGCCGTGTCCCTAAATACTGAACCCGAGTAACTAAATACAACACAGAACTTCTTCAGAAGCTAAAAGTCTCTCAGGTACTCAAGAAATTACCTGCCGTTCACCCCCAGATATAATTTCTCTTCAACTTTGTACCCCCAAAGTTGTTGATGTATAATTCAAGTTATACATAGCATATAATCTACATTTAAAATAAATTAAATAAATTACATTACTGATTATTCAGTGTTTATCATAAAATAATATATATATTTTTTAAATTTCACGTATCCCCTAAGATGTCTTCGCGTACCCCCGGGGGTACGCCTACCCCAGGTTGAATACCACTGGTGTAGGGGAACCCGGGGTACGTTATCACCAATTTCGTATTTGATTATTTTGCCTAATGATATATTGATTTCGTGATGAACGTTAATCACACATCCTTTTTGGGCACTTAAATCGACATAATTACATTTTAATAGGATTACGGGAGTAACATTATAAAAACTGTATAAATGTTGCAAACAGCCCGGATTTGGGGGGCGAGTTGCAAAACACAGCGGGACGCTCCGAAACGCTTAGATCCAAGTGATCGCGACATCTCGTGTCGTGTCGTAAACAAGCAAAATGTGAACACAGTTGATATTTCATACATTGCACTCAGTCCTCACCTGTCTTGTACCGTTCTAGCACAAACTGAACACCAAAAGAACTTTCTACGTTCGTTTTAAGAGCGTAAAAAGAGTTTTAATATCTTCTCGGTCTCTAGTTGCTGATTTCTGTTTAAACGAACAACCGGAGAAAAGTCTTAATCGAACGCTGAGTTCATTTCATCAAATGCAAATTACAGCAGGCCTATGACGTTATAAGCTGAGAAGAGAGAGAGACAGAGAGAGAGAGAGAGAGAGAGAGAGATGACGCAGTGTGTCAAAAGAGACTACGGTTAATATGTCCATGTACACAAGTCTGCATATTAAGTCAGTACAAGGCATTCAGGTACATGTTTCTCCTTCAGACCTGATGTTAATTTGTGTTCAGAAAACACAGTTTACAGTTCTGTCTAAAGGTAAATTATGTTGTTGTGGTAAGCGAAATCAGATTTAATTAGATATCCTTGTGTACAGACGGCTATAAACGGGAAACACCGTTTCAAGTTTAAAAACCTGCGCACTGTGACGTCATGCAGATAGTTTGGATGCTAGATGGCACCGGAGGGGGAGGGGGAGGAACATTGTCAGCGAACCCCCAGCGGAATTATATTAGGACTCTCAGCATAACCCCAGTTTATTCACAGAAAATTAATCCCAAACGTCAATTTGATTACACATCTGATGTTCGTATGTAAAATATTTAACGAATATCAGAAGTGAGAACTAATTAGTTGTTTCTTTTTTCGAAAATCTATCGAAATAAAAATATTCTGGAAAGACAGCTTCAAGCCAAAAATTGTTCACAAAGAAATTAATAAGTTTAAATTCCAGAAACATTTCCTATCATTATGTCCAGAATCGCTTGTTTCCAAAGACTGGAATACAACAGACTCAGTTTACCTTTCGTCCGTTTGGGCATGGAACTGACTCACAAATTAATACAAATTAAGGACGCTTGATGGAAGGATACTGAGTACAGGACGTAATACAAAGACGGGAGAGGCTGCACAAATCGAAGTTTCTTTGCAGTTTGTAGTATTCCCGGTTTACACGGCGGTGAGTCTGAATATGGCTACCTCATAGCCCCAATGACGAAGGCAGCAAGGACCTCTGAAACGTCGGTACACTTCTACCAGACTACACGGCGCAAAAAAAAACAAGAAGGCAGCCATTTTCAGACCCACCGCCTTGAAAACATCAAATCCTACAAATATATGATTTGGTTTCTTACTTTCTGTGTTGAGTCCAAATTGATGTGTAAGTCTTCTAAATATAAACAAAGACATAACGTCGTATTTGAAATATTTTTGAGCCAAAAAAAGGCTTGTATCTTCAGTACTGATAAAATATTATTTTGCCAATGAATACAACGATCAAGCGGTCTGTTTGTTTCATCGTTTATTATATCTTCTGGGAGCTCTATGCGTCACCAGAATTGTTTATAATAAGAGGACAGACGAAATAAACCTCCAGCTCCATTTTGTGTTAATGTTTATTCCTCTCTGTCTTGTATTTTTATTTTGAAATTGGCACGTCTTACAGTGTAGATGCAACACGACACATGAATTAATCTTTGAACACTTAATCATACAAATCATTACGGACTAGGTATAATAGGACAAGGCTTTTACTGTACATAAAACGTTTAAACGTTTATCTGACAGACGTAAAATAAGTAAACCTGAGATAAATTTGGTATCAAATATCGCATTCTGGAATCTTCCGGTTCGAATATCAGCTAAAAATGTACAATTCAAAGTGGAACTTCACTCTAATTCCAAAATCGTTGCAGCAAACTAAATCAGAGTATCTTTAATTAGGTAACGAGTTATCTACCACATATGTCACTGTGCAACACTCTAAATCAGTCTTATTATGTCCCAATCGCTGCCATAATAGGCTCTTCACGTGACCAACTGGCACGAATCCGTAAATATAATCGAATTTCCAGTCACTTTATCTAAGAGATCCTAGTTTCCCATCTTTCTATTGTCTCCTTGTACGTAAAACGGATTTATCGTAGTAAACTGATTACCTTCTCAGTTCTGAGCCTCGTGTGTCTGCGTGTAGTGGCTCACAATGCCAGGTACAACCACCAGTCTCATCGCTGTAATCATTATCATCTGTTCGTACTGCACACACGTAACATGATGATAATTTAAGACAGTTTAGGTAATAAGGAGAGCTCTGGTAACGTTCACAATGACACGCCTTAACCATTTGCTGGAGGCTGTGTGTTATGAGAGGGTGGGGGAGTTTGCGAAACTCCATTCCGTCATCAGGGAAGTACGCAATGATGTTGCAGACTGAAATCTTATCTGGGACTCTTCATTAAACGCAACACCGAATTCTCACGTGACATTGAAGGTCTGGCTTTTCGACAGCCCAAAGGGGAACACGTGTTCTAACACCTCCTTAACTTTGCAATTCACAGGTTAATAATGTTCCTCATTACAAGCTGTTGCATTTCAAAATCAGACGATACACATCATAAGAAATATGCATAGAGATGGTTACTTACTGGCTTATTGCACAGTGTAGACTATCGCCCTGATGTTCAAGCGCTTCTGAAACGTCGGTAAACTTGTACTAAACTAGACTATACGGCACAACTATCATCTTTATACGCGTCGCCTTTAGAACCTGACATTTCACTAACAAATGTAAGTGCTTACTGAATTTACTGAACATTTTCAGTCCGGAAAAAATGCTGTACTAATGAGGATTTTTGATACCCCTGAAAAGGATCTCTAGTACCCCCAAGGAAATGTTTCAAGACAAGCACTTTCATAACCCATCCCATTCTAACCAAACTTAATCGGATTAATCGAAACCAGTCTCTGAATTTTGCGGACAAAACACAAATGAAAATGGATTGAAATAAAGTTAAACTAAGAAAAAGTTTACTGAAACGAGGATTAACAGATAAATTATCCCTTAATTTGATTATGTGAGCCATTACAACGAGAATAGCTTTGAAACAAACTAATTTTGTCTTTCATTACAGGTAATTCAATACGGGTAAAAAAATTATAAAACATGGAGACAACAATAATTTCTGTATATATTTAGGATTTGAGGTTTTCGTGGCGATGAGTCTGAAGATTTCTGTCTTCTGGCTCGTTGCACCGCGTAGACTGGTAGAAGTTTACACAACGTTGGAAGATGGAGGCAGCAAGGACCTCTGAAACGTCGGGAAAACTTCTACCAGGCTACACGGCGCAACAACCCAGAAAATTCATGTCAGTGCATAAAGACGTTTCCGTGTTTGAGAACTTGTGGTGATAACTGCAGGAGGTATTGCTTCCCTGGATACGCGTTTCGCTTTTTGATCTAATTCATGGCAGTGGAAGAGGGAAAAAAAACAAAGGAAGGGAAGTATTGGTGTGCTTCCGTAAGGCTCTTCAGTCAATTTCTAAGGGAACTGAACAAACATCGATAAATTGCGAGAGCAGATGCTGGCATCTCTCAGAAGAAACTACGTAGCTCGCAGGTCGGAAGGCAAGTTATGAAGTTGACCAATATTCAATGAGGAGTTATCTTCATGAACGAATAAAGGAAACTTTGCATAAACAGGGATCAGAGAAATGTATTTTCAAGAAAGCTTAAGCTCGCGATCGTTTGCACGTGAAACTACCCTTCTAAATGCTATCCCTTCAGTCAACTTTATAAAGCAACCTATGGAGTTGATAAAGCGCCGTACAATAAACAAGTTAACACGATACAAATATCGGAGATTAAATGTTCGATCGCCGGAGAAAATCTCGATTATGTTCTTCCGGGTTGTCACGTCATGCATTTATCGTGAAGATGGAGACCTCGACACTACTTCGCATTCGGGAGATCCCCGGGTTTAAACCTCGGCCCGGAATCCAAATATCCTCAATGGGGTCTTTCGTGTATTTCCTCAGTCCCACCAGGGAAATTCCGGAATAAAACCTTAAATCTGGCCACGACCGCTTCCTTCCACATCCTTTCCAATTCATTACACACTGCCATCCTCTCATTCGACGCCACATAATCTGAGGTACTGAAAAAAGCTTTGTTAAATAAACCATAAGTAGATAACTTTCTCGGAAAGATTGGTAACCACCTAAAAGACTACGTAATATCACAACCCAGGAGACCACCGCCCTCTGTACAAATGTTTTACCGTGTGTGGCATGAGAATCACGTGTTATGAAGTAATTTCTAGGAGATTTTCTGATTTTTCTTCTCTGACAACTTCCTGAACTAATTTACCTTCAAAAATTCACTGCACTAAGCACTTACGGTCCTCACTCAAATGCAAACTTGATATGATTAAATAATATTATGACACAATTATGTGCTTAGATAAGGGTTTAAACGAGACGGCTATGGCTAATTTCTGCGTAGCGTCCCAGAACACACCTCGACAGACCGGGTGGGGGGGGGGGGGGAATGAGGAAAATTCCCTCAGAACATGACGGGCACTAACGGGACTTCCTGAATAACGGGCTTCGGGTACATTAGAACGGTTGTACGGTCGATTATCTGTCTATAAATAAGCCCATGTCGAGAATCAAAGGCAGGATGTATACATGTAAATCGCGGGGTTGTTTTGAGTTACCAGACATGACACTGGAATATAAGTGTTAGATTTCGATTCGCTTCGCCCCTATGGAACTGCTGAGTTAAGTGGCTGCCAGCTTGTCAGGGTGTCCCTCTCGGTCACCACGTTCACACCAGAACTGTGACAGGCCCTCTGCCCTCAGGCAAAGCTGATGGAACGTGAAATCCTACTATCGCAGAAGCCTGAACACGATCCACCCCCACGCCTACAATTTCTACACGTTCGGTTTTACCTTGCGATTTACTATTTTACTTCTGAGGACGTCTATGGAAGTCCACCGGAATATTTAATATTCATAGCTGGATTTTATAAAACAGCGGCAGATTTTGCTGTGAGCCTACTCCAAGGAAATCGAGTTATGCATTTACTGAGTTGAGTTCTCTGCACAAAACTGTATGTCCGACGATCACCGGGATTTTGCTGACCGACGTCTGATATGCAATCTAGTATCGCCCTAGAGACGTATACAAACATTACCCCTATAACGAAAAACCTACCCCACCCTTCCCAGTACTCAGACATATCTTACAAATTTTTATTATTTAATTTTGCATCTAATTTCATACAAGTATTCTCCAGTATTTCTTAATTTGAAAACCTTGATACATTTACAATGTCTTGCAAGTTATACGCACAAAAATTTCCGTGGGTTAAGAAGAATCAGGGCTGCCACCATCAAAATCAATTCTATAGAGCATAGTATTCAGTGGTATATATAATTAAATCGTTCTGGGCTGCCAACTGTGCGGAAAAGTACAATATTTGTGCTGATACTGTCACAATCGGTGATGCGTTACTTGTGAATGCTTTCGCAAGATTTCACAGAGAAGTCGAAACATTTCTGCCGCTATTACTGTTTATTATACGAGGGTCGCTCATTAAGTAATGCCCCACATTTTTTTCCTCAGAACATATTTATTCAAGATGGCTCAAATTTAGTGACAATATAAATCAATGTTTCCTTTACACATACTATTTTTCCACATAGTCCCCATCAACTTGTACGGTTTTACGCCAGCGTGGAACAAGTGCATGCATGCCTTGCCGGTACCAGCTCTTGTCCTGTGCACGTAGCCATGTCCTCACTGCTTGAATCACGCTCTCGTCATCTTCAAATCTTGTTCCGCGGATAGCATCTTTAAGTGGCCCAAAGAGATGGAAGTCGGAGGGTGCCAGATCTGGACTGTAGGGTGGATGGGGTAGCACCGTCCAACCCAATTTGGTGATTTCTTCCCGGGTTCTCAGACTTGTGTGAGGGCGTGCATTGTCGTGCAGGAGCAAAATTTCTGCTGGATGCTTGTGAGGCCGAACTCGTCGAAAACGCTTCTTGAGGGTTTTCAGGGTCCTGATGTACGCGTCTGAATTGATGGTCGCACCTCTTGGCATCACATCCACAAGAATGACCCCATCACTGTCCCAAAAGACAGTCATCATGACTTTTCCGGCGGAGGGAGTTGTCTTGAATTTCTTCTTTCTCGGTGATTGAGGATGATGCCACTCCATTGACTGCCTTTTTGTCTCTGGCTCAAAGTGGTGTATCCAGGTTTCGTCACCTGTAATGATCCGGGACAGAAAGACCTCTCCCTCAGCATCAAAACGCTCCAACAATTCAGAAGAAATCGTTTTCCTTTGAATCCTGTGGTCTGCTGTGAGACTTCGTGGAACCCATCTTGCGCACACCTTCGAATATGCGAGAGCCTGGATAATTGCAATCACACTTCCATTGCTGACTGAAAGCTGTTGGGCCAATTGTCGAGTTGTGATGCGCCGATCCTCACGAATAATGGCATCCGCGCGGTTCAACATGTCTGGAGTGGTGGCTGTGGCAGGACGCCCAGAGCGCGGCAGATCACGGAGCTCGGTTTCTTCACTTCCTGAAGCTTTAACTCTCTTAGCCCAGCGACCAACGGTGCTCCTATCGACTGCACAGCTTCCATACACAGCACACAAACGTTTATGAATGTTCACCACCGTTTCTTTTTCAGCAACAAGGAATTCAATTACAGCTCGTTGCTTGTAACGAGAGTCGTTCACAGACGCCATTTTAACAGTTCACTACAGCTCCGCTATCGGTTGGAATCATTTGAAACTCCGTACACGAACGCGGGAAACATCAAATCTCAAGCATGTAAAAGTACACTTTTCTATCTTCATTATTGGCTGAGAAAAAAAATGTGGGGCATTACTTAATGAGCGACCCTCGTAAATACCCTGATGAAACTAACTTACGAACACAGTGCAATCTTCAGAGCGATATACAGAATGTCCCAGAAAGATATATAAAAATACAATATGGAATATTAATCCCGATATTGATTTCACCGCTGTCAAATGTACCACGAAGCTAACGGTGTCCATTTTAATTAACTGAGTGCCAATGCTGACGTATGTAATGATTTACTTCATTAATGCGTATATATCTTTATGGGACATACTGTATCTGTTCATATAAAGGCTCGCCCATATTACATCTGAGAGTAAGTTTAGACGCTAAATAGCCGACCCCCCCCCCCATTTTGACATTCAAATCTACCCGCGGCATTAACATTCATGCTCAGAGCTGAAGTTCAAAGGATATTCTACGATTAAACACACGTGATACTCTGTTTCCCACTAAGTGAGATCTAAGGCTTTATATTTTTTTACGTGCGATAAGTTTAATGATGTAAAACTTGCAGTTATGTACCAATACTCCTCAGCGGATCTTTTGAATGCCAGAACTCACCCACAATAACTTCCTGAAAGCATCATACGTAGTTCATGCCGTTATTCAAAGGTGTGGGATACGCCACGGACTAATACACGACCGGAGCATATAAGTAGCGAAGGAAAGATTAATAATTGACTTTCGGCTTGATAAATATTCGTTCATCTTGAAACAGTGAAGTAGAGTTTTTATTTAGAGTAGTATACACCGAGCCAGAAGTAGCCTCCATGAAGGAATCGATTACAGGACCTCGTGGACGCATGCAAAACCATCGAAAAGGTTAATTTCTTTCTGCATACTCTGTAGTTTGTTCCGGGGTCTGAGGTTTTCATAGTGATGAAGATTGTAGTGACGTTTTCCGGGTTGTGACAACTTACGACTAAAATTTTGGATGAACGCGTAGCCTCAGTCTTGTTGGTAACCACACAAAAGACCACAGGTTGAAGATGAAGACAGTACGTTCTTCCAAAACGTTCGTAACAAACTAGAAGACCTCGTGGCAGATAAACACATGCCAAAACATCTTCCTCTGGAAACAAAAGTCGTAAAAGTTAAGTTATTTCTGTTTGCGATGCCATTAAAGATGGCAGGCAAGATAATGGAAATCTGGACGTACGTTCTCCATTGAAACATGACAGAACCGCATTACTACACTTCACGATGAACAAGACCTCTTAGCATAACGACTTTTATCTCTCACAAAAGAGCTCGCGACACCGTAGGACTGGAAAAGGTAACCGACGCTGATAATCAATATCGACGCACAAAGCAACAGTGTTGACTGACGACATGCGTTCATAGTTTCTCAAACGTCAAGCACAGTTCCGCTAATATAATAAATTTCCATCATGACGACGCGACCCGATATATCACCAAAGAATACAGATATTAATTTACATATAAATGCGGAGAATGAGAAGAAACTCTCTTTGATGAAGATTCAAATATGTATTCATACGTTTATGCAACATAAACCCTTTCAAGTTTACTAACCGATTCCTTACGTCAAAAATACATTTCCTAAGATGATTGCATTCTGGGTTGCAGCATCCTGTCCTCCGGTAGTTTACCAAAGAGTCAGGGGTCCTAGTACCTCAATCATACGGGCGATAATTACTAATGACAGAAGCAGCAAGGTACTCTGAAACGTCGGCAAACTTTTACCAGAATACATGGCGCTACAACCCAAAAGACAGCCATCCCACATTACAATACCTATTATAATGCATAGCTTATAGGCTAACATTTTATTAATTTTAAGAAATGCGTATTAGATATAATTTTTGCTTATGAGTTACAAAGTAAGAAAAAGTTTATACAGCTGATGAATATCGACACAACGTATAATTTAAATTCGTACAAAGGGAAAGACGTTGCCCTATTTGTAACCAGGATACAGACATCGATGTAATTACATAATTTAGAAGTCATTTACATGCAAAATTAATATTCTTTCCTGCAGATAGTAATTTCAGAATACTATAGAAAACAACGCCATGAATAACAGAGATAAGAATAAGATACGAGAAGTGGTATTGGTCTATTCTAGGCAAAGCGAAACTCAAAGAACCTATCGATATTTCTGAGACCCTAAAAAAATGCCACAAACCACGACCTTAGCTTTCCGGAACTCAGGGAGACAAAGATCTTGATTTTCTGACTCTCGTAGTTTTGTTAACGTCACAGAATCAAGGAGTTTACGATGTCGATGTGAAGGAAATTCACGAGGGTGCATGAGCTCCACTCATATTCAGGTGTATTTAGAAGTAATTTATGACAGAAGGAAAATAAATACAAAATATTAAACTGACACAAAGGCAGGCCATTCTGTATTTTATCTAGAGTTTCATTTTATTTTGGACAGAATCATGTTTAGATAACTGAGCAGTTCCTACGTCATGATACAGCGAAGTGAAAAGTACTCTCTTGGGTTCGTTGGATGCAACTAATCACTAACCGTGGACAACGGCGCTATTTGTTAGGGGATAAACAATGAACACCCCGGGAATGAACAGCAGGAGATAAGCAGGAAACAACTAAAAACTGTAAAAATTAATCGTATGTCCACAGAACACTGACAATGATGCATATCGCACCCACATGCAAATAATTTACAAAGGTTAATCTGTTTGCGTTGGGGGTCGCAAGAAGTTCTTAACAAATCGCATACGTCAAATTTTTCCAAACTGTCGGCAATACAAAACTTCCAGCTTCAGTACATATCACCAATTTACTTATATTCCATAGGATACATAAATCTGTACGCGGTAACATAAAGAAAATTATATCGAGGTAGATTTTTCCTCTTAAAATAATAAGAATAAATGCGAAATTCATGATCTGCATGTTATGTTATGTTCTCTCAGTAGCTGTACTAAAAATCCTTTTACACGAACACATCTATTAGACGTTCAACAGTAACAGATATAAACACGAGGCATCGCACCAGAGGTTATAATCGCCTTACCTTATACGTCTCGCAGTTTTTCATTACTGAGCTACTTAAAAATGCACTTAAGTCTCCAGCGCCGAATGACAGGGCTTTTTTGAAGGACAATTTGGAAGGCTGTGCATAAACACATTTCAAACAACGCGTAACTTGGTAGACACTGTATATTTTGCAACAAGACTTCAAGTAAAGCAAAAACTTCTATAATAAATTGCCTATACGACTATAATGTCTATTATCTTACGATTAGTAATGATATTTCAACAGCTGATAATGGGCGTTCGCAGAATATGTACACATACGCGATATAAGAAATGTTAATGTCTGAAGGTTGACGGACGTGTTCTATTAACTTGCACCAACTTTGAATGTAACTATTTCCAGAGACCCGCACAATACATACACGTAGATAATGCTCTGTCTTGACGTACTAAATGATTTGGAAGAAAGCCAAACTGACGCGGAAGGGGAAAAAGCTGATTTCCCGAGCAGCAAATGGGCCAGAAGTTTCTTCAGATAACGGAGAGCACTTCCCTTTTTCGCAGGCGGAGGATGAAGACTGGCATTTTTAAGACCCTGGCGTCTTCACCGAGTGGAGTACGCCTTCTCCACCACGTAATTTCGTGAACGACAGGACGGAATTTTGAACATAACCATTTTCTAAGATATACATGCGTTTGACACATGATTAATCGTTCTCTCTTTCATGTTCGGTTCAATTGTGAACGCCGGAGATGGTTAAGAAATGTGTTATTATGCGCGTAAGTACCAGGACTCAAGATTTTTTTTTTATGAAAGAATTTTATATAATTAATCACAGTCTTCCAGTTCGTAAAGTAAATTCAGTGAGTATGCATCTATGAAGAGTTCATTTAGTAATCTGCTAGGGGTTCTTAAGTATTTATCCATCTACCGTGTACGTCACGCAAACCTGTTCCATAATTTAGACCTCAACGTTATAACTCCCAAACGTCATACGAGTACAGCAGTCCTTGAGAACCATTCGTTCAGCTACTCAGATATTACGTTGCCCCTTACAAGACCGTAAAGTCCATTACAGTGTTTATAACATACAGCAAATGACCCTTAACATAAGCCAGACAAATCCATTTCAGAACCTCCCAGCACACTGCACGATGCGCCCTCAGACGGCCTCCAAATATGAACAACCGACAATGGGACGTCCTCAAGAATGTTTGGAAGGAACTAGTGTGTTTTTGAGATAACAATGAAAATAAACTGCAGGTAACGGGAGATATAAAATTTCAGGTAAAGTGTAACGTCATATCCCATGGTACACGCAGAGTACGTACCAGTGAGCGAGCTGTTTCCATAAAGGGACGTGGATTTCACTGCTATACTTGGAATTCCTTTACCATCCGAAGCTAGGATTCATTCCATCGACATTCGGTCCAGCGTTACACCGTTCTGAGGGCATTCGGCTGTACAATGCACTCCTCCTCGAACTTAATCACTGTAGGAATCCATTTCGTGAAGAAATGGGAATATGCAAATTCCCATCTAAAATTACTTTCTTCCGTGATAATTTATCCCTCGGGTGCCACTTTCTCTCGTCCGAGATTCCCACTTTACCTTGTTCATCACCACAGCGCTCAAACTTTACACGGTGTTTCACAAAGAGCTCAACTTTAAATGGAAAAACATTTTCTACGCACTTAATACTTATAATATTCATGTGGAACAGGGCACAAAATATAATCTATTTTTTGTTGGGTTGATTGTCCGTCTACATAATAATTTTTATTATGGTTTCGATTTTTATTAAGAATCCACTATATGTTTCCACCTTAAGTGATCATCTTCAGGTCGTAATTGTATCTTAGCCTCTGTTCGCATGGGTATTTCTTCCCTCTCCTGAAGAATAGGTTAGGAAAATTACACTGTTGTAATTGTGGACATATCATAAAAAATCATCAGAAATTATGTAACTTTATCCTCGATGAATAGACACGAAAATTGTTACAGCTGATTAAGAATTTCGAGAGAAACAATTCGAGAACAGAAACATCTATTTCTGTCGGACCATAAAAAAGTAAACAGTACAAGAATATCACCGAGACTCCTCCGCGAATGAAGTTCACACTTGAAGAGTCATACCGCCACCAAATTAATTCCGTGTTAATTGGAGAGTAATGTCCTGTGCGAAGCCTATTTAGACACACGAAGTGTAAAATGTACTTAACAAAGTGATTTCACTTCAGAGACAAACATTTCCAGCAATTATGCCTTCTATTAGACCATATGAGTAAGCACGCCACGTCTGTAATGCTCATACATTTTCCTGGGAAAATTTCTTAAGTTTCTCCCTTGGCCTAGACGACATCGTAAGCGGAACACACGACGAAATACATAATTAAGAATACTAAAAAAAATACGAACTATAACACAAACTCCATAATAAAGGTACTATTTGAGGTTTTCACGGCTGTGAGTCTGAAGATGTCTGTCTTCTGGGTTGTAACACCATGTACTCTGGTAGATGTCCACCAGACTATACGACGCAACAACCCAGAAGCCAGCAATCTCCATATTGAAGCATTTAAGAATACCGTTTAAATTTTGCGATCATGATAAATGAATTTTGTATGGAAAATCTGAAAGAAATACACCACTAGGAATGCGTGGGCATACATGAAAAGATAACGTTACAATGTACGAGGGTCGCTCATTAAGTAATGCCCCACATTTTTTTCCTCAGAACATATTTATTCAAGATGGCTCAAATTTAGTGACAATATAAATCAATGTTTCCTTTACACATACTATTTTTCCACATAGTCCCCATCAACTTGTACGGTTTTACGCCAGCGTGGAACAAGTGCATGCATGCCTTGCCGGTACCAGCTCTTGTCCTGTGCACGTAGCCATGTCCTCACTGCTTGAATCACGCTCTCGTCATCTTCAAATCTTGTTCCGCGGATAGCATCTTTAAGTGGCCCAAAGAGATGGAAGTCGGAGGGTGCCAGATCTGGACTGTAGGGTGGATGGGGTAGCACCGTCCAACCCAATTTGGTGATTTCTTCCCGGGTTCTCAGACTTGTGTGAGGGCGTGCATTGTCGTGCAGGAGCAAAATTTCTGCTGGATGCTTGTGAGGCCGAACTCGTCGAAAACGCTTCTTGAGGGTTTTCAGGGTCCTGATGTACGCGTCTGAATTGATGGTCGCACCTCTTGGCATCACATCCACAAGAATGACCCCATCACTGTCCCAAAAGACAGTCATCATGACTTTTCCGGCGGAGGGAGTTGTCTTGAATTTCTTCTTTCTCGGTGATTGAGGATGATGCCACTCCATTGACTGCCTTTTTGTCTCTGGCTCAAAGTGGTGTATCCAGGTTTCGTCACCTGTAATGATCCGGGACAGAAAGACCTCTCCCTCAGCATCAAAACGCTCCAACAATTCAGAAGAAATCGTTTTCCTTTGAATCCTGTGGTCTGCTGTGAGACTTCGTGGAACCCATCTTGCGCACACCTTCGAATATGCGAGAGCCTGGATAATTGCAATCACACTTCCATTGCTGACTGAAAGCTGTTGGGCCAATTGTCGAGTTGTGATGCGCCGATCCTCACGAATAATGGCATCCGCGCGGTTCAACATGTCTGGAGTGGTGGCTGTGGCAGGACGCCCAGAGCGCGGCAGATCACGGAGCTCGGTTTCTTCACTTCCTGAAGCTTTAACTCTCTTAGCCCAGCGACCAACGGTGCTCCTATCGACTGCACAGCTTCCATACACAGCACACAAACGTTTATGAATGTTCACCACCGTTTCTTTTTCAGCAACAAGGAATTCAATTACAGCTCGTTGCTTGTAACGAGAGTCGTTCACAGACGCCATTTTAACAGTTCACTACAGCTCCGCTATCGGTTGGAATCATTTGAAACTCCGTACACGAACGCGGGAAACATCAAATCTCAAGCATGTAAAAGTACACTTTTCTATCTTCATTATTGGCTGAGAAAAAAAATGTGGGGCATTACTTAATGAGCGACCCTCGTATCTTAAACAGGGCATGAGAATGAATGTTGAATTCATAGGAGAACTTTTAAAATTTCGGATCATAAAAGCCGGGGAATTTATTGCCTAGTTGAGCAACTATTAGATTCTTAAGAAGGACTCTTAACTTTTGCAATACGGATCCCAAAGCTCGCAGTTTTACCCCAATTTTCTTCTGCAACATTAAATTCCTTAAAAGTTATGAAAATATCCTTATTTAGTCTAATTTGACATTAAGTAGTTGCAGAAACTAATATTTTGCAATACCACAAGAAGAGGGCAAGATAAAACTTTAACGCCCATCGATAAACCTAAATATTGAGATTACTTTCACAAGACCGAGTTCCTTTTCGTCTCCAAAGACGTGTTAATAGGAAGGCCGATTAGATATCATGACGAGGTGTTGTGTCGTGAGTCCTTTAACGACGTTTTTATCAAGGCACTACCGAAAGAAATGAAGGAACAGTCACGAGTGGTTTAATGATAAATAGGAGGCCTTAAGCCATATTAAACCATTTCCCAAGAAATTACTTACAGGGACCCAGGAAAACTACAAATATCTACCAAGAGTTAATCCCCCTTTAGATTATAGATCACTCCTACATTCCATTAGGGACCTTGAATTTCTAAACTCGGATTGGACAGCGGCTCTCCGGAGAATTTTCAGTCTGTCCAGCCAAGGAGCTGCCTGCCGCGACTGTCATGAACATCTATTAGTGTTTAGTGTCACATCTATTCAACGTGACACTGATGACCAAACCTCGTAAGAATAATACCGAGACGACTCCAACAAAGACTTGCGACTTTTAATACTGGCCACGACACAACGTCCTTCAAAATTCATAATTAGAATTAATCGTGTCATTTTACTTTCTATAGCATGTTTTACTGTCAAATTTAACAACAACAAAAAATTACAAAAAAAAATCCCCCAGCAAAGTTTCATTGTAAAAATGCAGGTAAGTTCATATCTGTTTATAAATATTTGTAAACTCTACGAGGGTTAGTGGCTTTGACATTTGAAGCTCTTCAAGAGACATGCCACTCAGTAAACAAGGCATTGCTGTCAGACAGTTTCCAATTCTCTGCTCATGAACAACCCTGATCACGTAGCGACTGCTATATGATTTTGGTATCATTCGACCCACCAACATGTCCAGGGAAGTCCTAAAGATTCCTATATCGAAGCAGAGAACGAGTCGCATCTTATTAGATCGCACGACAGACTCTGCCTTGAAGCGAAAAGAAAACACATTTTCAATCTTCAAGCAATCGATAGCAAGAATCCCGTATCATGGCAATTTCTTTCAGCTCAGAACCCAACACTGTTTTATCTGCGTTTATAAGGCAATCTGTCAGCGACTGCTAGGGCTACGTTCCTGAAGACACCGCCGTCAGCAAGATCAAGACCTCATGAGGAAACAGAGATTAACTAAAAAAATACTTGTAGATTTCTGTCTTCTGAGTTGTTGCGCAGTTGAGGCAGTATGACCTCTGAACCGTTGCTGGACATCGACCAGACTACACAGCGCAAGAACCCACAAGACAGAAATCTTCATCCTCTGATGAAGGAGGCAGTATGACCTCAGAAACGTTGGTAAACATCGACCAGACTACACTGCGCAACAACCCAGAAGACGGAAATCTTTATACTCTGATGACGGAGGCAGTATGACCTCAGAAACGTTGGTTAACATCGACCAGACTACACAGCGCTTCAACCCAGAAGACAGAAATCTTCATACTCATCGCCCTGATGATGGAGGCAGTATGACCTCAGAAACGTTGGTTAACATCGACCAGACTACACAGCGCTTCAACCCAGAAGACAGAAATCTTCATACTCAACGCCCTGATGATGGAGGCAGTATGACCTCTGAAACGTTGGTTAACATCGCCCAGACCACACGGCGCTTCAACCCAGAAGACAGAAATCTTCATACTCTGATGACGGAGGCAGTATGACCTCTGAAACGTTGGTAAACATCGACCAGACTACACAGCGCAACAACCCCGAAGACAGAAATCTTCATACTAAGAATCGCCCTGATGATGGAGGCAGTATGACCTCTGAAACGCTGGTTAACATCGACCAGACTACACAGCGCAAGAACCCAGAAGACAGAAATCTTCATACTCTGATGACGGAGGCAGTATGACCTGAGAAACGTTGGTAAACATCGACCAGACTACACAGCGCAACAACCCCGAAGACAGAAATCTTTATACTCTGATGACGGAGGCAGTATGACCTCAGAAACGTTGGTTAACATCGACCAGACTACACAGCGCAACAACCCCGAAGACAGAAATCTTCATACTCTGATGACGGAGGCAGTATGACCTGAGAAACGTTGGTAAACATCGACCAGACTACACAGCGCAACAACCCAGAAGACAGAAATCTTCATACTCTGATGACGGAGGCAGTATGACCTGAGAAACGTTGGTAAACATCGACCAGACTACACAGCGCAACAACCCAGAAGACGGAAATCTTTATACTCTGATGACGGAGGCAGTATGACCTCAGAAACGTTGGTTAACATCGACCAGACTACACAGCGCAACAACCCCGAAGACAGAAATCTTCATACTCTGATGACGGAGGCAGTATGACCTCTGAAACGTTGGTAAACATCGACCAGACTACACAGCGCAACAACCCCGAAGACAGAAATCTTCATACTAAGAATCGCCCTGATGATGGAGGCAGTATGACCTCTGAAACGCTGGTTAACATCGACCAGACTACACAGCGCAAGAACCCAGAAGACAGAAATCTTCATACTCTGATGACGGAGGCAGTATGACCTCAGAAACGTTGGTTAACATCGACCAGACTACACAGCGCAACAACCCCGAAGACAGAAATCTTCATACTCTGATGACGGAGGCAGTATGACCTCAGAAACGTTGGTAAACATCGACCAGACTACACAGCGCAACAACCCAGAAGACGGAAATCTTTATACTCTGATGACGGAGGCAGTATGACCTCAGAAACGTTGGTTAACATCGACCAGACTACACAGCGCAACAACCCCGAAGACAGAAATCTTCATACTAAGAATCGCCCTGATGATGGAGGCAGTATGACCTCAGAAACGCTGGTTAACATCGACCAGACTACACAGCGCAAGAACCCAGAAGACAGAAATCTTCATACTCTGATGACGGAGGCAGTATGACCTCAGAAACGTTGGTAAACATCGACCAGACTACACAGCGCAAGAACCCAGAAGACTGAAATCTTCATGCTCATCGCCCTGATGATGGAGGCAGTATGACCTCTGAAACGATGGTTAATATCGACCAGACTACACAGCGCAACAACCCAGAAGACAGAATTCTTCATACTCGCCGCTGTATAAACCCCAAATCATACATTTTGGAAACCCCTGAGTCTGCAAACTCTTGCCTTCCCCAGTTAACAGGCTTCCGTTCTCCTTCCAGTGGATTCCTGTATGGAGCGCCCATCAACAAAACGGCACAGTTGTCCACGTTTATGACGTCGTACCATGTCGGTCCATGCATATCAAGAGACAGATCTTGATCACGTATTCTGTAAGCATTCATTCAGAGCCTTCAACGTTCGACAATATTTGACATCGACGTCATGTCTCTTGTTATGAATAACTTACATAAACTAGACAAAATTAACGCATGAGGACATCGTCTCTCTATCCTCCTTATGTAAATTAAATCTCGGAAACTGGTAAACTGACTTGAACTGAATTTGGTACAAGCTCCATCATTGCGTATTGTGGAACAACTTCACTAGCTTACTTCTATGGACGGTTGCTATATAATAAGGTCTCTTCTATTTCCATCCACTGTCCTTCCGGTACTCTGCAGCAGGACTGATAATTTTCGTTCATCTATAGTTCATTCCTTTTCTTGTGATGCTTAATCCCCGCTGGCACATAAAACATCCAGTGAAAACAACAGAAACTTTTGTACTATATTCGACAATTTAGTGGTGTCACGTTTTACCTTCCAATTATTGAGAGTCTGGTATGAACCACTAAGTTATACTTCGCGAAGCTTGTGAGATCGACCGAAACAGCCCGAGAAGCACACGAATTGAGTCAGTCGGGCCACCCGGCTAGCATTCGACCACTCTAACTGGTTTTCACTCAAGCTTCACGAGAAAAGGAATCTATTACAACTCTCGGCTTTCTGTCTTCCGCCTTGGATGTATCCACTCAACACTTGTTTCTACCATTCTTCGGGCAATGCTAACTGATTTGTTTACGTGCCTCTTCGGGGGTGGGGGTTGTCTCCTTTCGACATTATTTCCGATCGTCTCCACGACCTCACATCTGCAGGTAAGGCCATGAAATTAAGAGCA
Source organism: Zootermopsis nevadensis (assembly GCF_977971745.1). NCBI lineage: Eukaryota > Metazoa > Arthropoda > Insecta > Blattodea > Termopsidae > Zootermopsis > Zootermopsis nevadensis. Next base: position 1,374,211 of record NW_028259177.1, read on the forward strand.
AAGTAGATAACACAGAACTTCAGAAGTCTTAATGGATTATAGACTTATTTTTGGCTCTTAATTTCAATGGCTGTTTCTTCATTACAGCTGGCATCAAGGCGTACGGTACGACATGCTTGTCACAGAGACAATTGGTTGTGAAAACTGTGTTCGTTGCATTGACAAGAAAATTTCAAATAATGAATACCAAAAAATAATTTTCGATCAATGTAATTAGTCATCACGGTTGAGGACGTGTTACGATATACAGATTTTTTAACGCAAACACAATACAATACGTACAATTTTCAGTACTGTATATAACGTGAAGAATATCCCGGACGGTTAAATACGTGATTTATGTTTACATTATCAACAGAATGATCGTCCAGAATTAACTTCGTAGCAGATAATTTTATTAACGTCTTTATTTCAGCCATAATCATAACTCAAATGCAATGATCATGACATTTGATATTTATACATCGGTGCAAAAACAAATCTGGTTTTCTAGGCTGTGAAGACGAAATCACCACCACCATCGTCACGGTATAAGGATTAAGCTATGTACTGTCGGTCCATATTCCAAACATTCCTTTTCTCAATATGTTCCCTGCATCAATTGTATCCTCTGACTATCTGTTAAGATTTATACTACGGAATATGAATTCATATTTTAACATCTTCATACCCATTCACCTCTTCAAATTTAATATTATTTTATTATCTTGCCTGAATTTCTGGTCAATAAGAAAGAATGAGTTTTCTATTATCGTACAAACTCTGCATCATCATTTTTGTAATTATAAATTTGTATGTGAAGAATATTAAATTATGTTTCCAGATATAATTTTAATTTCTCTCAGCTCTACTGGAGCAGAACCCGAAGTATGATACTGACGATCTCAAGCCAGTTCTATCCCCACCAAATTTTTTTTAAGATACATCTTAAAATCGTAGACCCCCTTCTCAACATACCTGTCCGATCAGACTTCCTATTTCACTCTCCATACAAGGAAGGACGACTTCCGTAATTAGTGGGGTCTCTTATGCAGCACCAAGAAAATCGATATTTTATTCACAAATACTTATGTTATTCGCTAAGTAATTTGTTCTAAATTTCTCTTGCTATTTCTTAGTTATGAAAAGAGACACAAATTTTTCGATAGCATAAAAGTAATTCGTTTTTATAGCTCGTGGAGAATCAGTACACAAATCAATACAAACGTATTGCAAAAGAATTAAAATTTATTACAAAAAAATGGAGCCCAGCAACCGTGGAAATATATTTTAACCGGAAAATAAAAATCTTTAAATTTTTAACAATATGGTGAGAAAGATTCTCATTTGTTATATCTAGACCAAACACGACTAGACATATCGTTTTCTGAAAACGATGACTTTGTTTCATCAAAACAGACGCATTTCAATTTATTAATAAACAGTCAAAAATAGCTCTGGTATTGATGAAAGACTCTCGGGTTACAACACGCTTCCCAAATGCTTCACGAACAGTAGAAAACAATTTCGATTGGAATAGAATTTTCGAGAATGAACACATTTTCCTCTCGTGAACACACCATGTTCGCACTTGCACAGAACCTGCGGCCTTACGATAAAGTGACCTAGAGTCCAGTGTCACGATATTGGGAGAGTACCGACTTCTGATTTCATTTTGTTCTGTAGTACTGTTACAGGGTTGAGTTTGAAATGAAACATTCTGTGTATGTGTATGTATATTTTTAACGCATATGCATATTTCATCAATGGGCAGAGAAATCGAATTAAAATCCCTTTTGAAGGACGTGCTGATGGGAATTAATATTATCCATGAGAGGAAATTGGAAAATTTACTAAGGGAAAACCTGAGAAATGGGGCAAAAACAGTGGGGGGGGGGGGTGTTTCTACGTATAGAGGATATTTTATAACACGTTATACGGTTTCAGGAGTTTCGAAGTGTGTATCTGTATGTGTGTGGCTACAGAACACATATATCATCTGGCAAATCCGAGATCAGCTTCTAGTCAGAATGAAATGTGTTTTGTAAACAAGAGGCCGATAGATTTTAATGTTATCTTGCAATTATATTCAAATATAAACTACCGAGAAACTGAACATAGTAAAAATTGAAATGACATACCTTAAATTAGGCCACGACATCTTTTACATTTAATTACTTACTATCATCCTCTCATTCCACGCAATATAGTCGGAGTTCACGAAAAAGCAGTTTAAATTGATGGTTTTATTAAAATATTAAATTAAAATTGTGACTAGTCACCTGCTTGCGACCGGATTAGTAACAGAGTCACCAGTTATATTATAAATTGGAAACAACTAGTTGATAGAATCTTCCTTCAAATACTAATATAAACATAGTTCCAGTGCATTCTACATATCCCGCCCATATCATTTAATTTATATGTGGCGAAGTTCACGTTACGAAATAAAACACACAAATTTATCCAAAGACAGTAATTTCACTCGTCTATCCAGACAGAATAAAAATCGTGCAAATATTTCCCACATTTTCACACTTCGCAGAATTAACGACATTTTGTCTCCAATATTACCATCGTATTCGGCCTGCCCCTTCACGAATTCATTTGTCCCTGACAGCAGAAACTTCCAGAACACACGCTTACAAGTATTTCTAAACGAATAATTTTCAGTAGTGTGTGGAAGTGTGAGGTCCACTAAGAGAGACACTAATCTTTCCCTCTTATATCCTATCTTCTATTTCTTTGTACTCTCTTCCATACGTACGGTTGGAAAGTCGTGGAATATATGTCTCATTGATGTTACCAGCAAAGTAATGTATTTCTTAGACAACGTAATAATAACTGTGTAGATACGTCTCCATATTTACGAGATCCTTTCTGCCTCCATCATGAGGACGATGGTGATGGAGGAAGCAAGGACATCTGAAACGTTGGTAAACTTCTGCACTCTACAACCCAAAAGACAGTACCTCAGTATAATTATTGTTCATTTACAGCTTTGCTGTTTATTCGACTGTTAACTTTTCTCATCCTCCCTGGATTTAGGTCCAGTAATATTCTAAAAGTAGGAGTTGAGGTATTTACGGCGGAGAGTGTGAAGACAAGACATTTTCAATTACGTAACGGAGTTGGCATTTGAGATTGTACGAGATGCAGGTTAAATCACGCGGTAAATACGGACCTTTATCACAGACCTCGGTACGAGAAAGACGGCCAGAATCGAGAGAATTATTTAAGACCCTTAGCTACATACAGGCCTACATGGTCAGACAAAGCGAAAGAGATTGATTATTTCTGCCTACAGTAATACAAAATACGAGGCTCGTCCTCAAAGTAAGTTTCCCTGGGGCCGTTTACAGAAACAAAACATGGAAATATTTATTGCAACAGATACAGCAAGTGTCCAGCTATTTTTCAACATATTCGCCACCGGAATTGAGACATTTGTCATACCGTGGGACCAACTTTTGAATACCTGTGTCGTAGAAGTCTGCCGCCTGGGATTGGAACCACTGTGTGACGACCATCTCCGCCTCTCTGTCATTCTCAAAACGCTGACGCTGACCGGACAGGAATTTCTTGAGGTGTAGGAAAAGATGGAAATCACTGGGAGCGAGGTCCGGGCTGTAGGGTGGATGATTAAACACCTCCCAGCTGAACTCCTGCAGGAGACTTGCTGTCCGTCGAGCCGTGTGCGGCCTAGCGTTATCACTGACCGCACTTCACAGTCGGCGGGAGCTGGAATAAGAACCTCCATCTTCAACAGCTGCAACGATGCTACTGTGAGAACGCGGGAGGTGCCGTTAGTGCATGCGCCATGCTACGTCATTGCTCTATCACGTACGCACAGTCGCTTCGCGCAATATAAGGTTTGCTAGCTGTGGGACGAGTGGGAAACTTACTTTTGGGAAGCGCCTCGTAACACACGGAGAGAATGTGTGAAGGCTAGTTACATCAGATAGTAGGGCGAGGGTAGGCGATTAAGACATTCGAAAGAAAATATTAATACATTATATGAAGTAAAGTGGAATAGTAGTTGCTGAAAAGGAGAAATATGAAGCTCCTCTTTACTCTGTTTAAATCAGACTAATCTTTTTTACACTTTCTTTTAAACTTCCTTCGTCTCCCTTATCCTCAGGACGCATAAAGTTAAGTACAACGTCCATGTAAAGCAACGTGTAAAACTATTTGTTCACAGACGTGACTTGTAAAATAACAAGGAGGCCGGAACGTTGTACAAATTACCTGTTTTAATTTAGATTTATCTGGCTTAACACAATGGACGGTAATAGCATGTTAATAAATAATTTTATTTAACACAAAACAAATGGACATAAATTTACTTGCAAATAATCACACACAACGTAAATGTATCGTTGAAACTGTTACCTTCACACGTCTTTTGAAGCATTGCACATAAGGTAGTTACATTTCAAAAAAACCCTTTTTCCTTTATAATCTCATCGCCAAGTTAAACTTAGGGCCTATTATCGCTAGTTAAAACAGAGTTTTCCCAGTCGGTGAATTCATAAGAGCCATTTCTACTGCCATTCCAACTTTATACTCAAGTAATTTCTTCAATTCAATCGCAGAACCGCGACTGACACAAGCTCTATAATTGGATTCTCTCTTCGCTGGACCTGAACGCTCCATTTCTTACAATAGGAAAGGCGTGGTTTCTGCATATTTAACAGCTAACATTTCCTTACACGGTATAAACCTATTAATCTTTGTAATGGAGACGCGTGGTGTTTTAATTCAGTAAGAAATTATTTTTTTAATTTTCTTTGAAGACTTACATAATAGACGTTCTGAATTTCTCTCTTAAAATTTCGTATCATCCACCTCATATCCATATCCTTAGAACATATTTCATTACACCCTTTCAAATATTTTGATTTGTTATTTAATTATAATTATATCATATTTAATTCTTCATCGCATCTGTGCCCTGTATCCACTCGATTCAAGCGAAATTCGCCGCAGAAAATATTTTGCAGCAGACAATTTAGTTCCATTAACCACATCAGTTCTTCCTGTTTGCTCCAAACTTACACATGAAACACGGACTTAGTCAGGGCTTTCCAAGACTATTACAGGAACAGCATGATCCATGCATTTAAGACAAAGATAAACGAAAGGCAGAAATAACAAACTCCATGTGACTGCCCTTTTTGAGAAGATAAAAGTCAATGGTTCAAGAAACGCCCCGTAATTTGTAAAAAGAAAAGTTTAATTCTCTACACACCAGAGCCCAAAAGTGGTCATTTTCGTCACTAGTGTTGAAATCGTCCATCAGTACGAGCGGTATGTCATTCAGGCTCGTCAGATGCCGCCTGAGTTGTCCGAGCGCGCTTACGTTGCCTATATTCGCGGCAGTACTGCGCGTTGGTTTTGGGTCCGGGCCCGACGTTTTCCGTGTCATTCTCTTTGGAATGTTATGCTCTACGCATTCGTGCACAGATTTTTGTAATTCTGGTTGTACTTTGCCCTCATATATCGCGACATTTTAAGAAAATCGGGAAATTTTCAAACTTTTTTAAATTCACAGCCTCGTATCTTTTTGAGTTTTTGAGATACACACTTGGAGGCCAGGACGAGTTGCAACATATACACACCTCTTCAAAACTACACTTGTTTCATTCAGATCGGATAATTAGTCTCTGAGATATGATCCCGTTTATGGACACGTGTCGAATCCGGAAAGTCGAAAATCGTGGGTTCAATTTGCGCGTGCGCAGTTCGCGACTTCCAGCCGCCACGGATGTCGGAGCGGTACTGGCACACACTTTCATCCTTCCTCTTTAAAGCAAGACTAAGATGGCGGCGCTATGTCTATTTTTAGTCGAATTATTGAAGTTTGAAATCACTTCGACAGAAACTGTCGCTCATTTGGGCATTTTAAAGATGTTTTCACGTCAAAAATCAATCTTAAAATTTCTCTTACTAAAACACACGTGTTAGGATAAAGTACGAGGGAGGTATAGATAACACTACGGGTCTACAATGAGGTTGAGGAGAAATCAGAATGCAGAGAAATGCGCAGCATCCCAAGCAAGATAAGAACTATTTTCGTTTTCCGTCGCGCAAAACGAAGTCACGATTTCATTAATTCTTATACCGCGTGCCCCATATCAACTTCGCCTTAGGTGTCATTGTGGCAAATGTTTGGCCATGCCGTACTTCTCATACGCACCCCTAAAAGTGCGTATCTACAAATTTGCATAAATATAAGACGAAGAAGAGTCCCACAGAAACACTAATGCCCGATTACTGTCCCATAACAATACACATTTGGAACACCCGTTATTGTATGAGATACGTTGCTGGCTTACAGGAACTACAAGAGTTAGTTACTAACTTTTAACCCAGTAAGGCCACACTTCTGCCATCCCTGGAAGGAACTACGAAAAAATAAGGATTCAAACGAGGTCAATATTTCATTATCCGCAATCAAGAACTTTCTATGTCGGATTTGAGGTTTTCAAGGCGGTGAGTCTGAAGATGGCTGTATTGTGGGTTGTTGCGCTGCCAAGGATCCCTGAAACGTCGGAAAACTTCTACCAGATTAAAATGCGCAACAACCCATCTTCAATAACTTTCTTTCTTAAGAATAAGTTCACTTCGCAAAAAGTTTGTTTAAAACCGTTGTTCTAGTCAGACAAAGTTTGTTACGAAGGCAGCCCTTATCAAGTCGCCTAGCTGTCTAGATGGTACAACTTATGTATGCTGCAACCTTCCTTACTATCAGGGCCAACGATCTAAAAACAAAAATACAATGGTCATCAAAATCAAGATGTTCGACCATTGTCTTCTTCCCTATCACAGATAAACCTGACCCCACGTCCTACCTCCTGTTCCAGAACAATAATTATCATATCATCAGCTCGATTAATCTAGTTCTTGTAAAAACCTTTTGTTTTGTGATGGCAACGGCGTAGATTAATTAAGACATCGAAGAAAGGAAAGTTCAGATTCCCGGGGCCATCACCATTTAAAACAATTTTCTTGGAGACTCTGTGTTTCGAGAAAACATATTCGGGAAGAGAGACGTGTTACAATTCTAAGTATTGTCCACGCGTGGTACAAATGTATCCGTAAAAAAAATTAAATTTCTATTTAGAACTCTCGAGAAAGTGCAGTTTTAACCCTTCAATAGACTCTGATAACAAACAGACTCGAGGAAATAACAAATATTAGCATAGAGACAAGTAAGAGGAACCTATTTAAGTAAACAGACAGATATTGTACATAACTGGGTCCCGATAAACCGGTATGACGACTCCAGCTGCTGCAAAATCCTCTTTTCTCGCGTAAACCACTCAGCCAATCAATACCCGAAGCTAGCTAAAACCTTTCAGACCTCAGCTGGCCTAAACATCATATAAACATTCACTTCTCACCTCAAAGAAAACAAAACACCTCAATATTTAGCGCAATTTGTTCAATACGGTCAAAAACGAAAAAAAAATCCATTTACATACACGCAAAAAAATAAAACAGCAGTCGTTATAAATGCTGGTTCCTTCAACATAAAATCAATCCTTCGTTACGATTTAATATTTTCTTAAAAAAATTTCGTACGCATTTTACAGGCGGGCGGACGGACGGGGTGTTGAAATCATATACCCCTGTACTAGGTAAATTGTGATGATCCACATTCCAGGTGGATCAGAACAAGATAGCCATGCACGGTTCCATAACAGGCCCCACGTGCACACCAACACAAAGCGCAGCTGTCGCATTAACGAGAAATCATTTCTATTTGTCAGGGCAAATTTCCTAACCAAACACTTCTGGTCTCCAAAACCCTTGGCTGGATAAATGACAGAAAATTGAAAAAATCTCGTCCTGAAATTCACACAAGAGTACAGTGACTGGTAAAGCCAATTCTGAGAGCTACGTCAATACCACGACAAGGCCAGATCCTGAGATACAGAAATCACACTCTTCACTCACTGACCTTGTAGAAACAAAAGACTAGGAACACGACACACAACACTGTAATCGTAGCGAAAATAAGTTCGGAATATGTTAACTTCGTAAAAATGTATCCATTCAATTCTGTTTATTAAACAGGTCTACAAAAACTGTACGATTGTTTCGGTCAACAATGGTGTCTGCATTTCCGTATAAATGATGGATGCACTGTTTTTTTTTTAACAATTTCTCGAAACTTCTACATCCCAACACAGCTAAATCACACGCCTGCGAGAACACACGACACTGCAGTGTAGGAAGAAGACCTTTGGATTACGTTGCTGAGACAATTGCCCTCGCGAGACAGATTAACGAGGACCTTAGAAACAGATGCAAGGCAATTTTAGGGGATTTCAATTCATATAATTTCGCTCTAGCTCAGCTATTCTCTTTTTACAGACGCATCGGATTCAAATTTTCGTCCTAAATCACAGGATCCCTACGTCGCCCCAAACAAAATACACAGCCCTGTCCATTATTTTAACAAATGACAAAACTTCCCTGCCAGTTTCGTGGCCCCACAGTCACTTCAGTCCTGAAGATGGTGACATTATGCATCTCCGAAACTCTGACAACACGTCTGCACGGCAACTGAACTCATAGCCAGCTATACTCAACGTTCCAAGAAGCGATCAGACGGATGATAAGATGACCCCGAAGAACTTCATTACATCGCCCACGCGTGCCTGCATCAGTGTCCCATTAAATAGCATTCACCTGACTAATTTCCTTCATTACGTAAAATGTATATTCCGTCGTTCCTTCTACCCGCGAACTTCTGTGATAAATTATACGCTGACGACAAATAAAATCATACAAGACTCGTGGCACTAGGAAATGAATCAAATTCCGTCGATAATGAAGTCTAGCTCGCGTCCTACACGGTTGTTACGATATTGATTTCATGTTCACCACACATTTTTTTCATTACAGACGCGCCATACGAGAAATTAGGAATGATAACACGGAACCCTAAAGATTTCCAAGGCAAAACAACAGATATTTTCATAGGGTTTCTATATTAAGAACATAAATTACCGTATGTTTCAGGCTGGTGGAATTTCACGGCCCAAAAGTTCTTCTCAAACGTCCTTATCTTTGTCATAACAATGTAAAGAGCTTACGTAACACAAAACTAAATTGTTATCTCACGATGCAGCACAGTGTTAATTGGCAATTATAAAGACGTATAAAGAAACCACATATCAAATCTACACAAATAGTAATGCAACAGCGATGTACTTTCGTAATTATTTTAACCGCACATATCTACCTGAACACCAACAGTCTTGAAATCAGTTCATTCTAGAACCAAAAACGTAAGGAAATTGGGGGTAAGCAATACCCAAACTTCATCAATATCAAAGTTTCCTTCTCATATCTCTGTAGGCGAGAGCGTACGTTATAACGAAACCTGCTTTTAATATTTACTTACTACATTTATGAACACTCCTCTGTTTTTAACACTCACAATCATTCTGTCTAGTTGAGGCGGGGCATTAACGATAGCTTAAGAGCACAAAACAGAACACAACCACAGCGCGAATCAATTACCTACGAAATTCATCACGAGTAATGGGAAACACGGAAACTTCGTTCTGTAAACCGATCGATACTTTGTTCCGGACGCTCAGAAATGGGAACAAACTGAAAGGAAAAGACCAGGGTTAGATTCTTCTGTCCTACGGTTTCAGTCCAGTGGCGAGCTCTTGTTAACGCGATAGTGAACCTTCAGGTCCCGTAAACTACAGAAATCTGACTAGCTCAACAAATGTTAGCTTCACAACAATCACGAGACTTCCGAGTTCGCTACACCTATCCAGCTCAACAACGTCCAGCAACACTGAGATTACTTCCAACGAATTCGAATCGTTTACTTGTGCGAATAACACGTAACTCCAGGAATATTCTCGCTATGAAATTAATACGATTTCTGTAGTGAGAAAAACTCGAAAACTACAGACGAAGAATTGTCAAAATCGAAACATTTCTTGGAATTCCATTTTCATACAATGCCACAACACACGAAACTTTTATTTTCTTATTTATTTTATCCGTAACAACGTTATCTATTATGAAAATACTCAGAAGTACATCGCTTCTTACATTCCCGTGTCTGTGGCTCTAATCACCACAAACTGCCCCAACATACTGAGTGGCGTAATTCAGTCCCTAATTGGTTCAGGCATTCTACGTCGAGTTCTGATTAGGAACTAGCGAGATAAAGCCTAAGTGCGGTTTATCAAAACTGACTTAACGATGATAATATCAACAAAATAGACGAGCCGCTTCTGTAAATAAATGAAAACTGGTGCCTTGCCAGTTGTATGAACTTAGGAAATTGAGAAATAATTCCTAAAGAAAATGCGGAAGATTCGAGAACATCACTCACGGATCTAACAAAGCCTTGACAAAACAGGCAACACCTGGTCCTAATGCAATACACATCATAACCGTCAATTCGTCGTGCGAAGGTCAGGAGCACAAAGCGTGGGACTTGGCAACAATCGGCCACTTTCACTTGCTCTATACTCGCTCATCGACGGCTTGACGAAACCTGGCTAAGGATTACAATTCACTTTTCACTTGCCTCAAATTAAGCAGAATATTCAAGAGTGCACGCGTAAAATTCAGTATCCTCACCATCAATCATCGTCACAGGCAAACGTTTTTCTTCTACACCGTTTCCTTAATATCACGAAACGAAATCAGATTAATAATACCGTGTAAGATAAAACATAAGATCCTGGTGAAAGACTGATCACACCGTTCTCCCAAATGTTCACTACTGAATAATAATATACCGTAGGTGGAAGTAATATCGATATATCGCACTAGAACACAATCGCGAAAACCTTAAGATATTCGAACTCATTTTCAATATTTCTCAAAAGATTCTTTCATTTAATGTAACAATTTTAACCTTAAACACAAAATTGGAAAACCCAAATTGTTCACTTTCCACACGACAAATTTTTAAAAAAAAGTAAAAGACGATGGTGTTAAATACACTTTGAAACACAAATTCAAACACCCATCTTAAATTTGCATTGACGGTAAAACAATCGATCGTTTAGTACAGTTCACCTCACATTAGTTTCTGGGGACGACAAATGAATTGAAACTCACCTGGGTAGCATCCGTATAATGTGTGGAAGAATTTTTGTTATCAGCTGAGATCCAAACATTGGTATTCCACTGGAGGTGGGGCTGCTAGACCGACTGGTATCGTCCTGTTGCGGCACCATTATTTTCGTTATAAGAACTTTCACTAAGAAAACCAACAAATACTACACACTTTTAATTTAATTTGAATGCGTCTAAATTATATTTCACGGAGATAATTCGTAGCAGTACAGTAAAAACTCCCTTTACTTTAGCTAAATATTTTTAGTAATATTACGACTTTCAGACACTTCCACAGATTTGCGGGGCAACTCCCGTCAAACTTTCTTGTACATCCATTTAAACTAAACGTTCTTCCTGTCAATGTAAGACGACGACTGAAGGCTCCGTGTGTCCGCGTAATGCATACCTACCAAACGATAATCGCACACATCTTTACGTAGCGAGCTCTCGACCAATCAAAACCTCGAATGGGAGGAGTTTCGCCCCTTCAAGTGGGAACTCTATCTATCAGAGATAAAGCCGACAGCATGAGCTGTATAGAAGCTGTACAGAAGTATGTCATTGAACCACAAAAAGTTAATAAACTTTATAAATAAAAGCAATTATCACTTTGCACACATGTTACAGCATCCGTGTAGTTTAAACATATTAAACACATTTTCCTTTAAATATCATTGGTACCTTAATTAATGTCGTGCTTATGAACTTCAAAAAAACAGGGTAATGTGTTTATAAGACCACATGCGGTCGTAAGCCAACATATGAAACTGTCTACTCTCGTTACACGTTAAATTTGACTGAAGTTGTTTTTCCGACCCGTACAGTTCAACAGACAAGTAGAAAGTGAAGCTTTATCCACATACCTACATTCCCCGCTTGAAGCGCCTAAATGTTCCGTCTTTCCGCCGTCAGATGTCAGATGTCAGATGTCAGACAAGACCTGACAACCTGGAGTGTGTAGTACACATGCAGTGTTGCTACTACCTTACGAACACGTTTCAATGGCGGTGGAGGGCATGGGTGAAGATACCAAATTTGTTGGAAACTTGTAGGAAACAATCTGTTTCTTCTCACCACCTCACAATTACTCGCGATAACAAAAGCAATTATTTTTGTTGGTTCAGCGAATTCATGCCAGGTCGAACAGGTGAGGTTTCAGTGGTTTCTTCCAAGTTAAGGTATCACAGAGGTACAGCTTCGCACACTTCAAGGTTGTGTAAGATTCGAGTGGCAGCGCAGTTACGACATTCAGTGATCGCAGTTCGAGACGTACAAAATTACCCAGTAATAAGTGTTCTTCATGGGTCCTTAATTTCTTCTCGTCGCAGACGCACGCATGACGAAACTTTTATATTGAAAATAACATATTTTAGTTTCGAACATTTCTGTATTGTTTAATCTTGATTCACTGTATTGGCTTAATGGAATCATTACGATATACGTGAATAGGCTGAGCGTGTAGCACGTAGGGGATAGATGATACATGTACAACCAATGTTTGTCGGAAAACGAGGTAATATATCGCTTCGAAGACCTAGGAGTTGATATGAGAATAACATTGAAATATATTTTGCATAAATAAGCTGCGATGTTGATAACTGGATTCATCTAGATCGGAACAGAGACCAGTGGTAGACTGAAGCAAACACGGCTTCGGAAATGAACTCTGTTTAGATTCTTGCTAACACGGTCATAAAACGTCAGGTTCCGAAAGATGAACGGAATTTCTTGACCAGCTTAGGGACTTTTCGTTTCTCAAGGACCCAGTGCAGTTCGTTACATAGTTTTCAAATAAAAGCTTTCCAACCCTGTCTGCCTGCTCTCCTCTTTTTCTCTCGTTGTAGAACAGCGTTTCTGTCTTTTCGATCGACATACGCGTACACCTTTCCAATTGGGAGAACCTACGAGTAATCAATAAATCGTGTACTATAAAACCCAAAAACATTCCTTCGGGCCCGTTCTACATGTCTGGCAATATATTAATCATCTTAAATACCCCTGGAGTACATTTACCCCATTTTAGAACTGGTGGTCTACAGAAACCACGGGACCACCGATGTTGAGAGCCGATGTCCAGTTATGAGTTAAGTTTATTTCGATTTTCGTTACAATAAAAATATTTGTTATTTAATGAAGCAATATTAAAAAAAATATTTTACACGTAAACATTTTCTATGACGTCTCCTTACATGAGAATCGAGTTAATATTCACCAACTCTCACACAGCTGATCGCCCGAGAAGACGCATTCCGTTGCCGTGTAAGATTCAAACACGCGGCCCTAGGCATATGGGATTTAACATTCTAAGGACGAAATATAACAATTTCCACGGAACAGAGTCTTCTTAGAAAAGCTGGCAGCCTTTTAGTGAACCCAAAGGTTCATTTCCGTACTCACAAGACCCCACCACTGTTCCCTGTTCTGAAGTAGATGAATTAGTACACAGCCTTTCCATTCAATCGTTTATTACAAAAATCTTTCGTAGACAGGGGTGTAGAATCTATAATAAGAGCCGCTATTTTCGACCATTCATCTAAGAAATGCACCCCTTTTAGAGCATCAATGGACGATTTTTTATTTCAGGAATGGTCCGCGAACATGGACATACTATAATTCTAATGTCCATACAGACTTACGGAAGATCAGTTCTCCCGTAGAATAAAGCGTTACAGTGTTAATGCGTTAAGGCGAGTGTCGTGTGCTACCAGCAGCACCAGGGTTCAGCTACAATCATGTGACCTGGCGAGAGATGAGAAACATTCGAGGGGTAAAAGGAAGGGGGCACAGTAACATCCCAGGAGGGCACAACTAGTGTCGTGCTCAGTGTACAGAAATTCCGGGGAATTTACCGTGGGGACTTCGCCCGGCGGTGCGTCAATCAGAAATTTATCTTACGCTTACCAATGAGTACGATGTAAAGGGGTATTAATGATGCAGTTTATCCGGCCTTCTCAGGACTCAGAAACTGCTCAAGCACAGATGGAATGAAAATATTGGCTGTTAAGAAATTGTTATGAGTGGGTGCGTTCTGGATTCACCTAGTCTAGGACAGAAAATTTTCGCAGGGTTTTTGTGAATACGACAATGAACTTTCGGGCTCCATAAACCGTGCAAATTTTATTGTCCAGCGGAGCGATTACAAGCTACTCAAAGAGGACTTTGTTCTGTGCAACGAGATTGTCATTCTCAGCGTGGCAGAAGCAGATGTTTGAAATTGTAGCTTTAGAATTAAAAATTACACATAAAACAACCGTCGTTCCGTCGGTTCCATCCTGGTTTTACAGCGACTTAGAACGGAATCCTGTGCTATTCACCCTTAGACAAGACGGTCCACTGTTACTGGCCTCAGACTGCAGGAAACTTGCGAAGGAAGTTCTGGACGTTGGTACGAGATAGCTATTACCTCACCTTGGCGTTTGTACTTTGCAGGACCCCACCGGAATATGGTCTGCATGCACTAGAGGTGATTACACACAAGGCTCTTGGCAAATATCATAAAACACCTCTCTTACAGATTATACAAGCATGACGACAACTGCTAATGTTACATATACCACCATAGTCCTTGCTTTTGTATCTGCCGTTTAGATAAAAAGGATTATCGGTTGTCTTTTGTATTACACTAATTTATCTCTGCAGTACGCGTAGTAACGGCTATGTCTTGGAAAATCTGTTGTAAGCAAAGGCTAGGGAAGGAATTGCTTCTCTTTATTGATGAGTATTAATCCTAGGCCGATGTCAGTCTATGTCCTTGTTCAGTGAGCCAAGAGAAATGTTGTGAGTGGACGCATTGAAAATCGGTGCTCTTTTGCGACAGTCATAATGATTTTATGCGGTGAGTTTGTTAATTTTATGCTCAAAGTTATTTATATTGTTTATAAGATGTGTCTATTATTTCAAGTCGAAGTAAGTATGAAATCACGATACATTAGAGGTTTCCAGCGTTGCTGGTCTTGACTTCGCACGACGTGGCCGCCATGTTGGTCATTGGATAAGGCAAGTGGGAGGGCGCGGCGTCTCTCCCTGAAGACAAGGAGAGACACCGCAAGAAATTAAGGGAGAGATTCCGCACTTAAAAAAATACCACATCTGATTTAAAAAATCACACACGTACATATTGAGTACTCAAAAATGCCTGGTCTATTGCATTATCTTATATTATTGAGGAAAATTAGTCCAGTGCTGAAAATACCGAAGAAAAACTCAACTGCAAGGAGGCAACTGGCTTCTGTCCTCACTGAAGCAGCCAACAGAGGAAATGCGAAAGAAGCAAAGAGGAAACGAAGTCAAAAAGCAGACGAAAGAGGCAAAGGTGAACAGTCCGAGTACTTCAGGTGTACAAGGTTGAAAAACGTGAAAAAAAAGTTCTAATCAAGAGACCCCTGAAAACTGTAACACCAACAAGTGCTGTGAGTACTGGGAAAACTGTTGCATGAGTTCTGCTCTCCGTACAAATTTCACTGACTAACGCATAGACTCTAAATTCACTGGTTTAAGCTTTGACTCCAAGCAACCTCTGGAACATTTTGCTTTCAATGTACTTGATAATTGAACATTCATTTGATATTCAATAACTTTTCAATTTTTATTGGTATTCACATATTTTCTCCATGTTAATGTTCACATTAATTCATTAGTTTGAATGAAATATATTAAAAAAATGTTGCCGTCAATCACAAATATAAAATTGTTAAAAGATTAAAACATCAATTAACGTTCCCCTTCGAGTACTCGATTACATAGCCATCAACAGGTGTTATGTAGTTAAAACTTATTACTGAAATACTGATATTTATTGTTTTTTATAATTTATATTCTTCATTTTCTGATGATGTTCTTCTTGTTCTTTATATTATTTCTTCGTTGCGTTGTATTATCACGGGTCACTGTTATTAGGTTTGTAAAAAAAAATTTAATATATTTTAATACTTATAATCACAATATGACGCATTTACAATATCTTAGTTTGAACGAAGTTCATCAGTTTTCATTTACATATGTTTCTTTTTGAATTCACAAGATGTGTTCAAAGAGCGGCGTCTCTCCCGGCATGTCCGGGAGAGACGCCGCAATAACAACTTTTTTTATCGCCCTGTATCTCTGAGAATTAATTTGCTTTAGATATTTTGTTTATGGATTAGTATAATAGAGATCATGAATATAATATCTCTGAATTTTCAGCCGTTTTGACCATTTTTGGATTGAGTTAGAACAAGTGTTGCAAAAAGTACGGCATCTCTCCTGGAATTACCTTATACGTATAATTTTGTGATGTTCGTGAACATAAGTCAGTAAGATGTGGTTATCAGTAGAATGCTTTGGATGGTGTTCAGTGTTAAAATTGGCCCAAGAAAAGTGTACACATTGAAGTACACATTGGCGTTCCAAAGAATTTTCTCCCGCTGCGTCACGTTCGTCATTGTTGAGCTGTCTTCCGAGGTCATCGTGAGCAACGCGCTCCAACAATGTCCTTGGGGCTTTGCAGTATCATATGATCCGAGGTCACTCTTGCGCAATAATGTGTTCCAACAATAGCCTCGATTCACACAGGTGCTCAAAGATGACAGATTGTAATGCGGGTTGCCAACCTCCACGTAAAATCGCGACAGACAAACTTCGACTGACCCACAAATTACACTTCGCTCACGCTAGAGTCTGTATTTTGTGGTGTATTAAACGACACTGTCAGTACATCACGTTGAAATAAGAGACACACAAGAAAGATTATTCTTGGCTTCGTGAGAAGAGAGACGGTAGCTGTCTAGGGAAGTCCATTACCACTGCCGACTGCGTTAGAATTAACGAGGGGTGGGGCGGGGGTGGAGGAGAGGGGAGAGTCTAGAGTAAAGTAAAGTAAAGTTTGTCCCGCTATACGCCATGTAGGCGTTTGGGGGGAGAGGAGGTATAGCTCCTCTCTTTCTTGACCTTTCGGCACTAGATGGGGGGGTGAGTGGTCGGCATCACGCCCCGGCCGGCTTTACCCCCGGGAAAGGATCCCGGTACCCATTGTAGAGGAGGCTGGGTGGGCCCCAGAGGCTAGAGGAAAAATCCTCTGCCCCCGTCGGGGATCGAACCCCAGTCGTCCAGTAGCTAGTCACTATACTGACTGAGCTATCCCAGCTTATGACAGTCTAGAGTAGTGATCTCGGGTCTGAACCGTGCGCAAGGAGGGGAGAGAACGTAGGATTAATGATTTGTCTCCCTATTTTTCACGTCTTGGGATGCAGCAGTTAAAAAACGATCTGAGGTGGTGAATGATTCTCGGAGTAGGCCATGCAAGTTGTAATTGAATGGATGTCTCTTTATGTTACCTTCGATTTGGTCGTAAACTACTTAGATGACCAGATTCTGAACAGGAACACGCCACGTAAAAGACCACAAGCGTCACAATACGCAGTCGACTTGTGAACTTGCTTTGTGTGAGGTCGGGGGACACGTTTGTCCTGCCCCTCATGTCCGATGGGTTACACTGTAAAAGTTCCAGACCTCTGAATTAGATAATCATGCTCAGAAAAATCCCCTTGAGGGAGTGACGTGATGTTGTACAAAGCACGAATTTTACTAGACAGCTGGTGTTGCTGCTTCTAACTTCGTGTTCCTTATGAAACTAAGAAGCGTGCTCATGAAGAAATCCACCATATTATATTTTGGGGTAGATACTTTATTAGTTTCCCAGAAGACATGAAGTGCGATGGTACAATAAGTAGCAAAAGAATGGCCAGGGTACCAAATAAGGGTCTGTATACAGGCAACGTAGATACTAACTCCAAAGAGCAGAGTCCTTTTGCAAATGTTAATAAAACTCTCAGGTAGTCAAGAAATTTCCTGCCCTAGATTGAACTCTAAGGTTCATTACCGTGTTCACTAGTGCCCGCCAACCATCCCTATCCTCATCCAGATTAATTCAATGCGCACATTTCAAACTTATCTTTCTAAGATCAGTTTTAATATTATCCTCCCAGAGAGAAAGACAGAAATAAAAGAAGATAAAAGCAAAAATTAATCTGGAACAACAAAACCGAATGCCTTGATTCGAATTGGAGGGGAGGCATTTTCGAAATTCTTCATTTCAGTACGATTACCAACCTGAACCTATTTCTTCGTACCGCTGACATAACCCGAAGTAGTTTTAAAATAGGCGAACGTCAATCCACTGTCCACTGTTAACATGTTGGTCACATAATTACCCTTGATGTCATTGCATCCTCCCCCTTCCCCCCTTCGTCGCATTGTATTTTGCGCACAAGAATAGCGGAGGTTGGTCCGTAAAAATCCCCCGTACGTACAAACTATCCCACCCCCCACCCCAGTGACATTTACGAGGGCTACATGGCAATGTTCTAGCTAACAGTCAATCTGGGAAATGCACCTTCTAGCACCAAGCGATAAAAAATTTCGCTAACAGAGGGCAAAAAACACTCTTCTATCAGCTAATTGACTTTGATACCAGTTTTTTTTCCATGAAAATTCTTTATAAAAGAACTGGTGACACAGTCACACATGAGACTAATTCAATTGCATGGTGAAAAATATATATGTTACTTAATATTGGGCTAAACAAATGTTCATGAAATAACAAACGTGAAATGAATGCAAAATCTGAGAGCCTCTCTATGATCTAGATTCTAGATTCTAGAACTCCTTGAATACATCACGCTATGTGGACAGCAGAAAGATAATTCAGAATAATTTACTGCATTTATAATTTTGGATTATATGGTAAAAATGTCGTAAAAATCAAATCAATATAATTTTCTATTTCCTACAGAAAAAAGTGAATATACGAGGCGCGTCCTCAAAGTAAGTTTCCCACTCGTCCCACAGCTAGCAAACCTTATATTGCGCGAAGCGACTGTGCGTACGTGATAGCGCAATGACGTAGCATGGCGCATGCACTAACGGCACTTCCCGCGTTCTCACAATAGCATCGTTGCAGCTGTTGAAGATGGAGGTTCTTATTCCAGCTCCCGCCGACTGTGAAGTGCGGTCAGTGATAACGCTAGGCCGCACACGGCTCGACGGACAGCAAGTCTCCTGCAGGAGTTCAGCTGGGAGGTGTTTAATCAT
Source organism: Zootermopsis nevadensis (assembly GCF_977971745.1). Lineage (NCBI taxonomy): Eukaryota > Metazoa > Arthropoda > Insecta > Blattodea > Termopsidae > Zootermopsis > Zootermopsis nevadensis. The sequence continues at coordinate 1,393,369 of NW_028259177.1, forward strand.
CCACCCTACAGCCCGGACCTCGCTCCCAGTGATTTCCATCTTTTCCTACACCTCAAGAAATTCCTGTCCGGTCAGCGTCAGCGTTTTGAGAATGACAGAGAGGCGGAGATGGTCGTCACACAGTGGTTCCAATCCCAGGCGGCAGACTTCTACGACACAGGTATTCAAAAGTTGGTCCCACGGTATGACCAATGTCTCAATTCCGGTGGCGAATATGTTGAAAAATAGCTGGACACTTGCTGTATCTGTTGCAATAAATATTTCCATGAAATTGTGTTTTGTTTCTGTAAACGGCCCCAGGGAAACTTACTTTAAGGACGAGCCTCGTAATTTTCACAATAATACGTTATTAGAGTGATCAAACAAAGGAGGGTTAGATGTACTGGTCAGCCCTGAAGATAGAAACAGCATATTACAACGAAACGCTGTTGTCATTCCGCGCGGCATTGCAACGTAGAAGACCGATGTGGTCAATTTCACTGCCGAGAGAATACGATCACACTCCGTAAAACGTAATATAATCATTATAATTTCTATGTCAAAATTCTGTGTTATAAGTCTTTTCCATGTGACCGGAGCAAGTAGCCTAGCGGAGACGAGGTACATGGCTAGATGAGAGATAAGATGTGTACCATTTTCTCTACTGCAGCTTTGTATAGAGTTACTATCACGTTTTCCAAGTAGTTGTTCGTGGGCATGCGCTGTTGTATTCGGTGTGGACTCGGGATCGCGGACACAAAAACGGGTTCACGTGGTAAATGACCAAACGATAACCAAAGTCTGTTCGTATAAGTAGCGTCTCCAAATGTGCGTACTTGAGTGACATTTCATTCAGACAAATAGGTTACTAAATAATCTAAAGAATTTATAATGGAACCTTTATCAACTTTAATATTCATGTCAGCATTAAATGACAGTATAATTCCATCTCACAATTTCACACAGTCAAAATGTTGGTATTACTGATGTCATGAACATTCCAAGTTTTATTAAAACAGTTATTTTGTTTAAATTTCATTAGAAAGAACGATATGAATTAGGAATGATGCCATAAGCCTATAGTTTCTTATAGATACATAAATTAAGTCTGGCATTTATTAAAAATTATACGTCTTACTGGCAGTAGACAGAGGACAGCTTTTTAATAGTTTTATAGACAAATGCCATGAATCTTCCTTCCCTATTTATAAATTATAATCATCCCATATAAAGTATCTAGTTGAAAATCCCATGATACGAGTTTCTGCGCACATTAGAACTCGGCCACGGCGCCCACTCGTCCCACAAACCGTACAAACCGTAGGACGTAATTGTGCGCATTGCCGATTCTGCACGAGTACCAGGGCGCATGCTCATACCTAAATGAAACTAACTACGACATTCTGACTGCATCTTTCCATTCCTTGCATTGTGCAAAAAAAGGAGAAGAGATTCCGAAGTGGCTGAGATGGAAAAAGGAGATATGGCCTAGTATGTAGTTTACTATTACTAGAATTTTAGTAAAATTATCTCTCACGTATAACGTAATTACCTGCAGAGTTAACAAGTTCCCTGTTCAATCTATAGACCTATCGAAATGTTGCGGATTCTTTAAAAGTCGATTTATATTCATCTCTAATTCAGACTATTGTATTTATTTAATGATGTTCATTAATTTTTAAGTTATGTACTTTAGGTTATATGGTTTTGTAATCTTATGAGTTGTTTTATTTTGAGTGTGGTGTGTTGTTTTGTTGTGTCTCATTGTAGGACCACTGCCACCAGGTAAAAACCCATTTGCAGTCAATAATAAGAATGATAATAATAATAATAATAATAATTACCGTATTCACAAGGCCCCGCCAGCTGTCCCTATCCTGAGCCAGATGAATCCAATCTACCCCTACCCGTCCTACTTCACTAATATCCATCTTAATGTTATCCTAACTACTCCTAGCTCTTCTGAGTGGTGTCTTTCTCCAGCCACCTCTTACTTCAGCGCCCTCATGCTTTGTTCTTCCCTTAACGTGAGAGATCAGGTGTACTCGCACAAGACAACAGATGAGATTAAGACGACTGTATTCTGGGATTTTACGTCGTGTAGTCTGGTACAAATTTATCGACGTTTCGGAGGTGCTTGTTGCGAAACAGGCACATCAAGTGACTTTGTGCCGCGACATTTGTACTATAGTGCGTACAGGCCTTTAGACCATCGCGTATGACAGAAGCATTCTCGAGTTTTGACCGAATTAAAAGAATGTGTATGATGTTTCTGAAATATAGTGCACCACTTTAGGGGTGTGTTCTTAGCACAGGAACAATAAAAGGAGTCTAAAACACAAGTCCTTGGAGATTTCGTCTTTGAGTCATGTGCTAGTTTATTTTGGGAACAGTAGAATAAGAAATAATATATAAACGAGTCCACAGGAAAACATTTATTTCCAAATCTCTGAACTCAACGTTATACATAATTGTTTTGACAACAATATAAATTACAAACAGTGCTCATTGTGATGTCCTTGTGCGCATCTCAATAAGGATTGTCGCATGCTCTAAAATTCCAGGCTTGTTAGGTATTGACTATTTTTTTTTATTTGGTGTTCTGTCTGACGACAGGTCCATATGAACAGGATCCTTCCATCCTTTTCTCGGACTGGGACCTGTTCATATACGTTCTTGGCAGATGATCCAGAAGTGGTTTGCCATTGCCTTCTTCTGTGTAATTGTTGGGATGCCACGGAGGAAAACTCTGTGTTGCCTAGGCCACGGCGTTGCCCAACACAAGTTATAAATTCGGGTACCGCCGGGAATCGTATATGACATTAAATCTGTGTTCTTTATTTGGGGTGAACCTTCAAGTCTAATACACTACGACACAACAGATAAAAATTACTGCAATTCATATTTTAAAACTTGAAGCTTTCTAATTGGGGCGATAATGCAACAAATTGGCAGCTGAACGATAACAAAATTCCCCGAATTTGATATTGTCCTAATTCCCTTGTGACTGTGATTCTGATTTCTCCGTCTTCCATACGTAACAGAATGAACCTCCCACATTATCGAGGGATTTCTCCCCTGCGTTTGTATTCTGATACTGTCCTTTAACCTGGTGAGAAGAGACATGAACTAAGATCTCTGAGAAGTTTTATTCTTTGTAGACCAGAGAGTTTCTTTGTTCGAGTTTCAGCCCTGCACGTAGGCACCAAACAGGAGCTCATTCGTTCTTTTTGCAAGAAGGTGAAACTCGTAATGGAGAAGCAATGCCCTGCACAATTAATTTTTAAATCCCATCCATCTTGTTATCACCTGCTTCACTGTGGAAGACGGTCTCTTTGAAAGCAGATAACTCGAATTTAAAAGAATGGGACAAACGAGTGGAGTTCGTTACGGAAACACAACTCTGTACTTAAGTAGAAATTGTTTTCCCGCCGTGAAATCGTCTTTCATCCGAAAAATTAACCACGTGACAGATTTTTCATACGTGGTACTAGAAAGAAAGACCTGACTTAGTAATGAGTAACTCTTCATTTCGCATTTGTACGCTTCGTACGTTTCTCAGAATAAACAGCGATTATTTCCTTAAACGGCGTTACCCAGTCGATCTTCGCGACGGTGAAGTGTGGTGTTTTCTTCGCGGTGCGGGCTGAAACCTTTAATATTACTTAGACGAGCTTCGAATTCAACAGGTCAATTCGTCCAATTATTCTTAACAAGATATTCATTGCTTCTGGTGCGACTCTGCCCAGCACCAGAACTGCCTTCTTCATTTCGAATTTCGTCTCTCCCTTGATTATCATTTTAGATGGTCCTTACATTCCTCTTACGCCCAGTCGGCATGATGACCCGCGAAGCAGGTAATTCTGCTTTGATACAGTGGTCTAGCGGTTAGAGCGCTGGCCTTGTAATTCTGGGGTCTCGGGTTAGAATTTATAACTTGTGTTGGGCAAGGCCGTGGTCTAGGCAACACGGAGTTTTCCTCCGTGGCATCCCAACAATTACTCCATTCACACACAGAAGAAGGCAATGGCAAACCACTTCTGGATCATCTGCCAAGAACGTATATGAACAGGTCCCAGTCCGAGAAAAGGATGGAAGGATCCTGTTCATATGGACCTGTCGTCAGACAGAACACTAAATAATAATAAATAAATAGGTTACAGGGTTACATCTCTTGAACTAAGGGTCCGGTAAGACTATAATATGACAGACAAAGACAGAGAATGCGTGTCGAGAGAAAGAGTGAGATGAGGTGAATCTAAGAAGAGGGACAGATATTATTAAGACGGGTCACAGGCTAAAACGTTCCCCAAAAAACCTGTTCTATTTCCTTCCTTGTCTTGACCGACAGAGGTCACTGATCGAGACCCGAACAAGATTTGTTCCCTGTTTATCTTACGCAGAATGACTTTTAGTGAGGTTTGAGATTCCGAGGGCGAATGGTATGTGCGATGGTGCCAGCAAGAACCTTCGAAACGTCGGTAAACTTCTACCAGACTACACGGAGCAACATCCTATGAGTCACCTCTGTTCCCTGCGTTGTTATGACCTAAAAACAAACATCGATTAAATATCATTGCATGAAATGAGAACTGTGGCTTTCGCGGAACATAAAAGGTCGGAGTAAAATCACGAAATTTGTTTTTGGAAAATCTCGGTCTCGGCTGAAATTCGAAACAGGCATGTACGTAAGAAGTGTTACCGCTTCGAGCATGAATTAGTTATCTTTCACCATTAAGATGGTTTCATAAAAAAGCAGAAGATATTTGAAGTTCGTTTAAAAGTTTTATTCTTAGATTTAGACCGAAAATAGAGTTTATTTCTTCCCCTTATGACATTTCGCGGGCGTGTTTAAGGTTTTATTTATGTGCAATGTATGATTCTCAGAATAAACACAGATTATTTACCTTAAAAGCATTAACCAGTTGATCTTTGTCACAGAGACAAGTTGTGGTTTCTTTGAGGAAGAAGGGAAGTTTCCATTTAGAACTTCATCCTTTCATAACAACGCAAACCAACGTACACTCGTCTGAAGTTCCCTGTCGGTCCAACCCGACTTTTTATAAGACATCACCAAACGTCCGCGTTCACGAACTGAAAATCTAGAAGTAATATAACATTTCCCAAGATGTTGTATAATTCTATATTGAATCTTGGGTAGAAATTACAAGACTACACTCTGTTTCCCCGCTGGTTGTACGACACATTCCATAACCAGTCTCATACATAGGAGAGAACTACATCTCCTGCAATATAGGCATCCCTTTCTTACAATGTACGTGACTGTAGTGATCAATGGCGCCCGACGACTAAACCGCCTATATATATCACACCAGTCTTCCCTCCGCCACAACAGACGTGATGGAATTTGTTAATTTTCGACACTGCGCGTAGAAAACAAGTTTAAATATTGCAGAGCCGAGTGAGAATTCCATATTTAAGCAGCGTTGAAATGTTCCTTGTCCCTTTGAAGCGAGACCAACCAAAACCAACCAAAAAGCTAACCGAGGGCGGAGGCCTGCGCAAGCGCAAGCATCGTCCCTACCTAGGTGACACCATTCCTGCACTCAAGGCGCATTGCTGGAAATGGTAAACGGTCTTAATATAATAAAAAAAAAAAAAAAAAAACGAAAATTTTGCTGACGCTAACAGGGTTACGCCGTGGCTGGAGCCTCGACCATTCAAACTGGGATCTGTTGCTGCTGATGGGAGGTTATCCCGTCAGGCAAGTTGTCCAAAGGAATTTGGTTGGTTGGATCTCTGGGGTTTGAACCCAGAGAGGGGGGGGCCGTTTCGGCTGAAGGCCTCTGCGGCGTGGGGGGAAGATCATTTCAGCTGATGGCCTCCACGATCGGGGGGGGAGGGTGGCGGGCCGTGCCCCTATTAAGAACTCGTCTGAATCGTATTTAAGAATTCGGTCCGTACCTCGAAGAAAACACGTCACTTCACAGACGCAGAAGTAGCGTGAGGTGCGATGCGCCTTTGTTCGTATAAACAAATGTTTGTAGAACCTAAACCATTCGTGATATGTAAAATCTGAAAACAGATTTGGAAAGCTCATGACGTAATACGTACTTCGTACGCAATATGTCCAGATCCATCTCTTACGGTTTTCGAGAGGCGGGAGCTTAACGCGCCAGATACATCGAAAATTGCACACATTGGTTTATTAAAATTACAATAAATGTATAAACAATTATAATTACAACAAAATACGTTACAGATTCTTAAAGGTCTTCATTTACTGATCATTTTACATATAAGTTACATTACCCTTACTCTCAGCATTCAGGAGGAATGAACGTTTAAATGTGTCTCGGCGCTGGATCTTACACGTGTTCGCAACTAACGCTGATTTGCCGAATCACCCTTCCGTATGGACGTATTTACGTCATTAAAGTACACGCTCCTTCTCAACATGGCAACGCTGGAGACTGAAGGCCAAGCAGAGTAGCGAAGCGATTCCCCCCCCCCCCTTCCGGTCAGCTGACTTAGTGATTCATGTGCGCAGAGCAGTTTACCTTGACACGTGTTGCAACAAATCTGGGCTTTGCCGGCCGTGAGATAAAATCTGGTTGAAAAATAAGAAACACGTACACGGCCCAACAAAGCTGAGGACCACCATCTGTAATTTTAACACTTTACGAAAATTATTGTATAATATACCTCGTGCGCCTGACTGCTGCGATCGTGGGTTCGAGTCCCACTCAAGGCCGATCACTCATGCAAGGAGTTTCGAAATGTAAGTAGACCAACTTTGGCAGGACCGAAGGGACTTAGGACAGCGAAATGATTACGGGTAGGCCACGATCTTGCGATTCATGGAAAATAATGTAAACAAATTGACCCTAGTGAGTTTTCAGCGAACCCTCTGAAACACGAAGTAGTTTTGTAGATATTTAAGACTCCAGTTAATACTTCAAAGAAAATACCAAACATCACCACTATATCAAGCCTCCCCCCCCCCCAAAAAAAATAAATGCACAGAAATAACAGCTACTTTAACGTTCTTGACGAATACATACGTACAAATACAAAGCGAGAGAGAAAATAACCCAGGAGTGACCAGAATGTCTCACATTTAATTATCCGTCAGGCTGCCTGTTAAAGGACGTGATGCAGCTACTAACCAGTGAAATGTAAATGGCTACTGATATAACTGTTAATGTCAGTTACCAGTTCCTGTTATTTAAATAACAGCAGCAAACTGGTTACTGGTAATTCAGCTGCCGACCTCAGCTACTGTTCAGTGAAACGTGATCGGTACCTCCACTAACAGCTACCTGGCAGATACCAGTTCCACTAATTCAGAATGGTGCTGCAAATAACCAGTTATTGGAAAGTGCAGCTACTAACCAGTGAAATGTAAATGGCTACTGATATAACTGTTATTGTCAGTTACCAGTTCCTGTTATTTAAATAACAGCAGGAAACTGGTTACTGGTAATTCAGCTGCCGACCTCAGGTACTGTTCAGTGAAAAGTGATCGGGATCTCCACTAACAGCGACATGGCAGATACCAGTTCCACTAATTCAGAGAGTTGCTGCAAATAACCAGTTATTGGAAAGTGCAGCTACTAACCAGTGAAATGTAAATGGCTACTGATATAACTGTTATTGTCAGTTACCAGTTCCTGTTATTTAAATAACAGCAGGAAACTGGTTACTGGTAATTCAGCTGCCGACCTCAGGTACTGTTCAGTGAAAAGTGATCGGAATCTCCACTAACAGCGACATGGCAGTTATCAGTTCCACTAATTCAAACAGTTGCTGCAAATAACCAGTTATTGGAAAGTGCAGCTACTAACCAGTGAAATGTAAATGGCTACTGATATAACTGTTATTGTCAGTTACCAGTTCCTGTTATTTAAATAACAGCAGGAAACTGGTTACTGGTAATTCAGCTGCCGACCTCAGGTACTGTTCAGTGAAAAGTGATCGGGATCTCCACTAACAGCGACATGGCAGTTATCAGTTCCACTAATTCAAACAGTTGCTACAAATAACCAGTTATTGGAAAGTGCAGCTACTAACCACTGAAATGTAAATGGCAACTGATATAACTGTTATTGTCAGTTACCAGTTCCTGTTATTTAAATAACAGCAGGAAACTGGTTACTGGTAATTCAGCTTGCCGACCTCAGGTACTGTTCAGTGAAAAGTGATCGGAATCTCCACTAACAGCGACATGGCAGTTATCAGTTCCACTAATTCAAACAGTTGCTGCAAATAACCAGTTATTGGAAAGTGCAGCTACTAACCAGTGAAATGTAAATGGCTACTGATATAACTGTTAATGTCAGTTACCAGTTCCTGTTATTTAAATAACAGCAGGAAACTGGTTACTGGTAATTCAGCTTGCCGACCTCAGGTACTGTTCAGTGAAAAGTGATCGGAATCTCCACTAACAGCTACATGGCAGATACCAGTTCCACTAATTCAGAGAGTTGCTGCAAATAACCAGTTATTGGAAAGTGCAGCTACTAACCAGTGAAATGTAAATGGCTACTGATATAACTGTTATTGTCAGTTACCAGTTCCTGTTATTTAAATAACAGCAGGAAACTGGTTACTGGTAATTCAGCTTGCCGACCTCAGGTACTCTTCAGTGAAAAGTGATCGGAATCTCCACTAACAGCGACATGGCAGTTATCAGTTCCACTAATTCAAACAGTTGCTGCAAATAACCAGTTATTGGAAAGTGCAGCTACTAACCAGTGAAATGTAAATGGCTACAGATATAACTGTTAATGTCAGTTACCAGTTCCTGTTATTTAAATAACAGCAGGAAACTGGTTACTGGTAATTCAGCTGCTGACCTCAGGTACTGTTCAGTGAAACGTGATCGGGATCTCCACTAACAGCTACATGGCAGATACCAGTTCCACTAATTCAGAGAGTTGCTGCAAATAACCAGTTATTGGAAAGTGCAGCTACTTACCAGTGAAATGTAAATGGCTACTGATATAACTGTTAATGTCAGTTACCAGTTCCTGTTATTTAAATAACAGCAGGAAACTGGTTACTGGTAATTCAGCTGCCGACCTCAGGTACTGTTCAGTGAAAAGTGATCGGAATCACCACTAACAGCGACATGGCAGTTATCAGTTCCACTAATTCAAACAGTTGCTGCAAATAACCAGTTATTGGAAAGTGCAGCTACTAACCAGTAAAATGTAAATGGCTACTGATATAACTGTTATTGTCAGTTACCAGTTCCTGTTATTTAAATAACAGCAGGAAACTGGTTACTGGTAATTCAGCTGCCGACCTCAGGTACTGTTCAGTGAAAAGTGATCGGGATCTCCACTAACAGCGACATGGCAGTTATCAGTTCCACTAATTCAAACAGTTGCTACAAATAACCAGTTATTGGAAAGTGCAGCTACTAACCACTGAAATGTAAATGGCAACTGATATAACTGTTATTGTCAGTTACCAGTTCCTGTTATTTAAATAACAGCAGGAAACTGGTTACTGGTAATTCAGCTTGCCGACCTCAGGTACTGTTCAGTGAAAAGTGATCGGAATCTCCACTAACAGCTACATGGCAGATACCAGTTCCACTAATTCAGAGAGTTGCTGCAAATAACCAGTTATTGGAAAGTGCAGCTACTTACCAGTGAAATGTAAATGGCTACTGATATAACTGTTAATGTCAGTTACTCTCTTGAAGTAGTCGCGACGAGTTTTCCATAGATGGGAGCAGTAGCCTGTAACGCAGATCTTCCATCAGGAACGTTTCCTTCGGTAGCTCGTGGGCCAGTCTTGATGGCGCGTATTTTGAAATTCCAAGAGTAATTTTTCAGGAATCTTGCCTTGACGTTTTCCAGTGATTTTACGTCTTTCAGACTTAGGTTCGACCATGCGATTTCGATTCCATAGGTTAGCAGTGGGACATTTTTAGCTTCGAATAGTCTTACAGTGGTTTCAAGGCTAAATTGTAGTCTTCAGTGTTACTCCAATAGCCAGGCTTTCATTTCGTCCTTCTTTGATTAAGACGTCGGTGGGTTTTGTCTGTCTGAGTGTTGTGATACGAGGCGTTATCAATGACCAGAAAGGAGATTGAACGAACAGGTGGCTTGTTGTTGACACAGACTGTACTGACCGACGGAAACTCGTTCCTTCCTTCATCGAGTGGTCCGCATACTGGGCACTCCGTACAAGGTCAGGGGCCATAATCGGTGGATCCAATTCTATTTGCATGGCACATCAGAATGGTTAGTAACCAGCAGCTTGACTTGGGTCCCATGGTCCTCTTTCCTTCACCTGGTATCACAAGGCAGCCAGCTCTCCCCTTCATGGCTACCTCCCAACACTGACTTTATGTACTTTTGGAAAGAATTTGGGCACGTCTAGTCCTACACATGCCATCGGTTCACATCCCCTTTCCAAGTTGTTTTACATTTTGAATGTCCTAACCTATGCAAACTGAAGTAGCGATAACTAGTCTCACTTCGATTACAACAGCTCTCATGAATGTCTGTGGATTCTATTATCAGACTTGAATTTGCTAATTTTATGGCTTTTGGCCACAACAGCTCGCATTTATGTCTCTACTAGCAATGCCCAGTGAAATTCAAAGCAATAACACGTAGCCCTCGATTCACGCCGGGGATGCGTTCCTGGACGAACCGGCGTAAATTGAAACACTTTTATAATGTAAATCAATGGGAAGTCAATGACATGCGTTCCCAGCACCCAAACATTCACGAGTAATATATAATGGCATTACATTTAAAGCTCTGAAATAACGTACATAAAATAAAGGGAATTTAAAAAAAATATACATTTTATACACTTAAAATCGGCAATTCGTTGGTCCCCACGATTGACTGCGATTCTTTCATGTGATTGATGCGTGCAGTCATCTCTGCTGTTATGCGATAGTTGCATTCATGTAAGACGCCGACCTATAGAAAATCGTGTAGTAAAAATAACCTCGGTACCTCCGCAGAGATTAAATTAGTCCTTTGAAAGTTTAAAGCGCCAGGAATGAAATTGCATAAGAGCAAACTCGCATATGCAAAAGTTTGCATTTCACAAACAGCTTTTACCGATTCATCGATCTCATTGGAGCAAATTCGCGTTGATGAAACATACGTAATTGCAGAGATGACTGTATTTATAACTTTTATCCAAAATCAGCGATGTAAGAATTACGATTTAGTATAAGAATCAGTACGAGACACATTGTAAAACGTTATAAATAATAGTAAAATATATTTTTCTTTTACGTTTTGACTTTCTGGTTTCAAAATTGGCGCAAATCGAGGCCTACCTCTATTTTCTACAATGCACCATTAAACAATCTTCAGTTACTTATGATGAAAAACTTCATAATGTGGAAAACTTAATTACTTCCTTCCCCTGCGGCATGCCAAACATTCTGGATAATTCTGTTCCTAATTTTAAAAAAACATAATAAATTAATAATTATTCCTACGATTGTATCTTCAAGATGAATAATGTTTTGTGCACCAGTTGTACATGAATTTTCAATAGCCCTGCGCCTAATTTCCAAAACTGAGAAGTCGATAATTTTTCTGATATTATCTCTCGAAGAGGAACATTTTTGTACTTATCCCGTTATATATCACGCAAAATGTCTGGCACATCTGATCCGTCTTCATTCAACCCTTTACAGCCTAGAGGAAATTCAATATGCCACATCCTTCGGTATTCAGTGACTCTGCATTTTTCCCACCGAGTATATCTGCGTACTTTTTATGATTCTCGGAACAAACAGCAAGCATTTCCGTAACAGCATCAACAGACTGATCCTCGCAATGGTGGAGTGCCGCGTTCTCTTTGTGGTAGGAGCTGATATCTGAATATCGTTACAACCACCTGGGGTCAAAGGGTTTATTAGACATAGAATATAAATACCCCATAAAGGAAAATAAAATAAACAATTTATGCGTATGATTTCAAAAATTGTTCCTGTTAATTCCTCTCCAAAAGACATCAGTTATTCTTCTTCTTCTTCTTCTTCAGAGTTACGTGGACTGGTGACTTCCCTCATAACCTGGTTGCGTGACGAAGCCGTTCGTCCAAAAGAAGAGCAGGAGAGTACATCTCTTTCCGAAGTCCCAGATGTCTGGTGGGCTTGAAATGCTCTTCTCAGAATCGCCGCTCCTTTTCACTCTAACTGGACCGGTACCAACGGCACAACCCTGGAATCTTTGATACCAAGCATAAACATTGATTACAGTACAATCATCATTCTACACCTATAAATATTTTTAATTTTATTCTAAAGGGTTTTGACGACGGGAGTTTATATCAAAAATTATTCTTTGTCAGGACGTTTTCCACCGTCTGTTCTTTAAAATCACGACGTTTCGGAGGCTGGTTCTGTGACAGAGACTATCTCTATCTAAGGGAACCAACAGAGTAGGTACCTCTCGCCTGAAGACGTAGACAGAACCAGCCACCGGAACGTCGTGATTTTAAAGAACAGACGATGGAACAAATAATTTTATTTGTAATTTTGTTTCCCTACTCCTTGTTTATGAAGATCATTTTCTTAACGTTCTTCCATCTCCTCACGAACCTCAAACAGACACTCTCCTACATGATCAATAAAGACTGCGTGTTCAGGCACCGAAAACTGCATTTTAAGCACTTAACATAAGGGCACATGTACTTGAAAATATGCATTCATTTGTTAAAAATATAACAGCGATATCAAGCGACAGGTACACTGGAGAAACATGACGAACCATATAAACGCTAGCAATTTATGCAATTCTATTTTGCCAATGACGTAACTAAACATTATTTACTGGAAAAACTACAAATTATATTGCAAGATAATTTTGAAAGACAAACTGCGTAGAATGTTAACTCAGGTCTGACAACCTATTTAATTTAATATCCCGTGGAAACCCACAGGAAACTTTCGATAAAGAGGCAAAATTAACGGGTACTTACCACTCTCCATTGCTGGGTTATGTTCATCAGGAAACATATTAGGTCCATGAAATGCACTGTTTCACCGATCTGCGTACCTTGGGACCGCTGCAGAATCATTCATCTCTTCGGATTCTTCAATATCCAACTTCCTCGATAGACACGAATCTGTAAAATTTTATGAACGCTTGAAATTGTCTGTAGAATATCTCCTGATAAAAGTACATGACATTTATTCTTAGGATGAGATTGGTGGGGCACGTAGCATGGCAGAGATAAAAAGCACATACAGGATTTAGTTCAGAAGCACTGATTGGACAAGACTGAAGACATGAAGAGGAGGATAATATTAAAATGAATTGTGAAACACTGAAAGGAAGGGGAACCTGGATTGATACGGCTCACAACCGACACCACTTGTGGTCTCTCGTGATTCTTACGGTAACAATAGCAACTGAAATCCTTGACAAAATGATGGATAATTTTTCAAAATCTGACATGTCTCATTCCCGATAGCCAAAGCCGTTGAAAACAACACACTAAGATTTCATCTTCTTTGGAAGCAAAACTTATTCTCTAACTCGGATGTAAGAACAAATTTTGGGAGCAATTGCTTGTAACGTCTTAATCACATCTGTCTGGATAGAGATCGTGGCCTCATGCTTCTCCACAACTCATTTCTGAAATCTCACTTCGTTCTGTAGATCCATATCTGAAACATCTGCTAAATTCCTTGCATGACAGAATTTCAAGAAACCACGCGCTACAGCACACAGTCTACATAGCTAAAATTTAAACAAAGGATTTAAATAAAGTGAGTATCTTCTTTGAACACCGTTTGTCTACATTACTGGATCCCAAAAACTGTCGAAATCATTAGACGGCAAAAGACCAGTGCCTTTTCCAATTACGGTGGCCTGATGTCACACAATATATACGTCCTTTCATCACCGACACAATCAGTAGGGATGTGGTGGATGGAGCATGTAACAGGCTTCAGAAATGAGAAATTCATAAAGAATTAACTTTGTAAGGAAAATGTCACTTTGACAGCCCGGGGATAAGAAGCCGAGTAATATTAAAAGGGTATAATAAACACAGAGCGTCTTCAGAATATGAAAGTAAAACATCTTCTTCTTCTTCTCTGAAAGCAGAACTTTATCTGTAACTAACTAAAGGGAGGCGAATAAATTTTGAACAAAATTCCAAGCAAAATATCTGCGCTTCTGAATAGACATGCAGTTATATGGTAATTGACAAAATTTCATACTAAGAAGTGTCTGCACTATTCAACTTAAAACATATATAGAATAAAAGCATGCATACCCTCTGTCTCGCCCGCTCATTCTCCTGCATCTGGAAATGAAGTGCGTCTCCATTCTTCTTCGCAATAAATTTATGGTGTCTGAGTTCATTCCGCAGCTCTGTCACTGTAAAATTTTGTGACTACATTAGTTCATCTTCTTAGTCTTTTGTAGCTCGAGTTAAGATTATAACTACGGCTTCCAGGAATAAGTCTTGATAAATATCGAGAATGATCCCGCGTTACAGCTGACAATGGAACTACTTCTTTCAGGGGGGCAATGTCAACTTAAATATCTGTCAAAATCTTGGATAAGTTTTAAAATTTGACAAGATTCGTCCCAGAGAGCCATAGTTGTTCAAAATATGACAATAAAATCTGTTCTACTGTACAGCAAAACTTCATCTTGAACCCACTAGTTAGGAAATTTTTTTTTAAGATAACTGGAACAAACTGCCAAGCAGAATATCTGCACTTCTGAAGAGACATGTAGTTAATATGGTAATTGACAACATTTCATACCGCGGAAGTATATAATCTGTACTCTTCAACTTTGGACATAAACACAATAAAAACATACATACTCTCTGTCTGCATTTTGCTAATCTCTCTCGCCTGCTCTGACAACATTTCTCGTAATTTCTGATTCTCCTGTGTCTGAAATCGAAGTTCGTCTCCATTCTTCTTCGCACTAAATTTATTGCATCTCAATTTATTCTGCAGCTCTGTATCTGTAACATTTTATGACCACGTAAAATTGTGAAATTCCTCCTGTGAGGGTATTTCAGGAAATAAGAAATCAAGCATTACAGTTAAGAGCAAAATTTATACACAGCTATTTGAGTCCACTAGTGAATCATACGAATTTCTGAACCATTGTGTGGCAAACAAGCAGTGGCTTCTCCAATTACAGCGCGTGACATCATACTAAAAACATGTCTCCGAGAGAGACAAAAACAACTGGGATGATGTGTGTGTCGAGAAGGCAGCATGCATGAGCCAGATGAGAAATTCATCAAGAAAATTATATTCGAATAATGTATGGGAAATATCACTTTCATGGGCTGGTAATGACACTGTTCGCCGCCAGGGGCGATATGAGAGAAAATGGCTGCCATCGAAGACAGGGGAGCCTTTTGTGTCCTAGATTTCCACGTTTACCGGTCTGTTATTAGTGCGCAACGGCGTTTCTGAACCAAGTTTGCGGCAGATCGACCCAGTTGGCATACAATTCGTAAGTGGTATTCCGAATTTAAGAAATGGGAGAGATGTAAGAGAAAGTCAACCGGCAGCTCGTCAGTAAGCGAGGAAACAGCGGAGCGGGTCCGAACAAGTTTCACACGCAGCCCGCATAAATCCACCGTCAGAGGCAGCACAGAGCTTGGTATCCTGCAGAAGACTGTGTGGAAGATTCTGCGCAAACTTGGAGAGTTTCTCTTTCCATAGGTACCAACTTTGTGCATCTGAACATAAATAACTCTACAGCACACACAACTTTCAACGTGTGACAAGGTTCACCCTGGAAAGCTGAAGTCAACCTATGTTCTTCTTTGGAGGCAAAGAGCTCTGTCTCTAAGCGAGACAGAACAAATTCTCAACGTAACTGGAAGAGAGTACTGGGGAGAATATCAGGGCTTCTAAAGAGACACGCGCAAACACAAAAATTGACATGGAATTAAATTTGCATTCAGAGTCCAGATCTCTTTTCCCTGCCTAACGATCTTCTCTTCTGACCATCTTTTGTCCTCAATATGAGTTTCCAATTCCCTCACAATACAGCCACTCTTTGTCATTGACTGGGCACACGTGAGCCGGTTTTGACTGGAAAAACAGAGAAAAAATAGGTCATTCTACAGACTAAGAATTCTCTGTAACATAATGAAGTTAATATTTAATCTGGAAAATCTGTTTCAACTTTGAACCATTACAGGAAACAAGAATTAAATTCAACACAGGAAACCAGGCCCAGGCGTCTAACCGGTAAGCTGACCATAACAAGGCGAGCTCGTGACATCATTCACCAGTCACACGGGGCTGGAGCCAGTACCCTGAGGACAACGAACTGTTGGTCTTTTCATGTTTTAACCACTTGGCGCGGCTGATAACCCGAGAGGATTTTCAAGAATTAAAACACTGAAGGCCAGTCTGCCTCATTGATGGAGACAAGCCATCATCTAAGAAATGTCTGCGAATTTCTACCAGACTGCGCAGGGCAACAAGACGGAAGACAGCCATATTCCTCCGCAGATGGTTAGACAGCAATCATTCAGGTGAAGGAAACTGTGTTGACTAGTTCAAATAAGAGAGAGTGTTGTATCAAGGAACTCGTATATTACGGCTCTACGACATTGCCATTTTGAAGGCATCTGAACCTTGCTACAATGTCACGTGCACATTTGGCATGCAGAGACTTCAGAAGCAAATTTTCACTAACATTTATCTTACAAGTGCATGTAGGAAAATACGGTTGCTCAGAAAGAAACATCACTAATGTCTAATGGCCTTATGATTTATTTAAGTCAGTATTTAAATGTCACATCACATATTAGCTTGTTCGCAAAAATCTTTATAAACAAATGTGTTCCATTTTGTTGTTTTGGTTATGTTTCCTTACATGTTTGCATACTGATTAATTCATTGTCAGGATCAATGTTAAGATATCAGGTAAAAGAAACAGTTGGAATTCTGAACCCACGCGGATGGTTAAAAGAAGGAACTTCTGAATTGATACAATTTAAATGTGGTAAAATTGAGGAGTAAAATATACTCTATCTAGATCCATTAAAGAAAAGATAAATTGTATTTTGTTTCGTTCTATTTACAAAGCAGTGTATCTGAATTTTTCTTAAGCGAAGCTGCTTGTAATTTCATTGTTTTCTTTACAAAGCAACAAGTGAGATTTGAGGTTATCATGGAGGTAAGTATGAAGATGGCCGTCTTCAGGCTTGTTGCACCATTCAGTCTCATTTCCCTGATGATACAGAGAGCTAGCACCTCTGAAACATCGGCAAGCTTCTACTAAACAATGTATTCCAACAACGCACAAGACAATCACAAATAAAAAAAAACTTTCTTAAAAACAATTTTGAATAGTACAAAAAATAATCCGATTACCGGAGGTCAGATTTCAAGTCAAACTATTTCTTCACTTACATCAGCTTCCCAAAATTAGGCCAAAATAATCTAAATACAAATTCCTTTAATTTGACAGTTCATCTTCTCTGCTCACAACTGAACGATAATGGTTTCACATACACCACTCATCACAAGGCATCACATTACAAATATTTCCCTACTGACGCCATATTGGGAACTTCTGTGAAAAATGCAGAAAAGTTTAGTCACAGATGAAAACAAGCATTTTATATTTCTCACAAAACATACGTGGTCGTGATTCTTTTAGATTTCGAAATTAAAGTTGTGAAGGATAACAGACGCTTTATTTTACGAATTACTTGTCTTTAAATTGGGAGCCAGGAAACATTTCAAAGTATAAGATGGTAAAGTTGCGTCATATTGTGATATAAATATATATTATTTAAATCTTGTCCGTCTAATCACAATAAATTCTTATTAAATATTAAAATAATACAATAATTAACATTTAAAATATTAAATGATGTTCTTTATCGAAATATTCGATTTACATTAGACCATCATTTTTCATGTTTCATTGTAATATTTTAATATTTAATAAGAATTATTGTGATTAGACGGACAAGATTTAATATATACTTAATATATATTTCAAAGTATGTTGTAGGCTATACATTGCATTTGTTGATTAGTACTTAATACAAAGTAATGGCCATGGAAGTGTGAAAGAAAACTTTTGAAAATCGTGTCCACATATTTCAGTGAGAACTATGTAAAGTACGAAAATTGCATTGCAATAACCTCTAACTTCATTTGTGAGGAAGGTAAGTGGGATAAACGTGCATAATTATATCATATTGAAGAGAAACGTGTGTACATCGCCTGTGGACTACAGTGTTTACGATTATTATACTGCCAAATTAATTTTGAATGCAATGATACAAAACATAAAACAAGTGCGTACTCTGTTACACAGCCTTTACTTTCCGGTATCGTGTCGAAGTAGGCAGATACCAAATACGTTACCCCAATTAATGGCGAGTTCCATACTTACTTTGTTCAGCGACTTTGATTTGTGACTTCCTTTGAAGTATTTTATAAAATTCTTTATCTTGCAGGGTTCGCTTTCACTGATTAACTTTTGTCTTATCTCACCACTTCGTTAGCTCTATACGGAAGGTAATGCGGCAAAGAAGTGAAACCAAGATCCGTTATCAACTATTTGTAAATATGGATCGACACCATTGGTCAGCTTTTAAATGCGCGCACCTGTTACGTAAGAAACTGATTGTTACGTCATCGCTCTACTCGGCATCGTTGTGTTAGATTGTAGCGGAAATAGCCGAGCTGCGAATCGCTTGTACACTGTGTTCAAAAAGTCACGCAACCATATGGGGAAACGCAATTAATTGGTTTTTTTTGTCCAGGTGGTGAAGAACACTGAGTAGCCATGGGGTACACGTTGCAGCAGCGTATATTTATAGTCACGCAGTTATGCCAGGACGCCTACGCAACTCATCCGCACAGTATTCAGGAATAGAAAGCGAACATTCAGAATTCTGTCGATGCAATCCCATGGCAAACATAGCAAAGGGTCCAGACCGGTGGTAAAGCACAGCTGATGCTGACCACTCATCCCCATCTAGTGCCGAGGTTAAGAATAAATTGAAGCTATAATGTATTTTCTTTCAGACTTTTTACAGATTCGAACTTTCTCAGTCGATCGCAACAAGGCTAGAAAATGGAATGGTCAGGGTATTGCACCTGTCAAGGGAGGGGGAGGGGCTCTGCACCCCTGAAAGTTATTTACCTGCTCACGGCTGCTTATTTGAGACAATCAGTACACACAGCTGTCTGACGCTCTCTCCACCTTTAGCCAGAAAAAGTAAACATCGTAATTAACATGCCTGTGTGTGCAATTACAAATGCCAATACACACTTTTCCCCACGCAGATTCCAGTTTAATTAACTTCATTATAAATTGCCGTGTTACTGCATGTGTGACATTTTAGATGTGCATTGTACGTATACATTCACATCAATTGTTTTCAGTCAGGCATAAAATTAGGATTCGACGACCGTCGGCGTCGGTACGGCTGACGGATAATGCGCAATATATACTCTGTTGAAGTTCTTTGAAGAGTGAGTCGACTCTTTCGTGTTGTTACAATTGGTTGGATGATCGTTCACCTCTGCTTGGGCATGTGAAGGTCATACTGCCTCCATCATCAGGACGAGATTTGAAGTTTTCACAGCGGTGAGTCTGAAGATTTCTGTCTTCTGGGTTGTTACGCTGTGTAGTCTGGTCGATGTTAACCAACGTTTCAGAGGTCATACTGCCTCTGTCATCAGAGTATGAAGATTTCTGTCTTCTGGGTTGTTGCGCTGTGTAGTCTGGTCGAGGTTAACCAACGTTTCAGAGTTCATACTGCCTCCATCATCAGGACGAGATTTGAAGTTTTCACAGCGGGGAGTCTGAAGATTTCTGTCTTCTTGGTTTTTACGCTGTGTAGTCTGGTCGATGTTAACGAACGCTTCGGAGGTCATACTGCCTCCGTCATCAGGACGAGATTTGAAGTTTTCACAGCAGTGAGTCTGAAGATTTCCGTCTTCTGGGTTGTTACGCTGTGTAGTCTGGTCGATGTTAACGAACGCTTCGGAGGTCATACTGCCTCCATCATCAGGACGATGAGTATGAAGATTTCTGTCTTCTGGTTTGTTACGCCGTGTAGTCTGGTCGATGTTAACCAACGTTTCGGAGGTCATAATGCCTCCATCATCAGGACGATGAGTATGCAGATTTCTGTCTTCTGGTTTGTTACGCCGTGTAGTCTGGTCGATGTTAACCAACGTTTCGGAGGTCATAATGCCTCCATCATCAGGACGATGAGTATGCAGATTTCTGTCTTCTGGTTTGTTACGCCGTGTAGTCTGGTCGATGTTAACCAACGTTTCGGAGGTCATAATGCCTCCATCATCAGGACGATGAGTATGCAGATTTCTGTCTTCTGGTTTGTTACGCCGTGTAGTCTGGTCGATGTTAACCAATGTTTCGGAGGTCATAATGCCTCCATCATCAGGGCGAGATTTCAAGTCTTCACAGCGGTGAGTCTGAAGATTTCTGTCTTCTGGGTTTTTACGCTGTGTAGTCTGGTCGATGTTTACCAACGTTTCGGAAGTCATACTGCCCCCATCATCAGGACGAGATTTGAAGTTTTCACTGCAGTGAGTCTGAAGATTTCTGTCTTCTGTGTTGTTACGCTGTGTAGTCTGGTAGATGTTAACCAACGTTCGGAGGTCATACTGCCTCCATCATCAGGACGAGATTTGAAGTTTTCACTGCAGTGAGTCTGAAGATTTCTGTCTTCTGTGTTGTTACGCTGTGTAGTCTGGTAGATGTTAACCTACGTTTTGGAGGACATACTGACTCCATTATCAGGCGGAGATAAAAGTTTTCACAGCGATGTGTCAGAAGATTTCTGTCTTCTGGGTTGTTACGCTGTGTAGTCTAGTCGATGTTAACGAACACTTCGGAGGTCATACTGCCTCCATCATCAGTACGAGATTTTAAGTTTTCACAGCGGTGAGTCTGAAGATTTCTGTCCTCTCGGTTGTTGGGCTGTGTAATCTGGTCGATGTTAACGAACGCTTCGGAGGTCATACTGCCTCCATCATCAGGACGAGATTTGAAGTTTTCACAGCGGTGATTCTGAAGATTTCTGTCTGCTGTGTTGTTACGCTGTGTA
Source organism: Zootermopsis nevadensis (assembly GCF_977971745.1). Taxonomy (NCBI): domain Eukaryota; kingdom Metazoa; phylum Arthropoda; class Insecta; order Blattodea; family Termopsidae; genus Zootermopsis; species Zootermopsis nevadensis. The sequence continues at coordinate 1,414,408 of NW_028259177.1, forward strand.
GTCTGGTCGATGTTAACCAACGCTTCGGAGGTCTAGCTGCCCCCATCAACAGGGCGATATTTGAAGTTTTCACAGCGGTGAGTCTGAAGATTTCTGTCTTCTGGGTTGATGCGCTGTGTAGTCTGGTCGATGTTAACGAACACTTCGGAGGTCATACTGCCTCCATCATCAGGACGAGATTTGAAGTTATCACAGCGGTGAATCTGAAGATTTCTGTCCTCTGGGTTGATGCGCTGTGTAGTCTGGTCGATGTTAACGAACGCTTCGGAGGTCATACTGCCTCCGTCATCAGGACGAGAATTGAAGTTCTCACAGCGGTGAATCTGAAGATTTCTGTCCTCTGGGTTGATGCGCTGTGTAGTCTGGTCGATGTTAACGAACGCTTCGGAGGTCATACTGCCTCCATCATCAGGACGAGAATTGAAGTTCTCACAGCGGTGAATCTGAAGATTTCTGTCCTCTGGGTTGATGCGCTGTGTAGTCTGGTCGATGTTAACGAACGCTTCGGAGGTCATACTGCCTCCATCATCAGGACGAGAATTGAAGTTCTCACAGCGGTGAATCTGAAGATTTCTGTCCTCTGGGTTGATGCGCTGTGTAGTCTGGTCGATGTTAACGAACGCTTCGGAGGTCATACTGCCTCCATCATCAGGACGAGAATTGAAGTTCTCACAGCGGTGAATCTGAAGATTTCTGTCCTCTGGGTTGTTGCGCTGTGTAGTCTGGTCGATGTTAACGAACGCTTCGGAGGTCATACTGCCTCCATCATCAGGACGAGATTTGCAGTTTTCACAGCGGTGATTCTGAAGATTTCTGTCTTCTGTGTTGTTACGCTGTGTAGTCTGGTCGATGTTAACCAACGCTTCGGAGGTCATACTGCCTCCATCATCAGGGCGATATTTAAAGTTTTCACAGCGGTGAGTCTGAAGATTTCTGTCTTCTGGGTACTTGCTCTGTGTAGTCTGGTCGATGTTAACCAACGCTTCGGAGGTCATACTGCCTCCATCATCAGGGCGATGAGTATGAAAATTTCTGTGTTTCTGTGTTGATGCGCTGTGTAGTCTGGTCGATATTAAACAACGTTTCTGAGGTCATACTGACTCCATCATCAGGACGAGATTTGAAGTTTTCTGTCTTCTGTGTTGTCACGCTGTGTAGTCTGGTCGATGTTAACGAACGCTTCGGAGGTCATACTGCCTCCATCATCAGGACGAGAATTGAAGTTCTCACAGCGGTGAATCTGAAGATTTCTGTCCTCTGGGTTGTTGCGCTGTGTAGTCTGGTCGATGTTAACGAACGCTTCGGAGGTCATATTGCCTCCATCATCAGGGCGATGAGTATGAAGATTTCTGTCTGCTGGGTTGTTACGCTGTGTAGTCCGGTCAATGTTTACCAACGTTTCGGAAGTCATACTGCCTCCATCATCAGGACGGGATTTGAATTCTTTACAGCGGTGAGTCTGAAGATTTCTGTCTTCTGGGTTGTTACGCTGTGTAGTCCGGTCGATGTTAACCAACGCTTCGGAAGTCATACTGCCTCCATCATCAGGGCGATGAGTATGAGGATTTCTGTCTTCTGGGTTGTTACGCTGTGTAGTGTGGTCGATGTTAACGAACGCCTCGGAGATCATACTGCCTCCATCATCAGGACGAGAATTGCAGTTTTCACAGCGGTGAGTCTGAAGATTTCTGTCTTCTGGGTTTTTACGCTGTGTAGTCTAGTCGATGTTAACGAACGCTTCAGAGGTCATACTGCCTCCATCATCAGGACGAGAATTGAAGTTCTCACAGCGGTGAGTCTGAAGATTTCTGTCTTCTGGGTTTTTACGCTGTGTAGTCTTGTCGATGTTAACGAACGCTTCGGAGGTCATACTGAATCCATCAACAGGGCGAGATTTGAAGTTTTCACAGCGGTGATTCTGAAGATCTGTCTTCTGGGTTGTTGCGCTGTGTAGTCTGGTCGATGTTAACGAACGCCTCGGAGATCATACTGCCTCCATCATCAGGACGAGAATTGAAGTTTTCACAGTGGTGAGTCTGAAGATTTCTGTCTTCTGGGTTTTTACGCTGTGTAGTCTAGTCGATGTTAACGAACGCTTCGGAGGTCATACTGCCTCCATCATCAGGACGAGAATTGAAGTTCTCACAGCGGTGAATCTGAAGATTTCTGTCTTCTGGGTTTTTACGCTGTGTAGTCTGGTCGATGTTAACGAACGCTTCGGAGGTCATACTGAATCCATCAACAGGGCGAGATTTGAAGTTTTCACAGCGGTGATTCTGAAAATCTGTCTTCTGGGTTGTTACGCTGTGTAGTCTGGTCGATGTTAAGGAAAGCTTCGGATGTCATCCTGCCTCCTTCATCAGGACGAGATTTGAAGTTTTCACAGCAGTGATTCTGAAAATTTCTGTCTTCTGGGTTGTTACGCTGTGTAGTCTGCTCGATGTTAACGAACGCTTCGGAGCTCATACTGCTTCCATCATCAGGACGAGATTTGAAGTTTTAACAGCGGTGAATATTAAGATTTCTTTCTTCTGAGTTGTTACGCTGTGTAGTCTGGTCGATGTTAACGAACGCTTCGGAGGTCATACTGCCTCCATCATCAGGACGAGAATTGAAGTTCTCACAGCGGTGAGTCTGAAGATTTCTGTCTTCTGGGTTTTTACGCTGTGTAGTCTGGTCGATGTTAACGAACGCTTCGGAGGTCATACTGCCTCCATCAACAGGGCGAGATTTGAAGTTTTCACAGCGGTGATTCTAAAGATATGTCTTCTGGGTTGTTACGCTGTGTAGTCTGGTCGATGTTAACGAACGCTTCGGAGGTCATACTGAATCCATCAACAGGGCGAGATTTGAAGTTTTCACAGCGGTGATTCTAAAGATATGTCTTCTGGGTTGTTACGCTGTGTAGTCTGGTCGATGTTAACGAAAGCTTCGGATGTCATATTGCCTCCTTCATCAGGACGAGATTTGAAGTTTTCACAGCAGTGAGTCTGAAAATTTCTGTCTTCTGGGTTGTTACGCTGTGTACTCTGATCGATGTTAAAGAACGCTTCGGAGGTCATACTGCCTCTATCATCAGGGCGATGAGTATGAAGATTTCTGTCTTCTGGTTTGTTACGCCGTGTAGTCTGGTCGATGATAACCAACGCTTCGGAGGTCATACTGCTTCCATCATCAGGACGAAATTTGAAGTTATCACAGCGGTGAGTCTGAAGATTTCTGACATCTTGGTTGTTACGCTGTGTAGTTTGGTCGATGTTAACGAACGCCTCGGAGATCATACTGCTTCCATCATCAGGACGAGAATTGAAGATTTCACAGCGGTGAGTCTGCAAGATTTCTGTCTTGTGGGTTTTTGCGCTGTGTAGTCTGGTCGATGTTAACGAACGCCTCGGAGATCATACTGCCTCCATCATCAGGACGAGAATTGAAGTTTTAACAGCGGTGAGTCTGAAGTTTTCTGTCTTCTGGGTTTTTACGCTGTGTAGTCTAGTCGATGTTAACCAACGCTTCGGAGGTCATACTGCCTCCATCATCAGGGCGATGAGTCTGAAGATTTCTGTCTTCTGGGTTGTTACGCTGTGTAGTCTGGTCGATGTTAACCAACGCTTCGGAGGTCATACTGCCTCAATCATCAGGGCGATGTGTATGAAGATTTCTGTCTTCTGGGTTGTTACGCTGTGTAGTCTGGTCGATGTTAACGAACGCTTCGGAGGTCATACTGCCTCCATCATCAGGACGAGATTTGAAGTTTACACAGCGGTGAGTCTGAAGATTTCTGTCTTCTGTGTTGATACGCTGTGTAGTCTGGTCGATGTTAACGAACGCTTCGGATGTCATACTGCCTCCATCATCAGGGCGATGAGTATGAAGATTTCTGTCTTCTGGGTTGTTACGCTGTGTAGTCCGGTCAATGTTTACCAACGTTTCGGAAGTCATACTGCCTCCATCATCAGGACGGGATTTGAATTCTTTACAGCGGTGAGTCTGAAGATTTCTGTCTTCTGGGTTGTTACGCTGTGTAGTCCGGTCGATGTTAACCAACGCTTCGGAAGTCATACTGCCTCCATCATCAGGGCGATGAGTATGAGGATTTCTGTCTTCTGGGTTGTTACGCTGTGTAGTGTGGTCGATGTTAACGAACGCCTCGGAGATCATACTGCCTCCATCATCAGGACGAGAATTGCAGTTTTCACAGCGGTGAGTCTGAAGATTTCTGTCTTCTGGGTTTTTACGCTGTGTAGTCTAGTCGATGTTAACGAACGCTTCAGAGGTCATACTGCCTCCATCATCAGGACGAGAATTGAAGTTCTCACAGCGGTGAGTCTGAAGATTTCTGTCTTCTGGGTTTTTACGCTGTGTAGTCTTGTCGATGTTAACGAACGCTTCGGAGGTCATACTGAATCCATCAACAGGGCGAGATTTGAAGTTTTCACAGCGGTGATTCTGAAGATCTGTCTTCTGGGTTGTTACGCTGTGTAGTCTGGTCGATGTTAACGAACGCTTCGGAGGTCATATTGCCTTCATCATCAGGGCGAGATTTCATGTTTTCACAGCGGTGAGTCTGCAGATTTCTGTCTTCTGGGTTGTTGCGCTGTGTAGTCTGGTCGATGTTAACGAACGCCTCGGAGATCATACTGCCTCCATCATCAGGACGAGAATTGAAGTTTTCACAGTGGTGAGTCTGAAGATTTCTGTCTTCTGGGTTTTTACGCTGTGTAGTCTAGTCGATGTTAACGAACGCTTCGGAGGTCATACTGCCTCCATCATCAGGACGAGAATTGAAGTTCTCACAGCGGTGAATCTGAAGATTTCTGTCTTCTGGGTTTTTACGCTGTGTAGTCTGGTCGATGTTAACGAACGCTTCGGAGGTCATACTGAATCCATCAACAGGGCGAGATTTGAAGTTTTCACAGCGGTGATTCTGAAAATCTGTCTTCTGGGTTGTTACGCTGTGTAGTCTGGTCGATGTTAAGGAAAGCTTCGGATGTCATCCTGCCTCCTTCATCAGGACGAGATTTGAAGTTTTCACAGCAGTGATTCTGAAAATTTCTGTCTTCTGGGTTGTTACGCTGTGTAGTCTGCTCGATGTTAACGAACGCTTCGGAGCTCATACTGCTTCCATCATCAGGACGAGATTTGAAGTTTTAACAGCGGTGAATATTAAGATTTCTTTCTTCTGAGTTGTTACGCTGTGTAGTCTGGTCGATGTTAACGAACGCTTCGGAGGTCATACTGCCTCCATCATCAGGACGAGAATTGAAGTTCTCACAGCGGTGAGTCTGAAGATTTCTGACTTCTGGGTTTTTACGCTGTGTAGTCTGGTCGATGTTAACGAACGCTTCGGAGGTCATACTGAATCCATCAACAGGGCGAGATTTGAAGTTTTCACAGCGGTGATTCTGAAGATATGTCTTCTGGGTTGTTACGCTGTGTAGTCTGGTCGATGTTAACGAAAGCTTCGGATGTCATATTGCCTCCTTCATCAGGACGAGATTTGAAGTTTTCACAGCAGTGAGTCTGAAAATTTCTGTCTTCTGGGTTGTTACGCTGTGTAGTCTGCTCGATGTTAACGAACGCTTCGGAGCTCATACTGCTTCCATCATCAGGACGAGACTTGAAGTTTTAACAGCGGTGAGTCTGAAGATTTCTGTCTTCTGTGTTGTTACGCTGTGTAGTCTGGTCGATGTTAACATCCGTTTCGGAGGTCATACTGCCTCCATCATCAGGGCGAGATTACAAGTTTTCACAGAGTTCAGTCTGAAGATTTCTGTCTTAAGGGTTGTTACGCGGTGTAGTCTGGTCGATGTTAACGAACGCTTCGGAGGTCATACTGCCTCCATCATCAGTACGAGATTTTAAGTTTTCACAGCGGTGAGTCTGAAGATTTCTGTCCTCTCGGTTGTTGGGCTGTGTAGTCTGGTCGATGTTAACCAACGCTTCGGAGGTTATGCTGCCCCCATCAACAGGGCGATATTTAAAGTTTTCACAGCAGTGAGTCTGAAGATTTCTGTCTTCTGGGTTCTTGCTCTGTGTAGTGTAGTCGATGTTAACGAACGTTTCGGAGGTCATACTGTCTCCATCATCAGGGCGATGAGTATGAAAATTTCTGTGTTTCTGGGTTGAAGCGCTGTGTTGTCTGGTCGATATTAAACAACGTTTCTGAGGTCATACTGACTCCATCATCAGGACGAGATTTGAAGTTTTCTGTATTCTGAGTTGTTACGCTCTGTAGTCTGGTCGATGTTAAAAAACGCTTCGGAGGTCATATTGCCTCCATCATCAGGGCGAGATTTCTAGTTTTCACAGCGGTGAGTCTACAGATTTCTGTCTTCTGGGTTGTTGCGCTGTGTAGTCTGGTCGATGTTAACGAACGCCTCGGAGATCATACTGCCTCCATCATCAGGACGAGAATTGAAGTTTTCACAGCGGTGAGTCTGAAGATTTCTGTCTTCTGGGTTTTTACGCTGTGTAGTCTAGTCGATGTTAACGAACGCTTCGGAGGTCATACTGCCTCCATCATCAGGACGAGAATTGAAGTTCTCACAGCGGTGAGTCTGAAGATTTCTGTCTTCTGGGTTTTTACGCTGTGTAGTCTGGTCGATGTTAACGAACGCTTCGGAGGTCATACTGAATCCATCAACAGGGCGAGATTTGAAGTTTTCACAGCGGTGATTCTGAAGTTCTGTCTTCTGGGTTGTTACGCTGTGTAGTCTGCTCGGTGTAAACGAACGCTTCGGAGCTCATACTGCTTCCATCATCAGGACGAGATTTAAAGTTTTAACAGCGGTGAATATTAAAATTTCTTTCTTCTGAGTTGTTACGCTGTGTAGTCTGGTCGATGTTAACGAACGCTTCGGAGGTCATACTGCCTCCATCATCAGGGCGATGAGTATGAAGATTTCTGTCTTCTGTGTTGTTACGCTGTGTAGTCTGGTCGATGTTAACATCCGTTTCGGAGGTCATACTGCCTCCATCATCAGGGCGAGATTACAAGTTTTCACAGCGGTGAATCTGAAGATTTCTGTCTTAAGGGTTGTTACGCGGTGTAGTCTGGTCGATGTTAACGAACGCTTCGGAGTTCATACTGCCTCCATCATCAGAACGAGATTTGAAGTTTTCACAGCGGTGAGTCTGAAGATTTCTGTCTTCTGGGTTCTTGCGCTGTGTAGTCTGGTCGATGTTAACCAACGCTTCGGAGGTCATACTGCCTCCATCATCAGGGCGATATTTGAAATTCTCACAGCGTTGAGTCTGAAGAATTCTGTCTTCTAGGTTGTTACGCTGTGTAGTCTGGTCGATGTTAACGAACGCTTCGGGGGTCATACTGCTTCCATCATCAGGACGAGATTTGAAGTTTTCACAGCGGGGAGTCTGAAGATTTCTGTCTTCTTGGTTTTTACGCTGTGTAGTTTGGTCGATGTTAACGAACGCTTCGGATGTAATACTGCCTCCTTCATCAGGACGAGATTTGAAGTTTTAACAGCGGTGAATATTAAGATTTCTGTCTTCTAAGTTGTTACGCTGTGTGTCTGGTCGATGTTAACGAACGCTTCGGATGTAATACTGCCTCTTTGATCAGGACGAGATTTGAAGTTTTAACAGCGGTGAATATTAAGATTTCTGTCTTCTAAGTTGTTACGCTGTGTAGTCTGGTCGATGTTAACGAACGCTTCCGAGGACATACTGCCTCCATCATCAGGGCGATGAGTATGAAGATTTCTGTGTTCTGGGTTGTTACGCTGTGTAGTCTGGTCGATGTTAACCAACGTTTCTGAGGTCATACTGCCTCCATCATCAGGACGAGATTTGAAGTTTTCACAGCAGTGAGTCTGAAGATTTCCGTCTTCTGGGTTGTTGCGCTGTGTAGTCTGGTCGATGTTAACGAACGCTTCGGAGGTCATACTGACTCCAACATCAGGACGAGATTTTAAGTTTTCACAGCAGTGAGTCTAAAGATTTCCGTCTTCTGGGTTGTTACGCTGTGTACTCTGATCGATGTTAACGAACGCATCGGAGGTCATACTGCCTCTATCATCAGGACGATGAGTTTGAAGATTTCTGTCTTCTGGTTTGTTACGCTGTGTACTCTGATCGATGTTAACGAACGCATCGGAGGTCATACTGCCTCTATCATCAGGACGATGAGTTTGAAGATTTCTGTCTTCTGGGTTGTTACGCTGTGTACTCTGATCGATGTTAACGAACGCATCGGAGGTCATACTGCCTCTATCATCAGGGCGATGAGTATGAAGATTTCTGTCTTCTGGTTTGTTACGCCGTGTAGTCTGGTCGATGATAACCAACGCTTCGGAGGTCATAATGCCTTCATCTTCAGGGCGAGATTTCAAGTTTTCACAGCAGTAAGTCTGAAGATTTCCGTCTTCTGGGTTTTTACGCTGTGTACTCTGATCGATGTTAACGAACGCTTCGGAGGTCATACTGCCTCTATCATCAGGGCGATGAGTATGAAGATTTCTGTCTTCTGGTTTGTTACGCCGTGTAGTCTGGTCGATGATAACCAACGCTTCGGAGGTCATAATGCCTTCATCTTCAGGGCGAGATTTCAAGTTTTCACAGCAGTAAGTCTGAAGATTTCCGTCTTCTGGGTTGTTACGCTGTGTACTCTGATCGATGTTAACGAACGCTTCGGAGGTCATACTGCCTCTATCATCAGGGCGATGAGTATGAAGATTTCTGTCTTCTGGTTTGTTACGCCGTGTAGTCTGGTCGATGATAACCAACGCTTCGGAGGTCATAATGCCTTCATCTTCAGGGCGAGATTTCAAGTTTTCACAGCAGTAAGTCTGAAGATTTCCGTCTTCTGGGTTGTTACGCTGTGTACTCTGATCGATGTTAACGAACGCTTCGGAGGTCATACTGCCTCTATCATCAGGGCGATGAGTATGAAGATTTCTGTCTTCTGGTTTGTTACGCCGTGTAGTCTGGTCGATGATAACCAACGCTTCGGAGGTCATAATGCCTTCATCTTCAGGGCGAGATTTCAAGTTTTCACAGCAGTAAGTCTGAAGATTTCCGTCTTCTGGGTTGTTACGCTGTGTACTCTGATCGATGTTAACGAACGCTTCGGAGGTCATACTGCCTCTATCATCAGGGCGATGAGTATGAAGATTTCCGTCTTCTGGGTTGTTGCGCTGTGTAGTCTGGTCGATGTTAACCAACGTTTCGGAGGTCATACTGCCTCCATCATCAGGACAAGATTTGAAGTTTTCACAGCGGTGAGTCTGAAGATTTGTGTCTTCTGAGTTGTTACGCTGTGTAGTCTGGTCGATGTTAACGAACGCTTCGGAGGTCATACTGCCTCCATCATCAGGGCAAGTTTTGAAGATTTCACAGCGTTGAGTCTGAAGATTTCTGTCTTCTGGGTTGTTACGCTGTGTAGTGTGGTCGATGTTAACCAACGCTTCTGAGGTCATACTGCCTCCATTATCAGGACGAGATTTGAAGTTTTCACAGCGGTGAGTCTGAAGATTTCTGTCTTCTGTGTTGATACGCTGTGTAGTCTGGTCGATTTTAACGAACGCTTCGGAGGTCATACTGCTCCATCATCAGGGCGAGATTTGAAATTTTCACAGCGGTGAGTCTGAAGATTTCTGTCTGCTGTGTTGTTACGCTGTGTAATCTGGTCGATGTTAACCAACGCTTCGGAGATCATACTGCCTCCATCATCAGGGCGATGAGTATGAAGATTTCTGTCTTCTGGGTTGTTACGCTGTGTAGTTCGGTCGATGTTTACCAACGTTTCGGAAGTCATACTGCCTCCATCATCAGGACGAGATTTGAATTTTTTACAGCGGTGAGTCTGAAGATTTCTGTCTTCTGGTTTGTTACGCTGTGTAGTCCGGTCGATGTAAACCAACGCTCCGGAGGTCATACTGCCTCCATCATCAGGGCGATGAGTATGAGGATTTCTGTCTTCTGGGTTGTTTCGCTGTGTAGTCTGGTCGATGTTAACCAACGTTTCTGAGGTCATACTGCCTCCATCATCAGGACGAGATTTGAAGTTTTCACAGCGGTGAGTCTGAAGATTTCTGTCTTCTGTGTTGTTGCGCTGTTTAGTCTGGTCGATGTTAACCAACGTTCGGAGGTCATACTGCCTCCATCATCAGGACGAGATTTGAAGTTTTCACTGCGGTGAGTTTGAAGATTTGTGTCTTCTGTGTTGTTACGCTGTGTAATCTGGTAGATGTTAACGAACGCCTCGGAGATCATACTGCTCCATCATCAGGGCGAGATTTGAAATTTTCACAGCGGTGAGTCTGAATATCTGTCTTCTGGGTTGTTACACTGTGTAGTCTGGTCGATGTTAACGAAAGCTTCGGAGGTCATACTGCCTCCATCATCAGGACGAGATTTGAAGTTTTCACAGCGGTGATTCTGAAGATTTCTGTCTGCTGTGTTGTTACGCTGTGTAATCTGGTCGATGTTAACCAACGCTTTGGAGGTCTAGCTGCCCCCATCAACAGGGCGATATTTGAAGTTTTCACAGCGGTGAGTTTGCAGATTTCTGTCTTCTGGGTTGATGAGCTGTGTAGTCTGGTCGATGTTAACGAACGCTTCGGAGGTCATACTGCCTCCATCATCAGGACGAGATTTGAAGTTATCACAGCGGTGAGTGAAGATTTCTGCCTTCTTGGTTGTTACGCTGTGTAGTCTGGTAGATGTTAACGAACGCCTCGGAGATCATACTGCCTCCATCATAAGGACGAGAATTGAAGTTTTCACAGCGGTGAGTCTGAAGATTTCTATCTTCTGGGTTTTTACGCTGTGTAGTCTAGACGATGTTAACGAACGCTTCGGAGGTCATACTGCCTCCATCATCAGGACGAGAATTGAAGTTCTCACAGCGGTGAGTCTAAAGATTTCTGTCCTCTGGGTTGTTGCGCTGTGTAGTCTGGTCGATGTTAACGAACGCTTCGGAGGTCATACTGCGTCCATCAACAGGGCGAGATTTGAAGTTTTCACAGCGGTGAGTCTGAATATCTGTCTTCTGGGTTGTTACGCTGTGTAGTCTGGTCGATGTTAACGAACGCTTCGGATGTCATACTGCCCCCATCAACAGGGCGATATTTGAAGTTTTCACAGCGGTGAGTCTGAAGATTTCTGTCTTCTGGGTTCTTGCTCTGTGTAGTCTAGTCGATGTTAACGAACGCTTCGGAGGTCATACTGCCTCCATCTTCAGGGCGATGAATATGAAAATTTCTGTCTTTCTGAGTTGATGCGCTGTGTAGTCTGGACGATAATAAACAACGCTTCTGAGGTCATACTGACTCCATCATCAGGACGAGATTTCAAGTTTTCACAGCGGTGAGTCTGCAGATTTCTGTCTTCTGGGTTTGTTGCGCTGTGTAGTCTGGTCGATGTTAACCAACGTTTCGGAGGTCATAATGCCTCCATCATCAGGGCGAGATTTCAAGTTTTCACAGCGGTGAGTCTGAAGATTTCTGTCTTCTGGGTTGTTACGCTGTGTAGTCTGGTCGATGTTTACCAACGTTTCGGAAGTCATACTGCCTCCATCATCAGGGCGATGAGTATGAGGATTTCTGTCTTCTGGGTTGTTACGCTGTGTAGTCTGGTCGATGTTAACGAACGCTTCGGAGGTCATACTGCCTCCATCATCAGGGCGAGATTTCAAGTTTTCACAGCGGTGAGTCTGCAGATTTCTGTCTTCTGGGTTGTTGCGCTGTGTAGTCTAGTCGATGTTAACCAACGCTTCGGAGGTCATACTGCCTCCATCATCAGGGCGATGAGTATGAAGATTTCTGTCTTCTGGGTTGTTGCGCTGTGTAGTCTGGTCGAGGTTAACCAACGTTTCAGAGTTCATACTGCCTCCATTATCAGGACGAGATTTGAAATTTTCACAGCGGTGAGTCTGAAGATTTCTGTCTTCTGGGTTGTTACGCTGTGTAGTCTGGTCGATGTTAACCAACGCTTCGGAGGTCATACTGCCTCCATCATCAGGGCGATGAGTATGAAGATTTCTGTCTTCTGGGTTGTTGCGCTGTGTAGTCTGGTCGATGTCATCCAACGTTTCAGAGGTCATACTGCCTCCATCATCAGGGCGATGAGTCTGAAGATTTCTGTCTTCTGGGTTTTTACGCTGTGTAGTCTGGTCGATGTTAACGAACGCATCGGAGGTCATACTGCCTCCATCATCAGGACAAGATTTGAAGTTTTCACAGCGGTGAGTCTGAAGATTTGTGTCTTCTGAGTTGTTACGCTGTGTAGTCTGGTCGATGTTAACGAACGCTTCGGAGGTCATACTGCCTCCATCATCAGGGCGAGTTTTGAAGTTTTCACAGCGGTGAGTCTGAAGATTTCTGTCTTCTGGGTTGTTACGCTGTGTAGTGTGGTCGATGTTAACCAACGCTTCTGAGGTCATACTGCCTCCATCATCAGGACGAGATTTGAAGTTTTCACAGCGGTGAGTCTGAAGATTTCTGTCTTCTGTGTTGATATGCTGTGTAGTCTGGTCGATTTTAACGAACGCTTCGGAGATCATACTGCCTCCATCATCAGGGCGATGAGTATGAAGATTTCTGTCTTCTGGGTTGTTGCGCTGTGTAGTCTGGTCGATGTTAACGAACGCTTCGGAGGTCATACGGCCTCCATCATCAGGACGAGATTTGAATTTTTTACAGCGGTGAGTCTGAAGATTTCTGTCTTCTGGTTTGTTACGCTGTGTAGTCCGGTCGATGTTAACCAACGCTTCGGAGGTCATACTGCCTCCATCATCAGGGCGATGAGTATGAGGATTTCTGTCTTCTGGGTTGTTTCGCTGTGTAGTCTGGTAGATGTTAACCAACGTTTCTGAGGTCATACTGCCTCCATCATCAGGACGAGATTTGAAGTTTTCACAGCGGTGAGTCTGAAGATTTCTGTCTTCTGGGTTGTTGCGCTGTTTAGTCTGGTCGATGTTAACCAACGTTCGGAGGTCATACTGCCTCCATCATCAGGACGAGATTTGAAGTTTTCACTGCAGTGAGTCTGAAGATTTCTGTCTTCTGTGTTGTTACGCTGTGTAGTCTGGTAGATGTTAACCTACGTTTTGGAGGACATACTGACTCCATTATCAGGCGGAGATAAAAGTTTTCACAGCGATGTGTCAGAAGATTTCTGTCTTCTGGGTTGTTACGCTGTGTAGTCTAGTCGATGTTAACGAACACTTCGGAGGTCATACTGCCTCCATCATCAGTACGAGATTTCTAGTTTTCACAGCGGTGAATCTGAAGATTTCTGTCCTCTGGGTTGATGCGCTGTGTAGTCTGGTCGATGTTAACGAACGCTTCGGAGGTCATACTGCCTCCATCATCAGGACGAGAATTGAAGTTCTCACAGCGGTGAATCTGAAGATTTCTGTCCTCTGGGTTGTTGCGCTGTGTAGTCTGGTCGATGTTAACGAACGCTTCGGAGGTCATACTGCCTCCATCATCAGGACGAGATTTGCAGTTTTCACAGCGGTGATTCTGAAGATTTCTGTCTTCTGTGTTGTTACGCTGTGTAGTCTGGTCGATGTTAACGAACGCTTCGGAGGTCATACTGCCTCCATCATCAGGACGAGATTTGAAGTTTTCACAGCGGTGAGTCTGAAGATTTCTGTCCTCTGGGTTGTTGCGCTGTGTAGTCTGGTCGATGTTAACGAACGCTTTGGAGGTCATACTGCGTCCATCATCAGGACGAGATTTGCAGTTTTCACAGCGGTGAGTCTGAAGATTTCTGTCTTCTGGGTTCTTGCTCTGTGTAGTCTAGTCGATGTTAACGAACGCTTCGGAAGTCATACTGCCTCCATCATCAGGGCGATGAGTATGAAAATTTCTGTCTTTCTGGGTTGATGCGCTGTGTAGTCTGGTCGATATTAAACAACGTTTCTGAGGTCATACTGACTCCATCATCAGGACGAGATTTGAAGTTTTCACAGCGGTGAGTCTGCAGATTTCTGTCTTCTGGGTTGTTACACTGTGTAGTCTGGTCGATGTTAACGAACGCTTCGGAGGTCATATTGCCTCCATCATCAGGGCGAGATTTCAAGTTTTCACAGCGGTGAGTCTGCAGATTTCTGTCTTCTGGGTTGTTGCGCTGTGTAGTCTGGTCGATGTTAACGAACGCTTCGGAGGTCATACAGCCTCCATCATCAGGACGAAATTTGATGTTATCACAGCGGTGAGTCTGAAGATTTCTGACTTCTTGGTTGTTACGCTGTGTAGTCTGGTCGATGTTAACGAACGCTTCGGAGGTCATACTGCCTCCATCATCAGGACGAGAATTGAAGTTCTCACAGCGGTGAGTCTGAAGATTTCTGTCTTCTGGGTTTTTACGCTGTGTAGTCTGGTCGATGTTAATGAACGCTTCGGAGGTCATACTGAATCCATCAACAGGGCGAGATTTGAAGTTTTCACAGCGGTGAGTCTGAAAATTTCTGTCTTCTGGGTTGTTACGCTGTGTAGTCTGCTCGATGTTAACGAACGCTTCGGAGGTCATAATGCCTCCATCATCAGGACGAGATTTGCAGTTTTTACAGCGGTGATTCTGAAGATTTCTGTCTTCTGAGTTGTTACGCTGTGTAGTCTGGTCGATGTTAACCAACGCTTCGGAGGTCATGCTGCCCCCATCAACAGGGCGATATTTGAAGTTTTCACAGCGGTGAGTCTGAAGATTTCTGTCTTCTGGGTTCTTGCTCTGTGTAGTCTAGTCGATGTTAACGAACGCTTCGGAAGTCATACTGCCTCCATCATCAGGGCGATGAGTATGAAAATTTCTGTCTTTCTGGGTTGTTGCGCTGTGTAGTCTGGTCGATGTTAACGAACGCTTCGGAGGTCATACAGCCTCCATCATCAGGACGAAATTTGATGTTATCACAGCGGTGAGTCTGAAGATTTCTGACTTCTTGGTTGTTACGCTGTGTAGTCTGGTCGATGTTAACGAACGCTTCGGAGGTCATACTGCCTCCATCATCAGGACGAGAATTGAAGTTCTCACAGCGGTGAGTCTGAAGATTTGTCTTCTGGGTTTTTACGCTGTGTAGTCTGGTCGATGTTAATGAACGCTTCGGAGGTCATACTGAATCCATCAACAGGGCGAGATTTGAAGTTTTCACAGCGGTGAGTCTGAAAATTTCTGTCTTCTGGGTTGTTACGCTGTGTAGTCTGCTCGATGTTAACGAACGCTTCGGAGCTCATACTGCCTCCATCATCAGGACGAGATTTGAAGTTTTAACAGCGGTGAATATTAAGATTTCTTTCTTCTGAGTTGTTACGCTGTGTAGTCTGGTCGATGTTAACGAACGCTTCGGAGGTCATACTGCCTCCATCATCAGGGCGATGAGTATGAAGATAATGTTGATACTTTTCAGGATTATAAGAAAAGGTATGGCCTTACAGTCACTAAGAAGGCTGAACCTATGATGAAATCCAAGATACTGTTTGGCCCACAACCTGAAAAGCCTTGATGTTGGGGACCTTGTATACCGAAGGAGGGACTATAAGTGAAGAAATTCCAAAATGAAGCACTCAAATCTGTTAATATCACATTTGTACATTTTTCATTCATATATATACATCTTACATACATCACAAAGGATATTTTGGTTGTAAGTGAATAAAGAAATGTAGGAAACACTAATGTAAAATCAGATCTAATAACAACTAACTAACTAGATGGCTTATGGAACCAGAAGGTTCATCACCGAATTAACCAGACCTAATAATATTATAGCAAAACTAGATCAGCAAAACTTTTGAGAATAACATGCCCTTTTAAAACTTACGATTTACAAGTTGAACAAGCAATAAAACACGGAATAGTATCTTGAGGCTGAAATATAACACTCAAATTTAGTCGTACAGCACTAACTTTCAATACTGAAACCTTAAAAATACAACACATTACATATACAATCTATACAGAGAAGTTTTCTCATTTAATCTTAATATTAACGTTCTTTTCACTTTGGTAACAGTGACCTAAAAAACAATGAGGAACTATCTCAAACAGGGGTACATTTTATTTTTACCATATCATCTATTAGAATATACACACTCTTTCGTATTCAGAGACTAGATATTTAAAACAAATCGGACCACACACAAGAAACAAACAGCAAAACATTTCTCTAATCACCATTAAAATATTTAAGGTGTAATGGTGTTTTAGTGTGTTTTCTTGGACAAAGGAATATTTTTTGTATCATTCAAATAAGTTTTATTCTTTAGAGGGTCAAGGAACAGACAGGCGTTAATACACCTAATTTGCAAGAAAGAGATGAACATGACTAATGATTTTAATACTGCCTACAGATAACAGAGTTCTCCATTGTCAGGGTATGCTGTTCATTAAGCCTCTCCCACATCATTGCCAACCTTAACGTCAGGTGGTGAAACTTATCACAACATGTGGCAAAAGCCACGGAGATACAACCATTATTTCTAGAGTGGAGAAAATAACATTATAAAAAATTAGGTCACATAAGTTCTAAGCTCAGATTTCTATCACTTGACGTTGCTGCACATAAATTGACTACAAACTTACCAATCTACCAGTAACTTCATATTTGGCAAGAACCTCTGTTTCACATGGCGTGTTTTAATGTGGAAGACTGTTGCCGTTAGCCCACAATGACTGACATAAAATGTTGTTCAAAAGTCATTGTACCCTGAACTTCAGATTACTGGTATTCTTATCCTAATCAGGTCTCATGACTAGAAAGTTCTTCCTGATCAATATGAAACACACTGGAATGACACAATGCGTACATACTGCAGTAACAGACAGAGAACATTTCTAGCACTACACAATAAAAATAAAGTACAGTGAAATTATACATGGTTCCAAAGTACTTACATATTATGTAAAATTATCAATTTAAACAACAATCCTGTTTCGTTAACTGTAATTTTTTAAAATTAATTTTGTGATAAGGGAGACATAAAAAAATAGTCCATTCTATTCAAACAAAATTCTACACAACTGTATACTTACATATATATCTTGGTATTCTTATTGATGTGGAAATTAATGGGAGAGGTTAATGTATTAGACAATTTTGTACGCCTTTTGGGCAGGCAGTTTCTAAACACAAGTATGTTATGAGATTTAAAAATATCTGTACAGAATGCAAAATTTATCAAACTCAAAATAAGTTGTTTTTTTGCAAGTGTTATGAATACTTTATAAATATATGATACAATAAATAATTAAACATATTTTAAACAACCTTTTCATATTTTCACATAAAAGTAATAATATGGCTACTGTCTAATTGGTAGTTGTAATTTTATGAAAACTTTTTCCTTTATGGGGGGAGGGGAGAGGAGAGAGGGAGGGATGGGAGAGAGAGAGAGAGAGCGAGAGCGAGAGAGACACACACATCTCTGCAAGCCATTCCTACTTTAATTTCAACCTCACCTTCATACCGTGAACCAAATTCTTACAAAGACAGGTCAGACAACTGAGACATGATGGTACAATTAACACAATTCATACACACAGAATAACAGGACCATAATTAAAAAAGGTACTATTTGAAAGCTGAAGTTGCTTTTAACAGTATAATAAGGCCACAGCTGTAGTTTCTATCCATTCAGCTGCATATCAGTTACACCCTTATAGCTCTTTATATACAGATTATAAAATTTAAAATTGCTTCACTACAAAATGTTACATGTTTTGAGTTGTGCCCATTATTCTGCGTGTGCAAAACATGAAGTGGAGGGCATGTCACTATCAAAATTTATTTGAATTTTCTTAAAGTTTCAGTTTGATTTATTTAATGAGTCTCTAAAGTTATAACAGGATTATAAAATGTCCTAAAATCACAGAAAACGATGATATTCAAGAATACTTCACTCTTGTTGATTCCTGTCATTAAAAATTTTATAATCATGGATTAATAAGTTTATCTCAGACCTCAGGGAACTGGGACAGCTCAGTTACTATAGCTACTAGGGTATGGGTTGGATGTTTGGGGTTCAATTTCTGGCAGAGGCACAGATTTTTCTCTTAGCCACTGCATCCAGACCAATTCTGGGGCCCATCTAACCTCCTATCCTAATGATACTGGAGCACTCTATTCTCTCCTCAAGTGAAAAACACTGATGTGTTTAGTTAACCATTCACTTCCATCAAGTGCCAAGATTAAGAACATTTGGAGCTATATCTCCATTCACCCAATTGTCTGCATGGTGTGCGGCTTACTTAAGCACCATGGACAAATTAACTTTAATATTAAATTATAAATGAAAACTTAATTTATTCCAAACAGGAAGTTAATGACCATGGCTCAGTTCTACAGAATACTCCATTTCTTAAAACATATCATGCAACAAATGATTAGTCCATCAGTACAGTGATTTCAAATGACAACAATGGAAAAGATATGACCAAGTACTTGCCAGTAACAGGGCTGCACAACTCCCGGTACTCTCCAAGAAGAAACAAAGCTATAATGTAACATTTTCGTTAATATGTGAGCACAGAAGAGTGAATACTCCACTTAATTCTCCACTCAAGTTTACCGAGTTCATATTTAAAAGTGTTCTGACACCATTTGCGAACCACTAATTCATAGCATTCACTCTTTTTGGAATAACTACTTACATTTGTGTGTGAATGTGTATAATGCATCTTCCAAATGCTCTCTTGGCTAATGTACAAAGACAATTTAATCCACGGTGACTTGCTAATGCTAATCTGTTAAAGTGTTCACAAACATATATCACTACGAGTTAGGTAGCAAACTTCATGAAATGCAAAACATGCACTTAAGGTTACAAAGGCACCTCTCTTGAAAAAACTATACATGAGAATATAAGGTTTTGTGTTTAATTTCAAGCCTAACATGGAGTGTCACCTATGAAAATGTACAGTAAAAATTCTCTTTTAAATGTTAAAATGAATTTTTTAATTGTGGTTTATTACTGAAATGACTGTTTGTTGATAAACTTATGGTCCTGAAAACAAATATTTAGGAGGTTCAAATTTTATCCAGAATTTTGTTAAAAGTTTCAAATCATGCAGTATTTCTGAAGTACACACTTGTCCCATCTCATGGAATTAATGTTCAACAATTATATTAATCTACAGTATTATTCATGAGAAACAATTCAAATTCTGGGTCAGATTTGAACTGCCCTTGTATGTCAAGAGTGCAGTATGGCAAATGAAATGGTGACATACAATGTGATATAATCTCACATACTCATACTGAATGTTCTCAGAACTGAAAATCTATGTGCAGACAGTGCTCACAAATTATAACAAAAATGTTTTGTGAAGAAATTTAAAAGGGGAAAATTAATATATGTTCCTCTATTTATAAAGATGGCACTTGCTGCATTACAAAATAAAGTTAATCTATGAAGATAATAGTGTTATATACATATATAAAAATAAATTACATAAAATTAAAATACATATAGTAAAACATTCATTCAGATTTAAGAAAATATGTTACAGTTCGTATTATTAATCAGTGCCATCCTGTTTTCAATCAGCAACAACCCTTACTACAAAAATATGATGTGCACCACTTAACAAATGATAACGGATATTCTAATTTTAATTACTCACTGCTACAACTTTGATATTAACAAGTTTTACTAAACAGATTTTATCTATGCAATGTTATTTGGGATCTCTGACCAAATTAAATCACCAACATCATCAGAAAGATACAGGCCAAATAAATTCTGAACATACATCTAGTAAACTGGCAAGTTTATTTGGGTTCAAGGTGGGGATTTTGTTAAACTCAACCCAAGATTTCTCTGGAGTTCGTCAAATCTATCAACATATTCAGCCACATGGTATGGCCTCAGTGGTGAAACAGGAATGCCTTCTGTACTCCTATAAACAGAAAATGGAAAATTAATATGAAATACTTGTATGTGACACTTCCAACCCTCAGCCAAAAATAGGCAATCAACTTTAAATGGAGTAGTTTGCATTAAGTATTTTAAGAGTATCAGTTGGTACTAAGACCCAAAGCTGAAACGCTGTGAACATAAAAGCCCACCACTGACCCAGTCTTGAGTCTGTTCAATTTAGTTTTCAACATCATAGTATATGCCCAACATAAATT
The DNA here is from genome assembly GCF_977971745.1 of Zootermopsis nevadensis. Classification (NCBI taxonomy): domain Eukaryota; kingdom Metazoa; phylum Arthropoda; class Insecta; order Blattodea; family Termopsidae; genus Zootermopsis; species Zootermopsis nevadensis. The sequence goes on from NW_028259177.1 coordinate 1,434,503, forward strand.
ACATTTTTTATCCTGAACTTCAGAGATTGCAGACCAAAATACCAAATAAACCTGTTGCCCTTCTAATTCAAGATAAATGCAAGAACCATTAAAGTCTCTTTGAGCTTCAATTATAACATTTTAAAACCCCAATCTTTCTCCTGTCAACTTACTGATCGAAACCACTCCTACCATAAAATCCTCTTCAATTCATGTCCTGCAAATCCAGAGACATGAGTTCCTTATGTCTCAAACATTACATGCTATTACAAGGGCTCAACAAGCACACTGACCTACTTGTCCCTGACAAATGAAACAAAAAAGCCAGTAAGTGCTGCTGCTGTGTTAACACACAAATTTTGTGCAGAGAAAATGGTATTTATGTCAACCTTAAAAGTAAACAGTGGTAACTCCAAATTAGACTCTTAGATGAGATCTAATTATCAATAGAAACAGGTAAGCCCTCTCAATTAAATTAGAAGTTTAAAATACAAACAGTTTGTCTCAATTATTATTTACAATAAAGGTATAGGTACATCCAGCTGTCTACTGCATGTTACTACTATTCAGTTGAGGTACAGATGTATTGGCCCTTTATTATTACCACCAGTTGCCCGATCTATATATGGCCAGTCAGAGTATAACAAAAAGGAAGAAAATAATAAGAGAAGAGGTAATAATCAAACATTTCCACACATTCACCTCACATGGTGCTGTACAAAATCAGTCTCCCACCTCTGCAACATGGGTCGGTCTCTACTGGGTGGAGACATGAGAACATCGTACTCTTGTGCAGGGGCTCTGCAAATTCCTAAACTGCTCACAGATGTTGATGACCCATGTCTTCTTGGACCTGAAACAACAAAAGACTTATGTAGGAAAGCAGCATGATAACAAAATATGTAAGTTGAGAAATGGGTATATTCAATGTATGAAACTACACAAAACACATATACTTGATACCCTTAACCTTTCGAATCAGATTGACGTACTTCAGCGTAACATCATAAAGAGCATCTTACAGAAGAACAAGATAGTAATGAAAAGACATCAATTGGACAGATTTTAAGAAGAAAAGTTGTAAGGAAGGGAGGTAGATGGAACCAGTTCAGAATGGTCTTTGGTATTAAGAGACTTAAATATTTGGATTCTGCTACCATAGTGGTAATGGTGGTATGTCACTGCCCCCCCCCCCCCCCAACAACTCTGACATCAACAGGACCATTAGCAAATGTGCAAGGAATGTTCCACTATGTTTATATTTCCTAACTTGTTTGTCATGATGCCTAACATGTCGGATGTCTACAGTCATCAGGTACTCACATCTAACTAATCAGTTTCCTGCACCACTGCTGACTAGTGTCATAGCCACAGATATAGGAAACAGCCTACTACACATCATAAACATGTTAGGGAGTTATAATACAAGGAATGTTGAAACGCTTTTTACAGCAAACGAAGTCCGCAATAAGATGTTGTTTACTCACCATGATACGAGGACTGCGCACTGGACAGTGTACTCTCACTACAACCTCTACTCAGCACAGCACTGCTTCCTACCCGACGTCCGAGTCGCCACCGCTGCACCAAATAACGCATACGGGACAGCGCAATCATGACTATTGCTGCCGTCCTGAAACATGACAACCATGCAATGACTTCTTAAATTTTTAACAAGCACAGATGGAAAAGACTAAGGAAGAATAAGGATTGAAATAATTAGAAAGCATTTAAAAATAAAAACTTTGGAAGGTAAATTAACATATTACAGTATGGGCATGTTTTAAAAATGAATGAAGAGAGAATCCCAAAGAAGGCCTTGAATATGAAAGTAAAACACTGAAGAGGGAGGCTGAGATCAAGCTGGGAACAAATTAGGAAAGATGTCAGACAGGATAGAAAAACATGGGACGAAGAGTATCAAGGCAGAGACAGATGGAGAGGCTTGGTTGTTAGACAATCCATATAAAATGTAAACGCCTCAGGAAGAAGTTGACATAATATCAGTCTGATGAATAACTGACAGTATTAACTTAAAAATTAAAAAACTTACTTAAACCTTGTCCTTGGTTTTTTCTGAGACACAGAATGCTGCTGGTGAAGCATGGCTTCTTGTACACCAGACAGGTGAGCCAGGCGACTTACAGTGATTGCTTCTGACTCTTGATACCCACCAAGAACAACTAGAAGATACCTCTTCTGCCACACTAGAGCCTTACGATAGCTCTCTGACCGTAGATACTTTCCAAACAAGTGTTTCACCTGCAGAGGCATGTCTTATATTAATTAAGCTTTCTTTGATCCAAAATGCAACATAACATAACTGTCCAAAACTCCCCCCAAGCACCTACATGGCGTACAGCAGAACAGCTTTACTTTACTTTGTAAAAGATATTCTATAGAATTTATTTAACAGTGTTTACACTATAACTTCATAATGTATGGTAAATTGCATTTCATTTAAAAATGAACAGACTGATACTTCCAGTAAAAACCATCACCTTGAAACATGTGCCAAAACACATTAGCCTCTTAAAAGTAAGAACATGGAAAAACTCACTCTATCAGTGATGTCAGCACCTTCACCTATTCTAGAACCATGAATGGCATCAGCTTCAGCTTGAGCCAATGCCAATTTGAGTGCAGCTTTCTCCTGTGCCCATAAAGTTCTCTCTGCAGCAAATTCCATGTGTACTGAATCCATTTCAGCGGGTACCTCAAATGAGATAAAACACATCTATAAGATGCTATACAGCATGAGCATCTGACAGCATCATTAAGTGTGTCATAAAATAAAATAAGCAAAGGTTATTTAATGATATTGTAAGTTTTATGTGTATGGAATAAAAAATCATAGTAGTTCAAAATGTATACACACACATGGAAAATTTTTGCATCAATAGGAGTATAATATAACATATCTTGGAGCAATAGGTTGCGAAGTTACAAACAGGACTGAAATTGTTCAGGATATGGTTCAAAGGTACATATTTAAGTACACTACACATGCCAGTGGACAAAAACTAGGTCCAGGTCAACCCAGTTTACACAAAAAATGATTAGATTTGCAACAAAATAGTGTGTGCACACGTGTATGTGTTCTCTCTCTCTCTCTCTCTCTCTTTCCATCTATCTATCTCTGAAACTCTAGTATCCAGCTATGCATCCATACAGCATCACAACCCAGAAGAAAAACACCAACATATTCACTGCTGTGAGAACTTCAAATCTCAAGTTTTGACACAATGTTTTATAAATTCTTATGTCTAAAGCGGGTAGTTACTAATCACATAACAGAAACTTCAGAAATTCCACTTATATATAAATTTGTTCAGAATCCAACATTTTAATGTCATTAAAGAATAACTAATGTAAAATGCTATTAAGGATTAGAGCAAAGTAAAGCCACCTGTCCTTACCTGTGACCTATGTGCAGTCTTGAGCTGCTCTTCCAGATCTTTAATTCGGGCCTGTAGGCGTTGGCGCTCCCCTGTTAGCCGAGAGAGTGTAAGGGCTACTTCTGCATTTTCGGTCACATGTTGCTCCAGCATCACATTCACATTCTGAATCACGGGTATAGTTATATCATGCCACACTTTCATCATAACATTTTTAAAATAAAAGTTTAGAACACTATGCATTACTGGAAGAAGGTTCAGACATTTCAGAAGAAATGACCACCCCATTTCAGGGTATAAATGAAATGTTGGACGCTTCCGTCAATAATATACGACCCTACAACTCAGAAGACTAAACTGGTATACACTGGTGCACTAGTTTATTTTTTGTGACAAAAGTTCAAAATTATTGCTCCCATAACATATCTGAGTATTAGCATGTTATATTTTTTGAGAAAACATGTCTTGTTGTCCCTCTACAGTAAGCAACTCTCTCTTTAGCTGTTGGATTATTCCCTTCTCTATTTCTATCTTCTGCTGTCCCAGTTGCTTCTCCTTCTCCACTGAAGATTCAAGCTCTTCTGCTCTCTGCTGAACTCTTTGTAACTCCAACTCCAATTTGGTACCTTGCTCCTGCTCTAACTCCAGCTTCTGCTCCAACTCCAGCTTACCCTGATATGTACCAAAAAGATGATATAGGATCTTCCAAAGTAGTCAGGCATACCAGCATTATCTTTATTTAAAAAAAAAGCCTAACACAAGGTTTTTCTACTTAATCACCAAGTCCTCCTTGTTCAGATTTTAATATCCATAAAAGATAAAGATATTCCTGTAACCTATGATTCCAGAAAACCTTGCATATAATAAGTATGCCCACTGTGCCACAGTACACACTATCACATCTTCCTTTCATCTTTCTGGACACATTTTGAAATGCTGTAAAATGTCTCAAAATTAAGATTGAATTATTTTTAAAAAATCATGCGACTGTGTCACAGACATAAATATCAAAGCTGTAAAAACAAATAAAAAGTTCAATCTGAAGAAGAGTCACATGAAGTCAGTGTAAGGAGAATGTTGTAATAACAGAGGTGCTTACGGCCAATTGGTTCTTCAGTGACATTATTTCAGAGTCCTTCTTGTTCAATATTGTTTTCAAGTAGCTGTTATCATGATCTACTTCTGATCCTGAAAAAACTTCACGTGGGCTAGTATAAAGCTGGAACAAAACATAAACTCTATTACCAACAAAAATATTACTGCTCCAATCATGCTGAAATCTGTATGTACCAATCCCAAGGTTCAATAACAGTTAACTAGTAAACAATGAAGTTAAAATGTTATATTAAGTTCACTGTTACAGTAATGGTTCATGTCAATTTGTCCCCTACAGGCTTCAGACCTTCTCTCATTAATAAGTTGACTCAATATGGTTGACAAAACAGAATCTCAGTGTGCATATGGGTTTACTAACTTTGTGGTACCCTGGTATTACACATGTGAAATGGGTGGCATGAAAGAAAGAATTCACACTCTTCTGGTGTCAGGTTTTAGAAATGATGATGGATGTATAGGTATGTCGTTGTGCTGTATCAACTGCAGAGAATAAGTTGTGGCAGGTGAGATGTGTGCAAGGGTAATCATGAATGAGAAGTAAAAAGGAATTTTGATGGAAGGAGTTGTTGAAATATTCATTTCAACTTTGTGAATTGCTATGCCTTATACTTCACTTAAGATTTTACCTTCTGGACCATATATTTTTCTTAAGTTAATAGAGTTTTCACTCTACTGCTCAAATAATTGACTTGTGGTTTGCTCATAAGTTTGATTTATACACAATTTTAATTATCCAGTATTGAAATAATGAACTTTCTGTATAATCACTGTTCTTTTAAAGCACAGACATAAATCAACAGACTATAACTGTATGACAGAAAGAAGACACTCAATAACAACCGCACTCACCACATCATCTCTATCGAGACTCAGAAATCCTTCAGTAATGTTTGATTTGTGGAACCTCATCTCATCTCGTGGACCAAACATACGCTCCATCTGACTGCTCCTCTGAAAATGTCCAGAAATTTAAGTCTACCACAATCAAAACCCCTGTTTCTCCCACTTTCATATTGTTCTGAGAATGAGAAATTGCAGAATAAGAACAATATATAAATGACTAACAGAATAACACTTTATTTAAAGCATGGCAGCAGAACTAAAGGCTCCAAAATCACGGTATCCAAATTCTTATGTTTCCAAGACATTTCATCAAAATGTTTTTGTCTATAACAATTAGTCCACTCTTCTACATCCACAATCATATGTCCATTTTGTCTTAGGATAAGTCACTTGTTTGTCCTCAAACATTTTCTCAAATATTTTTTTGTCCAAAGTTATATGTCTCATTGCGCTTATCTCACTAAGAATTTGTTTCTGTTCTTCAGATGGTGAAATTACATCTCACAATAGTACTAAAGAAAGAATAAACAATTGCTGACTATTGCAGTAATGTCTATGATGTAACTGAACTGCATCTGTTTATCCAGTTAATTCTGAAGAGATTAAAATTATGACACATACAAATATAATAACATCAGTTGAAATAATAGCTGTGTTCAGAACAGTACCAATACTTACATGGAATGTCATCCTTCCACTTTGCATTTTCTTTTACAAAATGACAGCTAACACTGTAACTCAGTCTCACTGTTGCAACCAGTGGGACTAACATTAACAGAGTTTTTAGTATTTAAGGAGTTAAATCAAGAAGCATGAAATGAAAATTCTTCTGTAACACTTTTCATCCTTCTTATTTTATTTAATTCCTTAGAAACTGAAAGACAAACATGTAAATGACTTTTGAGGTTCTCACAGCGGTGAGTATGAAGATTTCCGTCTGAATATCGCCCTGATGACGGAGGCAGTATGACCTCTGAAACGTTGGTTAATATCAACCAGACTACACAGCGCAACAACCCAGAAGACGTAAATCTTCAATTATGAACATATTGCTCTGATGATGGAGGCAGCAAGGACCTCTAAATCATCAGTAAACTTCTACCAGACTACAATCCAGAAGACAGCCATCTTCATGTATATGACTTCCACCAGTTCTATTTAAATAACAGAGAAAGAGAGCACCCTTTACCTCTAACACACGTTTCTCTGCCTTCAGCTTCTTGCAGGTCTCTGTGAGCTTCTCAATTGTTTCTAATTCTTCATTTGCCTTTGTATGCCATTCCTTTTCTTGTGCCATCATAATTCTTCTGGTTTCCTGAAGAGTTGTTTTCAACTCCTTTACCTAGAAAAAGATATCAGGGACACAATATATTTTATTTAAAACTGACAGTGACTGTACATAAGCACACATGTGCTGAAACTGGTCTAATGATAAATACAGACTATCAGTCATCACTGGAAGTAATTCCTCAGAGTAACTGACTCTACCAAGTATAACACTTATAACATGGTTTGCATATTTTTAGTACAAAATATAATAAACTCTGAGAAATGGCAGAACAAAAACATTGTTCTAATAGAGTATATACAGGATGCACAAAGGAAGAAGTTAAAAGATGTAAGATCTGCAACTGACTGTTTTATCTGCAAAAGTGCTAATCACTTGTCTTCAATGTTTGGTTACACCTGAAACGTTCTTAATTGAATACATAAGACTACTTCATTACATGCCTCCTGGTCCCTGGTCTCTATTGTCTCACGGAGTCTGCTAAATTCCTTCTCCTGATCACAGACTTTTGTCTGCAGTTCTGAGTTTGCTTCTTTCTTCTGGCTGTCTGTCTTTTGACGCTGTTCATCCAATCGTGACTGTAGAGCTGAAATCTTGAGAAGCTGTTTTTCCATGTATTCCTGTAGGGCATCTCTTTCTGCAACCACATCCTGCAACAGTAACTCAAAAATGAAACTAATAATCATCCATCAATGTTTCCACCAGGTTTCCATGTTATGAGGTCATTCTCTACCTTTACTGATTCATGAACAAATAACACCAGTGGGATTTTGTATCTACCACAAGTCTACAAGTTATAAAGAGGAAATTACTAATACAACTCTATTCCCAAAAATGAAAGCATCAAGAACACATTACTTCTTCATTCTTCTTGACTCCCTTAAGCTGCATCTCTAGGTCTCGTATTCGCTTGAGAGCCACTTCCTCTGCTCTAGAGTGCCGCTGAAGCTTGTCTTGCAGTCGATGTAATTCATCCAGTGGCAAACAAACAGGAGATTGAGTGTTGCGTGCTTCTTCAGGAGTATCACATCGAAAGGCATCCAGTTGTTCCCTATGTGAAATGATCAAAATTTAAACTGAGTATCATTTTAAAAAAATTACAAATTATTAGCACATATACAGATGAGGTAATTTCTACAAATTACAGCTTATAAACAGAAATCCACAAAATAACCTCAACATAATGGTATAGTGATTCTTGTAAATTATCATTATAATCATCTTCTCATCACCATTAATTTATAATTACTATAGAATGAGTCTGATATGTCAGTGGCAACACATCTCGGAGACAAAAGACTAATTATTCCAACTGGTTTAATGCGGTTTTCCTTAGTCCATCCAGTCAAATACCAGGACAGTACCTTACAATAGTCCATGACCACTTCCTTCCACATACCTCTCAAGTCACTATTCACAATCATCCTACAATATCTCACTTGATGCTACATAATTTAAACAACACAAAATTGCCCAAAAAACAATCATTATAACCAGTAAATTCAAAATGGTTTTGTGTAAATTAAGAGTAGAATTTGGCATCTGAATACAATCTTCACATATTTTTTATGCTCAAATAAAACCTTATCATAGGCATTTGTTAAATATTTATTTTATTAAAAACCTTCAAATAATTTGAAGCACATTAGGATGTCAATTAATTAATGCTTTCCGAAATAATCATACACGGTACACCGTATTAAACATAAGCCATCCACATGCTTTACCTCTTATGGGGAAAAAAAATCCCATAACAACTGAATCTTGCTTATTAAGTCCTCAGAAAAGTACAGAAATTTAACTGTGACAATAATTTTGTTTTGTTACACAGTGGCTTCAATTCAATCAGAAATCTTGCATTAACAGGTATAAACATTTCAGACCTTTCTTATCCAATGGCAACAATGTCTATGATTTATCCATAATTTAGTAACACTTCCTGAAATGCACAAATAATCAAGAAAATGAACCACACCTTATTGAAACATCTTCAGAAGGAGAACTGCAGCTGGCACTGGACACAGTGGCATGATATGATTCAAGGTCCTTGGTCTTCTTATCTACTGCTGCCTCCAAGTCCCTCAGCTGAAACAAAATTATGCATGAAGCAGTCACGTCAGTCAGTGGTCACCCAACAAGCACTTCCACAACATGAATTCTCATATACTATATCAGCGACAAATTTAATGGGAAACAAATGAAATTCAGACCAACACATTCCTTTATAAAATATGTCACACACCTGTGCCTTCATCTGCCGCAAGGCTGTAGAGTTTGAATGAAACTGCTCGACATGCAACCGATGTTTCTGCAATTGTTCTTCAAGATGGCTGATGTGCTCTGTCAATTCTGACTTGCCAGAATCCAATCGCAATGAGTTCAACTGTACATAAGCATAAAAAAGCACCCTATAAAACTGGAAACATTGTCTAGGGAAGTAATCCACAGTAACACAGGCCCTAATCCTCAAGATCATTACATTATATCTGAATTTTTGGTTAAATCATAAAACAGGCAGCTAGTTCATGATCTTCTCTTAACCAGTGTACCATCCATAGTCCCAAAGTTTTGACTTCTTCCCCTGCCTTTTAACTGTCTGGCCATGCTCTCAGCAAGATACAAATATTCTGCTGAGACAGAACTCTTCTTTCCATGGAGATCAAAATAAATGTGCCCTTTTGAGGAGTATTCAACAAGCCAACCTTGGTAGAATGTTACCAGGTAGACTTTTACATCATAGACTACCAGTATGTCTACATGTCTACACATGGATTTGAAGGGGGGGGGGGGGGGGGGGGGGGCAAATAGGGAGGTAGCAACCCTACTAATTGACATCAGTGAAAAACATATGATTAGGTTCAGTTAATTTAATTCCATTTTCAGTATTTTTTTCTGCAAATATGTACATGCATATGTTCCCAGTATCACAGAACTGAAATAATAGGTGGCACTTCATAGGGTAACATAAATTCATTCTTGCAAAGCTAATTATCATTACAGATATCACACTATAAAGATTCATAAATTCTGATGTTGGTGAAGCCAACATTACATAGAGATGTAAACTATTCTCTTTACATTCAATACTAATATAAAACATATTTAAATAAAAATTGTAGATCCTAATGAGACCATATTTTATGCTATGTCATAATCTCTTTCATATGATGAACCACTTTGAACAAAAATATTACAAATTTAACCCAAGCTTCATGTAGAGTAGAAATTATACTGGATTGATACAAATCAAATTGAAATTTATGTGGGCAACTTTAACTGTAAAAATTAAACACCACATTTCATTAATATTTGTTGAGTGGTTTTGGAGATGATATACAGATGGACAAATGCATAAAAGTTGTCACTCACTTCCTCTGCCAGTTCCTGATGAGTCCTACTCTGCTGTTCCAGTATAGCATGCAGCTCACACAACTGCTGTTCTACAGCAGCCTCATGTTGCGTCTTTGTCTCAACCTGACTCTCCAGTTCACCAATTATATCTCGCAACACCCAGATCTGTAAGAACAGGAGCTTCAATCTCAGCACAGAATGTACTCATAGACAAAGCTATAAAAATGTATACAATTATCTTTTATGGTGTTTCATATGACTTCAGAACCTATAATAACATCACAAGTTAATTTACAATAATTACTGCAAGACACATTACATAAACTCTCTCACACCTCAATAACAGCCACAATAAAGAAAACAATTTTTCTTTAAACCTTTAAGTGTTATTGTCAAATGTTTCATCACTATCCTAATCACACTGCAATCAAAAGTACAGTAAATCCCTGCATATGCAGGATGCAAGGTGCCTGGAAATGTCATAAACACATTTAGTAAACTTAAATATATCGAGGGGAATGCTGATTAGGAAAGTCAAAATAGAATTTATCTGTATGTGTTCATATTAAAGAAAGTATACTTCATATAAATAATACAGAAATACACAATTTAATAACAAGCATAAAATATTCAATTACCTAATGTAAAAGTGAGATTTATATTTTTGAGTTGTTATGATGCCCCTGCCAAGTTCAATGCCACTCAGTCTGGTACTGCATTAACTATATACAAGGGTAATTCAAATTAAAACAATTGTCTTACTATAAAATGAGTGTACTGTTTTACAGTAAAACTGATTCACATTACTTCTCAACAGTCGCATTGTTTTTCTCAATATATTTTCCGATGATCCACCAATGCCTTGATGGCATCATGGAAATAAGGTCTAATTGGAAGATGGCTGCCTTCTGGGTTGTAGTGCAATTAAAACCTCAAAACCTATCAAGGTCTGATTAGTCACACAACCAATTTCACATCACACAGCATACCTCTGTCATTTTTTTTTCCAAATTCTGCTTCCTAGGTTTTATCCATGAAAACATTCCTGTCACAAACTGGAAAGAATTAAACATGATTTCTGACAAAATATGTGCAGAATGATTAAAGAATGAAAGAAAGTCTCAGATTCTGAATTAAAGAGAAGCCTGCATAAAACAGAGAAATGTTCATGTCCATTGGTGTTCCCTTATGGCAGTACCTTGTCAACAGCAGCTTTCAATTCTGTTTCTAATTCTTCTCTCTTGATATCAAAGTCTTTCTGAAGAGCTGCTGCCTCTTTTACTTGCAATTCTAGTGACTCCACCTGTCAAAACATTACATCATAACGCACATGAGACACACATTAACAAATTCATTCATTGCAATACAAGATCCCGTGATTGAATGAGTGCTTGAGTTGTTATGATGCCCCTGCCAAGTTCAATGCCACAATGCTTGAGTTGCAGAAATTATCACTTATAAATATCACCAAAATTGATAGTTTCAATACAGAATTACTTTTAATAATAAACACTTTGCTGATGCACGAAGATAGCAAGGTATGTTAATGCATTATGAAAAAATTCTGTTTACTAATGAAATTAATTTCCATCATTACAGTGCAACTACAATACTGCTTATGACTCTTCAATTATATATATATAATTCCTGCTTCTATCCCCCAACTGCATAATCAAAACTTCCTGACAATAAAGTGTGCAAGTTTGTCAAAATTCTTCAATCTAGAAAACGTTTTTGACATAAATATGTCTATGCGGAAGTGTCATTCGGCAAAAAAGCGTAACGAAGATGTGTAACGAAGTTGTGTGAGATCCATATCAACAATGTATAAATATGGACCGACAACAATGGTCATCTTTTATATGAACTCCTGCGTGCATTGTTATGTTACCTAAGAAACTAATTGTTGTGTCATCTGTTTACTCGGCATTGTTGTGTTACATTACTGCCGTCAACAATCAGCTTTCGTTACTACGAAAAGAGCTGAGCTGTGAATTGCTTGTAGAAGTGCATCGTGGATTAGATAATTTTGTGCTGGTAAAAACGTTTTAGAATATCACAATACATATCTTATATAAGAATTATTACATTTCATTACATTACATTACAGAGACATATTTACGTCAGATTCTCCGGAACCGTGGTTCCACTGTCAACTTTTCCATGCTTATTTTAAATTTACCTTTTCATCCAGCAATAAAACATATAATCAGAAATAGACTAGTCAGAATCAAGTTAAAACTGACTACAGTGAATATTAAATTTTTCTGAAGAGTATATATATATATATATAGTGAAAAACAGTGTATACTCATCCTGAACTCTGAAGAACAAGAAATTGTCAGATGGTGGTATCATAGTTGTGCAAAGATTTCTGTTGGTAAGGTTTAATAAAACAGGTGTCCTTACTGGCAACAGATGACAAGATAAGACAAACCCCTGACAAGGAGTCATAATTCTTTTATATGACAATTTACTTAAAGTCGTCAAAGCAGCATACTTCTTATCACTCAAAGTTATGAAGAGTTTTCATTTGTTTGTGTGTAATTTAAAAGAATTCTGATTTCATCAATACATACAATTTTACATCTTTAACAAAACAAGCCATTCTGAAGCTGTTCTATAAACAGTAATAAATACATTTTACAGCACACTTTTATTCAATTATGGGGCCATAACTGTTATATGTGACAGTATGAACTATGCCCATTCTCTAGGGCTTGAGATGAAATGACATGTATAATTTTCAACTACTCTATTCAGCACCTGACGAAAATACCCAGTGTGTCTAAATGTTTAAACATAACAACATCAATATAGTACTCCCATAAAAATAAAGTGTTTATAATTCTAAAAGCATTACATGCATGTTATTCGCATCATGCAAAACTATAATACAAGTTACTGGCTTGTGTTGAACAGTAACAACTAACAAAAAGCTTCAACATGGCCAATAACCTGTGTTTTTCTGACATACTCATGCAGCAAGAGTTTTCGTACACTCTGTAGCTTGTTACAGGATGGCCAACAAAATATTATGAGGGAATACACATAAAATCAATGGTTATTTAAAATGTATCCCACACAAAATATTAACAAGATTTTGGACTTCCTATATAAACTATCAACTAATTTACTCGATTACCAAGAAATTTATTTTCCTTTTACTTTACTAAGATCATCTAAATATTCATATTTAGACAGTTCCAAAAAGAAGAAAATGAATTAAAATAAACACAGGGAATCCTATGGTTATTTTCTGTGGGAAAACAACTAAGTGGAGAAACAGAGATGCCACATCTGTACTAATAGATCTACAAATAATTTCAGTATTTCAAGTTTGGTACTTTGCCTATGTAAAACACTAAATATAAAGTACCAGTACATTTAAAACAAATATATATTATAATAATTAATTCTCATTTCTCTGTATATTCATCTTAATGTTATCCTCCCATCTTATTTTTTGATCTTACAAGTGAGTGTTTTCCAACTAGTTTTCCCACCAAAATCTAGTTATATTTAAGTATTAAATGTTATTTCAGCTCATACAAAATTGCCAAGAGAAGGTAGTTCTGGTAAACTGTCTGCACATAAAAATGACAAGTAATTTTATGTGTGAAGTGTGAAATTGCCAAATCATTTATATACACTGTGCAAGTTTGTGCTAGTAACACAGATTCAAAATGATACAGTTTCAGACTACTAAAGTGTGGTAGTTAATTCTCTTTTCTTTCATTCATTGCACAGTGTTTTCTTCTGTTTCTTATACAAACAATAATACAATGTTCTCAACCAGTAACATCTAGGTGAAATTTCAGATTCTCAATGCAGCAAGTATGAAGATGACTGTCTTCTGGGATGTTGTCCCATGAAGTCTGGTAGAAACTGACAAATGTTTCAGAGGCTCTTATTGCATCTGAAACATTAGTCAATTTCTACCATACTGCATGGTGTAACATCCCAGAAGACAGTCACCTTCAGTAACATCTATTTTCAAAATTATAATATACAATATCATCAAAGTTCCTGTTCAAGCAACTTATGTAAAGCATACATATATTATTCTGATTCCCATTCAACTTTCTGAAACTCTCAATAATCTCAGCACATGCTGTTACCACAAACCGCAAAACAGATTCACAAACATCTTATCAAACCAAACACTGGCCACCCCTAAACAGCAAAGATAGCACAGAGTAGATTCAAACACTTGTTATAGCGGTGTTAGTTATAAGAACATGATGAGAAACTCACTGTCTGAATTCTGACGAGTTGCTCACTGCCCTCTAGTGCATCCTTTGTGCATGAGCAAACAGTTCAAGAAGAGACAGAGAGAAGGGTGGGGTGGAGGTGGGGTGCATGGTCAAGAAAACAAAAGATAAACAACAATTACTCCATCACCAAATCAGACAATGTTCAAATTAGTATGTAAATGCTAGTGTTCCATGATGCAAAACATACTGGAACAGGAGTAGCATTTTAAATCCTGATAATCTACAAATACAATTTTATATTTCCTCAGGTAATAGCCATCAATGGTTTGCCATCAGATTTTTTAAATAGACAAATAGGATTATTTTATTTTTTGTAACGTGCACAATAACAGAAAAAGATGTAAACCTACATTTTATTGAATCTGATGCAATTTAAAAGTGACAGGAAATGTGGACAAACTTTTCAAAATACAAAATGATCAAGCATTAGTATATCTAGAATATAAATAAGATTTGCAGTCACAGCTAAGAGTGTTGGAGGTGGGGGGGACAATGGTAGACTCTGATTAAATTTGGCAGTGAAAGGAATCATCAGGCAGATATATAATTGCAGGAAGTTGAAAATGGATATTCTTATATATGTGACAGTTACATTCTAAATAAATGAAAACAATAAACTCTCAAGATGTTTTCACTTCAGGTATAAATTACATAAAGAGTAGTGTTCCAGAACTTTCAGTTACCAATATTTATATGTTCATTACATGAGCAAATACAGCAGAGTGCAAAGGCTTCTTATTTTAAATGTATTCAAACTACAAAGCATAACCACCCAGCAAGCAATCATTTCAATATAAATAGGGCACTGTTCCCATATTAATGTTAAATCAAACTATCTTCATAGACAAGGAAATATATCAGTACTGTACATATTAATTGAACATTCAACCAAAACAGAAAGAAATATATGGTATGCTGATAAAATGCAGAGTTAGGAAAAGGACAGTAATGAAATAAAGGGGCAAATAAGTCTTCATGCTAAAGTGGACATAAATATTCAAGTTCTTTCTCTGAAGTCCCCAAGGCACTTACAATTGAAAGACAAACACTTGCAGCAAGACATTTAACATCTTATACAATTTGCCTATGTAGTTCCAAGTCCCACAATTAAGACGAATTATTCTGCAACTGACCAAAGAGTTCACTTTAAAAGGCATTACTTCTAGCATAATTTCCATTTCACATAGGTCAACACGCAATAAACATATTTATGCTGGTCCTACATGTAAAAAATATCTCTGATATCTATAGAATGCAGGACAAACAGGTATGGTGACTCTAATAAGCAGTTTCTTTCAAGTAAATTAAGTTATGATACCTATAATTTATTCTTAATCAAATTACAGGATTACTCTGTGCATACACAAAAATATCAAACCAGCAATGTACTGGAGATATTTCTAACACTAAATTTGCAATCTAAACAGCAATATTGTGCAAACAGCTCTACATTTGTTACACTTTTTAGATGCATTTCTGGTGTACTTAAAAGATAAGACAACTTCTATAACGGTTGTTCTGCTATTTTTGTTCATTTGCCAACAAATTATTACATGTAATTCCGTATTAGAGTCTTTAACTAGTTAATTTTTCAGGCTGTATTCCTTTTAATCCTAGTCATAACCACTCAAAGCAAACTAAAAAATGAAAAACCAACCTCTTTAGTCAGGCGCTCACGTTCATTATGGTCATGATCTCGTTCATGAATCTGCTCCTGCAGCTTGGCAATTTCCCGCAAGAAGTCATCTCTCTCCTGTTCTCGTTCAGCTGCCTGCTCCTCCAGGAAGAGGCGTGTGGCTCGCAGCTGCTTATCTGCAGCCTCAACCTGCACAAAACACAACACGTACAGAAATGTTGGACAGATTTGTGGCAGATGTGGGCAAAATGTTGACAATCCCTCCCAATGTCAACTAAAATAACAGCATGTAAGACAGCATAGTGAATATACTGATGGCAGTCTTCTGGGTTGTAATGCCACGTGGACTTGTATGAACATGCCAACATTTCAGAGGAAAAAACTGCCTTTAATATCAGAGGCCCATAACTAGCATGTGAGCCAGTGTTGTAACCCTTGATGATGCGGGTAGTGCTGCATAATATCAAAGCTAAAAGAAACATATATGCATTTTACTTTTGCCTCCCTTCAGAACCTCATGTTATTAATATTCAGTGATATGTCTGACAAAAGATTATTTCTTTCATGCCAGACCAACACCGACATATTCTCAGCTAAGCAGCCACACACAACAGCTGTAAATCCAAACAGCAAAACACAACATGCCACCTCACAAAGTGAAGATGTGTCAATATTATCTCCAAAATTATTTACCTCTTGACAGAAAACCTTGTGAATCTAGGGAGGAGTGTCTAATGAGACCTGGCAGAGAAACAAAGATACCAAAATGTACTCAAATTACTAATGATACTTCCCAATATTCTGTTATCCTTTCTCTAAACAATTTGTCAAATTGTGCTGACTAAAATAAAATCTGGGGTTGGTAGGAAGGTATAATCTCTTAAAAGATAAACCACAATGGCATTTCACATATATTCACAAAAAATGCTTCTGTCATTAGACAGACCACATCTACTAACTAACATTATTCACAGCAACAGTTCTTATTGGAAAAGTTAAAAAAGTACTTGCCTGTTGCTTTAAATCATCATGTTTCTTACGAGCTTCTTCTGACAGACGGTCACCTTCCTGGCACAATTCTTCGATCAGCTGGAGATGTGGGGACTTGTGATCACCAGCTGTCCTCTTACTTAGGACAGATCGAGCTACAAACATAATTTTTTTTCATTCTATAAAGGTTTGTAACAACTTGTTGATACACAACACAGTATAGTAATTGGAGAATTTTTTTTGGATTGCTGTCCACTGTCTGGACTGACATACAGCATTTCAAAAGCCAATTCACAATTTTAAAATATACGAAATCAGAACACGTCTTGCATTTGACAGTGTCTAAGGAACCAATTACTAAATCTTACAATCAATGGCATCTTAAAATTGAAGAAATATGATAATATCCTTCTTGTGCTGATATACATGTTTAACTAATTATGATATGGTTTTTAATTACAATGCTTGAGTACATTCACTTACAGATTCACTTAAGTTATAAATAACATCACACATAAGAGAAAATCAAAAAATAGTAATTTAATTCAAAGAAAAATATTTTAAACTTTTAAACTTGAAAGAATGCCTGTCTTCTTTTGCAGTTTATTTCATGATACATTTAGTAGCTCAGACAACATAGCACTGAATGACAGGACAGGTAATGAATAATTAATTGGAAGCAATGCTTCTATTCACAACTCTGAATTAACGTGAATGCTTTTTGTGCTAAATTGATCCTCTCGGGTATTGTAGCTAAAGATAAAAGCAAGATGTCACCCACCTTTATCTTGCAACTCAGCCATGTTGTGAAGCCTTCGTGTAAGACTAGGTTGAATGCTTTCACCAAATCCTTCTGTAACATCCTCCATCTTTCCAAGTTCAGATTCCAATTCTGTGACCCGCGTCCTTGCTGCTTTCAAATCTGACTCCAGGACTTCCTGCATAGTTTCCAGGCTTTTTAGATGATCCTGTAGGACAGCACGCTCTCTTTCCTTTCTCTGAGAATTTTCCAGCTGCATCATAAGCTCATCCTTTTCTTTTACCTCCATAGCCAGTTGGTTGGTCAGAATGTTCACCTTCTCCTCCAACAACATTACTGCATCTCGTGTAATTTGAACAGTTTTAGGCAAAGTGCCTGAGAGCCCAAGGACAGCAATTGCTTCAGCTTTCAATCTTTTCAAGCAGCTGTCAAGTTCTGATCGGAAATTCATGGACAGATCTTTGTTTCCCTCTATGCAATCTAACAAGTTGTCTTCATCAATAAGGCTGTTGATACTTGAAGCATCAGGAGCAAAATGAACCCTATGAGTTACATGGGCTGAACTGCTACTTTGTCTGATAGGTACAAGAGACTGATCAAGATGGTGTGATGCTATTGAGACCTCATCACAAGTGACTTGATCTTGTACCACTGATATGTCATTCTCTTGTGGGCTTGTTACAGTGGATTCTAATGAGAAGGTCTCTAAATTCTTAACGCTATTACTGCTACGTTTTGCTTCTGTGTTATTACCACATTCATTGTACATACTTTCAGTAACAGATGAAAATGCATGACCATTCACTTCAGATATGTTCTTTCTCAATTCCATGCTATTTTTAAATTCTTCTGGCTCAACCCTCAGCAATTCTCCAATAAGAGTACTATTCAGCTCATCTTCACAAACAGTAAAATATGCAACCAGTTCCCCCAACAAGCACCTCAAAGTGACAGTCATTTTCTTTAGATTATCTCTGTGAATAAATTATACATTGCAGTATGAATTATCAACAAAGTACAAATTTAGTTTATAATTTAAAAAAATAATGATAGTAGCAACCTGTAAACTGGTGAGAAGCATATGAAATACTATGACACATTTTTACAATCAAGTACAATAATACAGGTTTGAAAAAATGTGTTGAAGTTTATATGTGCCAGTACATACATTGTACTTTTAAATTTATGCAGCAAATTTCACATTAACTTAATATTTCTAACAATGGTATGTAGTCATAAGTACAAATATTAATTTTCTTGGACCCTTCCATCTTCTGGGTTCAGAACCGTTAAATTCAAAAAAATCTTACCATGCTAGACAATTAAAGAAAAATTGTTTATTACTGGGAATACATGTCCCACAAGCTACTAACATTTTAGGAAAGAAAATATTAAGTAACCTTAAAATGTTAAGAAAAGTATGGATTACAACGCACCATACCACACAATTGTGACAATTCTCAGTTCAATGCATAATAAGACTAATAAAAAGCATTACATAAACTAAACTACCTCAAAATAGACTAACCTATCTTCCTAACTTAATTTAGCAATACAAGCTACATGCATCTAACTGTTAATTTAACCCAATATGTTTTCCTTCATATTATACAAATATGTTTGTAAATAAATCAGTAATACCACATTATCAGCAATAAACACTATCTTATGAAGATATGACAACAAATAACTTCGACCAAACATACCTTTCCTTGATCAACTGCTCCAGATCTGCATGGAGGATCGAGATAACATTCTCAGTTCCCTGATCTGAGCTACCTTCCAGCTTAATTTGCATTGCAATCTTACACTTCTCCAACTGAAATATAACACATGATTAAAAGATAAATTTAGAAATGTATAGTCTCTAATTTATTAATGGTATTCACCTTAATATTTAAATCTCTAGTTGGGAAACAAGACATAGAAGGGAAAATAACATTAAAATGGATCACAAGGAAATAAGAAGTGGAATATGTCAACAGGATTCAATCATACCAGGAAAAGGTCTGGAGGGATCCTTCTGCAGTGGCATTGTTCACATAAGAGAACTTGTAAGTTCTCGGTAGAAAACTGCTGTCCTACACAGCAGTGAAAAGTTAATAAAATGTAATTCAGGTAATATAACAATGGATTCTTCTTGGACAATCAGCCATGTGAGAATGGAGTAATGGGATGACCAACTGTACATGAACTTGGTTAGGGCAGGGATGACTGACTGCCTGACTCTGACACTGACCCATTTACAAACGAGGAGACAGAGCTCTGATAGCCAGCTGTAGGTATAAATACACATGCAGTCATACCACTCACCACATAAACTCTGATTATGGTGGTAGAGACAGTCCCTGAAATGTCCGATTACAACGCCACCTTCACATGACTGATCACCCAAGACAGCTTCATTACACTGTCGCCATAACAGCTTCAAATCTTACATAAAGTAGTTCAGTATTATGTTAAATACTAAGTAAAAACTGTTTATTTATACAAGCAGCACTCAATAAAGATGAAGGACCAAAGAAGGGGGGGGGGAATCTCCATGCATTCTAAACTTCTGAAGAGATAGAGGTAAGAAGTCAGCCTCACATTCCAGTTACTTTAGCTCTGTGTGTAAAGTATGGGGGACAAATTTAATATGAGGCTAAGAAGGCAACACAGCCAATAAGAACCAATCAGAACATGATGGCAAAGAGAGAGTGCCTGCCCTGTCAGGAATCAAACCCTGGCTGTTCAGTCTGCAGCCATTCACTTTACTGCTAGAGCTATGTCACAAGCTAAAAGTCAACACAAAGTACAAGAAAGAGTTGATTCAATGGAAGTAATACAGGAGAATCACAGACAAAATTATCAGAAAACACACCTGAATGATCTGAAACTTCAACGACTGCAATTCCTGTACCATACTGTCTATGAAAGTGGTTTTGTTAGTAAAGTCGAATTCAACCTTCTGTGTTAGTAGTGCCATCTCCTGTTTTAAAAATTCATGTTACATAACAGTTATAGTGCACCAAGCTAAAATAACAGTGGATGCACAATTGCATGTAAGACCGTTTTTAAAAATAAGTTCACATTTCATTAACAGGTTAAAGAAAAGTACATATACGAATACAACAATGAAAAAATTGCTATAATTGTGATAGATGTAGCATCTTCACCACAGCTTTATATTGTCAAAAAATATAAAAATATATGTAAAAAAAATACAAGCAGTAAATAAGTACATGTGCAAACAATGAAACAATCTTTATGAAAAAATGTATGGAAAGGTCAGTGTGAACAAGTTTTTAAGAGATAAATGCACCACAGTAAGAATTCTGGAACACAATAATTCAGTACAAGCTCTGCCACATGTAAGTATAACAACATGCTGCAAACAATGGTATCTCACCTGTACCTCATGCTTTGTTGTTTCAGCAGCCATCTGTCCCTCCAGCACTGCAATGTCCTCACTGAACTTCTTTGTCAGAGACTGCAACTCTGTTTCATAATCAGCCTTTAATTGTGCCACTTCTTTAGCATGCTGTTCTTTCAGGATAACAATCTCTTGTTTATAATGAATTGCAAATTTCTCCTCAAGCTCAATTAATTCTTTTGGGCGAGGAGTATCCTTACAGTCATTTGACAGAAGGGCCTAAATAGGAACATGATACACAGTATTAATATGTCAATTTTAATTTCTTTCTGCTATTGGTTGCGCAAATTATCAAACCAAGCAAGCACAAATACAGCAACAGGACAAGCAAAAACATGTTCATTAAAAGCATACTTTAACCTTTTCCACGCTACAAAAGAGATTTATTGCTCAGAAGCACCAGCTACTTTTGCTCTGAATATCTTAATTGTTTGCTTATATCAATGATGAAATTTCATGCTACTTCAAACTGTTCTATATTTTCACAGATGTAAATACACAATCAAAGATATTAATTTCCAAAGCAAACTCATTATGGATATAATTGCCAAGCTACATAAAATACTGACCAAAAGTTCCAATGATCAGTGTTTTAATATTAAAAACAATAAAAAATTCTGCAATAAATGTTGAATACTAATAAAGCAATGTGAGAAAAAATTGAAGAACAAGTTCTAAAGTAATTACACACCAAAATTATCCAAGAGATGTTAATTCTGCACAGACATTAAAAACATTTTTCATCATTTACTTGGTATCTAAAGTATGTTAACTGAAATCTGATTTTAACTGTTAAAGCAGTAGCAGTGTACTGACTACTATGGATTATTATCCAAAGAGACAAGGAACATGCATGCAAAAAATTGGCAAAATTTGTCCAGTTGTTGATAAATGCAATGTTTTCCACTTATCCAATAAAAATTACACAGTATGAAAAAGATACTTAAAACTTCAATAATATGTAAATCTGAAGAATTCACTGATGGATGGAATAACACCCAGATTCCTGACCCTTCAGCTGTTAGAACTGCAATTATTGAAACAAGTGAGTCACAAAATATCAAATTATATAAAATGAATAGTCTCTAAGTATTTTTGTGCTATATTGAATTATAAAGATGAAAGAAAAGAATACATTTACTGAAGGTATAATGTACACCATAATGAAACACAGGGCTGATGCTAAGTGTTTCAGATCAAAGTTCACTTGAAACTATCTAAGGGGTGCTATCAGTTGTTGATACAAATAATCTCCAATACCATTACTCACTTCAATGTGTCATGAGACTCATAAAGTTAAAGACAAAGATGTAAATGTGTAGTGAGAAGAAGTGTAACTATCAAACTTGTGGTGTCAGAAGAAAATTTGCCATAAAATTTAGGGCCATGGTAAACCAGGACTATTTAATTAATACTCTGTATTTCAAGGAAAGAGAGTATTTTTAAATAAATATATGAACAAATTAAAACTTTTAAAGAAAACATAACAGGAAAAAGTTACATAATAATTTCCACTCTTTATTTCTATTTACATAAACACAAATATTGTGCACCTGCATGGAGAAATTTGAATGATGTTATGCAATATAAACGTGGCATAACAAAGGTCCATTCAACCATCAGAGGCAGAAGCATAATCCTAACTTTTCATCAGATTTGCATCTTATGTCACTTGTATGCAAACAAATAAATATATGAATATTTCACTGCAATCAAAGGAAGCATATTACATTTAAACTTGCATTTTAATAAATTCATATAATTATTTTTTTAGCCTGTAGGGTCTCAGAATGCTGGCACTGGGAGGGTTAAGAGCTGTCCACACCTGAAATCAGCTATGTAATTGCACCATGACCAACACCAAAAGAGAGAGACAACAGGAAGTACCTGTATTTGCTCTTCCAGAGATCTAGAAATGTCATGCTTTGCTTGTTCAACTTCATCATGCAGTCGTCTCTCACAGAGGGCTCTCACCTGGTCCAATTCACTTTCATGCATTTCCTTCATTTCTGCAATGGCGCTAGCAAACTTAGCATCCTACAGTGGCACACATATGGTCAAACAGTTAATCACTCTAGTGACACACATAACACATCAACCTAAGTCCCACCACACATGCATACCTATCAAATTTCAGTTCTGTCCAAAGGCTCTTCATTCATACAAACATAAACTGATTGTTCAGTATTTCAATGAATATCAAATAATAATTACATCGATTTCAAACATGAAAATTTAAACCAAATATTTACCTAGTTTAATTATGTACACATTTTACTTGCAAACAGGATTTTTATATTATGCAGTACCACACAGACTATTAAAATTTCTTGGGCTTTCACTTTGTATGTGATTACCAATATAGGTATGGGCTTAAGACTATGACCTATGACTTATGATTGCAACTGGAGCTCTTATTTTATAAACAGAAATGTGTAACATGATCAACATAATATAAGCAAATTAGTGAAAAATGACAAAACACATGAAGGAATGCTTGACGGATAATCAAATTATTGAAGGCACTGAAACATGAACTACAGTCAAAATGCCACCGTGCTACTGCAATCCAGCACAAAAGCAATACACGTTCTGTCAATTTAACTAACTCAGAATTTTGTCTCCCTGTAATATCACAAGAAATTATCAACAATCCCGGTTGTGTAGCTTTCAACTCAATTTTATAATGAATTAAAATTTGAACAGAAACGTTTTAATTCACAATTCACTATTTCTAAGCACAACTAGCTATAAAACATGTAATTTAAAAGTAAGTTATTAGATTAGTTATTCATCAAGAACATATATAAACAAATTAGCAATCATTATAACACAAAACACTAGGTACAGTGAACAAAATGTTATACACAGGCAACACATGAAAGGCATGAGTGAAAGACAGAGGACTACGTGAGTTGTATACAGAGTGCAAGATGTTCACTTTTTTAAATACCACTTGATAAGAATCACTACAAATGTATGTGACAAAATTATGTTCCATAAAATGTCTGAATGTGGCACTTGAAACCATGCTGTTCTTAATCTTATATATTTAAAAATTCAATAATTATTTGCAACAACTGGGTTGACATTGCTATTTATCTTCCAGCATTCTGTAAAACATTTGTAACTACACATTCTACAAATTTAAAATGGGTAGGAACTAAAAATCTTTCTGGCACAAAGAAAAGCTCACATTACATAATCTAATATTTATTCTAATTCTTTTATATTACTTTATGACAGCAACAGCAACAACTAAACTCAATACCCTGTCGTCACATTCCAGATTGTCCTCAGTTATATCATCTTCACTGGCCACAGAAACCTGATTTGAAGAACAAACTATTTTTAATAAAGATTCAAAAGCTGTACCTTATCTTTGATTTTATATTGTAAGTGCTGAATAGTGTGCAGTGTTGTCATTTCTCTGGCAGCTGCGGAGTCTAAGTCTGCAGTGCCATAAGTTTCATCTGCAGACACTGCTGATGTTGCTACATTCATCACTTGAACACGACATGTATTCTTCTCTTGTATGAACCTTGCAATTTCCTCTTGTAAAGCTCCAATCTCTTGTTTATGTTTATCTTTCAGCTGCTGAATTTGAACTTCCCATAATCTTTGACATTCTTCCTGAACTGCTTGAATAGATGCTTCATGTTGTATTTTCAATGCTTGAACATCCTGTTGATGTTGCCTTACAAAATCTGACATCATTTCCTTCTGATTTGTCATAAATTTATCCTGAAAATTATAATATTTCTTTCATTAACATGTATCGGTCCTATCAAAAATAAATGGTTTGTGTGTTATTTAATTATGCTGAAGCAACTGCATGGTTATATGGTTCTAAAGGTTTGTATTTTCTTTTAACCTTTTCAACTCTCCAAATAACAAAGACATAATGTTTTGAAGGCTGGGTTTTTCTCAAACTTCAGGTAGAAAGATAAGAGCCAAGAAAAGTTCCACTGGATAAAGCTACAGAGCCTTATGATAAGAACTAGCTTTATCAGTTTATCAAATGAGCCCCGCAGAGAAAGCATCTCTTCCTTTTACCAGAACAACAGACAGTGTCCAGGTTTAAAACACTCTCTCAAACTTTCCAACAGTTTTTAGCTATCTCTCAAACAATCACTACAGTCCTCTCTATGGTTTGAACAGTCCAATGGAATTATAATGTATGAATGCTATAAATTATTGCAACAAAGTGGGTTCATTCTGTTATAAAGTTTCAACCCAGTCTGAAATGAAGTAAATTAAAAAACATCTATCATATAGAATTTACATCTGATGTATGGGAAAATTTTGTTTTGCACAGGAGTGAAGGTTAAACAAACCTGTTCTTCTTCTGCACTTTTCTTCAATATAGCTGTAAGTTCATCAAATTGTTCTGTCATTAATTTTCTTTCAGCTTCAATAGTTGCCTCCAGTTCTTTGGCATACTTCTCTTGCATATGACTTCTCAATTCAGTTAACTTATTCTTGTACTCTTCCTCACATTGTTGTTTTACATCCATTTGAACTTTCTGTACCACATTAACCTAAATAAGAAGCCATCAACAATCTCATAATAATAAAACACACAAAACAGTAAAGAAATAAGAAGAAGAAGAAGAAGAAAAGGGCAGACAACAGATCCCCAATTTATACATTTTTATTATTGCATATTCTTTTAATGAAGGGCAATTTTTAAAACAATAGACAAAACTTTTGTTATCAGTTGAATACAAATAAAATGCTGTTAATTTAATTTGGAATTAAAAAATGTTACTGTAGTAATTCCTCATTTAATTTCTTATTACCACAGAACTATAAGAATCACATAAGGACCTTTGATAAGTAAAAGTAAATGTGCAATCTTGGTAACTCAGCCAGCAAAATAGTGCATTTCATACTTTCATATGCGCATGCACACACACACACACACACCATAGTAAAATCACTGCTGGTGGCTACGTGTATTCTCTTTTGTTCATCAAATATCCTACTTTGAAGCTTTATAA
Source organism: Zootermopsis nevadensis (assembly GCF_977971745.1). Classification (NCBI taxonomy): domain Eukaryota; kingdom Metazoa; phylum Arthropoda; class Insecta; order Blattodea; family Termopsidae; genus Zootermopsis; species Zootermopsis nevadensis. Next base: position 1,460,559 of record NW_028259177.1, read on the forward strand.
CGAAATTAACTACAACCACAGGAGCACAATCATGTGTGTTATCATAACTTAACCTCACCTTTTGAAGAATCACATCAGTATTTGTTCTTCCGATTTTATCAACATGATCAGCAATTGAATCCTCAAGTTTCTGAATATGTTTAACATGTTTATTCAAAAGTTCAGACTGCATGGCTGCAACATGGTCTTCTTCCTCTTGTTTCATGTTGTATGTGAGACTTTCTATCTGCCTTTTTAACTCTTTTTCAAACATGTCCTTCATTCTTCCCAGTTCCTTTCTGTACTCATCTGCCATTTCTTTCTGAACTTTTTGTATTTCATTTGTGCATTCTAGATGGACATTACTCAACTCCTTGGCAGACTCCAACTGTAACTTTTCTTTCAGATTCTGGATCTCTTTTGCATGTTTTAATTCTATATTCTGGATTTCTGTTTTATGAGTATTAGATAAATCCCTTACTAGGTCTTCTACCTTTGACTCATACTCCTCCCTCAACACTTCCATCTCATTCTGGTACTTAACTTCCATTTCCAGCTTGACTGACTCCAACTGATCTCGATATTCAACAAGACGTTTTTCAAAGTCTATTCGATAATGTTCTTCCAAATCCCTAGAAATATTTAAAATAATAAATTATATAAATTGAAAATCTGATAATTATTCATAACACCTGCCTACCTGGGCAGAAGATTCCATATTTTCTATCCTGTACCTGTAGCTACACTTTAAAACAAAATGTCTACATGTCTACTTTATTTACTTCTAATTTATTAATGACACTTTCAGTATCTCAGACTATACAGCATTAAATAAATACTGAATAATGAATTGGAAAGGGCATTGAAGGAAGTGGTCATGACCTAATTAAAGGCACTGTACCAGAATTTGCCTGGAGGGACTGAGGAAAACCACAAAAAACCTCAATCAGTATAAGTGATGTCCAAGCTGAGATTTGAACCTGGAACATCTTGAATATGAAGTAGGAGTGCTAACGACATGACCATGATGTTCGGTAACAAAATGCCACAAATTAAAAAATGTCAGTAATTTCCTATGACCTTTGATTTCAGCATTATTAGGGATGTGCAGACAGTTCAAAAATTGAAAACTTTGCTAACTATGTCAGTGTAGTGGTGACTGATACAATTTAAATAAAAAGTATGAGAAATAACATCTAATGTCAAAGCTAACCTGTACATGTGAAAACATTCAATTCTGGCTGAGAGTATTAAACTTTACAGATAAAAATTTTAAATCTCAGGAAATGTTAACTGCCACTTACAATGATCCACATTTGAAATCAAGTAGGATACTTTAACCTGATCACATCTACCACTTCACTTAACGGCCAGAAATAATTTCTAAAACTTTTTGAAATAATTACAAAATCAGTGATTCAGATTCAGTGAGAAAGAAATTTTAATTCATATACACTTGTTTGACACAATGAGTCATTTTGAGAAAACTGCTATAAATGTCTAAAATACCATGACACATGGACTTCCTCTAACAGTTCACTGTTATTCAGCTGGCCAAGAACTCCCCTACTGATACGTAATCATTATGCTGCACAAATAAATAAATGAAGTCTTACTTGAAACTTGGCTCCACACTGTAAGAGTCACAGATGTGTGTGAGAGCTGTCAGACGCTGACCGTGATCTCCCCCAGTATAGTACATGTCAGACACAAGTTCTTCATTTTCCAAGCCTGAGCTACTCCCAGAAAGTTTCCGGCTATGCTGACTAAACACTTCCTCCGAATAACTGAAACACAAATCAGTGTTAGCATATCTTGTGGTATGATGAAACAGACATCTGGAAACAAAAACACGTGCCAGGCAGGGTTTTTAAACTATTCTAAGGTTTCTGCTGGCATCAAACTAGGATATAATCAATCAGTTGCAGTACAATTTTAGAAACTATTACAGGACTTCGCGGGAACAACTAGAAAGAATGGAAGATTCATGTATTCCAAACACATTTCATAAACATCAACATCATACTTTAAATATTTTAGGTTAAAATCTTAAAATTATAGCTGAAACAATAACAGAGTAAGGCTAATCCAGGAAGATGATACAAAATAAATGTTATCAAAAAAAGAGCAGAAAAACTATCAGTAGCATAAGAAGTTTGTTAAGATTAAAACAAATAAAGTTTGTTGCCACCAGCATGTATGCTACACATGGATGACAGATTCCTTTGACAGCTAAATATATGACCACTGGGAAGACCAAGGATGAAATTGAGAAATCTGGGGATAAGGAAAGAGTGAACACAGATACAAAAAGAATGCTCACAGAAGGAGAGAGAAGAATGTTGGGAAGTTTATCATAAGACAACCTAACCTAACTAAAATATCAATGCATAATGACAATGATGGTATTAAAAAGTTAGGTTAAATAGTCTGTCTGGAAACATAAATAAATAAAATGCAATCAAATTATAGTCATCATTAAAGCCTACCACAAAGATTAGTACAACAGAGAACAAATGCCTGTTAATAAAATTCTATTCAATAGTGTATATTTATAATGAAGAAGCAGAAATATATAAAAATAATCACCAGTTGAAAATTGCATGTGTTAAGTGTATAGCTGAATGCAGTACTTTATTATGATTCAATTAAATGGGGAAAGTGAGAAAAGACAATCTCAGCCACAGATGATGATAGTATTAGTTCATTTTTAATTCATAAAATTTAAAAAGCATGTTGTTTAGCAACTTTCATGTAAATACCACTTGGGAGACACAAGTGCAGTTAAATCAACATAAAAATGGACCTTAGGGACATGGGTCACAAGGTAGTAAATTGACTGAAATGGCTCTCAGGATAAGGTGCAGCTGTGGACTGTTATGTTGAAAGGGACAAACCTTGCAAGTTCTGTAATAAGGAATGTCTTAATCACTTGAATATCTACTGATATCCAAAGTTTTCCCTTTTCCATCAGTTAGTTAGTTAGTTAGGTACTTCATTCAATTAGCTGACTGGTTAGTTACAAAGTAACATTCCTTTACAGAACCTCCTAGACAAGTGGTTCTCAAATATGGCTGTCTTCTGGGTTGTAGTGCCACATTGCTTTGTACAAGATTTCCCTGATAATGGAGGCAGCAAGGATCTCTGAAATGCTGGTAAACTTCTACCAGACTACACAACACTATAACCCAGAAGACAGCCATCTTCATACTCACCACCATGATAACCTCAAATCCTAGCAAGTATAATTCTATATCAAATTTCAACTTTCCATTTCTTTGTGTGTACTTGATTCTAATAAATAATAATGCAAATGCAGACTGTAATATTGATGAAGTCAAATTACACAGAAAAGGAATGCTTTTATTAGAGTATTCAATATAAAACATTACCAATGTGCCTAACATGTGAGTATTTTGTGTAGAAGAGGGTGTTTCATATGCTACAATAAACTTGAGGACAAATGGATTTTATGGAAGAACAAGAAAATTAGTTCTCCTATTTCACAAACAAAATATAACAATGGGAATATACAATGATTATTAATCAAAAAAGGGAATCATAATAGTTTTTTATGTACTTAACTTGCACATACTGAACAAAAGAGAAAACAGGAAATTTAAATAGGTACATTAGAGCTAGGTCTTATCAATACATTTAAAAATCAAAATATTCATTCCTAAGAACACACATAAAAATGCAACAAAAATGCATACTTTTACACATACTTCAAAATGCACCAACAATACAAACTACCATGTCTGACAATCAGACATAAAAATAACAGGCACAAACTTACTGTTTCTCAACATCGGCACATTTCTGTTCAAAGTACTGACGTAGTTCTTCCATTTCCTTGGCATGTTTAGCCTCCATTTCCTGACGCAATTCTGTGAGGCCAGAAATGCTGCCACATTTCACATTTGCTATGAGATCACGCAACTTTGCCACTTCGACACTGTGCTCATGGGATAGCAAGTCCACAGCCAGTCTACATGTAGTGAGAGGTGCAAATATCAAACTACTTCATGTAATATCAGATGGTCTAATGCAAAACAAAACCATATTCTGTATTCATACACTATTGTACTTACTTACACAATCCATGCATTTATCATGGCAGTTTTCAATATGTTCCAATGTGGCTATGTGCTATTTCATAACACCAAAACTATTTGACTTCATTACCTGAATTCATTCAATGTTGAATAATGAAGCAAATTATACAATTCTGGTCCATAGGATATTTAACAATGCTAACATTATTTAGCATCAAAAGATATTATTACGATTATACATGATGAACTGAAAAGGACCAAGGCTAACATCAAATAATAAGTAAAAAGTTTGCCTGGAACAACTAAGTAAAATCAATAAATAATTTCAGCCCATTCAATCAATGCCGTCTGAGATACAAATCCCCTGAATTTAAGTCACACAAAATACTATGCTTTCAAGCTGCTTGGTACAGGAAGAATTTACTCAGCTGGCTCATTATGGTAAATACTCTTTCTCTCTGTCATATTTTCATTTCTTAAGGAATGACTATAATTGGTCAATGTACTAAAAATATCCACTGTCATCTAAGTCAATGTCATAGGGTCTTTATAGAAAAACTGATAGTTATTAAACTGATAAAAAAAATCCCTGTTTTTGTGGAACCAAAAGACTCATTACAGCATTCACAAATGCCTGTCACTGGACCATATCTGAAGTCAGTCAAACCTAATCCACACCTGTACATTCTGTTCACCTCATCAATTTTAATATTATCCCCAATCTATGCTTAGGTCTCCAATACTGATACCCAGCCACCATCCTGTTCAAAACACTATTTGGAAATTCTGACTTACATACAGCATATTACATATTTTACCTTCAGAAAGTATTGAAGTAATGACAATTTTCATAAAAGTATTGAAATTTCAGCCAACCCAAAATGAAATGGTTAAAAAGTAAATAATCATAGTTTTGTTTTGTTATGACTTTAAACACAAATTAGATTCTGGTTCTGAAATTATTTATTATAAAGTAATAATCAGCAACAGTATGATCTGAAGCTTTCACAGAAACTAACATTAATAAAATCTTTCTGGGCTATCAGCTGAATCAATTTGTTAAAAACTGACATTCCCCATCATCAGGATATGATGTCATCAAATCCTGAAATAATAATAGTACTTTTCACTGTCGATTACAATACAAAGTACCATTAATTCTATAACACACAACAGGTTGCTTTCCTATCATTTAAATCCTGAAATATCAATTTTTTATGAACTGATACAGCTCACAGCCCGGATGATGTTATTAATCAGCAGTTGCATATAGAAAACAAGATATGAAAAATCAGTTTTAAAAAAAGTAACTGCTACTGTGAGATTTTATGCTGACTGGTGTATATGCATTTCACAGTGCTTCTATTGCCTATCTTTTCTTTCACAGTACAAGCATGATAGCTAAGGCAAGAATTGTGCAAATAAATATGGCAGTTCTTCATGCCAGCATAAAACATTACAAAAATAAATATATATACAAACAGCAATGCATGAAGCTGTAGTTATAAATCATGCTATACAGCAGCACAGAAGCTTTGAATATGCAAAAGCAAAATTAAAGGTAAAGCTGCCACAGATAAAATAAGCAAAACATACTAAAAAACATTACTTCCTTTCTCTGCTGCAAAAGTATGCAAGATGTTCATTCACATTAGAGACCTACTTGTGTTTGTCTTGGAGCTCTTCCTTCTCTGCAGTCAATTTGCTTATCTGATCTTGTAGACTTGCTATTGTTGTTCCTTCTTGGACAGTTCTTTTCATGTGTTCAACTTTCTCTACAAGCTTGGAATGTTCAGCATCTAACTGAGTTTGCAGACTATGCAATGCTCCCATGTGACGCTTTGCCACTTCTGTGTGTAAAACTGCTTACAGAGAAACAAGATGCAAATACAAGTAACAAACTGATTCCTAGGCTATTCAATGATACAATTTCAACTGCACAGCATCAAATAAAATGGAGGCATAGTCATAAACAGACAGTAGGTAACAATTTATTTGTTGGAGTAACTGTGGTCTATTTCAAGGCAAGCTATTATCTTAACAACCACACAAAGAAACAGGGAAATCATAAAAACATGTCAGGAGTCAGCTACCTAGCCAAGATTTTAACAGGGTAACCCACAAACCTTTAATAATATATGACCCATTCAAAGATAAATAAATACTAAAATCTGAGGGATATGTAATATCACAAAGAATTTATTTTAAAAATGCTGCACCCTCTTGTCTTTTAAACAAATTAGATTTGAATGCAGGTCTAAGTTGACTCCAGGCACTACACAGCTTCAGTTAGTTACTTTATTTTGCTGTAAGATGAGAATCTATTAACAAAAAATAAATACACAGTCAAAATATGTCTACAGCAAATGAAGAGTTACTGACAAATAGCAAGCAGTAAAATTTATAATTTCTGACATAAATCACTAATGATGGACAAATGCATCTTTCATCAACACAGCAGATTCTAAACAATCATTAGTTGAATTATAATTTATTAAAATATATGTGTTCTTCGCTCTGTCGACTGGACTCGGCACAAAACTAGTTCTCCAGTTACCTGGGCATCAGTGTGTTCAGGTACAGTAACAACTAAGTAATCAAGCATTAAACATTTATGAGCAAAAAAACACATTAATGTATCAGAGACAAAGCAGTTTGGTCACATTATTCCTAATTTTCACAGTCACTTGTACAGTGCAGTGATAACCAAATTTTGAAGAGCAACAGCAACACAGAAAATAGATAAGAAACCCAAATTTACCTTCTGCCTGTGCAAGTAGTTGTTCTTTGCCCTCAAGGAGCCTCCTAATGTCAATATGAGTTACAGATATTTTTCCTGGACCATCAGCATCTGACTGCTGACATTGTGACTCCTCTTGCTGCCACACCTCATAAATTTGCCTGTTCAGAGCCTCCAGTTGTTCCTGACAATCACTGTACCAGGTTTGAACCCATCCCTGAAACATGTCACAGATGACCTAATTTCTTCTGCATAACCTACATTACAGCTGACAAATTGATTTTAACCTATAAGAAAAATACTTTATATATTCAATCATCTGTGAAATAAGAAACAGACCAAGTCTGTGAAAGCCAAAATCAGAATACAACAATACAGACCTGAGTTTTTAACAGTAGTCCATAATTGCTAAATCAGATCCCTACTCGCTCACATTTTCCTTAAGTCTGGTTCTTTAATTTGAAAAACCTAAGAAATCTAACCTTAAGAGTTGATGTGTATTCCATGCACATTTCTTGTTTCAACTGGTGCACACTGCTTCGACTCGACTTGCCATCATGTGGTCGTTTGAGCAATGAAATTTCTAATTTTAACCCTTTTGTTACCTCATTCAGTTCATCATTGTGCTTTTTATTTAAATCCTGAAACAAATAAGAAAATAATATATATTTCCACCACGTGGATACTTCCAGATCATATTAACAACAACATTTATTACAATAATTTGTTACTTAATTCAGGCTAAAACTATTCCTAAAGGAAGGTAAGAAGCTTGTGTGTATGATTAGAAATGTATACAACATACAAAAACACCACAAAATATGAACTCAATCTACTTGACTGCAGTAAGGGTATACTGCTCAGACAAAATTAGGTACACTACATCATGATAAGGAAGACATTGAGATACAATCATGTAGGTAACAGTATCAGAGATAGAGTATGAGAATTCTTTTATAACTAACAATATGAGAAACTTGATCACAGTTACATTACCTGGCGAAGCAGCAGGAGTTCCTCCTGCCTCTGACTTTCCAATTTTGCTTGCAAAACTTTCAGTTCTTCTGTATGTTTCATGATGAGGTTGGAAACTCTCTGTTGGTGGACTGACTCATGTTCATGCTTTCAAAAGATAATGAATGAAAAACATTATTTTACACGTATCTTCAAAGTATAAAATATTAGTCTCAGAAAAGATAGAAAGATTACATACCTGGATAACTTTCAAGGCTATGGCAATCTGTTGTTCAGCAAACTTATCAAACTTCTGTTTCAACACACTGTATATTTCAGTATGATGCTCATCAAAGTTGTTCTTCATATTATCCAGTTCATTTCTTTGCTTTTCCTGTTAAAAGAATCAATGACATTCTTACTGCACTTTCCACACAAGTAGATAAATTAAAGCATCAAGAATTCATGTCAGGGATTACAAACGAATAAATGCTCTCAACACAGCACTCCCACATTCCACTCAAACAGCATTAATTACTTCAATCTGAACAGTTCAATACACAACAACATATACCACCATAAAACTGTAAATACCACTCAGGTGACTAGCACAAATACACAAACACAAAATGGAAGGTGCTAAATCAAAGTGCATATAAATATGAAAGTATTATGTTGACAGCATTTTGTAATTTGTATAGTTCAAAACACAATTGTATGTTCCATTACAACACATCAAAATAGCTTCCTAAGTGAACATTCATCAGACTCCTAAGTACCATATCTATTAATAACAATATAGAATTGCAAAACTCTACACTGAAGACAATGGAGTTTCTTCCACCTCAAAATTCTGCAACAAAAGTATGCCACCTGGATGTTTGTCAATAATATGGACTTAATTCCACATTTCATGGGTTCAATACTTAATATATCAGGACACAAGCATTGAAATGGTGTTCTCATTAAGCCTTCCTTCCCATTTGGAAGCAGCATTTTTAACCACAATTTCAGATTACTCCATCAACAATTTTTGAATCCATAGCAAATTCAAACTTTTATTAAGTGTGTGTGTGTGTGTGTGTAATGAAAGCATGGTGATACTCCCATAGCCAGAGCAAATGGAGAAGAAAAATGTTCAGAACTTCGATACAGGTACAGTTATTCTTAAACAATTTAAATATTATTTTTACCTTTCAGATTAAAATTAAATGCTTGAAAATTATGAACATCCTGTAACTTTGCAATTTGCTACACAAAGCGGTTTTTTCAAATATCTGACAGCCATTCTAATGAGAACATTAAAGTTGAGTACCAGTGTGTTACTTATTATAGACAATCATAAAATCACCTTTATTGCAGCCATTCCTTCTGCCTCCAGTCTTGTGACTAGATTTTGACTGATGCCAAGCTGACTGTGCAGTTCAGAGTTCAGGAGTGCCTCCACCTCTTTTGCCTTTGCATCCAGCTGCTGCTGTATACTCATAAGCTAGAAACGTATGCCAGTAAATTCATTAACTCAAATGAAACTTCAGATCACATACTGTGCATCTACAAGAGCTGAAAAAAGTTTTCTTCAGTGAAGTAAAGTGAAACAATACGGTACAGAGTGTGTAAAAATATTAGCTTGCTGCCCGATTCATCAGTCTAGAAATGTAATTGTGCACTGGTCATGTACTTACTCTGTGGTCTATTGCACTATGCATCATAACATTACTGCCATAAGACCAACAGCCTATACAAATACCAAACAGATCATATATATAGCTGCAGCAACCGTTTAGGGAACTAAGTAATTTTGTAAAAACAGAAAAGATGAAGCAATAAAATGCAAAAAATTTCTTAATTTTCTTCTTCTGACTCATTCCCATTTTTGTGTGTTCATGGAGAATTTCTAAATACTATATCTATATACACTAAACATACTGCAAGTATAGAGGAAGTTCAACAAAAACCTGCCAGAGAGTGATTCCTAGAGTTCTGTTTGGCCAAATTATACTGATAACACATGCCTTGAGACATGCATTCCATTGAGTTACCAAATCCTGATGTCTTTCCTGCAGTATTCTGCAGTCTGCACTTAAAAGGTATCATACACTGTCAGCTGTACTTCAGTGTCCAGCATCCCCTGTGGCCCATTAAATGAAAACAGGAAGATGAGAGGTATGCACTGTATAGAAAATGTTTAACATCTTGTAATAAACTGAAGAGTCATTAGACTTCATGGTCCTTACATGCAAATGATACGCTATGGCCAGGTTTCTAATAAACCTTGACCAATGTGAATCACCCTCAGGCAGGATTCTGTATCTATAATTATGGTAACCGAACAAGGCTCAGTAGAATGCTCACAATCTGACAGTCTGGGCCAGAAGAGCACAGCTTCTTTTATAAAAATACATAAAACCAATCAATTTTTAAATAAAAAAATGTTTATTCCCAATATGTATAATTATTTACAAAATCAGTCTTTAAGCCTGAGCCATAAAAGTGCCTTAAACAAATTGTGAAAAGCAGAAAACAAAATGAATTACACAACATTAGCCCAAGCCGTGGTGGACTTCTGGGTTGCTGTGCCATGTAGCACTTTAGCTGTGCCATCATTTTGAAGGAACATTGTGCCTCCATCTTTAGGGCTAAGTTCTGTCCTGAAGGTGGAGGAACATGTTCCTCAGAAATTCCAGCACACAGCCAAAATGCAACATAGCACAATAACCAAGATATCACCATCTATATTCACATTACTGTGAAAACCTCAAATCCTACAATATTAGCACCAACCTATGCCAAGGCTTAAAAGATAGATGGATTATCCGTAAATTAAAAATTTAAGCTGGCAACAGTTCTGACCCAGACTACACTTTACATTAAACATTGACCTTAACAGTAAAAATGTACAGTTACCATGTATAACCTTATTCTGACACAGCACAGAATGTATAAGTTACAAATCGAAAATAATGCATGAGTTCACTAAATATATGGTTTTATGTTCCATGTCATCTCATACAGTTAAAATTAATCTGAGTATCTTTACTGTCAGAATCAAACTACTGTAAAAAGTAAATTAAACTACATAAATACTGTTCTAAAAAAAATTACACATGATTCCAACCCTTACAAATACCCCTTCTTTTATCTCTCTTAAAGCAAGCCTATGGCATGCACTTTTGATACAAACCAATAAATGCATAATAATATATAATCAATTATTTTAAATTAAGCAGGAATTATGAATTCTAACCCCTTTCCTGAAATAAAACTCATATGCCATTTCCAGAGCTCATGGAAGAAACAATTGGAAAGTCTCAAAGAATAACACTAGGATCAAGCACAGCAAACCATAGACAACTTATGACTAACTTAAATTAAAACTCGAAGCTATGTTTTAGAAAACTTGCATTTAAAATAAGTCTCAAACATATCAGAAGTAATATGAAATATCATTTGAAACATGTCTGCCTGATTAAAAACAAATTTCTTAACATTAATACTGCATCTGTGAAGTCAGGTACATCTATTAACCAACATCTTAACATTTACAAAAGTTAATTTTCTTTACCTTGTAAAAAAATATTGGGTATTGTGACTTTTTAACACCAACATTTTCCAGCAGAGTATTACTGAAAATACTGGAGATGAAAGAGTTAACAGTAATCATGTTTCAAACATGTAAAATAGCCTCCAAGAGATCAATCACTTCTGACATTAACCTTCAAGTCAAAGTTTTAATACTAAGTGTACTTTGTAAGGAGATGGCAGAGTGTATCTTCTCTGCTTGCCAACCACTTGTAAACAAAGTTGCTCACATACACTTGCCATAAAATGGTGAATGACTCTAAGGTAAGAATATCATGGGGAAAATGTCCAAAAAATAAACACTTTTCTCAAATATAGGACTATATATCAAGTAGAATTACTGCTGCAGAGAAAATACTACACACAGTTCATTGTTCATTCCACTTCGTCTTCAGTTATTTGAACCACAATATTTCACACTACATGGGCACCTCATATATCATTTTTGGAAACTGTTACTGCAAAACCTCAATGACTTTACAGGCTATGAGACTGCTGTCACAGTCAAGAAATAACAAGTAAATATTAATAGTACAGAAATAAAATATCGTTTTATAAACATCAGAACATTTTTCGTAATTCTAATTTTTCTCAATGCAGGCAACCCTAGTTACAACATATACAATACTTTATCAGTTCTAGTTGTATAAATAAATAAGTGTAAAACTCTCTGGTCAAAAGTCAATGTCAAATGCCATGACAGACCATCATAATAGGAACCTGCTTCTCAAGGATGGAGAGACAACTTGTAAGCAAAAATGCATCACACAATGGAATGGATCCGTTAAAGAAACCTCAGAAATACATCAGTAACTACATAGGAACCTGATATTACAATGGCAGTTTCAGAATTCAGTTCTTTTTATAGCTACTACATACACAACCACACGTCATTATTACGGAGAACTATAAAAATACCTCAAATTCATATAAATTAATAATCATTATCACAGTAAGATTTCTAATATTACATATGTCAAATACAAGGCCCGCTATTTACTGGAGTTCTGCGTTCTTAGACAGTGACATGAGAACAGGGCATAGAAAACTACGAAACACCTAACCCTGAGACCTGAAATTCAGATTCAGTATATAGTATATGAGGTAAAATAATGTACAGACACCTCAAAGAGACCAATATAGATATTCTAAAAAAAATACAACTTAATTGGGAAACCTACTTATAATCCCATATTAGTACAAAATACTGACTCCATTAAGAGCTACAGAAAATCCAAATTGCATAATTTATTTCATCTGTGATGGTGGAATAGGCAGCATGCCATTCAGTGCCATACCTCACCAAATTCAAATTCCATTTTTCAAAACTGAGTACTTTAGACTTCTCTCTTAAATAGTTATGTATTAGTAAATATGACTTTGTCCCTGGTTTTCATAAGTGAGGTTACAAAAAGAAAGTATTCTTACAATAAAACTAAAACTGAGTTCAGTAATTTACCATGACATCCAGCCAAGGAGTTGTAAATTAACACACATACCCCACTCACACCCTCATCCTCAAGTATGACCACACAGGAAAACACATACTTTTCTGGTTGAAATCTGTGTACAGCACAACCAAGATTAATTTCTCCTGAAATCATGTTTCAAAATACACGCATGTCTTGCATCTGACATCACATAAATATGGCAGTCTTGTATATTGTGTACCTATTAGTAAATACCAAAGTATATATGTGTCATGGCACAGACATAGCTGCATTTACCTGTTCTGTGTGCTGCTGCTTAAGTGTATGCACTTCTGACATGAAATTCTTCTGCAGTTCTGTCTCACGTATAGTAAACTGCTCCTCCAAATAAAGTTTAAGGCGAGCTACAGCTTGCTTGTGCACCTCTTCCAGTTGGGAACGCATCAACTCTAACCTCTCCTGTTCACCAGTGTTATCACTCTCAACTGTGGATTGGTCTGACTGCTGATCAAAGCCTTCCAGAGTCCTTGCAGAGCTTACTTCAACCTATGACAAATAAATTAATGCAACGAAACTGCAAACAGGCAAGGTCCTGAGAACTTTGTTCTCCCATCTGAATTACAAAGTACTCTTACAATTTAATGATCAGCAGTTTCAGAGGTCCTTGAGAGGACCTCATGTTTCTGCTTACCGAATGCTAGCTGATAAAAGAAGAGCAGTGGAACTCCAGCTGTAAAAATATCCCTCTACATTGCTCAGTACTACTGAGCAAGGAGGCTAAGTCATCAGCACTCCTGCTTAATACTAATGAAGTACCTGGTTTAAATCTTTACCTAGAGACTAGGTATCTTGAAATATATTTTCTGCAGTTCTACTTCCAGTACAGTACCCTAAACCAGGTCATGACCACCTCCTTGCATATCCTTTCTAATTTATTAATCAACCTAACATCTGATGGTATATAGTCTCAGCCACTGACAGCATTGTTAAATAAACAAAAAATGGAATTTTGAACTACACACTTGCTTGGCCCTGAGTTCCAGTTGCCAGTGCCGGATACGCAAATCACGGTCACGTATCTCAGCCTCCAATGCCAACTTCTGTGTCTGTAGTCGGTCTTCTTGGTCACGTAGTCGGTCCTCAATCTCATGAAGATCCTGCTCCAACAAGCGTTTCTGGCGTGTTAGCTCCTAAGATAACACACCAAATTGCAATATAGAGAAACATACTAAGCAGGGTCTTCGGAACTTTGTTTATTTACTTACTGAATTCAGCATGCTAACAGAAAGCAAACAGACAGACTTCCAAAACTATTAAAATATTACAAACTACATAGATTAAGAACCCAAGAAGAATTTTCAAGAGGCTGTGCGATGAATAAGTCTGGAATGGGCAATGAGTCACCTAACTCCTTGACGTAGGATGGTGTCAAATCTTCACATACTACTACCGCAGAGTCAGTTAATTAACAAACGCAATAATCAACTTACCTGGAAAATGTTATCTTTTTCTAGCATTTGATGTTCCATCATCTGTATCTTGAGCTGTGCACTCTTCAGTTCTTCTCTCTCATTTTCCAACATTATCTTGATCACATTCATCTCCTAATTCAAAATTAAACGTATTCATATTCAAGCACAATGTAGTATGCAAAAAATGTTAAAGGAACTGGCTACAGGCTGGATGGCCAGGGTCAAAATCCCAACAGGTTTATTTCCCCTATCTTTTAATCACTTCCAGACCAGCTCTGCCCCCACATGCCATGTCCAACAGCCAGAGTTTTGACCTTGGTATAATACTAAGAAGAAGAAGAAGAAGAAGAAGAAGAATCCACAGGTGTCTGTCTCCTCTTCCCCATATCTCAGTAAGATGACAAGTTTATTTACAGCTTAAGAAATGAGAAGGTTTTTTATGTATCATGAAGGGAAAAAGGCCACACCAAAATAGATGTGGTCCATTTCCAAACATTCACCTGGAGGAACTGACAAAACCTTTCATTTGTGGTTAGCTTAAGAATAGGTGAACACCCTTATTTCAAAAACAAAGATAACTATGACTTAAATGTAGTTGTCACATCAAGACCAGTCTTCAAGAACACCACAGATTTTTATACAATTCTACATTTTACACAAATGTAACTGATGCAGGCACTATAAGAATTAAATATGATAGAGATGATGAAATACAGACTCAAATTGTTCTACACTACTAACCTAGATGCTCTGTGAAGTGTTACCAAAGCTTCACAGAAAATGCACCGGTCTTCTTAAGAAATAACAAATATGCAAAAGTAAAACATGTGATCAAGATGTTTAAATCCAAATTAAAAGCATTAAAGTTTGATTTATGTATTAACCCACCTCAAACTTTTGCAATAATTCATGTTTCTGCCTGTATAATGTTTCCTGTAAAACTCCTGTGGAACCCACAAGTTCTGCCAGGCTTGTGTGCTGTTCTCGATATGCTCGCAATTCAGCCATCAAGTCACTCTGCTGCTTGTCCAGATTTGACATCCAACTTTCTACCTGCTCATATCCTCCAGCCCGCTGAATTATGTAAAAAAATTAGATTAATAATGCTTACCTATTTTGGGCATACAAACAAAACTAACAGATGTATACAAATTACAAATATTACAGATGAAGTTTCTACACAACACTAAGAAATGAATAGAACTCAAATCAGAACAATGAGTTTCCACATAAGAAATCTGTACTATATGGCCATATTTCAGAACAAATTCTGTACTGCAGGAGGGAGTCAAGGGCATTCATTTTCTTTTATAAAATATACCTGCAACATTCCAACATACTGTTGTTGATTCTTAAGTTTGTCAAGAAGAGACTCTTTCTCAGCAACCAACTCTGTGTTGCTCCGGAGAATGAGTTCCAGCTTATGTTGTAATTCAAGCATGCCACTGTCACTACTGGCATTGCTGTTAACATCTGTCACTCCCGAATGAACTGCTGCACTATCACTCTTCTGAACCATTTCCAGTTCCAAAGTAAGTTTCTCATTATGATTTTTCTCATCCTCCAGGGAACTTTTCAGAGTTTCAACTTCAATTTCAAGTTCTTTTAACATACTGTGCAATTCCTCCTGTGATGATGCTGGAAATTAATACATTAATATTTAAATTACAAGTTAAAATTAAAAAGGACACAGATACACATCTTACTAAAAAAATATCAATAAAGCAATCTGTCAATCAGTTCTTGAAAATGGTAATTGTCAAGTTCTCTGAAACACTCATAAAGAAGTCTACTACATCACCCAATAATGAACAGATGAGATCAAACAAACCACAGTAAAGTCCTTGGCTTCAATAATTATAAGCTCTTTGTCTTCATATTCATTTCCATTTACTTCACTATCTGATCAAACATTCATCTGTAACTCTGCATTTGAAATGAAATGAAAAGTGACTCACTACAGACAGGAGTGATTTCAGTGTGACCCGTCTTCATCTGCAACAGTCGGCTCCTGCTAGACTCACACTGCTCCTTCTGCATGCATAGCACAGCAAGTTGCTTCCTACAAGCTCCTAGTTCTTCTTTGGTAGCATTATGCTGTTTCCATGATTCTTCAAGTTCAGAACGGACCCTAGCCAATTCTTCATGGTACAAATTAATTTTCTTTGCATATTCTCCTTTAGACTTCTCTAAAATTAGTATTTTCTCATTTAACAACTGTAAAGTTTGTTCTTGTGACCTCATTTTCTCCTTCAAAAATACAACCTCTTTTGCTTTATTTCCAAGATCAAGAAATAAATTTTCTATTGCAGTACAATTTTTCTCATCAATAACGTTTTCAAGCCTTTGTTTTACAAGCTGGTGCAATCTGTCTTCAGTTGCAATTTTTTCCTTTGCTAGTTCAGTATTTAGTGTTGTCTGCAAATTACGAAATGTTGTATTTTCATGTTCCAGGTCAACAACCTTTGATTCAAGGTAACTTTTTTCTTCAAGAATAGTATCCCTCTCTATTCTAACCTTCTCTAATTGCAATAATTTATCCTCAAGCTCCTTACAGTGCAACTTGGCCACACTGCTTTCTTCAATATATAGGAGTTCCTGAAGTTCCTTCTCCTGAAATTTTGACTCCAAAGTTTCAAGTTGATTTGCTAATTCTATTTTCTCTCTTTCAAAAACAATTAACTTTTCTAACAATTTTGATGAACAGAATGATGAAACAGGCTCTGGCACATTCATAGTACTTCTTTTCCGTCTTTTCAATGGCCCACTATCAGAAATCTGATCTCCATCTTCACTGTAATTTACAACTTCAGTATTGTCAAAACTGCTTGTAACATCTTGACCACTGCTGACAATGGATTCAGTCACACTAGCACACTCCAATGGAGTCACTACAACACCAGCACGTGTCTCTGTGGCAGGAGGCAATTCTGATCCACTAGACGCCAATACATTCTCATCTACACTACAGCTTGTTTTTAACTTATGTAACTGAGAGGCCACGTCTTTGAGTTTCTCTTCAGTCATCTTCTTCTCTGATGCTAACTGATTCCTCTCTGCTTGTAAATGTTTATATTTTTCAGAAAGTTCATCTTTTTCATACTTCAGCTTCTTAAACAAATTCGTTGCCTTGGCAACTTTCAGAGTTAGTTCACAACTATCCTGATTCATTTGTTCCGAGTCCATTTTCACAGTGCACAGAGCCTCCTCTAGCTCCTGAATATGTTCTCTAAGCATGTGCTCCCCTTCTTCTTTTGCAGCCAGTAAACCTTCGAGTTTCAGGTACTGTACAGTCATTTCTTGCAACTGCAACAGTACCTGGACCACAACACCCAATATCCATCATCCATGTAATCCAGATTAAAATTAACAAAAAGCTGATGAACCAACCTGACAGCCACTCGAACACTTGAGTCTTCATCTCCTGCTGTTGTAGACATGGTATTCCTTGTTGATGCAGCAGAAAATTCACTAGTTCAAATTGAGCCCTGCATAAAGTTTAAACATTTGTAACAACCTATCACACTCACTTAATAAAGCAGATTACACAATCACTGAAACACGAACTTGTCGTACAACCATCACAGCCACTGAAAATCTGCAGAGTTCACACAATTTAACTTTTATTGCAATCTGTAATTCTTAAAATGTAGTATGGTTTACACATAAAAAGTAATTTAACTAATCACAACCAGCAGAGCTCTTCTCATGAACCTAAAAGATGCTTCGTTACTGGAGAAATTCTACTTTCTGTAATGTAAAAAGTTCATTAGTTTTCATAAAAGCCCACAAATGCACCCTATCCTGAGTCACAGGAATTCAATTAATACCCTGCATCCTATTTCTTTAATTTCCATTTTAATACTCTCCCATCTATGCCTAGGACTTCCAAGTCATCCCTTCAGATTTAGCAAAACCCTGTTATGTATTATACATACCTCAACTACCTCCTCCTCCTCCAACAATTTCTTTTCACTTAGCTCCAAACATTCTCATCAGTATCCCATTCTCACTCATAATCCATGTTTTAACCTAAGTGACAGACAAAGTTAAAAACTGTCGTAAAAAACGCCTAAAATAAATGTCCATAAAATGTTCAAGTTTTCTAGCAGTAGGAATGCAAAAGAATCTGAACCGAATGGTGGAAAGTCTTACCCAAATTTATTCTGCTCTTAATTTCTTCATGAATTAAATTCTGATTTGTTACTGTCGCTCCATTTCTTCGCGAAGTATTGATTTATTACTGAACTTGGCCACATTTTCTAAGGACTTGTATTTTCTTTTGCTATTTATTCTGATGACGAAACATAATCGCTATCTTTGCGTTTATATCAAGAACAGTATCCTCAGCGCAAACTGTCCATTTAAATTACAACCCCTTCTTGCCTTGGGCCTACTTAATGGCGTATACAAAGGCAAGAAAATAGCTACTCAGAATAAGAAAATATGAAGATTTATATAACCAACTGCTTTTTCGACTATTCCAATCTACAAAATACGATCCGAAATTCACAAATACCCAATCCCTAAATTCTACAGGCACAAGCACAACTAAACACACTGAGCTGACATTAAAGACTGTTAGTCTCTAAAACCACACAACCGTCACTGGTGGACTACGAATAATCGCACAGAATAATCCCCACAGCCATACTAACTCCATCTGTGAACCTGTTCAAAGTGCACCCGGGTTTTGCCTAAATTTACAAACCTCACAGCAATGTTCTGCATTGACCAATATGCAAGCAGTTAATAGAATCATCATAAAATGAAATGCAAACACACTTAACATATTTCGCACAGACTGCCCAACATACAAAACGATAACACAACCTCAAATCCTACTACCTAAAAAGTTGCCAACGGATGTAGCTACGATATAATGTAATTCTGCTGCCATCTATCCACATTCATTGTAAAACTACTGTCTGTAACAACATTCTGACGGTCAGTCAGGAGCACTACTTACCATCCAAGTTCCTTTACCTATCCTCCTTCTCCTGCCCCTTTCTTAAGACATAACGTTAGCTACAAATCAATTTAAGAAACCTGAAAATGGTGGTCTTTTAGGATACAGCGATCCGGTAGAAATTGACAGATGTTTCAGAGTTGTGCTTCTGAAATGTCAGTCAATTTCTACCGGACTAAACAGTGCAATATCTCAGAATACAATTACCTTCTTGTCAGCACTGAAAGCTCAGATTTACGAACTACACAAATGATAATGCAAAGAAACATCTCCACTTTTGAAAGTGTATGAATGTAAAGTGATTGTACTTTTGAATGGAACTGCTGAGAAACTTTCTACTCATGTGAAAGTCTGACGTGACATTGGTTTTAATCACTTTACATTTCGTCTAAACAAATCAATCCAGCATTCCCTTGCTGAAATGCATATTGAACAGTTACGATTGGGTAAACTTCAATGAAAAATGTCCTGTGTTGAACCTCATGGAATGAAAATCAAAGCACAAAATAGGTTGCTTGTCCAGATATCAAATAAACTGAATAGAAGTTACCATGAAAGCCACAAAAATTTAGATTCTACACTTGAAACGACATTATAAACAAACACAGCATATACGTAAACTTCCTCATTTATTTTCTGTTGTTTATGAATCATCTGCATTTACCCCAAAACCACAGACTAATATAATAATTCTACAAGATTTGTGCACATGTACAAGATTTGTAAACTGAAAATCACATTTTTGAAAATATTGATTTTAATGATATCATTCATAATTATTTCAGGTCAAAATGTGAAAGAAAGAAAAAACAGCTATTTAATGCCTTTATAGGGGTATTGATACTACCGGTTCCATTTGAAATGTGGTGGTATGACACATTACCTTTGTAATCTCCAACGATGTGGCCCCATGAGATTTGACCTAACCTCAGTTTTATAAACTGTATATTTTGCATTTTGTTTCCACACTGCTGTCCTTAATATTTATAAATCCATAATTTTAATGAAATAAACTGGTGTTGCTAATCAAGATGACAATCACAATATACATGATTATAGAATTTGTACAGTCTGAGACAACATATGCGACCTGTGCTCTGTTAAAAGCAATGGTATTATCATAATATGTACATAAATAATGATCACTTTATTAATAAATTATCTATACTTGTATTTCAAAATATATCCATCATAGTACATTGTAACAGTATTTTAAATGAGATTCATTTTCTGATATTGCATTTGCATATTATATTAAAATGGCAAGTACACAAAACACTTTTCCAAGTATGCCGGTGGCCCAAAGAGTTCTTGTAATGTCCCTGGTCCACCTACTAAATATACACTTCATGATAAAACTGTAGTGCACTGAAGTCAGGCACTCAAAACAGTTTCTGTTTTTGTAACATATTTCATTTTTAAATCAAGCATCATTTCAACTTCACATTGAAATTAGTGTGAATTTTATCATGGAAACCCTTTATTTATTAAATATCTTTATATTTCTTTCAAACTAACATGACTCACTGACTTTTCCAAATTAACCAACACACAAAGACTGCCAGACTCCTCCTGCATCACTTTGAAGAACTGGTGTTTATCCATGACATTACTTGGTAAGCAAAATTCCCTTCTCATGCTGTGTTGTGTTCACATTGCATTAGTCCATCCTCTCATTCCAACTTTAATTAATTTCTTCTTTTTCCCCTTTTCACTCCTATGTGAGGCATAAGGCCTCTATTTTTAAAAGGTTTCAGTAATCAGTTAGACCAGTGGTTCCCAACCTTTTTGTGCCTAAGGGCACATTTGAGAGTTTATGAGATCGTGGCGGGCACCAACCAATCAACAAAGCCAAGTTTTCTTTTCTCTGGACAAATAAGATATGGACACCAAGAAATACACAAAACAACACGTTTAATGATACAAGAAACCATGCAAACAAAAATACGTACTTTTATAAGTACAATTATTATTATTATTACTCAAGTGGGAAGTTAGTGTGATGTTTGGCGCTGCATTTGATTGGCCAGTTTTTCAAATTTGGGAGTGTAGGATGATGTTGCTACTCACAAACAATCATCAAGATTGGCGTCAGTAAGTCGAGATCTGTGCTTTGATTTTATGATGTTCATGGTTGAACGGCCTTCATTATTCAGTATAACCTCTTTCCGTAGCAATGCGGGCACCCAAAAAACCCTTGGTGGGAGCCATGGTGCCCGGGGGCACCGCGTTGGAGACCACTGAGTTAGACATTTGGTAGGACTCCTTGGACAAGCGATCGGCCTGTCACAAGGCCTTTACCTGCACACAGGACATCACAACACAGAAAGACACTGACAAACATCCGTGCCTTGAGTGTGATTTGAACCCACAAATCCCAGTGTCCAAGAGCACGAGGCCCACGCCTCAGACGGTGCGATCACTGTGACCAACTTAATTTCACTGGACACTAATTAATTGCCTCATCGTACATGCTAATGTCTCTGATTCTGTGGTTTGGTAATTCAGTTTTTCCCATATGAAGTGTGGCAGCTTTGTCAGTACAACATACACCGATTCTATGAATGGTCATTACTGACTTCATATTGGCATTTTGCATTCTGAATGTTGTTAACTTAAGAATTCCCACCACCTTTAGCACAACGTCAGACCCAACTACGATGGTTTATGGGGTGTCCCATTAACTCGTTCCACCAATAAGCTGGACAGGTACTCAACAACTGCATACTGCTTGGCTTCTTGGGCAACTTGCATCGGCGTGACTCCATCTTGATTTCTTAGCATCAGGTCTGCTCCAGCAGATATCAGCCGTTTCACTATCGGAACATGGCCAAACAGGGCCGCTGCATGCAGAGCACTTTCCCCATTCTGATACAAAGTAAGTGACATTTTAGTGCGTTTGTCTTCTTACAACAAATATCTCTGGTGATCGTAAGGGTTCGGTTACAGGCGGTTTATCACAGAATTAAAACTTGTTTGCAACAGGACCACATGAAGTCAGGTTTATGGACCTCATGCAGTCTGTGTGCAATTCAGTACTCGACAGAAGGGCAGGTGACAATTAAACTGTTCCCCCTCTAACTCAAGAAGTTTACATAGTCTAGAAATAAGCAAAGAATTAAGGTCATTAAATGAATAGCCAAAGGGGTAGTATGTTGTCTCAAGGGTACATATCCTGCTGGCAGATATGTACCATTAAAAACTTAGGAAATGCCATTCATTCCTACAAAGTCCAATGCGTGCATGTCCAAGTTGGGACCGGCCAGCTAAGGGAGACAACCCCGACAGAAAAACATCACTCCCTCAGGATTGTTGAGGGTTGGACGCGAGGCTGACAACCTCAATCCGTAAAACAAAGATTTGTTTCGAAACTTCAAGCTAAGCCTCGGGTGAAAGATTGAAGAGGCCAAGGTTCAACTTTGAACTGTAGTTCCAAGAAGAAGAAGAAGAAGAAGAAGAAGAAGAAGAAGAAATGAATAACTAATGAATAATTTAATGACATTATTTCAATGCACAAGCTACATAATGCCAAATGAGATGAAAAAACGATTATCATGTATGATAACTGGTAAAGATTTGGAAAAAGATTATTATGTCCTATGCGAAGGTGTATACCCAATCTTCACCTGTAGAGACTGAGGAAAATTATGAAAACAATAGGACAGCCGACAGTCCAACTGAAATTGAAACCATATGCCTCCTGAATACAAATCTACAGCACCGATGTTATATCTTATTAATATACATGTTTTGTGTGCACGTAACCTCAGCAACGTTTATTTTGCTACTTACAGGCAGAAGTCCAAGAGATGGCTGGTACTTCAGTAATTCTTCTACAACACTGGAGTGTCCTTTGTGTGAGGCTTTGAACAGTGCTGTGGCACCATCCTGCAAAGCACATGCAGATATCCACATGTCAGAGCAAAGCTCTGTTTCAAATGTAGGTATAAACATTTAAAATATTTCAAATAAGAGACATGAGGAGGCAAATACAGAATGGTCCTGAAATATATGGCCAAACTTTGGGAGCCTGTTCCATTAATTCTAAGGATGAATGAAGGTCATATAGACATTGGTCCAGAAATGCTTCCTATCCGAGTTATAGCCCTTCAAATCTGTGCATCAGAGAAAGTGTTCAACTTTTCCTTGCAGCAGAAGATAGGGACGTAAATGGAAGGGGAATACAATGAGAGGAAATAAAATCCAAATCCAAAATTATCCCAGTTGTCCCATCTGGAGCAAAAGCACATGGAACACAAAGCAATGGCAGTGTTGCTTTACTGTGGGTTTCTATGTGTCGGAAACTGGACCAAGAGAAACTTACCCTCAAATGGCAGACAGCAGTATGGGGGAGAAAAATTGGTCTAACCTATCTTTGTGAGCATGTATGGCAGGAACAAAGATATCTCCAGTTGCTTGTGAGGGAAGAGAAACGTTTACACGATGCATTCAGATTTTAAGGTAAACACATTAATAATATCAAAATATGTTTCAAAATAAGAATCCAATGATAGCTGAAAATATAAATACAGTGATATTCCTTCACAATGAAAGAAATCTTGCAGAATAATTGCTCGAGCAATGGTTTCCAGTGGTGACATAAATTCTCCTGAACTATGTCTAATTTATTTCATTGCTGTAAGTGGGTTCTTAAGAAAGATATGTTTTATCAAATAACATGCACTGCATAGTGCAACTGGGATTTATGTTAGGCCAAAAAGGGATAAAGGGATTTTAAAACCTGGTACTGTACAGATTAATAGAAGATTCTTCAATGGAAAAACACACAAACACACATTCCTAATACTGTTGCAATAAAGAAGCACTTTCATTATTCCAGTACAGTTTGTTTCACGAAAAGCCCAGATTAAGAATAAACACAACTTTTGAAAAGTCATTTCAAGATCCTTCAATTCGTACGAAAATTAACTTCTGAACAGCATCACCAAATTAAACTAAATCAGTAGATTGAAATTTGCATATTCTCTTTGGAGTGACTTCATTATCATAACACACAAATGTGAGAATAACGCCAAAGATATAAAAGACTAAAGAAACAACTTTCTTTAACACATCATATTTCTAATTCTGTGGAAATAAAACAAATTACTATTTTTAAGTGTACGGACTGGCCACCATCTTCCCCTTAATGGTCCCGGACAAAAACAGAGATACAGGCTGTTGAAGATGGTGACGGATCATTTACGGATTTAAATTCTGCTAAACGCTTCTCTGCATTCCACCTCATATCAAAATGTCAATGTATGCTCTGTTCATTTAATTATATTAAAATATAAGGTAACAAAGTCATGTTATTGAAATCCAAAAGTGAAACTTAAAAACGATGTTCTTAAAGAGCAAGGACGCTAGAGGTTCTTACATATTCTCGTCCTGCCCTTAAACAAACAGTAACATAAGGCTTTCATATCATTTACATGCAAAAGGAAATAATTAGAATAATGGCTGGTGTCAAAAGGAGGGTATCTTGTAGAAAATTGTCTCGTAAATTTAATATACTTCCACTTGCAAGTGAATTTATACTCTGCTTGCTATTATTTGTGGTGGAAAACTTGGATAAATTTAAAAGAAATACAGATGCACATAATTTAAATACAAGACGTAAACATGACCTATATGTGCCAAATGCAAACTTTGCTAAATATCAGAAAGGAGTGTACTATACAGGTATCAAGTTGTTTAATAATCTTCCACCAACAATTAAAAGTCTAAATTATGATATAAAGGTATTCAAGCCTGCATTGAAAGATTACCTCTTCACTCAATCCTTCTATTCTGTAGATGATTTCATCTCTGCTGAAAATGTTTAAGC
Source organism: Zootermopsis nevadensis (assembly GCF_977971745.1). NCBI lineage: Eukaryota > Metazoa > Arthropoda > Insecta > Blattodea > Termopsidae > Zootermopsis > Zootermopsis nevadensis. Next base: position 1,485,570 of record NW_028259177.1, read on the forward strand.
TTTATATCCATAATCTACGTATATGTAAAGCAAGTTTTGTATTTATATTTAAAACTCAGAGGTTTATGTATATTAATTTGTAAAATTATTTTTCATACTTGTATTGCAGAATCTAAAATTTATGTACACTGACATGTGAAATACGTTCTTGTACTTGTGTTTAAAGTTCTGAAGTGTATGTTTATTATATGAAATGACATGTTCTACATCGTTTGGTTGAGTCCTAAGAAGGATCTATGGAATGTAAATAAAATCAACTCTACAAAATAAAGATTTAGTATGGTGCAAAATTACTCATCTTCGTTGCATTACAATCTGGAGAATAAAAATTACACAGAAACCTCTTTTGCCCATTTTGGAAAGAAAAACTGTCCAAGGTCTGACACAATAAACCAATTTCATCTTCACACACTGGCAACTACACCGACTGCCTTTCACAGAATCCAGAGGTTCAATACCATGATCACATGAGCATGCCACTGGAACCCGTCTTGAACCCAATGAATGGGTTCTACATCCTCGTACATTACAATGATAAAAACAGAAATGTTCCAGTCTGAGGCCAGAGAAAGGAACCAACTACAGACTCTTGACTTGGATCACACCAGGGATGTCAAGCTCACATACTCAAGTCATGGCCTTGCAGGTGGTTATCAATATTTCAGAGGACCACAACAACTCCAACTTCAGATCTGTACCCAGAAGATGGTGGTGATACATCTCTCTGAGATGTTGGTAAAACGTAAAAGAGTACAAGACTTCACAATCCATTAGACCACAATTCACATTTTAGCCACTGTGAAAACCTAAGATCTCACATATTCTAATTTTAAGCAGGTGTGTTAACACTGTTGTTTTAATGTGAACGACACACAAATTTTGTGCTAAGGGACACAGTCACGCACAGACGTCCACGAACATGGTCCTCGAGGATTTCACCATTATCCACACACATGTACTAACACTCCTTTTTTTTCAGACTGCACTTTGGCACTTTAAATATTCTTTGTAAAGGCAGAAATGTCATATGTGGAAGAAGAGAAAAGAGTCTGGATGAAACACTGGTTACAGGACTGTGCAAAAAAGTCACTTTAATTTATTTAAAAAATTATAGCAGCATTTCTTAAAGTGTGGTATGTGTGTCACATGTGGGACACAAAATGATTTCAAAGGGTACATGCCAAACAGTAATTATAAAAAACTGTTCCAGAGTTCTGCCTGCTGTCAGATGAACTTTGAATTTCAAGAAACTACTAATAAATTGGTTAATACTCATAAAGGTCATAGGTTTCTGTACATTTTTTTTGCTTACCTCATGGCCACTTGAGAGTTAACTGACTCTGATACATAACTTGGACACGTCTGCAAAATACTTCTGTGAGTGTGTCACTTCTTGTAAGCCTCGTCTACACCTTACAACTGAAGTGACAAAGAATTTATTATGGCCTTGCAGTTGGCTACAAAGTTTATCAGCTTGTATAGGTAAATTATGTTTGAAATCCATTTTCACATTCAAGAAAATGTCAAAAAGTGTCTTCATAAGGTAGTTAAAACAAACACCTTTGTTGGTCGCCGTAATATAAAACAACAGACTATAACATGTTAAACCTGACACAAACGGCTAGTTGGTTTTCGTACTGTTACTGTTAAGGTGGCGACTGACAGCATGCTACAATACCACTAGCGTTGAATAGCGCCACTATCCAATCAGTGACAGCTGCGTAAGTGACGTCATGTGTGTGATCATTTTTTTTCAGAGCTCCTTGCCATTTGTTGTGTTGGTATTAAAAGTCATAGCTGTTTGTAGGTTGGTATTGAATGTGATTTGTAGGTTATGTGTGGTTCTTGCAGATTGATTTCCATTGCAAATCGCATTTGTGGAGTGACTTTTTTGTACGATATATATTATACATGCTGTATATTTGAAAGACTATTTCCTTCGAGGTATTTAAGCATGATGTAACTCAAACATCATATTCCTTTCAAAATTACGTATTAACATTATAATTACTACTGAAGATCATTCATAAATAAATATACAGGCTAGGCGAAGAAAAGATTACTCACACCCAGTTTGGATTTTGAAATGCACTGGGAACAAGGGAGGCACTATTTTTGATCCAAGTATTATTTCTGAGCTGCAGGGATGTCAACTGTGATGTAGATGACTACCAAAATACTTCGATAGAATTCGACACGATAGGATGGTGGAAGTCCTGATACTGATAGAAAAGATTTGCGTGTTATTGTTAACCTCTGTTGGAACCAAACCGCTAACATCAAGGTGGAAGGTGTCAGTTCAGAAGACATAAGAATAAGGCATGGTGTTCGGCACGGATGCAATCTATCTCCAATTCTATTCAATCTCTTTTTGGAACACATATTCGAAGAAGCATTGGAAAATGTAAACGTTGAAGTCGTTGTGAATGGAGAGCGATTAAATAACATTCGGTACGCGGACGATACTGTAGTGTTCGCCGACTCTCTTTAAGGTCTCCAAGAATTGATGGATCGTATTGTGAAGGCCAGTACTAACCACGGCTTAGATCTTAACATCCAAAAAACGAAGCTCATGATTATCAGTAAAAATGCTGTATTACCCGGTCAGCTGGTAGTTAATAATACAAAAATGGAAAGAGTATCGAAATATACATACTTGGGCAGCACAATTAATGACCAGTGGAATCACTCCTTGGAAATAAAGTGCTGTATCGAAAAAGCCAGAGCCACTTTCAGCAAAATGGGATCAATGTTCAGGAGTCGAGACTTAAACTTAAACACCAAGTTAAGACTACTCAGATGTTATATTCTCTCTGTGTTTTTATATGGCGCTGAATCATGGACGTTGACCGACGCTTCTTCAAAAAAGTTGGAGGCCTTCGAAATGTGGTTGTACCGACGTATTCTCAGAATTTTCTGAATTGACCGTGTAAGCAACAAAAAAGTTCTCGAGAAACTCTGCAAAGACGTCGAGGTTGTTAACAAGATAAAAAGAGAAAGTTGGAATATTTTGGTGATATCATGAGAAATTGTGAAGGATACGGGCTGCTTCAGCTGATAATCCAGGGAAAAGTATTCGGAAAGAGGGGACCTGGCAGGCCAAGAATCTCCTGGCTTCAGAACCTAAAAACTTGGTTCTCGATGTAAACTGGAGGGCTGTTTCAAGTAGCAGCCAATAAAGCTAAAATTGCTATGCTGATCGGCAACATCCGGAACGGATGGGCACTTTAAGAAGAAGCATAATAAACTCTTCTTGGGCTATCAGCAGTGTAAGTTGGTTTAATGAATAAAGCACCAATGATTGGAGAATCAGGGTACCCTGAGGGTGAAGACAAGGAATATTCTTGAAACGCTGGGGTTTTCTTCATTAAGCCACCTTACACGGGTGGTAGCTTGAGAATAATTTATTATACCATGCCATTCAATTGCATGATTAAAACTGTGCCATCATTTTTTCTGTTAGTGTAACCCTACAAGAACCATTTCCTTGTGAATCCACACTTCTATACAAAGGTCTGAATACAAAACAAAATGCAATCGGACTCTGATGATGATATATGTAAAATTATTATTTTGCACTTTGTTTATCATCAAATTAAAAAGTAATAAAACTACAACATTTTGAAGTCTGGATTTTACTTCTGTCTTCTGGTATGAAAGGGGAAGAGGGCAGAAATCCTATCTGTTGGCCCCCTAGTGGAGCTAGCCTCAGACCTGGTATATCCTCTTCTCCTTCTTTACACGGAGATGGAAGCAAAATTCAGCTCCCAAAATATTGTAGTTTTATTATTTTATGAATCAGATAATAGACAAAGTGCAGCATCACCAACAACCTTCAGACTCTTATCAGATTTTATGTTTTGCATTCTAACCGTTGGATAGCCATGTGGATTCACAAGGAAAACGGTTCTTGTAACTTAAATTAACAAGATATGAAATTTAATGCAGGTGTAAGAAAAGACTGACCTGAATGAATGATACATACCTCAGTCACTCATCAGTTTAGCCACAGCCAATTGCTCTGTCTGGCCTGACACACCTACACACCCAGAGCACACGTCTGCTTCAACTGCTAACACAACACCGAATGCACGAGCCATGATGGACAAGATGACAATGACAGGGCCTGTGGTAAGCCATCCTGTGACATATAGACAATATATTTGTATTTCAGTACTTTAATTTTCCATTATATTTCAAAAGTTTACGGTCCTCAGTCCTTTTGGTGATTTACACATCAGCTACGTGATATCCGAGGTCTTCACATCAATTAGAGATCTGGTGGTGGTCTTCTGGACTACAACAACGTGTAGTCTTATAGGTGGTTACTACCATTTCAAAGGTACATACTGCCTCCATCTTCACATTCCTAGAAAACAATGGCAACGTGACTGCATAGTGTCATAAACCAGAAGACCACAATCTGTATATGTAATCTGACTCCTAATGTTACCACATTTTCTCAAATACCCCATGCATTTCCTTCCAAGAGTGTGAAAATAAAGCCAAACTTTGGATATAAGGCTTATTTGTAAGAAATTTGGCAACATAATTCATTAACATACCCAGAAGCCAAGCCAAGCACAACTTCATTGTACACAGGTACTTTCCCCATATGACGGAAGAATCAGAAATATAAATCAAGTTGTCATCCCTGGAGAAATGGACATGCATGCTGCATCTATACATAAGCCATTTGAAGCTGCAATGAAAGACAAAACAAGCGATGGTAGAATTTTTGAAAGCATTCATTCACACCAACAACTAAAATCTAGTGGCTCAACACTTAACAGTTTTGCACGTTGATAAAAAGTGAACGGGCATTCATGCTGCCTGTGTTAACTTGAAAAAGAGTTTTAAGAAGTTGATGGCACAGAGGACGACCACTCATGTGACAGCAATCCTGACCATGTCAAATCAGCTGATGATGGCAGCAGTGGAGAACAGTAATTATAAGTATACTTCTTAAGGACTGTTTGAGTAGCAAAACATTAACATACACCACTTTCTTCTTTCAGGATAAATGCAGGTATGTGAAATGGATAGGGGTATTGACCTCAGTGATCTGGCTAGTAGTTGTGCCACCAGTCCACTAAAACTGGAGGAATATGAGATGCTTTCTCTTCTCCATTCCGCACAAGCTTTACTGTTTGCTTGGACGTGGCTTTATGAATTATGCAACTTAACTGCTACATCATTTGATCATGTTTTCATGCACTAGAGGATCAGAGTTTCCAGGCTTCGCATTCATTTGTGCCTCGCAATCAAGGAAACTTAGAGAATTTGCCCTTTAAACATGGGTAGACTGTGTGGTCCTCACCAAAAAATATCTCAGTTGAGCTGTGTACTGTGCAAGTACTTTTCCTTTCTTGTAATGACAGTAAATTAGTCCCTTTGTTTTAAGAATATTATTTTTGGCATCCTAAAACCCTTTGTTACTAACAGTCAGTTTTTGGAAACTAGATAGAAATGCTATTGCATGTTTTTTTAGAAAAACTATTGTCAAGAAGAACATTCTTGGAGAAACTAAAAACATTGAAATATGGGAGACACTGCCAACCTACATACAACCCAAAGAGTGAATATAAGGAAAACAAAATGTACACTGGGAACCTTTGTTTTGCAATATTATTTTTACCAATGGTTAACAGCTTGCAACAATCTGAGAAAAACTGATTTGCTGGCAATGCTTGATGTTTCAAAAAAGTTGAAATGTTTTGAATTTCAGGGGCCCTTTAACAACCATATGACTTACGTGCTTCACGAAAATAAAAGAAAAACATGAATCTTTGGCAAAAACATTTACAGTACACGCTGGTCATTCTTTATTTAAGCCACCAAAGAAATTATGAGCTTCTGGAGATCCAACTTACATTTAGTAGTTCAGAATATAATAAAAGAGTTTGTAAAAACTGAGAAAAATTTTGAAATGGGTGACACGACTTGCCAGATCAAGAACTGCCATTGAGAGGTCAAGAATAATCTGAGTTGCCCCTTGACAGAAGTAATTGTACAGAATCTTTCGAACTGCTAGAACATTATGATCCTCTGCTGAATAAGCATTAAAAGCTTCAAAACTTCCAATTAATAATTTACAATAACAGTTGCGCCCTCAGGAACAAACATCTGGCGAGACAACACATCCAGGTGATGTGTTGCAAGTGCCTTGGGTCCTGCGGAAGCTGTGAAGTCTGCCTCGCAACACTTGTAATAATGCCCAGATGTTTCTTTCAGTATCAAAACAGGTTGCGAAATATTTTCAACAGTCACTCTTACTTATGTTCTTGTGGTACACCCTATGTCCTGGTAAATGAGTCATGGCAGAATAAGGATTTCATTAGCATTGGAACACAAAACTCAGTCTCTCAGAAGGAAACAACCTTTCTACTTATTGGCTATTAATCAATGGTTAGGAATTTCAATTCTTTACAGAGTATTATGCAAACAGACCAAGAGTGATGGTACTCAGCTATTTACTGACCACCTCTCCAATTGGTAAATTCTGAAGAAAAATATTTATATTACATCCTCCAATAAAATTCTTATACTATACAGAATTTTTCTACACAAACTTAACTTCCTTCTGCCTCTTTATAGTGACCCATTTTAGGTCTACACAACCTACACACAGTAACTGTCCTTTAACCTTCTTCCATCACTGAATATTTGTCTCATAGATGCTGTGCTCTCCACAGTTATTAGTCTCCAACATACTTATTAAAGATTAAAACCAGCATCACAAGCAGTTCATTTGTAAGAAATTTGCATATCTGGAGTTTCTTTTGCTTCCATGCAAGCAAAAGAAACTCTTTCATGATTATGTCGTGTGATTTATTAACTTCTGTTTAATAGGCAAAATTATTATAAGCATTTAAAAGTCGGCTATCCCCAACGCTACCAGCTGGATGACCAGAGTTAAATTTGCAGCACCAGTAGAGATTTTTATCTTTGTCACCAAATAAATTATGTCTCTGATGCCCACTCAGCCTCCCAACCAATGGGTAAACAGTAAATTAAAGTTTGTCCCACTATACGCCATGTAGGCGTTTGGGGGGAGAGGCGGTATAGCTCCTCTCTTCCTTGACCTCAGCACTAGATGGGGGTGAGTGGTCAGCATCACGCCCCGGCCGGCTTTACCCCCGGGAAAGGACCACGGTACCCATTGTAGAGGAGGCTGGGTGGACCCCAGAGGCGGTCTGGACGCAGAGGCTAGAGGAAACATCCTCTGCCACCGTCGGGGATCGAACCCCGGTCGTCCAGCCCGTAGCTAGTCACTATACTGACTGAGCTATCCCGGCTCATCCCAACCAATGGGTAATCAGGCTCTTTTCCTTAGAGACTGAGACCTTAACCTGGCCATTCGCCTCCACATAGTGTGTGGAGCTACACTTAGTCAAAGATCAATCTTCCCAGAAATGGTCAGAGTGTTATGCATTTATTTGTTAGCCATTCATTTCTGAATGAAAATATAAGTAAAATGAAAAAGCCCCACACTCAAGTAAAAGCAGTGACCAGATACACAAGGTTGTCCAAAACAATAAAACATATTTAGCGAAATCCAAAAATATGGCTACCTTTTGTGGGATCTTGTAAACACAGTAATGAATCATAAGGTTAAAAAAGTGGGGAAATTTTTGACTAGCTGAGTGTAACATTAGCTTCTCAAAAATTACTCTTCTCCATGAAGACAGCTACAATTCAGTCTTGGTATTTCTAAGGTAACAACAAGAGTGATACAACATGAAGCTGATGACATAACATTCACAGATTTGTTCTCCTGCCTATTTGGTTAATTTTATATCATTTCTTCTCGAGTACGTACAGAATCAGAATCATAGACACATAATCTTTGCTTACTGTGCTTTTAAGGTAATATGTAAACAGAATCTGACTACTGACAAGATTCTGTTTGAAGATTTCTGTCTTCTGGGTTATTGCGCTGATGACGGAGGCAGTATGACCTCTGAAACGTTGGTTAACATCGACCAGACTACACAGCGCAACAACCCAGAAGACAGAAATCTTCATACCCTGATGATGGAGGCAGTATGACCTCTGAAACGTTGGTTAACATCAACCAGACTACACAGCGCAACAACCCAGAAGACGAAAATCTTCATACTCTGATGACGGAGGCAGTATGACCTCTGAAACGTTGGTTAACATCAACCAGACTACACAGCGCAACAACCCAGAAGGCGAAAATCTTCATACTCTGATGACGGAGGCAGTATGACCTCTGAAACGTTGGTTAACATCAACCAGACTACACAGCGCAACAACCCAGAAGACGAAAATCTTCATACTCTGATGACGGAGGCAGTATGACCTCTGAAACGTTGGTTAACATCTACCAGACTACACAGCGCAACAACCCAGAAGACAAAAATCTTCATACCCTGATGATGGAGGCAGTATGACCTCTGAAACGTTGGTAAACATCTACCAGACTACACAGAGCAACAACCCAGAAGACGAAAATCTTCATACCCTGATGATGGAGGCAGTATGACCTCTGAAACGTTGGTTAACATCAACCAGACTACACAGCGCAACAACCCAGAAGACGAAAATCTTCATACTCTGATGACGGAGGCAGTATGACCTCTGAAACGTTGGTAAACATCTACCAGACTACACAGCGCAACAACCCAGAAGACGAAAATCTTCATACCCTGATGATGGAGGCAGTATGACCTCTGAAACGTTGGTTAACATCAACCAGACTACACAGCGCAACAACCCAGAAGGCGAAAATCTTCATACTCTGATGACGGAGGCAGTATGACCTCTGAAACGTTGGTTAACATCAACCAGACTACACAGCGCAACAACCCAGAAGACGAAAATCTTCATACTCTGATGACGGAGGCAGTATGACCTCTGAAACGTTGGTTAACATCTACCAGACTACACAGCGCAACAACCCAGAAGACAAAAATCTTCATACCCTGATGATGGAGGCAGTATGACCTCTGAAACGTTGGTAAACATCTACCAGACTACACAGAGCAACAACCCAGAAGACGAAAATCTTCATACCCTGATGATGGAGGCAGTATGACCTCTGAAACGTTGGTTAACATCAACCAGACTACACAGCGCAACAACCCAGAAGACGAAAATCTTCATACTCTGATGACGGAGGCAGTATGACCTCTGAAACGTTGGTAAACATCTACCAGACTACACAGCGCAACAACCCAGAAGACGAAAATCTTCATACCCTGATGATGGAGGCAGTATGACCTCTGAAACGTTGGTTAACATCAACCAGACTACACAGCGCAACAACCCAGAAGACGAAAATCTTCATACTCTGATGACGGAGGCAGTATGACCTCTGAAACGTTGGTAAACATCTAACAGACTACACAGCACAATAACCCAGAAGACAGAAATCTTCATACTCTGATGACGGAGGCAGTATGACCTCTGAAACGTTGGTAAACATCTAACAGACTACACAGCGCAATAACCCAGAAGACAGAAATCTTCATACTCTGATGATGGAGGCAGTATGACCTCTGAAACGTTGGTAAACATCTAACAGACTACACAGCGCAATAACCCAGAAGACAGAAATCTTCATACTCACCGCTGTGAGAACCTCAAGTCTTACAAGATTCTGTTTATATTAATAATAGATCAACTTAGTCTGATGCATTAGATTATTCAAAATATGCTAATTTCTTTGGAAGCTTTCAAGTCACATATATATTAGTGCTCGCACATATGAGAAACAGAGTTAACACATGCTTATAAATTTATTCCTAATACTCTTAATTGTACCAAATTCTTTCTCAGATCTTTCCTTTCATTTAGAAGCAGCACTCTGAATGCAGAAATAATTACATAATCATCTTACACTTCAGCATAACTGTTCTTGGTTTTAACTGACAGCCATGCGTTAGTTATTCTCTGGTTTAACCGATATGATATTTCAAAATGTGAAAAATTTCAGCACTCACCACAGCCAGGTTAAATATGGCATCAACTTGTCCCAGCTTGTTTGCATCTGACAGTAGAGCTCTTACACCACTCTTCATGGTAACGTCAGCCAGAGAGATGACTACTCTTACACCACAGCTGCGCCATATCCTGACACGCAAACTCTGGTAACCAGTCTTGATGCCTTTACGAGATGTCAGCACCAGTTTACGAGCGCCTCGTAACACAAGCCAGTCAGCCAGCTCCAGACCAAAGCCTCCCAAGCCACCTGTAAGTGGCAACACTGTCCCATGTCACATACCTACATGTTTATTTTTTTAATTAAAATTATTATATAACTAATAAATAGTATAACAGTTATAACGCATCCAAATATTATTAGAAAGGTGACGGGTTTGAAGTTTACGTAGTTCAATTAGTCACAGAACTCATCTTGGACCTAAAGAAAAACAATACCCAACAACATCTATTTGGATACCAATAGGGTTTTGAATAATATGGGGGATAACCCAGAAACCCAAAACCATAAATGTAGAAAAACCAAATTACTTGGATAGTTCAACAGGATAAGGTTTCCCCTAACCTATCAAAGAACGTGTAGGATTCTCACTACAGGATCCAATAAAAAACCATTCATGAACTGTCTGTAATAGATAACATTTTAACAGGCTAAAATGTCTAGATATGAAACAATTAAAGACCAATGCAAAAATCAAAAGACAGCAACCTGATGAATCAAGTATATGTGAACAGGTAGTACAATTCTTCAACATAAACCCACACTCTCTAGTAGCCTGGAAATACAAGAACCTACTCAAGATTGGAAAGAGTTTTGTAAGAAACTGAATTTGTGATTACAATATACCCTCATTATGACGGTCACAGCAACTCATTGAAGATCATAACTTCTTGGCTCAAATTATCTCCTAGAGCACGTAGTTAAGCTATGGATAACCTGTTCAGGGGCATTCTGTATATAATAATCTGTACCATATTAAACATAATTTTTCTGTAATGGAATGTTTTGGAAGGAGAAAAAGGTATGGAATATTTAAAAGAGAATACGAAAGACAGCATGGGATAACAATAATAAAAAAGTAATTTCAACGAGCCTTTTCACACTAATATTCTCTTAGTATCATGTCCATGTCTCTGTCTGCCTAAATAGATTTTCAACCAAGTGATAAATTTTCATGTAACTTGGTATGAACATCAAGCAACTAAGGCCACTCCCACTTTAGTAATGTATTAATTAATTTTCTTACCCTCAGTAATACTAACATAGCAGCAGTGACATAGTGCATGTGACGAGGCTATAATTTTACACATATTATTGTGAAATCCACCACTATATCTGCCAGCATCATACAGTACTATATTCTACTGCATTTGGTAACAAAAGAAAAAGAATTGGGACAATCACTCCTACATCTTTGGTATGTTTTATTCTTATTTCTATTTTATTGATACTTTCTAACTATAATTCATATATTTTTGCATTTTATTCTCTAAATTCTTTTATAAATTCTTTCAAATTCTTTAGTGTTTCTTTCAATCTTTTACTTACAGGCCGATATGTACATCTAATAAAATTTAAGGAAAAACAACACCTTCGCCCAAATATGGAAAAACAAACGTAATGAAACATCACCAAAAAAACTACAGAAATCATAATTGAGTTTTAAGTTCTTAGATATATTTTACACCTGATGATGGTTTTATAAAAACCGAAACATGTTGTGTAAATGTTCCGAAATATAAATCGATCAATCGATATGGAACATCGATGATATTTTATTATCTTAATTATAAGAAATTTTAAATATTGTGATAAGACGGACTAAAATAAAATAAATAAAAGAAAAATAATGTGAAGAAAATATCAATAAAACTGTGGCAAGCATCTTCTTATTTAGTTCTGCCTTCAGTTCCAGTTGGGTTATCAGAAATCCAAAATTCTTGGACTTCTACACATTTTCAAAAAATTGCAAGGAAACATTATAAGATTGTATTATTACATTTTGCCCACGACCAATTTCAATATATTTTAATCTTTCACAAATTACCCACAGACTGATACTTTTACTGCACTGAAGAATAATTTCTCTGCCATTGTCATAATATGAGCCAAACTCTCTATATTTTAACAATTTTATTTATGGACGTTTCTACACACAATTTATTTTTTATATTTTAATGTTAGGAAATTAAATGAAAAAACTCATTACCTGCAATGACATAGGTGTTACTGTGATTACAGAAGTACTGTGGATAGGCCTGCATGAGTCGTGGTACAGACACAGTAACTTTTTTATCCTCCTCTGGTCGAATATGCACCAAAACTTTGTCTATATGTTTCTAATCTGCAATATAATTATGTACCTCATATTCCTACACAATTTTTATACAACTATATAACTCAACCCTGTGCTTACCAAATTTATCAAAATGAGGTATTAACCTTTCTTACATGGGAACAAGGTATTTAAATGTTTACACTACAGTGCTGATTCACCATTATAAGGAGAAGACAATTATATTTTGTTGAGAGTAGTTTTACACCATTTCCCACTAGTTTATCTAAAATCTGCAGGTCACTTTCTTGTTGAGAACTTCTGACAGTGGTCTGGTCTACCACATACCCTCTTATCATCCCACTCCCTTTTGCAAACACATGATTCAGCAAACTAGAAATACCTGAGAGAAGTATTATTTATTTCAGCATTTCTTTAATATTCCTTCAGGTGCCTCTACCTCAGAGAAGACCTTGGATGCATGATAATATAATGACTATTTGAATAGAACCTTCTTGGTAACAATAACCTTCATAACTACCTAACTAGATGGCTTACCAAACTTGAAGGTTCATCACCGAATTAACCAAAGCCCTGTCCTGGGCCAACAAAATCCAGTCTCCTTCAAATCCTATCTCCCATAGATCCCGCCTGAGATTATCCACCCATCTACGTCTAGGTCTCCCCAGCGGTCTCTTCCCCTCACGCTTCCCAAATAGTGGACCCAACCAACCAGATGGCTTACGGAACTCGAAGGTTCATCACCGAATTAACCAAAGCCCTCCACAGACCCTGTCCTGGGCCAACAAAATCCAGTCTCCTTCAACTCCTATCTCCCACAGATCCTGCATGACATTATCCTCCCATCTATGTCTAGGTCTCCCCAGCAGTCTCTTCCCCTCAGGCTTCCCAAATAGTGGACCCAACCAACCAGATGGCTTACGGAACCCGAAGGTTCATCACCGAATTAACCAAAGCCCTCCACCGGACCCTGTCCTGGGCCAACAAAATCCAGTCTCCTTCAACTCCTATCTCCCACAGATCCTCCCATCTATGTCTAGGTCTCCCCAGCAGGCTTCCCAACCAATGTCTGGTGCACGCTACATGCCCTGCCCATCTCATTCTTCTTGACTTAATAACAATAACCTTCATAGGGTTAATAATTAAAAATAACTTTCAGCGGGGAAGAACAACCAAATTCTGTACGGGGCAGTGAACAAGACTGCAGTGTCATACCTGCTATACCGTGGCTGAAAACAAATGGTAATTTAGCATTGTGCTATCGTGACACATTTCCAGTCAGAATGTACTTAACATGATGCACAGCTTATAAATGTTAAATACATTAATTGCACTTTATCTGTTTTCTGAGGTATGTTTCCAAAGTTGGCTCTGCTCTCATATTCAGCTAATAGGTTACCAGTATGCAGGAAGATTTTTATCAATTTTCCATTTTAAGGTTGGTAGTTGTGATGATTAGGGATGGAACGCAGACCTTCTGAATACCAGGTTAGTATGTCAACCACTAGATAATTAATGTTAAATTTTAAAAAAATAAAAAAGAAACATAAAGGATTCTATCAGTGGAACGACAGCTAGTCAGTCTCCTGAAGGTGGGGTAAAGCCAAGTTCCAGAACATTATGTATAACAAATAAATATCAGACAAGTGACAACGTCCAACATAATAATAGTACAACTGAATCTACTGTTGTCACATAACTTTAAAAAACTATGAGACTAATAAAATCTGTTATAATATTAATAATAAGAAATAGAAATAACATCGATGATCAAGCAATCACAGCAAAATTAGAAACTGCCTTACAGACAGCAACTTAAGAAGAAGGGATTACTATCTTGAAGTTTCAGCAAAAGAAACAATTTTAATGAATGTGCAAGGAAGAAAACATATAGGAATAAGCAGTCACAGAGAATCAATGAACAGAATAAGCCAATGAATGTAACTGCTTTTGATACTTGATATCAATTTTTTATAAAAATTGCTACAGAGAGGAAATTACACAATATTCTCTGAAGTTCTTCCATCATCTCCATCATGACAACTGTACCTGAAAGCTCGTTCCACTTCAGTGTCTGAAAGAACAGTCCTGGATAGTGGTCGTACTGCCCCTGTCGCTATGCCTTCAGATACACAGTCATGCACCTTATTCTTAAACTCAATGGATCCAGAGACCACTTTGGATAACATGACTCCATGGAAGCTTGTCCTCTTTAGGAACACCTCCATGCCTACATGTTGGATTCACTCACAGATAATTTATGTCACAAAGACCAGCAACACTATACAACATATGTTATATAAAACTATAGTTCCTTTTACTAGCATCTTTGCCATAATAAGCAATTCCTAATAGCCTACAATATTGTTCCATAGCTTTCTGCAATGACTGGAATTTCAAACCTTTTATGGTTTGCGACCTTTAAAATGTTGTGGGCAGGGACAGTACGTTAAGATAAGTATGAAATTACTTATGGTATTACTTTTCACAGTAATTACCAAATGTATGCACAATATGAGCAGTGTGCATGTGTAACTACAAAATAAATAGTGCCTTGAATTCTGCTTCTCCTTTGATCTGCACAAACCAAGCAGTAACAAGCTGAGCATCTTACTCCTTTCAAATTTTTATGAGTCAAGAAACTTTATCGAATGATTTTTGTGCCATGATGCAGAAACGAACTGTCATTTTCTCCTGCCCAACTATAACATTTCTTTGGATGATTCACACGTCAACTGGCAATACCACTCTTTGCTGTGACACTTTTGTTTCGTATCCAGTACGCACCATTCAGCATGGTGTGCATTGGTGGTTAGCAGGATTCACGACCCATCAGTACATGGGTTCGATCGGGACCGCGACATTTAACACCCCTGCTGTGACCCCCTTTTGTGAGATGATGATGATGAAAGTGGAGTAATTGTTGGGATGCCACGGAGAAACCGGGGAAGCCCCCGGAGGAAAACTCCGTGTTGCCTAGACCACGGCCTTGCCCAACACAAGTTATAAATTCGAACCCGAGACCCCAGGATTACAAGGCCAGCGTTCTAACCGCTAGACCACCGTGGCGGTGCTGTGACACTAATAACTCTACTATAAGCAATGTAATGAGAATTAAATTTCTGTGTCTTTTGTTGTGGTCTTCATGGCAACTTGTCAACAGTGAACTGAGGGCAGTTCAAAAGATTACAGTCATGTCATGGAAGAAGGAAACAAAAGTTTCTTCTGTGATGCACATGTTTACATGATCTTCTCTGGCTGTGACTGAACTCAGTACACTAATGGCATAATGAAGCATGTACCGGCACTTATCCTTGGCCTTTTAACAAACATTGCAGTGAAGGAATATGGAAACATTTTTATATTATGTTTTGTATCATGAGCATTACACCCCTCCTCCCTTGGTGATGCGATTCATGGCCTCCAGCACGTGTAACCTGTCTACCTCACCTGATGTTCAAGCAACTTTGGCCAGTGTTTGGAGTGTAACAAAACATTCTGAAGGCTGATGTTACGAGGTGGGGATTTACTGTAGCTTCTTCAAAGATTACAAGTTCCCTGAACATGAATAGGACTGCCAAGTTCAAGTGTCTCATGTATGGACTAAGCAATGATTGTTCAACATGGCAAGAGTGTGCAGTTATCAACAGACATTAAGAGAGCGGAATAACACTTTATTATGACATGAGAAGTGTAACGAATAGAGAACAACTATTTTAAGCATTTTTATATCAGTAGCTTCAAGAACAGTAAAGAGTAAATCATTATCAATTGTTTTGGAGTACTTAACAAATCCATAAGCTATAATGAATCCATGTGAAATCAGTAAAATTTTTACAATACCAATAGTGTTGTTCTTCTGAAGATTAAATGTTCCAATCTCAAGGAACTGTCCTCGATGGGCAAGACAGCGTACAGAGGCCTGCAGCTTTTCCTCAGTGAGGGAGTTGAAAATAAGGTCCACACCTCTACCATTTGTCTCTGACATGATGAGTTGCTCAAAAGAGGTGTCTCGAGAGCTGCCAATATTGCGGTCCGTCAACTGGGAAAGAAGATTATATGCACACGTGTTTGACAATTTGTATACATTAAAAGCAAGAGAACTACCTTCAAATTACAATACATTATCAAAAGGGAGCATAAGATGACTTTACACATCCATTGTGAAAACACTCTAGGAATCTTACCTTCAAGGCCAAGTCCTTTCAATACCTGTTATGGTTGCATGTCTTAAAAGCGTATTATTTTACTTTTCATTTTCTGTCACTGTTCTCTAACCAGTGTTATAAATAGGGAAACCTGGAGGAAGAAAAATTTCCATTTCTGAATTTACATTCTGGACAGTAACGAATATTATGTATTCTATAAGGAACATACATCCATTTATAACTTGCAGGTCTAGACAAAAAGTTCTGCACTTTCTTTAACAGTGATGTAACAGATTCTCCTTGCTGAACAGTCTCAACATCATACCAATGCAAATCCCTATAACACATGTGGTAAGTTAAAAACATTCCAGAATACTTCAAACAGTGTACTGTGCCTGGGTCAAAGGCATGGATCCTGTACTATCTCAATGCATGAATGAGAATATTAATTATGGTAAAAATATAATTTATGATTCTAGCCACAGTACCAGTACTCAGTTCTTTGGTACTAGACATTCTTGATCATCTCTCATATGTACAAAGAAAAACAGTATTTTGCCCAACACAGAGAAAACCAAAATGTCCCACAATCTTCTCATGTTGAGGCCCAAATTTCCCCCCATACTAAACACCAAAAATTCAGATTAGATATTTGGAACTTATGACAGCTGCTGCCACGTCATGCATCACTGAGAACCCCCAGAGTCCACCCAGGCCAAAAACAAAAATTCACAACCAAGAAACCAGACACAAATTATGAATGTTCCTGGTGGAGGTATGGGAACATAATCTAACAGGACAAGCTGACAGCTGCCCCACAATCAGAAAGAATAAAATAAAGAATATAAATAGGAAAATAGCACACATGTTCAGTCCTCCAGCAGATGGCTGAGACAGTAACGCTGTCATGTGAGAAATTCCATAACAGAGCACATACTTCATTATTTGAAAGGGAACTCATTTGTTGCATTGTGACTAGAAATGTTTTGGCACTGACAGGCTTTCGTAGAAGGTGATTATGTGTATGCACAACTGTTTGGTCATGATGTTGCCACAAGCAGGCAATGCAGAAAGCTGAGCGGGGATGGGGAGCAGTATTTGAGTTCTGTGACAGTATGTTTCACATCGAAACTTCGATTTTTAATGAAATTCACACATAACACTCAGAATCTGTAAAATAATTCAATTTATCATGGCGGAAAATCTCCCCTATGTGTGCATGAGATAGGAAATAGGCTGTTGAAATACCTGTGGAAACTGTTTCTTCATGAATGCCCGTTTCTCCTGCGTGCCAACAGTAGTGAACACTGTACAACCTGCGTGCAGACAGATGTTGATGGCTGCCTGGCCTACACCCCCGCTCCCTAAGTGGACCAGCACAGACTCACCCTTTCTCATGTGACCGATCATCTCAAGTGCATAGTAAGCCTGTTCACAATAAAGCAAAGCAAAGAGTTTTTATTTTTATGTTAAATTCTCTTTAGGTATAAAGGTGGCTCTGTTCTGGGTTGTTGCACTGTGTAGTTTGGTAGAGGTCTGCTGGTGTTTCGGAGGTGCATGTTTCCTGATGGTGGTGGCACCAGCCACCTCTGAAAGATCACAACTTTTATGAGCCTATACAGTAAAAGAACTCAGAAGATGAAGATTGCTGTCTTTTGGGTTGTTGCTCCCTGTAGTCTGATAGATTTCCACCAACATTTCAGAGGTCATACTGCCTGTCATCAGGGCAATGAATGTTAATCGCAGTATGACTTCTGAACCGTTGGTGGAAATCTACCAGAGTACATAGCGTAACAACCCAGAAGATAGCCACTGCCATTTATACCTGAAATCTCATTTTCTTTAGGGGACTGGCCCTTGCCCAAGTACCATGTCATAAAGATAAATACAAGGTGTGAATGTTAAGATTCACAGTTTCTTGATCTCAAGATCACTAGTAGACCTGGGGGCATGATGAATCTCTTTTAAACTTACATGGGCTGGAAAACTTTACAAAAAAAAAAAAAAAAAAAATCTGTTTTTTCAAACTTGTTAAATAGTTATACATACATCATACAGCTTTAATATGTTCCATTGATCCATAAGTTAGTGAGATGACAGTAGACATAATAAACCATGGATATTAAAAAAACACAATTCACAATTTATACATTGTTAAATAATTATCAATTATTTGCACTGACTGGAAATTCTTTTTAGATAACAAAATACATAATAATTCTGTTAATAACAATTGGAAAGTGTGTGTTGATGCACACATTAAACTGAATTTTGAGTGGATTCCATCTGACTTCACCATATCCAGTTATACATATTAATATATGAAAGTAGTCAATATTATGTATTAGAAACAAAAGAACTTCAATTTATGTCAATAACTTGATCTATACTAATTTGTTCAATTACAGCACATTCTCTGTACTACATAAAGTGGAATTTAATTTATGCAGGTGCTACTTATATACCCTGCAGATTAATGGTAGAACTTTTAGAAACCCTCAATTACTGATAGCAGATATCCATAATGATTTAAGTGTTGCCCATTATATCTTCTTCAGTAATATGCATCAGTGATGTTTTACAGTAACTTGCAGTAGACAGATTGTGACCATATTTTATTACTGTGTTGCTTTCCTTGCTGGCCTACTACCACTGAACAAGGTTGCATTCTTTAGCTGAAAGATATTTGTCTTAGTGATCAGCAGCAGAATAAGAAGACTCTAAGCTACAGTTTATTAGAGGTTGTAACGTTACATTTCATACTGCACTTAATTTAGAGATCAATAAATAGCACTGTTTTAGACATCATACTTAATTTAGAATTTTGTGGTACAGCATACGTTAGCCTTTCATATTTAGTTTAGATTTATTTCGGTGCAAATAAACCCTTCGTATCTTATTTTGTCGTCTGTTACAAGAAAGACATTCAAAAGTAAGCATGTTGCTTTGACAACAAAATAGTAATACAGAAGCTAGTTGAAAGAAATTTCCACCAAAAATACAGCAGTTACATATGGCACGGGAGAAACAAATTTCTGCGAATAAAGAAATGAAACAATAACTGTTCTACCTATCATTATTCAAACAACAACTTTTTTAATTTGTTATAGATGAAACCACAGAAAGATAATGTGGATAGTTTTCCTTTGTCTAGATCTGGAATATATGGAGCTCTTTATTTAAGCTACCTGAACATATTCACACTGTTAGACACAAGGCCATGTGTTAGGAATAAAGTAACAAAAATGGAATTGACAAAATATGTAGTATATGCAGGAACTAATAAAAAATACATACAGAAATTTAGTTGGAAATAATAGTCACAACAGATATGCAGGCACAGAACTGACTATAACATTACAACAGAAATCAGAGACATAAATTTCAAATGGAGAGCCCAGAGGTGTCCTGTAACTTTGGCTTATTATCAAATCTGAAATGATATAGTGTACACTAAAAAATGTGTCAGATAAATTCAACATTAATTGAAGCCACTTTGTAGTTTTGATATAAGATTCTGAATGCTTAAGAGTAAATGTCCTAATATTTATTTAACTTCATCACTCACTGTTGCATAGGCTACAGGCACAGTTGCTGCATCCTCAAGAGTCCAGTGCTCAGGCACATTCCACAGCAAGTTCTGGTCTGCCAGCACCATCGATGCCAGGGCTACAGAAGTGAACATGCCCATAACTCGTTGCCCATTCTGGTCACGTCCATAGAACTCTAGCCCTTCAACACAAAAATTCTTTAGTAACAAATTCCAAGTTTTCCTGAAATACAAAAAGCTGTGATGTAATATATAAAACAAACTATTACATTATGTGACGTGGAGACATATATACGTGTGTGTGTGTGTGTGTGTCCCTCAGAATTTCATGTTGATTGTGCAATTTCTCACAAGGGCACAGGACGTTCTTTAATAGTGAATGGAGAAACCAGCATATAGACACAGAGGACAGCGTAGATTTTGAAAGCTGACAAGAGAACTGATGAGCAGTAGACTATTATTTAACTACATAATAATTACTATTGGTTGGTTGGTGATCATTTCCTGTTAAGAGATTTTGGGCTCTATGAGATAATATTATAGCCATGGATATGTTGTTAAGGTCGTCCTACTATGTGCATGTACACAGTGAGGCACAGTTGTTACAACTTAGATATAAAATCATGTTTAAGACTGTACTACATTAAATCATACTACAATCTTAGTTACGCAAAGATACATAGTGATTTTTTTTGTTAAAAAACATTAAATTTAAATTTTCATACATTGATTTGTAAAAGAATAAAGAAAATGTGTTTTTAAGTATGACTTTAGATTTTTTCGCCATTCTTGATGGGAAATTTCCTAGTATTTGTAATCAACTATAATTCATCTTCAGAAATAACAAATTTAAACCTACATGCCCTTTTTTTTTTTTTTTGCTATCCAACTGGATCAGAATACGTGAAAGTGGGTGGTTCTTATGAACACAATAACCAACCTTAAGGTTCCTTATATACAGGGTAAATTCTTGGCCACATTAGCAGTTTTCAAATTCTTAAGATAGCTTATAACGCTATGAAGTTAGTTAATTCGACAACCTAACTTTCATTTACTCTCTGATATACTTCTTGTTCATGAAGTTGAACAATCACCAAAGCAAAGATTACAATAGGTGCATACTGCCCCAAACAAAGTACATCAGTGTGTGAAGGGCACGGCACTTCACAGTACGGTCAGCTCATTAATTAACTATTTAGTTAAGACTGAGGTTCTCATAGCAGTAAAATTATTAATGCTGATGAATTCTTTATGGACTTGTAGGCAGACATCAACATTTCAGAAACACATACTGCCTCCACCTTCAGGGCTTCAACCTACAAGTCCACATGGTGTTACTTTCCAGGAGATCAGCATCGATACAGTTGTTTAATTAATTAGTTGACTACAAACACAATACCAGGCTATATCAATGTGGAAGCAGAGTATGTATGAGATTTGAGATTCTTATTGTAGCGATGACGTCAACTGTGGTTTTTAGGTTGTGATGCTGTGAAACCTTGTAAATGGTTACCTATGTTTCAGAGAAAGTATTACCCCAGTCTTCAGGGTCTTCTGTTCTTCAACACTTAAATTAAAATATTATTTTAAAACAAGAGTGCACGGTGTAGCAACAGGAGCAGTCACAGTCAAAGGCAGAATAGTTTTCTTAGCATCGTCTAGATTCATATATCACGTCTGTTCTCACCAGATCCACCCGATGCCTGGAAGGTTTCTCAGTCAGCCTTCCTGTTGCTGTCGTCACATCCTTAAAGTTAAGTGCAGAGTAATAAATATGCACCAGTTCTTCATTTGGTTCCAACTGAATGCTGAAACATTCCACATGTTAACAAAAATCTGACTGCCTACATTCACGTGACTTGTTAACCTATCAGCTGATATTATTCTGCAGTAATACAAATCAACTCAGTACCACAAAAGTGGTTTTTAAGCAATGGAATTCCTTCAGGTTTCAATGAAACAGAATCCAATTCAAAGTCTGTCAAGTAAACTGATGGTTTAAAAGTAAGACACTGGTCTACTGAGAAAAAAACACAAGGTTCAAAGATGGTTATTTGAACGTAGATAATTCTGTATGATTTCGCAGTTCCTACATACTACTGATAAAGAGATAACTTTTAAAATGGAAATACTGTAAAGATGGAGAATTAGTGTGTATTTGATCAGTTTAGTAGATATCACATGAAGATTCTGCTAGGAGACTTCAATGCCAAAATTTGTCAGGAGGATAAGTTCAAACCAACTATAGGAAGTGAGAGTTTACATGAATTTAGTAATGACACTGAGGTGAGATTAGTGAACTTTGCCACATCCAAAAATCTGATTGTCAATAGCACAACATTCTCACATCTTTATATCCATAAGCACACTTGGATGTCCCCTGATGGGATCACCCATAAATTAATTGATCACGTTTTGATCGATCAGAGGAAACAAAAATCGTATAGGGGAGCGGACTGTGACACTGACCATTATTTAATGATAGCAAACAGGCGGGGAAGATATACAGGATTGAGAAATTCGGGGTCAAAAGACTGAGTGATGTAGAAACTAAGCAAGAGTATCATTTAAAATTTCTGCAATCCCAGAGAACGTTGAAGATAATACAGAGAACGGGGAAGTAGGTGTCAATAATATACAGGAATTCAACTACACAGTAAATTATTTACTCAAATTAGGAAACTAAAATAAAAAATGTAGTGTTTTCAAGAGGGAGCATATTTGTTGAAGATCTATTTATTGCTACACATACTTTCAGGATGCTATATCAAGTGGAGCTGCTACTACTATCCCATATTGTTACTGTTAATTATAGGAAACTGGGGTGGCCTCAACTGACATAACATTATTATTGAATTTTGTCAGATTAGTTGCCTGATTCAAAAGTTTAAAAGTGTTAGGAATGGACATATAAAGACAGCATAATAATGTGATTTTTTTCTTAAGAAAGTAAAGCAAGCTCACTTGGCATTAAATTTTAAGTACATTTATTCTGGTCCCTCATCACTATAATGGAACTTTAAAGTAATCACATTACTGTGTACAAGAGTTGATCAGCACCTGTCAGGGTCCAGATTTCCCTCCAGCCACCTGAAGCTGGAGAAATCTCCTCGGGTCATTATGCTGACATAGGCATGTGGCACAGTAACAGTGCACAGCTGTCTAGTGACAGGTGTCGGTATGACCCCCACTTTCCATCACTGTATACATTCATAACAAGATCTTTAACCCGTCGACGTGGTAGTTTAAATACCCCGCATATACTGCTGTCGTGCTGTTCCTGCGGTAGTATTTTTTAAATGCCCGTTTAAATTTTGCTGTAAAATACTCTTTTTTTCATAACTTTTGAATTATATGAGATATAATTATGAATTTCTCACTGAAATCCTCTTAAAAGATGGTTTTATAATCTTACCTTATAAGATGAGATGTGTGAGCAGTGGAAGCAAGTCGATTAGAAGTTTAGTTTCATAAAAAAACGGAGTGTACAACAGCCGGTTCTTTGAATAGTAAGATCTAAGTGTAGGCTTTTGCACAATGCCCATCAACATAAATAGAGCCAAAAGAACGTAAATTTCGCCCACTGTAACATCTTGCCACTTCCTAATCCTAGAGCGAAATGTGAGAGGATTGGCACTTTTTGATATTTCTTGCTGAGCATATCTGTTGGTTTGAACAGCAATGTGCTGCACAAGTGCTATATCAAAAATATTTTCGAATAAACTCACGACATCTAGTTCAGCAGTGTCGAACTGGGGACCACATACATTACAAAATGCTTCTCGTGAAGCAGGAAATGAGTCTATATTTTCCCACAAAAACTTGTTGGAAACCACACCTGCATGTACGATGTCGTCCTGTCGACCACGTCTACCATTATCACAATCACTATCGCTAAACACGACAGTTCCCGGTGTCACAAACTGTGTATAATCAATGTCAAATACACTATCATCGTCCAAACTATATTCACTTATACTATCATCTTCTAAAACTTCATTTAAAACTTGTATTTCTTCAAGCTCCGTCAAGGGTCGACTTGTCGAAGAGAAAGCCATTGTAAACTACCAGGTCAGGCGTTTATTTTTAGACTCTCCCTTGCAGGTCATTGGAATGTAACCCTGTTGCCACATGTATACACATAGAGCTTTATTTCCACAACAGGCGAGAACAAACCTCATCGCGCTGGCGTTATTTATTCCATACTTATGGGCGTTTTAAATTAGGCTTTGAGGCTCGCGTGTTTATACGTAAATCCACAAGAACTTTAATTTAAATGCCCGCGTGTGTACACGTAAAACCACGTCTGAGGGTTAATGGGCGTGCTGATGTATCCAGAATAAAATAACACCTGAAAATATATACAAAATGTTTCAGAGATCTCATACTGAAATATACCTTCTGCTTGTTCACTTATATATTTAAGTTTCCTTGGCTTACGAGTTCACAATACCTCAGATTGGAAGAAACACATTGAGTATATTATTATTCCCAAATTAAGCTCTGCGTGCCTTGCCATGAGAATAGTCATACCACCCATGACAATAGATACTTTAAAGCTAGTTTACTTTGCTTATTTCCACTCTGTGGTGTCTTATGGATTAATCTTTTGGGGGAATTCAACAGACAGTAATAAGGTTTTTCACATGCAAAAGAAAATAATTAGAATAATGGAAGGTGTCAAAAGCAGGGTTTATTGTAGAAAATTGTCTCGTAAATTTAATATACTTCCACTTGCAAGTGAATTCATACTCTGCTTGCTATAATTTGTGGTGGAAAAATTGGATAATCTTAAAAGAAATACAGATGTACATAATTTAAATACAAGACGTAAACATGACCTATGTGTGCCAAATGCTAACTTTACTAAATATCAGAAAGGGGTGTACTATACAGGTATCAAGTTGTTTAATAATCTTCCACCAACAATTAAAAGTCTAAATTATGATATAAAGGTATTCAAGCCTGCATTGAAAGATTACCTCTTCACTCACTCTTACTATTCTGTAGACGCTTTCATCTCTGCTGAAAATCCATAAACTTTATGTATATCTATAATCTATATGTAAAGTCACTTTTGTATTTCTATTTAAAATTCTCAGGTTATGTACATTGATATGTGAAACACGTACTTGTTATTGTGTCGAAAATACAGAAGTTTATGTATATTGAATGAAGTCCTGAGGTTTATGTATATTGCAGAAAATGACTTGTTCTCCATCCTTTGATTGAGTCCTAAGAAGGATCTATGGAATGTAAATAAACTCTACGCTCTAACATACCTGAATACTGCACTTTCCTAACCAAGTCACAAACACTCCAGGTGCCTCATTCTGTCTGGTTCTTCACATCTCCACCTCCACCTAAGCTGCTTCCCCATCACGCACACAACTGATCTTCTGAAACACTGATATTCAGATAACTTTGTCTGCCATCTCTTGGTAATATTACTCCACACACTACAGATACAGTTCACGAGAAAGTTGCCACTAAGCACATCCCCTGATCTCAAGCTCCTCTTTCAGACAGACAAGGCACTCACACTGAATCTATAACAGTACACCTCCTCTGAAAGCAAGGAGATCGCATGAGGGCCTGAGGTCTTCCTTGTGGCATTGTGAGGCATGCTATGAACACCCCATACTTGGTCACTAGGAATCAAAAGTGGGCAACTGTGGTGTGGTGTGGTGGCCACATAACCAACATTACAACCTGTAACCCTAGCTGCTTACTTCTAGCTTCTTCACTGCGATAAGCTCTTGCACAAATTTAAATCAACAGCTACTGAATTTCCACATGCAAGTCACAAAAACAGAGGCTGCCACCACGTGTCTGTGGGTCATCCCAACCGCATCGCCTGATGAATTGTGTCCATCATGCACAATAATCATGTCAGCTCCCGGTGCAAAGTCTTGCTAACTTCGTAGTAATGGACTCGAAACTGCGTAACGGCTGGAGTATCCCATATGCTTGCATTCACGCCTGTCTGAAACAAAACCATGTACAGAAATAAACATCCGCATTAAGAGACCAGTATTAATTCTTACTACGAAGTCACTCTACACCACATTAATAACCTACTGGCAACTAATCCGGCCTTTCGTGCAACCAAAATATTTCCCACTTTACGTACTTCACACAGGGGAAAGATGACAAACATCAGTTCAAATAAACTTGCAAGCCCTGGCAATATAAGAGAGTAAATCTGCACTCGACTGGGCATGCATCCTACCACCACGCCGTCCGAAGTAAACAATAACAGCAGAGGAGCTGCGCCATTTTCTCGCAAGCAGGGACGGCAACGTCTGAAAAACAGCGAACACATCCCGCCACCGGCGGAGCACGAGGGATATTCAATGATCAATATGTGCGCACCCTGACGAACTCCTCTGCCATCTAACGACAAAAGGGCTGAAGTAGATGTCTTACCTAGCACACTCCACTGCACTGCCGAACGAAATGCTGCCTGAAATACCACTCCACAAATTGTAAAATCATAAGCAGAAACGGGGTTGCTGGAAAGTACTTCCGTAACCGCCATTAGTTACATCTTAGCCCTTAAAAATGACAGGAACTACAAACAAATGAAGGCGAAACACGCCTACCGTCACCTATAAGAAACCAACTACCAAACATAATCATAACCTAAAATCATTTATGAAACCAACCACACGGAACAACACCTAGGATCGTAAAATACAGCTCAATCAACTTAGCACGAAGCACTATGAAACAAATAACACACATTTCGTAACTAGATCGCCTACATTCTGGCACACATTGCCTCTCGGTCACCCGAATTGTTACTGAACCCAGCGACGTTTCACACCCTGCTTAGATCAAAACCAGACACAAATCTTTAATACCTACACGACTATCTATAACACAAGACACCGAGTGAAAGCGTCCACTGCTAACCGTAGTCTCGGACACGAACTTCCACTCGTCAGACTTCATGTTGGCATGTAGACACTCAACACCTCACGCGGATTCAGCAGCGACATCTTCCCTGTTTATTCAATTCTTGGAACTAAATTTGCAGAAACTAATAAGATGAAACGCGGGCTGCGTCAATTAATCAGGCCAATCAACATCACATATAGAAAACCAACTACCAAACATTTCCATAACCTAAAAATCTTCCATCATTTATGAAAACAGGTAGGATTTCGTAAAATACTGCACAATGAACTTAGCGCGAAGCATTCTTAAACGATTATTCCATATGTCGCCACGGGATTGTACTGCACGACTCTCTTTAGCACACCGACTGACTAAGCCCACTGGTAACCGTACTTACGAACACGAACTTCCCTTCGTCAGACTTCATTATGGCACTTGCAGCACTCAACACCTAATACGGACATTCCCTGCTCGATAATTTCTCACAACTAAATTTGCAGGAGGGCGTAGACCTTCTGCTTGTTCACTTATATATTTAAATTATATCCTTTTATTGAGACATGAATAATGCAGTCATTCGAACTGATGAATCTAATATGAATTATTCTAAGGCTCCTTATTATCATCATAATGTTACTAAATAAGTTTAATAAACATTAAAGTTCATTGTCTTCACACAAAAGGAACATGTATTTAATTCAACCTTTTGAAACTCCATGAAACAGAGTCTTTCTTCCAAGCTGATGGTCACTCAGCTAGTAAAGTAAGTCCCGCCTTTCAAGGAACCCAAAGGTTTGTTGCCAACTGGTCCTTATTGTGAGCCACAAGAATACAGTTCACAGCTTCCCATCCTATTCCAATAAGATGAACTTTAATATTATCATTTCAACTAAGCCTCCATCTCCCATGTGGTCTGACTGATTAAATTTTTTTATCTGGATAAGTTTAAATGAATAACAATGAAGTGCCTGTTTCCATTTGTGATCCTTACAATTACTGATTCAGGATGCTAATCTACAGGTCATCCTCTCAACCACAATGCTGTAAAAGCTGGACCACATAGTATGTAAACACTAAACTCACTTCCAAACAAACATTTATTTTGACCTATCTAAAGAATTAAACAAAATTAAACTAACCAATTATAACTTTAAATTCATTACGTAATTTCAGTGCCAATTCACAAAGTCTCTTGTTTTAATTTCATGCCAGAAAATCAGCTATCACTCCCAGAAAAGCAAGTAAGCTCTTATGCAACTGGGGAATGACAAAAATCAGCACATATTAAAAATTCTCTCTTTTTGATTCAGACAAAACTAAGTTACATTCATCTACAGAAAAGTTATGAATGAAAAATCCACACTTTAGGTGCTACAGCAAGAACAGGATATACAATAACAGAGTCATAGCTCTATACCCTTAACATGACAAACAATCAAACATGCAATATTTGAAAATGAATAAGAAAAGAGTGAACCAACTCAAATCAGCTAATCTTCAAGACAAAAATGTACATTATAACATTTTATCTAAACATGAACAATTATGCAAATTTAAGACAGGTTTTATTTCAACAAAAATTCTGATTGTGGACTTTATTGTAATAGTGAAACTGGCATATGTTCCAAGAATTTATAAATAAGAACAATAAATTAAATAAATCACCATCTCAGATGGAAATTTTATTTTAAAACATAAAATAATATTTATAAGTCAAAGAGATTAAATATTGCACAAATGTTCAAATCTTAGAAATCAGGTGAAAACTTGTTAACATGTGGTACTTTGTTCACTGGCAGTAAAAAGGTTCAAGTAGGAGTCTCTAACCTTACAAAGTTGGTCTCTGGCTCCTTGCAGATACAGTTTATGAGACCCAAAATGCCATTGAGTGGTGTATCCTGAGCTACAAGGATAATGCGATGCTTAGTGTTGCTTTGGATGACAGTCTGCATTTGTGGCAGCCAATCATAGTTCTGGACTGCAATGTAGATCACAACTGGATTTTCCACCATCAATCCCTGAAACAGATTCCACATACGCTTTCTACCAAAATATATATTCTAACAAAAAATCATTTAGTTTACCCAAAGTTTCTTGATGAGCTGATGATCATACTGCCACCTCTGGCTTAACTGGGATTACTTTTTATTAATCATTTTATGGAACAAATCAATGTATTACTTATACAGCATTAAATAACATAATAATTACACTGGATGAAGTGAAAAGTATAAAGAAGGATGATTCAGTATGACCTGTACATTGATTATGTTGTTGTGGGTTGTGATGCCTTGTAGATTTATAGGTAGAATCCAAGATTTCAGAGAAAACTACTGTTTCTACCTTCAGCCTTACACGGTGTCATAACCCAGATGACTATCATCATATTGTCATCTTTACCATAGTGAAAATGTCAGATCTCACAAAGCTGCACAGTGTTCAATACGTAGAAGGGTAAGCATGCTGCTCAGGCGCATGACTCAAACAAGTTAATTGCAGTTTCAGAGCATAATCATACTCTAAAACGGGTCTCTGATGCTCTTGTCAACCCAAGGTGGTAGATTTCCTCTTATATTATGAAATGGAATTACATAACTTGTAAAATTTACTGTAAAGACATTATCCTTATTTATACAAACTGAAAATCTCAGAATGCCTTTTCAGTAATTTCACTCACATCCATACTTATGTCTTTTATTCGAGTTTTACTTTTAATCAGTTAAACACATACACATATAAAAGAGGCTAAAAAGCAGCATTACAATAGACTTATAGCAAAATCAGACAATAAAATAAAAACAACATGGAACATAATAAAAAGGGAGACAGGAAAAATATATTTATCAGAACAGATGCCATCTCTTCTAATAAACAATGAAAAAGTAAATGATCCTGGAACAGTGGCTAATGCCTTCAATAAGTTTTTTCTAACAATTACTGAAAGCTTAAATTTAAATCAAACAGGGACAGAAGATGCTGTTTCCATTTTAAAAGCTGCATTTCCTGTAAACTTTTCTGGCTTTAATATCATTCCAACCACCGAAACTGAGGTGAAAAGTGTAATAAATTCCCTCAAATCAAAAAACTCATCAGGTTATGATGAAATAAGTAAAATTTTGAAGGCTTGTTCAGTTCTAATTAGTCGTCCATTAACCCACATTTGTAATCACTCATTATACACAGGCATTTTCCCTAACCACCTTAAAATGTCTGTAGTACGACCACTGTACAAGAAAGGGGACGAAACCAATATGACAAATTACAGACCAATTTCGCTTTTAACTACTTTTTCTAAAGTGCTTGAGAAGATTATGTACAATAGATTAAGTCATCATATGCATGCTAACAACATATTAGTCCAGGAACAATTTGGCTTCAGGAAATGTGTATCCACTGAAGATGCTGCTTTCAAACTAACAGACAATGTGCTTAAATCTATTAACCAAAAAATGCATGTTGGAGGGAACAATAAAACATGGAGTTCCCCAAGGGTCAATTTTAGGTCCCTTGCTTTTTATAATATACATAAATGACCTTCCTCCAATAATAAAAACAATAAATACTTCAACAGAACCCATAATATTTGCTGACGACACAAGTGTCATAATTTCAAATAAAAATTTTGATGATTTCTGTTCAACATCAAACATAGTTCTGTCTCTTATGAGTAAATGGTTTACTGCTAACAAGCTGACCCTAAATCTAGATAAAATTTATAACAAATAACTCACCACAATGTGTTTTAAGTATTGGTTATGATGCGAAGTATATACAAGAGTCGATAAACACAAAATTCTTGGATTTGAAAATTGATAATCACCTAAATTGGACTAATCATATTGATAAACTGATACCTAAGTTAGATCTCTGTTGCATGTCAGCAACACTGACACACTCAGATCAGTATATTTAGCCTATTTTAACTATTTAATGAAATATGAAATAATTTTGGGGGGAAATTCATCAAACATCAAAAAGATATTCACTTTACAAAAGAAAATTGTTAGGTTATTGGCTGGTGTAAAACCTAGGAATTCATGTAGAAGTCTATTTAAGAGATTAGAGATCTTAACTCTTCCATGTGAATACATATTCTCATTAATGAACTTTATTGTAAATAACCAAGAACTCTTTCAAACTATACACCATGTCAACACAAGGAATAAAAATCAGCTCCATAGACCAATTGCCAACCTCTCACGTTTTCAGAAGAGTGCATATTATGCAGGGATCAAAATTTTGAACAATCTATCATCAAATCTCACAAGTCTCGTAAATAAAAAGGCACAATTTAAACCAGCATTGAAAAAATACTTAATTACACACTCCTTTTACTCTGTCGATGAATTCCCAATGTCTACAGATAAGTCGTAATTTATCCTTTGTATTTTTGTGACATTTATATGACTTGTATTTGTATAACATGTATTGTATTATTATTACGACTTATTCTACATCCTATTGTCATCTGACTAACTTATGGATCCATGGAATGTAATAAAGATGTATGTATGTATGCAAGAGTCTTTCTGCCTGTTGTTTTTTGGGGTGTGAAACTTGGTCTCTCAAAAAAGAGAAGAGAGTTTGAGAGTACAGGTCTTGGAATATGTTTGAGATTTTAGAAGAGATCCGGTAACAGAATACTGGGAACAATTACATAATAAGAAGCTTCTTAATTTATTTTTTAATTAAAACTTTTAGTGCAGTTGAATTAAGAAGGATGTGATAGGCGATCATGGAACATATATGCGGCATATGAGAAATACAAAGTTCTGATCCAGAAATGTAGAGGAAGGAGACAGTTTGGGAAACCTATTAAGAAATAGAATGATAATAGCACATCTAACATTTCTGAGGAACTACTGGCATACATAAATTACAGTATGTGATGTATTGCAGGCAGCATTTCACACAGCAGGTCAACGGAGTGTGCTTCGACGTAGATCTACTTCAGACCCATGGTCGGTAGATGGCAGCAGAGTCTGTTACAGTGCGCAAAGAATGATAATCGAATATCCCTCATTCTCCCGCGATGGCGGGATGTGTCCGCTGCTTTTCAGATGTTGCCATCCCTACGTACGAGAAAATGGCGTAACTGTTGTGTAACTTTTCTGTCCACTGCATTTCTTCTGTCATATATATTGCGAGGTCGTGCAAGTTAATGTGACGTTATTTGAGCGTTTGTTGAATTTATGTGTGTTATCTTTCCCTTATGTGGAGGACTTAAAGTAAGAACTATTTCGAACATGTCATTTCATGCAATTTATATAATCTTCATACATTCTACATGACTTCTGCTTTGAAGTGACTCAGAATAAATAACAGGATTTTGTGATCACAGTGATGAGTATTCAACTCTCATAAGAATAATCAAATTTACGATCAGTTGAACAAGTTTCGGTTTCTGAAGGAAGAGGCTGTATTACAGAGAGAAGAATATTGGTGATTTCTATCCTAGACCCTTATAAATTAATTATTGTAGCTGTTAATTTTATAACAGAATAGTAAGACAAAAACAGAAAATACAGTGGAGTCTGTATAAATTTTATACAGGCTCTCCAAGATGATATTGAAACACTGCAGCCAAATGATAACAACACAGAAACTGCTGAACAATGCTGACCGAAACTTTGCAGCAGAGCTACAATTACAAGTTGAGATACTGGTTGGGAAGTGGAAGAAGTTGGTAGAAGGAGCAAAACATTTGTTTGAAAGATGCTTTTAGAGGGAAGTAAGATGGTAAGTTGGATATTCCCACACCTGGTTTAAAACCTGGCCGTAATATTGGAATAAAACCTGTAATTGTCTCATTCTTGCCATTTTAAAGCGCACAGCTAAAGAAAATGACCTGTCTGTGGTGAACGCATCTTTTCATGTGTCTCACTGGTCTGTGCAACCGTATGGAACTGGTATCAGCAGGATGAAGTATGTAGGTATGTATACAGCACTTCAGCTCACTAGAGAGTAATTATAATCAGGCATACTATAAAGTATAGATAGAAGATGATGGTGTTGTTCTTCCAAGTTGTGGTGCTCTGTGGATTTGGAGAAACATACTGTCTTTGAAATTTGGTGTCTTCCTATGAGTCTTCTTGATGTCGCAACCCAAAAAAAACAACATTGTCACTTTAAAATCTATAGTAATTTGGAGGAGTTGCAACAAATGCTTCATTTTACTGCCAGTTTTCAATTTTATACTTCAAATTGATCACTTCATTTAAGTTGGTAAATGTGATTTCAATGACAATATAGAAGTTGTTACCTCAGTAGATCAATGCCAAAAATAACTTTGAAGTCTGATTCTTAACTTAAAGAGATTCTGTTTATGATATTATGAACCTCCATTAAAATATAGTTGTATTATATTGTGGACATGACAACTGTTATATATGTATGTGTTATTATAGGTTGTATTTGTTAACAGAAACTGAATGGTTTAGTGCTATCTGAAGCAAGATGCGTAACTGAAACATTGCACATTCATATTTCAGGTTATGTCTTTGGTGGTGATGTGTTAAGGTTCTTCCATGGGGGTGATGAATGCCTCACCATTCCATCTACTTGGACCGATCAACCTGGACAAAAGTAAGATTTGTGTTATTGGAAGGGATGAAATACAGTTATGAGGTATGGTCCTTTATATGTTTAGAAAGGAATTGTTTTTAAAGAAGATGGCTATCTGCTGGGATGTGGCGTCGTGTAGTCTTGCAGATATAGACGTGTGTTTTGGAGGAGCTTACCATCTCCGTCATCAGAGTGATGATGCAGGCAATAAGCTCCTCTGAAATGTTGGTTGATATATACCATATTACATGGTGCTATATCCAAGAAACAACCATCTTCATACTCATCTTGAAATTATCAGATCTCACTGGAATATTTTTAATTTTTATAATTAAATTTTTTCATTCTAATTGTGTTAGAAATTGATTATTTAGGAAAACGGGATTTACCCTTCATGTCCAAAGTGTTAGGTTTGTGATGGTCAATTTAAATTTTTAAGCAGCTGGTATGGTAATTCTGTGTAGCCAGTCATGGTACAAGTCTGTAACAGAAACCTGGGGTATGAAGACAAAGAGTGGCCACGTGATAGTTACTCCGTTGGCAGACGCACGTGGAAATGAACACAGAATTTTTTTTTTTTTTGTGTTATGTACTTAGAAACATGCTTCAACCTGAATTGAAACCTGTGATTCCAGTCTGAATGGTCCATATCATAGAACGCACAGCCATGGTGATCTGTTGTATGCAATTAATTGTTAATTTCTTTCAGCATTGTTGTTCATGGGGGTGGCAGTGTAATGAGTCAAGCTAGATCGCTGTGGTGACTGGAATTGGCAAGAACCAAATGGGCAGGCGGCTTCATCAACTGGTATCATCCGATGAGGATCCGCCACCTTACTACTGTTCGATACTTGGGAGTTAATGAGAACAATGAGCTCTACCTAGTAAGAAAGTATGTTAACTATGGAAGATAAATAGCATAACCATAGAATAAGAGAAGTATGGATTTTACAGAAATAGGTTGTGAAGTTGGAACTGGCTCAGGGTTGTATCCAGTGGTTGACATTTGCATTAGCAGTGTTGAACCATTGGATTCTACTGCCAGTAGAGATGGCTGGCAACTGAGAAGTCACATAACCCATATTAAAATATTTGCTGATGGTTTCAGTTCAATACAATTTAACTGGATTAATAAAAATAACAATACTGCTGTGAGTGTACGAGGCCCACACATGGCACGTCATGTTTTAACCTCCTCGCACCAGTCCGTCAGTCGCCTTACAGCAGTTGAAGTGCAAGGATAATTTCTTCAGAAGTGCAAAAAAGTGTTCGACCATTTCATTCTTACTTAACATGGCCATCATGAGTTTATGATTACATTTCCAGATTCTCCTGTGCCGAAGAAATTGACAATTTCTTGTTTTTGGTGAACTGTTTTTTCTGTAACAGGAACTCTACACTGCAGTTCATTAAATTTGAGCGAAAGCTTGAGTGCGTGAATCACCGAACACAATGGACATTAGCAACATATAATATAAAATGTATTTTTGTTTTTTTTCTGATTTAAGCTTAATTTATTTTTATTTAGAATAGAATGTGTGTCAGGAATGGGTTGCATGACTTTACAGTCGTTCTGTGCATATGCTCATATAAACAGAACTTGGGCAGAGGTGGTAATGATGTTTTAGGTTTTGTTCCTCAGAATCTGAAGCAGTTTCATTTCTGCATTACATGAGATTGAGGCCTACATGCATTATATACAACGCCTGACCCATCAGTAATTATAAACCTTATAACATTTAACTAGAAGGACCCCAAGAGTAAACAGTCTTGCAAAGATTTACTACAACCCAAGTATAAAATATCCTTACTATTATAGGTTTATGACTTACAGTTTTTTCTTCAATTTCTCCCAATTAGAAAACAAATGATTTTAATGAGTTGACACGTATTGTAATATCGTACGCTCTTGAACAGAACAGCTGGGCAACTGGTGTTAATAGCTTTTGCTTTGAAAGTTAGGATGAGAGTATATTCATCTCTGTATTGGAAAAATTCATGTAACATTTTACATTTTTGCACGCAGAGATGATGCTACACTTGCCACGTCCACTTTCTGCTTGCGACAAGAGAAGGATGACCTAAAAGTGGTCCTGGAAGAAAAGGATCTAGAAGTGATCGGAGCTCCCATCATCAAATATGGTGACAGTACTGTCATTGTGCAGCACTCAGATTCAGGGCTGTGGCTCTCGTACAAGGTCTGTATACGTATTGTCCGTCGACTAAATTGGGTCATAATAGATGTGGTGGAAAGTAAGGTGTTTACTTTTCAAGTTACCAGATTTGTAACGTAAGAATTTGAAATAATTATATTATATTAAATAAGTGTTGACAAAGAGAGTTGCAGTTTTACCTGACAGTCATTGCACAATGAATAATAATGTGGCATTGTAACATGCAGTTATGGAGAAACTAAATACTATCTTACTGAAACTGTTCAGAAGCAAAATTTAAAATGTTTCTTCAAAGAAAAAAATCTTGTTAAGGACACCATAGAATCATTGCACTAATATGAAGTTTAATAAAATAAATGAAAATAAGCTGTAAAATATTTATAGCAGATTCTGTCACAGCCTAGCATTCACACTAAGATAAATTAATTTTTATAAAATATTTATTCCAATACTGCACTTTCTTTCTTTCAGTCATACGAGACAAAAAAGAAAGGAGTTGGTAAAGTTGAGGAAAAGCAAGCTGTACTCCATGAGGAAGGAAAGATGGATGATGGTTTAGACTTCAGCCGTAGTCAAGAAGAAGAATCTAGAACGGCCCGTGTGATTCGAAAGTGCGGTTCTCTCTTCACCAACTTCATCATGTATGTGTCTTCTGATATACTGCAACAAGGAAAATGAATGAATGTTAATGAATGAGTGAGGGAGAGTCTTAACCTTTATTGTCCTTGCATCATGGCTTATGCACAATTCATTTGGCCATGCATTGCAGTAGTACGATCATTGCTGAATCATCAAGCCAGTAATCTGATAATGCAACATTTAAATTCTGTATTCGTGTATAATAAAATTGTGGCTTTGAGATAGCTTTAACATTATATTTAATCGTATAATCTATTTGTTGTTACCTTCTTGTATTTATTATTGTGCTGTATCTGTAATAGGCCTTTTGGATGTTGATGCAGCACACTAATAATAAAGAACTTAATTAAAATGAGACCAAAGGGCCGTATTTCATATTTAATTTTTTACAGGATAGTCTGAACTTATATTGTACGTAAATGTCTGAATTAATGTCATCTTTATTCGATCAATAGTTATTTATAAAAATTTGAAAGGAAATTTAAAAATGTACAAGCATTAATTTGCTGTGGTAAACTTCTGATTATCCAGGCTAATGAAGATAAGATGCATGAATAATCAAAATACATGGATACTCAAAAATATTTCTTACTGCATTCACAAATCCGCCACGGTGGTCTAGCGGTTAGAAAGCTGGCCTTGTAATCCTGGGGTCTCGGGTTCGATTCCCGGCGGTGCCCGAATTTATAACTTGTGTTGGGTAAGGCCGTGGTCTAGGCAACACGGAGTTTTCCTCCGTGGCATCCCAACAATTACTCCATTCCCACACAGAAGAAGGCAATGGCAAACCACTTCTGGATCATCTGCCAAGAACGTATATGAACAGGTCCCAGTCCGAGAAAAGGATGGAAGGATCCTGTTCATATGGACCTGCCGTCAGACAGAACACCAAATAAAAAAAATGAAGTAGAAGAAACAATGATATAACTTGATAATTACTACAGTCAATTTTGTTGCCCTTCTTGTAAATTGGTAGACTTCTTCCACAGCTTATGCAATTCTTCCTTATTCCAAATACAGTTAAAGAGTTTCTGGATCTCAGAATATAATGTTTTATCTCTTCCTTGAATCAGTTCTGCCAGAATTTGATCGCTACATGGCAGTTTTTATCTTTTAACTTTCCAATAGCAATTTCAACCTCAAGAAAGGTACTAATGGATCAGCTCTGTGTGTTTCTGTCTGCCAACATGATTGGCCCTATGTATGTTCAATAACTGAGAGAAGTAATTCTTCCACGTGTTCAAAATGTTGTGGGAATCTGCAAGCAGATTACTATTCTCATCCTTTATCAAGTTACTTCTAGGTTTGTAACACTTCTTAAATCCATTTATATCTCTTAAACATTTTTCAGGAGAAAAATTCACTATAGTTAGACTAACCACATACATGATGAACGTCTTCAGACTCCGAGAATGATCTATGTTGAATCTTGAAAGTTATTCCGTATTTTGGCAAAAATTTCAGTTGTTGTCTTCGGTGTGAACAACACGTGGTTGGGTGTTTTGAAGCCTTATATAGAACAGGCGGTACGTGACAAGTTGAATGTGATGAATCTGATAGGCAGAACAGAAGAGTAGGCTGTTATCCAATTGGTGATGAGCACATGATTGAGGAAAAGAGGTGATGAAAAGTTATATAAAGACACGTGGTAATGAGAAAAAGCGATACAAGCAATTTTGGTGACCATGAGACTAAATTCCGGAAATGCTTGCTACTTCTCAGTCCAAGATATTTTGTCTTCCCGTCTGATTTCTAAGAACTTGAAAATTAAAGTATACAAAACAATAATCTTGCCCGCTGTTTTGTATGGGTGCGAAACATGGTCTCTCACTCAGGGAGGAACACAGATTGCAGGTGTTTGAGAATCGGGTGTTGAGGAGGATATTTGGGCCTAAGAGGGAAGATGATGGGGCGTGGAGAAAACTGCATAATGATGAGCTTAAATATCTGTACTGCTCCCCCAGTATTGTGAGGGTGATTAAGTCGAGAAGAGTGAGATGGGCGGGACATGCAGCGCGCATGGATGGGACAAGAGGTGTGCACCGGGTACTGGTTGGGAAACCTGAAGGGAAGAGACCGCTGGGGAGACCTAGACGTAGATGGGAGGATAATGTCAGGTGGGATCTATGGGAGATAGGAGTTGAAGGAGACTGGATTTTGTTGGCCGAGGTCAGGGTCCAGTGGAGGGCTTTGGTTAATTCGGTGATGAACCTTCGGGTTCGGTAAGCCATCTAGTTAGTTAGTTAGTTATGTGACTCAGGAAATGTGATGATGAAAGGGTTTCAATGACTATTTGGGTAGGAGAAGAGTGTATTTTTATGAGCTGCAGGTTTGGGAATACACTTTTAATAATTCCATACAGTATGTTTATAAGTAGCATAGATAACATGACACTAATTTCAAAATACATTACTATTAAATTAATATACCAAGTAAATAACAACACATCCACATAAGAATACATGCATATATGTTATTTTCCATATGCCTAAAAGTTTATACTCATGACCATACTTGAAATTTACATACATGATTGCAATAGTATAAATTACAAAATTAAAAATTCATCATTAGAGTGGAAGGTGTGTGTCGAAAGAAATTATTTTTAATTCCACTTTAAATTGTTTACTCTTAGCTGATATATGTTTATTAATTAGATTTTTATACTTCTGGTATTTGTACCAACTGCGCAGTATGAGGCAAATGGGGTACTAGTTGTCAGATTGCCCGCTCTTAATTTACTGGTCTGCAAATGAGACTTTGCAGAGCACTATTGAGTTCACTCAGTGATATTCATGTATAATAATGTTTTCACAGACTCAAAATGAGGAACTGTACATGACATCTGATTGTTTCAGACTGATCACAACCGCACGATGCTATTTCAAGTTGGTCGCATCGATTTGAGGCTCATCAGTCCAGACAGAAAGCAAATTCTACTGCACAAGCACCTGAAAGATGTTGCTAGCTGCATCCAGGTACTGATGGGCTGGAGGTTATGACCTGGAATATGTACGTGAAAGTGGGTTGAAAAGTAATGCCTCCTCTTAAATAACACGTGAATTGGAAGGAATCTTTTTATGAAACAAAAACGTATACAAAATTTAGAGTTTATTCTTCAAAATCGTACATTATTTTCCTGCAGTTACCTTCTGCTTCAATGCACTGATGCCAACGATAAATTAATATTTTTTTAAAATCTATTCTTATAGAGCTCTGAGTTTTGTTTGTGCAAAAACTTGTCTCACAGTGGGCTTGCCCCATAAATGTTCCTTGAGCTTAGGGAAGAGATGAAAATCGCTCAGTGCAAAGTCTGGGCTATATGGGGGACGAGGTAAGAGGGAAAAAGCCAGGCATTTAATCGCTTCTCGTGTTTGAGCTCTCAGTGTGGCGACTGCATTTTGGGATGTTGCTGATTTTATGTAATGAGGGACAACCATTAAATCTGAACATTGTATCTAATCCTTAAATAAGTTGACAAAAAGATTCAAAAGAGTTGATAACAAAAACCACACAATCCTTCAACATAACGCTAGATCTCACACCAGTACTTGAACACGAGAAGCGATTGAATGTCTGGGTTTTTCCCTCTCGCATTATTCCGCATACAGCCCAGATCCAGCAAAGTGATTTTCATCTCTTCGCTTAGGTCAGATGAAGAAGTGAAGTCTGCTGTGAGATAATTTCTTTGTGAAAACTCATAGCTCTACAAAAATTTATTTAAAAAATTTAGTTTATAATTGGCATAAGTACATTGAAATAGAAGGTGACTGTAGAAAAATAATGTATAATTTTGAAGAGTAAACTCTAAATTTTTCCTATGTTTTTGTTCCGTTGAAAAATTCCTTCCCATTCATGTTTTAATTAAGAGGAGGCAATACTTTTCAGGCCATCCACATAATTTTATATTTTAATGTTATTGAACATGGATCACAGCTCTGTCCAGCTGGCTTCTCCATGATGGGGGGGATGGGGGATACCCTGTTTCCATATGATAAATGTTAAGTCTGGTAACGTTCACATAACCTCTCCTCATTTGAGTCTTTTGTGTACATTTTTAATTGATCAAGTGAATACAGTGTGCTTACACAAGATGTCCTGGAAGCAGATCTGGCTATGCACTTCCAAGTCAGTGAAGAGTTTTACTAACATATAGAATGACAATGGGCTTTCCGTTGTCATC
The DNA here is from genome assembly GCF_977971745.1 of Zootermopsis nevadensis. NCBI lineage: Eukaryota > Metazoa > Arthropoda > Insecta > Blattodea > Termopsidae > Zootermopsis > Zootermopsis nevadensis. The sequence goes on from NW_028259177.1 coordinate 1,525,997, forward strand.
AGTAATAGGGAACGTGCACATGGACAATTTCGAAACAGTTGCACTAGAACAGAGTAACATGAAACCTAATGTTTGGCTCATGCACATGAATGGGAAGATATTAACTTTTTCCTTACACTCCAGAAAAATTTAAATTCATTACTGAATCGATTTCATCTCTCCGTCCCAATACATAATCTATGTTCACACTGCATTTTTTTTCCTATCTTGTGGTGTAATCTTTTTGTACTGCCTAACAAGTCAACACTAGTTTCAGCACTAGAACTACATTCAGTGTGTGTGTCTCACTGTGAAAGTTTGAATACATTATTATACATACATGAGATTCAGATTCTTATTGTGTCAAGCATGAAAATGAAATGACTGTTTTTCTGAGATGATATGTCATATAGTCTGGTACAAGTTTACCAACATTTCAGAGGTGTTTACAGCCTCTATCAGCAGGCATAGAGGTGGTAAGCACCTTTGCACTGTTGGTCAGTTTCTACCAGACTATATGTCATATCATCCTGGAAAATGTCTTTGATAATGGAGGCAGTAAACGCCTCTGAAACATCAGTCAATTTCTACCAGACTACGTGGCGCAACATCCAGTCATCTTTAGTATTGTGCATAGTTATTTTCTGTGAATTTTTAAGTCATTTTTGTACTAGTATTAACATCTGACATGGTGTGAGAATTTTTTTGATGCTGAATTTAAAGTCCATATGGTGTGGTGGCGTAAAGCAGCACTAGATTTAAAGAACTTTGTCATTATAGATGTCTTGGCATTATAAACACTTTATTTAAAACAATATTTTAGGTACTCGTGGCACCAGATATGAAAAAGACTGTCTACCAGTGTACATGGCACAACAAACCAAAATACAGCCATCTTCTTTATATTTAAATTCATATTGCCACAGCATAAAAATTTGCTGGTTTTAAATTGCTTTGTTAGCATAAGCAAACACTGAATTTAAGTAGCATAGCAAATTGTTAATAATGTCTTCTTATCTACATTTTAGCCTCTCGTGTAGCCTTAAGATTCCGTTTGACATATTTCAGTGTTGTTTTTTTAAATATCTTTAAGGGACTAAGTCAGAAAAACTTGCTGTGATGGGTGCAAACTTTATGTGCAGGGAATCAAGAATGCAGACCACTTTGGGTTCATCTGTCGAGAGTTGAATGTGGAGTCGTACATTGGATATGTATTCAAGTGCCAGTCAGAATCTGTAGCTGATGATTTGGTAGCAGGTGAGATGGACATCTTTATTTCCAATGTTCATTGGTACAAAAGAATGTGAGCCACATCTTGTAGCATCTTGACTGGGAATTTATTTTTGAATATGTTCTGGAAGATGAATTGATAGAAACCATTTCTCATTACATAGATTAATGAATTAGCATTACCACTGGAGTAAGTATAAGTTTATCTCTGTATTTTATAACTTCATTTTATCGGAAGAACCTATTCTTAATGTAGTATGAAACATTTCGGAGAGTTGAAGATGGCTGATTGTAGCACCATGTAGTCTGGTAGAAGTTTACTGATGTTTCAGAGATACTTGCTGCCTCCATCATTATTGTGCTCATGACTTCTACCAGACTACACAGCGCAACAACCCAGAAGTCGGCCATCTTCATACTTGCCACCACGAGAACCTCAAATCCTACTTAATTTGGGGCGGAAGGGGGGAGGGGGTTCCAACCACTGAACTATTCTACTAAATTTGGCTCAGTATCTATTACTGTTCCTAATAAAATAAAAGGACCTTGGGAGATTCAACCAGTACAGGTCTTTTTCGACATTATTCTTTTGCCGGTTTTAGTAAGCCATAAAAACTCTTTTGCCCTCCATATGCTGCCAGCATCAGTTAAGATGTACTAACCCATGCAGCACCTCAGGTAATCCATTCTTACTTGCATACCACTGCTGTAACTATGTAGATAAGATTTTGATCTTGCTGATAGTTTATTTGTATGCCTGTTAGAAGCATTATTTGTTTGCTGTAAGTTCCAGTGACATTCTCTACATCACATTGAGCGGATGTGGCATGTATGCAACATATCTCTAAAGACAGTGGACTCTTGTGGTTTCAGGAAAGTTCAATCCTTGCGGCAAAGGAAACAGTCTGTCATCATCATCCTAAAGTACACACTATGGGTGGGATATCAAATAGTTTATATGGCAGCTGACAGATGACAGCACATATAGTTCATATGGCAACTGGTAGATGGCAGTGTGATCTTTTAATCTGAAAGATGTGATGGACAGCCCTTGGCCACAAAGTGTTCTTTGCGCCATTTCTCTATCAAATTCACCTATTATTCCGATATTATTGAATTTATGTGATAAATGTTTTGCGTTCTGTCCAGTTTTTCAGATAATGAATTTTGATGTAACTTGCTTTCATAAATATCATTATTTAAAAAATATAATAAGTTGTAAGGAACAATAATTTGAAAAATAAACGGCTTCAAGGATATTTAATAATATTCTTTTTGTGAACAATGATTATGTGGCATTGGAATTGAATTAATTATAATCTGACTTTTTTTTCTGTGTTCTTAACATGCTCACACAGCTAAGCCATTTTTAACAAAATTCTAACATTTTGAAGTATTACATTTGAGAAGTGATTGGCAGTTGATCAGTGATTCAAGGACTTTCGAAAGGTACCTGCATACACTATCTAGTTACAGGATGTGAAACTGTGTTCTCAGTTTTCTGAGAAAGGCGCTTTTTGTCTTATCAGGGCATATTCCTATCATCGCTGTATGATCCTGGTCAAAGAGCAGCATGCCTTTAGAAGTCAAAACATAACGCTTTCAGAACACACTTTGAGCATGTAGTTTTATTCTGTCACTGCGTGCAGTTACCTTAATGGAATTCATTGAAATTTGTAGGTCATTTGTCATTCATATCTGTGGAACATGAAGTACTACTGAAAATGACTGAGAGGTAAACCAGTAGCCAAGTACCTGGGAGTGAATGTGTTAAACATCTGACATAAAAATTATAGAATTTTGTGATGAGAATGCTGTATGTTGTGTACTTTCTGAGGCTGTCTCATAATTGACTCATACCATTACTTCGAATGTTGCCAATCCTTTGTTTAAATGTCTGTTGGTATGCTTCCACAGCAACAAGACAAGCATTTCTTGCCACGACAGAGGCTCAGCTACGTGAGAAGCTGCCAGTGCTATCCTGTGAACACTGTCCAAAGGTGTGGTACCACAAGCTCTGTGCCGAAGCAGAAGGTGAGTGTGTAATGAGATAATGTTCGTAATATATATCGTAATATTTTTTACTTGAAACAAAAATGTCGACTGCCTCATGTGAGGGTTATTTTTATGAGTCCAGTGTCTGTTCCTTTATCGATCAATGACGTACTGTCAGCAATGTTTCTACTGAACAGATTGTTTTTAAACTAGGTATGAACATCATTACATTGAATGTCGCTCCAGACATATTTCTTATATTCCTGTCTCTTCAGTGGTTCCAAACTTGCAGCCATAGCAGTTGTTTCCTAGAAGGACCAGTTACTAGTACAGTTCTATCTTTTTGTATTTTACTTTAGGCATGAGGAATGGCCTAATCCAAGGACATGAAACCTCTTTGAGACTGAGTGCCATAAATTCTAAAAATGTACAATAAAAGCTTGTAATGTGATCACACCATGCCCCCCCCCCCAGTAACATTTTTTAATAACATATATTATTATTTTGTACACATAGTACATTATAAGTAGCAATAAAAATTAGAAACTGTAACAATAGTACAAACAACTTTATTTATAAATTTAAAAATTTCCAGAATAACATATTTCTCACTGTCAGTGAGATTTTTGTTGCTGGATTTTAAATAATTTTAATTCAAGTCACGCCGTTGTGTGGTGACTTAGTCAGTGACACTAAAATCTGTTGCTACACGTGGTATCACACTCTCTAAGTCTACTAATGATATTATATAACATTTGTCTCCTTTGTAATTTGCAAAATGTATTTTTTTTGTCTTCAGACAGTGCAGAACTTCTTCCATGAGCCCAGGCATTTAATATAAGCCTGCATTTAAATTCCCAATAGTGAATGTGATAAGACAGCATACATTGTCTCTTTCTTGATTAGCTTTGTGTATCTTAAGGTGCGCCAATTGACATCAATAGTAAAATGTAAAGGTAAAGTTTGTCCCACTATACGCCATGTAGGCGTTTGGGGGGGAGAGGAGGTATAGCTCCTCTCTTCCTTGACCTCGGCACTAGATGGGGGTGAGTGATCAGCATCACGCCCCGGCCGGCTTTACCCCCGGGAAAGGACCCCGGTACCCATTGTAGAGGAGGCTGGGTGGGCCCCAGAGCCGGTCTGGACGCAGAGGCTAGAGGAAAAATCCTCTGCCCCCGTCGGGGATCGAACCCCGGCCGTCCAGCCCGTAGCTAGTCACTATACTGACTGAGCTATCCCGGCTCATTGACATCAATAGTACTGCCTTTAATATTATCTTGGAGTAGAAAAGAGAATTGTCCTCTCTACATCTTGTTTAGTGTCCTGTAAAATACAGAGTATCCCAAAAATATGTATGCACATTATAATATGGATTATTAGCCTTGTTATTCATCTTCATGTGTTATGTTTATGAGGGGAGTCTAGTGTGGTCTACACTTAACAGATGATACCATGATTCATATACACAAATGGTGGAGGGTTGATTGAGTTTCAAGCAATGCAAATTCATTGAATGCCTGTATATATCTTTTTGGGACAGCCTGTATCATGAACTGATGTAAGCAATACTCCTGAAGTATCTGCAGTTTTTTTTTGCTGGATCAAAGATATTTTGAATTCTTCCTAGATCATCAGACCTAAAGTAGTCATAAAAATTCTTTACAGTTGATTTACTTTGTCTTCGCCATATTACGCTTGTATCTAACACATGCACACTTTATTTTAGTGAGCACACAACTTCTGAGAAACATCTTCCGTCGCCTGGAGTTGTTACCAGAAGAAGAGCAGTCTGTGATATTAACTAAATTCCGAGGAGTAGAGACCTCAAGTCTCCGTGAGCAGAATGAGTTTCTCATGATGCTGCTGAGAGCACACTGTGAAGGAAAGCAAGTTCGCCACACTCATGACACAGCTGAGAACCGCAGCGAGTTCCTTAATCAGTACCTGGGAGGGAGTACCATCTTCATGAAGGCCAAACGTTCCCTCACAAGCTCATTTGATCAGCTGCTGAAGCGCAAGGGCTCACGAGATGATTTTGGACCAGTTGTGAAAGAATTGAGTAAGGTAAAATAGCATGTTACTGGATCAGTACCTGAAACTTAAATTCTGCCGTATTGCTTCTTTCAAGTACTTCAAAATAATTTCGCTCATGTTTCGTCATGCTGCCATTATCGTAGTCTCTTCTTATGATGGGGTGAGACTTTGTCTCTGTGGAACTGTGGCTGCTAATGGGCCCATTCTCCATCCCCCAGATGATACATGAGTGAAATTATTTTGAAGTACTTGAAAGAAGCAATACGGCAGAATTTAAGTTTCAGGTTATTGCGCTGTGTAGTCTGGTCGATGTTAACCAACGTTTCAGAGGTCATACTGCCTCCGTCATCAGGGCGATGAGTATGAAGATTTCTGTCTTCTGGGTTCTTGCGCTGTGTAGTCTGGTCGATGTTAACCAACGTTTCAGAGGTCATACTGCCTCCATCATCAGGGCGATGAGTATGAAGATTTCTGTCTTCTTTGTTGTTGCGCTGTGTAGTCTGGTCGATGTTAACCAACGTTTCAGAGGTCCTACTGCCCTCGTCATCAGGGCGATGAATTCATACATACGTACTTAGTTACTCAGTTGATTACTTAATCAGTTAGTCACGTAGTTAGTTGGTAGTTTAGTAAATCAGTTATGAGGTTAGTTAATCAGGCAATAATATCGTCAGTCAGCTAGTCAGTGAAGTAGGTACAAATTCTTTTCTCATTACACTTGAACTCCGCTAATTTAGTGTGGTTTTTAAATTAATGTAGTATTGAAGCTTCTCTGCTAACTCAACTGTTAGTAAAGCAGACCACGAGTATGTGAACCACGTGAAATGTGTGCTTCTCCATTACAGTCGCTGTGATGTAATATGCATAAGGCCTGTTAACCAGAAATCGGTTGCAGTGGAATTGTCTGCTTCTCGCTGTTTCGTTTCTCTGATTTAACTGCCTCTCGTAACTACGCATCTCATGTGAAAAATTTAATTTCGGATTAATCTTTCTGTTTCAAGATTAAGTTTTTAGTGTGAAGGTGTCTAAATGAATATTTGGTCTCTTTACTAGTTTGTTTCTAATGCACTAGTCATAATGAATGCTTAAATATAAAATTGAATTTTCTTTTTTAGGCAATACGCCATGATCCCTTATAAGGAATATTTCGAAAAATCCAAGAGTATACGTACATTTTAAATCACATAAATAATTTGTTAAGCTTCTGATAAAATTTGGTATTTAGATATGGACATTGGGCGACAGAGACAGAAGAAGGACTGAGAAATTTAAAATAATTTGCTCGATGTAAACAGACAAATAAAAACAAAGTAATTGAAAAAAAATTGTAACAGCGTATAGGAGGCGAAGAACAGAGAATGTGGATAAAATTAGTAAAGATAAATAGCCCGGTGTGGTATGGAATTATAAACCTAAGAAGAAAAATGAGACCCTGACAATGGTGTAAAGTGGATCATAGGCCGGTGCAGGTACTCATTTTTTAAATTTAAGAGTATCTGAAGAATACGAAACGCAAAACTATCAGTGTGCATGGTTTAGAGCGTTGTCGATGTACTTAATTTTGTCTTGGTGTGTACTGGAAATACAACGGGATTAAATTTCTCAAGTCTCGAAGCACAGTTATGGTACCATCATTGTGTTTTACAACAAAGCATTTCTGCTGAATGCTCCATATACTAAATTCTTATTTAATAATCGAGTAATGATAATTATTTGAGCTCAGAGTAAATCTCACAGAAGTGTTTATGTGAGAAATTTGACAAATGAATTACCATGGAAACCAGATGCAGAGGAACGAACGGGTAATTTAATTTGCAGTGTGTTTGTATTGCTGTGTTCTGTACCATCAGGCACCTCTGGCCCCTGATAACCTATCGAGGGCAGGACTTTAGATGCGAGTAACTACAGCGTGAAATTTCCATTTTCCTCTCAATGATAGGATGAGAGCAAAGATAAAATTGTTGCTCAGTAAAGGGGACGTGCGACTTACCGGGACATTCGAACCTAGGTCGGGGGTGGGGGGTCCTTCTATACCTCGCAGTCATTTCAACCTAGTCGGCTGTCAGGGGAAGGCAATGCGGTTTCGAACCCGAGACATGCATGAATAGACTAACAAGCGCTTCAACTCTGAACCATTACATACTCCCAATATCATAATTTAGTCGAATGTGAAATAACAGGAGTTTATAACAGAAAATCGATCATGAATACTAGGTTGAGATTTGGAAGAAGTTTATTGTAATCTGTGACAAGATTCTGTACCGGCATTGCCGTATAGAAACGGACAAATCCAGCAAAACACAAAAATCTGTCTTTTTGTAACATTTTTCGTGTTTTCAATACCTCCAGGAGAATGTTGAGTAAGCAAATCAGATATGATGTTTTCACGGCGGTGAGTCTGAAGATGGCTGTCTTCTGGGTTGTTGCGCCGTGTAGTCTGGTAGAATATTACCGACGTTTCAGAGGTCTAACAGACTACACTGCGCAACAACCCAGAAGACAGCCATCTCCCTAACCAAATGAAGCAAAATATATGTCCTTTTCTTTTTCCATCTTCTTCATGTCTCATTCGTTATTCTACTCATGTACCCGAAATTCGTTAATGTTAGAAGGATAATAAATGAACAAAACTTACATTTACAAAGAAGCTAACTGGACTTAGTCTGTATTCTTTTATCAAAATGTATGAGATAGTCTTCAGTAGGGGATCCACGGTGACAGAAATGTTGAGGAACACTGAATTAAGATACAAAGACAGGCGTACAAATGACTTTTATAAATCACTCAGTATATTGTTGAAGCTGTGATATTTCTTGTACCTCCATTCATTTTGTAAGACAATTCAGGATGAACTTTAAAAGTATAATCAGAAAGTAAGTAAGTAAGTAAATCGTCCCACTATACGCCATGTAGGCGTTTGGGGGGAGGGGAGGTATAGCTCCTCTCTTCCTTGACCTCGGCACTAGATGGGGGTGAGTGGTCAGCATCACGCCCCGGCCGACTTTACCCCCGGGAAAGGACCCCAGTACCCATTGTAGAGGAGGCTGGGTGGGCCCCAGAGGCTAGAGGAAAAATCCTCTGCCCCCGTCGGGGATCGAACCCCGGTCGTCCAGCCCGTAGCTAGTCACTATACTGACTGAGCTATCCCGGGAGGTGTCGGAAAGCAGTGGTCCCCTCTTTCCACATGTCCTTCTAGTCTCGACATTTAAATGTTAACCGAGTCGACATGACAACTACGCCTATCTAATGGTTTATGCTGGACTCAATTGCACGTCTGTGACATTATCTGTAATTGGGGGAATATAATATCATCTGTTCACTCCACCCACTTGTAACTTGCACATATGACGCTTAAATTTATTCGGTGGTGGCGAAAGATTTTCTTGTCCCATATTGGAGTATGTAATGATTACATTTTTTTCTCTGTACGAAAGTTGTTAAACTAACCTCTTCTCACAACTACATGAACGTGGTAATTGAAAGGGAATCTTTGGCAGATTAATGCTTTATGTTTTCAAGAATAATTTCTTGGCATTATCTGAAATTTACGCTAGTGGGTTTGTAATGATTCAAATATACGAGATTATGGAGATAGGATTTCTTACAAAAGTGCTCTGAAATAATAAATGCACATGAACATTTCGTCGTAGGCCAATAACTGGTAGATTTTTGAGCACTTACGAGCGGTTCTTTATTAGTAATAGCCTAAATAACTGTTTGTATTACACAATTGCCTTTAAATTAATTTTACATTTGTGGAAAATGTAAATATCTCTAAGGTTATAATGGAAAAATTAAGGTTTCTGTATATAACGTAGAGGCCGTAACATTAGTTATCCTAATATTTTAATATTTTCCGTCAAATCACAATTTTTAATGAGATAATAAAATATAAAATATTTAAAATATCATTTCACGTTCCGTATCGAATGATCGATTTACAAGTTGGAACGTTACAACTTGTAAATCGATCATTCGATATTTTAAATATTTTATATTTTATTATCTTATTAAAAATTGTGATTTGACGGAAAATATTAAAATATTAACTTAATTCACAATATGACGCAAATATACTATCTTATTATTCATCCTATTAACGTGTATAAATTAAATTTTGTAATGAAATACATTAGTATTGACAAGGCTCGTGATAAATCTGTGTCTGAAATCATATAAAAATTTACATAATAATTTTTCTTTTCAGTATTTTTTTTACGAATATTGCAAAAAAATATATCTTCTTCCTTAAAAATTGCCGAAGCCAACCTAGATATATCACACAAGTCTTTATCAACGTTTGCTTAATGCATATAACTACATGCATATTGGATTTATCTTCTGCGTTTGCCGTTTATAAAACTTTATGACGACGTAAGCAGTACACTTTAGCCCCTTAACAGATACTGCATTAAGAACAACCTAATTATTCTTAATTATCATTTAATTTAGATCGTCAAAATGATGTACTACATTAGAAAGCTTTTACATTATTTGCCGCCGTAAGAGCCAAAGAAGACTGCATTCATTAGGTCTGTATTTTATATGGCGGCCTAGCGACGGTACAGCGATTCAGACATCGCTTAAAATATTATATGGTCTCCTAGTTGCAGCCGGGCAGGTAGATTGGAAGAAATTTTAGGGAGATCAAAGCTTGTACACGAAAAAGAAGTGTATGTGTACTTATTTAATAATAGCACAACTAATTGTTATTTTAGAATGGGTTTTATTTGTTTGATAAAAATGAGAAAACAGAATTGTTTCTTTGCTTTCATAGGTTTTCATTTATAGATTCATACAGTGATCGACCTATCGAATGACCCCATACGATGTTTTTCTTTTTGTGCTCAGAGTGAAAGTCTCAGCGTCTGATGCAATTGGCTCAACTTTGCATCATAAAAATGCTAATTAGAACTAATAGGAAGCATTAAGTATCATTCCTCTCTTAAGATTTGCAATAAAGTATCGAGTTGAAATCAAGATTTATAAATGCAGTGGTAACAGAATTAGGACTTGGTTTTGTGCGCTTTTCAGGCATTTTCCAGCATTTCTTAATTTTTCGAAAATGTTTGAAAAATTTTGAAAAATTTCAAAATTTTCGAAAAATCAAAAATGCTGGAAAATGCCTGAAAAGCGCACAAAACCAAAATTCTTTGAAAAATTTGGAAAATATTTGAAAGTGAAATTTTTTAAAAAAAATTACATTTTGTTCGCTTTTTGAATAATTTCCTGCATATTTTGATTTTTCGAAAATTTTTAAAATTTTGAAAAATTTAAAATTTTTCTAAAAATCAAGAAATGCTGGAAAATGCCTGAAAAGCGCACAAAACCAAAAAATTCTGAAAAATTTGAAAGTGAGTTTTCAAAAAATTTACATTTTGTGCGCTTTTTGAATAATTTCCTGCGTATTTTAATTTTTCGAAAAATTTTCAAAATTTCAAAATTTTCGAAAAATCAAAAAATGCTGGAAGATGCCTGAAAATTGCACAAAACCAAATTTTTATTTGAAAAATTTGAAAGTGAAATTTTTAAAAAAACCGTTTGGTGCGCTTTTTGAATCATTTCCTGCATATTTTGATTTTTAGAAATTTTTTCAAAATTTTCGAAAAATAAAAAATGCTGGAAAATGCCCGAAAAGCGCACAAAACGAAATTTTTTTAAAAAAATTTGGAAAAAAATTGAAACTGAAATTTTTCAAAAAATTTACGTTTTGTGCGCTTTTTGAATTATTTCCTGCATATTTTGATTTTTAAATAATTTTTCAAAATTTTGAAATTTTTCTTCAAAATTTTTCTGACCTGATGCTTCGCAGAACCGGACTCTGTCGGAATGCTCTTATATACTACGTCTCTGAGGAACGCGGTCGTTACCTCACACGGCCTCTGATGCGCAGTCACTGAAAAGACCGGGTATGGCACTTGGAACTTTTAAAGGCCCGTTTCTCTTCCCAAATAACCTTCTCGGAACCCGTTGCTGCCCGCCATCCCGCTGTCATGGACCAACGTCGGAGAGTGAAAAGTGTCAGAACGAAGAACAGAGTTATTGCATTAAATTAAATTAACATTCCTGAAGATTAAGGCACGGAGAAGAAAACTATGACCCACGGGCCGAATGCGGCCCGAGAAGAAATTCAGTCCGAATCTTACGTTGCTTGGATTTTATTAACCACACGATCTGCTATGACAATTACTTCCTACGTTTGCCGTTTAGGGAGCGCATGGATTCATGAAAGCAGTCAACATGGCTAATATTGTGGGCACTGTTGATTTTATAATTACATGACATCCACATGCATAATATTTATGTCAAATGTTGTGTCAGTGTGATTTCCATACAGCACCCCTGGAGGTGAAATCCGTAATCTACGACGAATAGCCAACGCGTCTTAATTTAGTTTTACCGTACGCTACCGCCATCTGTGCCGTGGTATGGCAACTCGAAGAACCACGCGATTACCCATCATGCATTGCTAGAGAGAACGAAGTGGTTGCAGATTTGTTGTTGGCTGTTAGTAGAGAACGCAAGGTCAGGTTGTATGTACGTACCACGACCTATAAAGTGCTCGCCTTGGATTAAGTTTTGTGTGATACGCTTGTGGGTGGATAAACTTGTGTGATGGCAATACTTCTATTACCCGAATGTTTGATATTATGTGCAGTGTTTGTAACTTAATAATAGAATTAAGCGTGTGTATTTGTGGCTGTAAGCTGGACCCACTTTTCTAGTAAACCTGTCACCAGTGACATTGGAGCAGATTGCAAAACGAAGGTAGGAACTCATTTTTAAGTAGAGTGTGATGTGTGTTAATTCGCCTTGTGTCGGTCCACACCAAGACTATCAAAATAAAAGCCAGAGAGCCAAACGCATTATATTTTCCGTATATTATGAGAGTAATTTGCAATTACCTATGTGTTTTGAAATCAAATTCAGTGATTTTAAACGAAGCTCAAAGGTCTGATTTTTATGGCAGACCAATTTTTTACTACCATGAAGGTACAAAGATGGCTGTCTTAAATTTTGTTCGTGACTATTCAGAATAACTCCCCCTAGCAGAAGGACAGCAAGATATGTTGAAACGCTACTGAAGTGTACTAAAAGTTTACTTTAAGCCTGCTGATACAAACACGGTCTAATATTACTCAGTAGTTTTATTTCCACAGAGTCATTAACGAAGTTTTCGAGACACATTTCATTCGGCTCTAACACGAGTAATCTTTCAGTGCGTGTAACGTATTACAAATATTTTAATACCAATATTTGCATGATTTTATACCAACTTTAATAAAAATCCCGTCAGTTAAGAGAGGGCAGACTGGCACGTGAGCATTATAAAAAAATTGAAAGTGGAACCACGGTTCCCTATTTAACGTTGAAGAACGTTTAACTGTATAAGGTATATTTGTACTGAAATACAATTCTAATGTATACCTTTACGTCTTATCTATACGTGACGTCATCCGCCGACAGCTGATCTAAGTGTTGCCAACGCACTCACTAGAACCGTTCTTTGTCACGAAATAAATGGGCCAAAACTCCTAAACCGTGAGAGTTAGCTGAAATCTGTTTGCAAATTTGAAAAGCTCGTGTTTATTTACGTATTTCACTCGCAATATGTCTGGATCTAACTCTTACGCTTTAGACGTGGCAAGCGGTTGAATTTAAGGAACGAGGGTATAGTTATTACGTGTTTTGGGTAATTATTTCAACAATGTGTAAAATATGCATTATGGAATAAAGTAAACATCATTATTGGCGTTTGAATAAGTTACACACCAGCGTTACAGTTTCTGTCGAGTGTATAGCGTGATTTTATAAACGTTAAAAAACTATAAATGTCATGACAATAACCGTCTAGCAGCCCAGTACAGTGAAGTTTGTAGCCGAGTTTCGAGGTTTGACGTAGCAAAACGAAACATTTGCAACGCTCTCAATGGCCCTGAGCTATTCTTGGCTCTGCAGTGAATGCACGTGCGGTAAGTAGGTCACTCCTGGAGTGCGGGGGGCGGGGGGGGCCTCACCTGTAATCTGTGTGTTAAAGGAAGAAAAAGTTGCTTATTCCTTGTTCTATCTGGTTGAGAACAACCGCGTTGCTTGCTTTTACTTCGCGGAAGTTGTGATTATCCAGACCGACTGTCATTTGTCAAGTGATCAGTCAGGGAAACAGGCAACATGGGGGAGGGGGGGGAGTAGTTTATTTATTACAGGGATTATAATTTTTTTTAAAGATATTTAATTGCATAGAGATTTAAATTGTTTTGAAGTTTATTTCGTTAATCGAGCCATACTAAGTTTTCGATACGGTGTCTTAATGGTAAATAAATCGTATATACTTTGCGCCAATATTAAAACGACCCCAGAGGCCGGGAGGTGGTGCGGTCGTAGGATAAGAGTAGCAGTTAAGACAAAAAAAAACCGATTAACCAAAACGTATATTTAATAAAAATTAAATAATCATAGAAATAAAAGGAACAATCATCCCAGGGCTCAGTCCTCGGTTGGGTATACGAATAGACACGTCAAAACAGACCTGCCTTCAACCTTTCGCCTCGATGGCGCGCTGCTGTCTCGCGCATGCGCTGTGCCGCGAATTTTAAATATACGTACCAACTTTGAGCAATTTTTTTTTCGCATCAGCAGCTGGAATTTTGTGTACAATCATTACTAGACGGTCTCTGTAGACGAGCAAAATTTCAGGTGAGGTTTCGGCACGACCAACCTAACCATTCCCTTTGAGAGAACTTGCTGTGCGTATTAAGGCTTTGACCGGGATGTTCTTTTGTTTAATCTTATGTGGTACCGCCTGATTCGACTTCTAATGGTTAAGTGAAGTGTTTTCTTCGCGGTACGGTCTGGATTCGTAAATAATATTCAGACGAGCTTCGGCTTCAAAGGGTTAAGCGTGGTATCGCGCTAGGGTACCAACGGGAGGCCATGGCGCAGCTGCGAGCATCTCGGCCAAACTCAAGTGTATTATTTATTAATTTGGTAGTCGTGTACATATATCGCATCTGGCATCCGTCGTGCTGCAGCGCCTCCAACTTGGCAACGCTGCCACGGCGAAGGCCGAATCAACATCACACGACATGAGGCCAGTCCATTGTCGTCTGTGTGTATTTCTACTTCTTTCAAACATGGACCATCACTATGGGATTCATCTGCTATTGAATACGCAAACCGGGACTTGAAAATAAGAAACTGGGAAGATATTGTGGAAATATATGGAGGAGGAGATTTATCTACAGTAGAAAAGAAAGAATTAGGTGTAAGAAGTGTTTCTATGGCTTCATTTGTGGGGCCGCTTTCCAATATGGCAACTTGATTTTTAATTTTTTGTTTTGTTTAGCAATCTATATATCTATATATATATATATATATATATATATATATATATATCACCACTTTAACAGTATATGTAATAATGAAAAATAATAATGTAATTCTGTTCACGATTGCAAAATTTGTGTGAACAGAAATAACTCCTATCTGCGTTGTCACATTGATGCAGTGGTTCAGGGTTGTCCGTAATCCCCCCTCTGCATTGTATTCATGCTGTTTGAACGTGGAATTAATTGTTTCTGCAAGAATATCACTGGAGCCAACACTCGTCTGAATAATATTTTGAAATGCAGCCCCTGTAGCAAAGAAAACGTCTCACGAGATTCTAGGCTGTGAAGATGTCGATTTTGATGTTCTCCGTCCGAATTTGTTGGTAGATGGCGAAGTTTCGGAAAGCATTTCGGTTGCCATCTACAGGATGAATATGCGGGGGGGGGGGGGGGGGGGCGAGCTCTGTCAGTCAAGAAGAAGTCTAGTTTACGAACTTCTTTGCTCAGTGCGTCTGAATATCGCGTTACGTAATCGAACTGATAAATATTTGTGTGTATATACAGTGGCCTGAATTTCAGCTGAAGAGCTTTAGATTCTGTTCCTCAAAGAGCACGAATGACCATCGCTGCTTTTGGAGCTTACTGCCCCTTGTTGTCCCCCCAAAGGTCCTCCCCCTTTCTCTCTCTTGCTTTCAGTTCTTTCAGGGGATTCTCTTTTCCTCAGTGGAATAGAAAGATACGTCCCGTAGGATTCAGTCTTAACCAGCACCTGCCAAGACCTTCTTCAGCGTTGCCAGATTTCAACATACGCGCATCGTGCGGACCGGACTGAACGTATTTCAGTTCGGGATTGCGCTACACCAAAATCACTTGTTTTACGTGAGCATTTGTTGATTTGTTAATATTGACAGAGGAGGCAAATTACAGACAGTGTTACAATTGACAGAATTCTGTGGTGGGAAACGCGAAACTAGTAATTAATGTGATCTGGGAAGATTGTGCAGGTCTTATTATAGCATGATGTAGGCAAGTCGTAAGCTGGGACAAGAGAGAGCTTGTATTTGAAGGCGTTACTCAGACTTACGTAATTTAGGCACTGTAAGTGATGCGTTAGACGTTGAAACTTCAGAATTTTTAGTGTGGATTTTCTTCCGTCTAGTTTCAAACAAGGAACCCTCATTCAAAAGGAGCAGTGTGCGACATGTTTTACTTTATTTCCCTAAATGTTGAGAAGGGCCGGGCCTTTCTCGAGGTTTAGTCCCCCGCGATTAATACGGTGTCCGCCAGGGATAGAATTATGATGTTGGTACTTTGTTTATAATCTCAGGACAGCATTCAGTTGTGCCATGTTGCCGGACCTCACCAAACAGTCCCTTTAAATATTAACCGCTTTCAGAAAAAGACGCTCCGTGGACTCAGTTAAATACAACACCGATTTTCACATTCTAGTCCTTTACACCTTTAAAGCATAGTGGTAACTATATGTACCAGAGCTCACTAAACTCCGTATTTTGTCCACATCGTATACCTAAAAGATTGTCAAAATAAACACAGATTATTTCTTTAAAAGGTTGCACTTTGTAATGGTGAAGTGTCGTGTTTTCTTCGCGGTACGGCCTGATGAAATACGCCTGAAGAACCGGCTGAGGAGGCGATGGCAGGTCACAAGAGACCCCGCTCTTAAGACCCAGGTCAATCGACTCCAGAGGTCGGTGACCTATCGTCTCAACGAGTGGCGGAACGAACAGTGGAGCGACACGCTCGAATCCTTGGACTGCGAGGACCAGTCGCTTTGGAAAATGACCAAGCGTGTGATGCGAGTCCCCACTCCGTCGCCCCCCTTCTTAGTGATGGGAGGACTGGCTCTCTCGAACCCCGAGAAGGCAGAAGCCCTAGCCGACAGCCTTGAGGTCCAGTTCCAGCCGGTAGACTACCCGTCGGACCTGACTACAATTGACATGGTTAACGAGGCGATGCGAGCATACGAGTATGCCCCTGTAAATGAACCAAAATTAACCAGTCCATCGGAGGTCGCCCAGGCCATCAAGGGACTCAAGCTTGGCAAGGCTCCGGGCCCCAACGGTATACCGAACAGGGTCCTGAAACATCTCCCACGACGCGCGGTAACCTTTCTCACGAAAGTGTTCAACGCGGTCCTTCGCAGGCAACACTTCCCCTCGGCATGGAAACACGCTCGAGTGGTGTCCATACTGAAGCCGGGGAAGGACCCCACGCTACCTTCTTCCTATAGACCCATCAGTCTTCTCGACACGGTCGGCAAACTCTGCGAGAAAATCCTACTAACGAGGGTCCTACACGAGGTCAGTGAACGCGGGCTGCTGCGCGACGAGCAGTTTGGGTTTCGACCCAGACACAGCACATCGTTACAGCTGGCTCGCCTCGTCGAAAGGGTCAACAGAAACCTTGATGAGAAGCGGCTAACCGGCGCGGTTTTCCTGGACGTGGCCAAAGCCTTCGACACAGTCTGGGTCCAAGGCCTCCTATACAAACTGACCGTCCTCAACTTCCCGTCGTACTTGGTAAAAACCATCTCTTCCTACCTCGCTGACCGGACATTCCAGACATCCTTCCAGTCGGCCATGTCCACACGTCGTACCATGCGGGCTGGAGTTGTGCAGGGCGGAATTCTCTCCCCTGTGCTCTTCAGTCTGTATGTCAACGACATACCCACACCGTCCCGCCACGTCGAGTTAGCACAATACGCGGACGACACGGCTCTAGTAGTCACGTCCCGTAGCCCAACGCTTCTCGTCAGGTATCTGGAGACCTACCTCAGTAGACTTGAGCTCTGGCTCAGGGCCTGGAGGATTGCTATCAACGTCTCGAAGAGCACCGCGGTTCTCTTCATTTCCGCGAGAAGACACATCCAACAGCCCCGAGCAGTGCAGTTCCTCGGACAGCCGATCCAATGGGTCAAAACAGCACAGTATCTGGGGGTCACCCTTGACGCCGGGCTTACTTGGTCGGCGCACGTCAACCAAGTGGGAAAGAAGGCAGCGCAACGATTAGGTGTGCTAGGCCCGCTTATCAATAGGAGAAGTGGCCTGTCAATCAGGAACGGTGTACTACTCTATAAGCAGCTCATCCGTCCCATAATGGATTACGCATGCCCGATCTGGAGGTCAGCTGCCCACAGCCACGTCCAGAAGCTGCAAGTTCTGCAATCCAAGTGTCTTCGAATTGTTACTAACGCGCCCTGGTACGTTAGTAACAGGCAAATACATGAGGATCTGGGGGTCCCTTTCTTTGCCGACCACATCAGAGCACTAACTGAGAGGTTTGACTCGAGGTTAGCTGGTGTGGGGAACCCCTTAGTTCGGCAACTCGGAAGACACTCGTGCCGAATGAGGGCTGCCAGAGTTCACCCAAGGGCAACCGAGGGCGACTGATGTTCAGCAGGCCAGCCGAAGCCATCCCCAAAAGACGGCCAAGTCAGCACAACGAGTGGTTAGACTACTCGGCTACCCTGACTGAGGTTTTTCGTGCTTTCCTCAGTTGTAAGGCGAATGCCAGGGTATAACTTAATAGGGGCACGGCCCGCCACCCTTCCCCCCGATCATGGAGGCCATCAGCTGAAGTGATCTTCCCCCCATGCCGCAGAGGCCTTCAGCCGAAACGGCCCCTCCCTCTCTGGGTTCATACCCCAGAGACCCAACCAACCAAATTCCTTCGACAACTTGCCTGACAGGATAACCTCCCATCAGCAGCAACAAATCCCAGTTTGAATGGTCGAGGCTCCCGCCACGACGAAACCCCGTTAGCGTTAGCAAAATTTCCGTTCTTATATTACGACCGTTTACCATTTCCAGCAATGCGTCTTGTGCGCAGGAATGGTTTCACCTAGGTAGGGACGATGCTTGCGCTTGCGCAGGCCTCTGCCCTCAGTTAGCTTCTTTGGTTGGTTTGGTTCTGGCTTCAAAGGGTTTGGTAATTATTATTGTACTGAAATCAGCTTCAGGAACGAAGTCACAACCTTCTGATATATTAAATATTAAGTCTATGACCTATTATTTTACTGTTAGCTTTCAGAATTAAAATAGACACTGACGTGTCATCATGCTTAATAATTCTTGATATTTATTTGTACTAAGAACC
Source organism: Zootermopsis nevadensis (assembly GCF_977971745.1). NCBI lineage: Eukaryota > Metazoa > Arthropoda > Insecta > Blattodea > Termopsidae > Zootermopsis > Zootermopsis nevadensis. Next base: position 1,544,677 of record NW_028259177.1, read on the forward strand.
ACAGCCAGAAACCTTACTTATGTAAATGAATAAACGTGTGTGGAGAGTCGAATGATGTCATAATTGATGTGTGTTATCGTCAGTTGTCCGATTGAGGGGAGAGACTATTTTGAATTACATAGGAAAATACTTAGACAATCCACACAAGACGAAAAAGCCGTCGATAAGTCATCTTGACGTATTCAGATCTTGTAATAACACGCCCGTACGTGCGTTTTGCAGAGGCCAGGATGGGAGGAGACTCCGCGGATTGGGCTCATGAATTATCCTCCAGTCTGCAGGTCGTTACCTTCAACAACCTCCAGGGTGAGTTTGTATTATTATTATTATTATTCCTCTTGGTAATGTTTATAAAACGGATAAAAATTGTAAATGTTACTGTTTTTCTTTTGTCATTGTATTTCTTCTCCGTCACAATGTTCAGCGTGAGAACAAAAGTGGATTACGTAGTCTGTTGTAACCAAAAGTATTTAATTTCAATTAGCTGTCGAAGTTTGAAGGTTTCTAACGGTGATGCCTTGTTCTTTTAAACTCTGTCCATTGTCTAAATAAGAAAATTATAAAACTGAAGCATCTGGCTTACGGGATTCAATCTGAAGACGGAATCACAATCCAGCATATATATATATATATATATATATATATATATATATATTGTTATAAGCTGGTCTCTGAGTTCTCGTACAGGAATCTTACATATACAAAGTATGAATTTTAAAGCAAATTTCTGTTAGCTGTGAATTTAAATCGTTTCTTAGAAAGTTATTAACTAACGGTTCCTTATTTCCATGGAGAATATTCTTATTATTATTATTATTAACTACCGAAGTACAAATTCATATGACGTTTCTGCCCTTTGGAAAGTTCTATGCACATGTAATATTAATGTGGGTTCAAGGTCCAGTATGCGAAATTATTTGTGTTCTCATTATCCTTGGTTCGTATTATTTTGAAAATGTCACCAGAGAAAAAGAAAAACTAGGCATTAATTGTCACATTAGAGAGAAAATTAATTTTAATTCGTTACAATTTCTTGAAAATCAGGATCTATCAAGTATACCTAATCATTTTATTTTCCAAATATTTTTTTAAACCATATACTGAAGTTCTCAAGAAGATTTAGTAGCAATTTTAAGTACTTGAAACGTAATTAACGAAGTCAGTGAGAGACGTTTGTAATGAGTGTCCGAGTCAGGTTAATTTGGGGGTGTGTTAATCGAGATTTACAATTTACTGAAACGAACCAGTTCCTGGGCTGGTTGAATTGTCTTTAAAATTGTTACAATCTCGCATCCAAGGTTGTGTTTCCGCAGTTCGGACTCGAATCGTGTAAGCACTAATTTGTGTCTCCTGGATGATTTTCGATTTGCATTTTAAACAGAGGAATGTAGACTGAGAGTGTTTGATCCCAAGAGAAAGGAAGTGACTGGAGAATAGAGACAATTACACAGTCAGGAGCCTACTTATATCTAGGCCGACACTTCAACAAGATTTCTACATCACATCCAGATCAGGAGAATAATATTTAGCGAATATTACAAACTACGAAGTTTTTAATATATAATGCCCTCCACCTCCCTTAGGTCCGAATATTTCCCTCAGTGCCCCCCCCCAATGTGTATTCTAATATTTGGCCACATTCATCAACTTTTATAAAAAGCGATCACGTTCCATCCTCTCTCTCTGGACTTGGGTCATTGCTCGTGAGAGAATTCAACATGAAGATGACTGTCTTCTGGGGTGTCGCGCGGTGTAGTGTGGTAGAAAAAGACCGACGTTCAGGGGTGCTTACTCGCTTAACGTCCTCATGATGGATGCAGCGAAATCCTCCGAAACGTCTGTCCTTTTCTGCCAGACTACACTGCGCGACAGCCCAGGAGACGGTCACGTACTTAGGCCGTTGTTGCTGTGGAGTGTGGTTTCTTCTTCTTCTTCTTCCAGAACGGGATACACCTCTTTGTAACGTAATCTGAAAGCTGCCTATAAATCAAATATCTGATCACATAGCTTTCAGTCAGGGCAGGACGCGACTGGATTGGCCTCTGCCGGTAATCAAGTGCACTGCCTGGGATTACGATTTTCATGGATCGACAGCTCCTCCAATTTCGCCCAGTGCTCAGTCACCATCAGATTCTATTTACATGAGATGTACTTTAATATTATCGTCCCATGTTCTCTGTTCCTTTCACATTATCCGCCTACAAAAATTTTAGTACGAATCGCTCATTTTTCCCATGCGTGCTACATGTTCCTTTCATTTCATCCTTATTTATTTTAAAACCGTAATAATTGGTTACAAAATGCATTTAAGCTTTGCATGTATTTAGCCAGGAAACCTTTATAGTCGCGTGGAGAAAACGTGTCGTCATCGTGAGAAGTAGGCTGCCCGCCAGACCGCTCCGTAATGAAGGCATTGCGCGCGGTTGGCCACGAACCCGGTTCACACCTGTGCGGCACAGCACCTCTGACGGTATATAACAGTACCTTAAATAGGCCACGATCACTTTAAAATCCTTTGTAATTAATTATTCAGAAATCATTCTGGGGTTTGTTTTAGCAAATGCAGTTGGAGCAGCGTCTTTAAATAAACCAAGAAACAAAAACATTATAACGACGACCGTTTCAGTTGCTTGGTAACTCATGTTTTGTCCCTTGAAGCCCGAAACTTGTTTAAATGTTATTTAGTAATTCGGTCCGTACCGCGAAGAAAACACGACACGCCACCATTAGAAATATCAACTGGTTAACGCTGTTTAAGGAAATAATCGATGTTTATTGTGAGAGTCATACGAAAGCCTTAAATACAAATTGTAGCGTTATTGATTGTTAAATTAAGTGGTACATATAGTTACCACTGGACTTTGCAGGGTTAAAAGTATTTTTCAGTAAGATATAAACGTAACGCTGTCTCTACAAACACGGAGAGAGGAACGTTAAAGCGAGAAGAATGGAAATAACAAGGTTATGCTACGATGAATCGGCTACCAGGCGTGTCTTGACACGTGGCGTCCAGAGGCGCGGTGGTAATTAAAGGAAGGAACCAAAGCCGCGATTTGTACGTTTAATTTTAATAACAGGAACGTGAGTAGGGAGATTCCTCACCGGAATTAACTTTTAACACTTCCAGGCCCAGTGGTAATCGTGGCCCCCGGTCACCTGCTTTAACAATCACGAACCGAATTTTGTGTTTATGTATTTCCCGTGATTCTCAGCGTAAACAGCGATTACTTACCGAAAAACCATTTACGAATATAACGTAATGAGTATGATTAGTGTTTTCTTTGAGGTACGTGCTGTATTTTTAAATGTAACTGTTTCAAAAAGGTTAAAAATGTGTAGTGCTGTGTCACTGCGCTCCAGGCGTTTTTAAATCGTGGCCTGTAGATGTCATGCTTGTCTTCTTGTTACGTAATCAATCAGGGGGCGAAGGCGTCGACTATAAATAAAAGAAAACTTAGTTTTTATAAGATCGATCTTTCTTGTCCTGCTCATGTGTCAACCCTGAACTAATAATTAGAAGTGACAATAATAATAATAATAATAATAAAACAAGTACGATGCGATAGACGCAAAATGTACCCTCACCCATAGGAGACCCCATTGTATGTGCAAAGTTTCAGAAGAAAGAACCTGAAGGGAAGAGAACACTTGGTAGACCAAGTCGTAGATGCGATGATAATATAAAATTGTGTCTTAAAAATAGGATTCATATAGACTGCGTTTATTTGGCTCAGGATAGATTTCGCAGATGGCAGGAAATTTCTTTATCAACTGAGCGACTGTCATCTTTTGAAGGGGTACTCTTTTTAATAATATTAATAATAATAATATACATTCCTCCCCGTAGACCGCCGCAGAAAACGACAGCAGATATAATTCTTGTTGCCACGCAGTTCAGAATTTTCTATCTTACGATCTCGTGGCCTACTTAAAAAACTAGGGATTGAAATGCTATAACGTTACGTTATGTTTGTTTTATATGTGTACGAGACCTGAACTCACACCCCAAGGGGACAATATAGCTTCCAGTTCTTATACATTTATTAACTGGAAAGAAATTGTCTTCTCTTCGTTGAATTAAAATTCCGCGTCGAGGCGGCGTCTCGCGATCTCCTCTGCATATCACAGAATACCTCGTCATTCTACTTCTGTCGTCTGCTGTAAGTGCGTTGGCCTGTAAATCCACGGAAACTCGACGCTTTCCGTGTGGATAGTAACTGGTGATTTTGCTGTGGGCCATTCCAGGCCTGCAGATACCATCATTTTTAATTTCAATTTCGGATTATTTGTCAGTTTTTTTTATTTTCTCCACGGTTTACTCTTATGTCTAGATATTCTTTATTTTATGAGATTTAAAGAAACTCATTCGAACGTGTGTTGAAACATCATATCTGTTAAAATCCAGCAACATCCACAGAAAGACACAGCATGGTGAAAAGAGGAGCTGTACTGAGCCCTCTTTCTTTGCAGTCTGCAGTTCTGAGCTGTGTAGGGGCGTACCTCTGTCTGGTCCCACCCTGATGTGAGCTCATTTCTAAAGAAACACGTGTATGAAAACGGAGTCTCTCTCTCACTTCGTATTCTTGTGCGCCAGAAAGCCTGGGCGTACCTAATCTTTTGACGCGTTCTATAGAATTGCGTAGAAATTTTGTAGACACGACATTTGTAGTAAGGACAACTGTTGAACGTATAGTGCATTCAAAATCTATAACGAACTTATTATAAGTAGGACCTATGCTATTTCCGGCTGAAAAATATGCACCAAATTGCTTTTGTAGAATTTAAGTTACTACATAAGTATACGAAAAGTTTCCACAATACTGACTTGTTTTGTGCTTGTTCTCGAGAGTAATTAACTGTAATGATTTTAGCTAAGAAGCGATATCATTTATTAACTAAGTGAGGCTCCAGAAACGAAACTCGTGAAGAGTTAAGCCCTTTGTCATGAACTTAAACATTTTCAGGACTTTGCCTTAAGTTCGATACCTGACTGTGTCTCATCTGATGGGTACAAATCAGATCGTTCATTTCCAAGTTATGAGTCAAAACGTCGACACCTCTACCGGGACATCTGTTTCATATAATGTACCAAATAAGCGCATATAGAATAGGGTGTTATCGAAAATACTGAAAGAATTTTGACGAAATTTTATATTATACCCCACATACAATAAAATTCTAGCGAATTTGATGTTTATCCGTATCTGTCCAACATAACCCTTATCTCAATTTTCGTGAAGCCTAATATCGAATTTGGTTGGTTTTCTTAAACACCGTACATTGCAAAAAAAGAAAAAAAGAAAATCATACGTGATTTAAATACATAGTTCACATTAAAATTTAGAGTATTTATGTGCAACATTTTTTGAGTGTGATTAAATATTTAACGAAATAGTAGGATAAATATTATCTTTTGCTCCGCGGCATGATTAAGTAGAGAAAAATGTTTTGTATCTTCACATTTGTACCTGCAGTTCATTGACATAAAGGGCAATGAGATATACAGTGTGTGTACTGTACTCCAGTCTTTTCAGCCTCTGTTGTAGCTGACTTTTAAAAGAAATGAAGTAGATTACATTTTAATCTTTTATATCTGTAAGAAGAAGGACCATAGCTTCGTCCTTAAATGGTGATCTAAAGTATGATAACCAGAAAGCTCTATGATCGTGGTATCTCGAATGGGGTTATTTACATTGCCTTAATTTAGTTCGTGCTTTAATTAGCCATGCCACTCTTAAGAGTGAAAGCGTCTGAAAAGCAAATGGCGCACATTCTGTCGGAGCTTCTTGTATGACGTGATGCGAGATTAGAAATTAATTTACTGCTCTCTGTGCCGAATGAAGTGAGGAAGAAGGTAATAAGAAGCTGCTGATGACTGAAAGTAATTAATAACTCCGTGGAGATGAGTCGTTGTTGAGAAGTTGAAGCTGCTCATGAAGCCAGGAAATTACTCGCTTTTTATGCAACCCAAAGCTTCATTAGCGCGTTCACAACGGCACAGCACTGGGCCCTGAGCCAGGTGAAATAAACCAGTTTCGTTAATATCCTTTTTAGGGGTTATATAATTTTCAGATTTTTAAATACATTCAGCTTTTGTTTTGTTAGAGGTAATTTCCATCTTTGCCTAGGTCTTCCAAACATTCTCTTACATTCAGGTGTTCTGTCCCATTAGCGTCTAGGTTTCCAGAATGCTCTAGTCCCTTTACGTTTTGTGACTAAAATTATATAGACCTATTCATTTCTCATCTCTTATCATTATGCAGTCTTCTCCGGTCACCTGCCTTCCCCATTCTGAGCAATCTGTATTTGCTGTGGAACACAAAGTTTCACATTTGTAGAAAACAAAGAGGGTATTTTAATATCTAAGTTTTGGGGTGGGAGAGTATAAGGTGAAATATTTTGAATTAAATTATAGCAAGAATATAATACACTCTTAATTTCTTCGTGAGCTTATGTCATTTTTATTTGTTACCGACTTTTCGAAATATTTGAACTTCACCAGATTTTTGGAACTATTTAGTAGCTATTTTTATATTTTGATTTGTCCTGAATTCCAGTGACAAAACATTAAATATCTGTAGTAGACGTAGAACCAAGAGACTGAAATAAAGTTGTTTATTGTGGTCTTCGTAACCGTAACCGATCAGGTAGACTGCATCTTTAGCCAGGTGCAGCTCGTTGCGAACGCCTGACTGGATGTAGCTGGCTAGTGATACATTTTAAGTTATCCATTGTACTGTGTTCCGGTGTATGGAGCAGAATTGAACTAGGCAAATAAGAATAACTTATTTTCTTTTTTGAAAGTGTTAGTAGGGCTTACATGACTAACAAGAACGCTACGCCCTTAGTTACAACCCAGAAGACCACAGAGGATATCTTCACTGCTGTGAGAACATAAAATCTAATTTCCTATGTTGTTTAACAAATTCAGAAGAATGAGATGGGCGGGGTATGTGGAGCGCATGGATGTGGCAAGAGGTGTGCACCTGGTATTAGTCGGGAAGCCTGAAGGAAAAAGACCGCTGGGGAGACCTAGACGTAGATGGGAGGATAATGTCAGGTGGAGTTGAAGGCGAATGGATCTTTCTGGCCCAGGACAAGGACCAGTGGAGGGCTTCGGTTAATTCGGCGATGAACCTTCGGTTTCCCTAAGCTATCTGGTTAGTTAATTTAACAGATTAGAACATTTCTGTGTAACTTAAAAGTCATAAATGTGAAACCTGCATTAATGGATTAAAAAATGCAGGGAGTTCAGCTTCGCAGTCTTGTGAAATGCAAGATGTTTCTTGGAAGGCATTTTATCCTTCAGTTGATCGACCTTTACATCGGAGATTCGTTTTAGTGGTACGATTCTGTCAGTAGCTCCCATTAGATTGATTGATTAATTAATCCTGAAGTTTATAAAAAATTACATAAGTGCAGTGACATTTAACTTTATCTGATTGAAGGGCTGATTCACCTTCTGCTGTGGAGAGATGAGAGAAAATTCCTGACTCTTCGAAAAGTTTTGTGTGAATCTGTGCGCTTCTTAATTACAGCAAGTAGCACTGTTTGTGTGTGTGTGTGTGTGTGTGTGTGTGTGTGTGTGTGCTGTGGCGGGAATCAGCGACAGTCAGCTTGATGTTTGTTCTGCTGCTGTCTGCATTCTTTTGTTGAAAATACGGGTTAAGTTCATCCGCATCAGACTGCAGTGGCAAGTACAGCCTGTCCACAAAGTTCTTATTCATTTAAGTTATATTTTATAAACGTTCATGTTTTCAACTTGAATTCCCTGATACGACTCCTGTAGTTACTCGTGTTGGAGAGACGGGTTTATTCCCAGGGGAATCCATCGCCAGCGAGCAGTGAGGGATTGAGTTTCACGCACCATTTTGAGACTTGAATTCTCGAGTGTATGGTACTGAATTGCCTCTGAGAAATTGATAGTCGTTTACCCGATCAATTAATGCCCCCCATAAATTTATACTTAGAACCCAAGAGCTCACCGTGAGACCCCTTTATGAGCCACGTGATTCCAATCTGCCAGCTCACAATACTATTTATTTCATGTTAATATTATCCTACCATCTCCCAAATGATCTCTTCACATTTTTCAACTAACATACTGTGTTAATTTCCCTCATGCATGCTACATGCAAACCCTTCTCTTTCCCTTTGATTTTATTACCCTAGTACTGAAACGTACTAATTATAAAGCTCGTCAAGGTATAAATTTCTCAAGACCCCAATATATTTTTTCCTTTGGAAAGTGCTTCGAGATGAACCTACATTTTATTCGTAAATTATAATTGATAACCGAAGCAAATAAACAAAGGTCTTGAGCGGAAATATATGTCTCTCGATCTCGTAGACCTGTGGGGTATGTCGTACATGAGGAGTACGAAATGTCAGAAACATCAACACAGCGTAGCTAATACTGCACAGTCTGTTGGTAGCGTTTCAGAGAGGCCAAAAATCACAAAGCGTGACATACACGTATGTAGACCTCACGTACAGAGCGGCTCTGTAAGGTTTATTTTACATTGGAAAAATTCTGGAACCTTTCGTGGTGTATTGAATATAGAGACTCTACTTCCTTCTGACATGGCACAGATGTGAAAACACCGTGTTCTCTGGTACGTGTTACTCCTTTTAATATGTTTTATTTTATTTGCAGTACTTTTACGTGAACGTACTACAACGAATATTTGTATGAAACATTTTCTTTTTATCTTTGATTAAATTTTAAAAAAAGGACGTCATCCGAAAACGCTTTGCAGTAGTCTAAAACAAAGTACAGGCATAATATATGCTTCATGTGTGGAGCGCACTGGATTTCTTGCGTGTGGCAAAACAGATTCAGACAATTTTCTGCATAGGACATTAACATATAACATAGTTTTTGGTCAGGGGTGAGCGTGCAGATGGCTGTCTTCTGTGATGTTGCATAATATAGTCTGCTAGATAATTACTAACGTTTCAAAGGCGCTTCCTGCTTCCGTCATCAGGGTGAGAGTCACTCTGATGATGGAGGCGGTCAGCTTCTCTGAAACGTCGGTCAGTATCTACGAGAATACCCCCCTTGTATCTGTGAGAACCTGAAACCTCACATGTACTTTCGGGTTTCATAAAAATCGGGAATTTCTTGCCTAGCTTAATGTAGTTTAGCTTCTTAGGACACTGCTCCATGAAGTTGATGAGTTAGGAATATTTTATTGTGTACCATAATCTTAACAATAAAGGGTTTTTAACTTTTGTAACAGAATGTTTCTTCCCGTGCCTTGTATTTTAAGGGTAAATATCATTGTTTCAATATTGATGCTGATTACATAACCTGAAGATCAAATTATACAAAAAAAAAAACTTTGCCTGTTGTTTTCTATGGGTGCGAAACATGGTCTCTCACTCTGAAGGAAGAATACAGATTGCGGGTGTTTGAGAACAGGGTGTTGAGGAGGATATCTAAGCCTAGGAGAGATGAGGATGGTGAATAGAGAAAACTGCAAAATGAGTTTAAAAATCTGTACTCCTCCCCCAAAATTATCAGGGCGATTAAGTCGAGAAGAATGAGATGGGCTGGGCATGTGGCGCGCATGGATGGGGCAAGAGGTGTGCACCGGGTACTGGTTGGGAAGCCTGAGGGGAAGAGACCGCTGGGGAGACCTAGATATAGATGGGAGGATAATGTCAGGCGGGATGTGTGGGAGATAGGAGTTGAAGGAGACTGGATTTTGTTGGCCCAGGACAGGGTCCGGTGGAGGGCTTTGGTTAATTCGGTGATGAACCTTCGGGTTCCGTAAGCCATATAGTTAGTTAGATGCTGATTGCATATTGTTACTTCTTCGATCTACAGATGTATTGAGCTCAAAGGAATGTTGTCACTACACGCACATACGATTAGTACACAAGAGAGAGACACTGCGGTACGATCGCATGGCATGGCGTCCTCTTGTTTAATGAGCTCGCTGCAAAGTTTGTTTGAATATTTGATGTTTTATAAATTCGGAACAACCCTGACAGTGACATTCAGTGGGGTGGAGGGTGGGGTAGAGGTGACAGACGAGTCGAATCTTTTCTTCAGTTCACGAACCAGGCGTGATGGTGCTAGGGCTTCAGAACCAAGATAGAGACAGGACGTGCTGTTAGGTACAGAATACTGATGTGTCTCCGTTGCTGCCCTGTAGGAAGAGATCTCACCACGTACATGTCAACTGAACTTTTCAAATATACCTCCAAACGAAGGCAGCAAGAGAAAAAAAAACCTTGTGGTAATTTTAAGAGTTGTGGACACTTGAGCGACTAATATGAGCCTATTAACCATCAATTATAGTAGGATGTTGCGAGAAGTCGAGAATTTTACTTCTCGATGATCAAGGTTGAAATTAAAGAGAAACAGTTTTTAAATTACCTATTAATGTGGTTTGTTTTAGAACTCAGGAGTATAAGTTGTGTCGGTGAAGCGGTAACTGGGATACTGGAAATGCACCAGTTTCGAGGAGGCGAGTATACAGGATACGCTTGCTGACCTTCATGTTTTCCTCAGTGTCTCCCCTAACGAATGTTAGATTAGTAATTGCAGAAATATCACTGTCTCCTCCTTGAGGATCCATTCACGCTTACATTGTCGTCTCACTTATTATCTCATGAGGTGTGCTGTAGTCCTCACCAAGCAGCACGAAGAAGCGTAATTATATTACTTCATTATTCCGAAACGTATGAAAAATGCAGCGTTTTTGTTCAAACCTTTCTTGCCAATTTTCTTGTCATTTACCTTAAATGTATGCGTTATATTCAATGTAACTAGCACATTCTTATGATTTCCCCTAATTTTCTCCCAGATACCTTTGTCGTTCCACTCCTGCCTCATTATCCTCTTACCAAGCAACCCGGTAAGGAGAATTTATCATTGCATTGTAGGAAATAGACCAGGAATATGAAGCTGTGATGAATTACGTTACTGAGAACAGCAATGGGAGCGAATGCTTAGCTACGTAGGGTATTCGTGTTTGTTACGACGTATTAACATTAATTGACGAGTGAAGAACATGTTTTGTACAGAAACATATTCTGCCACAAGTTTAAAGCTTTACGGAACCACGGAATTCACGAGGATAATAATCTACCACCTTCGGCGCGATATATAAAGATCAAAGGTATCTCTTCACCATTCTGAATTTTTAGTAGATCAAATCTTTTAAACATGCCGTACAAAAAGAAAACAGTAAAAGAGAAAACTGGAATTTACGGTCGTCTAGGGAGATATGCGTGAAGCTTATGGAAGTGTGTTGGATGGGGAAGAAATCTTGAAGAGGAAAGTGGAAGGATGAGGAAATGGGGGAACAGTCTATTGAAACAGAAGTGGGAATTTCTCCCTCAAGTGCCTTCATGTACATTAAGTCTGTGGAGGCACTCGTCTTATGTCACTACACTCTCAGTTTTACTGCATTCAAATTATGTTGAGAAAGATGCTTATCTTTTCTTAGGAGAGGAAACTAGGTTTAAAAGTGTAAAAGCGCAGGTAATGATTAGGAAAGAAGCTGTAAGGAATGAAGTAAAACGAAAGAGAAGAGGATGATGGCGACGAGGGTTGGTGGATGGTTTCCCGTTTTCGGGGGGAGGGGGGGTAATAAAAAGGAGAAATAAAGACGGATAGCCTAGGATAAAGAAGTATGATAACAAGTAGACAAGTAAAAAATGTGGGTATGGAGAGAAATAGAGAGGTAGAATATAAGAGAAAGAAAGCGAATGCGATAGGGGTGGAAATAATTCACATAGCGAATTAAAGTAGAGGGATGATAACTAAGAGACTTGTGAGTGGAGCCATAGAAGATGTCCGAAGTGAAACGGAGTACTAAAGGAGAAAGAAAGGGAAGAATGAAGGAGAGAAAGCAGTGACTGATGGGGAGGATTTTGGGAAGAATAACAAATGTGCGCTATCGGTGGAAGCACCTGCCTGTACTCGCTGCTTGCTGCTTAGAATTCCGAATGAGACTCTCTCCGTCTGGATGGCTAGTTAGTGGGGCGAGGCACTTCATTCTACAAGGGCTGATGTCCAGAAGTAAGTTCTTAGATAGAAAACTTCGAATTAAAAGTCACTTTTATCTCTATCAGGCTGTAGATGCATTTTCTAAAAACAGTATCATGAACATTTTGTCCCACTACTGACATACGTCTGTCACATTGTGAGGATCTACTAATTGACTAACTCCTTGATGTGGAGTCGTTCTTGAGAAGCTAATAGTCGCGTGTATGATAAGTAGCATTCGAAGCAGTATATGGAACCCGAATGTTTATTACCGTGTTCGGAAGATCACGTTACTAGGCCCACTCCCGTGCCAGATGAATCCAATAAAGAACTGCTGTAACTTGTATTATTTATTATTAATCATAGAATCTTTTTGGCATCGTACATTATCAAATGGTAGAGTTTTGATGCTTGGAAGGAAATTATTATCTTATTCAGAATCGATCTATCGAAAAATGACAGTAGTCCGTATTAAATCTGGGCAGGTCCACGACAAATGGAGCGTCACTCTTACAAACGCCCGTCATTCTAGAAGTGTTCTGGATAGTGTCCATCTTCCGATTTCCTGCCACTCAGCAGTTCAGATGTTACCTCAAATGTCGTGACTCAACGACATTACATTACCCTACCTCAGCTTTAGTTCTCTCTTGTCATGGGGAGGATTGGCATCTCTGCCATGGCGTCTCGTACCCTGACTGATGTTTTCACAGTTTGAGGCGCGTGTGCAATTTTCAGAGACTTAAAATATGTTTACTAAGCATGTTGGTGTAACAGTTTCCAATGGCTGCACGGTCTGGTAAATCAAAATATAAAGTCTAATAGCTGCATGATGTGTGCCATTTTGCATCTCTTAAATCTCCTGGATGCTTTTGACACAGATTTACTACGAGATACATTGAGCAAAATTTAAAAATTGACCTGCATTTCGCATACGCGTGAAGTCCTTTAAGTTTACTTTCTGGTCGCTCATAAACTGGCATTTAACGTCCTGTCGTTTCAGGTTGAATGTGAAATTATTTAATGACGCTGTTTTTATTACAGACGATGAAGGCAGTCGAAGATTATTATAAGACACAATAAATGCTATGTGAGATGATTTCTGCTTACAGTTGTACTTGACTTTGCTCCACACGTATTAACAAAAATTATCTGAACTGAGTAGCTAGTTTCTTATTGAAATTAATGTAATTTTCTCATGATAGCGAATTAAATTAATTTATTATATTAAAATTATTTGTTGGGAGTGCAAAATTAATGTTGAGGAAGGGAGTGTAATATTAGGTAGATGTTGAAGAAATAGGAACATATGGAGAAGACTGGATTTAAATCTCTCTAGGGATTTCATATTAAGTTTTCAAGGAACCCAGTTTTTTTTGTCAATCTTCAATTCGATTGATAATGTATGAAATGTTTAATTACCTGTTGATGTCTGTGTTGGTGATTTCGTCTTCTGAAAGGCTGTGGAAATCTCATTGCGTTGCTTCCAGTCCTTTGGTGTCCCTTCCCTTAAATGGGCCTAATTTTAGATTTCCTTAACTGTTCATATTTTCGTTTCCGATAGCAGATGCGTATGTTAATAATTTTATTTCCATGTTTTTTGTGTGGTCTTATATAGTGATATATCCTAAATTGGTCAACTTGAATGCCTTGACACTTGTTCAGTAAATTTTATTGTGTAATAGTAGTTTTATTTTTACCAGCTATTTGCTTTCAGTGGTAGATTATTAATTTTGTATTCGTTTGCAGTGATAATTCGTGTGTGGTAATCTGTAATTCATATTGGGCGATTTAGTTATGTATTACGACTTGCATCTACTCGTAGTTTCGTGTCAACCTCACCCCATATCTTAGGATACTATCTGCCAGCATACGAATAGCATAAAAGACCAGAATTTATATTAATAAGCCAAACACAAACACAGACTCCCAGGTGAGGCCCTCGGGTGGGTTATTAACCGGCTTAATATCAGCGAGGTATAGCAAACCATCCGGAAAACCAGGTCAGTGGTTTTCAATCTCTGCTGTTTCACGTGCAGGTACAACAGCAGCACACCGCACATTCCCATCGCCGGTCTCATATTTCGTAGTACGAGCAGTAGTTTACAGTTCAAATTATGCGTCGAAATGCAAGAGACATGATAACAATTTACGCTGAATAATTGTTATCTACATTTATGAATCAGTCTTGCATGTATCTTATTGTTTCATTTTATTCCACCGAAAAGAACGCCTTCTTTACTGCTAGCAAGCAACGCGAAACACGTCGAAAAAGATATACACATCATTGAAGGATTTTCTTATCCCATATACTTCTCGTTGGATAATTCACATCTATCCCGTTGAATCTGAATGATATGTGAACTCAGCAGTTGATACAGCGTTGTAAAATAACAGAATAAAGAGCTGGTAACCATGGCGTACGTCGACCTGCTTTTATACCGACCTCTTTGCATTTGTATTTTTATCCATTGTTTGTAGGTGTCTACTAAATCGCTTCTTGAATCCCCGGTTCTAGCGTGAGCGAAAAACGTCTTGGGCTAGTCCATGTCTGTCTGTCGCGTTTCTCAGTAACGATGCATTGCTGTAACAGTGACCTCGAATCACATTGTTGCAACAGCGTGCTTCTGTTCAGTCCGTAGCTTCCCTCGTGTTTTACGTCTACCTGTTTAATTAATTAAGAGGAAAGCCGAGTGCGTAACGTTATTCCTTAGCCAGTTGAGGATGTAACAGGTGCCATATTTCAACCACTTGAGTCAACTAAGCGTCAACTATGAAGTGTAGACAACCGAAATTGTGTATTGGGCTCACCTTGTGGCGATGGAGCGGTGATCAAGATGGCCGATTAAGTAATGACAACATTAAAGATTGAATGGATCTGAATCTGGCACAACTAGAATTTTTAACCGAAAACGTGTTAGAAATTCAATTTTAAAATGTGTGGTAATGCCCGATATTCCAATCCGTACAGCCTAAAACGGGTTGGATCACGAGTAAAACCTTTGTTTGGAAAGCCGTGCATTTTGGTTGGCTCACACGTTGTTTAAGGCTTCGACCGGGATGTTAAATCTTATGTGGTACCGCCTGATTCGACTTCTAATGGTTAAGTGAAGTGTTTTCTTCGCGGTACGGTCTGGATTCGTAAATATTATGAAGACGAGCTTCGGCTTCAAAGGGTTAACCAGCTGATTTTCGTAATGGTGAGGTGTAGTGTTTTCTTCGCGGTACGGACTGAATTCATAAATAATATTCAGACGATCTTCGGCTTCAAAGGGTTAACGACAGTGTATGTCTCATAGCCGTTCCCTCTGCGTATCTAGCTCTTGACCTCGCTCCACGATTAATAATTTCTGCACTTGTTAAGCTGTCTTTAAATAATCTACGAATACTGTTACGCTCACAAATGTTGTTTTTGACTGTCGTGATGTAACAAAACACGCTCTTTGGCTTCCGATGTGGCAAGCGACGTGAGACAGTTGAGTGTGTGTAGGTCCATAGGAAATAGTGCGTCCATATTGCGGTAAATGCTAATAAGTTTAGATTGCATCGGCGTGTCTTTGACAGGTAGATCGACTTAGATAACCTGCGTGTGTTCGAACAGGACGTCTCTAAGATCAATAACCGCTTGTCCGTGCAGGGTAATTCCTGTGGGATGTTGGTGAGCTGACCGTCTCCGAATGGACATCAAGACCTGCGCTATCTCACTGACAGTAAAGGGGATGCATATTGCAGTGCAGTGCATAGCTCATTGTACGTTATATTATGTTTATAGGACATGCAGACTCATTACTAATGAACTAAACGCATAAAAGTGTCAGAAATTATATCGCCTTCTAGCTCATTAAATGCCCTGTGTGTCGAAAAATGTGTGAAATAAAAGCAGTTTTCAACAATATTCAGATGTATTTTGTGTCAGGTATCAAACTTTTGTGTGAAACGTTTACGGGATAATCTGGGCTGTAAGAAGTGAGAGTTTTATGTTTTTACGTTGGCGTTTTTGTGTTCCGCAAGTATTAACGCTATTCGTTAGAGAGTATCAAATGTTAGCAATCAAGAAGTGAAAATTCGGAGACAATAACAGAGAGAAAGCTCCAGATTTCTTAAACTGTGCGTACGTTTCTTAACTTGTTACTGCATTATTTAATTCTGGGTTGCTGGAATTAGATATGACTTATATGAGGCCAAAAGTGATATTATTATGCCCCGCTGACTTCAAATGACTGACCCCCAAAATTTTAATGTAAATGAGCTTTCTGAGGGTGTTATATATTTTGCTGTTTTCACTCCTTATATTTAAAATTCCTTTCGGCTTTCCTGAATCCCATTAAAAATATAAACATCTTCGCCAACAATAAAATAACTGCTTGTGTTAATTGACTTGTATTTGGCTCGGTAATAAAACTTAAAATTTTCTTGTATTTTAATCTTTTTCAGGATACGAGGTTAAATGTTATATTGTTATTATCTATCGTATAGACTGTGTAGAGTGATCAGTCACTTAACAAAAATGTAGGGCTGTATTTATGTTTTTCTTGCTTTATTATTACCACTGATTGTGCTGTTCTTTTACATCAGATTTCTCCACTTCACAACAGAATGAAACGCTGAAGTGTTTTGTCGCTGTCAATTTCTTGTTTGTATCTGGAACAATAGCTACTTCATCTTGCACCCGAGTTTTCTTTATAGTGGAAACCAATCTTTGTTGTTTCAAAGAAACATTATTATTTGCTATTATTTTTAACTGTGGTTATGAAAGCACAATACGTATAATTGTTTTACATTGTCTGGGTCACCCCTTCACAATACTCGTCAGAATTCCTCATCGTACGTACAATAAATGCTGAATAGTACAGTCTGTTGTGGCATTATTGAGCAGTATGTTTTAGAGTTTAATCACTCCAGTTGCTCTAGAGATAACTGAAGGTTGTCTTTAAAAGCTTTGAGATGAACAGCTGGTCAGCAGGTTAGAAACTGAAGATTATTTACCACGCTCATAACAGTCCGGCACTGGACCCGATTCTGGGCTAGTTAAATGCAGTCCACACCCTTCCATCCTATTTATTTAAGATCTATTTCAGTATTATCTCATTATCTGTCCTGGCCAGTTGAAGTGATCTCGTCTCCAAAACATACAGATTTTTCATCTCATTTTTTATATTTTCTCACCCATCTCATTTACTTTGACTTCATCACCCTAGTAGTTTTAATGTAGAGTACAAATTATGAATTTCATTATTACGCAATGTTTCCAACCCCCCCCCCCCCCCCCGGCTGCGTAACTTTTTTTTTGGTCGAAATGTTCAGGGTACTTTGTTCTCAAACACAATATGTCCATGGTCCTTCCTTTGTATAAGAGCCCAGACATTAGATGTTTAAAATCGAGTATGAAAGAACATCACTTTGGGGGTTGGCTCTGCTTTTTTGCCATAATTGCCTCACTATATATGAGGAGGAGTTGTTAATATTAATCTGTTTTTATTTTTGCTCGTGATATTAGCTTATAGGTTACATTATGTAGTATAGTGACTAGCGAATTGCTTGTAAGTGGTCTAAGCATTTCATGTTGAGTTGGTTTTTAAATCATGAAGCTAAATATTTTGATGAAATGAAAGTGTTAGATGAAATATATAATGGTTTTTATTTCCATAAAGTTTCTGAATTGGCATTGGTTTAAATTGATTCAAGATCAAATGGGAATTTTATGTAGGTTCTACACCAGCAATAAGGGATTTCTGTAAAGTGAAAGGTCTTTACATACTGGTCACTACTTTCGATATCTTGTTAAATAGGCAATGGACAGGGTCTAGTCTGATGGCTAACTTAGGCAGAAAAGTGTTTTGCTAGTCGCTTTATCAATACAGCGACAACAGCAAACGAAAATAATTCATTTTCCGGAAAAGCTCCGCATTTGCGTGTCAGCGAATGCAAGTCTCTCAGGAGTAGCATTTGTTTCATTTGCTTTTCATGGTTGTTATCGTTACTGCTGAACCCCCCCCCCCCCCCCCCCCCCCGAGGAGGAGATTGCCAGATTACGTTACTGAGGCGACGATCGTCCCAGGCCGGGAGGTGGTACGGCTTGGGGAGGGCAAAGCGGTGAAAAGTCAAAAGAAACTACGTCGAATAATCGAAGTATATTATTTAATGAAAAATATTTAAATATAGGATAAAAAGAATCGAGACACCTTTCAGGGCTCAAACTCCGCCTGGGTATGCGACTCCAGATGCCGAACTCAACCCCCACAAACCCTGACTTGCCTCCCGACTTTCTCCTCGAGTCGTTCTCTCTCCGGCGGACACACACAGACTGTCCTAACTGCCCTGCTGTCTGATCAGGGCTCGAACTCGCCGACTCCAAAGAACTTAGAGAGGGGAGATAAGCCACTTCGAGCCATGAGGCATGGCTCACTGCCCATGCACCTAGTATGAGTTTCACGAGAGCAGATTAGTGAATAGATATCTATTTAAACGTAATTAAATAGCACGTTCTGATAAAAACTTACGACGGACGTTTCCCCTATCAAATGTGTTCGTGGAGAATTCCAAATCCGAACACTTACATTAAATGAACCTGCTAGTGGCAGAGGCGTTAATTGGAAAGTGGAGACGTTAACCAGTTTAAGCTGCTTACAGCAACATTACAATAATTCTTGTAGGGTAGTTACAGATCGACCTTATTTTTGTTTCAATTCTAATGGGTTTTGACGACGGTAGTTTACACTTAAAATTATTTGTTGTCAGGACTTTTTCCATCGTCTGTTCTTTAAAATTACGACGTTTCGGAGGCTAGTTGTGTCTCCGTCTTCAGGTTAGAGGTACCTACTCTGTTCGGTCCCTTAGATAGAGCTAGTCTCTGTCACTGGACAGAACCAGCCTCCGAAACGTCGTGATTTTAAATAAAGACAATGGAAAAAGTCCTGAAAATGAATAATTTTAACTTATTTTTGATCTTTGACAGGGATAGTGGAGATATATTCTTTCAGTAACTTCTTACAGTACGCAAAACACTTCAGTTGAACACATTCGTCAAAGTGGTAACGGAGTAAGGAAGTTAAGTACAAATAGATGAAGCTGAATTTGTGTAACGTGGAAAACAGGATCAGCTTGTCACCGAGCTAGTCATCAATGATTTTTCAGGTTATTACAAATGATGTATCAGTTGATGGCTTCAGCTGTTGAGCATGTGGTTTGACTGCCCCTTCCCGAACAACCTCCTGTCGTTCTCAGTTAATGCAAACGCCTCGGAGGGAGTTCTCAGCTTCCTAATGCTTCAAAGGGGATCTTTGTCCCCAGAACCAACAACACCAGACATTGTATTACGCCACCACGTTCGTACGCTAAAAATGTGCCACCATGAATTTCATAATGGTATGTCATATGCATAATTCTCTAGAATCTTCGCATATGAATACACATGGAATGTATAAGGAGGTTTTATTACACTGAGACATGTGGTTCATGAAAGATTGAATGTAGGGTGAATTGGGACAAAGTGATACATAAAGAACAAATGGTGGTCCTCACAGATCGGGAATATCGCGGTCTTCCGGATCGAATAAGAAAGACCCGTCCTTTGAAATGTAGTGGGCTTTTAAAGTTTTAACATATTTATGACTTTATAATAGACGATACACAAAGCCTGAAATAAAGAAAGCAGCAGAGTAATATGATACCATCGCACAAAACATTAGCCTGGGCTTACGCCATTTTCTAGTTGTTGTTCTTTGAACAAAGAGCATAAAATGATAGAAATCATGTTTTCCTGTCTGTAAATCCGGAAGGTTTCATCTTTAAAAAAATTGTATTAAATTTAGTATTGACAGATATGTACTAAATGTTGTTGGGAGAATTTCATTTTGTTTTATTTCGTCAAGTGTGAAGCCATTTATCATATTTGCATATTTCGTAGTAAAGCCGCCCCTTTAATATTACAAAGTTTGACTTTCCATCACCGTAACAACCAATGCACGGAAAACGTCAAGACAGTAGTTAGCAGTCCCGCGTTGTATCCGAGAAGTACCTCCCGTATCTTTGCCCGTGTACCTGCTGTCCTGAGGGTTTTTGTGGTTTTGCTAATTTTCTCCAGGAAAATTCTGGGACAGTACATTAAGATTGGCCGCGACCGCTTCTTCCCTTCTTTATTCATGATTCACAGTCATCGTGGCAAATGGCAGTGTGTAGGCGTTGTAACCTGCTCTGTTCTGAAGGCGTTTTTAAATTAACCAACGGAAATAGGTAATTATATGAAGGACAAAAGAAATTCAAGAGGAAAGGGGTAGACAGAGGAGGAAATGAACAGAGAAAGGCGAGATAGAAGGATAAAAATGGAAAGTACGAAAGCGAGAAAGCCTTTCGCTGAGCAGTGGCCGTAATCCAGTTGCACATTAATTGAAACTGTGTCTTCAAGGCTGTTTTTTTTATTCCCACAATATGTCCTTGTCTTCTGAATGAGATTTATTGCCCGCCTCAGTGGTAGCCCCTTCCGTATCGGGGTGACGTGAGAGCAAGGCATTTGAGGTCGGTCTTGAGCTGCCGATTCTTGGTCGCTGTATTGTTATCTTGAGCTAACCGCGCACCTCATTTCTCTGTCACTGGGTCTCACCTCATCAGGATCAGAAGCTTGAGGTCTGGTTACCATGGGAACACGTAGTCACACGAAAAGATGAATGGATTCCATGCACGAAGGAGAAGAATGAACTCGTGCGTTTATACCTCGCGATCGGAAAGAAAAAAACTAGCAAAAAATATCGATTATGGCTTCACATAGATCCCCCCGTGATGGCGTCCATATTTTAGAAGGTATTTTCCTGACTTACGTAGAAAGTGGTCAGGACAACGTCATGACATCAAGATCAAAAGTTAGTTCGGCCTGCTGTCCGAGTCATTTGAACCCATGAATCATAACGGTGAATAACATGTCGTACACCTATAGATAAAGTCGCGAAGCATTGAACTGAGTCGTATATGGGATTAAAAAGTAGCTGAAAATATTTTATTTGTCTGTGTTCAATTTAAGTCTTTACTGGTGGTCTGAGGACAGTCACCTTTTTCCGTACCTGTCCGCGAAACCCGTTCGGCGCTAATTTCTTGGTTTTGGACTTTATTCATTATCTGTTGATTGTTATTATCAGATCACATCTCAAATGATGGACCTTCCTTCGTCTTCCGTTAGGTCAGAATTCAATACATGGAAGATCGAAAATAATAGGTGCCTTCTCCCCCCACCTCCCTGAAGACGAAGGATGATCCATTCTTCCAAACGACTGTACAATTTCATTTTTTATGAATAGGTACTTTTTCAGTTGTTTACATTTGTGCCATAACATCAGGCTACTGTTTTATCTGTCTCGATTTTGCATGTTTTATGGTGTGATCGGCCAAGTGTTGAGGAAGAATACGCATCTTTCGAGGCTGGTTGCTGACAGTATCGTTAAATAAACAGCAAATAAATAAAAAAGTACTAAAATAAAAGGTTTCTGATAATGGTGTGACGCATTGTGTATAATTCTATTAGACTTCATCTGTCGTCTAAGAATTTACGTTTCCTCGGCTGTGTTCTGTGCCAGTTAATTGGAGTTCACTACTTCAAACTGTATTTCTCTAAGATACATTTTAATATTATCCATCCATTATACGATCTGATCTCTTGAGTGATCTAGAGTGGTCAGTTTTCTTCAAGTTTCAAAACCAAAATTTAGTATGAAGTTCTACTTCTCATCTTCCTGTTCATACTAGCCTGCATTCCTACTCCTCGTTTTATTTTATTTAACCACTCTAGTAATATTTCTTTAACATTGCAAACTATTAATTTTATTGATCGAAATCTGAACGTTGACAAAAAATATCTGCCGGTCAATCTCAGATGACCTCTTCACGATGCTCTGTTTTCGCTGATGATAAGTACCGTATTTATCAGAGACACGCCTGGAATCTGTTTTGTACATCGTGTCACTAAGCGAATTCTGCACATGCGTAAGACTCCTTATATACCTCAATAATATCTTGTCATTGAATGGTTGATGCACCCCTCAGAAAATTTTGGTGGATGCCACAGAAGATATGTAATGTATATTGATTAGCTGCAAAGTATTGTGCCAGTGCGTGACCTCCAGGAACTAAAGTTCAGCACGCCACGCTCTAGCGTTATTAAAATCGATACAGCTAAAAGATTTCGGTTGCACAAGTGCTCAGATACCTGATAATCGTATGAAGATGGAATCTGCCGGCCCTAAAATGAGACTAGTAGTTCCCGAGTATTTAACGATGTTTTCGTTTTAGAGCTGGGAAAAACATTCAGTGCAGTGTCTGGCTACGGATTGGACGACCGGGATCTCCCCGTCAAGGGCAAAGGATTTTTCTTTTAGCTTCTCCGTCGAGACCGGCTCTGGGGCCCACCCAGCCTCCCTTTCAGTGGGTACAGCGTGGTTCCTCTGGTGTGACGCTGACCTCTCACCTCAAGAACGAGTAGAGCCCCTCCCCCAAAAGCCAACATGTAATTATAACCGGACACATTTACTTTCTTAAATAATAATAGGAGTTTTGTATAGGTTATATGAAGTACCTGGTCGGAATGGCTATGAATAGTGAATTGAATAGGATTTGGAAGGAAGCGGTCGTTACATATTTTAAGATAGGTCTACTCTCTGTGAATTTGCATTGATGAACTGAGATAGTATGCTCCCCCGAAACGTTGGTATTTATCTTAAGTTCCACATGACGTTACAGACCTGAAGACCAATCATCATCTTCACTGCCATGATAATAAATAAATACATTTTTTGGGGGGGAGATTTTAGGAACTGCAGCAGTCAGCGTTATATTTCATGTTATTGTTATTTACTTTTCATTATCACTTTTATGTGAACGTCTCCAGTAATATTCTTTCCATTGTCTTTATATCGAAACAAAAATTTCGAAATTGAGCATATTATATCTGATTACTCTCGACCTCGGATTTTGTGGCCAGCACGGAAGTTTGTTAATCAAGCCTCTATTTCCTCCATGCCAGTTTTAACGATACAATCTGTCTCTGTAACGTGCTGACACATTCCCAGATATCGGTTGCCATAAATATTATTTCTCTTAGCAGGAGCTCGTCTAAATAACTTTGTACTAAACTACGCAAGTCTGTATAAGTAACATTCTTACAATATACTGCAGACTAAAACGTAGCCGAAGTATCAAGTAACACGAAACTGATTCTTGTCTGATTAAAGTAATGTAACGTCCCTATGCCCAATGCATTTGGGTTGATGAGACAAAGCGCCTCACGTTCTTAACCTCGGAATTAGTTGGAGGTGAGTCTTTAGCACGAAGCTTCTACCATTTTAACCACGTCCTAGATCGTAATCAACGACTTTTAGGGACCCGGCCCGATGAATTTACATTTTTGGTCACTGAGCCAAGCCACTCATTCGATTATTAGTCGCTTGTTTGTTAGTTTGTTAGTTTTGCAATCAATGATCAGCACTACGTATTACTTACTCTACATTCACAAATACACATTTTTTTGTATGTACGCCTTCGTTTGTATGTATATGTAGGATGATTCTTAATTACACGCAGTAAATATAAGTATCACGTTCTACTCATAAAATCAAACGAAAATTTTTTTTGTGTGTGTGTGTGTGTGTGTGTATTTTTAAATCTAATATTATTGAACTGACGCTTCTAAATTAAAGCACATCCAGTGTGGTAATCGTCTGAAAAGTTCGAACTCTCTCCTTGTTGATATTATTGGTGGTAGGGAATTAAAGTGTCCCCTGATATCCCACCAAAGTTTAATTAAAATCTGTCAATTGACCGAACAAGTTATCACATGAGATAAACACACCGAAACGCAACTTGTCTTCCTTAGAAAGGAAATTACATGGAGCCGTATCGATCATCAGATAATGTCTTGCATCGCCACGTCGTTTCTAGGAACAGCTGATTCTGTCATGTTCTTTTTTGTTGACAGTCATGGAGTTCTCATGGCTTATGTTATGATACTGTGAGAAACGTTTGTCAATAGGGATGTAGGCACGGCTTAACTCAATGTTAATTTGTAAATATGAATTTAATTCCGTATTAGGCATATATTTACAGTTCTTATTAAACATAAAACACAACTCTACCACGTTTTGTTTCTGTCCTTTTCCTGTTGCAAGAAATGCTTTCTCTCTGGACTCCCACTGTAAAGAACTGGAACCAGAAACTTCTTTTCAGTAGATCTCTCGTACCCCCCCCCCTCCCCGGCTCCGGTCCTGAACCCTTTTTCCACTTATTGTCGAGTTAAATACCGTACTTTTATCTGAAATTACAATCTCTGCAAAGCTTTTGGACAATCCAGTATTTCTTATCAGCAGACAAATTAGGGCTTCATTATATAATAGTTCACTTTCAGAGTTCGTAATTCTTACTTACGAGTGTTTTCATCTGTTAAATTAACTGGTTATAACTTGTATTATCGAACACGGCTTAAAGGTTTTTAGAGTGTTGAGGGAAGCGGGAAGTATCGCGGTGACTGGGAGGGGTAATGCGCCTTCGTGTAGAAAAAACGGGGGTTGAAGGTCGGTTAGAGGAACGAATTCGAGAAAGATGAAAGTTCCATGTAAACTCGATACCCTTTGCCTTTTATTAAATGCATAATTTTTAAGCTTGAAAAATAAATGACTGGTCTCTCGTGCACGCTCTTTGAATGACGAGATTCCCCCCCCCCCCCCCCCCCCGTAAATAGCAGAAAAAAAGAGGCTTTGCTCTGTTTCCTCCTCCTGCCGTTGTCGTTACTGATTTGTTGAAATCGGATTAAGGAACAAACACATTTTTCTCATTAGTAAGACATTCTTCGAAGCTAACCCTAAATTCTGATTTAAAATGTGAGTAATAAATGTATCAATAACATGTAAAAGAAATTAAAATGTTATTCGTAACTTGTTCAAATAAATTCCCTCGACAATATAGGTCTACTTTTACATTTACATCATTATAGAGACTCCGCAAATTTCCATGTGAAAGAAGACTCTCTTAAGCATATTATTGTAAAAATTAATTAGGGAATTTACGGGCCTAAAGATGATACTCTACGCTATATAGTCTGAGCTACTGAAAGAGCGTCGATAAATAAACTACAAATAAATATAAGTCAACATCATAAGAGAACAGCGGCGAAAGAATGTGCAGGGTGATACCCATCTTTTGTTCGCGACGTTTGTCAGTCTCTGAAGGCAAACGTTTTGATACTGCCTTGAGTAAGCCTTTACCGATTCCTTTCACACCCCTGCCAGTTCATAATTTTTACGATCACGTTCCCATTCAACCCTGCATAACATGCTCAGTTGAAGAACACCGTAAAGTTTGAATGATTTGAGGTTCACACTACGGCGAGTATGAAGATTTCCGTCTTCTGGGTTGCTGCGCTGTGTAGTCTGGTCGATATTAACCAACGTTTCAGAGGTCATACTGCCTCCATCATCAGGGCGATGAGCATGAAGATTTAAGTCTTCTGGGTTGTTGCGCTGTGTAGTCTGGTCGATGTTTACCAACGTTTCAGAGGTCATACTGCCTCCGTCATCAGGGCGATGAATATGAAGATTTCTGTCTTCTGGGTTGTTGCGCTGTGTAGTCTGGTCGATGTTTACCAACGTTTCAGAGGTCATACTGCCTCCGTCATCAGAGTATGAAGATTTCTGTCTTCTGGGTTGTTGCGCTGTGTAGTCTGGTCGATGTTAACCAACGTTTCAGAGGTCATACTGCCTCCGTCATCAGAGTATGAAGATTTCTGTCTTCTGGGTTGTTGCGCTGTGTAGTCTGGTCGATGTTTACCAACGTTTCAGAGGTCATACTGCCTCCGTCATCAGGGCGATGAGCATGAAGATTTCTGTCTTCTGGGTTGTTGCGCTGTGTAGTCTGGTCGATGTTTACCAACGTTTCAGAGGTCATACTGCCTCCGTCATCAGGGCGATGAATATGAAGATTTCTGTCTTCTGGGTTGTTGCGCTGTGTAGTCTGGTCGATGTTAACCAACGTTTCAGAGGTCATACTGCCTCCATCATCAGGGCGATGAGCATGAAGATTTAAGTCTTCTGGGTTGTTGCGCTGTGTAGTCTGGTCGATGTTTACCAACGTTTCAGAGGTCATACTGCCTCCGTCATCAGGGCGATGAGCATGAAGATTTAAGTCTTCTGGGTTGTTGCGCTGTGTAGTCTGGTCGATGTTTACCAACGTTTCAGAGGTCATACTGCCTCCGTCATCAGGGCGATGAATATGAAGATTTCCGTCTTCTGGGTTGTTGCGCTGTGTAGTCTGGTCGATGTTTACCAACGTTTCAGAGGTCATACTGCCTCCGTCATCAGAGTATGAAGATTTCTGTCTTCTGGGTTGTTGCGCTGTGTAGTCTGGTCGATGTTAACCAACGTTTCAGAGGTCATACTGCCTCCGTCATCAGAGTATGAAGATTTCTGTCTTCTGGGTTGTTGCGCTGTGTAGTCTGGTCGATGTTTACCAACGTTTCAGAGGTCATACTGCCTCCGTCATCAGGGCGATGAATATGAAGATTTCCGTCTTCTGGGTTGTTGCGCTGTGTAGTCTGGTCGATGTTTACCAACGTTTCAGAGGTCATACTGCCTCCGTCATCAGGGCGATGAATATGAAGATTTCCGTCTTCTGGGTTGTTGCGCTGTGTAGTCTGGTCGATGTTTACCAACGTTTCAGAGGTCATACTGCCTCCGTCATCAGGGCGATGAATATGAAGATTTCTGTCTTCTGGGTTGTTGCGCTGTGTAGTCTGGTCGATGTTAACCAACGTTTCAGAGGTCATACTGCCTCCGTCATCAGAGTATGAAGATTTCTGTCTTCTGGGTTGTTGCGCTGTGTAGTCTGGTCGATGTTAACCAACGTTTCAGAGGTCATACTGCCTCCGTCATCAGGGCGATGGATGTTGGTAAACATCTACCAGACTACACAGCGCAACAACCCAGAAGACAGAAATCTTCATCGTAAAGTATCTTAAAAAGAAATCATTCTTTAGAATATTTAGAAACCAACCTACTGGAATCAGGAACGGAATGAATCAATAAGCATCGGTTGAAGCTTCTATATGTGAAGCTTTATAAATATAAATTTTTCCGGGACGAAATATAAGATGTAGGAAGACGCTTTCCATTCTTAAGAAATATTATCACTCTAGCGTTCACAACGACTAGCGATTTTCAACACGATACAAACAGAAAGAGGGAAGATTTGTAGGAAGGAGAAATGAAATACAAAGAGTCAGGAAATGGGCGATACAATCCAACTTTCGTTTTGACTTTTCTTTTTAGCTCTTAGTTCTGTATCGTGAAGGAGATATTCCATATTTTGGAACAGTTTTCGTGAATGAAGTTTTAAAACCAGCATTTCTCAAAGTTTCTTTATTTTAATTCTTTGTGACTACATCATATTTTACATCATTTAATGTATTTTACTGGAAATTTGGTACAGTTCTTATCTATATTATATGCATATCTTCTTTGGCTTTCTGTCAATGTGAATAGTTTATATTTATGTATATTTTATTCTGATATGCACCACATCGGTATAACCTTGTACAAAACACTATTATTTATGCCTCTTTCCTTTCGCATTATTATTATTATTATTATTATTATTATTATTACCTTACATGACCTTCAGTTCTTTATTTATGACACTATATTAAATTGTGGGCATAAAACAGGTAATGAACATCAGATTTACTCACTTTTGTGTTATCTGCTCTGTGATGCACTGAATGTGAGAAATCACCACACGTGTATACAATTAGAATAATTTATATTGCGATCAGAATCTCATAACTGGCTTGAAAACAGTGGATAAACCTACGCATCTTATTACATCAAATATATGTTCATGTAGGTCACTGCATAAATACATTACATTTCATTTTAAAATTCTAAAGAAAGCGAGTCTTTTTAAAAGTCATACAATAGACCAATTTATGTTACACTTATTCTGCAATGCGAGTGATTTTTAACAAGGAAATTGTACATATAAATTCGTATGGAGAATGTTTCTCACAGAGTAACATGGTTGAGCCCAAAAAGGACAGCTTCCACAAGTTGTTTGTCACCTTAAATTAGGTGACAAACAACTTATGAACGAAGGAGTGTTGCGGTCTGTGAGTACTGCACGATCACCGGACTTCAACTCAATTATATTCTTGAGTCCACGTGAAGGATTCATTGTCCTGCAGTGCTGCCAACATCCCAGATGGGATATGGTGTCTTGTTTGCTGGGTGATGAACAGTGTTCGTCGCACTGTTGATGTGTGTCTGTGATCATTCATAAACAAATGCTAACGGTGGTCCGTTTGAGCATTTGACGTGAACGAAATGCTAAATACAACAACAAAATTGGTAATTATCGAACTGTTATAACATCCTCCATTTTAGGGACACTAATTTGCAGTAGCTTAATAATGAAATAGAATAAGATTTTTTAAATTAATTTTGGTACCTACTCTTGTTTCATAAAACACGGGGCACTGCGATTAAAGAAAACAAATGAATAAATAAGACTGTCATAGGGGGTTACACGTACTCATAATACATACAAATATAAACATATTGTAACCGTGTCACAGATTTTATATTTTCGTAAAATAGGACACTTTCAAGACGTTTTATAAAGTCACGTATGAAAGATGGACAGGTTGGTCTTACGATGTTTGCTTCATTTGTGAACTCTTACATTTTTGAGACTTCACTTCTTCGGCTTCACATTCACCTCATATTTCCGTTCTTTGGATTGTCACCACTCGATTGTCAATGCTCATCTGCTTAATGCTGTCAGTGTGAGAAACCACTTTCAGCTGTCGTTCATATAGAGAAGTGAAGGGACCGAATATAATAATTTTTATGAAAAATTTAGAAATAAATTATATTCCTAATAGAGTTTTAGGTGGAGATTCAAGAATTATGTCTGTATCATTTTTGAAACTCTGAAATTTTAATCAGTTCAATGTATGTTAATGACAATAATTACACGTACAGGCCTACACCCCTCGTATTAATCTATTAGTTAGGATAAGATAAAGCAATTACAGATTTCGGTGTAGCTTTACCTGTAATGAATTATCTTTACGTAGTATCTTGTTAATGCGATTTTTAATCATAGTGGGACACATCGTGATTTCTGCAGTCGTTTGTATCTGAGTGTATCTGTACTCTATGATGACTTAGTTAAATGAAATAATTGGAATAATAATAATTTTATTGATAGAATTAATGCAATTAGAATAAATTTTACAACATATATTCACCTTAAACGTGTTTATATAAACTTAGTTTTATTCTTGATACAAAAATTTAACGATCAATATAAGGGGAAGGGCAGGTAATGTAATGGAGCTCGTTTTACGTCTGAGACAAGTTTTGACGAAAGCTCCCAGTGTCATGAATTCCCCTGAATTGAAAGTCTGACGTCATTTTCGTGACGTAAGAGTCTTAGATGTCAAGATGCTTAAAAATTAAAACTTGGACAATTCTTGTAACATAATCTTCCTTGTGAACAGGAGAAGCTGGTTAAAACTTATTTTTTTCTCGTAATAAGAACTCAGAATATTTGGAGTAGGGGCATTCTTCGCATTAAATGCTGTCATTACATGTAGCGCTGTACCTTTCATGAAAATAACCTGCAGTAATCAGTTATACGTTAAAGTTTTTCGTACCATGTTACAGTCTGAAGAAGTTACAACAAGCGATATCACGACTTATGGCGTAGGAATAGGTAATATTTGTTTAAAGATGAAGTTTTTTATATTCTGCTAAGAAACGAAGAAAGAAAGAAACACTGTAATCCAATTGTGGCCGTGTATAGTATTCACTTTTAGTGTGGATTGTACATTACGATTATTAGTAGGAAGGAGTGTTTATACCTCGTTAAATACCGTGAAATCAGCTTTTCAGATGTATCAGGTATATTTTATGACTGAACAGTATTGGTTTGCTGAAAATTTAATACCATTAATAAGTACAAAGATTATTTCAAGTGTTTAACTGGGATTTCAGACATTCCAGTTTGTTATATGGTCTGTATGACCCAGAAAATATTCTTAGGCTGTTTTAAATATTACGCAAACTAGAAGTTTAGAAGGAGGAAATCATAATATTTTTCAAAGCTTGGGGTTCCATAAATTGTTACAGAGGTTAACCTTTGATGAGCAGATCACACCATGTGAGTAAAACGGATGTTTTATGTTTTGTAATTATAAGTCAGAAAATAGGTATGGAATAAATAGTCTATAGATACAGTATAGATACTGTTCTAAGTGATGTGGAAAAGGGTTTAGATGTTTACCATTAGGGATTTGGATGCTTTTTTCCCTTTCTGGCACTTACAACACGAGTATTTACACAGTAATAGCATTTTCAGTGGTTGGGTAAGGACAGATAGGACCACAGCAAATGGGGGATAACTTCGTGTATCTGGGACTACGGAATCCTTTTGTCAGTTACATATTCCGCATTAAAACGTACCGATTTAGTATTTGATGTAAGCGGGAAAAAACACTTTTGACGGATTTATTTTTTTTCAGTTTAAACATTTAAAAATATCGTGTTTTGTTAATTTTTAAATATTAGAATCCTTGAACAGTTTTTGATAAATATGTACACAATGGTAAGAAATATAAATAAAACAGTGTGCAATTCCGTCGCATTCTGGTATAGGGAATGACACATAAGGAACACAAAATATTTTTCGTCGATCTATGATTTATGTATCATTGGTTTGTTATAAATATGTTGTATGAACTCGCAATTAGTTCTCTTTCTAATGTGCATGTCAACACCGAAAAGGCGACTAAATGTCAGTTTTGCCAGTCATTATTTAATAGCAAAGTTACGACGGCAGAAATCTTTTGTGATATCACGTAGAAAACAAAATACTGTAAGAACAGTTGCCAGTTCATTACTGTATCTTTGTTCCTGCAGAAGCAATGTTCTTCATCCACCGCTGTTTCACTGCGTATCTTGAAGTCCGTAAGCCTGAAAAAGAAAATAAATAATGTCTAAGGCTGATTCAAGAGGATTTAAAAAAAATACAGTAATTTAATCCACTTGGGTAACAGCTTTAGAGGTGCGGAACTGCAGACAGTTAATCTCTTGTGATTATATTTTAAAATGTACGTATGTTTCTGCTAATTAGAGAAACTGAACGCATTTTAAATGCTTATAAAATTTTAGTCTGAAAATATGAAGGAAGAAAAATTTACATGGGTGTCTGAATAGTTTTAAAAATGATATTTAAACACAGTGTATTGTGGTGTGGGCTGGATTCATCTGGCTTCGGACGGGGCCCACAATCGGGCTCTTTTCAACACAGTAATAGACCTTCTGGTTCCATAAGAGGCGAGGAAATTTTTGACCAGCTGGACGATCAACAGCTTATTAAGAAGGACTGTGTTTCTTGCAGTTGCATGTATTTCGACGTCACATAATCTAAGCAGTCGGCACAGTGTCGTCGAGATATGTGTACGTAATACAAATGAAAGCCGGTACAAAACTAGATGGCAGTAATTT
This sequence comes from Zootermopsis nevadensis, assembly GCF_977971745.1. Lineage (NCBI taxonomy): Eukaryota > Metazoa > Arthropoda > Insecta > Blattodea > Termopsidae > Zootermopsis > Zootermopsis nevadensis. The sequence continues at coordinate 1,576,213 of NW_028259177.1, forward strand.
TGTATTCTGTAATGGCATAATGCCCTGTATTTTCTGCAAATTATATAGAGTACATTGTTACGTCACCTGATTTCTGAGTTTGAAAATCGCGTAGCTCGGTTTGCGACATTAAGGCAGCTCGAATCACAAAACAAGTGACATGACGCACGGTAAATAAGCTGTGGACGAGAATTATCATTAACATAAGAATAATCTTATTCCTAATCACTGTCACTGCGATCTGATAAGCTTATAGTAAATTGAATGTTCTCTCATATTTTTAATGGAGGTCAGACAATGTCCAAGAGGATAATGGAAATTAATTGGACTAATAATAACAGAACATTAATTGGAAAGGAGGCCTTCTCTGTATTACTGTATTTGTATTCAATCAGAGCGGATTTATAGAGTTGAGCACCATTTTGCGGCAGCTACTGATATATCCCATCAAAATTATAGAGTGTACTTCAGAATCGTGGCTAAGTAGGACGAGGTATTAGGAAATTATTGCAGTGATATGGCCATTTGTCCAGTAATTCTGTTTGTAATAATCAACAAAGTGAGGACAATGGTTGTGAGTTTCTTGATGGCGTAAAAAATCTAGCGTATGAATGAACACCTGTATTTTTCAAAGTTCATTTGTTTTGATACATCTGTCTGGTGATTTTCGAATAAATTTAGTGTTCAGGGATTGTTAATTAATATCAAATATGACATTTCAATGCTTTCGTCACAATATGGTATGAAAGCAGTGATTGCATTTAAAATAACCTACATCTTATATTAGTGTACTTAAGTGTATTTACTCTTTTCCGGTATGACATGTTTTAATTGTGAAGAACATCGATTTACGAGCCTCATACTTACATATACGTTGCTGATTCTTTTATTTTCTTTTATTATTATTATTAAGTGTTCTGTCTTACGACAGGTCCATTGCTCTGCTCAAAAAGAGCTCTCCAGTTGTCCCTATTCTCGGCTTCTCGTTTTAATTCCTGGAACGTCATCTTCTTTCCTTGTTTAAGGTCGTCGGTTAGCTGTATCAATCTTCTTCCTAGTCCTCTCTTTCCTTCAACCTGGCCTTCGGTGATATCACTCATTAATCCATTCCTTCTCATAATATGTCCCAGCCAGTTAGCTTTCCTTCGTGTAATCGCCTGCAGAATGCTTCTTTGCTCGTTGACTCTCCTCAATACTTCTTCGTTGGTCACTCGATCCGTCCACCTGATCTTCTCTATTCTTCTCCAACACCACATTTCAAAACTCTCCAGGTATTTCTGTTCCTTCTTCCTGAGTGTCCAAGTCTCTGCTCCATACAGCGCGACACTCCATACGTAACACTTCACTAGTTTCTTCTTCATCTCCAAGCCCAACTTGCTAGTGAGAAGTATCCTCTTCTTGACGAAAGTTGCCTTGGCCATGGCTATCCTTGCTTTTACTTCCTTGGTGCATAGGGCGTCCGTCGTGACTATGCTTCCCAAGTACTTGAAATGCTCCACATTCTCCATCTGTTGGTTTCCAATTACAACGTTCAATGGTTCTGCTCTCGGTGCTATCCTCATTACCTTTGATTTTTTCAATGTTGATTTCCATTCCATACTCTCTACCTGTCTCCACTAACTTGTCCATCATGTTCTGTAATTCCTCCTCTTCCTTCGCCAATATTACTAAGTCGTCTTCATACTTTACAGTCTTTATCACTCTTCCTCCAATTTTGAAGTCTCCTGTTCCCTCCAGAGCTTCCTTGGCAAGCCATTCCCCATACAGGTTAAAAAGAATTGGTGATAAGCAGCATCCCTGTCTTACACCTCTACCTATCTCAACGCTGTTGGTGTCTCCTGAGTCCAGTCTCACTTTGACTTTTTGCTGCATGTACAGGTTTTTGATTAGTCTTCTATCTCTCCAATCAATTCCAATTCTCTGTAGGATCCTCATTAATTTCTTCCATTTTACTCGATCGAAAGCCTTCTTCCAGTCGATGAAGCAGGCACATACTTCTTCCTTGACATTGAGAACGCTCTCTGAAATTATTCTCATAATTTCGATGGCATCTCTGGTTCCTCTTCCTCTCCTGAATCCAAATTGGTCGTCTGCCATCACTTGCTCTATCTTCTTTTCTAGTCTTTTAGTCAGTATTCTAGTCATTATCTTCGCCGCATGTGAGATTAGGCTGATGGTCCTGTAATCGCCGCACTTCTTGGAATTCTTTTTCTTCTGTAATGGAATCATTGTTACTTCCAGAATGTCCTTGGGCCACTCACCGGAGGTGTATATCTTGTTAGCGAGTCTAGTAAGAACCTTCACTCCTTTCTCTCCAAGTTCTTTCAATAAGTCCGATGGGATTTCATCATCTCCCATAGCTTTTCTTCTTCTCATATCCTTTATGGCCCTCTCTACCTCGCTCTTCAGTATCTCTGGACCTTTGTCGTCCTCTTCTACTTCTTCTTCTGGCTCAAATTCCATCTCCTCTCCAATTCCATCTCCTCTCCCCAATTAAACCAACAAATGTTGATTCCGTAAGTTCTGATGGCAGAAGTATCCTTTAGGGTTATTTTATATATTTTGATGTCCATACTTATATATTAATATGCCACAGGTCTTCTTGTTATTGGGGTTTTCTCATTTTCACTAGTTTCCCATTCCAGACACCTTCCTTCAAATTCTCTTCCTTGATCATTTTATGAACACCATGCATTTGCTTTCCCCCTTTCACATTTTCCAATTTGTGTCCATATACAGTCCATTGTTATTTCTACATCACCATTCCCAACATCCTAACACACAAATTAATGTGATTACAAATTGTGCAGTTTAACAGTCCCTTTGTTTCTTGCCCTGTTTCATAACATTCAGTCAGCATTGCTTAATTCTTCTGACAACCTCTTTGTGTGAACCACTTTTCTTTAATGACTTATTCTGAACTATCCTTATCCTTAATAACATTTTAAGAATAACATGTATGACAACATTCCCGTGCAAAGGATGAATTTAATGAAAATGTTTTATAGTTCTATGAGTCACACCTGTGTTTTCTCACAAGTAATGTACATGGCACATGTAAGGTCTGTCTAACCTAAATCAACATTTGCAATGACCTATGGTGAATTTTTTCTAAGTGTAAATAACACAAGTCTGAAGATTTCTGACAGCGATGCGTCACATAACCTGTAAAACATGTTTTTATGCACTTTGTGCATTGTCTAAATTAAAAATAGAATCACAACGCTTCAGAAGCTTGATTATGCTTCAATCTTTGCCTTCCAAATCTGTGATTTTATTTATAATTTACTTGAATGACAAAGGCCAAAAAGAAAACAATTTTACCGATAATAAATAACACTAACCCTCATGTAAAGATTCATATTCAGAATTACAGTGTTACTTGGAAGACTTGGGTGTTTGAAGGGGGATAACATTAATTATAATGGCTCTTAAATAAAGAGGCAAAAGGAGGTCTGCTGGATCAATCTGACTCAGGATAGGGTCCAGTGGCAAGCCATTTTGAACATGGTAATGAAACTTCTGGTTCCATAAAAGGAGAGGGATTTCTTAACTAAGCGAGTGTCTATTAGCACCTCAAGAACTCTGCACCATAGACTTAGATTTAAGATATTTATTATGCTGAATTCTTTGTGGCACAGCAAAATTTATTAAAGTTTCAGATATTGTTTAATTCTAGCATTTCATTTAGCCAAGTCAGTTCACATTGTTAAGGGCTCTCACAAAATGTCAATCACCTTAATAATGAATATTAATATTTAAGTAATCTGTTGTGTTTAATGTGTCGAGTTAATGTAATAATTATACCTACTCCTTAACCACTGTCTTGACAATCACATGATTTTAGTACTGAATCCAGATTACTTCCACTGGGCTGAATATTAAAAACATCCTTGTACTTCCAATACGAGAACAGTTCTACCTTTCCTTCTAAAAGTATATGTTATACACTTACTCCATGGAGCTGAATCCTTCCTGAGAAGCCAATAGTCGCTACACCACTCAAGAAATTCCCAACATTACAGAATCTTATTTTTTATATTTTCAGAAAAAGTAGAGATTGTTGAGCCAAAACCAACCACAATGACTCAGAAACTTACAATGCACATATTAATATGTATGAAATATATGCATATTATATTAAGGTAGATTGTTATTGTTAGACTTGTTTCTTTCCCTGATGCTGTATACCATCTTGTTTGTATGCTCCTCAGATACTTCAAGGTTAAGTAGCTTTTTCTTTTAGCTCATATTGAGCGATCATGTCAGAAAGGCATATTTGCATAATCGAAGATATCCGGTCTACTCCTTACTTACTTACTCTGTGAAGCTAAGTCCTTCCTGAGAAGTTCCTGAAAGTACATTTGTTTATATTACATAAATGTTGCAAATTCTGCATGTTTAGTAATTCCTGGCTAGCAATATCAGTGCAAAGTAAGCTTGATGACTGGGGTTTGATTCCCAGTAAGGGTAATATTTTCTTCACCTCCACGTCATACTAGGCTGAGGCAAACACACCCTCATCCAGTCTGTGTCAGGGGCTCTGTCCCTGGGGTGTGAGCTGACCACCCGCATCTTGTGCTGAAGTTAAGAATGCATGGAGCTCTGCCTTGATTCCCCATAGGCTTTCATGTTAAGGTACGTAATTAAGCAAGAAGGACAAATTTAATTTTATCCTTAGTATTAATAGTGTATTATGAAGAAATGACTAAGAATAACTTTTATGTGTCTTTTAAAATTTATGTCAAGGAAGGGCAGTACTGACACTATAAGTTTGAGATAAAGGGTTTGCTTATGTTTTTTTATAATGAGAATCACCAAATATTGGGGTGATCAGATAAAGGAGGGTCAGGGTGTGGCACACATAAGAGAGATTAAGAATGCAATTTCTCATCTGATGAAATAACCGAGTGCTGGACACTGGTATGAATCCATTAGTACTGCTTCTTTATCTAAGTGAAGAGTGTGGACTGTGCGTGACTGAAGTTTCGTCTGGTTTTCCACAGAATATTAAATTAAATAGGTTATTAGACATTGACTTCAGATCCTTTTCAGTTTATCTTTCTGAATTCTCTTACCACATAATTTGTAGTCACAGGAAAGTTACTGAATTCTTCAAAAATCGGTATATAATGTTTAATTATATCATTGGCAAAATAGAATTGCATAGATTGCTAGTGTTGCTTTGGTTCATCATGTTGGTATCACTGTTATTAGTATTATTTTTAGAGCATAATTTTAACAAATGAATGCATATTTTCAAATTCTTCTGTCAAGAGTTTAATATGCAGTTTTCAGTGCCTGAACACCCAGTATTTTGTAATGAAATTTATAGAAGAAGGAATGAAGACAGAGTGAAGAAAATAGAGTGTCTGGTAAAGGTTCAAGAGGAAAGGAAGAATGTTATAAATTATCTTTATAAACAAGAAGTAAGGAAATAAAAATATGAATATTTATGGATATATCTAATAGAATGATGATTGGCATATGATTGTACTGTAATTAAAGTTTATGCTTGCTAACAAAGATGCCTGATTTGACTTTTGGCACCAATTAGAGTAAAAAAGAACAGTGAATGTATATCAGATGATAACATATGATTTTTCATGATATCTGCTTCTGACAGGTTTTGAACACAGAATATCAGGACCAGCAGACATGTTTTCAGAACAGACGCGCGCCTCACTTCCTTTGGAGAAATGGCCTCCTCGCACAACCAGGTTATGCGGCAATATCCCCTTCAAGTCACGTGCCCAATTAAACCCTGAAGAATAATAAGTGATGTCTATTGCAGAAGAATTTGAGGAAAGAGTTTGGACACCATAAGCAAAAATTGTTTATCCCATATAAATTGTAGTGTGAATATTGTTGGATTTCCCATAATGGGATATTTATATTTTATCTCACTAATATAATCTTCATATTTTATATTCTGTGTTTAATGAATCCTTCGATCAAAGCTGTTGTTAGCAATATTCAGAATTTGATTCTTATCACAAACAGAACACAGCTCTCCACCATTGTGAGGATCAGTTGATTAATGCTCTTATGGAAATGGTTGCTGTTTATTTTGAGAACCATACAAAGTACATATAAATATACTCAGTGGGAAAAATGCAGAGTCAGTGATTACTAAAGCACGTGGCATATTTAATTTCCTCTAGTCTGTAAGGGGCTAATGTAGATGGATCAGAATTGCTGGACACTTTGCATGCATTGAATGATACATTCAGAGTTTTGACTGGGGATCATCAGTTTCAGAGAGGATAGTTTGAGGTAGGCAACTTAACAAACACAGGTTCTGTGGAGAGATGAGATTTTTGTTTACCACAAAGAAAAGACGACATTCCCGACCACCGTAACAAATCGTGACTGTTTCTATGATGTCACCAGAGATGTCAGTGCGAGCAGAGCGCGCTCATTTCAAATCGTTTGAAAGATAATTCGGGTCACGTGATTCCTCTCCCCATCCACAAATCACCTGTTGTTAGACACTGAGATTCTGATCGTTTACAACGGATACTAGAAGTAATTTTAAGCATTTGTTTCACCGCTTCACTTTGGCTGAATGTAATAATACACACAATATTCATATTACTTGAAAAAGAGTAAAACAATGCGACGTGACGTAACATATACTTGAAGTGACTTAATATCGATTTTAGACAATCGGAAGCCCAGTGTTTAACATGACTTTAGTAATACGAAGAAGGTGGTGATGCCCTGAAGATGGGGCTATAACCCAAAACATGCCATCACAAGTGAAATGAAATCAAACCATGAATTGTATGAATGGATAGTAAAAATATCTTATACAATTTTCAGTACATGGTGCTTTTGTATAATATTAGGTTTAAGTTTATTTTGAAAGCAAAATAACACCACAGAAGAGGCGAGTACCACACAATTTGTTGTAATACTAAATCTGCTGGAAGGGAGAGTACTGTTCAGTCCGAGAGATGGCGGGGCAGTTCTGCTCATCCACTCGCCTCTACTACACACAACAAAACAAACCAGAGAAAGCGTTGGATTGACTAGGGTGCGCCGTATATTTCACGGGAAACTTTAAAAATAAAGAAACGTAAAATTCCCAAGGACATCTACTCTTCATCATAATTGCCTTGCCAATTCCCTGCCTGTGGACTGTGCTGAATGCTTACCTCGGATTAGTGTCAGCTGAGAAATTTTGGATGTTTTTATTCAACAAGACCAGGGATTATTTAATCATTAGTACGCACGGAAAGACAAGAACTCGCAAATGAAAACAGTGAAACTAATCAGAAGTCCGAACGAGAGAAACACAAACACTGATTGTAGATGAGAAAATGTCAGCGTTGAGGACTCTTGTTCGGTGCGCAGAACCCGTCGAAGTCTCAGGGTGGTCATCATCTCCTCTCACCACTGCCCCAGCAACCAGCTTCCACCGTGCGCTGGACAACACTGTCAAGTAGGTCACTCCCTTTCGTCAGATACATCACGAAGTCATAAGTCAGAAATGCATCATGAAAAGGATTGAAAGAATTTCTTCCGCTTCGATCATTGTACTCAAAGCCGTTCTTGTACTGCGCAAGCGTACTCGACACTAACATTGCGAAGTCCCCTCTTTCTGCCATCCGTCTAAAAGTCATCCCCAACGCCAGCGCAGTGACTGCGGCGAGATAGTATCGTATCCGTAGAGTCGTTGAAGTATCTGTCAAATCCCGAGTGGCACCCGAAATCCAATTTGGATCGCACCAGCTCATCAACGGTACGAACCTGTTTTTCGAACCCTGGATTTATGAGGAAGCTGGTTAAGAACGAGAGGTACACCGCGTTGATGTGCAGGCAATATATGACCCAGATCAGATATAAAAGTCGTGTCTGAGAAGCACGCGGCTGTTCTGGTAGTGAGACCCCGAGCACGACGGCCCACACGTGAGTCAAACTTTTGACCAGAGTTTCGTAAGACGTCTCCTCGGAAAGACAACTCATGCGCCATAACAGCAGGGCCACTGCGATACTGAGGACGATGATGACCACCCACGTTTCCTTCTCAAAAAATCCTGTACAGTGCGGCACCTGATTGGGACGTCTCACGTGCCTCACCAATGGGTCTTTAAAATGAGGGTCCGTGCTTTCGAACACCTCGCATAATTCCGTGTCCAGAAGTAAAGCTCCAAACCTAGCTCACTTACGTCATTGAAGAGATCCCCCTTCATCCGAGTCCACGTGTTATTGGGGAGTTTGTCTCCCCATTTCTCATTTCTTTTGTACAACTTCAGCTGAAACCGCAAATTCATCTTCATTATCGATTGGAATAAACGTCCCTCGAGATCGTCTATCGATGTCACGCCAGGGTTGTTGCTGTAAGGCAGAATAACAAAGGGCTCGATTTCTGTTGTGGAAAACTTGATGCTGCATCCTTTCAAGTCATGGGGAATCTTCTGTGGGAACAAAGAAGAACCGAGAAGAAATCGTCCTCTGTCTTCAAAGACCCAATAGTTCAACGTGGTTACCCGTAATTGTGTGCACGTTCTCGGTGACCCATAAGGAAACCAAGTGTACGAGGTGCGATCGGAAAATTTCCAGACTGTGTCAATAGAGGGCGAACCGGATGTAGTACGAGCTTCTGCCTTTAGGGGGTGCGGCCTACATTCATAGTGAATCAGTGTGCCAGCCGGCATTATCGAATTAGCATTTGTTTCTTAGTTACGGGCGTTTTGGAAGTGCATTACACCGACCCTCTTGCGATTTCGGAATGGCGGATTTTCATGAACAAATCAAATTTTGCCAAAGACTCGCCAAAACGGCTACGGAAACCTATGAAATGCTAAAGCAAGCATTTGGGGAGTCCGCAATGGGTCGTGCACAAACGTTTGTGTGGCATTCACGTTTTAAAAATGGCCGAACCTCTGTCGATGATGACGAGCGTTCTGGACGACCATCTTCGAGCACAACGCCCGAAAATGTTACGAAGATTCGGCAGGCCATTCACGAAGATCGACGTCGTACCATCAACGACTTGTGCGACATTGTTGGGATAGGATATGGGACCTGTCAGCTGATTCTAAAGGAAGAACTCCACATGCGACGTATCCTGTCTGAGGACCAGAAGCAGAATCGACTTCTCGTTTGTCAGGAGCTCAAAGATCTTGCAAGAACCGACCCCAACTTCCTTTCTAAGGTTTCCTCTTCCAAAAGATGAAAATTCAGCTAAAGGGAAGGAGATTTGAGACGATAGAAGAGATTCAGGCAGAATCGCAGATGGTGCTTGACAGGCTGACAAAGAAAGATTTCCAGGGATGCTTCCAGGCTTGGCAGCGGCGCTGGGATCGTTGTGTTCACTCCCAGGGGAACTACTTCGAGGGTGATGGATGAATTTAATACCTGAGATAAGTGTACGGGTTTTTATACCCGCAGGCTGGAAACTTTCCGATCGCACCTCGTATAGGACCAGAGCGAATTCCTGCCATTTTTCGTCACTAATATTTGTTTATTGATGTAATACCGGAAACGAGAACAATTTAATTCCTGTTTCGAAAGCAGCAATGCTGTTTTCTGTTGCACTGTTTTATTCGCAACTGCGCGCGTTACTGGAATTGTTGGGACTGTTGATTAAAGTTAACAGTAAACAATGATGGAAACATCGGGGGGGGGGGGCGCCCAGGGCCTCACGCCTTTATTTGTGTGTTGGAGTTGCCTTTTTTCTTTAATTGTTGCCGTACTTTTTAAGACGAAGAATAATTAAGTAGAAATTGAGGAAATTTTTGATAAAAGCCTGAGGAGAATAAGCAATTTTTAAATGCCTTCCATGAAATGCTGTTGTTGATGGCAGAATGCGTACTGTTTGGTCACATTGTCACATTTTAAACTCTGCTGTTAATTCAATAATTACCCGTGTTAAGGATTTACGGCTAAAAAGGGAGGCTTTCGTGAATCGGGTGTCAGTATTAGCTAGAATGCTTGAGAACACTAAAAATGCCTTTCGTGTATTTCCTTCATAAGGGTCCTCGCTAAACAATGTCAGCCAGGGCCTCACGAATGGCTCAGCAGCCATTAAATTTATTGAAGTCTGCTTTAGAGTTTTACCTTTAAGATAATACATTTTCCTTCCTTCCTCCGTGGCTCTATGGTCCTGTGAGGACCTTCGCCTCCCTTATCAGAGTCTTCCAGTCATCCCTTGACTCTGCCTTCCTTCGCCACCTTCTTACTCCAATGGTTCTCATCTAGCCATCTCATACGTGGTCGTCCCGTCATCCTCCTTCCACCTGGTTGACCATTTAGCGCATTTTTTTGGTACCTTCCGTTGAACATGTCCCAGCCATCTCAGTCTGTCTATCTTAATAATAGCAACCAGACCTGGTTCTTTGTACAGTCGTTCTTATTCTCCATTCGTCTCCTTCCTCCACTGGCCCAAACATCTTTCGCAACACTTTTCTCTCCCATACATTAATCCTCCTTTCTGTTGTTTTCGTTAGGACCCATGCGTCACTTCCATTCATTATTACAGGTCTCAGCTTAGCTTTCGAGGGGTGCAGACGTGTGTGTGTCTTGCTCCTGTATTTGCTGTTTCATCGTAATTCTAGCTACGAGTTACGGGAATCAGTAATTTTCGTGGCCACCATGCCTGCGAGCAAGGTTCTTGTGGCGTGTGTGTCAAAGCCTTTTATGGCAAACAAGAATATATTAAGTGTTATGGGCCCTGCGGCAATAGATTTCATCTTGGCTGTCTTCAGATCAGTTAATCTGAATACACATATTTTATGGATTCATTGGTTTCCACCTTCAAGTGCGCGTCCTGCGTTAAGAATCTAAGATCGCAGCGAAGCGATGATACGCCGATTAAAACGCGATCGTGTTCGACCTCTGACCTTTCCAAGAAAGTGGTTTCTCCTGAGAGGTCTCTTGTTTTGCCATTAGGTACTGATGCCGACAAATGCGAGACTGATAAATATGAGGCTATGTGTGTCCGACTAGAGACTGTACGTCTTAATGGGGTCTGCGCTCTGACCTGATTAAATCGTTAGTGGATAGTGTAAATAAATTGAGGGAGGATGTTACCCTCCTTAAGAGTGATAACACAGTCCTAAAGGCTGAAATTAAGAGCTGCGAGGTCTAGTGGATCATCAACCCATGCAGTCCAAAGTGCAGCACCAGGGATCATTGTCCTCCTTGCCCGGTTCCAAACCCAGAAAGAAAGTTGTTACGACCTTTATGGTAAATTGACTCCTGATCAAGAGCATTCCTTCCGCATTCCTGGTAAAACTCTTACAGTAGGTGCTTTGTCTGCTGGTAATATACCTATTGAGGGCCACGGTGGTCTAGCGGTTAGATCGCTGACCTTGTAATCCTGGGGTCTCGGGTTCGATTCCCGGCGGTGCCCGAATTTATAACTTGTGTTGGGCAAGGCCGTGGTCTAGGCAACACGGAGTTTTCCTCCGTGGCATCCCAACAATTACTCCATTCACACACAGAAGAAGGCAATGGCAAACCACTTCTGGATCATCTGCCAAGAACGCATATGAACAGGTCCCAGTCCGAGAAGAGAAAAGGATGGAAGGATCCTGTTCATATGGACCTGTCGTCACACAGAACACTAAATAATGATAAGATGAGGTGGTCTAGCGGTTAGAACGCTGGCCTTGTAATCCTGGGGTCTCGGGTTCGATTTATAACTTGTGTTGGGCAAGGCCGTGGTCTAGGCAACACGGAGTTTTCCTCCGTGGCATCCCAACAATTACTCCATTCACGCACAGAAGAAGGCAATGGCAAACCACTTCTGGATCATCTGCCAAGAACGTATATGAACAGGTCCCAGTCCGAGAAAAGGATGGAAGGATCGTGTTCATATGGACCTCTCCTCAGACAGAACACTAAATAAATAAAAAATATACCTATTGTGCTCTGTTCCCCAATGATTATGGCTCTGGACTACTGTGATTTTGATATCTTTTATCAAAATGTCAGAGGGCTGCGGACAAAATGTTTCGATTTCTTTGACAATGTTTATGATAACAAGTTCAAAATTTTTTCCATTACAGAAACCTGGCTTAATGACACTATATTGAGTTCTAATTTATTTCCTGATTCTAACTACGTATTTCGTGTTGACAGAGACTATTTTACTTCCAATAAGAAACGTGGAGGCGGCGTACTGATTGCTGTCTCCAAGTCATTTTATGGGGTTAAACGTAGGTTTGATTTGGAGGTCACGAAAGAATGCGTGTGGATAGAAATTCCTGTTAGAGATAATTATAATTTACTTATAGGAAATCATTATTTTGCAGCTGATTGCGACGTTACAGTAGTTGAAAACTATTTAAAATTCTTGGAAGTAAATTGAAATTCAAATCTTTTCCGGGTAGTTATGTTGGGTGATTTTAATGTGCCTAACTTTGATTGGTTTAATGGCATCCCCTTTCCTAACTAGTACTGTTATAACAAAGTTAAAGGCAATTGTATTTACGCCACCTCATGCTTTCTTGGTCTCAGTCAGCACAACAAGTGTGTTCGTAATAGCGCACTACTCGATCTTGTTTTCACAAACATTAATGATTTAAGTGTTTCTATTTCAAATTCTCCGATGGTCGCTCCTGATAAGTACCATCAGCCACTTGTTCTTGACTTTAAATTAATATTTGACTATCAACCACTTTTTTTATTCCTCGACGTAACTTTGGCAAAGGGGATTATTTGTTGCTTTATGTGATCTGGCACAACACTGACTGGTCATGCGTTTTTAAACAAAATTCTGTTGAATCTGCAGTTTATAACCTCACGGCTACTGTGTCTGAGGCTATTAACCTTACCGTTCCTTTTGTTAAACCAAGGAATTCCACCTATCCTCATTGGTTTTCCAGTTCTCTTATGTATTATATTAAGAAGAAAAATCAGTTTTTTAAGAAATTCAAGAAATTTAAGTCTGATTATTATTATTATAGTATTTTTTCGTATTATCGTAGTCTAGTTAAAATAAATATTAAGGCTGATAAATTGGTTCGGATGAAACTTATTAATAATAAGTTAAGATCTCAACCGAAGCACTTTTGGAAACATATTTCAAAATTTGAAAAAAAGAATGATCAGTCTGTTACCCAAATTGAAGTCGGAAACAAAATTATTACTGAGCCTCAATTAATTGCCGAAGCATTTGCAGGCCATTTTCCCTCTGTATTTAAACCTTTTTCTTGTGTAAATACTCAGAATAATTCTGGTTACACCTGCTCTGATTCCATTAATATTCCATCCATCTCCGATGCAGACGTCAAACGGGCGATTAGTCGTCTTCGTTCGATGAAATGTGTCGGACCTGATAAGATTCCAAATTTCATTATAAAAGGTTGTTCTAAGATATTAACTCCACTCTTATGCCATATTTTCAACCTTAGTTTATGTAGTGGGAACTTTCCTTTGTTATGGAAGCGAGCGGCTGTTGTGCCGATTTTTAAGAAAGGCAACAGCTCCTTAGTTTCTAACTACAGGCCTATTTCGATCTTAAATAACCTCTCCAAAATTTTTGAAAGTATTATTCATGATCACCTTTCCTTTTATTTCAAATTCAAATTACACCCCAGTCAACATGGTTTTTGTAAATCAAAATCTACGGTAACCAATTTAGTTACCTACCTTAATGATGTTCAGCCGTCGGTTTGTTCACAGCGACAGATCGACTCTGTGTATTTTGATCTTAGGCAGGCCTTTGATTCAATCCCGCATTCTATTCTTTTGAAAAAGCTAAATAAATTTGGACTATCTTCTCCTTATGTCAAGTGGTTCCAAAGTTATTTATCTACTAGATCTGCCTTTGTTCGCATTTTAGGACAGTCTTCTTCTCTCTACGCGGTGTTATCTGGAGTTCCACAAGGCTCTACCTTGGGACCTCTCTTATTTAATATTTTTATTAACGACCTTTGCGACAAAATTAAGTATTCTAAATTTCTCTTATTTGCTGATGATTTGAAATTATATTGTGACATAAAATCGGTAAATGACTGCAAATTTCTTCAACCAGATGTTGATTCTGTACATCAGTGGTGCGATGTTAACAATATGGAACTTAACATAAATAAAACCAAAATTATATCGTTCACACGTAAAACCAACAGTATCCATTTTAATTACTTTGTCAGTGACTTTTTAATCTTGCGTACTAATTGTATAAATGATCTTGGTGTTTTGCTAGAAAATAAACTATATTTTCACTGTCATGTAAATTGTGTTCATTCTCAGGCACTAAGGACCTTAGGGCTTATTCGTTTTATTACTTATAATTTTTCCTCTTTAGACAGCCTTGTTGTTTTATATAATGCTTTAATTAGGTCAAAGCTTGAGTATGCGTCGGTTATATGGAACAATCTTACACAGACAGATTCTAATAAATTAGAAAATATCCAAAGGAAATTTGCCAGTTTGTGCAATTACCGGTTTTTTCAGTTTAATATTACTCGTAAATATGAATTGATTTTAACTACTTTAAATTTCAGAACACCTTATACTAGACGACGACATCTCGATGCGTTATTTCTTATTAATGTATTTAAGGGCAAAATAAATTGCAATTCCATTATGGACACTGTTTGTATTCGTGTGCCGGCGAGGCAAATAAGAGAATTTTCTACGTTTAGTGTGTGCAGTGCACTTAGACATAGTTCTTCAGCCAGGTGTCATTACTGCAAATGACATATGTAAATCTTTGGACGTATTTCGCATAAACATTATTTCTTTTGAGGGCACTTTCTCAATAAGAGAAATGATTTAGAGAGTGGCCTTGATTGGATCTAGCTTGGTTATTGGTTTTAATTTTATTTTTGTTTTTATTTTGTTCCTTGTATTTTATTAGTGTTTACTATTTACTTATTAATTATTTTGCAATAAATTAATACTGTATATTTATATCAAATCTAAAACTTCTTGACGATGGTGAAGAGTCAATTGAATAAAAATTTACTTGGATATTATCCATCGTCTAGTAATAAAACGTAAAACAACGTTTCGGAGATGGGGCTCTATCTCCGTCTTCAGGTTCCTACTCAGTTGGGCCCACTAGATAGAGCTAATCCCTATCTCCGGACAAATTAAAAAGTGAAAGTCCCAGAATAAGAAGGCATCACCACACCATCCATCCGTGGGACGTAAAATAATTGAAGTAGAAATCAAAATTCATTGAACACGATAAAGCCAAAAAACAAAAACTCACACTTTTGGCTTTATTCGTGTTCAATGAATTTTGATTTCTACTTCAATTATTTTACGTCCCACGGATGGATGGTGTGGTGATGCCTTCTTATTCTGGGACTTTCACTTTTTAATTTGTCCGGAGATAGGGATTAGCTCTATCTAGTGGGCCCAACTGAGTAGGAACCTAAAGGCGGAGATAGAGCCCCATCTCCGAAACGTTGTTTTACGTTTTATTACTAGACGATGGATAATATCCAAGTAAATTTTTATTCAACTGTATATTTATGTATTCAGTTCTTTGTTTGTTTGCTTTTGTATTGTAATGTCTGTATTGTTGTTAGTGCTTGGCTGTTATTGGCTTTCTGGCTGTTGTCAAGCACTTTAATAATTGAATTGAATTGAATTAAATTATTATTATTATTATTTATAATTTTCTGAGGTGTCTTGAGGGTTGGTGTGTAATTAAACATTCATATGACAGGAACTCCATTAATATAGAGGACTCTACTTCTGTAATGATGGCTACCGGAAGAATTCTATAGCCACCTTCGTCCTTAATGGAGGATAGCAGCTGGTTCTTTTTATGTCGTGTTATTGGCAACGCCCGATTGTCTGATTTTATTTGTGCTGTCAGGAATACTAAACAACTTGAGGTAGAATTTCAATTGAAATGTTTTCTACAGCACAAGGTTGTTGTACTTCAAATACCTCCTCCATTTATGGTAAATTTTTGAACGTTCACAGCAATACCAAAAAATCTTGTTAATTAAATTATCACTGCTTACAGTGTAAGTGGCAAGTATGAAATTTCATATCAACTGCTGGGATGGTAGTGAAGGAACGTAAATTCTGTTTCTGGGAATTAAAGTCGTAGAAAGTCAATGTACGTGATCACGCTTTGATAAACATCGCCGAAAAACTTTTGAATTGATCCGAGACGTAATATATTTAGACTAGACACACTTGAAATTTGATTTGGTAGCGACTAATTTGATGAAGAAGAACTTGACGCTAGTAGAAAGTTGCGGAAGAGTGAGGTTTTCCGAGATTCTCCTGAGGTGTAAGGCAAATACAAGGGAATAATTCAAAAGCAGGACGGCCCGCCAACCCCAAATCATTGAGGCCTTCAGCTGACGTGAACCCCCATCCCCCCATTCTCAGAACTAACACTCGGTTCAAATTCCAGACATCTGTCCAACCAAAATCCTTTTCATGAAGGACAACTTGCCTCACGCGATTCCTCTCATCAGCAGCAAGACCCTAGTTTGAATAATCAAGTCTTCCGCCGCGAAAAAGCCTCGTGTTAGGTATAAGGAAAGTTTTCGAAACCACCGGATGAAAGTGGCTCTTCTGTTCTTCTAGACCTATAACAATTAATTTGTATGTTTGCTCCTTTAATTTTACTGTAACTCATTTTGAATAATCTTTTATTGAATTCATTGCTATCTGATAAAAGAGTAAATTTATTTAAAAAATGGGCTGGGCACTAACAAGTAACTGATCTCTATCGCATGGCATATTCTGTGCCTCAAATGAGCAGGTAGTAATGACGCTCAGATCCCAGAATACTGGACTTTTGACACATGCAATATGTAGAATATTTCATGCCTACAATCTACTTAACTTTAATTATCTGTGCACTGACACATAAGTGTCATCCAGCAGACCGTGTGCCACTGCTAAACCATAATATCTGGAGTTGACATCCAACTCCATACTATGAAGGTTTAAATCCCCTCTTATCATGCAATAAAGGCTAATCAATACATCATCTCCAGAATCAAGTTATTCTACAGCCCATTAATGTCGTGAGCATCCTGGCATCATTCAGTCAGACGAACTCACCTAACTGGTTATAATTATTCAATCCAAATACATATATGTCTCCTTTGGATATTTCCTTTGCAAATGTACAGTAAGCGCCTGCCCAAACATCTTCAAATGCAGGTTCATGCTTTGGCTTGAAGGTCACCAGCATGGGCGACAGCAGGTGGGCTGCAACAAAGGACTGAATTGAGCGCTGGATCAGGGCCACGCCGAAGCATATGCCTCGAGTTTGATGCACACTCACCCATGCCCTGCCTGCTTTCTCGGCTTGCACTACGCTCTGCCACGCGTCCCAGTTGTCCGTGCTTCGCACACCCACATGTGTATAGATGTCCATTTTCACTCAGCATAACGAGATGATCTGCCCCAGACGCTATCTTCACAACAGTAATGCCTGGCAACATTTCTAAAGGTTGTTTCTGGATCCCATTTAATGTGAAGCCCATAGACCCATGTGAGTCCTACAATCTATATAACAATGGTAATCACCCATATGTGAGCAGAACAGTTACTAGTTACTAAGGATAAAGCTGAGGTGCATGCTCACCCGGAACGAGCCCCAGGCATACACCTTTCCGTCACTAAGCAGTGCTGCTGTGTGGGAGTCTCCAGCTGTGATCTGTACTGCATGGCCTTCTAGAACCACTTTCCCTGGCTCCATCTCTGAGCCTTCATTGTTAGTGTCTCGGCCCAATGCCGCCTCATCATTGCAGCCAAATGTAATGACCTGAATATTACAATGTAAGTGTTAGCAGTGAGGAGGTCAGGCATCCTCATATCAAGTTACAAGCTTAACTCTCACCTCTCCATACTCTGTCAGACAGACTGTGTGCATTCCGCCTGCACACAGGTCTATCACATGATCTACACTTGACAGGAGTGTTGGGCTGGTTCGTTCCAATACGCTTTCTCCTAGACCAAGCTGGCCCACGTCATTCTGTCCAAACGTGAGCACAACACCTGGATTGCAGGTGGCTACAATCAACTGGGGGACAGCTCGATGCAACACCTGGCTGGCGGATCTGTGGGGACCGACGGTGGTGCAGTGACCTACAGTACCGTGACGCCCCAGCACCAGGGACAACATTACGATCCTCCAGACCACGAATATCACTCCCTGGACGGTGGCAATCACCACCCGAACGCCTACATCGACAGCTCTCCAGAGTTCTACTCTGCACCTCCGCCACCCTCTCTCCTGAACACCAAGTATCAGGCGCACTTCGTCAAGAATTACCCGCGCAGTGAGTAGGCTTACACTTCTTCATTCCACTGGAGCAGAGTCCCTGTGAAATTCCGGGCTCTTCTTCTCACCACAGCGAGTCTGAAGATTACTGTCTTCCGGATTACTGCATCGTGTATTCTGGTAGAAGGCTACCGACGTTTCATATATGCTTACTACCTCCATTATCAGAGAAATGATGGGGGCCTCTGAAACATTGGCAAACTTCTACCAGAATACACGACGCAGTAACCCAGAAGACAGTAATCTTCAGGTGAATTCCAGTTTCTAGAATACGTATCTTCAATGTTCTTTGTCTTTTTGAATACGACAGTGAACTTGGCGTTTGTATGTTACGGATGAATCTTAGATTAGACGCATTTCAGGCTGTGAACAAATTTGATGTAATAGGAACGAACTTTCAGTGCCTTGGACATTCTGTAACCTTGCTAACAGCCACGAGTGCTTGTCCGTGTTTGTTTTGCTTTTAGTGATGCTTTGGTGGCCATGCGGGACTCTCCGTTCGTCATTAGGCTGGCCTTGCCCAATGCCCGTCGTCGGGAATAATTACTTGCTGTAATAATGTTTCGGCTTTTGTTTCACGAGTTTGTTTTCGTTCAAGAATATTTTACCCTGAATAAGTCATCGGTGCGTAATGCGTGAGGTGATATCTGTGGTCACAGGTCCATGTTCTTTAAGACGCATCGTTAAACGGAATAAGTATGAGACATGTAGCACGAACACGGCGATGAGAAATGCATTCTTAATAGAGTTTTTGTCGGAAAATCTGAAGCGAAGAAATTATTTGAGATACCTTCTTTGTAAGGGTGAAGGTGTGGACTGGATTTATTTCCTTCAGGAAATGGTCCAGTTCTGTGAACGTAGTGACGCATTTAAAGTTTCTATAAATACGGGGAATTTCGTGACCAGCTGAGCGGCAATCAGCTTCTAAATGACTCTGCTCTTTGGTGTTGGTTCTTAGATTATGTCTTTGCAAACAATCAACTCGAAAGCACTGCGCAAAACCCATCCTTAACCATGTATTTTTTGTGAAATATTTGAATTTGATTTTTGTTTTAAATTACGCGTAGAGTTGGTTTGCTCTTAAGTCTATGGAACTATGCGCATGTCACCATGGAGGCGTATAGTGCAGAGGTTCTCAAAGTGTGGGGCGCGCTCCCCTGCGGGGCGTGTATTTTGTATGAAAAACTTTTTTTAACGAAATATGGAGAAACATTTTTAACTTCCTTTGCTTGGTTGAGGCAGTTTAGTTGTATTACAGTGTTGTCGAATTCAGACTCGTAGATCATCGGCGGTTTTAGGAAGTAAACGGCGATATTAGTCTACGTACACATCCCACTAATCCAGGTACGGAGCGTGTATGTTATTACAGTTTTTTTAAATTAAATGCATTGAATAATATATACTAAATTATAAAAAAATGTGTGCTCATAGCTAAATTTTATGTAAAATCTGTTTGCTTGCACTTGTTCTGGAAGGGGGCGTGAAATTTATGAAATGTTTTAAAGGGGGCACAAGGTATAAAAGTTTGAGGACCTCTGGTATAGTGAGCTCGAAGACACAGAACCTGTCAGTTTATCCTACCGATAGATGGCTGCTAAGCTGCCACAGCCTACGTGATCGGCAGTTGTTTGTTTTAAAAAAGGCACAATAAGACGCAGTTGCTTTGATTAACTTGTGGATCCCTGGTAGAGGGATCGTTGTTAGTCAGATCGTCATATTTCACTAGTGAAGGTCACGAACATGTCCTATGTTATTCACATTGATAACAGAGTTGTCGACCTCAACGCATATCAGTATACTGCTGACATCTACCGGCTAATCATGGTACTGTTGTTGAACTATGGCTGTTTCCACTTAAGACTTACGTTATGTAACCAAATTGTTCATTTGCATCTCTTGTTCTGTTGGAATATATCGTAAGTAGTCGTCCTTCAGAAGACGAAAGACCGTTTGGACTCTGACACTGAAAAAAGACGTTATAATCGTTTGGATATTAAGTTAAAGTTAGAGTTAGGTTATGTAACGCATTCCTTTTTATTTTATCCACACAAAGAATGGGTGTATAATAGATACATTCGTGAATATGCAAAATGCTGTCTCTTTTGTTACAAATTGTACGTATTTTTACCCAAGCACTAAACTGAGTAATTTACCATCAAAATTTTGACTACTGTATTGTTTGGGTAAGTCCTGCTTCATAAAATTCACAGCCCCCCTCACCCCGCGTCTACCTCATCCCGCAAATAAGGGCACCGAATATCGTGGTTAGTGCCTCTTCTTCGTATTTGTGAGATCCCGGGTTCAAATACTGGCCCGGGGATATGTTGGCGTTTATGGGATGATATTATTAAAATAAATATTTAAAAAACGTGTGTAGTTTGGGTTCAGTTGAAAATGGTAAATAATTTTTCGCTTACGTAAACGACGGGGAATTTTATGGCCAGCTAATTTGAAACTAATTCTAATAATTTTTCTCACGTATGCGTTAAATTGGCGAACTACGTCTTTGTAAGGGTCTTAAAGAAATATTTATAAACATAGGCCTACGGTCACACCAAATAGTTTGGTTACTTGGGGTCTTAAAATAGGCTCTAAGCCTGACAGATATATGAACAGCTTTTAAAAATTGTTGTATGCGATGAAAATGACTTCACTTCGTTGTCAGTGTTTTGGTACTTGGCCGGTTTTAAGAAGTAAGCAAGAATTGCATTATTTCTAGCACTCCCGATGTTTGGTTGAAGGAGCCACGCGTTACGTACTTGTACAGCCCTGAGAAATACAATTACCGCTGAACATTTCCCACGGTCATCTGAATACCTTGCCAGTTTCGGAGCCACAGCATACATTTGCGTGTATTCAGTGCCCGCATGACTTGGTGGCTTCTGACCTCTAGAAGTGGTGATCTTTCCGCGTTGTTGGTTATCACGTGATATTACAAAATAGAGTAGGCTACGAAATAATGCAAATGTTATGCGAATAATCTAGTATAGACGTCGTTATTGGTGTTAAAATCGTGTCTTATTGCTGTTTAAGACAGGAATTTGTATACACTTGTAGATTGTGGAAACAAATGGTCTGCATTTGTTTTCTTTGCGGTACGGAATGGATTTTTGAACGTTTAGACGGACTTAGGCCTTGAAGGGTTAATCAAATTTAAAATGTGATGTTTAGGGAATGTATCATTTTAGAATGAACTGCCATGCATAATTTTGAAAACGTTTAACAGTAAAAGCCGGTTTTCTAGCTGTCGTTAATTTATGCTAAACGTTGTCCGTAATAATTTAGACGTATACAGCAGAAGTCGGCAACCTTTTCGTTATCGCAGAATGCATTAGCTATTCCATTCTTTGTCCAAGACCGCTCAAAGATATTAAGAATATCGCGGCAGCCAGCGAAACTGTAGAATGTAGCTGTTAGTCTTTCAGACAGCTTTGATTTGAAATCATTGCTAATTTTATAAAACTTCACTTATTAATACCGCAGTAGTTCTTATATTGTTTGCTAAACTTAATTTGATCTGGCCTCAAACATAGTTGCGAAGGCCACATGCGGCTCTCGGGTTGCACTCCCCTGGTATACAGGATCGTCTCTCTGCTTGTGACCTGATCGTTCGAACACACCAGGAGAATCTAAATTGTGGTTTTACTAATGGAAATTGGTTCAAATGAAAAATCCTTTCTTTCATGATTTACGTCAATGTAAGTTGCCTTGTTTGTTGCTGATTACAGTTATTTCCGGCTTGATTTCTTCAGGATATGCCGTTTACAGAGATTAGATTATTCCGCTGAAATAAAACATCCTCGCCTCCGGCTTTTTATAAAACCACGATAAGGAACGCAGGGCGTGAAAACGAACAGTAAACAACTTTGAATGTGGTAGCTCATCACAGTTTATTACGGTTGATCAGTTCCCTAGAATGATTAACTACTGATTTGTCTTGGCGGTCCACCAACACTTAACCCGCCACGAACTGTTTCTTACAAATTGTGTAAACCGCACGAAGAAACCCCATGTCTAACATACACAAGCAAAACACGATGAAAATAAAATTAAGATGGTTGTCTTTTGGACTGTTGCGCCGTAGTCTAAAATCGTTTTGTATTGTACCGACATCTGTTAACACGATTTAAGAATTACTGCAGAAAATCGTCGGCCTCACTGGCGCAGTCGGTTTACAGGCAGAACGAGTAGGTGTCAAAATAACACTGTAGACCACAACAAATGTGATTGTGAATACGGATCTGAACTTTCATGTTTCATAAAAGCCGTGCAGTGACTTCGCCTACCTTAGCAAGGATTAGCATCTGAAGGACTCTGTCCCATGGACAAGGAACATGAATGGAAGAACCAAATTCGTAGGAGGAAAATTAAAGGAAAGGACGAAGGACCCTAAGGTAGACTTCTGATTTTTCAGAGGACCATTAAATAATGGTGCGAACTGAAAAAACAAGTTTCGTGTAACATTTCCTCGAGGCCTTGGTAAGTCACAATGATACGTCGTGATAGCCTATAATGTAATCGTGTTACGAAACGAGCAGAGGGGAGTGGCGAACGCGAACTAGACTTGAAGAAAACACCGAAGCTGTGTGATTCAGTTAGTTCCTCTGTCGGAAATCCCCGCATCCAACGTCGTCAAGGCGAACTCTGACGTCTTTTCGACCACGAAGCGCACACAACGTGCAGCTAGGAGAGTACCTGCGTTGTTACCACGGAGAATTCAATATTCTAAACGACGTTTGAATGACTTATATATCCAGAGAGTTAGTAGTGGGGCAGATCGTACGCTGTAGGCTGTCGTACGTGGGTTATGTGGTGGATTGTCCCTCAACCTTAATGGTACCGCGGATCCGCTACTCAGAATTATCTCATGCGTTTTGATTAAGTAAAATATAGACTAACTAAAAGAGAGATGGAAGGTATTTTCGTCATGTTTTTTACTCCATCTTGGAAATAAAGGAGTGACGATTAAAGCTTGTTCATGTAAACTTATGATCCCATTATCTGACGTTTTGTAAGTCGATTCCACCGCGCATTTGTTGGTTGACTACTACTGCCAGACCTTCGGCGGAAGCACAAGACTGGAAACACGGCACTGGCATTTAGAGCTGTGCTCTCTTTCTGTCTCGCTGATTGATATAACGACTTGACTCGTCAGGATCTCCTTTCAGATCCTGGTCGGTTTTTTTTAATGTTGCCCACACGACGTATTTTAGACATTTCACAGAGACTTTCGATTTTCAACAGACTATGTTTAATACGGCGTACCTCCGCTAGGGTCTATGCTTGATGGTGTTTGTTGGGTGAAAACATATATTTTAAAGAAAAACCCAGAAGTTTTATTAGACTCTTCCGTAGATGCACATTTGTCTAGAAGTAAACGTGGATAAAACGTTTCTAATTTTACACTTCAGGTCCCTCACGTTCATGGAAGAACACATTGAACGTTTTTAAGAAAAAAAAATGCGTACTCAGTTTTGGTTAGAAAGCCTGAAATGAGCAGACCACTCAAAATACCTAGGCCTAGATGTCAAGATAATATTAAAATAGGTCCTAAGGAAAGAGGTTTGGGGCTGTGGATTGGATTAATCTGTGATCTTGCACACACTGTTATGAACCTTTGGACTTCCATAAGAGACAGGAAATTTCTTGACTAGCTGGGCGTACTAATAGCTTCTTAAGAAGGGCCTTGCTTCGTGGAGTTAGTAGTACCTTAGTAAGGAATTGAGACCAATTAACGAAGGAAGATAATAGCAGAATTACGATGTAACGACAATTCTCCCTATGCATGAGGCCATGGAGGCGAAGAGGGAGTTGGAGTTTAAGCTACACGCGTTTTAAATGTCGATGTTAAGTGGAAGCGATGATCGGCTTCACGCTGGGGCCGCTTTATCCCGGTGGAAGAGCCCCCTTGATACCCGGTGGATAGAAGGCCGCTTGGGTCGCATAGTTTCTGTACCAGAAATTTTATATTAGTCAGAAAACTCCGCGAGTGAACCCAGTTCAGACGTCGTCCAAGAAAATAGTTCCTGAATAGCGTCTTTACTTAGCTATACTGATAGCACAGTTGTGGGCCTACAGCTTTAGATAAGTAAAACGTCATTGTGAAATAGACTCTTCAATTCACCGGCCTGTAGCCTAAATTCAGCGGTCCATCCTGTTTCTCCCAGATGGCGCGTGAAAAATTGTAAGTGGGAGAGGGGGAGATTTCTCTTGAAGAGACAACCATGGGTAAATTATGTTTTTGTCAATTTTGAAATTACTCACGGGTGTTGAAAAACTTCGATATTTATATTGGCGCGTCCTGGATAATTGGTACACAAAATTATGTTCCTCTTTGGCAGACAGACCCCGAGGAAGTCACCGACATGTTTTATTTTTAAAATTAGGCTCAGGAGTATCCAACAAACTTACACTACGGCTTGTCACAGAAACGTCTGCACTTTAAATGTGCCAGTTCTTATGTCAAAATCTTTGTATATAAAGTATTAAGTTTGTTTAAAGGTCCATGTTCTGTCGGTAGAGGGCATTCAGCTTTAATTACAGAATGTTCTTGTTTGTTTGTTTGTTTATTCATTTCCTTGTATATGGATAGTTTAACTCTCACAGTTTGTTACAGGTTAGTTACATAGTATGTTTACTTTCCATCACCAAAAGTTCTCCTTGGCCATGTTTGTTCGTGGACTCATGCCTTGACACTGGTCTTCTGTTACAGGTCGTTATTCTCATTAAGAAGCCTACAGTGATTCTTGTAGTTCTCCCTATGACTCTTCGCCGTTTCAGACCGTTCCAAACAGCGCACCGGATCACTGGGGTTCAGGCCCTGACATGGGGCAGGGAGGACCTCATCCTCACCCTGCCTTTTTGCATTCTGGTCCAGGCAGGGACACCCTTGGCCACGCGGTCACCCCCAATGGTGACACAAAACCAGTGCATCAGTCTTCAATGCTTGCTGGGTACTCCGGTAGGTAAAAAAAAAGTTATTCTTCCTGTGTCCGGTTTTTCCAGACAGACTTCGATATTGACCTCGTGATTGTAGCCCCGAGCTGTCATTTGTTTAGAGGGCAATTTTCATGTTGTTTTTTTAAATGTAATACAGCTGTTGGCATTGTTAAATGTTCTGAATCTATGGTCACAAATGTTCTGACATTGTTCGTTTTCTCGTGTTTTGCCTCGGCTTCAGGCAATATAGGAGAAGATGTGGAAAGCGTATTTGAAAAATGTTAATGTACACAGCTGACAAAAATAAGAAAGTGCCTTGTAAATAATGTAAGCCATTTTGTCCCAAGAAAATTGTGGGATATCTAACATGAATATTATTTGTGATTTCATGATACTAAATATAATGGTGTCACTTTTTTAGTTTTAAACTGTGTTTTCTTATGTAAGAGTGTAATATAATATTATTATGTAGATATACAATTGTTGTGATTGTATGGCAAATGAAAGAAAGAAAGAAAAAGAATTTGTTTGGTATTTTTCTCTGTTTTACAGCTATTGCTGACAGTCTATTTCTAAGATATAACCTATCTTAGCAGTTTTTATATCGAGTGTAATTTTTCCAAAATGTTTATAGATGCTGTTTTTATATGATATAACTATGTGGAAAATCAAGCCCCATCAGTCTGTGTTGGTCCATGTGCTATGAGGAGCAGCCCTCATGTTTTTTTTCTATAATTACACCATAACTGGATGACACTTAGTAATAAGATTTATGTGTGGACCTCATACTTCATACTGTGTTTCCAGCATTATATTAGAGATTTGACCTATTCAAACGTACAATTTCATAAACTTTCCTAAAAAGGTTTAGTAATTTGTTAGCTAATAACAGTGTATTTATCCAAATTTCGAAAAGCCTTCTGCACAAAATGTAAACCAAGGCAACATCATTTTGATGCTCAAAACAAAAGAACAGTGCCTCAGTCATTCTATTTACATTTCTTATGACAGAAGAACAATCCTTCCATGTCACAGACAATCAACAGACTGTCAACATCCTAAGCTGACGACGATTGATGAGACTTAAATTGATCCCACAGAGAAATGAGTTTATAGATAAGTATATGATAATGTTACGTATCGCCTGCTGAGAACGATAGTGACGTAGCTCAGAATTTTGAGTTATGTCCATAGACTTGCAACATTCACCTTGAAATCATGCGTAAGCGGCGGAAGTGTAGGTCCGCCCCATGCCGCTAGGTAACGACAAACGCCACTATTGTCAGGAAGGTTTCGCTCCATCTCTTCGTGCACGAGAGACGTAAGACGGAAGCAGAAAACTTACAAATTACATTAATTCAAAGCAGATTGTGAATAGAGTAAAAGGAATTACTCGAATAAGTTGTGTGGCGGACGAGGAATGAAAGATTGAAGTTGCGCCAAAAGTTCGAAGGCATTTTTCTCGAAACCGTGATTTCTGAGTTACGTCACTATTGTTCTCAGCAGGCGATATGTCTGTACTCTGTCTCAATACACATGTAATTGTCCATATTGTAATTCCCATTGATATATTGTCATATTTCTTAGGAATACTGCAAAAAAAGTGTCAAGCGGAAATATTCCTACAATAACCCCCCCCCCCGTCTTGTGTAATTGTTACAGATATTGTTGTGTCCATTATAGAATTTACCTGTAGATCTTTACACTTTTACAAGGAATATTGTCAGTATTTTATAGTTAATTCTATTTTCTTATATATCTTCTGGAAATCTTCATTTAAAAGGAAAATGCACTGTTCTGGTTTCAATTTTGTCTTAAGAACAAAACATTTATTATTTTTATTATTTAAAAAAAATTGTTTAGAGATTGATGTGACTTGAATAAGAAGGAATTTTAAAAATCTTTCTCTGGAATGGGATTTTCTTTGTTGAAAGCAATAACCTTTTGCCAGTAAAAGATAGAGGACTCGCCGGCAACCGTTACCGTCACGTCACGCAAAGTTTGGTAGAATAGTTAAATTAAGAAAACGTCTCGGACAAAATTTGAAAATACTGCACAGAAATTATCAGTATTAAAACTGATGGAAATACAAATACATGGGAAACTACTACTGTATTTTGGGCGGAGTATCTTAAGCTGTCTTGGTTGCATTCTTGAAGAAACTGTCCTGGTAAAATATGTAAATCCGACATTTCTGTTTCATACAAGAATACACTCTTCTTATGATGTTCATTTGTTTGTGTGAACGGATATTTCCCTACAATTTTAATAACTACAAGATATGCTCTTGATTTCAAGACAGAGCTGAAAGTATGCACAGTTAAACATTTTATATGCAAAAGTAAATTAAAACTTCTGTAAATCCAAATAGAATCGAGTGGAAACTGCTTATAAACACAAGGAAACACATGCAGTAATGAGGATAAGATCTTGAAATGATGGGAACATTATCTTTCCTTATTATTGCAAATTAATTTCGTTTAGAAGTTATTTTTATCTCTGTTTTCTGCACCTTATTTTATAAATAAAACAGAGGGGAATGGAGAAGTGATGGAGAATTCTTAATAATCCATTTCAAATTTTAAATAGGGAAAAAAATAATATTTTGCTTGTGTTGTTGTCACTGGCATGTCCTTAAAAACATTACTGTCTTCAAGTTACACAGAAAATTTTATTTCTGTTTGTCACTACGAGTTTTGTCGTAAAATCATCTTCAGGTGGCGCACAGTTGCATTTTGCATGGACCGCTGATTAATTATTCACTTTCTATTGATTTTCGTAGTGGAAATTAATGTAAATTATGAATCTCAGTACATCACCTGTATTTTTGTCACAATTTATTTATAGCTAAAATATTCAATTACTAACAAAACTGTTACGATCAGACTGACTGAGATTGCTGTATACATGAGCACAAGTTGAGTGTACTGCGTCATGGACAGTATGAGGGAAGCTAATCTGTTCGGGTCTTGGCGTGGATTTTAAAGCCGTTCTCAGCATAATAGGTTGAATGGAATTTTGCTGATATCAATGTGTTGCTCATTTCGGTATTTTGCGAGTCCTTCATGTGTGTGAAGATGGAGAGGTTTCATAAGCATTCCATATTATCCTCCTGGGGACTTTTTTCTGTATCCTTAGTAGTTAAGATCTATTGTAGGTGTGCTTTTTATTCAGAATATGTATAACCTGTGTAGGTAGACTTGTCCCTATATAATCTCCTCTCGTTATCGTTATTAATAATATTTTTGAATTTTATTACCGTCTCTGCTTTTGTAATATGTTTGATAAACTTTGTAACATATTGTTCACTTTAATCAGAAGCACGAATTTCATGTGAACGATATTTAAGAATTAATTTCCTTCGTCTTCATTACAAAGATTAGTTGGTTAATAGTGTTTATGTTAACAACCATTGTTTATTCTAAGAATCATCCGACTCCATAAATATACACAGGTTGTACATGTAACTGTCACGATGCTTCAAATAGGTAAAAAACATTTCCTACGATAGAGTCGTAGAAAGGTTTGTTTTCGTTTGAATCTGTGACTGACATACGTATAATTGTGATCTTCTTCTTCTATGGCTCTCCGGTCCGTATTCGGTCCATGGCCTCTTCAATTCTCCTCTTCCATTCAGTCCTGTTAGGTCCGTCTGTCCGAGGTTAAGGTTTTGAAACATCTTCCTTTTTATGGTGCAAGGTTGTTAGCCTTGCGACCAACCCCCAACCTGGAGGGCCAGGGTACCTGTCTTAGTCTGACCTCTCCCCCTCGACCAATCTGGCTAGGGAGGCCCCACCAGTAGCTCTTGGGATCACCGAGGTACTCAAGCCCCACCACCAGGACAAGGTGCAGGAACCATTAAATGGGGATAATTGAGATCTATACTGTATATTAATATTCCATCGTGAAATTGATTAAAGTCGCTGAATAACGTAACACTTGTCCATACTAAATGGAAATGCATCAGCAAAAGATGATTATCTATCAAAAAATGTAACACAGAAAATAAAAATTGTGTTTCAGTAATGTTTTAAGGGATTATTGAATGATGTCCCAGAGAACCAACCAGCGCAAAGAAGTTCGACATTTTGAATGGTACATATTTTTACCTGAGCAAATTTACACACAGATTACATGGAACATTTATATACCTTCAATCATTGATTTAATGCCACTTGTTTCGGTGACTTACATCTCGTTAAATATCTTATTTATTACGTTCAGTATAAAATAGCCTGAAGCAAGTGTCACTACAGCACGTGTGGAAAGTATGGTTAGCCAAGTCAGAATCTTTAATACTTCTCATGGTACGTTCATGTGCATTTTGCAGATATATTTTGAGTTCCTTCTTAGTTATGTACATTACTGATGGCATTCATCTGTCACTAGAGTGGGTACAAGCCATTCATGTTGTACTGAGAAAATCTTTACTTTTGACGAGACGATTGATAATACTGAACATATAAATTTCATTGATATATATATATATATATATATATATTATTTTATTGCATCTGGTGTAACTGATCTTTCTCATCCATCCGCACTATGCTTCAGTCCACTTCATACCATCGTTAGGGGTCAAGCCTCTTGTATAAGGTATTAAAAGTTTTATATGATTGTTCTATCTTAAATTAGTGATAATTAAAATTAATTCTACATTCAATGCCTAGTCCTTATTCTGTGTACCAATTAATTACTTTTGGTCAATAAAATTATGAAAATTTAAAATTTCTATTCACCACTGATTATTTTGAAACTATTTACAATGTTAAGTCAGTGACGTAATCAACTTCTTTTTCTCCCGTTTATACATATTCATACTTCTGTGTGTCTGAGTCTCATATTACTTTCTTCCTTTCACAATCAAACAAAAATTATTATATTATCTCCCGTCTACTCACTTTGTGTCTGCCATTTATTGTCTTTGGCTACTTCTCGTACAGCCCCTAATCTGTAACGATGACAGCTACGTTATGCTGTACAACATTTATTGCTGTGTGTAATATATGCTGTTTGATACCCGCATCAGTTGGGTTTTGTCTATAACTGAAGTACTAGATATGCCATCATCTCTTCAACCTGCTAACCGATCAACGCGGTTTCCGCGTAATCTCATACGGTGCCTGTTGCAGCTACATTTTATATCATTTTATGTGATTGTTGAAATATTTCAGTCTCAGATGGACTGTTGTAGCAGCACTGTAATAAAATAATATATACTGAATTTTATAAATTGGAAATACGTGAATATTAATTTGATTAATATATTTTGTATCTAAAATTTTATTATTATAATTTTATTATCATGCCTCACATATTAATGTCTCCTCCATCAGTAACTGTATGAAAGTTGTACCAATTCATTTCTGTTACACACATGGAACAGATGTCCCAAGCAGATAAAAAGTTTCTTTGAAAATACCAAAGATTCTGTATTTGACATTTACTCCTTTCCATTGAAGCTGAAGAGATGAGATTTATACAATTCGCATACCGCATAAAGAATAAAATTTTGGAACAAGCAGGTTTCGTCGTAGATGGGGGAATGAAATGTAAACTGTTATAAAAATTCTTCAAGAGGCAGTGGCAATATATCAAAGGTGGTTTGTATGTATGTGTTCTGCAACAGCCATCTAGAAAGTAGGATGTGTGGGTAAAGTTGTTGGGAAAAAGTTTCTACCTTTGCAATTAAATTACATTTTGTATCCCCTGGTCTTTGTCAAGGAGCTTATTTTGATAGCTTGACAGTGTTTGTGGACATTTACATTACACACTTTAAAATTTGTTAAAAATTTAAGACAAAGAAAATCTACATGTCCAGTATTGGTTGTTTAAGTGACATCTGTGCTGTAACTTTTGTCCTATAGCTCACGTCAGAGGTATGAAATGCTATAACCACTGTATACTTGGAGATATACAGGGTGGGTGGGAAGTAAGTAGGCATTGAGAAATGGTTATAAGCGATTATTTAATGCCTGCTTACTTCCCACCCAGGATGTAAGTTGTTATCTTCCATATTTATTGTGGCCTACAAAAGGATGGAACAAAATAAGTGCTGATTTTTTTTCTAAGTGTTTATTTCAAAGGAAAATGTGCGACAAAATCATTTGTTTCTTGCTTGAAGGAAATAATCATTTCCATCGCATTGTATCACAGAATTGTGCTTATGGTTCTTTGTTCTATGGAGTGTATGCTATAGCTAATACAGTGGAGCAAATCGTGTTTCTGGGTGACTTTCATTTTATTATAACAATAAATTGAAAATTATTTAAGTCACAGTTCTTGATGTTTGGTCATTGCTGATCTAGCTTTAACACTTATAAGCTTATGATTCATTTGATGATGTATTTATTTATATGCATGGCTTTATTTGTCAAAATTCATTAAGCTGATCACCTTAATTTATTATAGCAACAGGTTCAAACAGTACATACAACATTCAGTGTTGATATAAAATTCTGATGCCTATTTTAGTGAGAAATGTCAGCATACATCGTAAAATAAAATTTAGACCTGAAAGTAATATACTCATCTCAGAAATATTTTTCTTGTCTGCTGCTTATGACAAGATTGTAATTGAAGAGTTCATGCAAGATTTCCAGACTTATGCAACCACATTTATTCATAAAATACCAGTATTTCATAACTCAAAAAGATACCTTAAAATATAATGAGTCCAGCATTGATAGAGCATACACAGGGCTGTACAGGGGTTTGATCGTGACCCTGAGTGAAACTATCTCATTTATTCACAGACTACCTATTTGTATTCCCATGGCCTTCAAATAATTGGAAAATTTGTTGGTCCATGTTTATATGTAAACAATATTTTGTGTGTCTGTAAAATAACTCGTTAGTTTAATTGGGTTGAATTTGAATAGTCTAAAGATTGTTATTTTTACTGCTGTGCTGTTCTTCCAACAACAGTTTCTTAAACTAACTTAATACAGTATGTTGTTTCTGTAAAACACCTCTATCTGGTCTCTCTGTATTAAAATAAAAAATAAGTACCATTGTATCAATTTTATGGCACGTATGACTGTAAGTTGTTAACACTATTTGAATAGAGAACATTTTAGTTAAAGAAGCTATACAGAGAGCATGATGGCTTTGTGCATTCCTAAAAGAGGATTTGTGCTCTGTACTGAAAGTCCATACATACATACATAGGTGGGGCAGTCAAAACGTTCCAAGAATTGTGATTCCAAACGAACCTTCCGCCGGTGCTTCCAACAATGGCAGGATCGATGGAGCAAGTGTGTGTGCACGTAAGGGTCCTACTTTGAAGGTGATTAGGTAAGCGTTGCCATATGTCCTACCATTACAGTGCTATACCACAATTCCGGGAACTTTTTGACTGCCCTACGTATACTGCTGTTGGGGATCAGTCTTCAACTATCCAGTTCTCAAGTGTTTGCCTTAACTAATCTTTGCAGTGTAAACCCAGGTATGTGTGTTAATAGTCATAGTGAAAACATAAAAATTTCATAAAGTTTCACAAGGGCTGCACAAAAACATAAAATTTTGAAAATATACTGTCCCCACTCTGTAAGGTTATGTTTTTGAATATAAGATATTGCATACAGTATGACAGGAATATACATTTATGAATACCTTCTGTCCAATGTTGTACTTGTGTCCACATTACTTGGCCAGTTGATGAGGACTCTGTCAAGCCACACAGAGGATGAAGCTATTATTTTTGTGGCTTTATTACATTTTTATCAGTTTATGAGATTGAACTGAACTTGGAAAGGAATTTGAGTTACATTATGTATATTTTTGTAACAAATTAATGGAAACATGACACAAAAACTCAAACTGAGGTTTTAAACTAAGTCAGTATTTAAATAACAAGAGTTTTATTAAACCTTAATGTGATTTTTTAAAAAGTAAATGTTATGTGTATGAATGAAGGATTTATGTTAACTGTGTGTGAAATCTACATTTTGACACCAAAGGAAAGAAAAATGCTAGTAATATTGGAGCATTTGACTATGATGATGAATATGTAATATTTGAATGAATGGTTGTTTCCTGTTTGATTGAAAGTTAAATAATTCTAATGGGTCAGCATTGTAAATTGCTATATATTATGGTTAGAAATGGGCACATGATAGTAAAGTTATTACCCATGAGAAAAACATCAGCTCTGTACTTACAGGATAAAGAGCATAAATAAAGTTAAGATCCAAGTCTTGATTGCTTTACTGGTAAGTTGTTAACTGCCAGTCAATATTGCTTGTAAGAAGAGGAAAGAAATTTAAAATCTAGGTAGGATCAAGTGTTGAGACAAAAATAATAATTTCAGAAATTATTTTTAGTAATCACTTTAAAAACTGTTTGTGTGTCATCTACTTTCCAAATCCCCAACAGTGAAGGTGTGTAAAACCCTTTTTTCATCTATTAAACATTTCTTCTTCTCTTTTTTTTAAAGACCGGTATATATGTTCGGCTACTCAAAGAAATTACATGCTATTTATGGATCCTGGATGTTCACTACCATGTTCACAAGTATGCTTCTGCTCCCATCTATGCCTAGGTCTTGTGGTCTCTTCCCTCTAGATTGTACAACCAAAATTTTGTACACATTTCTCATTCCTCCTTGTACGTCACATGCACCATTCATCACGTTGTCCTCAATTTCATCACAACATCTGGTGAAAAGTAAAAATTGTGAAGTTCATGATTATGTGATTTTCTCCATTGTACTAACAGTTCATCCCTGTTAGGTACATTTGGACTGTTCTCAGATATTCTCCATGTTAACATGTTGTCAACATTGGTCCCCAAGTGTTGTGTGGAAGTATCTGTCCTGTTTCTGAGTATGTAGTTGTATGACCCTGACCCAAACAATTAATACGGAATACAAGTATCGTAACTTTGTATTTTGTTCTTTATTTGTGCCATGGTACTGAAACAGCACCCATTATGATACAGGGTATTTTGTACAATAATTCTAAGTTGCAATATTCGCTCCTCTTAAGTAAACTTTAGATTTGCTAGACATTTCCTTATCCTGTTTGATACTTCTGAATTGAGGATAGGTAACTTTGCATCATTCACATTGAGATAATTTAATCATGCATTTCAATTTCACTAGAGCACGAGTTTTTTGCCTGTAAAGTTGTTTAATTAGTACTATGTATGTAATGGGCAAAGAGATCATGTACATGGAATATTTATCTTTCATCATATATTTGTGATACCATAGTTGTGAGTGCCTCATTCATATTGTACTTAAAATATTTAATTTAGAACTTTTTCAGAAGATAAACAGTATCTTATGTTCTGTACATGAATATTCTCTTACAGTTCAATCATATATCATACAGATTTCAGCTTAATTAAAGGCATTGTATAATTCACATAAAAGCCGCCACAGTGGTCTAGCGATTAGAATGCCGGGCTTGTAATACTGGGGTCCCAGGTTCGATTCCCAGCGGTGCTCATATTTACAACTTGTGTTGGGCAAGGCAGTGGTCCAGGCATCACGGAGTTTTCCTCCTGTGTTTCCCCGGTTTCTTCGCTGCATCCCAACAATTACTCCACTTTCATCATCATTTCGCAAAAAGGGGGTCATAGCAGGAGCGTTAAATGTCCCAGTCGAACCCATGTACTGATGGGTCGTGAATCCTGCTAACCACCAATGCACACCATGCTGAATGGTGTGTACTGGATACAAAAAAAAAATCACATAAAACAAAATTGTCCTAATATGGTCATTTGTGAAACTAAAGTGAAGGAGACGAATGGAAGACAGAAAAGAATAAGACTTTTATCAGTCAGTAACAAGAGAAAGAGATATCCCATAATAAAGAAGACATCCTTTATTGTACACACATACATATTAGAATTGCCAGCCATTAAAACATTTGAGGATCCCATAGCGGTGCATCCAATGAAGGCCATCTTCTGGGTTGTAGCACAATGTACACTGGTAGAACATTTCAGAAACAACAAAGACCTCTGAAATGTTGGTGAACTTCTACCAGATTACATGGCGCTACAACCCAGAAGACAGCTATATACCACTATAATAATAATAATATCATGAAGTCTTCGCAATCTGAAGAAGCTTCTCCTTGCTCTCTGAAAACTGTGTCAGGTACTCCACTTCAAGAGGATGCAGGTGTCCTACTATTATAAGGGAGTGGAGTGGTGGGCCCAGATCAGCATCCTTCATCTCTTGCAGTGTGCAGGCCAGTATCTGTTGTGTGTCGGAACCAACACGTGCCACCCCAACACACAGAGTGGTACCTGTGTATGCTGAAGATCATGGAGTATTACAGTAATATTACTATTGTCTACATTTGGGTCTGTGCTGTGACAAGTTCTTGTCACTTCCATACATATTAGAACTTGAAGAAGAAATCAGAGCATTAGTGTAACCCTTCTGAAATGGAGGCTTGTCTATAAACTCAGAAATTCAGACTCTACCTCAAAGAAAATGCAACACATCTCCGGTACAAAGATAATTTGGTTAATGCTGTTCAGGGAAATAATTGGTATTAATTCTGAGAATAATATAAAAACTCATCAGTACAGTATGGGGGCAAAATGCAGAGTTATAGATTGTTAATGCAGTTGGTACATACAGTTAACATTGGAATTTAAAGGTTTCAGTTCATATTTTACAAAATACGAGGGTCGCTCATTAAGTAATGCCCCACATTTTATTTCTCAGCCAATAATGAAGATAGAAAAGTGTACTTTTACATGCTTGAGATTTGATGTTTCCCGCGTTCGTGTACGGAGTTTCAAATGATTCCAACCGATAGCGGAGCTGTAGTGAACTGTTAAAATGGCGTCTGTGAACGACTCTCGTTACAAGCAACGAGCTGTAATTGAATTCCTTGTTGCTGAAAAAGAAACGGTGGTGAACATTCATAAACGTTTGTGTGCTGTGTATGGAAGCTGTGCAGTCGATAGGAGCACCGTTGGTCGCTGGGCTAAGAGAGTTAAAGCTTCAGGAAGTGAAGAAACCGAGCTCCGTGATCTGCTGCGCTCTGGGCGTCCTGCCACAGCCACCACTCCAGACATGTTGAACCGCGCGGATGCCATTATTCGTGAGGATCGGCGCATCACAACTCGACAATTGGCCCAACAGCTTTCAGTCAGCAATGGAAGTGTGATTGCAATTATCCAGGCTCTCGCATATTCGAAGGTGTGCGCAAGATGGGTTCCACGAAGTCTCACAGCAGACCACAGGATTCAAAGGAAAACGATTTCTTCTGAATTGTTGGAGCGTTTTGATGCTGAGGGAGAGGTCTTTCTGTCCCGGATCATTACAGGTGACGAAACCTGGATACACCACTTTGAGCCAGAGACAAAAAGGCAGTCAATGGAGTGGCATCATCCTCAATCACCGAGAAAGAAGAAATTCAAGACAACTCCCTCCGCCGGAAAAGTCATGATGACTGTCTTTTGGGACAGTGATGGGGTCATTCTTGTGGATGTGATGCCAAGAGGTGCGACCATCAATTCAGACGCGTACATTATGACCCTGGAAACCCTCAAGAAGCGTTTTCGACGAGTTCGGCCTCACAAGCATCCAGCAGAAATTTTGCTCCTGCACGACAATGCACGCCCTCACACAAGTCTGAGAACCCGGGAAGAAATCACCAAATTGGGTTGGACGGTGCTACCCCATCCACCCTACAGTCCAGATCTGGCACCCTCCGACTTCCATCTCTTTGGGCCACTTAAAGATGCTATCCGCGGAACAAGATTTGAAGATGACGAGAGCGTGATTCAAGCAGTGAGGACATGGCTACGTGCACAGGACAAGAGCTGGTACCGGCAAGGCATGCATGCACTTGTTCCACGCTGGCGTAAAACCGTACAAGTTGATGGGGACTATGTGGAAAAATAGTATGTGTAAAGGAAACATTGATTTATATTGTCACTAAATTTGAGCCATCTTGAATAAATATGTTCTGAGGAAAAAAATGTGGGGCATTACTTAATGAGCGACCCTCGTATATTACATCTCAAGAGAATAAATTCATACATGTGAAACGAAAGGGTAACATTAATACAGAATGGAATTATGAGAGGAAGGATGGAAGATTATAGAAATTAGAAATTACATGGAAAGAGAAAAGTAGCAGTAGATGAAAAGAAAATTGGGTACTGTTCTACATAGGAATGATTTGAGATCTCAGCCAAGTAACAAAAAGGGGGAGTCCCATTTAAGAACCAGGGAAGGAGATGTAATGTGAGATCTTTCAGGTATGGGTATAGGTATAGAAAGATGTTTGGCTGCAAAAGCTGAAATAATTAACTGGTGGAGAAAAAATTATTTATGGGGAAAACATGAAAAGGAGTGTGACACACACCGAATTCCTTGTGATCTCCATGTCTTCTGCTGATGATTTCTAACAGCTGACCAGCTGCTTCACTGACAGACATAAAGCGAGGCGGTTGGTATTCCTTTCTCTTCTTTGTTAGACTTTCTAATGTTGGCTCCTTTACACGGATATCTGTATCAGATGGTATTATTGATACAATAATATTCAATTCTACATAAGACAAAACAGATAATGTAAGAAATACAAAAAGGATGCAGAGTAAAATGCTGAAGTAACAAAATTCATGAAACTCATATTATTTAACTGTTTCATGACAGTTTACAAATTGGATTAAGTTAATACATTTTGCTTGATGTTATGCCTTTTATTAATATAACTAACTTAATTAGTATATGGCAGCAGAGAGAATAAATATAAAAATATATTTTAAAAATTGTTACCTAGGACACAATAATTTCACTGCAGTCAGAGTGGATTAAATTATAACCAACAACCCTTTGCCTATTTTCAATGTCTGAAACATTCAGTTTAGGAGTCAAGCAAATGAAATATAACTGAAAGGTAAAATATATCAAACGTTTGACTGTGTTTATGATACCTTACCTAGGAGGCACAGTGTGTGCAAACCACGTCTTCTGTTGCCAGCAATTTTATCATAGAAACTGTCTGGTTGCCATGATTCAGACCAATATGGGACAGACACTGTTTCTCCAAAACTGTAAAGCTGTAAATAATATTAATAGAGAGCTGCAGATATTACCCACAGTGAACTATAAAAATTTAAACCTTAACAGAATATCATATGGCTCTAGTTTGTTTCATGGTTACTGTATAAAAATTCTGAATTGTCATAGTAACTAACCTGAAGCCCACAACATCCCACAGCATTTAGTATTGATGCATTGTGAATTATCTTGCAAGTGATACCTGCTTCTCTGGCACGGAGAACCAGGTCTGTGTGTGTAGTTGCACCAAATGGATCTCCTACAACCAGCAGTGCTATGTCTTTTGAATTTGCATCTTGAAGAATTTCATGTGCTCCTTGTTCAACAAGATCACGGTCTGCTATGATCAGGTTCCGACCATAAAACTGTTCCTGTGTGTTTGGATTTCTGCATATTATTGGAATTCATATCTGAGTTAATAAATTTGTAATAAGCGTATCTTATTGTTACTGACTCTTGTGGGAAGGCTTTGTTCTTCTCTCCCGTATCCTTCCTGATCATCTCTGAGAAAAATACTTACATTTTAATATGCGGGTAGACAATTTTTCTTAAACAAAGGGACCATGATGTTCGCTTGTTCTTCAAGTTTGATTAGATATAAGGGGAACCAAACTAAACCTAATCAAAAGGTGCAGTACGCGACCAAAGTTCGTAAGGTGGTGGGAAATATGAACCGTGTTCGGTATTTTACTAATAATTTTAAGAAGGAACTTACTCCCTAACCTATAAAAAGTAAATATAACCATACCAAAGCCTCTTTACCAACTGTTAAAATAGATGTATAAACTTCCAAGTAAACTCTTTCAGCTTTCTTTACAATTTCTAGTCCTTTGACTGTGATGTCTTCAGCCTCTCCAAGTCCTAACCCAATTATATAGAACATATCCGAACAACACAATTTTTAGATTCCCTACTACCTATAACTTCATTGATGCCACATTGGACATTTTGAAAGTTCTTGCTAGTTTGGCAATGTAGCAACCATAGATAACTACCTGCTCGCAACTTGTAGCGGTTAAACAAGCGATATAGGAATATTTATGATTGGCCGAGATGCTTACATGTGAACCAAGTGTGATAATCTGTGAACTCATTTTGAAATCTCAGTTTTAGTGTAATTATTACGTGGTATGTTTGGTATGGAGAGATTAGGATTGTACTGGTGATTCAAACATGTTTATCTCGGATGTTGTAGGAAGCAGTAAAGAAGAATTGCACTATGAAATTGTATATGATTTACGACATATAGGAGTGAAGTATAGAATTAAAAAGTCGGCCTGTAAGAATTCACAGGTGAGATGCCACTTAGAGACGTTGGGTTGGTTGTGAGATTGCCATGCATTTCCAGTCTCGAATAAGTTAATAATAATTTTTACCATATTTTCAGCATCTTAAACACGGCAGTACAGACACGAAAGTATTTAAGGTGCCACTTCATCACCTTGTCCATGAAGTTGTATTCCTAAATTCTGGAACAGGTATTGAAGTCCCATGTTTTGTTGCAAGGGCCTGTTCATATATAAAACAGCACATACAAACTGAAGGAATTTTTCGAAAAGCAGGCTCAACTTCTCGACAGAGAGAATTGAAGGTATGATATATCTAGAAAACTACAGTATCAATTTAGCAAGGACATTTACTGACATTTTATCATAATGCTAATGTTTCTGGACTTCCTTTGTTGACAGTTTGAAGGTTGTGTAGATAAATGGGAAGAATCATTTAACCTTCATCTAAAACTTTCAGTATTTTTGACGTTGGCACATAGATATCATTGTACTTTGCCTACTTTTACTTTATAATAAAGTGTTGAATAATATTTGAGTGATCCATCTAACAGTAAAATTATATATACTATGCAAAATAAAATAATTAGAATTATGGTTGGTACCAAATCAAGGAATTTGTATAGAAGCCTACTTCTGAAAGTATAAATTTACCTCGTCCTTCTGAATATATATTTTCATTAATCATCTTCATCATAAATAACCGGGAACATTTCCAGACAAATTCAGTTAAACACAAGGAATAAGGACTATGCTGGCATCAAAATCTTCATCATTCTATGACCTAGTCTCAAAATGTGTATTGGATAAAAAGGAGAAATGTAAAGTAACACTAAAAAGATTCTTAAATACCTTTTATTGTTTCGATGAATTCCTACAGTTAAAATAAGACTCATAATCCTTTTAGAGGCTACTATACTTACTTACAAAATATAAATTGTCATTAGTAGCATAACCGTTGTGTTGCAATGGATCTAGTGTAATATTTTACATTTTCATGATGAATCTTTATCATTTGTGAATCCTAATTGATTTATAAAATTATACTCATCTGTATGTTTCGTACTTATGAATTATTTCTCATCCTATAGTCTGACTAACTTTGGATTCATACCATATTTAGTTTCTTCAAAATTATTTGTTCTTAAACTATGAGTGCATGTACTACACAAAACGTGTATTTGTCAATAGTAAGGGTGCATTTTTTCAGTCTTACATGTCTGATAAGAATTTTAAGTTTTCAGCAATATAAAGTAATAATTATGGCACATTACATCCATTAGCTCATTTGAATTTTGTGCAGGCATCCGTGGAATGTGGCAAGATGTTTGGGCCTGAACACCATGTAATTGATGTAGCAAACATTTTGAAAATGTTTTTTATGGAGCTACCTGAGCCACTTATACCACATGCATACCATGAAGTACTGCTGAGGTGAGTGATCTGCAAGTTGAAGTTATTTCACTGATTGTAATCTTTTTATTGGTTTATGAATTTGCCTGAATTCATAGAATACAACTTACTACATGTTCCTGAGTCCTTCCTGAGAAGCCAATGGTTACTCAGCCAAAAATTCCCAACATTTAATGGAACCTGAAGTTTCATTACCACGTTAACTTGAGCCTGCCACTGGACCCTATCCTGAGGCAGATGAGTCCAGTCCATACCAGCCCATCCTATTTCTCTAAGATTGATTTTAGTATTATCCTCCCACCAACGTCTAGGTCTTCCTAGTGGCCTCTTTCCTTCTGGTTTGCCCACCAAAACCCTGTATAGAGTCCTCTTCTGTCTCATGTGGGCTGCATGTCATGCCCATTTCATCCTCGTTGACTTGATCAAGTCTGATTATATTTGGCTAGGAGTATAACTTATGAAGCTCCTCATTATGCAACTTTCTCCAGTCCCCTAGTAATTCACCCCTTTTGGGTTAAATATTATCCTAAGCACCCTGTTCTCAGACACCCTCAGTCTGTGCTCCTCCCTTTGTGTCAGAGACCAAGTTCTACACCCATACAAAACTACTGGCAAAATTATAATTTTGTTTATATCAATATTTACATTTTTAGACAGCAGATGAGAAGATAAGAAGTTCTAAATTTGGAAATAATACATCAAATTTTTAATCAAAATTTCACTATTCATCTGTTAAGCCTAAATTAACAGGTATAAAAATCCATTAGAGTGTGCATTTGAATGTGAATGTGGCTTTTGGGAACTATGAAAAATAAAGGGTTTGAAATTTGTCTTTTTAAGACTGATCTGTACTAATACTTTGTATTACACTTTTTGCAGGTGTTTGCTGTTACAGGATAATAAAACAGAAGGAATACTTTTAACATGTCTGCTCTTACCAACTGTACACATAAACACACTGGCATATTTGATGCAGGTGAGAATATAACATTAATTTTGGGATTTGTATGATTTCTCTTTCAGTTGAACTTGTTAATTCTAATCCTTCTGTCATGTACTACCACTGCCATCAACAGTAGCAGCACAAACTTGGTATGAAAACAACATTTGCACTAAGTAGGACTTGAGGTTTTAATGGTACTGTTCAGTGTAGAGTGCTGAAGTTTTAAAGGTAAAAGTTCTTTGGAAAGAATGCAAATTAAATTCTGGTAATTGTGTAGGAAAATGGAAATAACATTTTAATCACATGAATTATTTTGGTTTGATTCTGTGGGGCGGTCAAGGCCTGTAATAGGCTATAGAACCCTTGATGATGATGATGATGATGATAACGGTTCCTGATAGATCATTACAATTTGATATTTATTTATCATGTTTTAAATACAACTACAGAATTTGTTTCTTAATTTGTAACACTATGTTCAATAATATCTTTATAAAGTAACAGAGATTCATGTTCCACACAAATTTTGCCTCCTGAATGATTTTTATATATAGAATAAGTTTTAGGAATAAATTACGGGGAATGTTTTTAGACCTACGAAGCAAAAAAAGAAGGTCTTGAAATGCAGCCAATCTTTATATGCTGAAATTAAAAAAAACATACAATTTTTATTTTTATGTATCATAGTAAGCTGTCCCACTACACGC
Source organism: Zootermopsis nevadensis (assembly GCF_977971745.1). Classification (NCBI taxonomy): domain Eukaryota; kingdom Metazoa; phylum Arthropoda; class Insecta; order Blattodea; family Termopsidae; genus Zootermopsis; species Zootermopsis nevadensis. The sequence continues at coordinate 1,618,751 of NW_028259177.1, forward strand.
CATGTAGGCACATTGGGGGAGTGGAGGTAGAGCTCCTACTCTTTCTTGACCTCGGTACTAGATGTGGATTACGTATCATACTTCTTAATAATTAAGTCATGCATCAAACATAAAATAACATTAGCACTAAATCTGGCATTTTTGTTATGGATTTTACTGGTTCAGGCATTTGTAACATTTGTCTGAGATGTGACTGTATCTTCTGTTGTATTTTATTACAGTTCCTCCAAGAGGTGGCATTTCATTCTGACACAAACAAGGTGGATGTGACAAATTTGGCACTCATAATTGCTCCTTCAGTTATGCCTGTAGAAGAGAAGATAGTTGTCTATGGCACATCAAGGCTCAGTCATCACGTAGAAGTTGTTGAAGTGTGTAACCAAATGTCTTCCTGAAGCAGAATTCTTTAACTTTTGTAGTATATTTTTTAATAATAATTAGGTTGGCAACCAGTTGTTCCAAATGGTACTGGACTACAAAGGATAAAATATTTTGTGAAGTTGGTCATGATTAATGCTTAAGGTGTTCTCATTTCTCTTGCAGTTCACTTGTTGCAACTCTTGTTATAACATTTATTTAAACTGAGTATCATTGACGGGGTATAAATTCTTGTTCAGCGTGTGTGGTCGTCACTTTACACAGCACATTTTCACCCTCAGATACTTCTGTAGCTTTCTGAATGCTGGCCAGTGACAGTCGGTCTTTGGCTGATTGCTACCATTTAATTCTGATATGGGCCTAGAATGACTTACGCTAAATATGACCAGTAAATGCTGCTGTAATGATTTATGATCGCATAAGTGCTTTCGGTTGTGGCTTCATGTCTGAATGATGAAGGCTACAGTGTTGTTAAACAGCCTACTATGTAGTGGTTGTCATTATGAGTTAATGTAGTTTAGTGTATGTTGAATTACTTTTTCTTTATTGCTGTTATTATTATAAGAATAATGTAAGTTAAATGTGGTTCTGTTAGAAAGTGTTGGAGAAAATTATGTGTTTAGTTGTTTGGGGCAAGTGAAGCAGGCATTCAGAATTGAATGTGTTTATGTGTTGTATGTACATATTACTGACATTTGACTATTACATCAAATTTTTTAAAACTGAGTTTCTGAATATTGCTGACCTCTTTTTGTGGAGATTTTTAAATTTAAATAAGAATTTAACTTATAAAGATTCATAAGTGGTTGCCGCTGGCTCACATATTTAACTTATTACAGATAATTGGCAAAAATGTTTCCCAGATCACTGATATTTTTGAAGGAGTATAAAGGAACTTCTAATTTATCTGTACTGAAAATGTTTAGTAGTTTTCATGATCTGTGGCAATATGAACATTACATTACACAGCACTAAAATTTATCACGTATTTTTGTATGTAGCTGCTGATAAGTAATGCTGATAAAATTGGAAATCTTCCGGAGAGCATATGTGAAAGATTGGCAGCAAACAACTCTGTCCCTTCCTTGTCCAATGATGAGCAAGATGGTGATTCATCCAGGCAGAGCAAGAAAAAGAAGAAAAAGCAAAGTGGATCAAAAACACGTGTGTTTGTTACTTGTTAACTTCTGTATACATTTAGATATGATGTTAGCTGTATGACTGCAGACTCAGCAAAATGAAAAAAAAGAGCATAAAAGTAGTATAATGTTTTTGCCACAAAATAACACACTTGCAAAGTAGGCCATTCATATACAGAATTTGCTTGACAGGTAATGATTATTGCCTTCTTTAGGTAAAATCTGGAAACAGCAGAAAGTAAGCTACAAACCTTATTAATACTTGTTTCTCTAAATGGCTAAAGAACTGATTGTTATTGTTCTGAAGGGGGAGACTGCCTTTATGGCACTACAGTTATTAATGGGTCCATTATTCAGTCTGCTGGTGGTGCATGTGTGTATATGGAGCAGTGGTGGAATGATACTAATGGGAAATCAAACAATTTAAAGAAAACTTGTCCCAGTATCATTTTGTCCACCAAAAATCTGAAATGGATTGTTCTTGGCTTTTGTGATAGTAGTCAGACAAGTAACTGCCTTAGCTTTTGCATGGCCTATTATATTGAACCTTCCTGTGGATATTTGCAAAATCTGCACATTTTACTTAAGGTGTCCCTTAACTGAAGCTATCACAATTTAAACATACTTACCACAAGGCTGATTACAATAATTATTCTTTTTGTAGATTCTACTAGTTCATAGTTTATTAGGCATGCAGTCTTCTGTCACCAGTCACAATGAAGCATTTTTAACTGGAATTTAGGAAAAAATCTGGGCTTCATATAATAAAGTTTACAATTTCAAAGAATCAGCAGCTTTTGGGAACGTTTTAATTTTTGTCAACTTTTCCCCCTTTCATCACACTTTGCATACTTGGCTATTCAATAATAACATTTTGGAAATTGGAACTTGGATTAATTTGTATGGAATGTGTTGAAAGTATTTTTGTGTTCATCGACCATTCACAAAATTTTGTTTATTAATGATATGGATATAAATATTTATGAAAAGAAGCACTTAATTTTTATAAGGTGATTATTCTGGTTTGTGCTGTATAGTCTTGTAGAAGTTTGCTGATGTTTCAGAGGTGCTAGCTGCCTCCATCGATGATGGAGACAGTCATCTTCATATTCATTGCTGTGAGAACCTCAAATCTCACTTTATTTTCAGTTTCTTTCTCCCACTTCTAACTGATCATGAGGTATATAGAGTGCAATGAATTATTTGGAATAATGCATGTAACAATTCTGGTGGTGTCTAAATCTTTGCTTTGTGGTATGTTCTCACAGGTATGTTGAATGGATTGAAGAAAATGGTTGGAAAGGGAACTCCAGAAGTAGATGAGGGTCACCTTATTACATCCACACCTGATTTTTCAACACCCTATGTTAAATTAAGCAAGAAACGGAAAGCCGCTGAAGTAACTAGTGCATTTTCAAGCAAGAAGAGGTTTGTACAATTTCTGTATTATTTCTGCAATTCATTGTTGGCTTTGCCTTTGTAAATATAATTTCTTTTATTTACATTAATTTGTTATGTTGATGCTTTTGTGAGCCAGAACCTGGAAATGAGCAAGCCTGCATCATTATCAAATTTTATTCTTTCATGCTTTATGTTCTTCCTGTTGTAATATGTCTTGTCTCTAAAGACAAAGAATACCTCAGTGTGGCTTAAATTTTATGTTGAGATATGATAACAGCTCTTAGCAGGCTTAGCTACTCAGAGGATAGTTGAATGAATTGTACTTCAATATTAACCTTTATCATATGATAACAGGGAATTTAAATGTTTGTATTACAGGGTTATACCAGATGGATTTCAATTCCAGAATTAATGGTTTTGCGGTATTTTGCAGAAACTCACAACCAGCTAGATTTTGTGTTTGCTGTGACACAGATGATAAAGACATCTTGCGACTGTATATATGGTTTTTCATATCGGTGCTGTGTCTTTTCTGGCCGTGCATGTTATATATCCCATCACAATTTAATAACTTTTAGATATTAATTCTGTGTGTGGGACCTCTTAATGTGGTGGTTAGCATCCAGTTAGTATTGAAAATTTTTATTATGGGGGAAAGGAAGGTTTGTTTTATAGGAGTTTTATTGCACTTTGTAGGCATCTTGATACAGAAAATGAATTTGTGGCTTATGTTTTTTGAGAAGTCTGTAAAAATGTTGGCTGCAGTAACAAAGACCTTCCTGCTGTGTGATTACTTTGAGGTGAGTCACATGACTGTTCGGTCACTGTGATGACATGTAGTTCTGTGTAATTGCTGAGATGATACAGATGTCGGTCATATGCTGTAAAGGTTTATGACAATGTTTGACTATTATCTCATAATTTTTGATATTGTTCAGTGTCTTAGGTTTATTTTATTTGTATAAAACCTCAGGAGTATGATCTGTTCTCATCTTCTGATTGTTGTTATTGATTATGGCTGGATGCATTAAGAAGAAGTGAGGAAAATAAATAAAACAAAAAATATAATTATGGATACAGTACATAATTGTATTTGTATGCATACCTGATACTGAAAGTAAATATGCCTTTGTATGTAAATTAGCTGTATGTGATGGGTTCTGTGTTATGTTTGAAAAATTTTGCATATGCCTTGCATGCTTTGTGTGATGATGTTTTTGAGTATGCATGTTGGTGTTCCAGGCAGGATGTTTTGCAAATTCTCCCCCAGAGTGTAGCACTAGCCAACATTCCTTATACTCCTTCTAGATCCATGGCACATGACTTGTATGTTTCGTCTCCGGTTTGTTCACATCCAAAGTAAGTAGCTCTGGAGCGCTTGTTGCATGGTTTTTGTATTGTACAACTTGAGGTTTGTCTGTTCGAGACATGCAATTTTTTCACACTTGTGGTGTTCTTTCTTGTATGGTACTCAGTTTAAATGCATGAAATGTTTAATTGAGTGTATAAACATATGTGTTAATTTTGTGTTTCTTCTTTGGAATTACAAAGCTAGATTGCTTCTGTCCTTTTCATTTAATTGCCATGTCCTTATTGTTTTGCTTAATTTATTGCGGCTATAGGTGGATTAGTATGTGCACTTGTTTCAGTATTATATTTTCATTTACAGTTTAGCTTCAATTATTTTGCAATTATTTTTTCATGAGATGCTGTTTTGTTTTGTGCTCAGAAAGTTAAAGAATATACATTTTTTTACATAGACACCTGGAAATTTTGTTTATACAAGCAAAATTTATTTTCCTAAACTACTGAATTTTCACAAATCAGTATAAAATGGATGACTATGTACAGCTTATTTTGAAATTTAACATTGTATTCAACCTTCAGTATCAATTTCCTTGTGCTGCTTTTGCCCTTTCTTTTTTTCTCATTTTTTTTAGTTACTCTCAATAATTATTACAGTATATATAAATGTAATGGCATACACAAGAGTTTACAGAGTGTAGTAACCTCTGTATAGTCATGACAGGCAATTTCAGAATCAGTGTTCAAATTACATTAAAGTTGTTATTATGTCTGTACAAGTGTACTTTATTCAGCCATTCATAGACTATAACTAAAATAACTGTCAAATTTGTAAAACAGTTACATGATCCTTGAAACTCCTTTGCTTTCCCACTACCAATATTATTCTCAAACTAAAATATTTGAAATAGTTAATCTACTGTGTACAGTTCATGTGCTGCTAAAAATGGTTTCATCATCTGTCCACAGCCCCAGCAGGAAAGTAAAGTGTCCACAGTCAGTGAAACAGCGGCACAGAAGATTCTTCACACCAAAGTTACATACTGAAAGGTAAAAGGTGTGAACTTGTGAACTACAGTTACTACTACTTCTCACATTCATGTAAAGAAAATTAAAATATTTTTCTTTACAGTGTTATAAAGAAGAATAATGGTAAAGACACATACGACAGCTGGAAGAAGACTCAACTAAGTGTTGGAAGTTGGTCTGGGAAGAAGCAAGTAAGAAAGCATGGAATTGTTCATTAGAAGTTCTACTGATCTTGTCTTCAGAAGAGAGAATCCAGCCTTTCCTGCATGTTTTCTATTTTGTATTAAAGCAGGGGTTCTCAATCTTTTCCAGTTGTGTCACATTTACTCACTACAAGGTTATAAATTATAACAATTTATTGAATCCCCTTGGCAATGCTACTAAATTACGCCTTGTTTTGAAAATGGGTTCGCATAATTCTTAATATTTTTCTTAAATGAGATCAGTCATTAGTGAGATACTTGACATTGCCTTTGCTTAAGTAATCTTTTACTATGAGCTGACAGTAATAATTACTGACAAATACCGACAACCTTAATAGGACATGTTTCCTGGCAACAAATACATCATCCGGGTACCAGTGCCAGTACAGTGTGCATTATTTTTTGGGATAATCATAATTACAGGGTACCTCATCCTAATTTTGTCAGTATGTAATTAGTATGTCTTTCTGGACCAATTTTCAAAGTGTGATCCACAAAATACTACCTGTTGCTGTTCTGTCTTTTGGCACCTCCTGAACACTCAAAACTGTTGCATAAAAACTCAGAAATAGTCTTAACAACAAGTTACAGCATTGTTAATATCGAGAAATATGTTTTACAAGGGCTGTTAGTTAAAGTGAATAAATTTATGTAGGGTTTGAGGTTTTCACGGCGGTAAGTCTGAAGATGTCTGTCTTCTGGGTTGTTGCGCCGTGTAATCTGGTAGAAGTTTACCGATATTTCAGAGGTCCTTGCTGCCAGACTACATGGCACAACGACCCAGAAAACAGACATCTTCTGAGTAAATCTTTTATGATTCATAATTATCAGAATGTGGCATATGATAAAATATGCAAAAATACATCATTTTAAACAAGTATCTGATTGCTAATTTTGTATTTATTTGTTCATGCTTCTTTGATTTGTGTGTGGGTATATAAATAATATGTATCATAGTCAACTGTTCCATTAATTCGTGGTAATGCAATTCCATGAAGAACTTTGTTGGTAGTTATATTATTAGTAATATTCCTTAAAGTATTTTAGTGAAACACTACTCAAACTGTTATTTACCAGTAGATTAGACGAATACTATATATTACATGACACATTCAGTAATTTTAGATTTTGCCTAAAGCTTGAAAGTGTTCCAGGTGATTGTGGTTACACTTCATGCTTTCTGAGTGCATGTTCCATGGATAGAATTTCAGATACATTATTTTAGAAAAACATACAATGTGTATTTTAGAATTTTTCTAAATGCTCTGGAATTCTCTCACAAATATCACATTGACAGCCTTAACTCATGTTTCAGAAACCTGAGGAATTGGCTGTTGTGTGTAATCCATTTGGTTCAGACATAACCTGCCATTCGGATCATGCAAGTCGAGGAAGTTCTCTGGAGCGAAGCTGGAGTGCAGGCCCCTGGGCCAGAAAGAAACTTTTAAATCTATCAGCTATACCAGTGTTTTCACCCTCAATTGGGTCTGGTGTTGACATCACTAGTGATAGGGAACTGGCCCAAGTAGAAAACCGATGTGTTCCAGTCATTCAGGGCGCACAAGTCAATCTGTGCGATGATCCTATTCATGTATTACAACCAGATCATCATGAGACAGAATTTGTTTGTATTCCAAAGAGTGAATATGAAGCGATTAAGAACAGATTATCTACCATTGAGAACAGAATATTACAAGAGTTTGGAAACATGAGATCTGCCAGTGACACTGACTCAAGTGCATGCCCTCTAAATGTACCATCTAGCACTGAAGCCAGTAATAACACAGAATTGGTTCAGACTGCATATGAAAGAACTTTAGTTGAATCTGAGAAATTAGGCGACGCTTCAGCAGATCACCTTGCCAGGCGACTGAGCAGGGAACTAAGGATTCATCGGAGCCTAGAGAATAAAGTTATAAGATCACCGAGTGCACGAAAAATTGGCACCATCAGGCGTAGGTCAAAAAAAAATGCAAAACCTGTCTTCAGAAAATCATCAGAAAATAATGGGTTAGGAAGAAACATGTCATGGCACTTGGCTGTAATACCCAGCTGTACTGAGATCAACCAGTTGTGCCCACGCACTAATTTAAAGAGGAGCAGGCCCAATGCAGTTTTCACAGGCTTGCCTCAACCAAGTCCAAGAAATGCTGTCAGCACTGAGCACAAAAGAATAGCTTGCAAATCTCAGCATGACCAACCTTCTGAGGGTGGAATTGAAGAGATATTGCAAAAGTACCAGTCCTGTCTATTGGATGATGAGATGATGAATATGATGGATTTGACTCAGTATCTTGATGTGTGTAGGAAAGTAGTTGGTCCCATGACAAGAAGTAAAGCTCGGAGGGCTTCCTCCTTCCATGGTTTTGAATGGGCGTTCAGAAATCAGAGCTTTAGAAGTGAACATTTTACAGATGTTATGAAATCCAACAGTGATGGTAACATTGCTCAAACCACAATTCACAGCTCACTCGGCCCAAAAGTAAATGCTGATATTGTTGATAGAAGAAAACAACAGGAAGATGGTGAATGGAAAACAGCAGACGTCTTCTTCAATGGTGACCAAAACATCAAGGAAGAAGTGCCTGTTACAGGCAGAGCTTCTGTAGCAAAATTAAGGATCGAGAATGCAGGAATGGTTTTGGAAAGAATGAAGTTTTTTGATGCAAAAGCAAATTGCAGTTTAGGATATCATGAGAAAGAGAAATCTATGACTGATTCTAAAACAAAACGACTTGTACATATTCCGAGTGTGTTTGGATGTAATGCAAATGCTACTCGATCTGTAGGAATCCAATATTCCGGAAATATTCCTACCAAGAAACATAGCGTCTCTAGATCAAGTCATAGCAAGTCAGTTCAAAGGATTCATTCCTCATTAGTAGCAAAGTCTGGCGTAAGTGATTTGCAAGATTCTTTTAAAGGTAGCCTGAAGAAGATGGGCACACCTAGACGGAGGCATGGAATGAAAAGTCCAAATGGTTCTCACCAAAAACAAAAGTTGAAAGTAAGGAAGTCACCATCCAAGGCAGATCCAATATCCATAGGAAGTCCAGCCGCAACAATCCGTAGAAAGCATAACAGAATGAAGCTGACACGTGGCAGAGTTTGTACAAATGTTAAAGCAAATCTTACCGTTCCGATAAAGTGGTTAAGTACAGAGAAGGAGAATGTTCTGTTCCCTTGTGATAATACATGCATACAGCCAAATATGGGATCTCAGAGTGGCAAGGATGTAAAGGAAGACTCTCAACTTACATTCGCTCAAGCCAATATGCCTAATACATTGAAAGAAGTGTGTTCTCCTGCAGTGTGTAAGACATCCTTCTCTCCTCTGAAAGACTGCAACAGGATTGAAGTTAATAGTCAAATTCCACATTGCACCATTAAAGATCCATCTGTGGTGACTTGCTCAGGGTGTAGAACCCCGAGGGAGATGCCATATATTAAGAAAGCTTTACTCACCAAGTCCCCAAGTCAGTTCTGCAGGACACCAAAGGGCAGTCTCCTTTCCACTGACAGAAGTGGTTGTCATCACCAAACCCCAATGAAAGCTGTGGCCGATTTTGGCTATGGAACCACTGTTGCATCTCCCAAAAGACAAAGTCCCAGACTCTTCGGTATCAAATAACAAAATCTCTCATAGATCTAATGTAAACAGTGAAAAGTAAATTTCTTCATGTGCCAAATAATGCTACGATTTCTTTATATCAAGTGTCAATTTATAGAACTTTCTATCATTATGACTAGTATAATTCAGTGGAATGTAATTTATATACGGAAACTATTTGATGTCTTATAGTCTGTATGCAGTTAGCAAGAGTTTCATCTTTGATCATAACACAGGGTAGTTTGCTGGTTTTGTGTTATTGAGAAAATTATTTTTAATTATTGAGGCCTAATTTTTAATAGGAATTTTTTAAATCAGGACAGGGGTTTATCTTGTGAGTTGGGATGGGAATTGTCATATGCATATTTTTGTAAAGAAATATTGTACACAAGCAGAAACAAATTTAAGAATTTTTCTATTTTGGTTTCTTCAGCAAATGAATGGGTTTCTTAGTGTCTTTTATCTTTACAAGCAAATGTTCAGGTCACATTAAATAAAAAGAGTACTTTTTGATGTGTCTTATTTCTTCTAAAACGTGTCCACATGAATTTGATTTCTACAAATGACGTAACCGGTAGTACTATGTTAATGTAATGAAGTAATTGGTTTGCATTTTTGTACAAAACTAGTTGACAGATTTCTTACTTAGCAGTTTATTGTATCTTGATGCGTACAACTTACTGCGTTATGAAGAGTAAATATTTTGTTCTCTGTGTGGTACAATGTATATGCATGGGTATATCCCATCTCTGCTTTTAATATGGATGGCATTAATCTTTTTAGTAATAATTATAATTTGATCCTGAAGAAATTAAAAATTTCATGAGGTAAACTGTCTTAAAAATAATGTACTTTGATATCTTTGTATGCTAACTGCTAGTACATATATATTTTTCCATCTCTTGACTGTATCGTTCGGGATCTGAACATGAAATGTGATAAAATCCTGGCCTAATTCTGCATTATTTGTACTTATTGGTCAAGTTATATTTTGTGCAATTTTGAATTAAACTGTTCTAGAGACTGTAACAAAGTGGATTCATGTAAAAAAAAAGTTTGTTTGTATAACACTATTTTATGACTGTATTCAATAAAACAATGTTTATATCATTGTCATTGTAAAGTTATTTTACATTGAACATTTTGAAGATATGTAAAGATGCATGTAAGCACATGTGCTTAGCTTACATATCTGACAGTAATGGTTTGGTCACAGATGGCAGCACAAGGCAGCCAGTTGTCATTCAGGCACTGAGGGTCTTGGGTTATGGATGCAACGGTGAGCCATAGGGAATGAAGGTAAGAAAGGAGGGACAATTTTCATTATGTGCACACAACTTTTAAGTTTGTACTTGGTATGGTTTACTTTACATGGAAAGAGAAATTCTCCTATGGCTCTCCGGTCCGTATTCGGTCCATGGCCTCAATTCTCCTCTTCCATTCGGTCCTCTGTTAGGTCTGTCTGTACGAGGCTTTGATCGAGGTTTTGAAACATTTTCCTTTTTACGGTGCAAGGTTGTTAGCCTTGCAACCAACCCCCAACCTGGAGGACTAGGGCACCTGACCTCTCCCCCTCGACCAATCTGGCTAGGGAGGCCCTACCAGTAGCTCTTGGGGTCACTGAGGTACTCAAGCCCCATGACCACGACAAGATGCAGATACCAGGAAAGTGAAATTGGCAAAATTATATTTGTTTTCCCACAAATTTTAAACCAACAGTAATACTGTATGTATACATGGGTAACTATTTATTAGTAGTTTAAAACAGTAACATTTTAAATTCAGTCTTTATAAACTATACATTTAAATTACTATTTTTCTTACACTCATAAATTGAAAACATGAACAGACTAACACAATGACAATGAACATATGACACTTAAAAGAATACTGATTTAAAATTCAGGTATGCATTCATATTATATAAATGATGACAATAGTAACAGGATATAAAGATTAAAATTATGAATATTCTTGGACATTGTTCTTTGTCTATTAATTAAAGCAACCCAGAATGTGTTTAAAACACATTGTTTGATACTAGCTCTTTTCAGTGGCCCCAAGTGACTATGTTGTAGGTTTCACATGATTATGGAAGCAGAACCAGCTTATGAAATGTGTGTTTTTAAATATTATAAATTATCAGATGTAGGAAAATATGCACAAGTTTAATGACACACCTTATAAACCTTTATTCAAAGCTATCAAAGTATTCCCATATGAGGTGCCTGATCTACAGTAAATTTAGGCAAGATTTTAAAAGTGAACATAGTACATACTCCGACATCTAGATACAGTAAAGCGATGGGTGAAAAACGATCATTTAAGAATCAAAATTAATTTAAACAAAACATTTTCATTCTTGGGTTAAATATAAAATGCAAATTTTTGCATCTTTGTACATCCAGTTCATTAATTATTTTCTTATTATCTACACATTATGAACTAAATCTATCTCAAATTGTACAGAAAACTTTAGTTCATTTATTTGGTACAACTGTTGTCTGGTTATTCTGTAAATCCCATAACATCCACATTTAATTAATTCAGATAAATGACATTCTATTGTACTCCGTTGCAAGATTGCATATTTACATTTAAAACCTGGGTGCTTCAGATTTTTGAAAATTAAAATCAGCTTAGCTGTTAACTTTAGGTGCTGCATACTAAAGTATTTTTTAATGAATATTTTGCGAACATGGTCATTCAGACCCTGTCGTATAGACACTTTTATTAATGTTTGTTGATTTTGGGCAAATTGTTAAAGTCTGATGAGTTCGTAGAATTTCACATTTATAAAATATTATATAATAAAGTAATGTGAACATATTATTGGTTTATAATTAAAAAGAAACTTCATTCATGTTTATCAGTGCTGTGAATTTGGAATATTAAAACTGTGTCTAGAGCATTTATTCATATCAAATGTCTGAAACTGCCTGTTGGTGTAATTGGTCTCTTTAAAGGACGTTTTGTGACAATTTGCACGAATTCAAATTCATCATATTCTATACAATATGAAAACATTACTTTAATCGACATTGAAAACAATTATTAAACAACAGGTTGTAATTAAAATCTGGGTTCATTAACTGTAATATTTGTTCAGTTGACTTCTTTTCAGAAGCATGGAGGTGGTCATGGATTTTTGATGTAACTGAATTTTCATAACTGGTTCCATTCTTATCATCTATTCATTCATGAACACTTCACAGATGTTGACTGGTGACTGAGAAATCTCTGCAGCAAATTAAGAAGTCAAGTAAAAATAATGAATATTGAGGTAATGTTTGTATTTAAAAGTCCAAATTATTTCTGTTCTTACCTCTGAGATTGTCACTGCTAATGCTGTCTGTATCATCGCTACTTTCAAAGACGTCAGAATCAGTGGTCTTAATGACGGATTTCAGTTTACAACAGCTGGAGCAAGCAGATTCACTTGTTTCATCATATGGTCGGTTAGCCCCAGCATGAATTTCAGCTCTGTTCCTCTGCCATATAGGATGGTTTGGCTGGAGCGACATTACCTGTCATAGGAATCGTGTAACCTTTAACAAGCTGATGTTTCTTTAAGGATTTGTGACAACATCGATTCATTGCGCTTTTGTCAATGGAGGGCATCAAATCCCTTTGCAGTACTTTTATATAATTTATATTTTATACCTTTTAGAATGTATCAGTGTGTGTCTGTTAATGGTCGCTGTACCCAAAGAAGTGAAGTGGTTGTCAGTATGTCAAAATAACATTTGCTCCCACATATTGCATCGGTGTTAAATACCTCACACTACACGCGCTTATATATGCTGTCTCGGAAACTTAAAAGCTACCGAAAGCCGTTTTTGAAATTCTGTCATGTTGATGGTCTTCTTTTTTGTAATTCTGTGTGGACTCATGTGGCTAACTTTGGCCCTGAAGTTTGAGGTTGCGTGTTTCTCCAAAACGTTGATATCTACCCATTGGCGTATGAATTGTTATAGTCAGATCAGAAGTTTTTGGCTGGTGGAGAATCTGGCAGTGCATAAGTAAGCTTCATTGGGCATACCTTTTCACAGCATGCTCTGCTGACAATACCACGATGGCCAATAACCTTCCAGAGAGTTTCTCTGCTTGTAAGCAACTCTTGATACTGCCACTGCCAGTGAAATCCGAAGGTCCACACGTACAGCTCACACTTTATATCTTCATCATCTTCTTCTGTGTCATGGGCCAGGAATCTGGCATTTCCATAAAAAAATTACATTTCATATTGGTAGCCATAAAGTGGAAAAGGAAATAGTTTCTTAAACTGTCTTAATTTTTTATTTGTTTGCAATTGGTAATGGCAACAGAGGCTTGGGTTATTTTAAAACGGTCTGCTCAAGGATTGGAGAAAAAACATATTGATTTTCATAATCTTTATTTTTTGACTTCAATTGTTAGGGTGACCAAGTTAAATATGGAAGAATAATATTGAAATCGGTTTTAGGGAAATTCATTGTGAAGCTATGAACTGTATCAAACTTATTCTGCATAGAATCCAATTACCATCAATGGTGAAAGTGGTTTTCCTTCATGCTATTAAATTTGTGTAGCATTAAAAATCATTCAAAATATTACATTTCCATTAATTTTGTCAGGTTCTGTTATGTACATACATTCAATTCAGTACTTACATAATTTGTGTCACTTACAATGCAACAAAGAAATTATAGCATGTGAATTCCTGTGGAGCATACTGGGCTCGTTTGAAGTAAGTGAAAACCATGGCCAGGAGGTATTTATCAGCAAGTTTTGAACACGTATCATTCTTGAGAAATTCCTGGATTACCGGAACTTTATCTTGAGACACATTAAGAGAGATGCATGTGCAAAATTAATTTTTTGTTAATAATACAGTCCCTTCAACATGTAGCTGCTTGCCAGCCAGCTGAATATAAATCCCATTTAGCTTACAGCTCTGAACTTAAATTTAATTTCTATATTGGCCACAGTGGCTGATGAAAAGCTGTATGTAAAAGTTAATTTAATCTTTCAGTATCGAGTTGAATCACTAAACAGAAATTCATTATCTATTACTGCTATCAGTATCATAGTTTGATTTAATTTGTGCATCTCATTCAAATCTATTATTATTTGATAAAATATTAGAATATTATAATCAGGTTTGTAGCAAGATACTTATTGTAACATATGTTACACACGTTTGCCATTGCATTCTTCTGTGTGTGAATGGAGTAATTGTTGGGATACCACGGAGAAACCGGGGAAGCCCCCGGAGGAAAACTCCGTGTTTCCTAGACCAAGTAACAAATGTATTGCAGGCAAGTTAAATTGTGTATGTTGAGCCATGATTAAATTTGAGACTGATTTTGCAACTGGCTGGTTGTTTTCTTTTAAATGTCTTCATGTCTGTTTTCGTTTATGATATTTTCGTATAGGATAAAAGTAAAGTGACGTATCTGAAGACATCACAAAGCAAATGATTGTCACCAATGGTAAAATGGGTGTTGTACTTTTCAAAATTCAGCATGTTTCATACCGACTATACACCTGTGGACTTTCTGAAAGGTATGCTTGTGTTTATAACACAACGACAACATCGTTATAGTGTTATTTTCTTTCAAATATGGCATCACTGGAAAACGACCCATCTTATATACATTTCCTGATAACAGCAGCTGTTCTGTGGCACAGTGGATGGACGTATAATGATCTTTATTTGTATAATGCACATATTCAAAACATGTTTGTCGTACCTGGTGAAACAGATTAATAAAAGTGTCAGAATTGGGGATGAGGTCAACTTGAGGCGAATCAAATTCGTGGTGTTTCAGTCTGCTTGGTATGAACGTTCAGATGAACATAAAAGGAAATGAAGAGGAATTGTTTAGTGAGTTTAACACACAATACAAATGTGGAAAGATCAATTCCAATTATTGTTATAATGAAATTGTTTCTTAGCACAAAATACAAATCTAGGTTAATCACAGACATAGCAAACCAGAAGACAGCCATCTTCGCACTCAATAATACCAGATCCTGAAATCCCACTTATAATCTGCGTAATTTTCGGGCTTGTTATGCACGGTTGTCTCGCATATGATCATGAACATTGCCCAAAATTAATTAATTAAAATGTGATCTGTTGCTTTGGAAATAGTACAGCCTCCAAATAAGCGCAAATGAGCGGCATCTGTAGCCTTGTAAAATCCTATTAAGATACAGCCAGTTGTTCCCGCCCAAACATTAATTGAATCAGTCATTTTAAAAAAGAACCTTATTCAGTTTTGGGGTAAAATAAATGAAGAATGCCACCGATTTCTACGCTTATAGATTTATCAAAATATTAACTAAGTCTACAGAATGTGACATTGCTTTTGACAGGGTCTCAATATTGAAATAAAGCCCCTTCTAAGCTAAGCTGATGCTCGTAACAGATTCTTTGATAGATTTTGCGCATAGAACATTGTAGAATTCTTAAATGAGACTATTAAATTTTACAGTTTGACCGTATAAAGCATTATGTTATCATCATCATGCTATGACGCGCTAAATCTCCACTAATGCAGTTAGACATAAGAGGATTAGACGTCGGTAAATTGTAATCCTGAATTTCACACTTTAGTAATTTAAAACAAAGGAAATGCAATAGACAAATGCACTCATATACCATAGGCTGTACTAGCTTTGACCGTAAATACATTAATGTCACACGTCAGTAATTTCTAAACGGAAGACAGGCGTTTCATTCTCCTTCCATTTACGATAAAATGTTTTTATCAATATTGAGATTATAAAATAAAAGAGAAATTTCGTGTGGGAATAATTGCATCAATGATTGAATCTTAAGTTATTTTACAATTCCTTTCTAACTACAGACGAGACAGCTCACATAGTAGGGCTGTAGAAAAGGCTACGGGCTGGACGACAAGGTTTTGATTCCCAGGAGGGGTAGAAATAATGTCTTCTTACCATCGTGTACAGACCAGTTCCTAATGTGCACAACTTTCTATCTAACGGGTACCTGGGTTCTGTAGGGTAGCCTGGTTAATTTGAAGATTACGACTCATCTGCATGTAGTGATGATGTTATAAATTCGTGGCGCTACATATCCACTCCATCATAAATGTTCACGGTGTGACGTTTAATTAAGCTCAAGGACTGATTTATCTTTGAAACTACATACGTTTTTCACGAAGTACTGAATGTCATGGAACTGAGTGGAGAGTAGTAGTTGTAGTGGTCCAGAATTTGCTTGGAGCGCCTGAGTAAAATTTGTCAAAATATCAGGCCTCCGTGTTGCAAAAACGAAGCAAGGATGCTAACTACAGCAACGGAATTATGCCCCAAAACCGAACTTGAAAGCCAAACACCGTAAACTTCATTTGCCAAGAAGTTTGTTACCCGATTTGGCACTTGTGTTGAAAGTGGCCAGTTCGTAATAACGTGTCATTATTTTGGGTAACGAGTCTATTTTATGGTTGCTTATGATAAATAACTTCGATTCATATTTTATTGAATAGCTAATACGCAGAGTGATGTAATTATATTTTAGTGCTCTAACAGGCTAATCGATAGACTGAACAAGGCACCGAGATAGTTGCCTGAGAATTTGATTATAACACGCTAAGTAATGTCGATTATTACCATTAGAGTTATTAAAAAATCCTAATTTAATCTGGAATAGATTGGAGCATCTAACATAGAGTGTCACAGCAATTGTATTTAAATCAGCAGAAATAATTTGCATCTGAATCTAATTTTCACCATTCTTAGGCTCTGAACATTCAGTGCCTACGCCTCACAGCGATGCATACTAAAATTAATAATAAATTATGGTTAACTTCGGGAGGGACGATATAATCTCTGCCATTTACATTATGTGAAAAACGAATGCACTGATGCAGAAATTTTATTTGAAAGGCAAAGTTCACGGCCAGTGTTAAAGAATAATAACTCTTTGTCAGGCCAACTAAGGTTCTAATCTTCATATTCACTGTAAAAACCTCAAATCTTACCAACTAAGGTTATTTAAAGTCACTTTGTATAAGTCTGAAAGGTGGTCTATGATGTTTGGAGTAGGGCGTAGATTTGAGGTTTAAGAGGAGAATAAATGCATCTAAGAGGGATGAAATGACAACAGAAATGAGCGGAATGAAAAATGAGAATCATTGATAGGAAATGCATTAAAAATATTGTTTGGAAATATGAAGGGAAGAGACCACTTTGAAAATATGGGCGTATATGGGATAATAGGTGGAATATTAATAAAAATGCTAATGAAGCCAGGTGAGGCTGTGTACTGGATTAATTTGATTCCAGCTATGAACCAACGTGGTAAGCATATAAAGTATTAGCCTATGAAGGACTCTACTTAACGAATTTCCCCGATGGCCGAATTATCGTTTTGAGCAAAGTATATTTAGGAATACAGTAAAATCTAACGTCCAGACCGAAATAGGAACCTGGAATCTCCCGATGGAGGAGTGCTAATAGCACTCTGCGGCTTTTAATATAACTTCCAAATAAACGCACTAACTGATAATTGTTAATGTATGACACATGAACTCAGTGACACGTAAATTTCATCCTGAAACATATTTCATAGCGCATATAGTCTTGGTCTGATGTCGAATTTGTAGCAGTTTATACCACGATATATATATTTAGTTTAACATAAATTTTCTCTCGTGGAGCATAATAAAGTGATTTATGGATTCAAGCTCTAATACAAAATTTCAGCTAACAATCCAGTGTCAAACACATGCGTGTACACACATATGGTCCTAAAAATAAACATTCGCGTATAAAACATAGCCCACGGTGCAATGTTATTGGAAGTTGTAAACGTTTGAAGCTGATTATGATGCAAGATGTATTATACCTGTACTGAGATAATACTCTACAAACTACGCACTGCCATTAACCTTTAGCCCTCAGTTTATACACATATAGTATAAAGGCTAGACAGGGGTAACTGAAATACTTGCAGTTCATTGGACAATAGGATGAAACGCGGAATTCTTTTTGAAAAAGCCACAGTAGTGTCCATATCTGTACAAACACAGAGGGCGCGTGTTAGTACAATCAGAATGCTAGTTACAAATGTACCGTGGTTCTGACAAACCCATTCTCTGTGCTGTTGTCGGTCTAACAGTGGGAACGGCAACCAACCGATTACATTTTTTGGATATTCACTGTTTACTAGATTTACGTGTACCCTTTGAATCCATCCAGTCAATACACGCATCAGTAGGTAACACTGATTGACTGGATGATTGATTAATACGGCGCTTGTTTCCACGTGTGAAATGAATCGAATGGTTCTATAACATTATCAGTTTAATTCGTTTTGTTCTGCGCTATTAACTAGTGACTAGCTACGGGCTGGACGACCGGGGTTCGATCCCCGATGGGGGCAGGATTTTTCCTCTAGCCTCTGCGTCCAGACCGGCTCTGGGGCCCACCCAGCCTCCTCTACAATGGGTACCGGGATCCTTTCCCGGGAGTAAAGCCGGCCGGGGCGTGATGCTGACCACTCACCCCCACCTAGTGCCGAGGTCAAGGAAGAGAGGAGCTATACCTCCACTCACCCCAAACGCCTACATGGCGTATAGTGGGACAAACTTTACTTTACTTTACTTAAGTTCTACTAATGAGTACAGTATCCATTTATATAACGGACGGACGGGGTTCGATCGCTGGCAAACGTTAGGGATTTTTCTCAGCTCCAGTAGGTAATAAAATTCCCCGAGGGGGTAAAGGCCGACTGAGGTGTGACGCTGACGAATCTCGCACTCAAACTCCGCTCTGCTCTGGCGAATGGGAAAAGAGTTTTACTTATACGCAGGTACAACGCGCGATGGCAAGCGTATGGATGAGGTGAATCTAATGCAATGTAAATTTAATGCGTTGTTTACCTAGGCGAATTCAAGCAGAACTAATGTGACATTCATATAACTCAAGTTTCTATGGTAATTTGCCTATTAGAGTGTAAGAAGTAAAATATGATAATTAACGAAGTTTTTAAATGCTGACAAAAAACTGAATAGGATCATGAAATGGAAGATGGCGAACAGAAAAGCAGAACTGCTATTAAAACCAAAGAGTAAAATGGACCAACGTTTGTAACGTTGGATCCTCTAGTTCAGGGGTGGCCAACCCAAATGATCTTTCGGGCCACTTTGGAAATGCATCATAACTCCGCGGGCCACATATAAAATTATATATCCCCATATTAGATTTAGATACACTATAGACATTTTGTTGGAGTGAAAAATTGAAACATAATGAGTTATTATTATTGTGTTTACTATTATTCTTACATGTAAACATAGATAATATAATAATAATGATACTAAGCGTACATTGTAAAGAAATATATAGCACTATATTAGATGTTCCAAGATGCACGCGCATCATGAGTTCGCAGAATATAGTTTAATTATTCTGCGAACTCATAACTGTAAACTCATGAATAAAACAGGCAATATCTGTCATATATTCGCAAAAATATTATTTTAAAATCAAAGTTAATTTTTCCTCATAATTTCGACAGATAATTTTTGAATATATGGATGCACAAATAATGTATTTTTTAATATATTGGTTTTCACTACTTTGGCCATTATAAAATAAATATATTTTGTAAAAGTGTGATGAATCTCGCGGGCCAGAAAAATGTTCAAGGCGGGCCACATGCGGCCCGCGGGCCGCGGGTTGGCTACCCCTGCTCTAGTTGAAGGAGAAAACTTATTTTTTATACTTGTTACACTAAGAACAAAATCCTGAATTTGTTTATTGGGTACAAGAAGACTGAAAGTTGTCGAATTGAGTGAAAATCACTTTGCATTTAAAGCAAGGCTAAGAAACAGGGGTAGGCCTATTAAAATGCTGTAGTATGGAATAAATAATTTTTAAGTTTTATGTTTCAAAATCGAATAACAGTTATGAGTAAACGTGGGCAGAAAATATGGAATAAAAACAATTTAACATTTTTGTATAAATGAAAGTTAATTCCAGGCGAAATGCATCTTCAGGCTTCGACCTAATTGGCAAGGTGAATAGAACCACGACAGCGTGTAAGACATTTTTAGACAACATTTCTTATTCAGTAGATTTTTTGTTACTGATGCATTGCTAACTCGCTTTGCAATACTTCGTTAGGACAGTCCATGGAAACAAAAATGACTTGGAGGAAATGCCATAAAGGAAAATTCAGAATCTTTATAAGACGTAAGTCTCGAGGCTGGTCTCACTCCTGCAATGATACTAAAGTACATGGTGTGTGCAAACAACTGTGCTAATATTTTAAAAAACTTATAATCACACTATAGATATAAATATTTTCCTGGGTCCGTTCTGTACAAACATGTAATTTAGTCTTGGTTAATTAGATTAACATGGGATGAAGAATACTTTCAGAAAATCTAATCAGTTTGGAATATCTAAGTGCGTTATTTAAATTATAATATGCAGAAGTTACAACGTCGATATGGTTCTTGTTTTTGACGCAAATTCTGTTATTTCTTACGTACGATAACACGTGAATGAAATACAATGACCTCCAGCGAATTATGTGTTTTCGCAAACTCGTAAAATAGAATGAAATGAGACAAGAAAAGCATATTTCTAGCCAGTTGACGGGATAAAAATTAGATTAAATCTAAATAAGTATTTAAAACTACATATATTCGACGTCAGATTAACAGCACCTCATTAATCGAGTTATTTACTATTATTAAAACATTTTAGAGTCAACTGTAATATAGAATATTAAATCTTTAGAAGTAGAGGATTTCTGACTGTATATTTCAGCCCAGATCCGTAATTTATTTATTTATTTATGTTTCATTTAAAGATATTGTCAGTAGCTCAGAGGATGGTTAATTAATAATAAATTAGGAAGAATGTTTAAGAAAGCGGTCATGCCTCAAATTAAAGCACTGTTCAGGTTACTGTATTGACTATAATGAGGACAACCACGAAAGTTATCATTCAAGTTGATCGGTCTCCGGTCCGAATTCGGATTTGAACTAGGGGCCTTCCGTATATCAAGACACCGCCATATTCGGCTTGTTCAAGATTACTGCATCATTTTGAAACATTTCTTTGCGGAAATGTAAATCAACATGCTTGGGCCGGTGGCTGGAAGGACTGGGGGGGGGGGGGGGGCATGAAAACAAAATGAAACGCTGACTCTTACACATAAAGCGATGATGCAGAATGTAGACCGGAAATATTATATTGCCGTTTGTTAGATCAACTGTGAGGTGAGACGAAGGTCAGCGTGTCTGCTTCCTATAAGTGAGATACAATATCTCACTATGACAAACAACTAGATAATTGTAATTATATTTAAATAAGTCTAAACTCTTACGTACAAAAGAGGTAGGAACCATATAATAATATACGTGCGTGTAACACGTATTGAAAACGAAACGTGTTTCGAAAATAGCCGCTGAACTATGTACCTCAGCGGCGAGGTTTGTCTCAGGTACGTATATGTAAGCACCTTGTAAAATGATGTATAAATATAATAATAGTAATAAAATTTAATATCACATTGAGTGAGACAGTCGATATAACAAGTCCACTATGCACAATATAAAATACCAAGCGCGGATGAGCACACTATCCGAAACTGGAAATATCATAATAAAAAGCCTTAATAATCCTACAGAATTTTTAAGCCGTTTCGACCATAAACAGTACGTATATCATGAAGTGTGTAAATCTTTACCATTAGTGAATCCTCCTTGATTAGAATCAGTCCCTCAATTGGTCTTTATAAACACCTTAACAGTTTTCGTAGGGGTTGTGGCCTGAGACACACGAATCCAGTCTAATCCTTCATATGTTTCTCCCTTCCTTCTTCGACTGTCTCTCAAATGATTCTCGCCCTCAGGTTCCCATAAGAACTTTGTATGCTTTTCTAGCATATAATGTTGATGTTCAGTACCTGAACTTGTGTTAAGTGCTCTTCACTTCAGGAGGTTAGAAAGTTTCCACTGAGTGTTGTATCGTATTAAACACCAACAAATTAACACCATAAATGCATACATAATTCAGCAAATTTTAATTAAAACGTTACTTCAGCTTCAAGTTATTCTCCATAACTTTACGAGCAGAATTAACAGAAGATTCATCGTCTCTCTTAGCGAAAGTGCTGAGTTCGTAAATTAACTGGATAAAATGACTGACTACGGGCTGAACGGTCAGGAATCGATTCCTGTCAAGAGCAGGGACATTTTCTTCGTCACCACGTGGAGACCAAATCAGGGATCCACAGTCTCATGTGTAACTGACACCATAATTCAATAAAAAATTGAGTGGTAGAAATAACTATGGGTATGCGGATAGGAAGTACATTAATTGACGTTAGGACTGTCTCCAATAGCAGGCTTTTACGACAGCGATGTTAAGATAATTTATTTGTTTGTTAGCTAAGACATACTGAGGATAACACCAATGCTAACAATTATACCGCATTAATCGAAAATGGCGTAATTTCGAGTTGTTAAAATTCAATCGTCCTCTAATTACGTGTATTAACTTCGTATGAATATTTTGTGCGTAATGCATACGGTTTAGTTTTCAGTTTCTCTCTCGTTCACTGCAAATGGACAGCTGTCATAATAGCGAGCAACAAAATGACGTCACATTATTCTATGCGATCTGAAACCTTTTCCCAAGGATGTGCAATGTCTTTGTGTACAAAAACTATTATCAACCACACAGCATCAGTGGTATACGACTAACACTGAACTTATATCAATTTTTTGATGATTGTTCCGTCTACAGATGAAGGTTCAAACTTTTCTTACTTGTCAGAACTATATTCATGGGAAAGAAATAATATCTTCTTTTCAGTGTTTTTGTTAAAAAAAATGAGTATTTATTTTCATCTCTCTCATGTCACCTCCTACAACATTTGAAGATGACATTTCTTCAACTTAAAAATATATTAATATACCTCTCCAATCAAGTACATTGCAAGAAAGAATCCACTCTGTAAAAAACAAGAAAATTAAAAGAAAATTTAGCCGATTAAAGTCGTAGCGCTTGTGCCGGTCATGCTCGCATCCATCACGCGCGTCATACTGCAGACTCCGGGCACGTTTTCAAATATTCTCCGAAGTGTAACCACTATAAATAATGCAACCGAGATCTTCGTAGCGATCGACAGTAGAAGATGCTTCGGACAGTTTTCCTCTGTGTTGGTGTGGCCTGCGTGGCAGACTGCGACTGTCCTACGTTGACGCCACAGACGTTGACGGCGTCCACTACTACTTTACGCTTGACGGCGCAGAAAAATGACACCGGCTCCTGGACCGCGCGGTTTGGGAATTACCAGGTACGAAGCGTGGACAGGAACATCCTTATTTTTTATTGTACGTCGTGTAATAGCAATTTGCTACTTTGCAATGTTTTTCGTGCAGAGTATATGTTTATTTCAACTTAAAAAGTAGTGCTAATATTATGATCGAAGTTCACCATTTTTTTTCTGGTTTTACGCTTAAGTATAATCTTGAACACATTAATTCGTTTGTAAAGAAATTCCTATTTTTGGTACATGTTAAAAGCCACTACTGTACCACTATTACTAGTATCAAAGTTATTGAAAATTATTTGAATTCAATAAGAATTCAAATATGCACAAAAATGTTTCGTGTAGATTCCTTAAGAATATTTTGACGTTCCCGGTTATAATTGAGTTAATGGCTTTCCCTGAGTTAACTCGCATTACTCTATTGAAATCAGACCGAAAGTGAATCACATTGACGCTCGTTATCCTAAGGTTTTCAAAACAAGAATCTGCTTCATGTTGTTTCTGCTAACATTCCGACGTAAACTTCATTATTTGTAATTTAGACTTGGTTGAACCAAATATTCTCGATCCTTCTTTGGTGACAGATTTCTTCAATATATTTATTCCTCTTTAATATGCTTGCGGAAAAAATGTGTTATTTATTATTGTTTTAAATCACTTTCTAAGGCACGGTTCACATCTTATCACTCCTTCTGACACTGCTACTTTTAAGACTTGCTACCCACAGCAACTGCATCTTTCTCTAAGGTCACCAGGGCCTTAGACTTTCCTTATCTGTTGGATCGGATGAAATTCCAATGTTTAAAATTAAGGGTTGTTATAGTATTCTTATTCCCTTAATAACATATATATTTACTATATTGTATCGTGTAGTCGCACAGAAGTTGACCTGCGTTTTAAAGGTACGAACTGCATCCATTGTCAAGACGATTAGTTCTTGCAGAACGTGCCTCTGAAACAATGATCAACTTCTATGAGAGTGCATGACGCAATATCCCAGAAGACTGTCATCTATGACTGAAAATATTTTAGTTTCTTCCTGCAATTGGCTTTTAAGCTGGTGGCAAGAACGTTATATAAATTTACTGAAATTAAATGAGCAACTAGGCTACCGAAAGCCACGTTCAATTTGTATTCGAGAAGTATTAGGCCCAAATCTATTCGCACATAGAGGCTACTCTAAATGGTGGTTTCGTGGTTCTCTTCAGTACCGGTTAACACATTCTGAGATATTACCTTAAATAACTACTGTCACCAGTCTCAGGTTAGAACCTCACACGGTATGTAAGATCCTTCATAACAGTATTCTCCCACCCCAGCTTACAAGAGGAGCTTTGATATAATTTGAATCACAAGAATTTGCATAAAAGAACATGGCGTAGAAAGCCTGTGTCAAGTTTTATCCTAATCTATTCAGTGTCTTTGATATTGAAGACGGACGGACGGACGGACAGAAACAATATGGCGTTTATCTGTTATTTTATGAACTTGTAAACAATATACATGATTTGCCACAAAGAAAAAGTAGCGTTATCAATCACTTTGGAGCAGGGTTAACGGAGCGTTAAGAAATTTGTTGCAAGTACAATTACGAGCAAATTTCTCTCTGGTACAGGATATTTAATATACAAAAATTCTTGTAACCTGGTCATGAATATAACGCAGCGTAATAAGAATGAGCATTATGAAGATAAGTTTTAATTGAAACGCCTTGTTTCATAAGCTGTCTTCTCGCTTGGGGTATGTAAAGCTTCACAAATTTTACGCAACTCACTTGCAAACCTCCCAGTATTGTTTCTTTGAAAGGAAATCGTATATCAGTCGCAGATTTGTACAATTTTCGTCCTAACCTCGCCTTTGGGAGGGAAAATCTTAAGGGATGGACTGTTTTCAGAGAATACAGGTAACTGAAAAGATAATAAGCCTGGAAGAGTCCACGCAGATGTATCCATATTGCCACAGCAGGGCCACAAGGCTCCATGTTGTAACCGGATTCAAGACAATCCGATGTGATTTTGTATAAAATTATTACGCGGTTATATTCTCTCGTTCTCCACGTCTTGTATAATTTCTACTGAGCACTGTTTATAATAATCTTCCCACTGAAGCATCTCTAATGGAATTGGTTTTGTTATGTTCCCAATAATCGATCATCGCCATGAAACGCTGAAGAATTGTAATATTATTTTTGTGTTCTACACCGCAGATTTCAATAATTTAATTTATTAATTTGCGGTGGTATTATTGATTGCAGGATATTACAAATTACGAATCTGAGTGGCCTCCAATGGCACAACATTAATATCATATTGTATGAAAATCAGTCAACCCATCCTCGAATTGTTAAATGCTTCCGAATTTCACATCTTTATTATCGCGGTAAGATCCATGTGACCACCACAGTGAAGCAGTTGCTACAGATGTGGTTAAGGATATGTGAGATTCACGTAGGGTCATGTTAATATTGTGATCGATGACGTCATCAGTTCAAGCATAGAATTCTGTGTAAAATCGGAGGATTAAAATTGAGACAAATTTTAGAATCAGTTACGTTCCTACTTCAGACAACAGGAAATTACGAAGCACGTATTTGTAATATATACACCAGGCGACGAACAGTATCCAGCATAAGTTTGGTTTGATTATTTATAACTACGTGCAATGTATGATCTGAACATTTAACGACGACTAATAACCTCTTCTCGGGCTATCAGCCTTGAAGGGTGTCTTAATGAAGGAAACACCAAAGTTTCGAGAACCATCTTATTAAACTACGTACAGTTTAGTATCTGTGGATTGATACATGTAATGCTAAATTCATATACATATGTAATAACACAAAGGCCAATAGGTTATGAGTAATCGGAAACGCTTTTAAAAGTATTCATTCAGACTGAAGGTCTCCTTTCCACTCTTATCAATTTTAAATTTCCGTATTCTAATGTGTTTATATTTTCGCACTTTTACTGGAATTCGAGCAAATTAATCTGGCATAAACTTTGTAAGTGTGGATTGACTTATATGTAAATAAAATATGCGTGAATATATGTAATAGGACAATCATGGAATGCCTAAGAGTCCGAAGCAAATGAGTTTCCTGTGCAGGAAGTACGTCATTCAGCTCAAAAGATAACTCAAGGATCAGATAACGGACAGGAAGCCAAGTTCACGGACGTGTAATGGTTTGGAGATCTGGAGGAATATGAGTTTGGCGGTTGGTGAGGGTGGTGGCCGGAAGTTGGGTACTGGTGTACTCGTTAACGACGTACAGTTATATTAGTTCATTTGACGTTCATTACAAAAAGCGAAAAATGAACCCATAACAGTGAAGTTCGTCTATCCGTCCTCGCAAGCCGGATCAAGGCCGATCAGTGTAAACACAGCAAATGATTATGGGCTATACGACAGCGGTTTGATTTACAGCGGTACAGCGATCGTTCTGCAGTCGAGATCCGCTTTGGGGTACATCGAGTCCCTTAATCAATCGATATCTGATTTCTGTCCTCTGAAATAATAGGCCTCACCTTCATTTGCTGTCTAGGTTAAGAATGTGTGGAACTACAAATTCACTTCTACGTATACTGTCATGGTGTAGTGTGCATCCGCAGGAAAAACTTTCCGTCTGCCTTTGCAATTACAGCTCAAAGTCACGAATTTGTGTCTCACATTGAAAAGTTGAAAGCTTCAAATCTGTGCCCGGAAACTGGCTTTGATAACTGTGGTTTTGTGTGACATTTCAGGTAATGACGAAGTGAGGATGATGATGATCTTGTGGGGTTTGACGACATATAGACTTCAGTCCTAAGATGGAGACAATATTTTTCTACGAAATTTAGTCTACATGGCGCCAAGACCCAGAAGAATATCATTCTCATGTGGATTTCCTCATTCCTTCTTCAAGTTAGGCTATGGCACCTTCCTTTCCTTTCCGAGTCGTCATTCATCGATCGTTCTGTTTTTCGACGCTATATAACGTGGAGAGAGTCGGTAAATAAACCATATGTAAATATCGAACTTACCTAAATACAAAACGTAACTGCTTTTAATATAATTGTAGATCTGAAGATTTCTGTCTTCTGGGTTGTTGCGCTGTGTAGTCTGGCCGATGTTAACCAACGTTTCGGAGGTCATACTGCCTCCGTCATCAGAGTATGAAGATTTCTGTCTTCTGGGTTGTTGCGCTGTGTAGTCTGGCCGATGTTAACCAACGTTTCGGAGGTCATACTGCCTCCGTCATCAGAGTATGAAGATTTCTGTCTTCTGGGTTGTTGCGCTGTGTAGTCTGGTCGATGTTAACAAACGTTTCGGAGGTCATACTGCCTCCGTCATCAGAGTATGAAGATTGCTGTCTTCTGGGTTGTTGCGCTGTGTAGTCTGGTCGATGTTTACCAACGTTTCGGAGGTCATACTGCCTCCGTCATCAGGGTATGAAGATTTCTGTCTTCTGGGTTGTTGCGCTGTGTAGTCTGGTCGATGTTTACCAACGTTTCGGAGGTCATACTGCCTCCATCATCAGGGCGCAACAACCCAGAAGACAGAAATCTTCATACTCACCGCTGTGAAAACCTCAAATCATACGTAATTGTTGATCTGTATTAAACTGATCCTAAGCCTATGTATGTAACAATTTGTACCATTAACAATTTTTTTGAGAAGACGGAATACGTTTATGTAAAGTACAGGTAATAATTGGCCTGAATGAGATTTCCCCAACATTTAGTGCACATTCTCAAGGCTAGTTTATATTGGCCATCCTTGAACAGACTTTCATGGCATCACTAGGATCCCCTAAATTTTTTTTTGCGTGTGTGTGAAGATTACGTAGGTTCAATGTAGTCTATTCTAAATAGAGATCAGTTCGATTCAATCAGGGTTACTAAGAAGAACGGCTTATCCTACAGAATGTGGATAGTGATTGTAGGATAAAAGTCTCATTACTCTCTGCAATAATAACGTGGAAGAAAGTTGTTTAATGACTGTGTGATTTGATACCGATAGTATAATTAATTACCTTTGAAACAATGAGCATAATTCTATGAATTGATTCATACCTCTGATAATTGAACATCTAGACCAGTGACATTTGAAACATCACAAAGGACGCAGACTGGAATACACCATCAGGCTTTTGTGCCTTGTGTTTATTGTGTTCATAATCGCTACGAACCAGTACAGTTGTGTCCTGCTCGCAATTGACACAGTTACTAGGTCGTATGGTAGCCAGACTCTCCCAAGGCAGTGTGAACAGAATGAAGATGCTTATTTTATGAGTTGTCTGATGAGTTTGCCGACGTTTATAAGGTCCCTGCTGCCTCCATTATCAGGGCTGTAAGTAACTGAAATCTCACAAGACAGGGAGTGTTATAATGTCCCGAAGCAACACTGGGAACAATTGCTTGATTATTAATTAACAATAAAATATTGTATTAAAATTGACAAATAATTACTTTCATTGACAAGAGCTTCTGAATAGACCACCTGGTGTTTAATACCGTCGCTACGTCTTTTAAATAATTTCAAGCTTGTTGCTATTATTCAAAATAACGGTATACTATCTTACCCATTGTGCTAACTAAGATAAATATGTTGTTTTATTGATATTTTAAAATTAATTTATTGTTACTTAAATTAACGGGCTACTAAAATATTAATTTATTAGGAAGAAATGAAATATCAAGTGTGTTTTTCAATGCCATTAAAAGTTTTTACACGGGTACATGCTCGTTGTCTCGATTCTCCGGATTATTTCATTTTAGTAACTGATTTGACAATTCGAAACGTTGGAAGTTTTCCATTAGCGAGTTGTTACTCTAATTTCCTCTACAAAACGAAATGTAAGGCGTACATTGAGACAATACATGCCTGTGCCAGTTTTCCATACCCCTATTAGATTGAGATCAATATTTATTTGATTATAATGCATTTACTGACTGAACTGCTAATGCATATGAAGTACCCTTTAATCTGTTAGTCAGATGATGTGGGCTTATGATTACAGATTAAAAATAATGATTGATTTATTGAGTAATGCGACAATTAACGTTGCATTCCGTAGAAGGTGCAGTGCCATAATGAACCAACAATTGTTAAAAATTGCTGAAAATATTTATGTTCAAACTAGGCGTTCCTTTGATGTAAATCTCTCTCTCTGTGTATATATATATATATATATATATATATATATATATATAGTGTATACCTCTACACCATGGAGCACGTTAGGTCTATGGTGGAGCATGGGACTCGTACGTAAGGGGTAGTAGGAATGAGTTCAAATGGAAACTTTTTTCTTCAATACAATCGCCATGTTGTTTTATATTATAAAAGTAATTACTATATCAAATATTTGTAGTTTCCGAAAATTTATAATCGTACATCATTGTGTGGTCCTTTTGCAAATCAGTTCCACCCCACAAGTTTCTTCGTCCGCCATGTTCGTAGTGCCAATTGCAGGGAATTGTAAAGTACGATTTTGGGACAGTCATCATTGGCATAACATCCACTTCAAATTTAATCGAAATCTGTCCAACAATTCGAGTTGAATCATTCTGATAGACGGATATTGGCCGTTCTTATACGTGTTCATGTCATGTAAAGAAAGCCTAAATACAAATTCGGATTGTATTTTAGGTTGCTATTTTTAAGTAAACCTGTGAATACTATGACCCTAAACAGGATCCTGCCTACCGATAAGTGACCCAACCCTCCGAAGGAGTTTTCTCTCTTGCACTATAGGAAACCTGTACTATTAGTGTCTTTTATTTGCCGTCGCCCAAAAATTACCGACGATTACCTTAACATCTAATATGGTTGTGTGCCTCATCCTTTTCCCATTTTTTCCTATCTCAGACATTATTAATGTTATCATATGCCCTTAATTAATGCGTTGCCAGTGGAACACCTGAGCCCAAATGTACTTAACAGCAGTCACAAGAGGTTAATTACACTGAGTGAGTGGACGATTAAAGAAAATAAATAAAGCCCAACAGTAGCAAATGGTAAACTACATTACGTTTTTAAGGGCATGCCAGCTCAATCCGTTTCCAAGTCTCCTTTATAACCAAATGGTAGTTTTTTCATCTCTCAGGGTAAACAAGGATTATTTCCTTGAACGGCATTAACTAGTTGATATTTGTATTAGTGAAGTGTTGCATCCGGAATGTATTTTTAAACGATATTTAAATGGGTCACAGCTTCAAAGTGTTAACTGAGTGATATTGTTTAGCAAACTAGTGGTGGGAAATTATTTTATAATTGTAACATACGCAACACCATCCTAGCAACTGTAAACGCTACTCTGTAACCGATTTAAAAATACATTTAACAATACAACTAATGTAATAGGGCTTCAATATTTCTTGATATTAATGACAATATGTCAACCTAACCGTACAATTTATGTAGTCTTGGAAGGATGAGTAATTTATATGTGATCTGAAGCTTTCATGGCGAGTAATAATATCTTCTTGGACTATCAACCGCGTAACTTGCTTAGAAATCACCGACGTTTAGGGTGTCATTTATCCCTAAAATTACAGCATTAATGATGGTAATGTAGTCCCTGAAAAGAAAAGATTTTTAACCAATGGACACGGCGTAACAAGATTTTATTAATTACTAGTTTGCGTTTGTAAAGAAGTGGAACACATGCAGACAAATGGGTCATTTGGCCCTATTTCGTTCTGATATTTATATTATATTTGTCAACAGACGAGATTTGCCCTACTAACTGCACAGAGATTGTAAGGTAATGGAAGTTTTGTTGTGTACAATTAGTTGAAAATAAGTGGGAAGAATGTACTCCTATTTAGTTCAAAGTTACTGTCCCATAAGCATTTGGATGCATTGGAAAAACTGACTCCACGGTGCAGGGTCCTTCTTAAAAGCTGATAGTCGCTTAACAGGTAATCCACCTACCATGTTCAGAAGAACCCATCACTATTCCGTATCCTGATGCTATACTCTGTTTCCTTTGTATCCATTTTATTGGTTCCTTCCATCTGCTCTTAGGTCTCCCAAGTTACCTTTTCTTTCATGCTTTTAAAAGTAACTTTTGTACTAATCATGCTTCCGAAGCCATCTTCCTTTGTTTCATCATGTTAACATTATTTACTAAAAGTAAGGTTCTGTTTCTCAGAATGGGAAATGGAACCAATGGGAAGTCGAAAAATCTGCGTGTATTCGGACTGGTTAGTTTCATAACAAAAACCAAAAAATGTGTCGCAAATGAAATCACCAATGAACAATGCCATAACTCAAAGATTTGAGGCTTGGATTCCGTTAATTACGTTTGAAGACAATAATTCCTGATCTGATGATAATCTTAATGCTTGTTTCTTGTGGAAATGGAATTATCTTACATTTTCTTCCGTCGAAATCTTAATGGAAACTGCGTGTTCTTTGTAGGTACGCACGATATGATTCTATGCGTATAAGAAAATCCACTCACTGATGGGAGGTTATTGGATGCAAAGTAGCCAACTTGTAGGAGGAAATGACGTCTCAAAGTAAAGGAAAAGGAGAGATGAAGCACGCAGAGAGTGGAGTGTACTGAATAAAGGACAAGAGAATACCTAATGAGACGTACGTGCAAGATTTTTGTTTCGACAAATGTGAAATTGCGTTACAAATAATGCTTATAGTCCAAAAGAACTTAAAATAACTTTGATATAGTTTTGAATATAAAACAAGTTTATTACAGCATTTACAATTAAATTTATATCAAAACGTCTTTGCGCAGGAAGGATATACCAGAAGTTTCACCGATGTTAAACATCGTACCATTTTCAAAACACAGCAAACGTTTACGGTCAAGAATGTTATTAATACTGAGATATATTTTTAAATCTTGCCACCGATATTATTAACAGACATGCATTTAACAGCAGAAAGGTAAAGCTGATCCCTGCGGAACTCCAGACTTTACGATGTCAGAAAAAGAAGTCAGATAGCTGTGAAGTCAATTGACATAACCGGAGGAAAGTATGAACCTAATATGTTACTAAGAGAAAGACTATGGGAGATAATATTAAAAGAAAACGTAAATCAGAATACATGGAATCAGTTGTCTTTGTAAAATCACAGAAAACAGAGCACTTAAAGATAACTAACCAAATTGTTTGCGGAAGCCATGCTGAGACGGATTAAATATTCACTTAAAACAATGTGAAAAGTTTAAATAATAAATATACCGCTTCTATCCTTTTGAATGCTGAACAAAGAGCTGTCTGTTTCAACAAGGAAGGAAAGATTTTACCTGCCATGATACGGTTAAAATTACATGTAATCAATGGAATAAAGATGTCAGGACAACCTTTAATAATAAATGATGGAGTACCATCTGAACCGACAGTCGGACGGTTCGTAGTTCTGCTGACTGCAGCGAGGGAGGGAGAGAATTTGGCAGAAAAACTGTCCTGACAGAATGAGGCAGAATAGCAGTCGAACGAGGTGTTTTAAAGTGGGTTTTAGACGATTAGCAAAGGCATCAGCAATATTTTTGTGCTTTGTAATAAATTACTCAACAATTTTATATTAAATGAAAATTAAATTATTCTCTTTAAGATTAGAAACATATTTCAAAATCGGTTTGGCTGAGACTAGAATTAAGATCAACAAAAATGAATCATTGCTGCCTTTCTGACTTAATTGTAAGTTTTAGAAGGCTGCGAAAAACATAAAAGAATGTATGTAGAGATTTTTACAACGATGAAAGAACTGATTTGTATTATAAATTACACGTTTCTGAATATCATAAAATAAACATGGAACTTGGACTTTCTAGTACACGTATAACGAATGGTTTCATTTGCAGAATCCGTAAGTACGCAGTTAAGTTGATTAAGAGCAGAGTCAACACAGGACTGCTTATGCACACGGGCCCAGTCAAAAGAGGATACAATTTCTCAGGCACAATCTCCACTGGCTTAGGTACGAAAACAATAGAATTGCGAAAAGAAATTTAATATAATGAGGTAAATGTACAAAGAGGATGGTAAATATCACTAATAAATAACGTAAAATATGAACGGTTACTTCAAAGAATTTGTAGATATAACAGATAAAATAATAAAGTTGTTTCTCTGAAGTTCAAGAAAACATGTATCGCTTTTAATAATATCGCCTTTAAATTTGGAGTTGTAATGCGAATTATCTGAGGGCAAGCCATTAACACAATTCATAGCGAGAAACATTAAATTCGCCTGTGAAAACTACACGAACTTGTGTCTAACTTGGTTTTGAAAGTAATAACACAATTTTCAGTTAATTTATTTTCTGATTAGGTGAAAAACAATGATTTTCGACTGTAAAACAAAAAATTTAACCGCGTCAAATGATAGGGTGATTAAAAATAATGAACTTGAAAATATGTTGAAGGAAAAGGTCTTAGTTTAATTTGACGCATTATCCCAGCATTCGTCTGGAGTGATCGAGGAAAATCACGAATTATGCGGTTAACCGGACTTCGAGCCAAGAACTGAGCCAGCGACCCCCACGTAGAGTACTGAATAACCACTCTACTGCATCAATTGATAGTTAAGAAGATCAGTTTCTGGGAGAATTACTAGGAAATTGAAGAAAAACAGTGTGTTTTAGGGACGAATCTGACGGTAGCAAGAAACGAGGGTTTCATATGTAATAGAGAATATAGTATTTTAACTTATACACTCTCTGGTCTGTAAACACAACGGTGAACTGATTTAATTCATTGTTTTAATGCGTTCATTTGACAGTTTCGCAGTGAATTATAGGCGGAGCATAACAGAAATATCGACAATACAAAAAATGCAATAAAAATTTATGTAATTATACGCCTTCTGAACAAAGATTAATACACACGAAAGAGCAGAGGAAAAAAAAAGGAATAAGTAGTTTTAAAGCATACACTAGTGAAACAGATTGTCAGTTAAAATACGTCAATATCTCTATAAACGGCATTTGCAGTAATAATGTTGACCAATCAATTAAATTATTTAAGTGGTTTGTAACAGTCAAACAAGGCCAGTCACAGTCACACAGTAGAATAATAATACAGCATAAAAATTATATGAGGAATTTACAGATGACCCAACAGGAGAAAAATAACATTACAAAACAAAGAACGTAGTCTAAATATGCTACGATATGAAAGCTGCAGAGTATGGCCACAGAAAAGAGGACAGGAGGTCTAAATATAACTAATGTTATGAAATGTCAATGAGAAGGAAGAATATCTAATTTTTGTTTTTAAGTACATGAATAAGGAATAAGGCATTTCGACCATGTCTGTAATAAACTGTTGACGGATCCAGTCTAGCAAGCACACATTAACAACGTTTGCAAAAATAGTTTACAAAAAAACACACTATAGCGTATGGCAGTACTTTTTAACTCTGTCTAGTTTGGACGAATTCGTCAATACAACGTACGAGGTGCGATCGGAAAGTTTCAAGACTGTGTCAATAGAGGGCGAACCGGATGTAGTACGAACTTCTGCCGCTAAGGGGTGCGGCCTACATTCATAGTGAATCAGTGTGCCAGCCGGCATCATCGAATTAGCATTTGTTTCTTAGTTACGGCAGTTTTGGTAGTGCATTACACCGACCCTCCTGCGATTTCGGAATGGCGTGTGCATCAAATGTTGCCAAAGACTCGCCAAAACGGCTACGGAAACCTATCAAATGCTAAAGCAAGCATTTGGGGAGTCCGCAATGGGTCGTGCACAAACTTTTGTGTGGCATTCACGTTTTAAAAATGGCCGAACCTCTGTCGATGATGACGAGCGTTCTGGACGACCATCTTCGAGCACAACGCCCGAAAATGTTACGAAGATCGACGTCGTACCATCAACGACTTGTGCGACATTGTTGGGATAGGCTATGGGACCTGTCAGCTGATTCTAAAGGAAGAACTCCACATGCGACGCATCATGACAACGCGCCAGCGCACACCGCCCTCAAAGTTCGGCAGTTTTTGGCCTCAAACACCATGGCCGTCATACCGCACTCTCCTTATTCGCCGTGTGACTTCTTCCTCTTCCCAAAGATGAAAATTCAGCTAAAGGGAAGGAGATTTGAGATGATATAAGAGATTCAGGCAGAATCGCAGATGGTGCTTGACAGGCTGACAAAGAAAGATTTCCAGGGATGCTTCCAGGCTTGGCAGCGGCGCTGGGATCGTTGTGTTCACTCCCAGGGGAACTACTTCGAGGGTGATGGATGAATTTAATACCTGAGATAAGTGTACGGGTTTTTATAGGCGCAGTCTTGAAACTTTCCGATCGCACCTCGTAATCGAATTCCGACCGGCAGTTATATATTCCAGCCTGAGTCAAGCAGAGGTTGTAGATTTAACAAAGAAGCTATCAGTTGTGAGAAAATAAAAGATATCAAGTTCTACATGAAATTAATCCCAAAATGTTTAACTTTGACATTGTATGTAGACAATACGATAAAATTGTTGGAGCCTACTGTCCAGCAGAATTCCAATATCTTTAATATACTAAGGACGTAGACCAAGATTATTACATAATTTATAATTGAATCAGTCATTTGCAAAACCACATGAATTTGCCTTTTCAGAGAATTGAGCTGTTTGTTACCATGACAATCGCCGGAGTTAGTACATCGTTTTCAACAAGAACCACATCAAGCCAAGTCTTTGCTGCGCGTGGGTAGCCTTGTACTCGTATATCGTCTAACTGCCCCCAGAAGCACACGAATCATCAACTCACATTTTACCCGATATATTACAGCATTGAAGAAAGACAATCACTTAATCTTCCATTGATATTATACCATATGTTATAAAAATAATATTCCAAAAGATACTTTAGCTTGTAATTCTAGTTACAAAAGTTGTTGGTAAAAAATAACTGTATCAAAGAATTAGATACATTTTAATTATTCTTAGAAACACTAAATCAAACTTACAATAAATATTGTATTTGCTTGCATACTTTTTAAAGTTATTAAGAACTGATTTCTGTTGAGTCATGTGGTTTTAAAAATGATCGACTGAATTAAAATAATACTGATAATTTTACTCGTAAAAATGTAATGTTAGTTTTGACAAAGTTATATTTATATTTATATATATAGTTTATATTTTTGATCTAAATAAGTATACTATTCAATTTATGGGCTGGTGAGGTAAACTTGTGCACAGACTCTTATTCAATTGCATCCTAGTGGAATCAAATTTCTTTACTGCCTGAAATTTTAAACGTTACAGATCACTAATAATAATTTTTAGAGCACATGTTACTTTACATTTTTCATCCGTAACCTTGAAGTTACTTACTGTATCTATGCAGCAATTTTAATAATATTTTAATTTGATAAAACGTTATTAAATGTAATAGCTAAACTGTTGCTAAGGAGAATATCAAATCTTTAATTTATGTTGATGTTAATGTTCCAGCTTGTTAATGTGTTAAAGATAATTATAAGTAATAGCTAAAACATTACTATATATAAGAGGTAAGATTTTAAAAGCAGAAAATATATTTAAGATGAATTACGCAATTAATATATTTTAATCGATATCGTGATCAAAAGGGGATAGCTGAAGTGTAACGGAACATGCACGGTAGGTGTTAAATAATATTTTGTAAACAAATGTCAGTGCGGTGAGTATTATTAAACAAAGACAGTGGACACTAATATTAATACATGATATGTCCATTTTCTAATAAGATATTCAATTGCGTCATAGCGTAAGCATGATTTGGATGGGAAGACATCCGGACGTATTTACAGGTATAATATTCTCATTATCCATCCATTAAAGAAAGGGACGGATGTGGTTTTCGCCTCCTGCCCGTCGATTTTACCTGTCAGTAACACAAAGAACTAAACAATTTAACTTTAGATAACTTACTTTACAGTGAAGTCCTTCACAAGCTTCTATTATAACCCACAAACATCGACGATGTTTCATTGTAATTTTCGCAATGGATAATGCAAAAAGGAAATTTGTTATAACATGAAATATTTTACTGTATTTTGATCCAAAAGACATAAATCATATTATAGAACACTGAAATTTGCGAACATTCATTACACAATAAAGGAAACGTGCGTGCAGAATTTTTAATAGTTTGACATGTTTTATTCGTCTTAATTAACATGCTGTCATTCTCCTAGCAAAGGCTTTGTTCGTTTTAAATATTGTAACCTGACTCCCTTTGTTAAACTCCAGGTGGTTCAGAGCTTATAATGTAGCAACAAAGACTGACAGAACCTGCAGGAAACTGCGTTATGTATTTTGTTAAAATACAGATTGCTTTTATATAGAATGTCTTGAAATTTCATACCGAAAAGATACACAGTGTTATTCTATGATAGAAACTGAATAAATAAGCTGCTATAAAGCAAATGGGGCCCAATGGGAACAGGTATCAAGATATGAAATGTTTTATAGTTCGAAGATTATCGTAAAAGATATCAAACATATGAATATTTGCAAAAAATCTATTATCGAATGCACAAAACTCACACACAAGTACACATGAATCTATGGTCCTTATATAAATCTCAGTGTAGACAGTGAATATTTCCTTGAACAGCGTTAATATATTTTAACAACTTTAACGGGTATAATTTTGTCTCTGTTTAAACAAAACATGTCCAGATGACGGAGCTCGACTCCCTGGTCTTGTGCTAAAACATCTGGCTTACTATTAAACCGTCCATTCATTACATTACAGAATTGAGTTGGAGAATTGAATTGAATTGAAATGCTGTTACTTTACAGTATTCAACGTGCTTTCGCATTAACTTTAATCTGAATTTATCATGTCTTTATATTCATGTTTATCATTCTTTCCCACTTCTTCATATATCTATTTAAATACAGTCAAAAATTCCCGACAAATCTCTTATTCTTACATCTATTTCTGCAACGATATTTCAGAATTTCTTACGCAGAATGTTTTCCGTCCAAATTTCCTTTCCATTACATATCAAAATGTAGCCTAGGCCCCCCCCCCCTTTCTGCATACAAAGCAAATTGAAATTTATACATTTTTCCTGATACCCTTCAATCTCCATATTTCCACCCCCCGCCTCGATGCTCCTCGTGATTGTATAATCGTCTTTCTGCAAGTTCCTTTTTCAAGTAATTAAATTATATTGATCTTTTATCTCTCGTAACTTCAACTCACCATCTCTCATGCATTCCTATAATTCTCCCTTTTTCTCGTTTTATTCCACAAATGCATTTACGTTCCCTTTCCTACGTTTGATAGGTTAAGGTATCGCCTAATAAGCTCGACTCTTCAATTTCTAATACTTAAATACCCTTTCTAACACCTTTTCCTTCCCGATTCCGCCATTCTCAATGCTTCTGTCCCACTAGTTACGTCTTGTCTCGTCTCCTTTCCACTACTACCCAGAATTACTCCCAAGTATTTCATTTAATTTGCTACCTGTCTTCCCAATTTCAAGTTTTCGTAATGTTTTTTTTAATTTTCCCCCATTTCTTGAACACTACTACCTTGGTTTTAGTATTATTTATCTTAAATTTCCATTATTCATCGCCCCTTGCATTCCCATGACAGATAAATTATCTACAAATCGCAACCCCAAAATATTTCTGTTCTTTACTATTTGTGGATGTATATTTTTTTCATCTAACTTCGATAGTATTTCTTCAAGGCTAGTGATAAAGGACGTCCTTCCTACAGTCCTTTAGTTGAATAAAACTCTTGCTTTATTGTAGTTTCCTGTAGCCCCTTATCGCTTTTATGAATTTTGGAGATAGTCCCTTCTTCCCTAATTTCAACCGTATCGAAGACTTTGTTTACGTCAACAAACATTCACCATATTTTAATTCTTTCGTTCTTATCACAAAAATATTATCTGAGGTACTTAGTCCTGTTCTGAAACTCATCTGACATTCTGATATTGAACCACTGATTTCAAATAAAATCATTAATCTTTTTAAAACATTTACGTGTACATTTTCTGCAATGTTGACAGTAATGCTATTGATTTTTGTAAGGTTGAAACGGAGTGTTTTATTTGAGGTACGAACTGAATTATTAAATAATATTGAAACGAGAATCGGTTTCAAAGGATTAAACACGTACCGATATTAGAACAAAAATATTTGAAATTTTATTCTACCAGAGACGATACACAATGGACTTATGCCAATTCCGTCTTGAATGTTTTTGCATATTCTTTTTGAAAATATGTGAATACTTTATGATGTTTATATCAGCAACCAAAAGAAACAAAAGAAAGACACATAGCTGATGGGCTGTCTACGTACAAAACGTGAGAAAATATCTGTGAAGAGACGGCCAGTAGTTTTGCTGTTATTCGCATGCGCGTAAGTTCCTCGTGTAGTGACGTCGCAGAGTGAGGAAGGGGGGGGGGGGGCTAAATCGCCGTCCATGGTCCAAGAGGAAATACTGGGGCAATAGTCGAGCCATCATCGCAGTACTGAACTTGAGGAGGGAAATTTAGTACAGCGGAGGTGGTCGGTAGGGGCGCATGTGTCTGTTAGTCTCGTAGCTGTTCGATACGGCAACAGCGCCACATCGATGTCGGAAACAAATGAACAGCGGTAATCAAGTGCAGATACGACATCCGTGTGTTAAATAATAATTTTTACGTCTAGAAGAGATTGTTTCAAAGTGTTTTTTAAAGTAATCTGTGTCGAAACTTCAACTAAAACATCATAGACCACCAGAGTAAAGGAAACAACATCGTTTATACGTGATTAACATCTGACCAATGAGTGTAGATGTGACAAACAGCAACCAGCCATTGTAACACAGTGAATAATTCCCTCTTCACGTGTACAAGCAACAAAACTGTTATACAGTGAATTAAGTCAAGCGAATAGGGAGGGATCATTCATGTGACTTCTGTTTGTGCTGTGTACTAACGAATTAATAGATTAATGGACATCGACTCAGTTTGGTAGGCAACACAGTGGAGGACAGTATAATGTGTATCACGCATCCGTGTAATCGTTATGCTTGAGTAACA
This sequence comes from Zootermopsis nevadensis, assembly GCF_977971745.1. Lineage (NCBI taxonomy): Eukaryota > Metazoa > Arthropoda > Insecta > Blattodea > Termopsidae > Zootermopsis > Zootermopsis nevadensis. Next base: position 1,659,109 of record NW_028259177.1, read on the forward strand.
TATTACTACGTGTTTATCGAACTGACGTAATGTCTGCCGGTTTTACGTGAACAAACAGAGAGATGTTTGCCCATTGTAGCTCTTGGATTAACTGCTAGTGAAAGGACATTCTCTCTTTGTTACGTCATCTAGAAAAAAGGTGATTATAGAATATAAATTAGGAATGTCGAGTTTAATTTAAATTCTGTTTTGTTAGAAATTAAAATTGATACAAGAAGAGGAAATGTGATTTTTTTTTATCGATGTGTACAACATTATTTGAGAAGTGAAATCTATATTTGATGCCCTAGAGATTTTTTGCGCGAATATACTGGTTAAATTCTGGTGTTAATTTTCCGTTCGTTTTATTCGTAATAAGTTTTGAAACCGGCTTGCAGTTTTCGTCGTTAAAAAAGAGAGAGATATTATGTCTGAAGTACAAAACCCGACGTTTGAAACCTAATCTGAGGGTGAGAAGTGTGTGGGATAATAGTGAGTGCAAGACTATGGGTTATTTGAAGCAGTGATATCGCTGTGGAACTGACGATGGCCGGAACTGCAGAATTCAGTGGTTTCCTAGGCAGTCTTCTACTCCATGTCCTTGTGGCCACAATTCTCGCACGCACAGGTGAGTCGAGTCGAGTCTTGTCGAGTAAAACGCGTTTATGATACGACCCATTTCAACCGATTCACTGATTATTGCTTAACAGACATGACGCGAAGTTTAATGATAAAATATTTTGGTGTAGTTTATATTTAATTACATAAATTTATTTGGATAAATATCTTAACAGATCGAAAATGTGTACAGACTAATGTTTCAAACATTGACACGTACGAACGTAATTTGGAAACCACCAATCGCCCTCTTTAGTGGAGGCTGGCCTTATTTCCTTTCGAAAATGAAGCTGATCGATCACTTGGCTCTCCATCTACAAACGTTTTTTTTTGAAAACGCTTAGCTGGATCTCTAATTCTCTGATATTTTCGAGGCGTTTGCTTCATTAAGCCCAACGAAAACTTAAACTTTTGTTTTAAATAAAAATACTGCACATGTAGTTGGAAAGGCTAACAGAACTGTCAGCAATATGTGATACACCGCAGTGAACTAATAAACTGTTCCACTATACGCCATGTATACCCTTGGGGGGGAGAGGAGGTATAGCTCCTACTAATTCTAAACCCAGGCACTAGATGGGGTGAGTGGTTAGAGTCACGTCCCGGCCGTGCTTTAACCCCTGGAAAGGACCCCGGTACCCATCGGGTAGGAGGCCGGTCTGGACGCAGCCTAGAGGAAGAATTCTCTGCCCCAGCCGGGGATCGAGCCCCGTTCGTCCAGTTTGTAGTCAGTCACCTTACAAGAAATATTTCGTTTTGGTTTCTTTAGTAATTGTGGCTGAGTGAATGGGACAGAGTACATCCTGTAAGTACCAAAGGCGACATTCGAGCAAACAGATGCATCAGCTCTGCACATATTAACCGTCCTTTGTATAGCTTTGAGCTACTTAATGATACTCTAACTTACGAATTTAAATGTCTTTGTCTCGTGCTAGAAATGTTTCATAACCTTACAGTACCTAATCGAGGCTTTGCAGTGACATTAGGGCGAGGAGCTGTTTACGTAGATCCATTTTCAAAGTCTTTAATTGTCAAAGGTGGGTTTGATAGACCCGTAAATTATCACTCTGGCATTTAACCACATAATTTAAAAGTTTATCTAGCCATGAATGCATAAAAAACGCGCAGATCAACAGTCAAGATGATAGTCACCTATAGGAGAGGTAGAATTTAAGAAAAAGTATCCTCACGCTACTGACATTTAGAAAACACTGATTTTTTATCGTTTATGTGTAATTCAAAATACTTCAGAAAAATCGGAAAACATTGCAAATTTTTTGCGATAGTTAAAAATCTTCAGCATTTAAATGTCTTTACCTTAGGTCCGGAGTGTGCAAGTGGGGAAACAGAAAATACGTCTGAAGTTTCGGTTGGAATGCCCAGAAAGAATTTGGGTAATAATATTCAGTGGTTTGTCAAGATGTGAACTATATTGAACTGGTTCATAATATTTACTAGTGTAGTGTTTTAGTAATGTTATTGAAGCCTAATTTTTTCTACTGGAGGTCTATGTGCATTTGAATCTGAACTAATAACATCGGTAAAACAGTCGGAAAGGCTGTTATGAACGAGCTTTATTAAATGAATGCTTGGAAGGAAAAGGACACATGTCAGTGGAGTTATAAAACGGAATCTTTTATGAAACCCCATGAACTTGTATTCTGACGAGTGGCCGTATTGATTTCAACTTGTGGAAAAATAAAATTTGTCAATATATAAAATAATTCGATGTAATTTCCCGGAGAAATGCTTTGGTAGTGTGTTCAGAAACTTTTAATAAAAAGGAGGAAACACGTTTCCGGCGTTGTAAAATAATTGATAAGAGAACGTCCTAACGTTTATAAAGATGGGGGCACTGCAAGTATTCAATTAAAGTTCAAAACTGGCGGCGTAATTTAACTTTCAACTTTGTGTTATTAACACTTACTAGTTGCGTATTTTTTGTAACAAGACAGTTTTTTTACGATGATAGGTTCTTAGCCTCACCTCCAAGCTGGAGGACCACACCTCATCGGCTGTCCGCGACTGCTCATTCAATATGTTCTTAGCTAACCTCTGTAACTTGAGGCTGTTTCTCCATTGTCAGGGTGATTAAGTCGAGAAGAATGAGATGGGCTGGGCATGTAGCGCGCATGGATGGGACAAGAGGTGTGCACCGGGTGTTGGTTGGGAAGCCTGAGGGGAAGAGACCGCTGGGAAGACCTAGACGTAGATGGGAGGATAATCTCAGGCGGGATCTGTGGGAGATAGGAGTTGAAGGAGATTGGATTTTGTTGGCCCAGGACAGGGTCCGGTGGAGGGCTTTGGTTAATTCGGTGATGAACCTTCGGGTTCCCTAAGCCATGTAGTTGGTTGGGTCCACTATTTGGGAAGCCTGAGGGGAAGAGACCGCTGGGAAGACCTAGACGTAGATGGGAGGATAATCTCAGGCGGGATATGTGGGAGATAGGAGTTGAAGGAGACTGGATTTTGTTGGCCCAGGACAGGGCTTTGGTTAATTCGGTGATGAACCTTCGGGTTCCCTAAGCGAGCCAGCCAGCTAGTTTGTTATTTAGGTACTTGATTTCGTGTTTAGAAGGAGTGTTCTTAATCGTTTTTTTATAGATTTATGAACAGTGTGATAACTGGGAGGCTTCGTCTTGTCATATTCGTTTCCTCCATTTTCGCCTACTAAACATCTTCCTCTGCGTATTCGTCATCCCCGGGCTCCTTTTGATCAAAATATGAAGATGCAGAAAAGCTGGAAAACTGCGTAGTCAGCAAATTCAACTAATTGACATTTTTGAAGCTAATAAACCGATCAGGTAAAGATTAGAATGGCATGTACATTGTAAGCATTCTTGTCTATTGGCCGGCTTTCAATCACTGATATCCACAATTATCGATAACCAGTGTTTGTCACTACCATACAGAGCAATAGGAATCAATATTATTGATAGATTACTGTCATTAAAAATCTTGTTTCAAAGACTGAAATCATCTGTCACGAACATCAGTTTGCTTTAAAATTATTTGTAACTAGGATATTGCATTACTGTGTTTAATAACAAAGAAACGTGTTCTGGACACTTCGTTTCAGTTCTGGAAAGCGACTTCTGTAATGCTCTGTGGTTTTACCCGAGTTCGTGCAGTTGTGAACGCGTAAGTCATTGCAGGTACAGAGAATACAAAGGAGTGACCATTGCAGTGAGAACAGAAATGGCCGAATGAAGATTTCAAAGCGTGACGTTTCAACATCGCTGATACAAAAGAGCGTCATTAGACATGATCCTGAGCCAGTTTTTAACCACAATTATAACAGCTTAGTTGTAACTGGCGATGAACAAGAAGAGGTTATCATTTCCTCTAGGCGAATCACGTGACATTGTCTTTAACTAGGCCACGACCAGTTCGTTCAAAATCCATAACCTCGTCGTCTCGTCCATTTCGTGACTAGATAGGCCTAATATCGGTGGGTGAAATAGCGTTATTAATTACCTAAGGGTCGATCAGTCTCAATTTAAATAAATGAACGTAAATGTTGTCAACATACGTTTTGTTGTGTACTTCGCTTACAGATACGTAGTATTAAACATATTTAACAATAGTCTCGGAGAACACAGTTAAAATACACGATGTGTCTTGTACAGACGTCTCTTTGAGCTACATGAAAGTTTGTGCTAGACATTGATTGTGCGATCTAATATCCATCACAGGGGCATGTAAACAAGATGACACTTGGAGGTGAATAAGATGACGCCTATAAACCATTTTGCAATGCTGAAGGGCTCTGAGAATTTTCACCACAGACAGGCAAGCGTAATCTGAGACCAATCAAAATGTGCACTTTTTATAACAAATTAGTAAACCCGACATAACATAAAGGTGTAGGGTCCTTCATCATAAATTAAGAGTCGGTTAGTTAGTGTTGAAATTTCTCGCCGTTTATGGAACTCGAAAACCCATTACTGTATTTGCAGGGGCCAAGAAAATCGATATACTGGTTCAGATGAATCCAAACTACAGCTGTAACCTTATTCACGTTTATAACTCACATGTACTCAGACGTTTTCGAAGTGGCCTCTTTCCATCAGACTTTACAACTAAAATTCTCTATACAATTTTTTATTACCTGTGCATGTTACATGCCCTTACAAATCACATTTCTTTATTTTATCACTGTAATAATATTTGGCGAAGAGTATGAACTCGCTAGAAGATGAAATTCCAGGAATTAAAACGAGAAGCTGAGATTAGGGAAAACTGGAGAGCTCTTTTTGGGCAGAGCAATGGACCTGTCGTAAGACAGAACACTGAATAATAATAAGATGGGCTGGTCTAGCGGTTAGAACGCTGGCCTTGTAATCCTGGGGGTCTCGGGTTCGATTCCCGGCGGTGCCCGTATTTATAACTTGTGTTGGGCAAGGCCGTGGTCTAGGCAACACGGAGTTTTCCTCCGTGGCATCCCAACAATTACTCCATTCACACACAGAAGAAGGCAATGGCAAACCACTTCTGGCTCATCTGCCAAGAACGTATATGAACAGGTCCCAGTCCGAGAAAAGGATCGAAGGATGCTGTTCATATGGACCTGTCGTCAGACAGAACACTAAATAATAATAAGATGAGGTGGTCTAGCGGTTAGAACGCTGGCCTTGTAATCCTGGGGTCTCGGGTTCGAATTTATAACTTGTGTTGGGCAAGGCCGTGGTCTAGGCAACACGGAGTTTTCCTCCGTGGCATCCCAACAATTACTCCATTCACACACAGAAGAAGGCAATGGCAAACCACTTCTGGATCATCTGCCAAGAACGTATATGAACAGGTCCCAGTCCGAGAAAAGGATCGAAGGATGCTGTTCATATGGACCTGTCGTCAGACAGAACACTTAAAAAAACATACGGAAATATGAAAGAGGCCATAAGAATGTCTTTACTCCTAGATCAACCAAGCTCCGGGTCAAACATGAAGCCGCCTATTTTGGGGGTTGCTTGGTCGTGGCTAACACTCATCTCATGAGATGCTTAAAGATGGGTATGGGGCGGTGATTAAGAGGAAAAACAGATGTAAGATAGAAATCAGCTTTAACAACTTCAACCACTACGAATCTTATTTTAAGTCGTCTGGCAATGAACCCAGATCTCTGTGAGAAGTCAGAGGCTGAGGAAAAGAAAGGAAGTGGTCATAACTTAGTAAAAATGTATTCTTATCCTTGTTGGTTTCGCCATACAGAGTCGTATTACTGTGTTTCCGGGAAATTTATGGATCCAAACTTCAAACCTCTTCTTCTATCCTGGCACTGCCATCTTCATGGTTTACATTGTACGCCCATATAAATATCCCAGTTTTAGTATGAAAATCCTGACCAATTAACGCGATTAGAAGGGTGTAATCTGCATTATATTGAAATTCCAAAGACGTTTTTAATATCATCACGGTCGGTCACAAACAGACAAATAGACATTGGCGGGCCCATAAGGAATTCTTCGCCCACGCTGGTGTGAGAAGAACAACTACTAAATAAAATAAATCAGCAAACTGTTTGTGCTTAATGATCCCAGGTCTTTGAAATGCGTGCACTCGGAGACAGAGTATTACACAGCCATGAGGGATTTAAAAGGAACTTTGGTGTTTCATGTAAGTTCTAGGTAAATTATTAGGAACGTATAACCGTTGCATTAAAAGAGGTAGTTGTGGGCTTATGGAGGAGATATTTATATAATACATTCGTTTTGCTACGTGTTTTCTGACAGTATTTTATTTCAATTAAATAACAGGATGCATAAAGTTAAGTAAAAGTCTGGGATACATTAAAATTTTAAATTATTGAATAGTTTAGTGATTATGGTCCCTGTATTTGAGCAACGCAAGATGAGATTGTATTTTTCATGTTGTTTTAAACAGCAATTTCATTATCTGTACAAATATGCGGGAAAGAAACGTCAATTAAAATGATTTACTTACTATTAACAGTGTACAGTGTGTTTAGAATTGTAATAATTGATACCAAAAACATTCCCTTCGAACATCCGTCTCTGTAGTTTTCTGTTTTGTTTTCAATGTACAATGAGCGATTAGCGAACTGCATGAATGAGAACAGTTGTTGATCACGTTAAGTCATATTTGGAAAATTCAAGTTTCTATTTTGTGATACCCATACGAGTATAAACGCTATATTTATAATATGTAATAAGAATAAACAAAATTATTAACTTTATTGTCAGTTTTTATTTATGAAGCAGGTTGTAAAATGTAAGCTATACTATTCGATTCCATTTTCTCTTATGCTTAGATATTTTAAACATGATTGAGACTTAATTCTGCTATATAATTTCTCTTTTATAAGCAGTTAATTTTACATGCTTTCAGTTAGAATTGTCTCCAGTTTGTTGTTAGGCGTCTCGTCTGTTAAACAGAGCCTACAAATAAGCTAAAAGGTAAGATAAAGTTACCCATTTTGGTCTTCTGGGTAGTAACGTCGTGTGGACATGAAGGGAAGTAGAAAGTCTGCGCAAAATAGTTCTTATGGACATTTTTCATTGCCCAGATTTTAAAACAACGTTTTGGAAGCTGTATTTTGCGTCAGGCTGGTTCAGCTAAACTCAGACCTGGACATCTATATCGCTATGCCGACAGGTACCACGACTCATTGATAATAATAGGCATAATAATGACTGCTGGAAGGTCGTTGTGAACATGAAGTTTCAGGATATGATGTAAATTTCTGATTAGCTTTGCGACTGTTGATGTTATAAAAAGAAGCCGGTTATAGTAATAGGCATTTTACAAAAAGAAATTAAATGAGTGATTAACACGTCAATACTAACATAATGTAGTTAGGTGAAAGCGATTAAAGTTTTAGTCAGAATCTTTCAAAATATGTCTGAAAGTATGACGTAGAAAAGGATATATGTTTTAAATAATAATTAATAATAATTATAACAAATAAAACACATGAAGATTTCCGTCTTCTGTGTTGTTGCGCTGTGTAGTCTGGTCGATGTTTACCAACGTTTCAGAGGTCATACTGCCTCCGTCATCTGAGTATGAATATTTCTGTCTTCTGGGTTGTTGCGCTGTGTAGTCTGGTCGATGTTAACCAACGTTTCGGAGGTCATACTGCCTCCGTCATCAGGGCGATGAATTCACATTTTCATTTATCTCCATGATGACAGTGGCAGTATGACCTCTGAAACGTTGGTTAACATCGACCAGACTACACAGCGCAACAAACCAAGAAGACAGAAATCTTCATACTCATCGCCCTGATGATGGAGGCAGTATGACATCTGAAACGTTGGTTAACATCGACCAGACTACACAGCGCAACAACCCAGAAGACAGAAATCTTCATACTCTGATGACGGAGGTAGTATGACCTCTGAAACGTTGGTAAACATCGACCAGACTACACGGCGCAACAACCCAGAAGACAGAAATTTTCATACTCTGATGACGGAGGCAGTATGACCTCTGAAACGTTGGTTAACATCGACCAGACTACACAGCGCAACAACCCAGAAGACAGAAATCTTCATACTCTGATGACGGAGGCAGTATGACCTCTGAAACGTTGGTTAACATCGACCAGACTACACAGCGCAACAACCCAGAAGACAGAAATCTTCATACTCTGATGATGGAGGCAGTATGACCTCTGAAACGTTGGTTAACATCGACCAGACTACACAGCGCAACAACCCAGAAGACAGAAATCTTCAGACTCATCGCACTCATGACGGAGGCAGTATGACCTCTGAAACGTTGGTTAACATTGACCAGACTACACAGCGCAACAACCCAGAAGACAGAAATCTTCATACTCATCGCCCTGATGATGGAGGCAGTATGACCTCTGAAACGTTGGTTAACATCGACCAGACTACACAGCGCAACAACCCAGAAGACAGAAATCTTCATACTCTGATGACTGAGGCAGTATGACCTCTGAAACGTTGGTTAACATCGACCAGACTACACAGCGCAACAACCCAGAAGACAGAAATCTTCATACTCATCGCCCTGATGATGGAGGCAGTATGACCTCTGAAACGTTGGTTAACATCGACCAGACTACACAGCGCAACAACCCAGAAGACAGAAATCTTCATACTCTGATGACGGAGGCAGTATGACCTCTGAAACGTTAGTTAACATCGACCAGACTACACAGCGCAACAACCCAGAAGACAGAAATCTTCATACTCATCGCCCTGATGATGAAGGCAGTATGACCTCTGAAACGTTGGTTAACATCGACCAGACTACACAGCGCAACAACCCAGAAGACAGAAATCTTCATACTCTGATGACGGAGGTAGTATGACCTCTGAAACGTTGGTTAACATCGACCAGACTACACGGCGCAACAACCCAGAAGACATAAATCTTCATACTCTGATGACGGAGGCAGTATGACCTCTGAAACGTTGGTTAACATCGACCAGACTACACAGCGCAACAACCCAGAAGACAGAAATCTTCATACTCTGATGACGGAGGCTGTATGACCTCTCAAACGTTGGTTAACATCGACCAGACTACACAGCGCAACAACCCAGAAGACAGAAATCTTCATACTCTGATGACGGAGGCAGTATGACCTCTGAAACGTTGGTTAACATCGACCAGACTACACAGCGCAACAACCCAGAAGACAGAAATCTTCATACTCTGATGACGGAGGCAGTATGACCTCCGAAACGTTGGTAAACATCGACCAGACTACACAGCGCAACAACCCAGAAGACAGAAATCTTCATACTCTGATGACGGAGGCAGTATGACCTCCGAAACGTTGGTAAACATCGACCAGACTACACAGCACAACAACCCAGAAGACAGAAATCTTCATACTCTGATGACGGAGGCAGAATGACCTCTGAAACGTTGGTAAACATCGACCAGACTACACAGCGCAACAACCCAGAAGACATAAATCTTCATACTCATCGCCCTGATGATGGAGGCAGTATGACCTCCGAAACGTTGGTAAACATCGACCAGACTACACAGCACAACAACCCAGAAGACAGAAATCTTCATACTCTGATGACGGAGGCAGTATGACCTCTGAAACGTTGGTTAACATCGACCAGACTACACAGCGCAAAAACCCAGAAGACAGAAATCTTCATACTCTGATGACGGAGGCAGTATGACCTCCGAAACGTTGGTAAACATCGACCAGACTACACAGCGCAACAACCCAAAAGACATAAATCTTCATACTCTGATGATGGAGGCAGTATGACCTCTGAAACGTTGGTAAACATCGACCAGACTACACAGCACAACAACCCAGAAGACATAAATCTTCATACTCATCGCCCTGATGATGGAGGCAGTATGACCTCCGAAACGTTGGTAAACATCGACCAGACTACACAGCGCAATAACACAGAAGACAGAAATCTTCATACTCTGATGATGGAGGCAGTATGACCTCTGAAACGTTGGTTAACATCGACCAGACTACACGGCGCAACAACCCAGAAGACATAAATCTTCATACTCTGATGACGGAGGCAGTATGACCTCTGAAACGTTGGTTAGCATCGACCAGACTACACAGCGCAACAACCCAGAAGACAGAAATCTTCATACTCTGATGACGGAGGCAGTATGACCTCTGAAACGTTGGTTAACATCGACCAGACTACACAGCGCAACAACCCAGAAGACAGAAATCTTCATACTCTGATGACGGAGGCAGTATGACCTCTGAAACGTTGGTTAACATCGACCAGACTACACAGCGCAACAACCCAGAAGACAGAAATATTCATACTCTGATGACGGAGGCAGTATGACCTCTGAAACGTTGGTTAACATCGACCAGACTACACAGCGCAACAACCCAGAAGACAGAAATCTTCATACTATGAATCGCCCTGATGATGGAGGCAGTATGACCTCCGAAACGTTGGTAAACATCGACCAGACTACACAGCGCAACAACCCAGAAGACAGAAATCTTCATACTCTGATGATGGAGGCAGTATGACCTCTGAAACGTTGGTTAACATCGACCAGACTACACAGCGCAACAACCCAGAAGACAGAAATCTTCATACTCTGATGACGGAGGCAGTATGACCTCCGAAACGTTGGTAAACATCGACCAAACTACACAGCACAACAACGCAGAAGACAGAAATTTTCATACTCTGATGACGGAGGCAGTATGACCTCCGAAACGTTGGTAAACATCGACCAGACTACACAGCGCAACAACCTAGAAGACAGAAATCTTCATACTCTGATGACGGAGGCAGTATGACCTCCGAAACGTTGGTAAACATCGACCAGACTACACAACACAACAACCCAGAAGACAGAAATCTTCATACTCTGATGACGGAGGCAGTATGACCTCCGAAACGTTGGTAAACATCGACCAGACTACACAGCGCAACAACCCAGAAGACATAAATCTTCGAACTCTGATGACGGAGGCAGTATGACCTCTGAAACGTTGGTTAACATCGACCAGACTACACAGCGCATCAACCCAGTTGACAGAAATCTTCATACTCTGATGACGGAGGCAGTATGACCTCCGAAACGTTGGTAAACATCGACCAGACTACACAGCGCAACAACCCAGAAGACATAAATCTTCATACTCATCGCCCTGATGATGGAGGCAGTATGACCTCCGAAACGTTGGTAAACATCGACCAGACTACACAGCACAACAACCCAGAAGACATAAATCTTCATACTAAGAATCGCCCTGATGATGGAGGCAGTATGACCTCCGAAACGTTGGTAAACATCGACCAGACTACACAGCGCAACAACCCAGAAGACAGAAATCTTCATACTCTGATGATGGAGGCAGTATGACCTCTGAAACGTTGGTTAACATCGACCAGACTACACAGCGCAACAACCCAGAAGACAGAAATCTTCATACTCTGATGACGGAGGCAGTATGACCTCTGAAACGTTGGTAAACATCGACCAGACTACACAGCGCAACAACCCAGAAGACATAAATCTTCATACTCATCGCCCTGATGATGGAGGCAGTATGACCTCCGAAACGTTGGTAAACATCGACCAGACTACACAGCACAACAACTCAGAAGACAGAAATCTTCATACTCTGATGACGGAGGCAGTATGACCTCCGAAACGTTGGTAAACATCGACCAGACTACACAGCGCAACAACCCAGAAGACAGAAATCTTCATACTCACCGCCCTGATGATGGAGGCAGTATGACCTCCGAAACGTTGGTAAACATCGACCAGACTACACAGCACAAAAACCCAGAAGACAGAAATCTTCATAATCTGATGACGGAGGCAGTATGACCTCCGAAACGTTGGTAAACATCGACCAGACTACACAGCGCAACAACCCAGAAGACAGAAATCTTCATACTCTGATGATGGAGGCAGTATGACCTCTGAAACGTTGGTTAACATCGACCAGACTACACAGCGCAACAACCCAGAAGACAGAAATCTTCATACTCTGATGATGGAGGCAGTATGACCTCTGAAACGTTGGTTAACATCGACCAGACTACACAGAGCAACAACCCAGAAGACAGAAATCTTCATACTCTGATGACGGAGGTAGTATGACCTCCGAAACGTTGGTAAACATCGACCAGACTACACAGCGCAACAACCCAGAAGACATAAATCTTCATACTCATCGCCCTGATGATGGAGGCAGTATGACATCCGAAACGTTGGTAAACATCGACCAGACTACACAGCACAACAACTCAGAAGACAGAAATCTTCATACTCTGATGACGGAGGCAGTATGACCTCCGAAACGTTGGTAAACTTCGACCAGACTACACAGCGCAACAACCCAGAAGACAGAAATCTTCATACTCATCGCCCTGATGATGGAGGCAGTATGACCTCCGAAACGTTGGTAAACATCGACCAGACTACACAGCGCAACAATCCAGAAGACAGAAATCTTCATACTCTGATGACGGAGGCAGTATGACCTCTGAAACGTTGGTTAACATCGACCAGACTACACAGCGCAACAACCCAGAAGACAGAAATATTCATACTCTGATGACGGAGGTAGTATGACCTCTGAAACGTTGGTTAACATCGACCAGACTACACAGCGCAACAACCCAGAAGACAGAAATCTTCATACTCTGATGACGGAGGCAGTATGACCTCCGAAACGTTGGTAAACATCGACCAGACTACACAGCACAACAACCCAGAAGACAGAAATCTTCATACTCTGATGACGGAGGCAGTATGACCTCTGAAACGTTGGTAAACATCGACCAGACTACACAGCACAACAACCCAGAAGACAGACATCTTCATACTCTGATGACGGAGGCAGTATGACCTCTGAAACGTTGGTTAACATCGACCAGACTACACAGCGCAACAACCCAGAAGACAGAAATCTTCATACTCTGATGACGGAGGCAGTATGACCTCCGAAACGTTGGTAAACATCGACCAGACTACACAGCGCAACAACCCAGAAGACATAAATCTTCATACTCATAGCCCTGATGATGGAGGCAGTATGACCTCCGAAACGTTGGTAAACATCGACCAGACTACACAGCACAACAACCCAGAAGACAGAAATCTTCATACTATGAATCGCCCTGATGATGGAGGCAGTATGACCTCCGAAACGTTGGTAAACATCGACCAGACTACACAGCGCAACAACCCAGAAGACAGAAATCTTCATACTCTGATGTTGGAGGCAGTATGACCTCTGAAACGTTGGTTAACATCGACCAGACTACACAGCGCAACAACCCAGAAGACAGAAATCTTCATACTCTGATGACGGAGGCAGTATGACCTCCGAAACGTTGGTAAACATCGACCAGACTACACAGCGCAACAACCCAGAAGACATAAATCTTCATACTCATCGCCCTGATGATGGAGGCAGTATGACCTCCGAAACGTTGGTAAACATCGACCAGACTACACAGCACAACAACGCAGAAGACAGAAATCTTCATACTCTGATGACGGAGGCAGTATGACCTCCGAAACGTTGGTAAACATCGACCAGACTACACAGCGCAACAACCTAGAAGACAGAAATCTTCATACTCTGATGACGGAGGCAGTATGACCTCCGAAACGTTGGTAAACATCGACCAGACTACACAACACAACAACCCAGAAGACAGAAATCTTCATACTCTGATGACGGAGGCAGTATGACCTCCGAAACGTTGGTAAACATCGACCAGACTACACAGCGCAACAACCCAGAAGACATAAATCTTCATACTCTGATGACGGAGGCAGTATGACCTCTGAAACGTTGGTTAACATCGACCAGACTACACAGCGCATCAACCCAGTTGACAGAAATCTTCATAATCTGATGACGGAGGCAGTATGACCTCCGAAACGTTGGTAAACATCGACCAGACTACACAGCGCAACAACCCAGAAGACATAAATCTTCATACTCATCGCCCTGATGATGGAGGCAGTATGACCTCCGAAACGTTGGTAAACATCGACCAGACTACACAGCACAACAACCCAGAAGACATAAATCTTCATACTAAGAATCGCCCTGATGATGGAGGCAGTATGACCTCCGAAACGTTGGTAAACATCGACCAGACTACACAGCGCAACAACCCAGAAGACAGAAATCTTCATACTCTGATGATGGAGGCAGTATGACCTCTGAAACGTTGGTTAACATCGACCAGACTACACAGCGCAACAACCCAGAAGACAGAAATCTTCATACTCTGATGACGGAGGCAGTATGACCTCCGAAACGTTGGTAAACATCGACCAGACTACACAGCGCAACAACCCAGAAGACATAAATCTTCATACTCATCGCCCTGATGATGGAGGCAGTATGACCTCCGAAACGTTGGTAAACATCGACCAGACTACACAGCACAACAACTCAGAAGACAGAAATCTTCATACTCTGATGACGGAGGCAGTATGACCTCCGAAACGTTGGTAAATATCGACCAGACTACACAGCGCAACAACCCAGAAGACATAAATCTTCATACTCATCGCCCTGATGATGGAGGCAGTATGACCTCCGAAACGTTGGTAAACATCGACCAGACTACACAGCACAACAACCCAGAAGACAGAAATCTTCATACTCACCGCCCTGATGATGGAGGCAGTATGACCTCCGAAACGTTGGTAAACATCGACCAGACTACACAGCACAACAACCCAGAAGACAGAAATCTTCATACTCTGATGACGGAGGCAGTATGACCTCCGAAACGTTGGTAAACATCGACCAGACTATACAGCGCAACAACCCAGAAGACAGAAATCTTCATACTCTGATGATGGAGGCAGTATGACCTCTGAAACGTTGGTTAACATCGACCAGACTACACTGCGCAACAACCCAGAAGACAGAAATCTTCATACTCTGATGATGGAGGCAGTATGACCTCTGAAACGTTGGTTAACATCGACCAGACTACACAGATCAACAACCCAGAAGACAGAAATCTTCATACTCTGATGACGGAGGCAGTATGACCTCCGAAACGTTGGTAAACATCGACCAGACTACACAGCGCAACAACCCAGAAGACATAAATCTTCATACTCATCGCCCTGATGATGGAGGCAGTATGACCTCCGAAACGTTGGTAAACATCGACCAGACTACACAGCACAACAACTCAGAAGACAGAAATCTTCATACTCTGATGACGGAGGCAGTATGACCTCCGAAACGTTGGTAAACATCGACCAGACTACACAGCGCAACAACCCAGAAGACAGAAATCTTCATACTCTGATGACGGAGGCAGTATGACCTCTGATACGTTGGTTAACATCGACCAGACTATACAGCGCAATAACCCAGAAGACAGAAATCTTCATGCTCTGACGATGGAGGCAGTATGACCTCTGAAACGTTGGTTAACATCGACCAGACTACACAGCGCAACAACCCAGAAGACAGAAATCTTCATACTCTGATGATGGAGGCAGTATGACCTCTGAAACGTTGGTTAACATCGACCAGACTACACAGCGCAACAACCCAGAAGACAGAAATCTTCATACTCTGATGATGGAGGCAGTATGACCTCTGAAACGTTGGTTAACATCGACCAGACTACACAGCGCAACAACCCAGAAGGCAGAAATCTTCATACTCTGATGATGGAGGCAGTATGACCTCTGAAACGTTGGTTAACATCGACCAGACTACACAGCGCAACAACCCAGAAGACGGAAATCTTCATACTCGCCGCTTGTGCTGGTAGTCCCTCACTTTAGGTCATTACGCTTATCTTTGGATATTTAGAAAACGTGTCTCACTGCTACTATTGGACAGCTGACACAATCCACCCAAATGTTATGCAGTTACATGCTCCTGTACATCAGTGATTTCGATCCGCATCTTCAGTTGCCTAATACATGACCGATTTTTACGTAGGATTTGAGGTTTTTACTGCTGTGAGTCTCATCGACCTGATGATGGAGACATCAAGGACCTCTGAAATAACGGTAAACTTGTACTAAACTACACAGCGCAACGATCCGAACGACAGGCATCTTCATGACAGATTTTGTCAAAACACGAAACAACTTTATGGTTTTATATGCCTGTAGTCTTAAGTAACTATCTCATGTACTTGAAGACGGGTGCATCTTTTTCCCAGAAAGTGGACATTTCCCCCAAAAATACGCTAATGGCAATGGAAGAGTGTTGTCATGGGCCCTTAGAACACAAAGGCGGGAATCGATAGTTTTTTTCTTATGTTGGAGAACCTGAATAAGCTTCTAATTGAAGGACGTGTTTACGGACGGGAGGAACTTCTTAATAAAAAATTTCACCTCTGTGTGTGGCGGCCTGGAGTTGTGATTAATGATGTGGCTTTGCTAACGAGAATATCCCCGTCCCTGTTTGTGTCAGTTATACTATAAAAGCCGTAGTAATTAGTAGCATGATAAAAAAAATGTGTATTCGGCAAGGTTTGACAACAAAGTAATTCTCTGCCTGGTAATTACTGTATTCAAATTGTATGCTTCGAAATCTTATTGTCTAAACGAGTAACATTTCTGACTTAATAACCGAGGCTAAATATTTGCTGTTTACTTTTAATGTTTGTGGCTGCATAGCCCTTTAGAATACAGGAAACTTACTTCAGTGAAACTGAGGTGACGGATCTCGTGTCAGGTCGCCGTTGTTGTAATTTTATTATCGACTCCGAGTACTTAGTGTGGATATAAGAATTGACTTTGTGGAATTATAGAATCTTATATAGTCCGATTCTGCATTACTCTACAAAAAAAGGAAACATGATTATAACAATTTTTCAATCGGGAAGTTGTGATAGAAATATTTCTCAAAATGTACCAGTTTCTATTAAAAGTAAATATAAAAATATTAACGAGTTATTTCCAACTATACAAGAGGTTATGTAGCTGGTTGTCTTGTGGGCTGTTGTACCGACTTTACAGAAGTGCTTACTGCCTGCATGTGATGTTGCATGACGGGAAAATGTCTACCGTACTACACGGCTAATCATCCCAGAAGACAGCCATGTTTACATTCTTCGTGAAAACCTTAATTCTCATGTATACAAAGGATTTCTGTTCGTTATATGCAGTCGAAACATGTCGTAATTTAGTATTTAATGTGTGTTAAATGATAAATAACAAAAAGGCTTTGTATAGTTGCTAATGAAATTTCTTAGTATTTTATTGTTAAAAATAAAAACTTGCGAATTAATGACAAGATGCTTCCATACAACGCATTTTAAATTTATTCCATCTGTAATGTGAGCTTACAAGAGATATCATGTAAACATTATGAATACCACGTCTGGGGTCCCTAGCATTTACAAAGGTTAAAATAGTTTCATCTGTTTGTCGAACGTTTATGGCGTCTTCTGATTATAACAGCTTCGGGATTGGGCGTGGGCCTTGAATCCTAGGACATTCGTATCGTTTGGGTGAAGGAGTCCTGCCAAATGTCCAAATATCTTACAAATCCTCCCATACATTTTAGGTGTCTTGTTCGAGTTGCTAAGGCTTAATGAGAAGGCTTCTTATAAACAACGGGGCAACTAGTGTCAGCCAGTAGGACGTACCTTGCGGTTTTAAATGATGTGCAAGCCAGCCGTGTTGCTTTGAGACAGCAGGGATTGTCTGCTGTTATTTAATATAATAAATGCGAAACTGTTACATCTTTCATATGAATATATGCATATGATGAGTCTGATGAATATTAATTAATTAATGACAGGTTCATAAATTTTTATGGGGTCAGTTTACTTAAAAATAGCTTTCTAAGTTCGCTGAAATATTATTCTCAAAATTATTTTAAACTAATGGCATGTTTTGGATACATTTATATAATATTTCCAGTAACAAAACAGTTTAATACAGACTCATATCTTCTCCAAAGTCCCACGCAGCGTATTTTTTTTTTGAAAAATTAAGCAGGTGCTTCCCCACACAAATTTCACAGTCTTACTCTGAAACTTTATTACCGTAAATGGTGTTTCCATTATGACGGGCTGATATAAATTCCTCTGATTGACTGGACTCGATGAGCGAAGTTGACTGCTGGCAGGTGCCTCACTTCGCCTTCCTCAGTCACTTAGGCCTTCTCTTGCATAAATTTAATTAATACTGAACCGACCTCGTCGTAAAATATTCTAACGGTCTGTCAAAGAACGAGGTTACAGGAAGTTTTTAATTTCTTGGGTAACTAGCTTATCGGATGACCAACTGACAGTGATAAGTAAGGACGCCTTGCTTCTAGGCGTCAAAACTTGAAAATAACCAGATTTATGGTTTCCGTTCTCTGTCTGTCTGGTGACCATCGCCTGTAGCACTATTAATGAATTTAGTAACTAAGCAATATAATTCTGATACATAGTCATAGCCTGGGTTCTACCTCAAGATCTCTGACATTTATGTTAACAACACTGTCATGACACTCTCTGCCATAGCGTATGCCGACTTCAACATAAATACCATTAATTCCTTCATTTTTTAGTATTATATTAGTTTTTCTGTGAGAGGTTTGTAGGAAAACGCTCACAGTGACAGGCCTGTCGAAGGCTTATTCTTAGCCGCTTTAGCAGTGGGATTGCTGTTTCAAATCCCACTCGTTTATGTGTTTCTACGTGTCCTTCTGTCCTGTGTAGGCAGAAACCTTAGGTTGGAGCAACCCCCACCACCAAGAAATCTAAAAAGACGAAAGAATTTCAAGAATCTGATAGAAATGCTCTTGTAGGCGAGGAGGAAATATAAACAAATAATTATACAGAACAGTGAATCAATTCTAGTCTTCAGATTGCAACACTCTTGTTTATGCCAGACATAACCGTTGTTGTCTGGCAAGAAAGAGTATCGTACTACTTGTAGACGGACTTATTATGTGTTTCTGGGTGTAATATTTAATTTTTTCTGTATTGCCCACTGACCAAAATCTAAATCTAGATTTTGCGAGGTTGCATAATACTCGGAAATGTGCCGATATTACCATACAGAATACCAGAATGTTACATTAAGTGGCAATACTGTTGATAGGACGTAGGAAATTAGAAAGGTCAAGAGTTTTTAGTGGAACAGTGTTCATTGTAGATTTCACGGAAATCTGTCTGTCTGTTGTGAAAATATAGCCTACACATACACTGTCATGATTATACCATAAGCGTTCTTTCATAAAGCAATGACATTTATATAAACTTATTAAACGTGAAATATTTAATATGTTTCGGTTGCCTTCTTCTAAATTCTTAACTTTGATCACTCGTGGTCATCATCATCTTACCAGCTCATTCGATTATTCTACATAACATCTGCATTTGGAAGAATCCCGTCAGGTAATGTATCTCGACGAGTCCGAAGTCTTCTGATTACCAGTCGCCATTCTTTCCTATTCTTTCACTCTTTTCGCAGCCTTTTAATTCTGAATTTTTCATCCATCTTCCAGTTTGTCACCTTCGCTGTGGCATCCACTCGAGCCATTGCTTGGGAAATCTGTTTTGGCTGTCATTATTTTAACGTGTCAAGAAACTGTTTGTTTCATTTTTATACAGCCCAAAATAGAAGTCTGTAAACACATCTCTTCTCAAAGTATGTGGGTATTGATTTTATCTTTCCGCGATTTTCGGTCGTCTCGAAAAAATTGTTTCCCGTTTAAAATGCCATAATTCCGAGCTGTATAACGAGCTTACAATTAGGGTCACTTGAATATGAAGTACAATTCGCTATGTATGGAACACGCCGTTGGTCCCTGACCTGAAGTTGAATTCTGTATGAAGATAAAGTTTCGAGAAATGTGTTACTGAGGGACTGCACTTTGTATTAACAGTCATTTTATTTTTTGGACATACAGACTTTTATAAATTACTTTCACCACGACTCGATGTTGTTGTAGGCTGTTTTCGATATTTTACTGAACAAATATCTGTGAAGGTTATAACTTGTCGCTTCGTTCATTCTCTACTAAATTAGACACACCTTTAATATTTCACATTAAAACGGTATTTGTTTCAGTCCTTAGAGAAATGACAATTTGGTTAATTGCATTTATGGTTCAATTAGTTATTGCAGTCATACACGCGATGATACTGCTTCACAGATGCTAATTTAGGCTCCATTTCATTTAGCAGTTGAAGCAAATCACTACAGTTCGTATACATTAATGACTAATAACATTACGTCACAGTGTCATTAAATATTACTGCATCTTTGTTCGAATGTAACATCTTTTTTGTACTGTGGCGCTGGTAGATTTATGTTATAAGTACCTGTTATGGTATCAGTTAATTGAATTATGGTTAGCAACTTACATTCGCTGTCGATTGGTTAAATTCGTGCTTAGTATTAGATCGGTCCCGCTTTCAAATATCGTCCCGGAGACCAGCTATCCTGCAGACACAGATTCTCTTCACCAGCCGTCAGACGCACGTTACTCTACACAACATCTCTTGATAAATATAACATAAGCAACTTACCATGAAAATGGAAAGCTACAAACAGAACTACGGATCATTATAATATATTGCATCAAATATCTAATAGTTTTTAAAATATTTTAAATTGATAAAAACTTGAAGACGACGGTATTACCCGTCGAAACATGTCGTTTTAGCGCTAAAAAATATAATGTAAAATCGTATTTATGATTAAGAGCGCTAATATAATATTTTACACAACAAAATGTTTTAATATCATATAATTTTTACAACACCAATAAACTTCAAACGTTTGTGTATAGACTGTACAAAATAAATATATTAAATAATTATTAGTCTTCAGCTCCTGCTAAATTCATCATATAAGTCTAACTAGGGAATAAGATAGGCTTCATAAGGTGTGGTCCGATTGCCAACTGCACGGCCACCTTTTTTCAAGCAGTTCCTTGGTCTTTAGCCTGATAATGGGTGTCTTCTGGGCAAATGCACTAGACAAGGCCGCGTAGGGCTAAGAAAGTTGTGCTAGATGCACTTTCTAGTTGGCATTCGAAAGGATAAGACAGACTTCCTGCGGACTTCCATGGTCTGAGGAAGTCCTAACAGCTTGTTGTATTGTACACAGTTTCGTCAACATTAACATCATGCTTCGTGGATACCAGCGATTGTCGGACATGAATGCATCATTCAACAGGTGATAAAATAGATGTAGATTGTCCTTTCTCAAGCCCTCAGGTGGATAGAAGATGTAATTTGACTTCCTCAAGCTTATCTGCGCGCTGTGGTTTCAAGAAATGGTTTCATCCGCTCCTTGTGACTTGCAGATAGCTAGGCTCACTTATGACAGGCCGCGGGAAATTGATTGTCCTTGCTAATTGAAAAGCAAGGTGCTCTACGGTGGTCCTTGCCTTCTTCTAGGTCTGGTGGTAGTACTGGACACCTTATTGGTTCGATTTCCGCCACCAGAATTCAACGTTCTAGCCAAGTAGCCTGAAGATAGCTTTCTTCAATCTTACAATGATTTCCGTCAAACTTTCATTACACAAGATGGTTGTCTTCTGGGTTGTTGCGCTGTGTAGTCTGGTCGATGTTAACCAACGTTTCAGAGGTCACACTGCCTCCGTCATCAGAGTATGAAGATTTCTGTCTTCTGGGTTGTTGCGCTGTGTAGTCTGGTAGATGTTAACCAACGTTTCAGAGGTCATACTGCCTCCGTCATCAGAGTATGA
Source organism: Zootermopsis nevadensis (assembly GCF_977971745.1). NCBI lineage: Eukaryota > Metazoa > Arthropoda > Insecta > Blattodea > Termopsidae > Zootermopsis > Zootermopsis nevadensis. The sequence goes on from NW_028259177.1 coordinate 1,680,857, forward strand.
AGATTTCTGTCTTCTGGGTTGTTGCGCTGTGTAGTCTGGTCGATGTTAACCAAAGTTTCAGAGGTCATACTGCCTCCGTCATCAGAGTATGAAGATTTCTGCCTTCTGGGTTGTTGCGCTGTGTAGTCTGGTCGATGTTAACCAACGTTTCAGAGGTCATACTGCCTCCGTCATCAGAGTATGAAGATTTCTGTCTTCTGGGTTGTTGCGCTGTGTAGTCTGGTAGATGTTAACCAACGTTTCAGAGGTCATACTGCCTCCGTCATCAGAGTATGAAGATTTCTGTCTTCTGGGTTGTTGCGCTGTGTAGTCTGGTCGATGTTAACCAAAGTTTCAGAGGTCATACTGCCTCCGTCATCAGAGTATGAAGATTTCTGCCTTCTGGGTTGTTGCGCTGTGTAGTCTGGTCGATGTTAACCAACGTTTCAGAGGTCATACTGCCTCCGTCATCAGAGTATGAAGATTTCTGCCTTCTGGGTTGTTGCGCTGTGTAGTCTGGTCGATGTTAACCAACGTTTCAGAGGTCATACTGCCTCCGTCATCAGAGTATGAAGATTTCTGTCTTCTGGGTTGTTGCGCTGTGTAGTCTGGTAGATGTTAACCAACGTTTCAGAGGTCACACTGCCTCCATCATCAGAGTATGAATATTTCTGTCTTCTGGGTTGTAGCGCCGTGTAGTCTGGTCGATGTTAACCAACGTTTCAGAGGTCCTTGCTGCCTCCATTATTAGGGTGATGTGTGACCCATCGCTGTGATGATGGAGACAGCAAGGACCTGTAAAACTTGGGAAAACTTTTATCAGACTACACCCAGAAGAGAGCCATCTTCATATGAACTCGTACCAGTGGTTGCCAAAGCGATTCTACGGTATGTCGCGGTAGACATGGATTTTACACCGGATATTGGTGTTCTCAAAAATGTTTTTTTAAGTTGTAACGGCATATATGTTGCTGTGATTAGGTCGATGGTAAGCATTTCTGCCTTTTGATCGATTATTGTTCTATAAGATGCCTATCACACTGAGTCTGTAGGCTCCCTCATTTATGTATTCACACCTTAAACAAGGCCACCACCGGTTAATTGAGAGAATAAGAGTAATAACCTGTCTGCTAGAAAATCTTAATATTGTAGCATATAACAGTGATTGCACTGTTGCGTATTTGTAAAATGAGATTAACTTCATATTCCCTTGATTAAGGCTCTGCCGGTTGTACAGATCACGGCCTAGATTATGGTTGACCAGAATATATATAAGTTCTCTTCTGACTACCTAAATACGCGATTAGAACTTAATATTTTACTTTTCTGTTAATCTCTCGAGGATTAGGTTATTCGAAATAATAGTTAAAAATTGTATGCGTACCATAAAGAGAATACAACACTTCTTCAAGGCATTTGATTAATAATGTTTAAAGAAATATTCGCTGTTTATTCTAATAACGTACGTAATTGTATAAAAATGCAGAGTTGACTTTTTAAAGCAGATGTTGCAGTGCATATATTATCACTGAGTTTTAAAGGGCCAACCCATCAAACTTCTAAGGGAAAGTTTATTATTTCCTCCTTGCACAGTGTTCGCTTAAAGCATTGTTCGACATTTCGACACCGCCGTCCGTTGAGGTATTGGCGTCTAGGTTTTTATTCTTTGTGAATGTGGCTCGACAAATCACTAGTCATTTCAGAAACGACTGAGTCATTGGAGGCTTTGTATCTTCGATTTACGATTAATTCTCTTCACGCTCAGCTGCATGAACCTCATAAGTGGTGCGATCGGAAAGTTTCAAGACTGCGCCAATAAAACCCCCGTACACTTATCTCAGGTATTAAATTCATCCATCACCCTCGAAGTAGTTCCCCTGGGAGTGAACACAACGATCCCAGCGCCGCTGCCAAGCCTCGAAGCATCCCTGGAAATCTTTCTTTGTCAGCCTGTCAAGCACCATCTGCGATTCTGCCTGAATCTCTTCTGTCGTCTCAAATCTCCTTCCCTTTAGCTGAATTTTCATCTTTGGGAAGAGGAAGAAGTCACACGGCGAATAAGGAGGGTGCGGGATGACGGCCATGGTGTTTGAGGCCAAAAACTGCCGAACTTTGAGGGCGGTGTGCGCTGGCGCGTTGTCATGATGCGTCGCATGTGGAGTTCTTCCTTTAGAATAAATCAGCTGACAGGTCCCATAGCCTATCCCAACAATGTCGCACAAGTCGTTGATGGTACGACGTCGATCTTCGTAACATTTTCGGGCGTTGTGCTCGAAGATGGTCGTCCAGAACGCTCGTCATCATCGACAGAGGTTCGGCCATTTTTAAAACGTGAATGCCACACAAACGTTTGTGCACGACCCATTGCGGACTCCCCAAATGCTTACTTTAGCATTTGATAGGTTTCCGTAGCCGTTTTGGCGAGTCTTTGGCAAAATTTGATGCACACTCTTTGTTCATGAAAATCCGCAGTCGCAGGAGGGTCGGTGTAATGCACTACCAAAACGCCCGTAACTAAGAAACAAATGCTAATTCGATGATGCCGGCTGGCACACTGATTCACTATGAATGTAGGCCGCACCCCCTAAAGGCAGAAGCTCGTACTACATCCGGTTCGCCCGCTATTGACACAGTTTAGAAACTTTCCGATCGCACCTCGTATGTACCTGAAGTCGTGCTCTTTATTAGGTTCGCCGACATAAAGTTAGGTATCGTGAGGATTCATCGATTTACGTTAGGCTGAAGGTGTATATATTTGTAACTAAAGACTGATCGAAATGTCACGGAACCATGCTAAAATATTTATTGACGTCTGCGATTCAGCAAAATTCGATTGGATTACTAAACACACAATATCGCTGTGGCTATACAAAAACCCACGCAGGTCACCTAATGCTGTAGTCTGCCGGTTGTCAGTCTGAAGTGCAAGGAAGTCTTTTTCACAGATGCAGCGAGCCGGTCGGTCTTACTTCATTTTCCAAAATTAATTTAGCGCTATATTTCGCGAGTATCGTTTGCCAAACAAATTGACAATACCTCGTATGTTAAACCGTTTCTGTAACATAGGAAGTCTTCACATGGTTGCATCAGACATGGAGGAAAAGTGTGAATTTTGTGCGTCGCTGAACGCGGTCGACATTTCTTGACTTATATAACTTATTTTCTGATTTCAACAAAAATTACAACTTTTACAGGTAAAACATGCGTCAGGAATTGGTCACGTGACTTTTCGATTATCCTGTACGTACGTATATACGTAATCTACAAATATGGTTTCTGTGTCTGCGAAAATAATTTTGATTTCATTTCTTAAAGCCAAATATTTTGCTGCCTACGATATAAATTAATAGACGTTTCATAAGGGACAGGGGAGGCTACTGAGTATATGATACTATGGGACAAGAAAATGTCCGTCCCGTACTAGCACCGACAACTAGCAGCTTTACTGCGAACTTTCGACATATCTAGAGTAATCCACAGGATACTAAACTGCGACACCAATAGAGGTTTGCGTGTACATATAATAAGAAAGTATTCAGAAGACGTAACTACTGTTTTCCTTTTGCTCTTTAACGTTCTTCCGAAGAGGATGTCGGTGGTCGTGTCACACCGGACGCCAAAGTTATAAAGGACGTCACAGACCAAAGGTCACTCGAGGCTCGAAATCATGGCCATCGGTTATCAACATTGCTGATGGTTTGATTCTCTCTTATCCGCCTTGAAGTTCACAAGAAATGGAATTCATTCTTTTTCTCTTTTGCCTCTCGCGCAGGAAGAATCCCATGTCGTCTCTCTTCCTTTGGGACTACAGTAAAATATTATCTTTCACATTTCGTCTTCCCATTGTGATATATAAAAGTCTTTCTGTTTATTTCAAGGTATATACCCTGATTATTTCTAATATCTTTGTAGTTAATGTCGCACTTGTAGCCCTTAATGGTTCTGTCCTCAGCCAGTTTAATCCTGTTCAGATCTTCATATCTAATTGCCTTCTACACTTCCCTGTCCTTAGACAGTTCCAAGGAACAGACTTAAGTCCGTCCAAGCCGAACTCTTGTGTGACATTTTGCAGTATTAAAGCATCTTTCTTATTTACTAAAAGTTAGTCCTGTGTAATATTTTATAGCATCTAAAAGGAAGGCGAAGGGAATTGTACAGTGAGGAGCTCCCTTTATCAAACAGTAGTCTTTTCAAAGTTTTCCGACGTTTCAGAGATATTTACTGTTTCAATGGTCAGGGCGATGAATCATGAGGACTTGAATTCGTACGTTATTAGTAAGTTCAAATAAACGAATATGAGGTGGTTGGAGCATGTACCACTCATGGATGAGATGAGAAAGGCTTAAAAATTTCGGTTGGGAAGCCTGAAAGGAAGAGACCACTCGGAATTCTTAGTCGTAGATGGTAAGGTAATATTAAAGTGGATCTTAGGGAAATAGGTTTTTTTGGATGTGGATTGGATTTATGTAACTCATGGCAGGGTCCCTTTGTAGACTGTTTTGAAAATGGTGATGAACCTACGGTTTCCATAAAGGCGGGGACTGAAATTACTACTTTTTGTCAAGACGGGCAGTGTTTTATGAAATCACGTAGTTAGCATTAAACGTTATCCCACGTTTTATTTTTTTACTGAAGCGTATTTCATGAGCCGGGATAGCTCAGTCAGTATAGTGACTAGCTACGGGCTGGACGGCCGGGGTTCGATCCCCGACGGGGGCAGAGGATTTTTTCCTCTAGCCTCTGCGTCCAGACCGGCTCTGGGGCCCACCCAGCCTCCTCTACAATGGGTACCGGGGTCCTTTCCCGGGGGTAAAGCCGGCCGGGGCGTGATGCTGACCACTCACCCCCATCTAGTGCCGAGGTCAAGGAAGAGAGGAGCTATACCTCCTCTCCCCCAAGCGCCTACATGGCGTATAGTGAGACAAACTTTACTTTTACTTTACTGAAGCGTATTTCAGTTTCGATAATTCTATTGGTGGCAGTTGAGTTAATGGAACTAAATTCCTCTCAGTTTTGATTTTCGTGAGAGGCCATTATGTTTAATGTTGAGGCAATCAGCACATTTTCTACATATTCAGGATACGTAATTTCGAAATAACAACAGTTCATGACGCAGTGTCACCCAATTAAATTTTTAGTTTCAGTTATGATTCTGCAGTTCGCTATAATTACAGTTTATTAAAAATTATAACATTTAATTCGTTGATGTTATTTGTTCAGTATATACGCCTACTGATAATGTTTACAAAATGATAGGTTTGTGTAGAATCCCATCTACCGATGACATTACTGTATTAAAAACCACGGGTGACTGATTCATAGCGCAGTTAATGTTGTGGCCAAGCTAAGCAAAAAGGTATCAGAATATATCTACATTCAAGCATTTGATTACCACAGTGCGTATTTATTATGTTGAATTTTAGCAGTCTTTGTGTGTCTATTAGAATAACGTGCAACATCGAGTGTCGAAGCAAATTGGTTAGGAATCATTCATCATCATCATCATCGAACAGGAGACCGGCAGCGTGTACCAAGATCTGTTCCGATGTCCCTCAGTTTTTAAAACAAATGACGGAAGGGTGCTTAAATTAGGCAACCACTGCATCCTTTTACATTCAGTTGATCTGTATTTCTACACGAAGCACACACTCCTTAGACCTAGTCACTAAGATTTTAGTGAATACGCCGAATTTTGAAATTGTCACTCGCCTTAGAAACAATGATAAATTAATATTTACATTATCCTTAGGGGAAGGGAGGGGAAGCCTGAGTACTGAGGACATAGAAAGTTCTAGTCAGAATAATGTAGTATGACAATTTCCTTAAAATATTTTATTTTGTTTGTCTACACCAGAAAATATTATATTTGCATTAATAATTATACAATGAAGTGATAATTTCTTTTTATAATTTTACCATCAGGTTTCAGTTATAAGAGGGGTTTGGAAAACGTTTTTACGTGTTACGGTTACCAAATTGAGGAAGATGAGGGAGGAGGGATATTCTTCGCGCATGAGAGAAATTTGAAGTGCGAATAAAAATTTATTCGGAAAGTCTGAAGGGATGTGACTATTTCGAAAATGAAAGCACGTGTAGGCTAATAGTAAAATGTATCTTAAATATCGTGTGTTGATACGTATTGGATTTACATGGTTTAGGGAAGGGACCGTTTTTTGACTCTGGTGTGTAAAGAATTAAACTTTTTCTTTTTAAATATGACGGAGCGTTTCTTGAAACATTAATTGACTTTTATTTTATCAAAAAGTGCGGTCACATGGAGTTATGTTGTTTCTGTCTTTCGTTTGTGTTTGTCTTAAATGCATTTGGATCATGCTGTTTCTGTAATAGTCTTCGAAAGCCCTGACTAAGTCCGTACTTCATGTGTAAGTTTGGAGCAAACAGGAAGAACTGATGAGGTTGATGGAACTAAATTGTCTGCGGCATCATACTGGCAAGCGGCGAATTTCGCTTGAATCGAGTGGATACAGAGCACAGATGCGATGAGGAATTAATTATGATGTAATTATAATTACAAAACAAAACAAAATTTTTGAAAGGGTGTAATGAAATATGTGGATGATACGAAATTTTAAGAGAGAATTCAGAACGTATATTATCAAAGAAAATGAAAAGAGTAAATTAAAAAATAATTCCTTGCTGAATGAAAACACCACGCGTCTCCATTACAAAGATTAATAGGTTTATACCGTGTAAGGAAATGTTAGCTGTTGAATATGCAGAAACCACGCCTTTCCTATTGTAAGAAATGGAGCTTTCGGGTCGAGCGAAGAGAGAATCCAATTATAGAGCTTGTGTCAGTCGCGGTTCTGCGATTGAATTAAAGAAATTACTTGAGTATAAAGTTGGAATGGCAGTAGAAATGGCTCTTATGAATTCACCGACTGGGAAAACTCTGTTTTAACTAGCGATAATAGGCCCTTTGTCAACTTGGCGATGAGATTATAAAGGAAAAAGAGTTTTTTAAATGTAACTACCTTATGTGCAATGCTTCAAAAGACGTGTGAAGGTAACAGTTTCAACGATACATTTAAGTTGTGTGTGATTATTTGCAAGTACATTTATGTTCATTTGTCTTGTGTTAAATACATGCGCGCTAAATTATTTATTAACACGCTATTACCGTCCATTGTGTTAAGCCAGATAAATCTAAATTAAAACAGGTAATTTGTTCATCATTGTTTCTTTAGTGTTCCGGCCTCCTTGTTATTTTACAAGTCACGTCTGTGTACAAATAGTTTTACACAACGCTTTACATGGACGTTGTTCATGTCTTTATACGTCCTGGGGATGACGGAGATGAAGGAAATTTAAGATAAAATACAGAAAAGATTAGTCTGATTTAAACAGAGTGAAGAGGAGCTTCATATTTGTCTTTTTCAGCAACTACTATTCCACTTTACTTCACATAATATATTAATATTTTCTTTCGAATCTCTTAATCGCCTACCCTCGCCCTACTATCTGCTGTGTTATTCTGTATTACTGTAGGCAGAAATAATTAATCTCTTTTGCTTTGTCTGACCATGTAGGCCTGTATGTAGCTAAGGGTCTTAAATAATTCTCGATTCTGGCCGTCTTTCTCGTACCGAGGTCTGTGATAAAGGCCCGTATTTCCCGCGTGATTTAACCTGTATCTCGTACAATCTCAAATGCCAACTCCGTTACGTAATTGAAAATGTCTGTCTTCACACCCACCGCCGTAAATACCTCAAATCCTACTTTTAGAATATTACTGGACCTAAATCGAGGGAGGATGAGAAACGTTGACAGTCGAATGAACAGCAAAACTGTAAATCAACAATAATTATACTGAGATACTGTCTTTTGGGTTGTAGAGTCGAGAATTTTACCAACGTTTCAGATGTCCTTGCTTGCTGGCAGTAAGAATCTCGTAAATATGGAGAAGTATCTACACAGTTATTATTACGTTGTCTAAGAAATACATTATGAGCCGGGATAGCTCAGTCAGTATAGTGACTAGCTACGGGCTGGACGGCCGGGGTTCGATCCCCGACGGGGGCAGAGGACTTTTCCTCTAGCCTCTGCGTCCAGACCGGCTCTGGGGCCCACCCAGCCTCCTCTACAATGGGTACCGGGGTCCTTTCCCGGGGGTAAAGCCGGCCGGGGCGTGATGCTGACCACTCACCCCCATCTAGTGCCGAGGTCAAGGAAGAGAGGAGCTATACCTCCACTCACCCCAAACGCCTACATGGCGTATAGTGGGACAAACTTTACAAGAAATACATTACTTTGCAGGTAAGATCAATCAGACACATATTCCACGGCTTTCCAGCCGTAAGTAAGGAAGAGAGTACAGAGAAATAGAAGAGGGGAAGATTAGTGTCTCTCTTAGAGGACCTCACACTTCCACACACGATTGAAAATGACTCGTTTAAAAATACTTACAATAATTTATTTACCGTCTATACACAAACTTAAAAATGTTGTTAAAATTACTTAAAATTATAACATTTTTTCATTAGATACTAGATCTTGTTACATTTTACATTGACGACATGTTTCGATGTTTATCACATCATCATCAGGTCTATCAATTAAAAACTGTTGCACATCTTGCTCTGCGTATATTGATTTGTTTTATTTGTTTGATTTTTAAGTCTCTTCCATTAAATTTGAAGGCTGTGCCCGGATGCTTTATATCTGTAAAACTAATTTTAATTTTCAAATCGTGATTTTGGATAATGACATAGGAAATAGAATAATTTACTAATTTAAAGAGTTATTACGTAATATAACGTAATACAATGTAAAAGAATCATAAAAATAGTAGTAAAAGGTAGTAAAACATACCGGGTTGTAAGTGATGTGTTGTGTCCGATATTACGGGACGGTAGATTGCAACTGAGCTGTGTGTATCGTGTGTGGCTATATATATATTGAGTGAAAGTTGTTCGGGGGGTTGGGTCGATGGACTGTAGAGCATTAAATATTGGGTTGTTCGCGTATTTGCTGTTATATGTTATATAAAGAGCATATAACAGCAATTAAACACAATAAAGACTATTCAGCATACGCAAAGCATATATTAAACACGGGACATGCATACAACAAAATAGAACAAACAATGGACATTATAAAAATAGTACAAAACAAACGACACAGAGACACAGTAGAAAAATACCATATACAAAGAACACATAAACAAAATATTGCATTAAACGACAGCAACATCTACGCGAACAACCCAATATTTAATGCTCTACAGTCCATCGACCCAACCCCCCGAACAACTTTCACTCAATATATATATAGCCACACACGATACACACAGCTCAGTTGCAATCTACCGTCCCGTAATATCGGACACAACACATCACTTACAACCCGGTATGTTTTACTACCTTTTACTACTATTTTTATGATTCTTTTACATTGTATTACGTTATATTACGTAATAACTCTTTAAATTAGTAAATTATTCTATTTCCTATGTCATTATCCAAAATCACGATTTGAAAATTAAAATTAATTTTACAGATATAAAGCATCCGGGCACAGCCTTCAAATTTAATGGAAGAGACTTAAAAATCAAACAAATAAAACAAATCAATATACGCAGAGCAAGATGTGCAACAGTTTTTAATTGATAGACCTGATGATGATGTGATAAACATCGAAACATGTCGTCAATGTAAAATGTAACAAGATCTAGTATCTAATGAAAAAATGTTATAATTTTAAGTAATTTTAACAACATTTTTAAGTTTGTGTATAGACGGTAAATAAATTATTGTATTAATAAACACAAACATGACGCAATTAAGATATAAATTAAAAATACTTGTAAGCGTGTGTTCTGGAAGTTTCTGCTGTCAGAGACAAATGAATTCGTTAAGCGACACGCCGAATACGATGGTAATATTGGAGACAAAATGTCGGTCCTTCTGCGAAGTGTGGAAATGTGGGAAACATTCGCACGGTTTCTATTCTGTCTGGGTAGACGAGTGAAATTAATGTCTTTGGATAAATTTTTGTGTTTTATTTCGTAACGTGAACTTCACCAAATATAAATTAAATGAGATGGGCGAGATATGTAGAATGCACCGGAACTATGTTTATATTAGTATTTGAAGGAAGATTCTATCAACTAGTTGTTTCCAATTTATAATATAACTGGTGACTCTGTTACTAATCCGGTCGCAAGCAGGTGACTAGTCACAATTTTAATTTAATATTTTAATAAAACCATCAATTTAAACTGCTTTTTCGTGAACTCCGACTATATTGCGTGGAATGAGAGGATGATAGTAAATAATTAAATGTAAAAGATGTCGTGGCCTAATTTAAGGTATGTCATTTCAATTTTTACTATGTTCAGTTTCTCGGTAGTTTATATTTGAATATAATTGTAGGATAACATTAAAATCTATCGGCCTCTTGTTTACAAACCACATTTCATTCTGACTAGAAGCTGATCTCGGATTTGCCAGATGATATATGTGTTCTGTAGCCACATAAAAACATCTTCTTGTAAATGGCGTATACGTATTTCTGTTCCAATTTCCTGCTATCCTTCAGACGTGAATAGTGAGACAAATGGCAGGTAATTTCAAATTTGTAGATACAGAATGTTATTCGGACTTCGTTCACAATTTCTTTTATTTCCGTGATATACCGATACTATAAACTTTATTGTTCACTGTTTTTTTCTCCAGTGCTTATAGTCAGGAAATTACAGTAGTTCAGATACACACTTCGAAACTCCTGAAACCATATAACGTGTTATAAATTATCCTCTATAAGTAGAAACACCCCCCCACCACTGTTTTTGCCCCATTTCTCAGGTTTTCCCTTAGTAAATTTTCCAATTTCCTCTCATGGATAATATTAATTCCCATCAGCACGTCCTTCAAAAGGGATTTTAATTCTATTTCTCTGCCCATTGATGAAATATGCATATGCGTTAAAAATATACATACACACACACAGAATGTTTCATTTCAAACTCAACCCAGTAACAGTACTACAGAACAAAATGAAATCATAAGCCGGTACTCTCCCAATATCGTGACACTGGACTCTAGGTCACCTTATCGTAAGGCCGCAGGTTCTGTGCAAGTGCGAACATGGTGTGTTCACGAGCGGAACATGTGTTCATTCTCGAAAATTCTATTCCAATCGAAATTGTTTTCTACTGTTCGTGAAGCATTTTGGAAGCGTGTTGTAACCCGAGAGTCTTTCATCAATACCAGAGCTATTTTTGACTGTTTATTAATAAATTGAAATGTGTCTGTTTTGATGAAACCCAGTCATCGTTTTCAGAAAACGATATGTCTAGTCGTGTTTGGTCTAGATATAACAAATGAGAATCTTTCTCACCATATTGTTAAAAAATTGAAAATTTTTATTTTCCGGTTAAAATATATTTCCACGGTTGCTGGGAGCCATTTTTTTGTAATAAATTTTAATTGTTTTGCAATACGTTTGTATTGATTTGTGTACTGATTCTCCACGAGCTATAAAAACGAATTACTTTTATGATATCGTAAAATTTGTGTTTAATTTCATAACTACGAAACAGTGAGAGAAATTTAGAATAAATTACTTAGCGAATAACATAAGTATTTGTGAATAAATTATCGATTTCCTTGATGTTGCATAAGAGACCCCACTAATTACGGAAGTCGTCCTTCCTTGTATGGAGAGTGAAATAGGAAGTCTGATCGGACAGGTATGTTGAGAAGGGGGTCTACGATTTTAAGATGTATCTTAAAAAAAATTTGGTGGGGATAGAACTGGCTTGAGATCGTCAGTATCATACTTCGGGTTCTGCTCCAGTAGAGCTGAGAGAAATTAAAATTATATCTGGAAACATAATTTAATATTCTTCACATACAAATTTATAATTACAAAAATGATGATGCAGAGTTTGTACGATAATAGAAAACTCATTCTTTCTTATTGACCAGAAATTCAGGCAAGATAATAAAATAATATTAAATTTGAAGAGGTGAATGGGTATGAAGATGTTAAAATATGAATTCATATTCCGTAGTATAAATCTTAACAGACAGCCAGAGGATACAATTGATGCAGGGAACATATTGAGAAAAGGAATGTTTGGAATATGGACCGACAGTACATAGCTTAATCCTTATACCGTGACGATGGTGGTGGTGATTTCGTCTTCACAGCCTAGAAAACCACGATTTGTTTTTGCACCGATGTATAAATATCAAATGTCATGATCATTGCATTTGATTTATGATTATGGCGGAAATAAAGACGTTAATAAAATTATCTGCTACGAAGTTAATTCTGGACGATCATTCTGTTGATAATGTAAACATAAATCACGTATTTAACCGTCCGGAATATTCTTCACGTTATATACAGGACTGAAAATTGTACATATTTTATTGTGTTTGCGTTAAAAAATCTGTATATCGTAACACGTCCTCAACCGTAATGACTAATAACATTGATCGAAAATTATTTTTTGGTACTAATTATTTGAAATTTCCTTGTCAATGCAACGAACATAGTTTTCACAACCAATTGTCTCTGTGACAAGCATGTCATACCGTATTTATTCACGCCTTGATGCCAGCTGTAATGAAGAAACAGCCATTGAAATTAAGAGCCAAAAATAAGTCTATAATCCATTAAGACTTCTGAAGTTCTGTGTTATCTACTTTGCTCTTAATTTCATGGCCTTAAATGCAGATATGAGGTCGTGGAGACGATCGGAAATAATGTCGAAAGGAGACAACCCCCATCCCCGAAAAGGTACGTAAACAAATCAGTTAGCATTGCCCGAAGAATGGTAGAAACAAGTGTTGAGTGGATACATCCAAGGCGGAAGACAGAAAGCCGAGAGTTGTAATAGATTCCTTTTCTCGTGAAGCTTGAGTGAAAACCAGTTAGAGTGGTCGAGTGCTGGCCGGGTGGCCCGACTGACTGAATTCGTGTGCTGCTCGGGCTGTTTCGGTCGATCTCACAAGCTTCGCGAAGTATAACTTAGTGGTTCATACCAGACTCTCAATAATTGGAAGGTAAAACGTGACACCACTGAATTGTCGAATATAGTACAGACGTTTCCGTTGTTTTGACTGGATGTTTTATGTGCCAGCGGGGATTAAGCATCACAAGAAATGGAATGAACTATAGATGAACGAAAGGAATCAGTCAGGATACCGGAAGGACAGTGGATGGAAATAGAAGAGACCTTGTTATATAGCAACCGTCCATAGAAGTAAGCTAATGAAGTTGTTCCACAATACGCCATGATGGAGCTTGTACCAAATTCAGTTCAAGTCAGTTTACCAGTTTCCGAGATTTAATGTACTTAAGGAGGATAGAGAGACGATGTCCTCATGCGTTAATGTAAGTTATTCATAACAAGAGACATGACGTCGATGTCAAATATTGTCGAACGTTGAAGGCTTTGAATGAATGCTTACAGAACACGTGATCAAGATCTGTCTCTTGATATGCATGGACCGACATGGTACGACGTCATAAACGTGGACAACTGTGCCGTTTTGTTGATGGGCGCTCCATACAGGAATCCACTGGAAGGAGAACGGAAGCCTGTTAACTGGGGAAGGCAAGAGTTTGCAGACTCAGGGGTTTCCAAAATGTATGATTTGGGGTTTATACAGCGGCGAGTATGAAGATTTCTGTCTTCTGGGTTGTTGCGCTGTGTAGTCTGGTCGATGTTAACCAACGTTTCGGAGGTCATACTGCCTCCGTCATCAGAGCATGAAGATTTCTGTCTTCTGGGTTGTTGCGCTGTGTAGTCTGATAAATGTTTACCAACGTTTCAGAGGTCATACTGCCTCCATCATCAGGGCGATGAAGATTTCTGTCTTCTGGGTTGTTGCGCTGTGTAGTCTGGTCGATGTTAACCAACGTTTCGGAGGTCATACTGCCTCCATCATCAGGGCGATGAAGATTTCTGTCTTCTGGGCTGTTGCGCTGTGTAGTCTGGTCGATGTTAACCAACGTTTCGGAGGTCATACTGCCTCCGTCATCAGAGCATGAAGATTTCTGTCTTCTGGGTTGTTGCGCTGTGTAGTCTGATAAATGTTTACCAACGTTTCAGAGGTCATACTGCCTCCATCATCAGGGCGATGAAGATTTCTGTCTTCTGGGTTGTTGCGCTGTGTAGTCTGGTCGATGTTTACCAACGTTTCAGAGGTCATACTGCCTCCGTCATCAGAGTATGAAGATTTCTGTCTTCTGGGTTGTTGCGCTGTGTAGTCTGATAAATGTTTACCAACGTTTCAGAGGTCATACTGCCTCCATCATCAGAGTATGAAGATTTCTGTCTTCTGGGTTGTTGCGCTGTGTAGTCTGGTCGATGTTTACCAACGTTTCAGAGGTCATACTGCCTCCGTCATCAGGGCGATTCGTCTACCAGACTACACAGCGCAACAACCCAGAAGACAGAAATCTTCGGTTTCCAAAATGTTTCAGAGACAGTTCATGGTCGTCTACTGAGGCGTGGCCCATTGAGATGCAGACAATTGATTAAGGCTTTTAATTGAACACTTGTCTTGCGCGTCGTGATTATTCTTTTTTCGGGAGGTATATGCTTAGGTGGGAAAATGCTATCACAGGGTTACACGGTATTAAGCTGTTCTTAGCATATAATTAAATGACTCATAACATTATGATAATATGTTTACGTTCTGTTTTGTTGCAGGGGAGTAAATGATCGTCTTCTGAAGAAGGTCTGTTGTGGTCGTGGAAGTGTTATGGTAATGTACGAGCCTCAATAAATGTTTATACATCTAGGCCAGTAGTGTTTATGTAACTTTACCTGGGGACGAAGTGAATGTGGCACACGAAATAGCTTGCTTAAAAGATTCACTTATTTATTATTTGCATCAACTGAACATACTAGATACTTGATACAATAATAATTGTTAATTCATTCACTATTTTATAAACCCTGTAGATATTCTGAGATTATCAAACTGTGCGTTAAACCGAGTATAAAATGGACCATAATTGACTTTCTCATATTTGCAAGTATAAATTGGATTCCAGGAATTAAATTTCAATAACGCAAATTTGTTTATTAATTATTTTATACATCTATTTACGTATTTATCCGTCCATTTTAATACAGTGTGTTTCACAACCTTGTTAATATTTACTTTAAAAAGTAACATGAGACATAGTGGTCGACATTCGCAAATGCCAAGGAAAAATATACAAAACATTGCTGTCAGTGTATATAAGGTCATTTAGGAATACAGTATTCATTGATAGAATATTTGATCATTGGACGTGGTACTTTTTTCTCTATTTTGGCCTAATCAATGAAACGTACGAAATACTATGAGCCATTTAAGGTTCTCACTTCGGTGAAGATGTCGATTATAGTCTTATACATTGTAACGTGGCGTGAAATTGTTGGCTTTCGAGAAACACACATTATTCATCTTCAGGGGTGAGACAGTATGATTTTTGAAACACTGGTGTATACAAGTCTACACGGAGTTATAAAAAACTTAGCGTTGACATTGTGGAATACTGTGTTTTATTAATTTATGAATAAATTTAGGCCTATCTATAAATTATTTATGTAATTATGCGTTTAATTTGGATTGCAATATTTTCTGTGTTACAAGTACGTGGATGTAAAAATTACAGCCAGATATGTATATGTTAGCCACCCCTGAAGAGAGCTCATTCAAAAAAATAACGATCTAGGAAATAAAAAAAAATCGAAATATATTTTTCACTTGTAAATATATTTTTCAAGATCACAAAGATTTCTTTTCTGTCGCTTGTGATACACTTTTATATCGCCGCAATCTTATTTCTATTCTGGTTTCTTAATCTTTGGTATAATTTTAAATGTATAATATATATGCCGAGTTTCAAATACACGCGCAGTTATGTATTTTATTATGTATTTATTTTTCTGTGTGTCCACTAGTTCTCTTCTGTCCTTCTTTTAACGCTGATTATGATAGGTCTGTCCCTGCGTAATTGTGGAAATAGACGGACGGACGGACTGATAATTACAAAAAATCTGCGACCAGATAATACGTTTTCACTGGTGTGATGAATTCTTATGAGGTGTTTCCAGTTGTTTTGGTTATGTGGTAGCCTCCGAGGTAGTCAGGTATCAGTGATTGGAACCACGACTTGTGGTTTAGAACTTTACTTTTCAAGTTGTGTAGCCATAAAGACCCCATTGCAAAGACGTCCGTATGTGTCTCTGTCTTCAGCGTGAAAGTTAGAAAGTTAAAAGGGACCGGAAACAAGTCACGTTCTGAAGTTAGCTGCGTTCACTGTTGTTTGAATAACTTTCTTAGTACCGTATTTACAGAATGTTCATTTTATTTCGGAACTGATTGCACCCTCTGTGTGCATTTCTCGAGATGCTTCATACATTAACTCAAAAATTCTTTGAATACTTACATTATTTTCAATTCAAAATCATGTTTTACATTATATGAGATGCCAATCAAGTGATTGAAGATGTACGCGGAGACTTTGAAACGCTTGCATGAGGCATACGCTATGGAAGGGTGATTTTGATGGAGTACACCTGATTGTATCTGACACCTTTTTAAGTCTTATGAATGCTATAATGAACCTTCAGATTATATAAAGAGTAGTAAATTTTAGTCTGTTAGGTTTGCAAGAAAAACACTTCTCAGCGGAACTTGTGTTGACGTATATTTTTGTACATCTAACTGGTTTACCATTTTCATTCGTCTTTGAACCTTCAGATATTGGTTTCTCCCTTTACCGCCTCTTTCGTTATTCTTGTCTTTTTTATCTGTTTCCTTCGATATCGTTGTTGCATCTTTATGCATTTTCATGTATGCTGGAAATAAGCCCACGCTTATCATTTTTCCGTGAGTGACCCTAAGTTATTTTCGTAATTTCTTTATTGGGAAAGTCTTCTCAGAGCCTGTTGAGTGAACTTATTGGGGTCTTGTGGTCTTTTAATCTTTACAGGCACGTTCTTGGATAGATACACCACAACCAATTTCTTCCATGTGTAGGTCCGACATAGAACTCGGACTTTGACCACCCATTGAGGTTAAAAATTCAATTCTTTATTATTTCAATTCTTTATTATTTGTGTGCTGTATCAACAGCCTGATGGCCAATTACAGATACAGCACAGAGATGAGCACACGAACACAGTAAAACATAAAAGGTGAAACAAGCAATATATAAAATACATTGAAACGGAAAATACACAAAAAATTACTAACTACATTATGATATTTGTAAAAATAACAAGAATCAATTAAGTAAATTATGCTATTATAGAATATGATTAAGTGAGACAATTTTCGTCTCGAATATGTCCAAATCCCTGCAGACAACATTAGCAGCTGATGCGCATCTAGCAGAAGGACTGTTTTTAAACAAGGGGCTAAAACTGAACATAGAAAAATCTCTCAGATTCCGAGCAGGGATGCGGAGACCGACAGCTTCCAGAAGGGAAGGACAGCATTTAAAACCACGGTAAACCTGTGCAAGGAATAGTGCATCACTGCAATGCCTTCTCTTACGCAGGGTATGGAGTTTTAAATGCTCTAACGCATCAGCGTAGCTGTAATGCACTTGGGGGAGGAAACGATAGTAGCAAAGGGCTGCAAACTTCTGCTGGATACGCTCCAGTTTGTTGGCATCAGTAGTCGTAATAGAATTCCAAACGACCGAGGCGTACTCGAGCTTGGATCTGACTAAGGTTACATATAACATATACAGGCAATCGAGAGAAGAGAACGAAAAGGTTAACGTGCGAACAAGACCCAGCAACTTAATACAATGTGAAAATATGTGGTCAACATGGTTGTGAAATCGGAGCTTGGAGTCGATAAATATTCCCAGGTCTTTAATGGTATCGGTACGTGTTATGGAGGAATGAAAAAGTTTGTAATCAAAGATCAAAGTAGTGGTTTTCCTGGAGAAGGAAATTACTGTAGTTTTACTAATATTGAGTTTCATGAAGTTAGCAGTGCACCAACCTTGTACCGAGTCAATGTCAGTTTGAAGTTGATTGCAGTCGTTGGGAGATTTAATGGCACGAAAAATTTTGATATCATCAGCGAAAAGAAGGCATTTAGAATGATTAATTACTTGGCATATGTCATCAATAAACAAGTTGAAAAGTAGAGGACCCAAAACAGATCCCTGTGGAACTCCAGAGAGGACTACAAAAGGAGACGAAAGAGTTCCAGAAACGCGAACCTGGGATTGTCTGTTGGTTAAGTAACTACGAAACCAGTGTACATAACCATCAGAGAGTCCAAAAGCACTGAGCTTGTTGAGTAATAGATTGTGAAGGACAAGATCAAATGCACTGCTAAGATCAAAATAAACAGCATCAGCTTGACCCTGGGAGCCAACTATTGGGTTAATAAAATCAAGATAAGTTACGAGATTAGTAACTGTAGATTTAGATTTAGTAAAACCATGCTGACAAGGATTTAATTTCGACTTTATGTAATGGGAGATATGATCATAAATAACAAGTTCAAATAATTTGGAAAAAGTATTAAGTATAGAAATGGGTCGGTAGTTACTAACAGTGGCAGAGTTACCTTTTTTAAAAACAGGAACTACTGCTGCCTGTTTCCATAAAATAGGGAAATAATTCTGTGCTAAACTTAGATTGAAGATGTGCTTGAGAACAGGAACAAAGATCTCCGAACAACCCTTTATAACAAAGCTAGGAATGTCATCAAGTCCGACAGATTTGGAAGGTCTCAGACGACGAATTGCTTTACAAATGTCCAATTCGGAGATAGGGGCTAAAGACAAGAAGTCGGAGGACTCCACAGGGGAAGGGGATACGCCTAAAGAGGTACTGTAGACCGACTGAAAATGCTTAGCAAATGCATCGGCAACAGAATGGGGTTCAGCCAAATGAGTTTTATAATACGTTCTCTTCTCTGTTAAGATGATTAAATCAAGGACGACGCATACATAAATAAATATAATTATACATGTAACACGCTAGGAAGAAATTAGAAGAGCATGTAATATTTTGGTTGAAAAACCTAAAAAAAAAAACAGATTTTTTTTAGAAACCTAGTTGGAAGGAGATTATTACTCACGTTCCACAAAACAAGAGAATTCTGTTACTAGCCGAGCGTCCACAAAACTTTTCAAGGAACTTACAGGCATCATACTCTGGCGCACATTACGTTCTGGATGTACGAGAATGATGTACAGCTTCGGCGAGAAGAGACAGGCAAGAGTCACGGTCGCGGATAAGCTAATCGTTACCGACATGCTCGTAATTCTCAGTGGCACGTGGTTGCCTGTTCCGAAGTAAAGCGGCACCAAGATCACACACGTCGTGTACATGGTGAACCCTGAAAGAAAAAGAAAAAAAAGGAAATCAGCTGTCAATATCATTTCAGAACCTGCAAACCCTATCAACAAATTCCTCCCACCCTTCATAGTGCAGTTTGTTTCATGTGTATATTTTTTTAGAAGTTAACGTTAGATCACGGAATAACGTAACAAAATAACAATTGAAGATTTCTGTCTTCTGGGTTATTGCGCTGTGTAGTCTGGTCGATGTTAACCAACGTTTCAGAGGTCATACTGCCTCCGTCATCAGGGCGATGAATTCATCGCCCTGATGACGGAGGCAGTATGACCTCTGAAACGTTGGTTAACATCGACCAGACTACACAGCGCAATAACCCAGAAGACAGAAATCTTCATATTCACCGCTGTGAGAACCTCAAGTCTTACAAAATAACAATTCTTTATTTTAATTTATGTACTGAATACATAGTAATAAAATAAATAAAAGAAGGCTAGGAATATACTTGACTTCCGCCTCCAATAACTTCTGAAATAATAAAAATATTCAGGTATTATCATGGTTTAGCATAAACTGATTTCGTGACGGTGCTTTTTTTACGGTGATAGGCGTTGAGGAGGATATTTGGGCCTAAGAGGGAAGACGATGGGGCGTGGAGAAAACTGCATAATGATGAGCTTCAAAATCTGTACTCCTCCCCCAATATTGTCAGGGCGATTAAGTCGAGAAGATTGAGATGGGCTGGGCATGTAGCGCGCATGGATGGGACAAGAGGTGTCGAAGCCTGAGGGGAAGAGACCCCTGGGGGAGACCTAGACGTAGATGGGAGGATAATGTCAGGCGGGATCTATGGGAGATAGGAGTTGAAGGAGACTGGATTTTGTTGGTCCGGTGGAGGGCTTTGGTTAGTTCGGTGATGAACCTTAGAGTTTCGTAAGGCATCTAGTTAGTTAGTTAGTTAGTTGGTCGTTTGTGGGTGGCGTCTGGACGTCATTCTAGAACAGGTATTCACACCATCGTAAGCCAAGGGCAGCGTTTGGCGGGAATTGGTTGTTACCTCCAAGGGTGGCAAACATTGAGCCAAGAGCTACTGAGGATCACGGCTATCTCATCAGGATGCCGACATCAGCGCAGAACAAAGTTCCTACTTACCCGAAAGGACATTAGGAACTTATCTCCGTATATCGACTCTTACAGAGAGCTGCTGTACCGGCGGCAGCCAGATTAAAATTAATTTTTTGTATTTTATTTAATGACGCGTTTTCAGTATCTCAGATTATATGGCGTCGAATTAGAGGATGGCACTTAATAATAAATTGGAATGGAAGTGGTCGTGGCTTAATCTAAGATAGTATATCGACCTATGCCTGGATACCGAACGTCGTGGTCGACAATCCTTGGTATTCGGGACGTCCCGATGCATTGGGAAATTCAAAAGGGGGCGAACGTTGTAGTAATTTTGGTGTGCTAAATGTCTTGCAAAAATTCACCGATTGTGGGCAGGTTGTCGGTTGCTGAACTCACTTTCGAGCGATTGGAAACTCTAAAAAAATCCTGTGCTCTCCGGTGACTGGAATCGATGTTTTTGGATTTAGGATCGAATTTCGCTTAATAGACTTATCGGACTCACTGCATGAGAAAATATAACGGGAGTAATTGTGTGGGTAATAATCGCGTTGGTATTAAGTACGATTTGACGTTTTCACGGTGGTAATTCCGAAGTTGGCTGTCGTCACCCTTATAATGGAGGCAGCAAGGACCTTTTAAACGTCGGTAAACTTTTACCAAACTACACCCTGCAACGACCCAGAAGACAGCCATCTTCACAATGATATTATTAAAGTATTATTTATTATTTCAAATGCCTGTCGTTAAGGATGGTTTAAAACAAAGTGTGAAATATCCCCCGGTTTGGGTATGTTCAAAGTGTGTGGGGCTGCTTAAAAGGATACAGTTGTCAGCCTGGTTCTTGGCGTCTTTTATGTACAAGACGAATTTTTATAGGCGAATCTCCCCTTGAAAGCAGGGATTCCTAGTGGTCCAGCTCTGTATTAGTATAGCCAATGTGTAATTTGTAATTACAATGCGTCGTATATGTTCGTATTCCCGCTCTCTCGTCTGTCTATCACATTTCTTGTCGTCTGTGATTATTTTTATTCCTTGTTACGTTTGTATCAAAACGATTACCAGAGTCTGGCGTAACGCCACGTCCTTGTTAACATTCATTTGTATTCGACAGGTCCGGGTTATAATCTCACCCCGGAAAGAGGCTATCCAGACGCAGGATTGTCGTGGTCTTTTCCAGTCGCTTCATAAAATGTCTGTATGATAATGTACCTCGAGTTAGATGCCGATTGTAGTCTTTAGTTTTTACAAAAATAGCTGTAATTACGACGTAGAAGGTGGGGGTCAGATGGTCATGTTTGACGCACGGGGAAGATGAGATATCTAAGGGTAATTTTAAAGTGAACTGGGTGCCCGGTGGTTGGTTCTTGCGATCACGGTAATGAGTTTTTTGGGCTGCTTACCTCCCGGACCGCAGCCAACTGAGCCCCCTTTTTCATTCGTCTGTGGCCATGAAGTCCTCGACCCTTACGAAAATGCACCTTTTCCCTGTCCAAAGATCTGATGTATCCGTAAATTAGGCTACGTTTTGTCGTAAAGACAAGTATTTCGGTGCGGGGGGGACGTGAGGTGTTTCGGCCAAGGAGGCACGAGCTTAATAATTAAACCCCCTTAATCCCACGCTTCTAAAAAAAATATTTAGTCGAATTATTAGCAATTTCAGGCCACGCGTTCTAGTTTGCCTTCCCATTAGATCCTCTATCTGTTCTTAGTAATTCCTTGTCAAGTTTTCAAACAAAAATTCTATATTCTCCGCATTTTGACACCTTCGGGGACACGTGTCCAAATATTTTCCTGGATTTTAAATTCCTTGCCCGGAAAGTCCAGTACCGTTCCTTTAATTACAGTTGGTCTTCTCATGAGTTGTGGACGTGTACGTTCGTGCCGTATATTTTGAGGAACGTGCTGCCTCGATCGTCAGTGTTGTTACTCAGAAACGACGCTACAGACCCACACGGTGTCGTCGGAGATCATCATCGTCTCTGCCGCCCTGAGAAAAATGTCTGCTCTATTTCGCTGGCATTCTTCCCTGATGTGTATGCAGCCCGCACGACGCCCGTGTATAAGAGTTTGCGTGCGTGTGGTATGGGCAGGTACGAGTGGCGGCCATGTTGGACGGTGGGCGCGGCAATGCGAGTGTATCGACCAGTGGATGCAGCTCACAGCTGATCCTCGACCAATCGCTGATTCGGACGCTCGTTCACCAATGCTGAATGAGTAATTACGGCGAGTATCAACCCAATACGGGTCTTAGTAGGGGGCTGTGGAGTCTGCAGAATCGCGTACCCCACCGAGGCAGGTTCCATCGTCGGCACTGGGAGTCGAAACCCGTTTTAGTTTTATTAACTGAATTGAAGGACGGCGTATGAATTGCATCTTGGGAGAAGGAAGGAGTTTCTCTCTCCTGGGAATGCAGACGGACATACGGTCGTGTTTTGTAAGGGGGAGGGGGTGGTTTTTAAGGTTTGAACGCAAGCTTCCCCTCTCCTGCCAAAATATCTGGGAGTACACGCAGAAAGATTCTTCTGAACGTCGCAGCAGGGTTTTTTTTTTGGGGGGGGGGGGGGTTTGTGGTTTTTATCAGAATACTTGGTTGAATGAGATTGTGTCCGGTTCGTTGTAGTTTGCAGACGAACTCCTCCACACCTGCTCAGTTAGGACATAAATTGCGCTGTTTTTATTGGACCCAAAGATTTGATTTAACATCAGCCCTAAAATGAGACACACGAATCCAGTACGTACCCTCCAGCCATATTTTCGTAGGGGTAATATTATCTTTCTGTCATCCCTTATCATCTCCGCGTTCTACGAGACTTTCCCCCAATCTAATTCTCCTTTCAGTTCGCTTCTTCACAGCCCAATTACGCGATCTGTTCTTTTTTAGGCTACTAATAACCACGTACGTCATCTCGCGAGGAGATATATTCCTCCGATGTTCTCCAGACAGAGTTTGAACGCGAATATTGTAGAGGGCGTAGGCAGAATCTGGTCTCGTCCCATCAGATTCTGTCTGAAATTCACAATTTCCGTTGTTTCGTGTGCTCGCTGAGTTCAGTGTCCACCGAAAAAGTCGTGTTTTAGAGGCCGTTGCGGCCAATGGGCTCTTAGTATGAGTGCACGGCTTCAAGACTTCTGACGGGTGTAGGACTCGCGCCGAGAGAGAAGGGTAAATTACTAACCTGGATAATATTTTAATCTGTGGAAGGATCACGCAGCTGATGATGGCGAAGCTGCGAGATGTTAAATTTTTAATCGTATTCTGGGTTACGATGCCACGTGGCCTTGTATTTAGACGCTACCTTCAAGGCTGTACGGCGTCATGACGCAGACAAGTCACTATTCTTCATTTGCGACTGTTACGAACAGCTGATACAAATTATTAAGGTTTATTGGCGTGATTTGGCAAAACTAAAATCAACTCTCACGGTTAGACACTCCTGTGCGATATAAGAACGCGGTCTTGGCTCTCTCTTTAACATTACCATGTTTTTTCCTCTCTCTCCAGGCAAATGTCGTAGCGGTTAGAAGGCTGGCCTTGTAATCCTGGGGGTCTCGGGTTCGATTCCCGGCGGTGCCCGAATTTATAACTTGTGTTGGGCAAGGCCGTGGTCTAGGCAACACGGAGTTTTCCTCCGGGGGCTTCCCCGGTTTCTCCGTGGCATCCCATTCACACACAGAAGAAGGCAATGGCAAACCACTTCTGGATCATCTGCCAAGAACGTATATGAACAGGTCCCAGTCCGAGAAAAGGATGGAAGGATCATGTTCATATGGACCTGTCGTCAGACAGAACACTAAATAAATAAATAAAAAAAAATATTTTTTTTACTTAAGGGACAATGCCGTTTTGAATGCTGCCTGTGGCAACACTGATACTATTTTAACGTCAGTCTCATTCCAGGTTCGTATATTACACAAATATTGTTACAAATAAGCAAGCAAAGCAATGTAATATGATGAAACGTCATTACAAATTCAACAGCTCTGTGGAGTTGGAACGTAACTACAATAACACCATTTAACATTAACAAAGAGGGAAGTGTTAAATGGTGGTTGGCTGTCTGTAACCGGATTGAAGATAATTCTCATGCAACTATTCAGGGCCACTTGTTTGTATCTCACCGATGCTGTGTTTCAATATTCCCTCCTTTTATTCCAAAAAATAATTCTCTTAGTTTCCCATTTCAGGCTAACGTACGTTCATGTTTTTAATTATGAACCTCCTGCAATTTTGTTCTTTCCTAATTTCTTTCTCCTACCAATAAAGAACAACCTTAATGAACCACGATTTATCCAGCTCGCCTAATTATTATTAATTCACAACCCTGATGATGCAAGCACGTCCAAGACGTACACACTTTTAGACCAGACTACACGGCAAAACTACTCCGAAGACAGCCATCTTCAATTGAAACTTCTGCCGTTGAAATTTTAAGGTGCCTAGCGCTAGACTACGATATAAAATGTAGTTAAAACAAACTTACACAGTGACAAAGTTTAAATATCTGGGAAAGACAATACCGAATAAAATTGCAATCACATGTCTAATCCGTAAAAGAAGTATAATTTTACCTGATGCTTTATACGGGTGTGAACCACAGTGTGTCTCATTGAGGGTGTGGCAGAATTCTTGGGAGAATATTTGCACCTCAGAAGGATGAAGATTCAGGAGAATGAGAAAACCTCATGAACAACTTCATTAATTGTACTATGACATAATTAAAAAAGCGAGATTGGCGGGGCATGTAGCATGCATGGAGGAGATTAGAAATTCGAATAATATTCAGGTTGGAAACTTTAAGGGGAAGAGACTGCTGCAAATATATAAACGTAGATAGAAGGATAATATTAAAAAGTATTATAGAAAAAAAATAGGGATGGAGAGTATGAACCTTTGGCTGGCTGTTGTGAAAATGGTAATTAATATTTTGGTTCCACTAAAGGAGGTAAATGTTTTGGCCTGTAGACTTCTCAATTAAGATTCTGATCCATGGAGCGATTGAGTTGGTTTAGTTAGACGTCCTACATTCAAAACACTGCATGAAATTGTGTAAGTACATACAAATGGCAGGGAGAATGTCTTCATGATCTTCCTATAATAACCATGAACATTAATTCACAGAGATCGAAGGCGTATTGACTGCAACTTGGTCTGATATCGAGGGTACGTAATTGAAAAGTTCTCATCTGTTCTGAATTCATCAGTAAACTGCTGGGTCTCAGGTTGTGAAGACGAGCTGGCTGGTCAGGCCTGTCGCATTGTTAATAGACTGTGACAAATGAATATGGTCCAGTACTAGTGGAATGATGAATGACAGGTGGAGAATTTGGATAATTGTTCGCTAAAAATGTTCGCCTTCGTCTGTATCCACCCTTTACAGAGTATTATTATTTTATTTTTATTAAATTTTGATTGTTTAAATGCACTCCTTGCAGATATCTGAATCTTATATTAGAAAAAATCATTAATGTATCGATAATGTTTCTGTCGATTTCGTGCTGTCGGTTTTATATAACAGGAAACTGCTGTCTTATTTCATTTAACTCAAAACTATTTAACGTCCTGTCAGAAACTTCTCATCCTTAGTAAGTGACGTTGAATCGATGAAAAATTATTAGTTTTCCTTGGTTCAGTTATCGGGAAAAGTCAGCTGTGAAATATTTCAGAACATTTTAAGTTCGGCGGCTGGCTAACAATTCTTCCTGCGAGACGTCGTTATACTTACGCACTATTGCGTTTTACTTTTCCCGCCTATACGCGTTGATAGAATCATTAATGTTGGCATTGACGACAACGATACCAGCAGGGAGAAAAACGTGATGGATTTCAATTCCAGCCTCACTTTCATAAAGCACGATCGGAATTAAAAATTCCCTGGTGAACAGGGTACAGGGATGGCTAACATTTTTACACTGGCGCCCGGAGCCAAAGGCAGACAAATCAACACATCTGTTTCATTATCGCCCTACGAAAGATACGTTTTGAGACTCACAGTAAATTTTCGTTCTACCTTAGTACATAATTAAACTTGAGGTCACGTTTAAATACACGGGGCGATAAGAATAACATATAAAATTTTAGTAAGAAAACACGAAGGTTTGTAACTACTCGAGTGAAGTTTACGTACTTGCAGGATAATATTAGAAAAACATCTTAAATGAACAGTGTACGAGGGAATGAACTGTATTCATCTGACCCATGATAGGGAGTTGGAGCCTTTAGGTTCCAAGGAAGGTAAGGGTCTTTTTGACTATCTGACCGACTATCAGCTTGAAAAAATGGACTGTCCTTCACACACTCAGTAGGTAAGGTTATAACTTTATTCAAGTCCAAGGAATTAACTTTGTAATTTTGGTTTGATAATATTAAATTAAAAATTTATTCCGATGATATTGTTTTGTTTCAAAATGACGTAATTCTGTCCAACAGAATAAAACTTGACTCAAACCAAGCATACACTGTTCAACGAGTCCCTGTTTATCGCAGAGTGGCCATATTGTTTTACATTTAAAAAAAAACGGTGCATAATCTTTCAACCCCTTTATCATGAGAAATTTTAAGATGCCACTGTATTAAGTTACTACTGGTCTCATATCAGAAATTCCCATGCTCGTGATGTTGATTACAAAAATCTAAAAAAATATGACTATTGGGATGATGATGATACCAAGTTTCGTGAAAATCCGTGAACTTGTTTATATTAATGAAATTGCGTCTAGTAGTTCTATGTGGATATATGCCTACATTAAAGAAACATAGAAAACAATATTATACACCAAATAATTATTTTCTACTGCAGTACAGGAAACACAAATAGAATCTTCAGTCCAATGCACGGGGACGGAATTCGCTAAAACGTTGTTAAAATAATAAGAGCTAGAAGGGTAAAAAACCCAGTACGAATACAGAATGTGCAGTGTTGCGTCGTGTTTGTTATGCCGGAGGAGAGTAAAAATAATTGGCCGCCCTGACTCTATATATGAATATGAAAATAAATCCTCTTGTCAAAATGCAGGTGCTCAGGGAGTTTAGTTTTCCAGTAAAATACACTGTGCTACGAAATGAAACAGAAGAATGATAATCGAATACCCTTTGGAGATTCAAATTTACAAACAAGTAAATTTGTTTATTTGAGAAAGAAACACCAATAATAGAAAAGGTGGTAGTTTCTCAGACTGCCAACAATCCACACATTACACGGAATCTGAAATGTCGTTTCCACTTTCATAAAAGCTGACAGTTGATTCTTGTTCTAAGCTAGACAAATCCAGTCCACGTCCTCACATCCAGTTCATTTAAGATACACATTTTATATATTATTTGGTGTATTTATTGAGAAACAAATACGAATTAAATCGATATTCACAGAAGACTTGTTATCACATCTTCAGATTCTGTGACATACGGCTTCAATTGTCGGACTTAACTACATTTACCCTGACATGTTCATTTTTAATTCATCCTGAGTCCCTCTAAGAAAATTATAATACTATGTTTTTAAAAAGACCACAGCAGCTTTCTACATGTCCTTCGAAACCCATCATTCATGATGATCATACTTCTGGATGATCTATAATGTACACATTTTAAGTTAGTTGTCTGAAGAATGTGGCAAGCAAGAAACTTTGTTGTACTGTCTTTTTTCTACAGAATGACAAGTGAACGATTACAAGTTCTTAATGGAGTACCAGGTTCATAAATTAAGCTTCACAACTCATACGAAAAGACACAGCATGAACTTCTAAAACTCTACAATAAAGTTATTACTACAAATCAAAAATTACAGGTGTAAAAATCAGAAAACATTGATGTAAATTTCTTGTGCATCTCTAAATCATAACAGAGTACCACCCATCAATTTCGGAACAAACACTAATGAATACGTTTATTGTAAGAAATATGAATCTAATTAGCTAGTTTACAGAATGGAGACGGCAGGACATCTTTTAGTGAATCCGGTATTAAATAAAAACATTACGATTTCTGACCTTATTTTTCTATAAAGGAACTACTTTTAATGAAGGAATTAAATTATTATCAACAGCGGAGTTTCTGAGAGTCTAATTTCTTCCCCGAGTTGAATATTTGAGAACTGTATTGGAAAAATCAATTAAACAGTAAAGAAACAAAAGAGAAAAAACTTTAGTAGAAGCATTCAGTTCCTGGATTAGAAACCTTAAATAAACAAGTCTACACAGCGTAAGAAACGTTTTTTATTTTCTTAATATTTACTGATGGAGAAATCGTCAATGCATAAAATATAAAAAGGTCTCGTAATTCGTCTTTCCCAAAAGCAACGCTTTCCTGGAAGACTTCCGTTACGTAAAGACAAGTAAAAAGAAAATTAAGCAGACGAAATGAATAAGTGACTCCATGCTAGTACGGATAAAGACCCTTAAAAACACAAAACAAGTATTTCTGGGAAAAGAATACTTTGTACCAAGGACATAAATTGATGTAATGGGGTTAAGAAGACCTACGAATTAATAGTTATAAAATTGAGTTATGCATCTTTTGTGAATAATTTCCACTAGTATTGATTCCGACTATGAAATATATAAGCAAAGTTTCACATTCACGCATGTTTATATTATTTTATAGCACAAAACTATCTCGCATTCAATTTCTAGCTATATTCATATTCTAACAACTTTCCACCTGCTTAGCGTCAATTATTAATTAATTATCGATATTTTATGATATTTTATATTATACAAAAATAATACATTAACAGAAGTTCTTTCATTAGCACGCTAGCAGTGCACTAACATTTCTCATCTCAGAATTTCGCACGACTACCACGGTTGTATTACGTACGGTAGTAAATAGAAATATATAACGTTGTTACAGGGGGACAGACATAAGACATACAGGCATGATGATTTCAAATATTTACTTGTAAAACGATGAATGCATACTAGAAGAACTGATATCCCACCAAAATCAAGGCAAAATAATGCGAAACAGATCTATCAAAAATATTTATTCTAAATGAATTTTGACATAAATATGAAATATTAAAACACTTCTCTCGTATAAGGGTATGCAATGCCACTCAAATATTTGTATAAGCATTACGACCCAGTATTAATGAGAAGTTTCAAGTAAGTGGTTATATAAATGATTACTTTTTCTTAAAGACTCTTTTCGTAGTTTTCATACAAAATTAGTATATGTCGAGTTAAATTCACGTTTCTATAGAAATTGAAACATAATGAGGATTCACGGAAAGGTACAATTAAAGACAGTGCTGTATATCTGTGTATCTGAATGTCTACTCGATGAGGTCGGCAGAATTACTTAAAACTACGTGAGCTTCATCTCTATACATACAGGGCGTTTAATTTAAAACGCAACTCTAACTACACCAGTTTCTATATAAGATTTAGTGGCCTCAATATAAAGAGACAACTTGTTTATCTAATTTTTTGTCAGGAAGAACTTAAAGAAAGCCTTTACACCAGATGCTGTCCACCACCTTCTGGAAGACGAGCGTCTTAGTGTGTTCAGCGCAACTTCCCGAAGTGTTTCTGGGTTAATGGTGGCAACAGATTGTGCAATATTGGTTCAATTCCACCAAGCTTCGTGGTTTATTCTTTACTTTAGAAATTCCAACAGAAATAAGTGTGGCTGGGATATTTCTGGTAATAGCGATTGCCAAAGGCTATTATATTTATAAAGTCAGGCATTACTCTTACCGTCTCTTCAAACACACATATTATAAAACTATTTACTTAACCAATCAAATATATTTTTATATTCCACCATGTCCGTGTGTCTGCCCTCTTTAAAACGGAATAACCAAATAATGGATATCGCCAAATTTGGTACGAATATCGCGCTAATACAGACGCCGCCGTCTTCAATCTCTTCCTATTTTCCTTAAAACTAACCTAGCAGTTCTGAAAGACAGCAGCGAAACGTAACCAAGTAAGAAAATAAAGCTTAGCTTTAGACTTTCGAAGTACATATAATTTTTGTTAGGAACTCATTAAAGGGTTTTAAAATAATATAAAAATCCCGATAAATTTGTATGTTATTTTTTATGTTAAAATTTACAAACATGGCGACGATGCGAAACCAGGAGATTATATGGGGCAAATTTAACGCAATCTGAACCTCTTGTTCCCTTGGCCATAAACACGGAATGATATGACGACAGCGGGGACAGAAAATAAATGTTTAGTTTGTTTACTTGATTCTGCGTTAGTATTTTAATTCCTTGTAGGACCATTCTTCATCATCTCTACCCTCCACGTCTGGACAAAAGACAGTGATAAAACATCGCGTACTCACCGACGAACCACGGGTTTCGGTGATTACTCTCCACGGTGAGGTTCAGGAAGTATTCCTCAAACCCTCGGACGGGGTTGGCTTGAGGCTGCACAGACAGGGTTCCTTCCACCTCTGCCTCGTTTCCGTCGGAAACGAGACTGCGCGCACTCCAGCCGTCTGAACCGATCCACGAGAAGCTTCCCGTTGCATTGTTGAGTTGCACAGCTCGCATGACGCCGGTGATACGATTATTAATAAAACGGGACGAATACAGAACGGATTTTAGCCTGGAAGAACAGAGGAGAAAACCGAGAAAAATCCTCTATAAGAATATTCGGCCTCCTGACCGAGATCTGTAAATGAATACGAAGCAGGTTTGATTATAAAGTTCTCGGTCGAAATATTCGGTCAAAAATTTCAGGAAGAATTGCAGATATTTCATATCCAATTCGATCTCAAAGAAACAAGGTGCTAAAGTGTGAACATAATTCAAGTGGACGAGGGTGACGTGCGGGCGTGCAATATCTAAGGCGTTTGGCCATCGCCTCTCATCCGACACTATATAGTCTAGACACCAAGAGCGTCGTTAAGTAATCTATAAAGAATAAAATGCACAGATCGGAAGTCTTACAAAGTTAACGAAAGCCCTCCCAACCCATTATTTTATTTGCTCTGAAAGGATATGGAATCATCCCATTACAAGTTGATGCTCACGTTACTGCATATAGTATCACAACGTATCATGTGGCGATAACGGAAGCTACTAAGTTTCAAAAGTTCTGTAAACCATCTTTTTTAAATCGCCGAATATAATCCTCTTGTGGGATTCAACCAGGACTCAAAGAGGTTTCATCTTTCTGATGGCTAATGATGTACAGACAGGATGGATGGATGTTCCGTGCACACAAGGGAACAATCAAGTCAGTTCAATCCTAATTCTTTTGTAAAAGCTTCTCAGTGTTACGCGGCGAGATTAAATCATTCTTTTATGTTCAAAGAACATGACGTAGCAAGAAGTTACTGGAAATAGTCACAGTTTAACATACGACAAACGCTTCAGTTTCTATGTCGAGTAATCATGACGCAATTTAATTGCAAACTTAATTTTTGTCAATTTGCTGAGTTAGCGTGGATACCCTGAAGAAAGGCACGTTCTTGTTAAGGGTACAAATCTTGAAGTGACAACCCGTCCGCCAACTTATAGTTCGTCAGGTTGGTACTCTTGGAATGAGAAACTTAATTTACGAGCACATTTCACAATATTAACCGATCGGACACGGTCGTGGAAGGAATCGAGGAGCAATGCTGATCTTTGCGAAAGGACGACAGACGTTACAGATCCCGGTCGAATTTTCGGGAGACGGACAGCAAGCAACACATGGATGTTAGTCCTCTGGATTGTAACATATAACAAATGTTGGATTTACACAGAAGTCCCGCAAAATATGCTCCTATGCAAAGTACAATACCATAGCTAAGACAAAATAATTCAAGGGCATTTTCATAGCGAAACCAGTGAAACTCGAGGAATTAAAACCAACAAAATAATAAGTTTACATAACGTTTGGAGCCGTTCTGTAGTTTAGCTAATCGAATTCCAGCAGCAGTCTACAAAAAAAAAACCTATTAAACGAAACCTGAAAAGTCTATGTTCAGTTGGTCACAGTCTTTACACGGTCGTTTAAACTCGCATTAACTAACTCGACTACATCCCGACTTACAAACACAAAGTTCTCTCGCAGATACAAAAGAGAACGAGGTTTTAATCTCCTTGGAAGTTGGAAGGCTTAGACTTTAAAGTACACGAAAAGAACTTTTTGATAAACAAAAACAATAACAGAAAAAAAAATCAAATTCTTAATAGTAATATCAACAACAATAATAAAAACAACATTCAATTGTTTTAAAAGACTACGATCAACCGGAAATGTGGCTCACAGGGAAGTTGTTGATATCAAAGGTGTTAGACCTCAGAAACATCACTTGTAGTGTCAGCCAAATATTGTTTGGATTGTCAAATCGAAAACAATACGAAAGGTAAACAGCACAAGTGTGGCTGATGAAAAATGCGTACATTCTCTGATCGGGGTCCTGAAAGGAAAAATACCGCACTGAGTACCTAGGCGTACCTCGAAATTTAATATTAAAATTGATCGTAAGCAAATATGGCTGGCGATAAGAATCAACTGCGGGTTTGTATGAACACGGCAATAAATATTCTGTTTCTGTAAAGGGCGGGGAATTTCTTGTCTAGGTGAACATGCTACTGGCTTCCCAGGATAAATTGTGTTCCATGGAATTACTGCTGTTAACATGTTAATTAAACACGTTATTAATTACGGGTTTGTTCAACAGCGAAATGCCCAACTTCTGAATCACGTATATTGTGAAAACTAAAAGATTATGAAACGCTAAATTGAATCAAAAATTCTTTGTTTATACTTCGGAAATCAGTACACATGATAGAGACATGTTCATGAACACGTCGGGATTTTAGAAACTCGGAAAGAAGTCTATTGGCAGTGAGCAAGTATATTTAACGCGGAAGGCTCCTTTTATATTTAGAAATTACATGAATTCTGGGATACAAATATGATACAATGACATTCCATACTGATATCCTGTTACTGATAACGAAGGTTCAAGACAGACAATGTCACTGGACTTAATTATAGACCACGTCAGTCCAGACACCTAACATCCCTGCAGAGTAAACATGACAGTCGTCTTGAATATTTCTTCATATAATCTCATAGAAGGTTATAGAATCTTCAGAGGGTGACGAAGTCTGTGTAAGCACCTCTGAAACGCCGGTCAACTTCTACAAGACTATACAACGCAATATTCCGCAAGGATACCAGCTCTGTACTTGTAAACGTGAATACCACATTTCAGTACAGTAAGGCAAAGTATCCAGAAGGTGATGGACTAATCTCGAAGACGGATGAAGTGTCGTGATTTCAGTAGGTCCTATGGACACACGCAACTAAAATAATGTTGTTTGTAGTTCCGGGGTTTGGCATCATGTATACTCGTCGGTATATGTCGGCGTTAAAGGGCAACATACTGTCTCCATCTTCAGGGCTGAAGACAGCACGTTTATTCAAAACATTAGTATCTGCTGATACATCTACACGACGCAAAACCCAAAAGATTAATTTCATCATCCTCACCGCCCCGAAAAACATAATATCTCCAACTAAAATAATGATTTCCCTGCTTCTGAACCTGAGGAAAATGACGTAACGTAGGTAACATGCGAAACACATCAATAGACATCCAATCACAGCTTGTTATGAAAATTTTTATGCAACATTTGAGTCCAACTAACCCAATGCGTAAGTATTTTACCGTGAGTTTTCAGAGTTACAAAGAATAATATCTGGGAGGGTTCCTGTAACAGGACAATTTTATATCTACTCGAAAAATGAAATTCTCACGGTAGGGGTTGTTTTAAGAATAAAACTACGTAGAAAGAGTGGGGGTGAGTGAACAGGTATTGAAAATCTATGCTTAAACAAAGTAGTTTTTTCGCTTCGAGCACTGATAATGGCGTGTGCGCCATTGTTTTTATACACCTACGAGAATTGGTTCGAAAGGTGGGGTGGGGGGTTGATAATCAGAAAGGAACTTGGGAATTTCGCTCTAGCACGGCAAATTGGCTCCGAGGATATATAATCCATCCCAAACTTCTGAAAATAACTGAAAATATTCTGAAGAAATTGTGCATAAGTACAAACCACACAAAATGATGTGTGAAATTAATTCATTTCAACAACTCTTCTTCAAATAATTCAATCTACACTGCGAAGTAGTATGCTAACTACAAATTAATAACAATAACATGTAATATTATCCATTTCCTGCATTGTTTCCACCTATTCAGATGTCGACTAACTTAAATTTACCAGATACGACCATCAAGTCTCAAGCCTTCGCCATATTTATTTATTTCAAATTCTTAGGCAAATAATGCCACGTGACTAACTTCAACCGTTAATCCCTCAAGGATACCAACCCTAAGCACGACGTTCGGCCCTATGAATGCGGGATTCCTGAACTAACCTTATACGTAAAAAGCAAGACATGATTTTGTGCATCAGTATTATCCAATAACAACGCTTATCACCCCACTCAAGTGATTGGACAACTCAAGAAATGTAACATATGTATATATAATAACATAATATAAATATTTGCATGTCTAAATAAGTGAATAAGAAAATTACTTATGACTTGATTATTTGAGAAGTATCCACATGTGCGAGTCGTGAACAATATCTCAGGTTTAAATAAAATTAAATATTAATATATGATATGGATTCGCGTACTAAAAAGTGTCAACATCCAGTGAAGTGTTACTAAATTTGGTTTTGTAAAGAATTTACCTTCATGCTCTGTTAAAAAAAATCATAATCTTTTTATTTCTATTATAAGATTTAACTTGTTTTTTTGCCACTGATGATGACCTCTTGAGGTCGAAACGCTTTCGGCATTAGTGTCCTTCATAGTGTAAACGTGCATATTTGATATTAAAATTAAATGTTAATATAGTACTATATGGATTCGCGTACTAAAACGTGTCAGAATTCAAAACTCTGTGAAACTAAACTAGTTATAAATGAGTCTTTAAAATATGTAGGGCTACTAAAATTCCTCGTTGACAACTCAGAAAAACTTGTTTAAAACTTATATTGAGCTGCCAGACTGTTTTTTTTATAGCGAGCTAGATCAGAAATGCCGCTGATTACGTCTGCCTTCTGTTATACACTGACGTGCCTCATAAACTCGTCTGAGACGAAAGAGTTAAGTGTTCAGGTCTCGCTGAAAGAGTGGCAGGTAATGCAAACGGAGAAAACTTACAAGGAAGAGTGTTAAGAAAGGACCATAATGAAATCTGTCGAAAAAGTGAAAAGCGAACTTCAACTCAAGTGGCTTTGTTAGCGGCAGGCTCTTCTGAGTGACGTATTAAGTTCATTCACAACTTAATCTCGCTCTACAGAATGCCAGAAATCGACATGACCTTCGACGTTTCTGAGTTAAGATATTATGCAGGAGTATGTATGTTTCTGCGGAGTAAACCGTTACCTTGGCAACGTCATAGGCTACCTTCCATTCAGCGTACAGAAATGTCAGAAACGTTAATTTTTCAAACATTATTCTGTGTTAAAATTATTCAACAAACCAGATTTCAGTTTCTCATAGTAAAGACTACGGGAATGACTGCTTTCTTAGATGTTGCCCTGTGTAGTCTTGCTTGCTGCTTCCATCATCATGGAATGTATTAAAATAATATCCGCATATAAACCTTTTAGTAAAACACTGCAACACCAAATATCATGAAAATCAGTTGAAAGATTTTTGAGGCGTTATAGGCAGACAAGTCGACAGCCAGGCACGCATGATCAATACAAAAAGATGAAGTTTTTTGTAACTTTTAATTAAGAATGCTTCTAAAGTCAATAATTACCTACTTTTATGCAAATTTTTTAATGCGCAGTTTGGGAATCACATTGCACGAAAATCGCATATGCAAGCGAGTGCGACAATCCTCCAAAGGCCGTGATTTCAAAAGTGTCTGACGCTATAAGTCGAAGACCCTGACTTAAAAATTTACATTTCTGGTTATATTTCGAGACTTATAAAAAATTATTTGAAAACTCTACGAACAGCTTACAATACAGTATCCTACCCAGTAACATTATTAGCTACTTCATTATTAACCCACTGCATTAACTGTGTTTGTGGGACTGGTCTTGAACTCTTGAACCAGAATACAGGTCAGCCACCATATTGTGGCTGGCGCCAAATGCGAGTAATCGAACTGTGCTCTACCACAGCGCCACCAAACACCATTTGGAACGGGTGAGCAAACTGTCTCATACTGCAGTTTTTTTTTTTAAATTCAACCTACGTCCGTGTCCTCGGTTAGAGGGACAACTGTGGCAGAATTTACATAATTCAAGAAAAATTGACCATATTTCCCATCCTAGACACTTGGAGTGTCTTAGTTGTAACTAGAGTCTAACTGCTAACCCCTCGTTCGCTATGACAGTAAACGTATGAAGAATGCGTAAGTGGTAGTAAGAAGAATTTATGTTACAATACAGGCCAAATGTAGCCAACCACTCCAAAGGCCACAAGATAGAGTAGAACATTTTTAGCACGCAAAATTTAATACAATTACATATAACACATGACTGTTTTTCATATTTCATACAGGATATGAACTAAACAGTCTAAACAGATAAAAACTTGCACAATAAATAACAAGAGGGAGGGAGTGTATTCACAGGGACTCTTAAATTACTTTCCATTTCCAACACTTATTTCAATAGATGCAGACGGATTTTTAAACACCCTGTATATCATATGTCAAAATCATAACACATACTGAGATACAACTGCGAGGCGCGCTGCCATGAAACAAAGGGCGGGTTATGGAATACAGTGTCTTCAACAACGGACCAGAACGCAGAATCATCTTTATCTCTCGGCAGAATAAATTATCTCAAATTCTAAAGAAACATGGTACAGTGTACTACGTACCCTGAATAGCAAAAGAGGCACACGCAATTTTATAATATAATAATTTAAGTGATACTTTATAATGTGAATCAGCAGTACAGATAAATTAAATGAAAAAAAAAGTGTAACGCTGTGGTGATATGTGGTTGAGTAACAGGAACGTACTTTCTTAGGTATAAAGGAGAAAAATGTAGGCAAGTTTTAAAGGAGAAGTGCTTTTTATTCAGTGCGTGTGTAAAATTCTGTAACTAAGAAGCGAAAGCTTTTCGTACTTGGCACTTACAAATGTTTAAATTACACAGAAATAATCATTTACTATAAACGTAATAACTCTAAACTTAAACGACATTCTGTTTCAGGCTCAATTACGAAATGACCATTTTATTGAAACGTGTGTTTAATGACTTTGATTAACATTTCTATAATTTACACAAAAAAAATACATTCCTATATACGAGGTGCGATCGGAAAGTTTCTAGACTGTGTCAATAGCGGGCGAACCGGATGTAGTACGAGCTTCTGCCTTTAGGGGGTGCAGCCTACATTCATAGTGAATCAGTGTGCCAGCCGGCATCATCGAATTAGCATTTGTTTCTTAGTTACGGGCGTTTTGGTAGTGCATTACACCGACCCTCCTGCGATTTCGGAATGGCGTGTGCATCAAATTTTGCCAAAGACTCGCCAAAACGGCTACGGAAACCTATGAAATGCTAAAGCAAGCATTTTTATGGAGTCCGCAATGGGTCGTGCACAAACTTTAGTGTGGCATTCACGTTTTAAAAATGGCCGAAACTCTGTCGATGATGACGAGCGTTCTGGACGACCATCTTCGAGCACAACGCCCGAAAATGTTACGAAGATCGACGTCGTACCATCAACGACTTGTGCGACATTGTTGGGATAGGCTATGGGACCTGTCAGCTGATTTATTCTAAAGGAACAACTCCACATGCGACGCATCCTGTCTGAGGACCAGAAGCAGAATCGACTTCTCGTTTGTCAGGAGCTCAAAGATCTTGCAAGAACCGACCCCAACTTCCTTTCTAAGCTCCGTGTGACTTCTTCCTCTTCCCAAAGATGAAAATTCAGCTAAAGGGAAGGAGATTTGAGACGATAGAAGAGATTCAGGCAGAATCGCAGATGGTGCTTGACAGGCTGACAAAGAAAGATTTCCAGGGATGCTTCCAGGCTTGGCAGCGGCGCTGGGATCGTTGTGTTCACTCCCAGGGGAACTACTTCGAGGGTGATGGATGAATTTAATACCTGAGATAAGTGTACAAGTTTTTATAGGCGCAGTCTTGAAACTTTCCGATCGCACCTCGTAATCAAATCAACGGCATTCCGGTAACCAGATATAAAAGCAAGATTTTGTTATCATAATCAGATATCTATATGAATTAAAATGGATAACGTTTCAATAAGCATAGGAAGAAAGTTACTTCCCATCTCTTGCAGCAGTACCCGTAATACTAAGACTCAAATGTTGCATAAACATGATCATTTAACGAGAAACACAATAGGTGAATATTCATTAAAACTTGCAAACAACACGGATAACAGACAAAATACTAAACACGCAATCCTCACCTGTTCTGTTTGTGTGTAATGCAGTTTAATGTTGGCCTGAAGTGTTGTAAAGTAATATAATACATATAATGTAGTGTACCCACGTCGCACCACACGTACAAAGTGTTAATGCTGATTACATTCAACAACTTCTTTTGCGTTCAAATTTCTACGGCGAGACAAATTTTCTGTTCCTCATAAAACATAAACACTTATTTTATAACTTAGTGACATGCGAGTAAAGAATCATTTTCACTTGAACTAATAAGTAATCTCATACAAAGCAGGGGGAAAATGATGCTTTTCCAAACGAGACATCTCGTTTGTAGCATTAAGAGGGTTGAAATACTACCTAAACGTAAGGAATAATTGTTAATTGTGTTTGTAAACCTGGTTATGTTTGCTTTATTTTTCACAACTGCCCAAAAGTGGAGGGAACCGGTGCGAAAACATTACTGAATAGTCTACTCGGCCTTCATCAGTAAGAAATTATGATCTGTTCGATTGTTTGAAGCACAATGAAAAATATACGTACCGAATATTGCGAAAGTAAAAATTTTTTTTAAATTTTTCCCCCCACATTGTAGTTACTGGTTTCATACGATTCTCAGGCCAAACATCAATTATTTCCGTAAGAACATAAACCAACTGATCTTTGTAATGAAAACGGGGCGCGTTCTCTTTGAGGTAGGAATGAATTTTTAAATAGTATTTGGATGAAGTATTAGAAATATATTAAAATTATCCGTCAATCACAATATAATATTAATTAAAAATTAAAATATCATTTAATGTTCCCTATCGAGTACTCGATTTACAAATGGAACATACACTACATGTTTCGGCTATATATAGCCATCATCAGGTGTTATGTATTTAAACTTATCACTGAATTACTGATTTTTAATGATTTTTAGTCTTCATTTGTCTTGTGATGTTCTTGTCCTTTATATTGTTTCTTCATTCGTTGTAAAAATCATTAAAAATCAGTAAAAAATCAGAAATTCAGTGAAAAGTTTATAATATAACACCTGATGATGGCTATATATAGCCGAAACATGTAGTGTATGTTCCATTTGTAAATCGAGTACTCGATAGGGAACATTAAATGATATTTTAATCTTTTAATTAATATTATATTGTGATTGACGGATAATTTTAATATATATTTTTAATACTATTTAAATAAATCACAATATGACGCATCTACAATATCTTATTTGGATGAACTTCGTGCTTCAAAGCGTTAAATAGCATATTGTTATCGGAGCTTTTTATTTCAAGTTTTATGTGCGGCGAAGTACTTAGTGTTTACACCCACGCGCTAGAGAAATGAACAATGTTTTTTTTTTCCACTATCCTTTATGGCTACACACGCCCTGCTAAGTCTGTTTCATTAATTTACGGCGAATCACAAAGCACCTTAATACAAAGGAAACAAAAGAAATTTCAAACACAAAACCTCCATTTTTTTTGTAGGCTGTATGTGTCTGTATATGAATAGAAAACAGAATAAAGACATTACCTAATGAAGCCAGCAGTGGAAAGTCTTTGTCCACATTTCAACCTCACAGCATTCGGAAAGAAACTTTGCATCGACAGAATGCTGTTAGCTTTAAGAACGGGACACGTTGCTTAAAAGCAATCCTTTAAGCAAGTATGCTTTAAAATTTAAATATACCGTTAATTATATGAAATGTCTAGAGATAACGCGTTATAAGATAAAGAACAAATAATAATAATAATAACAAACAAATATAAATTTAAAAATCGATGATAATAATAAAACAGATAAAATTTACTTGGCTAACAGCGAATCCAGATACTGGAATCCTGAGTAAATTATATATATATATATATATATATATATATATATAAAATGTTATTATTGATAAAGTTTCATATCAGAATGAAATATTTTTCTCATTTGAAAACTTCGTGTCACTTCAGTGAGAGACGTTAAAATGAAAACTGAATTTATATAAGAAAGAAGTCCTTTTCATCGGTTGGTGTGGTCCTGACAGATTCTCTGATTTACAGTTGGGGTGGGAGGTTACGAGGACAATCCTTCTCCCATGTTACCGCTATCAGCGGTCCTGAAAACATCAGCTGCATAAAATATATTGATTAGGGCGGGACACGTAGAGAAGACGCATGTGACGGCCTGGTACGGATTACGAACAACAATACTTGGACTGCTTAC
Organism: Zootermopsis nevadensis; assembly: GCF_977971745.1. Lineage (NCBI taxonomy): Eukaryota > Metazoa > Arthropoda > Insecta > Blattodea > Termopsidae > Zootermopsis > Zootermopsis nevadensis. Next base: position 1,721,843 of record NW_028259177.1, read on the forward strand.
ACGAAAGGATAATATTAAAAATGATATTGCAGTAGTGTAGTGCAAAGGTGTGGACTGGCTTGAAGTGCCTGAAATTGACACCAATGATAAATTTCTATGAGCATATTAACACATTCCTGGTTTTATAAAAGATGCTAATTTACAGGAAAAAACCTAAACCTAACAGGGAATTAATGAACGCCGGTAAATGGACAAAGTTATCCCTGTAATTAATTAAGGGAGTGGAGGTATAGCTCTGCGTCTTCTTAACCACGGCAGTGAACGGAGATGAGGTGCCAGCATCACGCTGAGGCCGCTTAGCCGTGGGAAAAGTATCTGATTGCTGGCGGCTTGGAGAGATAGGGAGACAGCGGAGTCGGTGGGGATAATTCCCATGGCTTATTAACAACGCTGTATCAACTGGAGAAGGGACAAAGACACTGATGCGAAGAATATTTCATAATTACTAGCTACTTAAAATGTAGCACTTTCTGGTAGTTCTAAAGTGGTTAAGCCACAGGTGTGAGAAAGAAATATGCGATGAAACAAAGAAAAAGAGAAAAGAAACAAGGAAGAAAGAAAGAAGCCGGCATAATGATACGCAACAAGTGACAGTTGTGAAATAAGACACGGACGGAAAGAAAGATAGAAGTCCCTGGTTCTGATACATCGTCCAAGAGCAGTAACCTACAGGTTAATCAACTTCAGAACACATTCATTTTCCAGACTCCAAAAACTCCCTTGACCTGAAAGGCCTCGTTCATTTACCCTAAGTTGTTACATCCCACCACCGTTCGTAAGACGCAATGATTACAGCTCGCATCTTCGAATCGGACACACGTATTTTACCTCAGCAAATTTACGACAACTTCCAGCATGGAGACCTAATTTTATTTACCACTCATACCGATCCAGCAAACCAACACTGCATAATAACAAACGCCTTTTTTTAAAAAAAACAAGTCCACTGTTACATAACGAGTGACTCATTGTGAAATAACCAAAATAAAAGCAAATAAGTTAATTAAGATTTCTTACGCTATCGGATAATATGTAACCAACGCCGACAACACCTAAGCCAGTCACGATTCTGAGCCAACTCCATCCATTTATCATCCTCACAGCCCACGTCATATATTAATTTACATTAAAAACTATATCATAATTCAATTTGTGAGTACAGGGATATTCCTCCTGAAGCTGCCTTTGAAATGATTAATGTTTTCGTATCAGTTTATATACAGCAGTCATCCGTCATCACAATCACATGGGATCAGTAAACCACTCTAAATGACTGAGCATCGAACCATGAGAAATGTGAAAATAATTCTCATGATGTGTGACATGGACAAAACAGGATTTGAGGGGACTGTATTTTGCGTGTCTGTACTTCAGTTACTTAAAGATGATAAGCCAAAGTTCAAACGATCGCGAGATATAAACCCAACACAGTGCATGATGCAGTAAACATAAAATTCCATGGAAGTATACTGTAGTACGTTTGGGGAAAAAAAAAATTAATACTCACTTGTTAGGTTTGTTTATAATGGATTTCTTTCAATCGTATGTTCTCAGATGAACCGATTGTATGAAGAATGGTTTTAAAATGAATTGTGTGAGGTTTAATATTTGTAGTATCTTTTTAATAGAAAAGTTTGTATAGACTCACAGAAAATACATCCGAATCAGAAACACATTTGTCGTGCATAAACAGCACAAAAGAATTGAATTGCTAGTTCCAGATGTGTAAAAGGATTGGATCACACGCTTACCCTGACGATGAATGAATTAGTCTTAAGCGATTCATCAGGATGTAAGAAGAAGACAATGTAAATAAACACAGACGTATGGCGAATAGTCTTGGTTGATTCCAAGCTGTAACACCCTGATATCATTAACTACGTAAATCCGTATTGGTAACTAAACTAAAGAGGAATTAGGAAAGTTCTGTGTAGTGGGAATTCCTACTGGCTTAGTCTCGAGTCCTCAAGTTCATAACACTGCCACACAAATCGCACAAACCAGCTGAGTTTTTCCCTGAAGAGGTAACACCTAAGAGACCGAAATTTCGGCCCCGTATGAAAGCCCGAAGCGAACAACATTAGCATTTAGGACGTTTTAGCATTGTAACGTCAAAAATTAGAACATTATACTGCTTTAAATATCTGTAACTGAAATCAACACTCTTAAATTTATATATTAAATATATGGAATGTATTATTATTATTATTATTATTATGTATGAATGTAATCATTGTATTATATTTTATCCTGTAATGTTGTTCAGTGCTTGACTGTTATTGGCCTTACCTGGCTGTTGTCAAGCACTTAAATAAATTAATTGAATTGAATTGAATTATTATGTGGATAATTAAGACGTTTATAGCGTTTGTAAATAAATCCAAACTTCCTTATCAAAAGTTTAGTTTTTAATGTAAATTGTAAAAATATAATTAAACAAAAAAAAAATACATTTTTTCACATATTCCTAAATCTGCGCATAAAAACGAACTAGTGTATATATGAAAGTTCTCCAAAAATATTTCCGAAGAATTTCTTATATCTTTGAGAAGCAAAATGCGTGTGTAATTTCTGAATTCCGATTTATATTCTTGTATTTACAAGAATATCTCATCATTAAAGAAGATGGCAGACTTCCGTCATGTTTCGTCGTGTAGTCTAATAGAATTATGCCGACGTTTCAATGGTGTTTAATGCCTCCATCGTCAGGGCAGCAAGCATCTCTGGAAAGTCGGTAAACTTCTACTAGATTACGAGGTTGAACATTTCAGAAAATATTCAACTTCGTATTTCCCGCCATGAGAACCTGAAATCTCACTATTCGTTAAATAGTTTATCAAAAGGAGTTAGGCCTGTCACGTTAAGTGACTGTCTGGTTAAAACTAACTGGACTTTCGTGACGTTACTAATTTTAATGAAACTGGGAAACATTATTATTCGGCTGTTCCGTCTACCCACTCACTCCGTTAAATATTTGCAAAACAGCATACAACAGCCAGTTTTGTAATTTAATTAATTTCACAAACATTTGTTTTGTTTTTGTCCGCACGGTCTAATGGATGCTTTCGTGACATAGTCGTGCATTCCAGTTGTCCTCACATAAAGAAATAATTCGCTAACAAGTCAATTCGGTTCTGTGCTCCACATAATATTAGTTTATGGTCACATTTCTATAATTTATCTTCCTTGATATTACAATTCCTTTTCTACTTATGTCACAATGTTTCATGTAACCTATCAGTAATCAGTTGTTCCTGTAATAATTCGCGCTCATCTGTATGTAACTTGTGAGTGAAGTCAGTTTAGGAACTAAAAAAATGCATGCTCAAAAATTTTGCGTACGTGAAATTATTCCAAGGGACAAGCTGTTTGAAATTCATTTATTTATTCAGTATCAAAAGATACCTACAAATAACATTACACAAAACAGTAAATTAACAATTAATTCTTTATTTAGTGATGTTTCAAATACAAATTTTGTTATATTCAAAAAATACTGGAAGACCACGGTAATTAATATGGAATACTTTCTAAGGAAGTATCGTCTGTGGTCTGTTTTAAGACATCATCCGAATTTTGGCACGAACGTAGGGAGGGAAACCTCAATCAACATAAAATACCCGTTAATATTATGCAACTGTAGATTGGTTAATTCCCGAACGAGAGAGTTGAAAATTCTTATTTTCTACTTCATAGTGTTTTAGTATCTTCTTCTAGGAGTAAAATCTCCAAACCGCTGATGTTCAGCAACATAACCCTTATACAGCGTGTCCCAAAGATTGAGTAGCCCGAAGGTTTAAGGTAAATATTGTTTTACTGTGATATGGATATTTAAATCTGTCACGCCCAGTGAAAAACTAGACTTCTGTACTCCAGCATATTGGTGGTTAGGTTAGGTTAGAACTTATTCGTTGCTCGTGTAACATGCATAATAAAATTTGTGAATTACCTGTTTATTGTTGAAAGTTATTTTCGAAATTAGTATCAGGTGAAATGTCCTAACGCTGCTTTACTACACAGATTATACTTTTTCGACTTACTGACTGATTTTCTATAAATACAAAACTCTTTAGTTATGTCAACAAGATGGTGGGTGCATTCTACATTTCGTTCATTTGCCTCGTAGAAGCTAATTATGTGACAACCCATACTTAACAAGAAGATAATTGTCTTCGGGGGATGTTGAACAACCGAAAAGGAGTTTACCGACGTTTCAGAGACGCTTACTGCCTTCATCATTAGGGTGCCTCTGAAACGATTACATTACACAGGATCCCATTATAATCGTGAGACCATAAGAACCTGACATTTCTCGCTTTTATAAAGTTTTATAATAAAGAAGATAGGGTCATATATAAAATCACGAGCACAGGCATTTATGCAGAAAAGAATACGGGAATGTGATTCATGAGATTCAGTCGAAAAACAGGCAGAATGCGAAGCTCAAAACATCGACGAACGTGGATTTATTTAAATCTGTACATTGCATTTTGTTTATGATGACTACACGGCGCAGAACTCAAAAAGGCAGAGGCTGGACGGTAGAAGGAACTGGCTATATATGCAAGAAAGGACCACGTAAAAGTAAGGAGATTGAAGAAGAAGAAGAAGTGGTGGGATATTGAAAATGAGGAAAACAGAAAGACAGGCCTACACGAAATCACAAAAAAATACTATCAAGACAAACTGAAGACGAAAGAAATTCATATCTGGTGAGTTTGAATAAAGATACATTTTTATATATATATATATATATATATATATATATATATATATACAATATTTTATTTTCCGTCTATACACAAACTTAAAATAATGTTTAAAATTACTTAAAATTATAACATTCTCAGTAGATACTGTATCTTGTTACATTTTGTATTGACGACATGTTTCGATGTGTATTACATCATCATCAGGTCTATCAATTTTAAAAACTGTTGCACATCTTGCGTTGCGTATATTGATTTGTTTGATTTTAAGTCTCTTCCTTTAAATTTGGAGGTTGTGCTTGGATGTTTTATATCGGGTTGTAAGTGATGTGTTGTGTGTCCGATATTAAGAGACGGTAAAACACATATATATATATATATATATGTCTTCCATCCTTGAACTTTTCAGTGTGTTTCGGAAGCTTATTTCAGTAAAACGCAAATGTAGCACAAGTGCTATTTCATACTCATTTTGTGTGACATTGAATGGTTAAATGTAAGTTATTCTCTATTATTTAAACGACGCACAACACAAAGTGAATCCGACCGTCTTTCCGAACCTCTGAGTATATACAGAAAAAAAAATATATACTAAATTTAGTGTTCAATATTAAAAATAAAAGTTGAAGCATTTCTGAAAATACTTCGCCATTCGTTTTACATTCCAGTGCCATCTGTGACATTCAATCTGTCTTCCGTTCTATTTTCGTGTCATGACCACTTATTCTCGGTTTAATTCCATTCCATTCGTTAAATATTCAACATTCTTCTAATCTGCACATGTATTTTACAATATGCTATTCACTGAGGATCACATGCATAGCTGAACAGGGTTATGTGGATGCTGGATGGAGTTTGGTGGCAGATCTATGGTTTCCTCGCCCTCACTTTGCTGTCAGGGATTAGCAACTCTCTTCTGTTTACGCAAGGTGTTAGTAGACCTTGGTTCTGTGCTACTGAGGAAGCGATAAGTCAAAGCAGAGTCAGGTGCTCCTTTACAACGTCCTGGGAGATGCTAGTTCACGTGATGTACATTCTAACACGGACTCGTGATTGCCACGAACCACGCATTAATTTTCCTCGTATTCCAAGCGTGAAAAAAGTTTTGTTGACCTCTGCGAGAGGCATCACGTAACTAGGCGCCAGGAGACAAGACACGTGATTTCAGTCGCTAGTCAATCATCGCCAAGGCCTCGTGACCTTGACGTCAAAAATTATAAGAAAATGGGACGTGAGAAGCAGACGGTGCAAAGTAAATTGGACAGAATCGTATCTCGTGTACTAGCGCAAACGAAATCCTGCACGCCATATGACTATTTACCAGTTCGTGTGGTCTACGTGGCCAGCCTCTTAAAGGGAAGTATGCTGTTTCAAGGATTGACACGTAAAAGAACTGTGGGACCACAGCCAATTTTACCACAAAGACAAAACAAATATTTTCTTATCAGTATTGTCGTCACATTTTTCAAATTAAGTTCGTTTCCTCGCGCAATTCCTTATAAGATAATATCATTATTTAAAACATTTTATGTCTTTTGATGTTAACTTTCATTGTATTAAAACTCAGACACTGAAAGAAATTAATAGCGTAATAATGAACTAACTTTAGCTGCATGCTGGAGGTAAAAATGTTTGCGGAAGACGAAAGGTGGGAATCAGAACGCACTCGATTAAGAGGTAATTATTCGAAAATACGACCTGCGCATTTTTAAATAGTGACAAATATAATTAGCGATTTCAAGCTGCGAGAAGTTCTTTGGAACTAACGATATGAGTGAAAATAATATTTTTCGTGAGTCTGAATCAGTGATTAATAACGCACGAATAAATTAAAATCGAAACAATCGAAGTTACAAGTTCTGACCAATCACTATCAACCACAACCAAAATCATCCAGCCAAAATTCGAAATTAACGGTAAATACGGATTTTTTCCCCCAGATACTGACAATAACAGCCAGCCATATAAATTAATGTTCCTGTCACACGACCTAATAGTTTTAATCGTAAAATTGTGAACGTGCATTGAACGATTTCTTTAAAAGAACTATTTTACTTTTAATTCAAACGCAAGTCCTTCCAAATCCTATCGCCATCATCTCTCCTTCGGACCCCATTAAATACGATCCCATTCGGGTCAGTGTCTTCGGATCAATTAAAATTACAGAAAAAGTTACAAAGGATAATTTTTTTGTACTTATGTGATGCATGTAATAATCCATCGTTTCATTGCATCTATCTTTTAATTCAGGCCTATAAAATTGTTGATTTCTAATTGTTCGGGTTTTTTTTCTGTAGTTCGGTACCGTAAACCCTAATTATAATAATAATAAACTTCTCGAAAATGCTGAGTAGAATCTCGCTTTACGAAATCTCTTGCGGAACTTAACTGCTAGCACAATGGAAGAAAAGCGAGGATTGCATGTCAGAAACGCCATTGTTCGTGAAACAGCAGCTGGTGCCGTTTACAAGAAAGGCTTTGTTTTCTGCAGAGGTGAAGTTGCCTTTTCATAACCATTCTTCATGCGCCCCCGGAAATATTTCAACAACAGGAACTTTAACTAATTACATACATCGGGAGGAATGGTTTACACGTACGTACGTGCCTTCCTATCTTACAAACTGTGTGGCGAGTATCATCACATCGACTGACTCTATAAAACCGAAAATATACTAAGAATATTGGATAACTCCTGCCATTATCTCGATTTTCTCTCAGTTTGATAGTTGGCGAAATTATCATTTTATTTTTAATTCCTTACATTTTAGGAGACTTCGCTGAAAACGAAGAGACCTAAATGTTTTTACTTATTATTAACTTTTTCATAGGCAGAATAAATTGGCCGAGGACACTTAATTCAGCTAGGCGAGCCATTGCTGTAAATGGCATTACAAATTTTCTGGACTTTTTTTTTAACAAAAACAACGTCTTCTTCGATGACACTTAATACGAGTAAAGGTTCAGACCGGACACTTTTGACATTTGAACCACGTCAGGCCAATTTATAAATTTTCATGTCTCAAATGTTTTTATTCTTCTTAGTCTAATTTTTAATGTCTTCCTGCAAATGAATTTGTTCGTGTTATTCACGACATTAATAATCGAACGGTCGAATTCAAATATCACCATCGCCAGAAACTGTCACATAATTATACTGGCATTTATTTATCTTCTACTCGATGTTACATTCTTGCAGCCAAACTACATTAGGTCAGGATTTCTTAAATTCTAGTGGGAAGTAGCCAAATTAATTTAGGTGCTATTAACTTCTGTTATAAAAATGTTATGTGGATATATTATGAAGAATACGTTCAGCATTTTGCTGCAGTTCTGTAATCCGAACACAGATACGATATAGTACAAAATTCCTTTATATGAACAGCCTAATATGTGGATGCAAAAGGCGTTTAACTTCGTTAAACAAGACGAAAGCAAGTCCTGACCTGAAACTTCCATTATAACAAACATTCTTCTTTGTTCTAATCCTACGCTAGGAACCACGAGATATCGAAAAGTTTCCCAAAAATTAAAACTTGATTACCGCCTAAACTTATTCTTCCAGAAGAAATTCGACCGTTCCGGTCAGATTTTATGAACAAAGTTTGTGTTTTTGTATCTTGTCTCGCTTTTTTCTGTTCAGGTGTTTACGTGCAGACTTTTCATGCCACAGCAAACGCGTATCAACGTAATAAAACCACTCACTGCTCTTACTGTGAGATTGAAATAAGTAGTACTTCCTTTAAGGCCGATCTCTTGGTCTGGATTAAACCCACAGAGAAATTTATTACATGAGATTAGAGTTAACACCCGTCACCCAAAGTGCTTCGTATAAGAATTAACTGCAAAATGTTAAGAAATTACACACGGGCTCCACAGACACATTCACCGATCGATTGTTATCCGACACAAAGTCGAAGACCAAAAAAATCAACTTTATGTCATTCTATTTGTTTTATGACAAGGACAAACAAGATCAGAATAATTAATACTTTCGTATCTAAATCTGTTTGAATGTCCGCTACAAAATAAGTGTCAACCAAGAATACGATTTCCGTCGAACGTCATACACGCATTCCGCAACCAGAAGTTATACCACTTATTTTAAGTACTGTCCCAAAATGTGCCTGGTGAGACTGATAGAAAGCGAAAATCGGATTGGCCGGCCATCTAGCCACGAAATCAAACAGTGGACCTCTTCTAAATAAAATACGAATCAGCAGGGGTAAAAAAAAAAAAAAAAAAATAAGTAAATAAATAAATAAATACTTTTGACAATACTACAAAAGCCCATTCACTATACTTATAAATCTTCAAAAACAAACCAATTATTTGGTACGCAAGTTTGGGCAATTGATTTTTCGACGATGTATCTATCAAACTATCAAAATAACCGAGTAATACTTTTTATGCCTGTACTCATTAATGGAAAGTCTATTTAAATCTCCATTCGACTAGCTTTGTTACATGCCCGTATTAACTAGTAGTCCCGAAGTTCAGCGTAATTGAGCTGGAATAATTGCAATTTTAATCGACATATTTTAACTATATTATAACCCCTCATAGAGACCCAACAAACAAGTACGTACACGAGTGTCAAGTACAGAAATGTTTTACATAAATTCTAAATCGGTATGTTTATTCGGATGAAGAGAATACGCCTACCGTTTGAACTATGTACCTGGCAAGTTGTTAAATATGCAGATCGTAAAAATATATAAGGCCCATAGAAAGTTTCACAGAAGAAAGAAGGTGCAGTGAAGTATCAGTGCTTAGACTATTTTCAAAGAACTCGCCAGTCTCCATGAAGTAATGTGACTGTGGTTTTCTGATACAACGAAATCAAAACTCACCTCTGGCGCGGGGTTTGGTCAGTAACTTCAGCACTATGCTGTCACACGCAGAATCATCAGCGACTCCTGAATCCTTTACCAACTTCTCCTTGACAGCGATGCAAATGGCATGCTTCGCCAACAACGTCTCCAACTCTTCGAATGCCTGAGGAAAAACAAAATTTCAAATAATATTCCGCCATGGATACTGCATCTCAGGTAAGCTGTCTTCATTAAAGGGTTGTGTAAGTGTGTTTAGACCATAGGAGTCGTGACGTTCTAATGGGAGTAACCATTTGGTTTGTGTTGTTGTTGTTTATGGTTGCATGTGTTGATGATTCGAATAGACGTATCACTTTCATCATTAAACGAGTTTGTAACCACCTTCAAAGTTTACTCATCATTACGATCCACAAGGTTAAAATAAAATTATTCATTTGTGCGGGGAAAAATTTAAAAAGCTTCAAAACCTCCTTTCATTGTACTTAAAAAGGTTACATTAGATACAATTTTATATTATACTTATAATTAACAAAAAACATACACGTCAGAAATTGCTGCTCTTATTAAGAAAAAAATTACTGATGAGTTTATGGCTTCAGTACTTCGTGTGAGGAAATGTACTATTATAGTAGTTTGTAAAAAAAAAAAATATATATATCAGTTGTTCCGTACAGAACATGAATTAGGGTCACTGAAACCCGAGAGCCACAGATTGCAAACCACTACCTTACACTTTCCAGACGTAAAACAGACAATGATATCTTCTGCAGAGTGGTAAAAATTGTACGAAAATGGTATTGATGTGATCTAGCTTTACCATTCTTTATTTTCTCACGACTTTAATAATTCATTAATTCCATACCAACAGTCCATCTTGGATCAGTTAAACATGGGTACAGGCATCCAACCTTGACACAGCAAATATTAAATTTTCGAACTGTACTGTGAATATACATATAATGATTACATAATCTGGATGTTTCTCAGTTTAACAAAGGATTCCCACAATGCTGTGTAAACTACACACGGCCATAATTTGAGCGTTTATTAGACCATAAATAAATAAACAAACGAAATTCTACATTCAAGAAAGCCGATGTGGTCTAGTGTTCTGAAAATAGTATTAAAATGGTTTTAACCGCGTTACACAGAATAACAATTTTATTGCACATGCAAACAAAACTGGAACTGCGTTTGTATCAGCTCTTCTCTACCCAACAAAAAAATATTGACATATCACACGGAGATAATTAATCCTGCTAAGATTCCAGTTTACAACGGCGAAGAATATGAAAGATGGTCGAATTCTGGTTTTCAGCGCCGTTTACTGTGGTTGAATTTCACCATTACGCCGCCCTGATGGTGGAGGCAGCAAGGACATCGGGCTACACGGCGCAACGACCCAAAAGACAGCCATCTTCATAAGAAATTCTTCCTACAGTACTTTCTCCGGTCCCGCAGTAGGTTATATACACACACATGGATCGATGTTGTTTACTCTATAAGGACAAATTGGGGTATCAAGACAATTTTCTCTATTTTCTTCTTTCCAAGATCAGATTTTCCTCTCCATTCTAGGTTATTCATTTCTTGTTTAGGCTTCCATATAGGTCAACATATACGTATTTGTTTTGGTGTGACACGCGAACACCCACGAGAGAAATAAAGTGGCGGTATACTATATTTATTGACACCCTACCCCTGATATATTTTTAGAAAAACTCTGAGCCCGATTCACACTGCTACGTAAGGCTATCAGGTAACCGTAACACAATGACCATTCATAGCCTTCACCTCATTAAAACATCCCTTTACTGGAGTCACAGAAAAGGTAGCATAATTTCATTCACTGCTCAAAAATCTCCCTTCCTTTCATGAAGGTAAAAGATTTACTATCGTATTCAAAAGAATCCGCCACTGGTCGCTGTTCTGAACCAGATGAATCTAGACCGTACGCACAGTCTTCAAGATTCGGTTTAATATTGTCCTCAAATATGAGGCTGCATTCCTAATTTGTCTATGCTTAATCCTTTCAGCATAAATCTGTGTGCGAATTTCTCATCTAACCTATGCGTGCTACATATAACACACATCCACACATTATATTTAAAATTTTTTTTGTTTCACAGAAATAAAAATAACGCTATCCTACTAGAATCTACGTAGTTTGTGATCGGGTTAAATATGTAAGCCTATTCTGGATGTGCATAAACTGAATAAATTATCCAACGTTTAGTCTTCGACACGAAGTCACACAAACGCGTTTTGCTTGACAACATTTCGGGACAACATCCCTGACGTATGCGTCGAATGAATCTCACGCGTTGAGATCACGAATCTATCTGAGTGGCGTAAGCTGAAACTCTCCCTTACACACACCACAGTGAACAGTTCCTAAGAGCAACGTCGATTTTCTGAGGGAGAAGAATTGGGGCACGTGATACTGAATATCCCGAAAATAACAGGAAGAGAGAGAGAAGTAGCAGGAAACAGGAAAACCCTGACTTTCGAAAGGAGAGGAAGAAACTGAGAAAAAAATTTTGCGAAATCACTGAAACCTACAAAGTTTTGTCTGCGCGGATATTTAAGTATGACTTGAAACTTTTAAATTTTTTTTTTCACGTTCCTCAGGAAGATAAAATACACACGAGATTGGGTCCAACCAATATCTTCCTTCCCCCCCCCCCCCCAACATCCGAAAACAACGTCCAACAAACTTGGCAGACAAGGTTGTGTCCATGATGGTCTTCGGAGTTGTGACGCCGTGTGAAATTCCTGAAGATGGTGGCAGTATGATTCTCCGAAACGTTAGCATCCACCTACAAATGCACACGGTGAGTGACAACCCAGTAGACCACCACGGACATACTCACGGCCGTAAGAATCTCGTATCTCATACAGAAAAGGTTAAATTTTCGTTATGGGACAGACGCAGATTTTTGAGACAAAAATGTGTAATTTTTTTCTGACATTCAAATTAACAGCGTACTTGGAAAAAAAAAATTATAAAAATGAATGCGGACCACTTATGGTATTAAAGTATCAGTGTACTCATACGTTTCATTTGCTGTCAGAAGCTCAGACTGTACAGCGTTGACCGAGATTTTAGAACAGGAATCTGTCCATGCTATTAGGATTTCACCGTCTCATCTGACTTGCCCCTGCATGTAATTAAACGTACAACTACGCTCTCTTTTATCTTGCACGTACGTGCAGTTTACAGGTAAAAATAATGGGGTACAGTTCTTTCGGTCTGCGACGGGACTGTAAATACACAGTCTCTAGTAAGATCTTGTATAAAACATAAGAATGCTTTACCATTCGCTAACAAAATGTAGTTCCCATGACAATAGCAACGAAAAGCGCTTTATTTAATGCAAATTAAATAAGAGTTGAATTTGGTATTCATAAACCGTATTGTTATTGAACAAAAGCAAGATGGCGAACCCGCTTGAGTGTCTCACCTTCCTCTGAAATGCTCTTTTGCAGCCCAAAAGAAGCCAGGCTTCTTTTTATTATTATTCTTAGTTAATTACCCTGAACCCACACAGATACCTCACACATCTTTTCCTTACGATCCATTTCAACATTATACCGCACCGTACGCCTACATCTCGAGACACGTTTTCCGTCTAAAGGTTTCGTACTTTCTAATCACATACCTAAGCGCGCTACGTGTCCTGCCAATATAATCTTCAATATCTGTTCTAAGCAACGCAGGCCTTGATACGCGAACAGACACTCGGTTAGTTTAGGCATTCGTCGCCTTTTATGGAAACTAAAACTTCAATCTATCTTTACAAGAATAAATTGGACCCATGCCCCCATCCACTTTAATAATATTAACCTCACATCCATGCCTTGGTCTTTCAAGTGATCTTTTACCTTTCGGGTCTTCCGATCAGGACTTTAGTATTTACCAAGTTAACTGAATTGGTATTAAGATTATCAGGTAACGGAGGATGAGATGGGTTGAGCATGTAGCGTACATGATGGAGATGATAAGTGCATACAAAATTTTGGTTGGGAAGCCTGGAGAGAGGAGACATCTCGGACAATGTGAAATTCAGCTATAATCCTTGACTAAGCTGACCTCCGCCTGCCGGGGTGGTTGGGGGCATACACCTTCCAAAAGCAGTCACTAGCACGACGAAATTTAAATTCTGTCTGCGACGACAGGAAGGCGCCAAGTCTTCCTACATTGAGGACATATCGGTTCGAAAATCGGCTAGTATACAGTTTGGTGTTAATTAAATTTCATGTAGTTTATTCTTCACGATCGCTTTCTTTAATTTTCTGACAATTTCACAATTCATTAACAACTTCATATCTCATGAGCTCAGACGTAAACAACAAAAATTATATATGTTGATGGCCGTTTTACAGATTGTATCTTCGTGTAGTCTGGTGGAAGTTTACCGACGTTTCAGAGGTCCCTGCTGCTTACATCATCGGGGTGCCGTGATGGTAAAATACTACCAGAGTACACGGCGCTGCAACCCAGAAGACAGTCAACTTCTGGATAACTTTTAGTCCTCGTGGGAAGTACAAATTTTGCTGGGTCCGCCAGACGGAACCAAATTTAATGAGAATAAATTATGTTTGTCTGTTAACATCAGACGACTGACGAAGTTCAGAATTAATAAACGCGTTAATCCCTGTATTTAATTTTTCTAATTATTTATAATCTGCCGTTATTGTATTTTTAACGTTACTTCGTCAGATGGTCCAAAGCACAGAGCATTATTAGTACTGTCCGGCATTTAATTTGTCCATAAATTGTGCTTCATTCCAATTGGAAGGGACAGTCCACACGGTCCGTATCCTTTGCTTAACCCTGGATACTTAGGGTCGAAGAGGTGAATCCCAAGGGCTACACAGGTGTTGGGGGCGCGAAGGATAATGGTCTTGACACAGAATATGTTGAGTTCGACTTACGTCAGAAGCAAATGGGGAAAGGGGATCAGAGGGGTAGCATATATGGAATCTTATACTGTCCATACTACAAGCATTGCATCCAGCTACAATACTTCGTAGCTCGCTGTCCCATGTCTTTGGTTTACTTATTAAATGCTCATATTTTTCTTTCATCCACTGCCGAAGGTAAAACGCACGGTTCATTCCCGGCTATTGTGAAAACAGATAGGACAGCCTACAGAGATAGCAAAATTGAAACGGCGGTCGGAGTGAACCCAAAACTTCTGGACCAAACAAATAACTGAGTCTGTACAGTACAGACAGCAGCTTATCTATATAAAGGATGGGCAGAATATTAAATATAAATTTCGGTACGTAGATACAGGTTGTCCCAAAAGAGATGCGTACACATTATAATACGGAATATTAACCTTGTTATCGAACTAAGTGTGTCGTGTTTACGAGGACAACCTAATGCGACACCACAATATATTTTCACATTATTCTGATACGCAAAATGGAGTCGGGACTTTATTCCAGAAATTAAATGTGTATATATTTTTGGGTCAACTGTACGTGGTTGATTTATCTGAGGAGAATCATCTGTTCCACCTCATGTCGCTGAGACAAGTTGAGGAAGATCACGCAAGCTCGTGGTGATATAACTGATACTCTTGCGATTTTTGTAAGAGGTATGTGGCAGCAAATCCGATTTTATCCGCTTAAAAATAATCTGGTTTTGTTCGCCTCTCTCTCTCTCTCTCTCAAACATTTATCATGATCACAGGGAAATTTATTGTCTCTACTTATGAGGAGAGAAATGTAAGAAAATGTTAATCCCTTTCGTAAGCCAAATTTAAGACTGAATTAGAATTTTATACTTTAAAATATTACTCCTGCTGCAGCTCTTACTTCTATTCAAGTTTTGGTAGAGTCAGTAGATTACTTAAGTCTCCCCAAAGCACGTGACGCAAGATTATGTTCCGTTGTGAAGAGAAAAATAAGGCATAATAACATCTGCATTATAATTAATTCAGTTTGTGTGCTTATAGCGTGTAATATTTTATTTAAAATATTCCTCTGGCTTCTGCATTTAAGGGAAAAGCATTTAAATTACATAAGTTACCAGAATTTACATTGTCAGAATTAAAAAAAAATATCTTATTTTAATCATTCGTCTTTGTGATCACAAGTTACGTGTCTAATGGTTGTACATAGTTCGTGTCTACCTAAAAGAAAAAAAATCCAGAATAGCGTCGATACCATCATCACCGCCATGAGAACCTGAAACCTCACATGCCTCTTACCTTGATTCCGTAGTTCGATTCTTCGTAAATAATTGACACGTAACTCCAACCCATTCGCATGACAATCTCCACCATGGCCTTCACCTGGTAGTGATCATAAGGGATGGTCAGCGAGAAATACTCGAATCTCTGCTTGTTGCTCAGTTCAGGGCTTGTCGAGAAGAACGATACCTGTAACACGAGAGAATAACAGAACGCTTTAAAGTCTCTGAATAATTCATACACGGAATGAAACTTTACTGCAATTTCTAGATTAATATTAACTCTCAATAGCGTCACGACTCCGATATCTCTCTCGGTACTAGAGTACAAAATATTACTTATATCTTAATTGCGTCATGCTTGTGTTCTTCAATACAATAATTTTATTCACCATCTTTACACAAGCTTATAGATTGTTAAAATCACATAAAATTATAACATTTCAACATTTGATATTGTTACATTTTAAAATGACGACATGTTTCGATGTTCATTCCATCATCGTCAGGTCTATCAATTAAAATTAAAAACTGTTGCACTTGCTGCCCTGCGTATACTGATTTTTTCTACCCGTTAGATTTTATTTGTTTAACCTCCAGGCTTCTTCCATTTAATTTTGAAGACTGCGCCTGGATGTCTTAAATCGGGTTGTGTGTGAGGTGCGTGTTCGATATTACGGAGCTGTAGACTGCAACCTCTCTCTCTTTTTTTTTTTTTCGATGTTCATTCCATCATCGTCAGGTCTATCAATTAAAATTAAAAACTGTTGCACTTGCTGCCCTGCGTATACTGATTTTTTCTACCCGTTAGATTTTATTTGTTTAACCTCCAGGCTTCTTCCATTTAATTTTGAAGACTGCGCCTGGATGTCTTAAATCTGCAAAATCAATTTTTTTTTTAATTTTCATATCCTGATCCTGGCTACTGACATAGGAAATGGAATAATTTTAAAGAATTACTCAATATATCGTAATACAAGCAAAGAAAAGTAATCACAAAATATTTAAAGTATTATAACATACCGGGTTGTGTGTGATGTGCGTGTCCGATATTACGGAACGGTAGACTGCGACTAAGCTGTGAGTATCGTGTGTGGCTATATATATTGGGTGAAAGTTGTTTAGGGGGTTGGGTCGATGGACTGTAGAATGTTAAATATCGGATTGTTCGTGTAGATGTTACTGTCGTTTAATGCAAGGTTTTGTTTATGTGTTCTTTGTATATGATATTTTTCTATGGTGTCTCTATGTCGCTTGTTTTGTATTATTTTTATAATGTCCATTGTTTGTTCTATTTTGTTGTATGTATGTCCTGTGTTTAATATATGCTTTGCATATGCTGAATGATCTTTATTGTGTTTAATTGCTGTAATATGCTCTTTGTATCTTTGACTAAAGGTGCGTCCGGTTTGGCCTATATAGGTTAACGGGCAATCATTGCATTTTAACCTATATATGCCTGGTTTTTCGTATTGATTTGTTGTGTCTATTTGTGGCTTTTGTTTCAAGATGTTTTTTATTGTGTTTTTTGTTCTAAATGCTATTTTTATGTTATTTGTTTTAAATGTTTTTGTTATATATTTGGTTTCTTTTCCTATATATGTGAATGTGGCCCATTTGTTTTGTTTATTTTCGTTTTCGTCTTCATTTATGTTGTTTACATTGTTTATTTTATTTTTGGGTTTTAATTCATAATTATTATATCCGTTTTCTATTAGAATTTGTTTTATTATGTTACATTCAATTTGTTTGTTTATTGTGGTTATGGGATATGTATTTTTTCGGTTTATTAAGTAATTAATAGCCATTTGTTTATGTTCATTTGGATGACATGAAGAGGCATGAATTATGGTGCTTGTATTTGTAGGTTTTCTGTATGTTTTGAATTCGAAGTTGTTTTCGTTTCGTATTATAGTTAGATCTAAATAATTTAATTTGTTATTTTGTTCTGTTTCTAAAGTGAATTGTATATTTTGATTTATGTTGTTAAATTCATTTAAAACATTTTTTATATTTGTATTTTTTGCATCAAAAATCATGAGTATATCATCAACATATCTACTATAGTATTTGATTTGATATTTGTTTAATATATTTACTATATAATCATGCTCGAGATATTGTAAGAATATTTCAGATAATATGCTCGAGGTTGGAGCTCCCATGGGTAACCCTGTTTCTTGTTTCCAATATTCATTGTTGAATTGGAAATAATTTTGGTTAATAATAATGTTAGTTATATTTGTAATTTCATTTATTAGATCTGTATTTATATTCTGTCTATTTAGAATATCTCTTACAATATCTCGTAGCATGATTGTTGGAATATTTGTATACATATTATTGATGTCAAAAGAACAAATTTGTATATTTTTATTATTATGAAAATTCAATTGTTGGATTTCGTTTATTAATTTTATAGAATTTGTTATGTTAAACGTATTTGGTAGATTACAGTATTCTTTTAAAATGTTTGATATTTTTATTGCTATTTTATATGCAGGGGCTGATGTCCAATTTATTAATGGTCTGATAGAATATGGGTTCTTATGTAGTTTAATTTGTCCTGTGATGATTGGTGCGGTGGCACTGTGATTATAGTATTGTGTTTTGGGAGGGTTAAAAATGTTATTACATTTTTGGGTTATTTTTTGTATTTCCTTTTGGTATTTTGGTGTTGGGTTTTGTGTTAGTTGTGTGAATTCATTTTTGTTTATAAATTGAGTAATGTATTTTTGGTATTGTTCTATAGAGAGTATTATGATGGTTTTTCCTTTATCTGCTTGCGTAATTGTTAGTTTATTTTGTTGTAATTTTTGTTTAATATTTTTTATTAATTTCCATTCGTTAATATGTGTTTTATTATATTGATCGTTCTTTTTGTTTTGTTTAATTAGGTGTTCAATTTTGTCAGCTATTATGTGTCGTATATGGTCTTGTTTTTGTATAGGAATTAGATTTATTGCAGTTTCTGCTTCCAGTGCTAGATTTGTGATCCATGTTTTTTGTTTATGATGTAAATTGTATTTTAAACCTTTGTTTAGTAAATTATATTCGTTTTGTGTGAATTGAATATTTGTTAGGTTCTTTACGCGACATGCGAAATGGTGTGATGGTTCATTTTGTTTGTATTCGTTATTATCTTCGTTTCGTATTTTGTTTAGTAATGTTTTTATTTTATTATTTTGTTTTTGATATAATTTAGTCAATTCGGTTTTTAATTTTTGTGTTATTTCATTTTCTATGTCAATCCATACATCCTTCCATATGTTTGCAGCTTCTAAATGATTTTTATAGGTTAATATGTTTAATTGATATTTCTTTTTGTATAATTGTTTGATTTCTGCTTTTATATATAATGTTTCTGCCTTTCGTTGAATTATTTGTACATTAGGATTATTTCCTTGTATTTTTATTTTTACATATTTCGGTGTTATTCTCTCCTTTAAACATAATTTGTTGAATCTAATATTCGCATTGCACTTCAGTACCTTTCGTTTCAAATTTAATAATTGATACACGCAATTTATTTGACAATTATATAACTTATATCTTAATTGCGTCATGCTTGTGTTCTTCAATACAATAATTTTATTCACCGTCTTTACACAAGCTTATAGATTGTTAAAATCACATAAAATTATAACATTTCAACATTTGATATTGTTACATTTTAAAATGACGACATGTTTCGATGTTCATTCCATCATCGTCAGGTCTATCAATTAAAATTAAAAACTGTTGCACTTGCTGCCCTGCGTAAACTGATTTTTTCTACCCGTTAGATTTTATTTGTTTAACCTCCAGGCTTCTTCCATTTAATTTTGAAGACTGCGCCTGGATGTCTTAAATCGGGTTGTGTGTGAGGTGCGTGTCCGATATTACGGAGCTGTAGACTGCATCGAAACATGTCGTCATTTTAAAATGTAACAATATCAAATGTTGAAATGTTATAATTTTATGTGATTTTAACAATCTATAAGCTTGTGTAAAGACGGTGAATAAAATTATTGTACAAAATATTATTGCAACGCGATGTGTAATAAGGCTTGCATAAAAAACAATTCAATTTACGAAGTTGCGAAACATGAAGTACCTGGTACTTCGAATCCGAAAAGGATGTGGAAGGAATTTAAGAAAGGAAGACGCCCTCCGTGTACACAGGAACATGATGATTTACATATATTATTAAAATGCTGGGGTAACAAGGAACCTGGGGACAAATTTTCTGAGTACAAAATAGCGTATTATTAATGAAGAATAATAAATTGTACTTATGTTGTAGAATTAAAGTGTACAGAAAATTACTTGTATAAAATAACGAGACACGAGAAAATAAAGTCTGTAACATGCAACTGAAAATATGGAAGACGAGATTAATTTAATTTTTGTAGAGAACTCAACTGCATAAATGAACTGAGATAAAACGAAGCTAAACAGTGCAAAGTATTTCTACTCCGTATTTGGTAGGTTTCCGAGTTCTCATACCAGTCCACTGACCTCTTATCGTGACTAAATTTCCGTGCTTTTTCCCATTACCTCCAGGTAAGTAACAGGATACAAAACCTACCCTACGACAGATCACATGTTCCTTCGACATCATTTTGAACTCGTTTTTCATAATAATTTGTTTTTCTCAAAAATATTTTCGAGGAGAATATTTTGACATACAAAGAAGCAACGGACGACTGAACGAGTCTGATCAATGAACTGGAAACGTATTACCCAGGAGAGTAATAAAAAATGCATGCAACATTTAGTCGGAATAACTGAAGAGAAGACCATGTTTGGGAGAGAAAAGGAGCAGATGAAAAATAACATTAAAATGGTCCTTGAAGATTTTAGGTGTGAGGGTCTAAAGTGAATTCACCTGATACAGAACATGAACACTGCGACGGGATCTTCTGAAGAAGATGGCAGATCTTTGGCCTCCACAAACGTTGTAATTTCTTGTCTATCAGCGCCGAGTAGTTCGCTAGACGTTTACAAGCGTTTCATATTTTTATCATCAGGACAGAGTCTCTTTAACGTAATAGAGAATTCTCTTTGATTATCACTGCTGTTTACAAACGATAACTAAGGCTAGATTGTGTTAAATGCAACCGTTGGGCAGGAATTTGTCGGCGTGGGTTTGAATTCCGTCCACAGCTTCATGCATGGAGCCACCAACCGAAACTAATACTTGTATCTAAACTCCCACGCTGCCGGTTGCCACAGATTTACTCTCAAGTACAAACAAAATAGTTGGCCTACTAGACCTTGGTAAGCTAATACCACAACGCCAGTACAAAATATCTCCTTTTGATGACGATAGACCTGACGTTGCTGATCACTAATTTACCAGCGAGTGCTCGGATCATGTCTCCGCCTTCAATGAGACCACGTGACAAAGTAGATTCGATTCACGACTGAATGTCCTAAATTTCAACTACAAAGCCTGTACAGGCAAAATGAAATGCCATTTGAGACTAAATACACAGACGCGTACAAAATGACCTCCCAGAATATTTTACCACTAAATCGAAGCACCAAATGTAGTGAGGAAGCGGTTACCACTCATGCACCGTATTCAGAAGGTCCTGCCCCCGACATACCGATTATAATCAGCTAGAATAATTATTCTACCTGAGGTTTCAGAAGTTTTCCTCAGTCCCTCCAGACAAATGTCGAGACAGAACCTTTACATAAACCCACAAAAACTTACTTCCGTATCCTTTCAAATTCATTACATAACACTCTTTGTGTAATTGGTCGCAACAGCCTAAACCACTCGCAGCGCCTTTGAACAAATCACAAACAAAATCAGCGATGTAAGATTTGAGGTTATCATGGCGGTGAGTCTGAAGATTGCTGTCTTCTGGGTTGTTGCCCAATCTTCAAAATCAGCGATGATGGAAAATTAACGTTGAAAACGGATCAGAACAGTATGAATGTTTTTGAAAATGTTAAATATAGATATTTCAGGGCAATAATATGAATGGGGAAAGAAAATACATATCTGTAGTTTTTTTGTCGGAAAGGGAGAATTGAAGATGTAACGCGGTAGACCGAGATATAGATGGAACCAAATATCAAAATTGTTGTTAAAGAGATATTGTGCAAGGATGTGGACTGGATTCGTCTGGCTAAAGAAAAGAACTGAGGTGGCTGTTAGTGTATGGAGTACTGGAATTTGGTGTTTCGTAAATGACAAGTCATTCTTTGACCACCTAATGAAGAAGGCATCTGCTCCGAAGAATTATTGTCTGAAAGTGTTTAAGTATCTAAAGTTTCTTTTATTAAAATGTTGTTTGTCTTTTAAACAAATTTCAAAGATAAAAGTCACCGAGTATTCAGTTTACTTTCTGGAGAAGTCTTTAATTTACGTTTTAATTTACCTGTTTTCCGGGCCAATGAACTTGCAGTTCATCCATCGTACAAGTGTCGCTAATACTACCAACACTCTAGCTGATTAACACCCCAGTTCATATCTGCAACACAAGAAAAATGTTGGAATTTTTGTTTTCGTAGTTAATTCAATAATCCATTTATCCACAGTCGAAACAGGACACAGCGTCATAAGACAGATAACAGTATCAAGACTGTCAGATCCACGAGATAACCATTAATGTTTCGGAAAATATGTGTACCGGAGTTACAGCGTGCAACTTGATAAACCAAATAGTCGCTCATGAAGTAAAATAATTTTCACATATTTTGCTACATAAATAATAAAAACTAAATATCCTGGCGGTAGAAAGTAATAACATGTCCCACCGGATCAGTGATCTATGATTATACGTATCACACAAAACACACTGATACAGGATGCGATGTCAATGACTGTGAACTCAGGTGGCACGTGTAGTTAAAACTGCAGATTATAAAGGACCAACTTGAGAAAAGCAGTTAATGGAACAGGGTTATTTACAACTTCTATGTTAACTGGCTGCGCAAGTTATATAGCGTTGTTGTGGACGTGAGAGATGGTTTACACATTCCTACTTGAATCAAAGGCTGCTGCTGAAGGACTTGTTATATTACACTGTCACTTTACGGAACGACACTCCACATCAAGCTACGAGAGTTTAACACAATCAAACACTACAGTTAATGAAGGATCTCATCCTAAAACTTCCTGTGATCTCTTCAAATATGCTATTCTCTGTCTAACCAATTCTAATTATGAGATTTTAGTGTGAATTTAATTACTTCCACTGTAACTAATACATGGTCTGTTAACATCCTTCAATTACTGCATTCTTAACACAGTTTCACGACCCCAGAACTCACTTTTTTGGGTATTAGAAGGCGATAGTAAAATATTAATAAGAATAGGCACAAAACTCGAGATCCGAGACGTTTTATTAAAATATGATAGTTCCTCAGCTGAAAAAAATCCCTATTTTTACAAAACCTAATGACTCATTACTATTTTCACTAAAACTGGTTGAATCAAGCATATATCTTCACGCTCTATTTATCTGAAATCCGTTTTAGTAACATCCTCTCATCTACACAAAAGTTCCGAAACAGATATAATCCATTCAGAATTGTGAGGATCATAATTTGTGCAGTTCCTCATCACTGAATTTCTTTCCAGCCTCCGCTCACTTCATCTCTCTCAGATCCATATTCTCTCCAGCGCCCTGTTCTCATACCTAAGCGTCACTGAACAATTTCAAATCACATGCAAAGTAGCTTCCACCCACGTGAAACACGAAGCGCCTGTTGCGATATGAACAAAATTGTCTACAGAGATGTGTATATATATGCTTTCTTTTTTACACAGAATAATTGAATTTCCTATCACCTGTTGGGGCCTGTTCCTTTGTGTAACTTCATAAGAAAAAAGAAACACGATTCATGATATGTTAAAATGCAGAATTCTATGTTGCAGAAGGTGTTTTACTTACATCCACGCGTGGTAATTTATAAACTTATATCTTACGTTTCTACGCATTCTTAGCGTAAACAGCAAATTGTAATTCAAGCTTCCAAGCACCAAATTTAATGTAAATCTTTTCAGGACTTAGAAAATAGAATATAACTACAGAGAAGACCATTTGCGTTATTAATTCATTTATAAATTTTCTGCAGGGATCACTTAAAGATCAATCATTCTGTGTTCATGAAGACAGAACAAATTTAGGATGGTAATTCAATTCAATTCAATTAATTTATTTAAGTGCTTGACAACAGCCAGACAAGGCCAATAACAGTCAAGCACTAAACAACAGAAAAGGATGAAATATAATATAATAATAACATTAATTTCTATAATAATAAAAATAAAACATTACAAATACAAAATCAAACAAACAATAAACTAAATATATAAATATCAATGTTAATTTATTACAAAATAATAATCAGTAATAAACTAAATATACCTAAGTAAATTATTCAATTAAAAATACTAAATAAAACAAAACAGAACGAACTTATAAAATTAATACCACAAAATAAGATAAAATACAGTCAGCACAGGAAATGAATAAACAAAAAAAAACGATGATTATTGTTTAAAAAGCTGACTGACATCAGTAAGCAAAACAGAATCTTTGTTAAAGATGTCAATGCTCCTACAGACTGCATTGGCAGCAGAAACACATCTGGCAGAGGGACTGGCCTTGAAATTACATTGTACAGTAAAGGTGGAGTAGTCTCTGATAGACCTGGTGGGTATGCAGAGACTAACTGTTTCAAAAACAGACGAGCAACTAATTTTGCCTTTAAAAACATTCACGAGGAAAAGCGCATCAAAAAACCTCCTCCTTAAATGTAACGATAAGAAGTTTAATCTAAGTAGTATATCATCGTAATTATAGGCACACACGCCATTAAAAAATCTAGTGTAACATAGAGCTACAAATTTCCTTTGAATCCTTTCCAATTTAAAGGAATCAGTATTAGTAATAGAATTCCAAACAACGGATGCATACTCAATTTTGGAACGAACTAAAGTACTGTACAAGACCAAAAGGCTATCAACAGTGGAGAAGGAAGAAGTAATGTACCGAATCAAGCCAAGCATTTTTAAGCTTTGTGAATATATATAGTTAATGTGCTGATGGAAATAAATCTTACAGTCCAGTAGAACACCGAGATCTTTAACACAATAAGAACGTGCCACCAGATTGTTACACAATTTGTAATTAAAGTAAATACTGTTTGTCTTCCGGGTGAACGATATAACAGTCGTTTTACTTAAATTAAGTTGCATCCCATTAACGAGACACCAATTTTGCACTGAATGAATATCAACCTGTAACAGTTTGCAGTCATCAACATCGCTAATACTCCGATATATCTTTAAATCATCAGCAAATAAAAGGCACTGTGAGTAATGGTAATAATAATAATAAAAGTGAGGATTTGTGGTCAGGAAGGTGTTTCTCATAGTTTGGGCAGACAATTGCCTGAACAGAAGTTAGTAACGACACCTTTATAAGTATTATAAAGTAGGGTGAACATGATCATATTCGAAAATGGGAAGACGGATCATCACTTACCTGTGGTATCCTGAAAAGACGCAGCAAGTTCGCAACTTGGATTGAAGTGACGCTAGAGGCAGCACCCACCACTCCAGATATCACTTTGCGGATTTGAGTCTTGTTGCAGTGATATTCTGCCCCGTCGATGTTACTAATCGATCCTGAAAAGTAACGAAATGCATTGCTGAATTAAACGTACAGGAAGCTAAATGTTTTTATCTACCACGTGATCGCTTTATATTGGAAAGAACCCTGCTCCTCTGGTCGTCCAAGCATACTTCAAATCACATTAACCTGCCTCTGTCTGATCTTCGTAATCTGCACACACACATATTCACCCTGAAGACGGCAACTTCAATGTTAGACGAAACTTTAGAAAACCTTCAACATTCCATGCAGCTTATATATTTGAGATCCGAGTTTGTTTTCCAACCGAGAAAACCACTGGAATCAACTCAATGGAACACAGTCCTTGTTCAGATACTCTTTCGGATTTCCTAAAGAAAATCTCCACTTTTTATCAAAACCAAATTTCATTGACGTACTCAAAACCTGCATCCTAGGTCCGGTTACGTAACGCTTTGTTTACGTTTACACTAAGCGAAACAGTTCCATGGCAACGCATCTCCATGACGTTACGTAGGTGTTCACTTCGAATCCGTAGGCCCAAACGCAAATACGACGTCAATGTCAAACTAGAAGACGTACTGATTCTCTTTTTCAATATTTTACAACAACCGGATGTCAAGAGTATGAAAAATTTCGCAGGAAAAATCAGGTTTATGCTGTCTGTGTGATGTATGTCGCCCTTGTCCCAATTTTTGAACGAAAGGTTTCCATTACATTTACAGCGAGCATCATGACATTAGAGGTAAACATCCTCGTACGTTTAAAAAATTTCTGCCAACGGTTAGCTTCAGCATCGCAGACGCACGAAATTTTGAGGTGGAAACTACTCTGGAGTCAATACTGGACTCTGAAATAGTGTAAAGCAGCTATACAAGCTTTTTAATATCATGCAGAATTTTCCTTTTGCAGAATATAGATCGAGGTCAGGGCTGCTGTATAAAATCCACAGTTGGCATTTGTATTAGTGGCGGTAACTGATGAACCATTCGAGATAGTCTTTAAAAATATGGTGTGGAAATATATCATAAACGTTCATACTAATTCTGTACTGAACAGTTTTAAAGCCAGCAATTACAAACATGGCGACGGTGTGAAACTTTGAGATTGCTTTCTAAGTTCTTTCCAAGAAGGAAATAATAATACTTGTAACAGTCAAATAAAATATTTACATTTACAAACAATGAAACTGTAACAAAAACAGGATTTGATCCTGTGACAATTTGCTCACGCTGATACAAAAAATTTACATTGATTTTTTAGATTATAAATTTTTTTACAATCTAACCTCAGTATAGGGGTACAGGGGAATAGTAACATAGCCGACTTTTCCTCATCGCAATAAACAATGGTTAAAATAAATTTAATCAACACTCCCTTTTAGTACCATATCGGGACCCATCGAGCAAAAGCTGAAACAACAGAGCATCGCGTCTTTTGTTTCTACCACACGCCTATCTGACTTGGCTCCCAGAGATTATACATTCTCCTCGCTAGGAACGACATTTCTGACAAACATTTTCACAACAGCGATGAAATTGCATGCGCCAACTTTCATCTCGTGGGCCCTTAAACGTTAGGGCACAAGTTTAGGAACTTATTTACAGTAGCTCTATCACACGCTTTATATACCACAGTTCAAGAACCGATACCCCATTTTCAGAAGTAGAATTTATGTATCAAGTTCAAGAAAGTTCGTAAAAACCTCTCACTGCAATACTTACTTTGTTTCATATTTTTTTATCAATGGTTTTGTCATCCGAAAACATAAGATATCTTGCAACGCTTTTATATGGTAGGGATAAGCAAGGAACCGGCCGTGGTCTATTTTAAAATGCTATCCTAACATTTGCCTGAACGAACAAGTGCAAATCGCAAAATACCTCAGTCAGCAGACTGCTTCAGGACCCTGTATTGAAATCAGGACTCCCAGGATACGAGGTACGTTACAGAGCAATTTAACGGTGAAGTTCGGCCCCGCCCGCAACTTGAACGAAACGTCATTCTTATAAAATGTTTAGCACGTTACAAGCCAAGCACAACACAAATTGTATGTCCTTTGATGTTTTCAGGGCTGGCATTGTTTCTAGAATACATACGAATATAAAACTTTAATAGTATTTCTCTTTGTTAAGCTCTTAGCATCCCCCCCCCCAAATAATTTTGACCCCAATAAATTGGCTAAAGAGATTAAAATAAGTGAGCAGTCTAAATTACAAAATCCTTCAGAAAACCTGATGGAGAAAAGCAATCCGCAAGAACGAGACACTGAAAGCATTAAAGGGAGGGGGGGGGGTCTTAAGCCGCGACAGCGTGAACTTCAAATGACCCAGGATAAGGTCCAATGGCAACGAACCTTCCTTTTCTGCAAAAATCGGTGAAATTCTTAACGGTATGGCTGAATAGCCATCGACCTTTCGATTAGATCTACTATCCTGAGCATGAAATTAATTGAAACTTGTTTTGTTAGCAAATCCCCACCTGCCAACAGATTTAGTCAGTCTGTTACTTAATGCCTACCTGTCAATTAGTTAGTCTTGCCTAGAAAACTACAGCGACTGTGTGTGTGTAGACTCTAAGCTACGTGAGTGGTAACTAAACTGTAGCAAGGCAAATTTGTTACCGGTTCGAATCGCACGCAGTGCGTCCATTCTGGCGTGCAAGACCACGGTGCGAGGTGTAATTCATTTCCATTCGGAAGTCATAAAGAACTGGGGTGTGAGACAGCAGTGGACTGGCTAAGGTCAGGGTTAAATCGTACACTCTCGTGAACAAGATATGGAGTCTTCATAAGGTTCTCAAGAAGAATTCCGCTCCACAGAGTTAGTGTGAGGTGTGCATAACATTATTATAATTGTTATTATTATCATTATTAATTCGAATACACATGGGTCTCACGTTTCTTTTAATTATTATTTCGTGGTGGAACTGCAGATTACCTACATTTCCTTTTAATTCTTCGTCTATAACACAAACAGAGATGTTAAAAATCTTACATAAATATAAACCAGCGAGTTTTACAGGCTACATCCCGTAAAATCTACGCGTAAAGATATTGTTATCATCTGTTAACAACTTTCGTACTTTGAGCTTGGGAAAATTTTGTGTATTATTACATCATTTTAAGGCAACGAAATTTTTGTAAAAAAAAATATATTTATTTTTATAGTTTATTAAACGACGCTTTTTAGTATATAAACTACATAGCGTCGGATGACAGGATGACTGTAATGAACTACAAAAACGTAATTTGAGGCAATATCCAAGGATTTACTGAGAAAAACCCTCTGTCACAGTGGCCGTTCTCCGGACTAAGATTTGAACCTAAGACCTCCTGAATATGAAGTATAACAGCTAACAATGACGTTAGGTATATTTAGTAAAGGGCCTGCAAGTAATACGGTCACTCAGAGAACTACACTTTGGCAGAAATAAGCATGATAAAAATGACCTCTAAGTACTTAACTTCACGAACCGCTTGGAATGTGTTTATAGTGAAGTCCTTAAAAAATATACAGCCAAAGGAATGTTATCCGAGATCTGTAACAGGAAAATGTTAAGGGGTTTTAAAGTTTCCAACTGTCTCCACCATCTGCAAGGCAGGTAAAGTTGCAATATATCTTCTGAATTGATTTAAAATTAGGTTTTCGTCCTTCGCCGGATATCGAGAACCTTGGTTTGTTTCAATTCCATTCATCACCATTCCTTATCGTCTGTCGCTAGTGTACCGAGCTGGAAACGGATATTATCGGCAAATGATTAGTAATGTTCAGAAAATATCTGCAGGGCGTACTTCGTATTTAGTTGTCACGGTAACTAGCTCGAAAGAGTGCAAAAGCATAATAAAGCGATCAGAACTAAATTGAATCTCACCCGTACGACGTCACTCCCA
Organism: Zootermopsis nevadensis; assembly: GCF_977971745.1. NCBI lineage: Eukaryota > Metazoa > Arthropoda > Insecta > Blattodea > Termopsidae > Zootermopsis > Zootermopsis nevadensis. Next base: position 1,751,083 of record NW_028259177.1, read on the forward strand.
GATTCATCCGAGATTTTACGCTTATTTCATTTTTGAAGGATCAATACATAACAGCTAAGAAATCATTTCATTGGAAAAAAAAATAGCGTCTACTTATGTTAGATTAAATGTAAACAAGGATGGGAATTTATACTCTACCGAAGTAGGCACATTTTAAAAATGCACTTCCTGCAGTTTTCTTTAAATTACTTTATTTATTAATTTACGTGTTTATATTTTGTTTTATTGAACGAAGCCTTCAATAAATTTCGATCATAAAAAGTCTAAAGGTTAGACGATGCATTGTAAATTTCCTATTTAATAATCATTCAATCTCATTAGAAGCCTTTCTCCCTCTGAAGTTTAAAAATGGTGTCAACTGTATATAGAATTCTGTAAAGCTGCTAAATACTTAAGAATGAATTTGTATAACAGACACTAAACCAGAACAGAAAGAATCATTTAGTCTCAATCACTCCTGCACTAATTCCGAAAAGTAAGCGGATCTCCATAACGTACAGTGGAGTTATATTTCGCTTGTGTTCAAAGGAACCCTTCTTTCTCTAGGGTTTTCAAATACACTTCAGATATTTCGATACCACTGAAGCAGTACTTTGGAAACTCATTAAATTTATAACAAAATAAAAATATCCTCTTTTCACTCTGCAGAAATAAAACCGAATGGAATTTAAACTAGTACAGGATTGTATCGAATTTTCCCTAAAAGAATTTTTACATAGAACTTGTAATTACATTTCCTGCTTTTCCTATAAGATACAGCTTTCATAGATCCCTTTCTATAGGATCAGAAACAAAAACTTTACAAATTAAATAGTTCTTCTTAACAATTCTGGATTAATTAAAACTAACTTCAAATACTGCACCACATTCAAGACGTACTCCGAGATATATTAATCGGCTACAATCCGAATTATTCACATCAGTAAAACAGCAAAACATGTGTAAAGTGGATTAGGTGTGTTAAATGACTGTAATACCTACCCTCCTTGTAGACAGTCCAAATTTAATTTTTCTTCTCCAGCAAATTAACAATAATAATTAAACTAATGGAGCTGTAAGAGTAAATCAAGATAAACTTTCCTTTTGTTATGAGCTAAGATGTCTCGAGCGCCGATCTAATCTAATCATCCACTTTAGGTCACAAAATAATGGTAATAATACAACAAAACAAATCAATTCTCTTTTAAACGCGCTAATTCAACAGATAGATGAGCCAATTATAGCGTTAACACAAGAAAATAAAATTAAAAATACAATATGAACACGAATTGAAAATAGCAAATACTCTAAAACAAAATACGTAATAATTCTGAACGTACCAAAAACAATAATTCCGAAAAATCTATTTTAACAAAATAATAATATTGGCTTTGATCTATTGCACATAGATCCCTCCCGACATTATCCTCCCATCTACGTCTAGGTCTCCCCAGATGTCTCTTCCCCTCAGGCTTCCCAACCAACACCCGGTGAACACCTCTTGTCCCAACCATGCGCGCTACATGCCCCGCCCATCAATGTTTCTGTTATTGAGTAAATATATGTATGACGATGGTTGTTTCTAGGTTGTTCCGTCGTGTACAAGTTTACCGACGTTTCAGATGTACTTGCTGCCTGGCCGATCATCGCTTTGAAGCCAGAAGAGTATTTTATCCCCAAATACTCTCCAGAAATACTTTTGTCTTAACTGGCCACCTCATATAAATTATTTATGAACATAAGACCAACGTAGAGGCAGTTTGAACAACTAAGTTCTAAGCGACACTACTGTTAACTTTATTTTATGTTTTGTTGCATACTGAAAGAATGTTTAGATCGGTTAGTGTCGTAAATATAACATGAAAAGCTGAGTGAGTTGCTACAGTCATATATACCAGTAACACGACGATTTAAAACATATTGAACCAACTAACTGATAGGCCAACACACAGTCTCGTAGTTCAACACTCCTGGACGCGATCCTAAGCAGTTCATTTCACCTCCCATCATCAGAAAGTCTTTACTTTAGATACAACATTGTTATTTTACCATATCCTTCTCGGTCTTCCAAGTGTTCGTTTTCCCAAGAGAATTGCTCAACAAAAAGTCTTAATGAATTCCGCGTTTATCCCATACTGGTTAAATAAGCATCTTATCGTGACCTTCTGCATATAAAACCCGCAATACCTACACACCGGTTTATTAATGTAAGACTTGAGGTTATCACAGCGGTGAGTATGAAGATTTCTGTCTTCTGGGTTGTTGCGCTGAGTAGTCTGGTCGATGTTAACCAACGTTTCAGAGGTCATACTGCCTCCATCATCAGGGCGATGAGTATGAAGATTTCTGTCTTCTTTGTTGTTGCGCTGTGTAGTCTGGTCGATGTTAACCAACGTTTCAGAGGACATACTGCCTCCATCATCAGGGCGATGAGTATGAAGATTTCTGTCTTCTTTGTTGTTGCGCTGTGTAGTCTGGTCGATGTTAACCAACGTTTCAGAGGTCATACTGCCTCCATCATCAGGGCGATGAGTATGAAGATTTCTGTCTTCTTTGTTGTTGCGCTGTGTAGTCTGGTCGATGTTAACCAACGTTTCAGAGGACATACTGCCTCCATCATCAGGGCGATGAGTATGAAGATTTCTGTCTTCTTTGTTGTTGCGCTGTGTAGTCTGGTCGATGTTAACCAACGTTTCAGAGGTCATACTGCCTCCATCATCAGGGCGATGAGTATGAAGATTTCTGTCTTCTTTGTTGTTGCGCTGTGTAGTCTGGTCGATGTTAACCAACGTTTCATAGGTCATCAGGGCGATATTCATCGCCCTGATGACAGAGGCAGTATGACCTTTGAAACGTTTGTAAACATCGACCAGACTATACAGCGCAACAACACAGAAGACAGAAATATTCATATTAACCGCTGTGAAAACCTCAAATCATACATAATATGTCGATTATTGAATAATGAATGAACTTGAATTGATATGGAAGGGCCCTGTCGTAGCCAAATCTAAGGCACTGTTTCGGCACCTGCCTGGAGGAGCGGGGGGAAACCACGCTAAGAATGTCTGTCGAGAAATTTCAAGAGTGCTTCCACAAAGTCATTCGATGTGGCATTCTGCCTTACACACTACAGTTTGGCGTATCTCTACGCGTGTATATATATATATATATATCCAAAAGTCGTATAATATAACGAAGTTGGGCTCTAACTGTGATGAGTCTGGATGTTGCATCCCAGTGGTTTTAATTTGACTTCATTCTCCGAAGGTATGTAAAAATGATTGATGGTGTGTTGGATATTTCCCATTGTATATTGTCTGATGAAATTTTTATGTAAACTACGTTTCGTGGGTTGGCTGTAGTGGGTAGTGTACATATACTAGCTTAATATTCAAAATGTCCCAGACTGACCCCCAACCGCTGCCACTGTTAAAATTAACAAAGTAATCGTACGCCAACTTTCGTAATTTGTCATTTGTTTGCCACTACTCTTTAATGTAACAGTGAAAGTGATTTCCTCACAGCAGACTACGGTCACCTATTAGATTTCTGTTCGCCGCAATGGCCATTATCAACTATTATGCCACTAATAAAAAGACCAGTTTCATTAATGTTATATGTTATCACAGTGCAACTGGGTCTGACCTACGTCAGGTCAGTTATTTACACGATGTTTAATGGGTTACCGCCTGGTATCGATTCACTGTGCAATTTTAAACTTGGGTTCATGGCAGGCTAGAATCATAAAACGTTACTGGATACCTTGAATGCCAACGTTTAATCCTGTGGCGATTCTAGTAAATTCAGCAGAAAACATCCTTCGAAAAAGTGTTGTTACCAAAGACACGAGTCTAGCAGCGGACGATCCAAAAATTCTGCCAGGAAATCTACTTTTGTTTTGCATTTAATGTAGAGAGTCCTCGTAATACGTATCTTTTTTCCTAAATACAAAATAATTGACGTATATTACTCAAGTTATTAAATGCTGTTTTTATATGCCTACTGAATCGCGCTAAATGAAAAGTGTAACAATGACTTATTATCGTCATCATCAATATCATCGAAATATTTAAACGTTTAGTAAGTACTTTAACAGATGCTCGGATACTAGAAAATCATTAGATGTCTGTTGAGTGTTAGTTCATTAGTGTCTGTAAATAAATAATTACAAGAAAACGGATGTCATATGGGATGATGCGCCGAGTAGTCTGGTAGAAATTGACGTTTCAGCGGCGCCTACTGCTACCATAATCAAGGTTCGGCCAATTTATACCAGGCCACAAGAAACAACATCCAATAGAACAACAATTTTTATACTCATCACCACGAGGACATTAAATCTGACAAAATCTTCACAGAAAACTTGATTATTGGTCCCAACTTGCTGAATGTGCTGAGTTCTGTAAACTACGTTCGAAGATGTCCTCTAAGTAATGCTAAGGTTCATCGTCTTGCTTTACTTTTAACCCTTTAAAATCCAGTGGTAACTATTAGTACCAACTGCTGTAACAGTTTATACGCTTTTCTCACAGTGTGTGTTTATGGGTTTCCTATGATTTTCAGAATAAACAGCGATTATTTCCTTAAACACTATTAACTAACTGATTTTTGCAACGGAGATATGTGTTTATTTTGCGGTAGGATGTGAATCTTTAAACAATGTTTAGATAAGCCTTGGCTTAGAAGAAGCTCTCATATTTAAAAATTTTCTTTTATGTATTTGCTTCAATACTTCTGCTGCTTTAAAGGGCAAGAATTAAAATAATTTACTAATTAGTCTGAATAGGGCGTTATATGAATATTGTTCAAAACTGCAAGTTCTTGCCACCTACGTAGCTTTATAGCTCCTGTAATATTAATCTGACCATATCGATTTTCAAGATAGATAGCTCGAGAAGGCTGTGGGTTGCCCATGTATCTTTGCTCCATGAAGTCGACACCGAGTCGAAAGCATTTCGAATCAGGTGGCATAAACGCGTTCCAATCCAAGTTTTTTGGAATAAATATGAGAGTAGTAACTGTTTTAAAAACTGGGATATGCTCAAAACCTCTCTCGTTACATAAAAGCACACTCATATTTGAAGTGTGTTGAAAAGCAAACGAAGGAACCAGCTACACGGTACAGCAACGTTTTGGTCTGTTGATCCATATTCGGTGGGCTTAATAATTCCCTGCCTTTTAGGGAAAATGGAATTTCATTACCTTGTTCGAGAGAGACTGTCACTTACACAATTAGAAAAACTAACGGCCAAGAATTTTATTGTAAAATTATTATTTACATTAAAAGATGTACTGAAGATCGTTCCGAAATATTTTCATTCACTCCAAAATCTACTTTTTTTTTATTCTCGCCAAGTTGGCTGCCAGTGTCATTCAGGAGACTCTGGTTTCAAGCTTTGTCTCTGCGTTATCTCCAGTTAGCTGATGTCCTCACCTGTGTTTGCATTTTTCAGTCTACATCATACTTCTTCATTTTGTATCCTGCCACTTAAATTTATTATCGTACAATTGTCATGCGTGCAATTTATAATATTCCCCCTCATACCTCATTTTTTTTTCTGTTTCCTCATCTCCTCTGAATAAAATTCCGTGTCCATCAGTGTCCGAGTGGACACCCGTCTTGCCTGCTCTGTAAAGTTTAATAATAATGAAAATGTGAACATTAGTTTGTACTAAGAGACATTAGGTGTGTGATGGAAACAAATTCGTGCTGTGCATTTTAAAATAATCTTCGATCTAAATTATAAATTACTGAATGAAAAACAATTGACCGTATGAGGGCTGTATTTTATTCTTTGTAATCCCAAATGGTATTTATATTGCGTTGGGCAAAACGTGTCCAAAGCAAAATTGAATGGCAACTGAAAGGCCGTCGAAATTTTCCGCGACGAAAAATTCGATATGACGAGTATACGTGACTTATAATCATGCGTTCACTTTTTCTACCTCTGATAAGGACGCATAAAATTAAAAGTGTGTGCTCAAAACATTGTACCGAAATTAGATTAGGTGAGTAATGAAATATCACTTAGCTGCAAGCCAAAATCCTACTGGAGTTCCATTGGTCCAACTTCGTCAGCGAGAAAATGGTAACAGCATGAATGCACACTGGCTTTGCTAGAGTAATTAAAATCCTCATTGTCTCTTAACCATCCAGTTTTGTTTTTCAACTTAACTTGTCCTAATTTTCTCTATCTGTTATATTCTCAGTTGCGACGCCGTGTAATCAAGCCTACCTACGTTTTGGATCGACGTCTAGCCTCCATATTCTTCGAACCGTTGGCATCCACATTCCAGACCATATGGCATTAGAATCAGGAAGACATTAGACCTGCTAACCTCGAACCACTCTCTTGTGTCTCAGTTCCTATGTCCTCGCAATATAATAATAATAATAATAATAATAATATATTTGGTTTAGAACTATATACAGAGATCTGTGGCCGCCTAACACCAGGTTTTCACGGCCACGGTCCTTACATACGTAGCACTATTAGCACTACTGCTTACTACAACTACTCACTAACGCTACTCTACATGACTATTCCTTAATCCCTAATACTATTTACATAACTCTTCCGTATTGTTCTCGTGCCTTCTACCCCAGTGGCAGTTCTAAATTCCTAATTTTGACCTGTCTTTTACATCTTACTTTGTACAGAAATTTCCCTACATCCCTGACCTCCGTGTCATTCGTAGTGCTTAAAATTTTCTTGAAGGCCAACTCTTCGCCAACGGTGAACCACTTGTGGCGATAGATAAGTGCTTAGCCAGAATGCCACATATGAGGATAAACATTTTAGAAAATGTATACGAGATGGTATGTGAATCGAGAATGATGTATGGGGCGGAAATATGGGGATTAGAGGAGGGATGGAAAGAAGTTGATGTAATCCACGGGAGATTTTGTAAGAAGGTCCTAGGGATACCAAGGGTCGGAGCAAATGGGGTAGCCGAAGTGGAACTGGGGAGAGACAGCAGGAGGAGCAAGGTTTTAGGGTTGGTCACAAAATTTTGGTTAAGGATTTTGCAAATGGACAGGGATGATTTAGTAAGGAGATGCTACGACTGGCAGGTACTGAACTTGAAAATTGGGGGATGGGCTAAGGGGGTAAAAGAGGAATTAGATAAATTAGGGTTGGGGTATATTTGGCAGGATCCGCAAGGAAGAAGTGTGGGCAGGACGTGGGAAATTTTAAAGGAAAGGTGCAACGCCATAGAACGACAGAACGTTTTTGCTAAAATTAGAGAAAAGAGATCTCTGGCGTTGTAAGGGGAGATGAAATCAGGGTGGGGTAGACAGGGCTACATTGGTTGCTGTACGAGGGTGGAGAGGGAGGGATGGGCATGGTTCAGAGCGGGTATTTGGAAGCTGAGAGGGATGAGGGGGGGCATGGATGGGAAAATATGCCCTTTATGTGGGGCGACAGAAAGCGAGATTCAAATACTATTAAAGTGTACGTAAACCGGGAGGTGGAGGGAACAGCTACTGAGGAAAGGTTCATAAACTGTGACAAGTTGAAACATAAATTGTGACTCAGTGATATAGACTTTGTATGTAATATTTAGATTAACGTACTACTTTAATCTCTGTAGCATAATTCTTCTTGAAAACCTTGCAGTCATTTTGCGAGTGATTGAATTCCTTGTCTTTCTTATAAATCGTTGGTTCACTGCAGTGTTCACCAGAACCTACCATTGCACCTTATTCCTAAGCCACATGAATCCATTCTGCATCGTTATTAATTAATTTACTTTTAAGATCCATTTAAATATTATCTTCCTATCAACGCCTATATCTCTTATATTGCATTTACTCTTATCTTCCGATTAGAATTTTGTGTTTACAAGAGCCGGCCATGAAATCTGTACTGAGCCAGATGATTTAATCCCACGCCTTCAAACCGTTTTTCTTTAAAATGCCTTGCAACAGTATCGTCTCATTTACGCGTGGGACTCATCTGCTCCCTTATGTTAGATTTGGAATATAACTTATCGTAGCAACACCTATTTGATGGGATTTGAGGTTATCACGGCGATGAGTGTGAAGATGGCTGTCTCCTGCGTTGTTGCGTCGTGTGGTAATTGTCTAGTAGAAGTTTTTCGATGTTTTAGAGGTGAATGCTGCCTCTATTTTCGGGGAGGTGATCGCCCTGATGATGGACGCAGGAAGCCTGAAGTTTTAGTAAATTTCTACCTTATTAAGATCGCTGTCTTCTGGATTTTAGCGCTGTGTAGTCCAATAGAAGTTTACCAACGTTTGAGGGGTCCTTGCAGGCCCTGATGATGGAGGCAGCAAGGACCTCTTAAACGTACTCACCGCCGTGGAAACCCCAGGTCTACTTCTACCATAGTCTTTGGCCCAACTCGTAAGATAGTCACTTTTATTTGTTTTTGTGCGTAAGTTTTAACTTCGTAGGAGTTTTGCAGATACGCTGGAAGCCAAAACGTTGATGAAAATTATAAAATATTCTGTCAGCTGCCGATTCAGGAACCAGGTCACTTGGATTTCGCGTTCCGTCCACTGGTCCTTACTTTGCTCGCTCCATTAATAATTTAGACGTTTCCGGTTTCTTCTCCTCCCACACTGAGATTTCTCCCGTGAAACCTTCCTTATACGATGTTACGGTATAAATTGCTCTGATTTACCGCTGGCGAGATTCGTCTATAACTTTATTATGACTGTGTTGGTACAGTTGCCACCAAAACTGCTTTCTGCCGAGTAGCCAATATTCGAGATACACGTGCGGTGAGTCACAGCGGAGCAATGGCTGTTTATCTGAGGCTTGGTAATTAAGAAAACATACTACGACTTCATTTTCATATAACGTGCATGGCAACACACCCAGGCATGGAAGATACCTGCGCTGTATTTACAGATACATGCATGCATACGCAAGAACTGGTGGTTACGTGCTGTGCTGCTAAAAATCTCGGCTCTGGATTGGGCTGTCCTGACTGAAGTTCTGTTGTAGTATCTTCAATTAGACCACGATAGCTTTGTTCCATATTATTTCGAATTCATTATTCATTAATTATTCTCTAGGCCTGTTTCGAAGCCGTAGATTCTGAGCTACTCACAGTCATTAAGTATAACATAAATCGCAAATACATAAATGAAACAAGCATCTAAGCGAAAATCATGCACACAGACACTCGTTTCTTTATGCTCACGCATAAACATAAAACTACACACAAACCAGAAAGGGGCAAAATAAGAAACACATTTGCCCTTTCTTGAGGAGAACTTTGTTCTTATATTTGTTTACACATTCATTCTTGGAATTATTTATTTCAGCGTTGACGCCTTCTTGCATTGAGTGTGCTTCAGCAAATTTTGTGTGATCTTTGACATACGACAAAATGTTTTATGATACATTATTCAGCCATGTCTCGAAGGGATCAATGGCCAAGTGGTTAGTAATCTGTTTTCTGTGCTGGTGGTCCTGGGTTTGAATTACTTTTCCTGAGTATATAATTTCTTCTATTAACATATAACCTATTTCAAATACGGCATTTGTAAACTTCATGCTCTCTCGAAGTGATGTACACTTCTGTATGCTTTTAAGCTTGGATATAAATTGTTATTACATTCAGCAACAATCTTCGATATCCAGTGCAGTTGAGCTGTCAGCCAATAAAATGTATGTTTGAACTACTTATTCTTGACTTATAAGGACATTTTCAGGATGCACAGTTGGAGGTAGTGGAACGGTCTGAATCTGCATAGAATTTTGTTACTGCACAATGAAACGCCAGTTTCAGTTGATGTCATTTTGTACATGTTTCAATATAAGATGACGTATAAAACGAGAATCCTGGTCTGAAAGATCTGACTGGATAAACTACGCGTATCGTGTAGAAAGAGTATTGTATATTTATAGCAACAGAGTGAATTAGTGTGAAGCGTGAAACATTGTTTATTCAAACAAACTCTTATGAATAATCACTGCTTAAAACATTGTCAAAGAATTTACTTGTTAATATAGAAAAGAAATATGACCATGACTTCTCATTATGGGCTTATTTCATATATGTAGTGCAGAGACCGCATAATTATGTGCTTAATGTGATGATATCAGTGGATATGTGTCAATATTGCTATTATACACTAATGACTTTCTATATGCAGAACAAGAAAGACTTCTGGATAAGAAACTTTGTATTTAGGAAATTCCTTCTCAAGCCTGTTTGTCTAAATTGTAGTTGCAAAACACCGAGATACATTGCTCAATCTCTATCGAAAACTGATTCACTCCATGGCGCGAAATTCTTTATAAGCTGATAGTTATTCAGATAGTCATGAAATTTCCCGCCTTTTATGAAACCCGAAAATTCATAATTAAGATTGTTCTTTGGGGCTTTGTCCGTCGTCTAAATTATAACATTAAAAAACTACAAGGTTTCGAAAGCTGAATTCTACTTCCTTCTTCATGTAAAATGGATGGAAGAGGATAGATGGTCTATCTGTTGGGCACCCTGGTTGAGGTAACCACAATCCAAGTCTAATACCACCTGCTGTTTTGATGGGCGGGTATGCACACAGGACTAAATTAAATGAATCCTTAATTTTGCTTCTCACTTTGCAAAGTGACAGTATAAACTCAGAATATTCGAAGTAAAATAGATTCGGAAAAACTTCTCTTTAATACTTAAAAATATTCAGGTGTTTATACGAGCATATTTTAAAAGGAAACCATTACAAGTTCGTCGAAAAAGGATGTGAGATTCACGGACGATGTTTTTCGTGCGCCTGGCCTAACACATCACCGTCACTTTTGAAAGTAATCGTAATTTTTCGTTTAAAGTCCGGATACTCGAACGCCACTTCCAGGGGAAGCGCTTTGTACTCCAGACATCCATTAAAGAAAAAGAGTGATTAATTACTTTCCACGTTTCTCTGTTGTACCTCCTACGCTCGTTGATTGCATATTTTAGTTGGTAACTCGTTACTACCACGACATGCAGTTTGTTGGATTTTTGTTTGCAGTCACGGGCCAAATGATTTTGAGGCCACTCAGCTTCTTAACTGCATGATACTCCACGTTTTTGCTACAGGAATAAGACAACCGGAGAGTAAATCAGACCTTTTATCCATCTTCCGGCGCCTAAATCTAGAATAACTGGAACTCTTTGCCTTTGAGCCTGTTGTAAGAGTTCTTAACTTTGGCAGTATATGAAAGTGACTGGGTATATTCATGCCCTGTCTGCTTTACCCCTAAGGAGACAAGTTGGGTACGTATCGGATAGGAGGCCGGCTGGACCCTTCATTGTGATGAAGAGAAGATTTCTAGGGAAAAGCGTGAGACTGGGCTTAGACCAACAGATCTAAGAGTTGAACGAATGCTAGAAAGTTCTATTTTACATTCAATTCTGCATTCGTGATCATCACGTTTGTTACGTGGTTATTGCCACTCCGTTAAATTGACAAAGTTGGCAAGATGATGAAAGTAAAGCTATAAAAGCAGTAAGAAGCAACCGGACGGAAAATAATATATGAAAATGCAATTACTTTGCGTCGATAAGATGTAATGAAAATACAATGACCATGTTCGGAATGGCTGCTTCTGAAAGAATAAAGATGCAGTTAACTGAAACAAGGAGTTGTTAACTGCCGTGATTTACACTTCGTGGTCTCCCTAAGAGTCTCCTTGACCTTAAGCATACGTTTTAAAGCAGTGCAGTGAAGGGAACTTTTTTTCTGATTCGCTTAATTTATGTGAGAACGAAAGCAGCCCAAGTTCTCTTTTGCGAGATAAAACAATACTTTAACCTTATTTTAAAAGCGAAAGTAATTCGTACTTTCGAAGTTTTCCATAAATTATTTGTTGCAACAAAATTAAATTGTGTAATGAGTAATCACCTTACCTTATTATAAATTGACATTGACAACAGTATTACGTATGAATGTGTGTCTTTTATACTTAAACGTATGTGAGTAATGTATTAATGTATGAATCCATGCATGCATTATCAGTTTCATGCATTGACGGAAGTTTTTTTATGTAAATGGGCCTATGTATGTGCGTTAAAATTTGGAAGAGTAGACATGCAGAAAATTCAGTGTTTCTTTCAAATGCCTCCAGCTGATAACTATGATACCTCGGTGAAACACTTGTTATACATCAGATATTGATATTTGCAAAATTTCCTTGGTTTCAGAATAATTCCCTTTGACAAGCATATTGTAATTAATATCGTAAATATTCGACATTATTTCTTGCACTCAGTGCTTTTTAAGTCCTGCATTTTATTGTTAAGTCTCGAGATGAAAAATACACAGAGCGCAATTAAAAGTACAAAAACATATCATTTCGACTTCTAAGTCACACAGACCCTTCACTGCAAAAACTCCTCTAAAAGAATTTGGTCCGTACCGCAAAGAAATCGAACACTCCACCGTTAGAAAGATCGATTGGTTAACGCCGTTTAAGGAAACAGTCTCTGTTTAAGATGATAATTGTACGAAACTTGTTTGTACAGAACGCAGTGTTACTGACCGTTAGAGTAACTGTTACTTGCAGTTTCCATTCGACTTGAAAGAGTTAACGGGACAACGACGTTAGACTTTTTTTCCCCTACACCTCAACTTGTGTGATGCAGTAAGCGTTTAATGTGCGACAGTAAAACGTGTCGAGTATTTTATTCAATTGAATGCAGTCAGTACAGTTGAAATCAATACTTCGTGCCAAACGTAACTCAGCTGGCAATTCCGTCAGAATTAACAGCAATCACGGTCGTCCAGATTCAGTTCTCTGGATTTATTGCCTGTGCTTTGAGCGCCGGCACACAGCACCCGAGTTTAATCGTGTGCTATTTGACGACGTTGTAATAACTACTGAGGTTATCCAGAATACTCTGATGGACAAGAGAGATTTATTATGAAAATAGAATCTTGATAATTTCATCTGCTGTACTTGTAATGATATGTTCACATACTTACCTAAGGGGAAACGATAAAGATCCCTTAACTTAAATTAAAATCTCGGATCAAATGGTGAGAAATATCTGCAAGGCGCCCATGTAACTGTTCTATTCATTTTATTTCTGGTAATTACATTAGAGGCTAGTTCTTTGTGTTTATGAAGTGAAAGAACTTTGTAAGCGTGCTGATAACATTAGAAGGTTTGTGACGGTTGTTCTGGTTGGCCTTTGTCTTTGAAATTGCTTCAGACCGGCTTGCTCAAATGGCGAAGACGAAACCCACTACTTTCTGCCTGTGATGTAGATTACTGTATTCGTATGTGGATACTTCAACAGCAAAGAGATTAATTAATAAAACAATGCTTATTGCGATGTGGCCACTGATCTGTTTTCGATAATTATTAGTGGCTACATGTGCTATAACTAGCTTCATGGAGCATAATATGTGTTGATTAGCTAACAATCGCTTATCTTGTCAATAAATTCCCCGCCTTTATGGAACACAAAATGTCATTCAGCCCTGAAGATGGAGACAGTATCACCACACGTCGTTACAACCCAGAAGACCAACAACGAACACTTAATTAGTTAGTCTCCCTGATACAGACCCGTTTTTAGTTGGAATTGTTCGCGAATTGGTGTTAAGTGTATAGGAACTAAATTTTCAAGCTGTGTGGTGCGCTACACAGATCATTTACGGAGTGTTTTCATCAATGACAGGATAAGTCACGCGCACGAAGCAGCGACATACCCGGATGTTTGATCGAGATTTCTTCTACTTGCCATTATAGCAGTTTCTGTCATACCCAGACGCTGTACTATTGTTGTGATTACACCATCTGGCAGATCGGATGAAGGGTAGGATGCGAGCTGGCGCAAAATCTGCTACCTACACAGCCTGTTAATTTACTTACTTGTGGCGATAAGAGAAAGATCAAAACAGAGCGGCTGTGTTATTACTGGGCGCAATATATCTGCGATCCTAAGAGGAGGTAAAGTACAAGAAAAGGGCTTTCAGTAATATGACAAATTCGTATATGAATGACACTGAAAAAATAAGATGTCATATTGACTGTGTATGATTTCTCTATATATCTCGCAAAACTGCCTCGGTTTCACTGTACTTGTAATCATTTTAAGACCTGACAATAAATAATTAACTCATTGGACAGCGTAGGTCTGTTGCACAGTAAAAAAGTTTATTAGAAAAATTCCTCCAACAAACTTTTGGTTCTCTTAGTGGCAATGCAACCGGGTTTGAATCTGATAATGCTAATTCTGTGTCCCATATAATGACTGTAGTGGTCACACAGTGCCACATTCATCAAAGACCAAGCTATCACAATGAACCATTTCTATTTATTGACAGCACACTGACACTTTGCCCTGGATTGATTTGTACAGAAGAACTACATTTACAAAGAATGTGCGGACCCAGCTCCATCCAGAGAGAATGTAGAGTTTTGGTGTCTGTCACGTCCAATGCGATTATTAAATAACTCTTTTTTCTCTTTCTTTATTGGTGTTGTAAAATAATTCTTGCGCAGTTTACTATGTTTTTAGAAGAGTTGTTATAACTTTATTTATATATTTTTAGTTATTTCTTTTTCTATGTTATGCGCTACTGACGAATACAAGAAGTCACATTTATTTCTTTAGTAATCGAGGAATTAAATAATTGCATGAATTACTTCTGAAACTTTCACGAATCATTATTAGATTTAGGGGAATTTAACACGCTTGCCTAGCGATGAGATGAATATCGCCTTAGAATTTTGTTATCAGTCTATTAAACTTGTTTGTGTTTCTGAATGTTTGATCTTACAGTATAAACATATCTTGGTGTAAATTGCTATAAAGAGCAGTTTTTGTTAAGAAAACAGCGCAGCAAAGAAAGTGTGTGAGCACGTGCTTGTATACAAGACTCACTGGAAAAAAAATTCTGAGACACTTTTCGAAATTTATTTTTCGTCTTTTGTTGTCACTCCTTTGTGTCCGTGTAATACAACAGCCACTGACGTATGCCTGGAGCAGGATTTGAACCCAGTTTCGCTCGTAGATTAGCCCACTGGATTCGTGTGTAGATGACCACAAGACTGAATCTTTCTCGCGTCATAAATGTTTGTTTCGTGGAAAAATAAACAGACCGAGTCTTGGAGCTGTTGATGTTATTGTTATTATTATTATCCTAATTATCATCATCATCATCATCATCACCACCACCACCTAGAATAACTTAGGCAAAGTAGCTTACAGATCAACTATTCGCAACTATGAAATATTTGTAATTGTTGACTTACAAACAGTGTGGAGACAGTACGCACGTCTCAAACGCCAATATACTTATAGGAGACTCCAAGGCGCAACATCCTAAAACGCTGCCATCTTAAACGTTGGACAAAATTTCATGAAAATCTGTCTTTTGTTTCAAGCGTTGATAGAGGTAACATACACCATTGTGATCTCAGATATTTATTTAATTTATTTAAACACGAAATGGGCTAATGGAAGCAGCGTAAAAAAGAAATCGGTCTCTGCGATGCTGTACGGGTGGGTTGAGAAGCTGCGGAAAGGACTAGAAACTACCTGCGCCGCCATGTTGGCATCAGTGTCCACAGCCTCCTGCCCCGTTGTTGCCAAGGTGACCACTGTGCGCGGCAGCGGACCACTGGAGCTGCTACAGAGACATCCTCTTCACCCCCCTAACCACCAAACATACCAATATATTTCTTATTTATTTATAACTCTCGTTTGGAGGTCCTCAGCGTTGAACTTACATATTCGAGGCGTCTTATAGACGTAAATTTGGAACTTTAATTTTTCACGTTGAATTCTATTTGTTCTGATTCTTAAACACAGATAATCGGTTCGAGAATAGACCCATAACACTGCCCTCACAATTCTTATTTGTTCCAAAGAGTATTAATATACCGATAACGGACTACAGATCGCAAGCAGCGCATTTGGAATCTCTGTGTACACCAAACTTATGCACTCCTTTCTGCGTTATATACTTAAGGCACATCGTTTAGGATGAAACCATAATTTAAACTCTCGTTTAAGACTTTCTAGAGTGTCTTTTTCCTTGTACCGAGTCTTCATGATGCTCGTCACGTAGAAACCTCTTCATTTCAGAGACTCACCTTTGTGGTGCGTTCCGAGAGATGGTACGGAGACTGCACGAATCTTTCGGCAACGAGACACCAATTTCCAGGCAATGTCCTGTTCACACATCCCTCCAGGCCTGTATTTATCGCTATACTGCGTCTGTATGGCACAGGAAGCTGAAAATCTTCGATGGTAAAATGTAAATATCCGTTGCTGGCGAAGATCATGAAATAATGCCAGAAGTTGAGTTCATTGTCCATGTTCGATATCGCTTTATATCCTTTGATTGTTCTATTCTGGAATTATATCTGTACTGTCATCTGGGTGAAATCATTTTTCTGAGGTTCGTACAAATTTCATAATTTTAGTTTTGATTTAACCCCTCCACTTGTCGCTGTCTTAACTTCTTTACCAAGTAAGTCTTTTCATCGATGCAGAGAATATTGGCAGAAAATGTGGAATGGGAACGTGAAATTGAGTAAGTCGAAGAAAGAAACGAAGAATGACAATTCGAATTAGGGGAGAGAAATTAACGGAAAAGAATTGCTCCACTTAACTTCCTTTGACACAATTACAGCGTAAGTGTGTGAAGGAAGATCGGAGGAGACAGAATTAATGCTCCCGCGCCATGTAATCTTTGTCTGTCCCCATTAGTCTTTCTTTGCTGCAGGCGACAAATGAAACTTGCGTTCTGCAAGGGAAGTGTTAGTGAGCCTGTCATCGCCACGGTACGGAGCGCCCTCATGTTGCAAGTATTGGAAACGGCCTCTTGATATTTTCTATAGCATTGGATGAAGGCACTGAATAAGCATTTACAGACAGACGAAGAAAGTGGTCCTTTAGCTTGAGGGTTGGACGGGAGCTGACACCTCGTCACATGTTACGTAACGGAACATGGGTCCACCAAGGGGCACTTTGAACCCTCACGAAATTTCGGGCTTCATATATGGCGGGGAATCTCTTCGTCATCTTCATGACAACAAGTTTCTCAAAATTAATAGTGATATATATTATTCTTTGCTTAAAAAATAAAGTTTCTTTGACCAATGAGATTAATTTTATGTAGACAACTGACCTGCGCAGTGTTTGGAATGCTAGAAAAGTGTTAGGACTTCAATGTAATACTGGAATCGTGGGTTCGAATCACATTTGATACATGGATGTATACCCGCCTCTTTTCTCTGTCTTACTGTTATGTGTACGTAATTAGCCGATTCCCCATCTAAGGGATCCTATCAGTTGTGTAAAATTATTCATATCTTTTGTCTTCAAATTCCCACTGCGGCGTGTATGAAGACGACACTCTTCTTGCACGTTTCGCCGTGTAGTCTGGTAGTTTACCGACGTTTCAGGGTAGTAAGCTCTTTGGAACGTTGGTAAACTTCTGTCAGGCTACATGGTACATTATCACAGAATTCTTTTGATTTGTACTTCAAGAAGTCAGTTCTAAATCTGGACAACGCATTGGGCCGAGTTCATTAGAGCCGAAGAAGAAGAGTCTGTTTCAAAAGCAATATTTAACAGTGAGGTTAAGGTACTCCGGACTTGTATTCGTGAAAAAGCAGTAGCAGAGGAACATCTGTAATTCATATTCAGTTCCGTATGAAGCAACATATTATATCTACGCGAGTTTCCGTCTCTAGGGATATATGTGCAGAGGTTGGCAAGCTGCGATAGTGACATTTGGGGATAACCCTAACCTTTCTTACTGTGAACACTGTTTGAACTGCATCATCAAAGGAACTCTCACTGTGAAGGCCAGTGTCTGATCAATGGCACTGGTGCTATCAGCAGACAGGAAAGTCTGACGCTACATATTTTGCGTTCCACAGGGATACATGACGACGTGAATACACATTTGCTTCGAGTTTCGGATAAATATACTGATTCCTTCTTCAGGACTGACTAACAACTTCAGTAAATTCAAGGCTTAATTTACGTCGGCTCTGAATACGGGGGCAATCTGTTCCTCTGAAACGTTGGCATTTGCATATAAGTCCACACAGTCTTATTATAACCTAGAAGACCAACTTTAAAATTTTCACTGCCTTGAGAACATCAAATCTCAGATCATTTATTAATGATCAGAGCCATAAAAGGTCAGTAGAAGTAACCCGTGTCAAGTTCCGAGAAAATGTTATGACGTCTAAGTTTCTCTAAACGCCTAGTTTGTGTGGTAGCTTTGAATTTAATTTATGTATATTTTGAAGGTGATGAGAATTAAATTGTTTTTCTTAAATGCTACAAAAATGTCAAAATTTGTATTCAGAGAACTTACATATTACTATGTGTGAGTTGTTGAATATCATCTCAAAGATCTACACAATGTTCCCAATCTTTCCGAAATTTGTTTATCACTATGTAAAGTTCACGTATTTTTCAGCGCTAGTTCCCCAATTGTCGCAATTAAATTGAGGTATTCGTTTTGTAACGGCCCTATTAAATATGCATTGTAAATAAAAGTGGCCGGACAAAACCTGTATAATTTTCGAAGATTAATTCGTCAAACAGAATTTAAGGACATTTCACAAAATGTCTTTGGTGCTGCGCTCCAAGTATCTGGAGATTGACTATCCTCATTTAGATTTGTATAGTGTTCCTTAGTCATTCTAGGCCTTAAAATATAGCACTACATCTTCCCCACACGTGCTTTCTAGGTTGTAACTCGCAAACTCCTAGAGCTACATACTAAGAAACTGGCCGTTTTAAGAGGTCCATTAACTAATGAAGGCTTTTGTGAATCACTTTTTTACACCTAAACAATTTATTAAGACATCTCAAGAAATGGTGACACAAGAAGAACGTTTTTATTCGAGAAAGACAAATTACTTTGTCTACTAAAATTTTCGCTTGCATAAAATAAATCTACCCGAGGACCCAATATAACTGAATCCATAATTGAAACAAAGGGAGCTAATTTTTTGCCTTCTCTCATGTCATAAACGTATTTGACAGTGACGTGTACAATTGCCACATTGATATATTTGGAGAGGAGGTGTTTTATTTGGATGTGTTGAGACTCATTTATCAAAGGATTGCCTCGCTTTTGTCACGTAATGTATTTATGGTTCAGTGTGGACGGTGAGTAAAGCTGGAAAGGGTTGACATAAAAATTTATTTTCGCACTGACGCATCTTCCTTGTAATAAAAGGCGTTGATCAAAACCCGCCTGATGTATTTTCAGGAATATACCTTAGTTATCCTGTCACTTTCTGTTTAAGTTATAAACGTCTGTGTGATTTATATTTCAGTACTAAGTGATCTTACCGAGATGTTGTGTAGAACCCATTCTCAGTGGGCCTTTTAGCTGTCGTACGTAGAGACTGCATAAGATAGATAATGCTCGATCCTGGCTTCGCTTTATTGGTGATATTCTTTGTGCAGACTACCCATTGACACGAACAGACGCCAATCTGTAAAATGGCTAATGTAAGTTGTATGTTTTTATTGTACGTTTAAAGCTGTTCTAACTATGCAATTATGTTTGATATTGTTAACTGCTGTTAGAATCTTGAGTCTTCTGAGTTATAGCGCCGTGTTTTATGTTTCAGAGTTAGAAACAAAACCAATGTTTCATTTTGAACTGTCTCAGTTTATGAAACTTGAAAACACCAGAATATTTTCTCCTATTTATTACAATTACAAAAATATGTACAAACATGTGATGCGGGATATTAACCTTGTGTGTATATATATTTTTGTGACGTCGTACAAGATTATGCTTCTGATAATTAAACCTTGAAGTACCAGTGACCTACCACGTCTCTTCTCACGCACTCCGCCAACTTCCTGATACGCCCTTCTGTGCGCACTGCAGTACTACAAGCTGTGACCCCAACAAAGGTCTCGTCATTGCTATTACGGAAAGCGATAAGAGCTTTTTACGTAGATTCAGCAACAGCTTTGAAATAGCAAAGTTAAAGATTTACTCCCGCTTCCACTTCAGAGTTCTCAAAGCAAAGAGGAATAAGTAGGAAAGAAGATTTGCAAAAAAGTCGAATTTCTGTCTACAAGAAGTATTCTCTACTTTCTAGTATGAATGAAATTTTTGATACAGTCTGATGTAATGGAATAGACGGTGTATAATCTACGGTAGAACATGTGAGTTTTACAAATGCAATGTTTACAACAGTTTTACCTATTTGCTTATGTCTTCTCTGGCATCAGAAAATAAAAACTTCATTGAAAATAATAAATATAATAATAATAATATCTCATGAAAATAATAAGTTTAATTTGATACTTGATTCTGTGGAAAATAAATGTGCGTGGCATCATGACAATCTGAATCGATTTTCGAGTTACTTGGGATTTGAGGTTCTCTAGAGCAGTGGTATTGAACCTGGGGTACGCGTACCCCCGGGGGTACGTGAAATTTAAAAAAAAATATTATTTTATGATGAACACTGAAAAATCAGTAATGTAATTTATTTAATTTATTTTAGGTGTAGATTATATACTATGTATAACTTGAATTATACACCAACAACTTCGGGGGCACAGAATTGAAGAGAAATTATATCTGGGGGTACGCGAACAAAAACGTTTGAATACCACTGCTCTAGAGAATACACCATTTTCCAATCTCCGGCAAGTTGACTACTTTTGTTTGTTGAAGACGACTGCCTTCTGGGATATTGTGACGTAGAAATTGATTCATCTCATTAACACTGTGCTGCTAGTCTAGTAACCTTGTTCTGTGGCGAACAATGGTATTTCTTTTGTAAGATTTGTACCTAGGTGCTTGTTTGCTTGCATAACTAATTAGTGTGATATAAGCTAAGAGAATGCACTTTAGGAAATCAGCGTAGTAGTAGGTTAGATTAAATGTACGTGCGGATGTGGAGCTCTGATTTCTTCATTAGTATACTGTATTTCCATTATACTTATTTCCGTAATCCGATTCAGAGAACACTGAGCGCCTGCAAATACTCGTTTAGACTATTAGCTACACAGTCATGTCGGAGAAGTTGCTGGGCACTCAAGGCGACAGAAGGTGTACCGACAACCCGACAAAATCTGCTGTCTTCTGGAATTTTGTGACATATAATCTTAAAGAAATTGACCGACGTTTCAGAGGTGTTAATGGGTGAATCCATTTCATCGCAATGATGATGGAGGCAGTAAGCACCTCTGAAATGTTGGTAACTTTCTACGAGACCACAAGGTGCAATATCTCAGAAGACAGCCATCTTCTATATTCTGCTGTCCTTCACATCTGAGGCTGCCTGCTCCTTCTGAAACTTACGGACGTGTCGTAGAGGCAGTTGATGTTACATTTAGATGTGATATAATTGTTTATATTTAATAATAACTGAAGAGTTTAATAATTTACCTGGTTCTACATATGAAGCAATAATACTGACTAAATATTACAAATAAAAACATTTACCGTACGTGCGTGTAAAATCTTAGTTTGAAATTTGAAAGTTCAGTGCAAAATTCCCAATATATTTTGTTTGTGTGTGTTCATGTAACGACGAATACTTAATTGATAAACGTGGTCCAAAATGGAGTGACTGTGTCGCTTAGATGAAGGCAATTTATCGGTTATTTATTTAGCTGTGCGACAGTCTTGTCGCACTTGAAAGCAGCAATCTTATGCAGATCCTTTTTAACAATACTAAATTTACCATTACGACTTTCGGAAGCTGATATGTCTATTGTTGACTCTAGCGACGTAAGACTATGGAAACATCACACTGAATACTCTGTTTTTCCTGCATATCAGTAACGGTTTTAGCAAGACGTGGCGTATAGTAAGTGATGAATTCTGCATGTTTATGTCGTGAACGTTTTGGAGGTTGATATGATGAAGTGTTTCTTATAGATTTGACACATTTCGGTTTAGTTTAATATAAATTGATAATTGTAGTTGGACAATACGAACTAAAATAGCAGCTTTGGTGCAGACTGCACCACCAGTCTCATCAAATACGTATAGGATATGTAATATTCTGAAGGATGGGCGTGGCTTCCCATGTACATCGTCTGCGTTTTATCAAATTAAAATAAAGAACGTAATGATTTGAGTTACGAGCACACAGTCGTGCCCCTTTTTTTAAATTATTTCTGTTGTATTATATTTGTGAATGTTCTGGTACCGATGTAATTTCAGTTATTGTTTTATGTAAACAAAAACTTATTGATTCTTTCTTCTGTTTGTATGAATACGCCTACTTTATAATCCGTGCTTTGAGTGGAATTAACTGTTTACTGGTGACAGTTTTAACACAGCGGATGTATTTCTACTATCTAACGAATTTATCCTATCGATGAGGTGTATTTTGTTAGTTCAGTGTTTAATACATGTATCTGAATGACTAATAAACCGATTCTGTCATGACATTGTGCAGCATTGTTGAGCTGATGAATCATTTACGAAGGATTTAATAGTTGTAGCATTGTTAGTCTACTAAATAGCTACAATAATATAAAACTCATTATAAAACACTTGGTCAACATTTTACGTTTTAAGAGCCTGCATTGAACGACGTTGGTGCTAATGTAACCTACTTTTTAAATTCGCACCATCGCCATGTTGACATTATTTGAAACAGACTAGTGTTTGCATCGCATGGCTTCTAGTATTCTCTTCATAGAGACTATAGAAATGTATGATATTTATTATTTTAAGGTTATGGCGGACGAAGGGCTATGTCTCTTGCCCCATAACCGCGATTATTTGAAAGGAATGAAGTTGTATTACTTTATTCCATAATCAGACGATGTTAAAATATATGTTCGAAATGTTTTAATAGGAGTCAGTGCTCTTGCAGAAGCTCTTAGTGATAAAGAAGTTTATTCGAGACTTAATTTTTAGAACTGCGTGAATTTTAGTCCATGAATGCAGCACAGAATTTAAAGCGAATAAAGGTTTAAAGCGGAAGAAGTTTCAGAAATTCTTTACTTCCCTGGGAGAAGACTAAAACGCGTTTTTTAAAACGTCTACAGTTTTCAGTCCAACGCAGCAACGTTCTTATCTTCCTATAGGTCTTTTAAGCTTTGCACGTAGCCCCCGTCTAAGCACGAACGTTCACGACATCAAATCTGAAAAGTACATAAAAGTCCAGTTCAGTTTTTGCCCTCCATTTATTGAAGTCTGCCAGATGAACCGAAGAAATTCTCCAGAGGTTAATCTAAACGAGTACATTACTTACAATATTTTTCTGCCGTTTCATATTTTAAATTAGATTCAGTAAAATGAATCTTGTATTATCATGCTGACAAGCTCTATCTGGATACAAGATTCAATGAAAACAGCTGTATTGTAAGCTCGTATCTTTATATTCCTTCTACCCCTGATATAACACTGGCTTTATTGAAAGTCTTTGTTTTGTTTCTTCAGCAACTCGTTTCTCCGCACACGTTTACCTTTCTTATTTTAGTATTCTTTTATGTCCCAGTGAAGTGTAAACCGACGTAATCTTGCATTCCTCTGTAGCACCGAAGACGAATCTGTCACGTTCTGACTCGGATGACATTCCTTGTTTCCGACGTATGCACATTTTATATTTGCGAAAAGTATATTCTGAACTTGAGACAGTTAAAGAAACCCGTATCAGCAGAGAATTCACCTAATTCAGAGTAATATTGTCAGTATTTCTGTTAATGTTTTGCCATAACAATTTATTTGCTGTAACAATTACTTTATTGTAAGTTATTTATTTACTGGGTTAATTAATTTATTGATGTTAGTTTCATAAGCTTCCTACAAGAAACTGTTACATCTGAGCTACGTTTCAGGATTGCCCCCGTCAAACGTCTGCAAACTTCTACCGCGTTACACATAGCAAAACCCCAGATTCCCAGCAGTGAGAACCTGAAATGTTACGAAATAAGGACCAGTCCGTCTTGTCTTCTTATTCTTCCTCGTGGGAAGTTCAAATCATCCGCTAATTTTTGGACATTTTGTAATTTTAGTTAAATGTTTTTATCTTCCAGTCCTTACTAGATAATGCAATTATAATTAATGCATTTTACACTTGTTTATCAACCGGAGAACACGAGAGATTTTGACAACTAAATTATTTTATAGACCTACTCTGCCGTTAATAAATTTTGATTATAAAGGTTTCTTTTGGGTGATAATAGTTTGTCTTTTAAATACTGTTTTAAGCTTTAAGTTTCGTATAATATAGAGGTCTGTTTAACCCTTTGTATCCCAGTGGTAAACATATTCCCCACCTGATTCAATAATTATTAACTCTGAATTGTGTGTTTACGCATATCGTGTGATTCTCGCTGTAAACAGAGATTTTTATTTAAACTTTTTCTTTACAATGGTGAAGTGTTTTCTTTGCGGTACGCACTAAATTTATAAATATTTAGACGGTTTGACTTCAAAAGCTAAACATGCTAGCAATAATTAGATTTTATGAGGTTATGTTTACTGTAATATACAATGTAGAGAAATGTTTAAAACACGGCTGTATTTATAAATCCACTTTCTGCCAATAGATGATGACCTGTTGAGGTCGAAACGCGTTTGGAACTAGTGTCATTTATAGTGTTGATAGTTTGTTAGTTTGCTTATTTTTATATTGTACCATGTAAGGTCACAATATCGGCAGTTGGTGCAGCGTCGCAGGTAAACAGCCTTCTCTATTCTAAACCCAAGACAGTGGCTTCAGATATCCCCTCTATACATACTGGATATTAAATGTGCACTTGTGTCATTGTGCTGACGAGTAAATGAAGTGCCTGACTGTGTTTTGAAATCCATTATTCTTGTTGATTGACGACCGTAATGGTGTGATGGGGACATAGACAGTAAAAGCTTTCCGAATTACACTTCTCCTTTCCTTCTTGTCATGCAGCCCCAGTCTTGTTAGTGATCCGCCCTGCTTATGTTGGCAACACCTCTAACCGGTCTGGTTTCCCGAAATTTACGTGACTGGATCAGAATATAGGGGAACTGTATCTGGATTTTACGTCGGCGCTCTCACTTAGCAAAATGTGTTGTATGTATATATGCAGATGGGGCGGGCGCAGAACTGCTGGCTCCCTGATGACAGGAATCAACTTTCAGTTAGAAGTTCAATATTGAAGGGCTCCTTTGTACGGCTTCTGCTACTTTCAGTCCTACGTCTCGTAGACTACGAGAGTTTTTCGAGAGGGAGGGTACCGCCCCCAGACCTGGGCCTTTTAGGCACCCTGGTCAGGGCCTCCTGAACTTCGTAGTGAAAAGTTTTCAATCAATCTGTTACTCTTCGGGTCACACTGTGTTACAAGTACTGCTCGTCCCTACAGTGTATCGACGTTCAATCTACCGTACCAACGTCGAGGTCCAAAACTTTGTGTCGAAAGTTCACATATTTGCGAACGATGGTAAGTAATTAAAATTTCACTCATGAGGAAATTAAAACAGCGCAATAACCCAGAAGACGGATATCTTCAAATTAAAACAGGTTTAATATGGATAATACGTATTACAATGTGATTAAGAGCATTCACCTTTTCATCTGTTGTCTAATACACAAACGTGAAAATATACAAAACTGACGTTGTACCTGTTGTTTTCTCTGGGTATGAATCTTGGTCTGTCACGTTAACGGAAGAATACAGATTGAACAGGATATGTAGGAGAAAATTCGGATCTATGAGGGATAAAGTGACAGGAGGTTGGACAAAATTGCTTAATGGGGAGCTCCATCATTTGTAGGCCTACTCTTCGTAAAACATTATTGGGATCTAATCCAAGATGAAATGGGTGGTTCATGTAGCGCGCATAGTGGAGACAAAAATTACGCACAAAATTTGGTTGGAAATTCTGGACAGACAAGGCCACATCGAAGACCTGGGAGTAAATTAGGAGGATAATATTAGAATATATTTTAAATAAATGGGGTTTCTTTTTGCCACCGAGAATTTTAAGGATATGGTGAATTAAAAGAAGTAATTCCTTCAAACCCTTTGTACACATGTTGAAATAAATATTGAAATAATATATTTGGTTTAGAACTATATACAGAGATCTGTGGCCGCCTAACACTAGGTTTTCACGGCCACAGTCCTTACATACGTAGCACTATTAGCACTACTGCTTACTACAACTACTCACTAACGCTACTCTACATAACTATTCCTTAATCCCTAATACTATTTACATAACTAGCACACATGTTGTAAACCATACCGACAAAGTTCCTAACAAACAGCAGTTTCTGTTCCACACGATGAATGCGAGTGAGGCGGATTAATTTGTTTTTAATTTATTACACAGTTCGAGACATCGATCGTATGCTGCAGTCTGTATGAGGCGATCCGCCTGGCGAGTTAGTCACTTGGTGTGAGCCTATTACATATCACATGTCTAATGCTACTCTAATAACAGAGGGCGTAGAGTAGGTTAGAACATAATACCCCCTGTTTCCATCTACATTAATGATGAACTCGTGTATGTATCAGTCAGTACACTCGCAGTGAATTCTCCGTCATTCAGAGACCTCAAAACTCTGCGTTTTGTCACTGAGAACAAGATCCATAAGGTGTACTTTCTGGAGGGACAGTGAACCCCGATCATGCACGTTGGAAACTTCCATACGCAGACATACAGACATACTTGAGCGAATCCATGCGGTGTTCTTTGCTCACGCTAGAGTGTCGTACAACATGTAATTTATCTTCATACTCTCGGCGCCTTATTACGAGTTAAGAGGCAGGATTTAAGAATGAAATACAACGGAATGGAAATTTTGACCTTTCACATAACAATATTGAATTTTTAGAGATAAAATTGAAACATGACAAGTTCTACCTGTGTGGTAGAATTTTCTATGTTTATTGTCGTTTTGCTTTTAACGTGGATAGAAATTTTGCGTGTTTCTATCACTCCCACGTAAACCTACTTCAGTACTGCGACTTTTGAAAATGATAAATAGTTCTATCTCTAATTCTATGGAACAGAGTCCTCCTTGGTAAAATAATAGTCGTTTGCCAAGAAATTTCAGCCTTTTGTTTAAATAGATTGTTCATTGCCGTGCTCTGAAGAGTCACTCTCTAATATTTTGTTTCTATAAGATCGAGTTTCTGTTCCAGATTTAAATAGTTTCTTTCCTTTAGGATTCCACACTGAATTTCCATATTCGGTTCTCTTCTGCCCCACGCGTGCTACATGCTCGTCTGCATTCCCCTCCTTGTTTTGTTTTCTCTTATAATATTCGGCGACGATCACAAATTAATATTTCCCTCAGCATCATAGTTATTACTTCTGGTATTTCGTTCCTCTCAGGTAAAAATATCGCCAAAACCCTGTTCTGAAACACCCACAATATATGTTCTTCCCTCACATTGGGAGGCACAACATAATACTTCAATAAATATTACATTATTTCCGAGATAATGATTACGGGACACGAATTAATTAATACAAAAATGATTTTAATCTGTGATCGAAGTTTCGAAGCAAGAATAATATGGTTAGAGAAAGGATTTCTTTTATAACCACAATTTATAGCTATGCAGTTAGTCCATTGTTTTCATGAACCTCTTTCTACAAAATCGTACTAAAGCATAGTACTTTACAGATTGATATCAGCAGATTCAATGCCGCAGATGAGCGGAAACTCTGCAGGAGACGTTTTTAATATCAAACCTACATATCCACTGCATCACACACCAGCGATCACAAGAGTAATAAAATACACAAAGCGTTGTTATGGAAGCACGCGAGAAGTGATTTATGATACGATCCAAGTGTTTTAAGTAATTCAGTTACGGTGTTCTGAGGATTCTGTTTTATTTAAGGGCACATAACAGATACAGTGGTGTGATAGCCGAAAGAGAGTTACTTTTATTAGTGCCGGTAATACGAATCTCTGTTATGCAGGTTTATACGAATCCCGGATCATATGTTTCTGTTCGTGTTCTCCATTTCGATAACAATTTTACTCCAACTTAGATCAACTCGTATACAGTTATCTCACGTAGCAAGATAAAAGGGAAAGTAAAATCCTCTTTTCACTAGCACATTACCCCGACAAGTTGTAAATCGATACACGCTTTAAAATTCGGCTAGAAATATTATTTGACGTGTAACTGATGTTTGTGTGTGAGAAGTGTGAAAGGAAAAAGTTTGAAAGACCTGAAGTTCAGAAAATTCCATTCCTGACTCCACTTTAAGGTCTGTTTTTAAAAGGGCGTGTATGCTTTAAACCCTAGAATAATATACGTCCACAAAACTTCGGCTTTCGGGGGTAAGACGCGTCGTTTCAGCAAACATGGCAGTAGCCATCTTCAGGGCGAATATATTGATTGAGTGTTTTCCAAAAATGCAGTATGCGGTCAGTGTGATAGCACGGATCTTATTGGAAGAGGGATAAATTGATCTGCTGCCCGTCCGTCTGTACGCATGTAACAACTCCAGAACGGTTGAAAATATGCTAATGAAATTTGATATTGGGAGGTTATACAAAAGTTTTTCACTTATTCCAGTTTTCATCAGAATCACACAACAATAACGGGCACCTCACACGAAGACTTTCTTGCGTTTCTGAACCCCAATGTAAGACGATGGGGTATCCGTCGGCCAGCCACAAAAGTCAAGGATAAAATTCTGTTAAACGCGCCGTAATTGTTACGTTATAAGTAGGCCTCAGTTTCCATACTTGTCATTTCGTTCTATAACAGTAGTTTCATGTTTATCTCAATACCATCAGTGCGTTACTTCGTGGCCCAGAATCCAGTCGCAAGAATCCATGATTTTACGTCCAGCAGAGTTGTGTTGCGGGTGGCAGTAACGCCCCTGAGATGGCGAAACTCTCGTCGTCTTCGTTTGTTTACATGTTGTAACTGCTGTGATTCCATTGAGGAAAGACAGTTGTGTAAATATTTACCATTATCTTCACTTCAACAACGTTTCTTTGTTTCTGTGTAACGAAAGGCCCTGTCACTCAAATTCTGACGTTTACATTTTTATCTTTCGGTCATAAATGTGGCATTTCTTTCTTCTTGCTTCAGAAAGTCGGAAAGGGAGAAATTAATAAAGCGTGTTCATCTGAGATGAACGTAGATGTGAGACAGGAGACGGCGAGTGTGAAGATCATACGGCACAACATCCAGGAAAACAACCAGATTTTTTCTTTATTTCTTGCTACAGAATTTATGATGATAAACTATAACGTTCTAAAAACATGTTATAATATTTTAATGTGAATGAATTTATTTCGTTGTTTGTACAGCACTTAATGATAACAGAAACAGGGCACAAAATCATTCGAGGAATATGAACATTCCTGTCTGCAGCCCGTAATTTGAACTGCCACACCCTGGACACGACGCAGACCTCTGCATCTAAGCTGCAATTTTACTTTTGACGCCATAGTTTTTGAAATAACCTGTTAATTTGATACGTCTTGAAGAAATTTAAACTAGGGAATGAAGTATGCGTAATGACTGGCAACTAGTTCAGTGTACAGGAGACTTATCTGGCTGTCTTCTTGTGTGCAGGTGGAAGAAGTGGAAGGGTCTTCTTCGGCTCACCACCACCTCCACCATTCCCCGGAAAGTTGGGGCGGGGGCTGCGGTCCTGCCTCCTCGTCATCTTCGTCCTCTCCGCTACCGCCGTCAGCTCTGCGACGCCATCGCCCCATGATGGTGGACAGCACGGGGATCGGACCTGGGCCGTCATCAGGGCCCCCTGGGCAGACGTCTTCATCCACTGCAGGAGATGACACCACGGCGAGCGGTTTTGCAGGCGGAACAATGTCGGAAGGGAGTGTCAGTGAATCCTCGCCGCGGCAGTGCGGGGTCCAGTCCCTCGTAACCTCAAGGGAGGAAGACGGTGAGGAGGATGGACAAGGTGGGGAAGCCGAAGATGCGGTCAGGAACTGGAAGCAAGAGGGGCAGTATCGCCTCGTCCGACAAGAGCCCTGGACAGAGGTACTGTTTGGATTACCTCAGAGACTTTTAAGTTTAAAGCTACTGAACTCGAAGCACTCTCCACCCCCAACCTTTATTTTTAATTGCTAAATAGATTTTATAGTAGATGTGTTATTGTTCTTGTGTGGAGTAATAAGATTATGTTTCTCGTACATTGAACGATATTATTACCCTATGTGTCTGTCAGATATATGCTTACACATAAACGTCAACTGATATTCAAAAGGGAATTCGCTCCACCGCGCAGAAAGATGCCTACTACTCTGTTTTGTAAGAAGCACGTGGCTAATTGCAATAGCATGTACGTCGTATTAATTAATTAATGTATTTACCTTGCAGCAGACAGTTGGTGTTACAGATGCATGTAATCCCGACAGGAACTCATATAACCCTCTGGGGACCACAACTGAGACAGACTCTTTCAGTGTGTTTTGTTCGCTAAGAAAGATTCTTTGGAAACGTTTACCCTTAGGTCCACGTAAATAATGGTCTGCTGCTTACATCAATACAGACAGCAATCGATCGATTGCAGACTACTGCAGAAATCTTGAATGCTGTTTCCCATAATATAAAAGTAGAAAACTTGGTAAGTCTGACACTGTTAAATCATGACTTCCGCCTATGCATTTTAAGTAAATTTGATTTTTCCAAACCTCTGGAGACTTCTGAAGTGTTATTCATCTTGAAGATTAAATAAATTCGTAATAGCAAGTGGATTTTTTCTAATCTATAAACATTATGGAATCAACGCATGGATTTCTACAAACATATCTTTATATAAATTCGCATTTAGTTTGTAGAGTCAGGGGATTCTCAACTGTGAGAGTAAGAAAAGAAAAACTTACATACTTGTCTTATAAAGAGGAACGACTAATTAGTACCGCCCAAGATTTCAGTATTCCTCTAAAACTGAGTGTTTCGTTTAATTAAGGAAGTGGAATCTTACATTTTGTTTGTATCGAGAGGCCATGCTGATTCTAAGTTTAGAGAAAATTGTAGATGTATTTAACTGTCTGCAGACGAACTCTCAAATTATTAATTTATTCTAATCGTCTAGGTTAGGAAATTGTGAATAAAAACTAAAGTTTTAATAAAATTATGGTTAAAATTACTTATGGATTTATAAATTTACTGTCTTAAATCGTACTGCACCTTAACTAATTATCCACAGTAAAAAGGACAAATACCTTTATGATTAAATCAAGAAAAAATTCTTAGTTTTTTTATATTTCCCGTCGATATTGGATTTTGGTGTAATTGTAACGTGGCGCATGATACTTAGTACGAACAAAGGTTTGTTGTGTCGAGTAGGCTGGTAGAAGTTTATCGACTTTTCAGAGTCCATCATCAGGGCTCATCGCCCTGATGATGGAGGCAGCAAGCACGTACCAGACTACTCGGTGTAACAACATAAAAGACAGTTATCTTCATACTCGCCGTCCTGAAAATTTGAAAGTTCTGATTCCGTTAATAATTTTCCCTCAGCTTTACTCACATTGTTTCCGTAGGAATCAATTTGTTTTCCAGTGTTGGTGTGTATATATAACTAATGCTGTTAATTTGTTTGGAATTTATGCCCGATTAATTGGATCCCGAATGAATGTAAATAGCTCGACATGCTTCTGGCCCCGCCTTTCCCATGTTCAGTTATCATGCATAGTGATTTTATTGAAGGTGTCTGTGATGAGACTTCAGTTCCTTTAGAATTACCGGCAATTGGAAATTTTATATAATCGTTTTCGAATTAAAATTCATTCTTTTACATCAGTAATGCTCTTGAAACCTAACACTGTTCCTGGTCCAGTTAACAGTAAAAGAAACTTGCAATACGCGGATTATTAATAGACATAAAAGCAATAGTCCTATTATTTTAACTGTATAAATTATTCCTAGTTTTCTGGGCGATTACTTGAAAACAAAAATACATTCCAATAATATAACGAATTCATAGCTTTCTTTATTAATGTGTCTTTGCCTTTCAAGTCTCACAAAAGGCCACTTGTATGATGTGGAATTGATAGTGAACGGTCATACTCAGAACACAGTTGTCTCTTCCTATCTCTGCGATGATAGGTTTATGTTCGTTTTGCCAATGATGAAAAATGTGCAATGGAAATGTTAGTTATTTTCTGCATCAAGCCTCTCCTTGCCAGAATATATTAACTTATATACAATCGAAGATATTGGATCGTAATAAAAAGCGAAAACCCAAATATTTCTGCCTCATAAGCAGAATGTATTAGATTGATTTTTTTTATTTTGTTCGTGCTGACTTAACACCCGGAAGGCCAGTTACAAAGTAAGACCTAGTCAGAAGCAAAAGACATGGAGAGAAGGAACACGCAAAACAAAATCTTTAAATCAGGGCAATTTATGTAATATGGATGATAATGTAAATTCGACTTAAGTCAATTTTGTGAATAGAAGTTGTGAAAGAAAATGTACATACACACAAGTTCATATAAAATATAATATAAAAAATATAATGTGTAATAGTATACAGTGTAATGGAAGGATAGTAAAAATTACAAAACGAGGCGTTTCATAAATTGTAGCTGCTCTCCTGCTTTTGTTGTTAGGGCAAAAATTAAAAAAGGCGATTGGGGTTTCTATTACGCATTTTGGAAATGAATAATGGGGACAAAAGTTTGGCCATGAAACCTCAACGGAAAAGGTAGCTTGGATGATATAAACGTAGAGTACAGGATAATATTAAAATTGATCATAAACGTAATTGAGTAGAATAATTTGGCTCAGTATAAGGCCTGTGATGGACTTCTATGGAAGCGATGATAGACTTATAGCTCCACAAAAGTGTAATTCCTTCATCAGTTGAGCATCCACAACTCCTCAAGTCTAATTTGTAGCCTGTCAAAACATTGATCTTGATTAAACTGGCGTTAAGAGAAGCCCGTTCTTAATAACTCTGATTTCTGAGAAAAGTCCTCAGAGCCCCGAAACTACGAGATTTGCTCCTTAATATTCAGGTACATAGCCACAACGTGGAATGTTTATTTCAGCTGTCCTCTGCTCAAGCTTAGAAATGGCTGCATTTCCGTGATACATCCTGACGTTTCAGATTTACACGCAAATAACGAATGTTACTGGCACACAAAAATATAAAGTTTATTCAGCAACAGTCCAACAAGCTATAAGGGATTTCTTGGGTCTACAGATAGCATTTTTACGTCTTTCTAACTCCTCTGAGTGTGTGTCACTGATACAGTTTACCAAATCCTTAGTTCAGGGCCCATAAAATCTTCGCTGTTTAGAGGTTACTAATAATGGGAGGTTCCAGACTAAGAATTTAAGTCTGAGTGATTCCACTTTGTAAACATAAAATTAGTTTAAGTTCTTTTTACTCGCATAACATTTAATATGGCACGATTTTTGTATCACAATTTAATTTCTTGTTATATCCGTAAACCCAGGATACAAATAAATTAAATGTCCCTGATGCTGCAGAGAAGTGTCGCATGGTCCGTTTTTCATGTTACCCTCGTCTTCCGCGCAAGGCCTTCGTGTTATTGTGGGGTTTGTTCGGCGATGTCAGGGCAAATTGTTGCAACTCGTAATACGTACTTCGGAGCCGTTAACGTCAATCGCCAAGGCCCTCCTTTTCCTACTGAGCATGCCACTTTCGGCACCTTCGAGAAACATTATCTCGGGGACCTCTATCGATTTATATTGAAGTCTCCCGGACGTGACTTGGTTGTGAAGAATAAATATGAACCGTGGGTTGTGTCTGGGGCCATTTCTTCTTAATGTAAGCACACTTGACGGTCATTTCGTGGAATGAGTGCCTGTAGATACCCCTTTTTTGGAAAGAAGTATTTCTGGTTGCACTGACAGATTCATAATATATAAATTATAACTTCAATGCGCCCATTTCTGAAAAAAGAGCTATAGTTACCTTCTTTCTCTTTATTTGTTTTAATTCTTTATTTTGTTTTGTATTTCTATCTGTCGCATTGCCTATATACGTATATACTTATCTATCTAAATATAATTTATCTCTATCGTTCTATCTCTCTGTATTTCTTAACCGCCTCCTTATTATTACGCGTTCTTCATTTCCCCACTCTTCCTTCCTTTACGTTGTTTTCTGGCGTTCTTTGTACATATCTTCTTCCAGTTTACCGCTCGTTTCATATCTGCGTATTTATGCTTTTGTTCAACGAGGAATTTAATAAATGATAACTGCCAAATTTGTAAGAACTTCAAGCGGTCCTTTTAGCCATCAAAATCCCTGTAGTACGTGATTCCTGGGTCAGTTGTTATTTTGCTACGTTAAGGAACTGAAGTTTTCCATTCGAGAAGTCATAGTCAAAGTTTTGTCGTTAACATCACGGTTTTCCGGAGACGTTTTTAAGTTATTTTATACTTTCTTCATGACTTGTGCAGAAGTGAAATAGAACATTGCCGTACTGTTTTAACACAAACCTCCTACGTCAAATAATGTACTTTATTGCTTCTATGTGTGTAACTAGGCTCCTCTGCGCTAAAAACTTGGCGGTATTCCCTAAGACCCATCCAGTATTTCTGTTTTAATATGCAAATCGGCGCTAGTTGAATTCCTTACATTTTTGACCTAAACGTAAATAATACTTGAAAACGTGTCGATAGATTTTCCTGAATTTGCTATCAACCTACGTGTATGCTGTTGTTTTATACTTAAAGGTTTGCCTGAACAGACTTTAAAATATATCAAATCTAAAACTTCTTGACGATGGTGAAGAGTCAATTGAATAAAAATTTTCTTGGATATTATCCAAGAAAATTTTTATTCAATACACTTTAAAATAATTATTCATAAATATCTGATTCTACATTAGTAAAAAATACAGTATTTATGTTTAACCATTCTTAAACTTATCCTGTGTTTCTTGTGTTCATTATACAATATATATTATGAAACAGTGAGCACGGATTAAAATATTTTCTTATTTAAAATTTGCATTTTTCAGTCAGACGTTCCTGTATTTTTCTTTGAGGAATCAATTTAACTTATATCGGAAATATTAGTGTGTTTCCTTCATAACCTGAAGATTTTATAAAAAATTATTCCTTCTACAATAAGATAATAGAAATATTGTTCTCCCACGCAATTTTTAAGTCATTCCCGCAAGGAAAACGACATTTCCGACACACTCAGATTTAATATTCCCGTTTTTGATAGTGTTACAAGATATCTAGGCAAATGTCTCCCAATAAGTTAGACTTAAAATGGCATATAATAGTGATACGCGTTGTAAGCTTGTATAATCGTGTTTCTGTTGACGGAAGTCAGTCAGTCAGTCGGAAAAATTCACAAAGTTTTGAACTATGTGTACGGAGACTATACTCTGAACAGAAACGCGGTTTTTCGATAGGAAAACCAACTTTGTTGATAAGGCAAGTTGTTAAGTGGCATTGAGAGGCGAGACATCCGCTTTACCGACAAGAAATTCTTTGTGCTTTCTCGATGCCTTGAAAGCCACTGGGATGGAAGGTAATTATGTGAGAAAGTTTCACTCTTATTAGATTTATTTTCGGCGAGTGAAACTTGTGTAATACTTTGTATACGACTTTCGTATGAGCTGATCAGAGTTAAACGTGGTGTAAGTCAACAGAGGTACAGAAAGACTCTTTTATGTGTATATTTTCAATTTATTCACACTAGTCAATAAGAATACGTTATTATTATAGTTAATAACATATCCTGTAAGTACACCAAATAATCTTACTCGTCTCATTTGGTATTTACGAGAAGCCTAATGTTATATAATTTTAAAAAATATTGCTTTCTCTGCAACTCTGAGTAATTCGGTCGCACACACGCATATATAACAGGAGACTTTTAAGATATAGGCTGTTTTAAATTATATTTTATTAGAGTTTCTGAGTCGTAACCAATGAATACATTATGATCATGAACCTACTGGATGAGGTAGAGTTATAAGTCTTGATATTCTTATAGTTACGTTTTATAACATTTAAATAAATAATTTTTAACACAGTTCTCAGTGACGTTCTAAATAATTCTTAAAAATGACTCGCAGCTTATTAAGATTTTGACCAGATTAAGTTGTCCAGTCTTTGTCGTTGTTGACTAACTTATTCTCAGCCTTATGGTTCAGTATATAATTGAATTGTTTTTCGTATGTTATCGAAACCCAACACACTTATGCAAACTGGACACGAGAGCAGTTTGGAAATGTTTGTGAACATCTGTCACTCAATATAACCCCTCTATTGGTTTCTACTGAAGGGTGTCGTTGTTGTCTTGCTGATGCAACTTTAGATGGCTTTTGCTGTTTAACTCCAACTTGTTCTCTGCACTCTTGTACATATCAGTCACTAATTATGTGAAATAGTATTCGTCTTGTGCCCTCTTTACCTCTTCACATATTCTAATATTTGTGCTGTTCACTTAATTGTTTACTCCACTTCCTTGCTTTTCACTTGTGGATTGTCTGCAACTACAACCCGGAAAATTAGTGTATATTTCTTCAAAGACTGTATCAGAGTTGACTCGCTACGGTGTTGTAATTTTCCTTCTTCTGTTCTAATTACATACATGCTTCTGTAGTGTTTGTGATATTTAATACGAGAAGTAAACTAAGCTGTAGCATGGACAAAGTATCACATAATGTGGTATGTAATAGGAATGTAAGTAACAGATCGTAAATGTCAATGTTGTGTTCCTTATAATGTAATTATTTTATTATAAGAAGTGGTAATCCAAATGTACAAATGTCTTCTTTCAGATTACGATATTTCATTACTTATAGACAATTATTTAAATCACTGAATAGTCCCATAATTACGTCATTATGATACTATGACGCGTTTTAGAATTGTACATTTATTAAACTTTTTTTGCCCTCAGGCAGTAGGATAAATGAAATACGTTGTGGACGAATCTGTTGAACTTTTTTCATGTCTCGTTTTCTTATAAAGCACAACGTTTCGGAAGCCAGGCTGTGCTTCCGCCATCAAATAAGTGAGCGTAGTTTATCTCTGTCCCTGGATGCTCATCTGGTGGATAAGGGTGCAAGCTTTACTCCTTACCTGGTGAAGGCAGCAGGACCTGGCTTCCAAAACACGGCATATTACAAACAAAAGTGTGGAAGAAGTTCAAATTACGTGCCACTTTAAAAGATACTGTCGTTACAATCTTCAGACTTAAAAAATCGTATTGTTTCACAAGGTAAGTTATTATTTTTATAAATACAAATTTCGAGTTTTAATCTTTGGTCTTCTCCGCTCGAAATCCACGTAGTAAATGTACATTATCAGCAAGGTTTTGTCTTCTGACGTACTAAGTTTATAAAACTGAAAAGTGTATTACTGACGAGGAAGAAAATAATTTGATTCTGTGATAGCCGTGATAAAATTATTTCATATTGCGGAAGTAATATTAATGACAAATTAATATTCACACATCTAAGTTACGCAATTTTAAAAATTAAGAGATGAGAGAATACGCTCAATATGAAACATTATTCATGTGTATTCAGTATTATGTTGTAAAGGCTATGCACTCCAGAATACTCCATTTTGTAGCAGAAATGTTTCTCTAGATTACAAATTATTTTTTGTTAGGCGATTATAAAGGTGCTGGATCAATGATTTAGTCTATGTCCCACTACACTTATCAATACACTGTATATCTATTGCCGTGTGAAATATCACGAGCACTGTAATATATAAATTAATTTTATTTTAGCCTAAGCAGTTTGTAAGTTAAAATAATATAGTGCAGAATTAAAGTTGCTCAGAAAGACGCAGTTCATCAAATAAATCAAGACTACCAATTTAAATTATTCTGTTCTGTTTCTTATAAATATATAATACATTCTAATTTATAGCCTTTTTTAAATTATCTGTTTAATCGTAGTCTTGCTGATGTTTGGAATTCTTTTTTTGTTTACCCCAAGTGTATGCATTTTAATTAGTTGTATGTGTTTTGTTGTATTGGTTATTCGTTAATTTTAATTTCCGTTATATCTGGATATTTTTGGATATACTATGTAGCTTTATTTTCAGTGCTTTGTGTAGCATGTATCATTTGTATTATTATTATAGTTTCCGATGCATGAAAATTATTACATTTATGTCATATTTTCTCATCTATATAATTATATAATAAGTTTACTATTAAGTGCAACATATCAGTCGTGGCATACATTAATTAATTTTTATGTTATATAACTGCAAATAACATTACGCATATAAAAATTATTGATAATTATAGAAATCAAGAGTATATAAAGTTTCGAAGAGTCATAGTCTCGTCTTATCGTGACAATAAAGGAAAAGTAGTCTTCATAAACATTTGGTAGGAATTCATACTGAGATCTCTTTCACTGCAGCACCATTCCTACACATGATCAGTACGACACAGTAAGAGGTAAACGTGATCTGGTCCTCTAGTGGGATTCGAATCCATGATCTCAGTGTCTTAGTAGTCCAAATCCACGCACGCCTTTAACCGCGAGCGTGATTCCTCTGTGGTCGAAGAAATAAGTTGTCACAAAGACAAATTGCAGAACGCAGCTGAGGCACGAGCAGAAAGACGGTCCATTGCAATGATTCACGGCCTTGCAAAGTACAGCGTAGTATTAATACGTCTTATTGCATAGGTTGACAGGGAAGGTAAATTACTGCAGGTGAATGGTTCCTCCTAGAAGGAACGGACCCTCTGATGGGCATGTAAATGGATATTGCATATAAATCAAGGTTTCAGCGTACAAACATTGCTTTATGTTCTGTTAGGTCTAGCCCAAAAACGTATAAAGTTAGTGCCTATTGAGTCAATTTTCACAAACTGTTTTTTGCACTATCAGAATCCTAACTTCATGGAACGCGGTCTTTGTGAAGTTAATAGTCGCTCAGCTGGTGAAGAAGCACCTCTACTTTTATGGAACCAAACTCTTTATTATCGTGCTTACAAGAGTCCGCCACTGGCTCCTTTACAGAAACATGTGAATCTGGACCACGCCCTTATATTCTACTTATTTGGAATAAATTTGTGTTTATCCTTCCATCTATGCCTATTCCTTTCAGGTTTACGATAGAAAACTTGTATGAAATTCTCATTTTCTACATTTCTACAAGCTCGGCTTATCTCGTATGTCTCGACTTGTTTTTATTAATGCTAGGTAAAGAGTACAAGTATGAAGCTTCTGAAAAAAAAAGTATTTCAAAATTGCATGTCTCCAGCAGCCAAATACAAAATACGTATTATCTGCTTCAGTTCATTGTTATATTGTACAATGACACATCAGTTATGTTTTTGACAGAACACGAGTATCAGAATTATTACGCTGGGTAAGTAATTTTCGTTCAGTTTTACACCACCAGCAATTTAAAATGAATATACATTAACCATGTGGTATGGATGTAAGCCTGGAGGATATACCACTTGTAAGTTCGAGTCATAGATGATCTAAAGTACTTAAATAATGATGGAGATGAGTTCAACACGCATTTGATATGGACAAGACACGTTTATGTGAAATAAAACAATTTCACGAAATTGATGAACTTGTTGTCCATTTGGGTTTTTGAGCCACAATTAATAGGGCTTCTGATGATATACCCCTACATAGATAATGAATACAGAATGTCCACAACAATAGGTTATGGCTTTAAAGATTTGCAGGCTCTTTTGAACACGAAAATGAACCATCGGTTTCAAGGAGGGCTCTGCCTCGTAGATTCAGTCACGTCATAGGAAACGTCTTTCAGATCCCTCGCAGCATCACGCAACTCAGTGTTTCTGTCTTATTCTCTTTGTTTATGCCCAAAAGCCTGGAATTGGAAGCTACCGTGACGGTCTCGGCGTAATGACACTGTGAGTGAAGATGCTGGAAGACTCATTCTTTATGCTGCGAGACTGTAAAAATCAATGTCA
Organism: Zootermopsis nevadensis; assembly: GCF_977971745.1. Lineage (NCBI taxonomy): Eukaryota > Metazoa > Arthropoda > Insecta > Blattodea > Termopsidae > Zootermopsis > Zootermopsis nevadensis. The sequence goes on from NW_028259177.1 coordinate 1,790,879, forward strand.
GAATGTCTTAATGACGCATTATATTTTCAGGCAAGAAAGAATATTCCCTTCTGCAAATGCGGACGGTGGGTCGACGAAGTCTTTATAGGTTTATGTGTTTCTTGTAATCGCGATTATAGCTGTTGATATTATGAACACATGTGATCAAACGATAAACGCTCTTGTACCAAATTGCATTTCAACACTTGGTCGAACGTCGTCACCTGATGGTTAGCCATTTTCATTTGTATTTCGGATGTCCCAGATTTAAACCTCGGCGCGGATATCGGTTAGCTATCCACACTAAAATATTTTGTGGTTTACCTCACAACCTCAAGGAAAATTCCGCTTCTTTCCATACAATTTACAATTCTTTATTCTTTAAAAGTCCTTATTATTCGTTGTTGCACAGCCCAGGCTGGTGATACTTGTTAAATAAACCACGTATAAGCAAAGAAATAGAATCTGTGCCTGTCCACCGTTTACCTGCAGGACAATTCTTGAATAAGTGATATTTAAGATTGTCACTGCCGCGAGTATAAATATGACAGCCCTCAGGGTATTGCGCCGTGTAGTCTCGTAGAAAGCGAGTGTTTCCTGTCTCTATCATCATCTTACTGTATCGAACCGTGCCATGGATAAATCGCTTTGAAATCGATCTATGGTGACACGACCTCAGCATCGTTTCATCACAACTTTTCCGTGTGTAAATCAAACAAGGTCTCGCGATGTAATACAGATATCAATGATACCATCCGAACTATCATCGATAATTTGGTCTACACCCGGTCTTGTAGGTGTGTAAGTGTGTCGATGCTTCAGTCCTCACAAAATGTAGGCAGTTCCAATGTAGTTGCAATTATAATTTTATAACACCGTTTTAGTTCAAAGAAAAGGCCAGCTTCTATAAGCTCCAATATCTCATTAAATTTCATTAAGACGTTACGATGTAGATATTTGAATTTCCCGTACTGATTGTATAAAAGATCTTGGTGTCTTGTTAGACACTAAGCTATACTTTAATTGCCATGTAAATTTTGTTCATACACAGGCACTAAGGACCTTAGGGCTTATTCGTTTCATTACTTATAATTTTTCCTCTTTAGACAGCCTTGTTGTTTTATATAATGCTTTAATTAAGTCAAAGCTTGAGTATGCCTCGGTCGTTTGGAATAATCTTACACAGACAGATTCTAATAAACTAGAAAATATCCAAAGAAAATTTGCCAGTTTGTGCAATTACCGGTTTTTTCAGTTTAATATTACATGTAAATATGAATTGATTTTAATTACATTAAATTTTAGAATACTTTATTCCAGACGACGACATCTCGATGCGTTATTTCTTATTAATGTATTTAAGGGCAAAATAAATTGCCATTCCATTATGGACGCTGTTGGTTTACGTGTGCCGGCGAGGCAAATAAGAGAATTTTCTACTTTTAGTGTGAGCAGTGCACTACGACATAGTCCTTCAGCCAGGTGCGTCATCGCTGCAAATGACGTATGTAAATCTTTGGACGTATTTAGCATAAACATTGTCTCCCTTGAGCGATCGTTCTCAACAAGGGAAATGATCTAGCTTCGTTATCTGCTTTTTTGTATTTCTTTAACGATGTACATTTATATTAGTGTTCCCTAGGTGGATTATTTGTTTTTACTTATATGCCTTCATTTTTTGCTCTGTGTTAATATTGTTTCTATTTTGGGTTTGTCTGTACTTGGCAGTTACATTTAATACTGTACATGTATAAGTTTAGTTAATCCGTTTGTTTACTATTATCCATTATTATTTCACTATTATTGTATATATTATCAGTGTTTGCCTGTTATTGGCTTCTTGCTGTTGGCAAACACGTAAATAAATTAATTAAATTGAATTGAATTGAATTGAATTTACATTTCACTGGTTAGTAGCTGCACTTTCCAATAACTGGTTATTTGCAGCAACTCTCTGAATTAGTGTAACTGATAACTGCCATGTCGCTGTTAGTGGAGATCCCGATCACGTTTCACTGAACAGTAGCTGAGGTCGGCAGCTGAATTACCAGCAACCAGTTTGCTGCTGTTATTTAAATAACAGGAACTGGTAACTGACATTAACAGTTATATCAGTAGCAATTTACATTTCACTGGTTAGTAGCTGCACATTCCAATAACTGGATATTTGCAGCAACTGTTTAAATTAGTGGAACTGATAACTGCCATGTCGCTGTTAGTGGAGATCCCGATATCTTTTCACTGAACAGTAGCTGAGGTCGGCAGCTGAATTACCAGCAACCAGTTTCCTGCTGTTATTTAAATAACAGGAACTGATAACTGACAATAACAGTTATATCAGAAGCCATTTACATTTCAGTGGTTAGTAGCTGCACTTTCCAATAACTGGTTATTTGCAGCACCATTCTGAATTAGTGGAACTGGTATCTGCCAGGTAGCTGTTAGTGGAGGTACCGATCACGTTTCACTGAACAGTAGCTGAGGTCGGCAGCTGAATTACCAGTAACCAGTTTGCTGCTGTTATTTAAATAACAGGAACTGGTAACTGACAATAACAGTTATATCAGAAGCCATTTACATTTCAGTGGTTAGTAGCTGCACTTTCCAATAACTGGTTATTTGCAGCACCATTCTGAATTAGTGGAACTGGTATCTGCCAGGTAGCTGTTAGTGGAGGTACCGATCACGTTTCACTGAACAGTAGCTGAGGTCGGCAGCTGAATTACCAGTAACCAGTTTGCTGCTGTTATTTAAATAACAGGAACTGGTAACTGACAATAACAGTTATATCAGAAGCCATTTACATTTCAGTGGTTAGTAGCTGCACTTTCCAATAACTGGTTATTTGCAGCACCATTCTGAATTAGTGGAACTGGTATCTGCCAGGTAGCTGTTAGTGGAGGTACCGATCACGTTTCACTGAACAGTAGCTGAGGTCGGCAGCTGAATTACCAGTAACCAGTTTGCTGCTGTTATTTAAATAACAGGAACTGGTAACTGACATTAACAGTTATATCAGTAGCCATTTACATTTCACTGGTTAGTAGCTGCATCATGTCCTTTAACAGGCAGCCTGACGGATAATTAAATGTGAGACATTCTGTTCACTCCTGGGTTATTTTCTCTCTCTCTTGTACGTATGAATTCGTCAAGAACGTTAAAGTAGCTGTTATTTCTGTGCATTTATTTTTTTTTGGGGGGGAGGCTTGAACTAGTGGTGATGTTTGGTATTTTCTTTGAAGTATTAACTGGATTCTTAAATATCTACAAAACTACTTCGTGTTTCAGAGGGTTCGCTGAAAACTCACAAGGGTCAATTTGTTTACATTATTTTCCATGAATCGCAAGATCGTGGCCTACCCGTCATCATTTCGCTGTCCTAAGTCCCTTCGGTCCTGCCAAAGTTGGTCTACTTACATTTCGAAACTCCTTGCATGAGTGATCGGCCTTGAGTGGGACTCGAACCCACGGTCGCAGCAGTCAGGCGCACGAGGTATATATATTATACAATAATTTTCGTAAAGTGTTCAAATTACAAATGGTGGTCTTCTGCTTTGTTAGGCCGTGTACATGTTTCTTAATTTTCAGGCAGATTTGATCCCAGGGCCGGCAGAGCTCAGAGTTGTTGGAACACGTGTTAAGGTAACCTGCTCTGCGCACATGAATCACGAAGTCAGCTTACCGAAAGGGGGGGGGAGATCGCTTCGCCATTTTGCTTGGGGCCATCTGTCTCCAGCGTTGCCATGTTGAGAAGGAACGTGTACTTTAATGACGTAAATTCGTCTATACGGAAGGGTGATTCGGCATATCAGCCGAGACATATTTAAACTTTCATTCCTCGGGAATGGTAAGAGTAAGGGTAATGTAACTTATATGTAAAATGATCAGTAAATAAGGACTTTTAATAATCTGTAATGCATTTTGTTGTAATTATAATTGTTTATACATTTATTGTAAATTTAATGAACAAATGCGTACAATTTTCGATGTATCTGGCGCGTTAAGCGCCCGCCTCTCGAAAACCGTAAGAGATGGATCTGGACATATTGCGTACGAAATACGTATTACGTCTTGAGCTTTCCAAACCTGTTTTCAGATTTTACATATCACGAATGGTTTAGATTCTACAAACATTTATTTATACGAACAAAGGCGCATCGCACTTCACGCAGATTCTCCGGAACCATGGTCCCACTGTCAATTGTTAAACAGCGTTAACCAGTTGATCTTTGTAATGGTGAAGTGAAGTGTTTTCTTCGCGGTACGGACCGAGTTCTTAAATACGATTCAGACGAGTTCTCGCACCTGCCACGGCCTGTTTTCAGATTTATTACAAAAATATTTAACAAGTCATTAGCTTCAAATTATTTTCCTACCCAGTGGAAAAACGCTAAAGTTATCATGCTCCCAAAACCAAAAAAGGACCATTCCTCCCCGTTAAATTATAGGCCAATAAGTTTATTAAATTCCCTAGGCAAAGTTTTTGAGAAAATCATCTTAAAAAGACTTAATTTTCAACTTAAGGAGCTCCACATTATCAGAAATGACCAGTATGGTTTTAAACGTGGACATTCCACAACGCACACACTATTAAGAAATATAGAGAGAATCACTCACGGATTTAACAATAAGAAAGCTACAGTGGCATTGTTCCTGGACATAGAACGAGCATTTGATAAAGTTTGGATCACGGGGCTAATAGCAAAACTCATTAAAGTCAAAATTCCGCCTCACCTAATCCACGTAATTCACAGTTACCTCCAGAACCGTTCATTTTCTGTTTCACATGGGAGCTCTCACTCAAGCTGCCGCCCCATCAGGGCCGGCGTTCCCCAGGGTAGCCTACTCGGGCCAACACTTTTTAACATCTACATAAATGACATCCCATCCATTGAGAATGACTCCAATGTTTCCATCTCAATCTATGCAGATGACACAAATATCAGTGCTCGCTCAGGAAAATTAGACATAGCGATAACGAAACTAAACAGAGCAATAGGCCTTCTGGAACCCTGGTTTCGGAGATGGAGAATTCAGATCAACATTGACAAGTGCACCACAACCGTGTTTTCAAAACGTTTACGCGACTATCGCTGCACTGTTCCCACCGTAAAATTTTTTAATAAAACCGTAGCTTTTACCTCCGAAACCAAATATCTGGGTGTCATTCTAGATTCCAAATTGACGTACAAGGCCCACATATCATCCATTCTCCGTACAGCCAACTTCAGACTGAGGCAACTATTTCCTTTACTCAATAAATCCTCCAGAATGGATGTAAATTTATCGTTAATGATCTATAAATCACTCCTCCGGTCCATACTGACGTATGCCTCCCCCGCCTGGGGCTACGCTGCTAACACTCATTTACAAAAACTTCAGACATTTCAGAACAAAGTCCTCAGAATAATAACCAAATTGCCACGGGTTACTCCAATTAGTACCCTACATGAACAGACCGGAATGCCGTTGATCAAGAATTACATTAAAGGGTTAGCGAATAGGCTATACTTGAAATCGGCCACCAGCTACAACAGTCAAATTCAAGAGCTAGGACAGTACGATCCCAGCATTGACAAATACCTCCGCCCCCGAGCCCTTCTTGCGAGGTAACACAACCCGCGAAATCCTCCAATCCTTTTGCTCAATAAACGGTCAGAGGATTGCCTCTGTAGTACATTGTTCTGTAACATTAGCCCAACAACACACCTTAAAATTCCTTCACCTCCAGCAAAAACACAGCTAAACCTCGGCTTTTCTTTTGTAGCCCCCACTACAGTGCACCACCAGCCCGTTATAGGTACCCCGGAGAGTCCAGTCCATAGGCGGTCACATCGACCACTCCCCTACGCTGGACCGACCGTGAACCAACGGACACAAGACAAGACGACCACGGCATGAAAATGGAAAAATGATTTATGGAATATGGATTGTAACTTTTTGTAATTGGATAAGCAACGAGCCAAGTTGGTCGTTTCTTATCCAAAACAAATCTATGTAAAAAATGAAAAGAAAAAATGTATCAGTTTTTAATAAAGGAAGCGCACGGACAGAGGCTACCGTTAGGGCTCGCGATTTTAAATACCGGACTGCTGGCTAGAAGTCAGCAGCACGCATCCGGAAGGTCCTGCGACCGGCCAACTCGACCAAGGTTTTCCGTGGTTTTCCTCGGTACTAGAGCAAATGCTGAGTTGGTACCCAATTCCCACGTTGCTCTGCATGCCTCCCATGCAGCCCTCTCAGAGTAATATCAAAATTCCGCTCTATAGTAGCCCCCCCAAAATTAACGTAAATTATTCCTAACGCCACCCCCAAGGCCAATATCAAAATTCAAAATTAACGCAAAGACCCGAATCAACTCCCCCCTACCCTATTTCTTACCCCATCCTGTCTCCTAAATCCCCTGTCCTCACTAAACTTATTCATACCAGAAGGACGAGCGGGCACTGCCTGGGAACCTTCGTAGCCCACAACCAACTTTATACCCCTCCCCCATTTATAACAGTAGTGCCTATCGCTACTCCCCCCACTTTCTCTCTTCTCTCTCTCTCACGTCTTCACTCTTACTTTATTCTTAACAGAAGGACGAGCGGGCATTGCCTGGGGACCTCGTAACTATAAGATGCTCTTTCTCCCCCCCCCCCTGAAATCGAAGTGTCTCTCACTTCTCCCCCCACCAATTTCCTATTTCTCTCTCTCTCTTCTTCGGCTTCGAAGGGTTAATTAATTATCGGAATAAACAGCGATTATTTCTTTAAACAGCGTTAACCAGTTGAGCTTTGTAACGGTGAGGCGTTGTGTTTTCTTCGCGGTACGGACTGGATTCTTAAATGCTATTTAGACGAGCTTCGGCTTCGAAGGGTTAATTAATTATCAGAATAAACAGCGATTATTTCCTTAAACAGCGTTAACCAGTTGATCTTCGTAATGGTGAAGTGTAGTGTTTTCTTCGCGGTACGGACTGGGTTTTTAAATATTATTTAGACGATCTTCGGCTTCGTACACTGCATGGTTCTCATGCAACCCTCCCTACCTTAATTTATCTAAATGTACCCTTCCTCCAACCGATGCGACCAAATTAATTACTTAACTTTCCAAATTATATCTTCAGTGTTTTGTAATAAGCAATTCGAAATTTCCGTCGTTTCTGCTGCCAAACTGTCACTAATTATCGCCCTAACGTCTTCACCCTTGCTTTAATCCTTACCAGAAGGACGAGCGGGCATTGCCTGGGAACATTCTAACTATAAGATACTCTTTCTTCCCCCCCTCTCAGTGTAACGGTCCAAATTACATCTTCTGCTGAGGTGATTTATTACTTTATCGATCTGAATTTCTTTTAAGTATTCGTTTCAAAATTTCAACTTTTTGTGGTGTTTGGAGTGTAATACTGGGATGAATACTTCCATTTCATGACATCTACCCAACTGTTTAGGACAAAGACGTGCGAGGACCTTCGGTTACTGGGAGTCTTGTTTCTTACACTAAAGGACGATAAATTGCCGCACCAGGGCTTTTCAGAGAGTGCACGTCAGGGACAGAGTCCGGTTCTGCAAGGCATCTGGTGGGGATAATTTTGAAGAAAAAAAATTCAAAATTTTGAAAATTTTAGTAAAATCAAAATATGCAGGAAATTAACCAAAACGCGCACAAACCATAAAATTTTTGAAAAATTCCACTTTCAAAATGTTTTCAAATTTTTCAAAAAAATTTGGTTTTTTTGAGCTTTTCATACATTTTCCAGCATTTTTTGATTTTTCGAAAATTTTGAAAATTTTCAACTTTTTTTCAAAACTCTCCCCCAAGAGATGCATGCCAGCCTCGGTGAATGCCACATCCTGTCTCTGTCCGTCTCGGTCTCTGCCTTACGTGGTGTCTGCCGCACCTGGGCTTTTCAGAGACTGCACGTCAGGGGCCGTGTAAGTACAGCTTAAAGAATTGCTTATTTTAAACAAAAGATAAATGTTTAGCATGAAAATATTAAAAGGTTACACTAAATACATTAGTATATAGTGGACTAATATAAGTACAATAAACCCTCAAAAGTTCGAATCCCCAATAAACTATAGAAAATTACCAACAGAATAAAATACATGTGTATTTATTTATATTTTTAATGCTACTTTAAATATCTCGTTTCAATCTGAAATAAATTTAAAAGTAGGTGGTAGAATGTAAAAACTTTCAAGTCATTTACGATGAGGGTCACTAATAAAAATATATTTTTTACAAGAAAGGTAGATTTTAAAAACGTTTACCGTATCTCTTCTAGATGGCAGCACCATGTTTATCGAAATAGTTCTACTAACTTAAATCTCTTCCGCCAGTTGGCGCTGTTGCTCTGTGCGTCTGCCGAGAGTGAAAGAGAAATAGTGCACATATTGGGTTGTTTTATATTTCATTTATTATCTTATGCATATGCTTATTATAATACAAATTAAAAGTGATGTGCGTGGTGTGTGCATATATTTTATGTAACATATGACAATGCACGAAAGACATTGGTGGGTGTCGTATTTGAAGTAAGCTGAATAGTCTAACCTACTGTATATCATTGTTTTGCTCCACACATGTTCACATGTGTATACATTAATATAATTTTTTGTGTGTAATGTAAGAGGAAAGGCGTGCGAATGTGTTCATTGTAGTGTTACTTCCTTCGCTCAGTCTTATCTCGCCACAGGTATGATCTTGGAGAGGTTTAAGGTTAGGGTATCTGTGTAGATACTGTCATTGATGCGCCGACTAGTACAAGCCGTTTATTTGAATACTGGAGGACCAGACATTTTTAACTGTCCATGACTGTTTATTCAACACATTTGCAACTAGTCCTCATATTTAGAGGCCATCTTTATTTCGAACCAAAGACTGCATTATGGAGTGGTGACGAGGGACTCACTTAAATGCTATAAGGAATTGTTAGTCTTTCCATAGTTACGTGCATGAGTTATCACACCTGAAGTAATAATTTTATTTGATATTCGTTTCAGCATGATTAAGCTGGTTCCCTCCATGTGGTTCATTTACGATGCCCTCAGGTTTCTTTCATTTTCGTTTCAGTTCCAAGACCATTCTGGATAAGACGAAACAAGATACTGGGACCTTGCGAGATGCATCTCAAAGAATCGTTAAATAACAGAATAATATTGGGGGTTCTTATGATATTAAAGATGTCCTGGGTGGTCTTTGTGATGCCGTGTGGACTTGTAGGTGAGTACCACGTTTTGGAACAACCTACTGCCCCCATCTTTGAAGGCTGATGGTGATGACAGGATGTTCCTATGACTCATTGGTTCCCACCTACAAATCCTCATAAAATCATAACCTTCAAGACATCCATTAACAACAAATTAATTACGTGGCTATTTATTGGTTTGTTATATGATTCAAGGTCTTGGATATTTATTACTTGTACCAAGAATCTGTTTTTATGTTGTTTTTTCTTTCTTTTAAATGAAAGTGGATGTATTTGGTTGGTTTTTAAAGACTTTGATGTCATTTTAATACACAAAATTTTGATAGAGAACTACTTTTATTGTATTGATGTTCTCAGTTTTTCTTATTAGTGCAAATTCACACTAATGAACATTTTTCTGAAGTCAGTGATCTTTGTTATAATAAGTTTTGTCCACAGCTGCATGAGCATGGTGGATATCTGGTGGATTCCCTCATTGAAATCAAATGAGATGATGAAAGATTGGGAGTGTGTGACGGACTTGCTGCTAGAGGAACCAGGACCGTCAGAAGAAGCATTGGATGGCTGACAGGAAACCAGTCTCATAGAGATCATGGTGTGTTGTATTCACCAGGATGGTACAGGAGAGCCGCCGCTTGGTCGAGGACCTTCACGTAAGGTAAGGCAGTGATTGGGACTGACTTTGATGTCGGATTCTAAGTTTCATTACTACTTTAAATATCGTAATGATACGGACATCTCAGACTCGATCATTATGAAACTCACAGAAAAAACTCAGGTTCTTATTAATTTGGCCCTGAGAAGTAAATGTCAAAGGTAAACACAAAAATACTTCATTTGATTAATTTTTGTTAATATAAAATATTCTTAGTTAATATAAAACACATTATGCACAAACTGAATCCTGGCTCGCTCTTACTTGCTTCTGGACCATCCATTTTGAAATATCCATTGAAAAATCTAGTAAACTGACTTACTTTTTTGATACATTTGTGAAAAGTAGTTATGGCAAAATCAGAATGTTCCTTATAGTAAACATGAGTTGTTATATCATGTTGATCAGAAATATGGGCAATAACAGAAAGTGATGAAAGAATGAATGAAGATGCTGAAATTAATTTTCTGAGATTAATAGCAGGAGTTACAGTCAAATATAAAAAGAGAGTGGCAGCATTAGAAAGGAATTACAGATGTGTTCTCTTGAGTTCTCTGTAATCGCATTTTACTAATCTGAATACGATATTTATTTGATGCCCACTCAAATTCCTTTGTCCTCTTCCACCCGTATTTAAATTTAATTTATTGATGATTTGGTGTTGAAGTCAGTACCTGCAATAATGTGATACATAAATTGTTCGGAAGTACAGCATTTTATTAACCTATTTGAGGTTTCGAAAAAGTTTTCTGCATCTCTCACTTGCACTGACAAATGTGAATGCATGAAATTGATTTTCCCCTCCAAACAAGTTTAATTTGTTGCAGACGTAGGTAGTTTGTGGCTCTATAGAAAGTAAAAAATTTGAGCTCATTTTAATGTACAGTCAAACAGATGCAAAAGAATTAAGATGTCCGTGTTCTGGGCTGTGGCACTGCGTAGTCTGGTAGAAGTTTGCCATTGTTTGATAGGTACTTGCTGTGTACATAATCAGGGTCATTGCCCTCTTCTCCTGCCACATGGACTCTTGAAAAGGACGTAGTTATTTTGTATCGAAAAATTTAGGAATTTCATTGTTTTAACTTTATAATTTGATAAAATTTTATTACTCGATTTTTTTGGTTTTGTGCGCTTTTTTGACAATTTCAAGCTTTTTTGACTTGTTGAATTTGTTTTCTTACTGTGTGTATTTCTGTGTTTTGTAAGTTACTAGCCATTTTACATGAATATTTGATGCTATAAGACTTGTGTAATAAGGTTTGAGCATCATAATATTGGGGTTTAATGGCTAATGTGGAAGGTTATTAAGACAACCAACACAGCTATATTACAATATGTGAGGTATTGCAGGCAGCATTTCAAACAGCAGTGCAATGGAGCGTGCTTCGGCGTAGATCTACTTCAGATCCGTGGTCGGTAGATGGCAGCAGAGTTTGTTACAGTATGCAAAGAATGATAATTGAATATCCCTCATTCTCCCGCGATGGCGGGATGTGTTCGCTGCTTTTCAGATGTTGCCATCCCTGCGTACGAGATAATGGCGTTACTGTTGTGTGTCCACTGCATTTCTTCTGTCATATATTGCGAGGGCGTGCAAGTTAATGTTTTGTTATTTGAGCGTTTGTTGAATTTATGTGTGTCATCTTTCCCTTGTGTGGAGGACGTAAAGTAAGAACTAATTCGAACGTGTCATTTCATGCAATTTATATAATCTTCAGGACTTCATACATTATACATGACTTCTGCTTTGAAGTGACTCAGAATAAATAACAGGATTTTGTGATCACAGTGATGAGTATTCAAGTCTCATAAGAATAATCAATTTTATGATCAGCTGAACAAGTTTCTGTTTCTGAAGGAAGAGGTTGTATTACAGAGAGAAGAATTTTGGTGATTTCTATCCAAGACCCTTATAAATTAATTATTATAGCTGTGAATTTTATAACTGAATAGTAAGACAAAAGCAGAAAATAGAGTGGAGTCTATATAAATTTTATGCAGGCTGTTTGCGACGTGTTTCCATTAACAAAACATATTAATTTGTTTTCATGTATCTGGATTAGTATTCTCACATCTTGCTAGCCTTTCCATATCACTGCTGTTGAGCCACCTCCATCATAGCTTGTATATAACTCCATTTCAGTTTTAGTGTCTAATTACCAAAAGTTTATACCATTTTTTCAATTTATGAACATTATTTTCACTACAATTAAGAACCAGCATTTGTGTGAGGGCTAAGCATTTGAATAAAGACAACTGTTTGTTGTTCTTTATTTACATAAGTTCTGATGTTGACATTTTGACTGCTGACTACAAAAATTCCTGACTGACATAAAAATTAACCACATTGTACTTCGGCACTGTCTAGCGGATATACTTGTGAAGCATGTGTCATATGCAGCACATTACATGTTTCCCAGTGATGCTTCTTCATATAAGAAATTACTAGTTTCTCATTTCAGTGCCCACGACTGCTGCAGTAAACTTTATTATTGGAACTTATTGAACTGGCATCATAATTCTGTTATATGTACAGCTTTTTTGTTTCTCCTTATTTTTGTGTTTCACAGGAAGTGATCTGTTGCGGAGCAGTGAAGTCAACTGTGTTCAGAATGTTGCAAGGAAGTTGACACATCTAAATGCCAAATGGAGTGATGTAACAGATGGAAGCTGCAATAAGTTTAAGATCCTTAAAGAAGCTTCACAAGAATATGGTGAATTTAGAGGTAAGTGTAGAAATTGCTGTTGTAAGTGATTGTGCATCGCTAACTCAGTGCGTGAGGGAATCAGCTGTTTCTTACAATCTAAGTTAATGTGGTCATTTTGTTTACTGAAATAGTTTGATTTAGAACTGTTATTCATTGTTTTTAAGAAATTATTGGAAATAAAAATAACATGCTTCTTGTTTCTGTGCCAGATTTTAGTTACATATTTTTTTCTGTAAGATTTGAGGTTCTCACAGCAGGAAGTATGAAGACTTCTTCAAATTTTTTTTCAGTATTGGAAATAGTTGAAGGTTCCAAATTTTGAAATGTAGATGTGTTGCAATATCTGTAACATTATGGGCAACCTGAAAGCTACAGAAAAATTAATTCTCACCTAACGTTTCAGTACTTTCCTCCTAAGTATTCCTGTGTTCTTGTGTTTGGTTTTCAAATGAAAATCTTGTACTTATCTATTGTTTATCATACGACTAACTTTTCATATGTGTTTGTCTCCACCTGAAACCATAACTGATATAACCTCTGTGCATTTGCACATGTGTGGAGGGGTAGTTGGAAGACATCCTAATAACTCTGCTGGAATAAAGTAGTCACTTGTGCCCTTTGGTAGTGGAATGATTAGCATAGTAAGCTGTTGAGGAACCTTTGATTTTCATTATAAAGAACCATCTCATAAAGCCTACTTTTCTGTTTTCTTTATGTAGCCGTGCAGTGATTTGCAGATGGCTCTCACCTACACATTTTTGAACAGTAAAATCAATTGTATTCAAAATCCCCTGCTTCTGATGCTGACTCTGGAAACTGAAATCATTTTACGAGGGCAATTGAAAAATTAACCTCCGATCGAGTTTAGGGGAGGGACAGTTGTCCATATTTCTGTGTTTGTAGAGCAGCATTTAGATAGATAGGCTGAAAAAAGATATTATTTTCACCAAGCTTTAATGAATTGGTCGGCTTTAAATTATGCCCCTTATGACTTTACATATTGTGACAAATTCTATTATAATCACATGGCTCTGAATTTATTCCAGATGATTGAAAATTAAATTTCTTTAAGATTTTTTTCTTGTGGTAAATGTTTGAATACTGTTATTTGTTTTTTCGGACAGGAATAAGTTGTCAAAAGTAACACTGTCCTCTCGTCTTGCCAAAGATTTGGCCTGTTTCTATGAATGTGTTACTGTAAAGGATCTAAAACTTGAATTTTATAATCGTTGGTTTTCGAAGGTGTTTCGTCTCATCATGAATAACATCAACATTATGGATTAAGTTTTGGCCTGCCCCATGCACAGGGATTAAAGTTATTCTGTATTTTTTTCAGGCATTCCTGGGTTGTTCTCCTCTTCGGTTTATGTTGATAAAGTGGCTTTGGAATTCTGTTCTCGTGCATTCTTCCTAAATGTTGTAACCATTTATTTTCATGTTGTCCTCATATTTATTATTTATTATCTTTGTTACATTTAAGATCCGGCATTCTGTATCCTGCAGTTGCTGTGAGCAATCACATTCCTATTGTTTCATTAATAGCCAGTGTCACGAGATGTGACAAGTTAAATTTCCATACTGAAATTTTATCTCAGTACTTATTGGCTATTCGATGCTGTTCTGTCTGGAAGTACCCTTTCATACCTGTTACAGCAAATACCGAGCTTCTGTAATTTCGTAAGTTGCTTTGGAATTTTGAAAAACCTAGTCTTTGATTGTCCCCTTTATTTCATTGATGTCATCGAAACCTTTTCGCTTTGAATTCTAAATTGAGTTTTTGGAAGAACGAAAAGTCGCACAATACTAAATGCGGAGGAATATGTTAAGAAATGCACAACAGCCAGAATGGTTGTCAGAAATTTCTGCACAAACAACAGAGTGAGCAGAAAATTATCGTAGTGAAGAAAGCAATCACAACATTTTATTTAGAAAAACTTATATATTCATGTGAAATAAACTCCCAATACAGATTTCTGTTTACATCAAAAGAGGAGGACATTCTACGTGCTCCTTGCATTTGAGTGAACTCGTCTGGCCTTTTTTATGATTCATCATACTAGACGTGTTAATTTTGAAGATTTGTTTTGGGGTTACCCATGAACCATTGTTTTATCACTTCTGATTTTCTTGGAAAGGAAATAAGGTCCTTTCTGAAGTTTTCCAGGAGTTTTGACATATTGACTTGACTCTACTTCTGCTTGTAAGTTAGCAGATGAGACAAATTTTGCAGCAGTATGTTGGTTCTTAAGATTTTGTATCAGAATGAGAATCCATCCTTATTAACTTACATTTGGTGAGATGTCTGATTTATTTGTAAACAAGTTCCCTAATTTGTATAACTTTTTATCTGCTTTACTGTTGGATGGTTTCTGTAAAATTTCAGTATCTTCGATGAAAGTCATTTTATTTTTTTGAACTTTTGAAACCACTTACCTATTTGAGGTCTGCTAATTGTTTCTTCTGTCAAAGATATTTCTGAAATGTTGAAGATGTCTATAGCTATATTGCTTATTTCATACAGAACTTGATTTATGTTCTGCTAGTTTTTAAGAAATGTAAATTGCAAGTACGACACATAACCTTACATCGAGATTCATAACCTCTAAATGATACAACCTGCGATTTTGAAATTATGGAGAATGATTTAACAGATTGTACTGTGCCATCATCCGTAACAGAGGAACTTTGTACTGACAGAACTGTTTATGTATGTGTACTTTTATATTAACAGTTTTATAATGGATGTTTCTGTTGAAATTAGAAAAACGTATCAGCATTTTGATGTTGTGATCTTTTTGTTTCTGGTGTCGCTGGGCTTCCATTGAGATCTTCGATGAATTGTTTTGGAAGACACACATTTCTTACAACTGCTCAGATTCCTTCAACAAACTTACTGAAAAGTCTGGTTATGTTTCTTCGCTCATCCTAATTTTACCATAATATTGCTGAGATGCTTTGCAGCCTCCATCATCTGGGTGATGAGTAAGTCAGATGATAAGTGGATCTTGGTGACTGACGCACAGATGCTGAATCATTTCACATTTTTCAGTATATGCATACTCACTATGTTTCCACTCAGTGTGCATAAATGTTACGTGTGTTATTTAATAGTAAGATATTGTTTAATTACCAGGTGACTTTACGTCATGTAAGTCAGGCAAGAGTTTATAGTTTATTTTCAGCTATCATCTGTTTTTGTTTTTTTGAAATTTCTGTAATTGAATAAAATATGAGAATTTTCCTTAATCAGCTTTGGTTGCCCAAGAAATGGATTGGTTGGACAAACTAGAGAAGCGATTAGGGAAATCACTTAGTCAGATGACCAGACATAAGATGGCTGTCTTCTGTGGTCTGGTATAAGTTTACCAGTGATCATTGTCTTTGGATTTGTCACTGTGGAAACCTCAAATGTTACATATTCAGTGAATCTGAAATTTACCTTCTGAGGATAATGCATGTAGACTATTTACTGTGAAGATGATGAGTGCAGGCATTAACACATTCTTTTCCCTCGTAACTGAATGAATAGGAGTAGGGTAGTTTTGAGGGGAGAGTCTACTTTAGGGCAGTTTTCTTGCATTTATGTGAAAATTCTAAGGAGACCCACAAAAAACCTCGGTCAGAATAACTGAGTTTGAAACCTTTGAGAAGACTCCATATTTGCAGCGATGTGGCAGTTACGTTCTGAACTGGCTTAAATTCATTTTCACATCTCTTGTTGAAATTTATGGATCAGAGTGAGTTCTGAGGAAATGGTCTTTCAGGGTAGCTTGCAAGGTTATCATTTTTATTTCAGTCTTCTGCACATCTCCTTGATGAGTAAACACATTAAAGAACAAACAATTTATATGGAGTTGTGTTTGAAGATTATGGAATTCCTGCAAATGATCGGTCTTTTGGCTTATATCCTAAAAAGTGTCATTCCTGGATCGCTTTCGAAGTCACCATAGCTACATTTATGTTTTGTGAAAGTAAATGATTTAGCAATTCTTTTGAAGGACGTTGAAAACTACATTCGAAATCATCCAGAAGCTCGCCTGGCCAAGATCCAGGATATTGGACGTCATTTTGTGGATGATGGCATCATGTCACAGACAGTGAAATCAGATGTGGAGGCTATTACATCAAGGTGGAGTCGTCTGAGTCAGCAGGTAGAAATAGGGAATTCAGTGAGATGAAAGTCTGATAATGTGTAATAATGTGATTGCTCCGTATTAATCTGCTTACCTGTTTGTTTTGACTATTGTACTTTTAAGTTGCCCTCAGTGGACTTGTGGTTAGCGTTTTCGCCACTGGACCCAAGGTTCACGGGTTCAAACCCAGCCGAGGTCGGTGGACTTTTAAGGATGATAAAACTTCCTTCAGAGGGGAAATAAAGCCGGCGGACTCATGTCGTAGTTTTATGGCATGTAAAAGAACCTTATGAGCATGAACAAGATGTTTTGTAAGTAAAATTCAGTGGCCATTTCTCACCCGTATCTCTGTTTTTGGAGTTGCAGCCATTTTTACTGTGGTCTGCACATTGAAAAAAGCAATTTCGGTCATGGCACTCTCCTTTCATGTCTAGTTTCCAAGCAACAGGAATCACCTTCACCAGCACTCAAATTCAGGACTGAGTTTTTGACTTTTCTAAAATATCTTCTTGGTTTCCAGGAAGAAGCACTTCAAATTTCATATGAATCAGAATATATTTTTTTTTTGAACTGTAAGCAAACGCACACACAACTCCGCAATTGAAATTAAGATTATCAACCCTATGAAAGTTATTTTTACCAAAAGATCACATGGGGATGATGTCTTGTCAGTGACATCTGAATGTAAGCTAGATGAAACACGCAATGTTGCAACAACAAATAATACTTCATTCATTGTTTGTAGTTGCGTGATTTTTGTTGTTTTGGAAGTTTGAATACTGTAACTGACCTACATCGTGTGTTTACAGAAACTGACATGTATTGAAGTTACGGTTAGTTGAAACTTGAGGAACGAAATAGAGAACGGCTAATTTTGAAGAGTGTCTCTGATGAAGTAATCTCATTTGACAGTGAAATTGAACCAGCTTGATGTGGCAGTATGGCAGCTGGTAATAAGAATAATGCAATTAAAATCTAAAATAAAATTTGGCCAATACCATGACGTCCATTGAATTCTCTTGGTGTCCATCATTTTGTTGAAGGTCTCGGTTACTGGAAGATATAAGCGTTGATCTGTGTGAACAAATGTTCCTAAGCTGTAAGGGTTGAGTGTCCCATTAATTTGTGTGTGTGTGGTTGGTTGAATAGGACTATATGGTCCTGTTGTGTCATGATATTGTTATAATGTCTGTATATTCAGACAAATAGCACTGTGTATGTCCAAAATGCTTCTAAGGCTTGACAGTACGTCGAAGATTAATTTTTAACCTAATCATCCACTTTAAGGAAAGGATTCTCTAACTAACATTCACTTGAAATTTTCAAACAATTTGGAATAATTAAAAGGAATTTTGTTTTCCTGCAGAATGTCAAAATCGGACTAAACAGTCTAAAGGCAGTTTAAAATGCCCCTGTTTATATCATTATGACTGTGTATATATTTGAGGGAATGAAGTTCAGACTTCAGCTCTACTTAAAATACCCACGAGTTTATGAGATTGTCATTTTTTATTGGGAAGAAATTGAACTCTTTATATATCATAAAAGCAAGCTGTATCATACTGCAGTACTACTCTTTCCAGGCAGGTGATACAATACCTTGCTCTGCTAATCCCATTGATACTCTTCAGTCAAATCACCCCTACCCCTGTCTAAATGTCTCCCCCCCCTTACAAGGGTCCTGCAGCATACGTATTTGGTCCAAATATTGAACAAAAAAATCTGAGAATGCTCTTTGCTGTTACAAGGATCTCTATGAAACAGAAATAACAAGATAGCATATTTAATTCTGTAGCTTCTCAGTTGGTACCTCAGCAATCGACTTGTAACCACAAGTGAATCGTCATATATTGATGTCAAATGCCACCATTTAAATTTATTTTTAAAACATTTTAAACAGTAGATTGTAGTGCCTTAAACCCAGTTTAAAATTACAGGTGACATTTCACTGTGTTTTTCTTCTTGTACAGTCTGAGGAGCAGTGGGTTAAAGAATAACAATTTTGTTGTTTATATAATTTGTTTTAATTAGTATCAAATTAGCAGTGTTCATTTTATTAAATGTGTGTGTACTACATATTTACTTGTAGGTTTTATTTAGTATGTGAATGTATCACGTTACCATATCGATAATAATTTTTCTCTAAATGAGTATGAAATTAATTTTTACATATGTAGCAATAAAAAAGGGAATATCTGCCTTTAAAAATTGAGGAATGAATGTATTAACTATAATTAATAGGAAAAATTTATACCGCTATACGTGGCTGACATCCTGAAATTGGTTACAGGTGTCAAGACTGAGGTTTTCTCATCATTCCAACGAAATATGCCACAGTTGCTTTGTTTTACTCTCTTTCCAGTTCACCATAGTCTCAGGATTCAAATCTGATACCCTAACTTTTCAGTTTTCATTATTTTCCTCAGTTCCTCTGGGTATTGCTGTATTCTTTACAATTTATAATTTACAATGTTCCTGCCAGTTTATGATAAGTGTTCCTCGGAAATGACAAAGCATTATTAAATTAACAGAGGAATAAATATGGTTACTTTTTTCTTTAATGATAATAGCATGAGGTTCTAATGGAGCTTATGTGTTTTAGTATAAAATGACAGCTTGTTAGGATTTTGGGATCACACTTACTGTGCCTTGTGATGATTATCTTTTATTGAAAGTCGTGCTACATTTGGCATTGCATTGGAATTTGAAAGGCATGCACTGGCCATGGCTTGATTGCATCTTGCTTTGTGGGCTAGGGATCGTACCGTATTGCCTGAGGACTCTGTCCAGGAGGCTCAAGAGTCGGAAAGCCATATCTCAGAGTTCCGGGAATGGGTAACTCACGTAGACGCACTACTAAAAATGACCTCACCGCCGACGATTTGCCGGATGATGATCAGGTGTGTGTTGCCACACTCTATACATTGTCGACATGATCGGAAGGAATGGTCTCAGTATTCATGTCTCTGATATGTATCAATTTATTCACTAGTCTTAGTAAGAAAGCTTTTATTTATATTTGTTCTTGTGCCAGTTTTTTTAATTGTCAGTGACATTGCAGCAAAAGTAGTAGTTGTAATTACAACTGTTCACCAGTACCGAACATTTTTGTCCCTCTACTGAAAGCCGTTAAACTGCAAGATTGTGAACGTGGCTGCGTGTACAGCTAAGGTGATATTAAACTACAGGTTGAAACTTTTACACTTATCACCAGTAAGAGTTTTACTAATTGCTAAATTCTGTCCTGTAATTTGTGTTGATGAATTAATTATATTTAGTCTTTCAGATTCCATATACATTTCCACTCGCATCCATAGATTTATAGATACAGTCAGTATAGTGATTGGCTATGGACCAGACCAGTGGTATTCAACCTGGGGTACACCAAGACATCTTAGGGGGTACGTGAAATTTAAAAAAATATATGTATTATTTTATGATAAACACTGAATAATCAGTAATGTAATTTATTTAATTTATTTTAGATGTAGATTATATACTATGTATAACTTGAATTATACACCAACAACTTTGGGGGTACAAAGTTGAAGAGAAATTATATCTGGGGGTACACGAAGACATCTTAGGGGGTACGTGAAATTTAAAAAAAATTATTTTAAGATAAACACTGAATAATCAGTAATGTAATTTATTTAATTTATTTTAGATGTAGATTATATACTATGTATAACTTGAATTATACACCAACAACTTTGGGGGTACAAAGTTGAAGAGAAATTATATCTGGGGGTACACGAAGACATCTTAGGGGGTACGTGAAATTTAAAAAAAATTATTTTAAGATAAACACTGAATAATCAGTAATGTAATTTATTTAATTTATTTTAGATGTAGATTATATACTATGTATAACTTGAATTATACACCAACAACTTTGGGGGTACAAAGTTGAAGAGAAATTATATCTGGGGGTACACGAAGACATCTTAGGGGGTACGTGAAATTTAAAAAAAATTATTTTAAGTTAAACACTGAATAATCAGTAATGTAATTTATTTAATTTATTTTAGATGTAGATTATATACTATGTATAACTTGAATTATACACCAACAACTTTGGGGGTACAAAGTTGAAGAGAAATTATATCTGGGGGTACACGAAGACATCTTAGGGGGTACGTGAAATTTAAAAAAAAAATATTATTTTATGATAAACACTGAATAATCAGTAATGTAATTCATTTAATTTATTTTAGATGTAGATTATATACTATGTATAACTTGTATTATACACCAACAACTTTGGGGGTACAAAGTTGAAGAGGAATTATATCTGGGGGGTACGCGAACAAAAAAGGTTGAATGCCACTGGACTAGACGACCGCAGTTTGATCCTCGATGGGGACAGAGGATGTTTCCTCTAGCCTCTGCATCTATACCAGCTCTGGGGCTCACCTGGCTTCCTTTACAGTGGGGTGGAGTGTGGCTGGGGCATGACACTAACCACTCACTCCCCACATAGTGTTGAGGTTAAGAATGAGTAGGAGCTATACCTCCTCTCCCCCGCAAGCACCTACGTGGTGTTTAATGGGACATCTTTACTTTCATTTTTATATAATTCTTGTTTTAGCTTGGACCATTCTTGGATATCTGATTTTGGTTTGCACTTGGTGAACATCAGTATATGTTTGAATGTTGTCTGGAGATTGTTTCCTTCTTTGTCTTGCGTTTCATATTCATGGCATACTCAGATGATGGAGGCAGGAAGGACCTCTCGGTACAATCCAGAAGACAGCCATATTCATATTACTGTCATGAGAACCTTAACTCCAGTGTGGATTTTTTGTTGTTGTTGTTGTTGAAAATTTGGCCATTGTCTAAATTATAAAATCACAGTGTTTCAGAAGCTCAATTTTGTTTCTTTCTTCAGGACAGAAACCCTATCTATTAGGCTAGGTCAACCATGGGACCCTGCAGATAGAGCTTCTGCGCTTTTCGCCCCTTCTGCCTGAAGATGGAAGCAGAATCCAGTTTCTGAAATGTAATTTTATTATTTTATAATTTAGGTGAGGGACAAAGTCAAAAAAAATAATTTTACGCTTTATAATGCACCATCATGAGAAACCTTCAGACTTCACAGTGTAGACAGTTTTAGTTTCCTAAATATACACTTCTTTATGAGTTTTGCATAAGGAGAGGTATAAACTGTTCAGTCCATCATTTGTACCAATATATATGAAATGTATTTGTGTAAATATGTTATAAGAGTTATATATTGATTTCCTGTGATATGTGCAGAGACTTATCGAAGAATTTGAAACCCAGGAAAGCACACTGAAGGAAATGAAAGAGCAGCTGCCAGACTGCAGGAATAAATGCTCCTGCAGGTAAGCTGATATTGATCTAGGTTGCCCCACGCACTTGGATCATTACTGGACACATTGCGTTCTCTTGATCATGTTAGGGTGCTTCAAAGAACCATGACCACACCGATTGACTGAGACCCTCCTAATGTATGCTGGATCTAGAAGTGTAGAACTGAATATCAGTAATCTTTGTCGAGCCAGTGCTGGTCATTGATGGAGTATATTTTAGGAGGATTCCTCCTGTTCACATCTTTTGAATGTGGCAGTTCTTTGAGCATGCACCAATATACATATAGGTGACACGTCAATGTTTAATGACCATTTAACAACCATTATGAACCTGCATTATTTCTCTCCACGTCCAGTAGGTCCATAGATAGTTTGTCCAGAGGCATTTCAATGAGGAGCTTTGGCTGCCTCATTTGCAGCCACTCTATAACCATGAGCCTTCCAACACTTGGCGAGACTGAATAGCTGGTTTGGGACCAGGGAATAAACTTCTTGACCCCTGAAGATTGCTGTCTTCTGGGTTGTTGCGCTGTGTAGTCTGGTAGATGTTTACCAACGTTTCAGAGGTCATACTGCCTCCATCATCAGAGTATGAAGATTTCTGTCTTCTGGGTTGTTGTGCTGTGTAGTCTGGTCGATGTTAACCAACGTTTCAGAGGTCATACTGCCTCCATCATCAGAGTGTGAAGATTTCTGTCTTCTGGGTTGTTGCGCTGTGTAGTCTGGTCGATGTTAACCAACGTTTCAGAGGTCATACTGCCTCCATCATCAGAGTGTGAAGATTTCTGTCTTCTGGGTTGTTGCGCTGTGTAGTCTGGTAGATGTTAACCAACGTTTCAGAGGTCATACTGCGTCCATCATCAGAGTATGAAGATTTCTGTCTTCTGGGTTGTTGCGCCGTGTAGTCTGGTCGATGTTAAACAACGTTTCAGAGGTCATACTGCCTCCGTCATCAGAGTATGAAGATTTCTGTCTTCTGGGTTCTTGCGCTGTGTAGTCTGGTCGATGTTAACCAACGTTTCAGAGGTCATACTGCCTCCGTCATCAGAGTATGAAGATTGCTGTCTTCTGGGTTCTTGCGCTGTGTAGTCTGGTCGATGTTTACCAACGTTTCAGAGGTCATACTGCCTCCGTCATCAGGGCGATGAGTATGAAGATTTCTGTCTTCTGGGTTGTTGCGCCGTGTAGTCTGGTAGATGTTTACCAACGTTTCGGAGGTCATACTGCCTCCGTCATCAGAGTATGAAGATTTCTGTCTTCTGGGTTCTTGCGCTGTGTAGTCTGGTCGATGTTAACCAACGTTTCAGAGGTCATACTGCCTCCGTCATCAGAGTATGAAGATTGCTGTCTTCTGGGTTCTTGCACTGTGTAGTCTGGTCGATGTTTACCAACGTTTCAGAGGTCATACTGCCTCCGTCATCAGGGCGATGAATGTGCCAGTTGGGTGAGTGGTGCTGTTTATAGGAGCTGGACCGTGAATGGAGTATGACCTCTGAAACGTTGGTAAATGTCTACCTGACTACACAGTGCTACAACCCAGAAGATAACTATCTTCGTTCACACTGCCATTAGAACCTCAAATCCTACTAAGAAATTACTTAATATATCTCAGAGCAGTGCTTTGATTCAGATTAATAGTAAATTGGTATGCTGCATCTTGTCTTAAATATAACCTGAAAGTTGATATTGTTAACTTCTACAGTTAGGCAACACTATGCAGAGTCAAACAACTAGTTTTGTATCAACCCTGATTATGGAGACTATATGAACATTTCCAAAATGTTGGTAAAAACTTGTTGTATGGGATCACAACCCAGAAGATCAAAATTGGCATTGCCTTAAATAGCTTTTTCTTTGTCATTGTTCATATGGAATGAGCTGTGACTAGTTACGGGCTGGACAACTGAAATTTTGTCCTCTAGCCTCTGCACCCAGACTCGTATCCAATGGGTACTGGGGTCCCTTCCTCGGAGTGTGATGTGACTGGGTCGTGATACTGACCACTCACCCTCATCTAGTGCTGAGGTCAAGAATTAGGAGCTATACCTCCTCTCCCCTCAAGTGACCTTCATGGCGTATAATGGGATGGCTTTACTTTTATTGTGCATGTGGAATGTTATTACCATGCAGTCTTTTCCTCATTTAACACTTCAGAGACAGGGAAATCAGTCTCCAGCATTTCACTGGAAGGAAGCAAAGAAGGCCCATATGTGTCTCTGCGTTGCTTAGTGAGCATTTTGTGGAGTGTCATTGATATCACGACAGGAGATCTTTTGTTTTTAGTGCCAAATAGACCTCTGCAACAGGAAACCTTTGCCTTGCCTTTTTGTGGTCTGATAAGGGATGGTTATTTTCATATGAAGAGAGAATGGCTTCCTGAAGAAACTCCACAGCTATTGCAGTACCCTCCAGAATACCAGAGTGACCAAGAAACCGACTGTGGTTCCTCCCAATAGGAGGCCCATCAGGTGGTCTGTGAATTTCTGTAGTTGTGCTCTCTCTTGAGATTAAAGATGATATGCTTATGACATGATAAAGATGGTTCTGAGACACCATCCATTTATCTCACATGGATTAAAATCTATTATTTCCTGCATTCTATTGCTGAGGAAGGTGAACCTTTCTCCTTGATTTAATATTTGTAAATTTTTGGATTCTGGGTATTCCAGTAGTGCTCTAGGATTGGTGACCAAACTTCTCTATGTTACTTGTTGTGATTTACCATTACATCCTAGAATAAGGCCATTTGCCTTTCCCTGCAGTAGTTAATTATGTCTGCCAACATAGACAGCAGCAGTTTGATTGAGTCACAGAGCAAGTATGCAGAACACTCTTGCCATTGGTGTTGAGTCAGGTATATAAATGGATCTTCCTATAGAAGTACAGTCAATATCATGGCTGCTGTGTCAGAGATATACTTGTATGCTCTGCAGTCAATTCTTCACTGAGTTTATGAGTGCCCAGTTTGCTGTGATGCTAGTTAATCTGTAGGAAGGAGAGCCCCATTCTCAGATAACTAAGAAGGAGCCACCGACCCCCTTTGTCCATGCCTCTGAACAGCATAAATACCATCATCGTACACTCTCAAAGCTAGGTGAGTGGACCCCTTTTTGGGGAACTTGTCTGTGCCTATCCTCAGACTTGAATTCTGCTGTCGTAATCTCATAAACATGGTAGCCATCTGCACTGGTTTCCCAGGGATCCATGCCACAAATTTTTCTGAGTTCTGGAATTGATCCAGTCTTCACAACTCTCAGTCTGACTCTCTCCCAGTGACTTATCCGTGAAATTACGCCTCAGAGCCATTCCTTAGCTGCTGCTGCTCAAGATAGGTATAGGTGTCATGGAAGAGAGGGATAGCCTTTCTCTTCAGGAAACACATCAGTTTCTATCTCCGCACTCTACACCGTCGACCGTGAACTTCCACAGTGATGCCCATGTCCTGATGACCACCATACCTGAGCATAGCCGGTGGATCCATGGCTGCTGACAGCTGGATATCTCCGGCTTCCCTCTGCAATTTACTGACTTGAACAGCAGAGCCCCCATCATTGGTCCCAGGCTGAGTCAGCAACAGAGTTTTTCAGTCAACCTTCTTGAGGAAACCTTTCCTCTTTCTGCCCCTCTTATAATGCAAGCCAGCCTGATTATTCTTCTTGATGGTCAGGTTCGAGATACCTGTTTTAGCCTCACCCTTCACCAGAGCTCCTAAGAGATTTTGCCACTTCTCTGCACGAGGAGAGGATAACCATGTTTACAAATTTGAGAACCCTGATAGGTTGTTATAATGGCATGCATTATTATGTTTTGCAGAAGTCCAGCTCGAGTTCCAGAGATTCCGATCCCCATCGAACTTAGAGCCCCGGCTTGCAAGGGCTTTGAAAGAACTGAGAGTCGTGGAGGAGGCA
The DNA here is from genome assembly GCF_977971745.1 of Zootermopsis nevadensis. Lineage (NCBI taxonomy): Eukaryota > Metazoa > Arthropoda > Insecta > Blattodea > Termopsidae > Zootermopsis > Zootermopsis nevadensis. The sequence continues at coordinate 1,816,794 of NW_028259177.1, forward strand.
ACTTGCCTGTTAGAACTTGCTTCTGATGATCCAGAAGGGATTGAAGGACAACTTAAGCGTTGCACGGTATGAAAACAGAAAGTTGTGATACAGAGCACGAGCAGATCTATATTATTATGGACATAATTATCCAGGACACTCAGTGTGTTTGTTGAAATTCATAGAGAAGCGAGGGGGGACATTAATTCAAGTACCATAATAATTCAGATTAAGAAGATGGCTGACCGTCTTCGGAGATGTTGCGAATGTGTAGTCTGGTAGATATTGACCAGTGTTTCAGAGGAGCATGCTGCCTTCATTATCATACTTATTACACTGATGGTGAAGGTAGCAAACTCATGTACGTATTGCGAGAACATAGAATCCTTTCTTGTGATGAAAACTGCGGATGAGAACAGACACATTAGTGCTGTTCCATATCCTCATTGAGTTCTTTTTAACGTTTTGTGACTCGCTAATTTTTATAGTGAGATGTGGTTTGCGCCCCATCTCACTTTATTTCATTCATAGCAATAATTTGAGCTGCTTAATGCTAGATGAAGTTAGTACCACGACGTGTTGAAACAACAGAAGACTCAATTACTATCTCATCTTCTGATGCAATTGTATTAAATATTAAGATAAATTTAAAAGATACCTGAAAAAGTATAAACAATATTAATACGAGTATGTACACCCCCATTTGATTTATTTAGAATTTAAGGTGCATACTTAAAAAAGTTTACCACACATATTCTAATAGTTTCACTATGTTTTAATGTAATTTGTAATATACAGCTGACTTTCAAAATGCTATGAAGTTGACTCAGCACAAATATGTTTCCAGTATATTTTTTTAACAGATTATTTTGAACCCAGATATAGTATAATGATTTTTTATTTATAGTTACAGATGTAATTATCAGACATAATTTTTACTCAAAGGAGATTTAAGAGTATTTCCTTTGCTTCATCATAAAGCAGCATTTCGTAAAAAGACGTTTCTACGGACACAAGCAAAGCTTTAAAAATGCCAGCCCAGTTTTTAAAAATTTGAACATGTTTCATAATTATCACAGATACTTTGAAATGTAATCTGAGGGCAGGAATGTTGGGTTGAATTCCCCTTTGTATCGTCACAGATAAAAACGTGAAAATTTTTAAAGCACTGTTACATACTGCAATTTGTATTTTGAGTCTTCTGATTCCAAGTTGCACCAACATAACTGCTATAAATTGGCTCTGATTAATCAGAGTTCAATTGGAGAGGGCATCCACATGCACCGAAGAAACGTATCGATCAGTAAGAAACAAACTTTGCCAAATTATCTTTATCAGATGAACAAGAAATTGCAATAGGAATTCAAATTAAATTATAACCTATAATGACCTTACTTAAAGCAATTAATTGTAGCACATATGAACTAAAACAAGGAAGGTTAAAAGAATCAGGCCAATTGAGGAGGGCATTTAAACACAAATTACTTACCTTACGTACATTTATGCCAGCCACTCTCGTCTAAAACTTCTTTGCAGATTATAACAAATACCAGTGAAAGTATACGTTTGTTACGATATATTTCATTTGTTTCACCATCGACAATTATATCGAAGTTACAGAACGTTACTCCACAAGAAAATATGATGTGTTATTTCTGGTAGTTGTTTGAAGATGATACAGAATGAAATTTGAAAGGTTTCAACAAGTCAGATCTCTACCCCTTCTGCCATGTGCCATTGGGTCAGTTCCTTTGTTACTCCAGAAGGGTGGGTTAGGCAAGCAGGACTAGTCCTTGGTCTCTGAAGTCTCTCAGGCTTACCCTGTTATATTCTTTTGGGGGGTATTCTAAGAAATGTCTACAATTTCACAGTTGTCATCAGCATTTACAGAAATGAAGGAACGGATATGTAGTATTTGTGCAGACATTTGAATATGTATCCTGTCACTAGAGGTGCCCACGTATGGGAACAATTTCAAATTTTCATGTTCCAGAAATTTAAATAAAATTAGTATTTCTCAAGAGAATGGCATAGCAGGTGCAATTGGACTTTGTATAGAGAACTTGCCAGATGAAATGAAATGCTACTATCAGGACTTTGCTCTCTTTGTTGAGGATGTGAATATCAAAATTGAGGTTAAGTCATTATTCTTTAATTTATATACATTTTGTTTATTGTCATTAACATGTAATTTTCAGACTTTGCTTGCAGGACTGAATTTTGAACTTGATTTAAAGCTGTTTTATATTTAAGTATATCAGGTGTGACAGATCATAAGATTTTCTTACTATGTTCTACTGCATTTCTTGTCATTAAGAGTTAAACTCTTGTTACAGTATTGTAGTTTATTTATTAACTACAATTTAAATTGCATTATAATAATTAAATCAATTTGAATTTTGGTTGATTTGAATACAGTATACACTTACAGACACAAATTAGTGATCCGTAAACGTGGATTTAATTATGTTTGTTCATTTTATAAATTTAATTATTGCAGGTGCTGGGAACTCTTTGGTCACGAAATACATATGAAGTAGAAGATATGACGAGTGATTTTATTAAGAAATCGCTTGCAGTGTCCAAGTGGAATGAGTTGTTGGATAGTTATGTGTATGGGATCCATGACTTACTTTTATACTACCTAAAACGTGAGCTGTCAGATGAAGAAAAAGAAGGTTTGTAATTACACTGGCACTTTTACATGTGTATTCTTAAATCTCTGAATTTGAATTGCTGTTTGAACTGAATAGCCGTGAATATGAGGAATAGACACATTGAAGGTAGGATTCAGCTCCACACCTAGCAGATGGATTTTAAGGAAAAAATATAACTGTACTGTATATATAATGTGGTTTTACTTTTTTATTTACACATTGGTTACTCGATTTAAATTCTGCATGCTACCCTATAATTCCAGGCACATTTTCCAATGCCTACACAAATGGCATCATCAGTCCCCTTTGGTTAATTGTGTGAAACTTTCAGGCGTACAGGTTATGAGCATAGGAAATTTGTTACTCTTCATGATAGCATGAAAATGTTGCCACATGTATAGAGTGAAAAATACCTGAGTAACTGTACCCCCTCCCCTCAGTGTCTGTTCTTCCACCATATGTGAAATGAGACTCGCTAGGAAGAAATTATGGTACCTAAATTTTTTTTTAGTTCCTTTACCTGTGACATTGTTTATTCCTACCCATCACTTTCACACACAGAATCAACATAATTCGCTGGGACGATACGCTACAGACTTGTTTATAATTAATAATCTTCATTGATAGAAAGGGGATCTGGGGTAGCTGAGTCAGTATAGTGAGTGATTATAGACTTGACAGCCGGGGTTTGATCCCCAACATGGACAAAGGGTTTTTCCTCCTCCTGTCCTTTCCTGAGGGCCGCCTGCCCCTATCTAGTGTCGAGGTTAACACCAAGTGCCTACATGGTGTGTAGTGGGACATAAGAATGATAATAATACAAAAATAGAAGTTGCTTATTTAAACATGGACTTTCATGCTTTTTCTCCAATTTTTCTTTTTACTATTGATAATTATTTTCATAACTCATTCAGCAATCAGTAATTAAATCAGTTGAAGCAGTATAATTTTAGATAATATTTCCATAAAACTAATTAATTACAGATGTATTCTGGCCAGAGAACAATAATTTTAATTTGTTCATTAAATTTCTTCTATTCTACCTGAGCATTTGTGGGTATCTAAGGTTATGTTTGTCCCTAAAGTTTGGGACTGAAAAATGTAGTCCGACTGATATTACACAGTGATGAGCCTGGCCACTATTAAAAAAATTGTTGCCTGCTTGCAGTAAGTTAAGAAAAGTTTGTAATAAATTCTGTGAAATATAAATTGAAGGGACATAATTTGTTTTGCACTAAAATGTATTTCATATCCATGTAAGCAGTTGATATTATTATTATTATTTCAGTTGTGTACTTGATTTTAGATGTCTGTTCCTTATCCAAATACCTGATGACTGGATCATTTGTAGATACAAAATCTTCAATGATTTAAGTCTAAAAGTCTGTATAGTTTTCTTATTGCCACCTGAAGCCATTCTGTCATGCTTATCTTTGCCGCTGCGAAGCACCATTTCTCTACCTCAGCCACTTGGCTATTTTTATTGAATTATTTCTCTTATCATGGAAGCATATCATGATTACTTTAAGTGTTAATTATTTTAGTGAAATATATTAAGTTGTCACACTCCTTAATGGAAATAGGAAAGCAACACACCTCATCCTGATGTCTCAGCCTATCATCATTTACAGTTGGCACTGCGATTGTATTTAATTTGATGTTTTAATAAATGTAAATTGGAAAGTGATGATTATAATAACAGCATTAAAATCCCTGTATAGACGACAGTATGATTGTTTATTGCACAGCTCGGATCATCGTAAACCCTCTCGGCTCTTGTATTACTATTGGAGGAACTTGGATAATTAAAGCATGTCAGTTTCCCTTTTCATTTGTATTTTAAGTTACCAATCAAAGAACTGAATGAGACGTAGTGTCATATTTGGTAGCTGGGAAAAACTGGTAACAAGTTTAATAGATAAAAAGATGTTATCTTTCGAGGATGAACATCTCGCATCGGTTCTACAAGTTTATACATTCATGTGGCTTAGATTTACAAGAGTACCAACATACAGATATTGTTCAGTGTGGATTGCAGGAACATAGAAATAGTCACGTTTACAAGAAAGCATTGAAGATAGCTAGAACTTTATCTGGAATTCTTGTAAGTTATGTGTGATTGTTATTTGATTATGTATGTAGAATTGTAAGGATAACGTTTTGTGCAATCGAATATTCATAGGTTTCAGGAGCACGTGTATGAAATTTGTGAAAAATAGGTTTGGGGCTGAATATTAAAGCTGTTTCTCCTCTGAATTGGAAAATAATCTCGACGAAGTGACATACGGTCTCCCCGGACAACTTCATATGCAACAGATGAAAAACAAAAGCTGTTTTGTCAGTATATATCGCGATATGAAGACGTATGGTGGGTATGGCTCCATGCGGTTTCAGGGCTGTTCTGAAAGCTGTGATGACGAGAAAAGGATGCCAGATTTTGTCGAGAATTGAACCCAAGTCCTTTGAAGGAAGCAGAATTGTTGGTTAGTTAGACTTTGTTTTATTCTTTAAATTGTAAATTATTTGTGAATGAATCTAGCATTTGCTTTTTATGAACGTGACATGAAGTTTTAAGGATGAGTTGTGTAATTAGTAATTAGCATTTTTTCACAGTCGATAGTAGTAGCAGCTGTTTCATTAGACTAATCCTCGCCTACTAACTGTTTTCCACAATTTTGCTTCACATATTGATCACAAGGCATCGTCTTGATAAGAGATATCATAAATCAAATTTTCGAAGGAAGCTGTTTTACCAGCTAACCTAGAACCTTAATAGTGCAGTGGCGTTCGGCCGCTCCAGTGGCGTGTGGCTGTGAGCGTGATTTTAGTTAAATATTCTTGACTCGTTTATTGATTTTCGTTTTTTAGCGACGCTTTATCAACTGCATTATGGATAAGGTTATTTATGAATGATTTATTTCCAAGTTGTCGTACCCTGTTTTTTTAAAAAGGTACTATCATTGCTACCTGTTTGGAACGACTGTCGTTGATTGATTGTATATTTAACTAAGTTTAATCGACTGCGCTGGTTATTTAGTGTACAATAAAGCTCTCTTTAAAATTTCATCCTGGACGTGCTGTAATCTTTGTAAGTTAAGGGAACATAGACTGAAATGTATTCGATCTTATTCTTTTTTTTATTGGCAGTTGAATTTTAAGGAGAACGTTTTACGTAAGGGGGCTGCAGTTCACAAATAACTTGGCATTATTACATTTTCATGCAAATTATGATTCACCCACGTAGTACTATGATTATGTCGTTAAAAATTTCAGAAGATTTAAATTAGCTCAGTGTAGTATCCAGTGGTGGTTTCCTGAGAACATGGTAATGGACGTTCGGGTTTATGTAAAAGACGGGGGGGGGGGGGGGGTTTCACCAGCTGAGCGACTCTTAGCTACTCAAGAGGGATTCTGATCGGGAAATATATAGTAAATATTACCAGAGTAAAATATTTATTTATATGTTAAATTGACAAATTCTTGTGAAGATTAAATTACGTAATTAGGATCTTCATACATTGTAATGAAGGTTTGCGTAATGGAATTACATGAAAAATGTAATTTGCCCTGGTATAATTTATATTTTTAAGTTTGTTTATTAAACTAACTTTTTACTTTTAAGGAATACAGAAGTTTGTTGGGAAAATTAGATGCCAAGATTGTGTTTGTTGTGATGTTTGACATGAATGTTGACCTTGAAGACTGGTAAGTAATTTGTTTTAACAATCAGCAAAGTTGGATCTTGTATTTATGGGTTTTTGTATGAATCTCTCCGTTAACAGCAATTATTTCTTTGAACATCGTTAACCAGTTGGCCTTTGGAATGGTCAAGTGTTGTGTTTTCTTCGCGGTACGGACTGAATTCTTAAATTATATTTTTGATTATAAGGTTAAGGAGACTTCAATGATATTAGGTTTGATCTGGTGTGAACTTTTGTCGTGATATTTTTGAGCATTCGATTTCTATGAGACAGGGAATTTCTTGCACTGATGAAAGGGGAATTGTTCAAAGACTCCAAATAGGACGGGATTTTACCGACCATAACTTTAACTTTCAGGGATATGTAATACTTCTATATCGATCGACACTTCAAAGAGATGTCCACAGACAATTTTTTTTCTGGGATTGATTCACAGTATTTTGGTTCTTCTCATGTCATGGAACACTAGCAGCTGAAATTGATATATTTTTTAATCGCTTACGTTTTAAGAAGTACTAAGGTCGATTAACGAATATTATGTCATTACAATTCCTGGACCAGGGAGTGAAATTAGGCTCCTCTGCCCGACCCAAGAAAATATGTATTTTTACCTGAAGATGTGAGCAGATCCAGCTACTGAAACGTGGTGTCTAGTTTTAGTATATTGAACGATGGAGTAATTTAATGATTTCAGTACAGATTATTTTAAGAAGAACTCGGGGCGAAGGACATACATAGTTTAGCTAACTACAAAATTTCTTGTTGTTGTTATTTGTTGATATTTCAGGTTCTGATGGTTTACCGAAATTTCGGAGCTGTTTCAAGGCAGTCGCATCTGAAACGTCGGCCAGTGTCTGCCACAATACACGGCGTAGCAGCCAAAAAGACGGCCATCTTCATGTTGGTTTATGGTTTGGACAAATGAGGTTTTACCTCTGTGACAAAATTGGTTTGATAATGTGATTCTGAGTTAACATTGTTTTGATTTAATAATTTTTGTATCCTTTTATTTATATAACTATAGAACTCGTTTTAGTTTTCATGTTCTAGAAGCAGTTTTTACCTGTTTTTAGTGACACGATACAAAATAGCCCAATATTTTATTTAATTATGCTCGTAATCTGTTATGAGAAACATTATTTTGTGATACGCGAGTTCTGTTTCGAAATATTAGAATGACCTTGAAAAATCTTATCAGCCGTCACGCCCTCACTTACCCCACTGGATCGACTTTTACCCATGGGTTTGGTTCTTCATTTACCCTGAAATATGCCCCATAGCATTTAAATAATGCCATGGATGTCGAAATTATTTGCTTCCCAATTACAGCAATGTAGGATGTTCAACAGAACAACCAATCATCTTGTTCGCTCGTTTACAAATGATGTTACGTCATCTGAGTGAGATCCAATATCGGGTCCATTACGGAATAGTGGCTGCTGCACTGTTTTATGGACGATAAGAATTAGGCACTTGAGATAAATAATCAATTTAAGTTTTATGAAGATAACTATATAGTCTGATAGATATTGACTGATATTTCAGAGGCGATTGCCCTGATGATGGAGGCAGTAATAACATCCGAAACATCGGTCATGATCTGGTGAAACAGTTCATTAACCAACAGTTTCCTATGGTGGCGCGTCGTGTTCTCTTTGAGGTTGGAAGCAGATTCTCATTTCGTAATTCTCGATGCCCTGATAACGCAGACAAACTTCTTTTGTGGTTCATTCGCATTTTATTTTAATTTACTAAAAATCATGGAAATTAATTTGCGAAGTAGAAGAAGTGTTTCTGTTGGTCTCGCTATGTATGTCTGTCTGTCTGTCTGTCCGTCAGTCTTCTGTATATTACTGCAGAAAGAGGTAATTATACAGATTGTATATTCATGTTGTATTTTTATAACTCGAGAGATTTTCCAAATTGAAACGTAATTAATTATATGTGATTAGGATATGTTTCCCCACCGTTTAAATATTTTCCCAACCAAAATTCTATATGCATTCTTCACTTTCTGTTCTTCCCCACATTCCCAGCACATCTTAAATTCATAAATTTCACTTGTGCTCATACTGTTTGTCTTGTCTTTTGTGGCACCCTATACCAGGGGTTATTGCCCCGCAGCTCAATTAAAATACAAAATCTTGACATCGAAGTTCAGAATGATGTTTTATAGAAGTTCACACATTTATTCCAGCATCCACGTCAAACTTCATGACCCTAGTGGTTGTTGGCGAAGAATATTTCCGTAAACGTAGCATTTCTATTCAAATTTGGATTTACATTTGGTTTGTGACTCGTTATTCCCTTCGTGCTGATAACAAGTTCTCATAGAAGTCAAATCTGACATGTAGGCAACCTCCCAAACACCTGCGCCTTGCGGGCTAGTCCGATGATAATGGAATGGCAAGCTGATTTGTCGTCAGCTTCTCAAGACTTGGGACAAGAACTTCTCAAGACTTGGGACAAGTGACTTCTCAAGAATTGGGACAAGAACTTCTCAAGACTTGAGACAAGGACTTCTCAAGACTTGGGACGACTGACATCTCAAGACTTGGGACAAGACCTTCTCAAGACTTGGGACAAGTGACTTCTCAAGACTTGGGACAAGAAATTCTCAAGACTTGGGACAAGTGACTTCTCAAGACTTGGGACAAGAACTTCTCAAGACTTGGGACGAGTGACTTCTCAAGACTTGGGACGAGTGACTTCTCAAGACTTGGGACAAGTGACTTCTCAAGAATTGGGACAAGAACTTCTCAAGACTTGAGACAAGGACTTCTCAAGACTTGGGACGACTGACATCTCAAGACTTGGGACAAGACCTTCTCAAGACTTGGGACAAGTGACTTCTCAAGACTTGGGACAAGAAATTCTCAAGACTTGGGACAAGTGACTTCTCAAGACTTGGGACAAGAACTTCTCAAGACTTGGGACGAGTGACTTCTCAAGACTTGGGACGAGTGACTTCTCAAGACTTGGGACAAGTGACTTCTCAAGACTTGGGACAAGAACTTCTCAAGACTTGGGACAAGGACTTCTCAAGACTTGGGACAAGTGACTTCTCAAGACTTGGGACTCTAGTCCTGATAAGGATGGGACAGGTCAAATTTAGAAGGAAAAATTTTCAAATTTTTCGAAAAATCAAAAAACGCTGCAAACCTTCTGAAATGCGCACAAAACCAAAAATTTTCGGAAAATTGGGAACAAAATTAAAAGTTGAAAATTTTCAAAAATTCTTAGTTTTGTGCGCTTTTTGGACGATTTGCCACGTTTTTCGATTTTTCGAAATTTTTCGAAAATATTGAAATTTCTCAAATTTGAGAATTTTCAAAATTTTTCGAAATTTTAAAAAAATTAAAAACGACTGCAAATGGCGTGAAACGCGAAGAAAACTAAGAATTTTCGAAAAAAAATGAATTCAGCTAAGACAGGTGAGGCACAGCCCTAAACAAGCAGACAAGACTTGGGACAATAACTTCTCAAGACTTGGGACAAGGACTTCTCAAGACTTGGGACAAGAACTTCTCAAGACTTGGGACAAGTGACTTCTCAAGACTTGGGACGAGTGACTTCTCAAGACTTGGGACGAGTGACTTCTCAAGACTTGGGACAAGTGACTTCTCAAGACTTGGGACAAGTGACTTCTCAAGACTTGGGACAAGAAATTCTCAAGACTTGGGACAAGTGACTTCTCAAGACTTGCGACAAGAACTTCTCAAGTTTTTCTTAGAATTTTCCGAACTTGTACCAAAAACTAAGTTTTTGGCAAAGTTCGAAAAAATTCTAAGTTCAACCTAGAGTGTATGGAAGGAATTCAGGAATCCTAAATGATAACATTATTCAAAATAAAGAAGTCTTTATTATGCAAAAAAATTCTGTTTGTACATCAGTTTACAAAATATAATTCATTCACTTATTTCATCTTCATAATCTCTACTGGAAAAAAGTATCATCACCTGAACAAAATCAAAAAACAAACATTAATTTCAATCAAAGCAAAGAAAATTAACTGAAAACAAAATAAATATATTCTGAGTAGGACTTCTCAAGACTTGGGACAAGTGACTTCTCAAGACTTGGCACGAGTGACTTCTCAAGACTTGGGACGAGTGACTTCTCAAGACTTAGGACAAGTGACTTCTCAAGACTTGGGACAAGAACTTCTCAAGACTTGGGACAAGTGCCTTCTCAAGACTTGGGACAAGAACTTCTCAAGACTTGGGACGAGTGACTTCTCAAGACTTGGAACGAGTGACTTCTCAAGACTTGGGATAAGTGACTTCTCAAGACTTGGGACAAGTGACTTCTCAAGACTTGGGACAAGAACTTCTCAAGACTTGGGACAAGGACTTCTCAAGACTTGGGACAAGTGATTTCTCAAGACTTGGGTGTCTAGTCCTGATAGGGATGGGACAGGTCAAATTTAGAAGGAAAAATTTTCAAATTTTTCGAAAAATCAAAAAACGCTGCAAACCTTCTGAAATGCGCACAAAACCAAAAATTTTCGGAAAATTCGGAAAAAAATGAAAAGTTGAAAATTTTCAAAAATTCTTAGTTTTGTGCGCTTTTTGGACGATTTGCCACGTTTTTCGATTTTTCGCAATTTTTCGAAAAAATTGAAATTTCTCAAAGGGGTACCCCTTCGAGAATTTTCAAAATTTTTCGAAATTTTTAAAAAATTAAAAACGACTGCAAATGGCGTGAAACGCGAAGAAAACTAAGAATTTTCGAAAAAAATTTGAATTCAGCTAAGACAGGTGAGGCACAGCCCTAAACAAGCAGACAAGACTTGGGACAATAACTTCTCAAGACTTGGGACGAGTGACTTCTCAAGACTTGGGACGAGTGACTTCTCAAGACTTGGGACGAGTGACTTCTCAAGACTTGGGACAAGTGACTTCTCAAGACTTGGGACAAGGACTTCTCAAGACTCGGGACAAGTGACTTCTCAAGACTTGGGACAAGAACTTCTCAAGACTTGGGACAAGGACTTCTCAAGACTTGGGACAAGTGATTTCTCAAGACTTGGGTGTCTAGTCCTGATAGGGATGGGACAGGTCAAATTTAGAAGGAAAAATTTTCAAATTTTTCGAAAAATCAAAAAACGCTGCAAACCTTCTGAAATGCGCACAAAACCAAAAATTTTCGGAAAATTCGGAAAAAAATGAAAAGTTGAAAATTTTCAAAAATTCTTAGTTTTGTGCGCTTTTTGGACGATTTGCCACGTTATTCGATTTTTCGCAATTTTTCGAAAAAATTGAAATTTCTCAAAGGGGTACCCCTTCGAGAATTTTCAAAATTTTTCGAAATTTTTAAAAAATTAAAAACGACTGCAAATGGCGTGAAACGCGAAGAAAACTAAGAATTTTCGAAAAAAAATTGAATTCAGCTAAGACAGGTGAGGCACAGCCCTAAACAAGCAGACAAGACTTGGGACAATAACTTCTCAAGACTTGGGACGAGTGACTTCTCAAGACTTGGGACGAGTGACTTCTCAAGACTTGGGACGAGTGACTTCTCAAGACTTGGGACAAGTGACTTCTCAAGACTTGGGACAAGGACTTCTCAAGACTCGGGACAAGTGACTTCTCAAGACTTGGGACAAGAACTTCTCAAGACTTGGGACAAGGACTTCTCAAGACTTGGGACAAGTGACTTCTCAAGACTTGGGTGTCTAGTCCTGATAGGGATGGGACAGGTCAAATTTAGAAGGAAAATTTTTTGAAATTCTTCAAAAAATCAAAAAACGCTGCAAACCTTCTGAAATGCACACAAAACCAAAAATTTTCGGAAAATTCGGAAAAAAATTAAAAGTTGAAAATTTTCAAAAATTCTTAGTTTTGTGCGTTTTTTGGACGATTTGCCACGTTTTTCGATTTTTCGAAATTTTTCGAAAAAATTGAAATTTCTCAAATTTGAGAATTTTCAAAATTTTTCGAAATTTAAAAAAAATTAAAAACGACTGCAAATGGCGTGAAACGCGAAGAAAACTAAGAATTTTCGAAAAAATTGAATTCAGCTAAGACAGGTGAGGCACAGCCCTAAACAAGCAGACAAGTCTTGGGACAATAACTTCTCAAGACTTGGGACGAGTGACTTCTCAAGACTTGGGACAAGTGACTTCTCAAGACTTGGGACAAGAACTTCTCAACACTTGGGACAAGGACTTCTGAAGACTTGGGACTTCTCAAGACTTGGGAGTCTAGTCCTGATAGGGATGGGACAGGTCAAATTTAGAAGGAAAAATTTTCAAATTTTTCGAAAAATCAAAAAACGCTGCAAACCTTCTGAAATGCGCACAAAACCAAAAATTTTCGGAAAATTCGGAAAAAAATTAAAAGTTGAAAATTTTCAAAAATTCTTAGTTTTGTGCGCTTTTTGGACGATTTGCCACGTTTTTCGATTTTTCGAAATTTTTCGAAAAAATTGAAATTTCTCAATTGAGAATTTTCAAAAATTTTCGAAATTTAAAAAAAATTAAAAACGACTGCAAATGGCGTGAAACGCGAAGAAAACTAAGAATTTTCGAAAAAAATTGAATTCAGCTAAGACAGGTGAGGCACAGCCCTAAACAAGCAGACAAGTCTTGGGAAAATAACTTCTCAAGACTTGGGACGAGTGACTTCTCAAGACTTGGGACAAGTGACTTCTCAAGACTTGGGACAAGAACTTCTCAACACTTGGGACAAGGACTTCTGAAGACTTGGGACTTCTCAAGACTTGGCAGTCTTGTCCTGATAGGGATGGGACAGGTCAAATTTAGAAGGAAAAATTTTCAAATTTTTCGAAAAATCAAAAAACGCTGCAAACCTTCTGAAATGCGCACAAAAACAAAAATTTTCGGAAAATTCGGAAAAAAATGAAAAGTTGAAAATTTTCAAAAATTCTTAGTTTTGTGCGCTTTTTGGACGATTTGCCACGTTTTTCGATTTTTCGAAATTTTTCGAAAAAATTGAAATTTCTCAAATTTGAGAATTTTCAAAAATTTTCGAAATTTAAAAAAAATTAAAAACGACTGCAAATGGCGTGAAACGAGAAGAAAGCTAAGAATTTTCGTAAAAAATTGATTTCAGCTAAGACAGGTGAGGCAAAGCCCTAAACAAGCAGACAAGACTTGGGACAATAACTTCTCAAGACTTGGGACGAGTGACTTCTCAAGACTTGGGACGAGTGACTTCTCAAGACTTGGGACAAGAACTTCTCAAGACTTGGGACGAGTGACTTCTCAAGACTTAGGACAAGTGACTTCTCAAGACTTGGGACAAGAACTTCTCAAGACTTGGGACAAGTGCCTTCTCAAGACTTGGGTCAAGAACTTCTCAAGACTTGGGACGAGTGACTTCTCAAGACTTGGAACGAGTGACTTCTCAAGACTTGGGACAAGTGACTTCTCAAGACTTGGGACAAGAACTTCTCAAGACTTGGGACGAGTGACTTCTCAAGACTTGGGAGTCTAGTCTTGATAGGGATGGGACAGGTCAAATTTAGAAGGAAAATTTTTTGAAATTTTTCGAAAAATCAAAAAACGCTGCAAACCTTCTGAAATGCGCACAAAACCAAAAATTTTCGGAAAATTCGGAAAAAAATTAAAAGTTGAAAGTTTTCAAAAATTCTTAGTTTTGTGCGCTTTTTGGACGATTTGCCACGTTTTTCGATTTTTCGAAATTTTTCGAAAAAATTGAAATTTCTCAAATTTGACAATTTTCAAAAATTTTCGAAATTTAAAAACGACTGTAAATGGCGTGAAACGCGAAGAAAACTAAGAATTTTCGAAAAAATTTGAATTCAGCTAAGACAGGTGAGGCACAGCCCTAAACAAGCAGACAAGACTTGGGACAATAACTTCTCAAGACTTGGGACGAGTGACTTGTCAAGATTTGGGACAAGAACTTCACAAGACTTGGGACAAGTGACTTCTCAAGACTTGGGACAAGAAATTCTCAAGACTTGGGACAAGTGACTTCTCAAGACTTGGGACAAGAACTTCTCAAGACTTGGGACAAGTGACTTCTCAAGACTTGGTACAAGAACTTCTCAACACTTGGGACGAGTGACTTCTGAAGACTTGGGACAAGTGACTTCTCAAGACTTGGGAGTCTAGTCCTGATAGGGATGGGACAGGTCAAATTTAGAAGGAAAAATTTTCAAATTTTTCGAAAAATCAAAAAACGCTGCAAACCTTCTGAAATGCGCACAAAACCAAAAATTTTCCGAAAATTCGGAAAAAAATTAAAAGTTGAAATTTTTTAAAAATTCTTAGTTTTGTGCGCTTTTTGGACGATTTGCCACGTTTTTCGATTATTCGAAATTTTTCGAAAAAATTGAAATTTCTCAAAGGGGTACTCCTTTGAGAATTTTCAAAATATTTCGAAATTTAAAAAAAATTAAAAACGACTGCAAATGGCGTGAAACGCGAAGAAAACTAAGAATTTTCGAAAAAAATTGAATTCTGCTAAGACGGGTGAGGCACAGCCCTAAACAAGCTTACAAGACTTGGGACAAGAACTTCTCAAGACTTGGGACAAGTTACTTCTCAAGACTTCGGAAAAGAACTTCTCAAGACTTAAAACGAGTGACTTCTCAAGACTTGGGACAAGAACTTCTCAAGACTTGGGACAAGAACTTCTCAAGACTTGGGACAAGTGACTTCTCAAGACTTGGGACGAGTGACTTCTCAAGACTTGGGACAAGAACTTCTCAAGACTTGGGACGAGTGACTTCTCAAGACTTAGGACAAGTAACTTCTCAAGACTTGGGACAAGAACTTCTCAAGACTTGGAACGAGTGACTTCTCAAGACTTGGGACAAGTGACTTCTCAAGACTTGGGACGAGTGACTTCTCAAGACTTGGGACAAGGACTTCTCAAGACTTGGGACAAGGACTTCTCAAGACTTGGGACAAGTGACTTCTCAAGACTTGGGTCAAGTGACTTCTCAAAACTTGGGACAAGAACTTCTCAAGACTTGGGACGAGTGACTTCTCAAGACATGGGACGAGTGACTTCTCAAGACTTGGGACGAGTGACTTCTCAAGACTTGGGACAAGTGACTTCTCAAGACTTGGGACAAGAACTTCTCAAGACTTGGGACAAGGACTTCTCAAGACTTGGGACAAGGACTTCTCAAGACTTGGGACAAGTGACTTCTCAAGACTTGGGTGTCTAGTCCTGATAGGGATGGGACAGGTCAAATTTAGAAGGAAAAATTTTCAAATTTTTCGAAAAATCAAAAAACGCTGCAAACCTTCTGAAATGCGCACAAAACCAAAAATTTTCCGAAAATTCGGAAAAAAATTAATAATAGTCTGGTTGAATACATGTGACAGTCAGATTTCAGTCCTATGTTCATGCGCTGGGCTTAGCAGTAGTTATGTAAGTAGCAGGGAAAGAAGTCACGTCTGATCACATGAATAGGAGTGGTCATGTTTGAGATTTGATGCTTCCTACCTCCTTTCTGATAGATAGAATGAATTTTTTGAAGAAGAAAAGTAAAAATTATTTTTATACTTTATTCTCATAACTTTGTAGTGAAAGTTTTTATTCCAGGTATGATATATCTATATATATTCATACAGGTTGTGACCAGTAGCTAAATTGTGAGTTTGTTAAGGATTTGAGATGATTTATTGTATATGTATACTTGCCACTCTGGTCAGATTTCTGAGTTATTCTTATAAACTTTCTGTGAAGCAAAGCAGCATCTTTCAAACACTTGCCCTCAATTTAGCAAGTGCCAGGATGAGGGAGTAACATTCATATGGCTACAAGAAAGAGTTTGGCTATTTATCTAACCTTATAAGCTTCAAGCATTATTCCCTTCCAGTATTTGAACTGAACTGCTGTTATGTTACTCCAGTTATGTAGAACATAATAAAATTACGTTGTATTCTGCTTGGAATTTTATTTGTGTTTGTGTCACACAGGCAGAGGTTATTAAACATGCAGTTTATGTACAAAAATTTGTGAAAGAGTATTGAAGGGGAAATCATTCCCTAGGGCGGCATGCACACGTCAGGAGCTCTTGTATGAGCCTGTGAGAGAGGGAGCTTGTTGTTTGAGTGTCAATACCCATATTTGAATTGGTAAGTTGTGTATCCGTTTGTTTGTAGTGATCATGACAAAATTTGCCTTGTGAAAGTGGAAGGAGTGTGTCCATTGGCTGAGGTAGAAATGTTAACTGTGTGAAGAAGTAAAACTTTTTGTTCTTAGAGGAGTGTGATGCATGTACGGAGGAATCTTGATTTGTATAATGTGAATGTATTTTGTCTTTCTAGGGGTAGCGGATTACAAGAAATAGAATGTTCCTCCAGATTCTACTGGGCGGCGTGCTGTGTGTCACCTGACCTGCGTACTGCTTGCCAGAGAAGCATTGGAGTATGTGCGGCAACAGTTGGCAGACTGAGTTGATTTCAGAACAGGAAACTTACTGCCATGACTGGCGTATGTAGTTCATGTGCAGCGAGTTGGTAGCGAGGATGTTTCCATGTGGGAGTTTCGGTTTCTAGTTTGTTCTGTGATGTCTCTGGTCTGTTCTTTCCGCGCATCACGTAGTTCATTTGGGTCGGCACTATAATTCTTTGTGGCCACGTTCTTAGAGATGTGAAAGAAGACTGGCATTGGGAATATTTGTCTCGGTTGGTAGTGAGGTCGTGCTTCGGTTTAGTTAATGTTTGAATGCTAAAATGATTTTGAGTTCATAATGGCAAATATTTAGTCTCTTCAAATGCCTTAATGCAAGAATCATTGCTGTAAGTTTCTGTGTGGGAACAGTGTGCCTCTTGGGTTGTAAGTGGGTTACGGAATTATCTGGTGTTCTCATTTGTCGGTAGGTGTACAATCAACTGCAGAATAAGAGTGCTGATTCTGTATGCATTTCTGTCTTTTGTGGGGGGGTGGGGTGGAACTAGTTGTGTTGAATCTCTTATAAAATTCCAAAGTCCAATTCCAAAGACCAAAGCCCAAAGGCGGTAGGCCGTAGGCCGAAACCTAAAGACGTAGGCCGGAGGCCGGAAGCCTGTCGCTGGAAGCTGGAGGCCCGAAGCCGGAAGCCGGTAGGCCGTAGGCTGAAAGTGGAGTGCAGAATGCCTAAAGCCCAAAGCCGACAGGCAATAGCCAAAAGCCGAGAGCCGAAATCCCAGAACCCAAAGCCCGAAGTCCAAAACCGAAAGTCGTAAGTGGCATAGGTTGGTTAGTTTAGTGTGCGTCCAATGTAGGCGACCGGCTGACGTGATTAGGTGCTTTAGCCGAGGCTGCTTCAAGCAGCTGGGAGTCGTATGTTGGTCAAGGCTGCATGTGAAGTAGGTTAAGGGTATCTAGATGTGTTGAATCTCTTATCAAATTCCAAAGACCAAAGCCCAAAGGCGGTAGGCCGTAGGCCGAAACCTAAAGACGTAGGCCCGAGGCCGGAGGCCGGAAGCCTGTCGCTGGAAGCTGGAG
The DNA here is from genome assembly GCF_977971745.1 of Zootermopsis nevadensis. Lineage (NCBI taxonomy): Eukaryota > Metazoa > Arthropoda > Insecta > Blattodea > Termopsidae > Zootermopsis > Zootermopsis nevadensis. The sequence goes on from NW_028259177.1 coordinate 1,834,569, forward strand.
GCCCGAAGCCGGAAGCCGGTAGGCCGTAGGCTGAAAGTGGAGTGCAGAATGCCTAAAGCCCAAAGCCGACAGGCAGTAGCCAAAAGCCGAGAGCCGAAATCCCAGAACCCAAAGCCCGAAGTCCAAAACCGAAAGTCGTAAGTGGCATAGGTTGGTTAGTTTAGTGTGCGTCCAATGTAGGCGACCGGCTGACGTGAATAGGTTCTCTAGCCCAGTCGGCATCAAGTAGCTGGGAGTCGTATGTTGGTTAAGGCTGCATGTGAAGTAGGTTAAGGGTATCTGTAATTTTTGGGAGGCAAGCGAGCTACATCCTAGCGTGTTTAATTTTCTGACAGTTGGCTGCGTTCTAAGCAGCATACACGCTTAAGTGCATAGATTGGTTGGAGTAGGCTACGTCCGTCGCTGGTTACGTGCTCAGTTCGAGTCTTACGTTTGGCTATCCTTCGTCTGCAGCGGTCTGTTCTGTTATTGAGGCTTCTTGCTCGCGGTCTTAGGTAAGTCGGGTTAGGCTGCTTCAGTGGCTGGCTACGTGACGAGTGGCATAGGTTGGTTGTTTTATGCTGCGTCCTCAATAGCAACGCCCGGCGACTGACAAGTCACGCTTCCTTGAATCGTAGGCCACATATCTCTGCTGACAAGCCACACATACTTCATCACAGGATACTAAAATTCACCGGCCTCGCTACAAGCATATGTTGGTTAGGCAAGGTTTCGTTAAAGGAGACCAACTAAAGAGGGTCTTGAGTTATTTTCCGTAAACTGCTTTAGCAGAAGGCTGCAAGCTTTTGCGTATAGATTGCTGAGGGATTGCTGCGTCCGAAAGAGGTACTAGGTGTTAAGCATTATTTGTTCGGGCTAGGCTGCGTCCGCTGTTCTCTACATTCGTTCTGCTCTCCCGCATCAGCATATGTATGTCTCGTTCAAAGGAGCCCTCCAGAGAAGTGTTACGGGTTAGTTCGTGTATGGTGCATTTGTTGCAAACCGTTTCTTCGAGGATTTCAGTGTTTTGCGATATGTGTTGCATAGGTTGAAATTTCTAGGCTGTGCTTTACGTACAAGAAATAGAGTGATCCTTGAGATTCTACTGAGCCGCATGCAGTGTGTCAACAAGACCTGTGTACTGTTTGCCAGAGAAGCAGTGGTGTATGTGCAGCTCATTTCATACTGCAACAGGAAATTGGCTGTGAACATGAAGGGCCCTCCTGTCTGCTACAGATGTATCTGTCTCAACTTGATGTGCATTGTACCGCTTGTAACTTTGTTGTTGTATTTCCTGGTGCTGAGATTTCAAATGTCACCATATTTGTGGAAAGGAGAAAGGCAATAATGCTCAGCAAAACTAAAATATGTATTTTGCTGAATGATATTGAGAATTTTGATTATCATAATTCCTCATAATTAGAGCATTTATTATGTTTATTATGGGTGAACATTGTATTTGCTGGTTTTATTTACCTGTGAGTGTTGAAAAACTGGATGGAACTGGTACAGGACTTGTGCTGCTTTAGTATATATATTTTGTGACCCTTGGACTGTGTGCATTTGAAGTTGGTGCTTGTGTTCATGCTATCTACTGTTATTGTGATGTAATGTGTACTGTAATCATGTTTCTTCCCCTTCATTTCCCTGTGCTGTTACTGAATAAAATGGAAGCATTGTCACTGCCCATACCCTCTCCCCTAAGCTTACAGGTTATATGGCAGCCTTTGGATTCAGTAATATGATGGCAATGTTTGCCTCTGATTACTCAGGTAATGTACAATAAGTGTTAATTGGTTTTTTTTGGGGGGGGGGTTCGTTGCCTAGATGGCTAAGTACTGGAGGAATAGTAAGCTAGTTGATGTAGTAAGAAGGGTGTGGGTACGGAGGTTATTTACAGTTTAATTGTTGAGTTGTATTGAGATTTGTCAGCCATGTAGCACTGTCCCGCTTGGCGGGGTGAGGTCCGCGGGACGACTTCACGTCCCTCACTCCTTTAACTTCTTGCGAGGCCGCGGCTTTAGTGGGGAGCGGTGCCGAGGAATCCAACCCAGCAGTCGCCCGGCCACTACCCCGGTGTACGCCGCGCTGACCTCGGCATAGCTGCCGGCCACGCGAGGTGGCTTGTTCGCTCGTGGAGGTGGTTGTTGCTACCGCCTGGCCATCGGGCCGATGAACTTTCGCCGGCTCCGGACAGTGGCCCGGGCTCCAACGAACCGCTCGAGTTGGACAAGTGCAACTCGTTGGCTCGAGTAGGCCCTCCGACCACGGCTGTTGCTGCTGCCCGCTCTCTTCTTTTCCGCGGCGATGGCGTCCAGGAGCTGCTTCCGCACCTGCTGGAACAGCTCAGGGAGGTGGGCCTTCAGAAAGGCCAGCTCACCTCCTTCCATGCCTCGCCGAGTGTTGATGAACTCTCCGTGGACAACTATCCCAAATAATCAGCCGTCCAATACTCTAACCTATCCATGCCAATGGGGTGTGAGGTGCTAGGTTTATAGGCCGGAAAGTGAAAGGTGTAGCCTGCCCCGAGGCAATGGGAGTGGACCAATGGTAGCACGTGGGAGAAAGTAGAGAGAGAAAGGTTGAGTTTGGTTGGATGGATCTGCGCCCTGGAAAGGGCTAAGATAGTGGTCTGGGGGTGAGAGTGGGAAAGAAAGTGGAGATAGCAAGGTTGGGTTTGGTTGGATGGATCACGGCCCTGAAAAGGGGGCATTTCAGTGGTCTGGTTGGTTCTGGCGGCGCATTCTTGCTCGCTCTCGGAGTCCTCGAAGTGTGTGAATAAGATGCTTCCAGGTGAAGTCCATCTTCCCTGTTAAATTTATCGGGATGTAGTTCGATTTCGATGGCTTCCCTTATTATCCGATCCATGTAGCTGGTTTTTGAGGAGAGGATAGAAGTGTCCTCGAGCTGTATATGGTGTTCAGCAACCGCAGATTTCTCGGGCCGCCCGAGCCGAATGTGGCTTTCGTGATCCTTGATCCTGGCCTCAACAGAACGGCCTGTCTGGCCGATGTAGTCTTTACCGCACTCGCAGGGAACGCTGTATACGCCAGCCGTCTTCAGTCCTAGGTCGTCCTTTACCGGCCGGAGAAAACTGGGAATTTTCTTTGGCGGAAGACCAACAGACTTGATGTGCTTGGCCAGCAACCTGCTTATGCAGTTGAAGGTCGTCCCGACGTAAAGCAGGAAGGCAACTGAGGCTGGTTTTCCAGCGGGCGGTGACAGCCTCGCAGGCGGATTGACAGCTTTCTGGATCTGACGGTTGCTGTATCCGTCTTTCCTGAAGGTGGTCGTGAGTGTCTCCAGTTCACTCACCTGCATAAGTACCTATCTCCTTACAAGGATGCCTGCGTAACTACCTTCATAACACTTTCTCTGTATAACTTACCTTTACTTCCCACTCTCTTACAACCCCTCAATGCACACACAAAAAAACGTATATACGCACTTTCCCTCTAACCTAGTTAGTGGAATGCAACTTCCCTTAACAGATTCGTGACCCCGTATACCTTCCACTGACAAAACAAACAGCATATTAATGGATCCACTTCTCAAACTATTGTATTTACGAATCTATACAAAAAATGCTACATGGCTGACAAATCTCAATACAACTCAACAATTAAACTGTAAATAACCTCCGTACCTACACCCTTCTTACTACATCAACTAGCTTACTATTCCTCCAGTACTTAGCCATCTAGGCAACAAACCCCCCCCCCAAAAAAAAAACCAATTAACACTTATTGTACATTACCTGAGTAATCAGAGGCAAACATTGCCATCATATTACTGAATCCAAAGGCTGCCATATAACCTGTAAGCTTAGGGGAGAGGGTATGGGCAGTGACAATGCTTCCATTTTATTCAGTAACAGCACAGGGAAATGAAGGGGAAGAAACATGATTACAGTACACATTACATCACAATAACAGTAGATAGCATGAACACAAGCACCAACTTCAAATGCACACAGTCCAAGGGTCACAAAATATATATACTAAAGCAGCACAAGTCCTGTACCAGTTCCATCCAGTTTTTCAACACTCACAGGTAAATAAAACCAGCAAATACAATGTTCACCCATAATAAACATAATAAATGCTCTAATTATGAGGAATTATGATAATCAAAATTCTCAATATCATTCAGCAAAATACATATTTTAGTTTTGCTGAGCATTATTGCCTTTCTCCTTTCCACAAATATGGTGACATTTGAAATCTCAGCACCAGGAAATACAACAACAAAGTTACAAGCGGTACAATGCACATCAAGTTGAGACAGATACATCTGTAGCAGACAGGAGGGCCCTTCATGTTCACAGCCAATTTCCTGTTGCAGTATGAAATGAGCTGCACATACACCACTGCTTCTCTGGCAAACAGTACACAGGTCTTGTTGACACACTGCATGCGGCTCAGTAGAATCTCAAGGATCACTCTATTTCTTGTACGTAAAGCACAGCCTAGAAATTTCAACCTATGCAACACATATCGCAAAACACTGAAATCCTCGAAGAAACGGTTTGCAACAAATGCACCATACACGAACTAACCCGTAACACTTCTCTGGAGGGCTCCTTTGAACGAGACATACATATGCTGATGCGGGAGAGCAGAACGAATGTAGAGAACAGCGGACGCAGCCTAGCCCGAACAAATAATGCTTAACACCTAGTACCTCTTTCGGACGCAGCAATCCCTCAGCAATCTATACGCAAAAGCTTGCAGCCTTCTGCTAAAGCAGTTTACGGAAAATAACTCAAGACCCTCTTTAGTTGGTCTCCTTTAACGAAACCTTGCCTAACCAACATATGCTTGTAGCGAGGCCGGTGAATTTTAGTATCCTGTGATGAAGTATGTGTGGCTTGTCAGCAGAGATATGTGGCCTACGATTCAAGGAAGCGTGACTTGTCAGTCGCCGGGCGTTGCTATTGAGGACGCAGCATAAAACAACCAACCTATGCCACTCGTCACGTAGCCAGCCACTGAAGCAGCCTAACCCGACTTACCTAAGACCGCGAGCAAGAAGCCTCAATAACAGAACAGACCGCTGCAGACGAAGGATAGCCAAACGTAAGACTCGAACTGAGCACGTAACCAGCGACGGACGTAGCCTACTCCAACCAATCTATGCACTTAAGCGTGTATGCTGCTTAGAACGCAGCCAACTGTCAGAAAATTAAACACGCTAGGATGTAGCTCGCTTGCCTCCCAAAAATTACAGATACCCTTAACCTACTTCACATGCAGCCTTAACCAACATACGACTCCCAGCTACTTGATGCCGACTGGGCTAGAGAACCTATTCACGTCAGCCGGTCGCCTACATTGGACGCACACTAAACTAACCAACCTATGCCACTTACGACTTTCGGTTTTGGACTTCGGGCTTTGGGTTCTGGGATTTCGGCTCTCGGCTTTTGGCTACTGCCTGTCGGCTTTGGGCTTTAGGCATTCTGCACTCCACTTTCAGCCTACGGCCTACCGGCTTCCGGCTTCGGGCCTCCAGCTTCCAGCGACAGGCTTCCGGCCTCCGGCCTCGGGCCTACGTCTTTAGGTTTCGGCCTACGGCCTACCGCCTTTGGGCTTTGGTCTTTGGAATTGGACTTTGGAATTTGATAAGAGATTCAACACATCTAGATACCCTTAACCTACTTCACATGCAGCCTTGACCAACATACGACTCCCAGCTGCTTGAAGCAGCCTCGGCTAGAGAACCTATTCACGTCAGCCGGTCGCCTACATTGGACGCACACTAAACTAACCAACCTATGCCACTTACGACTTTCGGTTTTGGACTTCGGGCTTTGGGTTCTGGGATTTCGGCTCTCGGCTTTTGGCTACTGCCTGTCGGCTTTGGGCTTTAGGCATTCTGCACTCCACTTTCAGCCTACGGCCTACCGGCTTCCGGCTTCGGGCCTCCAGCTTCCAGCGACAGGCTTCCGGCCTCCGGCCTACGTCTTTAGGTTTCGGCCTACGGCCTACCGCCTTTGGGCTTTGGAATTGGACTTTGGAATTTTATAAGAGATTCAACACAACTAGTTCCACCCCACCCCCCCACAAAAGACAGAAATGCATACAGAATCAGCACTCTTATTCTGCAGTTGATTGTACACCTACCGACAAATGAGAACACCAGATAATTCCGTAACCCACTTACAACCCAAGAGGCACACTGTTCCCACACAGAAACTTACAGCAATGATTCTTGCATTAAGGCATTTGAAGAGACTAAATATTTGCCATTATGAACTCAAAATCATTTTAGCATTCAAACATTAACTAAACCGAAGCACGACCTCACTACCAACCGAGACAAATATTCCCAATGCCAGTCTTCTTTCACATCTCTAAGAACGTGGCCACAAAGAATTATAGTGCCGACCCAAATGAACTACGTGATGCGCGGAAAGAACAGACCAGAGACATCACAGAACAAACTAGAAACCGAAACTCCCACATGGAAACATCCTCGCTACCAACTCGCTGCACATGAACTACATACGCCAGTCATGGCAGTAAGTTTCCTGTTCTGAAATCAACTCAGTCTGCCAACTGTTGCCGCACATACTCCAATGCTTCTCTGGCAAGCAGTACGCAGGTCAGGTGACACACAGCACGCCGCCCAGTAGAATCTGGAGGAACATTCTATTTCTTGTAATCCGCTACCCCTAGAAAGACAAAATACATTCACATTATACAAATCAAGATTCCTCCGTACATGCATCACACTCCTCTAAGAACAAAAAGTTTTACTTCTTCACACAGTTAACATTTCTACCTCAGCCAATGGACACACTCCTTCCACTTTCACAAGGCAAATTTTGTCATGATCACTACAAACAAACGGATACACAACTTACCAATTCAAATATGGGTATTGACACTCAAACAACAAGCTCCCTCTCTCACAGGCTCATACAAGAGCTCCTGACGTGTGCATGCCGCCCTAGGGAATGATTTCCCCTTCAATACTCTTTCACAAATTTTTGTACATAAACTGCATGTTTAATAACCTCTGCCTGTGTGACACAAACACAAATAAAATTCCAAGCAGAATACAACGTAATTTTATTATGTTCTACATAACTGGAGTAACATAACAGCAGTTCAGTTCAAATACTGGAAGGGAATAATGCTTGAAGCTTATAAGGTTAGATAAATAGCCAAACTCTTTCTTGTAGCCATATGAATGTTACTCCCTCATCCTGGCACTTGCTAAATTGAGGGCAAGTGTTTGAAAGATGCTGCTTTGCTTCACAGAAAGTTTATAAGAATAACTCAGAAATCTGACCAGAGTGGCAAGTATACATATACAATAAATCATCTCAAATCCTTAACAAACTCACAATTTAGCTACTGGTCACAACCTGTATGAATATATATAGATATATCATACCTGGAATAAAAACTTTCACTACAAAGTTATGAGAATAAAGTATAAAAATAATTTTTCACTTCTGGTGACTTTAAAGTTACTTGTCTTGCCGAAAGCTACCACAAACAATGTCTCAACTCCCTGCTAACATCCTTTAATCTCAAAATTACTCCAGTACTGCTACTGATAATGACTTTATAGACAGTTCCAGGAAAGATCATATTTCTACTGAACCAGAAAAAAAATGTGCTCTCTGAGCATTACGCTCAACTTGTAATTATATATATATATAAAAAAAATAGAACCGATATCTAATTATCATAATTACAGGAAACGATTCGGTCTTATAAATACAGACACTATTAAAGAATTTACGACACACGTAAATAACGAAAACTGGGAGTCAGATTCAAAATTCAGCACAATCCCAAATATCTTCTTAAAATATTTTCAAGCAAGTTTCCCCATCAGAACAGAGAAAAACATGTTTGAAAATAATGAATGTCTACTTATAGACAAATTACATTACAAACGGCATTCTCTAAAATATTTTAAAAAGAAAAAAAATAAACTTTCTTTTTCTAACAAAAAACAGCCTCCTCAACCGGTGAATGCTCTTTAGCGAAATTATCAATGCTTACTGTCAGAATGATAGAAAGCAGAAACATTATACTCTGTGGCCAAATGGCACTATCACTGAACGCTCTTTGTGGTACACTTTATTACCACTGTGTTTCAAAGGCGTTATGCAATCGTATATTACCTACGATAGATGTGACAGACAGTAGGAGTGTCCCAAGTTACATCTGTCATTTCCATACGGTTATCTCTGCACGAATATCATAAAATGTAAATGTTATGCATTGATGGAATTTCTATAAAAATCCATATTATACTGGACCAAACTGTATCCTTGTACTTTAAATACGTGCTCAAAAGCTGTCATTACAATAAAAAAGTCATTCAAATTCTGAATGAAAGTTCTGTAACAAGTGAATAATATGGGCATGTGAATTCTTGCAAAGCAGAAGCAGGCTCCTGACCAGCACATCAACATCCAGTCACAATCCCTGCAAGATTTCAACACTGGTATAGTGAAGATAGTTTCAACAAATGTTCTCAAACAAAATGAACAACAGCAAGACCAGCAACGAACATTCACATAAAAGACACACTGCACCTTAAATTCATGGGCAAGGTCTGTGTTGGAAAAGCTGGCAAACAAATCAAAAGAAAACACAAGATACACACACAGATTTCAAACTCGACGTAACATTTGGGTTGTGGGGCTTCCATAAAAATAAATCTGTAACAGGCACAGTATCTTCACTCTCAGTCTGAAGCCATTTTTCAGTTCACTGTCAATCTTTTCAAAACTTCTCATAGCACGCACCATGACATGAACTTTTGATTTCCTCATTTCTTACTAACTCTGGAGAAAGTTTCCCCATAATCAAACCAGTGTTACTGGACTCCCAGAAAACTATGCCCAAAATACGCCATCAGTAGGTCAGCCTGGTATATGGTGTTCTTTCAAGGATGGAATCACTCAATCCCTATCACATACTTTTATTATAAATTCTGTTGCCCATTTTCTGTTCTCAAATTTCCTAAGTACACGAAGCCTTTGTTTTACTGTCAGTAGAATTTTATTATGATTTTCATCCACCTTCTTTAGAACCCCCACCCCCACCCCACAGGTAAGTTGAAGGCCTATTTCACCTGTGCTTATTTAAAAAATTAGTAATGCATGAATATTCCAAACACTCATAATCAGGAGCTTACTGAACAAGTAAGAACCCATAAATTTCTCTTTCATGACATTACGCAATCATAATGTACAAAGTCAACAGATTTCTAGTACTTTCCTTTTGCAACCATGACAGGCCCAATATAGACAAGTTGGTGGGGAGTGGAAATATTCTACTTGAGTGTGCCCTTTGGAATGGAGACAAATCACATATTGGATTAACTGACAATTCATCCTTAAATAGGAATGATCATACCAGACACGGATTACAACTTAATTCAGAAGGCAAGTAGAAGCTTGTGCAACTCACTGCTAATTAGATTAGGTGCAAACTGGATACCTGTAATCACTGATGTAAGATCTAACCCTTCTTTTAGGCTTAAGCCCAAATCTGTCACCAAATACCTGAAAGATGTCTACATCAATGCTAATAAACCAGTTCTAAATTCAGAATACAATCAAGATAACAATTCTGTGGTGCACCATCATAACATAAGAGGACTTTCAAACAAAACTGATCAACTATCAGTGTCCATTAATAATAAGTACACACCCTAATCTGTGTTTAACACAACACCACAGGTAAACTTGAAAATGTTACTTTTGGAGGTACTTACTCTAGATGAAATATGGTAAAAGAAGGTGCAAGTATTATTGCCAAAAAGAACCTAAAATTTAATTAGATAAATGTATTGTGTCACTAAAATAACAAGAAATAGATGCTGCATTGTGCAATTGGAATCTAAACATTCCAACATATATGTCCTAGCTATACATAGAGCCCCCACTGGCAATGCTGACTTTCCTAAACAAGTTACAAAGCATTATAAATTATCTTTTTAAACCTACAGCACAACATCGTCAACTGTGGTCCCATTATCATCAATACAAATTATCTTATTGAAATTTACAATAAAAATGTGTAAAATGCTCGAGTAGCATCTTCCAATGTCATGGCAACAGTTAATTTCCCCATAAGAATCCAAAATTACTCCATCTGATCACGATGTATGACTTCTAGTAATATTAATAATAAAAAATCGATCTCCAGTTATCATAAGTACAGAATACCAATCAGACTCACAAATGAAGACACTATTAAAGAATGTATCTCTCATCGAATGAAAATTGGGAATGAGTATTAAACAGCCTTGATGTAGATTCAAAATTTAACACATTAATAAATAATCTCTTAAAAATGTATAAGCAAGTTTCACCACCAAAACAGTGATAAAATATCTGAAAAGAATGATTGGATCACAAAGATAAAAAAAGATTAACTAATTTGTCAATAGTGGAACAACCAAATAATGAAAATTCACTGCACGAAATATTTTAAAATACTTACTTCCTCGAGGTCTAAATCAGATTAAATGTGAGAATCAGACTAAACAACCTAGAGCAACCCAACAAAATAAAAGCAGTCTGGAAAACATGAAAAAATTAAATCATGGAAATATTCTACAGAAATATTGACCTCATTAATAAAGATAAATGATAATGTAATAAAAAATATTAAGCTCTTAGCAAATTATTTCAATATTTCTTAACAAATACAGAATAGATTAATAATCACGTTGCAAAAAAGAAGCAGAAGACGAACAAAATATGTTAGTTAAACAATCCCAAACACACGAAGTAGAATGATGGCGCCTTCGTCGTCGCGACCAGAGATGACATTATCAGAAACGCAGAGAGAACCACTATTCTCGTCAGCACTTCAAACACATGTGCAATATTTTTTGTTCTTCCTTTGTGTTCAAGTTGATTTTATTTTTCAAATTGTCTCCCTTTCTCTGTTGTTAAACATCAACTTTTCTCATGTTATACTGTTTAGGCTATCTCCATTCATCCTGTCTTGATTTTGCTACAACTGAAAACTATCCCCCTGCTATTAATGTTAATTTTCAGAATTCTTCATCAAAACATAGTTTATGCTGCTTCAATTTGTAACTACATACATTCTCTTTGGTAGAGAATGTTAGGTTCACTATAACACTTTTTCAAATATTTCTGAAGTTGTAAAGTTGTTTCCTGGTCTTTAATATTCACACTGTGTACTTTCTTCGCATTAAATCTCTCCCTATTAAGCTTTTATGCTACTCACTGGTTTTGTAACAGTCACTCCCCAACTGTTGTAACCACTGGATATTGATCGTTATCTCAGTAAATTTCTAAGAAAGCTTTTATATCAAGTATAATTGAATGCTGTCTTTTGTCCAACAAGATGTGATGGATATGACTGTCTCTCTTCCTATCGGGAAACACCAAAATGTATTTATACATGTCTCAAAGTGGAACATCATATGCCTCACAGTCAGACTTTCCAATTTGGAAAATGTGTTATCTAATCACCCTAAACCTCTAAATTAGCACACTAAAATGAAGTGAAATTTTATTTATTTTCCTAATTCTTCTGTTTAGGGTAAAACTAAAGGATTTAATATAATTTAATTTATTTTTCACAATATGAAGCAATTAATTACATTTTATATTTTACGTAATTTTAAACACTGTTTTCAAGGCCACTTTCTCTGCTTTGCCATACCAAGGGTTCAAAAAACACTGCAGAATATCCACCATCCCAACAGGAGCCAAACCTTCTGCTGCATTAAAGATTTGTACCTATTCTATCTTCCTACTTATAAACAGGAACATAGTAAATTAGGACTCTACACTCAAATTCCAAAAATAGTGACCATCTTCATTTTCCACCACTTAAACTTCCTCTTTGGCCTTTCCTACCTCTCCTTCTTGTATCTGCCTAGTCTCTGTTCACCAGTCTACGTTTCTCATCCCCCTATCACGCTCAATCAAATTCAATGTTCACACAAATTCATACCCTGGACATATCAGGACAACCGTGAATGTTAGTATCATGTTCCCACTACCATTTGAGTCCCCAAAGTAACCACTTTCTAGATCGTTGCTAAAACACACACACAATTCCATTCAAATACTTATTATCACCATACAAGGTATCCATACAGCCTACAAACCACCTAATTCAGAAGCTGGCAAAGGAACTGCAACCAACGCTAAACATATAAATGACATACAGTTTATATGCTAAATAACCTATGAATATATCAGCACCAGAAAAACAAAAATCGTTTTCCCTTAACACACAACAGGCTATAAACTCTACATATTCAGCTCTCACAAAGCTACCTGCAAGAAGTGGGGTTCCTTCAATGTTATTGAAGAGATATATTACTGACCGCTGTCTAACAACTGACAATCTTGAAATATAGATAAGACATGAACTGCTCCGAAATCCGTAACACTTGATAACTATAAACAGAAGCAAAAGGGATACAACACTGTACCTCAGACACTTCAATATTCCTGTGACAATCTGACTTCAATGGTCTTATGCCTCGGCCCAGAATTGGAGTCCAGCTAGCAGCCTCAAGTATTCGCATTTAAATCCCTAGTTCTCATACATTAGAGGTTAACAAACTACTACCTCTGCATCTGCACCTCCACATTTCAAACGCACTAAGTCAAGTATGGCTCACATTCCCACAGAACATTCAACCCACTGCACCTCAAACTGAGGTCTCCCCATCTTGGGTTTGTGTGTGATATGTCACTACAGCTACACCAGGCATTGCCAAACATTTCAGCTCACGGGGTCCTCTTCAATGTTTTATGAGATTCCACACAGCAGCTCTCAAATCTCACAGTTTTAATATAAAATTATGTTTCAAATAACATGTCCGACAGCTACTTGTGTACTGCTGTTTAAATGAAATTCACATTTCATTAACATGTGGGAATATACAAGAATAACAAACAAACACCAAGTTTAAGCTTCGGAATTAGTAAAAATAGATGGTTATAATCTTTCATGCTCTTGTGATTGCCCCTAAAACTATTTTACCTCTTTCTAATGTGACCTATCGCAGACACTGACCCTGACACACTTGAGCTAAGCCATGACCAGAAGCCATGTTCCCTTGTGCTATATGCTCTGACCCGACCAATGAGACTTGTTAGCCAGGACAAACAGTAGCCACGTAGATGACACTAAACTGGGTCAAAAATAACAAAATTTAACATCATCTTCCCTCTTTTTATAAGTCTGCTTCCTCCTCCGAAACCCCAACAATTCCTGATGCATTTCTTGTCGCTTACACCCAAGCTAAAAGATCATCCAGCCTTCATTCGCATTAGAACCACTGAGTTTCAAACTGTTACTTCCTCATATTCATAATCACTCTCACATAAAATATTCAATTACACGACTTAATGGATTCAGGATTGTTAAATGCTCTTTCCTAGATCCTGCTGAAACTCTTATGCTCATTTAAGGTACAATATTATGCTTTCAAAGTTTTCCTATGCATGCTCTTTATGAACATTGAACTGTCTGCAATGAGTCCACACGTCAGGTTAAGGGAAACAAAATTAATTCAAAATAGACAACGACAATCTCAATCTGACTACTCTCTCCTTTTTATAACATTCAAGACAAAAATCTGACACCAACACGACAAGTGGGCATTAAACAACTGTTTCTGTGTGTGTGTTTACATTCATAGTTACTCAACCTGGTTCACACTCTCACAACCATTTCAGTAACATCCCCTCTTCTTCAAACTACTTGTTAATATGATCTTTGCCATCAGCTTTACATAACCTGTCTGTCCATTAAACAGTACAACTGCTTTATATTGCTAAATTATGAACATTATTGCTAACAAAAATTGTAAAACTGCACACGCATAGCTGCAAAGACATATAACTTTAAACAGAGTAATTCTTTGACAGATCCATAAGAAAATTCTACACTTGCCCTAAAAAAAGGGGAAACCTGGGATTCCACATGGACAACAAAGTATTCCTTACAACAAACAGTACAAACATCATCAATACTGGAAATTACATTTTAACTTTAAACGAAACAGTTTCTGACATGCCTTTAACCACTTTTACAATTTATATATATATATATTCAGAGATTATCAACAGTTTCTCAACACAAAGAAATAGCAAGCTTTGTTCTACAAAGACTTCTGACAGAACAGTGTATGTAATTTCTAATGCTGTGTGAAACCAAGAGATGAATTGTGTAACTATCACTGCACAAGGTATGTGATGTAGATTGGTTTATTTGTAAAGACAATCCCCAATAACTATTTGTCCCAGTGTGAGTACTTTCACCTTTCTTCAAGCATGTCTACCTTGAGGGTTTGTGACTTACAAAAGAAATGGCAATTTCACAAAGAGGCAAGCTTGGCCAATGTAAAATATTGCAATGTCATGCATTTCATGCAGGAGAATTGAAAAACAATTACCAGTAAAGGCGTGTAGAGGCACGCAGTGTTTCAAGTGACACAAGATAAGCAATGATACTTGTATTTTACCAGTCCTCAGACATCCTCCATCCATACTTCTGAAATTCAAGCAGAGTAATATGATCTTCTCAAAAACATTTAGCTGCTATACAGAGTAAAAACAGTATGCAATATTTTATCACAGCCAGTTATTTTAAATCCACGATCACATTCTTTCAAGGCCACTTGCCAAAACTGGGAAAAACTTCCCCAAATCCCTGTAAGACACCTCGATAATGAACTGTGGTTCAATAATGTGCTTGTGCCATTCATCATAGTCAGATGCCATAACAGAGAAGTTACTGGATATTTTATCCACACTAAACTTGATTATTCTTTAATGCATCCTTCTTTGAACACAAGGTATAGCAAATGAGGTTTACAGTAATACACCTTTACTCTAAGTATCTTAAAGCCAGTAATCACTAGGGGTTATAAGGACTAAATTAAAATTACAAATAGGTTGTAAATGCACAATAAGGGTGAAAGATACAGGCACTGTCAATTGAACATTCATGAATCCTTTCAAATCTGAACAACTTTTCAGTTACGCACAAGTCACATGTTGATATTTTAATGCCCAATTGTCTCTAAAAGCAAATATATCCTTATTTGCTCATTCATATCATATAGTGAATTATCACTAGTCTTTAACTATGCTTTTTCATTTTATTATACAATAAGTGTATAGTGAAAAGACACAATCACAACTCGTTTAATCAATACCTACTCATGAACATATAACGAACAATTTATGTCAATAAGGCAAACAGAACAGCAAAGCAATAACTCTGATCTGCCATTAAAAAAACTAACATAAATATAGGTATCCAAGAGCATGGCCCTATGGAAACTATGAAAACTATTCAGTATTGTTTTTGACATACAGGACTGCATATAAATACAAGAATAGCAAATTCCTATATAAATCTTGTGTATTATCATCAGGCATTCAACATCACGACAGTGACTGCAGATGCCTGCACTGTCCTCTTCTTCTGTGTCAAGCAAACGAGATCAAACTTTTAATTACTAAGAAAACTTTGTCTCTGGCACGCAACCTGATATATACTTAAAAGAACTCGACTCTATGATATTCAAACTGCAACATTCACTTCTACTCAACAGACGTCCATCCACATGGTTTCACCCATACATAAGAGATTCTTCACATACAAAAATCAATTCTCCATGAAATTTGTAAATACGGGTTCCAAAACTTTTAATGGTCACATTTCATGTACACTGTATAAGCATGTATGCACTTATTAGGTGTACATATATAAAGACATATATGCATGTATACATAAATGCAAAATGCTGCTCCATCAGTTTTCATTCATGGAAGACACATATACATATCAATTGCATGTAATACATGAAAATAGTAATATTACTAAATATCTCATATAATTTTGTAATTATATATATTTGCTTTAAACACATTAACTGGCTAGTTACTGTTGAAAACAATGTACATATGAAATAAGTTCCCTCTTTCAGTAATGCTTTGCTTTCTTAGCAAACATAATTTTATAATAATAATATATATATATATACATATAAACTATTTGAAAATGTGACTTCCTATATCACCATTCTTGAAAATCAAACATAATCACATAACTTGTAACATAACATAGTCAAAAGTATGATAATGATAAACTTTTCAAAACTGAACATCAGTCAGAAATGACTTGAAGCTTTCACAGTGACTAAATGTGATAAAATCTTCTCAGGCAACCAGCAGCATCAATCTGGAGCAAAGTCCAGCATTTCAGAAACCTACAGGGAATGATGCGACATGTCGCTGCTGTTTCTTGTTAAATACATAATCAATGCAGCCAGACCAATGAATGCATCTGGATCTTTGTGTCAGAAAGACCTGATCAGTATCGTCTAAAATCCACAAATCAGTCAAAAGTACCGCATCGTCTATTTTGTAGGATTATTTCACAGATCATGCAATTTCCAAACTTCTGCACGTAAAATATACAACGCCTCATCAAAATCAGCGTGAATACGAGCGCTTGAAGCATTTCAGTCAGTAATCACTTGTTTCACAGAAACGAGGCTACTAAACAAATGCTGACTCCATACTGTGCTATGGGCTCAAGAAGCCCTCCCTATTGTCATCAGCTAATTTGCAGATGCCTCAACAGCTGTCAAACACGTAAGATCATGCCATATCCATATCCACAAGACAGTCACTGTCAAGTTCATTACTTTTAGCTGGAACTTCTCTAGTTTTTTGTTAAACATTCCAAACATGCTGTTCATTTCACCTTATCAATTTGCTATTATTGCAATGTACGAGGTGCGATCAGAAAGTTTACAGACTGCGCCTATAAAAACCTGTACACTTATCTCAGGTATTAAATTCATCCATCACCCTCGGAGTAGTTCCCAGCGCCGCTGCCAAGCCTGGAAGCATCCCTGGAAATCTTTCTTTGTCAGCCTGTCAAGCACCATCTGCGATTCTGCCTGAATCTCTTCTATCGTCTCAAATCTCCTTCCCTTTAGCTGAATTTTCATCTTTGGCAAGAGGAAGAAGTCACACGGCGAATAAGGAGGGTGCGGGATGACAGCCATGGTGTTTGAGGCCAAAAACTGCCGAACTTTGAGGGCGGTGTGTGCTGGCGCGTTGTCATGATGCGTCGCATGTGGAGTTCTTCCTTTAGAATCAGCTGACAGGTCCCATAGCCTATCCCAACAATGTCGCACAAGTCGTTGATGGTACGACGTCGATCTTCGTAACATTTTCGGGCGTTGTGCTCGAAGATGGTCGTCCAGAATGCTCGTCATCATCGACAGAGGTTCGGCCATTTTTAAAACGTGAATGCCACACAAAAGTTTGCGGACTCCCCAAATGCTTGCTTTAGAATTTCATAGGTTTCCGTAGCCGTTTTGGCGAGTCTTTGGCAAAATGTGATGCACACGCCATTCCGAAATTGCAGGAGGGTCGGTGTAATGCACTACCAAAACGCCCGTAACTAAGAAACAAATGCTAATTCGATGATGCCGGCTGGCACACTGATTCACTATGATTGTAGGCCGCACCCCCTAGCGGCAGAAGCTCGTACTACATCCGGTTCGCCCTCTATTGACACAGTCTGGAAACTTTCTGATCGCACCTCGTAATCTGCAAACCGGATACTGTGCACCTGTTTTCCATTAATTTTTCTTGGAATAAACAGTGATAATTTCCCTCAAATGCACAGCTAACTGATATTCGTAACAGACACACGTTAAATTGCCTTTGAGGTATAAACTGCATTTTAAGTATTATTTACTGCTTACTTAAACCTCACAACAATAATGAATGACAATCTTATTATTAACAAACAGATAAAACATAAACTGCAAGATTTGAGATTCTCAAATTGGCGAGTATGAAGATGGCTGTCATCCAGGTTGTAGTGCCGTGCTGGTAAACTTTCACCAGAATACACGACGCTACAATGCTGAAGACAGCCATTTTTAATGCTAAAATCCATTCAGAGACACTGGTAAACATCGCACACATTTTAGTGAACAAGGCTTGCAGGCATAACCTTGAAAACATAAAGAAGAAATGTTAAGCTTATTTCAGCAAGCTGATGACAGGATTATAGGAAGAGATGATTCACAGATTTCTTAGTGGCACTCACCTAAAGTAAGCAAACTAAAGTTATTATTGGTGTTTTCCCAGAACTGATAATTGTACCATTTGTGTGTTCATTTTTGTGCCTGTGCGTAACAGACATTTTCAAGCATATACAGTGAAACCTCGATGCATCGTTTCGGCGGGGGTGGGAAATAAAAACGATGAATACGGGAAAGCATTAAAAATTTAAAAAAAGCAATGTTTCTCTTTCAAAGTTACTTCTTTTTACCAAAAAAGTCTTTAATGGACAAATGGTTTGTCGAAACTTTACGTTTTAAGCCAAACAGAGACCTTTCCACATTCAAAATGTTTTCCTCGTCACGTTCAATAATATTATGCGCATAAAAGAAAGACTAAATCAAGCGTATGTAAACGCTCGTGCAATTTGCTGGATACTGCACGACTTTCACATTTCGTAGAAATGTCGTGTCCTTCGGATGAGCGGCACAATTATCTACAAACAGCAAAATCTTTCTGCCTTGTGTGCCCATGGAGGCATCCAGAGAACTTAAGAACGCCGTAAAGATGTCTGTGGTCATCCAAGCCTTTTTGTTGGCGTGATATTTCACCGGACGTTTTTTCATGTTTTTGAAACAACGCGGTTTTAGTGATTTTCCAACTACAATCGGAACCCGTTTGTCACTACCGTCACTGTTAACACACAGAAGAACAGTAATTCGGTGTTTTGCACGTTTTCCCCCGTGGCAAGATTCACCTTTCAATGCCAGCGTCCTATCCGGGAGGGCGTTGTAGAAAAGTCCTGTCTCATCCGCATTATAAATGTCCCTCCAGCAGACTCTCGAGCCACAGCTCCGTTCTTTCCACATCCACAGCAGCACTTTCGCCGGCTAACTTCTTGTAGACCATACCATGTCGTTCTTTAAATCTACTAATCCAGCCATTCGACGCTGCAAAATTTTCAATATTCAGTCTTGCGGCTATCGTCTTGGCTTTTTCCCGCAAAATGTTGCCATCAACAGGAATTCCTGAGGCCCGCGATTGCTGGTACCAAGTGAAGAGGACACTTTCTAGCTCACTGAAAGTTGATTTCCTTCCGGTTTTCCTTTTTTTGCATGAATTACCGCACTTGTCAGTTTGTTTTCGGATTTATTTCTTCTTTGCAATCATTGAATTTAAAGTAGATGGTGCTAATCCAAGGCGTTTAGCAAAGTCGATTCTTTTTTCAAATGCATTTTTCTCCACTTCTTCTATGATTTTTAATCTTTCTAGAAGAATTCTGACTTGTTTTACTGGGCGAGAGATGGTACAGGAATAATAACAAAATAATTAACAGTAGTAACAGGAATAACAAAATATTTACGGGAACAACTACAAAAGTATAGACTGGAACAATAACAGTAAGAATGGAAGTACTGTTACTGCCGAACTCAACGAAACGTAGCTGTAGAAGACACTGAACCACTGGAAACGAGATGAACCAGAAGAATGAAAAGTGTCGCCGGCCTTTCCTTTGTACTTATAATAAAAGCATTTGTGAAGAAATTCACACTGCACATGCCATCTGGCATCGCTGGAACGAAATATGAGTGCACCCTGATTAAACTCATAAAATTTCTGACAATGAGCACCGACATTCACTCCAACTATCACCCCTGCACCGCTGACCACTCATTCCAAAAGAATCTGTGCTGGTTGGGCAACATAACATGTTACCGCTACTGCGTATTCCAAAAACATTGTGCGTCTTTCGGTATTAATTTATCTCAAAACCCAGCATTTTAAATTCTCAGAAACGATCATTGCGGGAAAATTGTGGGCCGGGACTAAGATTTTTAGACGATCGATGCCATAAAACGATAGAAGCGGGAAAATATAACATTATTTTATATGGGATGTATCCGGGACCGAACAAAACAGACGATGCATCCGGGAACGATGGATAGACGTTTCACTGTATGTAGACAAAATGTACCAGAAATTAAATTAAATTTACAGCACATGCAATAAGTGCGCTGCAACGATTAAAAACAAAAATGATGAACACAACTTCGGACATCTTGTAGGTACAATTATCTGAATCTTATTATGAACCAATAAACAACTTGTCAATAATAACTTTTGCTGCTTCACTTTTGGCTCCATCTTCAGTAGATCCATACCCCACACCTGAGAACATACAGCATCACCTATTGGCATTTCTAACCTCATCATAGCATACACATTCACAAACATACCACTCTTCGTATACCCAGTGCTATGACTCAACTAACCAGTTTCCTCAAGCTTCAAATATTCTTCTTCTTCTTCTTGTTTGGTAACAATACACGTGTAGGTGTATAGGCCTCCCACAGCAACACCTCCTACATAGGAAGGAGCCGGCCAATTTCTGGAGAGACACATTGTCTCCAATGACGTAATGGGGTCGAGTGTGATGTCAGAGTTCCTAGCAAACAAAAGGACAGACGGTTATCAGGTCAAGACTTCAGATACACCTGGTGGTTTACTTTCATACTTTTACAGGTTCCCTGTGCTGAAAGAAATATTCTCTGTACATCAGAGAGAAGTAATGATGAACACTTACTCTTCGGAAGCAACTAAGATCCTGTCCAAAACTGATCTAGCAGCTGCTTCTGTTGCTTCCTCCGATGACCCTCCATACCCCACACCTGTGAACATACAGCATGTAGAAAGAAAATACAAGCAGTTTTCATCTAGGATTTAAGATGAGCAATGGAATTTGTAACAGTGAATTGATAAGGACGCGGTAGCGTTTGAGATTAATATTACGTTAGATCCCAAAACTGCAGAGTAGTCATTTTTGTCTGACATTCTCAATACAACAAAGTTAAAAATCAATCAGTAATCCAAATGTAAGAATGAAACAGTATGGTTCATATAAATATTAAAAATAATTTCAAAATTTTCTAGGGAAATTATAGATTACTATGACGACACAATATCATCACCTATTGGTATTCCTAACCACATCATAGCATACACATTCACAAACATAGCACTCATTGAATACCCAGTGCTATGACTCAACTAACCAGTTTCCTCAAGCTTCAAATATTCTTCTTCTTCTTCTTGCTTGGTAACAATACACGAACAGGTGTATGAGCCTTGCTCAGCGAGTCCTCCTTCATAAGAAGGAGACGGCCAATTTCGAGAGAGACACAAAGTATCTAGTGATATAATTGGGGTCGAGCGGGATGTCAAAATTCCTAGCAAACAAAAGGACAGACGGTTATCAGGTCAAGACTTCAGATACACCTGGTGGTTTACTTTCATACTTTTACAGGTTCCCTGTGCTGAAAGAAATATTCTCTGTACATCAGAGTGAAGTAATGATGAACACTTACTCTTCGGAAGCAACTAAGATCCTGTCCAAAACTGATCTAGCAGCTGCTTCTTTTGCTTCCTCCGATGACCCTCCATACCCCACACCTGTGAACATACAGCATGTAGAAAGAACATACAAGAAGTTTTCATCTAGGATTTAAGATGAGCAATGGAATTTGTAACAGTGAATTGATAAGTACACGGTAGTGTTTGAGATTAATATTACGTTAGATCTCATAACTGCAGAGTAGACATTTTTGTTCTGACATTCTCAATACAACAAAGTTAAAAAAATCAACCAGTAATTCAAATGTAAGAATGAAACAGTATGAATCATATGTTCCCCTCAACGGAAAACTTTAGTAAAAGGCAAAAGATTTATGCCTATTGTAGGGAAACCAGAGTTTTTAAATAAGCTAAATAATGTAGAAAAAAAATTAGATAAAACCCCACGCGCTGGGGAAACGTGTAATTATTTACGTTGAAACAAATACGAATTACATGACTATGAATTACAGAATAATAGCCAAACTGATTTCAAGAAAATGTCTTTCATATTTTATACAATAATAACGAAGACATCACAGTTAAACAACTTTTCTTTTACAACCATAACCAAAAAAGTTAAGAGATTTCAAGAATTTCCCTTTCCCACCTGTTGTATTGATTATCAGGGCTAATGAAGGGTAGAAGATGCATAGATAATAAAAAAAGAGAGTTAATCCAAACTATTTTGTTTGGTGCATTCACAGAACTTCACAAACTGCTTAACGTTTCTTACACAACAGACCTTTTTTACGAAACAGTTTGTAATGCTCACTTGTTCTGAAATCTCTTTAGACTCTCCCTCATGACAGCATGAACTTCACTGTCATTTGTCTCACGGCAGCTCTTACAATGTCCGTCTGTCATGTGCCGGAAGTCCACTTCACACGCACCACTCTGAAGCCATTTTTCAGTTCACTGTCAATCTTTTCAAAACTTCTCATAGCACACACCATGACATGAACTTCTGATTTCCTGATTTCTTACTAGCTCTGGAGAAAGTTTACCCCATAATCAAACCAGTGTTACTGGACTCCCAGAAAACTATGCCCAAAATACGCCATCAGTAGGTCAGCCTGGTATATGGTGTTCTTTCAAGGATGGAATCACTCAATCCCTATCACACAGTTTTATTATAAATTCTGTTGCCCATTCTTTGTTCTCAAATTTCCTAAGTACACGAAGCCTTTGTTTTACTGTCACTTGAATTTTATTATGATTTTCATCCATCTTCTTTAGAACCCCCAGCCCCACCCCACAGGCAAGTAAGATGTTGAAGGCCTATTTCACCTGTGCTTATTTAAAAAAGAAGTAATGCATGAATATTCCAAACACTCATAATCAGGAGCTTATTGAACAAGTAAAAACCCATAAATTTCTCTTTCATGACATTACGCAATCATAATGTACAAAGTCAACAGATTTCTAGTACTTTCCTTTTGCAACCATGACAGGCCCAATATAGACAAGTTGGTGGGGAGTGGAAATATTCTACTTGAGTGTGCCCTTTGGAATGGAGACAAATCACATATTGGATTAACTGACAATTCATCCTTAAATAGGAATGATCATACCAGACACGGATTACAACTTAATTCAGAAGGCAAGTAGAAGCTTGTGCAACTCACTGCTAATTAGATTAGGTGCAAACTGGATACCTGTAATCACTGATGTAAGATCTAACCCTTCTTTTAGGCTTAAGCCCAAATCTGTCACCAAATACCTGAAAGATGTCTACATCAATGCTAATAAACCAGTTCTAAATTCAGAATACAATCAAGATAACAATTCTGTGGTGCACCATCATAACATAAGAGGACTTTCAAACAAAACTGATCAACTATCAGTGTCCATTAATAATAAGTACACACCCTAATCTGTGTTTAACACAACACCACAGGTAAACTTGAAAATGTTACTTTTGGAGGTACTTACTCTAGATGAAATATGGTAAAGAAGGTGCAAGTATTATTGC
This sequence comes from Zootermopsis nevadensis, assembly GCF_977971745.1. Lineage (NCBI taxonomy): Eukaryota > Metazoa > Arthropoda > Insecta > Blattodea > Termopsidae > Zootermopsis > Zootermopsis nevadensis. The sequence goes on from NW_028259177.1 coordinate 1,857,992, forward strand.
CAAAAAGAACCTAAAATTTAATTAGATAAATGTATTGTGTCACTAAAATAACAAGAAATAGATGCTGCATTGTGCAATTGGAATCTAAACATTCCAACATATATGTCCTAGCTATACATAGAGCCCCCACTGGCAATGCTGACTTTCCTAAACAAGTTACAAAGCATTATAAATTATCTTTTTAAACCTACAGCACAACATCGTCAACTGTGGTCCCATTATCATCAATACAAATTATCTTATTGAAAGTCACCATAAAAATGTGTAAAATGATCGACTAGCATCTTCCAATGTCATGGCAATAGTTAATTTCCCCATAAGAATCCAAAATTACTCCATCTGATCACGATGTATGACTTCTAGTAATATTAATAATAAAAAAGTCGATCTCCAGTTATCATAAGTACAGAATATCAATCAGACTCAGAAATGAAGACACTATTAAAGAATGTATAACACATAGAATGAAAATTGGCACTCAGTATTAAACAGCCTTGATGTAGATTCAAAATTCAACACATTCCTAAATAATCTCTTAAAAATGTATAAGCAAGTTTCACCACCAAAACAGTGATAAAATATCTGAAAAGAATGACTGGATCACAAAGATAAAAAAAGATTACCTAATTTGTCAATAGTGGAACAACCAAGTAATGAAAATTCACTGCACGAAATATTATAAGATACTTACTTTCTCGAGGTCTAAATCAGATTAAATGTGACAACCAGACTAAACAGCCTCGAGCAAAAAAACAAAATAAAAGCAGTCTGGAAAACATGAAAGAAATAAATCAGGGAAACATTCTACAGAAATATTGACCTCATTAATAAAGATAAATGATAATGTAATAAAAAATATTAAGCTCTTAGCAAATTATTTCAATATTTCTTAACAAATACAGAAAAGATTAATAATCACGCTACAAAACAGAAGCAGAAGTCACAACAAAATATCTTAGTCAAACAATCCCAAACACACGAAGTAGAATGATGGCGCCATCGTCGTCGCGACCAGAGATGACATTATCAGAAACGCAGAGAGAAAACCTACTCTTGTCAGCACTCCATTTCCACATCTACGCGCACACTTACAACGTATACCATTATTCGCGAGACTGTATTCAAACGTTCAACAGTCGACATACAAAGTACATCTCCACGATGCATTACCTTGATTTTCGCTTCTACGTTCTTTGGTCACCATACTCGAATACGTCACAAGATTTCGTAAAAGCATTCATAGCACGGACACATCATCAACAACACGAAGCTAAGAGTGCACGTGGTTTACGATAGCAATGAAAGCGACGTCGTGCGTTTAATCGGCCAGAATAAATTGTCAGTGACCTTGAAAGTGGTCGAAAATCAGGTTAAAGTTCTGATACTGTTACTATATAGTACGCGGGTTTACGGAACAATGAAACAACAATAACAAATCAAAATTTATTCACGACGGAATTAGGGGGAGGCTAAATTCCGAAAATGCCTGCTACTGCTCAGTTCAAAATATTTTGTCTTCACGACTGATTTCTAAGAACCTGAAGATTATAATATACGAAACAATAATTCTGCCAGTTGTCTTGCATCGGTTCAAAACGTGGTCTCTCACTCTAAGGGAGGATATTTGGGCCTAGGAGAGCAGACGATGGGGTCTGGAGAAAACTGCATAATGAACTTCAAAATTTATATTCCTCCCCCAATATTGTCAGGGTGATTAAGTCGAGAAGAATGAGATGGGCGGGGCATGTAGCGCACATGGATGAGACAAGAGGTGTGCACCGGGTACTGGTTGGGATACCCGAAGGGAAGAGACCGCTGGGTAGACCTAGACGTAGATGGGAGGATAATGTCAGGCGGGATCTATGGGAGACAGAAGTTGAAGGAACCTGGATTTTGTTGGCCCAGGACAGGGCTTTGGTTAATTCGGTGATGAACCTTCGGGTTCGGTAAGCCATATAGTCAATTAGTTGGCTTCATAAAATATCATTTGCAAATAATATGTCGTGTAATTTGAAAGATGCAGTGTTGACAACCTTCTCTGACCCTTCAAAGTCCGGGCGTGCTGACCTCAGCGGGCCATTTGCAGCTGTGCATGTAATTGAAGACGAAACAATAAACTTGTCTTCAGTGGACAAGATAAAGACTTCCTGTCGCCCATATCAAAACAGTTGGTGATGGAAATCTTGAAAATGTATAAAAAGGTTTGCAATAACTACAAAATGCTTACCAAACCCCTTTCATCTTCTTATAGCTAATTACGTCTGTGTTACATTTGGTTAGTATCAGCCCTATAATTAGATGCGCGTACATAGGTATTCAACAATTAGTGAGATGCCAAGGTAACCCGCTCTAAAAAATGTCGAGCAAATGTGTGGAAACAAGCGCCGAAGTTGAGGCTTGAGTCATTAAATTGGTAATATTTGTCTCCTTGGCAACCTTAGATTTGTGCTGATGAGGAAATATCTTGATCACGTCCTGCTTGCAAAATGGCGAATTAAACACGTCCATGACGCAAAACCTTCTCTGAATACTTTGATATTCAGCTAGTCAAGAAATTTGTTTCTACAAAGGCTCATTTCCACGCTCACAGAAGATTAGGAGAGAAATGCATCTGCCAGAACATCATGCAGAAGTGATGGAATGATGACTGTAGGTGCTAAGGAGCTAGTTACTATGAGAAACTGGCAGAGTGCTGAGGCCACCAACCTGGTCACAAATACTTAGACACTCTGTACTGTGGACGTGGGGATTCCCCACTAAGTAAAGGAGAGCGCACCAAAATGCCTTACCTTGAGGAAACATCTCTCCATGACACACCAGCAGCAATCTCTATGAAACAACTTTAACAAGCAGAAACAGAACAGAATAAAGAATGCAACTTACCACAGAGGCCATTCCACAAAACAATACCTTTATATCTGACATTACGTCAATAAACAGTTTTACGATATGCGTTTTAGTGCACGCTGATTACTGAATTGACAGCGTGTCTACACAACAATTTCGGATTGTGGTCACAATGTTTATTAAGATCCCGGGACCCCTTCAACATGATAATCATATGCTGATTGACTACCCAATATCAAGATCAATAAGGTACCTTCTACCTCCAAGATTCATACGGAAAGGAATCTTCACTCACAGATGGCTCGAACACAAACATCCTGCAAAAGAGCTACACCACTTAAATTCCTCTCCCTTCCATTTCAGCATGTGCTTCTAAACCTGGTGAAAAAACTGTGTTTCTACTCTAGCTCAGACATCCCATGCTTCCTGGTAAATAACTCATATGAATAATCGTAAAGCATTTGCAATGGGTCCATGCGAAAGTTATCTGCTTCAAACATGTACACGACTTAGCAGTCTTGTCTCTTACATTCAAGCACTTAAAGAGACAATAGTGAAGATTAAAAATTAAGGTTTAAGCATGTAGTGGTCCTCAATAAACCATTCAACTTAAAAAAAATTTGTGCTGATGCAGTGTCAACCTCAATATATGTCAATAAATGTTTACCAGTCTGATAGCTTTTCTGATAAAGATTCATATGCAAAGGAATCTTTACTAACAGACAGCTCGAACACTCTAATATTTTAACAAACATCTTGCAAAAGAGCTATACCACAAGAAATACAACAACCAAGTTACAAAGGGCATTGTAATGATAAACAGTGCCACATATTCTTGGACAGACTTAACTCTATCACATGACAAGCACATCTAATACATCATATTGCTAGTGTACTTACACAATGCACGTCAAATTGAGACAGATACATCTGTAGAAGACAGGAGTGCCCTTCATGATCTCAGCCAATTTTCTGTTGAGATATGAAGTGAGCCTGCCAAGTGTACTGAACATAATCCACTGATTTCCTGGCAAGCAGTAGGCTGGTCAGGTGGCAGACAGCTTTCCCCCGAGTAAAATCCCAAGGATCAATTAATCTTCTTCTCCTCAGCTATTCCCATATTCTGTTTATTCCTGTGTCCCACTGCCTCAATTCCTACACTTGACCACCAATAAGAACACACGTAACTGTTGTTGTCAGTAACTTGCAAACGTTGTATTAAGAAGTAAAATATTACAACCTTTTGCGCTGCAGTGGCGTAACGCCGTCACGTCAATTGCCAGCTGACACTGGGTTACAAATTGTTAAAGAAGTTGCAATGAGGCATTCTTAAATATGTGCTCACAGTTGTTACTATATATAGTGCTTTATATTTAATAATAATCTAACCAGAGGCAAATCCAGACGTGCTTTCTTTGTAAATGGGACCTCTTCGAAAATATCCAAAGACACGGGCGGTCGTTTCTTCGTCACTCTCGGCTTTCCTAAAGCAAGTAAATACGGAATACGAAAGAAAATTATAAACCTGTTGAAACAACAGAGACATTTTAAGAGAATACTTACAAATATGGAACTAAAGAAAATTCTCAGTTTATTACAAACAACTTCCTAGTTCCACAAACATTTAAAAAGCCCCCACATAGTATTACAACAAAAATAAAAAAATTTGAAAATCATGTTTATTTCAGATAAAGACATGTTAAAATTAGCAGCTACAATCAATAAACACAAGCAAATTTCCACAAATGAATCACTCTTTCGCTCACTCACTTTCTGTTGGAATCTATAATTTAAAAGACTTGACAGCAGTTTCGGGTACTCTAACAAAACTAATTCACAAGGCTGTCATACAACACACCTGCTGCAAGTTACTTTAATAAGCAATACGGTAGCTTATGACACAGAAACACGCTTACCCTTCTATTTCTCTCAAATTAGAAGCCATGAATGGTCCTGCGGCAGCATCCTTGAGCATTTTTTCAAACAGCGTCTTCAAATTGTCATCGAGCTTTCTGCCTTCATTCTGCTCCAAATATTTAAGTATGCAAGCGTGGATCCTATAGTAGACTTCTAAGGCTTCAACTGCCAAGTTCTGTGGATTACTGTAGCTTATCCTACGGGCATAACTAGCCTGCGTCTGATGAAGGTGTTCGCAAGCCTGCAATAAACGTCGCGTCTATATTCAACAGGCATACTCTTGTTCAGTTCATAGTTTGTTAATAAACCATTTTCTTATCAAGGGTTCTGGGCCTTTGTGCATATCAAGTGGTAGCACAGAGCGTGGTTTTGTGATTCTATCTAACTCAAGGTCTTCTGTTATTGCACTCACATTTTTTTCTTTTGTACTGATTATTGTGAATTGTTGTTAATCTGTCAGCTGTTTATCATCTTTACAATGGATCGTGCACTTCCGAATTTGGACTACCTCAGGAAGGATGAGCTGGAATATGAGATCAACATACGGAAGGTCACCGGCCTCCAAGAATATTTAGGTGATTAGCAGGCAGCGAGATTCACGCGTCCGCCTCGGACTCCATCAAACCTCTGGTGAGTTGTTAACCTTGTGCAATAAATTTAATCAGATCCAGGAAATAGAAACTTACATTTGGGCTGACAACATTTTTCCTAATCAGTACACCAGGATTATGATGCGCCTATGCCAGCTGACCTACGGGACTCGTGACCTTGCCGACAGGAAAGTTTCAGACCAGTCCAATCCTGCCTCCCTAGACAAATTGCCTGAGGGCATTTCCCACTTCGCGTCGTCTGTGGAGGAGTTTCAAAGCCATCTCTGCCAGCCCTCCCAGGATCCCACTCACAAACCCCATTCTCTTGATCATTTTACCTCTGACTCTAACCGGGCTCTTATTTCACAACACCAAGAATAATTATAATCCATTTATAAAAACACCAAGGAAGCCTACTGCTCTTACCTTTGCAAAATGGCTAAGGAAAACTCTTGGATTGTGGTCTCTCTTCTCTGCCACTTTACCCAGCGCTCATCTTGTATTCCACAATCCTCTCCTGCAGCATACCATATCTGTCAACATACACCAGTCCTGATATTTTAGCCACAAAAATTATAGCTGAAGTATAATCTATCATAGGACATATGACCGTCTAACAAAACAGCACGCCATTTCCGATGGACATGCGATTTCTCCTATTAAAGACAGGGCGAAGCATACCTAGTCTTTGAGCTGCCTTTCTGTATTTTGATGACAAATCAAAGGGAATTATCAAATGGGTAAACACGTGGAGAGATAAGAAATAGATACAAAATTTTAGTCAGAAAACTTGAAAGGAACAGACCACATGGAAGACAAAGGCTTGGATAAGGGATAATATTAAAATAGATTTTTAATAGTTCCTTAGGAATGGACTGGTCAGGGGCCAGTCGTACATACTTGGTCATCACGATAATGAACCTTCCGATCGCACGCAAGATGGGGAATTTCTTCATTACCCGAGAGACTATGAGCTTCTTACGATAAACTCTGCTCCATGGAGTTAGTCATATGAGATAAATGGCCTACATCTGCAATTTTAAAAATAAAAACACTCAGAACAGCGAAACAACAAACAAAGATTCACTTGACCGCTGACCTTGCTGGCAGTGGTGAAACACTTCTCTGCCGTGTCCAACATCTTCTCCTTTCGATTCTCCAATATCTCAAACATCTCCAGGCTGAGGCTGTCTGTTTCCTGCAGACACACAGTGTTCAATGGTTTACAAAAATTACAATGCAATAATGAGAATGTTTTGTTAATTAAATGGCTTCCCTGATGATGTGAAATTGTAGGTGCAGATAATGGCTATGTCTTCTGTTCTGTCTGTCAAAGATGACGCAGTGTTTCATCTCTGTGGAGAGTTTTGTTACAGCCAATCTCCAGTCTGGAGTCTCTAATGTGTTCCCAACTCCTGGTGGAGATATGAAGACCCATTTGGTCAAGTAAACCTTACTGCATTAGCAGAGGATCTTGTGCACGCCAATCTTTGAGTCTGGAGTCGTCTGCTTCGGTTCCACAGAGGACAGACAACTCCAAAATCAAGAACTGGGCATGTACAACAGGATCAGTCACACCTGCACCATCAGGGAAACCACTGAAATAAGAGAGCACCTTCAAAACTTCAACTGTAAAGATGTGTACAGACCGAGTAAAGACTCTTATCACCTTTCTAACCAGACCTACCACTCAGACACCTTCATCAAGCAACTGCTAAGCCTCACCAGCAGTGACTGACTCAGCAGAACTAACGCACTTTCAACCACTGGGTCACTAAAACTCTTCCACCTACTTTCCTACTCACATGGTTCCTAAAATGTTTCTCATTGACTCTTCTCCTACTTCACTCTGAATTGCCTTTCTGTACTGTGTTCTGCTACAGCAAATGCGTCTGGGCCAAGTCTGAATGGTAAATAAAACATCGATGGAAATCATTCCAACAAGATGGCTATAGCACATCACAGATAAACCAGAGAGAGAGAGAGAAGCAAAAGACTGGCATGGTCACAATATCTCATACGCATTCCTCCTCTGGAGATATCAGCAAGTTTCTCACCACAAATAACAGCAAGACAATGCAGTGGCTGAACAAGAAGAGTATTAACATACTGGGACAACTGAAAGATGATCTGGGAGGTGCAAGGACTGACTTTGAAGAGCTCACCAACATACTCCAAGAAACCACAGCAGGGTTAGGTTAGGTTCACAAGAATGTTGAATAACATTCAGAAAGGCCATCTTGCTTCTGAAGAAAAAACTATGCATGTCAGAAGGTCAGAAAAATATCATATAAGTGCGTCACTCTAACTTGTTTTTGCAAGTTTTGAATCAGTGAGCTTAATGGTGACGACATGAGTTTATACTTTACTCTGCATAAGTAACCTAACCTTCAAAGGTCAATGGTTGTCACAAATGTAGGCCCCAGTGAATCTGTAAATGTGTGTGTGTGTGTGTGTGTCAATAAACACCATTCCCTGATGGTGGAGATTATAAATCGTACCTCTGCTTCAAACTGATAGACCAATCACCTGAGAATATTCTATTGCGTACATCCTCCGTCATCAGCATCAAACAGTGGACAGCATTTTCAGTTACTTGTTATACGACTCTTGCTCTCAGTGAAGCTCAAAAGCGAGTTTACAGCTACAAGAAACGCTCTTTTATCTTACCTGTTTAAGCAGGCGGGAACAGAAGGAATGCACCATATAGACAAAGGAGCCGTACTCGATCCACATCAATGAATGATTCGCCTCAATATCCAGAGCACGCTGAAAGCAACGCTGAGCAGCAGACGCTTGACGCAAAAAGTCCATCTCGCTCTTCAATGGTTCACACTGCGACATAAAATTGTGTTGAACCTTACCTATTTACAAAATACTGATTGCTACTAGCAAAATTATACACATAGGAGTCTGCTCCCAGTGGCGGATCCGCTTTTCCCATGTGGCACTCCACTGGTCTCAGGACTCTGCCCCATGCAGTTGGCAAGTCAGAGTACACTCCAATGGCATAAGTCCATACCAAATTTCATCAAAATCCATCCAGTGGGTCTCAAGTTCAATCACGCAGACAGATATGACCAGCCACACACATGCATTCACTTCATGCACATCCTGCAAAAGTGATTACATTAAGTGGAACGCACTGTAAATATTTTACTTACAGAATTAAGTTTAGTTTCCAGTTGACTCCCACGAGCAAGCGCCATTCCTGCCCAGGAGTCGATGCGTACAGGATTGACACAAACATCCAGCAGGTAGTGCCTAATTGCCTTCCCCTGCAACAGACACTCCGCACTTTAACCTTGTGTTCACTGTTTCCACACTGCACGGCAATAATCGGTGTCAAAATCATTCAGATAACACTAAGGACTCTTCCACAAACACTTATGTATGTCCATTAATAATTCTGGAGAGGAACTTCAAAGGTTCGTGTTCGAGTCGAACATTTCATGTGCATGGCACAATTTTAAAATTTCAGTACAGAAAAGTAAGATATGGGTTTTACAGGAATTACCCCACACGACCTGAAGCAGTTACTGACAGGACTAAATTACAAGCTTCATACTTACAAGGACACTGAAGACAAAATCAAGGAAGAAATGCTAACAAAGTTTTGTAATGAAATGTCTGTCTTGGTGTTACAGTACAGAAGTGAAGCGAGGGCATTAAGGAAGGTAGAATATTCAAAAAGAGAATCCAAAGAAATTAAGATTAAAGGAAGCACAATTCACATATCTTATCAACTACTTACCCATTCATTAACTTTGAAATAATAGTCAGCCAAGAGGTAGAAGATCGCTGACATGGAGCGAGGCAACTGACTACGAGCATCTCCCAACACGGGAAAAGACGGGCTCGTCCCATTGATATATGCCATCACTTTTTCCACCAGATGTGCTGAAAGCAACACAAATTCATATCAGTTCTGTACGTGCTCGCAGTAGCCGATATAGATGGGGCAGAAGCAGGTACGTCAACATTGTGGAGCCCCTTGCGTGTGGTCGCTGTTACGACTAACAGCTGTTACCGGTACCGAAGTGTCAGAATGGAATACCATGCACGGTGGGCTAGCCAGCTCTTGGCAGATGTGGGCACAGAATTCTGCAGATGCTGCGATATTGTATGGCGAACAGACGGCATCCCGATCAGAGACACTTTGAGTGTCGCCGCGGGGTCGGGACCATTTGTGAAATATTTAAACACACAGCAGGGGGCTGCGCACGCTGATCGTTCTCAGATGGTGAAGACGGCCGGAGGCAAACTGGAGTTCCGTTTACAGTTTGCCTTACAATCCTTCGTATATGGCCTTACAGTACGACCCAACATGAAGATATTCCTTCTGCATTTCACGAAGTCAACCACGTCATTAAAGTGGCTATCACAGACAGCAGATATTGTCCTACAAAATTGCTTTTCTTTTTAAAAATCAGAGTAATAGTAAATATATCACCTGGATTATAATGAGGAGGTATCAGAGAGGCAATCCTTTTCAGCAGACATTCAACATCAGCGGTGATGCTAGTGACACGGTAGGAATCAAATTCTGGCAGTTCATCAGGCAGGTAGAACTGATATAACTGCATGCCCCGCACCCAAGTCAAGGGGACTTGAGGGACTCTGTGGTCCTGAAGGTAGCGCGCCTGTTGGGAGAAGAATGCCTTAGGACCTCAGGTTTGAAAAAAACATTTATGATGAAGTTAAGTATGATACAGCTTGTATTTTTGATTCCCTAAACGTCTGTGATAATAATGGATTCTTTATAAGAACGTTACTTCCGACAGTCATGTTTCACATTTACTGCGAATGCTGTTGTTGTTGTTGTTTCCCCCCCCCCTTACTTCTGTCTTTCGTTTGCTGGTCTAGTCTTTGAGAGTACAAACTTTTTCATGATTCAAACACAGTTCATACATTTCAAACTTTCTAATATCTGTCGTATCCTAATTACGTTAGGTTAGTAGGTACCTTTCCCTGGTGACTTGTAACCGTCCCTTTCCGTCCACCACACGTCACACTGCTTGTTTAGTATACTCGTAGTCGTAGCCTGGTTTGCTCATATGATTACAGCTTCTTGACGTGGGATATGTAAAGATACAGAAAGGGATTGTTGATGATGGTGAGAGGTTGTCGGTGAGCACGAGTTTCCGACTCCCTGGGAATATACGGGAATTAGAAGGTGGAGCAGGTTTCTACACAAATGGACAACAAAGTCTTTCTGTGTTGCACTGATCGACGACACTTTATTTTTCCTTAATACGCGCAGGAACATATATATCTTTTAAGCACTATTCACGGAGGCAGCTGGATGGCTCGGCTGTTCCTTTGTTCTGTCGTACGTTTGTTAAGAAAAACACCCCCGCTCAACCGAAGGACCAAAACTTTAGAGAGCGCCCCGCAACCACGATCGCGCTTAAATACCCCTGCATTACGTAATTTGTCATTGAATTTGGCTTAAAAGCTGCGACCTGATTCGTTCCCCCACAACGGCGGGAACGCGCCTTAAGCTGAGCTCAAAGTCAATTGGTCCATCGCAATGATGCGATGGTCGTAATGCAGTCATCACCCCGCATCTGGAAGGGATGCACACTATTGGTTGGTTGGTGATCATTTCCTGTTAAGAGATTTTGGGCTCTATGAGATAATATTATAGCCATGGATATGTTGTTAAGGGCGTCCTACTATGTGCATGTACACAGTGTAACACAGTTGTTACAACTTAGATATAAAATCATGTTTAAGACTGTACTACATTAAATCATACTACAATCTTAGTTAAGCAAAGATACATAGTGATTTTTTTGTTAAAAAAACATTAAATTTAAATTTTCATACAGTGATTTGTAAAAGAATAAAGAGAATGTGTTTTTAAGTATGACTTTAAATTTTTTTGCCATTCTTGATGGGAAATTTCCTAGTATTTGTAATCAACTATAATTCATCTTCAGAATTAACAAATTTAAACCTACACGCCCTTTTTTTTTGCTATCCAACTGGATCAGAATACGTGAAAGTGGGTGGTTCTTATGAACACAATAACCAACCTTAAGGTTCCTTATATACAGGGTAAATTCTTGGCCACATTAGCAGTTTTCAAATTCTTAAGATAGCTTATACGCTATGAAGTTAGTTAATTCGACAACCTAACTTTCATTTACTCTCTGATATACTTCTTGTTCATGAAGTTGAACAATCACCAAAGCAAAGATAACAATAGGTGCATACTGCTCCAAACAAAGTACACCAGTGTGTGAAGGGCACGGCACTGTGTAACGAATAGAGAACAACTATTTTAAGCATTTTTATATCAGTAGCTTCAAGTACAGTAAAGAGTAAATCATTATCAATTGTTTTAGAGTACTTAACAAATGCATAAGCTATAATGAATCCATGTGAAATCAGTAAAATTTTTACAATACCAATAGTGTTGTTCTTCTAAAGATTAAATGTTCCAATCTCAAGGAACCGTCCTCGATGGGCAAGACAGCGTACAGAGGCCAGCAGCATTTCCTCAGTGAGGGAGTTGAAAACAAGGTCCACACCTCTACCATTTGTCTCTGACATGATGAGATGCTCAAAAGAGGTTTCTCGAGAGCTGCCAATATTGCGGTCCGTCAACTGGGAAAGAAGATTATATGCACACATGTTTGACAATTTGTATGCATTAAAAGCAAGAGAACTACCTTCAAATTACAAAACATTCTCAAAACGGAGCATAAGATGACTTTACACATCCATTGTGAAAACACTCTAGGAATCTTACCTTCAAGGCCAAGTCCTTTCAATACCTGTTATGGTTGCATGTCTTAAAAGCATATTATTTTACTTTTCATTTTCTGTCACTGTAGTCTAACCAGTGTTATAAATAGGGAAACCTGGAGGAAGAAAAATTTCCATTTCTGAATTTACATTCTGGACAGTAACGAATATTATGTATTCTATAAGGAACATACATCCATTTATAACTTGCAGGTCTAGAGAAAAAGTTCTGCACTTTCTTTAACAGTGATGTAACAGATTCTCCTTGCTGAACAGTCTCAACATCATACCAATGCAAATCCCTATAACATATGTGGTAAGTTAAAAACATTCCAGAATATTTCAAACAGTGTACTGTGCCTGGGTCAAAGGCATGGATCCTGTACTATCTCAATGCATGAATGAGAATATTAATTATGGTAAAAACAGAATTTATGATTCTAGCCACAGAACCAGTACTCAGTTCCTTGGTCCTAGACATTCTTGATCATCTCTCATATGTACAAAGAAAAACAGTATTTTGCCCAACACAGAGAAAACCAAAATGTCCCACAATCTTCTCATGTTGAGGCCCAAATTTCCCCCCATACTAAACACCAAAAATTCAGATTAGATATTTGGAACTTATGACAGCTGCTGCCACGTCATGCATCACTGAGAACCCCCAGAGTCCATCCAGGCCAAAAACAAAAATTTACAACCAAGAAACCAGACAAAAATTATGAATGTTCCTGGTGGAGGTATGGGAACATAATCTAACAGGACAAGCTGACAGCTGCCCCACAATCAGAAAGAATAAAATAAAGAATATAAATAGGAAAATAGCACACACGTTCAGTCCTCCAGCAGATGGCTGAGACAGTAACGCTGTCATGTGAGAAATTCCATAACAGAGCACATACTTCATTATTTGAAAGGGAACTCATTTGTTGCATTGTGACTAGAAATGTTTTGGCACTGACAGGCTTTCGTAGAAGGTGATTATGTGTATGCCCAACTGTTTGGTCATGATGTTGCCACAAGCAGGCAATGCAGAAAGCTGAGCGGGGATGGGGAGCAGTATTTGAGTTCTGTGACAGTATGTTTCACATCGAAACTTCGATTTTTAATGAAATTCACACATAACACTCAGAATCTGTAAAATAATTCAATTTATCATGGCGGAAAATCTCCCCTATGTGTGCATGAGATAGGAAATAGGCTGTTGAAATACCTGTGGAAACTGTTTCTTCATGAATGCCCGTTTCTCCTGCGTGCCAACAGTAGTGAACACTGTACAACCTGCGTGCAGACAGATGTTGATGGCTGCCTGGCCTACACCCCCGCTCTCTAAGTGGACCAGCACAGACTCACCCTTTCTCATGTGACCGATCATCTCAAGTGCATAGTAAGCCTGTTCACAATAAAGCAAAGCAATAAGTTTTTCTTTTTATGTTAAATTCTCTTTAGGTATAAAGGTGGCTCTGTTCTGGGTTGTTGCACTGTGTAGTTTGGTAGAGGTCTGCTGGTGTTTCGGAGGTGCATGTTTCCTGATGGTGGTGGCACCAGCCACCTCTGAAAGATCACAACTTTTATGAGCCTATACAGTAAAAGAACTCAGAAGATGAAGATTGCTGTCTTTTGGGTTGTTGCTCCCTGTAGTCTGATAGATTTCCACCAACATTTCAGAGGTCATACTGCCTGTCATCAGGGCAATGAATGTTAATCGCCCTTTTGACGGAGACAGTATGACTTCTGAACCGTTGACGGAAATCTACCAGAGTACATAGCGTAACAACCCTGAAGATAGCCACCTCCATACTCACTGCCATTTATACCTGAAATCTCATTTTCTTTAGGGGACTGGCCCTTGCCCAAGTACCATGTCATAAAGATAAATACAAGGTGTGAATGTTAAGATTCACAGTTTCTTGATCTCAAGATCACTAGTAGACCTGGGGGCATGATGAATCTCTTTTAAACTTACATGGGCTGGAAAACTTTACAAAAAAAAAAACATCTGTTTTTTCAAACTTGTTAAATAGTTATACATACATCATACAGCTTTAATATGTTCCATTGATCCATAAGTTAGTGAGATGACAGTAGACATAATAAACCATGGATATTAAAAAAACACAATTCACAATTTATACATTGTTAAATAATTATCAATTATTTGCACTGACTGGAAATTCTTTTTAGATAACAAAATACATAATAATTCTGTTAATAACAATTGGAAAGTGTGTGTTGATTCACACATTAAACTGAATTTTGAGTGGATTCCATCTGACTTCACCATATCCAGTTATACATATTAATATATGAAAGTATTCAATATTATGTATTCGAAACCAAAGAACTTCAATTTATGTCAATAACTTGATCTATTATTTAGTTTAGATTTATTTCGGTGCAAATAAACCCTTGGTATTTTATTTTGTCGTCTGTTACAAGAAAGACATTCAAAAGTAAGCATGTTGCTTTGACAACAAAATAGTAATACAGAAGCTAGTAGAAGCAATTTCCACCAAAAATACAGCAGTTACATATGGCACGGGAGAAACAAATTTCTGCGAATAAAGAAATGAAACAATAACTGTTCCACCTATCATTATTCAAACAACTTTTTTAATTTGTTATAAATGAAACCACAGAAAGATAATGTGGATAGTTTTCTTTTGTCTAGATCTCGAATATATTATTTAAGCTACCTGAACATATTCACGCTGTAAGACACGAGGCCACGTGTTAGGAATAAGGTAACAAAGATGGAATTGACAAAATATGTAGTATATGCAGGAACTAATAAAAAATACATACAGACGTTTAGTTGGAAATAATAGTCACAACAGATATGCAGGCACAGAACTGACTATAACATTACAACAGAAATCAGAGACATAAATTTCAAATGGAGAGCCCAGAGGTGTCCTGTAACTCGTTGCCCATTCTGGTCATGTCCAGAGAACTCTAGCCCTTCAACACAAAAATTCTTTAGTAACAAATTCCAAGTTTTCCTGAAATACAAAAAAAATTGATGTAATATATAAAACAAACTATTACATTATGTGACATGGAGACATATATACGTGTGTGTGTGTGTGTGTGTGTGTGTGTCCCTCAGAATTTCATGTTGATTGTGCAATTTCTCACAAGGGCACAGGACGTTCTTTAATAGTGAATGGAGAAACCAGCATATAGACACAGAGGACAGCGTAGATTTTGAAAGCTGACAAGAGAATTGATGAGCAGTAGACTATTATTTAACTACATAATAATTACTATTGGTTGGTTGGTGATCATTTCCTGTTAAGAGATTTTGGGCTCTATGAGATAATATTATAGCCATGGATATGTTGTTAAGGTCGTCCTACTATGTGCATGTACACAGTGAGGCACAGTTGTTACAACTTAGATATAAAATCATGTTTAAGACTGTACTACATTAAATCATACTACAATCTTAGTTACGCAAAGATACATAGTGATTTTTTTTGTTAAAAAACATTAAATTTAAATTTTCATACATTGATTTGTAAAAGAATAAAGAAAATGTGTTTTTAAGTATGACTTTAGATTTTTTCGCCATTCTTGATGGGAAATTTCCTAGTATTTGTAATCAACTATAATTCATCTTCAGAATTAACAAATTTAAACCTACATGCCCTTTTTTTTTTTTTGCTATCCAACTGGATCAGAATACGTGAAAGTGGGTGGTTCTTATGAACACAATAACCAACCTTAAGGTTCCTTATATACAGGGTAAATTCTTGGCCACATTAGCAGTTTTCAAATTCTTAAGATAGCTTATACGCTATGAAGTTAGTTAATTCGACAACCTAACTTTCATTTACTCTCTGATATACTTCTTGTTCATGAAGTTGAACAATCAAGCAAGCTCACTTGGCATTAAATTTTAAGTACATTTATTCTGGTCCCTCATCACTATAATGGAACTTTAAAGTAATCACATTACTGTGTACAAGAGTTGATCAGCACCTGTCAGGGTCCAGATTTCCCTCCAGCCACCTGAAGCTGGAGAAATCTCCTCGGGTCATTATGCTGACATAGGCATGTGGCACAGTAACAGTGGCACAGCTGTCTAGTGGCAGGTGTCGGTATGACCCCCACTTTCCATCACTGTATACATTCATAACAAGATCTTTAATGGGCGTGCTGATGTATCCAGAATAAAATAACACCTGAAAATATATACAAAATGTTTCAGAGATCTCATACTGAAATATACCTTCTGCTTGTTCACTTATATATTTAAGTTTCCTTGGCTTACGAGTTCACAATACCTCAGATTGGAAGAAACACATTGAGTATATTATTATTCCCAAATTAAGCTCTGCGTGCCTTGCCATGAGAACAGTCATACCACCCATGACAATAGATACTTTAAAGCTAGTTTACTTTGCTTATTTCCACTCTGTGGTGTCTTATGGATTAATCTTTTGGGGGAATTCAACAGACAGTAATAAAGTTTTTTACATGCAAAAGAAAATAATTAGAATAATGGCCGGTGTCAAAAGCAGGATATCCTGTAGAAAATTATTTCGTAAATTTAATATACTTCCACTTGCAAGTGAATTCATACTCTGCTTGCTATAATTTGTGGTGGAAAAATTGGATAATCTTAAAAGAAATACAGATGTACATAATTTAAATACAAGACGTAAACATGACCTATGTGTGCCAAATGCTAACTTTACTAAATATCAGAAAGGGGTGTACTATACAGGTATCAAGTTGTTTAATAATCTTCCACCAACAATTAAAAGTCTAAATTATGATATAAAGGTATTCAAGCCTGCATTGAAAGGTTACCTCTTCACTCACTCTTACTATTCTGTAGACGCTTTCATCTCTGCTGAAAATCCGTAAACTTTATGTATATCTATAATCTATATGTAAAGTCACTTTTGTATTTCTATTTAAAATTCTCAGTATATGTACATTGATATGTGAAACACGTACTTGTTATTGTGTCGAAAATACAGAAGTTTATGTATATTGAATGAAGTCCTGAGGTTTATGTATATTGCAGAAAATGACTTGTTCTCCATCCTTTGATTGAGTCCTAAGAAGGATCTATGGAATGTAAATAAACTCTACGCTCTAACATACCTGAATACTGCACTTTCCTATCCAAGTCACAAACACTCCAGGTGCCTCATTCTGTCTGGTTCTTCACATCTCCAACTCCAAATAAGCTGCTTCCCCATCACGCACACAACTGATCTTCTGAAACACTGACATTCAGATAACTTTGTCTGCCATCTCTTGGTAATATTACTCCACACACTACAGATACAGTTCACGAGAAAGTTGCCACTAAGCACATCCCCTGATCTCAAACTCCTCTTTCAGACAGACAAGGCACTCACACTGAATCTATAACCGTACACCTCCTCGGAAAGCAAGGAGATCACACGAGGGCCTGAGGTCTTCCTTGTGGCATTGTGAGGCATGCTACTAACTCGTGATACTTGGTCACTAGGAATCTAAAGTGTGCGACCGTGGTGTGGTGGCCACATAACCAACATTACAACCTGTAACCCTAGCTGATTACTTCTACCTTGTCCACTGCGATAGGCTCTTACACAAACTTAAATAAACAGCTACTGAATTTCCACAAGCAAGTCACTAAAACTGAGGCTGCCAACACGTGTCTGTGGATCATCCCAACCGCATCGCCTGATGAATTGTGTCCATCATGCACAATGATCATGTCAGCTCCCGGTGCAAAGTCTTGCTACCTCTGTAGTAATGATGGACTCGTAAATGCGTAACGTCTATAGTATCCCATATGCTTGCAGGCACGCCTACCTGAAACAAAACCATGTACCGAAATAAACATCCGCATTGAGAGACCAGTATTAATTCTTACTACGAAGGCACTCTACACCACATTAATGATCAACTGGCCAACTAAACCGACCTTCCATGCAACCAAAATATTTCTCACTTTACGTCCTTCACACAAAGATGACACACATCAATTCTAATAAAATCAAATTAACTTCCACGCCATGGCAATATATATATATATATAAATATATGACAGTGAATCTGCACTAGACTCGTAATGCAGCCCACGATCACGCCGACCTCAGAATTCGCCATTCTCCTCATACGCAGGGACGGCAACGTCGAAAAAAACAGCGAACACATCCCGCCACCGCTGAACTAGCGATATTCGATGATCGTTATATGCCCACCCTGACGAACTCCTCTGCCATCTAACGACAAAAGGGCTGAAGTAGATGTCCTACCTAGCACACTCCACTGCACTGCCGAACGAAATGCTGCCTGAAATACCACTCCACAAATTGTAAAATCATAAGCAGAAACGGGGTTGCTGGAAAGTACTTCCGTAACCGCCATTAGTTACATCTTAGCCCTTAAAAATGACAGGAACTACAAACAAATGAAGGCGAAACACGCCTACCGTCACCTATAAGAAACCAACTACCAAACATAATCATAACCTAAAATCATTTATGAAACCAACCACACGGAACAACACCTAGGATCGTAAAATACAGCTCAATCAACTTAGCACGAAGCACTATGAAACAAATAACACACATTTCGTAACTAGATCGCCTACATTCTGGCACACATTGCCTCTCGGTCACCCGAATTGTTACTGAACCCAGCGACGTTTAACACCCTGCTTAGATCAAAACCAGACACAAATCTTTAATACCTACACGACTATCTATAACACAAGACACCGAGTGAAAGCGTCCACTGCTAACCGTAGTCTCGGACACGAACTTCCACTCGTCAGACTTCATGTTGGCATGTAGACACTCAACACCTCACGCGGATTCAGCAGCGACATCTTCCCTGTTTATTCAATTCTTGGAACTAAATTTGCAGAAACTAATAAGATGAAACGCGGGCTGCGTCAATTAATCAGGCCAACCAACATCACATATAGAAAACCAACTACCAAACATTTCCATAACCTAAAAATCTTCCATCATTTATGAAAACAGGTAGGATTTCGTAAAATACTGCACAATGAACTTAGCGCGAAGCATTCTTAAACGATTATTCTATATGTCGCCACGGGATTGTACTGCACGACTCTCTTTAGCACACCAACTGACTAAGCCCACTGGTAACCGTACTTACGAACACGAACTTCCCTTCGTCAGACTTCATTATGGCACTTGCAGCACTCAACACCTAATACGGATATTCCCTGCTCGATAATTTCTCACAACTAAATTTGCAGGAGGGCGTAGACCTTCTGCTTGTTCACTTATATATTTAAATTATATCCTTTTATTGAGACATGAATAATGCAGTCATTCGAACTGATGAATCTAATATGAATTATTCTAAGGCTCCTTATTATCATCATAATGTTACTCAATAAGTTTAATAAACATTAATGTTCATTGTCTTCACACAAAAGGCACATGTATTTAATTCAACCTTTTGAAACTCCATGAAACAGAGTCTTTCTTCCAAGCTGATGGTCACTCAGCTAGTAAAGTAAGTCCCGCCTTTCAAGGAAACCAAAGGTTTGTTGCCAACTGGTCCTTATTGTGAGCCACAAGAATACAGTTCACAGCTTCCTATCCTATTCCAATAAGATGAACTTTAATATTATCATTTCAACTAAGCTTCCATCTCCCATGTGGTCTGACTGATTAAATTTTTTTATCTGGATAAGTTTAAATGAATAACAATGAAGTGCCTGTTTCCATTTGTGATCCTTACAATTACTGATTCAGGATGCTAATCTACAGGTCATCCTCTCAACCACAATGCTGTAAAAGCTGGACCACATAGTATGTAAACACTAAACTCACTTCCAAACAAACATTTATTTTGACCTATCTAAAGAATTAAACAAAATTAAACTAACCAATTATAACTTTAAATTCATTACATAATTTCAGTGCCAATTCACAAAGTCTCTTGTTTTAATTTCATGCCAGAAAATCAGCTATCACTCTCAGAAAAGCAAGTAAGCTCTTATGCAACTGGGGAACGACAAAAATCAGCACATATTAAAAATTCTCTCTTTTTGATTCAGACAAAACTAAGTTACATTCATCTACAGAAAAGTTATGAATGGAAAATCCACACTTTAGGTTCTACAGCAAGAACAGAGTCATAGCTCTATACCCTTAACATGACAAACAATCAAACATGCAATATTTGAAAATGAATAAGAAAAGAGTGAACCAACTCAAATCAGCTAATCTTCAAGACAAAAATGTACATTATAACATTTTATCTAAACATGAACAATTATGCAAATTTAAGACAGGTTTTATTTCAACAAAAATTCTGATTGTGGACTTTATTGTAATAGTGAAACTGGCATATGTTCCAAGAATTTATAAATAAGTAAGAACAATAAATTAAATAAATCACCATCTCAGATGGAAATTTTATTTTAAAACATAAAATAATATTTATAAGTCAAAGAGATTAAATATTACACAAATGTTCAAATCTTAGAAATCAGGTGAAAACTTGTTAACATGTGGTACTTTCTTCACTGGCAGTAAAAAGGTTCAAGTAGGAGTCTCTAACCTTACAAAGTTGGTCTCTGGCTCCTTGCGGATACAGTTCATGAGACCCAAAATGCCATTGAGTGGTGTATCCTGAGCTACAAGGATAATGCGATGCTTAGTGTTGCTTTGGATGACAGTCTGCATTTGTGGCAGCCAATCATAGTTCTGGGCTGCAATGTAGATCACAACTGGATTTTCCACCATCAATCCCTGAAACAGATTCCACATACACTTTCTACCAAATATTATAACAAAAAAATCATTTCGTTTACCCAAAGTTTCTTGATGAGCTGATGATCATACTGCCACCTCTGGCTTAACTGGGATTACTTTTTATTAATCATTTTGCTCTTGTCAACCCGAGGTGGTAGATTTCCTCTTATATTATGAAATGGAATTACATAACTTGTAAAATTTACTGTAAAGACATTATCCTTATTTATACAAACTGAAAATCTCAGAATGCCTTTTCAGTAATTTCACTCACATCCATACTTATGTCTTTTATTGGAGTTTTACTTTTAATCAGTTATTATATTTTACACTATGCTGTACTGACTAAGAAGCTATATCACAAATGGATGATGTTACTTTTAGCAAACATGGAAACAATAATCTAAAGAAAGAAATATTTCATTATTAACATTATTAAAGCACATCTGTACTGTCAAGAAAGTATTATTATGGTGAGCACATGCTTGAGAATGAGATGAGTGGGGCATGTAGCATGCATGAGATAGATGATAAACATTCAAATCTTAGGCATGAAAACCTGAAGGTAGGAGGCCACTCTGAAGATTGATACATAGATGGAAGGATAATATTAAAAGAGATAAAAACAGAGTGGATGGATGGGGATTGGATTCATGCGGCTCAGTAAAAGGAAATGTCATAGGCTTTTGTGATCAACATTATAAACGTTCTGCCTTACCTTCCTGAGCAAAAGTAACTTTTCATCCTTTAGGGTTTTCTCAAACACAATTTCAAGCCTAAAGCCATAGATGAACAGACTGTTTGTTTCAGGTTTCTCACGAGTCAGGATGCACGCCCCATCAGCCAGAGCACTTAAAGCAGTCTGCAGAAATTCTCTATACAGCAGGATGTTTGAAGCAATAACCAGGGTACAGTTGCGCTCATTTTCTAATTTGTGTTCCTCAACCATTATCCCTGTCTCGTTTAAGTTTCTGTGTGACAGGTTACAACCATTCGACAGGACTGTTATATTTGCCTGCAATATACAACAACCAAAAAACATGTTCAATTATTGTCGTTCTCTTTGCCTTTTTGTGTTTTTTTAAACATAAGCTTAAACAATATTAGTAAAACATTTCAACAAGAGCCTAGAAGCATCTTAATGCTATTCACAAATCTTTAACCTTCATTAGCCATGCATTATGGCTCAAGTGTGGAACAGTTTGCCAAGGGCCACAGTAACATACTACAAAAACTATTAACCAGCAGACAGCCCCATAGTACACAGGCTTAAATCCCATATTCTCACACAATAAAAGTTAATTTGGTTACATGCACATTTTGCTTTCAGTTATAAAAATTTGGTGCTTTTGGCAGTGAACATGAATATCTTCTGCTTACTCTTTTCCAAATTGGTTACTCTAACACTCAAGTTATTTTCTTGGCACAAATTCTGTGCCTTCCCATGACTCCATCAAGTGCAAACATTACTTCTTGAAGCTTAAGCTAATTAGACATATTAATAATGAACAACGATGGAAACACAGACTATGAACTAGTAGAGATTATAAGTAGGAGAGCTGGTGTAAAACCATAACAAACTCGGTTTGGTTTCAATATTAAGAAACCCAGAAGAAGAAAACACAGAGGTATGCAGAATTATATATAGCTCAGAAGATAAATCTCATAATCTCATGAAGTGGCCCAGAAACTAGGTCATATGGAGAGTCAGACAGCCAAATGATAACAGAAACTAGCTGACACCATCAAACTGCAGAACAGTCCTCTTGATGACACAAAAGCACAGTCAAGAAGGCATGAGCCAGGAGGGAAAACTTGCTGATGGATAGATCAGGCCAAAAGGGAAGGAGCCATAAGCTATGGAATGCCACATACTAATGTTCCAACCAGCCAGGATATGGACTGGTCTGGTAACCACCATAGGAATCCTTGGATCTGTAAGTAAATGAGCCAGCCATGTTATTGGGAAATCAAGAGCTGTTAGGTACAGGAACATCTAAGGAGTGAACAGACTTTAAGATGGACGGAGAATGCATCATTAATGATATATATCATATATAGTGAACTGGATGTATTCTTTGATCTACCTAACTAACCTTACCTGTACATACAAAGAGACTGTGGAAAGGGTTAGATACCAGGAGTAAAAACATTCAGAAAGGGGTTCTGCTCCCAATGGAAAACAGGGATAGTGGCAGTATACCATCAAGACAGAGCATAGCAGCAGGCAGTAGGGTTCAAATCCTGCTTGCCCACCTCACGCCTCAAAGTGGTGCCAGTGTTAAGATAGAGGATTAGTCATGTATTCTAATAGGCCATGGTACTGCACAGGGTGGTCAGTGGTAGTACAGAGGCCACCCAAGTGAACCTATATTGCTATATCTAAGAAGAAGAATTGTTGTGTTTCACAGACAGATGTGGAAATTCTGGTACGAGAACGATACTGCAGCTGTGAGGATGATGTGGTAGGAGTTCAGCATGCAAAGTTACTAGTAAAGAAGACAAGAGAGATAATTACAGAAATGGTACAGACAACATAAAAATGTCAGGAGGTGAGACAATAGAAAGGAAAAGCTGAAATCCCACTTTGTTTCCTCCTATCAAGACATGGACCAATCAACCTCAAGTGAAATAAAAATAATAAATAATGCTGACTATAAATTAAGTAACTCTGTGTCACACATTGTTACACTTGCTTTTATAAGTGGCATGTCCGCAATGATGAGATTCACAGCTGGTGACAGAAGTGTGGTGCCTTGACTGTGCAGCTCCACCACCTTCACATGGGTGACACTCGTGTTCTCCAGAGCAAACCCTCAGTGCAGTGTGCAGGTTCTACATTAGGTGTGAACACGTATTTCTCGAGCACAGGCTTGGTCGGGCACTTGTATTGAGTTATGGCATTAGTTTGGAGTCCTCGTACTTCCACGCCTGCTGAATGGATGATATCCAACTCCTTATACACATGTACTGACAGCACTGTCACAAGAAACAGTAAAAATATTTACTTAAACTCTCTAGTACAAGTGAATTGGTATGTAATAGGCACAGAAATTAATGAAGAGAAGGGAGTGTGGATGATACAAACAATTTTAGAGGAACTGCATTGCTTTCAATTACAGGGAAAATGTATTCTAGTATTTTGGGTAAATGAATAAAAATATGGCTGGAGATATATTATCAAAGTTACAGAATGGCTTTAGAAAAGTAGCCAGACCAATAGATAACACTCAACAGTTGTAGATTATTCATATAACCCACCTTTGTAGTTTGAAAATGTACTTTCACCGATTTTAATTTGTCTGAAAGCATATCTGATTGTAATTAAACATTGTAAATATGTGCTAATGGTTTTTTGATATGATTATACATCAATCAACTACATAGTCTGGTACACCATCAACACCTTCTGAACATTTGCCCTTACGCTTTTTGTTACCTTTTTCAACTTTAAACTCAGTTACTTGGAATACAACCATGGTTTTATTACAACTGTGGTAACATGCAACTTGAGAATTTAACAAAATTTTGGTTCAAAAATTTATGGCTATTTCTGTGAAGTAGGAATTGAATATAATGAATTCTTCTTGGGCTACCAGCCATGTCAGGTGGTTAAATGGAGAAAAAACTAGCATTTTTAAAACCGTCTTCATCCTCGTCCTCAACAACCTGACACGTCTGGTAGCCCAAGAAGAATTCATTACACTTAGTCACCATGAATGCTTCAGATAATATACAAATAGAATAATTCTGCTGTCTTCTGTGGATTTCTTATGTTTCCTGTCCCACATTTCATTTTGATTTTTTGATCATCTTGTCCTATAGCGAATAAGAACTGCAATGCTCTGAGATGATGAGAATGTAAACATTTATTATAATTCTCAAGTATGTGATAATAAAAATAATATAAAATGGTCTGCACTATTAAAGCCTGAGTTAGATAGCACTGGCGTGAAGTATATTTGAATTCGAAAACGCAAGGAATGAGACAAGCGTAATGAAAGTCGTAAAGACAGAAACAATGATACAGAAGTGCAAAATATTTTTAACAGTGTGAATTGGAAGAGTACAATTCACTTTTACGAACTAACGAAAACTGAGTACAGACGGAATTATACTATTATATGCGACTAAACCTTAGGAAAAGCTGTACACGCTTACATTAATGTATATGGAGATCAAAGGGTCTGAAAGGTAAAACATGAAAAAAGGAGAATGCCCTATGTGTGGCATGAAAATGTTCTGAAACCAAGTTGTAGAACAAAGTTTATATTAGGAATGAAAGAGGACGTTTTGGTAATGAGATACACACACACACAGAGAAATGCACATACCTGTCAGTTGATTGTCCACTGCCCATCAGGATGATAAGTGCTCTGATGATGAAGGCAGCAAGAACCTCTATAATGTTGGTAAATTTCTTCCAGACTACGTGGTGCTACAACCCTGAAGACAGCCACGTACAAGGCAATGTTTTTGAAAGGAACAGAAATATTGTGGAGGTGTGCATGCAGTTCTCCACTCCATGCTAAGAACTCACAAGCAATCTCGTCCCATCAGTACACACATGCACGCGTACAGATGAAGTCTCGTTCAAACTGAAACGGACCAACTCGCCAACATCATGGCTCTTGGTGTTCAGTTCACGGACATCAGCTTCGTCTATTGTGATCTTCTGGATATAGGTTGGAACGAGGAGACGTCGCGATTCTTCCTCAAGTATTTTCATCTGCAGTTGTCCAGGAATGCTACCCAGTCGTCTTTCCACGAAATCTTTCCCGTTTGACCTAAGGGAGAACAAGAAATCATCTACATTAGACAGTACCGTATATTAAGGAGACTTCTACTCATCTCATACCACGAGGCCCACTGGAGTTTGGATAAGGGCATATTCTAATTTGCAGTCTATAAGAGTTTCATGATGTAAAGCCATTAAATTCTCTGTAAATGTGGCAAAGTTCAAACCAGTATGGAGAATTGAGAGCTGATTAAATGTTTGCTCTAGTTCAATTTAGAACTTCAAATGGTCAAAGACTCATTTTTCCTGTCATTAACTCATCACCTTCAACTGACTTAGAAATTTTACAATTCTTCCTTGTTGTTAAAGAAACTCCTTTAGCATGTCTGTGATTGGCAGCTTATAAGTCATTACTCGCAGTTAACATTACTGATTGGCCCTCGATAACGTCATACTACATTTAACGGAATTATATGTCATTTACGAGAGTCAAAAAACAAGCTACGTGTGGCAGTCATCACACGATGACAGCCGGAAGATGTTCGTTGTCCCAACACCACTCACTCCTAGCCAGTAAGCATTGTTACTCAACATTCCAAGTAATATTCCAAATTCATAAGCTTTACTTCTATACTAAATCAAAAAGTGAAATAAGACAGAAATTCAGTGTTTAATTACGTCTCAGAAATGTGGCGTCGTCTCACTGGTCAGTTTCAGTCAATACCCGGTAAAACGAGAGTTCTAACTACGTTCATGTGTCTCAGTCTTCATTATTTTAAATACTGCAAATAAATTGGAACATAGGAAAACCTCCATACAGTACTTATGGGCCATGCGCTAACCAAATTGGTTAATAATTATTAACCAATCTGAAGGTGAATTATAATTAGTGTTACCCAAAGTGAAGTCAAATTTCGGAAGCGTATTACCCACAATAATTAACTAATGTGCCACTGTTAAATTTAAAAATGGGGTCATTAAAATACCTGATGATTAAATGATCTTTAAAATATAATCTGTCCATTATTTATTAAAAAAAGTAAATTAAGAGTGCAAAACTTTCTCTCTCACTCTAAGGGAAAAATTAAGATTGAGGATATCTTCGAACAAAGAATTAAGAATATATTTGGATCTAAGAAAAATACATGATGAGCTTCATAATTTGTACACTTTATTAAATATTATTAGACTGATTAAATAAAGGATGATGAGGTAGAATAGACACGTACATACATGGTCATTAAACCTGAAGAGAATTCTGTGTGGGTTACATTAGTAATGGAGGGAGGTTTATATTAAAATGAACCTTTTTAAAATAGGGCTCAACTAATTCAGGACAGAACACGACAACAAATATTCATATTCCACAAAAGCGAGGAATTTCTTTACCAGTTTAGCAGCTATCAACTTTCAAGACCTAGAATCATGACTTGGCCATCATTACATCCTATTTGCACATTCATCTGATTTTATAAGAAAGAATTTACACATTTTTGGGTTGAACTTTGATAAATGTATACAAGATGAAGTCATGCTGAAACTAGTCTGTAGTTAAGAGGTGATATCAAAATACAAGCAAAGAAGGAAGAGAACACGTGACTTACGATAAGTGATGTGCATAAACAGATGCCTTTGTAATCCAGGGAGAGAAGAGAAAGAAGAAAAAGTATTGGTTTCATCTGACATATGAATGAGTGACAAAATATTTGAACATGCCAAAGACGAAACTTTAGTCAGCAAATTAAACATAAAATCAACTGAAAATAGGTGAGATTTGAGCTTTGCATAGTGATGAGAATTAAGAGGGACATCTTTTGGGATATATCACGATGTAATCCGGTAGACACTAACCATACATTTCAGAGGATCCGACTGATTACGTCGAAAGGGTAAGAACCACCTTCAAAGTTGAAAATTTGTTTATAGATCATCAAAAAATGAAACAAAGAAAATTTGCTCCATCCATCTTTATAGCTCTAAATGACAGAAATGTTTCAAGTCTCATAATGTCATGATAAAACTCTCTGAGTTCTAAGTACAACCCAGAAATTAAACGTCACAGCCACTGATGGAAATCTACCGAAATACTGGAGAAGTGAAAGTTGTGCATGTCAAGATATTTTTTTTCTGCTTCCAAAGAAATGTTCGTTGAGAATTTGTTCCTTAGTAACACACTGCGAACCAAACATTTTATCTGAATGTTTATTGACACATGAGATATGCAGTTCATAGGACGAGGCCACGTACTTGTCTAATTAACTGGACTACACATGTACACCAAAGACAATGAGGTTTATACCAATTTTGAAACCATTGAGCTATATCAACCCTGACTTAAAATCTGACTTCTTTCTACATGCAAAACACAAGAACTGTAAGAAAGGATATTGTTTTATGTGGGCTGAAAACATTAAATGGAATACATGAAATATAAAGAAAAAACTCATATGATTTCAGAAGCTGCATAACTAGCAAATGTGGAATGTAGATTCAGATGAAAACAACATTGAACGATGTAATAAATATCTGAGACCCATAATATTTTTTTGTAAAATTAAAACAAAATTGTACATTATATATCCATTACATAGGGTCACAACAGTTAGCTCATTTGCAAAAACAATGTCTACTAATAAACACCATCACATATTACAGCCTATAAGGTACATTAAAACTACTCCTTTAGATTGTAGCGCTACCTACCATGGTTGTCAGCCCCGAAAGAGTCCTTGGTAGTCACAGCCACGTAGTCGTAACTCTTTATATATGTCCTGTGATGAAAGTTCAAGCAACTCATCATTAATGTGTGGGATCGAGGGCTCCAGCAACACCATTTCATAGGACATGTTTGCAGGTACTCGCACCAAACCACTTGCCGTTACCTCAAACCTCCCACTTGCTTGCTAAACCATGACCGTAAACTGAATGCTTCCTATAACAAAACAACTGAATATTAATGTTATGGGCTGTAGGTTAACCCTTTAAAGATAAAGAGAGTACCGAAGTGTACTAATTTTAAATGTCCACAAGCAGTTACCTTGATGAAATTAAGTGTCTAGTGTTTTGTTTCTTTGTTTTCCTTATTAAATATAGTCAGCACTGCAAACAAAAGCATTATTAAGATTTTAAAACACATTATTTATTAGCATAAATCCAACATTTCCAGCAGTGGCGTGCAGTGTTATTTTCAGTAAGGGAAGCAGAGCTTTCTTCTGATTGGCAAGTTGACAGTCAATTCGAGACTTGTCAAACATCACAATTTGCACTGTTGAAACAATGGGGGTTTGAGAGTTCTCATGTCGTTTCAGTGCTTTATGAATGTCGTTGGTATCACCGAATCCAGTCTTGTTCCATTTGTTTTCCATTCAGAAACAATAGGCACGACCAACAAAACAATTTTCCTATGTTACGGCAACCGGATGGCCACTCTGTTTTCAAATACTGTTCCAAATAAAATTTCTTCACACACGATTTGGTCTGTCAAAGTTCTGGCAACTTGCATGCCTGTCGTCCTCTTTCGATGATTATTTTCTTTTCAGAAAAGCCCCCACTATTAAACCCCCATTTTAAAAGGTGTTCGACTGCAGTCACATGAAGGTTCTCTACCAACATAACACTTTAGCTATGCATGTAGTCTAATCACTCCTCTGCCACTTGTACCACGAGATTGGAAATACTTCCCTTGCACGCAGATCGTTTACTTTCTGGAGTTTAACGCGCTTCAAAATACGATTGCAGGAGAGGGACATATCGTTGAAAGGATAGGAAACATAAGCACGTACCACTTAAGACACACATATAGACTACGAATGATAAACTGTGTCATTATTCTGTAGTCCTGTGGAACTAAACATCCTCAAATACAACAGGTACATTGGTGTGAATTTTCCCAGACATCAGACTAACTGATTCCCACACTAGTTCCTGTGCAAGATATAACGAGAATGATAAACAAGTTTTAACCTATCTTTGGAAGAACTGTATACATGAGCGTACGATGAACAGGTCTCATATCATGTATAATCTATGAACAAATCAATAATTTTTCAACAGAAATCAGCATCGGAGGTGAACACACAAGTTTTCTAGGTAATAACTTTTGTTTGAAAAGGTACAACATAACCTCTATTATCTACAGAGCCTAAAACTGAATTTAATATGGTTTCTGAAACTGAGCTGTCACGATTATTGCGTGACAAAATACAGATCTTATTAAGATTTATAACATTTACTTGTCGCACTTTTGATAACATATATAATTATATATAACAGAGAATAATTTATGCCTTACTGAAAAATATATTTCTCTCACTGATCAATGCTGCCAACAATATATCGTATCTGTATATCAAACAGATTAACATGAAGATAATGTAAAATTGTAGAAGTATCCGAAGCTTAACTACAATAAATCCTTCTTGGGCTACCGGCTGTGTAAGGTGGCTCAATAAGGAAAAGAACCTTTTTTAAGAATGTGCATTTTTTCAGTGGCTAACCATTAAATTCTAAATTTAAAAATTCAAACTGCTCCAGAACTATTACTTTTAAGACAACGACCCTGATTACAAGAGAACAGAAGCATGACACAATTACATTTCTCATCGCGTAAAAGTAAAAACCAAGTTTAGTTTTCTAAAAAGTCGTACCTAAAGATCAGAAAATATTCGACAATATAAGCTGATACTGGATTAATGTTTGTGAAATTACCATCCTTACGTAACTACAGTGATGAAAGCTATCAAATAAAAACAATCATCGGCAAGCACGCTACAGAGGACCAGTTTGTTACGCAGCTGCCCTGAAGATGAGAGCAGAGATGGCTCTCAAAACGTTGGCAGAGGATATGGTTCATTCACCATTCAGCCACCTGATGTGGCTCGTAGCCCTAAGAATCTTTCATTATATTTCTACACAAAATTGTAAATGAACACTGATTACTAGAATAATGTGATAAGAACATTTTACATAATAAAAAACCTGCATTTATATTAGATTCAAAAGTAAGTCAGATCAGCCAAACTCCTCTTTCTTACTGTGCAAGTACAAAAATCATTTCAAAACACGTTTATTATTTCTATTCGTTTTCTACGTTGAGTATCCCTTCTGGTCATATTTGTAATTTTGGTTCCGAGCCCTCTATTAAAACAACATGGATCAACTTCTGTTATACAGTGAATTTAAAAGACAAATAAGGAGCAAATTTAATCTAACCATGAGGTTGCAAGAGGGAATTTAAATTATCTTATCTCAAAGGTTAATAAAATTAATTACATTACAACTCACAAGGTAGCCAGTGGCAGGAAAGAGATTTATTCCATTAATGATATATCCAGATAAATATTTCGCTGATCCATCCTCTAAGCTGATAATCACAGATCGTTCGCCAGATTTGGCACTCGGCTGTAACAGAATCACAGTACGGACATGCATAAAGAGCAGCGGAAGAACATATCTCAGTAGAGTGGAAATAATGATTAGATGTGACTGGAAGTACACATATCTGGAACAACGAGCAAATAGAAGACACAGATTCCACAGCCACAACCACAACCCTTTGGATATTGCAGCATCATTTTTGCAGCTGACCATAAGATACAGAAGTTTACGTTTATTGTATGAAATGACTTGTTCTCCATCCTTTGGTTTAGTCGTAATAAGGATCTATGGAATGTAAATAAACTCTACTCTCTAACATACCTGAATACTGCACTTCCTTATCCAAGTCACAAACGCTCCAGGTGCTTCGTTCTGTCTGGTTCTTCACATCTCCAACTCCAAATAAGCTGCTTCCCCATCACGCACACAACTGATCTTCTGAAACACTGATATTCAGACAAATTGGTCTGCCGTGTCTTCGTAGATACCAGTCCACACACACTACAGCTACAGTTCACATGAAAGTTGCTACTCAGCACATCCCCTGATCTCAAACTCCTCTTTCAGACAGACAAGGCACTCACACTGAATCTATAACCGTACACCTCCTCGGAAAGCAAGGAGATCACACGAGGGCCTGAGGTCTTCCTTGTGGCATTGTGAGGCATGCTACGAACACCCCATATTTGGTCACTAGGAATCAAAAGTGTGCAACTGTGTTGCGGTGGCCACATAACCAACATTACAACCTGTAACCCTAGCTGCTTACTTCTAGCTTCTTCACTGTGATAAGCTCTTACACAAATTTAAATCAACAGCTACTGAATTTCCACATGCAAGTCACAAAAACAGAGGCTGCCAACACGTGTCTGTGGATCATCCCAACCGCATCGCCTGATGAATTGTGTCCATCATGCACAATGATCATGTCAGCTCCCGGTGCAAAGTCTTGCTACCTCTGTAGTAATGATGGACTCGTAAATGCGTAACGTCTATAGTATCCCATATGCTTGCATTCACGCCTGCCTGAAACAAAACCATGTACAGAAATAAACATCAGCATTGAGAGACCAGTATTAATTCTTACTACGAAGGCACTCTACACCACATTAATAACCTACTGGCAACTAATCCGGCCTTTCGTGCAACCAAAATATTTCCTACTTTACGTACTTCACACAGGAGAAAGATGACAAACATCAGTTCAAATAAAATTACAAGCCCTGGCAATATAAGAGTAAAGCTGCACTCGACCGGGCATGCATCCTACCATCACGCCGTCCGAAGTAAACAATACCAGCAGAGGAACTGCGCCATCTTCTCGCACGCAGGGACGCCAACGTCTGAAAAACAGCTAAAGAAATGAGGTTCTGACGGCGGGAAGTACGAAGCTGACGGTCTTCGGGGGATTTATAGCTGTGTTGGTAAATTTCTAGCAGACTACAAGGCGCTGCAACTCAGAACAAAGCCATCTCCAATTCGCTTCAGAAGTTGTCACTGCCAATTATTTGGAAGTAAATATTTAAATTCTACTATTAAGAAGGCATGTTTATGTTGCATTATAAATAGCTATTTTTAACCCTTTAAAGCCTAATGGTAAGTATAAATACCCTAAGCTTCAACAATTAATTTCCCTGCATGTCTCGGCACCGAAGATAAATGCATTCTACTCTCGCATTTCCCTCGTCCTCAACCATCCACACAGGGTCGCCAGTCTATTTTCATTTGCTATTTTGGGCAAACTGTATCAAACAAACACACAATAAAGACACAAAATTTATCTAATTATCCGTCGGCAGGTTTCATTTCGACATGGGTTCGTATTCTTTGATTAGTTAAGCAATGAAGGCCACCACTAAAAGTATTATAGTTCTAAACACTTAAGCACTGGAGGTGGAGACAGATGAGATATTACTTTCTTCTGGCTATTACGTGAGTATATACAATTTCATATAATAATTCACGGCACTCATTGGAACCACGGTTCCGGAGAATTTGACTTAAATACGTCTATACGGAAAGGAAGTTTATATATTGACTTTATTCTAAATATTTCCTTTATAGATCCTTTACAATTGAGATAAGTTTGATTAAGACATTGATTATTTAACTTGAATTAGTTACGTTTAAGATGGATCTGTGGTAGATGAATGGCGGTTGCTTCTAACCTTTCGTCCCCCCTTCCTCAACGGCGGTCTTGGCTTCGTTTCCATAGAAACGGGAAGATGCTGTCATCACTCTGGTTACATTCTGAGACACACGACAGGTGCAGGGATGCCATAAAAAGATACATAGATTTTTAACTCCAATACTTCATGAATTTCAAGGAATTTTTGATGGAGATAGAAATTTTGTATACAGACGTAAACATGTCCACGAATTTCGTGGCATCAGGGTGAAAATTAACATAGGTTGTATCTGTTGACCTAATGATGGAAATTTTGCTTAGACAGTTATAATTAAATGTAATGATTATTAATATTATACGCCACTATCACCGTAATTATAAAATGAAAGGAAGGGATGGTATGAGGACTATAATCACATCAATGATCCTGATGGAGAAAGATGACACCTGAAATGTCGCCGTAAAAGTTTTAGGTCGTACATTCTACTTGATGTTAGGATAATGAACGACGCCATTTCACTTAAAGCCAAGCTAATAATTCCCTAGAAGAGTTTTCAACTACACGCTTCTAGAAAAGCGAAATCTAGAAAGACCAAAGACAGCTCGTGTAAACAAGAAACAGATCTAATGGACCTAAACACATTAGAAAGAAAGTTGGTGTCACAAATTCTTCCCAGGTCGAGAATTCAGGTTCTCACGGCAGCGAGTACGAAGAAGACTGTCTTCTGAGAAGTTTCGGGGGTCATACTGCCTCCATCTTCAGGGCACACACAACGCAACATCGCAGAAGACAGAAATCTTCATTCTCGCCGCTGAGAAAACTTCAAATTTCGCCCTGAAGATGGAGGCAGTATGACCACCGAAACGTTAGTAGAGATCTACCTGACTACAGAGCTCAACATCCCAAAAGACAGAAATATTCATACTCACCGCTTTGAAAACTTCAAATATCGCCCTGAAGATGGAGGCAGTATGACCACCGAAACGTTAGTAGAGATCTACCTGACTACAGAGCTCAACATCCCAAAAGACAGAAATATTCATACTCACCGCTTTGAAAACTTCAAATATCGCCCTGAAGATGGAGGCAGTATGACCACCGAAACGTTAGTAGAGATCTACCTGACTACAGAGCTCAACATCCCAGAAGACAGAAATATTCATACTCACCGCTGAGAAAACTTCATATTTCGCCCTGAAGATGGAGGCAGTATGACCACCGAAACGTTAGTAGAGATCTACCTGACTACAGAGCTCAACATCCCAGAAGACAGGAATCTTCATACTCACCGCTGTGAAAACTTCAAATATCGCCCTGAAGACGGAGGCAGTAAGACCCCCGAAACGTTAGTAAAGATCTACCTGACTACACAGCTCAACATCCCAGAATGTAGGAACCTTCTTACTCGCAAATGAAAGAAACTCAAAACTCGTCCTGATGATGGAGGCAGTATGACCTCCGAACTTTACTTTTATACCCTTTAAATGGAATGGTAAGTATACGTACCACCTACTCCAACAATCAGTAACACTTTGTGTGGTTCTCGCCGTAATCAGCGGTCAATTCCTTAAACAGCGTTAACCAGTTGATCTCTGTAATGATGAAGAGTTGTGTTTTCTTCGCGGTACGGACTGGATTCTTAAATATCATTCAAGGATTCATTCGCTAACAGCATTCTGACATTCCTTTCAATCCATGAACGTACTTCAAATTCGCTACTTTTATAGAATTCAAGTATTCAAGACTATCATCATTTCCCTTCAACTGTTTACTGAGCCTGAGTTCAGTGTTTTTCATGGAACAGGGCGCCATACCCTAAGCCAGATCAGTCCACTCCACACCATGTACGTTTAACGATGTCAGAATTGCGTGGAGTTCTACTCTCACGCCTTTATGGAGTGCGCTTTAGGCTGAGAGCTAAGTTTTTAATATTATCA
The DNA here is from genome assembly GCF_977971745.1 of Zootermopsis nevadensis. Classification (NCBI taxonomy): domain Eukaryota; kingdom Metazoa; phylum Arthropoda; class Insecta; order Blattodea; family Termopsidae; genus Zootermopsis; species Zootermopsis nevadensis. The sequence continues at coordinate 1,893,032 of NW_028259177.1, forward strand.
TTAATCAGTGCGTGGCTTGCGTTACGCAGTGGTGTTAAGACATCGCGAAGAATGACGTATTCTCCTTCAGAACCCTCGAGCGTCTGCTCTGGCTAAAATTTGTTTCCTTCTCTCTGGGCTTGAGGAGATATGAAACTATGACAACTGAGAAATGTAAAGGGGAGAATAAAATTAAAATTAACCCTGAAGAAGTAGGATGTAAGCATGTGGCCCCATGGAGAGATCTCATGAACCTCTAAATTCCATAAAAGACTGGGAATTTCTTGACCTGGTCTCAAGGACTCCACTTGTCTCATTCAAAGAACATATGAACCCTGACATCTTACAGGAACATAAATTAGATTTATTGAAATCCATGGAATAATGTAGTTTACAGTATAGCTCCTACTACAGTGTACAAATGAAAGGGACATCAAAGTAATAGATACAAAATAAATGTTCCCCAGTGAATTTCAAACCTCTCTGGCAAATAGAAGTCTCTTCGGGAAATCAAAGATCAATACCTCAAATCACTGTTTTGATTAAAGGTACAGTAAATATAGCCTCCAGCTCATTTTATGATTTGAAACATTTTATATATTTTATATCCTCACTTAAATAATAACAGAGTTGGGATCAAAAGTAATTCATTAAGAACAATAATAAAGACGAATTTGCCAGACTTTAAATAGCAAAGCGTGATAACTCGCCTAGTCAAAAGCAGCAACATTTAAATAAATATTATAAAACCCACGTGATAACTGGCAGCAAAGGTCTTTAAGAATTGTTTTCCAATCCATATGAAATGGTTCTTTAACCATGCTCAAATTCGCACGAGTTACTTATCAGCAGTGGGTAAAACAATTTCGAGATGATGGAACCACCACCCTAGCAAAGAAAACAAATTCTGCGAACACAACAACTCTCTGAAAGCGACAACAGATGAGCAGAAACGTCAGATACTCGGCCGCCATCTTTCGCGTCGGTCTACTTGATCGTTGATTACATGTAGCAAAAAAAATTGTAGGCAGTCACTGCAATATGTCGTTGCCATGGCCGTGTCCAGTTAGGTTATGTATGGCCAGGTCATTATAATTATCTTTATTTCTCTTTATTATTCGTATGTTCACTCAATTTTTTTGGATTAGCTGCTTTGTGATTCATATTTTCATTCTGTGTCTGTGTGTGTTGTAATTTCAAAGTCTTAAGATAGTATAATTGCGTCATATTGTGAATCAAATATTAAATTAATTATTCGGTTTTGTCCGTCTAATCATTTTACAAATAAGATAATTAAATTATCATTTTATGTCCCACATCAAATAATCGATTTACATTTGGAACATTTTTACAACGTGTTTCGGTTTCATCGAACCATCTTCTGGTGTAAAATTATATCGACAAACTTAAAACTCAATTACAATTTCGATATAATTTTACACCTGAAGATGGTTCGGTGAAACTGAAACATGTTGTAAAAATGTTCCAAATGTAAATCGATTATTCGATGTGGAACATAAAATGATATTTTAATTATCTTATTTACAACATGTTTCGGTTTCATCGAACCATCTTCAGGTGTAAAATTATATCGACAAACTTAAAACTCAATTACAATTTCGATATAATTTTACACCTGAAGATGGTTCGATGAAACCGAAACATGTTGTAAAAATGTTCCAAATGTAAATCGATTATTCGATGTGGAACATAAGATGATATTTTAATTATCTTATTTGTAAATTTTAAATATAATTGTGATTAGACGGACAAAACCGAATAATTAATTCAAAGTCTTAAATTTAGACAGCTATGTTTCAAACAGTTGTGTGGTTAGTGCACATTCCCAGTTTCACTGTAAATTTATTCAAGATCAAACATTTGATGTCTTCTTCAGTGTTTCAACATCTTGTGCGTAATGTGTAGATCTATTTGTAGCTTATCATTTCTCTAGGTCAATACTTTGTTTTGTATTATGTGAAATTTATATAATAGTACGAATTTTACTTTATAATATATATTGTATTATTATTTTTATTATGACTTTTTCCACATCTATCGTCATCTGACTGTCTTATGGATCCATGAAATGTAAATAAATTATTATTATTATAGGAATTACTGTGCTTAATCTAAGTCCCTATAACTTGCATGTCACTTTGATGATGTTCACATGGCTTAAGTACACTTCTGCCATTAGAATAATTTCATACAAATAGAATAGCATTAAGGTACGCCACAATATAGTCAATAAAAATATACTCTGCCACATTTATTGATTGTGCGTTACGGAACGGACATAATTAATTTAAACTGTGTCCAGTATGAATTAATTAGTATCTTATACGAAGTGTTCAAACGTAGAGCTTGGATGAAAATGTAATGATTTAAAGAAAAAGGTCCATATATGGGGATTAAATGTAAGATGCTGGTATATGAGGCTGTGTACCTTGGCATTAGTGCAGTTGAGCAATGGAAGGTTAATGAGTTTCATAAAGGTGCACAACATGATAACAGTTTATGTTCTGGAAATTAAGTGAAGAATTATCATGAGATACCATTTTGTCCTGAAAATAATTAGTATAAATTTTCAGGCATGCAGTGTTCTAATTCTGAAGTCCTGAAATTATGATATCAGAAGTCTGCAAGTTTCAGTCTGGAATCTGCCAGTGTAAAGACTCTCTCCTGTTTTGTGTGTTTGGTGCACAAGAAATGTGCTATCTAACAGAATTATGTTTAATTCATAATTTTACAGCAAGAAATTGATATTATCAAAGTAGAAAATATAGTGAAGAAGATCCCATTGGTATCAACACTGACGAGGTTTACATACCATCGACATTTTCTGTAAAGAATTTTGAACCGGAAGTAAGCATTGCTGTTAGCTTTCATTTGCATGAAATGGTTACAATGAAACAACTTTTCTTCAGCTTAATAATGTTGCAGTTTTGTGCTCTGAACTGGATCACAGGTTCGAAGTGAATAGTCTATTGATTATCTTCACCTACTAAGTGATAACAATCGGACATAGTCGTAAAGAATGTCTGTTCCATTTCATGTAATGGGAGGGAATAGCATTGACTGATACATGTGTGGTGGTTCTACAGAACTGCACAGATTCACCGAAAGATGTACCTGGTTCAGATAGTGAGACGTGTTACGATGGAAATCAGGTCGTCGGTATAAACACAGAGGATGTCACAGATATAGAAGTTGAGGAACACTCTGTGCCAGTAACACAGGTTATCTTATTTTCACTGCCGAGAACATTTTTTACAAGTACACAAAGTCACTTTTGTAGGATCTGAGTTTTTCACAGCGGTGACTCTGATGATGACTGTCTTCTGGGTTGTAGCAACGTGTAGTCTGGTAGAAGTTTACCAGCGTTTCAGAGTTCCTTGCTGCCTCCGTCGTCAGGGCGATGAGTTGGTAACCTGTCAGATTACACGGTGCTACAACCCAGAAGACGGCCATCTTCAAACACACTATTGAGTTTTTCATCTGTTGTTCTATCTGTCCATCCAGAGGAAATGACCCACTTCTGGTGAATGGATTTTGAAGAGTGCTTTCCAAAATGTGTTCAGTGGATTATGTTTTGTTGCACATTGCTTATAGAGTACTAGTTTTAATCAGTCCTTAATTTAGGAAAGTAATTAAATATTGAGTAGATTATGAAATGTTTTAAACAGTGTTATAACCACAGGAACATTGTGTTTCTTCATCCCCTCCATTAACCCTTTGAAACCAAAGCTCATCTGAATAATTTTGAAGAATTCATTCCGTATCACTAAGAAAGCACAACTCTTCAACATTACAAAGATAGCTGGTTATGTTAGGTTATGTTAGGTTGGTTAGGTTAGGTTAGGGTAAGGAAATAATTGCTGTTTGTTAAAGTAGGTGGCGCATGTAGTTACAACTGGGCTTTAAATTGTTAAGCATTGTTTTGATAGTACATCCTGCCACTGAACATAGTTTTCAGGACAGTAGACTGATCGACACCCATTTCTTCAATACCTGTTGGAAATCTTGGGTCTGCAGAAGACTAACATCTGTAAGTATAATAATGACAACCGGAAGATGGGAACAGAACCAATATTCAAAACACTGTTTATATCAAATATAATTCAGACAACACACAATGTCCAGATTGTATCATCAGTCTGCTACTGTCATCATTGCTTAGAGAATCATCAGTTGTCCTGTTATAGACCCAGAACAGTAATGATAACTCTATCCTGCTGTGTAGGAACAGAGTGTAACAAAGTTATGAAGGAAATGAAGTTCGATCTGCTAACATTCATAGATTCTGAAAATGGTTCTGCAGTAAGTGACACTGATATTAGGGTAAGCTGAGTTACCAGACTGCACTTACAGTGAATCTTGCCTAGGATGATGAACCGTGTGGTTTAGTCTTTCCACTGGAATGAGGACTGTCTGTCTGTATGCGGTAGCCCTCTAGTGGCCTTTCCATCAACTTTGACTTACAACTGACCAGATGGTCAATCCTTTACTGTTCTGTAATTTCCTCTTCTCATGTTCCTTTTATCTTCTCTCTTTCGATGGCTTGACATTCCTTTGCCTGGTCCTGGTGGACCATCTTACAGGATGGGGTTGTTAATAGTTGTGTTGTCTGTGCCTGTGAACTTTAACGGTGCGTGGGCTAAATACTCGATGATGATCTCTTGAGGTTGAGGCACGTTTGGGATTAGTGTCCCTTCAAGTGTAAACAGTTTTGTTTGTATGTATTATTTTATATTTCAATACAATACAAGGTTTTAAGACTCTGAAATGCTGGTAAACTTCTACCAGATTACACAGCAAAACATCTGAAAAGGCAGTTATGTTTATTTAAGCTGATTTTGTGAAAATATATTAACAAGAGTAGCAACACTATATGCTGTTAGTCAAAATCCATCAAGACAACTGCATAACCTCACTTCCTGATACTTAAGTTCCCACACACAAATTAATTTAACTTCTTGTGTGCCAGTTTTTCTAACAAAATCTGACTGGGTCAAGAGAACTTCAGTTTGGACATTACGGCATGGAATGAGAATCTGGGAAGATGTGGCATAAGTGACATTTGCAAGTCTTCCATGCACTGGAGACACGATGCCCCTGAACCTTGTTCCTACCAGGCTGTCATTCAGGAGTCCAACCGATGCATATTGAACTCAGACCTGACAAACTAAATGCATTAGCACATTTACAATATCTCGATAATTTTATAACCTAGCATTCATGTTATGTAAATTCTTCATGTACCACACAGAATTAACAGTTTAAACTAATATGGAGGCCCATAATTCTTGCAATATTTATAAAACACACCTTCCACTAAATTCTGGTCATGTGATGGGGTTTGGTAAGTAAAGTAAAGTTTGTCCCACTATACGCCATGTAGGCGCTTGGGTGGAGAGACGGTATAGCTCCTCTCTTCCTTGACCTCGGCACTAGATGGGGGGTGTGGTCAGCATCACGCTCCGGTCGGCTTTACCTCCGGGAAAGGACCCCCGGTACCCATCGTAGAGGAGGCTGGGTGGGCCCCAGAGGCTAGAGGAAAAATCCTCTGCCCCCGTCGGGGATCGAACCCCGGTCGTCCAGCCCGTAGCTAGTCACTATACTGACTGAGCTATCCAAAAAAACATAATTATCACCTTGGTTTCAGACTCATTCTTTCTCCTCTTCATGTTATGTTCATCCAGAAATTTTTCTCATTTCTTTAACAGAGTCCTTTGAGTGAACATCAACCTTTACACAGTGGAGAGAGTCCATATGCATGTAATGTGTGCAAAAAATCATTTCGTCAAAATGGTGGTCTCAGGACACATCAAGTCACGCACAGTGGAGAGAGTCCATATGCATGTAATGTGTGCAGTAAATCATTTCACTCAGAGGGGTCATATGAAGAGACATCAAAGTATATATCATTGAGACTGTTCTTATGTGTGATGAATGATCAGTGCATACGTAGTACATAGTATCCTAAATCCTATGACATGTAAGATATTTTCCTGCCCTGAGATTCTGAATAAATGTCAACTCGTGCAGAGAATATGTTCCGATACTGGAGTAACGTCTTACCTGTTCACACAAAACAGAAGATATATTTGAAAAAAAAAAAGATTGGCAAAAATAAACAGCTTTAAGGGTTTCAGTGAAAGTTCTGTAAGTTCTTTAGAACTATGAAACTAATATATTCGTCTCAGCTTATTTGGCCTGCTCTTCCAATCCTCTTTGCCTACTAAATATGATGCAACACTAATTCATTCAGAACATAACAGAAAAATCTTAATAACAGACTCCATGCAGCAGAGTTCTTGACAGTCATCAAGGAATTCCCAGTCTTTCATTGAACCCTAAGTTTCACAGCTTGAGACACTCGAATCAAATACACACACTTTAGAAATCTCGAAAAAAGACTTTTAAAACAAATGCTAGGTCGGAGAAAACATAACATTAATCTATTTTAAGGGATATATTTTGTTTCATTTACGATTCATTAAGGTTACAAGAACAAGAAATAAAATTCTAGCTGGAATATTGCATGGAAGCGAGCACGAGGAAAATTTCCACTTAAAGCCGTCGTGCACAGTTAATCTACAAAAAATTTTTATAAACAAGGTTATACGAGAAATTCAGATTACACATCACGATATAAACTTAAATATTGCTCACAAATCAAACTGTGCGAAACACGAAGTATTTAAACATACCATAATCTTCTTTCCTTTATACTCCAACATAATACACGATCGCCCAACCTCCTGACCGGCTCCCCTGAAAAAGAAGTGAGGTTAGGATCGAATATTTCCGAAAAACCAATATTATTCTAACCTATAGCTAGTGTAAGATAACAGCATTAACATACAAAGGACATACTTGGGACTCGGGCTTTCTTTTAGTCGACATATTTCGCCTTACGTTTCAAACCAACAACGTAGAACACACAATTTACAAACTCAATTGCTCAATGCAAAATGGGCATAGAGTACAGAGTATAGAAGTTCGTAAACAATCACAAGGTACTGTAACCTGTACGAAAGACTTTCTAATGGAACGTCTGAAGAAAATCTACTCCCTCCCAAACCTGCTCCACAGTCCAGGTATTTCTTCATTCAATTGTATGCTTTTCTCGACTGTTACGAAATGTATATGTTAATCTCTGTGTACAGAAAACCACGCGTCAGTTTCTTATATTATGAGAAGAACACCAGATTCATAAGGAACCACTAAAGTAGACTCATGATGTAATTTATGTTCTTGACAACCAAATACAGTGCTTATGCGATTACAATCGCGGTGCCCGAATTTATAACTTGTGTTGGGCAAGGCCGTGGTTTAGGCAACACGGAGTTTTCCTCCGTGGCATCCCAACAATTACTCCATTCACACACAGAAGAAGGCAATGGCAAACCACTTCTGGATCATCTGCCAAGAACGTATATGAACAGGTCCCAGTCCGAGAAAAGGAAGGAAGGATCCTGTTCATATGGACCTGTCGTCAGACAGAACACTAAATAATAATAAGATGAGGTGGTCTAGCGGTTAGAACTCTGGCCTTGTAATCCTGGGGTCTCGGGTTCGAATTTATAACTTGTGTTGGGCAAGGCCGTGGTTTAGGCAACACGGAGTTTTCCTCCGTGGCATCCCAACAATTACTCCATTCACACACAGAAGAAGGCAATGGCAAACCACTTCTGGATCATCTGCCAAGAACGTATATGAACAGGTCCCAGTCCGAGAAAAGGATGGAAGGATCCTGTTCATATGGACCTGTCGTCAGACAGAACACTACAAATAAAATACAGACGGATTAAAACAAATAATTAATATAATATTCACAATATGACGCAATTACACTATCTTATCAGACGTACGCCGCTTTCGCACTACGAAAACTCTTTTATAGAAGCTTAGCAGCAAAGAGACGTGAAAACTAAGCGAAAGGATTCATAATTCATATGACAGCCTAACAGAGGATGCGTGATATTAAAATATGACGAGAATCGAACTCGAGCCGGAGAGAACGAAAATACGTCCCCGTGACAAAATCTAAAAATGTGAAAATCGGCGCTTCTTGTGTCTACGTGCTCTTTCGGTCGACTCTCAAGAGTCCATGTGCGTTGTTTGATCTTAGTTTACGAAAAAGATCAAGATGGCTGCCTCCATCATCAAGGCGATGAGATTCAAGGTCAACATAATTTAACCTCGCCCTGGATATCTATATTAACGTCTATACTTGAGCTTAACACACGCGGTTCAATTTGTTTGTACGAATGATTTATCATTTATTGGTTTCATTGACATAGAAATGTTAATTTTCACCGGAATTAATTTCATCCTGACTAGAGTAATTTTGTTGCTACTCTGTGCTGTGTAATCTGAGCACTTACGTGAATTAAGAATAAGCAACGAATCCGATTAGTTTAATTTCATGTTAATATTTTTGCTGTTTCTAAATGATTACAATAAACTTTCAGCCCTTCTCAACTCTTTAAATCCCAGTGGTAAATGTATATACCATCTGCTTTAATAATAACTATCTTAATTTTGTATTTATGGATATCATATGATTCTCACTTTAACCCTTTGAAGCCGAAGATCGTCTGAATATTATTTACGAATCCAGTCCGTACCGCGAAGAAAACACTACACCTCACCATTACGAAAATCAGCTGGTTAACCCTTTGAAGCCGAAGATCGTCTGAATATTATTTACGAATCCAGACCGTACCGCGAAGAAAACACTTCACTTAACCATTAGAAGTCGAATCAGGCGGTACCACATAAGATTTAACAAAAGAACATCCCGGTCAAAGCCTTAAACATAAAAATAAACTTTGTGGGATTTGAGGTTCTGACGGAGTTGGGTTGTCAAGCCTCTGGGGCTTGTTGGTAGATACCAATGTTTCGGAGGATCTGTTGCTTCTATCCGCAGGTCTGAAGAACTGTGAGCCCAAGCCCACATGGTGTCCAAACTCTTCTGTTATTTACCTGTACTCCGATCTTAATCTGTATGTGACAGGATTTAATCTTGTACGATGGACAGATACATCTTTCAGCTCTGTGTATGTGGACGATACTTTTTGGCTTCATCCACACACGTGCTTAATTCTCTAGCTAAGATTACAGATGCTTACAAATAAGAGAAATTCAGACCTCGGTTTATTTTATTTAATTATTTTATTTTTTATATTCGACTTTAATGACTTTGACTGCAAGATAAACCAGTTACGCGGGAGCAGCGTGTTCGAGATTCAATAATACGTGAGGATGATGTTCATGCCCTGATCCGGGTAGAGAATCTGCCGTGTCAGATGGTTCTTGAACACAGGAATTATTATTTTCTGCTCGATGGAAACCCCGAACAGTTTGAAGCCCAAAATTTGTCGAAATAATATTCAAGAACGCAGTCTGTACCAGGAATGAAAGACAACACTTCACAGTTAAAAAGAGATCGGTAGTTAATGACAGTTTGTTACGAGAATCGAAGCAGTTTGAATTGCTAGTCCTCCTAAGAGAGGGGGCCTATATATTTAAAGTTTTAAAATACATGATAGATCTGTTTTGTGTGAATTTTGGGGAAAATATTAATGGGAGTCTATCAGAACATTCAGTCTACAGAAGGAAACGATCAGTAGCCATAAACTGTAAGTGAATGTAGAAGTTTGTATTGTTCAATAAACCAGTTTCTATGTATGGGCTTGTACACTTTTCTCTGATCCTTACTGTCAAAGCTCCTAAGGTATATTAGGTTTCCCATATTTTTCATTCAACATTTCAAGCTTTCGAGGCTCTTTAAGGTTTGATAATTGTGTTGGTTAATCAGAGCACTTGAAATACATTGTTTCTGTGTTCTAGTACCATAATGTCAGAAGAGATATTGTACATTGATCTGAATCATTCAAACAGAGATTCCTTTGAAACACAGGGAGTCAGAATGATGTTCATAAGAACATAAAACATGCTGATGATAGGAAACTTAAAACTGTTTGTCCACTTGGGTGCGAGCAGTGGTTGTCAGCTGACGTGCCACTGAGAGAAATGGACTCGTCTCCGGGAGAGCTGCGCCTAGATGCTACGTGCGTCGAGGGAGCGGGTCCCGGCTGGGAACCGGGGCCCTTGGCTAAAGGTTTCAGCGCGGTGGGGTGATCTTTAGTGGGGAGCGGTGTCGAGGAATCCAAACTTCTAACTCCCCAGCGCCTGGCCCAGAAGAGGAATGCCTTCTCGACACCAGGACATGATCAATCTGATTGACCACATCCATACTTGGTACCTTCCAAACAAAGGACAAGTTTCTGAAGTGTCCTTCGAGCCTTATCTTGCACATTCTGTCTCCTAAAGGCTCGAAACCTAAATAGCTTCGTTTTTATCCACCCTGCCACGTCCATCCCATACTTCAGCACCTCCGTCATCATGTGGCCACGGTCAGTGTCGCGGTTCGCTTCCGAGTCCGTGAACGTTTGCCAGGGTCCATTACCAAAATGATCCATCCGAGGCTCTTTTGAGAGTATCCTAACAGTACTCGTTTTCCGGGGTGGGGTTGTTATAACCCCAAGCCCCAACCTGGAGGACCAGGGTATCGCTCTTAGTCTGGCGCATCGCCTTAGACCTGTCCGGCTTGGGTGACCCTACCATGAGCCGAAGCTCCGGCCGGCATAGCCCTTTCACACGTGAGCTGAAGTGACTGCTAGAGATAGAAATCCCAGCGAAACGCATTGGACCCTTTCAGACGAGAGCCGCGGTGAACCTGTGCGAGCGGCTCATCAGCCACTATGCAGCTCTCCCCGCTAGAAGCGGCTTATGGCGGGGAGAGTCTTGCCTGCTTCGACATGGAACCCTTTCACACACGCAAAGGAACTTGAATTTGTAGGAAAAAGAGGTGGTTAGAGCAAAAATTTTAATATCAAATGTACCTACGGAACAAGTCAGCGATTTTAAATACTAAATTAGTCCGTTCCTTAGCTATCTTCAATGCTTTCTTGTAAACGTGACTATTTCTATGTTCCTGCAATCCACACTGAACAATATCTGTATGTTGGTACTCGTGTAAATCTAAGCCGCTGTTCAAAGTCTTGTAGCACCGATGTGATATGTTCATCCTGGAAAGATAACATCTTTTTATCTATTAAATTTGTTACCAGCTACCAAATATGACACTGTCTCATCCAGTTCTATTGATTTGTAACTTAAAATACAAATGAAAAGGGAAAAATACAAGAGCTGAGAGGGTTTACAATGATCCGAGCTGTGCAATAAACAAATCATACTGTCGTCTACATAGGGATTTTAATTCTGTTATTATAATCATCGCTTTTCCAATTTCCATTAAGGAGTGTTGACAACTTAATATATTTCACTAAAATAATTAACACTTTAAAATAAGCACGGTACGCTTCCGTGATAAGAGAAATAATCTAAAATACTTCATCCAAGTATAAAAAGTAATCAAGTATATCAAACTGCTTACATGAATATGAAATATATCTTAGTGCGAAACAATTTATATTTCACAGAATTTATTACAAACTTTTCTCGACTTACTGCGAGCAGGCAACAATTTTTTTAATAGTGGCCAGGCTCATCACTGCGTAATATCAGTCGGACTACATTTTTTCAGTCCCAAACTTTAGGGACAAACATAAGCTAACCTTAGATACCCACAAATGCTCAGGTAGAATAGAAGAAATTTAATGAACAAATCAAAATTATTGTTCTCTGGCCAGAATACATTCTGTAATTAATTAGTCTTTATGGAAATATTATCTAAAAATTATACCGCTTCGACTGATTTAATTGAATGAGTTATGAAAATAATTATCGATAGTAAAAAGAAAATTTGGAGAAAAAGCATGACAGTCCATGTTTAAATAAGCAACTTTTATTTTTGTATTATTATCATTCTTATGTCCCACTACACGCCATGTAGGCACTTGGCGTTAACCTCGACACTAGATAGGGGCAGGCAGCCCTCGGAGGAGGAAAAACCCTTTGTCCATGTTGGGGATCAAGTCTATAATCACTCAGCTACCCCAGATCCCCTTTCTATCAATGAAGATTATTAATTATAAACAAGTCTGTAGCGTATCGTCCCAGCGAATTATGTTCATTCTGTGTGTGAAAGTGATGGGTAGGAATAAACAAATGTGTCTGTAGTCTTAAGTAAATGCCTGTAATTATAGGGTAGCATGCAGAATTTAAATCCAGTTATATTTTTTTTTCCTTAAAATCCATCTGCTACATGTGGAGCTGAATCCTACCTTCAATGTGTCTATTCCTCATATTCACGGCGATTCAAATTCAGTAGATTTAAGAATACGCATGTAAAATTGCCTGTGTAATTACAAACCTTCGTTTTCTTCATCTGACAGCTCACGTTTTACGTAGTATAAAAGTAAGTCACGGATCCCATACTCATTCCGCTTGGACACTGCAAGCGATTTCTTAATAAACTCACTCGTCATATTTATTTCGTGACCAAAGAGTTCCCAGCACCTGCGACAAGTATAAATTTATAAAATGAACAAACACGATTAAATCCACGTTTACGGATCACTAATTTGTGTCTGTAAGCGTATACTGTATTCAAATCAACCAAAATTCAAATTGATTTAATTATTATAATGCAATTTAAATTTTAGTTAATAAATAAACTACAATACTGTAACAAGACGCAGCAGCAATTATTCATATATATATATATATATATATATATATTTTAACTCTTAATGACAAGAAATGCAGTAGAATCTTATGATCTGTCACACCTGATATACTTAAATATAAAACAGCTTTAAATCACTGGGAGAAAAAGTTCAAAATTCAGTCCTGCAAGCAAAGTCTGAAAATTACATGTTAATGACAATAAACAAAGAATAATGACTTAACCTCAATTTTGATATTCACGTCCTCGACAAAGAGAGCAAAGTCCTGATGGTAGCATTTCATTTCATCTGGAAAGTTCTCTATAACAAAGTCCAATTGCACCTGCTATGCCATTCTCTTGAGAAATACTAATTTTATTTAAATTTCTGGAACATGAAAATTTGCAATTGTTCCCATACGTGGGCACCTCTAGTGACAGGATACATATTCAAATGTCTGCACAAATATTACATATCCGTTCCTTCATTTCAGTAAATTCTGATGACAACTGTGAAATTGTAGACACATTTCTTGGAATACCCCCCAAAAGAATATAATTAATATAATAAGCCTGGAGTAACAAAGGAACTGACCCAATGGCACATGGCAGAAGGGGTAGAGATCTGACTTGTTGAAACCTTTCAAATTTCATTCTGTATCATCTTCAAACAACTACCAGAAATAACACATCATATTTTCTTGTGGGGTAACGTTCTGTATCTTCGATATAATTGTCGATGGTGAAACAAATGAAATATATCGTAACAAATGTATACTTTCACTGGTCTTATTAAAAGAGAAATGGTTTTCAGATCACGTCATACAGTATTTATAAGGAACATATTCAAAATGTAAACAAACTGATATTAAAGTGATAATTAGATATGTGCACAGGTCCAATTTGTTTTAACTCAAACCCAAATACTTAAGTAAGATGACAAACTTAAAATTCGTCAGTCAAAATAAGAATCAAGCTTGTTTCGTATAACAGGTTGTAACCGTCCCACTCCCGTCTGCTGTTGGAGTTGCCCGGCTCGGTTGCAGTCTTGTCGATCCTTGTCGTATGTGATGTAATTAGGGATTTCTGCTCATGTAGGCATGGAACTTTTCTCAGGGAATATTACATGGAGGGGTATAAGCTGAAGGTTTCGGTAATGGCTTCGAGACTGAAGTGCATAGTTTTTTGCAAGCACAATTTATTTCTTTTACGATTCACATCCACTGGCCGAATCGAGCTACAAAACAATTTAGGATGTTGCTTCCTCTGAATTCCAGAAAAGAGTGTCCTCACAAGAAAAATTTCCTGTCCTTTAGTCATAGGACTTCCCCCTTAACTTTCACAAAAAATGATGTATTTGGGCAGTAATGATGCCCTAGCTCACGTGGACCATTAAAAAAACCCTTTAGCGGGCGGGTGCCCCCTGCAAGAATTTTGGGGGTCACACGGTGCGATAATTCTTTCCTTTACAGTCGTAACAAGTGAAACTCGTAAATCTTTATTACTTGTTTCCAATTTATTTTTATTTGCGCCTCACCGGGACTCGAACCCAGAACGCGCGGTCACAAGGTGTAACACGCACGTTACTTTGTGATTATAAAACATATAAGCAAGTGTGACAATTATGATGCTGAAGAGCTCTGTTGACATATAAGATATACAATTTGTAGAAGTAAGGAGAACCTAAGATACTCAGGATAATAATGCAGTTGTTAATACGCAAACAATTTTTTGTTGTTGCGAAGTGTTTGGAAAGAAAATCACCCATCTACAATATTTATTTTTTCATAATTACAAAACCAAAACTAATGTAACGTGCATTTGTTTTGAACTCACCTTCAATCAAGTGCATTTTTTCCCTCTTCTGTGGCCCTTCCCTCAGCAAGGATCACTTCCTCTGAAAACACAGACCACAATCTTGCATTTTGGAAAACAAAATTGAATTTTCAAAGCGGAAATTAAGATGAGATTGACCGACATGACAGTAAATTTCTCTTCTATGCCACCATAAATGAGAAACATTTTGATTTACTTTCTCATTTATAGTAAATCTTTCAACTGATTTTTCCTAGCCCTGGTATTAGATCTGAAGATAACAAATTTGCCTCCTGTATGTACGTTAAATGAATTATTTGAAATAAGAGCAGTAAGAGGTGCAGAGGTAAAATAGTTTTACTGGTTATTAATATCTGTTACATGACGTGTATCTATGAAATTGTTTTCTTATTGTCATTCAGATTGTTCCATCAGTGGAAGTCAATTTAGAAATCCTTCAGGCATTTCTGTTGCTCAAAGAAACGAACAGAGCGGAACAACAGGGGAATCCCTAAATTGGGTAGGAGAAATAACAGACCTGCATATTTTATTGTTTTATTTTGATGTCAGAATGATAAATGAGAGGCAAAATGACACAAGATTATGTTATAGACAGTACAGGAGCATTTTCACAGTCAGTGTAAATGAAAAATATGTAAGATGTGGTTTTATCCTGCTCTTTGATTCCATTCCATTAAAAGCGTGACAAATTTTAAATATTTGGGAGCAACAATAATAAATCGGAATGATACTCATGAGGAAATCAGGAGGCGATCATATTCTGGAAATGCTCGACAATTTTCAGTTCGAAATATTTCGACTTCCCGTCTGATTTCTGAGAGACTAAAGATCAATATGTACAAAACAATAATTTTGCCCGTTGTCTCTCTCTCTGAGGGAGGAACATAGATTGCAGGTGTCTAAGAAATTGTAATTATAAAACTAATATAGTGCAAGCCATTTTTGAAAGAAGTCCTATTCCTTTACTTGTGGGACCATATCCATCAAACATTTGCTCCATGGCAGTTCACATTTTACGGTAATGTTTCATGCAGTAATCGAAACCCAAAAACTATTGCCCCCCCCCCCCAACAAAGCATTCAATCATGTGAACACTGTGACAAAAGAGTGAGAAATGCTTCTTATGCACAACTATACGAACAGCTTTCCTTAGTTTTATCTTTGGTGATTCTGTTTAAATACCTCGTTCATCTACCGGCATCTCTGCATCATTATGTTGTTTCTACATTGATCATAGATGGCAGGATGAGCACTTCGCAATTGATATACGATCTGTGGTTGGTAATCCGTCTTCTATCGTCGATCATTGACCGGTGTTTGCTTGCTGGAAAAACATTGATTCAAATATACGGCTTTTCGCTGATGATTGTATAGTATACAGGAAAATAATGGATAGTAGTGACATTGATAAGTTACAGACAGATATGAATAGATTATGGGAATGGGCGGTAGAAAATGAAATGAAGATAAATCCAGGTAAAAGTAAAGCAGTCAGCTTCAATAGAGCTAGGGTGAAGGATAAGCTGAGTTACTTTTTTGGGGATCAATTAATTCCAGAGGCAAATAGCTTTAAGTACTTAGGAATACTTATTCGCAGTGATCTGAGCTGGGCAGATCATGTGAATTATACACTAATTAAAGCATGGAAGGCTCTCCATTTCGTAATGCGTATACTAAAAAAGGGAAATAACAATACGAAACGTTTAGCTTATACGTCGCTAGTGAGACCGATACTTGAATATGGAGCTGTGTGTTGGGACCCTTACAGGGAAGGACAGGTAAGAGCACTAAATCGGGTGCAGAAGAGAGCGGCTAAATTTGCTAATTTCACGAACGAATCTGGTTGGGAAACATTGGCACAGCGTAGATTGATAGCCCGAATGTGCGCCCTTTTCAAAGCATACACGGGGGGCCGGGCTTGGAAAATGATAGAGGATAGATTATTAAAGCCATGCTACCTGGGCAGGGACGATCATACTCGGAAAATTAGGACTAGGAAACAAAGAACGGATGTAGGCAAATATTCCTTTGTAAATAGGACCATAAGAAGCTGGAACCAATTACCTCCAGGCGTGCTAGAGTCTTTCCCCTGTAAATTAGGCACCTTTAGAAAGAGGGTCAGAAAAGTAGTTACAAGCTAAGGGTTATTAAGTTGGGAATAAATGGTGATAAGTGAAGTGAAGTGTCTTAGTCTCCAAGTGATGAAGGGCTGTAGTTCTTTGGGATAAAATTTTCATGTACTGAGAGCGGACTTTATATTCTACTCTTAAGTATTGTGATTAATTAGTGGATGTGTGTTTTTTTATTGTGTGTCAGATGTTTTATTTTGAGTGTGGTATGTTGTATTGTTGTGTCTCATTGTATTGTTGTGTGAGTGCATCAGTTCATGACGTTTGTAATACATTACAGTTATTGTCTTATGTCTAGGTGGTATTAAGTTCTTTTTTTTTAAGTTAAGTACTTGAGGTTGGATGGTTTTGTAATTTATGAGTTGGTTGATTTTGAGTGGGATGTGTTGTTTTTGTTGTGTCCTTTTTTATTGTTTTGTTCTGTCTCTGTGTTGATGTATCTCATTGTATGTTGTGTCTTATGGTTTTTGTTGTGTCCTTTGTTTATTATTTTGTTGTGTCTCATTGTGTTGATGTATCCCATTGTTTGTGTGTCATATTGTTTTTGTTGTGTCCTTTTGTTTATTGTTTTGTTCTGTCTCTGTGTTGATGTATCTCATTGTTTATTGTGTCTTATTGTTTTTGTTGTGTCCTTTGTTTATTGTTTTGTTGTGTCTCATTGTGTTGATGTATCCCATTGTTTGGGTGTCATATTGTTTTGTTGTGTCCTTTTGTTTATTGTTTTGTTCTGTCTCTGTGTTGATGTATCTCATTGTTTATTGTGTCTTATTGTTTTTGTTGTGTCCTTTTGTTTATTGTTTTGTTCTGTCTCATTGTGTTGATGTATCTCATTGTTCTGTTCTGTCTCATTGTTTTGTATGTTATTGTAGGACACTGCCACCGGGTATAAACCCATTTGCAGTCAATAATAAATAATAATAATAATAATAATCTGCAAAGAAGTTTTAGACGAGAGCGCCTGGCATAAATGTACGTAAGGTAAGTAATTTGTGTTTAAATGCCCTCCTCAATTGGCCTGATTCTTTTAACCTTCCTTGTTTTAGTTCATATGTGCTACAATTAATTGCTTTAAGTAAGGTTATTATAGGTTATAATTTAATTTGAATTCCTACTGCAATTTCTTGTTCATCTGATAAAGATTATTTGGCGAAGTTTGTTTGTTACTGATCGATACGTTTCTTCGGTGCATGTGGATGCCCTCTCCAATTGAACTCTGATTAATCAGAGCCAATTTATAGCAGTTATGTTGGTGCAACTTGGAATCAGAAGACTCAAAATACAAATTGCAGTATTTAACAGTGCTTTAAAAATTTTCACGTTTTTATCTGTGACGATACAAAGGGGAATTCAACCCAACATTCCTGTCCTCAGATTACATTTCAAAGTATCTGTGATAATTATGAAACATGTTCAAATTTTTAAAAACTGGGCTGGCATTTTAAAGCTTTGCTTGTGTCCGTAGAAACTTCTTTTTACGAAATGCTGCTTTATGATGAAGCAAAGGAAATACTCTTAAATCTCCCTTCAGTAAAAATTATGTCTGATAATTACATCTGTAACTATAAATAAAAATCATTATACTATATCTGGGTTCAAAATAATCTGTTTAAAAAATATACTGGAAACATATTTGTGCTGAGTCAACTTCACAGCGTTTTGAAAGTCAGCTGTATATTACAAATTATATTAAAACATAGTGAAACTATTAGAATATGTGTGGTAAACTTTTTTAAGTATGCACCTTAAATTCTGAATAAATCAAATGGGGTGTACATACTCGTATTAATATTGTTTATACTTTTTCAGGTATCTTTTAAATTTATCTTAATATTTAATCTTACATGGTGGTGGCCTGCGTACAATTGCATCAGAAGATGAGATAGTAATCGAGTCTTCTGTCGTTTCAACACGTCGTGGTACTAACTTCGTCTAGCATTAAGCAGCTCAAATTATTGCTATGAATGAAATAAAGTGAGATGGGGCGCAAACCACATCTCACTATAAAAATTAGCGAGTCACAAAACGTTAAAAAGAACTCAATGAGGATATGGAACAGCACTAATGTGTCTGTTCTTATCCGCAGTTTTCATCACAAGAAAGGAAACTGCTCTGAGTTGAGATTCTATGTTCTCGCAATACGTACATGAGTTTGCTACCTTCATCATCAGTGTAATAAGTATGATAATGAAGGCAGCATGCTCCTCTGAAACACTGGTCAATATCTACCAGTCTACACATTCGCAACATCTCCGAAGACGGTCAGCCATCTTCTTGCTCTGAATTATTACGGTACTTGAATTAATGTCCCCCTCGCTTCTCTATGAATTTCAACAAACACACTGAGTGTCTTGGATAATTATGTCCATAATAATATAGATCTGCTCGTGCTCTGTATCACAATTTTCTGTTTTCATACCGTGCAACGCTTAAGTTGTCCTTCAATCCCTTCTGGATCATCAGAAGCAAGTTCTAACAGGCAAGTTGCCTCCTCCACGACTCTCAGTTCTTTCAAAGCTCTTGCAAGCCGGGGCTCTAAGTTCGATAGGGATCGGAATCTCTGGAACTCGAGCTGGACTTCTGCAAAACATAATAATGCATGCCATTATAACAACCTATCAGGGTTCTCAAATTTGTAAACATGGTTATCCTCTCCTCATGCAGAGAAGTGGCAAAATCTCTTAGGAGCTCTGGTGAAGGGTCTGGCTGAGGGTGAGGCTAAAACAGGTATCTCGAACCTGACCATCAAGAAGAATAATCAGGCTGGCTTGCATTATAAGAGGGGCAGAAAGAGGAAAGGTTTCCTCAAGAAGGTTGAGGGCCTCGACTGAAAAACTCTGTTGCTGATTCAGCCTGGGACCAATGATGGGGGCTCTGCTGTTCAAGTCAGTAAATTGCAGAGGGAAGCCGGAGATATCCAGCTGTCAGCAGCCATGGATCCACCGGCTATGCTCAGGTATGGTGGTCATCAGGACATGGGCATCACTGTGGAAGTTCACGGTCGACGGTGTAGAGTGCGGAGAGGGAAACTGATGTGTTTCCTGAAGAGAAAGGCATGACACCTACCTATCTTGAGCAGCAGCACACTTATGTGTGTTCTTGAATGAGCTAAGGAATGGCTCTGAGGCGTAATTTCACGGATAAGTCACTGGGAGAGAGTCAGACTGAGAGTTGTGAAGACTGGATCAATTTCAGAACTCAGAAAAATTTGTGGCATAGATCCCTGGGAAACCAGTGCAGATGGCTACCATGTTTATGAGATTTTTTTTATTATTATTATTAGTGTTCTGTCTGACGACAGGTCCATATGAACAGGATCCTTCCATCCTTTTCTCGGACTGGGACCTGTTCATATACGTTCTTGGCAGATGATCCAGAAGTGGTTTGCCATTGCCTTCTTCTGTGTGTGAATAGAGTAATTGTTGGGATGCCACGGAGAAACCGGGGAAGCCCCCGGAGGAAAACTTCGTGATACCTAGACCACGGTCTTGCCCAACACAAGTTATAAATCTGAGCACCACCGGGAATTGAACCCGGGACCCCAGGATTACAAGGCTAGTGTTCTGACCACTAGACCACTGTGGCGGTCGTTTATGAGATTACGACAGCAGAATTCAAGTCTGAGGATAGGCACAGACAAGTTCCCCAAAAGGGGTCCACTTACCTAGCTTTGAGAGTGTACGATGATGGTATTTATGCTGTTCAGAGGCATGGACAAAGGGGGTCGGTGGCTCCTTCTTAGTTATCTGAGAATGGGGCTCTCCTTCCTACAGATTAACTAGCATCACAGCAAACTGGGCACTCATAAACTCAGTGAAGAATTGACTGCAGAGCATACAAGTATATCTCTGACACAGCAGCCATGATATTTACTGTACTTCTATAGGAAGATCCATTTATATACCTGACTCAACACCAATGGCAAGGGTGTTATGCATACTTGCTCTGTGACTCAATCAAACTGCTGCTGTCTATGTTGGCAGACATAATTAACTACTGCAGGGAAAGGCAAATGGCCTTATTAATCACAACAAGTAACATAGAGAAGTTTGGTCACCAATCCTAGAGCACTACTGGAATACCCAGAATACAAAAATTTACAAATATTAAATCAAGGAGAAAGGTTCACCTTCCTCAGCAATAGAATGCAGGAAATAATAGATTTTAATCCATGTGATATAAATGGATGGTGTCTCAGAACCATCTTTATCATGTCATACGCATATCATCTTTAATCTCAAGGGAGAGCACAAGGAGTAGGTGAACTACAGAAATTCACAGACCACCTGATGGGCCTCCTATTGGGAGGAACCACAGTCGGTTTCTTGGTCACTCTGGTATTCTGGAGGGTATTGCAATAGCTGTGGAGTTTCTTCAGGAAGCCATTCTCTCTTCATATGAAAATAACCATCCCTTATCAGACCACCAAAAGGCAAGACAAAGGTTTCCTGTTGCAGAGGTCTATTTGGCACTAAAAACAAAAGATCTTCTGTCGTGGTATCAATGACACTCCACAAAATGCTCACTAAGCAACGCAGAGACACATATGGGCCTTCTTTGCTTCCTTCCAGTGAAATGCTGGAGACTGATTTCCCTGTCTCTGAAGTGTTAAATGAGGAAAAGACTGCATGGTAATAACATTCCACATGCACAATAAAGGTAAAGCCATCCCATTATACGCCATGTAGGTTGTTTGTGGGAAGTGGAGGTATAGCTCCTAATTCTTGACCTCAGCACTAGATGAGGGTGAGTGGTCAGCATCACGACCCAGTCACACCACACTCCGAGGAAGGGACCCCAGTACCCATTGGATACGAGTCTGGATGCAGAGGCTAGAGGACAAAATTTCAGTTGTCCAGCCCTTAACTAGTCACAGCTCATTCCATATGAACAATGACAAAGAAAAAGCTATTTAAGGCAATGCCAATTGTGATCTTCTGGGTTGTGATCCCATACAGCAAGTTTTTACCAACATTTTGGAAATGTTCATATAGTCTCCATAATCAGGGTTGATACAAAACTAGTTGTTTGACTCTGCATAGTGTTGCCTAACTGTAGAGGTTAACAATATCAACTTTCAGGTTATCACTGTAGTAAAGACGTTGACTGTGGGTATGCAAGTTACAATGCAGGGGCTGTACTGAAATACTGGATTTGTGCCCATTGAGTTTCATCATGTATTTATTATTGACTGCAAATGGGTTTATACCCGGTGGCAGGAATATTCTACAAGACAAGACATTCTAATTGTTAATGATACTGACATATTTAAGACAAGATGTAGTCAGTGTGCAGCATACCAATTTACAGTTAATCTGAATCAAAGCACTGCTCTGAGATATATTAAGTAATTTCTTAGTAGGATTTGAGGTTCTAATGGCAGTGTGAACGAAGATAGTTATCTTCTGGGTTGTAGCACTGTGTAGTCAGGTAGGCATTTACTATTTTCAGAGGTCATACTCCATTCATGGTCCAGCTCCTATAAACAGCACCACTCACCCAACTGGCACATTCATTGCCCTGATGACCGAGGCAGTATGACCTCTGAAACGTTGGTAAACATCGACCAGACAACACAGCGCAACAACCCAGAAGACGGAAATCTTCATACTCTGATGACGGAGGCAGTATGACCTCTGAAACGTTGGTTAACATCGGCCAGACTACACAGCGCAACAACCCAGAAGACAGAAATCTTCATACTCTGATGACGGAGGCAGTATGACCTCTGAAACGTTGGTAAACATCGACCAGACTACACAGCGCAACAACCCAGAAGACAGAAATCTTCATACTCTGATGACGGAGGCAGTATGACCTCTGAAACGTTGGTAAACATCGACCAGACTACACAGCGCAACAACCCAGAAGACAGAAATCTTCAGGGGTCAAGAAGTTTATTCCCTGGTCCCAAACCAGCTATTCAGTCTCGCCAAGTGTTGGAAGGCTCATGGTTATAGAGTGGCTGCAAATGAGGCAGCCAAAGCTCCTCATTGAAATGCCTCTGGACAAACTATCTATGGACCTACTGGACGCGGAGAGAAATAATGCAGGTTCATAATGGTTGTGAAATGGTCATTAAACATTGACGTGTCACCTATATGTATATTGGCGCATGCTCAAAAAACTGTCACATGCAAAAGATGTGAACAGGAGGAATCCTCCTAAAATATACTCCATCAATGACCAGCACTGGCTCGACAAAGATTAGTGATATTCAGTTCTACACTTCTAGATCCAGCATACATTAGGAGGGTCTCAGTCAATCGGTGTGGTCGTGGTTCTTTGAAGGACCCTAACATGATCAAGAGAACGCAATGTGTCCAGTAATGATCCAAGTGCCTGGGGCAACCTAGATCAATACCAATAGTAAACACAGCTTACCTGCAGGAGGAGCATTTATTCCTGGAGTCTGGCAGCTGCTCTTTCATTTCCTTCAGTGTGCTTTCCTGGGTTTCAAATTCTTCAATAAGTCTCTGCACATATCACAGGAAATCAATATATAACTCTTATAACATATTTACACAAATACATTTCATATATATTGGTACAAATGATGGACTGAACAGTTTATACCTCTCCTTATGCAAAACTCATAAAGAAGTGTATATTTAGGAAACTAAAACTGTCTACACTGTGAAGTCTGAAGGTTTCTCATGATGGTGCATTATAATGCGTAAAATTATTTTTTTTGACTTTGTCCCTCGCCTAAATTATAAAATAATAAAATTACATTTCAGAAACTGGATTCTGCTTCCATCTTCAGGCAGAAGGGGCGAAAAGCGCAGAAGCTCTATCTGCAGGGTCCCATGGTTGACCTAGCCTAATAGATAGGGTTTCTGTCCTGAAGAAAGAAACAAAATTGAGCTTCTGAAACACTGTGATTTTATAATTTAGACAATGGCCAAATTTTCAACAACAACAACAACAAAAAATCCACACTGGAGTTAAGGTTCTCATGACAGTAATATGAATATGGCTGTCTTCTGGATTGTACCGAGAGGTCCTTCCTGCCTCCATCATCTGAGTATGCCATGAATATGAAAGGCAAGACAAAGAAGGAAACAATCTCCAGACAACATTCAAACATATACTGATGTTAACCAAGTGCAAACCAAAATCAGATATCCAAGAATGGTCCAAGCTAAAACAAGAATTATATAAAAAGGAAAGTAAAGATGTCCCATTAAACACCACGTAGGTGCTTGCGGGGGAGAGGAGGTATAGCTCCTACTCATTCTTAACCTCAACACTATGTGGGGGGTGAGTGGTTAGTGTCATGCCCCAGCCACACTCCACCCCACTGTAAAGGAAGCCAGGTGAGCCCCAGAGCTGGTATAGATGCAGAGGCTAGAGGAAACATCCTCTGTCCCCATCGAGGATCAAACTGCGGTCGTCTAGTCCAGTGGCATTCAACCTTTTTTGTTCGCGTACCCCCCAGATATAATTCCTCTTCAACTTTGTACCCCCAAAGTTGTTGGTGTATAATACAAGTTATACATAGTATATAATCTACATCTAAAATAAATTAAATGAATTACATTACTGATTATTCAGTGTTTGACATAAAATAATATATTTTTTTAAATTTCACGTACCCCCTAAGATGTCTTCGTGTACCCCCAGATATAATTTCTCTTCAACTTTGTACCCCCAAAGTTGTTGGTGTATAATACAAGTTATACGTAGTATATAATCTACATCTAAAATAAATTAAATAAATTACATTACTGATTATTCAGTGTTTATCATAAAATAATATATTTTTTTTAAATTTCACGTATCCCCTGAGATGTCTTGGTGTACCCCAGGTTGAATACCACTGGTCTAGTCCATAGCCAATCACTATACTGACTGAGCTACCCCGTATCTATAAATCTAGTTTAATGTAATTTCTCTTACAAAGTTTAAAGGTTGCTGTGTTGGAGTCTGAAAGACTAAATATAATTAATTCATCAACACAAATTACAGGACAGAATTTAGCAATTAGTAAAACTCTTACTGGTGATCCACGTTGTTCACAATCTCGCAGTTTAACAGCTTCAGTAGAGGGACAAAAATGTTTGGTACTGGTGAACAGTTATAATTACAACTACTACTTTTGCTGCAATGTCACTGACAATTAAAAAAACTCGCACAAAAACAAATATAAATAAAAGCTTTCTTACTCAGACTAGTGAATACTGAGACCATTCCTTCCGATCATGAAAGAAAAAAGTAACCATATTTATTCCTCTGTTACTTTAAGAATGCTTTGTCATTTTCGAGGAACACTTATCATAAACTGGCAGGAACATTGTAAATTATAAATTGTAAATACAGCAATACCCAGAGGAACTGAGGAAAATAATGAAAAGTTAGGGTATCAGATTTGAATCCTGAGACTATGGCGAACTGGAAAGAGAGTAAAACAAAGCAACTGTGGCATATTTCGTTGGAATGATGAGAAAACCCGTCTTGACACCTGTAACCAATTTCAGGATGTCAGCCACATATAGCGGTATAAATTTTTCCTATTAATTACAGTTAATACATTCATTCATCAATTTTTAAAGGCAGATATTCCTTTTTTATTGCTACATATGTAAAAATTAATTTCATACTCATTTAGAGAAAAATTATTATCGATATGGTAACGTGATACATTCACATACTAAATAAAACCTACAAGTAAATATGTAGTACATACACATTTAATAAAATGAACACTGCTAATTTGATACTAATTAAAACAAATTATATAAACAACAAAATTGTTATTCTTTAACCCACTGCTCCTCAGACAGTACAAGAAGAAAAACACAGTGAAATGTCACCTGTAATTTTAAACTGGGTTTAAGGCCCCACAAACTACTGTTTAAAATGTTTTAAAAATAAATTTAAATGGTGGCATTTGACATCAATATATGACGATTCACTTGTGGGTACAAGTCGATTGCTGAGGTACCAACTGAGAAGCTACAGAATGAAATATTCTATCTTGTTATTTCTGTTTCATAGAGATCCTTGTAACAGCAAAGAGCATTCTCAGATTTTTTTGTTCAATATTTGGACCAAATACGTATGCTGCAGGACCCTTGTAAGGGGGGGGGAGACATTTAGACAGGGGTAGGGGTGATTTGACTGAAGAGTATCAATGGGATTAGCAGAGCAAGGTATTGTATCACCTGCCTGGAAAGAGTAGTAAACTATAGCACATCCCACAGTACTGCAGTATGATACAGCTTGCTTTTATGATATATAAAGAGTTCAATTTCTTCCCAATAAAAAATGACAATCTCATAAACTCGTGGGTATTTTAAGTAGAGCTGAAGTCTGAACTTCATTCCCTCAAATATATACACAGAGTCATAATGATATAAACAGGGGCATTTTAAACTGCCTTTAGACTGTTTTGTCTGATTTTGACATTCTGCAGGAAAACAAAATTCCTTTTAATTATTCCAAATTGTTTGAAAATTTCAAGTGAATCTTAGTTAGAGAATCCTTTCCTTAAAGTGGATGATTAGGTTAAAAATTAATCTTCGACGTACTGTTAAGCCTTAGAAGCATTTTGGACATACACAGTGCTATTTGTCTGAATATACAGACATTATAACAATATCACGACACAACAGGACCATATAGTCCTATTCAACCAACCACACACACACAAATTAATGGGACACTCAACCCTTAAAGCTTAGGAACATTTGTTCACACAGATCAACGCTTATATCTTCCAGTAACCGAGACCTTCAACAAAATGATGGACACCAACAGAATTCAATGGACGTCATGGTATTGGCCAAATTTTATTTTAGATTTTAATTGCATTATTCTTATTACCAGCTGCCATACTGCCACATCAAGCTGGTTCAATTTCACTGTCAAATGAGATTACTTCATCAGAGACACTCTTCAAAATTAGATGTTCTCTATTTCGTTCCTCAACTTTCAACTAACCGTAACTTCAATACATGTCAGTTTCTGTAAACATACAACGTAGGTCATTTACAGTATTCAAACTTCCAAAACAACAAAAATCACGCAACTACAAACAATGAATGAAGTATTATTTGTTGTGGCAACATTGCGTGTTTCATCTAGCTTACATTCAGATGTCACTGACAAGACATCATCCCCATGTGATCTTTTGGTAAAAATAACCTTCATAGGGTTGGTAATCTTAATTTCAATTTCGGAGTTGTGTGTGTGTTTGCTTACAGTTCAAAAAAAATATATTCTAATTCATATGAAATTTGAAGTGCTTCTTCCTGGAAACCAAGAAGATATTTTAGAAAAGTCAAAAACTCAGTCCTGAATTTCAGTGCTGGTGATGGTGATTCCTGTTGCTTGGAAACTAGACATGAAAGGACAGTGCCATGACCGAAATTGCTTTTTTCAATGTGCAGACCACAGTAAAAATGGCTGCAACTCCAAAAACAGAGATACGGGTGAGAAATGGCCACTGAATTTTGCTTACAAAACATCTTGTTCATGCTCATAAGGTTCTTTTACATGCCATAAAACAACGACATGAGACCGCCGGCTTTACTTCCCCTCTGAAGGAAGTTTCATCATCCTTAAAAGTCCACCGACCTCGGCTGGGTTTGAACCCGTGAACCTTGGGTCCAGTGGCGAAAACGCTAACCACAAGTCCACTGAGGGCAACTTAAAAGTACAATAGTCAAAACAAACAGGTAAGCAGATTAATACGGAGCAATCACATTATTACACATTATCAGACTTTCATCTCATCATGCTGACTTAAGAAGCAAGTAATGAATTCCCTATTTCTACCTGCTGACTCAGATGACTCCACCTTGATGTAATAGCCTCCACATCTGATTTCACTGTCTGTGACATGATGCCATCATCCACAAAATGACGTCCAATATCCTGGATCTTGGCCAGACGAGCTTCTGGATGATTTCGAATGTAGTTTTCAACATCCTTCAAAAGAATTGCTAAATCATTTACTTTCACAAAACATAAATGTAGCTATGGTGACTTCGAAAGCGATCCAGGAATGACACTTTTTAGGATATAAGCCAAAAGACCGATCATTTGCAGGAATTCCATAATCTTCAAACACAACTCCATATAAATTGTTTGTTCTTTAATGTGTTTACTCATCAAGGAGATGTGCAGAAGACTGAAATAAGAATTATAACCTTGCAAGCTACCCTGAAAGACCATTTCCTCAGAACTCACTCTGATCCATAAATTTCAACAAGAGATGTGAAAATGAATATAAGCCAGTTCAGAATGTAACTGCTACATAGCCTGCAGATATGGAGTCTTCTCAAAGGTTTCAAACTCAGTTATTCTGACCGAGGATTTTTGTGGGGTCTCCTTAGTATTTTCACATAAATGCAAGAAAACTGCCCTAAAGTAGACTATCCCCTCAAAACTACCCTACTCCTATTCATTCAGTTACGAGGGAAAAAAATGTGTTAATGCCTGCACTCATCATCTTCACAGTAAATAATCTACATGCATTATCCTCAGAAGATAAATTTCAAATTCACTGAATATGTAACATTTGAGGTTTCCACAGTGACAAATCCAAAGACAATGATCACTGGTAAACTTATACCAGACCACAGAAGACAGCCATCTTATGTCTGGTCATCTGACTAAGTGATTTCCCTAATCGCTTCTCTAGTTTGTCCAACCAATCCATTTCTTGGGCAACCAAAGCTGATTAAGGAAAATTCTCATATTTTATTCAATTACAGAAATTTCAAAAAAACAAAAACAGATGATAGCTGAAAATAAACTATAAACTCTTGCCTGACTTACATGACGTAAAGTCACCTGGTAATTAAACAATATCTTACTATTAAATAACACACGTAACATTTATGCACACTGAGTGGAAACATAGTGAGTATGCATATACTGAAAAATGTGAAATGATTCAGCATCTGTGCGTCAGTCACCAAGATCCACTTATCATCTGACTTACTCATCAACCAGATGATGGAGGCTGCAAAGCATCTCAGCAATATTATGGTAAAATTAGGATGAGCGAAGAAACATAACCAGACTTTTCAGTAAGTTTGTTGAAGGAATCTGACTGATGAAGAAATGTGTGTCTTCCAAAACAATTCATCGAAGATGTCAATGGAAGGCCAGTGACACCAGAAACAAAAAAAGATCACAACATCAAAATGCTGATACGTTTTTCTAATTTCAACAGAAACATCCATTATAAAACTGTTAATATAAAAGTACACATATATAAACAGTTCTGTCAGTACAAAGTTCCTCTGTTACGGATGATGGCACAGTACAATCTGTTAAATCATTCTCCATAATTTCAAAATCGCAGGTTGTATCATTTAGAGGTTATGAATCTCGATGTAAGGTCATGTGTCGTACTCGCAATTTACATTTCTTAAAAACTAGCAGAACATAAATCAAGTTCTGTATGAAATAAGCAATATTGCTATAGACATCTGCAACATTTCAGAAATATCTTTTGACAGAAGAAACAATTAGCAGACCTCAAATAGGTAAGTGGTTTCAAAAGTTCAAAAAAAAAAAAAAAAAAAATACTTTCATCGAAGATACTGAAATTTTACAGTCCAACAGTAAAGCAGATAAAAAGTTATACAAATTAGGGAACTTGTTTACAAATAAATCAGACATCTCACCAAATGTAAGTTAATAAGGATGGATTCTCATTCTGATACAAAATCTTAAGAACCGATATACTGCTGCAAAATTTGTGTCTCATCTGCTGACTTACAAGCGGAAGTAGAGTCAAGTCGATATGTCGAAACTCCTGGAAAACTTCAGAAAGAACCTTATTTCCTTTCCAGTGATAAAACAATGGTTCATGGGAACCCCAAAACAAATCTTCAAAATTAACACGTCTAGTATGATGAATCATAGAAAAGGCCAGACGAGTTAACTCAAATGCAAGGAGCACGTAGAATGTCCTCCTCTTTTGATGTAAACAGAAATCTGTATTGGGAGTTTATTTCATATATAAGTTTTTCTAAATAAAATTTTGTGATTCCTTTCTTCACTCTGCTGTTTGTTCAGAAATTTCTGACAACCATTTCCGGCTGCTGTGCATTTCTTAACATATTTCTCCGCATCTAGTATTGCACGACTTTTCGTTCTTCCAAAAACTCAATTTAGAATTCAAAGCGAAAAGGTTTCGATGACATCAATGAAATAAAGGGGACAATCATAGACTAGGTTTTTCAAAATTCCACAGCAACTTATGAAATTACAGAAGCTCGGTATTTGCTGTAACAGGTTTGAAAGGGTACTTCCAAACAGAACAGCATCAAATAGCCAATAAGTACTGAGATAAAATTTCAGTATGGAAATTTAACTTGTCACATCTCGTGACACTGGCTATTAATGAAACAATAGGAATGTGATTCATCACAGCAACTGCAGGATACAGAATGTCGGATCTTAAATGTAACAAAGATAATACAGAAGAACCAATAATAAATATGAGGACAACATGAAAACTATGAAAATATGCATGAGAACAGAATTCCAAAGCCACTTTATCAACATAAACCGAAGAGTACAACAATCCAGGAATGCCTGAAAAAAATATACAGAATAACTTTAATCCCTGTGCATGGGGCAGGCCAAAACTTAATCCATAATGTTGATGTTATTCGTGATGAGACAAAACACCTTCGAAAACCAACGATTATAAAATTCAAATTTTAGATCCTTTACAGTAACACATTCATAGAAACAGGCCAAATCTTTGGCAAGACGAGAGGACAGCGTTACTTTTGCCAACTTATTCCTGTCCGAAAAAACAAATAACAGTGTTCAAACATTTACCACAAGAAAAAATCTTAAAGAAATTTCATTTTCAATCATCTGGAATAAATTCAGAGCCATGCGATTATAATAGAATTTGTCAGAATATGTAAAGTCATAAGGGGCATAATTTAAAGCTGACCAATTCATTAAAGCTTGGTGAAAATAATATTTCTTTTTCAGCCTACTTCCCTTTCTCATCTATCTAAATGCTGCTCTACAAACACAGAAATATGGACAACTGTCCCTCCCCCTAAACTCGATCGGAGGTTAATTTTTCAATTGCCCTCGTAAAATGATTTCAGTTTCCAGAGTCAGCATCAGAAGCAGGGGATTTTGAATACAATTGATTTTACTGTTCAAAAATGTGTAGGTGAGAGCCATCTGCAAATCACTGCACGGATACATGAAGAAAACAGAAAAGTAGGCTTTATGAGATGGTTCTTTATAATGAAAATCAAAGGTTCCTGAACAGCTTCATATGCTAATCATTCCACTACCAAAGGGCACAAGTGACTACTTTATTCCAGCAGAGTTATTAGGATATCTTCCAACTACCCCTCCACACATGTGCAAATGCACAGAGGTTATATCAGTTATGGTTTCAGGTGGAGACAAACACATACGAAAAGTTAGTCGTTTGATAAACAATAGATAAGTACAAGATTTTCATTTGAAAACCAAACACAAGAATACTTAGGAGGAAAGTACTGAAACATTAGGTGAGAATTAATTTTTCTGTAGCTTTCAGGTTGCCCATAATGTTACAGATATTGCAACACATCTACATTTCAAAATTTGGAACCTTCAACTATTTCCAATACTGAAAAAAAATTTGAAGAAGTCTTCATACTTCCTGCTGTGAGAACCTCAAATCTTACAGAAAAAAATATGTAACTAAAATCTGGCACAGAAACAAGAAGCATGTTATTTTTATTTCCAATAATTTCTTAAAAACAATGAATAACAGTTCTAAATCAAACTATTTCAGTAAACAAAATGACCACATTAACTTAGATTGTAAGAAACAGCTGATTCCCTCACGCACTGAGTTAGCGATGCACAATCACTTACAACAGCAATTTCTACACTTACCTCTAAATTCACCATATTCTTGTGAAGCTTCTTTAAGGATCTTAAACTTATTGCAACTTCCATCTGTTACATCACTCCATTTGGCATTTAGATGTGTGAACTTCCTTGCAACATTCTGAACGCAGTTGCCTTCACTGCTCCGCAAAACAGATCACTTCCTGTGAAACACAAAAATAAGGAGAAACAAAAAAGCTGTACATATAACAGAATTATGATGCCAGTTCAATAAGTTCCAATAATAAAGTTTACTGCAGCAATCGTGGGCACTGAAATGAGAAACTAGTAATTTCTTATATGAAGAAGCATCACTGGGAAACATGTAATGTGCTGCATATGACACATGCTTCACAAGTATGTCCGCTAGACAGTGCCGAAGTATAACGTGGTTAATTTTTATGTCAGTCGGGAATTTTTGTAGTCAGCAGTCAAAATGTCAACATCAGAACTTATGTAAATAAAGAACAACAAACAGTTGTTGCTGGTTCTTAATTGTAGTGAAAATAATGTTAATAAATTGAAAAATTGGTATAAATTTACACAGTTCTTTGTGTGATACATTCCTAAGAAACATGAATGTTTTGTTATAAAGATTTATAAACTTAATGACATGACTGGCTACACATGTGACAGTGAAAAATCTCACTAGGAGAGTAGCAATAAACTTTAAGAGGAAAATCTTTTCTCTTCTATGGACTTATGCGGTATCAACTGTCAGTCAGAATCATACGATAATGACAGGGGAACTTTGGTAATTAGACACTAAAACTGAAATGGAGGTGTCTCAACAGCAGTGATATCGAAAGGCTACCAAGATGTGAGCTTACTAATCCAAGTACATGAAAACAAATTAATATGTTTTGTTAATGGAAATACGTCGCAAACAGCCTGAATAAAATTTATATAGACTCCACTCTATTTTCTGCTTTTGTCTTACTATTCAGTTATAAAATTCACAGTTACAATAATTAATTTATAAGGGTCTTGGATAGAAATCACCAACATTCTTCTCTCTGTAATACAACCTCTTCCTTCAGAAACAGAAACTTGTTCAGCTGATCATAAATTTGATTATTCTTATGAGTTAAATACTCATCATTGTGATCACAAAATCCTGTTATTTATTCTGAGTCACTTCAAAGCAGAGGTCATGTATAATGTCCTGAAGTTTATATAAATTGCATGAAATGACATGTTCGAAATTGTTCTTACTTTACGTCCTCCACACAAGGGAAAGATAACACACATAAAATCAACAAACGCTCAAATAACAAAACATTAACTTGCACGTCCTCGCAATATATGACAGAAGAAATGCAGTGGACACACAACAGTTACGCCATTATCTCGTACGCAGGGATGGCAACATCTGAAAAGCAGCGAACACATCCCGCCATCGCGGGAGAATGAGGGATATTCAATTATCATTCTTTGCGTACTGTAACAAACTCTGCTGCCATCTACCGACTACGGATATGAAGTAGATCTACGTCGAAGCACGCTCCATTGCACTGCCGTTTGAAATGCTACCTGCAATACCTCACATATTGTAATATAGCTGTGTGTTGGTTGTCTTAATAACCTTCCACATTAGCCATTAAACCCCAATATTATGATGCTCAAACCTTATTACACAAGTCTTATAGTATCAAATATTCATGGCAAATGACTATTAACTTACAAAACACAGAAATACACACAGTAAGAAAACAAATTCAACAAGTCAAAAAATCAAAAAAATGCTTGAAATTGTCAAAAAAGCGCACAAAACCAAAAAAATCGAAAAATTTCACTTTAAAAATTTTTTCCCTAATTTTCAAATTTTCTTTTTTTGGTTTTTACGCTTTTACTGACGTGAAAACCTCACATCTTAAAGCATGTGTCAGCTCAGAGGTTTTAAAGATGGCAAAACAAACTGTAAGGCAGGTCACACACATAGAGAAAATAAATTAATATCAATGTTATCCAATTTTAAATTGTCTGTTGCAATGGTTTCCGATCAGTAAATTATAACTAACACCTCCTAGGTCCATGCATGGCTTGTTCATTCAAAATGCTGTCACTCTGAACTGATATTCATCACCTTCCTTCAGATCATACAAAGAATTTAGTGTTACACAGTTCAACCAATCAGATACATTCCAAAACTAACACATAATGCTCCTCAATTGCCGTATATACCCAAATTCTATAGTCGTAAGTAACTACTTGTCAAAATCAGCTGTTAATATTAAAATGAGTTTAAAAACATTACAAATCAATACTCAAGTACTCCAGGTATTGGACAATCCCCCATTCAGCCTGGACCTGTCACTGTATGACTTTCAAGGAGTTCTCTGCAGAGGGAATCAATGGGACGCACGACTCCATACACTTACGAACACTTTAACAGCCATTACTAACCCCGATCAATCCCCAAACAGGCTTCCTTCAAAAAGCCTGTAACTATTTATATTTCCCACCAGTAACACTTTATTGTAATGTCTCAAAATAGATTTCATCTCACTCCACTTTTCAAATTATAACTACGTGCGTTGTAAATTCTTACCTAATACATTGACTTGGAAAGATCCTTCGTCCAGACCAGAGCTGTTCCGTAACATTGTATGTTCTTTCATCTGTCTTGAGTGGCTTATTTTCCACAGACCATATTACTTCTGGTGGAGGTTCACTAATAAAATCGATGTCAACGTGCTTTGATGCGGATATCATTCAGAGGTGTCTTGATTTTTGGGGGATGTCAGTTTCATAAGTAATATTATTGACAAACAAATATTTTTCAGTGTTTAATAAGTACAGAAATACTTACGGTATCTTGCTTCAGCAATCGCAGTATCAGATGACTCGCTAGGTTCACTCTGGCCAGCTGAATTTGTTGCAATGACACGGAACGGTACAGTATCCTGAATGGTAAGTAAAATTTCTTGTTTATTTTGGTGCAGTATGTGACAAAATACACCAAAGTAAATTAGAGAAGTATAGAACTTGTACAAAAATACCATTAAAATCTGTAACTCACAAAAGAAGTAACTGTACTGATTATCTCAGAATGAAAAAATGAGTCATAGATACAGCCAAAATAAGAGATGTCAACTACGGCATCAGACTGCTTCTGTTTCATTTTTGTGAAAATAATGGACAATAACTTGTAAGATATCAATTTGTCAATTATATTATCAATATGAACAAAGTATTCACAACTTTTAATTTATTAAATTATTTTAAGATGCTGGAAGTCATCCCTCCAGCGCTCGCGTCCACCTTTGGAACGTCCCGACTCGCGTGTGAGCGCCGCGCCGCAACCCATCAATTGAGCAAATACTTAATCAGACTATTACTGACTTTTAATTTATTTAAGGAGTTACGATTAAGAGACTAATAAAATGTTAAAACATTGTATAAAAGTCCAATTGAAGCTTCGATTTCATCGATTGAAGTTTCTAAGCAGTCTCTTTGCCTAGAATAATTCTCTCTAATTTTATCCAGTGTTTTATTTGTGAATTTTGTGATATCGCCCAATAAATTATCTGGAAAAATAGCTGCCAGAACTCGATCTCGGTTTTTAAGTTTTTTGCGCATCCCTTGCCCCGAGGAAAGTGAGAGATAATGTGCCTTTTTACTTCTTCATAGGGGAAATTTTAGAAATTTATTCATTTTATCTTTGCCAAGATAAACATCACTTATCCCTAAGTTGGAATCTTCATCTAAACTTTCAGCCGAGTTTTCTGATTGACTATCGTGATTCTCCTCTCGTGGTTCCTCATCAGAATCCTGACTATCATCGAATTCACAATCTATAATTTCTCCTGCACTCACTTGTTCTAATAACCACTTCAACTAAACATTTGGATCAGAAGATTTTATTTTAGAAGACATTACTGGTAAACGTGACCAATAGAGACGAAATTAACCCAAACTTAAAAACAATTCACTTTAGAACACAAACACTCGCGTGTGAGCGGGCCGCCGCACTGTCAGAATTCTAAAAGTAAACTGAAAAAAGCGGGTCTATAGTCGTAGCTAGAAATATTTCCTTTGAAATTCCCATTTAAGGGGGTTTCCTCTTAACATAGATAAAGCGACAGGAGAGAAAACAATTCCTAGAAAGAGTGTATCAGACTTCTACTGAAAATGCGGCGCTGCGCTCACAACGCGAGTCCTGGAGGGTTAATAACTGTATCTTGAAGAGAAAGGAATATCATCAATATGACAATTTGGTATTTTTAACTTACACTGGATTGTTAAGCATTCACCCAGTATGGACTTCCTTTTTCCTTCTTCTGAATAATACAGCCAGTAATGGGAGAACCACTATCTCATTTACGTCTACACGGTCCATGATAAGTGGCTTTCCAGGAGCATCTGGTCCGTCTAATATAGTAAATAAATTTATAAAGAAACAGATAAATTATAATCGTTTTAACACAGCACACTATGGAGAATTTAATTTACGTACTGAATATTCTGCTCCTGTAATTACAATATTTCTATCAGTGTTAGTAACATTTGTAGTTTCAACTGTTCTTAATGATGTCAGTAAAGTGCCTTCAAATTTTAATTTTGTTCAAATATTTTAAGTCGTAAACACAGACCCATTTAATGGAATAATGAAACAGAAACTTTCACTAACTTTTGTGCGTGTATGAGTGTGTTTGTCTCTCTGTCCCTCTCTCCCAGTAGTACGCACGGATATGTCATACTGTCACATTTGTATTATAAAGGAAAAAAAAGTGGAACATAACAAAGATATCCTTTAGTTCATTATTTCTTTGAAAAATATGACGGAAATAAATTAAAATTAATATATATGGAGGGAGAAATCTGTGTTTCTGCCACAGATATTACAAATCTCCGCCTCTTGAGCATGTTCCGAAATTAATCCAGCGTGTCATGGCATCTGCCTCCAACCGTATACGATTACCGTGCGCATACCCGGACCATGACATAAACTTCCCAGTTTACGTCATACTGGTCCAACCCATCGTTAAGCCGGTTCAGTCTCCCTCAAACTGATTGCTCATCAGCACATTCAAGAAAGAACCGAATTCATCATGTGTGAACCCTATTGATCTACATATAACAAACTCTACAGACGTTAGTCCTTCTCGGAAAGCTAATAAATAGTACGCTCAGCTGGTCAATAATTTGTGCCTGTTGTGGAATCCGAAGGCTAATTACCGTGTTCACAAGAACCGGCCACAGCTCAGGCTTCCTAACAAAAATTGTGTACGTATTTCTCATCTCACCGATTCGCGTCACATGCCCCACCCATCTCATCCTCTTCGATTATATCATCTCTATAATATTTGGTGAATAATATAAGTTACGGAGGTCCTCATTATAAACTTTTCTCCACCTTTTTATCAGTTCAGTAAATCTTCGTAAGAAATATTTTTTTCTGAAAAACCTGCTCTCAAATCCCCCCCATATGTGAGAGACCAAGTTTCACACAAATACAGAAAACAGGTAAAATTGTAATTTTCTATATTTTAATCTTCATTCTATACGCCAACAGACGGGAAGACAAAATGTTGTGAACGGCACGACAGTAGGCATCCCCCAAATTTAATCTTCTCTTAATTTCATCACCAGTGCAATTTTAGTTTGTTACCGGCGCATCCAAATATTTGAAAAATTAAAGTCCCGAAGGATTTATTATCTACTTTTATACAATGATTCTGCAATGTAGACAAAAAAATACCAAAAATCTAGTTTCATTTACACTAATTTCTACTATAGACTTCCTTAGGAGAATCTAATACATCCTCCGACTTATTCAAGACTTTAACGTTCTCATCAAATAAATTATCATCAGAAGCACAAACTACAAGCAGATGTGTCCCAGTCACTTCGAATTACCTCCACGTTTTCTTAGATCTAGGCGTATTCTACAGCAAAGTTCGTTCAGTGCAACCATTGTTACATCTAACGTCATATCTGACCACTAAACTTAGATTTTTAAATACAAAGAAACCTCACATTCCAGTTCCAAATCTCATGTCCATTTTCAGTTACTTAGACCGTCCCAAAGAATTAGCTAATGTCCGAGGATCTGTGTAAGATTTCTTAACACGCTTTCTTTACGACAGGGACTTAGTCCCAGCGCAATCCTCCAAGTTGGAGAACTATCCCTTTTCGACTATCCGCGACTGGTTATTCAGTACAATCGAAGCTACCCTCCATATCTGAAGGCCGACTCCTCCATCTGCAACCTGTGGACACGTGGTGAAAAGGAGACAACCTAACATGGCAGGTGCACTTATATCAGTTTTATAAAGGCAAGCTAATTTCACATACTACAGGAAAAAACAATTATATGACATCCAAATCAGACATTAACCCATAAATTCTGATTATAAAGAAATATTGGCTGATTCTGTTATGTAACAACGATATAAGTTCATTAGCATTGGAGTGCTATGGATTTTCTCCCACGTAATGGGTAATAGAATATTCCTTACATTTAAACTCTCCCAACTATGGAAGTAGTAATAACACACAAATTGTCATGCCACGTAACGGTTCGTAGTGTCGGATTTACACAACAAACAGAGCAAATTTATTGAATTCAGAGAACGAAAATATGAT
This sequence comes from Zootermopsis nevadensis, assembly GCF_977971745.1. Classification (NCBI taxonomy): domain Eukaryota; kingdom Metazoa; phylum Arthropoda; class Insecta; order Blattodea; family Termopsidae; genus Zootermopsis; species Zootermopsis nevadensis. The sequence continues at coordinate 1,931,090 of NW_028259177.1, forward strand.
TACGTGTGTGATTTCAGAAGACGACCAGTGTCGAAGTCGATAAGTAGCCTGTATATGTTTGGGAATGTTTATCCTGCTGTGATTAAACTGTGACCTTGCAGGCTACAGTTTGAAACTATTGTTTCAGAAGCTAGTAATTTCACACACGCAGTTAGTTACAATATTTCGCGATACATTACAAATACGTTCTGACGCCAAACGTTACTAAAAACCCGTCAAAACACAAACCACACTAATTAATACCAACTAGACACATGGCACCAGCCTGACATTTGCATGTATATCGTTACTCAGCCCATTGGCTATCGAGTTTGATACAGACAAAAACAATAAAAAAATAAAATAAAATCAGTTACGAGGCGAGAGGTTTATCGACATTTGACCTCGCCTCTAAATGGCCCATATAAATCAGAATTGCCACAGAACTGAACCAGCAGCGCCATGTGTTTACAAGAGGAAAGACGCGAAGCAGTCTGCAACGGTGTTTCAAGACAGACACAGTGAAGTATTAACTCAAAACACAGAGCACGTCTTTTGCATTTTAAACAAGAACTGAGACCTGTAACTAACTCCAAAGAACAGAGTACTCCTTGAGGAGTAAATAGTAATTTTGCTACTCAAGAAATTCCGCGCCCCTGGGACCTCTCCTCAACCAAACAAACTTCACATCGCTACACACCATTTTGTTAAGATTAATCACAAAACTCAAAAATCTTTATAGCTGTCAGCGTTACCTGAAAACAGGAGTTAGCCGGATGGAAAGACAAAGTCTGTTGACTTTCTTCTGTCATTTCCTCCCGATACCGCCGACTGGTGCAGCCGTTTAAACTAACAGCCACTTCCGTCCCAAATCTATCTCATTACTCGAAATTCACATCGGAGATACAACAAGAAACAATACATCGGATTATGTCGTCTTAAAGTGTGTTATAACAAGTCTGGGAGATTACTAAACTGTACTGCAGAACTACAAGAGTCCTTGTCCTATATAAAGTGGATCATTAATAATTTTCATCGAATGGCGCGATCGAATGGCAAACACTCCTACATCGTATTCGGAAGGTCAAGGCTTCATATCTCGGCCCAAAAGCCGGATAACCTTAACCCGAGTTTTCGTGATTTTCCTCAGTACTTCTAGACAAATAATGAGATAGAATATTTCACTTACTGTGCTGTTAACTGAATTATTGGCAGTGTTAGGACTATTTAAATGTTTGATACAGCTACTAGAAACGGTCACATGGTTCAAAGGCTTTTTAATTGACATCAGTATCCGTTACAGGTAAATTCGTTTTAATATTATCTTCTCATATCCCTCTTAGACTTCCGGGGAAATGTTTTACAATACACTCTTGCTCCAATTTTGACTGAACACACATTTCGGTATCCTAACCTATAGGCCTAATAGATGTCCTTTATAAGTAACCTAATTCAAAAGAGGCATTTCAATCTCGTGAAAGAAATAAGAGCTTAACTGTATGGCATACCCGCGTAAAACGGCCTACCATTTCCTGCTCTTTCATGCAATATTTTTTGGTAACAATCCGATTCTTTGATAATCTGTATAAAGATGCCCGTATCGCGAGTTTAATCAAGACAGAACAAACAGGACACAGTAAGCTAACACAAGTGTTTCGTCATCACCTTTTCTCACTCACCTTCAATTTATTAAGCAGAACATACAAGATGCCGTTTCCCGGTGAAACGAATATTTTACAACATTTCAGAAAAAAATTTAATTATCAGCAGTACGCAAGATATAAAAGAAAATTAAGATAAAAAATTTCCTTGGTTCTTAAACTACGTGTTTTTAATTCGTCATTAAAATTAATCAGTGATGATCTGTCTTATACAGTTACTTTACATGAGTCAGAACAAGGTTTAATTTGCGCATTGAATCTAGTGTGTTCAAACGAATAATACTCCACTATACGAAAATCAATCACTCCGTGTTAATTCCTGTCTACGTGGCGTTAATTAAAGTTTCCGCTTACAATTTAAATATAAACGAACATTATACTAGAGACTTTCAATTCAATCATTAATTACTTTAACATTTTTAAATAATCAGACATTGGTTACAATGCGTCTAAAACAGTTTATTTGAAACAGTCCCATTTAGCAAAGTAGTTCATGTTTCTGCTGTAAACTGTTTCCTGCTCATTCGAAATTCGTCTGTAGGTAGATAGAAACTGCCAAAAGCAGTTTCGCTGTTAATTTGCTGCGAAAAGGTGTTTTCTGAAATAATTTGACCACACTTATGAACGTTCTTCGTGACAACTGATACCGATTGTCGTCCTCAGTTTTCCGATACCAGATCCGCTTCTCCGCGTCTTTTAGTTAAATCCTTCCAACGTTTCGGCCAACAATGAAGCTGCCTTCCACAGATCGAAAACCCTGGATGACCTATGCATTACAGAAGTGACAATGATATCATTCTTTAACCCTTAAATGTATTTTTTACGTAAAACGCATTCACAGGGTTAAACGTAATGACAAAACTTTGTTCACCCCAACTGTTGCACATTGCACATTGTCTTGGGTGAAATTACTGTAACAGACGTTTCGCAAACATAGCACTGCTTAAGTATTCTGGTGGCTGGTCAGTATTACAATGAAAAACTACTTCTTAAATGCAACCAAGCAGAAAGTTGTTAGCACAATGATATCAAATTAAAACGAGAAAGGAAGGTAACATATATTAACCTTTTGAACACGAACAGAGAAAGTTACGAAGAATGGTACGAGAATAGAAGCGAAAATAAAAGACTGTGTGGGAGAAGTGAGAGAAAAGTTATTTATGTAGGGAGAAAGAGATCATCTTTTGTTAGAAGGTGCCCAGACAATGCCCACCCACAGTACGGAATTTTTAATTTCTGATTAATGTATGTTGAAATGTAATTCGGTAATTTCAGAAATTTTGTGACCTCCACAATAAGAGGGTATTGTTGATGAATTATAATTTGGATGGCTGCATGTTGAGCACGTTGCAGCAAACTCGGAACTTGAGAACCATTTCAGAATTTTCTAAAATTCAGAGGAAAACCTAGAAAACCTATGTCGAGATCGCCGGTCGCAGGACCTTCTAGATGCGTAGCAGTCTAGCCAGCTAAGATGAAATGCTTATTGTAGTTTAGAACGGTAATAGCTGTTTATTACGAGAACCACACGAAAACAATGCACTCTGTGAGTAAGATAAAGAATTAGTAAATGTTAAAACAACTGATAACATTTCATAACCACTGTGAAAAGTAACTAGCAAACAACACGGTAGCAGAATCCGAATGTTCAATACAGTTAATATTAACACCCAGAAGGTGATATAATCGTATCCTCACTGCATATCTTCTTGGATAAATAAAGCAAATGACCATTGTCGTATTGTCATATGTTAAAAACAACAGACGCTAGACCATTAAGAAAATTTGTAAAACGTCACCTTTCGCAATGTAATCAGAATTAATCAGCTCCCTCACTAAGCAACTCGGCAATTGTTGCAACTGCCCCAGTAGATGAGAAACAATAAATGGAGACAATGAACGTTACTGAGCTTTGTCCCTCAGTTCCCATAATGCATCACTTGAGCTGACGCTAATTCCTTAGGAAAACAATGTGATACCGTCACGTTATTGTATTTAATACGTGTACTGCGTTGGCAAGCGGTGGCAGCCATTAGTGTGAAAGGCGTGTACAGGCGCAATTCAGTCGGACACGTCTCTCTACAGGAAGTTACAGGGCAGAGAAATCTATTAGCAGCAGAACTTGTGCTGAAAGGAATCTCGAAGTACAAGACCCAAGTCATTATCACTGGAATGGACGTTGCATGGCCCCGGAGTGCCAACCACTCGATGGATCATAAAGGAGAGGTTACAACGGAGGGATTTTGTTAACACGGTAATGATTTTTAAGCCCATTTCAGTCGCTCTTGAATGTAAAGCTCGTGCAATGCGGAAGAATACTGAAACAAGTTCTCAAGATGGCGGCTTTGGAAGTAAGAAATGCAAACGAGCTTACAGTGGTGCCGATGGTGGGGTGTGGCGGAGTCTTCGTTCGGCTTTGTGTTGGTGCATTTGACAGGAATGTGGCTTCAGTAGTAGCATATATTCCGAGAGAGAAATCACAGAAAAAAGATTAAACCAATTCTAAACCTCCTGTGTATTGGAACGCACTTCGGTGAACCAAATCCTCGTGAAAGAAATAAAAAAGAAAAGTTTCTGATGTCCAAACACACAGATAATATATCTTCGTATAGAAGTTCAAATTACTTTTTAAAAGACCAGAAACTCTGTGATTCCTTACCACTCGTCCACGTCTCTTCTTACAGAATTCAGTGTTCCAGAATAACAATAAGATAATGAAATACGTGTTAGTGAGAAGGAGAGTGTTTCTGAGGGCCCAACAAAACCACTTTAGGAAGCTCTACAGGGGGATGCAGTAACTACTTTCCTGTTCATGTACAAGCATATTGCACATATAATTCATAACGTAATTAATTATGAGTCTGCAATTAATCATATAATATTAACACATCAGAAATACGGGAATATAAAACAACATATTCAGTTCCTTAAGGTGTCTACTACATGTAGATAAAAGAATGATTTTAAAATGGATCCTAAACAAAGGACGTGTTGAAGTGAGAAATGGATTAAAGTGGATAAGGACAGGAATATATGGACACGGTAATGTCCCCTTTGTTTCATAGAAGACGTATAAATCCTTGATCGCTTGAACAGTTACCATCTATTCCAGAAATACCAGCCATTAAGAAAGTATTGTAAAGCATTTGATTGTTCCGTTTGTTACAATTAATACCCCCATTACGAAAGTGGTGTTAACAAGGATTTGAGATTTTCACGGCGCTGAGTACGAATTTGGCTGTCTTCAGGCTTGTACCGATTACTCATCTCCCTGACGATGGAGGCAGAAAGGACCTCCAAAACTTTGGTAAACTTATACCAAATTACACGGCGCTACAAATCAGATGATAGCCACCGTCTAAGATATGTTTATGTTTGAAGTGGCTGGTGATTTTTGTTCATGGCTAGTTTTCTTCAAGTATAATAACTGATATGAATGAATCGTCCGAATAAATCGTCCATTATGTATTCATGAGGCATTACACTAGGTGACAATGCCCCTGCATCCTTCTGAACCTAACCTAACCTAACAGACCACAATAAAACAACCCGCGATAGTATCCACAGCCATGTTTTTGTTCTGGCGGACACGTTTTGTATTGACAATTTAATAGCCCGCGTGCGTTGTCTGCGACTGCCATTTAATTAAGCGACACCGTTCTCTAGTTTACTATTTGCATCTGTTCAAATCACTCGCTGTTGGCGTGGTTTACTTTAGGTTTCCAGAGGGTGTTTATTCCTATGTTACATAAAGACCGTGTTTGAACACCGCAAGCGTTACAGCGTCCGGTGATACGAAAAATACGAGATTTGAGGGCAAAGACATATGAAATTATGATCCTCTGGAATAGGTCTACGACACCGTGTTGGGCAGCACGTTCCTCCGAAACGTCTGAAACCACTTAGATTAACCGGCGCCACAACACAGAAGTTACAGTATAAACTCTAATGAATATTTGATTTCGATGTGTTTGAATGTAACAATTTTTTTTACTTCAGTCCTTGACAAAAAACCAAAAATCAAATCAAGCCTTCAGAGGAATAGTGAAAAGAAGAGAGCCAAAAAGAATTTTTGCCAGAGTCAAAAAACATAATCGAAAATTCCGAGGGCAGAAACTAGTTGAACTGAAGAGCAAAGATCCTGCGTACTTCGAAGCTTACTCAACGCCCAAGCACCTTCACGGATAGATGCTTTGGAGGTAAAGCTCCACGCATTCTCTCCTCGTACCTACTACAGACGCAGATGAGTGGCGATCTTGACACTTATATCACTTTCCTAAGAAGCAGGAAGGCCAAAACATATAAAGGATAAAAACTGAAAGAGTCCAAGAGATCTCATATCCCTGTTGAAGAACTCGAAACTGAAACATAATGTAAGAAATCGATACGCTGTCCCATTATGGAAGACATGATAACGCGAGCTTACATACGTTCGAACTTCGTTGCACTTCAGAAAGCATTCAAGAAATATGTTGAAGACTTTTCTTTAAAAAAATAGAGCAATGACACGCGGACACACAGCGTTTTTCCTTGGCTTTCATACGAAGCGGTAAAATATTGAAATCGAATGCAGCCCAGCTCCATATCTGAATCCTTCCCAAGGATTTTCTGGCACTCATACGTAACAGAGGATTAGACAGAATGTAAGGAACAGGGAGGGGTAATAGATCTTATATGAAAAATGTTTTCCAGCGGTTTGTTGACGCAAAAGATCTCGGCTAGCAGACTGCGAAGCGACATATTGAAAGTTTACATAAAGAAGAGAATAAAAAATAAGCATGAAACACATTCGTAGCGAAGTAAACAGTTGCCAGATCTGGATAAAATCAGGATGCCACTGGGAAGCCATTATCCCTTTAATAATGTCCAGGGTGCCTGAGGTTTGTTCGACGTGCAGTAGAATGGGAGTTAAGCACGTGGTCTTAACGATGTGTTGCTGAAGGGAATTAGTACTTCCCATTTTAACAAGCTGTTACAAAAACAATGAAAAAAAGCAAAAAAAAAACAATCCCTCGAAGATGGCCGTCTTCTGGATCATATCGCCGTGTAGTGTCGTAGAAGTTTACCGACGTTTCATAGGTCATGGCTGCCTTCAGCATCAGGTCGATGAGTACTCACTACAAGGCTCTACGACCCACAAGACAGCCATATTCATAATCGCCGCATTGAGAAAAAAATCCCAGGAGTAACTTTAACAATCAGTAATATTACATTTTTCCCGCAGAATGTATTTATGGGTTTCGTATAATTCTCAAAGAATAAAAAATGTTTACCTCTAGAGCATTAAGCAGCTGTCCATCGTAATGGACACGCGTTATATTTTCTTTAGGTAGTAAATGAGTCTATAAATATTGTTTAACTTAGTTTCGCGCTTCAAAGGGTCAAAGACTATGCGTTTTTATTTGAGTCTTCCAATTCAAATATAGTTTATGATGAATACAGAATTTTGATCGGAAAACCTAAGGAGGAGGTACCACTTGAGAGATATAAGCGTAGATGGAAGATATATTAAAATGGAAACAGAGCGGGAAGGTGCGAAGTTAATTTACATGGCTCACTGTAAGTACCACTGAAGAGGTATTGTAAACGTAATGATAATTTTTCGGTTTCTGAAAAGGCGCGAAATTTCTTGACCAACTGAGATACTATTATCTTCTCGAGGAGAATTCTGCTCCAAGGATTTAATATGACACTAAAATGTAAATTCTTTCTGTGCTTTGCACATCTTGGTTACATTTTATTACAAAACAAACAAACAATTCACCGTTAAATTACAGCCATTATAAACACACGAACATCAAATGTCATAAATTATTAAGACATTTAAGGTTCCATTCGCATCTGGTATATGTAAATTATACAGCGTTTATCTCATTCTTCATAACATTAAATTTTCTTTCACGATCAATCAAGAACAGCAGTTATTCAAGAAAACATCCAGCCCTGAGCTCTGTTAAGCAAAAATAACATCATAAATATTCATTTCCATTTTGTTTTTTTTTTCCAGCTCCGGCTGGCACTACACACTTCAGACGAGAAGTGGTTGTTAAAAGCGGCAGAGAGGGCTGGAACAGGTAAGAGCAAATGTTTCACGGTTGGACGTTCACTTCAAAGCAGGACATGGCCAGCTACTGTAATTACTTCAAAGTGCTGATCTAAGAAAACGACTTTCACGTTTTATTTCCGTCTCAGTTTCCTCCTTTTCACCGGTACTTTTTCAGTTTTCTTTACAAAACTCTTTCATTCTCTTTTACGAAAAAGAGGTGTGGTTGTTGAGTGGTGGTTGAACTCCTTACCAAATACTATTACAATGATCAAAGGATGAGATGGGTGAGGAATGTAGCAAGTATGGCGGAAAACTGAAATGCTAGCATAATACTGGTCCTGAAATCTCAAGGAAATAGACGATCAGATCAGATCAAATTACGTTCAATTCATTGACGTTCATCTGACAACGGTGTCAGATCACAAAGCGCCAAATAACAGGACAGTTAATGAATAATAAATTGTAAAAGATATGAAATGAAGTGGTCGTGGTATAATTAAAGTTACAGCATATATTTAGACGTACGTTTTTCGTTCTAGTTTCAGGACATTAAAAATCCCATTAATAATGATCGCCTCTGATAATGTTCTTCGTACCGCGAAATGTAATTAACCCTGACACAGCTATCTTCCGTTTTCAGATCACGTTTCGAAACTCAAACCTGTATTCAAAGCAAACGTTGCAACCCCATTTCATCCCTCGTACATCCCCTAGTATCATATCACTTTCCTGGCTTCGTTACAGCCCACCATACACAAACACACATAATCTAGAACCTAGATTGTGTCTAACGGTATCCGCATGGAAACTGATATAACGCAAGACTGGGAAATACGTTTAAAACTCCCAAGAAGTGGCACCTCTCGGGACAAAATGAGGTAAAGAGGGAGTTGAAGCTACTCTATAAAACGGCTATAAGGCGGTGGTGTGTGTCTTGGGTAGTAAAATATTGATACCCTGAAGTTTACGTAACTTGCTTGGAATTTTAAACAGAACTATATACATTATCTAGTAGGCGGACTATTAAGTAAGCATTACTTGCGTTTACCTTAAGTAATCTTACCCTGGACGAACGCCATACATTCAGACTTGTTCCCTTTCAACCCTTTTAAGTCAATGCTCGTCTAAGTATTGTTAAAATCGAACAAAATACCGGACACTTAAGAAAAACACTTAAAAGACCTTCCTTTCTGAAAATTCCGTATTTTACTTTTGTATTTCCGTACGCCCCGAAGAGCTCCATACAAAGTCTTCTATTGATATATACAGCGATTGTGCATTGTAACATGCAATAACCGACTCCTTCCAGATTTTCATGTATTCACCGTGCATGTCCACTCTATGCTATTTAACCTGAGCTAAAACGGTTCTTCTGAATAAGCTTAGAATCAGTCTTTCAAGGAATCTGAGAGCACGTGCTTCAAGTCTGCTTGAGACAGTAGATAGAACACTCTTTGATACTCGACAGTCACTCACACAACTGCGTGCTGTGTTAATCTTGTTATTACACACTCAACAGACACGAGAGTCATTGTACCCATTCCTTAACTCACTGCGATTTAATTCCTCAGCTTTTTATTCTTCTTCTTACTACGGACGGCAATAGAAACTTTACTTGAGAATTTCCAATCTTGTTCGCAAACTTCAAACTAATAGAACCAATTTTCTTCGTCTACCACGTTTTTAACAATTTGAAAGACTTGTTTATCCTTTGGATTTCTACAGTGAAAGCAGCAGAATTGTTTGTTAACGAATACATCTTTCTTTCTTGAAGCTAGATTGTCTTCATATTTTTTCTAGAATTGTTATATCCACAGACGTTAATGTTATTTTTTCACTAAGTATCCATCATTAGACGCGGTATAATCTAAGCTACTCGCAAAACTGTCACATATACAATCAATAATAAAATTAAATAAATAAAACATGCTGTTAAATAATCTTACAATTCATTAATCTGCATGCCTCTGTTCTCCCATACTGACATTTTCGATGGCAGGCAATTAAGAATTACAAAGTTAGATTTTAGGTTCTCACTTCAGCGAGGTGACTGTCTTCTGGGATGCTGTGTCATGTAGTCTGGTAAAAATTTACCGACGTTTTAGAGGTCCTTACTGTCTCCATCAGCAGAGCGATGGATCAGATAATGAAGGCAGAAAGTACCCCTGAAATCAATCACAGCTCTTGGAAGCTTATTATTATTCAATATGGCTGTCAAATGCATGTTACAGTGACAAATATTCCATCAGAAGTGTTATTAAATTACACCTAGCTCTGACTTTACGGGAGCAGAAGCAGATCCGAATCCTTTACTAAAGTAAACATAATTTCTGAAATCTGGTATAGACGAGGAACTGGGGTGGGAACCAGTCTAATTATCATTCAAGACATGACGTCATCGATCACAAAATGAGATGAGAAGCATCATCTTCTCCATTCTCTGAATCAATTGAGACCAACTTTCGTCTGGAGCAAAACACAAAGGCAGTGGGGAGGGGGAGAGTTTGAGGAGAAGGGAGGGAGACACGTGTGCAGATATAATGACATCAGAAACAGACACTGCGCCTTCATTTCTCACAAGTGCGGGAACGTTCAAAAACTGTAAAAAAGAAAGTCGAGATTTATATTTCATACACTGAGATTATATAAAATATAAGCTGAAACCACATACACTGAAGTTAATTAAAGTGTCTGAGGATGGCTGTTTTCTGGGTTGTAGAGCCGTGTAATTTGTCGATGATCGCCCTGATAATGGAGGCAGAAAGGACCTCTGAAACGATGGTAAACTTCTACCACACTACACGAGACCGCTTCCTTCTGCATCCTTTACTTTCACTGTTAAATAATCGCCCAGTCATTCAGGGCTATATAGTGATAGGTACAGAAAGCGTCGTTAAATAAACCACAAATATTTAAATACTTCGACAATTAAATTCTCACAGTAAAGACGAATTTTTGCTACTAGCTCCTACATGTCCGGATCATTCCCAACTTTTAGCTTCATGTATTTATTTCTTTATTCAGTTCTAAATAAACACATTAATTTAATTAATAAGAAAATGTCATTTAATTTCAATGTTAAATCTGAAAAAGAAGCACTTACTTCAAACAAATTTAAATAAAATACGAATATTTAGTAACGTAACAGATGCGATACATTATGATGATCAACATGTGAGGTAGTGTGTCTGTCTACTATATAAAAAGGTGCGTATGTACATGACTTGCTTTCAATAAAATTTCCCTTCTGGTAAAATACAATATCCTCCTATAAATCCTGAAATCTTTGTCCACACTAACACTAATCTCCACAGAGTCACAGAGGCTTGGACGAACTAAGAACCAAAGAACACTAAATCACTTACGCTATCGTACTTCTAAAAATGTAAATTGGTGTTGAAATTGTCCTCTGAGAACCAATACCATGGAACATAAACCTTCTTGAAAAGCTGTAGCTCAGCTAATCATGAAATTCCCAGTCTTTTACTGAACCCGAAGGTTCATTCCGTATTCACAAAAGCTGTATTAGTCCAGAAAATCTCTGGGGTTAAAATGAATGGTTAATAACGGCAGTCACAATGACAGACCCAGTGAAACGCGTGAAGGAGACGCAATCCCAGAGCAATCCAGCAGAATATGAAGGATATAACTTCGTCTCATGGGACACGTGTCTTCTGGATCTGTAGCAGCTGAAGACTCTTGTGACAGGTATAGTACTGCGACAACTACGCGTGTTTCGTATTCAACCGTAAAACGAGGTGGAATAACTTAGTTTAAAATTAAAATAACTTGACAAAGGGGCCATACATTCCTTATTCATAATCTATGTAATTTGCTTGTTGTTAAGTCTACGTACTGAGAAATAAATACACGTAGTTTGAGGGAACTTGACACGTTAAAATCATAGTGACGTTTCTCCTCTGGGTTTTCATGACGTGTAGACTTTTAGATATATGCCAACGTTTCAGAGAAATATATTATCTCTGTTGTTCCCCGCACACATTACTGGAACCTTTGTTAAAAAACGTAATGTATCATATAGAAGCAAGTACATAACAAGATGAAGTTCTAGGAATCTATCACAATTCTAAGGCTTACAAATATAAGAATAATTATTAATTAATTTGACAATCACTTCCTGTTATTAAAATATGTTATTAACCTACATAATTAATAAAACCAACTATTAAAATCTGACGTGTATAAATAACCATATACAATTCCTGGACGACAAAACACTATATATTAAACTAAAATTATCAGTGGCCTGAACCTAGTAGCTTTATAAATGTCATAATGGAGGCTAGAATATCATACTTTTCACTTTATAGCATAACAATGATTTTGCTGTACAAAATAATATTGTTCGGTAAAGCGAAACGTTTTGACGCGGCTTCCCATTAACTAGAGTACTTTCAAGATCGACACTTTTCATATCGATCCCAGATCTTTCGAGTTTTTCTCCAGTCTGAACTACATGCAAATATAACTTTGAAACGAATGGCCACCGAGAAAAGATGCCAACCTGCTGCTTTAATTAAAAGAAAATCCTTCAGCATTACACAGAATGTAATTAATCATTGTTCAGGAACAAATTCAGTAACCGAGCGAAGTTATTAACATGGCAAATACCCTATTGTACTTAAATTCATGACAAACACGAAACACTGCAAAAGGGATGAATGTATCGGCCCTTTGTTAAGGAATTAATTGTGAAGACGACTGTTTTCTTGGATGCTGCATTACGTAGTTTGCGTAACACAAACGTTTTAGATAAGATTACTACCTCCATCATCGGGGTAACGAGTTATCCTGATGATGGAGGCAGTAAACTCCACTGAAACGTCGGCCAGTATCTACCAGATTACATTGTGCAATATCCCATAATACAGCAGTATTAATACTCGTCATCGTAAGAATCTGAAATCTCACCAAGACGTAAGTACGTATAAGCACGGTTGGTGTACCAATTAACTCCACTTTAAAGACTGTAAATCTCTGAAGCCAAAAGTTACATCAACATTGCAAAGACGCGTGAGGATATCGAGTACATTTCCAGCGCGAAATACGCCCGAAGTTAGCAGGCAATAAATAAGATATTAAAAAATAAATAAATAAAGCAAGATTGCATGGTGGTTGTCCTTGATGAGCATTGGGGTTTAAAATATCCGAGATCGATTGACGCAAGTCGATCCCTGAAGAGCACAGAGCATGACGTCATTGCCTGTGCCCATAGTTGAGGTGGGTCACTGACGTACAATACCTCATAATGCAATGGAGCCTCGTGTCGACACATGAATAATGTACGGCACACTCCGACGGAAACGATCTGTCTATATGAAGACTAACTAGGATCGGTAGAATCTAGCGTCGATGTCGCCAAGAGGTCAGTGGGACCACCGAAAAGGCTGAACGTATCAGAAAACGTTCTCATAGCGTAAGAGTTCCACACGAACTCCAGAAATTGACCATCGACCTTTTTTAAATGCGCATGTGACGTCAGAGTTGGCTGAGACCACTAACCTTTGCGTGGATGAGGTGTTTGGCGTCTGTCTGTATGACCAACGTCAAACACTCCTCATGGATTTTTCACACGTGGTTGTGTGGCTGGCTAGAGATTTCTCCCATCCGTTCGCCTCAAAAAGCAAAATTTTCCACAAGAGTGCAGCACAGCAGCACAAATCACAAAGTTCCTGATTGCGTAATATTTTCTGTTCCTGTGTCTAGAATTTTGTTTCTCCACGAATCGAAGTAGGTGTTTACGTCGAGAAAGGCAAGTAGTGCGTGAAGTAGCCACTGACACATATGGGGCTGTAGGAAAATCTTCAGGGCTTTCATCCAACCTTCTTCGTTCAACCTCGCTACTAAATCGGTCATGTTGAAAAATACGATGCATGTTCATATTCCGTACAAGGACAGATATTTCTTTAAGAAGTTCCAATCCGCACGGACTGAAAAATGAAACCGACCTTGCTGAGAATTTTCTCCACTATTAGATGATGACTATGATGATGATGATGATGACTTAATGATAGTTATGCCTTAAAAAGTTAAGATTATGAACAAAAGTTAACAGTCATTAATTTACATCGTGCATCTTACACGTGAGTACTCATCACACTGATAAATAGAAACAGGAAGGACCTCAGAAACGTCGGTAAACTTGTACCAGACTACACGGCGCAACAATTCATAATACAGCCAGACACATACCAGCCGCCGTGAGGACCTAAAATCTCATGCTCTGCTGATTATACATTTATTCAGTTATTAATTTTAAACTACTTATTTTAGGGATCATATAATTAAATATTTGTAAATTAATTGGAATGAAGTGAATGATACATCGCTGTCGTAATTTAGTATGTCAATCTGGTTTCTGTCCAGAGTAACTGAATAAAAGGACGAAAAGTCAGTCAGGGAAACTGGCGCGTGTGACGAGATTCGAAGCTGTGATATCCGAAATACCAAACAGGAGTGCCAACTATTCGACCGCGAGTTACGATTAATCAATCACTCTGGATACTCAGTTCACCCGCCAGGATTCACACTGTCAATCTATCGAATAAATTGTACACATTTTCCCCCTAAATGTAAATGATAAATACGCTCCGCAGTCAGGCCTATTAACGAGATGGCATTGCCTTAACAACAGCGAAAGCACTTTCAATGCTACAAAGGTCGTGCTAAAAGAGCCTCGTCTTTTTATTGCAGTTCGTGGCTTGTGAGTATCAGACGAAGACGAAAAGCAAGGAATTCATAATATCAATGTCACCCGTCAAATTCTATTTTGATAAGACTGTAATAACGATGCCCGTTATTGAATACTGAGTCAGGCACGTGTGGACACAAAGCATCAGCGATGTTTTCCTCTCATTAAATAATTTGTCAAACAAGAATAAATAAGACTTGAGGATTCCACAGCGGTGAGTATGAAGATTTCTGTCTTCTGGGTTATTGCGCCGCGTAGTCTGGTCGATGTTAACCATCGTTTCAGAGGTCATACTGCCTCCGTCATCAGAGTATGAAGATTACTGTCTTCTGGGTTATTGCGCTGTGTAGTCTGGTCGATGTTAACCATCGTTTCAGAGGTCATACTGCCTCCGTCATCAGAGTATGAAGATTACTGTCTTCTGGGTTATTGCGCTGTGTAGTCTGGTCGATGTTAACCAACGTTTCAGAGGTCATACTGCCTCCGTCATCAGAGTATGAAGATTTCTGTCTTCTGGGTTATTGCGCCCCGTAGTCTGGTCGATGTTAACCATCGTTTCAGAGGTCATACTGCCTCCGTCATCAGAGTATGAAGATTTCTGTCTTCTAGGTTGTTGCGCTGTGTAGTCTGGTAGATGTTTACCAACGTTTCAGAGGTCATACTGCCTCCGTCATCAGAGTATGAAGATTTCTGTCTTCTGAGTTGTTGCGCTGTGTAGTCTGGTCGATGTTAACCATCGTTTCAGAGGTCATACTGCCTCCGTCATCAGAGTATGAAGATTTCTGTCTTCTGGGTTGTTGCGCTGTGTAGTCTGGTCGATGTTTACCAACGTTTCAGAGGTCATACTGCCTCCGTCATCACCCTGATGACGGAGGCAGTATGACAACAACAACCCAGAAGATGGAAATCTTCAAGAATAAATAAATCACAAGCCGGCAGCCAGAACCAAGGACCACGTGACATTAAGAGTTGTTGCTGGTATGTACAGATCAGTCCAAAATGTTCCTACCATGTATGTTTTTTTTCCTACTGAATGATACTGCGTAAAAAGTCATTCACATACCACTCCAAATTCTGAATATTAATTTCATTCTTTGCTGCCGAAGGTCTGCCGCTGATCCTGTCTTGCGAAATTTCTTGACGACGTTTGAAATTGTGTGTCTGTCGGATTCAACTTTGACGCGAAATTTTACCTGGAAATCTTTTCTGACCTTTTTTGGGCTTTCAGATGATAGCATGTTCTCTTCGATAATGAATATACGCTGCTCGGTGCTGTACAAAACCGAACGAAAAAAAATATAAACAAATGGCTTGAGCACTACAGTGTGTCAGCAAACGTTCTTCAAATTACAATAACTGGTTGCGGATAAAATTAATTTTAAACTTGGTACATACATTTTGGACCATTCTGTACCAGAACGAAGATACTCAGGAAAGGACATTGCCCTCGCCGAGGGAAAACAAGGAACAGAAGAAGAAGAAACAGACAGAGGATATAGAAAGAGAGAAATCTATACCCCGAGAGAACTCTGAATCGACTCTTTTTGTTATGTGCGGATATGATGCTAAAACAAGATCTTCCTTGTTTCTTTCAGCACGTGATAGAGTAGTTTACAGCCGCGGAAACTTTCTAAAAGCAAGCAGAAACTTATAATCAAATTGTAAGTAATCATACTTTATAAATATTTTCTTTGGTACTCCGCTTATTCCAATAAAACTAATGTTCATGTATTGCACACACGCGTGTGATGGAAAGCCATAAGCACTTTTGTCGGGATTTTAAATACGGTTTAAAACAAATATCTAGTTGTGTTTCCTACTAAGAAAGAAACATAACATGTGGAAATGAAAGCTCTATAAAGCAGTAATAAAGCGAATATTTTGCCTTTACAGACGTAAAACGCGAATTTAAACTAGCTGAAAATATTTTAATGTGATTTATCAGAAACTTTATTTTGCTCATATCAGTTTCTGGCTTTAAACCACTGAAATTAAATGTGGCAAAAATGATGTAACACTGCAGGTACCAGTGGCCGAGGCCACTTATTATTTATATTTTGTATTTCGTTTCATATACGTCGTAGCGATACACGTTCCAAATAAAAACTTTCGGGTTAATAAGGTCCGTAACTACATTTTACATCGTTTTGAAAAACTAAAAGTTCTTTGAAGATAAAATATGAAGTTATATTTAAGTTTTACGTAAAGCAGTGGTCTATTTGATCACGGAGAATTTAAATGAAAATCGCTTAATGTACTTCAGAGTCGGTAACCGATACTTAATTAAATTGAGTTTAGAATTGTTGACACATAAATTATGCTGCACATTGTATACATAATACTGCTTCAAAGCACATTTATCTAATAAACGTCTCTTCCGATAAGAGGCCTTTACATTTTTCAAGGTCATTTGAAAGTAAGTCACGTTTTGTCATGCTTTATCACGCATGGTCATGTTTGATCACAATTCGACATACTTAAGCATTTTGTCACGCCTAGTCACGCTTGGTCTTTAATGTAAATTATCGTCACGTTTTGTAACTTTTGGTCACCTTTGTCGTGAAGCGGCAGGACTACAGAACAATTAAAGACTCTTAACTTTTGTCTGCTGTAATGTTTATGTATTCAAACGATAAATGGTGCGTCTAATGTCTAGTAAACTATGTCATAAAATATTTGTTGTGGTACGAAGCGAGTAAGAGGCACTGAAGCGCAAACACCAGTTCTAATACTGAAACACATAGGTCAACCCTTTGATGTACGAGAGAGACAGAGAATTTCATCTAAATAATAGAAAAGTTCATTTCCTTCCTTTAAAGACATTCCACTATTACAAAGACCAATCGGTTTTTGCTTTTTGAGGAAATTATCGTTGTTTATGCTGAAATAATTAATACATGGCCCATTGATACACGTTGTGACAAAATTCCGAAGTCCTGAATGTTAAAGCGTGTGTTGCATATAGTTCCCACTGTTTTTTGAAAGGTTTAACGTTCTGTGTTCGTCCAAGCAGGCCAGAATTAGGCAGTATGTTCGCATGTATGAAGCAAAACAGCTAAATTTTTCGAAAATAAATATTTTCCTTCAGAATATAAACAGCCTGCTCAGTTAAAAAGCCAAAATTAAAGTAGATACCATAGTTCAGTATGATGACACATTTGGGCTACACGCAAGCTATTTTCATTGTTCTTTTTACGTCGTTTCTCTGCAAAGTCGCAAAGTGAAAGGTGGATACATTTCGTACATTTCGATTCACATAGATAATGGCTTACTGCCTATAGCTTATCTATTATTACGCCTAAGTTTTTACAAAATATTAAATTATATTAATAAATGTTCTTTCTATTGTTATTTAGGGAAGTAACTGTGTAATTTAATAAATATGAATTAGAGTAACGACTTTAATCTTTGCATGACTTCATAATTGTAACGAATAAGCATGTAGAAACGATGCACTGGATTGTAATCAAAAAATAATAATAATCTGAGCGAAATTAAAATAAAATAAACAAATGTTCTTGGAAATTGCGATTACCGTCTTTCTAAGATTTCGTCAGAACTTTCAAGACACCGAAACAAACTTTATGAGTATTATTCAGTCTTCTTGAAGCAACAAATTGTTCTCATCGGTCACAGTCACGACTCACAGAAGTAATTGAGTATGAAAAACGCAAGAAATATCATTATTATTCAACGCAAATGAGAGACACTCACCGAAACGTGACGTTAGAACGCTGAGTTCCCTCCGTGAAAGTCACGTCGGTACTCCAATTAAACGTGGCTGATGTTGTTCCATCCAGCTGACCGATCACAGACCACTCAGCATCAGGGCACACTTCTTCTGTCCAAATGCTAACAAACCGACCGCAGGGCCTGCCTTCCATTTCTGACATGAGGAAGAAATCTTGGACATCCTCCACGGTGCTACTCTTCGATACACGGACTGCAACAGACAAACAAACGAAAATCGTGCTTTATGAAAGTGGATACAAGCTTTTAGTAAGAACAAAGCAGTGGCACGATACGAAATTAAAAAAAATGGCGCAATTTCTAGCTAACAGATCCTAATTCCGGAATTTTAAACGCGATGAACACAATGTTAGGATTAACACTTCAGGATCTGTGTTACAATAACACTAGTAAATACATTTACCTTGATTTGATAATCATGATAACGCGCCTGTTTTGTGAACAGTCAAATCATGAGGCTCCTCATTATGCAAATTTCTCCAGCCTCCTGTCTCTTGTTCCCTTTTAGGCCCAAATATTCACCTTAGTGTCCTGTTCTCCGACACCATCAAACTCTGTTCATCCCTCACTGTGACAGAACAAGTTTCAGGCCCATAAGAACCCTAGTTAAAGTCGTTGTTCGGCATATTTTAATCATTATATTCTGCGGCGGGAAATCCCAAAAAAATTCTAAAATATGTGGTAACAGCAGTCCCCGAATTTAACCTGTTATTAATTTCTTTCGTGATATTTTAATCTGTTTACCATCGTTCCTAAATATTCTAAATTCTCCACACTTCAAAGTAGCTACCGTATGATCCTGTATCCTGATAACGAGACGTGAACACGAACTACGCTCTCTATGGTTAAATCAAGGGACATATTAAACGTATCTGTCTCCGTCTGTCGTGAAGCTCCTGCCCCTGGATCTAACTGACAGCAAAGGGGAAACCATTAGACAAACCCTCTGTGACGTCATGCCCCGTGGTTGAGGTATCATTTACTGAGCTGCAAATTAGCTGAGAAGACCAACTATGCACGACCGTACCAGAAACTGTACAGCTCCAATAACTTGCATGATATGAATATCTTAATTAGAATCTTACTGACTAACCACTCACTACTAAAACAGCAAACGTTATAATAACCGGAACATGCCAAATTAACTCTGTGTGTGTACGCACACTGGGTGCAGCTTCGTCCTGTTGAAATATCAGCTTGTGCAAATTGAGCAAAGTGCTGTTTGTCCTGCCGATTTCTTCAGCGATCTCGAACCTACGTGCAAGTAACGCGAACCTTAAATTAATCTGAACGAGACCTACAGATGCTGATCCGAGTCGAAACGCCGTGCGAATTGGTAGGTACATGCCAACGCATCGTTCTTCAGCCCTGAGGCTGAAGGCAGTATTACTACTTTCTTTGCTATGAACTTTATTCGTCTTTTCTTATTTATCAAATCTCAAAATCTTAAAAAAACTCTTCTTCTTTAAGGAAGGATTTCCCTCGGTCTTCAGGTAGAAGCCACAAGGGAAGAAAGGACTAAGCTGTTAAATCCGGTATATCCAGCTATTCCTTATCTATGCCTGCTGGAAAAGAATTGGTATCACCCCCCCGGACCTGAATACGAAGGAAGATCCATCTTCCGAAACGTAACGATTTGATTTCAGCTTTTAGAGATCTTAAGACTTAGGAATGGACAAAATCCAAAACAAAAAAAGTAGTACAAAAAGTAATTGCCAAAGACATTCAGGAAAAATCTGGGGCAGCATGTTCCTCTGAAACGTCGGTGTTTGCCTACACAACCACACGACATTACGACCAAAATCGACAAATTCATTTCCAGTATGAGCGTATATAGCTTCTTTAACTTCTGATCAGAGGAGGAGGACAGTCTCAGTAACTTAGGTGCAAGTCTCACGAACTTTAAGAACGTATAATCTGTGTCAGTTGATATAACGCAGTTCCCGACTTCCTGCAGGTTTTCCGTATGAAATGGCATGCCCTGGGATTACTTTGGTGGCAGTAAAGAGTTCTTTTATGAGGATACATACATGGAAGTTCCATTCGGAATCAAATCAACCAACTATGCTAACATAAAACACAAGTGTAAACAATTATCTTTCGTACTAACTGCGTCAATTCGTCTATTACCGATATCATAAACTCTGCAGTAACATTTCGTGAATACTTCGGATGCTTATGTAACTGAAGTCATCTTGACTGATAATAGTTTCGTTAAACACTGCTACGTTTACGTACAACCGCACCAGGCAGCAACATTACCCCAGTTTTGCTGTTCTGGTCAGCGCTCAAGGCGATAAACTGTTCCCAGTAGCACGTGTATTTTCTAAAATTACATGACAGCTTCATTCTTCAACTAAATTAATTTATGCAAACGACATTAGTGTGGGGTACAGTTATAGTATTGTTGTTTACACAGGAAAATGTTGTGTGGATCTGTTTTGATGTATAACAAATAAATTAATTAATAACACAACAAATATACCAGGATATTGCACCATTTCTATTGAGGAGTAATTCTAAGACACAAATCCATTATATTTATAGGTAAATGGATACATATTTAATGAGACGGAAGTACTAGGTATCCTAAGTTTATTTTTATCCTTTTGTGAATATATGAATTTCGAAACAAAAATATCTTATAGTTTCAGATGATGAGTGTTTTCTGGGTTGTAGCGCCGTACAGACTGGTAGAGTGTAAAAGCGTTTCGGAGGTCCTTATTGCCTCCATCATCAGGGCGATGATTACTCACTACACGGCGTTATAACCCAGAAGACAACCAACTTCGGACTCGCCATCTTCAGGGAGATCGCATCAAAAAACTTAAGAACTGCTAAAATATATCACTTTACGCTGTGTAATGTATCTGAGGGTGGATGACATTTTGTTTTGCGGTCTAACTAACTAACTAACTAGATGGCTTAGGGAACCCGAAGGTTCATCACCGAATTAACCAAAGCCTTCCACCGGACCCTGTCCTGGACCAACAAAATCCAATCTCCTTCAACTCCTATCTCCCATAGATCCCGCCTGAGATTATCCTCCCATCTACGTCTAGGTCTCCCCAGAGGTCTCTTCCCCTCAGGCTTCCCAACCAATACCCGGTGCACACCTCTTGTCCCATCCATGCGCGCTACATGACCCACCCATCTCATTCATCACGGTCTGACTTGAGGTAATTTCAATGAAATAAGTGTCTTCAAAGAATGAATTATGTGAACAATATGGGTTATGTTGCCACACTACTACCACTAATTGCATTTTAAATGGCATTTCCAGCGACGGGTAGGCACACAAATGGAGTGACCCAGAATTTCCATAATGTATAATCGATACTTCCCTCAGCTCTAGAACTCTCCTGTGCACTGTAGCTCCTGCCTCTTCCTTTTGAAAAGAGTCGACTATTTTTTGATATAGGAAACTGTCACTCAGGGCAAATCCTTCACCGGAGCAGTGGGGAGTGGATCTCGTGAGATTTGAGTTCTCACGGCTGTCTTCTGAAACATCGGCAAATTCCTACCTGACAACATGGCGCAACAACACAGAAGGAAGACATTTTATATTGCTCTCCATTTCACATTGTAGTCCCTCTCCATGATACAGAATCTCTCTCAGCGTTCTTGGTTTGTTGAAGAGGTTTGAAAGCTCAGCCGTGTTACTGGCTACCTTGGCTCATACATTTTTATTGAGCCTGCAGACATAAATCCACGGATAACACCTATTTCGAAGTATTATAGAAAAAATTCACCCTATTTAAATCGGAGAAATTAGATGTCGGACATATTAATGCGCAGGAAGCCAACTTCGCCTAGCACAAAAATACTCCCTACAAAAGAGCTCTGGAAACAAAAATCAGTTCGTAGATTCAAAACGACCTTTCCTGTTTCCTGTGTTCTTATTTCGTTCTGTCACCGTACAGTCATATTAAATTAAAGCACGTCTTCAACTTCCCATCTGCTTCTACGTGTACTGAAATCATATTTTGATCAACTTTGTAAATTGGAAGCACTAAAGTACTTCGGAGCGTCATGTAATACAAAGAGGTTAGTTCCTAGCAAACTGTTGCATAAGTTTCATTTCAGTTAAATTTCCCTTAGGACTTGGTCTGGAGAGATGTTGAATGTGGGGAATTTTCCACAATATATAAAACATGGCAGAGAAGGTGTTCATTTAAGTTACTCTTAATTAAACTCGCTTAACAAACTCTATGACAAGGCGCCCGACATTTTTGAGAGGTCCCGGGAACGACTCTCTGGGCCGTCTTAACCAAGCACTTTTATATTTCACCACAGTCCGTAAGGAAAACGCCGACTTGCTACATCACAGAAGAAACAAGTCCACTTTTAGGTCTGAGTGCAGTCAGAGAAAAACACGCGTTCACCGAATTATCACTGCTAGCTTCTTTGATATATTTTAATTACAACCTTCTGCTCTTGGGTGTCATGGTTTGAAATCCCGATAGGATTATGGTGGTAATGTTTTCTGTCCGTGGTGGCAGAGATCGTAAGATGGCTTTACCCCGCATTGACTTCCTCTCAGAAAATTTGTAAGTCGGAAGAGGCCAGAGCACTTAAACCGTGAAGCAGCAGCTGAGTAACAGAAATAATAGTACAATATTTTATTTTCCGTCTATACACAAACTTAAAATAATGTTGTTTAAAATTACTTAAAATTATAACATTCTCAGTAGATACTGCAGTCTACCGTCTCTTAATATCGGACGCACAACACATCAATTACAACCCGGTATGTTTTACTACCTTTTACTACTTCTTATTATGATTCGTTTACATTTTATTACGTTATATTACGTATTAACTTTTTAAATTATTATATTTCATATGTCAATATCCAAAATCACCATTTGAAAATTAATTTTACAGATATAAAACATCCAAGTACAACCTCCAAATTTAAAGGAAGAGACAAAAAACTTAAAACTACAAATCAAAATAACCAATATACGCAACGCAAAATGTACAACAATTTTTAAAATATATTAAAAAAAATTGATAGACCTGATGATGATGATGTAATACACATTGAAACATGTCGTCGATACAAAAAATGTAACAGGATGCAGTATCTACTGAGAATGTTATAATTTTAAGTAATTTTAAACATTATTTTAAGTTTGTGTATAGACGGAAAATAAAATATTGTATCAATAAAACACAAACATGACGCAATTAAGATATAAATTAAATAATAATGTATGAATAAATGAATTGTGAGTAAAGGGTCACGTATATTCAAATACGTTTACCGATCACGATCGATAAGATGCTAGGGCGATGAACTGCTTGCTATTTGGGATTTTGATCGGTCCATTGGTGTTCAAATCAGCCAACCTCTATAGACGCACAAGTGGGTGAGATGCGAAGCAGCACTAACAGTCATATGGAGAGGGGCAGTACAGTCGGTGTCAAAATTTGCTAGCCGTACAGCCTGCCGCAGTCCTGTGCTTCATTCGACAACTGTACCAAGTCATCACATGACTACTGTTGACCTTGAACGTAGGACAATTTCTACATGACTAACCTACCCGGCGTTACGTCCCAGATCACATTTTTATATTCGACGCATAGCTAGAACCTGAAATTTCGCCCCAAAAACGGCTGTGGACTTTATTTAAACAGGCCTGTTATTTATTGGGTAAATACACAAACGACTAAGATTAGAGGATAATATTAAAATGGATCTGAAGAAAGTGGGGTGATGGGAACTGGATTCATCAGGCGTGTGAACACGCTAATGAACACTGGGGTTCCTTCGTACGCGGCGGATTTCTTGACAGGCTAGGACACTAATGACGTCTGATAAAGCAATCTGATCAATAAAGTCACTAAAATGATCGAATTTACGAAAGTGAAAACTTAAGATCATTTGTTATGATTTAACGATTTAAAAGACAAAGTACTCTTCTTCTTCTTATTATTATTCACTTATCTTCCGGCAATAAAACTTCAGAACTAAACAATACAAGATATCGATCAGACGAGAGTACTTGACGTTTATATTTGCGTAACATAAGCAGGTAAGCACGACACGTTGTTAAACAATGCTTTCAGAGTTTCGAGTAAGGCACTTGAGACTTGTCCTGTGATGTAGTATCTGACCGTGTAAATATAGTTCCTCCAGAAAGGTCAAGTAGCTGTAGAGTTTTGGAAGACCATCAACTCTGTAGGCACTGTGCAAACGTAGTTACCTTAAAGGAAACGGACAGATGTAAACACATGAATTATATTCTTGTAGACTACCTCTTGTGTCTGAATTGCAATTGCAGACCAACGTTATAAAAGTCCTGTACTTTGTACGTCCAGTGAACTCACAAAATTTTCAGAATTCTTTTTATTACACAATACTCATTAAATAAGACGTACACATGGTCCACGACCCACACAAATATTGGGGGTGACTGATTTTAATCCTGTCACGTCCTAATTAGTTTTTGTGGGGGGGGGAAAGGGGGCTGAGGGGTCAGGTTGCCCTATGAATTTCTGAGACGATTTTGTTTGGCATGAAAACGCTAAACGCACAACAACGCACTATTGTTGTTTGTCTTAAAAAAAAATAGAGTGTGAACGTAAGCGACAGATTTAACTGGCAAGTGTAAGCAATGATTCTAAAGAATTTATAGAGCAGATACAAAACCCTTCAACCAAGAGGTGGCCCCATTATGTAAGTTAATGACGACGAATGTCGGTACGAACTGTAAAGAAAACTCAGCTCTGTTCAAATCGAGGCGTTTCTACCTTTTTTGACGTCTGTTATCTAATATTATTTGCGTCTGACGCGAGAATAAGATATCCTTTGAGGATTAATATTTGATACGTGAAAGTTTATCATCTGGATAACGAAGCCATAACAGGATTTCTCTCGAGTGATCATTTTGTTCAAATTTACACGCAAAAAAGTCGCAACTGAATCCGACGCAGACGGACGAACCTGCCTTCGTGCCTTGCACTACGAACGCAATCGAGTAACAGAACACTTTATGCGGAATCCCTGCACTTTTTAGAGATAGCGTTTGTCCTGGATGTAAGGCTTACTGCTGACAAACACGAAACCATTGTTCATTCTATTCGAAGATGACTGTCTTCTGGGTTATAGCGCCATGTAGTCTGATGCAAGTTCATCAACGTTTCAAGGGCGATCGCCCTGATGATGGAAGCAGCACTTGCCTCTGTAACGTTGGTAAACGGTGCTACAAACCAGAAGACAGCCGTCTTCGCTGTCATCTCGTCTGAAACGTTTTTCCATATGTCGAACACGAAAACTGACACTTACTGAGGAAGATGTCTGTCTTCTACAACCCAGAAGATAGCCAGCCATCTTCGTAATCATCGCTGTGAGAATCTCGAATTCTACATTATTCCATTTGTTATCATGTTAGCGTCATCGCCCGTGATGTGGCGGAAATAATGCCTGTGAGATTTCAGCTTACTCCGAAGAGTACATCTTCGTAACCTTGTTTTTTTTCCCCCTGCATTCCGTATATACACATTCACAAACTAATGTCCATCCACGTTCATTGACCACTGTGCCATAAAATATGTTTTGGTTCATGTGCCACAAAATATTAATTAATACTGAATGGTGCCAAAGTTTTCTTTCTGTATATATTCATGAACGTGGCTTTCGTATTTTGATATTCATGAATTCATCTACGGAGAACGTCTGCTTGAGGACCGCTAGTTCCGTGATATTTGATGGAAATTATTACTCGAGTGTTTATTTAAAGTTGTGATTCGTTCTCAGCAAATGAGCCTCTGTCTTCTTCTTCTTCTTCTTTACAAGTCCATCATATGTATTCAAATGCAGATAGAGTTTTCTGCGCGCAAGGCAGAAAGGCAGAGATAATAAAGACAATTATTCCGCATAAAGATGATCACGCATTTGTATCAACGTATTTATTTAAGGCAACAGAATTACATTTCTTCCACGTTTAACATAAAAATATTTTCATGCGTAGAAAAATACTTAACATTGACAGACATTAAAAAACAGATGAACAAAGAAATTCTATTTATCAGATACATACTGTAAGTGTATGAGCCGGGATAGCTCAGTCAGTATTAGTGACTAGCTACGAGCTGGACGACCGGGGTTCAATCCCCGACGGGAGGCAGAGGATTTTTTTTCCTCTAGCCTCTGCGTCCAGACCGGCTCTGGGGCCCACCCAGCCTCCTCTAAAATGGGTACCGAGGTCCTTTCCCTGGGGTAAAGCCGGCCGGGCGTGATGCTGACCACTCACCTCCATCTAGTGCCGAGGTCAAGAAAGGGAGGAGCTATACCTCCTCTCACCCCAAGCGCCTACATGGCGCGTAGTGTGACAAACTTTACTTACTTACTTTACATTTTTACTGTAGTTAACACTCATGCTTCTTATTCTGGAGGATCCGAGTTCAAATCTATTAACGGAGACTGGCTATCTTGAGTGAGGTTTTTCGATCTTTTACTCAGATCCCCCAAGTAAATGCCGAGATAGTTCAGAGTGTATCATTTAATACGAAGATATAACAATTGACAAAATTCAAATTTTTTTAAAAACTTTCAAAACTGATAAGGTATTTATAAAAAATTGAAAAAAATCTGTACAAATAAAAAAAATGAAAAGTTATAGTTCCCAGAATTATCAAAAATCTCACAAAATAAAAAATATTCAAAATTCGAAATACTTAGCTTTCACACGAATCACATACACAAACATTAGGTCAACTTAGCTTAATTAGGTTAGGTTAAGTTAGGCTAGCTTAAGATCTCCTTCACCTTTTCATGTTTATTGAAGCGCCGAATTTTGTGCCCGTTTTTACAAGCTCTCTTCCGTACACCTAGAAATGGAGTCACTAGATTTTTGTGCCTCTTATTGAGAATAATTTCCCTTTATCCCTTAATGATTAACCCCTTAATGACTGCTACACACTCTTCAGCCTTTATAACAATAAAGAATGCAATGATCTGGAATGGCGCTGTACACACTTGGCTTCGGGATGGTAATCTGTGTTCCAGATTTCAGCACAAAACTTCAGCAGAGAGGGCACTTATTTTTCTGAGTCTATAAAGTTCGTTTAGTGCCAAAACAAACAAAATTAATGGAAAGAGGATATCCAATACACCTAGCTTCCGTTCAACTGCACTGAAAGGTGGGATCTATGTCAATTAACCAACCCACGTATCGTAACATTTTCATCTTTCTCCAACAGGCTTACCTTTCTGTCTAAACCGAATGTCAAAGTGTGGATTGGATTCATCTGGCTCGGGAGTGGGGTAGATTGGGGGCTCTCATGAACACAGTGATGAACCTTCTTGTTCCATAAAAGAAGCGAATTTCTTGGCTGTATGAGCGACCATTAGCTTCTTAAGGAGAACTTCTAGCTCAACGGAGCTTGTTCAACCACCTAACCAGAACCAAATAAAGTGTACAATGTCCCTTATATAGCCGATAGTTTCTTACGTGGTAGAGACATTCCCTATTTTCATAGGACCCTAGAGTTCATCAATGTCTTCACAAAACCTATCCTTGGACTTCATCCTGAATACATCAAATTCAACAAATATTGTATCACTTTTAATATTAATCATCCAATCTGCATTTAGGTCAAGAAAGATACGAACGGCGTCTGTGACAAAGTTTTCTGATAAATAACGACACCAGTTTTGCCTACAAAGTTTTCAAAATAAAAACATGTTTTTCTTCACAAAATTTCTACATCTGGGTAAAATATATCCAAATTGTTAAAGCGGGACTACAATAACGATAATACATAATACCTAAAAGTACAGTACCTCAATCTTTGTACTAACGTTTAGCGGGGATGAATACCGTTGGCTGTGCTTAGGTCGAAATTTTCACGAGGAACTACACCTGTTCCATTTATCTTCACAACAAATGCACCCCCTTGGCGCAATACCGCATGTCCGCATGGTATTGACATGTGAGAGGAAATTCCCCCCCCCCCCCCCGCAATATCCCAAATACCTTACATTTTTACTAAAATAACTCTTGCTACATGTCTGACAACAAAAATTCACGTTCATCTAACTGAGAAACAAACAAAACTGAATTGGATATTAAATACAATAATTCCGAGAAATGTTTAACTGAATTCTGTAGATTCTCGTAGATTAAATCGTTTATAACTTGTTACCTTACACGATTTTAAATCAAACGTAGTCTGTAACTAGGATCCCACAGGTGGCAAATATATTACTTCCATCGGACACAAGACGATGATACAGAACTAGTTAGGAATTGTTTGCTGTCGTACGTAATGGATTGCATTATGTGAAATATCATGGCACGAAAACTTTCCTTCAAGAATGTATAGTTACTCAGCTAGTCGAAAACATTCTTTCTTTTTAATACCTTGAAAGTTAATTATTACTGTAGCCGGCCCGGGTTTGTTTCCCTAAGTTAAATATTTAGACCCTTGTAGGGGAAACAGAGTCAAAATTCAAACTTTTCAACTTGAATTTATTAAAATTTAGATTCGTTCCGAAATAATCATGGCATATGTTGTATTTTAGAAGAATTAATATTTATCTTAAAACTCATTCATACTTTTGAAGAGTGCACACTTGCAGATTAGAAACAAGGCAAATGTAAAACACTGTAATATGTTTTCGAAACATTACAGCCGATTTTATGCGTCCTGAAAATAAGTTCTCTCAGAGTAAGGATATGAGTTTTTCACGGCGGTGATTGTGAACATGGATGATTTCTGGGTTGTAGCGCCTTGCAATCTGGTAGAAGTTTACAGGGGTACAGTCGCGATGAGGGAGGCATCAAGGGCCTCTGAAACGTTGGTTAACATCTACCAGACTGCACAGCGCAACAACCCAGAAAACGGCCATATTCGTAAATAGCCTTGACCGCCATTCGGTCTCACCGAGAGTGTCCACGTTATCGAAACGACCATTCGACTGTATTTTTGTCAGGTTAGGGTACTTTTTAATAACTTGTAATTCCAGTATAAATTAGACCAAAATATCACTGAAGTAAGGCAATTTTAGTTACACGCGAATTAAATGAGATGGCTCTGATTGCAATTTAGCCTTTAGTATTTGAAATGGATCCGAAACATTTTTACGGACGGCTTTAATTACGTTCAGAATTCCATTTGCATGGCTACAACATTTTGCCGAGAGATTATTGTCTTCTTATGGACAATTAAATAAGCCTGCAGCTGACAACTGACCCACTCCTTGGAGTAAGGTCAGTTGCCAAGGTACGGCACGCTAGAAGCAGTGGATTTGTGTCACGTTAGGAATCAGTAATAGATAGGTCTCGTGTATTGGTGACGGGGGGGGGGGGGGGGGGGCACATACAGCTACAGAAACTTCAAACCTAAGTTAACCGAACACTGATACAGTTAATCAAACATTTCAGAGGCATCAAATGACAGAAGACCGGAGAAAATTGCATAATTAGGAAATATCGTTCGGAGCAACGATTCTAGTGGGAAAGTGAGACGGGTGGGGCATGTAGCACGTAAGGAAGGATTACAAATTATGCACGAAAGAAGTTAGTTTTGATAAACTAGTGCGGTCCATCACCACGTTCACACGTTACATAATTTATACATTATACTTCACAAAACAAATAAAAGAGACACTAATTTATAGTATTCGAAGATTTAAGGCCAAAAGTCTCTGAACACTGATTATTAAATATCCTTTGCATACGGGAAATCCTAGATTCGAATCTCGGCCTGAAGACCGGCTATTACGAAAGACAATTTTAGTTATTTTCCGCAGTCCCTGCAGGCAAACGTCAGGACAATATTTTCCACGCCCTTTGAATTCATTATTCATTCAATTATTCATAGTTATACAGTTTGAGTTGCAGAAAGCCTTATTAAATAAACAAATACATCGTACACATAAATATATTATAAGGTTTTAAGTGGTTAAATGCTGTTAAAATAGAAGAGAGAAACCATTTTTTACATGTATACTTCCTTCACCTCTGCTTAGGCATGTGAACGTGAGGCCAGCAGCCAGCTAGTCGGCTTTGGCTCTCTGGAGCTGTTACGCCACGGATATTATTATTACTATTATACCTCTATAAACAGGATATATTGAAGTTTGTTAGGTTAGGTTAGACAGGTATGTCAGTAAGGGGTATACAGAATAGATTCCACTTATTACAGCAGATAGTGTAACCGTCCCCTTTCCTTCCACCACACGTCACACTGCTTGTTTAGTATACTCGTAGTCGTAGCCTGGTTTGCTCATATGGTTACAGCTTCTTGACGTGGGATGTGTAAAGATACAGAAAGGGATTGTTGATCATGGTGTGAGGTTGTCGGTGAGCACGAGTTTCCGACTCCCTGGGAATATACGGGAATTAGAAGGTGGAGCAGGTTTCTGCACAAATGGATAACAAAGTCTTTCTGTGTTGCACTGATCGACGACACTTTATTTTTCCTTAATACGCGCAGGAACATATATATCCTAAGCACTATTCACGGAGGCAGCTGGATGGCTCGGCTGTTCCTTTGTTCTTTCGTACGTTTGTTAAGAAAAACACCCCCGCTCAACCAAAGGACCAAAACTTTAGAGAGCGCCCCGCAACCACGATCGCGCTTAAATACCCCTGCATTACGTAATTTGTCATTGAATTTGGCTTAAAAGCTGCGACCTGATTCGTTCCTCACAACGGCGGGAACGCGCCTTAAGCTGAGCTCAAAGTCAATTGGTCCATCGCAATGATGCGATGGTCGTAATGCAGTCATCACCCCGCATCTGGAAGGGATGCACACCATGTGTGGGGTGGCTTAAGTATTTCCTTTGTTCGTTTATGTTTGCCCATTTTTTGTTTCTACTTCAGGCTCCCTTGGGACAGAAGGAAGGCCGAGGAGGGTGACCCGCAAGTGGCCAGCTGGGCCACATTCCTTCAACTCAATGTGTTCCACAAAGCCAAAATTAAGCATTCAGTCTAATTTAGGTGAAGTAAGGCGTTCCAGAAATCATGTAATTACACCTTCTTCGTTTTTCTTATAAGCCAGATCAACATGCCGAAGCCTGGTTTACCTTTCATCTCGAGGCTCAGTTCGTTCGGGAATTGAACCACAGACCTGGACTGGCACAATAGTTTGGACAGACAGAAACAAAGGAAAACTATTACAGATAATGGCATATAGAAATCTTTACGGTTTACATGCGTAATGTTTGTGTTTTTGATTAAAATATATAATAAAATTCAGGTCAATACACAAACCTTTATTTGGATGTTAAAATTTAAAATTTAAATGTTAAAATTTTAAATTTTAAATTTGCGCCATTCATCACTATAAGGATGTTACATTAGAGCCCTTTCATTCATTTCACAACATGTTTCGATGTAATGAACAGACAGTCAACCCGAGCAGACGTGATACACCACACAACACGACTTATGAATAATCAAAACAAACATAAGATGCGTAAAACGGGAGGATCAGCGGAACACATGTTACAATAATGAATATATTGAATGGCATGCATTATAATATAAAATAGTTTTAAAAAACAACACCTGAAGATGATGTATTACATCGAAACATGTTGTGAAATGAATGAAAGCGCTCTAATGTAACATCCTTATAGTGATGAATGGCGCAAATTTAAAATTTTAAATTTTAACATTTAAATTTTAAATTTTAACATCCATATAAAGGTTTGTGTATTGACCTGAATTTTATTATATATTTTAAGAAATCTTTACGTTCCTTCTTTGATTCATGGAGACTCAAACATGATATTTGTAAAGGTCAGTCAGAGGTTTGCCAGCTGTATTACAAAGGTCAGATCGAATACAGCAATTACTAGCGCAGACGGTCACAGAATACCCGTTTGGTAACGATCCTGTATCTATCTACATTTTGGCCTGGATATTTCGACCAGCAGCCCTCACACGACATCCATTAGATTTACACAGTAGCGAGTTTAGATCAAGTAATGCAGTTCATTGATAAAAGCATGGGGACATATTCCGGTCCTTCCAAACATGATCCAATTACATTTAATTACGATGACCCTTTTCAGAGTACATCATGAAACGGGAGTAATGAGTAATTACTTTGGTACAACAGATTCAGATATAACACGAAGGAAATATGTGCAGTCGGACACTGTACCGAACTTCTCCACTTAGATTTCATCTTGAGAAAAAAAAACATACACGGCTTATACACATACTTTGCACACACATGAGGATTACATACATACATACAGTGCCTGGAGTGTCAGCCCTGAAGGTGGAAGTAATATTTTCCTCCGAAACGTTGGTCCCTACGTACAAGTCCATACTGTTAATGAGATTTCAGATTCTCACTGCGGCAAGTACGAAGATGAACTTCTTCCGGGAAGGAGCGCAGCGTAATCCCGTAAAAACTGATCACACTGATGACAGAAGGAGTAAACATCTCCGAAACGTCGGTGAACGTTTAACAGACTGGAACGCGCAACATCCAGTAAGACGATGTATTTTCTAATGATACTATTGGTTATATCTTCGCAGACTTGCAGCAAAAATATCACGTTATAATAGATCTTAGTTTAGGCCTACATAATCTTCCTATCTTGCAGTATTTCATTTCTTACGCATCATGCCAGGTGAGTAGGAACAGCTCAGTTGGTGAAATGACTGTCTGTGTCATCGGTGAAAAGGGTTTTCTTATCGGCAGGGAAAGATATTTCTGTATTCGGCTCTGGGGATCACCGAGCTACGAATCCAATAGCTAAGAGAGCCAATTCCAGACAGTTAAAGCGGCCGGAGCGTGAAACTGAACACTTAAATATAATATTATGGAATGTTCACGTATTTCTTCCAATCTCCTATGAGCCTGTCAGCAAGGCAGAATGTTATTTTGCAGTTTGCATATCATGTATATGTGGACGAGACGACAGCGCAGTAAAACATCATCTGTCTCCGCTTTGTGCCTGAAGTAATCCCTGAGTTGGAACGAAACTACTTCTCTGCGCCTCCCCTAATCCGTCTCTTCAACGGATTCCCCCATTACGCCAATGTACACTGACGTAAAGCGGAAGCTAAGTCCGGTCACTGTAGCAGCCACTGAAACACGTCAGACACCCTGGCACGCGTCCAGAAACTAAAATGTCAGAAATCTCATCGCCATCCCGCTCTCATTATTTGATTGTGTTCATCCCCTTATGAACTGGAACTGATTATGCATTGTACTCTGGTTCGCGACAGAGTGAAACGTGCTGATTTTTTTTCCAGTAACTATTACACACGTAAGTGAACATACTGGAAGGATATGTTAGATTAATTTGAAAATGGGTTGAAATATTATGAATCACCTTCAAAATTTCGGATTTATTATGTAGTTAATACAGTTTCTCTTACACTTCGCTTCACAAGAATAAGCGACAAGAACTTTAATGTCAGACAAGTAGCTTGTTGTTGTACTCAGACCTCAAAACGAACATAATTCTGACGCTCACACTGCTTATATGTGTGTGTGTGTGTGTTTGTGTGTGCTTATACTTTTCCAGCAAAGACCCAGTTTATTAGTGCTAATATAATTAGGCAGCCCTAAGATGCATTTCTAACATGGGCGATAAAAATTTTAAAATAACAAGAATGAAGAACGAATGTGGGAGAAAGGGGAGGAATATTGAGGTAAGAAATGGATAACGGAAACAAAGAAAGTGAGTAAAAGTAAAAAAATAATACAAAAATTATTCCCCGTTGAAACTTAACGGGCAATTTACAGCAATACGGAATATAAACGAAGAACAGAGATAGCTTAGTCAGTACAATGGTTCTAATCCCAGAGGGAAGCCATTTTTTTCTATTCGCCATAAAATTCATACCAGCTCAGGGGCCCACCAAGCCTCCTATCCAATTGGTAGCACTGGAATGAAGAAGTAGGTCCATAGGGGAGTATAAGTGAAGAAGTGTACGTTTCAGAACACTGTATCAAAGTGAGTGGTCAGTTTCGCGATCCGGCCTCGAATTAGCGAGTGTGGTCAACCTGATGATGAAGGCAGTAACACCTACGAAACGTCGGTAAATTTCTACACGACGCAACACTCCTAAAGACAGTTATCTGAAATATTACTTCAGTGGTCCCAGCCATGATCTAGCGACACGAAGAGCAATGTTACAGGTTTAAGCTTTGTATTAATGCAACCATTTAACTTACAAATCTTACAATTCAGATTTTACAGTGTGGTAACATTATTTTGCCACACGCTGTTTCGAAACTTTAAGTCTGTTCCGCAGTATCATATACTAAACATTTAATTACTGTAATAGAATAACATTTCCCTTCAATTAACAAACGGATTTATGGTTGCATTAAACAAGAAATTTCAGACTATGAACAGGCATTGCTCTGATTGAAAACAACAGGTAAATACCAAATTATTAACTACATCACGCATTTATTCTTAAATCCAGTGCCATGATTTCATTTGAAATGGCACAGTTATTTCAGCGTCATCGATACCAAGTCTCGATCTCCACGCGTATCATCGGTATAGTCCACATTAATCCGACAGTCAGAGAGATAAATACGCAAAGCTGACGTATTTCGTAGTGTTAAACCGAAATAACACCTTCAACTGCAACCTAGAGTGCTTTTATATGAAATCATGGAGGCATAACTTATCCTGACTGTCACAAGTTGGCTGAGGCTGTAAATTTCTCTACATTATTTCCATACAGCATAATAAATGTAAAGCGGGACACACTAACTCACAGGGGTCTAATATCCACACATTAATATGCATTAGACATGTTTCATATCCATTAAATGTACTAAAAAAAGTATTAAACACAAAAATAACAGTAGATATAGGCTTGTACGTCTAGCATTTCGTGTCACAATGCATTCTCTTTGAAGCTAACGATGTCTAATGACCACAATGTTTTTAAATTCGTTGACAAAGAAATGTTTTAAAAATTAATGTAGGGATTTGACCAAATTCTAAAGAAATATGCAATTTTTCTTTTTAAAAAAAGTGCGGGTTACATTCAGTTAATGACATTTATCCTCTTTCTGAACAAAGTGTTTCGAATTTTCAATGGTTAATGCCGATAACCACTGCTTTTTATATAATAGATTCTTCCTTTAGCCTTCTCAGTTTCTTGGCTGCATGGATAAATAGTTTCAACAATGGAAGAGCGTCATTTTTAGAGGGAACTTAAATGCATTCTATTTCAGGTAAATGACAAAGATAGTAAAGCAACAGACGAAGTGTTCTTATTGCGACAGGCATAGGATTACTAATAATTAAGAGCAGGAATTGCACTATAAAATGTATGACTTATAATAAATCTGTTTAATATCCCGCCCAATTTATGTTAGGTAAGGTTAGGTAGGATTAAGTTAGGTTAGGTTCGTCCTAGTAACAATGCACCTCGGTCTCATTTGTCATTGTTTATAATTCCCAGGATTTTCATACAATGCCTACGAAATGTAAAACCGATAAAATATAAATCTGCTTATTCCATACTTTGTCAGTTGTTGATATATTGAATAAAAATCTTAGGAATTTTAAAAAATTCCTGAATTTCTACATATCACACACACACACAAAACGTTCATATTCAGACCTCACTCGCAACGTGTTTCGACTTAAACCGTAATTATCCAACCAGAAAACTACATTCTGCGGTAATTACTGCATCTTCAATTACTGGCAAGAACGTTCACAATGCTACAATGCACCATAATGACGTCTGGTAACCTCCGTTAAAAATAAGAAAAGCTTCTAGTATCACAAAAGTCGCCCACATTCGTCAGGAAACGGAATGAACCACTTAAACAAGCTCGAACTCTATCGCACACAACGAGCACTCATTTCAACATAAAGCGAACGTATTGCGATAATCCTTGATTTCAAGAATTCAGCAACGCCTCTGAATTAAGCAGGATTTGAGGTTTTCACGGCGGTGAATTCGAAGGTGACTGCCTTCTAGGTTGTAACGTTGTGTAGTTTAATAGGAGTCTACGAACGTTTCACACATCATTGCTGCCTCCATCATCAGGGCGATGCTTCCGACTACTTTAACCTGTAGTAACAATAGCGGGTTCTGACGGCGACCACAATAAACTATGTCCTTACAGAATTTGCACTTTTAATAAATAGGTATGTATCGTGTGAGTTAGAAAGCACATGATTAATGATGTGATTAAAGTTCTGGAGAGATATCTATAAAGATATTACAAGCGGTTCATAAATGAAGTTATAACTCGAGATGCCGATGTTATCTTCAGAATTTGCGAACTGCATAACAAGGGATGAACGAAGTCAGAGAAGGCAAGGCACATTCTGAATAATGGACAAGCAGTCGCGGTGACCGAATGTATGACGTCATGCGGCCTCAGAGAAAAAGCACCAACAAAATTGATCGCCGGTTGGCTTGTGTGACGTCAGTTTGACGGAGACTGTAACAGACGTTAACTTGTAGTAATGGCGTTAGAGGCAGTGTTTATTTTACGCGTGACGTTTCTAACTTCGTGGATTCTGCCACATAAGGGGTGTGGTAGGATTACTTTGCACAGGTTTACGAGAATCTTTCTAAAAAAATCAGTGCAGAACCGTGGTATTGGCAGTAACAAATAACACAGAAATAAATAACACCGCGTATTTGAAAGCCAGCCAGTCATTTGTTTTATTTTGTTCCTCTAAATTCATCCGGGCGCTCGAAACAAGTTCTGCTGTGAAAGGTTAAGTTGCCTTCGAGGTTAAGCATCGTCCAGAGGATGTATATAATTGCTTCACAAATTCGTAACTTCACCAATAAGTGAAAGTTCATGACAAACTTCAGGCCCATCCCTCCCGCTCGCCTTACCCCACCGGAAGTAGGCCATGAGAGAAGTAGAATCAAGCTTACGAAAGTTTCGATAGACGATGTCCATGAAAACCCAGAGGACAGCCATCTTTAAATTCACCGCCGTGAAAACCTCAAATCCTAAATAGGTTTACACATAATAATAAGTCCTTGCCTCTGCCGGGAATCAAACTTAGGTTGTCCTGCCCACAGAGAAGTCACTGAATGAGCTATCCCAGTTCTTGTGTTCTACACTGTCAAAAAACAAAGACGCAGCGCAGCCAATTTCTGTCTCGTCCAGTCTCATATTCAGTTGCTACTCCAACCTGAAGCTACTACTCCACATACCAGACTTTGTATTTCATTAGACAATAACCAGACAAGATCAGTTAGCGATAAATGAATTCGCAGCACGGAAACCCCGTAAAAGTCATGAATATTAAACTACTCTCTAATAAAATTAGCTTCTATCAGTGTTCTGCAGTTTCCAGAAAGTTCCAGTGTTCACACGTTTGTGTTAGTTGACATTATTACATTGTAATGTTGAATTATACTAGGAGAAATACAAAGGACTTTAAGCTTATATGTTCTGACTTCTGGCTTAATCCCTTGAAGTACGAAGATAATTTAAGTAACACTTAAACAGTTAGTTCTTTTATAAAGAAATATGTCTCCATTACAGTGATCAGTTGCTTAATGTTGTTAGGGTAAGGGATCGGTGTTTGTTGTTAGAATCGTATGAAATACATAAACACACTCTCTGGGTAAAATAAACTGTTACTGAATGTTCGGGCGGGCGGGCGGTGCATATAGTTATCATTCTGCACTAAAGGATTAACACTCACAGGTATGCATATACACATATAACTACAGTTTAGAAGGTTCTAAGGTCTAAAAAGTAACTCGTAATACAATGAATATCCTATTATCGATCAATTTACACACTCTATAGTGAGCAGCCTACAAAAACCATAATATTTGACTTATTAATTGCTATCTACAATTTTATATCTATTAGTTGCATGGAGCAAAGTCTTTCTTCAAAAAGTGACAAATGCTCAGCTAATCACAAAAGTCACCGTCTTTTTTGGAAACCGAAGGTTGGTAACAGTCTTCACCGTGTCTATAACTGGATATTAATTTTTCCGAGGTTAATCTAGTCCACTTTGCTATACCCGGTTAAGATTCGTTTTAATATCATCTTCCCGTCTACGCTCATGTTTCCAAAGTGTCTCTGAACGTTTTCCGTGTATAATGTTA
Source organism: Zootermopsis nevadensis (assembly GCF_977971745.1). Classification (NCBI taxonomy): domain Eukaryota; kingdom Metazoa; phylum Arthropoda; class Insecta; order Blattodea; family Termopsidae; genus Zootermopsis; species Zootermopsis nevadensis. Next base: position 1,969,295 of record NW_028259177.1, read on the forward strand.
TATTTAGACCATTTTTTTTATATTAATCAAGATATTTTTAGTTTTATGTGAAGATTCGATCGTGAATTACATAACTGACGTCAAGGTTCCTGTTTAATTAGACGACTAAATATAAAATGTCATTAAATTCGGCTTTCCGACTGAGCAGTTGCTACTAGGTTAGAGGCCAACGGACGGTGACAAGATCCACGTGGCTGCGTCCTTATGGAGTTCGCTTCGCTCCGAAATTAAACACAAACAAGTAACGCAGTCCAAAGAGGTCGTCTGAAATTTAATATAGCAGAACAATCATCGAGTAAGGGCCATCAGAATTTATTTCGAGGAAGACACCGACGTTTCGGAGAAACATACTGTCTCAATCTTCAGGTCTGAAAACATTATGTTTCTCCGCATCGTTAGTATCTACCTGGAATTCTGTACGGCGTCATAACCCAGAAGACCAACATCGTCATCTTTACCACCGACGTTTCAGATAAGCTTACTACTCCATTATCAGGGTGATGAAAAATATAATAATATTTTTTAGAGAAATTAATTCTGTTTCGCTACGGTCCATTTTCACGTCAGTTGACACGAATAACAAACCCAAATTATATAAACTGAATGAATAAGCATATAAATGACATATAAAATACAAAATACACCTAATCCTCAAACAGATCTACAGATATGATTTAAATCATGTTTCGATATGGTTAAATCGTATAACATAAGATTTTAAGACCGAGTTTAAATACGAATTTCATACGTCCTCTGTTTGCGCAAATTATGGGTGAATAGCAATAGTTTGCATTCGGGTTCAGCTACCGGATACAGACCACCACTTGACATTACACACGTGGTTGCAGAACGCCAAATCACCCAGAAGTGACCTCAAGAACAGTCCCACGTGGCTTCTGTTATCGATTGTAGTAAACAACGCAGTGGGGTCTATACCCGACCCAGATGTCCGTCCACGTGGTCTGTTCTATTTGACAGAATTGCCTCATGGGTTTTTTTATTTGAAATGATGACACGTGAGCTTTACTTATTGTCCCTTTATGTACGAGAAGAAATGAAAGAATTTCATAACAAATAACTAATTACAGCAGCCAAATTTTAAATTTAAACCAATATATTTTCCAACCGAAATTTTAGGTTCTCACTGCGGTGTCCGTATAACTAGCCTCCATCATCAGGACGATTATTATGGGGACAATATGCATCCCTGAAACGTCGGTCAAAATCTACGATACTACAGGGCGCATTATCCCAGAACGCTGTCATCTTCGTAATACATTTCTTAGATATATTCTTTGCGATTCTAAATGGTCTTGATATTTATTTATTCAGACACAAATTTATTGCTGGATACACAATCTCATTGTAGCAAACATAAAAACTTTAATTACGTCATATGGTACAGTTTCAAGTAAAAGTTGTAAACAGTAATGGCATCTGCGTGTCGCGTGCGCCCGTTAAACTTCTGTTTGACGTATTTTAAAGAATACAGCTCAAGTTCATATTTGGCCCGCGAGTGAAAGAATTTCCCTCCCTGACTCGAAGTAAACAGAAACCAAACACAGCCCGAAGTGGCGAACCAACTTAGCTACAACACGTCTTTATCCCAGATATCGTATAGAAAATCTATAGATTTTATAAAATCGCCTCGAATTATAAATCCGGAGGAAGAAAGAATCGGGTTTAATCTTTGAGGAGATGGTTTGGTCAAGTCAGTGGATCAGGTACAAGCTCAGTTATGACATAATCTGAAAATACTGTAGGTAAATACAATTATTACACTAGTAATCTGTTGGAAATTAAAGCATTGAAATTTAGGTAACTGCATACACTTCGCGAAATTTAAACAAATAATAAATTCTGTGAAAAGTCTGAGTATTTTAGCTTTAAAAAGGTAAATAGGTTTCATTTATGTTACCTGACATTTGGCTCATAACAAGTTCTAGAGGTAAAATATTTTTTCGAGTTCCATGTGAAGAAATTCCTTCAACAAATGGATATGTGCACACATTGGGACATTGGGCGATAACACTGAAACAGGATGTAACCTAATTAACGCTTACACTACCGTTGGTGACAACTGTGGATTAGTGTTAAAGGTGAGAATAGATAAAGTTTTGCTAATTAAGAGTTAATCCATATTTGCCCCAGTTAGCTAATGAAAATTAAGTGTTGAGAAATGAAAAATGAAAAGAATGAAAAAACAATAAAGTTTACATAATGTATTTACTTGACATTACAGTTTATATTTCCACGATTGTTTTGAGCCTCTGTCATGATAAAAAAACTTGCCGCACTCACCTGAAATAAAAATAATACAGAGTTAGCAGCTCGTATCTTGTAGCGTGTAACACAATTAAGGTTTAAAATTTGAACTCTCATCTTCGGGAAAAGTAATGGATGGAAAATTAAAAGTCCATAATGTGTAACTTCATAGCACACGCCACATAATTAAAGGTTATTGATCCTTCTTAATACTCTGGCGGTCCGATAAGCTTGTACCAAACTACACGACGCTAAAACCCGAAATACAGCCACCTCAAACTGCCCAAACCAAACGCAGCCTCTGAATACCACCCTGCAAGATATTCACTCCTGAAGATGGCACCTACAGGGTCTGTTGAAACGTTGGGAAATAAACATTTAATGCGACTTATTCCCGAAAACCGATGTTATTAACTAATGAACTGTCCAAATCTGTCAACGCCTGTCTAAATCTTTCAAAATTTCGAGAAAAAAATTAAAAATTTTACAAAATTTTTAAAATAACAAAATTAAAAAATTAAAAAAAATCTTAATTACACTCTATTCCTCAATCTGTACATCTAAGCTTCGTAAATATGGGGAGAGAAAATGATGTTTTGATAAAGCGTAATTTAGATGTACTGATTGGAAGTCTATCACAGTGAAAGCAAGATTAATACCGCAGACCGAGCTTTGGAATGAGGAAAAATATAGGAGGTTCTCCCTCTCAGACCAAGAAAAATCATCAAATCATCGCCGTATACAGACACCTGACAGGAAATTGCAGACGAATGAAGCTGGTTCCACACGGTAGGATTACTTTAACGTTTTTCAACGTCCCATTTCCCAAACACACCAATTTATTCCAGCAGTCAGTCATCTGACGATGTAATTTCCGGAGCAAAATCTGGTTGTGACCTGTTCAGTTACGACCTTCCATGCTTCCATTTTACATCAAATTCTTTGCACTTGTCATGGTGGAATATACCCAAGGTGACAGTAGTCTAATTAAGTCCTAGATCATGGTATGGCGCTTCAAGGTTCGACTTCGATGCTTGGACAACTTTTACGAGTAACACATGCACAGAATGAAAGTAGGCCTACATTATAAATAATGCCGTCGCCAAGATTTTTATTAATTAAGCTGGTCCAAATAATATTTAATAATTCAGTTCGTACCGCAAAGAAAACACAACACTTCCATTACAAGTATCAACGGCTTAACGCTGTTTAAGGACATAACGAAACCCATAGATGTAAAATGTAGAATTGGTTATTGCTGGCTGAAGCTGGCACTACGTTTTATGATGTGTACTGTTCCTTCACATTCTATGAATTTCCGCATTTCGCTTATTCGTTATCTTATGATATATCTGAACTACTTAGATTAAGTGTAATATTAAAACACTGGTTATCGTCGTACGTCTCAGCACATTTCGCCATGAAATGGAGTTTCCACGCCATTATTTCTTGCTCGAGTGGTAGGTGAATAGTTGAAATGTTTTCTACTAACGAGACTGCACAGATGGGCTGCCTCGTTCCCACCAGGGATAATAGCACGTGAACTCACTTGTTCTTATTCATCTGCTGTTATAATTACATTGCATGCCGGTAGCCGAGTTTTAAGTATTGTACCTCTGGAACAGCGTACATAACCCGAATTTGCTTGTGCGCCAGAACCAAATTTCTGTGTAAACACTAGGCCATTCATGTGTCGCCTTATATGACATAAACTCTGTAACTCTGTTACATAAACCACGAAACTTTGGTCGAGAGCCTGAAATAAGCCCATGTTTAAGAGGAAGTTACGGACCACACAATGGAGGTGTATAAGGGAGTGGAGTTATAGATCTATGGATTCCTATTTCGGTACTGGATGGTAAATGGCTAGCTTTACGCCTCGGCCGCTTTGCCCCTGAGGGGGAGAAACCCTGGACGTTGTGTCCATCCCACAGCCTTTGTCAATGTACTGACTGATCTGCCTGTGGTCTTAGAAAGGTACACACAGACGGGAGATTAATATCAAAATGCATGTTAAAGATGTCGGGTGTGAACTGGATTCATCTGGCTTAAGATTTTTGTATGAAGCTAGGTCTACACGTAATTTCCATCTCACACACACACACACACGAACAGTGTCATACTACGACAGAAAAGAATTTGCAGTGTAACAATTTTGACTCGTTCGTCATAATTGGAACATTTGCCTTTGCGAACGGCGTCGATATTCCACACGTATTCCGTGAACGACTTTCTGGCTGGGGATTCCCCACTCGGAGATAGATACCCCATCAAGGTCTTCAGGTGGACAGGAGAGAGTAAAGAGGCATCGATTTCGACATGACAGAGGCGTAAGTTCAGGGTATGTCCGATTGGAGGCTGGGTGGGCCTCACAACGGATCTGGAAGTGCTGATGAATCCCTGCCCGTGCCGAGAATCGAATCGCGCTGGTCCAGCCCGAAACCAACGACTCTGTTAACGAGCTATTCCGGTTCGTTATGCTATTTAGAATAAAAATGTATCAGGGCCAATTTTAGTTTTATAAAGAGGCAAGAACGTACAAGGATCTGCACCAAAGCCATCAGTTTCTTTGACAGAAATACAAACTTGAATGATTGGTGATATCGCGGAATATGAAATATTGTCCTGTGTAACTTCTTGACATAACTACGTTTTTCTTCCCATTTATATGTGCATGGTATAACGTGTTTTGAAGTGACCTGGTTTCCTTACACAAAAAAGAAGAATGAAGAAAACGTGACTTGAAAATGGAACAAATGTTGGTCCTCTGATATCTTACCGTAACACGGCACGACCTGGGGTCCACTAATTTGTGAGCTCTGTGCAAGAGTTACGACTTAGCCGCATGCAACAGTGGCATAATGCTGATATATTATTGGATTTCTCTCACGGTTCCTGAAATCAAACTAAATGGAGAAGTCTGTCTTATGGGTTGTAGCGCCGTACAGTCCGGTAGAACTTTACCGACGTTTCAGAAGCCCTTGCTGTCTCCTTACAGTTTACCACCAACGTTAAAAAACTTAAAAAAATAATCAAAATTACAACAAAACAGAATCTTATTTACGTCACCTCAATATGTTTCGGGCTTCGAGGGACATAATCAGGGGTACAGGATAACAGACGAAGGGTAGCTAATATATATTATATTAACCTTGGTTGTTACGCTAAAATATTGACACAGTGTGCCCTTATTACAGCTCCTTAAAATGTCGAAACATGTTTGTTTTGTGTGAGTAAAACACATTCTAGTGTTGTAATGTTATTGGATTTATTGTTATATTACATTGGATGCTAACCAACGTAAAAAGATAATAGAAAACGAAGCATGATTTGAGGTTTTCACGGCGGTAAGTCCTATAACAGTTGTCTTCCAATATAAAAAAAAATTAATTAAGTTAAATCCGTGGCTTAACAGCTCCAGAGAGCCTACGCCGACTAGCTTGACTGCTGGCCTCACGTTCACATGCCTAAGCAGAGGTGAACGGTCATCCAACCAGATATAGGGTGACGTGTGGTCAGCACGATGAACCCCCAGCCATTGCTAGTTTTCGTGACCGGATTAAGCTACTCATTGTAGCTCCCCAATTTCCTCACGATGCTGGGTTGGCATCGGTCCCATACACTGGTCGAAAGCTCATGAGAAAATTTCTTTCCCCGAGAATCGAACCAGCGCGCATTCCGTATCGCCGGTCCGAAGCATGATGCCTCAGACCGCGCGGCTACGGCGCGGGACTTCCAATACAAAACTCTTTACAATCACTGTTTGTTTTATTAAAAATTAATTTTCCCTTTGGTTATTATTTGTTTATGATCCTTTTTTTTCGTTTGAGATATAAAAGATGCGATAAACTGACGAGACAACACGACACGTCTTTTGCGCCATTTTATGCATTTGCAGTAAAGGCTCTCCAAATTTCTATAAGCTTATACAGCGGTCACTTCTCCCGAGACGCGAGACCCGTGTTTTATGTCGGTGCTGCAACCCCGCTTCATTATTTTCAACAGTTTGCATCACTGAATTAACTGAAACGGTCGCAGAAATAAGTAATACGTTTTAATCACGGCCCTGAAAGCGACTGCAGAATCAGTGTTTTCAAATGACGACTGCAGCACCTGTTTAAAAAAAATAGGTCGCCTATTAAATCCAGCTGAACACGTACAAAGTTCATTCAATTTTACGGCAATCTACTTCTGTACTCTCCACCCCACCCCCTCTATAACGGGAACCAAGATTATCCGTGCATAACTCTCTATCAAGGAAAAGTATCCGTCAAAACTCCCACACCAAAGCAAAGTGTATTTGTCCTTAAATCTCTGCAACAACATTAGAAAAAGCACAATTTTTTAACCCAAATGTATCACGAACGTTTAGACACTGTCTGAAACGTGTTAAAACTATTTTATGATTGTTGTACGCACATCTGTCATTTACAGTTTTTAGCTCTTCGTTCCAGACAGCTCTATTAAGTTAACACAAGAGCTGCAGACAGTACTGGGAGTTAAGGACTTGCAAAATGACGGATGGCTGGACCAGTAAACTGACCAATGAGATACGATCCTTATTCCCATACATCACGACTGTATTATGGTACTCTACCCAGGTGGCAGGTGTTCCTAAGGGATCTAGCTCTAACCCCCAAACCGAGGAAACGGATCTGCCCAAAATGAACTGAGAGGACGCTTAGAGGTTAACGGTGTCAGGGCTATAGTAATCCCAAAGTTCGTGTTTCTCTGTTTATTGAATTCCGGAGACAAGAATGGCAAATGCAGGGTGTCGTTCGATATGGATAAAACGCAGAGGGATTACGGGAAAGAAAGCCAAAGCTTGGGAGCGAGGTACATAAATTAAATTACTTTTTGGTGTAGTTCCTGTCTCAGGAAACAAGTACTCTGAGACGGCAATGTGTGTTTCCTCATTCGTTCACTCATTTATTATGCGATCCCTGCGCACGAACGTAACGCAAAAACAGCTGACCACATCTGTCCGTCTAATCGCACAATTTGACTCGAGAACTACTGAATGGGTTATTTCCCTGAACAGCATTAAGCAACTGAGCTCTGTAATGGTAAAGTGTTGTGTTTTTTTTTGCGGTACGGGTTGAATTCTTAAATATTATTTACATGACTTTAGTGCTTCAAAAGTTTAAATGTGCTGACATCGAATAGTAAGCAAAGGAGCTGAGTGGACTTCAAATCCATTGCCCAGGCATCCAAAGGTAACAAAAATAGATCCCTGTGTGAAATTAACTGATCTTTTACATTCGTCACTAAAGCTATGTACTTGTATTTTAAATCGATATCATAATTCCAATAGCCTGCTTCTAAAAATATCGGCTGTACTGTGCCCAACGGGAGACCTGATGTCTGAAGAGTAAGAGAGAACCTGCTCTGAGCGGACGACTCACAAATCGATGGCACATTGCAATGGTGCTTTGAATTTAATGAATTACCTCCCTGGGTTAAGCACAAACACTGTTGGCAGGCATGATCTCCAGTGATGCCAATAGCGTAACACAAGCGAAACTAACAACGACTGGCGTAGGCCCGAAAGAATAATAATATGCAGTTTCGTCAGTGCTATTGCAAACCACAACGGCGAAATGATTATTAAAAGGGAAAAGCGTATGAACTCGGAGATAAGCCTAGAACAGATTCACTTCGTCCACCACAAATCCCATCCGAAGTCAAAGAACAGGGGTGCCAAGTAGAATATTTGGATCTACGTGGGATGAATTTGTGAGAGGTATGATGAAGACGTTGCAGGGAGACATTTAAATTATGACTGCGTGTGTGCACATCCAACACAACACTGTTCTGAGCAAATGTTCTACCTCGCGTTAATAATAGACGCTTAAGGTAGCGGACGACAATAAGTCAGCACGCCACTGGAGGCAATTATACTAGTGAACAATGCGCTACAACCAGCATTGCGTCCTACAATAAACAATACACATAACCTTCGGCCATATTTAGTGTCTGCAACGGTAAAATTATAGAAAGGGACAATTACGCTCCTTTCTAATTACTCAGTAAACAATAGAACATCCGACGTGAAACCATTCCAGAAAATAAATGTCGTAAAAGTTCTGGAAGGATGCAATACGCTTCTCCAGAGCACTGGTAACCAATTACAAGACCTTTTGGCGTCACAACCATGAAGACCATCCATAACCGGCATCTTCGCCGTCCTGAGAACTTCGTATCCAGGATATAATGTATTTTCTGCAAAGGGGAAGCCCGGGTTCATATCTCGACCCAAAGTCCTGATATCCTATTCGTGCGTTCACGAAGTCCCTCCGAGGCAGATACCGGGATTGTACCTTAAGAAGGCCACGACACTTCCTTCTACATCCTTTCCAATTCAATGTTCATTTTTCATCTTATCATTCAACGCTACATAGCACGAGCAACTATCAGCATCGTTAAATAAACCACATAAATGGAAATGTGGTTCGTGCGAAATGTTCATATTTGGCTTATGAGAAGCAAAGGCTATAAAGACATTCACAGAGCCTGAACATCGACGAACTAATAGTTCGTTTCATGCCGTGATATGAGATGTTTGCAGCCCGTCGGGGGGAATGAAAATGTGACCTACATTCCCAATATGCTCACGTGATAGCTGTACTACAGATAACACAAATTCTGGCGATACTAAAAAGTGATCTGAAGTATCGCCTGACACTTTCAAATTCCGTTATCGTTTGGTCACATGAAACCATGGCCTTTAAAAGGGTGTGTATTATCGACAACCGAGTTGGTTACCACAGCGGTTGGACATGTAACTTGCATCGGGGAGCTTAGAATCCCCGTAAAACCACGAAGAATCCTTCAATAGGCCATCGGGCCTCACATTACAGTGATCGACCCTCGTGACTAAAGCTTGAACACTAGCACGAATAACTCCTTTCTTGCCCGCCCATCGGTGAGTGTTTCTCGCGAATTTTTTCAATCGTCCTCCCACGTGATCCAATAAAACGATTAATTTACAGCTGATCGTACTTCTTCCCTGTAATCCACGCTCCAAAATTACGATCCACTCTAATAACGATTATTTATGAGCGCAAAAAACCCAAGGGAAATGACCACTTGGAAAACCTAGGCGTAGATGGAAGGACAAAAGAAAAGAAACAGATTGGATTAATCTGGCTTGGATATGGATCAGTTGTAATCTCGTGAAAACGGTAATGAACCTCCCGAATCCATAAAAGGCGAGGAATTTCTTGAGTAGTTGAGCAGCTATTAACTTCTCAGAAAGGACTCTTCTCTTTTGGAGTTAGTTATGCAAGCAATATGCACTAACGCACTAAGTCCCACCTTTAAAATAAGCAATGATAATACCGTGGTAGAAAGGGCGACGAGACTCACAGAGCCAATGTAACGAAGAGAAATTGGTGGGAAATCCTGGGGGAGACGAAGGGCTTTGACACAATGATGGGATGAAGGGAATGCGCCACACGAGTCTGCGGTGGGGCAGAAAAATTCCTCTCATACTTTACGGAAATTCCTCAAATACAACACCACGCGGGGTGGATGTCTATATTCCGCCACGGACGTAACCTGATCGCAATATCATAATACAGAGTGATCATTTTGTTAACCTCCATTAGACTCGACGCCATGTTCGTTTACTGTCCATTCGTATTCGTAAAGTCACCGGCTGTAAACAAATGGCAACACAAATCGGACAACAAAGAATATTACTTCTTAATTTGAAGTCCGTATTCAAATTGTGTACGGTTTTCTAAAATGTTCTTGAGTTCACAAAGTCATTACATTGTATAATCTTACGGCATTCGGATATATAACGGCCAAACTTTTATAATGTTTTCCCTGTGACTAATTGAGCATCGCACCATACAGATAAATTACAAACAAACAAATTCTATATAAAATATATTTTCTATGTTAACAGTGATAAACATGTTTCAGACATTATATTCACAAACAAAAACTTTCAGGCAGTGAAATCTGTACTAGTTACTAATTTATAAACAGAAATTCGAAAGTCCCTGTACATCTGTAAGAACATATATTTCTCACGGTGAAATTTGGTCACATGTTGTTGTAAGTGTTGGAAGCAGACTCCACATATTTGTAAAGAATGATCTTGTTTCCGAAGACAGCAGTGAAGACTTTTGATCACCCTGTATAATAGCTATAACTACAGCTATCCACCACGCAGATGAAAAGTCATGAAGGAAAGTACGTTATAGCAAGACAACATGATGCAAAGTTGAACCAAATTTAGTGAAGGCGAGAAATGTGTGTTAGCATCCTAACGCATGACATGGCAAAGTAGTTTTAAAACCATGAAGTAAGAATAAGTTGCATTTTGTGAGGTCGCTTAAGCACTGATCAAATCAATTCAAGATTTAAAAGCCAATTATAAAACCGGCTCTTAAAATTGTCGAACATGCAAAATTCACGTTACTTCTTTCTCAGACATTCAGTCGTCTCACCACTAACTCAATGCAACAGTGTCGCCTTTGAGGAGCTAACAGTCGCTCAGCTGGTTAAGAAACTGGAACACGAAGGTTCATTACTTTCCGAGGCCATATGTAACATTACATAACATGCGGAAATGGAACGAAGGACTATCAGCGCGATTGAATTCCACTGAACGGATTGGTGCAGTTACCACCAGCGATTCTGAAAATCTTAAATTCCCAAGACAGTATCGTCCAGAAATTGTTTTTTGTCACACGAAGCAGAGTCTTTATTTTCGTGGTACTTTCAGTGAAGCTTCCAGCATCTCAGAATATACAACGTCGAATTATGGGACGATTAATTACCTAATAACGACGTGTCAGTTATTGGGGAAGTTGCAGCGTGGCCTAACTTAAGGGAGCATCCCCGAATTTTCTGGATGGGCTGATGAAAACCACGAGTAATATCAGTTACGACAACCTAAATATGAAGGAAACAACTCAAACATGACGTTAGGTGCACAGTTATTCTCAAGAAGCTGCTAGTCGCACATGTGGTTTTGAAATTCCCAGAAGCAGCCCCTACATTGAAGTATTTGTGAGGGCCCGTTATCATGAATCCTGAAATCCTATTCCTTTTATATGCATTTTAAAATTATCCTCCTATACACATCTAGTCTCTCATTGATCTATTCAGGTTTTGACAACTAAAATATTTATATATGAATTTATCATCTTCCCATTACTACGCTCAACCTGATAATAAATGGAAAAGGACACAAATTACAAAGTTCCTCAAAATGTATTTTTTTCCATCCTTATATTCTTTTGTCTCTGTTAGGTTCAAATACTCTTTACCGCAGTGTAGCCTCAAACAGCCTCAACCTCCACGTTTAATCCATATAGTAATTTAGGCGTAACACGTTAACACCAATAACAAACAGAATCTGCTAAGTCAATGCATTGGCTACTTAATTTTTTACATATATTTATTTTTCACAGTCTATACACAAACTTATTTAAAATAATGTTGTTAAAATATTATAACATTTACAGTATAGCAAGAGACGATAAACTGAGTTTCAGTTTATCGTCTCTTGCTATCAGACGTAGGATACGTCAAAAATACAACTTGATAATGAACGTCTAAATACAGACACCAGATCATTATGAAGACAGAAAAGTCTACAAACATACTAAAAGATCAATAAATGCAATGCATCAAAATGTATAATAGTTTTTAAAATAATATAGATTGATAAACCTGAAGATGATGTCATAAAACATCGAAACATGTCGTCCAAAAACAAAAATAAAAGCGCCGAATAATGTAATGTCGTACTACGATAAAGGAGCGCCATAAATATAACATATTATACTCTATACTGTAAATGTTATAATATTTTAACATTATTTTAAATAAGTTTGTGTATAGACTGGAAAATAAAAATATATGTATTTGATTCAACACAAACATGACGCACTTAACATACAAATTACTTAACTTTTATTTCCTTGAAAAAAAGGTACATTTGTAAGATAATTTGGTTCGCTTCTCTTTTTAAATGTAACACAGCATTTTGGGATATAACGGAAATGTATATTTGGTTTTTAAAATATAATTTACCTTTACTTATTCTTCTGGCTTTAAGAGGCTCTATTAATATGAAGCTTTCTGAAAATATTTAAAAGCCATACATTTAAGGAATCTGCTTCGCTTGTTTTTTCTTATCCAGAATCGCAATACAAACTCTTATTTTCGTGTTGGTTTTCATGAATGCACTGAAGTGGACGCATTAATATTTGTGAAAAACAGTTCCGTTGTAAAAATTACCGCCAACTTCTCGGGCACACATTTCATTTGCAAATTATTAAGTTCTTTAATATCAGTTTAGAAGTAATGAGTAACTGTAAGGTGTATGGTTTATCCACTTAAAACTAAATAAGTTTTTATGCTTCTCACTTGTCAGTAACTGCTTGCTGCTATAAAGTGATTAGCTTTCTGGTATTGCTAATAAGCAGTTTGAATTTAAGCTTTACTACCCGGTAATCGAGTTACAGTCCTGGGTGTAAATTAGCTCAACTCTTACAGATTTCTGCAGTCATGTTAGCAAAGCAGAGGCATTAACAAAGTTAAGTAAATTTAAGTTAATTGGAGTGCGAACTTTGTTTCAGTACTGTTCAAAAATAAGATCAATTTCAAAGATGAGACGCCCATTTAAGGTAAATATTTTTAAATTCCTATACTAACAGTACAGAATTTTCCGCTGTAACTAACCGATAACTTTACATCCTGAGTGAGTAATTATGTACATGACGCAAATCAGAAGTACCAGCTTCAAGGACTTTGTCCCATGGACACATTTCTGTTTATTGTTTTAATACCGTGACTGAGCTAATTTTCTCTAGAATGTTCACCTAAGTAATTTTTCTCAAACTGCCTACATTTTCTGAAACATCTGGGCAAGTCCCTGTCATTAATTCAATGCGGGACAACGCTCTTGTGTCCCAGTTAAATTTTTTTTTTTGTCCACTCTTTCGCTTTCAACGACATTATACTGCCCATTAATCAATATCCATTTTCAAAAAACCTCGGGCCCGGACTGTAGCAATGCTGCACCACCATCCATTACAAATGAGACGAAAAAGATTTATAAGTAAGGTCGTACTGTCCTACCTACCAACAGCGAAAGTGAACAGAAAGGTATCTAGACAGCCTTGGGTGATTAATTATTGAGGACAACAGCGAGAAATCTCTAAGTGCTTCAGCAGAATGAATTTCTCGCACCTCGGTTGTGTGCTGTCGGAACGCCACCATGTGAGGCTCCTAGACAGAGCTCATCATCAGAAATAGCAAACTACTTTCAAACATAACGTAAATTAATACGTTCTGAATGGTGTAAGAGTAGTACAGACAGGTGGAAATATGTTACGGTTATGAAAAGTGAGAAGATAAAGAGTGATCCATCTGAAGATGCTGTCCCATGATCTTCAGTTAGGACAGCCGGTGAACTATTCGTCAAGAGGAAATAAAAATATATTTTTTATGAATATACGTCATTTACAGAGATACTATAAAAATACTGTACCAATTACCTTTTATACTGTAACATTTACTAACAGAATAATATTAAAATGGATCTTAGACTTAAGGATGTAGACTGGGAGTTTCTTTCTCGGAATACGGGTCAGTGTGAAATCTGTGTTATTTATTATATTCATTTATTTAAAGACTCTTTCTCAGTAGCTCAGGCTATATTGCGTCAAGAATCTGTGTTGGTCGAAACTATAAACACAAATGTATCACTAATGCTATAATTATTAATAACTAGTTCTTTCTTTGTCTCACCGAACAGAATATGGACAGGTTACGCGAGGGTCAAATGGGGTAAAAAACGGAAAATACAGGACGCGTCACAAGTTCTCTGAAACATTCGTTCAAATCTGGCAGCTGCTACAGGGAATAATCTTTTCAAAAGCATTTGATCTGCAGGGGAAGGTGGGGGGAGTGGAGAATTGGTTTTCCACATGTAGATCAATAGCAGAAAATGGCTAGTGACCTTAGAAATTGCAAACAAGCAAGCACTTCTTCATGCACTGTGATATTGTCCCTGTGGTGGTTGGACATACAACGTACCTCAACTGAAGACGGCTTAGACCACGGCCCGTCTCTCAACTTAACTACACTTCACTCCACTAAAGTAAAGTAAAGTTTGTCCCACTATACGCCATGTAGGCGTTTGGGGGGAGTGGAGGTATAGCTCCTCTCTTCCTTGACCTCGGCACTAGATGGGGGTGAGTGGTCAGCATCACGCCCCGGCCGGCTTTACTCCCGGGAAAGGACCCCGGTACACATTGTGGAGGATGCTGGGTGGACCCCAGAGCCGGTCTGGACGCAGAGGCTAGAGGAAAAATCCTCTGCCCCCGTCGGGGATCGAACCCCGGTCGTCCAGCCCGTAGCTAGTCACTATACTGACTGAGCTATCCCGACACAAATACAGCGGATTCCGGTTAATTGTGACACATCGGGACTAGAAAACTTTGGCCCAATTAAGCGGATGTCCAAATTATGCGAAGTTCTACGAAAAGGGTTAAAAATTGTTTGTTCTTTAAGATTTGTCCCAAATAAACGGCTGCCCCGATTAACTCTACTCAAACTTCATCCTCTTTTACCCGTAGGTGTCGAGGTTTTTATTTATTCATTTGATCTGTTTGGACAATGGTAGGACTCCTTGGATGAGTGATCAGCCTATCGAAAGGCCTCTACCTATACAAACACAGAGAGACACGGACAAACATCCATGCCTTGAGTGGCAATCCCGATTAACCGATGGCCCAATTAAACGGAATCTGCCGTATTTTTATTTATTTTTATCTCCGGACGACATAGGGATTAGCTCTATCTAGTGGGCCCAACTGAGTAGGAACCTGAAGACGGAGATAGAGCCTCATCTCCGAAACGTCGTTTTACGTTTTATTACTAGACGATGGATAATATCCAAGCAAATTTTTATTCAATAAACTGCAATGTTAAGTGGTGTTTAATTCAATGGTATAAAGCATCTATTAAAAGTGGGTTACGATTCGGTGAACAAGAAGTCAGTGACAGAATGTTGAAGCAACTACTGCGAGTGATATTTCGTTTGGCTAGAAAATTAATGATTAATTTACCTGCGATAATGACCAAAAATGGGTACTAACAACTGGAGAACAGGATACCCCAGTGCTGTTATTAATAGTATATCGATGTTCGTCTTGTGTACATATTCCAGCAATTCGGAGGAACCTTCTGTCTCCATATTCTAGACTGAAGACATACGCCGTTGTGTTTCTGCGAGACGCTCGTGTCTTCCTCAAAGACCACATCGCGTTGTATCCCAGTTGGGCATCATCGGTTCTTCACCGCTGTAACGACCTCAGGTCTCATTAGTGTTGTTACTGTTTTACACAGTCAATGTCTCATCGCTGCTTAGTTCTCCGTCCATGTCTGTGTAGATCAATTTGGTATTACCGACCCGAGACTGGACCTGACAAGGTTTCAGTAGTCCCTGCCCTCTGTATCGGTTTGTTCCACGAAAGCAGACCCTGGAACGTGATCCCGTAAACTGATTCTTGCAAGTTCAAATCCACAGCATAGAAGGTCACAAACACAGACAAAATGGAAGAGGAAACGTATATTATTTAAGGTCTGATCCGCAACGAAACGATATTTGTTCGTGGTTCTGAATGTGACTGAAACATTATCTGATTCTACGACTTCTACTTTAATCGTCTGCAGATTTAATGGATGACGTATTTTTGCATATTCCTATACATATTTAATTCTGATGATAATAATTTTGACGTCTGATGACTTTCTACATGAGCTGATCACGACTAAAGTCGTGTTCGTCCGTCTTTTGTCTTAAAGATGGAGACAAAACTTCTGTACCTACCTGCAGGTCTACGTGGTGACAAAACCCAGAAGGAAAAGATCGACTTTTGTAGATGTGTTTTAAGCGAATGTCACGGAGCTGCACAACATGACGCAACTCCACTGCAAAACTACTTTTATAATGAGAGAACATCATGCTTTAGAAAACTAACAAGCGTGCCTTGAAGACCCAGGAAGAAACTACACGTTACAGACGTCTGAGGACATAGGGCAGAGAAGCAAAATAAACCAGAAAAGAGAACTGTTTGTAGTCGGGAGAATCATGAAAGCAGTTTTAGATGAGTAGAAACACTAGTCTCTTTTATGAGGTACCTCCTCTTATCCACGTCTGTTGTTCTTTAGCGTATTCATTAACTCTGCTTTCTCAGATCTCGGTATGATGTAAAAAGACCTGGATTTACGACCTAAAAACAACACTTTCACTGATACGGCCATTTCAAATATGACGGGCTGAATACTTAAGAATCTAAACACAAATATCAACGTTTCGTATCTGGCAATATAAATTATTTCATATGCCTTCCTGAATGTGTGAAAGTATAAAGTCCCTTTCAGTCTACTACTACTACATTGAGGTGTTAATTTGGGTACACAGCGAACAACATATGGGCCTGCTGATAAAAATGAGATTCGTAAGACATGTTTTTTTATATACTGTGCAATAAATCAGAGAAGAAGCAGGTTCTCAGGAAACCCACCGCGGTCTCAGCACTTTTGAGTCTGTGGATAAACCAAGACCGAGGGCCACGGACTTCCTCCTCGCAGCAGCCTGTAGAAAGCGAGAACACGTCCATAACCTGCACCAAAAACCGACAGTGGAATGGTATTTTCATCTCAGAACGTATTTTACTGCCAGGGGCGTTTGTAAAGCGAATCCACCACAGCCCCTCTCCCTCCCGAGCACAGAAATCAATAGCACATGAAATACGAACAAAAGCGGAATAACAACTCGGTTTCAAGGTTATTACCAGAATGGGATCACGGTAGCGCGGAATAAAATGTTCTAGCATTCAGAAATTTACAATTCATGCGTTCACAAGCGACAGCTTTGACAACGCAAGATTTCCGACCACATTATCAACACCCTATTACACGACACGCGACATACCGTTCAGAGGTCTTATCCAGGCGCCACGTAACTTAATTAAAGTGTTACAGAAAGATATATTGAGTTACGGTCTAGACTTTTATGATGCATGTCGCTGGTTCAAACCACGGCTAAGCACTCAGATACCTTGTCTGACGGTCATCATGATTATCGCTAGACTATCCAAGCAAACTGAAATAGGCCACAGCCGTCTATTTTATAATACTTAAGCACTAATCATGTATTAACTTTCCGCATTCGGCGGTATGAAAGATCTTCAACTAAAACAGCGCAGTTAAATGACCGAAGAAGTCACGAAAATTTCAGAAAGGGCCCTGTGAACTATAAAAAAGTTATTTACTTATGTAGATCAGAGGCGTTAGAACTCATAATGAATTTTGAACAAGGATATTACTCGCAATTTACATTAGTTTAACTATTAAGAAATCTCCAAAAATCCACACCGCTAAAATTCATCGAATATACTAGACAATGGGAAATATTAATCCAGTTACTACTATACGGGCCTGTTCTCATAACACCGCCCTAAAATCCTCTTTTCGGCCCGCAAAGCACTCAAAATTTCGAAAAAATTCTGGGTATATTTCTTGTTACTCCTAACTGAGGAACATCGTCTCAAAAATCTTGTGCTCTTCTTTATGTACCATCCGCCATTTTGCACTTACCAGATCAACTTCAGGCCCAGCAAATTTTAAACCTTTCATGTCGAAACACTTTAAAAAGTTTTAAAGGTAGACGGAAGGACTTAAGTTGTATGACCGTGGCGATGCACAAGTAGGTCGCTACCTAAAAAAACGGCCTATCTCCCTGAATGCGGAGTGAGAGAAGTTTTTGGGTCAAGTTCATAAACGTAATGCGGAAGGAACCGGAGCGTTCGATGGGATAATTAAAGCCAGAAGATTCCATCTGAACATTCCAGAACAATACTACAGACTGTCAGTGGAACCCGCATCCAGTTTCGTGATATAAAGGCTGAACGCGACGTGCGGAAAACTGTGAAAATTACGACCATGGTCGTTTCGGAAGACCGGCAGAAATTCGCCGACATTAAAGAGGTGCTTACTCGCTCTATCACCAGAGCAATGACAGAGGGAATAACCTCTTAAACGTCGACAAATTCCTATCAGGTTACACGACGCAACATCACAAGAGACATATAACGTCGTCAGAACCTAATATTTAGCATCTTTATTCAATTATTTTCTTCTGGGAGCATCTTGGAAAACGTTCATTTGGAAGATCAAGAATTAAATAGAATAAAAAGAAGATGCATCACACGGACAGAGGTTGTGAGGATGGGAGGTCATCGAAACTGTGTAAGGGTTGTGTCCAGCAACGAGGTGTGAAATTAGTTGTATTAACGCTCAGGGTTGTCCATCCACACGTTCGTTATCCACATTCACATTCTGATCGCTTCATCCAAGACGAAACAGTCCCCGGTAACCATCCGACTGGAAGTCAACCCCGGAAGTAGTCGGGATGTGGTAAAAACTATGAATGTCCTTGGTGGGAATCGAACCACGGTGGTCACGTGTGATTTATTGGACGCAGGTTACCATATCCTCAGCGTGTAGGAAAAAAATGCGCGTGTTTAAGAAGTCTCCTAACATACTTGGTAAACGCTGAGTTGGCGTTACGAAATTCCGTTTTCATTAACTTATAGGACTTCCTTAGTCTGACGCGATTTACAGTAAAGAAAAAGTTAAATTCTTCACGACGTTATGTTATTCTGCGCAATACAAGGGCAGATTACGATTACAAGCCCTCTATCGTGTTGGCAAGAACAAGTTAACGAAGCATCGGCTCGTACAATTTTTTATTATCCAGTAACCATCAACTTATTCATCGGACACTCTTAAGAGTACTGTTATAAACCTTACAGTACAGTCACAACATAAATCTCAGATCACTTTTCAATCTTTCATGTAATACTCTGAACTAATTTTACTGACACATAAAATGTTACGATATTTTCAATATTCCTGATGAAGATATTCTAAATTATGGCTGTTATGTTATGATTTCATAAAAATTTAATCAAATGCTTTATTTACTGTGCCCTGAAAAAGGTCATAAACCGAAGATCGACTCAAAATCATGAAAACATCATTGACGTCGGTTCTATGTGAAAACACGTGCACAAATTAAAACAGAGTTTCAACCGAGTGAGAAATTCTCCGAAAAATTATAGTTCCTATTCCTAACTAATATGACGTGACGTGAGCGCGTTCAGTCTTAACACCAAAATAATTTACTTTTAAAATGCATTAAATTACATCTAAGTCCGTAGATCTACCTGAATGTCCTACACAGTGGCTCCAGAACTTACCACACTACACATTCACCTTGAAGAAGGCACTTTCGGATATAAAAGCATTTTACGCTAAGGTAATAAAAATGTAACGATACTGAATGTTAAATCAAGTGATATACACCATTGGGCTTTACAGTTTAACCTTCTGACACGGAAGGATAAGAATAGATAAGTAAATCAGTTTCAAAGGCCATATCGCTAAGCTACTTTGACAGTTGTATATTATCAACACAAGTGTTCTGAGAGTTAATCTGTTAACGATATCAAAAAATTTCTCTGCTTCAACGTAGGTATTATAGTCAACTAACATCATTTGCCTTCCTCAAGAACACATCGATATTTATTAGTAGACTGGTCGGACGTCTGAGGGGCGGGTGACAGTTCACATTTTTCCAAATTAATAATCCATAAAATAAGCCATATATCATGCGGCACAAACAATGGTAAAGTTAACATAACTAACTATGTGTACAAACGATTTTTTAAGTTCACTTTATTCGTTATATAAACATGCCCCGTTGATGGAGGCAGCAGGGACCTCTGAAACGTCGGTAAACTTCTACCTGACTACACGGCGCTGCAACCCAGAAGATAACCATCTTCGGACTCGCCGCCTTGAAAACAACACATCCTACAAATTTATTTATGTTCTACACAATTTATATATAATTAAAATCTGTTCATGTTTTTTTAAAGTGCTTCGCGCCACTCGGCATAATCGGCACATCGAGGTCAACGTCGTTAAACAAACAAGGTAAAGAAAGAGCCTTCGTTCTCTGACTACCACGCCTGCGTCAACGGCGTATTTTAACTTCACGTTTTACCGTGAAGCCAAGCTGATCAGTGCTGAGGCTGATTTACGGGATAATCGATTAAGTCCTCACTTGCTTACCTTGGTATGTGACTGTAGGGACAAGACCGAAATCTGTCCCGAGGACAGGATGGGTCACTGTCACGTTCATCAGTCCAGCCCAAAAATTCGTCGCGACGTTCACGTCAGCCTGCACGACGCCACCGCACCAAACGTCCGTCTCGTTGCTGGCTTCCTCCTCCTCCTCCTCATAGGACGAAAAGTCAGGATATGACGGTAATGATATTGACTGATCAGGGACGGAAGTTAAAAGAACCGTTGGATTCTCTTCTGACACAGTGCGATCCCGGTCGTAGTCCGTATCGTCAAGAATACTTCCTTGATGCCAAGTGCTCTTTGTGTAATCGTCTGCGTCAACCGATACAGCCGAGTTCTTCGTTTCCCTTAACAAAGGACTCGTATGGTCATCATCAGAATCACTCGAATAATCTGCAGAACTTGTAATACTGCCATTTCCATTAAATCTTAAAAATGGAGATGAATATTCACCTTCGCCCAGAGTTGGTCTTGCATATTCTTGCGTAACGTCTTCACGATAATGACCAGAACTTGATTCACCAACGGCACTCTCTTGATGTCTACTGTAACCCCTTGTTCATATTTTTCAGGAAGACTATCGTTTAATTTCGGAGCCCAAGTTGCCACCGGCCGATGTCTCACAATTGTTCGAGTAGAATCGGATGGGACTGTAAGTCTTTGAAAGTTAGTAGGTGTATTTAACATCAATGGTGGGCCAGGAGATCTTCCTGGAGCTGGATCTCCAGCGTTCTTGCCTCCAGCTCCAGGTACTCCGTGTTGAAGATTCATCCCCGTCGCTTATGATGAGCGCTGTACTCGGCACAGATTTGCACATCTTCCAAAGACAACATCTGGTCCTGTTCGACACGTGAATGTTACGGCACTGACACAGTAAACAGCTGATCGATGACTGAGTTTCGATGCTCTGAGGTGTGTCTGATACGTTTATACCACTGGTGCGAATTTTTCTGCGGTTGATGATAAAGTTATTGCTCTCGTTGATAATGGTACGCGTTCCTGCACTCAAGTTCGTATGTCTGACATCGAAACCCATCATGGTCTTATTTCACTGACGCGGTTTAATATTTCTACACAGTTCGAAAACGAAGTCCGTCGTAAACCTACACTTTTTATCCAGGGTTTTAGTCCGCAAAGTTTTACATGACACTTCGTAACACTCCGACAAAATGAATCGAAGTTAATTATAACGTAACATAAGTTAAGTCCCAATTCTATTTTGCCTCCGTCTTACTGATCCAATGTTCGTGCGATGATTTTATTTAGTTTCATTATTTTCTCTATAATCTAATTTAACTTCAACTTTCTGCACTAAGTTATCAACAGCAAAACAGTTTGTATTGCACTATTAACACACAATAAGGTGCAAATAACATTCAAAAGATGGGTGCGGATGAATTAAATATAAAATGGTATTATGAGAAATTAAATTAAAATGTCTGAATACATTTAGATGTTAAAGATGTGCAAACATTAATAACTACTCCTATGTCAAGTAGTATGGTATTAATCAGACGCTTACTGCAGTAGAAAAGGGACAACTGTATTTCGTCATAATATTAAATAATCGTTATTTAAAAAAAATGTTTTATGTCACACCGCGATTACAACTCAAGTTCACGCATTTTCTGGTAAATCGAATGAAACTGTGCAGTTCCTGACAGAAGCCAAAATTATATGTTATCCACAACCTCCATTGAAAACTATCCACTTTTAATATTATCACTCACGTTGACAATGACTAACCACTTATCCATTGTCAAAGCAGAACAATTTTCAAAATATATTCATTAGATATTTTTAAAACGAATAACAAAAACAAGGTTTATTCCCGTCTGATGTACGCAGTTCCTTATAATTGCACTTCTTAGTAACAGTTTATTCAATGAAGCTTCTGGAACGCGCGACGTCGAATGGACGACTAGACGTCCTGCAACTCGGTCGGCGTTCTGCGCCCGACTGTATCGTAGTCTGCACGGAACAGAGCGTCGCTTGTAGACGCGAGGCCTTTCTCTCCCCCTCTCTCTCTCTCTCTCTGTCTATCTCTCTTCCTCTCTCGCTACTGACCCATACCAAATAAATTCTTCAAACTCCAAAGACAGACGGTTACTTAATAAACAATAACGATCTATGTTGTTCCACTGGACTGTGACGCCATGTAAACCCGTAGTTAGATGCCTACGTTTCAGATAAACATACTGTCTCCATCTTCAGGGCTGCAAATTCTGTGTTAGATAGACTCAGTCTTCACAAATACTCAATTCATGCAAGACATTGATCTCCATTAATCAGCCTGCTGAAACCAAATATAGTAATTCTGATAATATTAATTAATTAATTTGTTAATTATTAATTAATAGTGTCACATATCCATCAACACTTGTCACTGTTGCATTATCCATTATCAGACGCGTTTAGAATTCTGTGACCATAATAACTGTCTTCCATTATAATTTAAGTGAAAATGTTCCACATACGTAACTCGGAGCAAGTCAACAAGTACTCAACGTCTGTGTCACAAACTCATTTATCAGCAGACCTGAAGACGGAGGAGAAAAGTTTCCCCGAAACGTTCACATCTACCTACGAGCCTACACGACGCCAAAATCCAGAGGAATAATATTATGATTCTCGCTGCAGTAAAAACCTCAAATCTCATTTTCTAAAACATTTTGCTGGATTCCACCTTAAGTGGGACAGGCTGTGTACGCGTAAACCCGCTCAAGCAAGCTTGAATTCTTCTTTTGCAGTTATTAACGGTAATTAACCCCTTTAAAAGTTGGTCCCTCTAGGATTAACATACAGATGATATTCCACACTTTCTGTGGCGAAGTTCTCGACAATAAGTAATTATTTCTTTATTCCGAAGCTCATTTAAGAGGATGAACATGTTTGTGTTCTGCAAAATTTCCTTTTTCAGTAGGGATTTATTTGCATTTACAGAGTTTCAATATTGCGAGATCCAACAGCTCTTTCCCTTTGGCTTTGAAGAAGTGCAGTGCGAACTGCCTAGGATTAATTCCAGCAATGTCAAAAGACATGGTGTATATAGAAAGGAATTCCATCAAAAGCAGACAGACTTCCACATTCGCCTTTCCTACTTCCACTGATCAAACAGTGTGTTAACGAGCCTTGCATAACCTGATATGTTTTTTCGAAATGTTAATTGCTTTATAATATTTAAGAATCCAGTCCGTACCGCGAAGAAAACACGACACTTCACCATCACAAATATCAACTGGTTAAAGCTGTTTAAAGATATAACCGTTTACACTGAGAACAATATGAAACCCGTAAATGAAAAGTTATTGATTGTTGAAGCAGGTGGGACGTATATTTATGCATTGGGCTTTAACGGGTTACAGACACTGTGCCAACTACAGTAATCTATTATAAAAATTTGTGATTCCTCGTTGTCGTCAATAAATTACGTCATCAACAATGCCGAGTATAAACAAACTCGGCATTGTTGTGGAACACGACAATGCCGAGTACAACACAACAATGCCGAGTTTAGTGTCTTACTCAAGATTTTAAAACGCAACCAACCCCCCCGAAAGGGGGTTGGTTGCTTTTTAAACACTTGATCAAGCTCCCCCGAAAAAGGGGGTTGGTCAAGTATTTTAACCCTCCATTCGGGGGGTTTAGTTTAGTTTCTTACACAAGATTTTTAAACGCAACCAACCCCCCCGAAGGGGTTCGTTGCTTTTTAAAAACTTGACCAACCCCTCCGAGGAGCTCCGAAAGGAGCGTTCTGCCCTAGTTAAATACAAAGATGAAAGGAAACAAAAGACGGTAACAATGTAATGTGTCTGAAATTAAAAGGAATTAACGGAGTTTAAAAACGTACTGAAAAGAACATTCATAAATAAAAGAAAAAAGTATACAAAATTAAATAATGAGCATCTGCGTAATTATATTCATTACACAGCATAATCATTGTTTATAAAATCAATAATAATGTGAATATAAATGTACAGAGACTTTTTTAATATTATGAAAATAAACCATTTGAGGGACAGGCACACAAACAAAAAGTATACGTAATAATAGTAGATTTATGTACTTTATACGCGTACTGATTTAAGATAAGATCTGACGGCTGTCATTAATGCACAAGGAATATACTGAACAGGTGAAAATACATAATATAGCAAGGAGGACATATATAATGAAATTGGTTATTTATTTAATATCAGATTAAATGAAATAATTTACTGGATCCTACAGGAACCAGCGGGAAATTTGTCTTTTATTTAAAAATAACGTGAAACAGAATTTTCCACGGTCAACAAACGAAAGATTCGTTACAATATAAAAGTTAAGGTAACTTATCTCAGTGAGTGTGTTCTGTCTCATCTTCTTCCAGACGTAAGGCAAAGCTTCTTAAGTGGTAACTTCTAGCACAAAAGATTTTTCTTTTTACTGTAATTTGACAATTTCGGTTCGAATGTCTGCGGGTTTCTATTCAACTTCCTTAAATAAGGAAGAAAACTGAAATAAAATAACCGTGGGTTACCGAAATTATTTAAGCCAGACTTAAAGAGTAATTTTACGGTCAGCCACGCAAAACATAATCCTGAAAAATATCGTAACAGCATTACCATGGAAACGATTACAATGGCCAGTCATAATGCACGTAGCTAGTCACTCAGTCATAAACCGTAGCTTATTATATGTACACAGATTCTCACGCTAACGTAAGGTGAACAAAAGCGAAAATTCAGCGTAGGGTAAATTTGTGGTACAACGCAGACCTGCAATTTTTTAAAATCGAAATTATAATTTCTATGCAGAATTCCAATGGTCCAATGACAGGATTTCATGAACACGTTTTTGAAACTTCGGGTTTAGTAAAGCAGATAATTTGTTCTAGATCCTCAACAAATGAACTACGATGAAACATACGTTAACGCTCAACAGAACATGGCCAATTTTGCCAGGAAATGCAAGATGAGTTGGCAGTGGAATGTTTCAGCTTCTGTAACGTATCAAGCTGGTAGATACACCAAACTTCTCCAGTGTTCCGAACAATGGAGACTACACAATCACACATGGATCAATGCATACGAACCTCTTTGAAGGAATACATACAGAGTCCCACTAACGACTGTGCATTATCGATACAAAGCACGATGCTCTGTCGTACAACTTTGGAAAGTTCTTTAATGCCAAAAGTTCTCCATCTCATGAAGAGTTTATATGTTCTGCACAGTTTACATTACTGGGAATTACTGCATTTTATTAGGGCATAATATCGTTAGAATAAATCCACGAATTCAGCATTTCGGAGTTTATAAAGGAATTACTGTCGGCTTCTTTCGTTTTCATATTTCAATAACAAATAACGATTTTAAACTGAGGAGAAAAGAAAGTTCTAAGAACAGATATACTTGTTACGTACCTGAAAAAACAGAAACACTGATCATTTACATATTAGTTAAAGAACATCCTCGCGGTGTGAGGGTAGAATCTTAAATTCCTGATCGTATGCGTGAACGAGATTAAGACAGAAGACAGTCAGCGTGTGTTTAACTGCTTCAGCCTGTCTACATGACGCAAAATACATCTCACATCACGGCACTACAGACCAAAGTCATTGCTCACAACCTCATGTAGCAATGTCAGATAATTTGCGGTATCTTTTCTCTATTAGTGCCTAATTTAAATACGAATAAATTTTACACCCTACAAACGGGCCTCATATTGAATCCGTTAAATCAGACCTATTACATTGAAGTAGGTATCTTTTAAAATAGGCTGTATTATACAAAAATCCAGTTAATAGTACATATTACAATTCTAAATACGACACAGTGAACACGTCTTAAGATTTATATGTCTTACTGGGCCCAGTCGTGTGCCAGTTAAATTACGCTGTTACCTTAAAATAAGTTACATAGTACGTCTATTTTAAAAGTAACACTGCTATAAGTACATAAGGAATTTTGATGATATACTGGATACTGGGAACGACCCGTTCTTCAAGTGCCTGAGCACTGCGGGTCCCAACTTTTTCGTTGGCTCGATCTATAGATATTCGGTAGGACTCCTTGGACGACGGATCGGCCCGTCGCAAGGCCTCTCTCTGCCTGTACACAGGACAACATCCATGGCTTGAGTGGGATTCGAACCCACGGTCCCAGCGACCGCGCGGCCACTGCGGACCCCATTTTGATGATATTTATATCCTACTTAGATATAAGACAGCAAACACATGTCTAGGAAATGGAATTAAGACGAAGTCAGAAATCTGCGAGGAAGTTGAGATGATGGCATCACGTCATGTAAGCTGCTGCTACCAAAGGTATTCGCAGTCCTGGCGAAGTCAAAAGCGATATTTTATGTTAGAATTACAATTACTCACAGTAGTATTCGGCGAAGCGTTAACTCAAAGGAGTAGGATTCGTTTAACGTTTTCACGAGAATCAAAATAAATTAATACACTCCCTGGACACTGTCACATCTTCAATTATCGGGTTCGTTGTAGTTACATTATTAATATAAAAAAACTTATTTTAATTATATACAAATACACGAAGGAATATATCGTCTATCCTTTGACATACTTACTCATTATAATACGTATTCGTTATTTATTTACAGTTTATTTAACAACGCTTTTTCAGTAGCTCAGGATTATAGCGAATAATTAATTGGAAGGGATGTCTCAGAAATTTAAAAAAAATGATATGGGATTAGCCTTTTTCAAGGGCTCTGTCTACGTAGTGTCCCAAAAGGACGTATATGTCGAAATAAAGACTCTCTAATAAACCAAACCATGTCATACTTCAGCATTAGCACTTAATGAAATAGCTAAATCTAATGTAGGTGTTCAACTTGACCACAGTTATATTCCTCTGGAAAACACAACACACAAAGATCTATACCAAGGGTAATATTTCCTATTATATTGTGTTTGTGTGCGATCGTGCGTATCTGTTTAAACATTCTACATGCAGAACCAGTTCCCTCACAGGATGCGCACCAGAGATCGCTGTATCACCGTCTCGTTTTCATGTACACCATGACAGAATTCTTACTGATATTTTCGCAGTGGTAAACGGGTTTGACTCGTTCTGAAACGAATTTAAGAATCAAAAATTTGTTCTGGTGACTTTTCTTAATCTTTCAAAGCAATTTTCGGGATATTATTAAAGTGAAAAAACCTTGTTGCTACTTGACTAACTTTGTTTCGTCACTCATAGTCATTCAACGAGCAGTTGATATGGCACAGTGAAATAATCATATACCTATCAGGGTTAAATATGTTTAAGCACTAACACTATTTCACATTTGAATGGTTCTAAGGATTTATTAATAACGTTACTAATTCAGTTTTTCCTGGAAGAGAAATTATTGATTACTTTGGCTTTCGTCTAGATTAAAACAAAACGCGTGTTGTTACGTCCTTCCCTCTTTAAACGAGATTTTGTTTTAGGCTGGCATCGGATTTATGTGTAAATAAGGACAAAGTAAATTATTACAATGTACACAATCGGCCTGTCCCCTGCGATAAATGTTGAGTTGAAATTACAAACTGTTTGTGCTGCTGATTAAATTATTGGAAACAATACTGCAACAGAAGTCACATCAAACGTTTTTCCTTGCAGCAGATTAGATACAGAAGAAACAACTTGATGTTTATTTAACCTCTGAATCTGGCTTTGTTTCCATACCAATTGCTTGGAAGAAGACTAGCACAAGAGACACGTTTAAATTGTGCGGGACTTTGCAACACGACATTGGAAGACATTCTTCTTCTTCTTCTTCTATAGCACTACGGCCCTTTCAGTGTAGCCTTGGCTTCTCTTCATTGGAAGACATTGCAACGTCCAATGACTAGAAAGCAACTGTCTCTTCCCGGCATCCTGCAAGAATTTCATGACTCACTGCTAAGCGCTACAAGATTTTTCTGATACAAGTCTAGTCCAAATCAACTTAAATGTTTCAAGAGATGATAAAAATTATGCCCCTGTGACATCTGCTTCCACGTTTATCAGAGAACACGCTGCATATTTGTGTTATAAAGAGGAGATAATCATTCTCGTAATTAATCTCAAAACAAAGAGGACGAGACTTGATATGATTTTATTAACCGCTGGCATCCATAGTCATGGAGATTTTATTATCTTTGCACATTCGTACAAAAATTTGTTTTGCCCTGTCACGCCTGATCTGCACTCCCACATTCCTTTATACGCCAAGTCTAAGGTCTAAGTCTCATACAAATTAGCATATTACAAAACTTCGAACGTGACCCAGTGGGACAGTTTCCAAATAATTTGTTTAATTCCAGAATGCACACAGTGAACGTCAAATTTCAAAAGCGAGTAAATAGGGTGTTTTCTATTAACGGTTCTGGAGCCAACTGAGTACAACACATTGTGACCTTAATACGACGAAGCAATTATCTGAAACATTCACACATTCTTACAATTGATTGATATTCAGTGACTTAATGTCATCACTATTATTTTATATTATGTTACGTTACGCTTATGTGATCATGACAAAACTTTTTTAATTTAAAAGAACGCTGAAATAAATTATGCAAACATCCGAAAGCAGAAGTTGTAAGTTAAAAATTAAAAAAAGACTTCTTGAATTTAAATAGTTTATATTCAGCTGAATTAATTAGTCGTTATTACTACTGTGTGGGATATCAGTTTGTTGCTTGTCCTTACGAACTCAGAGGAAAGTAGGTTATCAGCCCATAATTCGTGAGGGACTCAAATCTGCTATTCCCGTGTAAGAATGTTCAATGTGCCCTTATAATTCCAGACCACAGTAACACAGATACTCAAACCTATTCGTTACACAAACAGAGAGCTATTAACTATTTATTTGAAATTACTGTGATTTATGAAGCCTGATATATTTCTCATACTCTCTTATTCACGTTTCAATGTTACCTACATTATTCCCTTAATAGCACTATTATATTTATAGAATATAATGTAATTTTAAATTAATTTGTTTCATCTAACCGACTGATTCATTAACTCATTAATTATTGGCAATAAATTTACATAACACGGTGTAATGAACTAGATTTGATTTTAATAAATACTCACGTTTTCAAACAGAATTACGCTCACTACTGGGGCCGGGAATGATAAAGCCTTATAGTCCGATGGTTAAACAGTCGTGTTTACAAATTCACTCTTTGGAATTTTTATATATCACTGACTGTATGCATCGCTTCTTTTACGTGTATTTGCGGAAAAGATCCATTCACATTGAGAAGTAAAATAAATTATTTACTAACTGCATCCCTTAGTTTCTTTGATCTCTCCTTTCAAACATCTGTCCTTTGCAGAAGTACTTCTGAAACTGCCTAATGTCATCAATAATTGTGAAATACAACAGCCCTTCTTCCCCCCCCCCCCCCACTTCTTAAGAAGTCAGTCCTACATAACAAACGCAGTTAGAAACAGTGTCCTTTCATATAACAACTAAATACAACTTTTGTAAGAAAAATCATATTTCTGTCTGCATGTAAATTAGTTATTATACTTCTTATCAAATAGAAGTATGCGGTTCGTGAAAATAAATTATATTTGAAACACAGTGATACTCTTGAATTACAATAAATATGTTTTCTCCCATCATGTCTAAAATTAAACATATCCGCTTTACATTCAGAACCACATTGATTCAAGAATACGAGTACAATTCTCTTTACAATAATAACTACATGTTTCTACTACGCTCATTCAATACTTAAGACTGTATTTTCTGCGAACAATATAGATTTGTGTTACAGAATGAGCTGTACCAGCATCAGCACTAGAGTTTAATATTCAAGTCATGCCAGCTTAATCCACAGTAAAATGGGAAATGTGCCCGATA
Source organism: Zootermopsis nevadensis (assembly GCF_977971745.1). Taxonomy (NCBI): domain Eukaryota; kingdom Metazoa; phylum Arthropoda; class Insecta; order Blattodea; family Termopsidae; genus Zootermopsis; species Zootermopsis nevadensis. Next base: position 1,999,607 of record NW_028259177.1, read on the forward strand.
ACTAGCGCTCGTGATTAACTTCAATCCAAAACGACCTAAAGCTTGAATAATACTTAAGAGGTGCACGAGGAATACATGGCAAACAATAAAGACGATGAAACATGAATACTAATCCATTCAGACAAAATAAGGGGTAACCAAAACCCTTTAGCCAATCGAATTTAAGAAAGCTGAGTACAAATGCGTGTTTTAAAATTAAATTATACGCTAAGTAGGATCTCAGATTCTCACGGCTGTGAAGTCCAAAGATGGCCGACTTCTTGATTGAAGCGCCGTGTAGTCTGGTACAAGTTTGCCGACTTTTCAGAAGTACTTGCTGCGTCGTTCAATAAGAGATGTAATGAAGAACGGACAAAAGTCAAAAATGAAAGTGATGTATTTTTATTCAAAAGTGCTGTTGGCAGAAAAGAAAAAATATGGAGAATATAAATAATATATGCACATAGATGGTTTCTGCTGTGTCTTCAGTAGCGAAAATATAGTGACACATTTCGCACGACAATTTCTTTATCTCAATTCCCTGATAATTTTCATTTCTCCCTTCCAAGTATTCTCTTCGATAATTAGTACTTAATAATCGAGACAGCTTTGAAGGTGGAGGCAGTATGTTCCCGCGATATGTTGCTGCTGCCTGAGAGCCCACTCGTCGTCACAACCCAGAAGAACAACACCGATCGCTTCTACGCCGTCACAACCTCAAATACAAGTTATCAGATCGCATTGGAAGCTGCGACTATAATTTGATATTTTGGTCACCCTATGATGTAGCATTGTAACTGCAGTGCGGCAGAGAATGTCCCGGATCAGACAGGAGGAGGGCAGCTGGCATCGGCAAACGTCTAGATCCTTTTTCACTCATCAAGAGAGTTCCAGCGCCAAAACCGGAGCATCGAAACTCCCAAGAACAGCGCAGACTGACTTCTTTAGAGTCACTAAATAATTCCTCAGAACGCAATACGAATATCACACAGAAGAATGTTCAGTATTTAACTCTGCAATAAACGTACTGAAAGGACCTCCTAAGTTTCACTAAATTTCAACTAAAAACTGGTTAAATCGTGTGCCGGATTTCAACGCCTTGTGTTCCACTACGACTTTAAGGCGACTATCCTGTAGCTACGTTTCAAAGGTCCTCACATCGGCATTCTTGAGGACTCAAACTGTCTCAGTCCTGATGATAATGTACTTCTGATATTAAGCTGAATTACTGAAGATGGTGACAGCGTGTTTCTTCAAAACGTTAACACCTACCCACGAGTTCACACGGCGCTTAAACCCAGATCATCATCGTCGTCACAGCCTTGAAAACCTCAAATCTTTCGATTCTACTTTTACAATTTCAAAAGCGAGTCGGGATGGCAAAATCAGCTGGATTACTCACTACTCCCTGGAAAATCAGGGCTCAGTTTCCGACAAGGTCAGTGTATCTCATCCCCACCGGATGTAGAGCGTACATATCAAACACGTACTGAGGCCAAAACGGCCGAAGCATGAAGCTGACACTCAACTGCGTAAATATTTGCCCTGATCCCCCCTCCCACCCCCCGGCCTAGGTTTGGTGCTTATTCACAACGCCAACTAATTTTACGTTACCGACACACAGTCTGGAATAAAGTTGATGTTCATTACTTCTTAGAAAGCAGTTTCAATTTCAAGCTGGTCTATAAAAACTGTTGACAGGAAAGTCTATTTTTAACAGATTCTGAGACGATGAAAAAGCAAAGGACAGGCTGACACCTTCAAGTTTTGAAATATTAAATGCTCGCTGGAGCGATGATATCTGCCACCGAAACAAAGCATTTTTGCAATTAAAAAAAGAGTTCCCGGAAGTATGTATGACCTACTTCGCTCTTGATTATTTCTATCTGCATATGTAGAATAACGGAATATATAAATCAATAATATAGGGATATACATTTTAGTTTCAGGTAGTATCAATCTGTATTACCAGTAAATGAAAAATGTCTTTTCAGAAGCACGGATTCCCGGAAAGCACATTCTTTATCATTGTAAACTTCACTCGTTAATGATCTTGGATGAGACACGCGGATCAATGAACAAACAAGATAAAGCCTTCTCATTCCTTACCCTTCACAGAATCAGCAATGCCCGCGTTTGATAACATCTCCTAGCATAAATGGCAAAGTGTTTCTAAAAATTCTTATTCAGACAGAAATAAAATAAAATTAACAGACAAATGCAAAGTAATCTACTACTGTTTGCTCCTCTTAAGAATTATTTCTTTCAATATTTCTTACAAAAGCCAAACAGATGTAAAAATTAAAGGCCTCCCGTCAGCTGATCGCCTATCGCATCATCGCAGTCATTTGGCTTCATTAATCACACCTGGCTGAAGACGGCGACGAGAAAAGGAACCTGACAGCGCGCAACAAAAGACCGACCTTAACCTCTGGGAAAAGCAAGATAATTGCCGGATATATGAAAATATCTGGACATGAAGGAAAGGGTCGTTAAGTCCACGCGTTTCCACACATTCAAAACAAAATAAGAGGCTGGAACTTATTGATACTGCAAATAATGACGTGGCCCAACTTTCCTCGGACCATCACCACGCCCAAGCCCCTGCGTCCATTCTCATGAATACAATACTAACTGCGTAGAAATATGGGATTATATTTGAATAAAAATTAAAATCTGCATCTAAACACTTACAGCGTTCATGTAAGTGTTTATTTCCTGAAACACAATTCTTTAAAACGTTTGCTTGTCGGCGATTACGTCTAGCGTTCGTAAAGTCCGGCAACCGTTGTTAGAATTCCGAAAAGAACGAACTCGGCGCGCTACGCTACTCTCACGTATATATTACACTTTATACAGTGACTTCACAGTTTTGGTCTTGTTTATGCTAAATCATGCAGAGGACACATATTTATTTATTAAATACAGACTTGGTAAGGAATATTTGGGCCCTGTAAACACGAATAATTCAGTTACCAATGAGTAACTTTCGACTTTGCTGATTCCATGAAGCAAGAGTCCTTCCTAAGAATCCAACCGTTCAGCTAATAAAATATTCCCCGTCTTTTAAGGAAGCCCAAGGTTCAATATCATTTTAAATAAAACCCGCCATCGCTCTCAAGTCCGAAACAGATCAATTCTTTACACAACTTTCGACAACATTTCCCTAAGATCTATTTTAATATTATCTTCCTATCTCCGACTAGGTCTTCCGAATGGTCTCTTTCCTTCATCTTTCCAACCAGAATGCTGTACCAATTTCTCAACTGCCCCACGCGTGCTACATGCCCTGTCCATCTCATCCTCCTCGATATGAAAACATCCTAACTACATCTGAATAATATTAAAAATTATGGAGTTCCTCACATTGCAAACTCCTCCATCCTCCTGTCGCTTCATCCCCCTAATGTCCTAATATTCTCCTCACGATCCTGTTCTCAAACGTAACATTTACAAATTATATTTTGTTTTACATCAGGCACACGGGCCGAACTTCGGGCAGGTCGTTTTGTGAATTCAAATTAACGTAACATAATACTTCCCCATGAAGAGAAAGCTAATTAAGAACGAACAGCTAACTGAAGTTACAAAGAAAACGGCTACCTCATTCTACCGCATTATTCAATTACAGTGTTTAAACGCAGCAGAACCTCTATACATTTCATTATAAAGCGAGCACACACAACTCAATGCACTGCAGACCAGCCTGCCTCTAGCTCAAAATAACTTCGTCTGAACACTTAACAGTCAGTTGTCAGGTCGTCTAAGGGGCGGTACAGTCCAGTGTCATAACCTTATAAAGCTTAAAAATGTTATTATTCAGCGTGAGATTTTAGATTCATGTTGTTCAGGGATTTGGAGCCGTGTACATTTATCAGTAGATGCCAAATTTTCGGAGAAAGTTACTCTAAAGATGGAGACAGTAATATCATTATCAAAGGTTATTCAATGACGCTAATTCAGCTGCACAGTTTTTGAAGTTCTATGACCGAATAAGCGGTAAGCACGATTTGTAATTCGTATTTGGGATGTGACGTTTAGCAAACATTTAATAGTACCAGATTTAATAAACTGGGGATAATCTGTCAACCAACTTGTCTGTTCCTTGCGTCATACACACTTGAATTATCGCAATAAATACTTCAAAGGCTAGTGAAAAAGTTTTGTATGCACGACACACGCAAATACATTAAAATAAGCATGTATTTGTACGCTACAACAAAGTACGTAATTCTAGATTTAACCAGACTGCAGAAAAAAAAATTAATTAAAATTTCTACAACCGTTATTGGTAAAAGTTCCAGAAAAAACTGAAATGAAACAACCAACTGCTTCATCTTACGTTAATTTTTTGACACGAAACAATTCTCCCATTTCTACAAGATTCTACCCATTGTCTGAAAATGCGAACAACTGGCATAGAATTGATCTGGCTTTATTAACGTAATTTCACGACGCTAACTAATCGCCCGAAGAAGTATCAGGCACTTTAGAAACTTAGTCCTTACTGCAAAGAAAACATGGCGGTATACCATTACAAAAAAGAAAGTAGTTAATGTTGTTTAGGGAAACCTGTAATAAAATTGATAGCGTCATATTTAGGGCTGAAGAAAATTTACGTTCACTAAAATTACTGTCAATGATATTTTTAGTGGGAAATACATTTCAACATAAACTTTATAATTTTATGTGGAGAACTCCAAACGAGACGTGAACAGCATTAATCCCGTATACACATATCGCCTGTGTTTTAAGTGCAGCCAGTGTTAAACTGTGCAGTACGTACAATACATCGCCGTACAACGAATTGGACAGGTGAAGTGTCATAATCGCCCATATTTCACTCCACACAGCAAGTCATAAGTGTTTTCTACGTGAGGGGCATTAATTGGAAACTTTTACATGGTGATTCAAATTCCGGTCGTTCGAAACGTCATGGAATATTTTACACAGACACGTTTGTAAGTACATTCTTCAGTCAAGAATGTGATGCGAGCACCAAATTACGGCACAACAAGCAAAGAATTCTCAAAGTTCCTTGTGACGTGTTTTACGTTTTATCCAGACGTTCACGCGTTAAGAGAAAAAAAACATCTCAAGCGATAAATAATTCAGGTCCCCCAGTGATCTGATTATTGTTTCCCATTTACTGTTTAAACCACGCATGAACATGAGAAATGCATACAATATTTTAGTCGAAATATTTCCAAGGAGACCGCATTAAAGACCAAGAATAGATGGGAAAAATTAAAATTGTGATTTCCTGGGTTACAACGCCATGTAGCCTTATACGTCATTTTACGTTTTTGATTAAACCGTCTCCACCTTCAGGGTAAAAGTTTTTTAAAAAAAGGATGGAGGTAAATGCCCGTCCAAAACAGCTTTAACAACATACAATACCATAACCCAAATCTATTTTCGGCTGATAATCCATTTAAATAACAATACTCGTAGGTTGCGCACTAAAATTTTATAGGCATTTTTTTGTTCTTTATAAGTTAGACAGTGAAGAAAAAATTTCTTCGCCCTGTCACGCCCGGAATTCAGTTGTAGACTACTGTGTGATAAATATGTATGACGGTACCTCCGACATTTATTCGTATTATAACTCAGGGACCTCTTTAGAATTCTGAATAAAACGACTTGATATAGTGTCAAATGCTAGGTCCACTTTTCATGAAGGCGCGTTCATTCTCAGGCCATGGATCCCCTGTGGACAGTAACGTCAAACTCCTTACGTTCCACGAAATAACATTTTCTAGCAACAAGAACGCCTCGAAGAAGAGTGTCACAAACTTCCACAGGGGTGGATAAATTAGGGCACGCGTCATTTTACTCACTGACATACAATGTTCATTTTATACTCTCAAGATATTATTTTAACTTCATGACAACTGAAATCTTCATAGATGTAAAATTATGATTTGTGGTTTTCTGCATTGTGATGTCTTGTAGGTGGTTATCAACGTTTCGGAGGAAAGTATCGCTTCCATCTTCAGGACGAAAATGGAGGAGGAAGAGATATAATAACATTAAAATTGACTTTCCCGAAATTGTTATGATGCTGGGATGGAGTGGAAGTGACTGAGGATCTTGCCCAGTGACGGGGTTTGGTTTTAAGGGGGTCGAATCTTAGAGATTTGCTACCATAATGTTGGTACTAAAACATAAGACTGTAAAATTATACAGTGCGGACTTAGAAGTCGAGTTCGGCACATAAGCTCAACGAATATTTATGTAAAAAACTGTCGTTAAAATTGTCTGATCAACATGCAAGTAATTTTTCGAAAAAGTTTCCTTTGCCAAATTTAATCAAAATCGGGTTCAGCTCTCTTCAGTTGTTTCATGGACAAGCGCGGACAGGAAGGGGGGAATATTTTAACAGGCCCTTGGCGGCAATGAGAAGGCACAACAAAGTTTTTCAGAATGTGATAGGTGAACAGAACTCTGGAAATGACAACGAAGTGACTTATATTACAAACTGAACAGCCGAAAATGACTACAGAGGCTTGCCGACTATATATTTGTGACACCACTTGTCTAACTTGCGACTCGCTGTTAGGTTTTGCCGTGGAATGATATTTTCTTCTACTTTCTGAAAACACGTTTAAGTAGAGTTTCTTCCTCCAGACACACACTTAAGTCACCTCTGCCAGGATCCATTATTTTGCAAGAAAACATTCCGGATCAAAACTACTTTTCTTACCACCCAGAAGGAAGACAGCGACTTAGCACGCTTTTTCGCATACCCTGCTACCCGTTGTGGCATTTACGATACATTACAACTCCGCCCTAGGCATTTTCCTAAGGCATATAAAAATCGAGTACATTTTTCACTTCCCAATACCGTGACTGGCTACTTCCGTCACAGGCACAGTCGATATGTTTCTGTGATATTTGAGGTTATCACAGCGGCAAGTACCCTCAACCAGATGAATCCAGTCCACATTCTATTTATGATACATTTTAACATCGCTCTCCTATCTACGCCCAATAGTTTAAAGTGGTCTGTTTCCTTCAGATTTACCGACTAAACACGAGAGTTCATTTGTGATTTTAATTAACATTAACAAAAAGTTGTCAGTGGAACCACGGTTCCGGAGAATCTGACGTAAATACGTCTATACGGAAAGGAAGTTTATATATTGGCTTTATTCTAAATATTTCCTTTATACCCGCTTTACAATTGAGTAAAGTTTGATTAAGACATTGCTTATTTAACTTGAATTAGTTACGCTTAAGATGGTCTGTGGTAGCTGAATGTAATGTAATGAAATGTAATGTAATGTAAGGTAGGGTAATGTGAGGTGAGGTAAGGTAAGGTAAGGTAATGTAAGGTAAGGTAAGGTAAGGTAATGTAAGGTAAGGTAAGGTAAGGTAAGGTAAGGTAATATAATGTAAGGTAAGGTAATGTAATGTAAGGTAATATAATGTAATGTAAGGTAAGGTAATGTAAGGTAAGGTAAGGTAGTGTAATGTAATGTAAGGTAGGGTAATGTAATTTACGGTAACAATGTAGTTAATCATTGTTGTTTATTTGTTGATAAACAGATGACGTTTCCAAGGTAACATAACAATGAAGTTACACTTTTTCGTTTCCCAGGTAACATAACAATGACGTTTGACGTTTCCTAGGTAACATAACAATGAAGTTACACTTTTGCGTTTCCCTTTTTCGTAACACTTTTTCGTTACACTTTTGCCGAATGACACTGACCCTAAAATATAGACGTATTTACGTCAAAAAAATTCCTTGCTGTAATACAAATTCTTCACACGTATTGCCTGAAGTGGAATACAAATATATGAACAGTGTCCTAGTTAATGTCAGCCACTCGGTAAAGCTTAACTTCTTAAAGCTCAGTGGTAACTATATGTACCATATGCAACAGAACCAATAAGTCTTCATTCTGTATTTATTCTGCATGTTTCTCAAAACAAACATAGATTATTTCTTTAAACAGCGTTAACCAGTTGATCTTTGTAATGGTGAAGAGTTGTGTTTTCTTCGCGGTACGGACTGGATTCTTAACTAATATGTAAACGAGTTTCGGTTTTTAAAGGGTTGATACACTTAAGTGGAAGATGTCTGCACCCGATAAGGTAGACAGCATGGAAGTTCATTAAGCTGTTAATGGACACGCGGAGTGCCCGCGTGTCCATTACTGAAACACCGCGGCAGACAGAGAACTTAATTTTGCGCTCTGTGCATTTGAGACACAAGCCCCCCCCCTCCCCCCCCCACGAATTCCTGTGGGCATTCTCGGCCGTACGGCGGGCACCTGCTGGTAGCTACCGCATATCACTGGCATTTCTTTTCTTTTATATAGTAATATAAGATAGATCTTATATTACTATATAATACAATGGACTTGGATTCCTCTGATCCAGGATAAGAACCAGTGTACGCGAAAATAAACCTTTGGTTTCCGTAACAGATAGACTGAATCTTGGCTAGAGGTGGAATTAGCAGGTTCTCAAGGACACTGGCTGTCTATTCACTTATATCGGCTGCCCCAAGTACAATTCCACTTCTTCGTGAGCTAATATAAATCGGACGCTCGTGATATTCAATGGTGTAGCGATAAAAGCTTCTGCATTTGAAACAGTGTTACATAATTTTAGTGTTTCAAACATATGAATAAATACGGATATCGAATATAAAACAATTACATAAGTCTATAATTGTAACGGGATAAATTACAATGGACTGGTAATTTCAATGTATTGAACACACACACACACAAAGAAAAAATCAACATGGCCACCAACGTGAAACACACGTATATTAATGGCGTTGTCCACAGCATCCAGAAGTTCTAGTATTTGCAATAAGGGCAATTCAGACGTCACTAATCGTGTATGAAATACGAGAGAGAGAGAGAGACAGACAGACAGACATCGGTCAGCAGTCAGGTGTCACAACAGGTTCTATTTATTCTGTTTTCAGAATCAGGCAAATCCCGTGCGCGTAGTTAAACACTGCTGTCATTCGCGCCCACATACATACAAACACACGTTATAAACTGCTGCCGTTTTGTCACTTTGACGGGAACTCACAAAGGTAGATTTTATCTTTTGAAAAATCACCACTAATTGGAGCTTCTGACGCGCCGATACGTGGCGAATTCGAGGGAAACGGACGCCAGGAATTCTGTCCCCGTGTGTCAAACGACGGCTTGCTGTCGGATGTGATTACCGGTCTGCAGCTTCTGATCTTAAAAACGTTCTCATGTCTGCGAACCACGGATTATAAATACGTATCTACTGCATCTATCAACACCTACAATTCTTCTATACAAAGCTTTCTTCTGGACTATTCCATCCATTTTTCTACTGTGTGCTAAACGTCGTTGGAACTGATCATCTCTGATTATAAGATGAACCCGGATAAGGTTGGCAGCCTTCTGCGATATTACTCCGGGTGCTGTCGGAAAACACTGCCGACGTTTCAGACACGTTTACACCCTCCATCACAGGTTGAGCCAGGATAGTGTCCAGTGGCGGGCTATTGCGAACAAGGTAATTATCTTTCATGCAGGGAACTTCTAGACTACCTGAGCGACTATTAGCTTCTCTGCCCCACAGAGTTTGTTCAGTACCAAAAGTGTTACAGGTAAGATCGTCTAAGAGTTACCCGGTGTCCTACGTGAGCTATTAAATGCGAGCGGTGCGAGTTGCGTGGGTGAAGCGGAAATATCAAACTGGCTGTTTGTATGGCGCTGTCCTAGGTTACAGCGAATCAGTCAAGAGAGTAAAGCGGCCGGATTCCGAGATCAAATATTTTGATATTTTCGCGCAGGTCGCTGCGCTGGCCAGTAAGGCGCGTGCGCAGATAAGCTCTGACTGTGCAGTACAGGGAAGGTGCATGCGCAGAAAGACCGTGTGCTTCTATTGCAGTCTCTCACTGAGGACACAACAAGCGATTCCCTTATGTCATATGACACCCCATGCTGCTTATGCAGCTCGCACTGCTCGCTTCTTATCGCTTACGTAGGACATTGCCTTAGAGACACAGATGCACTCTGATCAAAACAAAACACATTTTGTGCGCCCGCTTCTGATTTAACTATGTGCCCAACGGTCTGCATATCCTCTGGGGGTTAGGTATTGAACTCATCTCCTCGTTTGACTTTTAATAAAACCTAATAAGAAGTCATTTCAAGATCAGTTTCAGGAGCATTACCGCTTCTTGGGCTCACTCTACCACAAAAGAGGTCTTCCAATATCCCTCTTTCTTGCAGATTATATTTTACTATCCTCTACAGACGTTCTACATGCTGTCTTTGTAGTTGGTTAATCTAGCGTGTAATAAATGTAGCGATACTTTTTATTAGCTAAATATATATTTAATTTTCCCCCTCGTACGTTCATCGAACATCAGGCCCACTTACGCACACAAGAGCTTCGTTTCTTACTCCAATCCCTCATCTTTCAAGTCTCTGTACTAGACGACAAAGCTGTGACTGTAATTACTTTGTAGAATCCCATCGATCTATGTCTAGTCGTTTTATGTTACGTTGTGAATCATGTTACTCAACATAGCATGAATAAAAATGTAAGAAAAAATCTAATAGCAACACCAGTAAAATAGAACAATGTGGCATCTACGTCAAGTTTGGTTTGTAATGAAGTACGTGTCAGTTTCATAACCATCAGCTCGTTTACGCTGTTTAAGGATACAATCGCTATTTATTCTAAGAATCATGTTAAAGCTATAAATATATAAACTATGTGGGTAAAAATGCATAGTTACTGAATGCTACAAAAGGTTACCACCACGATTTAAACTATTAAACCAACTTAAATAATCATCCAGCATACAGGGCTCTTGTGAATACAGCACAGAACATTAGAATTTCACTATAGGCGACAAATTTCTTGATTATAATCAACTGGTTAACAATGTTTCGGTAACACTGATGAAAATGTGTTTCACATTGTATTTTTTGCGCAAAATTCAAATATGGCCTTGAAAATGTTTCATCACGTACCATTTTTGTGGTATTTTGTCTTAACGTCTACCAAATGAGTGAATTTCTTGATTCAATAGGGATATTTTTTGCAGGTTGGCTACACTGGCAGTCTCCCATAACCTCACTTTAAGTGTGAGTTTTGACGTTTAAGCACATGCTATTGTAATGACATTAATGGTCTTATGAAAGAAACAGGAGTCATTTATGATCAAAAAGTTGTCAGTGGAACCACGGTTCCGGAGAATTTGACGTAAATACGTCTATACGGAAAGGAAGTTTATATATTGTTTCCTAGGTAACAACAATGCTGAGTAAACAGATGAGGTTTCCTAAGTAACATAACAATGAAGTTACACTTTTTCGTTTCCCTTTTTCGTAACACTTTTTCGTAACACTTTTTCGTAACACTATTTCGTAACACTTTTTCGTAACACATTTTTGCCGAATAACACTGGCCCTAAAATATAGACGTATTTACGTCAAAAGGATGACGACTATTTATAGATTCGTCAAAGTTCAGCAGAGCGTTACTTTTATCGTTTCAGATGGTTTTTAAGTGTGGCAGTTCTGCGAGGTTCAGTGTACGCCATGGCCGGTGCAGATTCTACGCGGATTTACAGTACGGCCGAAAGATACGACCCCAAGACGAATCATTGGTCTTTGATCGCTCCCATGAACACAGGACGATCCGGTGCAGGTGCGGCTGTACTGAATGGTACGTAAATGCCGTGAAACAGAAATTTGTGAATTAGTGCAGAAGGCGAGGCGTCTGTCTGTCTGCCCGCGTGTAAGAACGCAAGAACGGTTGAAGGAATCGCGGGATTTGAGGTTCTCAGGGCGGGGAGTACGAAGATTGCTGTCGTTTGACTTCTGCCGACGTTTCAGACGAACTTTATGCCTTCATCATCAAGGCATTCCTCTTCGCTCTTGAACTTAGATTCCTTCATTCCATCGTCCCATATTCTTTCATTATCCCTTTCTTTTATCCGCGCTACGGACTTCGTTATTTCACAAACTGCAACGGCTTGAAGTTCTGAGTGCGTAATGGTTTCTTCTGCTCTCGTAAGCTGTCCCTGTGAGTCGTCTTCTGCCTTTTTTAGTGTACACTAGGAGTGAGTGCAAACAACTATCAAACTATCTCTCAAATAATACAGATGTAATATGTTTTTGAGACAGTTAATAATCTCACGTAATTAGCGCATTGTATTGTAAACGTAGAGCACCTTTTAGCAGCTCGTACCGAACATCTCTGGCACCAAATTTAATAAAACTCTTTCACAGATGATTTCCGTTATGCATTAAATTAAGCTGTTTATTTTAAATTTTATCAGTTAAACTCGATTTCTTTGACACGCCGATTGCATTCGAAAGAAAGAAACAGATGAACAGAGACGGCCGTGTCTGTGCATTTTCTGTGACACGAAGGGGGACATTAATAGATTTACAAATTTAATTACGGATTGCTCATGTCTATGCTCTGCACGGAGCAGTTTAATGCCTCTCCCTAAAACAAATATGTGTAAAGTTTGTGTCATATGGCTAATTTGTTTTTGCAGACAAAATATACGTCGCTGGTGGATTTGATAATGATTTTCTAAACTCGGTGGAAGTTTATGACCCGGACAACGACCAGTGGACGTTCGTTGCACCAATGCTTACTGAACGTGAGGATTTTTCTTGCATCGCGTTCCACGGCTGTCTGTACGCCCTGGGTGAGAACTCTGGACATTCCGAGTGATGCTCCTCTAACCTTCGTACAGAACTTGCTATTGCGAAATATTTTCCTGGTTTTCTTTGAGTCACTGAGATTTTATGAACAGAATTTTTCTCCTATCATTACAGAGTTAAATTGTCAATAATTTTATCCCGGATTCATGGTTTCGATTGCATTCTCCACAAAGAACACTTAACTAACTAACTAACTAACATCGCACAATCTCTTGTGGTATCTCAACTAACGCATGCCCCATTTTTCACACAGTCGCAGTTTTAAAGGTAAATATTTTGTTCTTGTAGCAAGGAAATTTTCTTTTAGCCGTGCTGTTATCCCCAAAAAGCCGATGGTTTAAAGCAGTCCCTTCGCAGTCTTTGCTTCAAGTACGAAAATGAAATTTTAGCTGTTCCTGGTGCTAATACTGACAATGCAAGAGGGAATGAATTTTCTTTGTTGTATTTAATTCATTCGTTCTGTTTACGAAATTACAAATTTTAAGAGCGTAAAGTCTATCGGATAAGACGGACGGAGTGTGAAGCATTGAAGTTACGGGAAGTACAAACATCTAGAAATTTGTAATTTGTAATCTGGAAGAGAAGATACCACTTAGTGTAAAAGGAAGGATAATATTAAAATGTTTTTAAGGATTTAGAATATGTGAGATGAGGTCAACTACCGACTTTTGTGAATAAGGTAATGAATCTTGTGGCTCTGTAAATTTCAAATATTTCGTGGTCAGTTCTCAGAGTAATACATATGAAGAAGGGCCCCGCTGAATGGGGTTAGGATAAGTTTCTTTTGGCTGCTTTTTTATATCCTGTGACCTGTTACTGAATGTGTGTGTGTGTGCAGGAGGACTCAACGATACATCAGAAAAGGACAGTACCGAAAAGTACGACCCTGCAGAAGACACGTGGACCGAAATTTCTGGCATGGACTGCTATTCAGATTGCACAGAAGTGATCGACGATATGATCTTCGTTATCTATCATTATTATCAACAGGGCGGCAATCTCGCATGTTTCAATGACAAGGAAAATCGATGGTTTGTTTCTTTGTATGATTCTTCAGGGCTGTATAATCACAAACTGTTACTTTTTAAGAACTCTAGGTAGGGAATCATTTCCGGTCAAAATAACAGTGATCTTGTGGATGCTGCGCTTTGTAGTGTCGAAGAAAGTGACCGACGTTTCGGAGGTTCTTTCTGCTTACTCAGGGCCTCGAATAAAAGCGCGAAAAATAGATGGGAGGAAAGGGGTAGAATGAAAGCAGGCAGGGCGATGTTTCGGTCAAGCTGATTGTTAAAGCAGAGGGCGATTGAGTAGGAAATGCTAATCAGACGTAAGTCGTGACTGCATTAATAAGAAGCTCTTTGACTAAGTTTCTTTGATCAGTGGCACTCTCTTGGGCAAAAAGTTTCTGGCGTTAAGCACATTTTCATCGCCATAATCTTCGGCTTTCGTCAAAGTGTTAGGCCAGTTTAAGGTTTAACGACTCCTATCAGTCTCATGTTCCCATTTTTTATGGAAATTTATTTCAAAAACGCTGTCTCTTGGCGTGTTTGACCACGCAGTCTCCTGCCATCTGTTGACGGAGTTGGTAAACAGCTCCAAAAACTTCCCAGAAGACAAATTTCTGCATACTTGTTTGTGCAACAGTCAGAAATCCCAGAGGTATTCTTTTAACTTTGGTTTTTGTCTGTCTTACGTATAGCAGAACTACTTTTGGAAGGACAAATTTCTTTTTAAACATATTCCTAAAAGAGGGAAATATTGTCAAGGGCTCATGTCTCAAACAAGAAACGCGTATCTCTCCAAAGAAAGCGTTTGATAAAATTTATTATTCTGATCGATGATAATTTATTAATGAAATATACCAAACATAGTTAGCGCAGAACACATGTCATTTGACAGTCTTTTAAAATAGTCATAACCTCTCCCTCCACTTCGATGTAATAAAATATATTACGTTATAATAGCAATATGGCCGGTGTTCTGTGCGCATGAGTGAAAGAAAGATCACGTGGGAACTATTCTAAAATATTGTGAGTCAATCGGGCATTGATTCCCGATAGGGGGAATTTTTGTTAAGGTTGTCAGGAAACAAAGTATAAGCAACGACATTTCGGTGGAAGCTGTGCCCTTAGCTTCAAGCAGTTTTCCATTCAACCCAAAGACAGAGCCAACCCATCAGACATGGATATTTTTAGGACAAAATATTTTACGACTGCCAAAGATAATTCTTTTATACTCATTCTAGACCCAAATGTCTGATATTTTAGAACCCCAAAAGTAAAAGTATATATTTACATATTTTCTGTAACTGTGTCCGCGAAATGTGGTAAAAATTGTCTTGAGTGTAGATTATACTAATGGACGATGAAAGAGAATTTGTTTTCACTTTTAATATTTCAAATTGCAGGCACAAGGCGGCAGACATGAATGTTTGTAGATCCGAGATGTCGACTTGTGTCATCAGGAACCTACCGAATGAAAGCGACTATGCCTACAAACACAGAGACAAATTAATGGAGGAGAAATGCAAAGAAATGTTGGATTCGGAATGTAACCGTCCATCTGCTGATGTAGCCACGGGTTCGAACCCAGTAGAGAAATGCAAAGAAATGTTGGATTCGGAATGTAACCGTCCATCTGCTGATGTAGCCACGGGTTCGAACCCAGTAGAGAAATGCAAAGAAATGTTGGATTCGGAATGTAACCGCCCTTCTGCTGATGTAGCCACGGGTTCGAACCCAGTAGCTAGGCCGACGCTGGTGCGGTTAAAACGTTTGTTACTTCGGTGCGCGGCGAGGGTTAAAGGTTTTCTCAGGATACCTTGACATATGGTCAGTCGGTGGCCGAGGATCTCCGACCCTCAGGGAAAATAAGGAGAGGCCTTAATTGGAGCGGCGCTCGCGGGAGGACAGCGAAGTCGCTGAGCTGGTGCAATTCTTGAAGACACAGTTGTTGTTGTTGTTGTTGAAATCACTCAATTTATTCAAGAATTGAGACACGCTGATGCAAAGACACAATTATGTTGATATTCAGGCAGTGCAATGAATCGGCTGTTTATGTACTGAAACCTTGCGAACAGAACACGTCTGCACGACTTGAAGTTCAACACAACACATGCGCGTTATCAGAGCAACTGTTCTTAAATTTTGAATTGAATGCGGCGATCCGATTCGTCCCCCAAAATCACCCCATGACGTCGGAAACGCTCCGAAAAGCCATATTCGAATTTCATTGGTCCCAGTCGCAGTGAGGCAAACGCCATTCTATATCTGGAAAGGCTTAAGTTTTCGCCTCGTAAACAACTTTTACGAGGCGAAAGCTTTGTGAGTGTCACGGAAGGTCTCGAGGAAAGACGTTCAAGCGACTGATTGTCGCCACTCTCTTCCTATCCAATAAATTAACAAAGCCAAAATTCATAAAATCATTCACGTTTGGATGAAATAAGGCGTTCCAAATATAATCTCATCCTTCGTTTGTATAAACAGGATTAATACGCCAAAGCCTGGTTTACCCTTTTCATCTCAAGTTTCAGCCCGTTCGGGACTCGAACTACGAACCTGGACTGGCACAGGAAAATCAGTAGTTTCCAGTTGATTAAAATCCCGACGAACACATTAATTTCAATTACTTTCCTTATGAAAATTATGTAGTAAACTAGGAATTGATGTAGAAGCTACATAAAGAAATATTGTTTACAGGAAAGAAAGAAAGATTATTTCTCCTCGTTATTTTCTGCTCAAGAAGTTTTATTGAAATTAATTATTTTACAGACGTTTAATTTTATTCAAAATATTACCATTCATCAACACACAACAGTTTCTCTTTGCGTCTTGTATTAAATGAATCCACTCGTGGCGACATGTTTCGAGTTACGAAGCCGTCTTCATGGTATTAGGGGAAGATTCATGAACGTCGTTTACAAAAACGTCATTATGAAGGCAACAGACTGTGAATTTTGTATCGATTTCTGATCTACGTTTGATATTTTAAAGAAATTGCAAATTTACAATTTGGCTGAGTTGCTCCAACATACCGGGTAATTGTGCCATGTGCCCGAGTTGGCCGAGAGCTTCCTGCATACCGTGAGACATGAAGACCCATTTTGTTTTTACAAGAGGAAACAAAGTGTTGCAAATTCTCTCTCTCTGTCACCAGTCTTCCGACTGCTTTGGTGCGGTCCTCCATTTTCGTCTCTCTTGCGCCAATCTCTTCATTTCCACATATTTTTTACAGCCCACATCCTCAAAAATTCCAATCATTGTCTCCCCCTACAATTTTTCCCTTCCATTACCAAATTAACCAATCCTGGGTGCCTCGGAATGTGTCCCGCCATCCTATCTCTTCTTCTCGTAAGATTTTTCCATAGACTTCTTCCTTCGCCTGTCCTGGCTTCCTTGGACACACGTCAGAATAAGACGACTTATCTCTTTTGCTTAATTCTCCTGTTATCAGGCACACGAAGTCTTACCAGGAAAACTAGGACTGAACTAATGCAAAGAAGAAGGCTTGAGTGATAAGCTGACGCTGTTTGCCAGCCTCAGTTTGACTCCAGATCACGTGAAAACTTTGTAAATTACGTGGCGGACTCAGTCCGACATCGGACCGCAAAGGGTTAAACATAATGACCATGCAAAATTAGTGACAGGAGGAGTTTCATGGCCCCTGGGTCGAAAAGGAAAACTATTATAGCCTGAGGAAAAAGGTTGGACAACCCTGATTTAGTCAATTATTTAGAAGTTTTTTTTTTTGCCTCTAACAAAAATCATGCAAACCTTCACTTCAGCCTGTAGAATTTTAAGCAAAATTATAATCTGAAAGGACAAAAATCGTATAACGAATCCATCTTTCATGCCCTAAAAAGTAACTTCAGCAAAATCCTCAAACATATTTTAAAAAGTATCAGTAAATAGTTCCAGGTCCTTGTGGATAAACTTGACATTACCAAAAAATTAATTCGGTGTGCTCTGATACTTCCCGGTAATTTAGTAAAGTTTCTGGTCCAATACGAAGGGCAAAAGCCATGAGTGGTCACTATCAACATTTCTTTTCCTGTTTTGTGCCCGGTTCAAAATCTCAAACGAAATGTTATTTTAAAGTTGCGTGTGCCTGTATGCAGAACAATGTCCGTTTCTTTCATACGTCATTAAGTTTTTAAATTTTTGTAGCCTTCTGTATAAATAATTGCGAAAATCGTGGAGATTAAACAGTATGACAATTTTTTAGTTTACATGAAATACCTTCATCTGGAAATAATAAATATTTAATAAATACGGATAACAATTAAAAATACGAAAGCAGTTGCAATTTGACACAAGCTGATGAGGCCACGAATCTGGGATAAAAAATACCACACTAATATTAACACACTTGTGAACCAAGATCCAAGTTGAATTTAAAATGTCGCGGCACACTGGTTGAGAAACTCTACAACGATGCCTTTGAGGCACGGACTGACCAGCCACTGAAGAAGGACTCGCGCTCCACACTTTAATAACTACTGTCTCCATTATGCACTGCACTGAAGTCGACTTGAGAAGACAAAATTAACCTCATTGTAATGTATCAGTAGAATGTCAATTGATCTCGTCGAGGTTTCGGCGCTGCTCCTCGTGTCGAATCAGGAACGCGTGCATCAGTGGGTTACGTCAAATCGCGTTCCCAACCCAACTCGGCTCAGGACACATCCGAGGGAGCAGTTCCTCCAGACACAACGCGACCAAAGTTGAAAGGACGCGTAGAGCGAATCGAACTCCGGATTCCACGTCCGTTCTTTACGGAAGCCGCTGGAGGCTGAATTTAATCCATGCTCCCTACGTCGTGGACTTTGGGGGAGTTTTCAGATGGAACGCAGTAAAATCTGACCACATGATTAATCTGTAGAATCAAAATAAATTACAAGTTTTCGTGACTTCTATACAAATATTAGTATGAAACGCTTAGGAGCGAAGCAGTCAGCGCAGTGACCGGCTACGGATTGGACGACCGGTGTTCGTATTCCGGAAGAAACAGTGGTTTCTCTCTTGGCCGCCCTGTTCAGACCCAAATCTGGACCCACTGAGTACAGGAAAAAATCCCAGGAAATCTGTGTCACCTTCTTCATTTTAATAATTCGTAATAAAGGAATCGATTGAAGATTGTTCTTGGGCTTTCGCCCTTAAACGCTGCCTTGCTCAGTAGCTCCGAGGCCACCTGATTAAATTAGCAACTGCTCGGCTAATCTTCAGTTCGTATCCTGACGCGGAGAGTCAAGGGTCCATCGATTCCCTGCCAGGGATACGACACGGTCGCGCCTTACCCCCAGGAAAGGATCCCGGGACCCATTGCAAAGGAGGGTGGTGGGCCCCAGAGCCGGTCTGGACGCAGAGGCTAGACGAAAAATCCTCTGCCCCCGTCGGGGATCATTATTAAAAATATTACTATCCACTTATTGCGATGTTTAGATGATGGCAGGCGGGATCTATGGGAGACAGGAGTTGAAGAAGACTGGATTTTGTTGGCCCAGGACAGGGCTTTGGTTAATTCGATGATGAACCTTTGGGTTCCGTAAGCCACATAGTTGGTTAGCTTGATAAAATATCATTTGCAAACAATACGTCGTGTGATTTGGAAGATGCAGTGCTGACAACCTTCTCTGCAGTGAAGTCAAGAACATGGGCATCGGAACAATGTGACCTGTGACCATCTACGAGGGGCAAAATTCTTCTCGAATTAACGAGGCTCAGGACAGGGACGATGGCGGGCTATCTCGAACACGATAATGAAACGTCTCGGTCCATAAAATGCAAGGAACTCTGTTTCGCTAGTTTGGAGTACTCTTAGATTCTCAAGGACTCTGCTCCATGGTAAAAAATACATGGGAACAAAACGAAACAGCCGGCAGGCACCAAAATTATTGACTGCCTTATTTATGGCAAGAATAAATCATGGTTTACATAGTCTATTAGCTATTAGAGCTCATTTCGGAAGCCAAGGCCTACTTAAAAATTCTTTCCGCTTCCTGTTCTATCAGTTTTCATTGCACGAGTTCTCAGTTACGAGGCTTAAATCAGAATCTGGTATCAAGATTGAAGGAAAAAGATTATTAATGTTTATACGTGACAAAGTTAATTGGCATAATTACATCTTTGTAATTAACTGCACGCAAGTATTTAAAGACGCGCGAGGAGAATTACGAACATAGACACAACTTTAAAAGCCTCGCAAAAGCAGTGGTTCGTACACTCGCAAAGAACGCCTGAGAACGCGACACCCAGGACCTTCTGTCGACACAAGCCGAAGGGCGGAGACGCCAAAGGACGTCAGACAAAACGAAGGAACTGGCCAAGAGATTAATCCGCGACGCTGATGGTCGCTCAGCTAGTCAAATATCCGTCCACTTAAACGCAAAATCCCAAATTGTATCACAGTCTTCAAAAGAGACCGTCATTGTAAATGTCTTCGGCCAGATAAATCCAGTCCACATCTTATTCCAGTAAGATCCATTTTAATATTATATTCACATCTATGCCAAGGCGTCCGGGTTACCTCGCCCCTTCAGGCTTCACACCAAAATGCTGTACAAATATCTCGCCTCGCTCATGCATGCTACATGACTTAACAATTTCAGTAACATTGAACTAATCGTCCTAATACAACTATTTTTAACAGTAAAATCCATCAAGTTCTTCATTGTGAATTTTTCTCCATTTGTCTCTGGCCTTCCCTTGTTTTCTACCTTTGGGTAATGACGTGTAATAATGAATTCTCATGCAAGAAGAGCGTAACTCTAAAAGGGACAGAGAAATCAATTTTCGTGTTCGTTCGTCCGTCGAAACCCTGATCACGCATGCGCCTTGCGAACAAACTTCGACGATGTTTGCATACCTCGTGTGCCAGTAACATTTCCACTTTCTATCGATAGTTACAATCGATTTTATATGCAAGCCAGTACGTTACACAAAACGACTTACACAATGGGCGAAAATGTTTTAATCAAACTAATCAAACCGAACAACACAGTAACGCAATATTCAGCGAGTCTTAATATTCGTTGTAATTCTTATATCAACATAAACTCACATAAAAATCATAGTGAGAACTTTCTGTGGTGTAAGTTTAGTTCTACGAGTGCAAGATGCTGGTTCTAAATCTTTCTGGTGCATTCTGCTTAAGCGGGAGTGCTAACCACTCAACCATAATATTCTGCATGTGTTAAGTAAGCATTATACCATAAAACATGTTCAGCAAATTCAAACAACGTTGCTTCATCATAATCCAGGTTTTGTGAAGTCAAAATTCATGTCAGTGACTCAGAGGGTTGCATAAAGCCCACAAGATGGGAGTGCGCCTTTCAAACTGCTCATAAATTGTAAACTTTAATCAATTACTGCAAGTAATAACATATTAAACTACTTTATCTTGCCAATGGTAACCGAGTTAAGAAAATATTAAAACAAAAGTCAACACACTTTCAGACAAATGAGATTTGTGTGGGACTGAGGTTAATTTGGGTACAAATGCTGAAGAAACTAATTACACTTCCACACGGAGGACAAACATTTAATAAAACATTAGCAGAAGCTCTGCTCAAGAAAGCAACAATCACCCTGATGATGGAGGCAGCAAGATCTCTGAAATGTCGGCGCACTTCCACCAGACTACGCAGCTCTACGAACCAGAAGACTCACCACCAGGAAAAGCTCAAATCCCACTTAATCATTACTTTGTACAACCCTTGGTCTGTCCTCGAGGTTACTAGGTTGGCCCCATGAATGCAGCAATGAAGAGAAATATTCTGCCAGGAACTGAACCCTCCAAAGCCTGACACTCACTCATTAAGCTATCACAGAAGAGAGGACAGGTCACACACTTCCATTGGGAGATCCCTTCTTCTACGTGTTCTTACTTTTCCATGTCAAGCCACAGACAATAAACTGGTACATTAGTGCAACATGTATCATGCAGATATGCAAGTTTCCAATAAATCAAATTAAAACTGGGGAAACCACACGGAATGCACGCACAGGAGATCGGTTTGGCGATAACCATAGGAAAGCACAACAATGATAAGCACAGAAATTTGATGATTGTGGTCCAAATCATTCTACAGACTTTTCTGCAAATGTACTCTAAGCACATTTAGTTGCTAGTATAAGTCAGATAGTTTAAACTGTACCGTTTCAATCGCTTTCTTAACATTGGACAATTAATTTCATAAAGCAGAGTCACGAGTTAAATGCTGGCAAAAAATTCTCAGCCTCCTGTAGAATCCGCAGGTTCATTTCTGTATTCATAAGAGCCATTTTAGTAAGTTTAAATTTCCAGACACTAAATTTAATTCATCAGAATAATATGCAATGCCGCAAATTTCCATTGGATAGACTGGCATCTTCAGTTGCTTTTTCCAACTTACCTTGCCTTCTTTTCTCTTTGTCTTCAATGTTCTGTTGCTCATTCAGTAACTGTTACCAATTTAACTGAATACACTTTACATTTATAGGACTGAGAGAAATACAACACGTAGTCCACCATCAGGCAACTCTACACAACCATTTTATACAAAACATGCATCTGAAACTTTGTGTGAACATAAAACATTATCTGGTACGCAAATCATATTTAGTTGGTTGGCTAAAATTAAAATTAAAATTAATAACTAGGTGTACAATAAATACACGATAATGAGTTAATAAAGCTTGAGTAAGGTACTTAATTGTGTCTTTTGTTGCTATGCTGTAGCGTCATTGTTCATTCTTTCTACAATTTTTACGAAGTAAGTATTAAAATGATCTGCTAAGAGTTTAGAATTTTTTATTGCATTATCATTTCTCTTTATTAATGGGGTTACTTCTTCTGTTCAGTTTCCTTCCTTAGTATTTTCCAGACTGCTTTAATTTTATTATTTGACTTAGTATCTGTTTATGTAAGACTCGAGGTTCTCACAGCAGTGGGTATGAAGATTTCCGTCTTCTGGGTTGTTGCGCTGTGTAGTCTGGTCGATGTTAGTATCTGTTTGTTGTAATGCATCTGTTTAGCCTCTTTAATGCCTTGATTATCTCGCAATAAAACCCATAGTGAATTGTCATTATTTGGTCGTCACTAGACTGCCAATGTAGGTAAGATCTAATTTATGTTTCCGAGATGTTTTGATGCCTTTATTTATTATTTTCAGATATCATTTTCACTGTTTTAGTCAAGAAACTTGTTTCAAAAATTGTTAAGAAGATATTTTGAAATCCGTCAAATTTTGACCCTACATCATGACTGTTTAATACCGAGTCCTTCTTCTCATTACTTAGACGTGTTATAAATTCTTTAATAGCGTATCCGATCTTAGGCAAGTTGGCTGTGAGGATTGTAAATGGCTGGAGTTTGCTCAGGATTGTGGCCGGTGGCAGGCTTTGGTGCTGTCGGTGTTGGACCTGCGAGTTCTGCTACCAGGAAGTCAGTCAGTTAGTTAGTGTCTTGACTGACGTCTGATTCATTTCCTGTAA
This sequence comes from Zootermopsis nevadensis, assembly GCF_977971745.1. Taxonomy (NCBI): domain Eukaryota; kingdom Metazoa; phylum Arthropoda; class Insecta; order Blattodea; family Termopsidae; genus Zootermopsis; species Zootermopsis nevadensis. The sequence continues at coordinate 2,022,762 of NW_028259177.1, forward strand.
TTGTAATTGGAGACTGATTCTATATTTTTATAACCAGAAATTGTGAATTATGATCAGATATCCCATTTATCACTGGTCCAATACAAGTATGATCTTTTCTAGAAATGTCTGTAAAAAAAACTGTCTATAACAGGACTGGAGTAATTTTGAATTCTTGTGGAGAAATTAACTACTGAGATGAGATTGAAAGATGATTGTGGTAACTTTCGGTACGATTATTAATATTAATGTTGCCACAAATGACAAATTCTGCTGTAGGTTTATAAAGATAAAAAAAGTTGGAGAGTTTAGATTACAATTGCACAACACAGTCTTTGCAGTGATGCAGAACATTTAACTGACTACATTTTAGATTATTTCTGACAAAAATACTCACTCCTCCTTTTGCCATATTCTGTCTACAGTGACTGGCACCTAAAATATAATTTTCAAGATTGACTTGTAAGGTCTCTGGTAGTTTCATATGGTGTTCAGTTAAACATAGAATATGTGATGAGTACGTATTATTAATGGGCATGGATAGTTCATCAGTTTTACTCTACTCCACTCAATATCACATCTTCAACAAGTACATGGAAACAAAATTAAATATTAACCATAAGTGCTCTCAACCATTCTTGATATCAAATTGACAGTCGCCATGCTGCTACGAGTACACTATATATACTTAACATACACTAAGTGGGGGGATTACAATTAAAAATGGCACTGGTGACATCAAACTTCTGTCATGAATCTTTCTTTTATTTGCATGGTTATTGTTCTATTCAGCAGTCATTCTTTCAGGCAATTGTCATATGTTAGCACCACTAAGCTCTGGAGCATGTGAGCCAAATGCACAGAGAAGGGAATGTCAGATGGAGGAAAGTTCTCAACACCAAAACTGAATATGTGCACAATGAGACTGGGTGGATACAAGAGCTGAACTGAATGGACCCTGCTGGGGATCAAACCCATCGTTCAGTCGATAGTCAGACAGTATCTTGAAAGGGCTACCCCCAGCTCACTAAGTCAGCATGTTCTCAGAATCCTATTATAAAGCAAAATGGAAAATACTGAAAATGCTTGTGTACTGTTACTACAGTCTCTAAAATTGAATGCAAATGTTGACAGATCCTGTTTAAAGGAGTTTCAAAATCACCATAAATCAGACATAATTAAACAAAAAATTAACTTAACCTAACTTACAACTGCAATGCAGAAAAAATGTACCCACACATCATGTAAATGTCAGACTGCAGAGCTAGGGAAGAAGAAGAAGTCACACATTAAAAGGAAAACAAAACTAATGTAAATAATACAAATATTACATTCATCTTTGTTCCAAACTGTTGGCAAGCTTCTCTGCAAAATCCACTGCAGTTTTTATATTCTGTGAACCAAGCTCGTTATTTAAATCGCCGTTTTCCTTCTGATATTCATATGATTTCTGAATCACGGTCACCACGATGAGATATAACACGTAATGAATGTATCTCATTCCTGATCACCAGAACGCCTACATTATTTTCCTGTGTCAAGCAACTTTTTGGCTGAATTGCAAAGCCTACAAAATGAAGAGTGAACATCATTTCACATACTAATCCTTCTATTTCTAACGTTAAAACCCATAATGTATATCATCAAATTTACTTATATCATTGCTTTTTTCCTGTAATAAATTCATAAAAGTTGTACAAAACTTCCAAATCTGAAATTGATTTGCCAATGTATAAAGGTTTCAGTTTTGTTTTTGGCATGTTGAATATGAGTTCAATCTTTTATAATTCACGAGCTACTTATTCTCTTGAGTTTCTCTTTTGTCAGTTTGTGAACACAATTGGCGCCAAACTTGTTACGGTAACATGTATACATCACATAATGAGAATTGTCTCTAATGACAAGCAACAAAGCACCTAAAAAAACATTAAATTGCTGGTATTATATAACGAAGTCACTCGTACACACCACTTAACTGTCCATTTAACACGGAACTAGCCTCTTTTCCTCGACATCTTGAATAACTCTCTCTTCCACTTACTTACCAACATCCTTACACGATATATTACTATCTGCAATTCCATGTCTGCCAACTATCAGTTATTGGTGTCACGGTTGGTGGCTACATTAGCTCAGTTGATTAAAAGACCTGCTATTTCTTACACACACACGATTTTGACTAATCCACAATACAAAGTGAAATTCATGAGAACTGCAGTTTGTATACTACTTAGGCCACAAACGAAATTACATCTTAATTTCTAATGCACTTATCAAATTTAAACAGAATCAACGAACTATGGAAACCACATGCAAAAAGAATGGACGAAATGGAAAATAATTGGAGATGGTATCATTAGTTAAACTATGTAGGAAATAAAGGAGTGTTTACTCAATGAGTGATTAATTAGATGAGAATGAGTTGTCACAATTTTATTTGTTATTTCGTCACAAGCTGACGATTTTTTTAAGGAATTATATTTCCATTTAACTTCAGATTCAGTTGTTGGCATCATTTTTAAACCAAGGAATTTATTGGAAATAAATGTTAAAAATGAAATCGCATATTCTTTTCCTAATTCATGTAAACTTATCTTTCTGCTATTGTTAGAAAGAAACTACTGAAGGCATCAGCATCTTTTCTGGACCCTTTTAACTTTTTAGTTTATAATAAGAGGGCATATGTTCAGTTAATGTATTTGTTCTGTTTCCTACTTTACCAAGTTACATGCTGTTTTTATTTTATGATTATACCTTGCTCTAAGTCTACTATAAAATTTTTTTCCCTTTTTTAGCTTTATTAAGGATTTTACACTGGTTATTATTGGATCATTAGTGTTCCTGTTGTAGATATAATAGGCTCTTTTTACATTTCTATTATGTAATCCAGTCCATTATCTTGTGCATACTTTAATATTTAATCAGAAAACTGGCTTCAAATACTGCAGAAAAGTATACGTAAATCAGTGAGATGTCAGGTTCTCATGGTGGTAACATGAAATGGCCATTTCTAGGTTGTTGCACCATTCTACCAGATTACACAGTGAAATAACCCAGAAGACAGCCCTCTTTATAACAAAATGAATTAAACTTATTCTTGGTATAACTGTCTTTTTTTTCAACAGTTTTACCAAGTTTAGTTTTTTAGTAGAATTTGAAACTGAACGACTGTCATTATTTTTACAGTTCTCTGTTTCAAATGTACTATAGTAGTTGATGAATTTATTATGGTAAATGTAGATGAGCTTAGTTTTATATTATCCACAAAAATATTATCAATTGTGATACTTTTGTCACCTTGAATTCTTGACAAATTTACAGTATGAGACAAATTCTATGGACTTATAATCAGTTTTTTGTGGCTGTTTTCATTGAGACAGTCTGAATGACATTCAGTAAATGTAAATTTCACATTTACAAAGAATGCAGTATTTTCTCTTCCACCTCCTTGTATCTTTAATATATCCATAAATGTTACAAAATAAGGGCATTATGTGACTGAATAAAAAAGAACCAAGGATTCATAGGAAATCTGAAAAATTTGACGCTTGCTGCCTACAGTTACACATGCATCCATGTGCAAAACACTTTTTTTTACAGATTTCCATTACATGCTGCAAGGAACATATACACACACACAAAAACAAGATAATTGTGTCTCAAATCATGTTATAAATTCAGCTTTCACAATAAAATCAAACTTAGCATCTTGCAAAGGACAAAGAATAACCTTTCAATTAAGAAATAAGACATAACTGTCAGCAATACTGTGGAAACCCACACCTTATAAACGTAAAGGGAAAATTACAAACAGAAACATGCCCCTTATTCCATGAATCTTTAACAGCAAAACACACTTTAGTTCTGGTTCAGCTGAATCAATAGCCACTTCGTGATTGGTCCAGAAGGGTCAGTGACTTGGTAACATTTTGTAACATCTATTATGATTAAAAGGAATTATGTGCTCATAAATATGGGAAGATTTTGATACTCATGTTAACTTTTCCTTTAGGAGTTGCTACCACAGATTAGAGCCACGTAATTAACTCCATTGTGCATGGATTTCCTTGAGCAGTGGATAAAACTCAATTATTCAATCAAGAAATTTACAATGGACTGCCTAGTTCTTCATGATCAATTTTAATGTTTATATGTTTTGCAAATGGGCTTCCAGGGAGGATTTCAAAACAGAATGTATTCACTTACTGCATACTCAAAGTGAGTATAAAGTATGTTGTATCATTATTACTGCTGATTCCAAATCAAATAATTACGCGTCAGCATATTTAATCATTTAATTTTTGCCTCATATAATAAATGAGAAACCATCACACTAAATGTGAGATTACATGACAAGACAGTGTGTGAATATTCATATACTTCCACCAAACATTTTGTCAGATGACAGGTAGATACAGTTTGGATCTTGATCATTGCAATGATAAAAAACAAAAAAACTGTTTTGACTTCACTCAGTCCCTCCAAGTACTCTTGAATTACAACTTCCTCCCCTCCAGCCCTCACATGATATGGGAATTAGCCGAAACAAGAGGGGCAAAAAATTTCTGCTGCTTAGGAACACTCGTATATACACACATAAAATATATATATATATATATAAACATTTTGTATATGCAGGCCTATAATGTTAAATCACACTACTGTGCAAAGGTTTGCTGTTCCATCACTCAAACCATACACAATTTAACAAAACAACAAGAAAATTACTGTGGTTGTAATTCCACATTCCACATTCTTAAAATTCAGTACCTAAACTGAATGGTCAATAACTTCTGTCTCTCTCTTTCTCATATATAAGCGTTCAGATGCCTGAACAGTAGGCATTTCACTTCAATACATTTTAACATAAGATTTAAAAGAAATATGTGCAAGATCATCCTCCCTATGTAAATATACGGACTGCCTGTGAAGGAGACTGATATTATAGCACGACGCACTCTTGTGTAACTGTTCTGCCTGTATCAAGGAATAGGTAACTCGTCTTCCTTCATCTTGATACCACAGTTTTCAATATTTTCCAAAATCTATCAAAACTGACTCTTACAAAATATTTCCAGCTTCTTCTGTACTGAGGCAGAAAATCTGTTAAGAGTGAAATTTAAAATTTTGTTTAATCTATTTCCTGATGAAACATGAAGTCCACCGCCACCCACCTCATGAAATGGATTTCAGTTGAAACGAATCTTGTTCCACCAGTCCTTCGTACTTGACGTCTATCCACTACTTAGCAAAATATGAAGTAGAATTAATGGCAAGATGGAAGAGAATAGAGTTGAAAGAAGTCTACAAAGTCTATCTGTTACAGGAAGAGGGAATACAAGATTTATTCAAAAGCATGACAATATTTGGAACAATACAGAGTTAAAAAGAATGGACCACACACAAACACACATCATGAAAAAGGCTTAAAAATATGGAGAGAAATGACAGACAAAGCGACAAATAGCCTACAAGATATAATTATAGAACCCAATGGAACAAACAAAAGGAATGCAAAGAACGAGGAGAAACCTTCTGAAAACAGCTCGTAAGGAATCGCGGAAAAGATTTATCAGTAACAGACAACCATAGAAGGTAAATAATAGCATACAAAACAATGAAGCATATGAATAGCACAGGAAAAGATACTGCTCAAATAGATACTATAAACCTGAAAAAATAATGTGAGCATCATAAAAAATTGTGGCATGACCCCCTATACAAGACCACAATAGAGAAAAAAAAGATACAGGTAGAAGAAGTTGATCAAATTACCATAAAAGAACTAAAATTAGCACCGGAGTAAACCGAAAACCACTCATCCAGATGGTATTAACTCTGAAGTAGCCAAGTATAAAGGAGAACCTCTCAAATTAAGACTCAGGAAAGATGCAAAATCCCTGATTAAAAAGAAAAAAATTATATCATTATTTTAAATATTGAGATAGCTAATTCTCTAAAAAGTACAGATGACTCAGTCTTCTCAACACAAATTCAGACATACACACTCAAAGTTGTCGCTGATAAATTATTGCTAGGACAGTGCATTTGGGCAAGGCAGATCGTGTATCGACGATGTTCTCGCACTAAGACAAATATTGGAAAAGAGAAAGGAGTTCAACCTGGAAACACACCTGGCCTCACAGACTATGATAAAGCATTTGATTGTGTAAATAGGAACAACTTATGGAATATAATGCAATTCAACAAATGCAATAATACAGACAAGAAATCAAATTACACATGGAATACAAACAAATCAAGGAGTTAAACATGGGTGCAGCTTATCTGAAACTCCATACAACATTTATACAGATGAGGAGCCAAAATAAAAACAAGAATAAAATTAAAGGACAGAATTTGTTTAAATACAATGTTCTTCGCCGACAAACAAGTAATCTCACAAAATTTCAGAACATAGCTTACATAGGTCTGTGTTCAAACTGCACCAATTATGCTCAGAATAAGACATGAAAATATTAATTAAAACCAAAACTACAGCATTCCATGGAAAACAATCAGAACTAGAAAAGATACTCAGCTGAAATTTTACAAAGTTTTGGGAAGCCCCCCACACTCTTATATGGCTCAGAAAATTGAATACTAAATGCAAGGGATTGAAGTAGAATACAAGCCTCAGAAATGAGGTTTTTAAAAGGAGTTAAAGGGTTATAGAAAGGAACACAAAAGAAGACGCGAAGAAATCGGACAGGAACTAAAAATACAGAGTACTTCAGTAAAACTTAAAGATGACAAATTTCCCAGAGAAGCATTAAACTATCTGCCAAAGGAAGGGAGAGCCCTAGGAAGGGAGAGAACCGGAACAGGCAGCCACCTAAACTGTGAAACATGATGATGATGATAGTGATGGTAAAATACTTCCCAAGTTGCAACATACAAGGAATGTGTGCATTAAGTTCTCCAGTACTTTGAGCATTCGCTTCATGTACCCATTACATAATTTATTAATAACTAACAGTAATGAATGTATCCAAATTGTTATTATTTTAATGGTACTTTATATCAGTTATACATAACACGATGGCTACGGTGGTCTAGCGGTTAGAATGCTGGCCTTGTAATCCTGGGGTCTTGGGTTCGATTCCCGACGGTGCCCGAATTTATAACTTGTGTTGGGCAAGGCCGTGGTCTAGGCAACACGGAGTTTTCCTCCGGGGGATTCCCCGGTTTCTCCGTGGCATCTCAACAATTACTCCATTCACACACAGAAGAAGGCAATGGCAAACCACTTCTGGATCATCTGTCAAGAACGTATATGAACAGGTCCCAGTCCGAGAAAAGGATGGAAGGATCCTGTTCATATGGACCTGTCGGCAGACAGAACACTCAATAAAATATAAATATATAACACTATGTTTTGCTTCATTGTATTGTAACTTATATCTATATTCTGTTGAATTTGGTGAAATAAGTCCCGAGATATTAACTTTACTGTAAACGTCTGCAAATTAATTTAAATGCCCTACCCGAGTTGTTCAATGCACTGCTTGTAGCAGAAAATAGAACTCACCACTTGCACACTCCAAATCAGAAACTCAAAGCAGCTTCCTCCTACACAAGCAAGCACACAGGATAACCACAATGGAAAGGAAAACAGACATAGCTAGATAATTAATTATTCTAACAAGGAGGAGTTACATTTTCAAGTATATGCACACACTACTGTCAGAAAATTACACAACATGTCATATTTACATGAACTGAAACACATGCAGTGTAAGTGCAAGTATGTAGGAAACTATAAACGACGGAATGCCACCCAGATGTATGTCAGGAGGTTACTGACCTCGCTTCATCCACTTACATACAATCTCACCTTCCATTCTTTAGTAACATAGCTTCATCATCTGGTATGTGATTGGATAACAGTTCACACACTCGACGATGCCACAACATTACACATTCGAAAGTCTTGCATCAGAATTATAAAACATAGGAAAACATTTCAGTAATGATGTTGTATGTAGACAGTCCAATCCATTTCAACTACTGCTTTTTATCGATTTGGCAGTGACAAATGTTCGAAACAATATTACTATCACATATGCATTAATTATAGCGAAACACATACCTTCAGACTGCAAAGCAAATCAAGATCGTCACCATCCCTTTTGAAAGACATAACCTAATAAAAAAATTACCAATACCTCTTTCAGAACTCTCAATATCTGAAGGTGAATATTGATAAATATGCTTTTAACATAACGACAGTAATAAACTACATCTGATTTGTAAATCACTGACCAGAAATAACTCAAACACTATACACCAACCGCGATCAGCTGTGTACGCTTTCGAAGTATTTACCATATATTATGGCGCCATCTATCCGGAGCCAACATGGAACTACTATAAAACAATTAGGCAATAGCTACCACTGTCTACAGTTCTGTCGGCTAAACGAGGAACACCACAGCGAAACAATTATTTAATTTTATAAACCTGATCCTTGAAACTTATTCCGTTTATAAAAATGGTTGTAAGTGAACGGATTTCACCAATATCAGTGCACTCAAACCGACCAAGACAAAGTTTCTCAGCTGTTCCTTTAAAAAAGTATAAACATTTCAGTCAAATCAACCCAAAATCCTTAAACTGAACTGTAAATTAAATTGCTCACAAAAAAGCTTGTTTACAACTCTCATAAATAAACAAGGAAAAGCATCACGTAATAATATCAAATAGGTCTGTAGCTTTGGAGAAGTTGGATGATAGATTTCAGATTCTCACAGTGGCATGAAGATGACTTTGTCTTCTGGGATGTTGTACAATGCAGTCTAATATAAACTGACTAAATGTTTCAGAGGTACTCTCGGCCTCCGCTATTAGGTCCTTGATGACATTAAGAGTAGAGTACATCCAGGAAGTGCTTGTTTTTATTCAATTCAAAAACTGTTATTTGCCAGTGGGTGGTCCACAAAAACATGAAGCATACTGCAAGACCATGGACAAGTGGACTGATTGTGTTGAGATGCTAACAGATTTCAGTTGTATTTCTAGATCCCTGCCCATTTGTAAAGACCAAGTTATGAATATGTGTTAAGTTCTGTAGATAAAGCTTCATGCATTCCTAACTACATTACCAGATGGAAATAGCCTTCACGGCTCTGGAAAGTCTCTGCTTCCTACTGGGCCAGCCTTACAGTCACTGCTGTGAAAAAAGGAAACATCCACCTGCCAGGAACAGTATCTTGACGCACTTAATGACTGAGATGAGTTCAAGTTTCTCTGCAGTATCTCAAACATGAAAGACAAAAATGTGAAGCTTATAAATTGCAACTACAATTTCAGATTATAGTAATGTAATTTGGGAACTGAAAAAAGATAAGAGCATGCAGTTCTATTAGTTATTTATTTTCACTGTTAAAGATCTCAGCTGTCATTCTATTGAAACACTAGGTGTCTAATACGAATACAAATTTATAAAGCTCTTTAACATACACCAAAAATCATTCTAACCACAATAAGATCATTTTTAAAGGACTGACAGATTAGTTTAAAAGATATTCTTCTTTTTTAAACTTACTTATATTAATTGTATAAAGGTGCTCACGTATTTAGTTCAGGGAAAATGTACTGAAGAGCACTGGAAGTCTGCAGAGGAACCCAGCAAAGACGAAACAGGGAAAACATGATCATCAACATCTTGATATCCTCCCGATCAAGAACATTACAATATATTTTTTTAAATATATTTCACATAACTTATTGTCGCTGTCACAGTGGCCGCTTGGTCACTGGGACCGTGGGTTCGAATCCCACTCAAGCCATGGATGGTTTTCTGTGTTGTGCTGTCCTGTGTACAGGTAGAGGCCTTGCGATGGGACGATCCCTCGTCCAAGGAGTCCTACCGATCAAGCCAACGAAAATTTGGGACCCGCAGTGCTCAGGCACTTGAAGAACGGGTTGTATAAAAGAATAACTTACTGTCAGCTGACTAATTCATTGGAGCACACTCTTCTTGAGAAGCTAACATTACACTCAACTACATAAATAATATTAGTGACTTCATATATTTATGTAACCAAAACTAAAGAGCATGCAGAAATGCAACTTTCGCCACTGGAAGGAGATGTACTGTACGCACTAGGGCACGTGTTGCGATACAAGTTGAGCGACTTGTATCAGGGGACTTGAGACACCGATACATCCGTCAACATTGTACAGGGTGATTCAAAAAGGACTTTACAACTTTGAAAGTGTATAGAAATTTATTCAGAAGGCTTACAGAATCGGTTGAGGTGTCATTTTGTAGCAAAACAAATCAAGTTTTACCTGAAATAGTCATTTTGTTTCGATGTGATTGCCATTGGTGATACTGCAGACGTCCCACCTGAAATAAATTTCTTGCCAAACACGATCCAGCATATCCGGTGTCACTTCTGCAACTGAGGCGGTGATTCGGGCTTTGAGCTCAGTGAGATTGGCAGGTAAGGGTGGAACATACACACGATCTTTAATGAAACCCCATAAGAAAAAATCGAGAGGTGTCAGATCTGGAGAACGAGGTGGCCATGCTATCGGCCCTGTTCGACCAATCCATTTTGCAACTTCACCAGAATGACGACAACTGATTTCGAGGTGCTGTTGCAAATGGTTGGGAGTTCAATTGCGAATTTCGAGATTCAGTGAAACCAGAGACAAGATTAGTCATAACCTTGAGATATTTGGCTTCTGGGGATCCCTATACATCTCTGATGTACACATTTAAAGTCTCGAAGCAACTCATGAGTGAAGTAATGCCAGAATTGTGCCGATGTTTGAATGAAGCATTCTCTGAATGTTGTTCATTTTCGCTTCGATGATGTTTCGTGGTGTGCTATTGCCTACACAATGGATAATGGCAATTTGGAAAATTTTAACTTTTCAATGTTCTGTTACCAAGTTCCATGACCAAATTTCATGGCCAAGTGGTTAGCACTCCTGATTCATATTCAGGAAGTCATGGGCTCAAATCTCAGCCTGGAAACCAGCTATATCCTGACTGAAGCCTCTTGTGGTTTCCATTTCATCATTCATTTAAACTTCTTATAATTTGTTGATATATAGTATGAGATACTGACAGTATCATTAAATAAACCATTATTAAATAAATTCCGTGTTTCCTGCACTAGTGCTGATTTTCAACAGTTGCTCCACGTTTACTAGCTCAGGACACTAAAACTGACATCTGAATCTATTTCTTCAAGAATTCGAAAATATCTTCGGTTAGAAAAATTATGCATGTCATGCTACAAGCAACAGGTTAATATAAACCTAAGACATACACAAATATTTTTTCTGTAATACACTATGTCCAGAATATAATTAATGTAATTAAAATTATCTGAGAAGGATGAGAGGACCTTATGCATAAATTTACAAAAATGTTGTGCAAATATAATCAACATAATAAGACTGCAAAGCCATAATCAAGTCTACACAAGTTCAGCAAGTGGTAATCACTTGGACAAGTTTTAGTACACACACACACACATCACTGCACAGAGGATAATAGGAGCTGTCACAAAGTATAATATCGCTTTTATAATACTACAGTGTTTGAATCTATATCTGTACACAAATACCTATCAAGAGACTCTTAAAATAAATGCATGCATACCTTTCAATGTTTCAATTTTCTCTAGTAAGTCTCTCACTTCACATTTCAGATTCTCAATTTCCTGCTGATTCTGCAAATTGCTAAGCTTCTCTTCGACTATGTTAGAACCAGAAGATGCACCAGGAGACATCATTGCTTGGCCTGGAATATACTGTGGCTTCAGTGTTTCCACAAATCCTGTCTGAAAATAAAAAATATATATATATATATATACTTCCCTTTACAGAACCTCAAATATGATATCACAATTTTCCTTACAAATATTGTGACAAAGTAAGAATTTTACAGTCTAATGTTATTTTTGCTTCACCATGGGACTGTTTCCTTTAGATAAAGACCACTGTCCAATCTATTTCACAAGCCACTTGAGTTCCCATTTTCAAGTAAAAGAAAGATTACATAGTAAGATCAGTAAAAAGAATTAGATTTATCTAATTGGTTCAACAAAGAACGAACCAATGTTAAGCTACAAGCTTCTTCTACTGGCCATCATCCTTGTTATTTTCTGCTGTGTAATGGACCACAAACCTCAAATGGAACCTTTCATCATTGCAGAGGCACGAAGTTGCTATGAAGATTGATAATCATAATTAGAGACATTATAACCACAATACACAGCCTAATACCTTACACAAATTTTAACATTCCAAACAAACATGGCAAAGCAACTTAACTCCACTGTCATGTCTGAACTAGTGAGAAAGGGAGAGGAAATGAAGGTCAATGGGTTATATGCATGTATGAAACAAAACAAGACTTGTTCATCTCCAGATACTTTAAGTCTGCAGATGGCAAAGGACTGCTCAAAACACCAAGTAGTTTGGCTAAATGTTCATGTTGTCCACTTGTGTTTGGGAGGCATTCTGGTTCAAGTATCACTTATGGCACTCTCAGGTTTTCCATAGTTTCCCTCAGTCCAGTAAGTAAAATTCTGGAACAGTACTTTTCAATAGTCAATAATCACTTTACCATTCTTTTCAGTTTATTGCTCGTATTCATTCTGCCATCTCTGCTTAACATCATTAAACAGTGTAAGAACCAACCAGTTTCTAACAAAGCTTTAGAGTAATATTAGCCAAACAATTTTTTCTGATGCATATCAACATGATGTTTTCTATCCAGTATATTTCAAAGTGTGATATAAAACATATCTGTGTAAAGGCAAAGTTGCCTCTGTTCCAATCCACCACATGTGAAGATGTAGTGGATATGGAAGTAAAGATCTACAGACTAGACCTCAGCACTACGTGGAACGAGTGGTCAGCTGTATGTTTTGACTGTTTTATACCAGAGAAAAGAGCCCCAGGTATCAAGAGACTGGAGACTGGGTGGAATGTTGTGGCAAAGAGAAGAATCCCTGCCCCTACAAGGAACTGAACCCCCAGTTTCCATTCAGCAGCCATCAGCACCATATAAAGGAACATTTATAACAACATCAAATTAAATGCAAGCTACCATGTCGTAACAAGTCATGATCAACTTGAAAAAAGAAACAAAATGAAAACAAAATACTAATGTATCAATTAGTGTAAATCACATGAAGCTGCATACCATACGGCTAATGTATTCATGTCAAAAACTTCTCAAACTTCTCAATTAGCAGTGAGTGGCATTAACGATGGAGCCATAAATGAAGGCAAATTCACTTCTGCTCATGCTCAATAACAAGTCTCTGTGGTATACAGATTGATCAAAGGACACTGCATTACAAGCAGAGAAGAAAGTAACACTTACACACAGTACAGTCAAGATCATATAAGAAGTGCATTATCTTTCTGCAGTCCCACATTAAAACTTGCAACAAAGTGTTGTTAATTTTGATGGAAACTCTTGCTAAGTCTTCATCATTGCTGTAGGACAATATCCTGCCCCATTTTAACCCTCTCATAGCTTAAATACTCACCTTATTGATCCAAAAACATATGCGATTTTTTCCTGTATCTTAGAGACGTGGTGGAATCTGTAATGAACCCTCTGATGTTTCAGTAAATGTTCCAAGCAAGATGGTGTACCACTGACACTCTAGGCTGGCATTCATTTGGAACTTAGCTGAGTTACAAGCTGACCTGATTGAGGATTTTCAAGGTTTTCCTCAGTCCCTAAAGGCAAATGCCTGGAGAAAATCTCGAAACAAGCCACAACTATTTCCTTCCAAGTTCTTACCTATTCACTACTCATGGCCATTTTCACATCTCATCTGATGCTGCATAACATATGCATTTGAAACAGCATTGTTAAAGAAGGTAATAACCAACACTCATTTCAAGTCTGCAAATTACAGCTGGAATGTCAAAATGGAAAATCTTTTAAAGAAGGAACCTGAAGGAACAATTTATGTAACTTAATAGGATGGCGTGGTCTATAATGTGTGAAACAAGAACATACAGCACATACGCAGAGAAAAGAAAAATACTTTCTGTGCATTCAAGTTGATGAATATAGATTGGAGCACTCAGTTCATATTCTGAATACACAGCGTTTGTTACAGTAAACAAGGAACGAAGAAGAAACATATCACCAAGAAAGAAATCAAGCAAAAGAAAGACAGAAACAATTTTAATTCACGAAAACTAACAGAGAGAAAAAGCGCAATTACTTGTTCCTCCCCAAAGCTAGCTTCGGCCAACATTCGTAATCTTTTCGAAGCCTGCTTTAGGGCTACATGAACCTGCTTAGAGGATGTAGAGAATTTCTGAAACATAAAATAGCATCTGCAACAGTTTGGAAAAGATGATGAAGATCACGTATGTTATGATACTGAATGCTACAACAGAAGACACACCACATCTATACAAACTGACAACACCAGTACTAAGTTCCATACAGACAAAATACCACAATACACAACACATAAAAACACAGTAGTTAAGGTTTTGGATGACCAAATTTCATACCACAGACCAATGTACAAATAAGAAATTATGGGAAGAACTTACAATGCCTACTTTCTAATGCCTCGATATATACGGTGAGGTCAATAAGAGACAAAAATTAATAATTATAAAATATAGCAAACTAAAGATAAATTGCACATCATTCTCAGTTAGCAAATTAAAACACTCATTTTTGTCACATCTGTGCTTACATCTCTGAAGTGGTCTCTTCCTTTCAGATTTTCCAATTAGAATTTTGTACCCAAAGCATACTACATGTTCAACCCATCTCACACTCCTTGATTTCATTGCCCTTTGCTTCATAACACCCATAAATTCTAGAAGTAAAATTCCAATCATCTATCTATTATCCATAGTGTTAACATTTACAGAATAGACATTGACACCTTCCATTTCACAAGAACCCAGAACGGGCGGTCACACCATGTAACAAGCTCTCGCAAACTAAATAAAACCATATCAACATCATAATAGTTACTGTAATTTTCCAAACAAAAAAATCTTTAACAGCCCCAGTTTGCATGACTTTTCAAACACCACGTAAGAAGCAAACATGTGGAATGGAAATTCACGATGACCGCATAAAAAACTTGTCACATTGAAACACGTCTGGTCTACGAGCTACTACAGACAGACAAGCCACTATTCTTACAGTGCCTGAAGCCAACAGATGCGGGACTGGAACCACTGCGTACCCTTTGGATCGATGTGCAGACCGTCAATCAACTCCAACTGAAGTGTCCGTTGTCCGTCGAGGTTCGTCTCAGCTTCTACAGTCATAATGCTATCTGGAGGTCAGGGTTCAGTGACTTCCTTGCAAATAGCGTAACTGTCGATCCGCTGTCCCACTTGTTCACTCAGAAAAATTACGGCTTGCTGCCTACAGAGTGGGAGACTGTAGGAATCATTTGGTACAAACCAATATGAGCTCATCTGCGTTTCTTCTTCAGCATCACGTACATATTAGTCGGGCTGATGGACTGGTTCAGCATGTCCGTGAGATCTTGTGACAGACTACGCATCTAAGATAACGAAAAGTTTGACATGTTTAGAATGTTTCATACCATACAAACAAAAAATTATGTTCACAACTGGCATTCAATATTTACGTGTAAGGACTGAAGTCAATCATACGAGGTGCGATCGGAAAGTTTACACACTGCGCCTATAAAAACCTGTACACTTATCTCAGGTATTAAATTCATCCATCACCCTCGAAGTAGTTCCCCTGGGAGTGAACACAACGATCCCAGCGCCGCTGCCAAGCCTGGAAGCATCCCTGGAAATCTTTCTTTGTCAGCCTGTCAAGCACCATCTGCGATTCTGTCTGAATCTCTTCTATCGTCTCAAATCTCCTTCCCTTTAGCTGAATTTTCATCTTTGGGAAGAGGAAGAAGTCACACGGAGCTAAATCCGGCGAATAAGGAGGGTGCGGGATGACGGCCATGGTGTTTGAGGCCAAAAACTACCGAACTTTGAGGGCGGTGTGTGCTGGCGCGTTGTCATGATGCAGCAGCCAGTTGTGGTTGCGCCACTTTGCCGGCCGCTTCCATCTCACATCTTCACGCAACTTCCTCAGGACCCCACAGTAAAATTCAGCATTGACCGTCTGACCTGCAGAAAGAAACTCCCTATGGACCATCCCCTCCAGGTCGAAAAAACAGATCAGCATTGACTTCACATTGCTCTTGACCTGTCTTGCCTTCTTCGGTCGTAGTGACGATGGGCTCTTCCATTGTGAAGATTGCTGCTTCGTTTCCGGATCGTACCCGTAAACCCAGCTTTCATCACCTGTGATAACCTTAGAAAGGAAGTTGGGGTCGGTTCTTGCAAGATCTTTGAGCTCCTGACAAACGAGAAGTCGATTCTGCTTCTGGTCCTCAGACAGGATGCGTCGCATGTGGAGTTCTTCCTTTAGAATCAGCTGATAGGTCCCATAGCCTATCCCAACAATATCGCACAAGTCGTTGATGGTACGACGTCGATCTTCGTGAATGGCCTACCGAATCTTCGTAACATTTTCGGGCGTTGTGCTCGAAGATGGTCGTCCAGAACGCTCGTCATCATCGACAGAGGTTCGGCCATTTTTAAAACGTGAATGCCACACAAACGTTTGTGCACGACCCATTGCGGACTCCCCAAATGCTTGCTTTAGCATTTCAGATTTCCGTAGCCGTTTTGGCGAGTCTTTGGCAAAATTTGATGCACACTCTTTGTTCATGAAAATCCGCCATTCCGAAATCGCAGGAGGGTCGGTTTAATGAACTACCAAAACGCCCGTAACTAAGAAACAAATGCTAATTCGATGATGCCAGCTGCCACACTGATTCACTATGAATATAGGCCGCACCCCCTAGCGGCAGAAGCTCGTACTACATCCGGTTCGCCCTCTATTGACACAGTTCTGAAACTTTCCGATCGCACCTCGTAGAAGATCAAAGAATTATTGATGGTCGAAAATATATCTCAGTTGTAAGTCTCAAGCACAAAGTGCCTCAGGTAACCTGCTCTTGAACAAACAACCGAATCAATAAACTCACACACCCTCTATGCCATTATACATAGCGAGAAACATTTAGAGCACAGAAGGATATACAGCAAGAACACACAAAACACCTGCAATCAGTGTTCCTCTCTCAGAGTGAGAGACCATGTTTCGCACCCATATAAAACAACAGACAAAATTATTTTGTATATTTTGATCTTCAGGTTCTTAGAAACCAGACGGGAAGACAAAATATTATGAATTGAGAAGTAGCAAGCTGGAACTTTGAATAAGAAAGAAAAAGATAATTATAAACGGTGAGTTGAGATATATGCATGAGGAAATTGCCCTTTAGTGTTTTAAACCGCTTAAAAATAGCAGCTGCTCTTCAAATCAAGACAGAAACAGATAATTTCCTTCATGAGAAATAAAAGTGATAAGACAAAATTGAAATGGCTGGTAAAATTTTCAAGATTGATCCTTCAATGCTATTTGATATACACAGCATGCCTGGCGTTTGATCACGTGTCACTGTCGCACGCCCAGCGTAACTGAAATTTCCAACTAGTCTCGTAATATCAATTTTTTCAAATAACAAGTGAAAGGGGAAACTATAAGCTTTCACGTTATATTTAACTGGTCACACTTTACCAGATGACCGTCTTCTAGTTTGTTGAACCGTACAGTCTACTAGAAAATGATTTTTCAGAGGAGCTTACAGCCCCGATCATCACGGTGATGAGTGAGGTGAGCGGTCAGGTTTATTGCCGAGGACTGTGACTCCAGTATAATCTGGATTAGAGACGATGCCCCAGAAGAGCCATGACAAGTTAGAAATGAAAACTGTCTGCTCGTATCAGGAGTCAAACCCCAGATGTCCAATAAATCCTGCACTGATTAAGGTATCGTGGCTCTGAAAGGAGAAATACCGAATAAAATTCAGATGAATGCTGTTTCCACTTTGCTTCTGATCCAACTCCACGCACGACACAGGCGGTATGACAATCCTGTAAACTTCACGCTTTCATTAAATGTTGCAAATCTAACATATTATCCCCAGGAAAATAATCTTGGGTACTCAACAGATAGGAGGCTGGGTGGATCCCAGAGTTGACATAGATCCAGATGCTGGAAGAAAAATCCTTTGTCCTTGCTGGTGATCAAACTCCAGTCATCCAGTCCTTAATCAGAAACTTTAGCGAGAGACCCACATTTAATACACAAAAATAGTGGCTTAAGCATAAACAAAGGGCGATCGTAGAATTGATCTTACCACAGCAGACTGCAAAGACATGTGTTTAAGTGAAATGGCTCAAATAAGGACTAAAAGAATGATATTTTAAACATAGGAACATAGTTCAAAACAGCTTTTTTAAAATCACTTTGTTAGTATTTTCTCCTTAAATGCTTTTACAGTACCTACTCTAAGGAGATACCTTAAATTACAATTTATCTTTGATTCAGGTAAATTCAGAATTTTAGATCTACAATATTCCAAATAAATGTTCTTGAGATTTATTACCTGAAAAATACTCTCAAAGTTTCTGTATGCTTCAACCATCTTCTTGTGGTGTCATTTCATCTGCACAGCTATTCTTCTCTGCGAGTGTCCAGGTTCCTCCGTCGACCGCTAAAAGATGAGCAAGACATTACACCTCTTACTATGACATGAACAAAGGATTATATAAGTGACACTTTCAACTTCATGGAACAAAGTGCATGAACAAACATAGTGGTGTAATACATTTATTTTGTTTTGAGAAAATTCAAAGAAATAAAGATAAATTAATGTCTTAGAAAAACTGAATGATCTAAATAATTTAGACATGCTCAGATGTCCAAATTTTGCCACAAAATGAAGAGTAGCTAACACAAATGTGACACCAAATAGAGTACAAGGTCTGATTTATCTCTCCCCAATGTATAACTGGTTTTATTCACACAAGTAAATTCCCTTAGCGCAACTGGAATCCAAAAATTACTGTTAGCACTATGACACACTTTAATGAAGGTCAGTCATAAGGTCTAAACCTTAAGCAAAGCCAACATCTTCCATACTATATACTTCATAACCCTTTTGTTCTCACCTTACAGTACAGGTTATGGAACTTGATCTTCGAAGTCCAGAATGGGATTTCATCCCACACACATGCTTCTCAGTGGTTATACTCAGTAAATTTTAAGAAACCTGCATCGTAATTTGCATTTCTACCCACCTTCCACATTCAGTTCATTCATTAACGACAAAATACACGACCATGAACACACACAACATTATAACTTACAGTGTCGAAGTTTTCTGTAGCATTCTCTAATGTATAGTAAGGATGAGGAATCAACTTATTGCAAAGGATATATTTCCCAATTTCTGTTACAATTTTAGAGCATGAAGTTGGGGTAAGTGTTTCGTCTGTATTACAGTGTATGAAAACAGGCTTCGCCAATCGACTCCGATTTGCAATGTTGTAAGATAACCTTTCACTTTTTAATTTTCCTTCCATTCTGAAAATATATAGTTAGCCCTTCAATTCAACTTTATCAGGCCAATGCAATGATAGTATCCAACCACACACACACACACACACACTGTATTCTTTTTTACAAACAGAAGTTATTTTTTTCAATTTTAATTTAAAACAGATCACGAGGAAACAAATACAACCAAAAATAATTTCCGACCAAAGACGTCATACTTACCGTCCTGCCATCTATTGTTGATACAACACAACAGCGGCGGGTTCTTGACACTCGTACTCAGTCGATAAGAATGTTTACTGTTGAGTCTACTTCTGCACGCTCAATTATTTTTACATATGATAACGGTGTGAAGTTTGTCGCTGAACTGATACAATCTGGTGGAATACACAGCATGTAAAAAGCTCCGTTAACGCAATTCTGAAAATACAGACAGGGAGATGATGGAGGCAGCAAGCACCTCTGAAACGTCGGCAAACTTCTAACATACTTTAAGACACGATGCCCCAAAAGACAGAAATCTTCACATAAGCCGCATTGAGAACTTGAATTCGAAAAGTACAATTTCTAAACACGAAATTTATCTTTGTTATAAGATATTCCTGCGGGTGGCCACACACGCTCCGGTGTGCCGGAAGGTTGGCCTTCACAGAAGAAACCCACAAGAGGTTTTGAAGTTTTACACTTCACTTTATCGTTTCGTGACGTCATTACTGTTGTGTTCTACTTCATGTCGTGTTAACTCGGTCGGGAGAGCGCAGAAACCTTCACACAAATTGGTAACAGCTTGCATGGTAGGTTCAAATGTTTGTTATACAAACGTTTGAGTTCCTTTAAAATTTCTTTACGAATTTCTTACAGGTTAGTAACAATAATACTAGCGGTCGAGACTTCAAACTCATTGACTTAACTATCGAATATCGAATCTTCTGGATTAGGGAATTTCCAGATCGATTTATGCTCCCAAAACCAATCCGTTATCTATTGTTTGACGTTTAACATTTATTTCCTTAACAAACCCAGTTAATATCCTAATGCTAGCACGTATGGATCATGTCCATGACCTGATTAATAAGTGAGGCAAGCAATAACTTCGATCTTTATGGCTTATGTATCTGTTTGTGAAAGGCTTGAATAAGAATGTTGTTATTCGCTGATTATAACTTGAAGCCGCAACCGAATAAATTAGAAAATATTAAAAGGAAATTTACCAGTTTGCGCAATTACCGGTTTTCTTCAGTTTAAAATCACACGTACATTTGAATTGATTTTAACTACTTTAAATTTCAGAGCACTTTATTCCTTATTATTTGTTATTAATGTATTTAAGGGCAAAATAAATTGTAATTCCATCATGGACGCTGTTGGTATTCGTGTGACGTCAGGATAAATAAGAAAATTTTCTACTTTTAGTGTGTGCAGTGCTCTTAGACATAGTTCTTCAGCCAGGTGTGTCATTGCTGGAAATGACGTATGTAAATCTTTGGACGTGTTTAGCATAAACTTTGTTTCTTTTGAGGACACTTTCTCAGATCTAGAGAGTGGTCTTGCTTGGTTATTTGTTTTAATTCGATTATCGCTTCTATGTTCTTTCCTTGTATTGTTTTAGTATTTTTTAGTGTTTTACATGTATATTAGTGTTTACATTGGTAGTTTATTTGTTTTTGTATTTAATTTGTATTTTTTGTCAGATTTATCAACACATTTTAATATTTTAGGTCTCTTAATTAAATACTTGTGCAATGAAAACGGATAGAACAGGAAGCGAAAGGAATTTTTGAGTAGGCCCTGGCTTCCGCAATAAGAGATGTAATAGCTAATGGAGGAGGTAAGCCATGCCTTTTCTTGCCATAAATAAGGCAGTCATTAATTTTAGTGTCTGTCCATGTATTATTTACTTTGTTCCAGCTCCTTCAGTCCTTGAGAATCTAACAGTGCGCCCAACGAGGGAAAAAATTTCCATGCATTTTATTGGAACACGACGTTTCGTTACCGTGTTCGCGACATCCCGCCATAGACCCTGTCCTGAGCCACGTGAATTTAGTCAACGTCCTCACACGCTTTATGATGCTGTTTAATGTTATCCTTGCATCTACTCCTTCGTCTTCCGAGTGTCCTCTTTCAACTTTGCTTGTCTTTAAACAGACGATGAAGCTCATAATAAGTGAATGATCGAATGAGCCCTCTTGCGTCTGTCCGTGCCTCGGAGGGTGTGCCGACATAGAATGGACAGAGTATAATCTCATTCTCTTATTTATTCGGCGCATTTCGGCTGACGAGGTGGACGTTTGTCGGTCGTTTCTGCGAGAAGGTGAGGGGAATTGTAAACCAGAACGTCGCGTCGATCAGCAGTCGAAAGGCCGGATGAGCTTCTGAGGGTACGAACCTCGGCCTGGTGCCACGCCCCCAATTAACACGCGTCACAATTTATTAAGTTGGCTCGACTCACGTCTTCAGGCGATTGGCTGGCGGTGTTATACTCGCAATGAGAACCAGTTCCCTGGTACGGCTAGACGCAGATTGTGGTATAATATTAAAATGGAGCGTAAATAAATAAGGTCTTACGTGGAATCATCTGGCGCAGAACAAGGACGGGTGGCAGCCATTAGGAACAAAATAGCAAGCCTTCGGTTCGGTGATGAGCGGGAAATACTTTTGGCACGAATGGCGACACATGGACGTTTCAGTGACTTTATCGTCTGTCTGTTACGAGATCATTAAAATATGCGGAATAGTTCAAAGTGCAATGCGCTCACTTCCCGGCTTCCAGCATGAAATGCGAAGACACAGGAAAGCTGATTCTACTGTTTTGTGGAGCCACACGTCGTCTGGTGGTGAGTCTGAAAGTGACAGTTGCCTTGAACTTACCAATGAATTCACTGTACATTGCTAATAAGACACAGACAGTCAGAAATTAAGTAGTTCATTGTAGAATCATCTAAATATCGCAAGAAGTGGTTAGTAATATTTTTAATAATGATCCCCGACAGGGGCAAAGGATTTTTCGTCTAGCCTCTGGGGCCCACCCGGCCTCCTATCCAGTGGGTCCTCCCCCGGGGGTAAAGCGCGACCGTGTCGTATCCCTGGCAGGGACTCCATGGGCCCCGGACTCCCCGCGTCAGGATACGAACTGTAGTTTAGCCGAGCAGTTGCTAATTTGATCAGATGGCCTCGACGCTACTGAGTAAGGCAGCGTTTAAGGGCGAAAGCACAAGAACAATCTTCAATCGATTCCTTTATTACGAATGAGATTAAAATGAAGAAGGTTGCACAGATTTACTTGTGCTGAGACTCCTGGATATGCCTTGAGTTCCCCATTTGATTACCGCTGTCACATTTTTCTATTACTCTGTTTGTACCTTAACTAAATTCAAGTTCCTAGTTTTGTGTATTTTGTGGTAATATTTTGTACTTATTTATTAAAATACATAAATGTACCTTACAAAGTACCATGAATAAATAAATACATCTGTTAACTGAAACCATCGTCTGTTCCTTCACGACATTTGAAAAGGTTGGTACTTCCCTAAGGAACATGGCATAATTACCCGGTATATCGGGGCAACTCAGCAAAATGTACTTTTTGCAATTTTTTTAAAATATCACACGCAGATCAGAAATCGATACAAAATTCTCAGTGTGTTGGCTTCCAAATGACGATTTTCTAAATGACGTTCATGAAGCAAAACATTTAATCTTCCCCTGAAGACGGTTTCGTAACTCGAAACATGTCGCCACAAGTGGATTCATTTAATACAAGACGCAAGGCGAAACTGTTGTGTGTTGATGAATGGTAATATTTTAGATAAAATTAAACGTCTGTAAAATAATTAATTTCAAAAAGACTTCTTGAGCAGAAAATAACGAGGAGAAATAATTTCCCCTTTTTTGCTGCAAACAATATTTCTCTTTATTTGATTTTTTGTAGTTCCTACATCAATTCCTAGTTTTCTACATAATTTTCGTAAGGAAAGAAATTAAAATGAATGTGTTCATCGTGGTTGTAATAAACTGCAAACTACTGATTTTCCTGTGCCAGTCCAGGTTCGTAGTTCGATTCTCTGACGGGCTGAACCTTGAGATGAGGGGTAAACCAGGCTTTGGCATGTTAATCCGTTTTATACAAACGAAGTTCGCGTGATGAGATTATATTTGGAACGCCTTACTTCCTCCAAATGTGATTGATTTTATGAATTTTGGCATTGATTAATGTATTAAATTTGAAGAGAGTAGCGACAATCAGTTTCTTGAACGTCTTTCCTCGAGAGCTTCCGTGACACTCACAAAGCTTTCGCCTCGTAAAAGTTGTTTACGAGGCAAAAACTTAAGCCTTTCCAGATATAGAATGACGTTTGCCCTAGAGCAGTCTCCTCACTGCGATTGGGACCAATGAAATTCGAATGTGGCTTTTCGGAGCGTTTCCGACGTTTTGGGGGACGAATCGGATCGCCGCATTCAATTCAAAATTTAGGACCAGTTACTGTGATAGCGCGCTTGTGTTGTGTTGGACTTCAAGTCGTACATAAACAGCCGATTCATTGCACAGCCTGAATATCAACATAATTGTGTCTTTGCATCAGTGCGTCTCAATTCGTGAATAAATTGAGTGATTTCAACAACTGTGTCGTCAAGAATTGCACCAGCTCAGCGACTTCGCTGCCCTCCCGCGAGCGCCGCTCCAATTAAGGCCTCTCCGTTTATTACCTGAGAGTCGGAGATCCTCGCCCACCGACTGATCCTATGTCAGGGTATCCTGAGAAAACCTTTAACCCTCTCCACGCACCAAAGTAAGAAACGTTGTAACCACACCAGCGCCAGCCTAGCTACTGGGGTTGAACCCGTGGCTACATCAGCAGAAGGACGAGTGTGTGTGGAAGGACGGTTATTTTCCAAACCAACATTTTCTTGCATTTCTCCTCCTTCATTTTTGCGTTTCTCCTCCATCGATTTGTCTTTGTGTTTGTAGGCGTAATCCCTTGCATTCGGTAGGTTCTCGATGACACAAGTCGACATCTGAAATCTACGAACATTCATGTCTGCCGCCTTGTGCCTGCAATTTGAAATGTTAAAAGTGAAAACAAACAATCTTCTATCTTCCATCCGTATTATCTACACTCAAGTCAATTTTTACCACATTTCTCTGACAAAATTACAGAAAATATGTATGGGGTTCTAAAATATCAGAGATTTCAATATCGAATAAGAATAAAAGAATTATCTTTGGGAGTCGTAAAATGTTTTGCCCTAAAAATATCCATGTCTGATGGGCTGGCTCTGCCTTTGGGTTTAATGGGAAACTGCTTGAAGCTAAGGGCACAGCTTCCACCGAAATGTCGTTGCTTGTATTTTGTTTCCAGAAAACCTTAACAAAAGTTCCCCCAATCGGAATTCAATGCACGATTGCCACACAATATTTCAGAACAGTTCCCACGTGATCTTTCTTTTGCTCATGCGCATAGAACAACGGCCAACGCACTATTATAACGTAATACATTTTATTACATCGAAGTGGAGGGAGAGGTTATGACTATTTTAAGACGCTGTCACATGACTTGTGTTCTGCGCTAACTACGTTTGGTACATTTCATTAAGCCATTAGCTTAGGTCAGAATAATAAATTTAATTACACGCTTTCTTTGGAGAGATAAACGTGTCTTGTTTGAGACATGAACCCTTGACAATATTTCCCTCTAAAAATTGTTCTGGAGAGGTTCTGTTGGACGTAAGACAAACAAAAGCCAAAATAAAATGAATTTCTGTGGGATTTCTGGCTCTTCTTCAAACACTTATGAAGAAATTTGTATTCTGAGATGTTTTTGGAGCTGCTTACTAACTCCGTCAACAGATGACAGGAGACTGCGTGGTCAAACACGCCAAGAGACAGCCATTTTAAAATAAACGTCCATCAGAAATGGGAACATGATATGGATAGGCGTCGTTAAACCTGAAGGCCTAACACTTTGACGAAAGGCGAAGATTATGGCGATGCTGATGTGCTTAAAACCAGACACTTCCTGCCCAAGAGAGTGCCACTGATCAAGGAAACTTAGTCCAAGAGCTTCTTATTAATGCAGTCACAGCTTACGTCTGATTAGCATTTCCTAGTCATTCGCCCTCTGATTTAACCAATCAGCTTGACCGCAACGTCGCCCTGCCTGCTCTCATTCTACCCCTCTCAGCCACCTTTCGCGCGTTTATTCAAGGCCCTGAGTAAGCAGTAAGAACCTCTGAAACGTCGGTCACTACATGGCGCAGCATCCGCAAGATCGCGGATATTTGACCGGAAATATTTTACTTCCTAGTGCTTTTCGAAAGTAACAGTTTGTGATTATACAGCTCTGAACAACCAAACAAAGAATCAAACAAACAAAGAGACAAACCATTGATCTTCCTTGTCATCGAAATATGCGACGTGGGATTCTAATTTAGTCATCTTATAATAATAACTGATGACGAAGATCGTGTCGTCCATCACTTCTGCGTGGAGTTCATCGTAATAGAAGTTCATGGCAGGGATCTCGGTCCACGTGTTTTCTGTAGGGTCGTACTTTTCGGTATAGAGCTGGGTTGATTCTCCGACGTGTCCTCTTGCACACACACATTCCGTAAAAGGTCACAGGATATAAAAAAAGCTGCCAAAGGGAAGTTATTCTAACCCCACTCAGCGGGGCCCTTCTTGATATTCATTACTCTGTCAAGTGGCCACGAAATGTTTGGCTTTTATGGAGCCACAAGATTCATTACCTTATTCACATAAGTCGGTAGTTGAACCCCTCCCACATACTCTAGTTCCTTAAAAACATTTTAATATTATCCTTCCTTTTACGCCAATGTATCACAAGTGGTATCTTCTCTTCAAGATTACCAATTACAAATTTCTAGATGTTAGTATTTCCAGTAACTTCGATGCTTCACACTCCGACCGTCTTACAAACGGATTTACGCTCTTAAAATTGGTAATTCCGTAAAAGGAACGAATGAATTAAATACAACAAAGAAAATTCATTCCCTCTTGCATTGTCAGTTTTTGTACCAGGAACAGCTACAATTTTATTTTCGTCCTTGTAGCATCAGGAAATTGCGCCTGACATCTGTTGTCTACTTCATGAAACTGCGTGAGAAAGTAGCCTTCAAAAACAATATAAGATGGCGTTACAGTAACAAGTGACGAAAATCAAAGACTGCGAAGGAACTGCTTTAAACCGTTGGCTTTTTGGGGATAACAGCGGCAAACTGAAATTTCCTTGCTACAAGAACAAAATATTTACCTGTAAAACTGGGACTCTGTGAAAAATGGGGCTTACGTTACTTTGGATACCACAAGAGATTATAAAATGTTAGTTAGTTAGTAAGTTAGTTAGTTAGTTAAGTGTTCTTTGTGGAGAATGTAATCGAAACCACGAATCGCGGTTAAAATTACGGACAAACTAACTCTGTAATGACGGGAGAAAAATTGTGTTCATAAAATCTGAGTCACTCTAAAAAACCATGAAAACATTTCACAATAGCAAGTTCTGTCAGGAGGATAGAGGAGCATCACTCAGAATGTCCAGAGTTCTCACCCAGGGCGTACAGACAGCCGTGGAACGCGACGCAAGAAAGAAACCAACGTTCAGAGTGCATTGGTCCAACGAACGTCCATCGGTCGGTGTCCGGGTCATAAACTTCCACCGAGTTTAGATAATTGGAAGGATAAAATCCACCAGCGACGTATATTTTGTCTGTAAAAAGAAATTATGACACAAACTGTACACACATTTGGTGTAGGGAGAGGCGTTAAACTGCTCCGTGCAGAGCACAGACATGGGACAATTCGTACTTAAATTCGTAAATCTATTAAGTCCCCCTTCGAGTCACAGAAACTGCACTGTTCATCTGTTTCTTTGATTCGAGAGCAGACAATCAGCGTGTCAAAGAAGACGAGTTTAACTGATAAAATTTAACATAAACAGCATAAAGTGCTTAAATTAATGCATAACGAAAATCTTCTGTGAAACGAATTTTATTAAATTTGGTACCAGAGATGTACGGAACGAGCTGCCAAGCGGTGTCCTACATTTATAATACAATGCGCTATTCACATGAGATTATTAACTGTCTCAAAAACATATTACATCTGTGTTATATGAGAGCCAGTTTGATAGTTTGATGGTTGTTTGCATTCACTCCTAGTGTACACTAAAAAGGCAGAAGACGACGCACAGGGACAGCTTACGAGAGCAGAAGAAACCATCACGCACTCGGAACTTCAAGCCCTTGCAGTCTGTGAAATAACGAAGTCCGTAACACGGATAAAAGAATGGGATAATAGAAGAATATTGGATAATGGAACTAAGTTCAAGAGCGAAGAGGAATGCCTTGATGATGAAGGCATAAAGTTCGTCTGAAACGTCGGCAGAAGTCAAACGACAGCCATCTTCGTACTCCCCGCCGTAAGAACCTCAAATCCCGCGATTCCTTCAACCGTTCTTGCGTCCTTACACGCGGATAGACAGACAGACGCCTCGCCTTCTGCGCTAATTCACAAATTTCTGTTTCACAGGATTTACGTACCATTCAGTACAGCCGCACTTGCTTTGTATCGTCTTGTGTTCATGGGAGCGATCAAAGACCACTGGTTCGCCTTGCAGTCGTATCTTTCAGCCGTTCTGTTATAACCACAACCGCCCATGGCGTACACTGCACCTCGCAGAACCGCCACACTTAAACAGGATCTGAAATGAACAAAAGAACACGCTCTGCTATGTTCATTTATTGTTGATTCAGATGCATTTCCTCTCGAAAAACGCAATTGTTCCCTCGTCATTGTTAAATCTTAACTCAAATGAATTAACAAGCAAATCGCATTCTTAAAGCCAACTTTGTCGCAAAAGTCCTCCGACCTATTCACACTTTGCACGATGCTCCTGTATGTGAGTGGTAAAATTTTACAGCTCCTGCCCGCATTTATATCTTGACTAAGAGAGCGACTATCAGCTTTTGAAGAAGGACTCTGTTCCAAGGAGTTCCTTAGTTACCGATCTGCATCTTACCTGCGTTCATGCATAGGCGCCACCTCGCGGCATGTCTTCGTAACAGCGTTGAAGCAGCTACATGAGTTAAAGGTTTCAACGCCGTTCTCACCTCCGATGACGTAAATGTCGACACCGACTACTGCCGTGCCATGGCCTGCTCGCGGACCGATCGAGTCGGCCCCTTCCACCTGCAGGAATAACAGATTATGGCTTTATGTTTCTTTGGGTCATTCAGTCTACTGAAGTGAAGTTCTTACCTTAAGAGTCCAAGCGACCAACCACCAGAGCAGAGGTGCAACCCCCAACAGTGGACCGAAATTGCTACACCGTGGAGGGAGGCACTCGACAAAGACCGCGAGAAATTAACTTGGAGCGAAGGTGGAAACAGGAAGACTCGAAGAGAAGCTCTCGTCAAGTTCGACAGACAAACGTAGAATTAATTTCTGATCAACAGCTGACGTTTCAGGTTCGTGCGATGGCAAAGACAGATGTTTATCGACGCAAAGCTGGAGGCAGTAGGTCCGCCACCCCACCCCAAAGCCTTGTAATTCACGAGGCGTTACCACGCAGATGGCCGACAGCGACACCGATCAGTGCTTCATTTATTCCGTTGAAATCCACTGACGATTAACGATGTCTAAAATCAGCAGACAGGTTGCCGTGACAGGTGAAGTAGGACGCTTATTGTAAGCGGTATTTAAGGAAAACTTCACATCCGTCGTCGATTCCTATTAGAACTTAAATTGTACGAGAGATTGAGCACGTGAGTAATTTATTTATTTATTATTTTGACGTAAATACGTCTATGAGGAAGGGTCATTCGGCAAAAAAGTGGAACGAAAAAGGGAAACTAAAAAGTGTAACTTATTTGTTATGTTATTTAGGAAACGTCATCTGTTTACTCGGCATTGATGTTACCTATAAAACATTACATTGCCTTACCTTACCTTCATTACATTACATTATATTACTTTACATTACATTCAGCTACCACAGAGCCATCTTAAGCGTAACTAATTCAAGTTGAATAAGCAAAGTCTTAATCAAACTTTACTCAATTGTAAAGAATGTATAAAGAAAATATTTAGAATAAAGCAAATATATAAACTTCCTTTCCGTATAGACGTATTTACGTCAAAATCTCCGGAACCGTGGTTCCGCTGACAACTTTTAATTCATGTCTTTGAAGCTTCTCTTAAAAAAGTGTTCAGTGCAATGGAAATAAACGAACACGAAATAAAGAGGCTAAGAGGTCCTTGTAATTAAGTTTAGCAAGAAAGAGGAAAAGTAGTTTTTCTCGGAGGCGTCATTTAACAAGCCGCGGTAGGAGTAGAATTTTGTGCAACTCACCACACTCCACCGGTCAGCAAGTGCGTCGTACGCTTCGATCACATCTGACGGCTCTTCGTCGCGACCCCCACCAACAGCAAACAGAATGTCCTGTGGGATTCGCGGGTAGGCAATCATTGGTGTCACGAAATCCTTGTCTTCCTTCGTCACCATTTCTGAGTCGTGCAGAAACGCGAGCGTCTCCGAGATCATGGGACTACACGCCTCGTTTTCCATTACGTACGGGTGCTTTGACACCTGTTGAACAGTTCAATGTGGACCTTATTAACTTTTAGGAAGTGACGCCATGTTCCATTGCAGAGCACACATGAAATTCACACATAATTTGGTTGGGAACTCACCGAAATAGACTTGGTATATGCAGGAAAATATGCATTTTGATTTATGTAACGACGCTCTTAACAAATGCACGGGTTGTGGAGAGAAGCGAAATCAAGTTTAAATCGATCTTAGAGAAAACTATTGAAATGTGTTTCAACTGAAAGTTAAATCCTTCAGTATTGGCTGCATTTTGAGTTACATTCAAAATTATAATTTATTTCTCGTCTCTCCCGTACGAGATGCACATTCTTTTTGATTTGATAACTTTAATTAATTGTCAAAATTACGTAGCATCGAAAGAAAATTATGACAATTAGTTGCTTCGAGTGCCAAGGGAGGCAACCTTCTGCATGTTGATGGTTAGGTGAAAGGTCCGTCAACAGAGCAGCGTGTGATTATGGGCTCAATGTCTTTTAAGAGCCATTGCATGTTTCGACATTAATTGGTCATCGTCAGGTGGTTCTCTTTAAGTGTTCGAAACTAGTAGATACGAATGCTAAACTGTAAAGACACTTGAAGCAGTTAACATTTTCATGAATCTGTGCGATTGTTTCACAAGTATTCGTAAGAGGCGAGTGTCTGAAATCACAGGGCATTTGACCTTGAATAGAACATTTTTTCCTCTCGGGTTAAAGCGCATGATGAAATGGAAGAAGGAATATCTTAAGTTGTAAGGCTGCTTCGTGAGATTACGTTTAAAATATTTGAATGTTAAAGCTGTCTATGAATTTGAAGCCCCTCGGGAAATTTTCTCTTGGATGTAAAACGAATCTATCTTGTTGAACTTTTCGGATATCTGTTGTCCCTATATGGTCAATCAGCTGAAGATTATCATGCTAAGTGCTCATCGTTGGAGATACTTGAAATTATTATAGCAGCTAAGATAAGCTTCTTATGGCAATAGGATCTTTGGTTAAGTCGAACGCTGCGTCAGAAGACGCGATTAATCTGTTGGAGGATTTTCCTATTCGAGCTGAGTGGACGTTTGAATTTAGTTAACGGTGGAATGCTGAAGTTGAACTTAAACGCTTAATGGATCTTAATGAAAGCTGAGACTACAATAAAAGATTGTAGCGCCGACGGACTGTCAAACTTAAAGACGATGAATAAAGGACGATCATTATCTCCAACATTTCTGCATAAAAGGACGAATCGAATATTTGTTTTGCACATACTCACGCGTATGCGAGCGTGTTACCAGCGTCATTAAACAGGTTGTTATTGTAACCATGGCAACTAAGAGAATCTGGGGAATTCTTACGCAGCAAATTTTGCACAGTAGAAGGCATTAAAATCATTGTGTAGTTTTACACGTTGTTATTGTAAGATTTTAACCAGAATTGGAATATGTCAACAGATTCTGTTAAAACTTGTTAGTATTAATTCTAATGAACATCCGTTTAGACGTTCTCGAGCTGTAACTGCGGACAGACAGACAGACGGGCTTACACGTGACGAAGAAAAAGGCTCACGATTTGCATTAATGGGTTCTGAACACATGTGAATATGGAATTGAAAACGCGGGCTTCACTTCCCATAAACATCCACGATTTCAGGGGCATACTGACCACCTCCTTCAAAAACTTTGCATCAAGTCGTCCAAGTCTGACTCCCTTCAAAAGTCCTGCGATGTGGCCTTTCCTGTTGTTCGGGTCGTGGTTGATCCACCGGAGAATGCACTCCCACACAACTCTCTCGTTCCTCACGTTCAGTTCCTCGTCCTCGATTATCGCTTGCAGCTCCTCTACAGGCAGTTCCAGGAGTTCTTTGCTCTGATGAGACACTTCCACGAAGTGGCGCAGAACGAAGGGGCGAGATTGAGTCTCGAGGTCGGCTAAGGAGTGTAACCTGCGACAGCGAAGGTAACGCTGACACAATTAAACACTCCAGCAAGAACTGGATTCTCAAGCATTTGCACACCACAGTATTTCGCCTGCAGTTTTTACCTTAGCCCTTTGGAGTCCGAATGAGCGAGACTGAGAGCAGACACGTGGAGAGGCAACGCTGAGAGACGCTCCGTTTAACCGATCCAAAATAGAAAGTTTTCGGCTCTGAAGGTACCCAGGCAATGCCCGTTGGTCCTCGCGATAAGGTTGTAGGTTGAAACAAGGGCATGGCGTACGCAAGTGAAGAAGGCAGTGAGATGAGAAGTGTAGAATTTTGAATTCTGGCCTTAACCTTGGTGAAACGACGTTTTGGTAACTGTGTGTGTTAATCCCGTGAAACCTCGTGTAACCGGACAAAATGGGGGGAACCACGGGTCGAATGAGCGGGGAAAGGGGAACGTGGTCATGGATATGAACAAATAAGTAGAGACTCAATACAGATTTTAGTAGCCAGCGAATGATGAGGGCATGTCGAACGCAAAAGCCGACGGCAAAAGTCACTCTTGGGCGCTGTTCGAGGGAGTCCCTGTTCTAAAATAGTGAATTTATCAGTCATTCCGTCCATCGCATGAATTGGAGGTTCTGTTGTGATTCTGCCGATGTCAGTTGATTTGCTTGCTATGTTGTCCTGAACAACAAGGAGTAAGGTTTCATCATCTACGGGGACCAGCGGGTTGTTTCTTGTATTTGCCCGATATTAACCAATTCTCTAAATGTCCAGAAGTGTTCGTAATAATCAGCAAAATCTGGAGTGAGGTTAGATTAATGAACTGTACCGCGTGCACATCGATTTAAAAACTCTCGCCGGTGGAATCCAATCGCAACCGATCCGGTTGAAACTCGGTCGCTTATTGCGGGAATCGGATAATCGAGGCTCGGTCAACAGAGGTTTTGCTGTATGCAGAAAGCTGTGGGACTGAATGTTGATTTTGTTGTTGGGAGGATTATGTAAGAAGCAAAAATTCCGCAGAGAAAGAAGGAAAGAAGAAAAGGAATTCGAGAGGAAGACATATTTAGTTATGACCCTGCAATAGATCGTGATTAACGTTCCACAAGGTGAAATTATTCATCTACTGGTCATAATGATTATCAAAACATACGCAGTTAAATCAGATCTGCCCTGACCTACAACGCTTCATAATTTGTCCAGTCCTCAGTCAGAGGCTTTAATCTCCGACGCGGTACTCGACTGCTCCTGAGGAAAGCTGATTCGCTCCAGCGACGAGAGCTGGCGAAACAGCAAATGATAAATGAACATCAATTACCTTGCGAACTGAAGGATGCCGATACACTTGTCGACGTTTATCTCGTCCTTGAGGAAGTCGCAGCAGAGTTCAGTAACGCCTGGTACCCACAAATACTCAGCCGTCTCGAGCAGCTGACGCGCGTTGTCGGAGCGGATGTCCACCCAGCGAAAATAAACATAATCCAGTATCTGGGTCATCATGTCTGAGCTGAATCTGTGGAGAAGAATATCAGTCTCCTCACTGGTGTGCAGTGATGTCGTGAAGAGGGTCCTGAAACGTCGATTTGGAGAAACGGCGAGTAGAAAATTACAAGTCATGCGCATAAACTTTAAGTTTTTATGAGTCACGTAGCCAAGTAAAAGTATCTTTTTGTCAATGTGGTGGATGAATTCTTGTTATTTGAATACTTCAAAAACTTCCAGAATGAGTACGAATGGGACCAGATTAACTGCGTGTGGGTGAAGAGCTTGCGTAGGCTTAACAGAATTTAACTTAAAAATCTGAAAGCAAGCAGCAAACATTTGTACTATAGAATTTCTTACATACCCTTCACACCTTCAAGAGACATCTGAGGTTATAACAACTACTACACAAATTATAAGGCCAATGCAAATATTTCAACATACATCGCGGGCTGTACATTCCACTGATTGAACAGTTCGAAATATGAAATCTATTTGCTCTGTCAAAACATTTTCCCGACAATAAACAACTTGAAAGAAAAGCAGATGTTTCTACGCGGACTTTAAAAAATCATAACCAACCAGAAAACATTTTCCTATCACAAATTAATTGATTTGCAGCTCAAGACAAACGGAAAGATTTGGTTGTCGGAAAACACATTTCTTAACAAGACGTGAGATACGTCTCTTGGAAAAAACAAACAATGGCTCACGCTTATAATTCATTTCTCATTTAGAGAACCCAGGGCATCTTTTTTTAAAAAAAAGCAGATTAAAGTATGCACAAATACTCGAAAGATTCTCTAATAACAATGAAATATGTATTCATCGTCCTGATGACGGAGGCAGTATGACCTCCGAAACGTTGGTTAACATCGACCAGACTACACAGCGCAAGAACCCAGAAGACAGAAATCTTCATACTCATCGCACTGATGAAGGAGGTAGTATGACCTCCGAAACGTTGGTTAACATCGACCAGACTACACAGCGCAACAACCCAGAAGACAGAAATCTTCAACTCATCGCCCTGATGACGGAGGCAGTATGACCTCCGAAACGTCGGTTAACATCGACCAGACTACACAGCGCAACAACCCAGAAGACAGAAATCTTCAGACTCATCTCCCTGATGAAGAAGGCAGTATGACCTCCGAAACGTTAGTTAACATCAACCAAACTACACAGCGCAACAACCCAGAAGACAGAAATCTTCAGACTCATCTCCCTGATGAAGGAGGCAGTATGACCTCCGAAACGTTAGTTAACATCAACCAGACTACACAGCGCAACAACCCAGAAGACAGAAATCTTCAGACTCATCTCCCTGATGAAGGAGGCAGTATGACCTCCGAAACGTTAGTTAACATCAACCAGACTACACAGCGCAACAACCCAGAAGACAGAAATCTTCAGACTCATCTCCCTGATGAAGGAGGCAGTATGACCTCCGAAACGTTAGTTAACATCAACCAGACTACACAGCGCAACAACCCAGAAGACAGAAATCTTCAGACTCATCTCCCTGATGAAGGAGGCAGTATGACCTCCGAAACGTTAGTTAACATCAACCAGACTACACAGCGCAACAACCCAGAAGACAGAAATCTTCAGACTCATCTCCCTGATGAAGGAGGCAGTATGACCTCCGAAACGTTAGTTAACATCAACCAGACTACACAGCGCAACAACCCAGAAGACAGAAATCTTCATAATCATCGCCCTGATGACGGAGGCTGTATGACCTCCGAAACGTTAGTTAACATCAACCAGACTACACAGCGCAACAACCCAGAAGACAGAAATCTTCATAATCATCGCCCTGATGACGGAGGCTGTATGACCTCCGAAACGTTGGTTAACATCAACCAGACTACACAGCGCAACAATCCAGAAGACAGAAATCTTCAAACTCATCTCCCTGATGAAGGAGGCAGTATGACCTCCGAAACGTTAGTTAACATCAACCAGACTACACAGCGCAACAACCCAGAAGACAGAAATCTTCATAATCATCGCCCTGATGACGGAGGCTGTATGACCTCCGAAACGTTAGTTAACATCAACCAGACTACACAGCGCAACAACCCAGAAGACAGAAATCTTCATACTCATCGCCATGATGACGGAGGCTGTATGACCTCCGAAACGTTGGTTAACATCGACCAGACTACACAGCGCAACAACCCAGAAGACAGAAATCTTCATATTTTCAGTCGCACTGATGAAGAAGGCAGTATGACCTCCGAAACGTTGGTTAACATCAACCAGACTACACAGCGCAACAATCCAGAAGACAGAAATCTTCAGACTCATCTCCCTGATGAAGGAGGCAGTATGACCTCCGAAACGTTGGTTAACATCAACCAGACTACACAGCGCAACAATCCAGAAGACAGAAATCTTCAGACTCATCTCCCTGATGAAGGAGGCAGTATGACCTCCGAAACGTTAGTTAACATCAACCAGACTACACAGCGCAACAATCCAGAAGACAGAAATCTTCATACTCATCGCCATGATGACGG
The DNA here is from genome assembly GCF_977971745.1 of Zootermopsis nevadensis. Lineage (NCBI taxonomy): Eukaryota > Metazoa > Arthropoda > Insecta > Blattodea > Termopsidae > Zootermopsis > Zootermopsis nevadensis. The sequence continues at coordinate 2,058,746 of NW_028259177.1, forward strand.
AGGCTGTATGACCTCCGAAACGTTGGTTAACATCAACCAGACTACACAGCGCAACAATCCAGAAGACAGAAATCTTCATACTCATCGCCATGATGACGGAGGCTGTATGACCTCCGAAACGTTGGTTAACATCAACCAGACTACACAGCGCAACAATCCAGAAGACAGAAATCTTCAGACTCATCTCCCTGATGAAGGAGGCAGTATGACCTCCGAAACGTTAGTTAACATCAACCAGACTACACAGCGCAACAATCCAGAAGACAGAAATCTTCATACTCATCGCCATGATGACGGAGGCTGTATGACCTCCGAAACGTTGGTTAACATCAACCAGACTACACAGCGCAACAATCCAGAAGACAGAAATCTTCAGACTCATCTCCCTGATGAAGGAGGCAGTATGACCTCCGAAACGTTAGTTAACATCAACCAGACTACACAGCGCAACAATCCAGAAGACAGAAATCTTCAGACTCATCTCCCTGATGAAGGAGGCAGTATGACCTCCGAAACGTTAGTTAACATCAACCAGACTACACAGCGCAACAATCCAGAAGACAGAAATCTTCATACTCATCGCCATGATGACGGAGGCTGTATGACCTCCGAAACGTTGGTTAACATCAACCAGACTACACAGCGCAACAATCCAGAAGACAGAAATCTTCAGACTCATCTCCCTGATGAAGGAGGCAGTATGACCTCCGAAACGTTGGTTAACATCAACCAGACTACACAGCGCAACAATCCAGAAGACAGAAATCTTCAGACTCATCTCCCTGATGAAGGAGGCAGTATGACCTCCGAAACGTTAGTTAACATCAACCAGACTACACAGCGCAACAATCCAGAAGACAGAAATCTTCATACTCATCGCCATGATGACGGAGGCTGTATGACCTCCGAAACGTTGGTTAACATCAACCAGACTACACAGCGCAACAATCCAGAAGACAGAAATCTTCAGACTCATCTCCCTGATGAAGGAGGCAGTATGACCTCCGAAACGTTGGTTAACATCAACCAGACTACACAGCGCAACAATCCAGAAGACAGAAATCTTCAGACTCATCTCCCTGATGAAGGAGGCTGTATGACCTCCGAAACGTTGGTTAACATCAACCAGACTACACAGCGCAACAATCCAGAAGACAGAAATCTTCAGACTCATCTCCCTGATGAAGGAGGCAGTATGACCTCCGAAACGTTGGTTAACATCAACCAGACTACACAGCGCAACAATCCAGAAGACAGAAATCTTCAGACTCATCTCCCTGATGAAGGAGGCTGTATGACCTCCGAAACGTTGGTTAACATCAACCAGACTACACAGCGCAACAATCCAGAAGACAGAAATCTTCAGACTCATCTCCCTGATGAAGGAGGCTGTATGACCTCCGAAACGTTGGTTAACATCAACCAGACTACACAGCGCAACAATCCAGAAGACAGAAATCTTCAGACTCATCTCCCTGATGAAGGAGGCTGTATGACCTCCGAAACGTTGGTTAACATCAACCAGACTACACAGCGCAACAATCCAGAAGACAGAAATCTTCATACTCATCGCCATGATGACGGAGGCTGTATGACCTCCGAAACGTTGGTTAACATCAACCAGACTACACAGCGCAACAATCCAGAAGACAGAAATCTTCAGACTCATCTCCCTGATGAAGGAGGCTGTATGACCTCCGAAACGTTGGTTAACATCAACCAGACTACACAGCGCAACAATCCAGAAGACAGAAATCTTCAGACTCATCTCCCTGATGAAGGAGGCTGTATGACCTCCGAAACGTTGGTTAACATCAACCAGACTACACAGCGCAACAACCCAGAAGACAGAAATCTTCATAATCATCGCCCTGATGACGGAGGCTGTATGACCTCCGAAACGTTGGTTAACATCAACCAGACTACACAGCGCAACAATCCAGAAGACAGAAATCTTCAGACTCATCTCCCTGATGAAGGAGGCTGTATGACCTCCGAAACGTCGGTTAACATCGACCAGACTACACAGCGCAACAACCCAGAAGACAGAAATCTTCATACTCATCGCCCTGATACGGAGGCAGTATGACCTCCGAAACGTCGGTTAACATCGACCAGACTACACAGCGCAACAATCCAGAAGACAGAAATCTTCAGACTCATCTCCCTGATGAAGGAGGCTGTATGACCTCCGAAACGTTGGTTAACATCAACCAGACTACACAGCGCAACAATCCAGAAGACAGAAATCTTCAGACTCATCTCCCTGATGAAGGAGGCTGTATGACCTCCGAAACGTTGGTTAACATCAACCAGACTACACAGCGCAACAATCCAGAAGACAGAAATCTTCAGACTCATCTCCCTGATGAAGGAGGCTGTATGACCTCCGAAACGTTGGTTAACATCAACCAGACTACACAGCGCAACAATCCAGAAGACAGAAATCTTCATACTCATCGCCATGATGACGGAGGCTGTATGACCTCCGAAACGTTGGTTAACATCAACCAGACTACACAGCGCAACAATCCAGAAGACAGAAATCTTCAGACTCATCTCCCTGATGAAGGAGGCTGTATGACCTCCGAAACGTTGGTTAACATCAACCAGACTACACAGCGCAACAATCCAGAAGACAGAAATCTTCAGACTCATCTCCCTGATGAAGGAGGCTGTATGACCTCCGAAACGTTGGTTAACATCAACCAGACTACACAGCGCAACAACCCAGAAGACAGAAATCTTCATAATCATCGCCCTGATGACGGAGGCTGTATGACCTCCGAAACGTTGGTTAACATCAACCAGACTACACAGCGCAACAATCCAGAAGACAGAAATCTTCAGACTCATCTCCCTGATGAAGGAGGCTGTATGACCTCCGAAACGTCGGTTAACATCGACCAGACTACACAGCGCAACAACCCAGAAGACAGAAATCTTCATACTCATCGCCCTGATACGGAGGCAGTATGACCTCCGAAACGTCGGTTAACATCGACCAGACTACACAGCGCAACAACCCAGAAGACAGAAATCTTCAGACTCATCGCCCTGATACGGAGGCAGTATGACCTCCGAAACGTCGGTTAACATCGACCAGACTACACAGCGCAACAACCCAGAAGACAGAAATCTTCAGACTCATCTCCCTGATGAAGGAGGCTGTATGACCTCCGAAACGTTGGTTAACATCAACCAGACTACACAGCGCAACAATCCAGAAGACAGAAATCTTCATAATCATCGCCCTGATGACGGAGGCTGTATGACCTCCGAAACGTTGGTTAACATCAACCAGACTACACAGCGCAACAATCCAGAAGACAGAAATCTTCAGACTCATCTCCCTGATGAAGGAGGCTGTATGACCTCCGAAACGTCGGTTAACATCGACCAGACTACACAGCGCAACAACCCAGAAGACAGAAATCTTCATACTCATCGCCCTGATACGGAGGCAGTATGACCTCCGAAACGTCGGTTAACATCGACCAGACTACACAGCGCAACAACCCAGAAGACAGAAATCTTCATACTCATCGCCCTGATACGGAGGCAGTATGACCTCCGAAACGTCGGTTAACATCGACCAGACTACACAGCGCAACAACCCAGAAGACAGAAATCTTCATACTCATCGCCCTGATACGGAGGCAGTATGACCTCCGAAACGTCGGTTAACATCGACCAGACTACACAGCGCAACAACCCAGAAGACAGAAATCTTCAGACTCATCGCCCTGATACGGAGGCAGTATGACCTCCGAAACGTCGGTTAACATCGACCAGACTACACAGCGCAACAACCCAGAAGACAGAAATCTTCAGACTCACCGCCGTGAAAACCTCAAGTCTTACATGTATTACGAAGTTCCTTCTCACAGTTTATTATATTTAAGACAGCAGCTCTCAATGTTCCGGGCAGTACCAACTTTCTTCTGGACTTTGTCGGTCGTCTTTATGTATAAAACCAAGACGATTTGGAAAGGGATTCTATTTCTCCCTCCAGATCGATTGACTGTCACCTTAGTACAACTGCACTTAAAAATTAGTACAAAGAACCACCCATGTCATCTGGGACGTTGCGTCGTGTTGTCTCGTAGAAATTATCGGACGTTTCAGAGGTGCTTACTGCCTCTATCAAGGAAATAAGGCAGGAAGTACGTCTGAATTGCCACTCAATTTCTACGGCGCAACGTCCAGAAGACAATAGTCTTCTTGGTCACCGCCGTGAGATTTCATTACAACGAACAAATAACAAAAGACAATCAGCCGTATAAAAATACAGGTTTCTGCAACGAAGGGGATAAAACATTTCACATACGAATTGACGTCTTTTGTGTCCTAATTACACGTGTTAATAAACCACGTCATTAAATAAACAAACCTGAAATATTCGCTGTCCATCGACAGAATCACTCTGTGGACTCGGAAGACGCCGCCGTCGTCCGACCTCAACACCGCGTCACACAAGAAGTTCCTCTCTCTTAGTTTATTCAGACTGAGGAATGCTTTGGTGCACGTGAACCTGCCGCCGACATGAAAACAGCTGCGACTTTGGTTTGACTCCATCTCCTGAAAAACAGTCGATCGTTGTTACAAGTTTTTCTTCATACCGACGCGTGTGCACATCAGTTGAGAATGACTGAGAGGGAACACGATACTGAGAAGAATATCTGGTCCTGCGAGAGAGTTGCTGACAAGGGAATGGTGAAAATTGCATAATATGGAGATTTATACATCTCTTCACTCATTAATAAATTGAAGGCTGTCAGATCGAGGGTGATGAGATGGGCGGGGCATGTAGAACACATGGCAGAGACAAGAAGTGCAACTTTTTAATCGGAAGATCTGAAAGGAAAAGGTCACTTAAAAGTCCCATGCGTTGCTAGGATAACATTAAAATGGATCTTATAGGGTGGAGAATGAAGGTGTGGATTGTCTACAGCTGTTTGTGGAAGTGGCTTAGAGGCGGGGTCTTGTAAACACGGGCATGAAACTTTATGTTTCTGAAAAGGCAAGGCATTTGATTACCAGGGCTACTGTTAGATTCTCAAGCAGGACTTAGACTCCATAGATTCAGTTTGTTTCTTTGTTATAGAAATGCCTGTTGAGATTCAATACAAAATGACAAAGCTCTAAAAGTGCATATAACTAACTAACTAGACGGCTTACGGAATACGAAGTTTCATCACCGAATTAACCAAACCCCTCCACCGGACCCTGCCCTGGGCCAACAAAATCCAGTCTCCTTCAACATCCTTTCTCCCGTAGATCCCGTCTGAGATTATCCTCCCATCTACATCTAGGTCTCCCCAGCAACCTCTTCTCCTCTGGCTTTCCAAAAATACCCAGTGCACACCTCTCGCCCAATTCATGCACTCCACATGCCCCGCCCATCGCACTCTTCTTGGCTTAATCACCCTGAAGGTGTGACTGATTTAGGCAATATTAAGTCATGCCGCGTGTTTGTCATTACTCGCATAAATTTAAATCTTCTTATATGTAAACTACGTAGACATTACGTATAAAATATCAATGTAATTCATAAAGTCTTAGATGCCTCTACTCTGGTGAATCGATTTTAAAAAATTACGAAAAGAATATGCCGTAGAATTTGCGTGACCTTTGATGCAGAACCAGACAGTTAAATAAATTTTGGAAAAAAGAAGGCTACTCATTTTCATAAGCATAAAATTTTCGAGTTCTTCTCTCTGTGTAGAACTAAAAGTGCTTAAGAGCTTACGTGATTAAGGACTTCCCTGCCTAAGTTACACATTTATATATATTACAAGCACAAAATGGAATTTAAATTTATTAAATGAACGCGAGAATTACAGTTCGGAACAGTCACAAAAACTCTAATTTGTTCTACCGCGTGCGTAGATCAGGCCCAAATCACGCCACTCACACACTGCAATGTGCAAGATATTCTATAAAAAGTCGATTGGTACTCGGCTCGTCAAAGAATAGTCCACATCCTTTTCTGAACCAGAAGGTTCATCATCGTGTTCACAAAGTCCCGCCACCGGGTTCTCTCCTGAGCCAGTTCGCTCCATCGAGTTCCATCTCTGTAAGATCTATCTTAATGTTATCTTCCCACCTACGCCGAGGTCTTCCCAGAGGTCTCCTCCCTTCAGGCCTTGTAAACACACCTCCCCTCCCCTCCCCCTAACAACATCGGGTGAGGAGCTCGTCCTGTACTTTTCTCTATTATCTGTCCCACTCCCGGTTTGGGTCCAGACATCTTCCTCAACACTCTGTTCTCAGAGGCCCTCTGTCTAAGTTCCTCCCTCACAGTGAAAGACCACGTTTTGCACCCATAAGTACTTTGCACTCAATAATGGCAAGCATTCCACGGATTTAATCTGCTGATGTAGGGAGATAATAGGAGATTCGTCGATAATTAGGCTTGTAAAACCGAAATAAAAATTCTTCAGATTTCACTAAAACGCTTTAATAATGTCGATGTATCAAGAGATGTAAAGCGTTAGAATTATTATTCAGAATATAAACCCCACTTCCTAGCATCCACATATTTTTATTAAGATTCTGGGCTACGAAACTCATTTTTATTCTTTTAAAACTGTAAAATGTTAATTGCCTACTGGAATATTATTTTACTATCAATGATGCCGTGAACAAATAGAAGTCAATCTTATGTTACTTGAAATTGTGTTTAAAAGAAGACAAGCCTAATTCTCTAACACGAGTTCACAAATGCAGATGAAAACATGAAATGTGATGAACATTAATAATAAATAGGAATCCCTTACCTCAAACTTTGTTCAATTGTAAGAGACCACGACGTCCACCGGCAATTATCAATTTAATCAAAACTAAATTGGAGTTTCACAGATTTCTTAATAATTCTTATATAAGATAAGTAATTGCGATATTCTAAGAGGTTTTTAAGAGCACAAAATTATCTACTTTACGACGCACTTCTTATACAAGCGATTCACAGCTCAGCTCTTAACAGAATAACGAAAGCGGATTGTTTATGGCGATAATGAAACACAACAATGCCGAATAAACAATTAGTTTCTTAGGTGAAGGAATGGAGTGCAATACGGTTCATTCAGGCTATTACACTGCATGCATAAGAAACTAGAAAAGAGCCTTATGGCATGCCGAACCAATATTATTGCAGGTGTGGGTTAGAAATTCCAATGCTTTTTTTGCATTGTTATTCACGCAGTTGTTCAAATAAAAGCTGACCATTGTCGGTCCCTTTTTGGTTGTGTCCAGTGGGACTCGTGCCGAACGAGGGCTGCCAGAGGTCACCCAAGGGCAACCGAGGGCGACCGATGTTCAGCAGGCCAGCCGAGGCTGTCCCCAAAAGACGGCCAAGTCGGCACAACGAGTGGTTAGACTACTCGGCTACCCTGACTGAGGTTTTCCGTGCTTTTCCTCAGTTGTAAGGCGAATGCCAGGGTATAACTTAATAGGGGCACGGCCCGCCACCCCCACCCCGATCACGGAGGCCATCAGCTGAAGTGATCTCCCCCCATGCCGCAGAGGCCTTCAGCCGAAACGGCCCCTCCCTCTCTGGGTTCAAACCCTGGAGATCCAACCAACCAAATTCCTTTGGACAACTTGCCTGACGGGATGACCTCCCATCAGCAGCAACGGATCCCAGTTGTAATGGTCGAGGCTCCCGCCATGACGAAACCCCGTTAGCGTTAGCAAAATTTCCGTTTTTTAAATTAAGACCGTTTACCATTTCCAGCAATGCGCCTTGTGCGCAGGAATGGTTTCACCTAGGTAGGGACGATGCTTGCGCTTGCGCAGGCCTCTGCCCTCAGTTAGCTTTTTGGTTGGTTGGTTGGTCCATAATTACACATTGTTGGTAGTTGAACAAAATTACTCTAACTTATAATTTGGTTACATTGAATCATGAATGGAAGAAGTCAATAATTAATATTGAATGTGTTTCTTATCAGAACGAAATACATTTAAAAGTAATGGGAATATGTATAAGACGGATTTGCAGTTTCATTTCCCTTGTTATTTAAATCTAACATCGGGTTTTATTTTACTTGATTAATTTTGAAAATAATTTTTTTAAGGCCCCGGGCCTGTTGACCCCGTCACCCCTGCGCCAGGGAAAATGTTTCCGGGGGCCTGAGGGACCCATGTTTCGCGATTCAGGCGTAGACAATGGAAGTGTAATCGCCTCTGAAGTTGGTTCAAATCTATGTTATAACGGAGACTTGTATCGCTCTTGCTTTTAAAGCCCAACAACTGAACATGTGATTTCGTTCTGACTTTTAGGTTCCTATTTGATTCACCGACATTTCCACGAGACTCACACATTTTTAATATACAAAAAAGTATTTCAATTTGTTTAAATTAAACTGAATAATTGTAACCTAACCTAACTTTTTATGCTGCTGATAAATAATGCAATAACTTAAAATGGATCTGGTTCTCTGGAGTCCAGCGCACAGACTTGGAGACACGGCGGGCCGATGGATCTCCGCGATGGCACTGGAGATGCTCTGCATGTGTAGTAGCCTCGCGTCGGAGGAGCAGACCTCAAGAAAACCAATTCTTAGAGTCCAACAAGGTTTGTTGAAGGGAAAAGTTTTAGCATCTATCCAAAACAAGACAAAGTACGTGGCGTTTCTTGGAATTCCGAACGCCAAACCTCCTGTCGGCGACCTCAAGTTTAAGGTAATGAGAAGATGATAATATGAACGTGAGTTTTATATTGCGGTCTGCATTCTGTGGAAAGTACATAAATAATTCGGAGCGTCGTATTCAGAAAATATCGCGGTGTTTAGAGCTAAAGTGCCACTCAAATTACATAAAGACCTTAGAACCTAAAATGTCACATCGTACATAAAGTAACTAACATTGCCTTGAGAGACGAATTGAATGATAAATATCGACGTCTTACTCTTTACAAAACTTTCAATAAATTTGTTAAAGCCGGTCAAAACGGGAAATGTAAATTACGTAAATTGAATCCAATGTCTCTTGCTCAAAGAGTGCGAGGATGGGGATTCCATTTGTACGGGTTCAGATGACCAATGGCGAGTTACTTCAAGCAGGATTGAATTCAAACACAGACTTTTATTAATCGAAAGTACGGTCTTATTTCTGATACCCTTTTAATGGTCATCACATGAATTCGAACGAGGTTATTAATTGGTGTCGCATGAACTGTAAAAGACGAATAAACACGCGGTAATCTTAAAAGTCGTATCTTCAGCCTCTACGGTACCAAACCCCAGCAGATCATGAAAATATACAATGTTACGCCGCTGCGACTCTGTCACTTCCGGTCTTTAACCTCGAATGTTTCCGGTACTATCACAGAATGTGCCTGAAAGAAATAAAGAAAAACCACGAAAAACTTCAGTCAGGGCAACCGGTCTCGGACCTACATCGAATAGATTTTAGGACTGAGATTATTTAATTCCCGAGGCACGTTAGAAGCTTAAACGAGAATTTTGCACGAGTTTTTCTTATGCGAAAAAATTTTCTATTTCGAGTCTGACAACTTGAAATTGTTTACCAGCCACAATTCTTCACACATCGCTATATTCCTGTCTGATTTACCATTCCTGGTAATGAAGATGTCCAACAGCATGAACAATTTAACGACGCATTCGCTGAAATTCTGCCACTCGAAGCAATGTCCGTGATGTCAAATAATTTCTATTCAGTTTTAATTTGAAATTTGCTCGCTGCAGGCGCCTCAAGCATCAGGAACTCGTGACGCGACTTCGGAAGGGTGCACGTGCTCTCAGAGGAGCGACTTGATGAGATTACTGCGTCTGCGCAGCTTACAGAAAACGGAAAATGCTTTCAATGTAATAATTTCTGTAAATATTTAGAACAGTAAACAATGAAAAATAGGGAGTATTGAAGTGGTGACTCGTACCACAGATACAGGAAATGCAGCGCCGATACGGAAACCTCCGTATAAGATACCATACGCTTTAAGAGATGTTACGAAAGAGTTAACTCAAGATTTGTTGGAAAAAGGTATTATACGTGAAAGTGATTGATAGTCCGTGGACAAGCCCCGCCATATTGACCCCAAAAAGGAGTATGGATGGCGCACACAAATGGAGAGTTTGCACAGATTTTAGAGGTGTAAATACACTAACCAAGTTTCAGGCATTCCCCATGGTGGCGTCTTAGTATGGAGGCCGTTACTTCTCGGTGCTGGATTGTTTCAGTGGATTTTTGCGAGTGGAGATCGCGGATAAATACAAAGAAGAGATTGCATTTGCATAAAGAAGTACACAAGCAGACTTCTTACCCCTCTATATAGATTATGGAATATCCAGTGGTTATCGTGATAACATGAAAATACAAAACATGCCTCTAGTACAAAATACGATAATATACGTAGCATAATTACAGCCCAAAGGCAGAAGCTCCGTATTTTAAAAGCTATCCACTACCAGAAACAGCTGCAAATGTTGGAGCTATGTAATTTGATATGGACCAATGTTTTATGATACATGCAACAAAATGTCACTGGCTACACCAGCGATATTAGAATAAATTTACATTTTTTTTTTACAATTTTCTTTCCTGTAAGAACACAATACAATAAAGAGCAGAAATTTTACAAAAACAATTAACAGATGGACTAAAAATATCACATGCGCATGGCATGTAAAACAAATAACACGCTACAAACCATGGAAAATACATATGTGCATCACACACAGTTAATGTCCATATTAATGGAATTATAAAAACATAGCATATAAAACAGTTTAAAATAAAAATTAAATAATATGTACATATCTACAGATAAAATATATGCTTCAAAATCATATCAGGTAGCAGTACACTGGTTAAATTTAACCTTCACTCTCTGCAAGCCCATTCTGCAATTGCAGGTTCAAAAATAAAAACAAATATGACTTTGAATGAACCGGGGAGTACTGACAATGTGAGCCAAATCACCATAAACTTTGACTCTAAATCAAACTCACATCCTCACAAAGTATTTATCAAAGACCCATTTTAATATTATCCTTTTATGTATGTGTATGTCTCCCAGCTACTGATCTCTTCCCCTCCAATTGCTCCAACTACTGCACTTCAAAAGATCCCTCATATATGTCAATAAGAAATAATATTATTACCAAACTCACCCGTCACAGAGAAGTGGGCGAGTGGGTTTTCTGATCTCTGACGAGTACAAACAAAATACCACAGCATACACAGATAACAAAAAAAAAATTAGAGACCAAGTACACACAGATGTTTAGGGATATGCGATTAAAGCTAATCCTGTGCACTTATTTACGAAAGATATATTTTTCTGAAGTAAAATTTTTTCACCTTTTTTTAGTTTTGTGCACTTCTTGGACAATTTACATCAATTTTTGATTTTTTTAAAATTTTGATAAAAGTTCATATTTTTGTCGATGGTGGCCATGAAAATTTTTAAAAAAATTAGAAATGGTTATGTGATGAAAAGCAAAAATAACTAAAAATTTTCGAGAACAATTGAAGTCGGAATTTTTCAATTTTTTTTTTAGTTTTGTGCGTTTTTTGACATTTTCCTTTCCTTTTATTTTTCGAAAAAATTTTCAAAATTAATCTCACACGAACACTGCCACAACCGGTGTCTGCATGACTTGGTCTCTGACAAATCGTTCTCTTAAAGACATGATCGCTGGCAGGCCGTACCGGCAAAGACCTGTTTCGACAGAGACAGTGTTAGACAGATCGAGTCTGGCAGAGATCATTTGGGGCAGATTGTTGATTGTGTTCTGATGTAATGGGACAACAGTCACCCATAGGGGACTCGCACATATATGTCCTTTTTGGCTTTTGAAGTTCATATGTTCAGAGAAAGAAAACATAAAAAATGTCATATCATGTTTTAGGGTTGGTTCCAAACAAAACGGTAGAGCAGGACTTTATAAATCTAAAGAACAGAGGAATTTAGTGGTCAGTAAGAGAGAAAAGGTTTCTGGCCCATCTTGATGTTCATAAAGATGATTTACAGTTCTTGTGCCATACAACACATATCTGTGTGTACATGAACATGTGAGAGAATGTACATGAATGTGCAAAAGATAATGTTTTTTTTCAAAACAGTTTGGATTTGATTTTAGTCACCTATGTCCCTTAAAGTAGCTGTGCCTACTATGTCCGAGAAGCCAGAGTGGAGATTGAAAGGGCAATTTCTGGCACTGATGCTGCCATTATCAGATGAAGTGGCTGTTATCAAGGCAAAAATCCATGAGGTAACAGGCATGCCTCCAGGCAAACAGAAGTTGCAGTGGAAGGTAAGTATGTGCATTGTTACCAGTGAGATCTCCACATTTGTTTTCAGTTTATTTAATGCTTTTGGTCTCTAAATTTTTAAGTCGTGTTTTTTACAGTGAATTCTTAATATTATTATTATTATTTATTATTGACTGCAAATGGGTTTATACCCGGTGGCAGTGACCTACAATAAGATACAAAACAATGAGACAGAACAGAACAATGAGATACATCAACACAATGAGACAGAACAAAACAATAAACAAAAGGACACAACAAAAACAATAAGACACAACAAACAATGAGATACATCAACACAGAGACAGAACAAAACAATAAAAATGACACAAAAAACAATAAGACACAACAAACAATGAGATACATCAACACAAAGACAAAACAAAACAATAAAAAAGTGCACAACAAAAACAATGAGATACATCAACACAGAGACAGAACAAAACAATAAAAAAGGACACAAAAACAATAAGACACAACAAACAATGAGATACATCAACACAGAGACAGAACAAAACAATAAAAAAGGACACAACAAACAATAAGACACAACAAACAATGAGATACATCAACACAGAGACAGAACAAAACAATAAACAAAAGGACACAACAAAAACAATAAGACACAACAAACAATGAGATACATCAACACAGAGACAGAACAAAACAATAAAAAATGACACAAAAAACAATAAGACACAACAAACAATGAGATACATCAACACAGAGACAAAACAAAACAATAAAAAAAGTGGACAACAAAAACAATAAGACACAACAAACAATGAGATACATCAACACAGAGACAGAACAAAACAATAAAAAAGGACACAAAAACAATAAGACACAACAAACAATGAAATACATCAACACAGAGACAGAACAAAACAACAAAAAAGGACACAACAAACAATAAGACACAACAAACAATGAGATACATCAACACAGAGACAGAACAAAACAATAAAAAAGGACACAACAAACAATAAGACACAACAAACAATGAGATACATCAACACAGAGACAGAATAAAACAATAAAAAAGGACACAACAAAAACAACACATCCAACTCAAAATCAACCAACTCATAAATTACAAAACCATCCAACCTAAAGTACTTAACTTAAAAAAAAGAAATTAATACCACCTAGACATAAGACAATAACTGTAATGTATTACAAACGTCATGAACTGATGCACTCACACAACAATACAATGAGACACAACAATACAACATACCACACTCAAAATAAAACATCTGACACACAATATAAAACACACATCCACTAATTAATCACAATACTTAGAGTAGAATATAAAGTCCGCTCTCAGTACATGAAAATTTTATCCCAAAGAACTACAGCCCTTCATCACTTGGAGACTAAGACACTTCACTTCCCTTATCACCATTTATTCCCAACTTAATAACCCTTAGCTTGTAACTACTTTTCTGACCCTCTTTCTAAAGGTGCCTAATTTACAGGGGAAAGACTCTAGCACGCCTGGAGGTAATTGGTTCCAGCTTCTTATGGTCCTATTTACAAAGGAATATTTGCCTACATCCGTTCTTTGTTTCCTAGTCCTAATTTTCCGAGTATGATCGTCCCTGCCCAGGTAGCATGGCTTTAATAATCTATCCTCTATCATTTTCCAAGCCCGGCCCCCCGTGTATGCCTTGAAAAGGGTGCACATTCGGGCTATCAATCTACGCTGTGCCAATGTTTCCCAACCAGATTCGTTCGTGAAATTTGCAAATTTAGCCGCTCTCTTCTGCACCCGATTTAGGGCTCTTACCTGTCCTTCCCTGAAAGGGTCCCAACACACAGCTCCATATTCAAGTATCGGTCTCACTAGCGACGTATAAGCTAAACGTTTCGTATTGTTATTTCCCTTTTTCAGTATACGCATTACGAAATGGAGAGCCTTCCATGCTTTAATTAGTGTATAATTTACATGATCTGCCCAGCTCAGATCGCCGCGAATAAGTTTTCCTAAGTGCTTAAAGCTATTTGCCTCCGGAATTAATTAATTAGCCTATCCTTCACCCAAGCTCTATTGAAGCTGACTGCTTTACTTTTACCTGGATTTCTCTTCATTTCATTTTCTACCGCCCATTCCCATAATCTATTCATATCTGTCTGTAACTTATCAATGTTACTACTATCCATTATTTTCCTGTATACTATACAATCATCAGCGAAAAGCCGTATATTTGAATCAATGTTTTTCCAAATATCATTAACATAAGCTAGGAATAGCAAGGGGCCTAATACGCTCCCTTGCGGCACTCCTGACGTTACCCTGACTTCATGAGATAGTTGCCCGTCCACTCTTACTCTTTGCGAGCGTCCTAAGAGAAATTCCTCAAGTCCACACCGGAAGCAGCAATTTTTGTGATCAGCCTATCGTGTGGGACTAAATCGAATGCATTTGAGAAATCTATTATAACCGCATCAGTCCTGATTCCCTCGTCCAATGAATCAGCAATCTCAAGACAAACCGTGACTACTTGACTTTCGCATGAGTACCCTGGTCTAAACCCACGTTGACCCTCGTATAATCACTCACTCCTTTCCCAGACTTGCCTTAGATAACCTGCTATAACGTGTTCAAGTAAGTGTGAAAGCGACGTTAAGTATAAAATGACACGACCGAATTCTGGGCTGTAGTCTTTATTACTGCCTCGTGAATGAACTCAGGCAATGACCGATTCATTTTAAAATTCATTAACAGTTAATCATTGCCAAGGAGAAAGCTGCATAATGAGGTAGCTCATAATTTATACTGTTCCCCAAATAATATTTGGGGCACGTAACAAGTAAGAAAGACATGAGAAAAACATACATTTTGGGGCGGAAAGCTTCGACGGGAACGACCAACTGGTAGATCTAGGCGCAGATGGAATAATAATATTAAAAGGTACATTGAATAAATTAATATGAGTGTATGAACTGGATTCATCCAAGTACAGGGACCACTGACTCTTCGGGTTCCATAAAAGATGAGGAATTTGTCGACAATCTGAGCAACTAGTAGCTGTACGAGAGATGACTAGACTCTGATGTTTATTCAAAATGCTGAAACTGATTAGTTATCCAGGGCTTCAGCATTTCTCATTCTGTGTGGGCGCTCTTAACCGCGTGCCAAGTACACTTGTACCCCTCACGTCATTTCAAGTGTTAAGTTGAACAGCGACATATGTGCACAGCCGGCGCTAGAACTGACTAACACGTTAGTCCCGATTAACGAACTCCGCTGTGCAGATATTGTTGCTAACACGCTTAAATATGTTCAACTTTTCAAGAAGGTATCTGTGTCATAGGTCCAGTTAAAATGCTGGATTAATTTCGTTACAGCTACAGAGTTCAAAATCCGGAGCGAGAAATTATTCTTGTATTATACAGTTTGTGCTTGTGATACGACACAGCCTTTCAACTCTTGTAGTATGAAAATGTTGCACGGGTGTTTCGGTGTTCTTTGTAAAAAGCACTGCCTGCACAAATGCCCTTCATATGGCTCTATTCATCCCACAACTCTGATGCAACACACAGAAAAGTCAAAGTGAAACATTCTCGTTTAACATGAACGTATAACACGGAATATTAGTCCACAGTTTTTCACGTATCACGTATCAAATGTGCAAATTTAATGACATAATTATAAACTTAAATACGAGTAAGTGGATATACTAACAATGCCCACACACACAACCACCCCCCATCTCCGAGAAAGTTAAGAAACTGTAAGTGAAGACCTTACCGTGATCTGTCAGAGAAGAACTCAAATTTGGAATTCTTCTTGCCACCGTTTCCAGACCCACTGTGGATGGGAGAAACATTTGGCTTAAGGACCCAGTGTGACCTCTGACCTCGCCGGCAACAGAAATCAGCTGTTCTGCTGCACCTGGACGTTGTTCCTGTTCGGATGAAACGCAGCGCCAATGTCGGTCTCGCATTCTGTCGGTTACGTCTTCTTATTAACATCTGCACGGCCCCCACAGCCAATGTTTGAAGGGGGCGGTGGCATCCAATCTAAATCTTTCTTCAAGTGACCACGACCGCATAGACAACCACAAGCTTTGAAAGCCAAATCGTAGGCCTTTTTGGTCCACAAATTCTGATGGCGTTGTCTTTCTGACCAAGACCTTGCCCGTTCATCAAAACATTTCCCCTGTGCATGTACTGCCCAACGTCAGTGGCCGTAACCTTGACTGCGTCTCTCAGAACATCCAGGTTGATCATGTCTGCGTTTGTGTTGTTACAGCGCGTTACGTTGGCATCGTAATTCTCGATTGTTTCGAGATCGATACCGAAATCTCGAACTTCATTCCCGTTTCCCCCGACTCCAGTGGCGCCACCATGACCCCCGTGGCCCCCGCCATGACCGCCGTGATGGTTTCGTCGCGGTGCCATATCAACTGATTCTTCTTCAAAAGTAATACACCACTACCACTTCAATTTCTTAACATCACTAAGAAAATATTTTGCAATGAAAAACAGTGTATTGTCAGAAAGGGGGTTTTCAGTTTTTCAACGCTTGTAACGACTGAGAAACTGTTTTCACCAAAAAAGTTCCTTCTGTATCTATCTTGAGTCCGTTTCTTATTGCTTGAAACATTCAACAGAAAACCAGTGAAACGTTATGCACTCGTTTACCTCTGGAATGGTTCATTTATACAAATGAAATAGCATTAATACATAATATTTACCGTAAAGAGACTTTGAAAGTCTTCAACACTTGTCTTCACAGGCGGCATGCAAAGTCAAACTCTCACCAACAAAATAACCTAGACTTTCATCCACAGATAGTTCACAATCATACAATAGCGGTAATATAAATTACCATCAAATGTTTATTACCACATAGTTACGTAACAAAAATCGACGTAGATAACTGTGACACTTTCCAACTCACGGACAAAAAAGTTTTTTTGTCTTTCACAACGTAAAAAAAATCTGTCATTGCGTTGCTCCTAGTTTCAGCCATTTTCCATTAGCTAAAATAAGAAAGGAACGTATATGCCTTTCTTTCAGTTCGTATTAACAATCTAACTGTTCCGTAATTCTAAAGTAATCATCCACCACAACGAAACTTGTAAATAACAGTGACTCCTTTCACGATATTTTGCTCTTAAACTCATCTGTCAGCTGGCTTCTGACATACAAGCAACTAGCTCGCCAGCATCCCGGAATAACACTTCCACAAGCTGCGCGCGCATCAGAGAGACCTGCACGAACTTCTCCTTCTTCTTCTTTTGCAATTAATACTAGAATTGATTGGCAGCTGCTGATACTTGGGAAATCCCGAGGATCTTTAATGAGGTGGATTCCCCTTGCTTTCCGCGTCGTATGCCGTTGACTCATTCGCCTTTAGGGGTGATATCTCACCCCAAGGGCATGAGGGTGCCCTGACCTCCACCCTCCGAAGAGGCTGTTGGCACTTGGTAGAGGGGGGACCACTTACACAGGTGGGGAGAAACATGACAATAACAAACGCATCACGTGCTTAACCTAGAAAACTCCCCTCTCAATTTCAATAGCACTAACAACTGCAGTAAAAGTCGTCGAAGGGTAATCTATATTTAAACGTGATTCAATGAAGTGAATGAAAATGTGTTTTCTCGGAATCCCACATTTCTTTAATTATATTGCCGATAATTCAAATCTAAATAATGAACTAGCGTTTTGTATTACCCTAAAAGGGTTCTACGTTCTTGTTCTCTCCCTGCAATCAAGTCCAGTCCTTGAAGCTGTGGAGGTACCGGTCTGGTGTGGTGGCCTCCTATACAGATAGATTTTATCTACACTCCCCGTGTTCGTCTGCATTGCACTGAGCTTAGTTCGTTGTCAAGGATTTGACAATTTTTGTATAGGCCCTATGGCCAGTATGTGAGATTTCGAATCAATTATTTTTATTTGCAAATATTCGGTATGGATGACTATAATACTACATAAGTACGTATATTCTATGACGAAGGTAAAGGTGTTTAGATGTGCCTGCAACTATTCCTATAACTTTATGAATTTAGTAACTCTCTTCAAGTTTCCAGGAAGCCTGATGATTCGGCAACTTCTCCGGCAAGCTCTTCAGGCGGGAGAGCCTACGTAATTCACGCAGGCGTTTTCTGCGATTTTGAATGCCATTTAATAACAGAAAGCAGGAAATGCAGAATACTTTAAACCATGTGTCTATGTTCAAGAGTAGGACTGATGCATTATTCTCATGATTGTAAACGTCAGGCACACACTCTAAAGATCGAAGCGATTCTTCTTTATAACGCCGTCTCCTTTACAGGAGGTTGCCGACTTATTATGAACAGGATCGTTCCATCCTTTTCTCGGACTGGGACCTGTTCATATACGTTCTTGGCAGATGATCCAGAAGTGGTTTGCCATTGCCTTCTTCTGTGTGTGAATGGAGTAATTGTTGGGATGCCACGGAGGAAAACTCCGTGATGCCTAGACCACGGCCTTGCCCAACACAAGTTATAAATTCGGGCACCGCCGGGAATCGAACCCGAGACCCCCAGGATTCCAAGGCCAGCGTTCTAACCGCTAGACATTCCTGTAAAAAGGTGATAGCCACCGACAAGGCTGCCTGGTGTCGCAACCCAGCGGTGAAGAGTGCAAAATATGGAGTTCCCCTTCTCGTCTCTCTTATCATCTTTGTAGGTTTTAGCTACATGATAGGGACAATCCGATGACTTTCGTGTTTTGGAATTAAAGATTTCCAAGTGAAAAACGTCTTGCAACTTCTATCTTCCCACTTTTAACAAGACACTCACTTCAGCTGCATTTCAAAAACGCCTACGTGTTCGTAACTTTAGTCGGTCTGTTCGCAAGTAACAGCGTCCACATTACATGAATGATTTTGACAAAACTCGGTATGATATTCAATTTTGTCATTGACTTTACTGGTTCTTGTTAAAGATTGCTTAACCTAACCTAACCTAACCGCGTTTCAAATCCACCGCCACAAGAACCTGAACGTTCAGTGAAGACGTGACAAAACACGAACCTGAAGACAGGGATGCCCATTCCGCAGGCGGCCGATTTATTTTTTGAGGCCCACGTAATTGTTCTCTAATAAGTCAATAACTGGTGGTTGTAAATAGAATAAAATCCGCAACTGGAAATGGAAGTGTGTGTGTAGTTACAAGAATAAATATTGCACACAGTGAGACAGCTGTAGAGACAGCGGATCACAGAAACTTCTGTTTAGAGAATTCCACTTGACAAATGAATGAATGTTTGGCAGCGCATGTCCTTGTGAACAGCTGTTCATCTTAGTGAAGGAAGACAAATCAAGAGCAGGACTCGTCTCACTAATGGGCATGTGGAGAGACGCGTGCGAATGACAGTAACAGAACAGAAAATAGAACTGATCACTCAAAAAGGGCACTGAGTAATGTGTGACTCTCTTTGCAGTAGTTGGTCTAAATTTGTAGGACTCTCAATATAAAAATATGGGGCCCTGACGAATTGGTTCCATTTATAAACACGCAGCCTATATTTCGATAAGAAGGGGTAAATGTTGTCGCAGTTATGGAAGAGGTTCAGGAACCCTGCCTTATTATGACATCGGCGATTAAAACATTCTTCCAAACAGTCTTTCATTAAGCCGTCATCTGGAATGACTGTGGCAGCATGATCGAGTTTCATTCGGTTGTAAAATCAAGGTCTTTAGTTTATGGCTGGATCACTGAATAAGAACCGTAATTGAAATTTTAATCTGGGACAGCAAAAATTTTAAGATTTACGTCTTGGAAGTCACGTGCTGGGAATTGAAAAGTTGAAGAAAATGAACATTAAAATTGAGTGAACTCTACAAAGTGCGTTGTTATAACAATATTAAAATTAACTTGATCACGATATAGTTTAAATTGTACTATGTTTAGTATAAAATATCGAAACGTCGTATTACTTTTCTCACACTGTTTATGTTCTCTGACACCTTTTAAGACTGCGTTTTAATAACAGTTAAATATACGGAAAAATGTTTTTTTATATTCACATTTCAACTAAAAGATACCATCAAGGCTTTCTGGTGGCACACGTGCACTAAATAGTCTCCTATGAAAATGGTTATTGTGAGAACTCTGGCGTTTGGCACCAATTGTAGTTGCACGTGGCATCCTAGCAGTGGCCATCTGTGGCCAATTTTCATCTGTGCAGCAGCATGAGACATGATATGGCTAAGAAAAGTATTCCTGGTAGCTTAGCTCATTCTATTAATGCAAGGCGTTACAAAAAAATGTGTAAATATATAATTTATTTTCAAGATGAACCGGTCTTGATAAATTAAAAATGTTGACTTGAACTACATACAAGAGTTTTAGTGTCAGTAATTTAAAATACGAAACACAGCGACGTGCGGGCATGATTCCACACTGAGCATTAATTTCATGAACCTCGAGTAACCATCCCACCCCAAAGCACTACACCTTTAACGTTACAAGTCGTATAAATGACAAATATCTCACAAGCTGATTCTATGCACTCAAGTATGGGAGCCCTCGAACACAACGTGTTTCGGATCCCAAATGAATGAAGAAATTCGATTAGAGGGATAAAATTTGCTTGAATAAATACCGTCTAGCCATTCCACCTGACTGCCAACAATTTGCTTTCGTGGCAGCAGGATCCCCACATGTAGGTGAAGGGTGATACGTTCTATTTACCTTGTTCAAGGATTCTTTGACGTTTGTTAATCAATTGAAAGCGACGCTGGATGCTGAATTAAGGCACCACGGGGACGCACTCGTACAGTTCATTTGTGACTAGCCAAGAACCAAGATAAATAGGGACTAGAATTTTGATAAACGACAAGACACGTGTCTTGCGAAAATATTTACTACCCTGAAACAAGTCAACGTGGGAATGTGAGCAAATTCAGTGGTTTCCAGTAACTGCAACATTTCACACACTACTACTAGCCAGAAAGAGGACATTTAGGGGCACGGCAGACAGTCTCATGAACAACGAGAGAATCCAAATTGAATAAAATATTAATATTATTTTTTGTGTTCTTTGAATATTATTCTACTACATTTTCCTATCCTCAAATTGATGTTACAGAACACGTATTTGTTATGAAATACAGAAAAATACATTGTAAATATGTAGATGGATTAACTTTTCTCTCAAAGGAAAACAATTGATCCAATAAACTTCACAATTTTTGACGTAAATATAAAGAAACTAGGCAGTAACACGGGGTTCCCAGAATTTCGAACTGTCTTGTAAGGCTGTTCGGGAGATCGTGGTATTTAGAAGATAGATCGACCTTTAGATTCGACAAAAACATCGTAATAAGATCTACAGAATTATTATTGTATTTTTATTTTAATATTAAATTGGATGTGATTGTAATTTGTTGAATGTTATTTGAATGACTGCAGTGAAGTTGCGTGTTGTTAGCAAATTCTCAGACGCCAGTTTCATGGTCAGGAGGGTTGCGCGTGCTGGTCCGTGTAGAACACTGTCCTTTCCAACCGCAGACTCACTTGAGGTCAGACGTTAGCTTCTGACTCGTCCGTCCGGTGTCCACGACCGAGAGTTGCGAGCAGAAAAGATTTCTCATGATGATGGCAGCACTGTAAGGACTCAGGGGCTTGTAACAGTGACTGATGCTCTACACAGCAATCACACCTGGAACTTTCCATTGTCTGAGGAACGCGATGTACGAGACATTAGGCTTGGCTTTGTGAGGCAGTCAGAACACTTTCACGATTACCTGAGATTGCCACAGCCTTATAAACATCAAGGAACTCATTTTGATTGCAGCTGGTATTAATGTGGGCTCCGAAAACAGGAGGAGGCTGTGTATAAGATTAACCACTCTGTCAAACAGCTCACAGCTTTGCTACATATCGGATTCGTTACAAGTCCTTACAGATCATTTTAGGTTGTTTCGAGATCATAAAAGATAAGCTGGAAACTAAGTCTCCGGATTAAGAAATACTTACGATTGAACATAAATTTGCACGTCCCTAAATAAACAAAGAAAATAGAGAAAAATAATGATAAAAGAAAAACGATAACACTGGTTAACTACAGTTGAGTAATATAATTATTTAAAGTCTCCACAATTAACCGATGGTCATATTATCATTTAGAAATCAAAAGACCTTCAGAAATAGCTTTCAAAGTAGGAAACTTTCGTCAATATTTTAACACAAAAAACTTAACAAGAAACTATTAAGCTTGAAGGAAGAGTGTCTTGTGAGACAGAAAGTAATCAGCATACGAGTAATAACAGAGGAAGTTTAATATTTAACTTTTGGAAATGCCATATTTTTTTAAACAGGGAACTATGATATAAAAAGTTAAATAATTAGAAATCAAGGAAAATACTTAACAATAAGTGGAAGATTAAGGCAACAAGTAAGAAAAAATATAAGATGCGTATTTTATAAATAAACACAATTTATTATGCCTTAATATGGGCATGAATATTTTGCTAAGAAGTAAAAATCTGTTAAAATACTTCGAACAAAGAAAATAAACATTCTAATAGGCCTAATATTTGTATTATAAAGAGTAAAAACCAAAAAAATACCCAAAACGAAAATATTTTAATCGAAAAATATGAAAACAGGAAAATACAGGTAAGTAACATTTTTTAATGGGCAACAGACTCCCAAAACCAAAGATGCAAGGCAGTTTTCCGTGACCCCTTACAGCTACAAAAGCACTGTTAGGCCTACATTTCTCTGCGAAGACCCAACAACTAGCCGACAAACCAACTCCATGCAGTGGAGGCCACCCCAAGAAGTTGATAGGCGCTCAGCTGTTCAAAGAATTCATACCCTTTCTTGGAACACGAAAGTTCATCGCCGTGTTGACAACAGTCAGTGCCGGTCTCTATTCTGAGCCAATTGACACCATCCTACGTTCTTCCTAAGGTCTATTTTAATATCATCCCCCATCTATGCCTAGTTCATCCAAGGTCCCTTTGGAAGTTTCAGGCTAAGATGTATTCACACCCCACCTCCACCATGCAGTGTTTTTACTGGTCATGCTATAAAGTTTTTAAGTTTTATTTTAATATAGCCTACAGCGCAGGCAACTTCTCCGACAAAGTAGTTGTGCGTGCTGACTATACTGTAAGTTACAGGCGAACTGGTATTTTCCTGGCAGGAGAGAGCAGGCTACAACATTTACGTAATATAGGCCGGCCGATTGTTTTCACGGACTATAATAAATCGATTTTCTTTCCTTCCAGACAGATTCTCTTTTCTCCCTTCATGCACATTTAGTTTGTCTGCATTAAAAAGAACAGTGTTATTCATGTCTTCCTTTTCAATTTGATTTCCTTTGGATTCTATTCGTACGTCGTTTATATATAGCTGTATACAAACGTACAAGGGGATTTTCAGTGAAAACATTCCTTTTTTTCACCGTTCCTCTCACAAGTATTGTTGTAGATCGTGTTCAGTTCTTTACAATAATGTGCCGCGTGATTGGTATTTTAACAATACGTTTCTACAGCGATATAATTCACTTCCCAAACACAAAGCCGAGCATTTAAATCCGAAGTCTATACTGTGCTGTGGGAGGATTTTCTGCTTGGGAGACAAAAAAACGTCTGCTACTCGAAGCCATAATCGCGACTGACTGACGGCAGATATGTGCTACAGAAGTCCGTTCATACGAAGCTTGCTGACATCATATACCGTTGCAAAGCTTGCAATGTGTCCTACACAGCTGTCGTAGCCGCAACTATATTACTTCATTCGTCTTCGATAGAGGGAGCTACAGAGCAGAGACTGACTGCAGTTGAGTTCAATAATCGATCTATATTTCAAAGTCGAAAAACACTGGCAAAATCGATCTGTCAGAGTCATGTTATATATCAATCGACAGCCAGCTTTTTTCTCTACACGACTACTGGAGCCAGAATACATAAACAACAAGGTCAGTCGCTACGTAGAAGAAGAAATCTTAGCGCGCATTATGCGAGCAGTGCTTGGCACTCCACGCTGAAGGGTTAGAAGAAAGAGATCAGTCTCTTTTCTTAATGCTTCATGAAAGCGACCTCTTCCAAAACAAAAGAATCGGACAGACGAGCTCCTGTTCGGAACACACGCGTTTCTTAAATAATTGCTTTCTCGCTTAGATACCCCATTGCTCTTGATATTGACGTATTGCGGACTAGCAAAAGCGTCCATTCTTGGTCATGGTTCGTTTTTTAATGTACTGACTGAAACAACTGTATTTATTACGATGATCTAATATACGCATAATCGCATTGACCATATTCTATTATTTACTGTCGTGGCGCCGCATAGTTAATGCTTGACGAACTAAATGGTTGCCATGCAACGAAATAGCAGTGGACATGGACCGCTCATTTATATGTAGTGATGAGTTAAACTGCTCTTCTGTGAACACAGGTTTGACTGTGATTGCTCACTCTCAATCACAGTGATCGAGATCCGAGCATGCATTTAGCATTCTGTCACGGCTGTGATTTAGCTCATCGCTGCATTGGTAACACTGACTGTAGTGGTACACAGTGATGCTACTGCGAATATGATTGGCTGTCTGTTGCTGCTCTGTTTACGTATGATTACAGTACGGCTGATGTTATGAATACTAAAATTACAGAAATTAACATGTCGAAAATTCAGAATGTGTAAGTTCTATTTGAAATAATGGTTATTTAAAAAGTAAAATAAAATTACTTTATTACAAGAATATTGTATTTAATACTTTGTATCTAAAATGAAAGTTTACAGTTAGGTTAGGTGTACGCCTAACTTTATTTAAACTAATATTCTTTTCAAAATATAACATTTCCTATACAATATTGTATGTTGCAAGCAATCAGCCAATTTGGAAACTGAACATAAGGTAAATACATTAGTATAAATACATTTTAAGGCACCAGAAACCAGTATTTTAATTACCCCCATATATATATATATATGTGTGTGTGTGTTAATGACTTGGCATGCAAGAAAATAACAGAATTAACTAACATTTCCCACGTTACAATTCAAAAACACAAGCATTTTTGCTTTCTTACTGTTCAGTCTATTCCGACGCTCGGTAATCAGCATCCCTGCTTTTGAAAAAACTCATTCACAAGGCACCGAGCTGCCTAATGCACAAAATATTTCACGAACAACCATGCTGAGGTGTGGATAATTGAATTGATGCGCTTTCCACCATTGCAAAGTATCTTCGTTCCTTGCAAGAAATGCTTCTTCAAGGTAACGATTTACCTCTACAATGGCTCTTGATGTTGCTGTACCTATTCTTGGTGTATTTCTTGCAACTAATACGTCAATATAATTGTTAGATTGTAAATCACAGCGCAGTCACAGTCTAATGTTTTAATAGACCATCTAAATATACCCACCCTGATGACAGAGGCAGTATGACCTCCGAAACGTTAGTTAACATCAACCAGACTGCACAGCGCAACAACCCAGAAGACAGAAATCTTCAGACTCATCGCCCTGATGACAGAGGCAGTATGACCTCCGAAACGTTAGTTAACATCGACCAGACTACACAGCGCAACAACCCAGAAGACAGAAATCTTCAGACTCATCGCCCTGATGACGGAGGCAGTATGACCTCCGAAACGTTGGTTAACATCGACCAGACTACACAGCGCAACAACCCAGAAGACAGAAATCTTCATACTCTGATGACGGAGGCAGTATGACCTCCGAAACGTTGGTTGACATCGACCAGACTACACAGCGCAACAACCCAGAAGACAGAAATCTTCATACTCTGATGACGGAGGCAGTATGACCTCCGAAACGTTGGTTGACATCGACCAGACTACACAGCGCAACAACCCAGAAGACAGAAATCTTCATACTCTGATGACGGAGGCAGTATGACCTCTGAAACGTTGGTTAACATCGACCAGACTACACAGCGCAACAACCCAGAAGACAGAAATCTTCAGACTCATCGCCCTGATGATGGAGGCAGTATGACCTCTGAAACGTTGGTTAACATCGACCAGACTACACAGCGCAACAACCCAGAAGACAGAAATCTTCATACTCTGATGACGGAGGCAGTATGACCTCCGAAACGTTGGTTGACATCGACCAGACTACACAGCGCAACAACCCAGAAGACAGAAATCTTCATACTCTGATGACGGAGGCAGTATGACCTCTGAAACGTTGGTTAACATCGACCAGACTACACAGCGCAACAACCCAGAAGACAGAAATCTTCATACTCTGATGACGGAGGCAGTATGACCTCTGAAACGTTGGTTAACATCGACCAGACTACACAGCGCAACAACCCAGAAGACAGAAATCTTCAGACTCATCGCCCTGATGATGGAGGCAGTATGACCTCTGAAACGTTGGTTAACATCGACCAGACTACACAGCGCAACAACCCAGAAGACAGAAATCTTCATACTCTGATGACGGAGGCAGTATGACCTCTGAAACGTTGGTTAACATCGACCAGAATACACAGCGCAACAACACAGAAGACAGAAATCTTCATACTCACCGCTGTGAGAACCTCAAGTCTTACATACTCCCCTGTGTTTTAAGTTCTTATATAGTGATCGCCGTGATCACATCACACTGGCGTACGGTTCAATTTGGTTCCCACATGTTGCATTGTTGCGTTGTTAATCTATTTTTATTTGCTTGCGTGAAGTCATGGTTTACAAAAATTAATTAGGCTATAATATATTATGTAACACAACTTTGTAGATAGGCAGCTATGAGTGTGCTCCATGTATGATGATATGGACAATATAATTTATTTAATATACATTATAAAACAGAATCAAGTTTTAAATGAAACAAAATGTATAGAAATCGTTTATTTAATATTTACAGACAGTAGAACTGAGCTGTCAAAATACTGTAGTGTCCCGTTTTCTCACTAGCATGCATAAGAAATTACTGAGAATCACTGTGATCTGACTCTAAATTTCTCTGAGCAGTCAAAATAAGTCTACCGTGTTCTCGCTAGGATGCATAAGAAATTAAGAATCAGTGTGATCACTGTTTAGTGAGCACTTTAACCACTCCAGTGATCGTGATTTTCTGATCACAGTGACAAAATCACAGGTCACTGTTTATCACTCATCACTACCAAACATATCCATAACCTAAAAATCTTCGAATAATTTATGAAAGCAACTCCACGAAAGGACAGCCAGGATCGGAAACTACAGCACAATGAAATTAGCACGAAGCACTATGCAAGGGGCAGAATCTGTTTCTGAGGTGAAAACACCATACAGAAAATTCCAATACTCTGACTGATAGGGTGATCATGAGCATCATGGTCAGCACAAATACCTGCAGTCTGACATGAGATCCAAATCATGCTAGGAGCCTAGTATTCTTACGATTCTCAAAGTTTTTATCTTTGGCAAAAGTGAAAGCAACAATCTGTGAGCAGAAAAATTCATAGACAGATATGACTGATGTCTAATCTACCAGCCCCCTCTACAGAGATTTTCAAATACAAATTCACTCTAGTGAAAATGACAATGGATTGTGACAAAGTTTATTTCTGGGGATATTAAATTGTTTTCAATCCAGGTAATTCACTCAAATCTTGTAGAATTTGAAGTTTTCAGAGCGGTGAGTATGAAGATTTCCGTCTTCTGGGTTGTTGCGCTGTGTAGTCTGGTCGATGTTTAACGTTTCAGAGGTCATACTGCCTCCATCATCAGGGCGATGAGTATGAAGATTTCCGTCTTCTGGGTTGTTGCGCAGTGTAGTCTGGTCGATGTTAACCAATGTTTCAGAGGTCATACTGCCTCCGTCATCAGGGCGATGAGTATGAAGATTTCCGTCTTCTGGGTTATTGCGCTGTGTAGTCTGGTCGATGTTAACCAACGTTTCAGAGGTCATACTGCCTCCGTCTTCAGGGCGATGAGTATGAAGATTTCTGTCTTCTGGGTTGTTGCGCTGTGTAGTCTGGTCGATGTTAACCAACGTTTCAGAGGTCATACTGCAGTTCTCAACTCTCTTTTGCAAATCCTGTAATTTAGTCACCTCCTGAATGAGATAATTTGCTGGTGCCAATCTATCCAGCCATGCTGGAGTGCCTGGAACTCGCGAGCTGATGTTAACAACTTTAGGGTCACCATCACGGGAAATATTTCCTGGAAATATAAAAGGCACAGTGTCAGTGGTTACTCATATGTGTCTCTCCAATTCATTGCTGTCTCCTATAAAAAAACATAATAATAATAATCAAAAACTATAATTTTGCCAGTTTTTTATATGGGCATGATAATTGGTTTCCAGCAATGTAGTCTTACAAATTAAAGTCTCAAGTGGTCTAGCATGCAGTTCCTGGTTGGTAGAAATTGACACAAATCCTGATATAAAGCTGTTCTGGTCATTACTTAATGGTATACTTACACTTTTAAATGCAGAATTTAAATATAGAAACATCTCACAAAATGCACACACTTAATGCTTTGCCTCCAACAGAGAGATGAGAAATTAAAGGACTTATTAGTTGTGACTTTTATTTTATATAATTTTTCAAAGTTTAAAAAGAGACATTCTGAGGGTATGCATGGGCAATGTCCCAGCAATAAACAAAGTATCAGGGTCCCGCCCTAGACCACTCCATCTTAACTACAGCCCTATCGGTCTATCATGCTAAAGAAGACCAGAAACAGAAAGTCTTTGATCAAATGAGTTTTGAGAACATTTGGACCAAAAAAAACCATGAAGTAGCAGAAAGAGGGGAAAAATGACAATATGAGAAATTTGATATTTCTCACTCTTTGTGATGAAATAAAATAGGATAAGATAGGCAGGGCATGCAGCATGGGAAGATGAGAAATTCAAACAAAATGTTAGAAGACCTTAAGGAAAGAGACCACTTGGGAGACCTTATGCAAATGACAGGTTAATATTAACATGAGTCTTAAAAAATAGGTTGGGAAGGCATGGACTGGATTCAACTGGCTAAGGACAGGGCCCAGTGGTGGGTTATGGTTAACGGTTAACAAGGTGATCAAACTTTAGTTTCTATAAAAGGCAGGGAATTTTTTGTTCAAATGAGTGACTGGCTATTAGCTTCTCAAAAAGAACTCTGCTTCTTGTAGTTAATTACCTTAGCGACATTTATAAGAATGCAATGTGTGTGAATGTATCTGAAAGAGATAATATATAAACTTCATTGTTAAAATTACTTGGTCTACAGATCAGGAATAGCTCAGTCTACAATAGCATAGGTGTCTCCACCTATTTTCCCTGAACTGAACGGAGGATCCATCATTTAAATTCAGTAATTTTATAAAGTTTTGAGAATTTTTGACTTTTTAAAAACATATGACGGATGAACTAAAAAAACAAAAGAAAGTGGCAATATTCCAATGTACTGGCTCTGCTGATTATAATCAGTAACTTTCTCTATATAATGCTGAGGCTTTCTTTTTTAAATTGTCCAAGTTAGATTCCTCTTGGTTTTCTTTGTCATCTTACTCCTTCGGAACTTCCAATTCTCAGCAAAATATTTTCTTCTTCGAAATCTGAAGCAGTATACAAACAAATATACTGTTCGCGACTGTAATCTTAAGATTTGTGGGGTGAAGGAAGAAAGACAGTGTCTGCCTTTACCGCTTCAGACTTCCTGCATTCCTTGCAAGTCTCAAGATTACAGTAACGCACAGTACCTAATAGAATCACAGAAAGACTATAAAACCATTAGCAAATGTACTTCAGGGACTGAAATTCAGATAATGCACAAAGGGCCTCTACATGAAAGTCCATCCCACATGTAGTACCTGGTCATTTCTTAAAAAAGAAGGCACTTTACAAAAATCATAATCCCTAATCTAATCCACACACTTGACATTTAAGGACCACAATTTAGAGGAATATACAGCAACATTTAGAAGCATTTACATTCACACCATCACCAGTACCACTAAAACAACTCATCATTTTTTGGCAGCAGATCCAATAGGCAGGTGTTTAACAGTGCCTTGGCTATTAAAATATTCTCAGTATTTTTGTAGTTGCTACTAACAACAGATTCACTATCACTGCCACCACACATATTTGCATCTAGAAAGTGCAAATAATTTATTAATGACTCTCATAACTTAACTTTGGTTTAATGTTGTTAACACAATTTTTCATGCATCTATCACATAAATGTAGAAATGACTGCACATGTGTATAGAGTTAGTGCAAAATCATCCTACTTACGTCAGACAATTGACAATGACCAACATAACTAGTACACATATTTTTATGGAATCATTACATTTTGCAGTACCACTAATGCATATTGCATAGTATTTCTTCTTTTGTGTATGGAGGTTAACACAAGTTGAAAAATAACAGTTTCTCACCTTCAGCGGCTGTAAACTGTCCAGCTGATTCTTTGCAAGTTTTGTCTGGAGCTGAAGTTTTTCATTCTGAACATTTCTCAGTGCAATTTTCAAGTATTTGATCTCCTGCATCAGAAGTGGCTAGTCACGAACCATTGCAGGCAAGCTTCGTGTTGATGGCTACTGCACTGGACTAGGAGAACTCACTGATAAAATAGGAACATTACTGCAGTGAATTATTCAGAGAATATAAATACACAATAACTAGTATTAGATACGTCATCAGCTATTGTCAATCTACAGACACCTGCACCTTAGACTCACAAACAAATAGAGACAAATCATTAAAATAAATATCAGCACCAATATGAATTAAGAAAAAAATAACCAACAACCATATCATAACATTCTAATGAAGTCAGGATATTTATTTATTTGTAGTTTATTTAATGATGCTTTTTCCAGTAGCTGAGACTATAGTGTCAAATGAGAGGAAGATAGCTAATTGGAAAGGATGTGGAAGGAAGCAGTTGTAGCCTTATTTAAGGAGCTATTCTGGCATTTGCCTGGAAAGACTGAGGAAAACCACGAAGAAAACCAGTCATGATAGAAAGTCTCTCGGGCAGAGATTTGAACCCAGAACCTCCTTAATACAAAGCAGGAGTGTTAAACACTCGATCACGACGTTCGGTTTGAGGATATATATACACACACACACGCAATCATACAGTAGGGAGTCAACTGACCTGCTGTTTTTGAAATACCCTCTATTAAAGCTTTCTTTGAGTAGTTCTTTAGTTTCTCCTTTAATTTTCCTCTTTCTGTTTCCAGTGCGTCAATATCAACCTGCAAGTGATCCACAGTTCCTTCAATTCCTTCTCTGTCTGCTTCAAAAGCTCCTGTGCATCATCCAGTTTGCGCTGATACAACAAATAAATAAAACTTGTCATATATCTGAGTCAGCAAAGCACACTCTCAATGAGAGATTCAAAAGTTCAATGACACTGAAACCTAAGTGCAATCACTGAAATTATTCTTTTGTAAGAGGCTGTAACTGTGCTTGTGGCTTCTTTTGTTTAGTGTTCACTTTTATCAGTTCTTGCTACATGTTCACTGACATGACACATTAAGAACATTGGTTCAGGAGATTCAAAGAGAAGGTATGAATAATATACAACATAACTAACTAACTAACTATGTAACTAGATGGCTTACCGAACCTGAAAGTTCATCACCGAATTAAGCAAAGCCCTTCACCGGACCCTGTCCTGGGCCAACAAAATCTAGTTTCCTTCAACTCCTATCTCCCATAGATCCCGCCTGAGATTATTCTCCCATCTACGTATAGGTCTCCTCAATGGTCTCTTCCCTTCAGGTTTCCCAACATACAACATAGATAACAATAATCAAACCTCTATTCTTCTTGCCTCCTAACAATTTTTTTATTTCTCAAACTCAAGAACTGTTTAAAAGGATACCATATACACTAAATTCAAGACATTAAACAGCAGCACTCAAAATGATCTTCAAAAACTGTTTACTGTTTGGTTAGCACCAATGGTAGAACTGTATGGATATAATAGGAGAATATTCTGAGGGGATAAACCAGTAGAATATTCTTATTCTACCTGCACTTCTACTTTTTATTATGTTACTTTTAGAACTTGTGGAATGTTTCACAGAAGAAACAAGACGTTAAAAAATTTATCACAGTCTACTTAGATTTTGACACAATTACATGTAAATCTTATGTAAAAGTGAATATGGCCCAGACAAAACTTTTGTTTGAGAACCACTTTTCTAAACATATAATATACAGAAATAAAACACTTTGGGAAAAATGTGATACCAGTTTTCACTTTCCACAGAAATAATTAATGAAACTTCTTCAGAGTCTAAATGGGTTAGGACAAAATGTTTCCATACAAATTCTGTGTAAACATCTTGTCTTTATCTATAAGCAATTACAGTCCACAGAGAGCAGTATTCCTAGTAGCAACAAAATAAGAGCTAGTACAAATGCTTATGTATAAAATAAGGTTTTTTCCCTCATTTAGACTGTATGACAAAATGTTTACATCATCAGCAATACAAAGCACTGAATCTTTTCAGACTGCATAGTCTCACTATCAATTGCGTAAGCAGACAATCTATTCTTTAGTGAGTCCTTGCTGTATGACAAAGTAGCATTCTGTTGGTGGAAGTGGTTCGAATGTAAAACAGGAAGATGTCATAAGGGTCACGCCAGAGTAAGTGACAAACGTTTTGTTTAATTTTGTAAAACATGAGTGAACATGGGAAGAAAAGAGATCTACAGCAACACAAGTATCTAAATCATCAAAACAGATTATAATTCGAGGATGACGATCCTCAACAAACAAAACAACAACCTTGAAGAAGTAGGCCAGAATAAACAATAACTAGGAACAAACTGCATTTAGATTTAAAACAACAAAATTAATATTTTATTTTCTGTGTTTTACGAGGGAAGTAATCTTGCGTCTCTCTTGTTATGACACCTGTACCCAGTAATGGGCAAAAACAAATACAATATACACATAATGACAAAGTCTTGACTTGAAAGTAAACTGTTCAACAGCATGGCCCCTGACAACTGCAATAAGACCAATCTTTTCAATAGGCAGAACTTGTCCCTCACTTGTGATAACAAGATTTCTGCCTTCCACAACAACCGTGAAATCAGCAACAACACAAGTACTGCATCATGGTCTCCTACAAAACAACACTCCACATAAATCTACTTGAACAGACGTACTCCTGTTATGAAAGAACGAAGCATTGCCTGTACGAGAGGCTCACAATTTAGGAAACGAGAGACAATGAGGATGTAACTAAGTGCAACACGCACATACCTCCCCTGCTCGTGAATGCTTCAGGCATATTTGCCGCTAGATACTACACGTGTTGATTTGACTGCTGCACATCAAGGCATCGAAGCTCCAAATCAATTGCCTTTGTACGGGCTTTACTTTCAGTAAACATTTTCTAAAGGAACAAAACTATTATTACTGGTACATCACACCTCAGCTAATACTGTTATGGTAATAAAATTATAATTATCATAAATTAATATACACTGAATTTTGGTGGAGAATCCTCCTGGAAGACCCAGGAAAAGGTAAGAGGATGGAACTGTCTGACTTTTACTTTATTTAATGACAGTGGTTTAACTGCAAAGATTATTTAGTGTACTGAACAAAATTGGAATATAATAGCAAATGATATCCTTTTTTCAGGTACTGTATTGGCATTAACCCAGAGACACTGAGGAAAATTCAGTCAAATTTAACCAACCTTCTTCCTCAGGATAATATTAAAATAATCTCACTGAAATGAATGAATTGAAGTGGATCAGGATCATGTCCAATGACAGGTTTTGGCATCACAGGTGTTCAACCTTCAAATTCTGTTACCAGATAGTTAATCCTCCAGCAAATAACATGTGTTGACATATAACTCAGCATGGTATATATTGCATTACTAACATCTGTTTAAATCTACCATGGCACCTAAACACTCTCTCACATATAAGACACTGCTGCACTCTGTCCTGAACCATTCCAATTAGATCATACTTTTTCATTCTCCCTAACAATATTAGTGAAGCCCACAAACTGTGACATACTAAACGCCTACAAGAAACAGTTCACATTTCCTTTCTACAAAATACGAAAACACATGCCTTAAAATCTAGGATCTCTGGAAGAGCACAAACAGGTTTTGTGGATTCCCTCTCCAACCGCTGCTGCAGCTCCTGACTCTGCTGGACCAGTTCACGGAACTTGGCAATGGTAATTTCTCGGTCTGCCAGTGTTTCTAAAGCTGCTTCCTTTTCTCGCTGTGTCTGGAATATATAATTGTGTAATTCTCTTAAACACAGGCAGTGGCATCAATATTTTCAGAATAACCACAGTAATACTAATATTTTATTTTCTGTAACTTTTATCATTTATTACTTGGTCTTAAAATGTCAATCTACAAATTTTTTCAAGTGCGAAACAAAACTGAATATGATTTCTGCATAAATGTGCATACATACACACAATTTTACAACAGTACATGTGCTGAGAAATACTGAACTATATTTCAGTGTTAAACCATGTAGAAAAGACTAAGAAACACTGCAGTAACTCGCCCATAAATTTCTTCTCATTTGTCATGGACAACCAAACAAGCTCTCCCCATAAAGGTGGAAGTTATCCATATGAATCATACCTCCCTAGTAGCAAAATTAGCAAGATCCACTTTCAGTTCTCGGCTAACTTCTTGGAGCTGTTGATTCATGTCTTGCAAGGCCTCTAAATCTGCTACGGCTTCTTCCAAATCCTTCACACGTTCTTTAAGGGTAAGTTTGGAGTCTGCCAATTGTTGAACCATTTCCTCTGCCCCCCAGAGCTGCATCAACCTAAGTTAGACCTTTTCTCTAAATATCTTTCCTACGCTTATGAAATATAATCCCTTAATTTAAGGAAATAACACAAATTACAGTGCTTGAAAATGAAGTATCCATAATTTAGGATATTACACAATGAGGAAATATGTGACTTAAACAGCAAACAAGACACACTAGCAGTACCTTAGTAAGAGTGCACCTGAACTGCATACCTGCTCCTGCAAATCAGAAATTTGGTTATCCATTTCTTCTACTCTTGAGCTCAGTTTCTCTTTAGTGCGAGCAAGCTCAGCAATCTCAGACTTCCTTAGATCCAGATCCTTCTGCAGATTTTGAAACTCGTGCTTCTCGTGAGCAGACAGGTCCCGCATTCTGTAACAACATACATGCAAAGGAATAATTAGTAACTGCTGGGATACCAATTTGTCTCTGAAACTGAATATTATGAGCATAAAAACATCAAGTGGTGCATCACTTGGTGCAGGTCAGAACTGATGTATTATCCAGAAAGTGTCACAATTGTTTCAATGTTATGAAACATTAATTAGAGCTAGAATGAAACGAGGAGATCAGAGAGTAAAAGCGTGTTACACAATAACAGTGTGACATTGTAAGATTATTTTCACGAAGAACTGTCTTGTGTTGTGATGCTAAGATTAGTGTGGGTTTGATAATATAGTTAATTAACAATAAATACTTTTGTTTGCTCAGACAATAAAGGGATTAGCTATGGGCTAGTGAGAGGTGACTACACAATGCATGACCTACACTTAAATTCCTTTCACAAACTATTAATTATTTATTTCACAATAAGTAATAAATCTGCACTGGACTGAGAATGCATCCTACAATCACGCCGACGGAAAAACACAATAGGACCACAGCAGCTGCGCCATTTTCTCATACGCAGGGACGGCAACGTCTGAAAAACAGCGAACACATCCCTCCACCGCAGGAGCACGAGGGATATTCAATGATCGTTATATGCGCACCCTGATGAACTTTCCTGTCATCTACCGACATCAGCACTGAAGTAATGTCCGTCCGCGAACACTCCACTGCACCACCGAACGAAATGCTACCTGAAATACCACTCCACAGATTGTAAACTCATAGGTAGCAACGAGGGTGCTGAAGATTACTTCCGTGACTGCCAGACTACAGACATGTGAAGGGCAAAAAGCTCCTACCAACTTCACCTATAAGAAACCGACTACCAAACATATACATAACCTAAAAGTCTTCGAATAATTTATGAAAGCAACGCCGCGAAAAGACAGCTAGCTTCGGAAACTACAGAAAATAAAATTTGCAAGAAGCACTATGAAATAAATAACCCACATTTCGCCACTAGATCGCCTACATCCTGGCGCACATTTACCACATAGCCCATCAGTCACCAGATTCTACTGCACGAGCATCTATAACACACCGAGTGACTATGTCTTCATCACCGAATAGATTGTCGATGGGCGCTAGCAATTACATGCCTACAAGAGATCCCCAACATCTGTGTAAACACCTCAAGTCGACCCACCGCACTTGCTAAATGAGTGAAACTGCAGAGCCCCCCTATCTGCTGCGGAACAAATGCAGAATGACTTGACGTTTTGAAGTTCTTCCTGTGGCATTAGTTTGAACTGAGAATGTGAAATGGGATGAAGCTGATAAAAGGAAATACCATATTATTTCCAGGAAGAGGAATCACATCTTTGGTGACAAGCTACGGCCAAAGCCAAGAGTACCTGCAACTTAAAACCTTACACACATGACAAACTCTCTGATTCCAAGATGTTGGTCACCACACTATGAAGCATTAACACCCAGCAGTCTGTGTCAGCACCCACTTCAAAACGCAAAAATGCAGAAGATGATTAATGTTTCCTTCGAACGCTGTCTTGGAATCTGGACCAGGGATTTCCTGTCTGAGTCCTAATTTGAGCTGCAAATCGTGTTGCATGCGAAGATGCAAATGCAGGGCTTTCATGTGTATTTTGATGATGTGACTTTTTAAGCTTTGAAACTGTGTCCGAACATATCAACTGCATGGCTTTTATAAGCAAAGTGAACAGATGGTTTTTAGTTCGACTTCCTGAAAAACGCGACTCTCTCTGCTACGTCCCAATTCCTTTCTGTTTCAGGGGTGTGAAATAGCCATTTCTCGCACCGATGCATTTCCACTGATTAACATGAAAGTGCTGGCAGATCATTCCAGGAATCCGACAAACACAGGTTCACGTCGTTAATTCTTGAAAGGAACTTTGATTTGTATTGATTCTTAATTCAAGGGTTTCTGTCACATGTAGTTTACACGTGCTAACAAACATACTCTGTACATTTCTCATGAAAAAGTGTACATTCAGATTCCAGTTTACGTTTTGTTTTTTAACAAAGAGATTGCATAAATTGTTTTTGTTCAATTTATCCTAGTTTCATTTAAATATAAGCAACGCAAAGCAGTCAGTGTTAGAAAAATGTACTCGCTACTTAACACTTAGCTAGAACCAGGGCCGCCTTCGACGTTGCAATGTTCACAGCGATGGCATAGGCACCCTGGAAGTAGAAATGCAACGCAAAAATACAAGACTGACAAGAATAAATAAAGAAGACGTCGTTAAATACGTAGAGTGGAGAATGAGAGTCCGTCCCCACCCATGGATCACATCTTGGGTGAACAGATCAAAGCAAAGTCTTGAAGAGGCGGACAGAATTTCTTGTGTGTACAAGAACAGAGCGGGACTGAGCCCTTTTATTACGCGTTCGTGGCTGGCTTCATGCACGTTTCTGGACGCCGTTTAAAATGGAGAGTGCGTTAAACTAAAAAGTAATGAATGATTCTTCTCCCGGCCATGTTTGAATTTCTGTTTGTTGTTGATGTACGTCACATGCTTGAAGCAACTTTTTTGATTCACTGTTGAGTTTTGATGTGACTGACCATGAGTGCTTTCAGTAATCACACTAATGCGTGTTAATTAATTGTAATGTTTTTACTGCTCAATTTGTTCGACCAGATTTATGTGGCAAAACAAAAGTGCGAAAGAAATCAAGCACAAATATTCCGCCTGGAAAAGTTTTCTCCTTGCTACCACTATATCCAAAGACTGGACATGAGACTAAGAAAACCTCTTATTTAAGGTTTAACAGGGTTCATACCCTGTGAGTAAAGCAAACTAAGCATGATGCTACCCAGTCATCTCCTTCCAGTTTCAATGTTAACAATAAATGCAGCTTTAAGGCATGGTACTTTGGCACAGGGGCAACTTTACCAAACAATTTTTGTTACCATTATCATTCAACTGTCATAAGTCTAATACCACATGGCAACTTAGTGAGTGCACTTGTCAGAGAGACATAAACAATGCAAATAGCAAAGCCTGATGGATGTTGATTGAATTTACAGCATCGCCCATCTACTTGTCCGATTTCCGATTTCTTACCTCACTAAAGTACCTCGCAGTCTGATATTCTGCAGTTAAAGTTGTTTCATATGTTGACACTCTGGATTCAGCAGTGCTTCAATCCTTTCTTGTGTTGCTTCTAGTTCCAATGGCTCCACCTGCGAGAAAGTTTACAGTCACATTAACAACACATAAATAAACCTACGTAGATTAATTCAGGATGTCATAGAATTATGTCCAATTTATTGTACCTTTCAAATACCACACACACTACAATTCAGAAGTTTTCAATTAAAAGAGGGACTGTTTTACATATCAAATACACAAAATATCTAAATGCATAAACAACTTTCTGAGTATCATAATTTGTGAAAACCTTCAACTCAGATGTTCAATCACGTTTATAATTATTGGAACACGCACGAAAATGAACCATTTTCAGTAAATTGCATATTTAGTTATGCATCTAATAAAGCTAGCAGACAAATCAGGATTGAGTAGAAATTGTGCCCAGGCAGTGAACTCATTACTGCTGTATACACACCTGGGTGGTGGTGATATTGGAGGTGGGTAAGACGAGTGGTGGCCGTTAATTAATTAAACTATGCTTCTAATAATATGATTATATATTTTACACGAATAATTCAAATGATTCTACACAATAATTACTGATTATCCCAATATACACATATAAACCCTATAACCATAATATAATATATGACTAACCTGTACTTAACCTATGACTTACTCAACTAGAACCAGTTCCTAAACTGAAACTCTGTAACAATTTCCAGCAGTATTTTACTAGGTTTGATTGACTTTAATAACTTTTAGTGACGTTTCAGTGAACAGAATTACAGACAATACTCACATACGATGACCACAGTGCACAGCATGCATGTGAGTGTTGGCTTTCCTGCTGCTCGTCTTGAAGAATATTGTTTGAAATTCGCCTTCTTTTATGCTCATAAAAGTAGTACAACTGCCAGTGTGAAATCCGAATATTGTCCTCCGATTGGCGGATGGTTTGAATGACTTACACTTTCGCCGGTGATTACCTCATGTTTAATTACGCATAGTGTGTGACAGTGCGTGATTTCGTAGGTCAATCTTGCGTCAGTGCTATCTATCTATCTTAACACCACAATGTCCGTCCTGTTGGTTGTCATGCTGAATTACCCAGTATACGATTCACACAAGAAGTCAAAGTCATATTGCCGAAATTTAAGGTGTGGGACCATGTGGGTCTCCAAATACAACAAACAATTCCCCCATTCAACTGATGCGTTTCTTGTAAAGAACATGTAAAAGGTAGTCGAGTAATATAAATTTGTTCTACTTGCCTAAGTCACATATTTTATAAAGACCAATAACCATACACCGCCTCTTACCTCCACCGAGTGCAATTTGCTGAAGGGAAGCCTTTACTAAGTCCTGCAGAGTTTCCATCACTTTTGCTGCATGGTGACTGTGTAATATCAGATGAGATGGTAAGAAATACTTTTGCTGGATGGAAAGGGGGGGGAAGTATGCAATGTCTTACACACTATGGCACAAATGTGTGTCAGTCCTTAATGAAATATCCTGCATCTCATGTACATGAATATATAAATAGTATTATAGCCTCACATAATAATTTACATGGGAAAAAGTAGCACTAATTCTTGATTACTTCAAATTAATAGTTTAAAACAAGTGAAAGATGTTGAAATCTGTTGCAGTATTAATCTTTTCTGGAAAATGCTGCCTAACATTTGTATGAACCAAATAGTCCAGAGGTACAGTAGTTATTTTCGTGAAAGTTTTGCTCTAAAACTTGGACATGTCTTCTATTCTGGTGCATCTCATAGTCTGGAAAGTATAGCAACTTATCCATTTCCCATGATCTACAACTTTTCTGGTGAGTTAACAGCACTGCGTAACAATGAGTTTCGCTGTATTCATTCACAGGAGGGAACAATACCTGTATCAAGGTCTTGATCACAGCAGCACCTGTCGCACGCTGATGACAAGGCCCTTCCACTATCTCCCAGGAGATAGGTTTGGTTCATTTTAGTCTCAGTACTGGATAAACAGTGTTGAAATAGGCAACACAGAGTTCCAAAGCCTCAGCTGCGATATTTTCATCAAGCTGTCAACAAAATAATGAATAAATTAACATTAAAATATTCCAAGTTACACAATGGTATACATTATTATTAAAATATATATTAAAAATTACAGTCATTCACAATTATAATAATAAAATAATATTAAAAGGTTTAAAACATCATTTTAATACACTACTAGTTTCGGCTGCATTCAGCCATCGACGGGTGTATGTATTATAAACCTATCAGTAGAATGGTGATAGGTTTATAATACATACACCCGTCGATAGCTGAATGCAGACGAAACTAGTAGTGTATTAAAATGATGTTTTAAACCTTTTAATATTATTTTATTATTATAATTGTGAATGACTGTAATTTTTAATATATATTTTAATATACGGATCACAATATGACGCAATTACAATATTTTACATTATTATTAGTTTAGCACAAAAATAGCAATCATAAGTTACTTTAGTTTTGTCATTTGTGTCATCAGACTTCAGTGTAACCTGTAACTACTGAACAATTGATTTAAAAGAATTTGTTACCTAATTAATTTTCACTATCTTCATGGATACTTTTACCATGGTCTAGAAGTTAGCTTTATTACTCACAGGGTTCTGGGTTTTCTTCCATTTGTAAACACTAACCTCAAAAATAAAAAACAATCCTCCAACTACCCGAACAGATAAAATTCTTTAATCAGCAATCTTATATTTTTCAATCCTGTCAGTAGTTGAATACCATAAAATAAGTACCTGGTCCTTCCTCAGGAGCTCAACAAACGTGTCAACAGCTTTCTCCTGTACTGCCATTTCAGGATATGCTGCCCCAACTTTCAGGAGTGTGTCTGGTGAACACGAATTCAGTCCATACAAGAACTGATGTAATGTGGCCTAGAATACACATGTAACATAGAGGACTGAATTATATCATTATCATCATCACTGTTGAATTGTATTGATAAAAGCGTGTTTATGTAATTTATATAAAAACACTGAAATGAACACTACATCTATGTCATAATGAACTGCTTAAATGATAAAACAGTATCCTTACAAATACCTTGCACATCTCTTATATAACATTTTTACATGACTGGATGCTCATCATAAGAGAATATGATTTGGATAACACAAAGGAGAATATACAAGATAAAGCAGTAAGCCTGGCAACATCATTCACAGGAGCTGCCAACATCACCACCGCCATGAAAACTTTAAATCACGCAAGGAAATAATTAATTGTCATGATGAATAGAGTAAATCCATCTTTTATTTAGTTTTAATATTTTTCATGTTGGTTGTCATTTCATTAACCATTGCACAATATATTGGATACATTAATATAATTTATCAGTCAATATTAGTTTAATTCAAATACTAATTTGCTCTTGTAAGTGCCATAAAATTCAGAGTGCAAGTTTTATTCAGCATTGCATGGTATTTGGATGAATATGTTAAGCTGTGAAGTTGTTAAATTCTATGTAAACATCTTGTCTTTATCTATAAGCAGTTACAGTCCACAGAGAGCAGTATTCCTAGTAGCAACCAAATAAGAGCCAGTACAAATGTTCATGTATAAAATAAGGTTTTTTCCCTCATTTCGAATGTATGACAAAATGTTTACATCATCAGCAATACAAAGCACTGAATCTTTTCAGACTGCATAGTGTCACTATAAATTGTGTAAGCAGACAATCAGGCAGTTACACAGGCGACTTCCGAGGATCCAGTCACATCAGAACCCTGAAGATGGGGACAGAGCTTCCTCCCTAGAATCGCGAAGGTCCCGGCTAGCCCCCGAATAAAAGTGAAATGTAAAATTGTCTTCCGATGTTGCATTTACAGAGACAAAACTTGGAATCGATTGATGGAACGGATGGGTAGAAATAACGCAGACTGTTCTATCTGATAGCAAAGGAGATTTGTTGCCTCATTAGGTTATTGCTCTTACATTTGAGCTGTTATCTCCATTTTAATTTTTAAAAACTCTGATCGAGTGTAATTCTGAATTCTGGATAATTCCATAACCAATCGTAGAATATCAGACACTTCGACGCGTGTAGTCGACCTGCGCCATCTTGCCTGTCGATTAATTTCGACCAATGAAAAATGCCGAAGGCAGAAACAAATCAAACGCTCGCTGCGTGAGAGCGATTCTGTTCTTTGTTTGCAATCTTTTTATCCTCTCATGTTCACAAACAAAGTCGCGCAGTTGCGACAGTCACTGAGTTGAGTGACTGAGGAAAATCTGAGGCCAAGTAGTAGTTGGCGTGGCGGGCGGCCGACGCAGTAGGAGATAACATAACGATAAGTCAACTGGAGTGCAATAGCAGACAACAGTCAAATTGGCCTTCTTTTGCTAACCTTTTTTGTCAATGGACGCCAATGAACTTCGTTTCCTGTGGCCTCTGCAGTGCGATAACTCACATGGAAAAATTAGCGAAGAATTAAACCAAAATTTGACGAATAAATCAGACACCCATTGACGTAAACAAACATTGGCACGCTGTAAATAATGAAGCTTATGTTACCAAAGGAACGAAATGATTGGTCAATTAAGTTAAAGTGATATTTTAATCCTAATTCTAGATCAGTCGGCTAGGTCATGGGTGTGGGTTACGCTATTCCGAATTGTTTACAAATAAAATACTTTTGTGTGGGCTCTACGTCGATTGGTTACTCTCAACATTACTCATAAGTGGACCTAATGGTACAGTCACGTGATTTTTGCCAGAGAAATTACTTTACTTCAATTCGAAAAACTACGCTAGAGGTGGGAGAGTCGAATTTGTGCAGAGAAGGTTTTATGTAATTTTTAA
This sequence comes from Zootermopsis nevadensis, assembly GCF_977971745.1. NCBI lineage: Eukaryota > Metazoa > Arthropoda > Insecta > Blattodea > Termopsidae > Zootermopsis > Zootermopsis nevadensis. The sequence goes on from NW_028259177.1 coordinate 2,102,076, forward strand.
TTTACTAAAAGCTAAGAAATGCCGTGGAAGCATAAATAAAGGAAACTTTTGATTCTTCGTCCTTGAAAGACTCCACATTCACGTAAATAACTCTGACGGCGTCCGGCATTTCCTTTGCGAGCGAGAATGAGGCACGCAGGCATTCGACTGCGTATTTGCCCTTAAAACACACGCACGGAGAGAGAAATTAGCAAATCAAAATGACCCAGGTCTGAATGTCGGCAAAAACTCGTCTAGAAAACCGGATTTTCCTCGGTTCTTCCGGGCTAATTCCCCGATGAGAGCCGAGAGAGCGTTTTTAATGAACGCGATACTGTAACAACTTATTATTAACAAAGACAAACATTATTCCGAGGTAAATAACAAGTGCTGGGTGCTGGAGTGTCCCTAAGTGACGCATAAATCATCGATCAAAATACGCAATTGCAAATCTTGATCACAGGGATTAAAATATTTGCACTTTCACTTTACAGTACCAGATGTGGAAGAACATCGCCAAGATTCTGGCGGTGGTGGCCATTTTCTTTGGCCTGTATAACCAGGCCACGGCTGTTTATGCAGCAGTCAGGGATGCGCAGACAGGCACCGACAGCTTCAGGTTGATGGTGGCGGCGTTTGTCATCGCCTTATGTTTCGTGGTAAGTGACACGTAGTCTTTGGTTCCTGTGTTCGTTGCTCGCACGCCCTTTCTGTTCCTGCCTAAGCCTTGAACGATCTACGAGATTCTTTGCCGCGAAGATCCTGTGACCTTTGACATGGTCACATTGCGCAGAAATGTAAATTATTTAAAAGAAGGCGAAAGTGGAGACAGAAGGAAACCAAAATAAATCAGTGATAATAAGATAAATGGCAGAGAGTGCAGCATCTAACAAGTAGGGAAATTTGCTTTCAAGTGCCTAGGATCGGCATTAAGTGAAGCAAATTGGAGCGAATCATAATTTCGCTTAACTGATGAGACAATTTAATTAGTCTGCATGTCATAAAACCTCGCTGACCGGCCCGAACATTCCGCATTCTTTATAAACTAAATGAAGTCAGTCTTGGAATGTGGCGAGATCCCGGAGATCGAAGGAAGTCTCCGAATCACATGTTCTTTCCTTTAATAGGGCTTTTTAAAACTGCTTGTAATAAGCAGACTCCAGTTTAAAATATGAGGACAGGACCAAGGGATCTTCATCTGTTTTACTTTGGCCTGCCATTTTAAGCCGCTAATCTACTGCACAGAATTGTAAGTACAGCAGAAACAATACAAGAGCATAATTTCGATTCACTCGCGTAACTTAAATCAACATTTAATTTCAGATGAAAGTTAAGAAATGCCTTATTTCTTATTTTTGATTTGTTTTCTTTCTGTTTTGTTCCGTGCCCCAGTGTTGTCGGGCTTACGTCTGTTGGCACCGCCTTCGGTGTCGTCACCGCCTTGGGTGCAGGCTCTACCGGGTTCCCTTTTTGTGCAGCGTAGAGGTGTTCCATCTTATTATTAAGATTGGAATGTCTCTTGCATCCGTCATAACAGCCATAATTGGCTCAGTCATACACCTGATGATGGAGTTGCACACCAATCCTAACAACGCCACGACGACTTCCCCGGTAAGATCGAGTCTTGAGCCATACACGGCTCAACAGTGCGATGACTAAGCCACGTCTTCGCCGCCGTCAGAACCTCAAATGTCGCCAATAAATCTGACTTCTTTATTAATTCTTCACATGGAATTGTACACTGACCCATGGAAGAGGAACCCCAAAACGCACGTTTTAACGGAGCCTCGTATTCGAAATTGCATTCGAAGAGCCCCGTCGCTACCGGGTCCAATCTTCTGCGACTTTAATACAATTTCACAGGCTTCTCATATTCCAATACATTTTAATTATTCTTCCTTGTTCTGGGCCCCGCAAGGAGTTTCCTCCCTTGTGGGTTCCTAACAAACATGTTTTGATTGATTTCTATTCGACACGTGCTGTATGCCCCACCCATCCCTCCATTCCATAAGCAAAAACTTCATTCGCATCAACTGAGTGAGATTTCGGGTTCTCACGGCGAGAAGTGTGAAGATGGAGGCAGCAAGTACCACAGAAGAGTCTGTAAACTGATTCCAAATTATCACTGCGCATCAACCCACAAGATAACCATTTGAAACCAAAAAACAAAGCGGGATCACTTTGGCTGATGGTCAAATTGTCTATTTTCTTCTCGGGGTGGGAGAGGGGGGAACTCGAGTTGAATTAAGGGGCAATGCGGGGAAGTAGAGGACTTTCTTTACACAGAGCTGGAGGGAGGGAACGCCGCTGAGTGGAGTCTGTTATTTCTACGCAAATACGAAGGCTATCATGTTTCAGAAATAAATGCTTTTCTAGAAAGTGGGAACCTAGAAACGTATTATTGAATTGACGTACGAGAATCCTCCTTGAGAAGCTGGTGGTGGCTCAGCTGGCTTAGACACTATCTGCAATTTATTTGATAGAAGATTCCCTCTGGGGATTGTTCTCAGCCACGTTAAAACAGACCCCGATTCTTTAAATATACATAATGTATGGAAATATTTTTTAAGCTTTCTATAATTTAAAATAATTGCACATTGAACGATGCATTTTGCAAAGTTGTGTCAGAATTACCATTTTTGAGCTTTCCACATCATTGAATAGTCATTTTAGATAATAAGAAAGATGGCAAAAGCACTGATTGCAGTAACGTAACAGAAAGCGTTTGGAAGTTTCTTTATGGTGTTGATGTCTAGCAGATTCACCATGTAACATAAGAACCAGAAAATTATTTAAACATTTCTGATCCCTTTCATTTCATTTACCATATATCAGATGTAAATGCGGTACTTTCAGGTTAACTGTAAAATATTTCTGCCAGTCTGGTTTTTAAACGTGACTTTATTATTAGGAAGTAAATTTTATCTTGTATTTGCAGGCACCAACAGAGACCACCTGGACCGAAGTGTAATGTTCTCTTCACATTTGACTGTATTAGGACATATTGTACCTCAATATTATTATTTAAACAAATAATTTAAAATAACTGCACTTGCAAATATCTGTAAATTATGTTGGAAGGAAAAAGAAGTTCCATTGGCATTGCCGACATTCTAAACTGTGATATATATTTATTTATTTATTTATTTATCAAGCCAATACTTACGTAGGATTGGAATAGCAGATCTTTGGTCTCCTTCTTACGCAAGCAGAATTAAATCTTATGAGTGTTTAGGTACGTCAGTGCTAGTTGTCAAAACTACAGAGGACAATCCTAATGCAACTATAATGACTCAAAGGAACATAGTTTAGCTGTAGATACTTTCTCTTTTAGAGAACTGCGTGATGAGTCTGCTTGTATAATTCAAAAATATCTTTTGAAAAAATATTTCAAATATTCAGTGTGAAATAATGATAACAATTTTTTATACTTGTACGAGTAAGCGCGTGACGCTCCGTGACAGCATAGCTGTAAAGTTGTTGCACCATATCATTACTGTATTGAATTTAAAGTCTTAGAAAATTTAGCTTTGCAACTCGTCGTTGGATATTATATGGTTACGCCATTGTTAAGTACGTGATTCTAAATGGAGGTCAGCAGCACATGAACTGATTCCAATATTGAAATTGAATTTTTTTGTGGATTATGTAATGTATTTATCTTGATTCTCTTGGTTTGTCGGTGAGTTTTACTGGTTCCTTTATTACTGACGTACTTTTCATTACTTCTCATATGGGTAAAGGTGATTTGTTAATGAGATCACACGTGATGTTGGGAACGATGGTAAAGTAAATTCTCTCAAGTTGGTGCTTGTGTGTTTGAGAGATTGCATGATAGTGGAAGAAGGGTTCAGTATAACTTAACCTATATATATATATATATATATATATATATATATATATATATATATATATATATATATATATATATATATAGTTATTAGTTTGTTTTATGGTTCACTTGAGTTATTAAGGCAAAGCCTTGATTTTATTTAGTTTCACGTAGTAATTAACTAAAATTTCTGTATTTCTAGGACTGTCAGTGAACTGACACCTTATATGTGTGTAACTACAGTTACTTAATTTCCCATTATTTATTACAGTTACGAGTATATTATTTAGTTTTTAACTTTAATATTGGTTCCATATGAACTGTCTCAGGCAGTATAACGTATTATGTATTTGCAGTGGCTTAATGGTTGGTTTTTTAGCCAAGGCGCTCCAATGTTTATTTGGGGCTTGCTGAATATTTTCGAAGAGTTCCTATTCTTGTAAACACTGCCGTTAGGCTAAGTCGTCGTGCCTCTGTTCTCCTAGAGACGCATGCAACGTGTTCTGTTGAAATTCATTCAATTGTATGTGTTGGGTATTCAGTATTATTGATACGCTCGTCCAGATCCTTCAAAATATTCATCCTCTTGGGTCTTGGATAACACCGAATAGGACCTCAGTGTAATAACATTACATATTCCCATTTGCATTCACACGATCTCAAACTTATGTGATTATATTTAAAATACCAATTAAATGGGCTGTGATACATTTAATATATTCATTGTGGGTGATATAAAAATAAGACTGAATTTCTAGATGAATAATAAATTATTCACAGATATTGAACAAAAATATTTAAGTCTAGTGAAGAAACCTATCTTTGTGCCATGACAATTTTTGGGCAAGTCAGGACCACATCAGTATGAGGTGCTCGCTGTTTTGTGCTGGAAATGCACAGCAGTAGAACTTTGTCTAGTATTAAAATATTTATTAAACTATTGAGGTCTCCTCTCCATTTTAGTGCACATGTTAGAGTACAAAATGTGACTAGTTGATGCATGTGAAAGTGAGCTGGTTTCTGAGAAAGGAGCGAAAGCAAGTTCATTGAGCAATGACATTTTTTTTAAAATTCAAAATTGTAAAGTATTTTGGTCTTCATTTAAAGGGGAAAGAGATTAAGGCTTTTTGTCTGGATAGAGAGAAATAAAGTTTTTTCTTCAGTCAGGTCAGAAATTTGAAGCCGTGGAATTGTGTAAGAAAATGCCATTTTATATTGCATTCAGTCGATTATCAAATTTATACCAAGAAATTGCAGTCTTGCTGATATTGTGGACATAATTGTAATAATATTATTCTCTTTCACGTGTTTTCTCAGAATCCATATCAAAGTCATATCGAATCACTAACTGATGTTTTGGTCATTTGAGATTTTAGACTATAGATAATTTTATAACACCATTTCTTATGATATCTTTGAGTGAAGATGCTCTTAGCAAGCTGCTGTGATATAATACTGTTTATTTCCATTGTGTTCTTGGCCACTGGCACCAAAACAAATTTGCCATTAATATATAATAGAAGCATTTGTTTTCTACATTATAAGAAGTGTGAATATTTTACCAAGTTTACTAGTATATCAGTTAACAGCTACAGCGAGTTTGGTCTTTGATTATTCTTGAGGAGCATCGAATCGCAATACAGTCACTGAAATTAGTACTAAATGATTTAATAAGAAGTCTTGATCGAAATAAGTAATTCAGAAATTTTATTGTAATGTACGGGTATTTGGACCAGTCGTTTGGGTGTTCTGCAAGAAAGTAAAAGGCATTGAGTGTCCGTTCCTATCCAAACATTGGTTGCTAGTGGTCATGTATTGTGCAATTTCCAAGTGATACTCATGTTGTATTATTATTAAGTTAATTACCTTGCGTATGTGTTATTTTCTTTGTTTCTATGTACAAAATACAGGATGTCATTTTATATTTCTCAAGAGCAATGTCAAAGAAGTCAATAGAAACAAGAGAACAATATATTGTATTTTTGTACAAGCATTCCAGTGCTTTTCGCCTGTTTAATATTGTTTCTAACAAAATAAACTTCGTTCTGTGTTTCTTTATTTTCGTGCTCACTGTTCCTTCAACCTACCTATAAGAAATTGTGGAAGTGACTGACTGAAGAGACTTCATTCAGGTGGTCATTGAATTTAGAAATGCCTTTCCCCCCTGAACCCCTCCAACAGTCCAGGGACGTGTTGGTCATAACGCACTTCGGAACAACATCAATACTTGATTAGCCTCATAGAATATCTATAACTTTCAAAGCAAAGAAGCAAATGTTGAAGTGGGACATCTTGCCTGTGACAATGGCAAATCTAATCTAAAGTCAGGTCCAAAAGCAAACTTCAGTTGTGAATACAAGTGCTCAATGCCAACCTGAAAAATCAAAGATCCCTAACAGTTTCACAGTTTAAAAAAATCTACACAGATGCTTATTAAAGTTTTATCCTTATCATTTTCATGCAGTTTTTACGTTGACATAACATCCAAATAAGTTGGAAAGATAGAAAAGACTTTGGTACTGCCACTAATTTTTCCCCAGAATTATTATAAAATGCTTAATAATCTAAAGTCTCATTTTTATATTACATAAATACCGAATTTAGTTTGTTTAAATAAATGAGGTGGCCAGAAGGCAGTTTGCATTCTAGCACAACTCACGTGTCAAAGTCAATAACGAAAGTAAACTTATAAAGCAGAAAGATATTTAGAACCAGCATCTTGCACTCGTAGAGCTAAAGTTACACCACAGAAAGTTCTCATTATGATTTTTATGTGAGTTTACGTTGATATAACAATTACAACGAATATTAAGACTCGCTGAATATTATATTACCTTATGAAACTCAAATGTTATCTACCAGCAATTATTTGAATGACTGCACATCATTAAAAAATAACACGCAGAAAAAGTTTCAGATGCTGAATATTACAGAAAGGGGAAAGAATGCTACAGGCTTCACCAATTTAATTCTCTTTATTGAAGTGTTTAAAGAAACTCATTGAAGAGTGAAGTTGTTTCAGATTTCACAGCACTTTACGAAAACTGAGGGTGAGTTAGTGACAAGGCGTCGTCTATATCTTACGGAATGGTGATTCACAGTTCATGTCACTTCAGCTGTTAAACTGTTCAATTGCTGCCAACCACACAGCAATCATTTAACAAACAACTACAGAGCTAGAGCAGAACCGTAATTTATTTCTGTGACAAACATGTTCCACAGTGTTGTGTAAACTTGATGTGGCAGCACGCAGTTCTCCTCTAGCCCTCCGTCTGTCGCTATTTTGCTTGAGCTTTGCCCTGCAATTGCCTCAGCTTCGCGCTCCTTACGACTATATAGCTTTTTGTACTCTTTAGCCTCCCTCCGTGCTTCGTTTGATAGTTGCCAAGACATTTACAGGAGGCACTGACACTGTCATATTGTTCACCTCCGAAAAAGATTGAACAGATAATTTAACTTTTCGAAATACAACTTAAAGTTGTCTACAGACAAGACCAAAACTATGGCATTCAAAGGACAAGATCCCATCAGATCCAAGATAATAATAAATAACACAATCATACAAGAAATTAACACATTTAACTCTCTGGGATGTACAGTATCGTATGAAACAGAAAAAGATCTTCCATCAAAATTATCTAAATACTTACAAGTTACAGGCACCATTAATCAAATCTTTAAACCCCAAAAGAAACTAGATTTAAAATATATAAAACCTTGGCCATACCTACACTTCTTTACGGATGCGAAACCTGGATAATGAAACAACGCAACAAATCAACAATTGCAGCAGCAGAGATGAAGTTTTTTTTTAAAAAAACAGCCAAATACACCTGGAGAGATCATAAAAGAGATGACGTCATCCACAAAGAACTACAAACAGAGCCAATTGGAAAAAATCCACAGATACAGAAGGGACTGGATCCGACATGTACGAAGAATGGAGAAGGACAGATTGCCACATCAAATTTTGAAATATAAACCAATAGGAAAAAGAAAAAAATTGATGCCCTTTAAAAAGATTCCTGGATGACTGAGGCCGGAACAGGTCAAAAGGCTCAACATCCTTGACCGCCAGATGATGACGATTCAATATTCACACATTCTTAATAATCATATTTAACCTAGGACAGAAAGTAAAAGAATATCAACAAAACAGATTTTAAGAATGACAACTTATGGAATTCCCTGGAAAACTGTTTGACTACCACCCTAAAGGAAGAGTGGCAAAGAGATGGAAGGACCAATTTGACTAACCTTGAGACTGGAACGGGTAAAAAGGCTTGAACCCTGCAGCTACCATTACCATTCCAATAACAATTCTCAACACTACAAACTAGATCCAAATGTTTTGCTGAAGACCAGATGGTTATGCCACATCTATTCTGCTTAACAAACTCTGACTTGGGGAAGTCCTCAGCCCATGTTTGGATTTCCAAACTGCTTGTAATGTCATGGACATTTATTACACGATTAACCATTTCAGAAGTGTCTGAAGTGTGATCCTCTCTACTGCCATAAATGCAGATTGGATTTCAGAAAATGCATACATGAAAATATACAAATTAATGTCAATACGCATGAATGGAAACCACTTTCTTCTTTGCTGCAGCGGGTAATGTTACGGGCATGGCTTTGAGTTGGACTATGGCTGCTGTCTTGCCACTTACAGTGGCCTGTATTACTTGTGGTCCCCTGCGTAAGATTCAAGGCCAGCTTCCCTACTTCTGTGGAGCAGAATAAACAGGCCACAATGTGTAGAACAAAGCACAGGAGTGATACATCACAGACGTGAAATGTTAAAGGCGAGTTCATTTAATTTACTTAAACTGAACCAATTGCCCTGTGAACTTTGCACATTAGAAAATTCCAATCTAAAAAATCTTGAATGGAAAAACTCAATTGGTATACTTTACAGGGTACTACAAATTTGGAAAACAAGATAAGAAAAAATGGAGTAGAATAGATAAATTATGACTTACATTTACTAAAAGAGAAGAAATTTATACTGACTTCTTAGTAAAATCCAAACCCAAAAAGTACTTCTGAATGGAAACATCATACCAGCAGAACACAACCTTCTTCTGTTCATAAAGTAATGTCAACAATCACCTCAGATATTATGCTATTGAATACCTCATCTAATGTCCACCAGCTTAAAAGCCATTTCAAACTCTGTACAAATCAGCAGGTAAATCTTTCACATTGTTATGTTTCTTTGTGTCAATGAACAGTTTTGATCAAATGGTACTCAGAGGCTTCCTCCATTTCTTGAACGACCTGCTTAACCAACTCCATGGTAGCGTCTTCCTTCAGCAGGTAATCACTGCCCAAACAAAAATGTCACAGCTTGTAACTGTTAAAACAAATTAACATTCATTTTAACCAATCTTGAATCAGTTACAACTAAATTTTTTTTAATATTATCCTTCCATTTTATCCTCACTCTAACAGTCGTGTTGAGTGTCCAGTCTGTTACGTCACCCGTCAGCACCGCAGTCTGTCCACTCTCCGCAGCCGATGCCACAAGCGTGGTGTCATCGTAATACCGTGCGTTTGCAAAGTAGCACCACCTTGATGTTTCTTTTGGTATCAAGTGCCTGCAACAGACACTGTGCTCAGTATTAAGCAGTGAAATGCCACTGCGCGTTGCGCGTTGATATTTCTTCATGTGGCTGCCATTTTGCATATAGTGCGTTCATTATTACTAGTTACAAATTCAGAATATTTCAAGGAATGTTAACTGACTATATCATTAAACAGTTACTATCTGGAATAAAAAAGTAGGCACAACCTTACAGCAAAATACTCCACTGAAAAGTATTATCCAATTCCACCCAGTACCATCTTTAGAACAAACCATCAATTTCAATATCCTTTACAAAAATGCATTGTGTAAAACATTCTGTCTTAGCGCGTGAAACAAAACATAGTCCTTCTTGTGGGATAGACCTCCTGGTACTAGTTTAATTCAAAGCTATAGAAACATACCCGTGTTAAATGTTATCTTATCTTTCTTTGGAGGCTGTGCCGAGAATTCCCGCCGCCTCTCTGTGACGATGCAGTTTCTGTAACAGAAATGTGCATCTAACTTATATAAAGTTAGATTCGATTCTTTTGTTTTACGACCTGTGACAATAGAAAGACAACACGATGACAAAGAACTCAGAAAGTATTTTTGACATTTCCTCAGCATTCAAGCATCTAAAATATCTGAGACCAATGAAAAAACTTTTAAATTCACAAAAAATGCCTGCTTGGACTGATATGACTGTAAAATAAGTTTGAGCATTCTAAGAAGTCCTATAATCTCTTCAGAATATAAATGTAAGGGAAGTGGGAGAATTAACAAATCACAAAGCGCCTTACAGTCAAATATTTGTTCCAAAGAAGTCCTCAATTTTCTGTATCTTAATGAAATAGATGAATGCTAATTATATTCATTATCATGTACACTGTAACATGACACTGACCTGTGGTAGACGTTTGCACCTCTTCCTGGTGGGCACCTGTGCCAATTCAACTGCAAGGCTCTGAGTGGCAGCGAGTGTTGCCTCTTCTATAGCCTGCCGAGTGCCTGAAGCTGACAGTGACTGGAGAGGTGACAATCGTTCTGCGGCTGCACAATGTCATGGCGATTGTTGTTGAGTGCATTTTGTCAAACTTGCTAACCTCATGGGGGTTAGCCCCGTTCTGCAGGAGCACCTCCACACTGCCCAATGCAGTGAGGCCATGCGCAGCTGTAACAAAATTCATGAGCTTACAAAATTAAAATAAACCAATAACATGTTCTTTACACATAGTGCTGTCTGTTTATCTCCCAGATCACTTGACAATTTCAGATGAAATGTTGTATGAAAAGCATTCTCCAAAATTTAAAAATGTTTCATGAATCCAGACATTACGCTGCTCGTTTAATTCATAACCTCAATTCTGTTTGGCAGAAATGTTGATATTTTATCTAATACTTTCCTAAACCATGCTGTCGCCCACATGCCATTCAAATATTCCAAGGATGTAAAACTATTTACAACTTTAAACTGATACTGTTCTCTAAATTTCACACAGTTTACTTTCTTTAGATTATGTCTTTCAGCATCCGAGTTTATGCATTATTCATCTGTCCCTAACTCTTGTGATCACCAGACAGTCGTCATTAGTATCACAGGGAGGTACTCTAAAAGACTGGATGCCATCCTTTATCCACCGACTTCCTAATAAAAGATGTCCTTTGTGCATGCAAGCTGAGGATGTGTCATGCCAAAGTGACAAAGGACCCACTTAATCTTTATTAGGCATAAAACATAACTTACGTATGGACAAGGTAGCAGTTGATCCTCGTAGCATACTATTAAATAGTTAACCCTGAGCTGCAACGTGGAGTGGCGTGCGTTCGACTTTTGTTCTAGCATCACGTGATATACCAGCTCGTAGGAGTACCTCAGCTATAGTGGCATGACCATACTGAGCTGCCAGGTGAAGTGGACTCGTTCCCAGCTATCAGCAAAAACCGTTACTTACTACCTCAGAAGGTCTTAATCTACGTTACTTAATCCTTAATCTACGCTGCTCTCAAAATGGTCCTCATTTGTCTTTGTTGCTGTCATTCTCCATTTCACTTTCCTCTTGGGGACCACATATTTGAAATTTAAATCAACAGAATAAATTTAACATTTAGATAGACAGGGACATTAAATATTCAATGAAGGGAGGCTTAGAATACTAAGACTCAGAAATTTTCTATAGAAAAATCATCACTTTTTTAAAACATATTTCACTAAATACTTCCAAATTTAAAACTGATGCTAGCTGAATATAAACACAAAAATTCTAAACAAATCAAGTATTTTTTGCATGTAAGTGATATCCTTCAAAAGACATATTTTTATTATCCACACCTGATTCTGATTCCACAAGCCACAGAAATTCCCTTCCTATTATGGAGCCTCTATGACCAGTACCATGTTCACAAGATCCAATCAATACAAATGGAAAATATATGATACTTGGTAACTGAACCTCATCATGTAACATCAACTGGGGATTTTACTTTATTACATATATAAACTCAACCTACAATTTCTGAAAGTATGGCCACAAATTTATAACATAAGTGGAGAGTTCAAACTTTCTTTTTCTTCTACACTGAGACTGACAACATGTCCACTATGTGGTTACGATGTAGACTTTGTGAGGAAAAGCAAAAGCTGTGTCTCTCAAGAATTTGTTCCAACTGCATTACACGTTACTTAAATGTGCCATGCATCAGGAGAACTCTTGAATAATGTCTCTCTACTAAATTTGACTTCAAGCCATTCTGTTTTGAATAACAACAAATTGTGCTCCTTTGCTCATGAGAAGTCGTACATGCTCTGTGTCACCTTCCTTGGCACTCAGAAGCAGCTTCCTGAACAGTTCAACCAATGATAATGCAGGAGCACATGGGCGCACTGTTGTGATACTGCCGGGGACATCCATGTTGCGAGCTGCCATACACTTGCTGCTGTAAGTCTGCATAAGCAACATGACCAATCACAACTGCTTTTAACACAAGGCATTTAGTATAAGGTTCATAAAACAGCTATGCCCATTGGCGAGTTGAAAAATGTGTAAACAATTTTGGCTGGAAAGCCTGAAACTTGGAACAGATGGAGGACAACTTCAACAAAAAAATAAAGAGCTGACATTAGAACAACAAAATGTTTTTTTCCTGGTGGGAGATTTTGAAGAAAACTTCTCTTCCAAAGATATACTTTGATACATTTATACTTTACAGACATTATTTCAACTTTATTATGTAATTCCCAGATAATAATTAATGAAAATATGTGCTTCTATTAATATGGTAAATATAATATTTGATTCCAGTGACAAAGAACTTTCAATTAATGAAATTTAGTATGCAGATAGTTCATAAACAAATTTTTAATCTTGTGTGAAACTTCTTGTTGCCTGTATCATAATATAAATATGCAAGTATTACATTTATTACCAGCAGGTTGCTTCTGACAAATTGGAGGCAGTGAAGTGAAGTTGTAGAAATTGTGCACACTCATATGTTTAATGTGTAATTTCTGCTAACCTCTTTATAAAAGTGAATCTGTATACCAGGAGACCGTCACCTCTGTTTTATAATTGTTCTCTGTAAATACCTTTGTGCTATGAGTCATGATCTGACCACAGCACAAACTGCGTTCATGTTTTTTGCATTCTGCTGCTGTGTAATGTATTGCTTTACCAACATTTCAGAGGTACTTGCAGCCTCAATTATCACTGGGATTAATTATAAAGTAACCTGCGGATTCTGCTACCATGGAGTTAGTTTGTCAAGTGTTTGTAGGCCTTATAATCTCCATTCCACTGTCTCGCGAGCGTTTTTAGGTTAGGTCAGCCGAGATTTGTAATTTATTTTTACAGTTCACGTGTAAACAAGAGCCACACATTATTCTATCACTTGTTCAAAATTATTTTATGCCTAGGATCACTGGTCCTATGATCTGATATGTTTCATTATAAATATAAGTAAAATAAACTTTCGGCAGAACTTAATTTCTTAAAAAAGTATCACGACAACAACACAACTCAAATAACGTACATGGTCATGTAAACTGCTACCGTGCATTAAAGTAGTTCTGTGTGTATTTTAAACATTTGCTTACCATGTTAACACGTCTGAATACAAACCACTTTTGACTTTTGATTTCATTTCTATTTCTATTCTTTTTCATTTTGAGTGAATTTAATGTATATAAAATGTTCGTGTGTTACTGATTTTTGATTAAATTTTTAAAACATCCAGTATAAATTTTATTTGACATTGACATTTATTAGTTTTCTGATACGAGTTTTGAATGTTGGACATAATTTTCTGGTAGTATGTCCACTTCTAAATATGTTTACATAAGTTTTAACATCTCGACATTTTCTACATTCCTTTAAATTATATTATTACCACCATCTTTCCTAACCCCTAGTTTATGTTATATTTGCCCTCACATTTTATTACTGACCTTCCTGATTTATCTTTAGACATCCTTAAATATTACCCAATCTTTGCAGTTTGTCAAATTCGTGATTTGCTGTTATCCTCCCAATTCTTATTTAGGGCTCAAAACTTATGAATGTTTTGTCTACTAACACCTCCCTCCAACTTACAGTTTCCTCACATTGCGGTATGAGGCTCTAGCCTTTACATTGTTACACATAGGACACTTCCTGTGTTCCATATTCCCCCCCGACATCCTCAAACTTCCAGAAGACCATTTTCCATCATTTGCATGTCTTCTAGCCCCCTGAGTACATGCTTGTATGTATACTTTCTTTTCCCCAACTACTCTGCAATTCATTACAAAATACCAGTGACCTGTTCTCTTTCTTACTAGCTCCCACTTTCTGTCTGTCAATAAGCACACACATTTTGTTTACACAAAACATTACTTAAAATGTAATGTGGCCCGGCCATGGCAAATGCGATTGATTTACAAGATGAAATTCTTATATCCGCACACTGAGAAACTATTGACCTTATTATTTGGGAATAAGGGATTTGAACCCCCCATACTACACGACTGTGGGCCAAGCATTGACTCTGGTGTTTAATAATTTAGTGGCACGCTACTCTGACACATGGACGGTTGGAGCAAACTTATTTCATAACACATGGCTGATGAAGGTTACAGTGTTTCAAAAACCAATGCTACTCCCCATCTTAGATTTATAGGATAGGCTGTTAGTTAGCATACAAGTTTGATATTCAAAGGTATTTTGGTATTCAAAAGGTTCGTGGTACGATCCTAACTGCTGCCACCAGTACCAGAACAATACCCAGTCAACACAAGAAATGAGTAGGACCAACATTCACATGTATATATGTGTCAGGCGATGGACAATGTTTAACGTAAGTGTGGTGTTGGATTGAACACACAGACAGCAAGAACTGGCGACAAATATACCAGATAAACTGAATGCTGCACTACATTCTCTTCAGTAGAAACAAACTAATTAACTGAAGGTACTGTGTCTAAGTCGACAAACATATCTTCTCTACGTGTGTCTGTCTCCTGAAAAGAGAAGGGAAACATAAAAGCTGATGTGTAGTGTTTAACGTTGAAGTACAGGGAAAATGGAGGATGTAATTACAATACGCATTAGTTAATAGTGAGGCCAAAACTGACCAGTGTGGAAATGCGGAAATTCTAAATACTCAATAATCTGGACGTCCAGGTAATTTGTGGAGGTTGAAAATTTCTGAGGAAAAGATGTCTGGGATGCGAGAGGCAGCAGGTGTGGCCTACTTTAAGGTGTTTTCCTGGAATTTCTCATGACTGAGGAATATTATGAACAAGATGATGTAGGATGATTCTAAGTCATGAATCAGAAAGGACACCCTATTTTGGACAATACTGTACTAGTATGTCACTCAGGCTCTCATTCATTGGTCTTACTGCAAGGAACGTTCGCCTAACAAAATCAATTAAAAGTTACATTTGTTGTTGTGAAATGCTAAACATTGTAAACATTGGGATGTTTTAAGAACAAGTTAAAATTATGAAACACTTCACCATCTTGCGTGTAATCCTTGTGCAGGGGCCACGCTAATCTTCCCCGTATTACTGCAATGTTAGTGTATGCAGTGCCGCAGTGACTGCCACTCAAGCTACTGCCATTGGATAATTTAATCTACATATTTAGGAAACTGAAAGATTAAATGTTTCACTGCTTCAGAAAGAAGATGACAGATGACTGATTTCGTTCTCAATAATTTTGTGAAACAGTATTCTGTACTTTTCCCCTACAGATTATCCCATGTGAGATTTTACCCTCTTCATTTCTTTGAGTTGTGTCACTGAAGTGTGAGCAATTTGTCATGACTGAAATTCTCTTATTTTGTGAATGTAATCTATGCTCACACCGTCTGTTTGCAATATATGAAACAAAATGTCAGTACTAAAGAAACAAAGTGTTTAAGCAGATAAACCTGTTGCCTTCATGAATGTACATCAATATGAAATAATTATCAGAAGTTTCATCCATTATTAAGTGGTTCTCATATTTGTTGTAAAATGCCATCTAGCATCACTTCATGGACGGCTTTAATGAAATTATTCTGGAAGACCGAAGATGTGCCTTTGAAAACAGTAGCTGCCCCTAAGTGGTCAGTCACAAGAGGATTATAATCTTATAGCAGTTGCAAAGATTCTATATAGTTGCCTCTATCAAGGAGTGATTCAGATTGACAGTAACCTCTAAATAGCAACAGTCAACCCTTTCGATCATCCAAACATTTCTCCATTGTATTTTTCATTTTTTGGTGAGTTATGAGGTTAGGAGAGGCCCCTCAAATAGAAATATTTTGACTTCCTTGAAGCAGCAAGCATGGCCAGCTAGGCAGTTATGTCTACTACAAATTAATTAATTATTTAATCAATTAAGATGTTTACATTTAAATTGTTAATTTCTTAAATTACATATTAAGAATATTTTACTGTCTTTCACATTCACTCTATACAGCTAAGAGAAAATATTTGAACCATGGACTGAGGCACTTGAGTAGCCGTTAAATGCAAATGAAATTGACATGACAGGAAGTACAAAGTACAGTCCCTCAGAAAGTCAAGAAATTCCCCACCTTTTACTAAACCCAAATATTCACTAACATGTTCTCAAGAACATACCACCTTTCCCTATCCTGAGCCAGATGAATCAAGTTCACAGGCTACCACCCAATTTTCTTAAACCTATCAAGCACAATCTAGTCTTAAACACTTCAGCATTCAGTCATAACCTCAAATAAATCACAACTCATAACCACCAATAAGCAAGCGGTCAGTGGCAATTAAGGACATAACAGCTGCTTACTCTAGGAACCACTGGAAACTGATAAATACATCTGTGGCAAAATGAAGGTATTATTTTCAGTGCATGTACCTTGAAGCCAAAGTGTCCCGGGCCCAATATGTTCAGTTATGTTATTAACATTCATTTCATGGCCTAACCTACTGTACATAACCTTCTCAAGTGCTTCAGGAAACACAGTTACTACTGAAATTTGATAATTTTTTCACACTAGTTGTATCTGCTTATTTGATATTACTTAATGGGTGATAAACAGAGATCAAGAGGCTTTCAAAATTTGTCATCTTATTTCATCATAACTTCATATGATTGATTTTAGGTAATTCATTTTACATTCTTATCTCAGCTTCAGTAGATGGTATAATTACAATAATGGGCATTTAACGGTACATGAATCTTTTAAATATAAAGCTGCAAGTCCTACCCCTTTTAATGTACTGAAAGCATCAGCAGCTTCCGAATCTTTACTTCTTTATTTCTTAGTTTCCTTGAACGTATTTTTGCTCTCTCCTAACTTCAGTCTTCCAAGTTATTCATGTATTATGATCGACTTTTGCGCTAAGTCTACTATAATGCTGTCCTTAGCCACTTTTGTAATTTCACATTATTTCAGGTGAAATACTTATGTTAATGGATCGTTACTCTTCCTGCTCTAAATATATACATCCCTTTTGTTCGGTAATTGCCTATTTTTTGTGTAATCAGGTATTCTTTATTTTGCGTATAGTTAGTTACATGTTTAATCGGAAAACTAGATGTGAATCCACTTAACTTATTGGTGGTATCACAGTCTTTATTAACAGAGTACATACAAACTCTAGTGGCAGTAACAAACTCTAAGCAAATTACCTTGCTTCGATTAAATTGTTACACTGTACTGGCACTGTAGAAACACCATTTTACTATATAGTGATGGCTGCATACCATGTTTCTCTTATGATTTATGAAGTTATTAGGATATTAAATAGGCACATGGACATGGTCATGTCTTTTATAATAATGCTGTTCTTCTGGGTTATGAAATTACATGAACTTGTAGGTAGATCCCAGTGTTTTGAAGATGAAAATGGTATGTTTATCAAAAGTGTTGGTAATTACCTACAAGTCTGCACACAGCTTCACAACTCATAAGAATATCATTGTCTTCTTCACCAGTGAGAGAACTGCAAATCTCACAATCTCTTATAAATTCATCTTCTACAAAGAGCTCTTTACAAAATGCAGGTCATCTTTGTTTAGGAAGTGTAATATTATTTTTTCTAGTAGGAAGGCTTCATGGTAAAACAAATAAAAAGTTTGTTTATCTTATATCTCTGGAATTTCTTAATCATGAGAAGAACTAATCCACTGGAAGTTTGGGTTTCTCAAAATGTAGAACCTACACATTGTCACTGTAGAAATTTGGGTCTCATGTATCATTGCATGATTCATACCATATTACTTTTATGTGAAATAATTCTGGGTTTATTATGCAACATTAAGATTTTTATTTAAATCTCTGCTACATGTTAACAAGCACAAAAAGTAATGTTTTTGATAATGTGCAGAAGTTTCATGCTGTGTAGCTGAAAACTATTACATGATGAAGCAATAATGCCCTGGCAGCCTTTCATACAAATGTTCAGAGATGTTATACATTTTGCATTTAGAAATAAATCTTACAGTGATTATGCTTCGCAGTAGGTGTTGTGCTGTGAGACGTTCAGATGAAACCCATTCATGAATATAGCTGGTCCCAGGTGATCATATGGCTGTCAACGACAATGCAAGGTGGAAAAATAATTTGTTAGGTTAGGTAGACCCACCACCTCACACTCCTGACATCCATGTTACTTTTTCATGTTCTGCAGGCAATTAAAAATCTTGATTATTTATGGGAATTTCTACAGTTCTGTACATTGAAATTACAATATTCTTTCCATTTGATTTAAGTATTACAATTCATGATAAAAGTAACCTTCAAATATTTTCTCCCTGTCTTTTATTGTTAGTGATGACAAATCTCATGTGTGTGACATTAAAAATTACATTCCAGTATTTGGTTGTCCGGTCGCCATGTATGTCCTGTGCCAATTTATCATCAAGGTTGGTGTTCCTGTTGGGGATTAAACCCCTATCGCCCAGCCTGTAGCCTGACAGAAAACTGATTGAACTACCAGGTCCACAATGGCAAATTTGTGGTCACGCTTTTTTTCAGAGCTTTAATGTTACTATTATGGTCAAAGTAATTGTAGAGACAAATTGGTCGGGAATTTCAGAAGTGGTTTTTCAGTTTAGGGTTGACTTACAGATTTCTTTACTTTCAAAATACCACTACAGAATGTTGAAAACAAAATAACAAACATGCGAACATGTCATATTTTTAAATGCTGATATTTATTACATATAGCTTATTTTGAAACTTCAATTTAAACTGTATTCCTGGTTGCAGTTTAAGTGAGTAATTTAAATTACTTATTATATTAGTTCAATATAATGATTTGACCTCTCCCACCGGCTCGCAGACTTTTTCATTTAATGTATTACAGGTTTGCATTATGCTGATGATAAAACATTTGGAATTGTCTTATCTCTGACGTGGAATCAAAACATAGGGACATACCGGAGACAGGAGCCTGTGGCTTCGTAAATACCGATTCCTCGGCCTCCTTCATTCGTTGTCAGCCTTCCTCGATAGCTACCCTCCACGTCTGAAAGCCTTCCTCTCCATCCGTCAACCAGCCTCGAATGAAGAAAAATTAAGTTTTTAAGAACTAAAAGTGATATATCGGCAAGAAAACTTACGGTTCTGTTTACATACCCTCATGATGTGCATTTCCTGTAACAAAAATAGGTTCGCACTCGGAGCAGTTTGATATCTGTCTCAATGTTAATGGACTCTTCCCGAAAGCGGGGTCTGCCACAGGACTTTCTAACGCATACATGCCTCCAAACGGCCAATTTTCCATCCAAAGACCTAAGGGCTCATTCAGTTCTCTAGGTCCTGCAAGAGGCGGTGGATTCGGAGGACCGTCGTTGAGGACCTCAACATCATTTGGAGGTCTCAGCAGTGGTTTTGACAGTTCCCCTTAGGGGCCATCCAATGCATACCTGCCACCACGTAGAGACAGTGGAGATTTTAGACCTCAAAGTACTGAATTTGGTAACCAAACACCATCAAGTCTAGAACGATATATCATCAATGGCGCGCCACAGTTCGTTGATCAAAGTGCTGGTCTGGGTGGGACCTTTCCAAGGATTTCCTAGTGGACCAGTTAATGTGCCAGTATCTGGAGGTGGGAGATATGGTCAAGGAACTTCTGGTACTTACGATTCCTCAGCATTAGAAATGAACGTGTTTGGTGGAAAAGGACCTTCTGCAAAGTATGCTGCACCAGATTCTAGACGTAGTGGATTTAGTGGTCAAAGATCTTCTGGAAAAGAACCTTTAGGAACGTATGATGCAACATCTTCTGGAGGTAGTGGATTCAGTGGACCTTATGAAGGAAAACGGTTTGGAGGAAGGCCTTTGAGTGCTGATGGAGCTCCATCCTCAAGTTCTGGAGATCCCTCAAATATTTACTTACCGACTGATGGTGGTGTGGGAAAGCCTTCACAACTTTCTGGTGGTTTTGACACTCAAGTTCAAGAATACCCTTTAGCTCTCATGAAGTTCCAGGACTGAGTGGAGGATATAACGGTTCTCCCAATGGTCTGTCAAACACATACCTTCCATCATCGGGTGGTTTACTTGGTCACGGACCATCTAGAAACAATTTTCAGGAACGTACAGTTCATCAAATGCAGGTGGACCAAGCAAGGGACTAGGAAGATTCTCTGGCGGCAATGGTAGTGGTTTCAGTGTACAGAGACCTTCAGAATTATTTGGACCACAGCTGCAGGTGGCCCAAGTTGTGGACCAAGTACACTCACAGGCATTGCAGGTGGCTTTAATGGACCCTCTAATGCATATATCTACCTCCAACTTCCAGTTTTAATTATCAGGGATCTTCTGGAAGTGGCACTTTTGGTGGTCTGAGACATGGAGGAAATGATGTTGGCAGTGTATCTGGTTCGTATAGACCTCCAAATACTATTACTGACACTAATTTCTGTGCGTCACTTGACAGTCCATTCAGTAACTGTGACTCTCCTGGCACTGCCAGTAAAAGTAATGATGATATTGACTTCAGAGGGTCATTATTTTGTCCATCTAATACCTACCTATCCCCTGGATCAGGAAGAAGTTCTGATCCAAGTGGGTCTGGATGCCTCTCAAGTCAGTACAGAGTCCCTAATCAGGAAGGAGTGTTCGATCAAAGACTTCAGGATGGCAATAACAGTAACCGTGGACTACAAAGGAACAATCCTGAAAGATCATTTAACTCATATGGTACATCAAGTCAAGGAAGTGGTTCAGGAAGATCTACTAATACACATGGTGTATCCAGTCAAGGACAGCAAGATAACTCTGCTTTTGAAGGTTATAAATATTAATACACGGTCGAATGATATATATGATTCAGTGTGACCGATTTAATTGCATGGATCAGGGAACACCAACCTTTTTTCTGGAGATAAGCAACAAGATGATTACAATTTCTAGCAGAAGAGTAATAATTACCATAAGTTAAATAACTACATTATGAATGGATTTACAGCTTGTGTTCTCACATAAAAACATTTTAATAACATTTTTTGGCACTAAAATATCACAAAAATAGCCTGTCTAAGAAATAGGCAACAAGTAATTTTGTTACAAGACGTTACCATTATTTATATAGAACACCCTCAATTTGACATCTGATCATAATCTAAACATTTACAGCTCCTTACCTTAGCACTAGGAAGAAATTCGGTTCATACAGAAATCACCACGCACCTTGTGATTATCAGTGACTAATCAAGAAATTACATTCTCAAATTATCACGAAGACAAACCCTTGGTGCCCTGAGGTGTGTAGTTACTGAGTGGCCAGAGTACTTATATCACATAATTGTATTTGAAACAATTGTTTTAAATATTTAATATCTTGTACAAGTTGTTATATATACCTTGAAGTTCTTAACAAGATAAAAACAAAGGCAAAAATTCTGATCGGCCAAAATGACCATAATATTCCACTTCCAAACTTACACTTAATGGAATATTTCAATATGAAACTCCAATAACATCTATTCATGAAGCAAACTCCACAAACAAGTTGCTCATAACGCACGTGAACAAAACAACAAAACGGTCTCTTTAAACTAAAAATAACTTATATTGCAGAAATAGAAAAAGGTGACCTTTTGGTGAAGGGTTAGTCATGTTTGTAAATAAAATACCCACATCCCCCTTTGACAAGTGGACACATTTATCTGAAATTATAGCATTCACATGACACACTCACATTATTTATATTATTTGTCATGCCATATAATCTCTTATCCATGTACGGATTTCAGGTACCAACACAGAAGCAGCTTTCAATTGGTGTCATAACTTAGCAAATGTGCATGTAAAAATGAGACAACTCTCACAGTGAACCTATCACCATCCACACTCATTACCCGTATCACATACAGGCATGGATTTCGGAGGAAATTTGGAATGTTAAGGAATTTTTTTATTGTTTCACTGAATTAACCAAAGCCCTCCACTGATCCCTGTCCTGGGCCAGTAAAATCCTATATGCTTACTGTGTCAAAATACATGCAAGTTATACAAAAATGTCCAGCAAAACCCGGAAAATTTTGTACTTTGGATAAAATAGGATGTTATATACTGTATTTCTGTGTGTAACAAACGATACATAAAAAATTAGAAAACTCACAAGCACTATTTTGTTAGAAAAGTTTGAATAAAATAAAACAATTAAAATATTTTTAATTATTAAAATTTATACAAATTACAAAGTACTTTTTACTTTTTTAAGGGATAAAATATTTCTAATTGTAAATCCCTAGTGACTGTAGTTAGTTTCTTGTGGAAATAAAGTTTGCAAGTCCTGTTCTCACAGGTACTGTACTTCATAATTGGAATGACCTGGTATTGGTGATGGGGTCGGGTTTGAGTAGTTTGGTAGAGACGTTAGGTCTTTTCAGAATAATTTATTGGATTGTTCCAATAAATAGAACTGTTTCCTTTCTAATACTGGTTTTAAAAGCTACTTAGGTTTATACAGGACTAGAAACTGTTATTTACAGAGTTGTATTCAAAGGTGGGGCTTACAGGTTTATAGATTCCCACACTTGACAGATCTGGAAAGAAATGTAAAATGTTGCTTTTGTTGTCATTACGTTTTTACAAAAGGCAAAAGTTGATGACGAATTGGTTGAACCAGCATTTTTATCAACTGTAGTAAATTGTAAGTTTTCTTAATTAATTTATAAGAAAAAATTCCTGGTTTTAGTCCTACATATTCTACTACATGTATAGCGAGTAGTTTTAAATTAAGACAAAGACACTTAGAACTCCAAGTACCCATGGATCGAAGATTTCTGTCTTCTGGGTTGTTGTGCCTCCATCATCTGGGCGATCGGCCTGGTGACGGAGGCAGTATGCCCTCTGATATGTTGGTAAACATAGACCAGACTACACAGCGCAACAAACCAGAAGACAGAAATCTTCATACTCACCGCTGTGAAAACCTCAAATCTTACCCATAGATCATTTCTCATTCACAAGATTATGTGTTTGTATCCAAACAGTGAATATAACACATTGGAACCTCAGGAGAACCTTGATTGTCCAGACCTAGTTCTTGACTTTGAGGATAATGGGGAAACGAGGGAAGGAACAAATAAGGAGAAACAAAACCAGAAACCTGGCACTCCTGTGGGTGACAGGAAACCTAGTGCCAAGAAGAGAGAGCATGTTGAGGTAAGCGACTTCAGTTGGTATTTTTAAAGTGTAGATTGTGAACTTCTTTGGTCACGAACAGAATTATTTTTGGCATGTCAGCTGAAGTGTTTTTATGCTACTGGTGATTCGTTTACAAGCTTGCAGTATCTTTTTAAAATAACCAGACAGCAAATAGGAGTCATAGTCAAAGAAGTCAGTGCAGAAATTGTATTGTGCAATTGTATGTGTTGGGTATTCAGTACTATTAATATGCTCGTCCAGATCCTTCAAAATATTCATCCTCTTGGGTCTTGGATAACACCGAATAGGACCTCAGTGTAATAACATTACATATTCCCATTTGCACTCGCACGATCTCATAACTTATGTCATAACTTATGTCATTATATTTAAAATACTAATTAAATTATTGACAGATACTGATCACAAATATTTTAACTTGCGCTGCACCTGCATATCTGATCTTCTGTCGATAAACCAGGATACACATTCTGCCTTCTCCTGTGGAGTAGCCATTTCCCTTATCTGATAATGTAATACAGCTGTTCTCATCCTCAGCCATCAACTCTGAAATGGGTCTTCTTCCAGGGCGTCGTTGTTTTGGCTCTTCCACTGACAGATCGCCTCGCCGTACGGTAACTACTGAAGTTGTCACTGGCGATGAGGGGCAGCTGAAATATGACAACACAATACATTTAATCCAGCCACTGAACCAGCAACATGCAAAGACTCCAGCTAGACACCATCAACTTGTATAGAACAAAATAATGTTAGAGGAAGAACAAGACTTGAGTTAGTTATACAAATTTTACCTTAGGCATCATCCATTATCCAGGTATATATGACAAACACTATGTCTTTGGCGTACAGCCAACTCTCAAAATATCTAATACACCTAAGACAATGGACAATATCGAACACAGTATTCATATAATGAAACAACAAATGTCATAAATCTTGAAAGAATCACTCAAATTAATATAGGCTACAAACTTAAGCTGTAAAATTCAGACAAGTATACAGTACACCCAGGAGAGCTCAGTCAGTACAATAACACTGAGTCCCATTCAGCCCTCTATCTAACAGGTTTTTTGGTTCTTTCCCCAGGGTAAGAATAGCGACAGCTTGAAGATGACCAATCATGTCCACATATTATCAAGTTAAAAATACAAGGAATTGTACCTCCATAAACATTCAAGCACAGGAGCAACTGTAAATGTACACAATAAAATACCATCACATTTCCAGACTAATTCTTTCAGTGCTACAATCCAACGTAACACCAAGACAAAAATAAAATATTCACTTGTTGATCTTTAAAAGTCCACCATGGATACTCTAAAGAAAGGGAATGGCTTCAACGCAAAGATGCTCATACCACATTTCACAAAATTCTCAAAACTGGTTCAAGAGTTGAAGATGGCTGTCTTCTGGAATGTAGCAAAATGCAGTCTGGTAGGTAATAGTTTATGTTTCAAAAAAGCTCACTGCCTTCAACACATCCCAAAAGATACCCATCTGTAAGAACCTCACATCTCATCTAGTTCAAAAGTTAAAAGGTAGGAAAGACAAAAAAGTGAGCACATGCATTTCTTTCCTGTTCATAAATTACAGGAGGATAAACAAAAAGTACACCAGAGTAATATCGGACTGTACAAACCTGGAGGAGGGGCTGGAGGTGGGGCAGCAGCAGATGCTGCCGCACACACACGTGCACATGTTACACGGACTCTGGTAACCATACTGGCCTGTCTGATCATAGCTGGAAAGCGTTTGTTGCTGCTTCACTGTATTCACTATTACCATACATATCAGACCTGTAACATAGGCACCTAAGGTTTATAATTCATTACACATCCATTACATTAAGAATGTCCACTACCTGGCATGGTAATATCACTACTTCCACCTCTCATGTTCATCTAACTGATGGTAAGAAATTAAAACATATAGAAGAATGACCACTAGTGGGATGAAGTTTGTACCTAGTTTCATGAATATATCCAAAATGGTTATAAAGCCATTAAGTGGAGACACACAAACACATGGACATGATGCAACATAAGCTTTATCAAGTAATAAAATTAAGCGGAAACTGGAAATAAAAAACAAAGAAAAGAATTCCTGACATGCCCTGTATGCAGCGGGTGGCAGGCTGATTGCTGTAGGGGGTGTAAGAGGTGTATGGCTCCTGCAATTCTGTCCCACTTCCATCTAGTGGTGTCATTGGTGACTCATATTCTGGTGGTGGAGGATCATCCATCAGAATCCGCTTCCCTCCTCATCGCTGCATCCTAGGTGACTGTTACTATAATCACCTGAAAACACAAAGCACTACAGACTTAAAATATTTATAAAAACTCTTTTTCATGCCACATTGGCATGGTTCAGTTAAAGTCTGCAGTGTCAAGTGATATGCATTCAAATGCAAAATTCCTCATTCTGGCAACCGCATCATTATTCTTATGACTGGGTTATGTCCATAAAAATTTAAGACATTACCTTACTACAATGCACTAAAAATACCTTTGCATTTTTATAAGTTTTACTTCCACAATGTTCTCAGATACTTATACTATTTTTACTGAAGTATATGTATACAACTATTCATACGGTACTGATTTCTTTGTGTAGCAAGCCCTAATCAGAATGGGCTTTTTAAAAATGAAAGCTGGTCATGGGCACTACTTCTACTAGCCGAAAATACTTTGATTCTAAGGTTTAAATATTCCATTCATAACTGATCTGTATAAAACAAGTTTCCCGACAAACTGTATCCCCCACAAGTAAGTAAAGTAAAGTAAAGTTTGTCCCACTACACGTCATGCAGGCGCTTGGGGGGAGTATAGCTCCTCTCTTCCTTGACCTCAGCACTAGATGGGGGTGAGTGGTCAGCATCACGCCCCGGCCGGCTTTACCCCCGGGAAAGGACCCCGGTACCCATTGTAGAGGAGGCTGGGTGGGCCCCAGAGCCGATCTGGGCGCAGAGGCTAGAGGAAAAATCCTCTGCCCCCGTCGGGGATCGAACCCCGGCCGTCCAGCCCGTAGCTAGTCACTATACTGACTGAGCTATCCCCCACAAGGGAAATAAGAAAGATATAGAGACAGGTTTGTCAAATTGCTTCATGAAGAAATTGAGGACAAAAGAATATTCAAAGTTCTCCCACAAGGCTTTAAACAATAAAAAAGGTTACAAATATGATTACGCACTTCTTACAAATCAAGTACACATAATAAAGTATAAAATCATTATCCACACTCAGTATTACACACCTAATTTAAAAAGTTACAATTTTGTTGGGATTTAACAACAACACGGCACCATTACCGCTCAAACCAGGGATACTAGTATAGCCACAGGTCGTGGCTTGGAATTGATCGAAAAAGTTTCAGCTGCCCCAAGATAACGTTCGCCACCAGAGCGCACGCAGTATGACTAACTTCTTCAGAATCTTATAACCTCAATGATCTAATGATGACATGAGCGTAATGTCTAAATTAAACTAAATTATAAACCGCCGAATTAAACAAACACAGAAGCCAAAAATTAATAGACGAGAACGCCGAAAATGACATACAAACGGCTTCCTATTAGATTTACTTCGTGGCATTTTGTATACATCGTGCACACTGCATGAAACAAATCCTATTATATGTGCAGTAATTCGTCATAGACCGATGTGCAGGTGCTTACCTAATGCAAATGAACCAAGAACTGACCACCCAGAAAGCCTAAATTTTATGTAGACACACGTGTCTACCCTAACAATCTAACCTAGCCCAACAGAGATATACGCGGGATAAATGGGTAGATATCAAACTTTAAACCAAAAGCCGAATATAGGCAATTACATTGTATTTGAAATTCTGAATACAATGCCAACATTAACATCGATTAGTCCACCAACAATAAAGCAAACGTGGGATATAACATTGAATTCAGACCAACAACAAAACAACTCAATGATGCTATGTTCAAAACAGCCACCACTACATAAAAATTAAAAAAATTGTTTAAAATTACTAACCACTGGTTTTGAAGGTATTCGATGAGTGTTATTCTTCTGTGACGCGGTGTTGAGGTTGGACGACGGCGGCGTCTTTACAGTCCACAGATTAATTCTCTTGATGCACAGCAAATATTTCAGATATGATTATTTACCGACGTGGCTGATTATCATGTAAAATAAGGACACAATAGACGTCAGTTCGTATGTGAAACGTTTTATCCCCTTTGTTGCAGAAACCCGCATTGTTATATGGCTATTTGTCTTTTGTTATTTGTTCATTGTCATGAAATCTCACGGCGCACAGTGGGATAGATTACGATTCTAGCCGGAAAAAATCGAAATTTGATTTTTTTTAATCTGAATATTGAAAATGAAAATTCTGACAGCAAAAAGTGTGATACATTAGTTTGTAATAAATATTAAGTAGTTTTATGTGTAAAAAGGGCGAAATACGCCTCTAAATACGGGAAAATAATGCATTCAAGTCAAGTTAGTAGAAACAAATATCACTACAATACAAATATAATTATAAAAGCTACTCTACTTTCGAAAACACAACATTAATACATAAATATTTAACTCAGAGCATTATTCATGTCAGTATTCTTAATCGGAACAGACATCCGAAGCATCCGAAGAGCTGTATCATTCCTCGTCCTCATGTTGTTGCTTATCGGTATCAATATCCGGTTCCTTCAATAATTTGAGTACTTCAGAAGGTAAATGTGGCTTCCTCGCTCTTGAGGCCTGTTTAATCTTCGGTATTAAAGGATCAGAAAAACCAGTAACATGTGCAGGACATTTTCGAAATTTCGTTCGCGCGAACATTTCCTGGCGTGATCGAGTCTGTATCTTCCGACATCTTTGTGCCTGCCCTCCTGGGCATCTTCAGATAACAATCCGATAGGCAGATTCTATAATTTTTCCGCCATGAATCAGTATCTTGTGGACACTTGCAGGCATATAGTACCATGGATATAAATTAACATATAAATTTGCTGTTTCCATGGCATATTTATTAAATGCCTCAACATTCACTGTGTATCCACAGGACAAGGTGCACAAAATTATGGAAAATCGGTGAATAAGATCTTCATTAATTCCAGAAATATTCGCCGATACTTCATGATTTTCCACTAAAGGCTGAATTTTTTTCCGTTTTCCTACATCATTACATTCTTGAAAAAGTTTTCTTCGCCTACCCCTGACCGCACTTGTTGATGGCTCATCCCTTTTCCTTTGTTTTATCTGCTCTACTAACGTTTCTGGCAAATTTAAATTCACATCTAACCAGTTAGAATTCTTATCTAAAAAGAAATTCTTATTGCAGTGTCACTGTACTCACGTTTTATTAAAAATGCTATGCAGTTTCATCAAAATCACTCTTAAACGGTTTCTATTTTCGGGAGAACATTCTACAATATCTAATCGTTTAAGAATATAAGCATAAAGTTCATCAAAATCTGTATTCCTTTTGCACAACGGAAATATTTCTCCTAATTCTGGAAAAAATTCACGACACTCACATTAGCAAAAACTAGCAATCGAAACAGGCCTCATCTTAAAGTGCATACTCTGTTCTATATTTTTACGTGAATTTGGTCGTGACTCTCGCAACTAAAATTCTATGTGAACATCGGAAAGATGAAAAATGATCAGTAAAAGCGCCATAATTGAGTTAGCGTGCAATATGTAGAGAAAGAATACAGATATTTATACAAAACCTATTACAAAATATACTACACACCTTCCTCAATAACGTCCATTTAAAATATCAAAAGATATTTCTTTCGTCTGCTGGTACAAGGATTTTGCTTCCAAGCTGTCTGGAACACGACTACCAACATAAACATCTCTTCCGCCGTCAACACCAACAGATAAGAGAAGTTGGAGTGCGCTAGTCTTGTTTAAAACATGTATTCATGCCATTTTCTTATAGAAGGGATCTTTATTAACAGAATCCAAGCAAAAATACTGACATATTTAAATGTGAGAAAAATTATTCTTTTCCGGCTAGAATCGCAATCTATCCCACTGTGCGGCGGTGAGGAGGAAGAAGGAGAATGTCTTCTGGACGTTGCGCCGTAGAAACGAGTGGCATTTCAGACGTAATTACTGCCTTCATTCCCTGATGATGGAGGCAGTAAGCACCTCTGAAACGTCCGATAATTTCTACGGGACAACAGCCCAGAAGACGTACGTGGCCTTTTGTACTAATTTTTAAGTGCGGTTGTACCGAGGTGACAGTCAATCGATCTGGAGGGAGAAATAGAATCCATTTCCAAAACTTCTTCGTTTTAATACATAAAGACGACCGACAAAGTCCAGAAGAAAGTTGGTAATGCCCGGAACACTGAAAGCTGCTGTGTGTCGCTCTGTCTGAAATAAACTGTAACAAAGACGTTCGGGAGAATTGTTTCATTGTTAGGGAGAATCGTTCGAGAATTTGTGCTTACGGTAATTTTCTTGTGTTTTAAATAAAGACGCGGTGCGATCTCGAAATGAGAAATGAATTTTAACCACGAGCCATTGCTTCTGTTTTCCAAAAGACGTATCTCACGTCTTGCTACGAGCTGTGCCTCTTTTACAGTTTTCCGACAATCAAATCTTTCCGTTTGTCTTGCACTGCGAAACCCTTAATCTGTAATAGGAAATTGTTTACTGGTTGGTGATCACTTCTTAAAGGCCTCGTAGAAACATCGGCTTTTCTTTTAAGTTGTTTATTGTCAGGAAAATGTTTTTGCAGAACAAATAATTTTATATTACGAACTGATCAATCAGTGCAATGTACAGCCTGCGATGTGTGTTGAAATATTTGCGTTGGCTTTAAAATTTCTGCAATAGTTGTTATAATCTCAGATTTCTCTTGAAGGAGTCAAGGGTAAGTAAGACACGAGGTGACCATTCTATAGTACAAATGCTCGCTGCTTGCTATCCGATTTTTAAGCTAAATTCTGTTAAGCCTACGCAGGCCCTTCACCCAATCGCAGTTAATCTGGTCCCATTAGTACACATTCTGGGAGTCTTTTAAGTATTCAGGTAGCAAAAATTCATCCACCACATTGACTAACGGATACCTTTATTTGGCTACGTGAGTCATAAAAGGTTAAAATTGATGCGCATGACTTGTAATTTTCTGCTCGCCGTTTCTCCAAATCGACGACTGCTTCGTGACGTTTCAGGACTCTCTTTACAACAACACTGCAGACTGACATTCTCGTACACGGAATTAGCTCGGATGTATTTTCGAGAGGTGGTCATCCGCTCCGAAAACGCGTGTCAGCTGCTTGTGACGGCTGATTACTTGCTTATACCGGAAGTTCCTAAACTCTGTCGCGACTTCCTTATGAACACGATGGACGAGATGGACGCCAACTACTGTGTCAGCATCATGCAGTTCGCAAGGTAATTGATGTTCATTTGTCATTTGCTGTGACGCCAGACTTCGTCGCTGGAGCGAATCAACTTTACTCAAGACAGCAGCCGAGTGCCGTGTCGGAGATTAAAGCCTCTGACTGAGGACTGTGCGAAATATAATGCGTTTGCATTTTGTTATTAACGTCCTTGAAATTTAAATGTTCTGATTAACTGCATATGTTTTGATCGTCATTATGAACAGCAGATGAATAATTTCACCATGTATAACGTAAATCGCGACACAATGCAGGGTCACAATTATCTCTCTCTTCCTTTCCTTTTTTCTTTCTTTCTTTCTCTGCGGCATTCCTTGCTTCTTACATAATCCTCCCAACACCAAAATCAACATTCAGCCCCACATTTTTCTGCATACAGCAAAACCTCTGTTAACCGAGCCTCGATTATCCGATTCCCACATTAAGCGACCGAATTTCAACCAGATCGGTTGCGATTGGATTCCACCGGCGAAAGTATTTAAATCGATGTCCACGCGGTACAGTTCATTGATCTAACCTCACCCCAGATATTGCTGATTATTATGAACACTTCAAGACATTTAGATAATTCGTTATTATCGGACAAAGACAAAGACCAACCCGCTGGGTCCCGTAGACGCTGAACTCTTACTCCTTCTTGTTCAGGACAACATAGCAAGCAAAGCAGAATCACACCAGAAACTTCAGTTCATGCGATGGACAGAATGACTGATAAATTCACTACTTTAGTACAGGGACTCCCTCGAACGTCGACACAGGTTTTCTTAGATTTCCTCTGTCTTTAAGCAAATTCTGAGATGGTTCCCAAGTTCCAAGTAGCCACTTCATGCTTCTCATGCAGCGCTCCCGATTTAAATTCATCAAAATTTAATCCATTACAGTGGAGGCCGGTAAATTACTTATTTAACTTTCCAAATTATAGCTTAAAAGTTCATTAAGAAACAAATCAGAAGTCAGAAGTGTGTGCTATAAGGGTGTCAGATTCGGTTGCTTTGTGGCTCTAGCCATGTTCAGATCGGTGCATCGCCATAGCCGATACAGACGCGAGACAAACACTTAGAGAGAGATATAGAGATCTACCCTGGTGGAAACACAAACCACTAATAAGAAATATTCTATTGATCCACCCTCTCCACCGCAGTCGAAATGGGAAGGAGGTGTCGAGTTCTATGTGTCGTAGGTTTGCTTGGCCCACGCCCCAGACAATAAGGTATTCAAACGCCCATACAACCAATAGGCAATGAATTTAATTACTTCAAACAAGTGCCACATCAATGCAGTACTTAATATGAATGCCATATATATATATTACTTGGGCCACTGAAAACACAAAACGATTACCAACAAAATCTTGATTAAAATTATTTAGATACAATCAAAGCAATCAAGATAAAAATATCTAATACAATCAAGGCCCACACAACAGCCTCACTATTGGTAATACCCCTACGTCTCCTTCGGCTGGGACCACCCCGAGGGACCAAAAATATCAACCACATGGCAGTTGCCCCGTCAACTAACAACAAAACAACAGGATGGGCAACTACTACAATAAAATACAAAACCACCTCACAGGGCGTACCCAGCCGGAGTGGGGTTGTCGACCGACCTGCAGCTACTGACCAGCTGAGAGAGTGTCTCACTGACTTCTTTCTGTGTTCTGGCGAGAAAGGTTGGTATGCATCAGTTCCTCCTCAAACACCAGAGCCAGCTCTACCTTGGCTCACTTGGAAATAAAAACAGTAAGTAGACATAAATCTGTAGTCTGTATGAGTGATCATTCCAGAATTTCTTCGTTTTCCATAGTTGCTGAAGGAAGTTTGGTTACTTTACAAATTTTACAACGAAAGATAAATTTATGATTTCATATCAAAGTTCATGTGTTGTCTCCTCCGGTAACTTTTGAATCAAATAACAGATTGAATGGATCATTTCTGAGAGGTGACCCAACCTTTGTATCTTTTAATTATCTTCACAATAAATCTGCATGGCGTGGTACTTCATTAAGTGCCAGGGACAATTTAACCTTTGCAAGATTTAAGCTTTTTACTGCAGGGAATCTGAGGATGGCTGTTTTCTGGGTTGTTGTGCCTTGTAGTCTGGTAGAATTTTACCGATATTTCAGAGGTCCTTGCTGCCTCAATCATCAGGGTGATAATGGAGGCAGCATTGCCCTAATGATGGATTCAGCAAGGACCTCTGAAATGAGTAAACTTCTACCGCACTGAGTCCAGGATAGACAGCGCTCCATAATTTACACTGCCAAGGGAAGTGAAATATCAAAGGTCAGACCTTGAAATTCGCACAGGTCCAAGGTCTGTGTACGTACTCAGTTTATCGACTATTCACACTTTGAATCCCGAGGCTCCTCTAAATAATGCTCACAAATACAGCTCCTACCTGAAATAAAACACTTCTCCATTACAATGATCAACTGGTTAATGCCGCTTAGAAGTTAATCGTTTACTGTAGGACCACTCGAAACCCGTATGTAGACTCCGTGGGCAAAATTCATTGTTACTGAATGTTAATGTTGGTGGTATAAACAGTTACCACC
The DNA here is from genome assembly GCF_977971745.1 of Zootermopsis nevadensis. Taxonomy (NCBI): domain Eukaryota; kingdom Metazoa; phylum Arthropoda; class Insecta; order Blattodea; family Termopsidae; genus Zootermopsis; species Zootermopsis nevadensis. Next base: position 2,135,548 of record NW_028259177.1, read on the forward strand.
GAGCTTCAAAGGGTTGGATAAAAATATTGCGACTGAAGAACATCCACGCCTTCAGCACACCCAAGCAAGCCCACGAGAGATTTCCTTCCCCAGACGGACGAAAGGGGTTCTGATTCCATTTCAACCCTTCAGCATGCAGATAAGTGACGGGCTCTTTTCAAAAAGGTACTGAACTTTCGGGTTCCATAAAGATCGTGGAATATGTTGACCATATGAACTACCACCAGCTTCTCAGGAAGATGTATGCTCCACAGAATTATTCTCCGCGGTAGCTGACTAAACAGAAAGACAGTTTGTGAGTCATGACTTGCAGTTTCCAATCACACGCGGAGAACCTGCTATCCGAAATGAGAATTAACCGAGACTTTTCTCAGACTTAGTATTTCTGCTCCGTACCGGTGGAGGTTCCAGAAACAGGCCACACTGAGGTTTCCCATGGCATATGCCGTGACTGTAAGCCACTTTTAATTAAGCCACGACCACTTCCTTCCACACCATTTCCAATTCATTACTCATTCACCAACACGTCGTTCGACACTCATCAACCCAGCCACTAGCTTCAGCGTCGTCACAAAGGACCATGGAATAAACAAAACAACAACCTTAAGTGTATCCTGAGAGGTCTGTAGTAAATGTGCACCTCAATCCAGAAATCGTGATTTGATCCATAGGTTTCCTGCTTGGAATTCAAATTTCGCTGGTTTAGAGTCCAGGACCCACCACGGTCTTTCCCACTGTCGCAATGCCTCAAAATTGTTGTTGCTCTAGTAGCAGAAAAAGAACAAAGAAAAATCATTACTGTGTTCACCAATGGACCACATCCTGAGCCAGATGAATCCAGACTCAAAACTCCCACCTTGCTTCATTAGGATCCATCTACATCTAGATCTTCCTTTCACGTTTCCTAACAAACTTTGTTGTAACAGCATAAACCAAATACAAAACTAACAGAGGAACAGGTCCTACATTCCAGCATGGAATACTTTTAGAACAGGTTCTTTGTGATTCTGAACAGGACTTAGCATTCACTTAATGAAAGTGCAACTGCGTTACTCTAGATGTTACATCACTCCTACAAAGATACTAACACAGCAAATATCGCATTGTATGTATAATCACACGCAATGTTTTTCAACTTCATTAATTACCTATTTTCTGCTGCGTACTCAACTATTTACGCTGCCAGCAACAGCAAACGTCATATTTCAGGTTCTCAGAGTAGCAAGTATTAGACGACCACGTCATGTAGTCTGGAAAAAGGCGGCAAGAGTTTCACATTTGCTTGCTGCCTCCATCTTCAGGGCAGAATCAGCAATCGTCGACAAACTTCTACCAGACCACACCCAGAAGACAGTCATCTTCAACAAGAAATGATGTTTGCGTTCAGCTGTCAGATAACTTGGGTTCCTCCACAGAGGATATGGACCCAAAATGAATACTACAATTAAAAATCAGTATAACACTTTAACTGCGACCTCTGAATGTACAACTACGTGCTTTTTGTACTGTCTGGAGTATGAAGAAATGTCCGTTACATAAACAATTAATCTTCCTATGGGCATTCTTTAAAAATACATAAACAATATAAAATTCCCAGTGTTATTGTTGGCCAAGGCCCTGGGTAAAATTACGCACTTACATTTTACTCATAAACTATTAATACTATTGTGTTTAACAATAAAGATGACACCATAAATAATTTTATCAAGATTAACAACATTTTATGCACAGAGGAGCTAAACAGAAAACAGAGGAATATAACTCAATAAAAGAAGCGCTGTCCTATTAACAACAAAGTAAAAGCCAGTGGCGGCTCCTGAGTCTGAGCAGTGGTAGTACTGCTCAAAGCGGAATAATCAGGATAGTTTTACAACACAAAACGACATAAATAAATGAAAAGTAAATTTACATCAGGAGAAAACTCGATGATGTTTTAATTATTTGTAAGTCCTGAAGACGGAGGCCATGATTTCCTACATCATTTTTTTCAGTAAAAGACAATGTTACTAAAAGCCGGCTGTGGAGACCGCAGCTCTGATTCGCGCTGTAACAGTGAACTGCCCCTCACTCCACCTCACACTGCGCTCGCAACTTTAGACCGGCCAGCCGCGCTGAAATCCTTGCAGCCGGAAATATTAAAATAATGATATAGAGGAAACAAAGTGTTGCAAATTATATAAACACAAAAAATAAATTTTTTAAATTTTTGAAAAATTATAAGGGGTGCTGCAACTCTGCAGCTCTTATGGAGGGGCCACCACTGGTAAAACCACAAGTTAAGAGTATAGTAAAAGTTAACACCTTCATAACAACGTCTGAAAGCACAAAATTCAGCATTGTCAAACAAACATATTGACTGACAACGTTAAATACTCTGTGCTCTTAGTTTTGTGTACCGAGTTCAAACACAAACCTCGTACATCGTTTAAACCAAAGTCGGCTGAGGGAGGAAGAAAAAAAAGTAATTAATATTACTTAAGTCTTATTTCCAGTCTTCACTGGAAATCCTTCTTAATAAATTTATCACAGATCTTAGGCTGTGAATGTTGACGAGTTTTACTGAAATTCTTAGATCTGTTCATTTCTACCAATTCCTCTTTTGCAACACGTTACACCAATTCCAGAACATGTTCTTACACACACATCAGATGACATTTGTTCAGAAACTCAAAGCAGAAATCACGTGATACGGATGCTGTGTACAATTACGTCTCCACGGAGTACCCTGGCAATGAAACGATGTATTACACACAACAGGAAAAACACCAATTCATACATTAATGGTTCTCGAGATCACTCTGTTTAGTGCACGTACACACAGAAACATGGGCACTATCCATATTATATGCTCTAATGTGTCTTCAGATGACTCCACTGACTGAATGATTTATTACACACGTCACAGGAATATGGACGTCGCCACTATGTGTGCAATTATGCATCTTCAAATGATGATTCTGTCGGAACGACTTACTGCACACATTACAGGTACAAGGATACTCTCCACTATGTGTGCGTTGATGTCTCTTTTGACCACTTGGCCAACGAAATGTTTTACTGCATGCATCACAGGAATTGGGATGTCCCCCACCATGCTCAAGTTCATGTTCATTCTGAGGACTCTGCTGAAGAAATGAGGAAAGAATTATGATAAAGTTAACATAAAGAAGAAGAAGAAGAAGAATGAGATTGAAAGCAACACGAAAGTTTTTTCTACCAAATCCGATTACCTGACCCAAATTTAGTGGAAGGTGTGCAAGAATTTGAAGTCCACATCGCAGTTTACAACAGTTAATTCACTGAGGTATGTGACGTAATCTGGAGCCCATGCCCCCAATTTAACATCATACTCAAACAATAAATGCCAAGTCACTCAGTTATCTTGGTTCTTACTCTGTACCAGGTTGGATCTGAATTCCATAGTACATGCATTTTTTTACACAGTGGGACAGCTACACGTAAATTTGTTGGTTCAATCACTTGATGGCTACTTATAGCAAGAGATTAAATATTTTGGAGCCCCTGGTCTTACATCGCATAACGTGTTCTAACTCTGAATGGTAGGTCACTGTATTAAAATGTGAACACAAACTTGGCAAATATATTACTCTAGATGCAGTGGGATAGGAAGATGTCGGATGTTAGTTCAATTAGTTCCTTGATACTTGTAACAGAAAGTTGGGTTTCTTATCAGGCCTGAACTCGGATACATATCAAATGGACTCCCAAATGATAGCATGGTACGAGGTGCGATCGGAAAGTTTCAAGACTGTGTCAATATAGGGCGAACCGGATGTAGTACGAGCTTCTGCCGCTAGGGGGTGCGGCCTACATTCATAGTGAATCAGTGTGCCAACCGGCATCATCGAATTAGCATTTGTTTCTTAGTTACGGGAGTTTTGGTAGTGCATTACACCGACCCTCCTGCGATTTCGGAATGGCGGATTTTCAAATTTTGCCAAAGACTCGCCAAAACGGCTACGGAAACCTATGAAATGCTAAAGCAAGCATTTGGGGAGTCCGCAATGGGTCGTGCACAAACGTTTTTGTGGCATTCACGTTTTAAAAATGGCCGAACCTCTGTCGATGATGGCGAGCGTTCTGGACGACCATCTTCGAGCACAACGCCCGAAAATGTTACGAAGATTCGGCAGGCCATTCACGAAGATCGACGTCGTACCATCAACGACTTGTGCGACATTGTTGGGATAGGCTATGGGACCTGTCAGCTGATTCTAAAGGAAGAACTCCACATGCGACGCATCATGACAACGCGCCAGCGCACACCGCCCTCAAAGTTCGGCAGTTTTTGGCCTCAAACACCATGGCCGTCATCCCGCACCCTCCTTATTCGCCGTGTGACTTCTTCATCATGCCAAAGATGAAAATTCAGCTAAAGGGAAGGAGATTTGAGACGATAGAAGAGATTGAGGCAGAATCGCAGATGGTGCTTGACAGGCTGACAAAGAAAGATTTCCAGGGATGCTTCCAGGCTTGGCAGCGGCGCTGGGATCGTTGTGTTCACTCCCAGGGGAACTACGTCGAGGGTGATGGATGAATTTAATACCTGAGATAAGTGTACGGGTTTTTATAGGCGCAGTCTCGAAACTTTCTGATCGCACCTCGTATTTAAGAGGTTAATAAAAAATTCTACTGCACGGAATAGAAGAAAAGTCACGTATGCCAACTATCCCTGAATTCTCATCCATCCCTGGATACATTTGTACATACACTCAAACAGATAAGAACCATAAATAATTTGGTTAAAGGGAGGCTTACCTTCCATTCATCTTTCATTATGGGAAAAGCTGATGGTGTGTAAACCTCATCATTTCTCACGCCAACGGAATCCTCTTCTCTCAGAACATCCACGTCATTTTCTATCTTGATTTTATCAATATTCTGCTGTAAAATTACGAGTTAAATATAAATTCCTTGAGATGATATGCATCAAATGCAGGTATAAACTGGATGGGAATCTACAATAGCATATTCTGAAATAGAATATGGGGTGCCCTCAAACTAATATTGAGTACATTCAGGATAAAATTGTATATCACAAATCAATTTCACATAAAAATTTCCAGAATATAAGAAACTGCTGTAATGCAATGTGCGGCAAGAACATTCATTAACCTTGTGTTGATGAAACAAGAAATTTACTGGAGTCTTACTGTAGTGATGCCACGGTACAAGGCATCTCACATTCAACCCCGATAGATACACACGTTCTTTCTTTCTTTTATAAAGTTAATTCCACACTGTTAACAGTGTAGTGGACTGAGTCCCAGAAGCTCACATGATTTTATTCCGTCCAGCTTCATACTATAATATCTAAATCGAAACTTTCAGCCATCTCAAAATTCGAAATATAATTTTAACGCTTCTATTTCATGTGTTCCTGTTACTCCTACTGTTTATTGTCCTGTTGTCTCGATGATCCATCCGACCGAGGAGTGAACATTTAAGTTTGTGCTCACCATAAAAAACTGCAACAACTAAATAAAGCCGAGTATTGTCAGGTTGGTATTACCGAACTAGCTCGTAGCTCGCTCGATGTCACGTGCTACGAATGGAAGAGACATTCTAACCAAACTTTTTTTTTTATTCTCACGCCTATCATCAGTTCGTTTTCTCCTTGTTCTGCCTTTATATGGTACCAATTCAGTGTTAAGACCGCAATCTTCCGAGATATGTGTACACGCTATTTTACAGGAACCCTTAAAAATATAAGGCCATTAACAGCTCCTGCCCTGGAAATGGCGTCTTTAAACCAGAACGCCTTCCCATCTGCCGCGTAGAATTATATGATCCCAGACTTGAGACAATTTACAGAGCCTTTAAATAATTATATATGTATCACATATCACATTATTTGTTCTAGCATTAATTTTCCGTTTCAGGTAAAGAGGAGGACTGCTTGTTATTTAGATGTCCTCTCAAATAAAATCACGTCTTAAGACAATTCCAAGGATAAAGGAACGTTGTAAAAAAGCGATGCTAATGAAAGTAATCTATAATTAATACGAGGAAGGTGTTAAAATTATGGACGTGTTCTTGGGTGGCTGAAATATTCGACACGCATTTTACGCTCTACACAGGTGTTTTAGAAAGTGCTCTAAAGACAACCTTCAGCACGGGGAGTTAAATACCGCTGTTGTGTTCGTCCTGGGGTAATACTTTCTTAGTGTCCCTTTAACTTTTGCTCTAAAATACTTTATTTATCATAACATTTGAACACTTGAATGAGACACTTAACTAACCCCCCGAAGGGCAGTTAGTTAGGCATGTTACTTAAGATTTCAAAACGCAACCAACCTCCTAATGTTTTAACCGTCAATTCGAGGCGGTTAGTTTAGTTTCTTACACAAGGTTGGTTGCGTTTTACAAACTTGACCAACCCCCCCGTAGGAGCTCCGAAAGGAGCGCCCTGCTCTAGTACTATAAAAATTTGTGATTTCGTCGTCGTTAATAAATTACGTCGTCAATCAACAATGTCAACAGATATTTGTTTATACTCTGCATTGTTGTGTTGGTATAGAAACACAACAATGCCGAGTAAACAAATAACGCTTCACAACAAAGAAATCAAAAAATATCAAGCCAGTCGCATGATCACTGCTCCAGAAGCAGCAGACCGCATTCTTGATTATCGACTGACAGTTGGCTTAAAACATCAGAAAAGTGAAAGAAGACGTCATCAAGTATTTGAAGTACCGACTCCAACAACTTCAACAAGGTAAACTGATACTCATTCGATATATTACGATTACGAAAACTATTATGATCGATTTTAAGACGAATATTTGCAAGGGTGGAGATAGACGTGGAAGGTTGACTGAACAAGAACATCGACGTAAAGACGTAGAATATCAGATTAGAGAACGCGCTCCGAAAGGAACGCCCTGCTCTAGTCTACTATAAAAATTTTTGATTTTCGTTGTCTTCAGGAAATGACGTCTTCAAACAATGTCAACAGATATTTGTTTATACTCTGCATTGTTGTGTTGGTATAGAAACACAACAATGCCGAGTAAACAAATAACGTAATAAATAAACAAATACCAAGCCAGTCGCATTGTCACTGTTCTACAAGCAGCACATCGTCTCCGAACAGCGACTTAAAACTATTTAAGAAATGAAGGAAAGTGAGAGAAGACGTACTGACACCAACAAGGTAATCTGATACTGATAAGAATACTCATTCGAGTCAAACTGCTTACGAAAACTGACGCCTCTGTGTTTAAATTATATTTAGGCGATAAATACAATGAAAGGAAGGGGTTAAAAGACTTGAGTAAGACACAAAACTAACCACCCCTTTGGGGGGGGTAGTTTAGTTTTTTACTCAAGATTTTAACAAATTAATATACAAAAACCTCAGAATTTTAAATTTTTAAAAAAAATGCAAAACTTGCTTTACATATAGATTATAGATATACATAAAGCTTAAAAATTTTCAGCAGAGACGAAAGCATCTACGGAATAATAAGAGTGAGTGAAGAGGTAATCTTTCAATGCAGGCTTAAATACCTTTATATAATAACTTAGACTTTTAACTGTTGGTGGAAGATTATTAAACAACTTGATACCTGTATAGTAGACTCCTTTTTGATATTTAGTAAGGTTAGGATTTGGCACATAGAGATCATGTTTCCATCTTGTATTTAAATTATGTACATCTGTATTTCTTTTAAATTTATCTAAGTTTTCCACCACACATGATAGACAGCAGAGTATAAATTCACTTGCAAGTGGAAGTATATTAAATTTACGAAATAATTTTCTACAAGATACCCTGCTTTTGACACCGGCCATTATTCTAATTAATTTGTTTTGCATGTAAAAAGTTGTCAGTGGAACCATGGTTCCGGATAATTTGACGTAAATACGTCATACCTGCTTTACAATCGAGTAAAGTTTGATTAAGACATTGCTTATTTAAATTGAATTAGTTACGCTTAAGATGGGTCTGTGGTAGATGAATGTAATGTAATGTAATGTAAGGTAACTATGTAGGTAACCATTGTTTATTTGTTGATAAACAGATGACGTATCCCAGGTAACATAACAATGAAGTTATGTTACCTAAGAAACTAATTGCTACGTGATCTGTTTACTCGGCATTGTTGTGTTACATTACTGCCGTCAACAATCCGCTTTCGTTATTGCAGAAAGAACTGAGCTGTGAATCGGCTGTAGAATAAGTGCGTCGTAGAATAGATAATTTTGTGCTGGTAAAAACGTTTTAGAATATCACAGGTACTTATCTTATGTAAGAATTATTACATTACATTACATTATAGAGACGTATTTACGTCAGATTCTCCGGAATCGTGGTTCCTCTGTCAACATTTCATATCTTATATTTCTGAATCTGTAGTATTACAGAATCTGAAAATCGTGTACAATGAACACAGAAAAATACGACCTTGAACCCATCCGTACGTGTTTTGTATTGTTCACTGAGGTGAACTCTAGAAACTGTGATGGGTGTGTTATAGCTTCATTGCTTAATTTAATTAACAGTAATATAAAAGTGATTTATATATTTTCAATTGTGTGTCTTTTAGATACCGGTGACAGAAGGTGACGTCTTCAAACAATGTCAACAGATATTTGTTTATACTCTGCATTGTTGTGTTGGTATAGAAACACAACAATGCCGAGTAAACAAATAACGTAATAAATAAACAAATACCAAGCCAGTCGCATTATCACTGCTCCAGAAGCAGCACATCGTCTCCGAACAGCGACAGAAAACCATTTAAGAAATGAAGGAAAGTGAGAGAAGGTAATCTGATACTGATAATAATACTCATTCAAGTCAAACTGCTTACGAAAACTGACGCCTCTGTGTTTAAATTATATTTACGCGATAAATACAATGAAAGGAAGGGGTTAAAAGACTTGAGTAAGACACAAAACTAACCACCCCTTTGGGGGGGGGGGGGTTAGTTTAGTTTTTTACTCAAGATTTTAACAAATTAATATACAAAAACCTCAGAATTTTAAATTTTAAAAAGAAATGCAAAACTTGCTTTACATATAGATTATAGATATACATAAAGCTTAAAAATTTTCAGCAGAGATGAAAGCATCTACGGAATAGTAAGAGTGAGTGAAGAGGTAATATTTCAATGCAGGCTTGAATACCTTTATTTAATAACTTAGACTTTTATCTGTTGGTGGAAGATTATTAAATAACTTGATACCTGTATAGTAGACTCCTTTTTGATATTTAGTAAGGTTAGGATTTGGCACATAGAGATCATGTTTCCATCTTGTATTTAAATTATGTACATCTGTATTTATTTTAAATTTATCTAAGTTTTCCACCACACATGATAGACAGCAGAGTACAAATTCACTTGCAAGTGGAAGTATATTAAATTTACGAAATAATTTTCTACAAGATACCCTGCTTTTGACACCGGCCATTATTCTAATTAATTTGTTTTGCATGTAAAAAGTTGTCAGTGGAACCATGGTTCCGGATAATTTGACGTAAATACGTCACACCTGTTTTACAATCGAGTAAAGTTTGATTAAGACATTGCTTATTTAACTTGAATTAGTTACGCTTAAGATGGGTCTGTGGTAGATGAATGTAATGTAATGTAAGGTAACTATGTAGGTAACCATTGTTGTTTATTTGTTGATAAACAGATGACGTATCCCAGGTAACATATCAATGAAGTTTGACGTTTCCCAGGTAACATATCAATGAAGTTTGATGTTTCCCAGGTAACATAACAATGAAGTTATGTTACCTAAGAAACTAATTGTTACGTGATCTGTTTACTCGGCATTGTTGTGTTACATTCCTGCCGTCAACAATCCGCTTTCGTTATTGCGGAAAGCGCTGAGCTGTGAATCGGCTGTAGAATAAGTGCGTCGTAGAATAGATAATTTTGTGCTGGTAAAAACGTTTTAGAATATCACAGGTACTTATCTTATGTAAGAATTATTACATTACATTACATTATAGAGACGTATTTACGTCAGATTCTCCGGAACCGTGGTTCCTCTGTCAACATTTCATATCTTATATTTCTGAATCTGTAGTATTACAGAATCTGAAAATCGTGTACAATGAACACAGAAAAATACGACCTTGAACACATCCGTATGTGTTTTGTATTGTTCACTGAGGTGAACTCTAGAAACTGTGATGGTAAATAACTGATGGGTGTGTTATAGCTTCATTGCTTAATTTAATTAACAGTAATATAAAAGTGATTTATATATTTTCAATTGTGTGTCTTTTAGATCCCGGTGACAGAAGGTGACGTCTTCAAACAATGTCAACAGATATTTGTTTATACTCTGCATTGTTGTGTTGGTATAGAAACACAACAATGCCGAGTAAACAAATAACGTAATAAATAAACAAATACCAAGCCAGTCGCATTATCACTGCTCTACAAGCAGCACATCGTCTCCGAACAGCGACAGAAAACTATTTAAGAAATGGAGAAAAGTGAGAGAAGACGTACCGACACCAACAAGGTAATCTGATACTGATAATAATACTCATTCAAGTCATACTGCGCATTCAAGGGTTAAAACACTTGGATAAGACACAAAACTAACCACCCCTTTGGGGGGGGGGGGGTTAGTTTAGTTTCTTACTCAATGGGGAACTTCATACTTATGATTCAATTTAACATTTTAGAGTGATTAATTCAAGGAGTATGAGATGGTTGAGACATGAACCGCACAAAATTTAACAGATTCAATTGACTTTAGGTAGGTGGATGATCTGAACACGACAATGAACCTTTAGAGTTCCATAATATAAAGCAAGAATTTTGACGTACGTCTACACGGAAGGGACATTCGGCAAAAAAGCGTAACGGAGATGTGTAGGATCCGTATCCGTAACGTCGTGTTTGTTTATTTCAGTCGTAATCCAGGGCGAGCCTCAGCTACTGGGCGGGCGACAGGTGGCGGATAGTGATATGAGGGTTAGCTGCGAATAAGGGGCAGTCCCGGACCGAGGCGGCAAGACCGGAGAGCGTGGGAGTGTAGCTGGTGGCAGGCTACACCCATCAAATACCACATGAGCTCAGTGCCCCCACTGCCTTGTGGGTAGGGGAGGAATCCCCAAAGGCTACGGGAAGGAAAACCCTGACAGAAAACCAAGGGTAGAAGGGGCTGCATAGGGATAGAGAAACCAATCCTTCTAAGGGAAAGAACCCGGAATAAAAACTTCTGGAGGACGGGGGGGGGGGGGGGGGGGTTGCACATCGGACTACCAACCCAATTCTGGAAGAAGCTCACACACTGAAAGGGCCGTAGTGCTAGAGAAGAAGAGGTTGGAGCAGAAGCGCACATGTAATGAAGAAATTCGAAACTTTCATTTTGTTTGTATGTATTCTTCCTTTGTGTGTGTCTGCGTGCGCGCGCGAGCGTTTGGGTGTGTGTATGTGGCGTGGGGCGTGGGGCGTGTGGGGCCTGGTTTCCTGTCGTGTTGTATCGTGTGGTTTGGTGTGTTGTGGTGTGTTCTGCAGTCGTGTCGCGTCGTGTCGTGTCGTCGTGTGCTGTCGTGTCGTGTGGTGTACTGTGGTGTGGGCCGACACCACACGACACGACACGACACGAGACGACGCCACACGAGACGACGCCACACGAGACGACGCCACACGACACGACGCCACACGACACGACGCCACACGAGACGACGCCACACGACACGACGCCACACGAGACGACGCCACACGACACGACGCCACACGAGACGACTGCACACGAGACGACACACCACGCGACACGTCAGCACACCACACGACACGACACTATACGACTGCACACCACACCACACCACACCACACCACACCACACGACAAGACACCACCCCCACACCACGCCCCAGACGCCCCACACGCCACACACACACCCAAGCGCGCGCGCACACGCACACACACACACAGAGGAGGAAGACGTACAAACCTAATGAAAGTTTCGATATTCATTACATGTCCTTCTTCTTCTTCTTTACCACTACGGCCCTTTCAGTGTGTCAGCTTCTTCCAGAATTGGGTTCTTAGCCCGATGTCCAACCCCCATAGTCCTCCAGAAGTTTTTATTCCGGGTTCTTTCCCTTAGAAGGATTGGTTTCTCTATTCCTATGCAGCCCCTTCAACCCTTGGTTTTCTGTCAGGGTTTTCCTTCCCTGTTTTAAAGAAGTAATTGTTTTGTTTGTTTGTTTGTTCCGAAATGTAAATCGATCAATCGATAAGGAACATGAATGATATTTTATTATCTTAATTATAATAAATTTTAAATAAAATTATATTGTGATCAGACTGATTAAAATAAATAATTGATATAATTGTTTTATTTCCATTGTCATAAATATTGTACAGATTTCTTCCAATTTTGGGCTGTGGTCTCCAGAAACCAAGTTTTATTGCTGGAGAGTGGCCATGTTTGAAGAATATTCAGATTGCATATTTGTTAGAATGTGGAACAGGAAATCTACCTTTTAGTTTCTAGTTTTCATTTTTATGTTTGATTAGTGGAGTTAGGCTTTGAAATTTTCTATTATGATATATATTTAAAAAATGCTTTTTCATAGGTTAAAAAGCATACATAGAGATTATGTGAATTTAAAGTTAAATTTGATAAATTATGCATGGAAATAGTTAAATAAATGGAATGATTGTTAATTTATAAATAATGATAGTTCATCATATAAATTGGAGTATTAAAACATCAGTAGGTCTCACAAGTTCTCTGCAGAATATATTTGTTTTAATTTGGAATGAAGATTCTTCTCCATAATTACAAAATCTTTGAGGTGGCAAGAAGGGTTGCTTCAATGCGTCATTCAGTTTCCATCAATTAACCTCAAATACAGTAAATAAAAATGCGATTAAATATTAATAACGCTAATAAGAATAACTTCAAGGGCAACAGAGTTTTGTAGACAAAAATCCCTACGTTCACAGGTCGTGTAATTGTTTCTGTCCCGACGCAGAAGCACGGAAATGTAACTCATCTGTGAGGATTAATACCACGTCACTTTTATGACAATTTAAGCAGTCGCTTTTGTGTAACACTTTTAACGGGAGTAACACAAAAGCTAAGCGAGTTTTGTGAAACAAAATACTGAGGAAAATCTCAGGCGGGATCTATGGGAGATAGGAGTTGAAGGAGACTGGATTTTGTTGGCCCAGGACAGGGTCCGGTGGAGGGCTTTGGTTAATTCGGTGATGAACCTTCGGGTTTTATAAGCCATCTGGTTGGTTGGGTCCACTATTTGGGAAGCCTGAGGGGAAGAGACCTCTGGGGAGACCTAGACGTAGATGGGAGGACAATCTCAGGCGGGATCTATGGGAGATAGGAGTTGAAGGAGACTGGAGTTTGTTGGCCCAGGACAGGGTCCGGTGGAGGGCTTTGGTTGATTCGGTGATGAACCTTCAAGTTCGGTAAGCCATCTGGTTGGTTGGGTCCACTATTTGGGAAGCCTGAGGGGAAGAGACCTCTGGGGAGACCTAGACGTAGATGGGAGGACAATCTCAGGCGGGATCTATGGGAGATAGGAGTTGAAGGAGACTGGAGTTTGTTGGCCCAGGACAGAGTCCGGTGGAGGGCTTTGGTTGGTTCGGTCGATGAACCTTCTGGTTCCGTAAGCCATCTAGTTAGTTAGTTAATTAGTAAGTTACTTAGTTCTTTCAGTTGTGTGTCCGTAAGGAGACGAATATAATTTAATCTACCTTCTGAGACTCTTCGGAATTGTTAACTGTCTTTTCAAGGTAACTTTTGTAGAAGAAAACGGTATCAACGAGACGTGTTTTGAACCAAAGTTACAGTCTCGAACTGTTTCATAAAGCTTCTTACATGTCTTCAGGGTTCGTTCTTCAGTATCTCACACATTTATTACCTAGAATACAAGTTGAAATAAAATTCTTCGTAAGCGTAAACGATATATTCTTACTTCTGTCTCCGCCTATTGTACACAGACTAGAGCAGGGCGCTCCTTTCGGAGCTCCTAGGGAGAGTTGGTCAAGTTTGTAAAACGCCACCAACCTTGTGTAAGAAACTAAACTAACCGCCCTGAATTGAGGGTTAAAACAATTGACCATTGCTTTTTGAAATCTTAAGTAACACGCTAAACAAACTCCCCTTCGGGGGGGTTAGTTTAGTGTCTCATTCAAGTGTTTTAACCCCTGAGTAAGAAACTAAACTAACCCCCCGTATGGGTTGCGTTTTAAATTCTTGAGTAAGACACTAAACTATCCCCCTTTGGGGTGTTAATTTAGTGTCTTATTCGGAGCACTTTCTCTAATCTGATTTTTTACTTCTTTATGTCGCTGTTCAGAGGCCAACTGTTCTTGGTCAGTCAGCTTTCTACGTCCAACCCCACCCTTTCAAATCTTCGTCTGATTTTTTCCCTTCTGTTTTTGTTGAATACGTTTTTCTACTTTTATCAATGTAAGTCTTACTTCGCTTTCCTTCATTTATTAAATAGTTCTGATGTTTTAGTTCTTTACCTCGCTGTTCACTTGCCAACTGATCTTGGTCAGCCAACTTTCTACGTCCAACCCAATCCATACATATCTTCGTTGTTTCTCTTCTACTCTTGGTGAATAAGTTTTTCTACATTTATCAATGTAAGTCTTCCTTAGATTTTCTTTATTTGTTAAATAGTTCTGATGTTTTAGTTCTTTACGTCGCTGTTCAGAGGTCAACAGTTCTTGGTCAGTCAACTATCTACGTCCAACCCCACCCTTTCAAATCTTCGTCTGATTTTTTGTTCTTGTGTTCTTGTTAAATACGTTTTCCTGCGTTTATCAATATAGGTCTCCCTTCGCTTTCTTTATTTGTTAAGTACGTCTGATGTTTTAGTTTCTTACATCGCTGTTCAGAGGCCAATTTTCTTGGTCAGTCATCTATCTACGTCCAACCCCACCCTTGCAAATCATCGTTTGTTTGTTTTTTGCTCTTCTGTTCTTGCTGAATAAGATTTTCTACGTTTATCAATGTAAATCTTCCTTCGCTTTTCTTTACTTGTTAAGTAGGTCTGATGTTGTAGTTCTTTACGTCTCTGTTCAGAGACCAACAGTTCTTGTTCAGTCAACTTTCTACGTCCAACCCCACCCTTACAAATCTTCGTCTGCTTTTTTCCCCTTCGGTTCTTATTGAATAAGTTTTTCTACGTTTATCAATGTAAGTCTTACTTCGCTTTTCTTTATTTCTTAAATATGTCTGATGTTGTAGTTCTTTACGTCGCTGTTCAGAGACCAACAGTTCTTGTTCAGTCAACAACTTACGTCCAGCCCCACCCCTGCAAATCTTCGTCTTAAAATCGATCAAAAGTCAGTTTAAATAATACTTTCGTAATCGTAATATATCGAATGAGTATCAGTTTACCTTGTAGGAGTTGTTGGAGTTGGTACTTCAAATACTCGATAACTTCTTCTTTCACTTTTATGATGTTTTAGGCCAACTGTCAGTCAATATTTAAGAATGCGATATGCTGCTTCTGGAGCAGTGATAATGCAACTGGGTTGATAGTTTTTGATTTCTTTGTTGTGAAGCGTTATTTGTTTACTCTGCATTGTTGTGTTCCACAACAATGCCGAGTAAACAGAT
Organism: Zootermopsis nevadensis; assembly: GCF_977971745.1. Lineage (NCBI taxonomy): Eukaryota > Metazoa > Arthropoda > Insecta > Blattodea > Termopsidae > Zootermopsis > Zootermopsis nevadensis. The sequence continues at coordinate 2,151,151 of NW_028259177.1, forward strand.
ATCTGTTGACATTGTTGATGACGTAATTTATTGACGACAACGAGGAATCACAAATTTTTATAAGGAGACTAGAGCAGGGCGCTCCTTTCGGAGCTCCTACGGGGGGGTTGGTCAAGTTTGTAAAACGCAACCAACCTTGGTTAGTCCCAAAGGGGAGTTAGTTTAGTGTCTCATCCAAGTGTTTTAACCCCTGAGTTAGAAACTAAACTAACCCCCCCGAATGGGGGGTTTAAACACTTGACCAAAACACCGAAGGGGTTTGGTTGCGTTTTAAAATCTTGAGTAAGACACTAAACTAACCCCCGTGTATAAACAAATATAAGGTGATATTGTTGATGACGTAATTTTTTGACAACGATGGCTAATCCTTTTGGAGCGCTTCTTGTAATCTGATATTTTACTTCTTTACGTCGCTGATCAGAGGCCAACAGTTCTTGGTTAATCAACTTTCTACGTCCAACCCCACCCTTGCAAGTCTTCCTTTTTTCTATTCAGTTTTTTGTTGAAGAGTTCTGATGTTTTAGTTCTTTACGTCGCTGTTCAGAAGCCATCTGTTTTTGGTCAGACAACTTTCTACGTCCAACCCCACCCTTGCAAGTCTTCGTTTGTTTTCTTCTGTTCTTGTTCAATAAGTTTTTCGCTTTTCTTCATTTCTTAAGTATGTCTGATGGATTAGTTCTTTACGTCGGAGTTCAGAGGCCAACTGTTTTTAGTCAGACAACTTTCTACGTCCAATCCCACCCTTTCAAGTCTTCGTTTGTTTTCTTCTGCTCTTCTGTTCTTGTTGAATAAGTTTTTCTGCGTTTATCAATGCAAATCTCCCTTCGCTTTTCTTTACTTGTTAAGTAGGTCTGATATTTTAATTCTTTACGTCGCTGTTCAGAGGCCCACTGTTCTTGGTCAGTCAACTTTCTACGTCCAATCCCACCCTTGCAAATCTTCGTCTGTTTTTCTACAATTGTCGTTAATATGGTCTCGTTTATCGATGTAATTCTTCTTTCGCTTTTCTTTATTTCTTAAATATGTCAGATGTTGTAGTTCTTTACGTCGCTGTTCAGAGGCCAATTGTTCTTGGTCACTCAACTTTCTACGTCCAACCCCACCCTTACAAATCTTCGTCTGCTTTTTTTCCCTTCTGTTCTTATTGAATACGTTTTTCTACGTTTATCGATGTAAGACTTCCTTCACTTTTCTTTATTTCTTAAATATGTCAGATGTTGTAGTTCTTTACGTTGCTGTTCAGAGGCCAATTGTTCTTGGTCACTCAACTTTCTACGTCCAACCCCACCCTTACAAATCTTCGTCTGCTTTTTTCCCTTCTGTTCTTATTGAATACGTTTTTCTACGTTTATCAATGTAAGACTTCCTTCGCTTCTCTTTATTTCTTAAATATGTCTGATGTTGTAGTTTTTACGTCGTAGTACAGAGGACAACTTTTCTAGGTCAGTCAGACGTTTTAAAATCTTGAGTAAGACTCTAAACTAAGTCCCCCGAATGGGTGTTAAACACTTGAACAACCCACGTTTTGGGGAGGTTTGGCTGCGTTTTAAAATCTTGAGTAAGGCACTAAAGTAACCCCCTTCGGGGGGTTAGTATAGTTTCTTTTTGGTTGAATATTATTATTAGTATCAGATTACCTTTTTGGTGTTGGCAACGTCTTCTTTCACTTTCCTTCATTTCTTAAATAGTTTTATGTCGCTGTTCGGAGGCGATGTGCTGCTTCTGGAGCAGTGATAATGCGACTGGCTTGAAATATGTCTGATGTTGTAGTTTTTACGTCGTAGTACAGAGGACAACTTTTCTAGGTCAGTCAGACATTTTAAAATCTTGAGTAAGACTCTAAACTAAGTCCCCCGAATGGGGGTTAAACACTTGAACAACCCACGTTTTGGGGAGGGTTGTTCAACTGTGTTTTAAAATCTTGAGTAAGGCACTAAAGTAACCCCCTTCGGGGGGTTACTTTAGTTTCTTTTTGGTTGAATATTATTATTAGTATCAGATTACCTTTTTGGTGTTGGCAACGTCTTCTTTCACTTTCCTTCATTTCCTAAATAGTTTTATGTCGCTGTTCGGAGGCGATGTGCTGCTTCTGGAGCAGTGATAATGCGACTGGCTTGATAGTTTTTGATTTCTTTGTTGTGAAGCGTTATTTGTTTACTCGGCATTGTTGTGGAACACAACAATGCCGAGTAAACAAATAACGCCCTGTGTGTGAGCAGTGTAAGGATGTGGATCAGAAGTTGAGCTTCGTGTGGAAGTCTGTAACGGTCCAAATTACATCTTCTGCTGAGGTAATTTGATCCTACCATTTAGTTCTTTTATTATTTTATTAGGCTGAATTTCTTTTTACTTTTCGTTTCAAAATTCTAACTTGTTGTTGTGTTTGGAGGGTAATACTGGGATGTTTACTTCTAGTTCATGGCATATACCTAACTGTTTACGACAAAGACGTCCGAGGACCTTCGGTTCACATGAGTCTTGTGATTTTACACCAGGGCAATAAACTGTCGTGAATTGGTTGTAGTCCCAAGTGTGATACTTCAACATTTATGGCGGAAATATGTAGAAAGTTAGTTTAGACTATGGTTCATTGTCACACAGCAGATAATGTTGCTGGACCTTACGCGTTAAATAGGTTGAGAGGGGACTCTTCAACAAACTTTCGAGGTAGCCACACGCAAACCCAATACAGTTCTGAGATCATCGTCTTGTGGCTAAAGCCAAGTATTATCATCTGCACCTCTGTAAATATTCTTAAATAATTAAATTGTGTATAAATAAAGTATTATATTCAGCGATAAAGGAAGCTTCTAGTTGTCGGGAGTTACATACCGTTAACACCCCTGAAGAGAGTCAAGTGATTACCAGGGAGCGAAGCACCTATTACTCAGCGGCTATAGCAAAAGTGGCGATCCCAACGTGGGGCACGAAGTGGTAACGACGGCAACAGATCCAGCTGAATGCATTCAACAACACCATCACAAAGCAGACTACAGTTACAAACAACGGCCACACCAGGAGTCGTACTGTAACACCAACAAAGTTCAAGAAGGACAGAGATGCAAGCTACGAGCGCTCCAGGAGTCCGCATTTAAGAAGATCACCAGATCATCAGCGTCATACGTAAAAGGTTAGTTGGTGAAGTGAGGGAAGAATGGCAACCCGCAGCTTACGTAACAGAATTGTGACTGTTTCAGAAGAAGAGAGCAACCATTTCGGAGACGGTGAATTAGAATTGTGTCGGGTTGAAGGGTCATTGGAGGAAAATGAAAGACTAGAAACGGGTTTAGGATCGGCTTTAGAAATAGTGGAACAGGAAGAAGTTGCATTAAGAATGAACGATGGGCAGCAGGCCTGTACTAGCGTTCCATAGAGTGACTCGCATAGTTATTTCCAAGATATGTTTGCTAAATTAATGAGTGTTATGAAGGCAGACAAATTAGAAGTAATTTCTAGCGTAAAGGGGGAAATTTCTGATATAAGAAAGGAAATTTCAAGTGTAGAAAATAAGATTGAGAGTTTACAAATAAATGTAAATAACATACGAGAAGATGTCAGACTGGAAAACGAAAGGTTGATTAAGAGAGTTGAGAGGGAAAATTCGAAATTAAACAAAGAAATTTCAGATAAATTACATTCAGAATCTGTAAGATTTTCTTGCCAGATCAAACAAGTTAGAGACGATAATGAAGGGGAGTTAAGAGCTGCTAAACGGAATATGCAGGAATTGTCAAATGATTTACATAATAAGTTAGACCATCACATCGTTGAGGTGAATTCGGTAACAGGAGAAATAACCAGTAGGGTTATCCAAAATGAGGAACATCTAGGACAAAAGCTAACGAAATTGACTGATGAAGTTCAGGACCTCAGAAATGATATGGTAAAAGAACAAAAGAAACAAAGTCATCGGCAGGGGGAGCGTTTTGTAGAGATAAATAAGGAATTTGAAAGGGTTAACTGCGTTAACGACAGTAGGTTTGAGAAGTTGAACCTTGAAATTAAACATTTAAAAGGTAAGTTGTCAGAAACGACTTCCGTTGTTTGCAATGGAAATTTCTCACGATCAGCTGATGGCAATGCAGCCAGTCAAAGCAGTTCCCACTGCGAGGCTGCTGAAACTTGGGTAGTCAGGTGTCTGGGTCAATTGATATTTCAGGGAATGCGAGTGATGTGAATTGTAATGTGTGTATGAATGTACCTGTGAGTCATGATATCATGAATGTTCGCCATTACAATGCACATAACTATTTAAGTGCTGCTGATCTATCCCTACCCATGTTTGAAGACAGCGATAAGATCAACGCCATCTACCATTTAAACCAGTTAGATGAATTTATGAAGTTGAAGGGCGTACCAGAATCATTAAAATTGGCTATAGCATTGAAGTCAATATCAGACCCTGTTGCTAAACAGTGGATGTCAGCTGTGGCTCATACATTAAATGACTATGAGCAGTTTAAAGTCGCATTCACTAAAACGTTTTGGTCCAAGACGACACAGAGTCGAGTGAAATGTTCGATATATCAAGATAAATATGAAAAGCAATCAAATCTCTCAATGTCAGGGCACCTGATTAAATATGCTGTTTTGGCTTCATATCTAGGGATGAGTGATGCCGAATTTATTGACGCAATTAAGTTACACTACCCGGTGAACATACAGAGGTGTCTGGTGGGGGTTCCCTTGACTACAGTGCAGGAAGCCATAGACGTTTTGAAGCGCCTTGAAATGCTAGAGTTTAACGAAGCAGGTAGTAAAACAAATATAAGGGCTAATTATCACCAGAACTATAATCCCGATAAGAGGCAGAACCAGAATCATCAGTACGTGAGACAGACGTATAATGACAGGAGGCAGAATTATTCTGGTTACAGCCACAGCAATAGAAATGGGAACAACAACGGTAGAGGTGCTTATTTTTCTAGAGACAGGGAAGATGACAACCGTAATAAACGCGAAGGGTCTTCCTTAAACCCTGGTGCCCCACCTTACCACAGTCCGACAAGGCAAACCGATAGGAAGGAACCGCAAGGACCATCCGAGCGTCCGGCGTTAAACTAATATCGAGCGGCGTTACGGATCGAACCCCGTTCGCATCAAAGGCAATAAAAACTTCAGATCCGGACCCAAAGCACAGTGTAGTTTGTGAGGTGGGAGATAAATTTAGAGATGTGATGATTTCCGGTAGTAGTAATTATATGGATCCTTTGAATGAATTGGTGATATATTATATTAATGACAGCCATTTATTAAATTGTCCGCAGGTGTCAATTTCATTCGGTGATATCACTACCAATGCTATATTAGATTCAGGCAGCGAAGTTAACCTTTTGACCGAAAGTATTTATAAAGACTTAGTATCTGCAGGAGTGTCCACTTTAAGTTTACCCGTTGCCAACACAGTGTTAGTGACAGCTTTTGGCAATAAGACTCGGCGTATTAAAGATCAGATCTATGTGGAATTTAGTATTGGGGGCGATAGTTTTGAGAGTGTGTTTTTAGTCTCCCCACAACTGACTAGCTCAGTGATTTTAGGTTGCGATTATGCAAATGAGTATGGGATTGTTTTGGACTTCAAAAGGAAATGCTTCCGTTATGAGCTAGATGGAATTGAGAAAATGCAATTGTTTAATCGAGGTGACCGGTTACGTGATGTGAGCAACGATGGACAGGAGTTGAAGGGAAGTTCTGCTTTTAGCAATCGTTTGATAGTTCAGGATATCAACCTAGTTCGAGAAGGAGGAGGAAGTGAAGTTTTAGGGCGAAGGTCCTTGTTTATAGATGCCACAGAAGGTGATAATGACTACAAGTTTGATAAAGATGAAGAGAATTATGGTAGCCGTTGGGAAGGCAAATTTTTCGACGTAGCAAATAGCCGTCGTTTTTATTGTGATAGTAGTGAGAGACGAGTTGGAGAGGAAGGTCTGATGTATCCAATTTTGGTGCAGAATACCTGGATAGGTTCCCCTGATCCACGTTCTTTGCAAGCTGTGGACGTAACCGCTCTGATTAATGCAAATGCACACCTCAACAGTCTTCAGAAAGAGAGTTTAATTAAATTGTTGTTGAAGTACCTGGAGTATTTGACTTCGAAACCAGGTATGTGTCGCCGCTTTCAGTACGAGTTCGTACTAAGTGATCTTAAGCCAGTCACGGGTAGTTCAAGAGTGGTCCCTTTCGCTGTCAGGCCAATTATAAGAGAACAAATAGCTCAGATGTTGGATGACGATATTTTAGAGACATGTAATTCTCCGTTCATAAATCCTATCACTATTGTGTATAAAGAAGGGAGAAAACCACGCCTTTGCATAGATGCTAGGAAAATAAATTCTGTTATGGTTCCAGATCGTGAAAGAGTTTACCCTATAGGCGAGTTATTACAGCGTTTTAATGGAGTAAGGTACATGACATCACTAGATCTCACCAGTGCTTTTCTGCAAATTAGCCTTAAAGAAAGTTCACGCCGCTTTACAGCTTTCCTGTTTGATTCAAACGTGTCCCTTATGGATTCAAAAACTCATTATCAGCATTTGTTAGGGCGTTGAAACTTGTGCTGGGTTCAGATAGTGAGGAGTTTGTTGTGTTTTATGTGGATGATTTATTGGTATTTTCGCGCAGCTTTGAAGACCACCTAAAACATTTAAACGTAGTCATCGGCAAGTTGACTGAGGCAGGATTCACCATAAACGCTGCAAAATGTCGGTTCTGTCAGACTGAAGTTACATTTTTGGGGCACATAATAAGTCAGACCGGTGTGTCTGCAGACCCTGAGCGAGTAGCCGCCATTTTGAAGTATCCTGCACCCCGTAACCAAAAGCACTTGAGGCAGTTCTTAGGGACTTGTAACTTTCATAATAGGTTTATTATCAATTATGCGGGCTACGTAGGCGCTCTCCTTCCATTGTTGAAAAAGGGAAGTAAATGGAAGTGGACAACAGAGATGCAATGTGCTTTTGAGGAACTACGTGCGAGGTTTGCACATACAATACATTTAGTCCATCCCAATAATGACCTACCCTACGCCGTATACACTGACGCGTGCAAGTTTGGCATTAGCGCAGTTCTGATGCAGACAGACGAAGCGGGGGTTACCAACATTGTTTCTACAGCTTCAAGGGTGTTGTCATCCGCTGAGATGAGGTTCACTACGTGTGAGCAGGAATTGTTAGCCGTGGTATATGCACTCAGAAAATTCAGACTTTATGTTTTTGGGCAAAGGGTTACTTTGTTTTCAGATAATAAGGCTTTATCGTTCCTGAAGAAATGTGCTTTGACCTCCAACCGAATTACACGTTGGGTTTTAGAAATTCAAGAATATGACATTGACATCGTACATGTAAAGGGGTCAGACAACGTCCTTGCGGATGTTATGAGTAGAAATCCTGTGGGCTTAACTGAAGAAGAGATCAAGGGAATGGGAAAGCCACGAGGCATTTTAGTAGCAGCCATAAACTTGAATATCGATACCAAATTAAAGGGGAAATTAAAGAATCTAGCGCATCACCAAGCCAGCGACCCGTACGTAGTTAAGGCCAGAGAGAGACTAGCTTCGGGGGCGGCAACCTATTTGGACAAGTACATGCTAAGAAATGAAGTCCTATACCAAAAAGGTATAAACTACCCGTATTGGAGGCCCGTTCTCCCTAGCAGCCTGGAAGATCGTGTGATCAACTTTGTACATACTTCATCGGGTCATCAAGGTACTGATCGATGCATTGCACAAATAGCTCATACTTTTTACCTGAGAGATTTAGGCCGAAAGGTTCGCAAATACGTCGCACACTGCGACATCTGTCAGCGCGTAAAACATCCTAACAGGAGTTACGAGGTAGAATCTAGGTCACATATGCCATCTAAACCTGGTGAGCTAATGTCTTTGGATCTGTACGGCGCTCTGCCTACAGGACGTGGAGGAGTGAAGTACATTCTGGTATGTCTGGATGTATTTTCGAAACACGTGAAACTTTATCCGATTAAATCAGCGACTACGAGAGCTTGTTTGAATAAGTTGACTCATTATTTCCGTCAAGTAGTCCAGCCTAAATCAATCCTTTCCGACCATGGCACGCAGTTTACCTCACCATCGTGGAAGAAAGCCCTTTCCAACCTAAACATTTCCGTCAGATATTCTCCAATTCGCTATCCTCAGAGCAACCCCACAGAGAGAATAATGAGAGAATTAGCTAAATATTGCAGGATATATTGTAATATCACGCAGAGAAAATGGCCCGAATTAATTCCTCTTATCGAGAATTGGTTAAATTCATCCGTAAGTGGGACGACAGGTTACACACCAGTGGAACTAATGTTTGACGAGCCGAAGCCGGACATGTTCGAGAAAATTTTTGTTAAATCCCCAGATCAGAAGCCACCAGCGGAAAGTTTGGAAATTAAGGTTCTCCGGGCATACGTTAAAATGAAAGCAAAGGCACTGGAAAGAAAGAAAAAGAGGAAAATGGGAATCGCAAAGTGGAATCCTCAGCTGTCAGATAAAGTGCTTGTGCGTTGTCAACCTGTTTCAAACGCTGCACAAGGTGTTACGGGCAAGTTCATTCGTCGGTACGAAGGCCCGTACGTGATAACGAGAATCATTCCACCTTCGGTGTATGAAATCTCAGGGAATAATGGGAAAGTCAGAGGACAATTCAATAAACATTCATTGAAGCCATATTTGGAGAAAATCAGCACTGATTGATTTGATTGCACGCGGTTGACTAAATTTCTTGGAAATCAGAAGTCACTGTTTGTCATAAATTTGAGCTCAATAATCATTTAACTATTGTAACAGCTGTAGTATGGAGTTTAATATTCAAAATTATACCAATATAAGTGCATTGAGAGAGCAGAACAATTTAATATTGTTGTCAAATCCTACCAGTAATTTATTATTATTAGAAGTAACTCATAATTAACGCTTAAGAAATTGTTTAGTAAACGGATAACTGTTATGTTGTAATGATCAAGACAACTATGTGAAGGTCAAGTGACCTAAAGGATTTATATGTGTATGACTACTATAATTGTTAAGTGTTCATTTCATTTGTGTATGTATCAAGTAATGTTATTTTTGTATTGTGTTGTTTTATTTTTCATTTTCATGTAATATGGTGTAATTGAGCTGAAGCTTTAGCGGCAAGAAGATATAATCTTGGACATTTCTGATAGAAAGTGACCAAAATTATACTTGGGGAGGTTGTAACGGTCCAAATTACATCTTCTGCTGAGGTAATTTGATCCTACCATTTAGTTCTTTTATTATTTTATTAGGCTGAATTTCTTTTTACTTTTCGTTTCAAAATTCTAACTTGTTGTGTTTGGAGGGTAATACTGGGATGTTTACTTCTAGTTCATGGCATATACCTAACTGTTTACGACAAAGACGTCCGAGGACCTTCGGTTCACATGAGTCTTGTGATTTTACACCAGGGCAATAAACTGTCGTGAATTGGTTGTAGTTCCAAGTGTCATACTTCAACATTTATGGCGGAAATATGTAGAAAGTTAGTTAGACTTTATGGTTCATTGTCACTCAGCAGATAATGTTGCTGGACCTTACGCATTAAATAGGTTGAGGGGGAACTCTTCAACAAACTTTCGAGGTAGCCGCCCGCAAACCCAATACAAGTCTGAGATCATCGTCTTGTGGCTAAAGCCAAGTATTATCATCTGCACCTCTGTAAATATTCTTAAATAATTAAATTGTGTATAAATAAAGTATTATATTCAGCGATAAAGGAAGCTTCTAGTTGTCGGGAGTTACATGCCATTAACACCCCTGAAATGAGTCAAGTGATTACCAGGGAGCGAAGCTATAACGTAGAAAAACTTATTTAACAAGAACAGAAGGGGAAAAATACAGACGAACATTTGCAAGGGTGGAGTTGGTCGTAGAAAGTTGACTTACCAAGAACAGCGTGGTAAAGAAGTGAAATATCAGATTAGAGAATGCGCTCCGAAAGAAGCGCGTTCCTCTGGTCCATTCAAAATCTTATAAAACTAAAGTATTCAAGAAAAGAAAGTGTTTTATAACTGAATAATGGAGATACCAAAATTCTTATTTTGGTTTGTAAGATCAATATATATATATATATATATATATATATATATATATATATATATATTCCAGAAATAAATTATGTGGTTTCAACATTCGTCGGCTTACATTCGACTGGAACATTGCCTATTTATACGGATTGGTGTGCTGTTAATTAACAGGTTGTTTTGCAGAATAACCTCCATTAGCTCTGTTGTTGACGACCGTGTCCCATTTTCATTTCGGAGGAATCTTCCATTTTGGGCCCAACAAAAATCATCTTAATCACTGCATCAGATTAAGAAGAGTTATTAATAGGGTCATATTTTACCGCGTGTCAGACCATCGATAAAGCGAGAAGTGAATGCAGATAAGAGAGTAATGAAATTAAATTACATTTGAACAGAGTTGATTTACAAATACAAGTTAGTGTGAGACTAATAGCCATTTTGACACCTGGTTTAATGGTGGTAGGGCAGTTTACAACAGCGGCAATGCTTTGAATTTTACTCAAGAGCATCCTTTTTATGTTATGAATAAATAAAATTACAAGTTCCTTAAAATCTTAGGCTATCTTACACCTGGACACGTGATATTTCTTCAAACACTTTAGATAACTAAAAAAATGTCTGAATTGAAAATTGTTGACGTTTCATGTCGTGTAAAAATTTACAGAAAGTTCGTCGTGAGTGTTTCGTAAAGTAGACTGTATGTGTCCGTAATTGACCAAAACTGAATTCGCCAGACATTTATAACAGCAAATTTAATTTTAAAAACCCATCTCTTCAAACGCGGTCCTTTTATGAAACAGTTCCATGAAAAACATAAAATTATGGGTTGGACAGCTTACTAAGAACAAGTTTCGATGTAAATTCCTGAACAACAAATCCGTTCCTGTTATAACGAATATGATCACATGTAAACGCGCGTTTTGTAGTGTGAACTGAAGCCCTCGCTGACATTTCGGAAGTCTGTAAGGGTATAAACCCCGGTAGTCTGAATCAGGAGAGCCGGTCTGCGGTCTAGGACACGTCCTCCAAAAAGAAGCGTGATTTATGTCCTCTTAACAGCGACGCTCGTTTGAAACTTAAACACAGGGAGTCATAAAAGGGTTGCATAAGAGGTAGTGCCTTATTTCGGCGTGTCCAGAGGCGGCGTCACGGCATTTGCCCCCTCCCCCCAGAAAAGTTTCAAAGTTGAAATCACCGAATATAGACGATGAACGTCAAACACCATTCTGTTGCTCGAAGGTCACAATTAAATTCTGGCATGACGAGGAAATTACTGCCTCATCACAATAGCGACTCCGTTGCGGCTGATTTCAGCTTTGCCTGAGAAATAAACCCAATGATTATCAGATTTAAAATGACCATAATTCCTCCAGTGCGTCTCAATTAAAGCATCGTCGGTCGGGTCGCTCGACAAAACAAAATCCTCATCGGCTTTTAATCTCGTTTTGGTGATCATGTGGTCCATAGTGCAGTGAGGCCACTCTCTCTTCTGCCCCACGGTGTTGGAACCAAGCCATACGGGCCGTGTCTTCAACTTATCGACACCAGGTCGGAAAAGGAGTCAGTCGCCTTTCGCCCTGGCTCGATACTGATCCCGCCGCTGTCCAACATCAGATGCAATGTCCCAACTAACTAGGGACGTGGACGTTGACGCCAATGTTTCGTCGCGGTCCTGAGGAATTAACCTGCACTATTAACACATGGCGAACTAAGCTGCTTTTCAGATTATCCGAGGCACCTCAGTAAACCCCTTACTCTCGTTTGTTATCTGGGGTTTTCACCCAATCTTCAAGTGAGTTACTCAGCTTAACAGGATGGACCACGTGAAGGTGAGAGTCAGAGTTGAAGTCATTGGCCAGTGTATTTCTCTGACCCTTGTCTGGCATTAAACGGATACATTATTTTATGCTCTCAGTAATGGAATCATTTGTTTTAATCACGTGATACAAGGACAAAGGAAGGAGAGTTTCAATGCAAGAACGCCAACAGATCCACACACCGACCACCGAAGCTGGCCACTTGCGAAGTAATGAAGACGGCAGCGTGGCTTTAAGTTTCGGGTAGATTCAGTACAAATGCACTCAAGGTTAATGATTAATACTTTCTCTTGTTACAAAACACTACGGATGTAGACTGGGAAGTCAATAAACATTCCTGGTGAAATGTAGAAGTAATCACTAGTACCAGGAGAAGGCGATGAAGATGAGTCTTCAGCCCGGATTCTGACTGGAATACTGTAGGAGGTAATAATGAATTCGAAGCGACTACAGTACTGCGGTGCATAAGGTAAGTATGGAAACCAACGCACTACAATTCCCGAGGAAAATCACATCTACTTCACATTAATCATGGCCCCGAGTTACGGAAGAACCGGGATCCAAAGTGCGGCTGATCCATCAAGCAGGGGATCGTGGAAAGTTAAGTGATGTGATCGCCAACCTTCGCTAGCGGAGAAGGCACTTCGAGATAAAATTTGTGCATATTCAAGATGTGAAAATCATAAGAAACTAGGACAGTTTAAAAGTTGTTTTTAATATGGTTGGGAGGAAAAAGGTCTGAAGTGACGTAATACAGAAGCTGAAACTTTCTACATTCCTCCTCCATCTCTAAAGAAATTAAATTCAGTTTTGTCTGGGAACTTTCATTCTGTTCGACGAAGCACTAGAAATAGAAAACAATATTGGCCATTTGAATACGTTATTTCTCTAACGTCAATTAAATATATGTAGGTATATTAAGACTGTATTTCATGTCGTTTAATTAATAAACACGTAACACATGGTTGTGAACTTTTATTTCGAAACGTGTTGTATTGACGCGTATTTAAATAATCGAGGTTAGTTACCAGGGCACGCCTGCAAATTATTTTCTAGTGAACTTAGTTTTCTTTTTTTCCTTCCAGTAATTAAGTGAAGTAAAAATGGCTCGCTTACACACAGCAAAAGCGGAATGTATAAGCAAATATTCATTAGCGGCTTTCCTCTGCCCTGAGACCTGCTAATATGACGAATCTCTTCGTGGTTTTTCCCAGGCTATAGAAGCAAAGTCCGGCGTTGTTAAATAAATAATCACTTATTAATCAGAATATTCACTAGTTCGCCTCCAATGAGAAGGCTTCGTTGGAAACATTAATCAGGTGTGAATTAGACTGGACAGAGTTCATTGACCAGCTCTTATAAAAACAAAATGTGTCTTCATGTCTCACGGCATGCAGGAAGCTCTCGACCAACTCAGCGACTAGCAGTGTCTCACATGTGACTTTATCTCACAGCATTATTTACTTAAATTTAAAAGAAATGTGTATACTTCTTGTTTAAAAAGTTATTGTTATTTATAAAAGCGAAATACACTCTCTTTAGCATGAGAAGACTAATATTCAGAATATTTCGTTAAAGCTGTTATATATGCACAAATAAAGGCTTAAAATCTTTGTTTTACAATGTAAGGTAGTATATTTGCGTCATATTGTGAATTAGGTTAATATTTTAATATTTTCCGTCAAATCACAATTTTAATAAGATAATAAAATATAAAATATTTAAAATATCACTTCACGTTCCGCATCGAATGATCGATTTACAAATTGGAACGTCTCTTACGACATGTTTCGGTTATATTTAACCGTCCTCAGGTATAAATTAGATTGGTAAAATTTAAAACTCGAATTACAATCATTTCCAATGTTATGCAATTTATTGAAATGTTCTTATCAGATTACTCTTATATATTAGAACGAAGGTATATAAAAAACAATACCTTCGTTCTAATATATAAGAGTAATCTGATAAGAACATTCGACAACATTCTTCTTCGATTCAAGCCCTAGGGTCGTTGAGGACCTTGGATTTCAGTGCATTTTCCCTACATTCTTGGTGGTCCTTAGCCACTTTTTACCAATTTCGTATTCCCACGATTTTCGAATCCTCTTCAGCCTCATCTCTACATCTCTTACGAGGTCTATCGCAAATTCCTTCTTCCTTTATGTCCACGTCATCTGTCAGAGGTTTTATAAATTTCACAATATATGATATCCTCTATCTCCTTATGAGTTTTTTTCCAGGTTTCTCCATCTCTTATGGGACCACGGATTTTTCTAATCTTCCTTCTTTCAAATATTCTAAGGGCCTTAATTTCTTCTGAAGTCACTGTCCAAGAACACCAGGATTTCGATTGTCTAAATTCGATATTAATCTGCAGTCTTTTAACAAAATGGACTCGGGCGGGAATAAATGATGTGTTGTGTTAACCACGTCTTGGTTAATGACACTCTCTAGTGCTGTATTGTCCAGGTACCACGCAGTTATAAGGCGTAAAGTCTTCTTTCATGCCCGGCTTATGATCTGTTAAGCTGATTCTGTATTTGATTCTACCTCGGAAACATGCTCTGAGTTCCCCGTTTGATTAGGGCTGTCAGATGTTTCCATTACTCTGTATGTATCTTAACTAAATTCGAGTTCCTAGTTTTGTGTATTTTGTGGTAATATTATGTATTTATTCATTAAAATACTTAAAAGTACCGTACAAAATACCGTGAATAAATAAATAATCTGTTAACTGGAAGCATCGTCTGTTTCTTCACGGCATTTGTAAAGGTTGGTTCTTCCTCAGGCACATGGCACAATTACGCGGTATGTCGGGGCAACTCAGCCAAACGTACATTTGCAACTTTTTTTAAATATCACACGTAGATCAGAAATTGATACAAAATTCTCAGTGTGTTGCCTTAATAATGACGTTTTTATAAACGATGTTCATGAATCTTCCCCTAATACCATGAAGACGGTTTCGTAACTCGAAACATGTCGCCACAAGTGGATTCATTTAATACAATACGTAAGGTGAAACTGTTGTGTATTGATGGATGGTAATATTTTAGATAAAATTAGACGTCTGTAAAATAATTAATTTTAATAAGACTTCTTGAACAGAAAATAACGAGAAGAAATAAATTTCCCTTCTTCCCTGCAAACAATATTTCTTTATGTAGCTCCTACATCAATTCCTAGTTTTCTACATAATTTTCGCAAGGAAAGTAATTAAAATTAATGTGTTCGTCGTGGTTGTAATCAACTGCAAACTGCTGATTTTCCCAATCTAACATTTATTTTACTTTTCTCCTCCTTTTCTTTACGATTCTCTTGTCTCTGTGCTTGTAGGCGTAATCGCTTGCATTCGGTAGGTTCTCGATGACACAAGTCGAAATTCCGTATCTATAAACATTCAAGTCTGCCGCCTGGTACCTGCAATTTGAAATATTAAAAGTGAAAATAATCTTTCATCGTCCATCAGTATTTACTACACTCAAGACAAATTTTATCACATTTCACTGACAGGTACAGAAAACATGAGATGATGTAACTCACGAAGGAAGCCTCTTCTACCATAATAATTTTTTAATACAAATGTAATAGAAATGTAATTTGAATGTCAGTGCATTTATGTAAAATTTAACAATTTTCTTAAAAAATATCTTTGTGAGTCGTAAAATGTGTTGACCTAAAAATATCAATGTCTTTGTGTAGAATGGGAAACTGCTTGAAGCTAAGGACACAGCTTCCACCGAAATGTCGTTGCTTCTAATTTGTTTCCTGACAACCTTAACAGAAATTCCCCCAATCGGAATTCAATGCACGATTATTATTATTATTATTTAGTGTTCTGTCTGAC
Organism: Zootermopsis nevadensis; assembly: GCF_977971745.1. Taxonomy (NCBI): domain Eukaryota; kingdom Metazoa; phylum Arthropoda; class Insecta; order Blattodea; family Termopsidae; genus Zootermopsis; species Zootermopsis nevadensis. Next base: position 2,166,865 of record NW_028259177.1, read on the forward strand.
GACGCACGATTGCCTCACCATATTTGAGAACAGTTCCCACGTGATCTTTCTTTCACTCATGCACGTAGAACACCGGCCAACGCGCTATTATAACGTAAAACATTTTATCACATCAAAGTGGAGGGAGAAGTTATGACTATTTTAAAAGGCTGTCAAATGAGTTGTGTTCTGGCTAGCGACGTTTGGTACATTTCATTAAGCCATTAGCTTAGGTCAGAAAAATAAATTTAATCACAAGCTTTCTTTGGAGAGATAAGCGCGTCTTGTTTGAGACACGCGCCCATGACAATATTTCCCTCTTTTAGCAAAATATTTCCAAAAAATATTTTGTCCCAACAAAAATATATCCGGAGAGGTTCTGCTACACGTAAGACAGACACAAACCAAAAATTAAATGAATTTCCGTGGGATTTCTGGCTCTTGCACAAACAAGTATGAAGAAATGTCCCTTCTGGGAAGTTTTTGGAGCTCCTTACTCACTCCGTCAACAGATTTCAGGAGACTGCGTGGTCAAACACGCGAAGAGACAGCCATTTTGAAATAAACTTCCATCAGGAATGGAAACATGGGATTCATAGGCATCGTTAAACCTGAAACTGGCCTAGCACTTTGTAGAAAAGGTTTGGGAAAAGGTTTTCAGAAAACATAACCCAAGTTGTGTCCCACTGGTCAATATATGGCAAAGTCTTTAGAAATAAATGCTTTTGTTCTACAATCGTAATGGCATGTATCACATAATATGGATATTTTATTTTGCCAACTGAAGACTTTTACGGAATCGCACGAACTTCATAGATGTATTAATACACGTGTAGCTCCTGCACCATAAGAATTATCTTCGAAGATGTAACCGAACTGACCATAAGCCACTTTTAAAGTTATACTTTATCAAAATTTTGAATATTGATTGTTAGTTCTCCCATTTCGTGAAATGCAGAAAACAGTGACAGTCATACAGAATCTCTGGTTTTGTATCCCTCGACAAAGCACAGTACATGAGATAACGCAAATAGTTAAGTTCATGAAAGTAATTCACTTACATCGCTCTCAGCAAATCCATGAATTTATGAAGTACAAATAGAAGGTTCTAAATGGTTCTTCTCTGCACTTGAGAACCCAGTGCTGAAACTTCCTTCTCGTATAAAATATTGTGTATCGTGCCAGAACTCAGTGTAACTCTTCAGTTAAACAGTTAATTCACCCCTAACTCTCTCCTGTCGTACTGAGTTTCTGAAACTTGTACGTCACCTATTAATCTGAACAGAACACACAATTTCAGAAACTGCACATTCCATCCCTACGTAAAAAAGTGGGGAGAGTCTACTTAGCTGGGTTCAGTAGAAAGAGGTACATCAGTCACTAAAGATTAGTCTGAACAGGATCAGGAGAATGTAAAAAATTTGATGTAAGATTTGAGGTTTTCACAGTGGAGAGGCTGAAGATTTCTGTCTTCTGGGTTGTTGTGCTGGCCATATTTTGAAGTTGCTTACTGTTAAACCATTTACCTAGTATTAAATTCCTATAGTACAGGAGTTTGAAACCACTATTATTCTAAGACAAAGACTAAATATTATGAGATGAGGGTCTCAGGCCTGGGATCATATTTGGTCCCCTCTTATCAATTCTCAGGCTGTGGGGATATGGAAACGTGAAATTTGTACTAAATTGGGGCTACTAAAGTTTTTTCAAACAAAAATCAACTTTTAAGTTTTAATTTCTGTTGCGATTTTCCAGTGCATTTCTCCAATGCTTATCATTAAGACGCGTTCTAGGTATTGACTAGAAGTCCCTCATTCAGCTTTTCCTGTCATATACTGATGACATCAACAAAGTATGACGATGAGAGCAAGATATATCGGCGGGCCTCGGGTTGTGAATTTCTGTTTTAATGAATGTCCAGCCGGTTAGAACGATGTTTCATTTGTGTCATGGTCCTGCGTTCTTGGCACATTCAATTCCAGTGCTAATTATCCAGAAGCTTTTTACATTTCTTAGAAAATTGGAGTAGCGGTAAACAATTTATTTTCATCTCAGCCCAAATGTGAACATTCAAATTTCAAAGACAGCAGTTAAATTTATATGCCAACCTAAAACTGACATCTTGTTTTTTATGAACCTACAGGAGAAAAAATTAAGCTTAATTTGCTTCCCCTGTCTGTCGTAGTGGGAATGGAGGGGCATAATTAGACTGTACTGTACAAAAAAAATATTCTTTTTTTGTTTTGTGCGTGTTTGTAAGGGTAAATAAAACACTCGAAAATAAGATCCGTTTGAACTCAGAATTGGGTCAAAATTATCATTGACTTACCTGCTTTTCGAAATACATACGGCCTACGTTAAAAATAATTTAACCAATCGCTTTGCCTGTTGTCTCCTGTCCCGAGGTTTTTAACGTAAACTACAAATGTTTGACGACAAAGTGATAAGGAAATATTCTGGTCTGTGATGAAATAGTGAAAATTGTTGATTCTTATTTCAGAATGGTGTTGGGCTTTGTCTGTTATTAGTCGGGGAGGGGGAGAATGATACGAAGACGTCAGCACAGTCAAGTCGTTATCCATTTTGTAAAGCGCGTTTATTGATAAATCTGAACGTACGTGTCACTTCCCGGCTCCAGGTTGGAACTGCGTGACTCACCGCCAAAAACTTCGTGGATTTCCCGATACGAGTCAAGCATCACTCCATAAAACAATAAAAACTTACATGCAGTGACAGTTCTTGCCTGGAGCTGGTAAGTGACATTATGTTCAGCTTTTATCAGTGAACAACAAATGTACTTCAGACTATGTTCAACATACCAGTAAGATGTAAGAAGATAACTGTCTTCTGTGTTGTATCGCCGTGTAGTCTGGTAGAACTTTACTATTGCGATCGCCCTGACGATAAGGCAGCAAGGACGTGTGAAACGTTTGTGAACTTCTAACATACTGCAGCAATTGTTTACTCTAAAGGAAAACAAGTAAATATTTCTCAAACAACATTAGAGGAAGAATTGTCCCCCTACAAAACAAATATTAAAACTCTGAAACTATTGATTCTACTGAGCTTTGTTCCACAGATATAAAATAATATAAAACAAACCCTGGATATCTAAAAACTAATGGAAATTTTATTTTAAACACATTCCACACTATTACAATCTTACTAATGCCCACTCTTGTCACTCAACACTTCTCTAGAACAGTCTGTAAGAACTGTGATTCAATACAGTGTGTCCATAAGTCTTTGGCCATAGGAGAACTATAAATAATAATAATAAAAATAATGACAATGTTGTTGCAAATAATGTGTTTTCAATTTTAAGTGTTGGCATCTTTTACCTATGACAAGCCATTATGGTGCAACATTCTTTATATCATCAATAATAAAGTTACGGAAATGTTGCTACATTGACATGACACTTCACCACTGAGTTCATTCATTTGTATTTCCTGTAATATCCATGTCTCCTTCACTACAGCATTTCCCTACTCTGGGAAGACATTCCCCTTTCGCTGTCATGTCAATGTGGCAACACTGTCATAACTTTCTACTATCGATAATGCAGAGTGTAGCACAGTAACGGCTCGCCCTAGGTAAAAAATTGCAGCATTTCAGATTGGAAACACAAGATTTACGACAATTCTTCGTCTTTACATTTTCCATATTCAGCCAAATAACATAGCTCTCCTGTGGTGTTGAACTTATGGGACAACCAGTAAGCATATGTACATAAAACCTTTCTTCTTAGAAATATGGGTAGCAGTTTTACGTAAAAAAGGATTGCTGAAATACAAATCCCACTTAAAACTGCAGACTTTCATGTAAAACTGTAATCTATTATACATAACAAATAAAATTTATGAGCCTCGAAAGAAATTTCAACAAATTCATTCTGTTTATAAAGAAACTGACCTAAACATTTGTTAAGATGACCTTAAGAAGCAAAACTGGACAAAATGTTCTTACACTTCAGACCAATACGGAAACACGACAGCAAATATAGTAGACTAACATTTCAAATATAAATTGGTGAGAGAAGATGAGGATTAAAAACACAAGGGTGATCAATAAACATGTCAATTTATGAATATGCACTGTTTCCAATGCTCCTTGCAGTAACTGCAAGTCATTGCCAAGGACTAACAGCAACTACCACTAAAATTATTCACACAGCCGTGCAACTGTTTCTAACATAAAATGTTATGTGCTTATATGATTCAATTTTCTTTTGAACATATTCTTCAGTATGAACTTGGTTCAACTAATAAGTGCCAGAGAAAATTATATCATAAATTTCCTGGAATCACAGTTCCAAGCACAACAGACATCCACAAACTTACTGTGTTAGGTCTAATGGGCCACTTCTGGACAAGAAACTTTCTTAAAAATGCCATTTGTTTAAGGTTGGAACATGTAATATTGGTATCACAGTATTTTTTCCAATATTTTAAATTATAAAATGACACAAAGTGACTGACTAGACACATAATTTAAACAATGCAGAGAATGTTTCAACATTTTGGTAGTTATAAAAATCGTTAGAAAAACTTGTACTCTGCTTCTGGAATTTCTCAGGTTATGTTCATGATTCACAGTCAAATTTTATCATTATCTAAGAAGTATTATTGCAATGAAAGTATCACAAATAATTTCTTAACTAAGTTACTCTGAGTTATTATTACTTAGAATTTACAAATTAAATTATTTAATTTATTATTAGCCCTTTTACATGCAACTCAGACACAATTTTCACTAGCAAATCAATTTACTCTCATGCCAAATATTTGGAACATTTTCAAAAATAATATCTTATTCTGCACATTTCACCTTCTATTCAGGCAAACCATTTAACAATTCTTGTTGTATGATTTGCCGATAGAACAGGCATTAACATCTATCTTGGTATTGTTTCTCTAGAAATGTTTAATCCGCACAATTATCACTCTTATTAGGCATGCTTTAACTGTGTATTTCTGGAGCGTCTCTCACTAGAAATGTAAAGCAACTGAACGAGCAGAACGACAAAATGTCTTGGCCTACAAACTGATGATAACGTTCTCAAAAAAAGAAGTTGAATAAGTTCAGCACGCTTTGTCATCAGGACAATTGCATCATTCATGATTATAGGTGCTTCAAAATTTCTTTACTTATTTCAAAACTGACCCGTTAATATGAACTGGGCCCCTCCAGTGTAAGTTCATGTATTTATTCAGACAACAAAAACTGATGACACTAGATCACGGTTATAAAGCTAGAATTTCCGATCTGTCAGGAGCACATTTGACTTTAACAAAAGTGACAGAGAGAGAGAAAATTATCAAATCTGAAACTTCTTGATGATGGTGAAGAGTCAATTGAATAAAAATTTACTTGGATATTTACTAGACGATGGATAATATCCAAGTAAATTTTTATTCAGAGAGAAAATTGTACAGTATTTTGTTATGTGTAAATGATTTAAGTAAGGGCAGGTGCAATAAATTTCATTTCAAGCACAGAGAATAGTTACTTTCCCGTGTTTACCGAATTTCAACTGTCTCTTGTGACTCGTAATTTTACTTTTTTGATTCATGTAACTTAATTATCTTCCTCCTCACTTCTTTAGCCTTTTCTATGAAGGCAGCTCGCTGCTCAGCATGCTCTGCTTTCTGAAAGAACAGATTATAAACTGCTTAGTCAAAAACAGAAGCACTTCACAGTCCCAATGAACACTACAAAGAATTTGCTTATTCTCTTTTAACATTTAGACCAAAGTTATAGATGTACTTGCCGCCAGACTCTGTTAGCAGCAGAAATTCATGCTCTGGTGCTGAATTCCTTGCATGTGATAAAAAGTACATACACTTGATTGCAGTCTGTAAAACAGTTCAACTTTGCAACTGCTTCAAATTTGCCATGCAGGAAGTAAACAAAGTATACAAACCATAATATTTTTGGTCCTTTCAAGGGACAAATCGAAATGATTATAGACTGTCAAGTCGGCATCTTTCTTCCCAATCTTGACGAACAAGCAAGAGGAAGAATGTGTCTTGTGTTCATTCCTAGAAAGAGCAAGAAACGTTAGGAAATATTGCATTGTGAATTATACCTATTTTAACTTAAATTTTTGCCATAAAATCCATACTTTAAATATGGCTTCAGTCTTTTCTGAGATCCTGTTTCACTTATGAAGGGTATCAGATAAGAGAATGACAGTTCTACTAGTATAGCTGTTGCTGACTACATTCTTACGGCTGTCTTCAATGTCACCAAAACATGGAAGGGCACGTGGCTTAAGTGATATTAGTACTTTGGTTGAGACAATTCAGCTCAAGAAGGAAACAACTGCCAGACATTTGCAGAAAAAGTTAGAGTTGGGCAGTGGCAGTGCCATACTGCAACTGGAGTCTCCCTCTCCCTCAAAGTGGTCATGAACTGATGTTGCAGCCTATGGCTGCCACTGAACTGAACTGATTTAATTAAAAATGTACATTTTGTGATCTTCTGATTTTTAAAAGTATTTGTTTGTGCAACAACATGAAAACAAAAAACTGGCATCCAGCTGTACCCAGCAGTATCATAACAAATGTTCTGAAACATCACCAGCCTTCCCTTTTCACCAAGTTTTCAAAATAAAATTCCACATACCAGGGATCATCATCTTGTTTCCAGCCATCCAGCTTCTTTAGGCACACTTGACATTGAACTAGGTCAGGTTCATCCTTCGAGCCGCAGAAAATATAACCTGCCTCAGCCATCTAAAAGCAGGCAATAGCACACCTCCAAATCATTGCTACACTTGTTTGTATATTTATTCAGGCCGGAATTTATATGTTTACAACGAAATATATTTATATTGTACCTTCCGGGCATTGCATGAAGTATCTTCGTTAAATGGCCAACTTTTGAACGTTCCCAGGCGTTCATCTTCAAGCATGTATGTCGCCAAGTCAGGCACCTCCATCTGTAACATTATATGAAGGAAAAGGAAAACGTGGATTTTATATTAAGAACAAGCCAGAATTACTTACAGGAGCATTAACTGACCATGTTCGTTATATGAATAGTTTCAATTGCCCTATTAATTTCTTCTTCGTTTTGGAAATCCAATGACGTTACGGAAGCTACCATATAGGTTATAATTTTCTTGTCGGAGGTATCTTGTAAGCCTCTGGCACTGAGAATTTTAAATAACACTCCACCATTATTATAGTGATATATACGTCGGTATTGAAGTTATAATACAATTGAGAATCAGTAAGTAATAGGTTTATGTATCCGCTGAGTTTCGGTTAAGTTAAAACAAAACAACTCTCCCGGTACACATTATTACCAACATCGCAACACAAGCGTGTGAGATTATTTTCAAAGATATATGTAAAATAAGAAAAGCGCTTTACCCTTCAAAATGGTATGGTTAAGAGGGGACACTTATGTGTAATTCTGCTGTTATAACGTAGTAATAGCTATGAATCATCTACTTAGTCACTGATTAAAACAATCCTCCCTATTTAGATTTCATGAATTGGCGTCATTGAAATAGTTCGTGAATTCAACTGTTCCGTTGCTATGGCTGCAAAAGATGTTTGAAATTGTTTATATATGTATAACTGTGGGGTATAATTACTTTATTTCCCAACTGATTGTTTTATTATATTGCAGACAAATATAATTTGTTGCCGAATATTTAAATATTAAGGAATTATGGTTGACGAAGACGTTAATTATTTAGATCTAATTTCTATAAAAGGGTTTTTTCAGTAAAGTAATTACTGTAACTGAGGAAACCCATAGAAAGTGGGGGAATTTTGTATGAGAGATGAGAGAATTGTTTAAGGGAGAGTATTAACACTTTACTGCTTATGAATGAGACCTGTGTGGCCAGCGTAAGAAGCAGAATGTACTGAAAAATAAAACATGTTGCATGTTTGTGCCTTCTCTTAACACTTTACACCTCATGTCTTGTAATGCCACGTGAACTTGTGGGTGGATACCAGTGTTTCAGAGGAACATGCTACCTCAATCTTCAGGACCTAAGAACGTTGATGTCCACCTTCAAGTTCATGTGGTGCTGATTTTCCTCCATTTTCACTCTTTGCTACTCATTGGTCTGGCACCTGTCATCCTGTGGAGCTTTGAGACTAGTCACCTTGTATCTAAATATGACATCCACAAAGTTCATGTGGAGTCAGTTGCCTTTCCCTGTGACAGTGAATGTCTGATATCTTTGGGTGGTCTTGATGACAGTAACATCATTGTGTGGAATATTGAAAAAGAAGAAGTGTTGTGTGGTAATTACCAATCAATGATACCATCATCAACAACATAATGAATTCAGGTATATAATTGATATTTCTTTAATTAAGAAAGTGGTCCCAAGTTGCAAATTCTTTTAAAATATAACTAGTCATTCCCCTGTTGCTTCTTTATTCTGCTCAGACTGTTCACCTCGAACCCCCTCATCAACATTACAAGTTCCTTCGTCATGGTTTGTTTGCGGCTGGGCGAACCATTCTAAAGAAAAGAGATTTAATTGTGTTTGTTCATTAACTCCGTCTTAATGATATCATGAGGCAATGCTTCCTTTAAAATATTTGTCCAGGAAGCGTATGGTGGCGGCATCCTTAGTCTTGGTGGCAGTGAAACAAACCAACCCATCCTCTTTTAAAATAAATATTTAAAGAGAGAAATTACCTTTCATACCATCCTGGAGACTGAAGCGAACAAAGAAGCGGAAGATATCTGAAAGTCTGATCTACAGAACTTTAACTTACAAATAAGGTTATGTTCATATATTTTCTTGCATTACAGGAACAAAGTTAAAAGAAGTGATAATTTGTCCAGTTTCTTACACTAGTGTTTCGATATTGTATCGGAACCCACGTTCCACTGTTTTCATCCCTCCAGTAGTGGAGTGGCCACTTATCACAGAACACTGTCAGATCTGGGAATGGATGGTCTTGGATGTACTTCAATGTTGCCCGCACCTGTCAGCATAATACAAGCTATTAATCTTTATGGTCTGTGTGTTATGTCTTACATACTTGATCCAACTAACCTCATATTACAATAGCCTATCACTCAAATATTAACCTTTGGAGTTCAAGTCTGGCTGGCAGCAAATCCCTTATTACAATAGAATAAAGGTTAATTCCAGTTAGTAATCCTTATTTTATTACTTAGTCTATAGATATCTAATGCTTAATCTTTCAGTACTTTGATTTATTATCACTTGATAATGCTCCTGTCATTTCTGCTACATAAAATTCAAATGTAAGGTCTGAGGTTCTCATGATGGTGAGTACAAAGACGTACGTCTTCTAATTCAGACAGTTTAAACTCTGCTATTAACAATTAAAATGTTGTATAAAGAAATTAAGAGAAATTTAATTGAACTGTGTGGCATATGACAATTTGAATGTGCAAACAGTAAAAATTATAAATACAACTGATATACAATGTGATTCACTTGTCCTTCTGATAATCTGTTTATTTTCTGAATGCAGTCTTGTATTGGGAAAGAAATTCTCTTCACAACTAAGTGGATGGCTCCATAATCACTGCTTTATACCGCCGTAATTCAAATACACTATATTTTAAATTAAGCTAAACATACACATTCTACTGCATGACAAAATGAGGTGGCTCTACTTCTGGTGCTGTGGACAAATGCTGGAAAATGAAATCATCTGTCTGCTCTAACCAGAGGTCAACACCTCACAGAGGATCATAATTAAATGGTCCAATTCGTAACAATCCCAGCTGACAATCGTACACATCCAAAATCTAAAAGAAAATTAAACATTAATATTTAAAACATAGGAATTTACAAGCTGATGGTATAATATCTCACAACTGAGAGAATGGGTACAAAAACCTGCTTTAAGTAGACGAAGTGTCAATTTAATTGTTATATAAATTATAGCAAAATCAAAATCAGTTCTTCACTGACTGGAATTTTATATCACATGATTAATCTCCCTTCTTAAAATACATATGTGATGATGAACATTACAAGACAGGAAGTTCAGAGTGACAGTCTTATCTCCTCTAAGTATTATTAGGATGACCAAATCAGGTAGGATGAGAGTGGCAAGGCATGTAGCATGGATGGGAGCTATGAGAAACACATACAGAATATAAGTTGGTTATCTGAAGGGAAGAGACCACTGAGAGACCAAGATGTAGGTGTAAGTATACCATTAAAATGAAACTCAGAAAAGTAAGGCATGAGGATATGGAGTGGACTCACGGGATTCAGAACAGGGATCAATTACAGGCTCTTGCAACAGTGTAATGAACCATCAGGTTCCATAAAAAGTGTGGAATTTCTTGATGAGATTAGTGACTATTATTAGCTTGTCAAGGACTGTACTGAACGGACTTGATATAAACACAAGAACAAAATATATCATTTTGGGTCATACTTGATTAAAAATTCCAATATAAATGAGAAAAGGGAACAGACATTCTGTGCTTTCTTATAAAATGTAAAAAAGACAGTAACAAAGACATTTGTATGAACTGATTATCCAAATGTTTTCACTTTTCTTCATTTCCTGGAGCCTCTTACCTGTTATCACATATTTTAGAGGATGCAACACCAAATTCCATGCTTCATGGCAAAATAAGGACTTTTACGATTCTATTATTGGTACTTTGGATATACTTGAGTATTACCAAGATTTTGATTATTCCTATATTCTGCTGAGCGTAAGAGAAAGTAATTTAACTATCTGCAACTGGACATAATGAGCAATAAAAAAGATGGACTGTTTTCTGTTCAACTCACCAACTCCGTAAAGTATTGACCAATGAATACCACCACAATTTGTAGTGTTCAGTTCTCCCACACAGGCAAGCATCAAATCAATCTCTACTAACTGCTTATGGAAGGAATCTGTAACAATTATAACATATGACTGTCTGAATAGTAACCACTTATTCTCTATTGTAGGAGAAAAGGGAACTTCAAACCTTGTACCTGGGGTTTAATGGTTTAGAGGTACACTACTCTGATGAATGGTCAACTGGACAGTGAGTATGCTGTGATGCACGGCTAATATTGGAGTTAAAGATTGAGCAGAGTTCACAGACGCTGGTTTAACAAAGATAATACAAGTACAAAGAGAGCGATCTTCTGGGTTGTTACACCATGTAGTCTGCTAGAATTTTATCAGTGTTTCAGAGGTGCTTGCTGCTTTTATCATCACAATGATCAACCCTGATGATGGAGGCAGCAAGTACCTCTGGAACACTGGTAAATGTCTACAACATTACGTGGTGCAACAACCCAGGAGACAGTCATCTTCATACCCACCACTGTGAGAACCTTAAATATCACATAATACAAACTTTGATTCCTTAATCTGGTATTTATAACACATTTTTGTTGTGGGCAAACTCTTCAATTAATTCAGTCAGCTAAATAAGCAGTTTTTGTATGAACCTTTAGGTTTTCAGAGTGGTGACAGTGTGGATTGTGGTCCTCTAGGTTAGGATGCTGAGCAGTCTTGTAAATGGTTGTATGGTTTTGGAATAATATATCACTTCAATATTCTACCTTGAAACTGGAGATAATATGTTACTCCACATAATTTTGAACATATCATGTTTATCTTCAGGGACATAACCTAGTAGACCACACTAGTAAAATCAAATATGGACTTGTGATTTTGATCATAACTATATTGGGCATGTAGTGAGTAATTTCTTTTATCTGAAAGGAAGTACCTGTGTTAATCAGAACACTGCCTAAAGAACAAAAAACGTTCAGACTCTTCTAATTCACAAGTTTCCCTGCTTTTGGAATATCTCGAGATATTCCAAAATATTTAAATAAGATTTTTGCTTTATATATTATGCAACCACTTACATTTAATTAAGTACATTAAGGCTTTCTGAATGTCACACATTGGAGCCACATACATGACTGACTGCCTAACAGATCAGTGGATTATTTAATACTGCATTAGCAAAATAAGTATAAAAAGATATTTGGATCTATCATGATTTAGAGGCATACCACGTCAGCAAACAAAACAAATTACAGGATACACCAAAATCAAAATCAAAAAAAGCTTCGAACACTTTAGGGGTCAACGTCACTAATTCCCTTCACTGAACTGACATATTAATTTTATTTTTCTGATCCTCATTCTTTTAATGCAGTATTTCCAGTTTCTTCTGCAATTTTATGTAAAATCTGTTATTTCATTACTGAAAAGAGTGGTTCTGCATTTTATAAATAAAAAGTCAAGCCAACATGTACTTTGGCTAGTATATTATGATGGAATACATAAAAGTCTAACAACACTTCATGATCTCACATTTTCTATATAACATAATGCTTCCACTGTACATTAACTTCTACTGTCCTGCTTTTCTCCTTGACGCACAATCGTGGCTATCATGATGTAGTCAGTTGCATTGTACATAATGATAACATGAGGCCCTCTTTCTGACCTCCTGTCAAGTTCATAAACATGAAAAGAAATCAGTTTTCCTTCTGGGGTAAAAAAGGCAGTCACAATGCATTTAAGCCCTAAAAAGTCTAGTAACTCCGAAACAGAACAAAATATTGTTATCAATCACCATCATCATAATCCTGTCAGGTATTAGGCCGTACCTTTAGTGGTTTTACTAAACTTCTCTTCCTATAAGTCAAAAGAAAATTTGTTTCTCTATTCTGTTCTAACATAGCTTTATCTATATAATTTCAGCATATTCTGTCAGAAAAATGAAGGACTATTATGCAATTAAGGAAATTATAGTGATAAAGTCATGAGAATTAAGTAATATATTGGCTGGTACAAAGTCAACACTGATCTGATCAGAAAAACAGCCAAACCATAAATAAAAGCAATCAATTTTAACATGTTCTTTAAACAGTAACATTTATATGCTACTTGCTGAAGAAATGTTCCACCAGATATTTACCAACACTTCTCTTTATGTTTTAGATGCTGAAATAAAGAAACAGAAAGAAGTCTGTGTTTCAGTTCTATGCCATAGAAACAAAAAGTGATTAAAAATATTACAACTCTCTTATAATTTCTTTAGAGGAATTATTTACAATGCATTGGACTTTCATATGACCACTATCAGGTAATATACATATTTCAGATCTGTTTATTTAATGATAAAATTAATATTAATTATAATTCAGGTCCAAGTTGTTACCAATTTGAGCTTTGTACCTGGATACTGGGGATACTGGAAACGACCCATTCTTCAAGTGCCTGAGCACTGCAGGTCCCAACTTTTCGTTGGCTTGATCTATAGACATTCGGTAGGACTCCTTGGAAGAGGGATCGGCCCATCACAAGGCCTCTACCTGTACACAGGACAGCACAACACCAAAAAAACGCGGAAAAACATCCATGGCTTGAGTGGGATTCGAACCCACGGTCCCAGCAACCAAGCGGAACAAGGCCCACACCTCAGATGACACGGCCACTGTGGACCCCGAGCTTTGTACCAATCTTTCTATTGTATGCACACAAACATCACCATCATCTCTATACAACTTCATCTCTATTGGATCTTATCACTTCACAATCAAAAATGTTATCACATCGCCCTGCTTAAAATGTGATAAGAACCACAAATTTCAATTGTAATCACATCTTTCATAGAAAATATACAGTGATCATTATCAATGTTCACTTCAAACCAAAACTGAACTTGCTCAACAATTTTTTTTTTAAAATTCACAATACTAAATTTTTAAAAAAATCTGTTCAGATTTCCTCAAGTTGTCACACATACAAATGGATTTACAGTAATTCTAATAGGCTCTCTATAGGGATTTTAATGTGCCTAAAAAGATAGGCATTATTTTTGGGGTGACCCTCATACAGCCTTCTATATGTCTGCATAGCTTCATATGGGAGGAAGCATGTTAAGAACTTCATTCAATTTGGATATGTTAATGTGATCACTGACAATTTGCCTTTAAAATCTAAAGCAGACTGTATATGGCAAGCAACACTTATGAAACTGTTCCAAAGGAAAATAAATAATGACTTACGCATGATACTGTGGAACAACCCTTCCGAATAATTATGGCTATCTGAAAAAACCACCAATGAACTGCAATTCTAGACGTCCCTCAGGATAACCCAAGGCTAATTCCTGGACTCTATGAATCACGTTCATAACACCCTCATCTGTTCCAGCACCATCCAAATGCGCTACTGCCACAGCTCCTGATCCTGTAATGACAGCCAGTCATCATTCTTTAACTACGCCTTCAAGACAACATACTGGAAGACCAAGAATGAAGAGCGGTCAGGTGAAGAGACAGGCATTCTCAACAGGAGAAGCTGGATGTTGGTTACAGTGTATCAATTTGTAACTACATAAAGTTTCTGCTAAATTGACTGTGCCAGATACACTAACTAAAGACAATTACATAAACAATGAAATGCACAGCATTAATTTATTCCTCAGCATCTACTACCTGTCTCACCAGGATGTGAACTGGATTCATCTCAAAAAGGACAGGTTCCAATACATCAGATTTTCAGATCAGTATAAATATGTTTCGGGCACTGACAGATTTATGGTGAATTCCGCTGCCTATTTTACTCCATATTATACTGTCTAATATGTTGAGCTGCAGTATGACAGTTACTGCAACTTATAATTTAAACACTTACCTGAATGACGGAGAGCAACGATGCATGTTGTGACGTCATCTGACCCAAGAATATTTACATTTTCTGTAAAGGAGAAAAGTTTAATTTGTATGCACAATCAAGTTTTCAAAATACTGACTGAACAAAGAATAGACCAGGAACAATGGAAAAAATACATGTAATCAAACCTATGAGAGAACCACCAAAGAAATTGATCACAAACAAGTTAGGAAATATATACACAACATAACAATTCTGATGACTATAATTTTACCTTTGGCCATTGTGAATGGATGAGGAATTCCACATCCACTCACTACCATGTGCAAAGTGCCTGTTAATATTGCCCGAAACAAGCAACAATTGAAAGGTGCTGACAAATTTTAAGACAATTTCCCAATATTTCATTTTGGACAAATCTGTTCAGCAGTTCGTGAACATTAATTGTGGACAGGCAGACAGAAAAATATGGTCTAACTTAAACAATGCATTTCAGTAAGTTTTAGTAGTAAACACACCAATAAATTACAAAAACAAAAGAAGTTCTTTGTGAATTTACATCAATGAGAAGTTAACTAATTAAGTCTTAAAATAGACCATAACATCCTCTATCATTCAAAGTCACAACATCCTTCAAGAATCATATGTCATACTCTGGCTGAAGAAACATTTGAATGACTTCAGTCAGATATTAACAGGACTAAAATAAAAGAAAACATTACTTTCCACCAAAACATCCATATTTGAGGTGTAAGGAAGAATAGCCAGTTAATAAAAGCCACCATTAACTTAACCAAGTCTACGTATTCACACTTGGCTCCAAATAATACAATCTTACTAAGAAGCATACGGGTGTTGTGACATAGTCAGGCTAACATAAACTCAGAGACACATGAATATATATCCTACAATTTGTTGCACATTTCAAATTGAATTTTATAATGTCTACTTGTACCCATTCTGTTTCTTGATTCTCACAAACTGCCTATCCTTTTCAAGCATAAAAGTTATGAGGATTCTTACAATGCACACTTAAATGCCTGATACATACTGTCATGGGGTACAGTAACTGCCAATTCCCTTTGCTGGACATAGAGGAGGCCAACAGATCCTACCACCTTTGTAGGAATAGCAAGCAGTTGTGATGCCGAGTCCTTATAAAATGGTTGATTGTGAAATAAGGTCCGCGTGTTGGGAGGCACCTCCTCCTGTAGCACGCCACTCAGCACTAGAACCATTCTACCTGCAACATGGAAAAGAAAATGACTACAGTTCATGTTCCTGAAATGCCCATAACATATAACAGGGAGTGAAAAAGCATTGCTAGTATGTAACTGAATTTAATTATCACGTGGGCAATAAGAGGAATTAAGTTAACAAGCTGGGTGACAGTCAAATAATTTAATGATGAAATCTGTTTGATTCTACATGAGCAACTTTCAGTGTTCGACAAATTATAACATTATATTATGCAACAGCTTTACTGAGAGCCACTGAATGATGCAGTCAATCAGCTAGTACTTCTGCTCTATATTCATGATAACCCCAAGTTTAAATCTCAGCCAGAGGCAGGCTATCCTGACAGAGGTGCTTCATAATTTTCCTCAGTCTCTCCAGGTCAATGTCATCTGACAGTATATAATCTGAACAACTGAAAGCATCATTAAATAAACCATGAATGAAGAAGTTGAATACTGCATGCCAGAACACACTTGACTGGAACAATATTCAATGTAACAAAAACTCAGATTTTTCGTATTATCTACATGAAGTTCAATCTCAGTGTACGAAGAAAATAATCTGACATATAACTAAGAGGAATATTCATGACAGTGAAGTTATTGGCATGTATAAATATGTGCCTTGTATGAAGTTAAGACTAATTTCTCAAGCTTCAACAATCTGTGCAGATCCTGTCAACTATTTTCAATGGCATGTGCATGCATAAGAAAACACCACAACATGGATATGGTTTCACAAAATCTTTTACTTGAATTGCTATGCTATTATGCTATCACAGGAAAACAACTTTAAAAGTTAGGATAATTGAAAAGATAACATAAATATAAATTTGGTACATATTTTCATGGTTTTATGTTTCAACCAACATTGACTATGGCCTATAATTAATTCTTCTAGGGCTACCAGCCATGTAGGGTAGTTTACTGGAGTAAACACCGACATTTTGAGAGTACAGAGCACCATGAGGAGGGGGAGAATGGATGAACCTTAAAAGGAACAGCTTTTGTACAATAACTGCAATATCGACCTTAACCATGAGTGCCGCTTAAATCACTGTTACATTTGTAGTCTGATTGATACGCTACAAGAACATTGGATGATGGAGAGCTGCTTCATTCACTCTTGTGAAAAGCACTAAATATTTTCATGCTTTTATGAATCATTCACTTACAGAGGCAATAATGTTGTAAAAGAAAGTTCTGCCACTATCATGGTTCTCTTTTCTAAATCCAAATACATCAATAAAGAATTTCCTTACAATTCTCCTTAAAATCTTCCTGGACTTCTCCATTAGGTACTTTTGGCAGCATCATAGGACATGTCACATAGCCCTCCTCTTCCAAAACGATGAGTCCTTCCTGAGAAGTCAACATTTTCCCAGTCACTCAAGAAATTGCAAACATTTTATAGAACCTGAAGGTTCATTACCATGTTCACAAGGGCCTGCCACTGGTCCCAATCTTGAGCCAGATGAATCCAGTCCATGCCATTCCATTCTCGTCTAGATCTTCTGGTTGTCTCTTTCCATTTGGTTTGCCTACCAAAACCCCGTGTGTCTTTTAAATTGGGGCTACATGCCCTGCCCATTTCTTCTCCTTGTGGAACTTTCTCCAGCCTCCTAGCATTTCATCCCATTTGGGTCCAAATATTCTCCTCAGCCACTGTTCTCAAACACCCTCAGTCCACGTTCCTCCCTTAGTGTTATAGATCAACCTTCAAACCCATAAAAAACTATGGGCAAAATCAAGGTTTTGAATACTGTTAATTGTACTATTTTAGATAGAGAAAAAGGTTCTGAACTGAAAGGAATCTACCTTTAGGTTATGTTATGGTCCGACCGCAAATTCGCACTACCTCGGCTGGAAACGGAACTACGATCCAAGATGGCTTCCTGCAGAGCGGCCAACTTCGCAAAATCAAATCACCGATAAACCGTGAAGGCTGTAATATTGTTCAACAGATGGCGTATCTATTTAGCTTTCAGGTAGCTGTAGTGGACGTATTTGCACGCAGTGTAGTAGTACTTAAATTGATTGATAGGTGTGTCAGTGTGTTTCCACTAATAGTTGAGTCTAGAATTAATTTTATGGAACTCCTAATTGCCAGTGTACTATGGGGTAGGGGGGGGGGGGCAGAAATCTATTGATATGTTTTTGAACGTTAAGTACTTTTTTTTTTCAATTTTATGGATTTACCAGTGCCCTAGAAATCTTGGAGGTGGAAACCGATTGATATTTTTGCGAATTTTGAGAGTGCTTAATGAATATTTGAGGAGCCATTTTCGTTACTTTGTGAAAATCTTACGCACAATAAAATGGAGGATTTGAATATCTCTAGTAAAATTATTGTCTCAGGAATACAGAGTTTGAAAATCTGTACACCCCCCACGAGGTCATTCGGTTTAGGAATCCAATCTGCAGTGACTACATTGATATCACAGCTTTAGGTTAAATAGCACAGGCCATTAATGCGCTAGTATACTGACAAGTGTCCTGAGTACACACACCAGAATTCATTTACTGGAGTGTAAATTACATCTCGTGGGATGTGTTTTTATCGCAAATTTGTCGTCTTCAAGAACAGATGTCTGCAGTACAAAGCAAAACCATTCCTATGCAAGGTTTCTCTTAGGGCGGAGTTTCGTCGACTTTTTTTCAGTGCACAAGACAACCAACCTTCTCGTTCCTTTAAATTTAGACTTTGTGATGGTCATTATTCACACCCTCATCAGCAATAAAAGAATGGGAGAGAGAAATAAGTAAATATTAACGAACAAGTCTTGTAGGAGCTGTGACGGACAGCTAATTCAGTAGTTTATTTTATGATACTGTGCCAACTGTTGGTGTTATTGTCGTGTTATTATTAATGATGGAAATGAGATATATATGTACTTACTGAAACATGACAATAGTTTACCAATATTAATACATTTAAAGTATGCTTAAGTTAAGAAAAGAGATCAGTCTGGAAAATCTATGTAATGTGTTTGGCAACAAACAAGTTCATATTTTCCCTTCCCACTGAATGCATGGTTTATTCCAAGCTCGCTCGCGTAATTGTTAGGAACACGTACATTATCAGATGTTACGCTGGTACATTAACAAGACCTTCCAGCCCCACCGCTCAACGAAGGCTTCTTAGCTTCTGCACGTTCACGTTAAGTAAATGTTATTTTCCTGAGTAAGTAGCTCAGTCATGCAAACGCCCGTCTGTGCTAGTTATTACGCGTTCTTTGCGCAAAGTTCGTGTCTCCGTCCGTCCGTCCGTCTAATCCATTCAACTCGAGAAGGACATATTTCGATAAAATTTTACATGGCGTTTGTGCCATCCTGCACGGTCTCAGAATTGTACTTTTTGGATATCCTACAAGCGATGACAATAAATGACGTATGAGGAAGTTCGTGAAGTGATGCGATCTGGTGGCCATAGTGAGCACCACATCGCAGCACCGTAGTTCGTACCTCTAAAAGCACGCTGTAAGGAAAGCGTGAGGAAATTATGTTTATTCCGTTACGAAATACAGATCCTCCCGGACTTACGCTATCATTCCGTTCTGGAAGGTATTGTGTAACCCGAATTTTGTGTAAATCGAAATAGCTGCTGTAATATACGTACGTACGTATGTATACGCGTTTTTACATGTCTCTGCTTTGTAGAAAAGAAATGAAAACATGAAGATGAAGCTAGCGTGGAGAAACGCCTTAGTAAGGATAGGAAACGTTTATAAAAACAAAATTTCGTTTACATTTTAATCATATTCTGGCAGCGCACGACAAAACACTTAATTTTAAGATGCAGAAAATTGTGTTTTATGCTATATGGGACGGTTTGTGTAAGCCGGGTCTTCCGAAACCGTGGGAGCGTCTATATAATTTCCGAGCATATTATTAAAATGTGACGGACACAAACAATTCTTATCCTGTAGATTATGACTCAGTCCAGTCACTGTTTGAAGTCACCAACAATCCAGAAGCAATTAATCCATTTTTCTTTATACTTTGAATACAGAGACGTCATAACACATTCAACCAATGTTCTCTTTTCACATGTATTATATCTAATACAAAACGAAACGATATGAACGTGTAAGTACGGAAACACATCGTCTGAAGATGGCAGTACAACACACTGCCGAAACGTAATTCATGGTCAAATCCTTCACTTCATGTCTTTCCTACGCTTGTGTGTCTCAGCTGTACCAACTGCACATTTTTTAATTTTATCTGCCGACCACTATTCTCGTTCCCTGTCCAAACCAGCTTTTGTATCTTGGTCTAGCCATTGTGCTTATGGTCTCCCCTGGGACTCCTTAAACAAGTCATTTTTACTAATCTTGCTTTGGTTCATTCTCTGTTCATACATTGTTTTAGCACGTCCATTCCGACAAAGTTTACCTTTTCTACATTTGACTCGGCAACTCACAGCTGAGAAAGAGACTTTTTTCCAGAATAATAGTGTTAAACGCTCATGTGTCTTGGGCGAGTCACAGAACAATCAAAGGAAAACCTAAGTCTCTAGTAGGGATCTAACAAAAGAAATCACAGAGCTCTGAGCTCTATCGTTACAGACTTTATCATGTTCTGAAACAAACTTTCAAGTATTACTTGTCTGTCTTTACGAGGGAAATATAATTTACCGCCAGTTAATGATTACGTTAGCCAAGACCTCAGTATGCTCTCTACTGTGACCCCCTCAGGGGACAGGGTTTTGGCTCAAGAAGTGATATGTTTCCACGGAGCAAGATTAGAAGCTCCGTGTTGCCTATGTTGCACTGATTTTAACCTGTGGAGCACCCCTTCCCCGATGTAGAGGCGTGCAAACGTTCCAAAGGGGTTGTTCGTGAAGAATTTTGGACCAAAATAAGTTTGTCCCTTTGAACCCTGAAAGATGTTCGAAAATTTCTCAATTTGCTATTTCGTCTGGATTCTTAACTAGCGAGGAATCTTCAGAGACTGCTTAAAACAAGAGTGGAGGACAATCAAGGTCCCCCAAAATGTGTGAGCCATGCCTCATGGCTCGAAGTGGCTTATCTTCCCTCTCCGTGTTCTTTGGAGTCGGAGGCTTCGAACCCCTGATCAGACGATCGTGGCCTCAGTAACATAATCTGGCAGTCCCCTTTTCAGGGGGGGTTCATGTGGTTTGATCAAAATCATTCAATTGGCCTCCGAATTATGAGATGAAACACCATATAAATAGCTTTTTTAATTATTTGGAAAATTGTAAAAGTTGGAGAAAGTTTAAAGGGCATGAATGATCAATTTGTTTTACAAAAGTTTTGATCCAAAAGTTATGCAAATTTGTTCATATTAGATTTTAATCAGATCTGGTGTTTGTCGACGAATTTTAGTTAATATCCGCAATAAGCCTATCAGATTTTATGCAAATTATTTTAGGATTTTCGAGTTGCAACTTAATGCGTGGTCAGATATGGCGAAACTAATTGTTGAATTTTATGCAACTTCTAGTGAGTTAATTCAGAGCGAATTTCATTTGGCGCTGACTGCTTTATGTCAGCCTGCAGCGTGTTGGGACTAGTTTTCAACTTTTGCTCTTTACTCAAATTCTGAAACAACGCGTTGCAAACTCTGTTTCAAATACTGTACAACGATAATAACATTATTACGTCACTGTAGAAATTTTAACACGTAAAACTGTAATTTATTTGTGTCTTCTGCTCTTTTTCAGGTGAGTGTCTTGAATGTCTGCTGATCAGAGTGATTTCAAACTCCTAGGTGGGTGAGTTATATTTAATTACTTGACGCAGATATGAAACCATGACAACGGGAATTAATTCTTATCACTTTTTCACTGTACATTTGACGCTGGGACATTATATTAAACAGTACAGCTGACAGGATTGTAATCCTTAAGACTTACCACTCTCGCAAATGCCAACGTGTCCTACATCAGTTTATATGCACAATTAAAGTTATGTATATTAATCCTTGAAGTATGTAGGTATATCTGCTTTAAAAATCAATAAAAATGCTTTGATCTGAAGCTTTCACGGCGACTGAGTATATAATGAGTTTTTCTTGGGCTACCAGCCGTGTCAGGTGGTTGGATGGAGAAAACACTAGAGTTTCGAGAAGCATCTTCGTCCTCGTTCTCAGGGTACTGAAGTTCAACTCTGAAATCTATCAAACATTCTGTACAAGGGCACGGGGTTTCCTCTTTTCCTGGGGTAAAGACGCCGGATCTTGAAACTTGTCACTCACGTATGTCAAGTCTTATTAACCACATTTTTTTAATTCTTTATGGCCCAAAAGGAACATCGTTTAATTTTCAGGATCGGGTCGGAATTTTTTTTTTAAACAGGATCTCGGAAATGCGAAGTAGCAATTTTGCTGTCTCCAATACACAGAAATTTTTCGACCCGTAATTTCTAGGACTTTTAAATATTTATCTGAAATTTCGTAACGTCAGTGGAAGGAAATATTTACGTTGCCTGGAAACAGATAAGCCCGGGTATTTTAAGAACAATAACTGAAGCTGCAAGGTGACTCAATATAATTTCTGATGACCCATTTCATGCAAGAGAATTGCATATAATAATTTATCACAGCAAAAACCACTCATGAAATTTGTGTGCGACAGATCACCTGTCTACCACATCCGTCACCTTTCGTCCCACTGTCATCCTCTGGTTTTTTCCCGTACGACACAGGGAACACTGATTAATATCAGTTCATCTGCTAACAGCGTATATTCCCTCAGTCGATATATGTATGAATCATTTTTAACAGTAAAGTTGGGCGATAAAACCAGAAATTAATGGACATTTAGTTTCAGATAAAATATTTATCAGTCGTTACATTTGAGTAAAATACTCGAATATTCAGGCCCAAGCATTATTACCACTACTGATGACGATGATAATACTATACAGAATGTCCGGTGATTTTATGTCTGTACTTTAACATCTTATTTTTAAAGTCAGTCCCAGTCAGAAACGTATGGAAATGGGTCAGGTTTTCAGCTGTTTGTAGGCTACGGATATTTTAAATCCAAGATGATCTGAACGTTACGTATAATATTATTGTAATTCATTTTTCTTGCAGCATAAAAATGCGATTATGTATTTCCACTCTTATGTTTACTTTTCGTTCACGCGCCATGTTATTCAATTATCCCTAAGAAATTTATAGGAGTTAAGTCCGGTAACCGCGGTGGCCAATTCCGGGGACCATCTGTGAAGGAATGTATTTATTCAGGTGTTTGTGTGCAGTGAAATTTGAGTTGCAATCGAATATCGTTTCGTCTAGATCACTTTTAATTTCTGTATGTGCAGTAGCAAACTGTGTATTCAGATTAAGTTCTGTCAGCTTTCTAAAGCCTTTTCGATATTCAGCAGTTCTCTTTGAACGAGCTGTTGACCCGTGAGGTCAAGCCATTGTCATTTATTAACGTTAAAGTTTATCGGCTGTAAAGAGTTTTAAAGAACTTCGTGATTTATTCACATCACCCCTTATTTTAGGATAGTAGAACTGACAAATGTCACTACTGTGTGGTTATCACTCCTGCTTCTAATTAATGTTAAGAAATTCAACCGTGACTTCCGCCTTCAGTTTGACAGATCTTCATTAAATTACCTACGAACCGTATCTAATCCTCAGAATATGTGGCATAATGTGGGTGTTGAACTGAAGCGCCTGCTTATTACACATGTCGTTAGGTTTGTGTTAACAGCACATCGTTGAATAATAGTAATCGTGTTACTCCAACTCATAATTGCAGCTGTGAGTCATCACATAGTACAATTCAATAATGTCCGACCGAATAGCAGCTCGCTGCTCAATTACACAAGTACCGAATCATTTCACAGAGCACGGGTGAGCGTTTCCACAGCGCGGAGGACGGATCGGATCGGATTCTGCTGCCTCGCGCGGGGCTCGACGTCCACACGCTTATTGTGACCAGTGGTGAGGGTACAGGGTGAGTCATACCATCAGGATCCGAGTTATCCAGAGGTAGGTCAAAGCAAATTCGCTTGAGAGAAATCGTGTCTTTTTGAAAACAAGCTTTTTCTTTGCACCCAATTGATTATGCAAAACCCATTGTTTTATAGTGTACAATCGGTAAAGCAGCTGTCACAAATTGTTAACCGAAAGGCCACTAAAGGACTTTAGCCGCTTACCATGATTCTAAGTCAAGATTATAGCGTTGCTGGGTTTGCTACTCTGAGAGTTCTGTGCTGTCTGCACTGACCTGGGCTTCGCTGTTCGTCTTACATTTCAACGATTGTCCTGCAGCCTTCAAGTATAGAATTTGCTGATGGTTATTATAAATCGGCTAAAATTCTGTGAGTTCTTGCGATTATAATTTAAAAAAAAATTATATAGGCAATGGAAAATGATGTACGATCATAAAGGTAAAATGTATTAGCAAGGTAATATGAGAATGTTAAAAGATGCCGGAACGTGGAAGGTATGTGTATGGATGTGTTACGGGAGATAGGGTTTAATGAAAGGAAGGCAAAGGGTGTATGATTAAAATATTAAAAAGTATCATTCCCTGCTCAATGCCAACGGGCTTTTTACTTGTGTGATGAAGCGTAGAACTAAACGATGTGCGTTCAAGTCTTTTCCGTTGCTGTGTAAAAGGAACGAAGCACGGGAAATTACAACGCAGTGCAACCATTGTCCTGGGGTTGAAATTCGCTGAGGAATGTGAAAATTGTAAGACTGTAACGTTGTTAGGGTCCGCTTTCGCAGTACAAAGTATGAACCGTTGGATATTACGGGATAAAAAGTAAATAGCCTGAATGTAATCGACTAAACTTTTCGGTTTAACCGCAGTTTGTGGTAGAATTTCTGTTTGTGCTGCAGCTGCTACGCATTTTGCACTGTTCATTAAGCGACTCAGTTTTTCAAAGTTATCTTCCTGTGGTACTGAATAAGTAACGAAATATTGTAATTTACAAAGGGAAATTCATTTTAATAATCTGAAGATTTTTCTTACTAAATTCCACTGGAAGGATGATTAGATGGATATATTGCAGGACTCAGCTGGGGACCGAGCGGAAGTAGACAGTTTCTTTAAAAAATTTCCAAAAGAAGACAATGTACAGATTCCTCACAGTTTGTTTGTTAAATAGAAGACTGCTAATTCTAAAACGATATTTTTCTCTTCTTTTTATGAGTTATTCAAGGTCATGTCTTAAAACGTATATTCCAGTGGAGTGAACATATTTTCCAGATTAATTCCTTGCTGTTTCGTACACATTATTAGCCTTGATTTTATTTGAATGGCATACGAATGTTTTGTGAGCTAACCCCATTGTAGTTTAAGTGCATGTTTTCCTTTATCGTGCGTTACCTTCTGATAAGCTGTTTTGTCACATTTGCGTTTGATACAATATATAGATCATAATTAACAGAGTATGTGAAAATGAAGTTATCACGATAAGTTTGGTGTTTATCCGAAATGCCGATCGTAGAATTCCATTCAATAGTTCATGAGATAGCACATTTACCTTCACCAGTTCAATCTAAATTTCTCCGTCGCCTGCAGACTCTTCTTGTATAAACTGCGCTCATAAAATATTGTAATAAATAAATCTTTAGTGGCTGTGTGAATTTTGTTCCTGTAATTACGATAACTAAACGTATTTAATTATTGGAGTCGGACTAGACCGATGTTCTATTTCCGGCAGGGACAAAGGATGTTCTTCTAAACTCAGCATTCAGACCGGCTTTGAAATCCTGTCCTCGGGTTTAAGCGTGGCCGGAGCATGAAGCTGACCACTCACCTCCATCTAGTGCTGAGGTCAAGAACGAGGAGCTGTATCTTATCTCCCCACAATCGCCTCCATGGCGTGCAGCGGGACAGC
Organism: Zootermopsis nevadensis; assembly: GCF_977971745.1. Taxonomy (NCBI): domain Eukaryota; kingdom Metazoa; phylum Arthropoda; class Insecta; order Blattodea; family Termopsidae; genus Zootermopsis; species Zootermopsis nevadensis. The sequence continues at coordinate 2,192,542 of NW_028259177.1, forward strand.
TTTATTTATCATAATTATTTGGCCGGTTTTCCTCAGTCACTAAGTCTCTAAGATCAGGAGAGTTGGGTCTCTATTTCATGGACGGGACTACTGTTTACCTTCGCGAATACGTCCAGACCAGCTCTAGAGAAATCAGTCTCCTCTTCATTGATTAATGATGGCACGTATTAGGACACGAATTATAGCGTTTACCAAAGGCTGAGGTTAAGTGTACATGAAATTTCCCCTCCATGCCCCCATATGGTGCCATTGCGTGTTGATTGCTCACAACTGAATTTATTAATTATTTTTACTTACCGTTACCAGTTCCATATGTGAATTCATTTACCTTTGTCTGTATTCCAGCATTAGTGGTTACGTACAGGATTTTCCACTCGTCTCGAAATCCAGGATACGACTTGTCGCTATTCAAAGTAACGTAACCATTACAGCAGATAGGCTAATGCTGGATCAGGTCCAACAGATAGCGGGAGTGTTCTTCTGAATCCATAACCATATGCTCTTTCTCACTAACATTTCCAAACCGTGGTCAATTAAAAAATAACAGCCTTAGCGAGGAACACGTGCTTAAAAGAGATATCCTCACACCTCATCATTTTGGACAGTAGCCAGGTACCACTGTGTGTCTGTTTCCGCCTTTACATGCTTGAAGCTGAAACGTTTCAAAATGAGAAAATTGCTCATTGCGCTGATCGCATTGGGTTCGTTAATTTCATCTTTGAATTCCACTCTGCTTCAGAGTCCGATTTTACTCATAACTTCTTAGATCACAGGTCTCCTTCGCTGGTCAAGAAATCCTTTGTCTTTTGTAGATCCCAAAGATTCATTACCATATTCACAGGAGCTTATACCTTATTCTTAGCCAGCTGAATTCAGTACACGCAATAGAAACATTCGCTAGGTATTATCCCTCGATCTACGCCTAAACATCCCATGTGGGTTTTCAGTTAAGATTTCTTAATTATAATTTTCCAACCGTTTCTCATATCTGTCGTGTGTGCTGCTACTTATTTTTTCTTCTTTACTGTGTCTTTGGTGCGGGAGTTTCAGTGATTTGTGTGTGGTTATATTAATTATGAACGGATTTCTTTCCATGGAACGTCAGTGTGCATTACTATTATTACATGAGCCCACAAATGGATCTTACGATGGCTTACATCAATTCAGTTCAGATGTACTCAGTTCATTCTGTACGTTGTATTTTAGAATCTTTTTCTTTGAATTATCATCTGTTACCACCAGAACGCTAGAGAATTTATTGCAGCAATTAAAACTGTTTTGATAAATTAAGTGCTCTTCCAGACTTTAATATGGTTGTGTGATACTTCTCAAACACGTGTTTTAATTTTTAAAGGTTTTCTTAATACCGATCTACATGTTTTAACGAACGATGTAAACAATTTGGAGTGGGCCTTATTTTGGAGTAATATTAAGAAATAATGTTTACCTTTTAGCGATTTTGATTCAACTACAAAAGTTGTATATCGTTAAGTGGTACATTTAGTAAGAGGATGATTATCTTCCTACAAAACGGAAGATAACACATAAGCGAATAAAATTTGAACCCACAGTGTCAATGTTCGAGGGTAGAAGGCGGTACCAGCTGCATCAGGTTAATGTGATGGGCATGTATTTGATTATTCATTCATTTATGTATTTCACCTATAAACGTTTTTGCTACTCAGCTGCATTTCTTAATTCTGCAGTCTTCGCTACATAAACTGTACCACAGATGACATGGCTTCAATACCAGGTACTGAACAAAATGGCGACACGTTGTCTGGGACACCAGTTAGCGGGAGATGGATTGTTCTACTGTGCTGAAACTTGTTATGGAAAAAAAATATAAAGCACGATGTACTGTATTTTGTTTTGGTAGCTTATAACTTACGTATGCATCCGTTTTCGTTAATATTATGACACAGACATTTTCTGTTTTTTCTGGTTACTCGAAATTACGTTTATATCGATTTCGTTCTAATGCAATGCAGTGGAGAAGTAAGCTTTTCACAGGTGTGAAGGTAACCGTGGGTTTCAGGGAGTCTTGTTACCCACATAATATACCTCGAAACTTCTACTCTTAATACATACTAGTTCTTTGTTCTGGGTTTCTTGTAATAACTTACATGAAATAATACAATTTATTATGGCTGTATCATGACAAACTTGTGAATATACATTCGCATTAGCAAGAGATGTACCCACTTTGGGACTACAAATATTAAACTTATTCTACAGCAGTTTTCTGTAACATCTTTGTGTGTACGGGTGCTTACACATGTCTGTGTGGTGATAGCCCTTCCATTTAGGGCACAAACAAATTTGTCTGACTGCCGTGCCAGGATAAAGAAAAATGAAATTTAACACGTCCTATCAGAAAATTGTTTTTCGTGAAGTCCTCTGAAGTTCTGCTTAAAGCCTCAATGGATGCTGCGTTAGATATTGTGTGAAGTTATAGGTTAATAGCAAATAAACAAAACACATTGCTTTCTCTATGTCACTGATCCACGTCTTTCTTTGAACATCTTCCTTAACAAAAGGTTCTTGATGTACCTTTAACAACACAGAATTTGAAAAATAAAGAGAAGAGTTATTTTAATTTATGATTTCCGTAGTATTCGTAAAATTGTACTACAATTTGCAGTGAATTTTGACGCAATATTGTCATTCGTATGAACAGAGAAAATCTTTAAATGCATCAGGACCTTCCTCTTTAATTAGTTACTCTCTTCTCCTTTTGTTACCGATGAAAAATAACGAGGAGATGTAGCAGTAACTAAGTCAACTAAACCTTCCTTGTTTGTTGGTTAAGCTTGATGCTACTGAGTTTTTTGTTATTCCTGTAAGGAAGTATAATTTATTTGCAAGTAGGACCCTTAAACCAGACGACAAGCCTGTTACAAAGAGAATTAAAGACAAAGTAGATTCTAGACCTCTTAAGTGCAAAGATATGTCAGTAATAAACATTGTAGTGATGAAGAATATGAAGGTTTACAAATGCCCATGTTGCACACTTTAACAAAAATTTAAAATTAAATGAAGTAGCTAAAAACAATACAGAATGTGAGAATGTGATGCGGCGGGACTCGGAACTCTTGCTGCTCAAAGGAGAATTTTAAACGAGGATGGGCTTGTGTCCTCCAACATAATGCTTGGATAAATTACCGAAAACGTTTAGTTTATTTAAGTTATACCTGTTGTTTTATATGGGCGTAGGAGGTGGTCTCTTGCGTCAGAGAATGTAGACTGAGATCGTTTGAGAGCAGGTTGGTTGAAATTTTAACCTGTCAGTAGCTCAGCACATGGTAAGAATTGTCATTGACCGTAATTTATAACATTCTGAAGTTTAGGGAGTGAATCAGCTGTTACACAGGGCCATATTGTCAAACTGACCTTTGTGTGCATGCGCATAATATCGACTTTTGAGGGGAAAGCGGGGAAGTGTATTTAATGAGATTCTTAATACGAAATTAAATTATGTTTGGAGACTTTGGTCCAATGTCAGAAGGGAGAGTACGTCTAAATTAGGACCTAATAAAATACATGCTTAAAACTGAAGTTTTGCTATATCGTAATGTTGGTATTAACAATTGACGTTCTTGTGTGGGACGAAAGCATTTATGCAAGTTTTCATTTTCCTTCGTAGGTCTTCCAGGTCAATAATTATTATTCTGGTTGTAGCACAGTTGTATTTTGGAGAAACTTCCAGCGTTTCGTAGGGGATTATTACACTCATATTTAAATAACTAGAAAATCTTGAAGAATTTCGAAAAAAATTTCTGCCCGTCTTCAGAGGAGGAGAGAAATCTCAGAGGTCTAAAGAATTTACCGTCTAAGTCTGCATGAAAACAGAAAATATATGACTTTACCGAGAAAATTACTGTCTGTGTTTTCACCAAGGCGGATGCTTTACAGGTTTCGTAAAATATAATACATCTATATTATGTTCTGAACGATTAAACACTAAAGGTTTAAATCATTCGTTATACAACACGTGACACGTTTTATCCAAAGCATAACGTCTATGTAACAAAGAAGTTTAAGAATAAGAATTAAATTATCTTGAGTTATACGTTATCGACTTTAATTTACATTTGGCAGTAACTGATGCACGTCTACAAACCAGTAAGTTCACTGATCATAATTTCAGAAACATTATTTCAGGTTCATTATATGCTTACGCATTAATGAACAAGTAAATCATACATATAAATTAATACCTGACTGACATCTGCAGTAACAAGAGAGTACTGAGTACATTATATTATTTCAGCGCCTGGTTTATATTTACATATCGAAACCAAATGTCAATCTGCACATCAGCAGTACAAAGCACAAAATGGTATAAATCTGAGAACATGGTTCCATGTTTGTCCAAGCCTGATGATTCCCATCGGTACTGCACAAAACATAACGCCGCAGGCTGGCCACGACAAGAAACGAAATGCACGAAACACAAAGTTTGTGGGAGGATGAGACCCAGCTACAACATATGCATAAAAGAATAAATACATGGGAAAATGAAAACTAACGAGATATTCGGAGTTTACGTGTGCATATTGGAATGGGACAGTATTACAGAAACTTCAAACTTTAGAAATATCAGTGTATAACGTGGATATTGTATAGAATTGTAAAGTTTGGAGCTAGTGGTATTGATATAAATTGTGAAATGAACATAAACAGTTACAAAGACAATAACAGTCAGTGACAACGGAAGAAGGGATAGGTGAAGCGACATTGGGGAATGATAAAAGGGCGAGAGACATATTGGATACAACGTGTAAATAGAGACTAACGCATGATTGAAAGGTAAAAAAGACAAAATAAAAAAACGCTAAACCGAGTGGCAAAGCCGGATAACAGCACACCTAGTATTTGGGCCTAGGGTAGAGGCTGGGAAACAGAGGCAGTAGCAGTCTTTGTTGACAATGCCAACATTGAAAGTTCAGTGTAACCTGCTGGTAATGCAACATTGACATCTATCGTAATGACAAATTTGCGAAGAGGGCTGGATCGCGGGGTAGTACAGAAGGGCGTGACACACTATGTACGTAATACTAAAGATTCAAAACCTCGAAAACTATAATTCTGTTTTTCCTTCTGCAAAAATCATCAATACATCACTTTATGTCCATATTTGAACACGACACTACTGAACGCGTAACGATTCATAACAGCTAAATCAAATTAACACCCGCAGATAATGTTTGCTTCACTTGCAGATTGAAACGGGGAATGAGGTAATCGAATCTTATTCGTGTATGTCTTTCCGTTGCATGACTGTAGAAATCATCTGTGACTGACGAATTAAATGTCGTTTTAATATGATATTTATTAATCAATCTAAATGTATGGAAAACATTGAGAAGAATAGTAGTACTGACTGTTGGCATAATGTGCACAGAACGTGATAATTTCCAGCAACCGACACAGTTGCTCCAGAAAAAGGCTCACTGTTGTGTTTCGTAACTCTGTTTTTTTTAGGGCTAGTAACTCTTGACTGAACCCATAAAGACAGTGATTTCGTTTTCAAAGGCTTGTTTAGTGAGTTTGTAATTTGCAGTAAGCGTACGTAACTAATTCAGAATTCGGAGTTTGGGATGTTATAATTTTGTGTGAAATTAAGTTATTTTTTTTATTTGATCTTAGTAGTGTAAAATAACAGTTATATGGTAAATGCAATATAAATGCAGATTTTATTAGACTTTATGAATTATATTTATGAAATTTTATATATTACGACCATTTATTGAAATAACATGGACAATATAGTTATGATTCTACTTAGCGTAAAGGTAGGATACTCCTTCGATCTGCAACGATACTTTTTGTATTTTAGTGCAACACGGAATACAGTGAACCAAGCAAAGTCGCAAGGAATACGTTTGAAAAAATCTTGACACGTTTCCAGTGCTGTTATTTATTGTAAGGGATTCTAAACCCCACATTCAACATCAAAACTAGAATTTCAGCCATCATATGCTGTTGGCGACCAAGGATTCATCCACATATCTTCAGTTCTCAGCCTGAGAACACGTGACGTCATGGTTATAGGAACAACTAAAGGTTGCACTGACCCTACCTACGAAATGCGCATCCCAAGACAACGTACTTAAATTGTTTGACGCGGATGTCTACATTACAGTAGAACTACGTTTACTTTTCAAGGTATATAATGTAGTGAAATTGTATATTCATGTAAACTCGTACAGTCTCAGCAATAAATAGCCCAAATTAGTTACTGACAGAGAGATATATAATTATATAAATTTCTCACTTCATTTAATAGTGAAGCTAACGGAATTTCCTTGATATTGGGCCCCATATATTCTTATAATTAGAATTCCGCTATCATTGGATTTTTTAAACTGGCGCATCAGACAACCCACACTAGACAGCATACTGGGGCAATGAAATGAAATAATTAAAATGACTTTCTCCTCTTTCTGCCTTATATGCTCTAGACAATCATAAATGGCCTTAGACGATGCCACGCCTGTAAACACAGTAAACGTCTTTCTGATTATAATTAAGACATTTATATGTGGAACAGTTAAAAGCCATTACTGCACTGTGTTGTTGTATGCTAGTATTTTAAATAATATTTTCGGATAAAAATATTACTTTAACGTTAAATCAGATGCTGCTGTAACTCTGCTTATAATTTCTGTGTTAGTGTCAATTTTGTAATTTGATTAACAACTGACTGCACCAGTAAATTTCCATCAATGCAGAATACTTCCAACACGCTATCCCGTCATGTTAAATGTAAGCGCTCACATGTGCATGAAATTTGATTTATATTTCGATATTGTCTCTGTGTACATACAGTTCACTTCTTTGCAAGGATACACATAAAATGTCAACAAATGCACTGAAGGTGGGGGTATGCTATGGTTTCGAAAAATGTAATTGAACGTGATCTTTCTCATGTGGCAGAAACCAATATTTCGTTAATTTATTGCCATATATGCTATTTCAGGTCATCTGTTCTCAGTGTCTAAGGTTATTCACAGATATACGGCATGTATTATAAGTTTGGGTTATAGAAGTATTCTGTTATTTGACAAACTGTGGACAAATATAAAGAGAGAAAAATTCTTGATAGTCATGTTGCCAGTCTCTAGTGTTATAATATTTTACCTATGGCAAGAGCTCTCTGCTCTACACTATTTATGTTATCGAGGTTTCAGCTCTAGGTGTCGCACCTTCAGATCAATTAGGTGCAAATGCCATTTCTGAGGAACCTCTGGAGGATGGGGCTACTTCACTCAGTTAAATGGCTCTCACCGGTGATGTCAACACGGGTGGTTTTTCCATGTCTACTAGAAAACAGCTCTTAAATTCTTTGGACATTTATTACCAAAACGTCAGAGGTCTCAGAACCAAGCAACTCGAATTCTACGATAGCGTCTGGTCCTCTGGTCATAGTATCTTATGTTTAACTGAGACATGGCTAAACGACCAGTAGAAAACCAGCCTCTAGGAATGCAACTGCGACAGACAGAGAAAAGTTAAACGTAATTCCTGATTTAAATTTCTAAGTAATTCCAGTACACTCACTTTTTTTGTTTTGCTTCTGCCAATTGGTGAAACAACGGTTGTCATCAGAGCTTCTACATCTTCCAGCCCTGGTGTAGACTCCTTTGTATCAGGGCTGAATCCATCAACCCAACCGCCTCCTACACAAACACATATCAATTATTAAATAACAATTTAAAATATATTGTCAATTATTTAAATCCATATACTTGTGACCATTATTTCCTTCCAACCAAAATACTGTTTCTTCGGGATAAACTGGGATCAGATCACTGCGTATTCCTAAAAAGGAAAAAAAAAATATTCAATTACTGTGACTTAGATGTAATAAAGAATGGAAAAAATATACCACTATAAGGAAATAAAAGCTGAATAAATGAATGACTGTAAATACCTGAGAAACAAACACCTAACATGAAAATATGATGTATCAATGAAGGAATTTCATTTAAATTAAAGCCAAGGACAATCACTGACAGTAAAATAACAATATTCAATAACAGTCCTTCAAAACCCTAGTTTCCTTGCAGCCCGTCAAGGGCGACTTGTGACTACAGACACTGGGTCTGTACAGCACGCCCTATGAAGACTATCTACACTGAGCAGAATAGCATTACATCCATTTGGCACATTGAGATAAATAAATCAGCTGTGGCTTTGCACATTATAAGCTTGGGTCATTAAAACCAATTCCGGGACACATCCACTCAATCCCGATAAATGGGGAAGATGATCAGGAAGACCACTGAGATCAAGCCACGACCTAGAAATAAGAACAGCGAGGATGGCCTCGGCCTGAACCGGTCATGGGAAGTCTCTCGTCCACTTGCTCGAAGAATGTAGAAGGCCTCTGCCATAGAAACAATGTTTGTCATAACCTGGCCCCAGCCACTTCCTTTTCTTCTCTCCAACACCTCCCAACTCTTTAAGTCTACTTAATTATTCTATACACCTTTCAGTTTTCCCAATTTATACTAGCATTAATTTCCTTGATTTTCTGTTGTCTTCCCTGCTGGTCCCCCGCCAGTCCTCATAAGGACTGTTTCTTCCCTTCAAAGCATGTTATTATATCCAATTTCTTCAGTACTCATTTAATTTAAAAATATTTTAATTTATTCCATAAGTTTCTTCTTCCCCTTTACCCCATTTCCTTATTTTCGTTCTTCCAATCCTCATTCCACATATTTCACTTTCCGTCTACTCCCATATTTCTAGCTCTCCCTCATCCCTTTTGCCAAGCTGGAGTCCCCACCCCTCCATCCATCCGTTCCCTTCTCGGACTCCCCTCACTCAAATCCTTGCACCCTCTCCCAGTGGTCCAATGTGGCTTCTGCCATGTCTGACTTGCTCCTATGAGTAATTCAACTTTTCTATACATGTCTTAGTGATCACCATGATGATGGAGGCAGTATGCACCTCGGAAATGTAAACACACTAAACCCCAGAAGACAACCATTTTCATATTTGTCACTCCAAGAACTCGAAATCTCATACAGTAAACAATTTATTACTTGAAGATATCCGTCTTCTGGGTTATTGCGCTGTGTAGTCTGGTCGATGTTAACCAACGTTTCAGAGGTCATACTGCCTCCATCATCAGGGCGATGAGTATGAAGATTTCTGTCTTCTGGGTTGTTGCACTGTGTAGTCTGGTCGATGTTTACCAACGTTTCAGAGGTCATACTGCCTCCATCTTCAGGGCGATGAGTATGAAGATGTCTGTCTTCTGGGTTGTTGTGCTGTGTACTCTGGTCGATGTTTACCAACGTTTCAGAGATCATACTGCCTCCATCATAAGGGCGATGAGTCTGAAGATTTCTGTCTTCTGGGTTGTTGCGCTGTGTAGTATGGTCGATGTTAACCAACGTTTCAGAGGTCATACTGCCTCCATCATCAGGGCGATGAATATGAAAATTTCTGTCTTCTGGGTTGTTGCGCTGTGTAGTCTGGTCGATGTTAACCAACGTTTCAGAGGTCATACTGCCTCCATCATCAGGGCGATGAATATGAAGATTTCTGTCTTCTGGGTTGTTGCGCTGTGTAGTCTGGTCGATGTTAACCAACGTTTCAGAGGTCATACTGCCTCCGTCATCAGGGCGATGAGTCTGAAGATTTCTGTCTTCTGGGTTGTTGCGCTGTGTAGTCTGGTCGATGTTAACCAACGTTTCAGAGGTCATACTGCCTCCATCATCAGGGCGATGAATATGAAGATTTCTGTCTTCTGGGTGGTTGCGCTGTGTAGTCTGGTCGATGTTAACCAACGTTTCAGAGGTCATACTGCCTCCGTCATCAGGGCGATGAATATGAAGATTTCTGTCTTCTGGGTTGTTGCGCTGTGTAGTCTGGTCGATGTTATCCAACGTTTCAGAGGTCATACTGCCTCCGTCATCAGGGCGATGAGTCTGAAGATTTCTGTCTTCTGGGTTGTTGCGCTGTGTAGTCTGGTCGATGTTAACCAACGTTTCAGAGGTAGTACTGCCTCCGTCATCAGGGCGATGAGTATGAAGATGTCTGTCTTCTGGGTTGTTGCGCTGTGTAGTCTGGTCGATGTTTACCAACATTTCAGAGGTCATACTGCCTCCATCATCAGGGCGATGAGTATGAAGATTTCTGTCTTCTGGGTTGTTGCGCTGTGTAGTCTGGTCGATGTTAACCAACGTTTCAGAGGTCATACTGCCTCCATCATCAGGGCGATGAATATGAAGATTTCTGTCTTCTGGGTTGTTGCGCTGTGTAGTCTGGTCGATGTTAACCAACGTTTCAGAGGTCATACTGCCTCCGTCATCAGGGCGATGAGTATGAAGATGTCTGTCTTCTGGGTTGTTGCGCTGCGTAGTCTGGTCGATGTTTACCAACATTTCAGAGGTCATACTGCCTCCATCATCAGGGCGATGAGTATGAAGATTTCTGTCTTCTGGGTTGTTGCGCTGTGTAGTCTGGTCGATGTTAACCAACGTTTCAGAGGTCATACTGCCTCCATCATCAGGGCGATGAATATGAAGATTTCTGTCTTCTGGGTTGTTGCGCTGTGTAGTCTAGTCGATGTTAACCAACGTTTCAGAGGTAGTACTGCCTCCGTCATCAGGGCGATGAGTATGAAGATGTCTGTCTTCTGGGTTGTTGCGCTGTGTAGTCTGGTCGATGTTTACCAACATTTCAGAGGTCATACTGCCTCCATCATCAGGGCGATGAGTATGAAGATTTCTGTCTTCTGGGTTGTTGCGCTGTGTAGTCTGGTCGATGTTAACCAACGTTTCAGAGGTCATACTGCCTCCATCATCAGGGCGATGAATATGAAGATTTCTGTCTTCTGGGTTGTTGCGCTGTGTAGTCTGGTCGATGTTAACCAACGTTTCAGAGGTCATACTGCCTCCATCATCAGGGCGATGAATATGAAGATTTCTGTCTTCTGGGTTGTTGCGCTGTGTAGTCTGGTCGATGTTAACCAACGTTTCAGAGGTCATACTGCCTCCGTCATCAGGGCGATGAGTCTGAAGATTTCTGTCTTCTGGGTTGTTGCGCTGTGTAGTCTGGTCGATGTTAACCAACGTTTCAGAGGTAGTACTGCCTCCGTCATCAGGGCGATGAGTATGAAGATGTCTGTCTTCTGGGTTGTTGCGCTGTGTAGTCTGGTCGATGTTAACTAACGTTTCAGAGGTCATACTGCCTCCATCATCAGGGCGATGAATATGAAGATTTCTGTCTTCTGGGTTGTTGCGCTGTGTAGTCTGGTCGATGTTAACCAACGTTTCAGAGGTCATACTGCCTCCATCATCAGGGCGATGAATATGAAGATTTCTGTCTTCTGGGTTGTTGCGCTGTGTAGTCTGGTCGATGTTAACCAACGTTTCAGAGGTCATACTGCCTCCGTCATCAGAGTATGAATATTTCCGTCTTCTGGGTTATTGCGCTGTGTAGTCTGGTCGATGTTAATCAACGTTTCAGAGGTCATACTGCCTCCGTCATCAGAGTATGAAGATTTCCGTCTTCTGGGTTATTGCGCTGTGTAGTCTGGTCGATGTTAACCAACGTTTAAGAGGTCATACTGCCTCCGTCATCAGGGCGATGAATATGCCAATAGGGTGTGAGGTGCTGGGTTTATAGGCCGGGAAGTGAAAGGTGTAGCCTGCCCCGAGCCAATGGGAGCAGGCATGGGAGTGGACCAATGGTAGCACGTGGGCGAGAGTGGGAGAGGGAGAGAAAGTAGAGAGAGAAAGGTGAGTTTTTTCTGTATTGCCTTCTTATACAAGAAGTGTTTTTATATTACACCACAGTGTGGTGACACGAATTTAAAAATTTGACTTTGTACAGAAGGTGCCATTCGAAATAAAAGCCCATAAGACTGAACAATCTTTTCTTACCAAGTTCCTGCAAATAGAGGAGACTATCAAGTAACGGGATTGTTTTCGACTACAGGGGCTAATATTAGGCGCAGAGTGTAGAAAATCACCACCCGTTTCCACTGTGATAAGTCCAATTGCCATAGAACTTTTAATTACTAAAACATTTTCAAGGAAACATGGAAACACCAGTTCCAAATGTAACAGGATCACCGAATATAATCCCCTGTTACTATGCAGCACATACTAAAATGTCAGACAAAGTACTTTTACTTACGTCGTAATTGTCCTCACTCCGGTTGAAGACGCTGTCTCGTATCTGACTGGACGCTATAGAGCCGACTGGTCATGGTGGTGGGGGGGCGCGGCATCTGGTATTTCTTCGCCATCACGTCACCCCATTTGAGTCCCTGTAGGATTAAGCACAAACTTTAGTGAAATGGACCACAATGTTGATGGCAGAGTAAAGGTACGACGAGGTAGAAGAGAGAATGCTTCGAGGTAAAAGACCCTTCAATCATAGAGGAAGTAAAAGGAATTGAATGGCAATCTTCTGCTTGGATATAAACTTTGAACCGCAGTTACATTACTTAACAATACTGCTTTTAGTGGGAAGGAACTTTGGGGACATCCAATCTTGTCTTCAAGGATCAAAGTAAATTGTTGAAAACTGTATGGCGTTTACTGAGAGGTACGTTTGAAATTCTGCTCCGACAATATATTCTAAACCTTTTACTGTGGTCTTACTGCCCATGTACTGGCGGTGTTAGGCCTATCACATAAGTTATTCTTATTTGCCTGGAAATGTAAATTATGCTGAACTTTCCAAACAACGAGATCGCCCAGAATGGTGTCAGGAGGCACGAACTGCTCTGCTGTGCCTCTGTGCTTGATTTGCATGGACAAAGCACAGTTCAGAACAGAAACATGTGTATAATCCGTCTTATTTATTATATGATATCATACATGGGATAAGAACTCACGTCAAAGAATGGATGCCACCTGATGTCCAGTGCGCCATCTTTGGCGCTATCAAGATGAGAATCTGGATTCTTGTCAACGTCTGCCACGTACTTTGACAGCCATGTCGGAATGTCTGGTTTGTCAAGTACGATTTTACTGTAAAAGACATGTCCATTGTATTTATCATTTAAAACATTCTTATTAATCATGCTATGAGAATTAGTATTTCTAATGCCTGTGACGTTTCCAGTAAACTGCTTGGTTATGTGTAATTTGCATGGAGAACTCTGAAGCAGGTCGTACAAGAGTCAAGGAAAATTGTACTTGTCAAAATTTGTTTTCATAATGTTTGTGCTTGCATTTTGTTTCCTTGCATATGATTAAAATATTATTATAACCTGCTTTCCTGGCATTGAAATAGGCAGTAATGTGTTAGCTGCATGTAACTGTTGATACGAGACTGATGTTCGCAGGGAACACGTTCGTTGGGTCATCGATACTTACGTGTAGAGCGTTTGCAAGTCTCTCACGTTGCCATCAGATTCAAACGGCCCGTGGCCTGCCAACATTTCATAGGTGATGACCCCAATGCTCCACCAGTCAATGTCCTGCAACAGTTCAAATTAGTCATTTTCACTTCTTTACAAGGTCAAACATTTTCATTAGAGTCTCCAGAAAGAAGAAAACAATTGTGGAAGGAACTGCGTTGTTCATTTCTTGCCTCCAGTCCAGCTTTCCTATGTGTGACTTGTACTCTTTCTTCATTTATCTGTTTAATATAGGAAGCGGTCTGATTCCTATCGACATGGAGACTGCTGACTTTTCTTATATTTTCCTAGAATGTGGAATAAGAAACATGGAAATCATTTGGTTAAGCATTGTTTACAATTCTCAAAGTATTGCCCATGGACAGTCTTGGTAAAGCCAACATAAGCATTTTTATAGTTCTTCTGCATAGAAAAAAAAACAAAGAACAAATTGAGCGCATATATGGAAGGTATCTATTACAACAATACGATGAAACTAAAATAAATTTGTCCAAAACAGATCATAAAAAGAACTGTCAAATTACATTACATTATATACAGCATGTATACAACTTTTATTTTAATAATTTCAAAGTGCTGGACATTTAATGATGCAAAAGAATAAATCCTTCCTGTGTTATCTGTAGGGGCAATAAATAATGTAACAATAGATCTGTATCTGTATTAAATGAACATCAATGAAGTGCATAAAATCACATTTCAAACCTGGGAACTCCACTGAAGCAAACCTTTCCACTCCTGTCCTTCTACACAATGATTCAACTTCAGCCACCTCCATCAAGACTTTGAGCAGTACCAACTGACAGGATCTCAGCAAGTGGAATTTCCTTGAAGTATTTGGAGCCTGTGTCACTCTGAAATAGAGTCACTGACTCGGTGTCCAGGCGACAGTAGTGACTCTTGCGCTGCAACACGAGACATTTATTCTAATTCTCTTCAACTTCATTCAGTACGTCCCATATTCAATTCAACATTCAACTCACCATGCGGTCCTTGTTGGTAAGGTGTACCTTCGATCCTCGTCCCTCGGTGTGCTTTGCTGACTGCACAATGCGCATGAGGGGAATATTGTTACTTGGCGAAGAGCTGTCAACAAACACATTACAATGCCTAGATCAGTGGCAAGAACATTGTTTCCTCTAGTACGATGATTCAAATTAAAACTGTATCTACAGCCCTAAATCTAATTGCAATTATGATTAACAAGTGTCATTTGCATTACATTTAACAGACACGAAATATCACTACTCTTACGTATCAGATGACTAGTTGTAATTAAACCGACAAATCTGTAAAAGTATATGTTACACCTACTTCCAATCACAAACGCCTACAGAGTGAACTGGAGGCACTCACCACCACCTTCAGGAAAAACGGATACAGCAACCGTCAGATTCAGAAAGCTCTCAATCCGCCTGCGAGGCTGCCACCGCCTACTGGAAAACCAGCCTCGGTTGCCTTCCTGCCCTACGTCGGGACGACCTTCAACCGCATAAGCAGGTTGCTGGCCAGGCACGACATCAAGTCTGTTGGTCTTCCGCCAAAGAAAATTCCCAGTTTTCTCCGGCCGGTAAAGGACGACCTAGGACTGAAGACGCCTGGCGTATACAGAGTTCCCTGCGAGTGCGGAAAAGTCTACATCGGCCAGACAGGCCGTTCCGTTGAGGCCAGGATCAAGGAGCACGAACGCCACATCCGGCTCGGGCAGCCCGAGAAATCTGCGGTTGCTGAACACCGCTTCAACTTGGAACACAAGATACAGCTAGAGGACACTTCTATCCTCTCCTCAAAAACCGGCTACATGGATTGGTTAATCAGGGAAGCCATCGAGATCAAACTTCATCCTGATAACTTTAACAGGGAAGATGGACTTCACCTGAGCCGGTCCTGGAAGCCTCTGATCCACAAACTCCGAGGACTCCGAGAACGAGCAAGAGTGCGCCGCCAGAACCAACCGGACCACTAACTCGGCCCCTTTCAGGGCCTTTATCCATACAACAAAACTCACCTTTCTCTCTCTACTTTCTCTCCCTCTCCCACTCTCGCCCACGTGCTACCATTGGTCCACTCCCATACCTGCTCCCATTGGCTCGGGGCAGGCTACACCTTTCACTTCCCTGCCTATAAAATCCAACTCCTCACACCCTATTGGCATATTCATCGCCCTGATGACGGAGGCAGTGTGACCTCTGAAACGTTGGTTAACATCGACCAGACTACACAGCGCAACAACCCAGAAGACGGAAATCTTCATACTCACCGCTGTGAGAACCTCAAGTCTTACATACTAACCCAGAATTTGAATCATAAGACCAAGGAAAACCTGTGATACAAACCCATCCTACTATACAGTGACATTTAGTAGTAGTAGCAGTATAGGATTTATAGATGCAGAACTGGCTCAAGATTGTCTCTAACAGCTGGTCTTGATAACATTCTTTTAATATAAAATCAGGTACTTGGTATTGAAAACTGATCAGAAAAATAAGCGATTATGAAGCACACGTTTTACATTGTATTCAATTAAATACAGAATACATTAAAAACACTTTTCAAATAAATTTATGAACCTTAAAAAGAAACATAATCTTCTTCCTGTATCTACTGTCTCTGCAGTAAGCCATCGATTACAATGAACCAATTCAGGCTACAATGAAACTCGTTCAAAAGCCAAACACTTCACTTCTAGGAAATCAAATGGTTTGGAACATGAACTATGAGAATGATCAGACAAGAGCATCCTACATGTTTGATTATGTGATAAAGCTCAAGTGTAAATTACCTTAAGTGGAGGTGAAGAGTCACTTGATAAAGTGACCAAAATGTCTGCAGAGCACAGGTCTTTGTTTTTACAATACTGTGAACAGCGGTAGCGCTGACACCTGTCACCACTGTACAATGACTGTCATTTACACGTACGAACAACGTGCACAATCTTACACATTCCTTTATTATTATTATTTAGTGTTCTGTCTTACGACAGGTCCATTGCTCTGCCCAAAAAGAGCTCTCCAGTTTTCCCTATTCTCGGCTTCTCGTTTTAATTCCTGGAACGTCATCTTCTTTCCTTGTTTCAGATCGTCGGTTAGCTGTATCAGTCTTCTTCCCAGTCCTCGCTTTCCTTCAACCTGGCCTTCGGTGATATCACTCAGTAACCCATTCCTTCTCATAATATGTCCCAGCCAGTTAGCTTTCCTTCGTGTAATCGCCTGCAGAATGTTTCTTTGCTCGTTGACTCTCCTCAATACTTCTTCGTTGGTCACTCGATCCGTCCACCTGATCTTCTCTATTCTTCTCCAACACCACATTTCAAAACTCTCCAGGTATTTCTGTTCCTTCTTCCTGAGTGTCCAAGTCTTCCTTTATGGCAGTCTAAGTCACACACCTTCGGAGGTCTCGCAGTTGGTTCACACACAACCTGACAAAAGAGAAATCACATACTAATTACAGTATACATACGGTACTAGAATATATTTTCACTTTGTTACAATCTCAGTAAAGGGAATCTCAGTAGTAAATATGGTGTTTAATGACTGAATTCATTAACTCTGACTCCAAGTCTTCTCATTAGCTAAGTGCGTAATCCTACAGAATTGACACACTTTCAGTTGCCTCTTGCTGTAACCAATAACAATGCACTGTGCATCTTGTTTCAATTGCCAGGACCTATTCCATTTTAAGTACACTAATAATACAACAATAAACTGATAACTAGTAGGTACTGCTGTATTACTGAACATTACATTTTGAAACTGTAAATTTCATGAAAAATATTTAATAAGTAGTAGTAGTAGTACACAGTTTTAAACAAAAATTTAATGAAAATTCAATGATATGTGTTAACTCCATTAATTGCAATAATAGTTTCGTAGTATTTTCATATAATACAAAATTAATACCATTTTATAGTGATTCAAAGTCCTATAATAACAATTGAATGAAATAAAATACAGCAAAATTCCGATTCTACACAGTATCAAAACCAGAAAACATCGTTCTCACTGCTGTGAAAACCTTTCATCTCACATGGTGGTATTTTATGTTAAACACAAAATAAAAATATTCTTTATCCTATTAAATACAAGGTATTAAAATACTGTACTACTGAACAAACTATATATCTTGAGCAGTAAGGTAACTGCAGGGTGGCTGTTGCAAATTCAAAACCTAGCAATGGTTTTCACGAAACCATCTGGGCACACGCAAGAATAGCCTAGCTCTGTGTGGCTCCGGCTCGATCCCAGCGGACAAAGAGTTGAATTGTGGCACAGGGATCGATAACATGGATTACTCACTGTAAGTTTAAACAACATTCAGTCTTTGTGGAACGCTATTTACAACAGTAGTACATGACGAGACAAATATAAACGGTTGTTGAGAGGAAGCAGTCACGACTTACATTATAGCACCAGTATGAATGATGACATCTGTCAGTATTAATTAATTTCAGATTCTGATTAGAATATTAAGCATACTCTATGTATATGTCATCAGGCACCAATTTTTGTTATGATTTACAATCATTTGTCTGGTTTAACAGACATCCAAAAATCCTATCCAATTATAAATGCTATATAATATGTTCAAAAAGTTTTGCACCTGCAAGAACCAGTTACAGGTATAGCAAATTAAAGCATATTTTTTTAAAAAATGGCTGTCCATTTCAAATATAGGAATACAGCATTTAAACCAGAGGTTATCAACCCACAGCCCCCCTGATGTGTTTTGTACAACCCATATGCATTTTTGTGATCTTCTGGTTTTTATCAGTCTGTATGATAAAACTGGTTACAACCAAGATTAAATACTTAGCCGAATACAACTGTTGACTTATTGGCTACATGAAATGCACAGCGAATTTTGTGATTGGTAATAACAGTGGCTACATCACAGTACTTGCATGATGGTGGCCCATGTAACATCATCATTTCCTTGTACTATTAACTTCCAAAGACAAAGTAAACATAGCAAATAGACACATACATCTTTTATATAGGGGCTTCACATATGAAGGCATGCCTTCAGTGCACTGCTGACATTACTTGTCCAGTTTGAAGCAAACAATCTCAAACGTCATTTTATTAAAAGATATAAAAGCACGGGAAATAGAAAAGTTATTCAGAAATATGTTTTGTGCCTTAATGTCCAAGTGCTTAAATTGTGTTGTTAATTCTGTTTCCATGGATGAAAGTACAGATGCTACAGACACTGCACAGTTAGCCATTTTTCCTTGTTGGGTTGAGGGAAATATTCAAATCATGGCAGAACTGGCTGCGTTAGTCCCCCTTAGGGACACTTCACAGACACTGCTTTGCAGAACACCTTGAAGACATGTCATGTCTGCCCTACCTACATTTCAGTTCAGTTCAAACCTTATTTCTCTATACCCCTGCTAACCTTTAATATATAACAAATCTTGTTGGCACTATGAACTCTCTCCGGGTCACAATTGAAATCGCGTGAAATGCTGCTACAATGCCAAACATCCAATACTAATTTATATTTATTTTAATAAATGTGACACAGACACACGAAGTGAGCACATGCTGTTGGAAAAATGGCGCCGATAGACTTGCTCGACGCAGGGTTGCCACAAACCTCCAATTTGTAAAAACAACGCAATATCTGTGAAGCGCAATAAAATGAGGCAAGCCTGTATATAAAAGAAACATAATAAAAAGTTTCGAGAGAAAGTAATTTAATTAATGACTGCAACTTGTATTTTAAAAAAATTCAACTCTTTGGTAATTAGAAAGATATGTAAAATGCTAAATGTAGGAAATAAAGGATAAGTTGTGTCTGTGACTACAATTCATTCCATGAGAGCGTACTTTAGGCTCTAGGATTAGCCCCATGCATTGTAGACGTATAGCACCGGCTGGAGGATCGTAGCTTCACACTGTAGTTGCTTTACATCTTGGGGAGAGAGATACCAATATCCACCGTAGATAAGACTGGGTGGCCCCAGAACCATTCTGCAAATCGTGGCGAAGAGCAATATATGAAACAAAATATCTCCAAACTATTTCTTATAGTAGAATTTGTGTGCTGAACTGTCATCCTAAATCATGAGCCTTGTGGGAGAAAATCAATCTATTTATCTCCCAGGTAGAGACTGTGCTTAGAAACTTAGTGTTCATTCGTTTGTTTTCTCAAACAATAAGGATGTCTGATGCACTATTCAGTCCCTGTGTAAAGGTATGTCAGATCACCACGTCTAAACTTGTTCAGTTTAGAGATGATGTTTGTCTGGTATGTGCTAACATACAGGTTGTATTCAAACACTTCCACTTTGTAAGGTTTCTCCTCTGTAAAAGTAAAAAGAATTTACATTTTTCTGATGTCAGACATGATGAGTGCTACACAAGTAAGAATTAAGAAGTATATTTATGCTATGGAGAATAGTATTACATTCACTGAAGTAACATTTTGAATAGAAAGTAATGTACCAGCTTGCTTTCTGAGTCTTTAAAGAAGAATCATTCATAACTTAATAAATATATCTTAGTTTGCTCACACTAATGGCCAAAAGCAAGAAACTTAAAACAATCGAAAGCAGCTCCAAGGAACTACAAATCTGTCGCAATAAATAACGTAAAGTAAATTAAGCCATTACTTTGATTGAAGATGGCTGTCTTCTGGGTTGATGCGCCATGTAGTCTGGTTGACGCGATCACCATAATGATGGAGGCAACAAGGACCTCTGAAACGTCGGAAACCTTCTACCAGACAACACGGCGCAACAACCCAGAAGACAGCCATATTCACACTCGCTACCATAAAAATCACAAATCCTACATAAATTAGATCCTTTGGAATCCTGTCACGATACTCAAGACTTACTATGTGGGAATCTTCTGATGATGTGACGATCTTGTCCACTGAGATCTACACTTTCTATAGTACATGCTTAGGGATCAGTCCAATATAGTCTTCTAGGTGGGTAGTCTACTGCAGGTCCAGTTGGCCACTGTTCCATTGTATCCACAAGTGAATGACGCCCAGTTCCATCCATATACGCTGAATCAATACGACCATTCACACCGGAACATAAGCCTATGAGAAATAACAGAAAAATTCTGTATTCATAGTTGGCACATATCCTGCCACTGTATAATGACTGTAGGGTGAGACGGGACCAAGCTGAAAATCCTGAAGATAACAGACCACTAAAAAATGAACAAATAAAGTTGCAGTCTTGAACAAGATATTGTGTGGTGTAGTGAAAGGGTTTTCCCAGCCTGCTAGAGTCATTCAACTTCAGTAGTGAAGAGAAAAATGCAAGGAAACTCCAAATAGACCTGCTATAAACAAGCTGGTTGCTTAGATTGAAACGACTGGGACCATTATCAAGAAGATTTGTGTGTGTACACACAAACACAAAGGCATCCAAAACACCAGAAAATATTGCACGTTGTTCATAGTCTTTCTCGACAAATTAAGACAATTATCAATATAAAGGATTTGAGGTTCTCATCATGACATATTAAGATGACTGTCTTCTGGGATGTAGCACTGTGTAGTCTGGTATATCAGTCAGCATCTACCAGACTACACGGTACAACCCAGAAGACAGCCATCTTCATGCTCACTGCCATGAGACTCTGAAATCCTACTTTTTTCAATCAACATTTCCATGACCAATTTCTGAATAATCAGTTTCCTGCACGTTTTTCTTATGGCTGGTACTGGCCAGTGTACTCTTCAAAACTCAACCCATATGCAATTTCTTCTTATAATACTGTTTACAGGAATAATCCGCAACACAACTCAAGATCTGAAGCCGCTATCGGCACCGATGAACAAGCTTCGGTTGGCGTAATGCAACAGTACCAAAGACAACTGCAGTTTTATAAACTGACGGTGCACGTACCAAAATTTTTTTCATTTGACTTTCACTCTCGAGGCTGCTGTGTTCAGGAACATGAAACGTGATTATGTTTGTCACATAATTTTGCTAAATATATGCAACTAGAAGTCCAGCATCTTTTGGAAACAACCAGAACAAATGGTTCAGTGTTTAGCATTTAATGAACTTATGCAACAGTAATGCTGTAAAGTCAGTCTTCAAGAATATTATAATGAAGCGTGAGATTCTGTTGCCTTCACTAGAGTTTCACACTTTACAGTGAATCAATAACTAATTAATCTATGTGGTAGAAATCACCGATCAAGTCAGTTTGAGGGCCCACAACGATGTCATGAGGTCGATCCAGCTCGGTGTGTACGAGTGTACGTTTCTTATCTCCAGTTAATTCAGAGACCATAATCACATCAAGTCCTGCATCTACCCAATACACACGCATGCCCACCCAGTTCAAAGCAAGCCCCTGTGGGTCTACCAAGTTTGATGCCTGAAAATAAACATATACATTCACTTCTGAAATGGCTGATCGAGAGACGGACGGATTCAAAACATTCTATACCATTTGCAGAGGTGTGAAATGATATCCCACTGCTTTGATTGTTGAAACATATTCGAGACAAAAATTCAGAATGAGCAACACAATGAGAAATTCAGAGCCCTCTGTGCAGACAACATACTGCTCAGAATTTTTCAAAACCTAAGAAAGTTGGACTTAGTTACATTTCTGTCACTATAAAATGTTGGTGTCATGTATTCAAGAAATGCCTGTTTCAATAAAATTGTAGTTGTAATAAATATGCAAACTAACGTCATTAATGTGATAACCAAGAACGATAAATTGGTTATGTGACTGGCTACTGGCTATCCTCCCAAGTGAGGCAAGGCCTTTCCTGTTTGCAACCACCTGCAGAATGGCTCAAGCTAACCACTCACCACATTTAGTGACCTGGTGCCAAAATATTAGATTACTTCTCAACTCCCACATCTTCATTGCATGGTGCTTAGATTTACGAGAAACTTTAACTTCTTTAAAGTTTGTTGGGAGATGATATTTTTATAATTACCTTCATTATATTGAGATACAGTTGTGTAATATAGGGAAGGCAGAGGAAAAAGTCTCTCAAAGATATATCTTTGCAATGTAAAACAAAATTACAAGGCTGTCAATTTCGGAATTCTAACCCTGGAGAAACTTCAGAAAATAATGAAAACCTACAGTCGGGTTAGCTTCTGGATTCAAGTCCCAAATAAAGATGGTTTCTGTAGCTCGCGAACTAAACGCAATAGAAGAATGGTATCACGACAAAAGTCTGCGTTTCGATAAGATTACAGACACCAAAACCACCTCCAACAACAATAATAAAATAAACAAAAGTAAAAACAACAATGTCTGTAGGCATAGCAGCAATAGCCATAACAATGACCACTTGGACCACTGTTGCTGAAAAATGTGAGACATGGATGAGCATGCTACAGCGTACCATTCAAATTTCAGGCTACAAAGTTTCACATCTGTTTAAATTTCATGTAAGTTTCAGAAAAGTATCAGATCCTTAAAACACTCATCTCGCTGCACTCTCCGCGACTGGGTTTGATTCGATGTTGAGGACAAATCATAGAAATAAGACCTCCTGATCATCTTGCCGTGGTGGTCAGACCAGAATGTAGTTGGCTTTGTTAGATCCCATAATATATCCACTGACTCCACTTTTTGACCACGGTCATTAAATGATTTGCTAAGGGCATTAATTACAGAGTTTTCACCAGGTCTCTTAGATCCATTTCAGCAGCAACAATGAAGTGGGCAGGTTTTTCCCCGGAAAGTGCAAACATTAAACATGAATTTGACGTAAGATGTGTCAGTCTTCATTTGCCTACATTTGGAAAGAATGAAAAATGACATGTACGTATACATCAGAATTACCTGCAGAAAATCAAAATCTTTTTTACATGTACATATCCTCCTCTGGTAGAGTTAGAAACCAAGTTTTACACCCATACAGAACTACAAGTAAAATGTTAGTTTCACATATTTTAGTTAACTTGTATTTAGACAGGATGGAAAAGAAGATTTTTTTAATAAAGTTATATCTGATGAATAAAAATACAAGTGGATACGTTAAGAGAGCACAGAAGCTGTCATCAGCAATCTATTAGACAAATCATGATGCCCCTCAGCCCTAAAATATTTCTGCGTTTGTCTCGACAGAAATGAGGTCTTGAAGACCTGATATTGAACTAAATGTTACCTCTCGCTAAACAAGTCCTGTTCCTCGATGTTCCTTCCCCTACGAAACCTGGAGCGCAGTGGCAAGAAAAGTTTCCTCCCTTCTTTTCTACACATCTCTGTGAACAGGTTCCAAAATAACATGGTGGTAGAATGCAGTCTTCTTCATCAGAACCATCTCCAGAGTCATTAGATCCATCACAGCGGAATTTGCTGCTAACGCAGTTCTTGTCAGCACACTTGAATTGATCAGTACCACAGTGGCCAGACTGTCGACCTGCAAACAAATGACCATGTAGCTTGCAAAGATTCTACACAGATTCGTATGTGATCCTTAACTAAGTGTAGCAGGCACATAAACAGAAATGACGAAAATTTCTTCAAACTTATGTCTCCCTGCCCCCTATAAAAAAGATAAAGGAAAAAAACAATATAATTCGGTTCAAAATACGTACAATACCTTTAAATACTTATGTGATAAAGATTTCTCCATCAAGAAATACAAATATAAGTTTGTATGATGTAAAACTTTCATGGCAACTAAGTATAATGAATTCTTCTCAGGCTACCGGCCATGTCAGGTCCCCAGGGTACTGAACTCCATACCCTCTGGATTAGGATGAGTGCTACACAAGTAAGAATTAAGAAGTATATTTATGCTATGGAGAATAGTATTACATTCACTGAAGTAACATTTTGAATAGAAAGTAATGTACCAGCTTGCTTTCTGAGTCTTTAAAGAAGAATCATTCATATATCTTAGTTTGCTCACACTTATGTTTTTGAACTCTATAGATGTAAAACGACAAATCCAGAGCGAAATGTGCAGATTAGTTTCACACTAATGGCCAAAAGCAAGAAACTTAAAAAACAATCGAAAGCAGCTCCAAGGAACTACAGATCTGTCGCAATAAACAACGTAAAGTAAGATATTGTAGATGCGTCATATTGTGATTTATTTAAATAGTATTAAAAATATATTAAAATTAGCCGTCAATCACAATATAAAATAATTAAAAGATTAAAATATCATTTTACGTTCCTTATCGAGTACTCGATTTACATGTGGAACATATACGACATGTTTCGACTATATATAGTCATCATCAGGTGTTATGTTATAAATCAGTAAATCATTAAAAAATCAGTAAAAATCAGTAATTCAGTTGAAAAGTTTATAACATAACACCTGATGATGGCTATATATAGTCGAAACATGTCGTATATGTTCCACATGTAAATCGAGTACTCAATAAGGAACGTAAAATGATATTTTAATCTTTTAATTATTTTATATTGTGATTGACGGCTAATTTTAATATATTTTTAATACTATTTAACGTAAAGTAAATTAAACCATTCATTTGATTGAAGATAGCTGTCTTCTGGGTTGACGCGCCATGTAGTCTGGTTGACGCGATCACCATAATGATGGAGGCAACAAGGACCTCTGAAACGTCCGAAACCTTCTACCAGACAACACGGCGCAACAACCCAGAAGACAGCCATATTCACACTCGCTACCATAAGAATCACAAATCCTACATAAATTAGATCCTTTGGAATCCTGTCACGATACTCAAGACTTACTATGTGGGAATCTTCTGATGATGTGACGATCTTGTCCACTGAGATCTACACTTTCTATAGTACATGCTTAGGGATCAGTCCAATATAGTCTTCTAGGTGGGTAGTCTACTGCAGGTCCAGTTGGCCACTGTTCCATTGTATCCACAAGTGAATGACGCCCAGTTCCATCCATATACGCTGAATCAATACGACCATTCACACCGGAACATAAGCCTATGATAAATAACAGAAAAATTCTGTATTCATAGTTGGCACATATCCTGCCACTGTAAGCTGAAAATCCTGAAGACAACAGACCACTAAAAAATGAACAAATAAAGTTGCAGTCTTGAACAAGATATTGTGTGGTGTAGTGAAAGGGTTTTCCCAGCCTGCTAGAGTCGTTCAACTTCAGTAGTGAAGAGAAAAATGCAAGGAAACTCCAAATAGACCTGCTATAAACAAGCTGGTTGCTTAGATTGAAACGCCTGGGACCATTATCAAGAAGATTTGTGTGTGTACACACAAACACAAAGGCATCCAAAACACCAGAAAATATTGCACGTTGTTCATAGTCTTTCTCGACAAATTAAGACAATTATCAATATAAAGGATTTGAGGTTCTCATCATGACATATTAAGATGACTGTCTTCTGGGATGTAGCACTGTGTAGTCTGGTATATCAGTCAGCATCTACCAGACTACACGGTACTACAACCCAGAAGACAGCCATCTTCATGCTCACTGCCATGAGACTCTGAAATCCTACTTTTTTTCAATCAACATTTCCATGACCAATTTCTGAATAATCAGTTTCCTGCACGTTTTTCTTATGGCTGGTACTGGCCAGTGTACTCTTCAAAACTCAAACCATGCAATTTCTTCTTATAATGCTGTTTACAGGAATAATCCGCAACACAACTCAAGATCTGAAGCTGCTATCGGCACCGATGAACAAGCTTCGGTTGGCGTAATGCAACAGTACCAAAGACAACTGCAGTTTTATAAACTGACGGTGCACGTACCAAAATTGTTTTCATTTGACTTTCACTCTCGAGGCTGCTGTGTTCAGGAACATGAAACGTGATTATGTTTGTCACATAATTTGGTAAATATATGCAATTAGAAGTCCAGCATCTTTTGGAAACAACCCGAACAAATGGTTCAGTGTTTAGCATTTAATGAACTTATGCAACAGTAATGCTGTAAAGTCAGTCTTCAAGAATGTTATAAAGAAGCGTGAGATTCTGCTGCCTTCACTAGAGTTTCACACTTTACAGTGCATCATTAACTAATTAATCTATGTGGTAGAAATCACCGATCAAGTCACGTGTGTAAAACACACAACTTTACCCAGTTTGACGGCCCACAACGATGTCATGAGGTCGATCCAGCTCGGTGTGTACGAGTGTACGTTTCTTATCTCCAGTTAATTCAGAGACCATAATCACATCAAGTCCTGCATCTACCTAATACACACGCATGCCCACCCAGTTCAAAGCAATGCCCCTGTGGGTCTACCAAGTTTGATGCCTGAAAACAAACATATACATTCACTTCTGAAATGGCTGATCAGGAGACGGATGGATTCAAAACATTCTATACCATTTGCAGGTAAATGAATTCCCACTGCTTGGATTGTTGAAACATATTCGAGACAAAAATTCAGAATGAGCAACACAATGAGAAATTCGGAGCCCTCTGTGCAAGCAACATACTGCTCAGATTTTTCAAAACCTAAGAAAGTTGGACTTAGTTAAATTTCTGTCACTATAAAATGTTGGTGTCATGTATTCAAGAAATGCCTGTTTCAATAAAATGTAGTTGTAATAAATATACAAACTAACGTCATTAATGTGATAACCAAGAACGATAAATTGGTTATGTGACTGGCTACTGGCTATCCTCCCAAGTGAGGCAAGGCCTTTCCTGTTTGCAACCACCTGCAGAATGGCTTAAGCTAACCACTCACCACATTTAGTGACCTGGTGCCAAAATATTAGATTACTTCTCAACTCCCACATCTTCATTGCATGGTGCTTAGATTTACGAGAAACTTTAACTTCTTTAAAGTTTGTTGGGAGATGATATTTTTATAATTACCTTCATTATATTGAGATACAGTTGTGTAATATAGGGAAGGCAGAGGAAAAAGTCTCTCAAAGATATATCTTTGCAATGTAAAACAAAATTACAAGGCTGTCAATTTCGGAATTCTAACCCTGGAGAAACTTCAGAAAATAATGAAAACCTACAGTCGGGATAGCTTCTGGATTCAAGTCCCAATAAAGATGGTTTCTGTAGCTCGTGAACTAAACCCAATAGAAGAATGGTACCATGACAAAAGTCTGCGTTTCGATAAGATTACAGACACCAAAACCACCTCCAACAACAATAATAAAATAAACAAAAGTAAAAACAACAATGTCTGTAGGCATAGCAGCAATAGCCATAACAATGACCACTTGGACCATTGTTGCTGAAAAATGTGAGACATGGATGAGCATGCTACAGCGTACCATTCAAATTTCAGGCTACAAAGTTTCACATCTGTTTAAATTTCATGTAAGTTTCAGAAAAGTATCAGATCCTTAAAACACTTGCTCATCGCCTACCACAATGATCAAGTCATCTCGCTGCACTCTCCGCGACTGGGTTTGATTTGATGTTGAGGACAGATCATAGAAATAAGACCTCCTGATCTTCTTGCCGTGGTGGTCAGACCAGAATGTAGTTGGCTTTGTTAGATCCCATAATATATCCACTGACTCCACTTTTTGACCACGGTCATTAAATGATTTGCTAAGGGCATAGATTAGAGAGTTTTCACCAGGTTTGTACGTATTCAAGTCTCTTAGATCCATTTCACCAGCAACAATGAAGTGGGCAGGTTTTCCTGGAAAGCGCAAACATTAAACATGAATTTGACGTAAGATGTGTCAGTCTTCATTTGCCTACATTTGGAAACAATGAAAAATTACATGTACGTATACATCAGAATTACCTGCAGAAAATCAAAATCTTTTTTACATGTACATATCCTCCTCTGGTAGAGTTAGAAACCAAGTTTTACACCCATACAGAACTACAAGTAAAATGTTAGTTTCACATACTTTAGTTAACTTGTATTTAGATAGGATGAAAAAGAAGATTTTTTAATAAAGTTATATCTGATGAATAAAAATACAAGGGGATAAGTTAAGAGAGCACAGAAGCTGTCATCAGCAATCAATTAGAAAAATCATGATGCCCCTCAGCCCTAAAATATTTCTGCGTTTGTCTCGACAGAAATGAGGTCTTGAAGACCTGATATTGAACTAAATGTTACCTCTCGCAAAACAAGTCCTGCTCCTCGATGTTCCTTCCCCTACGAAACCTGGAGCGCAGTGGCAAGAAAAGTTTCCTCCCTTCTTTTCTACACATCTCTGTGAACAGGTTCCAAAATAACATGGTGGTAGAATGCAGTCTTCTTCATCAGAACCATCTCCAGAGTCATTAGATCCATCACAGCGGAATTTGCTGCTAACGTAGTTCTTTTTGGCACACTTGAATTGATCAGTACCACAGTGGCCAGACTGTCGACCTGCAAACAAATGACCATGTAGCTTGCAAAGATTCTACACAGATTCGTATGTGATCCTTAACTAAGTGTAGCAGGCACATAAACAGAAATGACGAAAATTTCTTCAAACTTATGTTCCCTGCTCCCTATAAAAAGAGAATAAATAAAACAGACAAAAGATAAAGGAAAAAACAATATAATTCGGTTCAAAATACGTACAATACCTTTAAATACTTATGTGATAAAGCTTTCTCTATCAAGAAATACAAATATAAGTTTGTATGATGTAAAACTTTCATGGCAACTAAGTATAATGAATTCTTCTCAGGCTACCGGCCATGTCAGGTCCCCAGGGTACTGAACTCCATACCCTCTGGATTAGGATGAAGATGGTTCTTGAAACCCAACACAGCTGGTAGCCAGAGAGGAATTTATTGTACACATAGTTTTTCCTTGTAGAAATTAGTCTCACCTGCTTCATTTTGATAAATGGAAGAAGTCTATACTCTTAATCTGTAGCTCTCATATAAAAATAACTGAATACATTTTCCTGTTTTAAATTTTCATATGTAAATTTATAAAAGTAATTAATGTTTCTACACATTATTTTCTCTTTCTGTGCGCACACATATATATATATATATAACAACTAACCAACTACCGAACTCCATGAAACAGAGTCCTCTTGTTGACAAACTATTGGTATGCTCAAGAAATTTCAGACCCTTATGGAAGCTGAAGATTCGCTACTGTCTTGACAACAGTCTACTATCAGTCGCTGTCAAAAAAGAAAATATAATGGTAATTTTTTCATAATTTCTAGTGTGACCTAAAAGGAATATAATAGCCAATCTTTACAGTATCACCCAAGCACCAACAAAATAAAAAAAGCTATGGATATCGTATCACTTACTGGTGTAACTCGTCATACTGAAGATGGCTGACTTCCGGGTTGTAGCACTGCATAGTTTGGTAAAAGTTTACCAGCGTTTCAGAGATCCTTGATGTCTCCATCATCATGGCAAGGAGTAAGCCAAGTTGCTCTTGGTCCTGACGATGGGGGCAGCAAACACCTCTGAAATGTTGGCGAACTTCAGACATTTCCTTTCAAATATCTCCCCAGTCTGTCCAGTACATGCAACTGTAAAAAAACAAAATTGTTTTTACACAAGGGAACTCATAATAAGCCAAAAAAAAATCATATTTCTTATTCTAATTCCAGAGGAAGGTACAATTCCCATTAAAAATATGACAATTAAGATATAAGTTGTTTACATGAAAGTAAGGATCATGTCTGCTGGCAGGCTTTAGTGTTGTTGGTGTTGGACCTGCAAGTTCTGATACCAGTGAGTTAGTTAGATAGTATATACGAGGGTCGCTCATTAAGTAATGCCCCACATTTTTTTTCTCAGCCAATAATGAAGATAGAAAAGTGTACTTTTACATGCTTGAGATTTGATGTTTCCCGCGTTCGTGTACGGAGTTTCAAATGATTCCAACCGATAGCGGAGCTGTAGTGAACTGTTAAAATGGCGTCTGTGAACGACTCTCGTTACAAGCAACGAGCTGTAATTGAATTCCTTGTTGCTGAAAAAGAAACGGTGGTGAACATTCATAAACGTTTGTGTGCTGTGTATGGAAGCTGTGCAGTCGATAGGAGCACCGTTGGTCGCTGGGCTAAGAGAGTTAAAGCTTCAGGAAGTGAAGAAACCGAGCTCCGTGATCTGCCGCGCTCTGGGCGTCCTGCCACAGCCACCACTCCAGACATGTTGAACCGCGCGGATGCCATTATTCGTGAGGATCGGCGCATCACAACTCGACAATTGGCCCAACAGCTTTCAGTCAGCAATGGAAGTGTGATTGCAATTATCCAGGCTCTCGCATATTCGAAGGTGTGCGCAAGATGGGTTCCACGAAGTCTCACAGCAGACCACAGGATTCAAAGGAAAACGATTTCTTCTGAATTGTTGGAGCGTTTTGATGCTGAGGGAGAGGTCTTTCTGTCCCGGATCATTACAGGTGACGAAACCTGGATACACCACTTTGAGCCAGAGACAAAAAGGCAGTCAATGGAGTGGCATCATCCTCAATCACCGAGAAAGAAGAAATTCAAGACAACTCCCTCCGCCGGAAAAGTCATGATGACTGTCTTTTGGGACAGTGATGGGGTCATTCTTGTGGATGTGATGCCAAGAGGTGCGACCATCAATTCAGACGCGTACATCAGGACCCTGAAAACCCTCAAGAAGCGTTTTCGACGAGTTCGGCCTCACAAGCATCCAGCAGAAATTTTGCTCCTGCACGACAATGCACGCCCTCACACAAGTCTGAGAACCCGGGAAGAAATCACCAAATTGGGTTGGACGGTGCTACCCCATCCACCCTACAGTCCAGATCTGGCACCCTCCGACTTCCATCTCTTTGGGCCACTTAAAGATGCTATCCGCGGAACAAGATTTGAAGATGACGAGAGCGTGATTCAAGCAGTGAGGACATGGCTACGTGCACAGGACAAGAGCTGGTACCGGCAAGGCATGCATGCACTTGTTCCACGCTGGCGTAAAACCGTACAAGTTGATGGGGACTATGTGGAAAAATAGTATGTGTAAAGGAAACATTGATTTATATTGTCACTAAATTTGAGCCATCTTGAATAAATATGTTCTGAGGAAAAAAATGTGGGGCATTACTTAATGAGCGACCCTCGTATATAAGAAGTATGCTATTTAACTCATGCAACTTACAACACTGTTTCTACTCCAGTAGTTTATAAGCTCTATACCAATAAAACATTTCTGATGAGAAACCATCTACATTTGAGTTCACGTAACAAACCTGAAGGCAACAAAAATTAGCAACCCTGAAATACCTTTTTGCATAAGATATGCAGCTACAAAGATTACGAACTGTTTTGTGACCATTTTTCTCATGTATTTGAATTATGATATGCCGCAGACCTCAAGCTTTCCAACATACCACAGCACATGAAAACAGTTTCGAGGTCTCCGCCCCACTCTCCAATTAAAACCATTCTTGCCCGCCGGTTATTGGCCTACCTGCAGACATAGGTCGATATCTGCACACACTGCACATTTAATCCTACTTCCTGTAATATCATCCTGACAATAAGTACAATTGTATTTTGCATATAAATCTGAAATGCAAGCACAATTATATATCAATTTACTTTATCTGCAAATACATATATTTTAAAGTACCCTTTCTCACGAAACGTAGCCGCCAAGTTGTGACGTCACAGCCAAAGCCCACTAAACGCGAATGCCTGATCGGTAACACCAGTGGTACAAACCTCTCAAAAATCATTACCATATACACACTGGTGAGAAGCCTTTTGAATGCAATTGTGTAATGCAAAGTTCTCACGCAGTGCATCGTACAACACACATGGAAATGAAACAGTACAAATGTGATAAGGCGATGTTTGCAACAAGAACTTTTCAAGTAATGATGATTTGAAGAAACATTATCGCACTCATACTGAAGTGAAGATTTACAAATGTGAAGTATGCAATAAACATTTCTCACAGAAAGAAAATCTTGTAATTCACAGTTTTATCCATACAGGTAAAAATCTTACACTTGTGAAATATGTAATAGAAGTATTTCTCAGGGTGGACATCTCAACGCACACAAACGCATACACACAGGGGAAGAAACCATATAATTGTGATGTGTGCAATAAGTAGTTTCCAGTGCGAGAAAAACTGAGAAGGCATTATGGTATCCACACGGGGAGAAACCATATGGTTGTGTTGGTTGTGATTGAAGCTTCACAGAACTTGTCAACCTTAAAAGTCATCTTTCTTGTGTGCATACTGGAGAAATACCAAGTAGTGGAGAAGTGATGGAGTGAATAATTTAAACTTCAAGGATTTTGTTTATGTTGTAAATATTACCCGTGAGATTTTTGCTACAATGTGGCAAGTCAGTGTTTGGAAAATAGCTTATTTTCTGTGTGTTTATATCATCAGATAAAAATACATAATGAGCTATGCAGCGTTGTGGTACGTACGCACATGTACAGAGAAGTCCTGTCAGAAGGCTATAGCCTTCAGAAAGAAAATAGCATGGGGTTCAAGATGTCCACCATGGATTGCACTTTGTGACTTTGCAGCAGCTATTAAAACCAGTGTTGTACAACATTCCGATATTTTTTGTTTAATAATGTGAAGTATTGTGTGACAAAAGTTGAAGGAATTCTGTTATTTTTATATCATCATCCAGGATATCAGCAACTCCTTGAAATATCTTCTTGTTACCTAAATTGTTAGGATACCCAGCTCATAATCTGTAGAATTCAGTTTTGTTAATTTGCATTCTACATCTTCAGGTGTGTCTTGTAACATATTAACAATGAAGTTTAGAAAGTCAGTATATTGGAAAGTGTACTCCTTTCCAAAATCTTTTCGGAAGCTTTATATCCTAGAATGCCAGTTAGAGAAAGGAAAATCCCTGTAACAAGGTCAAAGGATTTTTTATGGTAGATGAAGGTCCATATAGTGTCAATCAAGCTATGGCAAATTTTAATGTTAATTATACAGTTAGTAAAAATAGATTTACAGGCAATGATAATACAAACCGACCGGTTATCTTAAAAGACAGTTTGAGTGTCATACCAAGTGATAATGTAATTCCTCAAAAGATCCAAATGAATACTAATGTAAGTGAAGTTGATAGTACTATAGCAAATATTTTGAGTCAGGTTATATTAAATACATTTTTGAAAGTCTTCCATCAGAATATTAGAGGATTGAGAAATAAAATTAATGAACTTTATTGTCACTTACTACATGATCTACCACATATTATGTGCTTGTCTGAACATCATCTTGGAGATTCAGAACTCCAACTGATACATTTAAATGACTACTCATTAGGTGCTAAATATTGTAGGAATTTTTTTCAAAAAGGAGGTGTAAGTATATTTGTATATAGAAATTTAAAATTTAAGACCATAAATTTAGAAGAATTTACTGTAGACAAGGACATCGAAGCGTGTGCAATTCAGCTGACTAAGAACTTACCAGGAACAAAAAAAAATTGTATACTAACTATTTACAGATCTCCTATGGGTAATTTTACAAATTTCCTGGAAAGATTAGATATGATTCTACAGAAATTATATCATGAGAGATATAATATAATTATATGTGGTGATATAAATGTAAATTATTTAAATGATGATAACAGAAAGAAGCAACTTGATGCTGTCCTACAATCATATAATCTTACTAGTATTGTAACATTCCCCACTAGAGTTGGCATCTCCTCATGCACTGTAATTGATAATTTTTTCATTGATATAAACAGTATTGGAAAATATGAGATATACCCCTCTATAAATGGTCTATCAGATCATGATGCCCAAGTATTAATACTTCATAAGGCACAGGAACAGGGAAAAGGATATCATACTTATATAAAGCGGTTAATAAATAACGATACTATAACAGATTTTCAATTAAAACTAAGTCAGGAAACATGGGAATTAGTTTTTGATGAAAATGATATTAATAATAGTTTTAACACATTTTTAAATATTTTCTTAAAAATTTACTATTCCAGCTTCCCTTTGACACAGATAAAATGTAAACAGAAAAATAATTCTTGGATTACACCAGGAATATTAATGTCCTGTAAACATAAACGAGAACTTTGTAATAAATTAAGGAATAATAAGGATCCTACTCTTAAAACTTATTACAGAAATTACTCTAAAATATTGACCACAGTTATAAAAAAGGAAAAAAATGGAGTATGATAAATGCATTCTAAATTCTGATAATAAAATTAAAACTACTTGGGGTATTATAAATAAAGAAGCAGGTAGAAATACAAATAGAGTTGAAATAAAAACACTAAAAATTGATGGTAAGAAGTTCAATAACCAACAAACTATTGCTGAAAAATTTAATAATTATTTTGTTAACATTGCAGAGAATATACAACTACAAGATATTAATAATCCTGTAATTGCAAATGATATTAATGATGATGAAAATTATATTCATTTCATGAACCAAGCTTTTTCTAATCCATACCCAAATATGAATTCCAAATGCTGTACGAACAAAGAAATAAAAAAAATAATAAAATCCCTTAAACTAAAAAATTTGCATGGATATGATGAGATATCACCTATGATTTCAAAAATAAGCTCGTCATTTATAAGTTCACCTATAAATTATATATGCAATAAAATGTTAAGGAGAGGAGTATTTCCGGATAGATTAAAATATGCATTAATAAAACCATTATATAAGAATGGTGATATATATGATGTGTCTAATTATAGACCTATATCACTTTTAACATCTTTTTCAAAAATATTTGAAACTATAATGTACTCAAGAATTTTGGATCATCTCAATAAATATAATATTTTAAGTACTGAACAATATGGATTTAGGAAAGGATTAAAAACAGATAATGCAATCTATAAATTGACTACAGAGATTTTAAATGCCATGAATAACAAACAAATAGTGGGAGGCATCTTCTGTGATTTGGAAAAAGCTTTTGATTGCGTTGATCATGAAATTTTGTTATTTAAGCTTAAATTTTATGGTATCAATGGGAAAGATCACGCACTTTATGAATCTTACTTAAATAACAGATACATTAGAACAGTATTACATACTAATGACAGTAACAATACAGCCTCGGATTGGCTTAAAGTTAGTTATGGAGTTCCACAAGGGTCTATATTGGGACCTTTGTTGTTTCTTTTATACATAAATGATTTATCCAATATAATAACTAAATTTGCTACACCTATAATTTTTGCTGATGATACTAGCATCTTATTTTCTCATTCTAATACAAACGACTTTAATAAACACATTCATGCAACATTTGAAAATATAAATAGATGGTTTAGAATGAACAGATTATCACTAAACGTTAATAAGACACATTATATTAATTTTAAAATTAAGAGAAAAATGTCAGATACTGTCACAATAAGTTATAATAATAAATTCATTAATAATATCTTCTGTACTAAATTCTTGGGAATTATGATTGATGGTGCATTAACTTGGAAGAATCATATTGATCTACTCATTAAAAAATTGAGCAAGGCTTACTATGTAATTAGAAATATGAAACCATATATGTCTACTTCAATACTAAAGGCAATTTATTATGCTTTTTTTCATTCGTTAATGAGCTATGGCATCATTTTCTGGGGAAATTCATCTCGTAGTTACACTATTTTTCTCCTTCAGAAAAAGGCAATTAGAACAATGATGGGATGTAGCAATAGAGTATCGTGTAGAAATATATTCAAAGAATTAGATATCTTACCGTTGGCATCACAATATATATTTTCTTTATCATTGTTTGTATTACAAAACAAAACTCTTTTTCCATCAAACATTGACTCTCATACTATTGATACTAGACAGAGACAAAATTTGTATCTACCCCAAGCCAATTTAACTATTCATCAGAAAGGAGTTCACTATGCGGGTATAAAGATATTTAATAAATTACCCACAGAGGTTAAGAATACCTCAAATAATTTTAAAAAGTTCAAGGTTGCATTAAGGCATTTCTTAATTACTCACTCGTTTTACACTGTGGATGAGTACTTAATTGGATAACTATTGTAATAAAAATACTAATTATATTGTCTTGAATTTAGTACGCTGCTTGTCTAGATGTAATTCTTTAATGTATGTATTTTATGCTTTTATACTTGAGTTTGTGACATGTTCTATATCCACTATTGGATTTCTGGAACTTGTAAATAAATAAATAAATAAATAAAAATAAATTCTGCTAGGAGACTTCAATGCCAAAATTGGTCAGGAGGATATGTTCAAACCAACTATAGGGAGTGAGAGTTTACATGAATTTAGTAATTACACTGAGGTGAGATTAGTGAACTTTGCCACATCCAAAAATCTGATTGTCAATAGCACAACATTCTCACATCTTTATATCCATAAGCACACTTGGATGTCCCCTGATGGGATCACCCATAAATTAATTGATCACGTTTTGATCGATCAGAGGAAACAAAAATCGTAGACATGCGATCTTATAGGGGAGCGGACTGTGACACTGACCATTATTTAATGATAGCAAACAGGCGGGGAAGATATACAGGATTGAGAAATTCGGGGTCAAAAGACTGAGTGATGTAGAAACTAAGCAAGAGTATCATTTAAAATTTCTGCAATCCCAGAGAACGTTGAAGATAATACAGAGAACGGGGAAGTAGGTGTCAATAATATACAGGAATTCAACTACACAGTAAATTATTTACTCAAATTAGGAAACTAAAATAAAAAATGTAGTGTTTTCGAGAGGGAGCATATTTGTTGAAGATCTATTTATTGCTACACATACTTTCAGGATGCTATATCAAGTGGAGCTGCTACTACTATCCCATATTGTTACTGTTAATTATAGGAAACTGGGGTGGCCTCAACTGACATAACATTAATATTGAATTTTGTCAGATTAGTTGCCTGATTCAAAAGTTTAAAAGTGTTAGGAATGGACATATAAAGACAGCATAATAATGTGATTTTTTTCTTAAGAAAGTAAAGCAAGCTCACTTGGCATTAAATTTTAAGTACATTTATTCTGGTCCCTCATCACTATAATGGAACTTTAAAGTAATCACATTACTGTGTACAAGAGTTGATCAGCACCTGTCAGGGTCCAGATTTCCCTCCAGCCACCTGAAGCTGGAGAAATCTCCTCGGGTCATTATGCTGACATAGGCATGTGGCACAGTAACAGTGCACAGCTGTCTAGTGGCAGGTGTCGGTATGACCCCCACTTTCCATCACTGTATACATTCATAACAAGATCTTTAATGGGCGTGCTGATGTATCCAGAATAAAATAACACCTGAAAATATATACAAAATGTTTCAGAGATCTCATACTGAAATATACCTTCTGCTTGTTCACTTATATATTTAAGTTTCCTTGGCTTACGAGTTCACAATACCTCAGATTGGAAGAAACACATTGAGTATATTATTATTCCCAAATTAAGCTCTGCGTGCCTTGCCATGAGAACAGTCATACCACCCATGACAATAGATACTTTAAAGCTAGTTTACTTTGCTTATTTCCACTCTGTGGTGTCTTATGGATTAATCTTTTGGGGGAATTCAACAGACAGTAATAAAGTTTTTTACATGCAAAAGAAAATAATTAGAATAATGGAAGGTGTCAAGAGCAGGGTTTATTGTAGAAAATTGTCTCGTAAATTTAATATACTTCCACTTGCAAGTGAATTCATACTCTGCTTGCTATAATTTGTGGTGGAAAAATTGGATAATCTTAAAAGAAATACAGATGTACATAATTTAAATACAAGACGTAAACATGACCTATGTGTGCCAAATGCTAACTTTACTAAATATCAGAAAGGGGTGTACTATACAGGTATCAAGTTGTTTAATAATCTTCCACCAACAATTAAAAGTCTAAATTATGATATAAAGGTATTCAAGCCTGCATTGAAAGGTTACCTCTTCACTCACTCTTACTATTCTGTAGACGCTTTCATCTCTGCTGAAAATCCATAAGCTTTATGTATATCTATAATCTATATGTAAAGTCACTTTTGTATTTCTATTTAAAATTCTCAGGTTATGTACATTGATATGTGAAACAAGTTCTTGTTATTGTGTCGAAAATACAGAAGTTTATGTATATTGAATGAAGTCCTGAGGTTTATGTATATTGCAGAAAATGACTTGTTCTCCATCCTTTGATTGAATCCTAAGAAGGATCTATGGAATGTAAATAAACTCTACGCTCTAACATACCTGAATACTGCACTTTCCTATCCAAGTCACAAACACTCCAGGTGCCTCATTCTGTCTGGTTCTTCACATCTCCAACTCCAAATAAGCTGCTTCCCCATCACGCACACAACTGATCTTCTGAAACACTGACATTCAGATAACTTTGTCTGCCATCTCTTGGTAATATTACTCCACACACTACAGATACACTTCACAAGAAAGTTGCCACTAAGCACATCCCCTGATCTCAAACTCCTCTTTCAGACAGACAAGGCACTCACACTGAATCTATAACAGTACACCTCCTCGGAAAGCAAGGAGATCACACGAGGGCCTGAGGTCTTCCTTGTG
Source organism: Zootermopsis nevadensis (assembly GCF_977971745.1). Classification (NCBI taxonomy): domain Eukaryota; kingdom Metazoa; phylum Arthropoda; class Insecta; order Blattodea; family Termopsidae; genus Zootermopsis; species Zootermopsis nevadensis. The sequence continues at coordinate 2,231,314 of NW_028259177.1, forward strand.
GCATTGTGAGGCATGCTACTAACTCGTGATACTTGGTCACTAGGAATCTAAAGTGGGCGACTGTGGTGTGGTGGCCACATAACCAACATTACAACCTGTAACCCTAGCTGATTACTTCTACCTTATCCACTGCGATAGGCTCTTACACAAACTTAAATAAACAGCTACTGCATTTCCACAAACAAGTCACAAAAACAGAGGCTGTCACCACGTGTCTGTGGGTCATCCCAACCGCATCGCCTGATGAGTTGTGTCCATCATGCACAATGCTCATGTCAGCTCCCGGAGCAAAGTCTTGCTACCTCCGTAGTAGTGATGGACTCGAAACTGCCTAACGGCTGAAGTATCCCATATGCTAGCATTCACGCCTACCTGAAACAAAACCATGTACAGAAATAAACATCCGCATTAAGGGACCAGTATTAATTCTTACTACGAAGGCACTCTACACCACATTAATGATCAACTGGCCAACTAAACCGACCTTCCATGCAACCAAAATATTTCTCACTTTACGTCCTTCACACAAAGATGACACACATCAATTCTAATAAAATCAAATTAACTTCCACGCCATGGCAATATATATATATATGACAGTGAATCTGCACTAGACTCGTAATGCAGCCCACGATCACGCCGACCGCAGAATTCGCCATTTTCCTCATACTCAGGGACGGCAACGTCGAAAAAAACAGCGAACACATCCCGCCACCGCTGAACTAGCGATATTCGATGATCGTTATATGTCCACCCTGACGAACTCCTCTGCCATCTAACGACAAAAGGGCTGAAGTAGATGTCCTACCTAGCACACTCCACTGCACTGCCGAACGAAATGCTGCCTGAAATACCACTCCACAAATTGTAAAATCATAAGCAGAAACGGGGTTGCTGGAAAGTACTTCCGTGACCGCCATTAGTTACATCTTAGCCCTTAAAAATGACAGGAACTACAAACAAATGAAGGCGAAACACGCCTACCGTCACCTATAAGAAACCAACTACCAAACATAATCATAACCTAAAATCATTTATGAAACCAACCACACGGAACAACACCTAGGATCGTAAAATACAGCTCAATCAACTTAGCACGAAGCACTATGAAACAAATAACACACATTTCGTAACTAGATCGCCTACATTCTGGCACACATTGCCTCTCGGTCACCCGAATTGTTACTGAACCCAGCGACGTTTCACACCCTGCTTAGATCAAAACCAGACACAAATCTTTAATACCTACACGACTATCTATAACACAAGACACCGAGTGAAAGCGTCCACTGCTAACCGTAGTCTCGGACACGAACTTCCACTCGTCAGACTTCATGTTGGTATGTAGACACTCAACACCTCACGCGGATTCAGCAGCGACATCTTCCCTGTTTATTCAATTCTTGGAACTAAATTTGCAGAAACTAATAAGATGAAACGCGGGCTGCGTCAATTAATCAGGCCAACCAACATCACATATAGAAAACCAACTACCAAACATTTCCATAACCTAAAAATCTTCCATCATTTCTGAAAACAGGTAGGATTTCGTAAAATACTGCACAATGAACTTAGCGCGAAGCATTCTTAAACGATTATTCCATATGTCGCCACGGGATTGTACTGCACGACTCTCTTTAGCACACCGACTGACTAAGCCCACTGCTAACCGTACTTACGAACACGAACTTCCCTTCGTAGACTTCACTTTGGCACTTGTAGCACTCAACACCTAATACGGACATTCCCTGCTCGATAATTTCTCACAACTAAATTTGCAGGAGGGCGTAGACCTTCTGCTTGTTCACTTATATATTTTAATTATATCCTTTTATTGAGACATGAATAATGCAGTCATTCGAACTGATGAATCTAATATGAATTATTCTAAGGCTCCTTATTATCATCATAATGTTACTAAATAAGTTTAATAAACATTAAAGTTCATTGTCTTCACACAAAAGGAACATGTATTTAATTCAACCTTTTGAAACTCCATGAAACAGAGTCTTTCTTCCAAGCTGATGGTCACTCAGCTAGTAAAGTAAGTCCCGCCTTTCAAGGAACCCAAAGGTTTGTTGCCAACTGGTCCTTATTGTGAGCCACAAGAATACAGTTCACAGCTTCCCATCCTATTCCAATAAGATGAACTTTAATATTATCATTTCAACTAAGCCTCCATCTCCCATGTGGTCTGACTGATTACATTTTTTTATCTGGATAAGTTTAAATGAATAACAATGAAGTGCCTGTTTCCATTTGTGATCCTTACAATTACTGATTCAGGATGCTAATCTACAGGTCATCCTCTCAACCACAATGCTGTAAAAGCTGGACCACATAGTATGTAACCACTAAACTCACTTCCAAACAAACATTTATTTTGACCTATCTAAAGAATTAAACAAAATTAAACTAACCAATTATAACTTTAAATTCATTACATAATTTCAGTGCCAATTCACAAAGTCTCTTGTTTTAATTTCATGCCAGAAAATCAGCTATCACTCCCAGAAAAGCAAGTAAGCTCTTATGCAACTGGGGAACGACAAAAATCAGCACATATTAAAAATTCTCTCTTTTTGATTCAGACAAAACTAAGTTACATTCATCTACAGAAAAGTTATGAATGGAAAACCCACACTTTAGGTGCTACAGCAAGAACAGGATATACAATAACAGAGTCATAGCTCTATACCCTTAACATGACAAACAATCAAACATGCAATATTTGAAAATGAATAAGAAAAGAGTGAACCAACTCAAATCAGCTAATCTTCAAGACAAAAATGTACATTATAACATTTTATCTAAACATGAACAATTATGCAAATTTAAGACAGGTTTTATTTCAACAAAAATTCTGATTGTGGACTTTATTGTAATAGTGAAACTGGCATATGTTCCAAGAATTTATAAATAAGAACAATACATTAAATAAATCACCATCTCAGATGGAAATTTTATTTTAAAACATAAAATAATATTTATAAGTCAAAGAGATTAAATATTGCACAAATGTTCAAATCTTAGAAATCAGGTGAAAACTTGTTAACATGTGGTACTTTGTTCACTGGCAGTAAAAAGGTTCAAGTAGGAGTCTCTAACCTTACAAAGTTGGTCTCTGGCTCCTTGCAGATACAGTTCATGAGACCCAAAATGCCATTGAGTGGTGTATCCTGAGCTACAAGGATAATGCGATGCTTAGTGTTGCTTTGGATGACAGTCTGCATTTGTGGCAGCCAATCATAGTTCTGGGCTGCAATGTAGATCACAACTGGATTCTCCACCATCAATCCCTGAAACAGATTCCACGTACGCTTTCTACCAAAATATATATTATAACAAAAAATCATTTAGTTTACCTAAAGTCTCTTGATGAGCTGATGATCATACTGCCACCTCTGGCTTAACTGGGATTACTTTTTATTAATCATTTTGCTCTTGTCAACCCGAGGTGGTAGATTTCCTCTTGTATTATGAAATGGAATTACATAACTTGTAAAATTTACTGTAAAGACATTATCCTTATTTATACAAACTGAAAATCTCAGAATGCCTTTTCAGTAATTTCACTCACATCCATACTTACATACTTATATCTTTTATTGGAGTTTTACTTTTAATCAGTTAAACACATACACATATAAAAGAGGCTAAAAAGCAGCATTACAGTAGACTTATAGAAAAATCAGACAATAAAATAAAAACAACATAGAACATAATAAAAAGGGAGACAGGAAAAATATATTTATCAGAACAGATGCCATCTCTTCTAATAAACAATGAAAAAGTAAATGATCCTGGAACAGTGGCTAATGCCTTCAATAAGTTTTTTCTAACAATTACTGAATGCTTAAATTTAAATCAAACAGGGACAGAAGATGCTGTTTCCATTTTAAAAGCTGCATTTCCTGTAAAATTTTCTGGCCTTAATATCATTCCAACCACCGAAACTGAGGTGAAAAGTGTAATAAATTCCCTCAAATCAAAAAACTCATCAGGTTATGATGAAATAAGTAAAATTTTGAAGGCTTGTTCAGCTCTAATTAGTCGTCCATTAACCCACATTTGTAATCACTCATTATACACAGGCATTTTCCCTGACCGCCTTAAAATATCAGTAGTACGACCACTGTACAAGAAAGGGGACAAAACCAATATGACAAATTACAGGCCAATTTCACTTTTAACTACCTTTTCTAAAGTGCTTGAGAAGATTATGTACAATAGATTAAGTCATCATATGCATGCTAACAACATATTAGTCCCGGAACAATTTGGCTTCAGGAAAGGTGTATCCACTGAAGATGCAGCCTTCAAGCTAACAGACAATGTGCTTAAATCTATTAACCAAAAAATGCATGTTGGAGGAATTTTCTGTGATTTAGCAAAAGCTTTTGACTGTGTAAATCATGAAATTTTGTTGGATAAATTGCATTTTTATGACATTCAAGGAATAGCAGTGCAATGGTTCAGTTCCTATTTAACAGTTAGAAAGCAAAAGGTTGAATTAAAAGCACCTAAAAACAAACGAAATTTTTTCTCAAACTGGGGAACAATAAAACATGGAGTTCCCCAAGGGTCAATTTTAGGGCCCCTGCTTTTTATAATATATGTAAATGACCTTCCTCCAACAATAAAAACAATAAATACTTTAACAGAACCCATAATATTTGCTGATGACACAAGCGTCATAATTTCAAATAAAAATTTTGATGATTTCTGTTCAACATCAAACATAGTTCTGTCTCATATGAGTAAATGGTTTACTGCTAACAAGCTGGCCCTAAATCTAGATAAAACGAATATAATAAAATTTATAACAAATAACTCACCACAATGTGTTTTAAGTATTGGTTATAATGGGAAGTATATACAAGAGTCAATAAACACAAAATTCTTGGGTTTGCAAATTGATAATCACCTAAATTGGATTAATCATATTGATAAACTGATACCTAAGTTAAGTGGCGCATGTTACGCAGTTAGATCTCTGTTGCATGTCAGCAACTCTGACACACTCAGATCAGTATATTTTGCCTATTTTTACTCTTTAATGAAATATGGAATAATTTTGGGGGGAAATTCATCAAACATCAAAAAGATATTCACTTTACAAAAGAAAATTGTTAGGTTATTGGCTGGTGTAAAACCTAGGAATTCATGTAGAAGTCTATTTAAGAGATTAGAGATCTTAGCTCTATCTTGTGAATACATATTCTCATTAATGAATTTTATTTTAAATAACCAAGAACTCTTTCAAACTAATTCTGCTATACACAGTGTCAACACAAGGAATAAAAATCAGCTTCATAGACCAATTGCCAACCTCTCATGTTTTCAGAAGAGTGCATATTATGCAGGGATCAAAATTTTCAACAGTCTACCATCTAATCTCTCAAGTCTTGTAAATAAAAAGGCACAATTTAAAACAGCATTGAAAAGATACTTAATTACACACTCCTTTTACTCTGTCGATGAATTCCTAATGTCTACAAGTAAGTCGTAATTTATCCTTTGTTTGTATTTTTGTGACATTTATATAATAGTATGACTTGTATTTGTATAACATGTATTGTATTAGTATGACTTATTCTACATCCTATTGTCATCTGACTAACTTATGGATCCATTAAATGTAATAAAGATGTATGTATGTATGTATGTATGTACACAGATTGCAGGTGTTGAGGAGGATATTTGGGCCTAAGAGGGAAGACTGCAGAATGACGAGCTTAAAAATCTGTACTGCTCTCCCAATATTGTCAGGGTGACTAAGTCGAGAAGAATGAGATGGGCGGGGCATGTAGCGCGCATGGATGGGACAAGAGGTGTGCACCGGGTATTGGTCGGGACGTCTGAGGGGAAGAGACCGCTGGGGAGACCTAGACGTAGATGGGAGGATAATCTCAGGCGGGATCTATGGGAGATAGGAGTTGAAGGAGACTGGATTTTGTTGGCCCAGGACAGGGTCCGGTGGAGGGCTTTGGTTAATTCGGTGATGAACCTTCGGGTTCGGTAAGCCATCTAGTTAGTTAGTTATCTACCCACTTCATTTGACACTACACAATCTCTGTAACTGACACAGTATTGATGAATACCTTACAGACCAATCAGATGTTTCTGGTACACCAAGAGTCACAAAACAGCTAATTAACTACTTACCCATGCAAAGATGGTGCATTGCACAGCACAACATCCACAATCTGAATAGCTTTCTGTGGGATTTCCAGTGTACGTTCACTGCTCATGCATGGAGAGAGGGATCCAAAATCAACTTGGGGTGTGTATTTGATGGTAATCTCACACTTTTTAACCCTAACAGATTCATCATCATGCACCATGAAACTTTCAGTTTTCTGAAGAAAAAAATACTTTAGTTCTTTGCTACAGAGTATCACAGTATCACTTTCAATAGCTGTATGTACCATAATGTTCAGAACTGAACACTTATAAATTTTACAACACATACACTGGAAGACAAAGTTACAGTGATACAAAGGGAAACTAACTTTTTAAATTAACTCTGATATGGCAAAACTTGAGACTTTCACAACGATAAGTATGAAGATGGCTGTCTTCTGGGATGTTGCACTGTTTAGTCTGGTACAAGTTGATCAATGTTTCAAAGGAGCGTACTGCCTCCATCACAAGTTGTATGTCTTTACATCCACATCAACATTACCAGCAGCAACAGCTTACACTTGTTAAATTAAACCAAACATACCTCTGGCAGCTCTCGAGTACTGTACAAGTTTTTCCTCCCATTAAAAGCTAGATATCGATCAGGAAAATTTTTCCGCCTGAATTCTTCCATTGCACGTCTGAAATAAGGAATTATGTATAATTACACAAAATGTTATACAGTTTCAACAGTAGTTCTAACAAAACTAGAAACATAGAGAAACATGATATATTTATAAGCATAAAAATTCAATACAACATACACAATCTGCATAAAATACATGTTTATAATTGAAGCAGCCTAGTCTTCTACACTGTGCAATAACATTTTAACACCAAGATTTTTTGAAATTACAGACCAAACTACTTGTGTCTTAACAATGCTAGCACCTGGAAATGTCGTTAACTTCAAGAAAGCTAGATGCTACATACTATAAGTTTATATTTCAACTTATATAATTTGAATATTTATTGTTATAAAAAACAATGCACATAACCTCAAAACAAAATATCTCTTATGACAAATAAACATAGTTTATATAAAGCTCATGCAATGGACCCAAACCTGTAAATGAACAGGTCAATCCTATCTTTGTTGTAAGAATTATCATACATTTAGTATTTACTGCCATAAGATCACCTGGTATAGTAGAAACATGTCAAAACAGAAAAATGATGTATGAAAGTCTGACTGAATAAAGCTGTGCAAACAGTTTATCATTAATAGTTTTATTAAATAATGGAACTGTTCTTATCAGATCACTACAGTTCATACACTAACCAAAGATCCTGATTGTATCCTCCAAGTGTTGTTACAAATGCAACAATCAGTGAGGAAAAAGTTAAGCTTGTGACCCTTTCAAGGCAACCTCACAATTCATTCTGACCCGCAATTTCAAAACCACTGGACCAGAGCATGTATTGTAACAAAAACAAAAATTTAGGATTTTGAAACCTTAACACTGAAGGCAACATTCTTTAAACTTCATGCATAATTTGCAGTAATACTCTTCAACCAGAGAAGAGCTGTACCAATCAATACATCCTCGATGTCAACATTCATCTACAAATAAAGCTATAATGGAGGCAGCAGTCATTAATTCAAAATCACAATGAGAAAGGTCCTCCTTGCAATGTACTGTGAAATGTAGGAAGACCTGGCAACCACATTACGTTTGGTCCCTAAAGTTTTGGCTAGCTCCTAAAATTGTATTGAATTTTACCAACACTTACAATGTTGACAATAACAAACTTTAATCAAAATCTACCTGTAAGTATATAAGCAATGCATTGATTCTACCAAATTGTATAAATACAGAACATAACATTTAGCCTCCTACTTATTAACAACATACAAATTAATGTGAGAAAATTAACATCATATTATTCTGAGTTATCAGAGTAGCAAAAGGTCTTTATTACATGCAAGTCATTAAAAGTTTTAATATTGTTCAAACCGACCTAAACAAGATAGACAACAGGTAAGAAATTCATTTTTGCTGCTAGCTACACAAATATCCATGGATGTCCAAAGTCTTTGAAGGCAGAAAAGTTCAGTATTTGCTGGATTCAAATGTATTGCTATTATAGCACACACATTTTCACATGCAACATATCATCAAAACATCGTAAAAATTGATTTAGTGCTTAGATTTGTGGGTAAAATAATTGAAAAAGACAACAGTACACTGAAATATGTACAATTAAAATCTTACCAGTTACCAAAAAATGCAAATCAGAGTGAATTATTGTAAAACCAAATAAAACCATTTTGAAACTAATGTTAACATATTTATTATTCTTTATCCCATAAAAAAATCATACAAAGTTTACCTGTACATATCGTATGCAAAATATAATGGGGCTATACACACCTCAAAAGCCTCTTTGGAAATGGTGAAGGTTTAAATTCCACATCATAATGAATGGCAATTTTGTTCCGAAGCGTTGACAAGTCCAGTTCTTCTTCCTTTAGTCCCACAACCTGTCCTATTTGGGATCTTTAATGTCTCAATTCCTTTAGTTACAGCTGCAACATCAGCGTCTCCAGTCTGTTGCCTTACGGTGCCTGCGATTTCATCAATGAACAACAAAATACATTTTAAATTTATAAATATTCTTTATTCAAGAAAATAAGAACTGAGATCATTTCAAACCATTTTGTGACTTATTATTTGATCTGGAAAAGTACAGTTAAGTTAAAAAATTATTTTAAAATTAAATTTCCAACACAAACATTTAATTTCAAAGTTATCGATCAACCGCCTTCCTGAGCACGATATCAGAATTTTTGTAATGAAAATAAAAATTTGCATATGGACACAAAGTAAAATATACTTCAGGCCACTGACATTTTCTCACTTTGTAATATGAAGTGTCTCGGAGTGTGGGTAAACAATTAATTTTACTCACATTCCAGAGGCAATTGGAAATTGCAAAGGCTTGTCTTATTTTATGTAACAATGCTCTAAGAATTGCATAGCTGTGATGATTGTGAATTGAACCACAAATTTAACCAACTAGCTTCTATTACATTTTTCAGGACAGTATACACCTTGCATACAGGACAAACAGGCTTCCATCATCACCACTGTCTCACAACAGTGTCATATTACCTGGTATCCATCCATAATCTATTTATATTATATTTGCAATTATTTGTCTCAAATTTATTGCTTAGAATGCACACCTGGATATTCAGAGCCTGAATTATAAATATTTATACAATTTTTAACGCTGAATGCAGTGTCGTCCGTTATCTCGACACACGCATTCAACTACATTATTCTTCTTAACGTCGTGTGAAACACCTTTGGTATTTTATGTATCGCTATTTACCAAGACATGAGACTGTTTTTGTTGTCTCACAAAATTATGTTACACAAATTCTTAAATTCTTACATCCAAATTTTGAGACTGCGATGTTCTGTCTGTTGTGCAGATGGTACTTTGCGTTCTTTGCAAAAACTAGCAATATTCCAAGGGAGACTGCTAATATTTCAAGATAGCAACTCCATCACATGTGAAGAAATAATTTTAGAAGGCGCAAGGCTTGCTTGGTATGTTGGCGGTAGCATAGCTGCTGGTAGGGCCTCCCTACCCAGATTGGTCGAGGGGGGAGAGGTCAGACTAAGACAGGTACTCAGGTCCTCCAGGTTGGGGGTTGCACTTTAAAAAGGAAGATGATTTTAAACCTCAATCAAAGCCTCGGACAGACAGACCTAACAGAGGATAGGACCAAATGAAAGAGGAGGATTGAGGAGGCCATGGACGGAATATGGACCGGACAGCCATAGAAGAAGAGCGAGGCTTGCTTAGAAGCAAGAGGTCAGCTCATTGAGACTCCTCTATCAAATAAGGTAAGCTGCAGTGCTTAGGGAGGTGATAAATCTACCGTCCTTCTAGTAGAACCTTGAGCACGCATCAAATTGATGAACCATGAACACAAGTCGTGTTAAAGCTCGGTCCGTCTGCTCAGCAGTAGTTTCTTCCGTGTACGTTTTGGTAGAGATTGTTTCGTATGAATATATATTGATTCAATATGAATACAATATTGCATGTAACAGATTCTGTGTATTACCTGGCAATTGAAAATAGTTGAATACTTAGTTGGAAGGCCATTGTATTGTCTTGCTCTGTCTGTGGCAACTGCAGGTACTTAAAAGGAACAATGTTGTCCATTGATGTAACAACGCCTGTCTGGAACATAACAAGAAATATCCAGTTGAAGCACAACCAGTCACAGTCACTCTGTTAATGCTAGCACACGCCCACCAACTAGGTAATTACTTAGACTTCCTGGTTAGAACAAGAATGAGATATAATACTGAAGTGGATATTAAGAAATATGACTAAAAGCAGCTCACACGAGATTTGCTAGACACATGTCGGAGGCCATCTCAAAGGAATACTTACAAATTAAGATACTACACCTCAATCAAAGCCTCGGACAGATGGACCTAACAGAGGACCGAATGGAAGAGGAGAATCGAGGAGGCCACGGACCGAATACAGACCGGAGAGCCAACAAATTTATGGACAAGGTGGAAGATTACTAAAGATAACTATGACATCACCTGAAAAGCAATAATGAAGCTGTTCTTTCGAATGCCAGAAGATGGACGTCGGTAGTCTGTCAGTAAATATCCTCCGTGACATTATCATGGACAGAAACAGAAAGCTATTCCTTATGCTGACAGTGGTTTACTAATGAATTTCAATTTTAAATTAGTTACACACAAATTTATAACACTGCTTAGTGGGCACGCAATACTATTCTGTTGTGCGTGACTAGAACAAGTGTATTTTCATTCAATCTTATGTAAAGGATTCTTACTAAAGCTTAATACCATGACACAAATTTTTACTATATTATTATTATTATTATTATTCAGTGTTCTGTCTTACGACAGGTCCATTGCTCTGCCCAAAAAGAGCTCTCCAGTTTTCCCTATTCTCAGCTTCTCGTTTTAATTCCTGGAACTTCATCTTCTTTCCTTCTTTCAGATCGTCGGTTAGCTGTATCAGTCTTCTTCCCAGTCCTCGCTTTCCTTCAACTTGGCCTTCGATGATATCACATTACATAACTAAAACTGCCAGTATGCTTCCTATTATATTTGTCTTACTGAACATAAAAACACATCAGAATCTTTCTGATAGAAACATCTTTTTCATTTTAGAGTGGAAAACTGTCTACAGTGAGAACAAAACTTTTGTTTATATTACATGCGCTATCACACCTTCAATTGTGTTCCAAGCAACATCACTACAGGAAAAATTTATAAATAGTTGGTTTCTACTACAGTTTTCATTCCTTTAGTCCCACAACCTGTCCTATTTGGGATCTTTAATGTCTGAATTCCTTTAGTTACAGCTGCAACATCAGCGTCTCCAGTCTGTTGCTTTACAGTGCCTGCAAGTTCATCAATGAACAACATCCTTTAGTTTAGTCCTAATAAGGATCTATGGAATGTAAATAAACTCTACTCCCTAACATACCTGAATAATGCATTTCCTTATCCAAGTCACAAACATTCCAGGTGCTTCATTCTGTCTGGTTCTTCACATCTCCAACTCCACCTAAGCTGGTTCCCCATCACACACACAACTGCTCTTCTGAAACACTAATATTCAGATAACTTGGTCTGCCATCTCTTGGTAATATTACTCCACGATATATGCATAAAAGAGGGGAGATACAGTTCACAAGGCAGTTGCCATTCAGCACATCCTATTCAGTATTAAACCTCGACCCGACACAGTAATACTTCTAGATGTCTTCCGCTAGACACGTCATGTCTCTATCAACTCATCACCGACTAATATTGAACATCAGATGAACCACGCCATATAAAAAACAATACCTTCGTTCTAATATATAAGAGTAATCTGATAATAACATTTTCAATAAACTGCATAACATTGTAAATGATTGTAATTCGAGTTTTAGATTTACCAATCTAATTTATACCTGAGGACGGTTAAATATAACCGAAACATGTCGTAAGAGACGTTCCAATTTGTAAATCGATCATTCGATGCGGAACGTGAAATGATATTTTAAATATTTTATTATCTTATTAAAAATTGTGATTTGACGGAAAAAATATTAAAATATCAACCTAATTCACAATATGACGCAAATATACTACCTTATTAATAGTTTTATTAAATAATGTAACTGTTCATATCAGATCACTACAGTTCATACGCTAACCAAAGATCCTGATTGTATCCTCCAAGTGTGGTTACAAATGCAACAATCAGTGAGGAAAAGGTTAAGCTTGCGACCCTTTCAAGGCACCCTCACAATTCATTCTGACCCGCAATTTCAAAACCACTGGACCAGAGCATGTATTGTTACAGAAACAAAAATTTAGGATTTTGAAACCTAAAGAATGAAGCTTCATACATAATGTGCAATTACATTCAGTAATACTCTTAAACCAGAGAAGAGCTGTACCAATTAATACATCCTCGATGTCAACATTCATCTACAAATAATGCTATAATGGAGGCAGCAGTCATTAATTCATAATCACAATGAGAAAAGACCTGATTGCAATGTACTGTTAAATGCAGCAACACATGGCAACCACATTACGTTTGGTCCCTAAAATCTCGGCTAGCTCTTAAAATTGTATTGAATTTTACCAACACTGACAATAACAAACTGTAATCAAAATCTAACTAACTAACTAACTAGATGGCTTACCGAACCCGAAGGTTCATCACCGAATTAACCAAAGCCTTCCACTGGACCCTGTCCTGGGCCAACAAAATCCATTCTCCTTCAACTCCTATCTCCCATAGATCCTGCCTGAGATTATCCTCCCATCTATGTCTAGGTCTCCCCAGCGGTCTCTTTCCTTCAGGTTTCCCAACCAATACCCGGTGCACACCTTGTCCCATCCATGCGCGCTACATGCCCCGCCCATCTCAATCTTCTCGACTTAATCACCCTGACAATACTGGGGGAGCAGTACAGATTTTTAAGCTCGTCATTGTGCAGTTTTCTCCACGCCCCATTGTCTTCTCTCCTAGGCCCAAATATCCTCCTCAACACCCGATTAATCAAAATCTACCTGTAAGTATATAAGCAATGCATTGATTTTACCAAATTGTATAAACACAAAACATAAACATTTAGCCTCCTACTTATTAACAACGACATACAAATTAATGTGAGAAAATTAACATCACATTATTCTGAGTTATCAGAGTAGCAAAAGGTCTTTTTACACGGAAGTCATTAAAAGTTTTAATATTATTCAGACTGACCTAAAGAAGATAGACAACAGGTAAAAGCCAAGAAGAAATTCATTTTTGCTGCTAGCTACACAAATATCCATGGACGTCCAAAGTCTACGAAGGCAGAAAAGTTCAGTATTTGCTGGATTCAAACGTATTAGTATTATAGCGCACACATTTTCACATGCAACGTATCTTCAAAACTGATTTAGTTCTTAGATTTGTGGGTAAAATAATTGAAAAAGACAACAGTACACTGAAATATTTACAATTAAAATCTTACCAGTTACCAAAAAATGCAAATCAGAGTGAATTATTGTAAAACCAAATAAAACCATTTTGAAACTAATGTTAACATATTTATTATTCTTTATCCCATAAAAAAATCATACAAAGTTTACCTGTACATATCGTATGCAAAATATAATGGGGCTATACACACCTCAAAAGCCTCTTTGGAAATGGTGAAGGTTTAAATTCCACATCATAATGAATGGCAATTTTGTTCCGAAGCGTTGACAAGTCCAGTTTTTCTTCCTTTAGTCCCACAACCTGTCCTATTTGGGATCTTTAATGTCTCAATTCCTTTAGTTACAGCTGCAACATCAGCGTCTCCAGTCTGTTGCCTTACGGTGCCTGCGATTTCATCAATGAACAACAAAATACATTTTAAATTTATAAATATTCTTTATTCAAGAAAATAAGAACTGAGATCATTTCAAACCATTTTGTGACTTATTATTTGATCTGGAAAAGTACAGTTAAGTTAAAAAATTATTTTAAAATTAAATTTCCAACACAAAAATTTAATTTCAAAGTTATCGATCAACCGCCTTCCTGAGCACGATATCAGAATTTTTGTAATGAAAATAAAAATTTGCATATGGACACAAAGTAAAATATACTTCAGGCCACTGACATTTTCTCACTTTGTAATATGAAGTGTCTCGGAGTGTGGGTAAACAATTAATTTTACTCACATTCCAGAGGCAATTGGAAATTGCAAAGGCTTGTCTTATTTTATGTAACAATGCTCTAAGAATTGCATAGCTGTGATGATTGTGAATTGAACCACAAATTTAACCAACTAGCTTCTATTACATTTTTCAGGACAGTACACACCTTGCATACAGGACAAACAGGCTTCCATCATCACCACTGTCTCACAACAGTGTGATATTACCTGGTATCCGTCCATAATCTATTTATATTATATTTGCAATTATTTGTCTCAAATTTATTGCTTAGAATGCACACCTGGATATTCAGAGCCTGAATTATAAATATTTACACAATTTTTAAGGCTGAATGCAGTGTCGTCCGTTATCTCAACACACGCATTCAACTACATTATTCTTCTTAACGTCGTGTGAAACACCTTTGGTATTTTATGTATCGCTATTTACCAAGACATAAGACTGTTTTTGTTGTCTCACAAAATTATGTTACACAAATTCTTAAATTCTTACATCCAAATTTTGAGACTGCGATGTTCTGTCTGTTGTGCAGATGGTACTTTGCGTTCTTTGCGAAAACTAGCAATATTCCAAGGGAGACTGCTAATATTTCAAGATAGCAACTCCATCACGTGTGAAGAAATAATTTTAGAAGGCGCAAGGCTTGCTTGGTATGTTGGCGGTAGCATAGCTGCTGGTAGGGCCTCCCTACCCAGATTGGTCGAGGGGGAAGAGGTCAGACTAAGACAGGTACTCAGGTCCTCCAGGTTGGGGGTTGCACTTTAAAAAGGAAGATGATTTTAAACCTCAATCAAAGCCTCGGACAGACGGACCTAACAGAGGATAGGACCAAATGGAAGAGGAGGATTGAGGAGGCCATGGACGGAATATGGACTGGAGAGCCATAGAAGAGGAGCGAGGCTTGCTTAGAAGCAAGAGGTCAGCTCATTGAGACTCCTCTATCAAATAAGGTAAGCTGCAGTGCTTAGGGAGGTGATAAATCTACCGTCCTTCTAGTAGAACCTTGAGCACGCATCAAATTGATGAACCATGAACACAAGTCGTGTTAAAGCTCGGTCCGTCTGCTCAGCAGTAGTTTCTTCCGTGTACATTTTGGTAGAGATTGTTTCGTATGAATATATATTGATTCAATATGAATACAATATTGCATGTAACAGATTCTGTGTATTACCTGGCAATTGAAAATAGTTGAATACTTAGTTGGAAGGCCATTGTATTGTCTTGCTCTGTCTGTGGCAACTGCAGGTACTTAAAAGGAACAATGTTGTCCATTGATGTAACAACGCCTGTCTGGAACATAACAAGAAATATCCAGTTGAAGCACAACCAGTCACAGTCACTCTGTTAATGCTAGCACACGCCCACCAACTAGGTAATTACTTAGACTTCCTGGTTAGAACAAGAATGAGATATAATACTGAAGTGGATATTAAGAAATATGACTAAAAGGAGCTCACACGAGATTTGCTAGACACATGTTGGAGGCCATCTCAAAGGAATACTTACAAATTAAGATACTGATCACTTACTACACCTCAATCAAAGCCTCGGACAGATGGACCTAACAGAGGACTGAATGGAAGAGGAGAATCGAGGAGGCCACGGACCGAATACAGACCGGACAGCCAACAAATTTATGGACAAGGTGGAAGATTACTAAAGATAACTATGACATCACCTGAAAAGCAATAATGAAGCTGTTCTTTCGAATGCCAGAAGATGGACGTCGGTAGTCTGTCAGTAAATATCCTCCGTGACATTATCATGGACAGAAACAGAAAGCTATTCCTTATGCTGACAGTGGTTTACTAATGAATTTCAATTTTAAATTAGTTACACACAAATTTATAACACTGCTTAGTGGGCACGCAATACTATTCTGTTGTGCGTGACTAGAACAAGTGTATTTTCATTCAATCTTATGTAAAGGATTCTTACTAAAGCTTAATACCATGACACAAATTTTTACTATATTATTATTATTATTATTATTCAGTGTTCTGTCTTACGACAGGTCCATTGCTCTGCCCAAAAAGAGCTCTCCAGTTTTCCCTATTCTCAGCTTCTCGTTTTAATTCCTGGAACTTCATCTTCTTTCCTTCTTTCAGATCGTCGGTTAGCTGTATCAGTCTTCTTCCCAGTCCTCGCTTTCCTTCAACTTGGCCTTCGATGATATCACATTACATAACTAAAACTGCCAGTATGCTTCCTATTATATTTGTCTTACTGAACATAAAAACACATCAGAATCTTTCTGATAGAAACATCTTTTTCATTTTAGAGTGGAAAACTGTCTACAGTGAGAACAAAACTTTTGTTTATATTACATGCGCTATCACACCTTCAATTGTGTTCCAAGCAACATCACTACAGGAAAAATTTATAAATAGTTGGTTTCTACTACAGTTTTCATTCCTTTAGTCCCACAACCTGTCCTATTTGGGATCTTTAATGTCTGAATTCCTTTAGTTACAGCTGCAACATCAGCGTCTCCAGTCTGTTGCTTTACAGTGCCTGCAAGTTCATCAATGAACAACATCCTTTAGTTTAGTCCTAATAAGGATCTATGGAATGTAAATAAACTCTACTCCCTAACATACCTGAATAATGCATTTCCTTATCCAAGTCACAAACATTCCAGGTGCTTCATTCTGTCTGGTTCTTCACATCTCCAACTCCACCTAAGCTGGTTCCCCATCACACACACAACTGCTCTTCTGAAACACTAATATTCAGATAACTTGGTCTGCCATCTCTTGGTAATATTACTCCACGATATATGCATAAAAGAGGGGAGATACAGTTCACAAGGCAGTTGCCATTCAGCACATCCTATTCAGTATTAAACCTCGACCCGACACAGTAATACTTCTAGATGTCTTCCGCTAGACACGTCATGTCTCTATCAACTCATCACCGACTAATATTGAACATCAGATGAACCACGCCATATAAAAAACAATACCTTCGTTCTAATATATAAGAGTAATCTGATAATAACATTTTCAATAAACTGCATAACATTGTAAATGATTGTAATTCGAGTTTTAGATTTACCAATCTAATTTATACCTGAGGACGGTTAAATATAACCGAAACATGTCGTAAGAGACGTTCCAATTTGTAAATCGATCATTCGATGCGGAACGTGAAATGATATTTTAAATATTTTATTATCTTATTAAAAATTGTGATTTGACGGAAAAAATATTAAAATATCAACCTAATTCACAATATGACGCAAATATACTACCTTATTAATAGTTTTATTAAATAATGTAACTGTTCATATCAGATCACTACAGTTCATACGCTAACCAAAGATCCTGATTGTATCCTCCAAGTGTGGTTACAAATGCAACAATCAGTGAGGAAAAGGTTAAGCTTGCGACCCTTTCAAGGCACCCTCACAATTCATTCTGACCCGCAATTTCAAAACCACTGGACCAGAGCATGTATTGTTACAGAAACAAAAATTTAGGATTTTGAAACCTAAAGAATGAAGCTTCATACATAATGTGCAATTACATTCAGTAATACTCTTAAACCAGAGAAGAGCTGTACCAATTAATACATCCTCGATGTCAACATTCATCTACAAATAATGCTATAATGGAGGCAGCAGTCATTAATTCATAATCACAATGAGAAAAGACCTGATTGCAATGTACTGTTAAATGCAGCAACACATGGCAACCACATTACGTTTGGTCCCTAAAATCTCGGCTAGCTCTTAAAATTGTATTGAATTTTACCAACACTGACAATAACAAACTGTAATCAAAATCTAACTAACTAACTAACTAGATGGCTTACCGAACCCGAAGGTTCATCACCGAATTAACCAAAGCCTTCCACTGGACCCTGTCCTGGGCCAACAAAATCCATTCTCCTTCAACTCCTATCTCCCATAGATCCTGCCTGAGATTATCCTCCCATCTATGTCTAGGTCTCCCCAGCGGTCTCTTTCCTTCAGGTTTCCCAACCAATACCCGGTGCACACCTTGTCCCATCCATGCGCGCTACATGCCCCGCCCATCTCAATCTTCTCGACTTAATCACCCTGACAATACTGGGGGAGCAGTACAGATTTTTAAGCTCGTCATTGTGCAGTTTTCTCCACGCCCCATTGTCTTCTCTCCTAGGCCCAAATATCCTCCTCAACACCCGATTAATCAAAATCTACCTGTAAGTATATAAGCAATGCATTGATTTTACCAAATTGTATAAACACAAAACATAAACATTTAGCCTCCTACTTATTAACAACGACATACAAATTAATGTGAGAAAATTAACATCACATTATTCTGAGTTATCAGAGTAGCAAAAGGTCTTTTTACACGGAAGTCATTAAAAGTTTTAATATTATTCAGACTGACCTAAAGAAGATAGACAACAGGTAAAAGCCAAGAAGAAATTCATTTTTGCTGCTAGCTACACAAATATCCATGGACGTCCAAAGTCTACGAAGGCAGAAAAGTTCAGTATTTGCTGGATTCAAACGTATTAGTATTATAGCGCACACATTTTCACATGCAACGTATCTTCAAAACTGATTTAGTTCTTAGATTTGTGGGTAAAATAATTGAAAAAGACAACAGTACACTGAAATATTTACAATTAAAATCTTACCAGTTACCAAAAAATGCAAATCAGAGTGAATTATTGTAAAACCAAATAAAACCATTTTGAAACTAATGTTAACATATTTATTATTCTTTATCCCATAAAAAATCATACAAAGTTTACCTGTACATATCGTATGCAAAATATAATGGGGCTATACACACCTCAAAAGCCTCTTTGGAAATGGTGAAGGTTTAAATTCCACATCATAATGAATGGCAATTTTGTTCCGAAGCGTTGACAAGTCCAGTTTTTCTTCCTTTAGTCCCACAACCTGTCCTATTTGGGATCTTTAATGTCTCAATTCCTTTAGTTACAGCTGCAACATCAGCGTCTCCAGTCTGTTGCCTTACGGTGCCTGCGATTTCATCAATGAACAACAAAATACATTTTAAATTTATAAATATTCTTTATTCAAGAAAATAAGAACTGAGATCATTTCAAACCATTTTGTGACTTATTATTTGATCTGGAAAAGTACAGTTAAGTTAAAAAATTATTTTAAAATTAAATTTCCAACACAAACATTTAATTTCAAAGTTATCGATCAACCGCCTTCCTGAGCACAATATCAGAATTTTCGTAATGAAAATAAAAATTTGCATATGGATACAAAGTAAAATATGCTTCAGGCCACTGACATTTTCTGACTTTGTAATATGAAGTGTCTTGGAGTGTGGGTAAACTCACATTCCAGAGGCAATTGGAAATTGTAAAGGCTTGTCTTATTTTATGTAACAATGCTCTAAGAATTGCATAGCTGTGATGATTGTGAATTGAGCCACAAATTTAACCAACTAGCTTCTATTACATTTTTCAGGACAGTATACACCTTGTATACAGGACAAACAGGCTTCCATCATCACCACTGTCTCACAACAGTGTCATATTACCTGGTATCCATCCATAATCTATTTATATTATATTTGTAATTATTTGTCTCAAATTTATTGCTTAGAATGCACACCTGGATATTCAGAGCCTGAATTATAAATATTTATACAATTTTTAACGCTGAATGCAGTGTCGTCCGTTATCTCGACACACGCATTCAACTACATTATTCTTCTTAACGTCGTGTGAAACACCTTTGGTATTTTATGTATCGCTATTTACCAAGACATGAGACTGTTTTTGTTGTCTCACAAAATTATGTTACACAAATTCTTAAATTCTTACATCCAAATTTTGAGACTGCGATGTTCTGTCTGTTGTGCAGATGGTACTTTGCGTTCTTTGCAAAAACTAGCAATATTCCAAGGGAGACTGCTAATATTTCAAGATAGCAACTCCATCACATGTGAAGAAATAATTTTAGAAGGCGCAAGGCTTGCTTGGTATGTTGGCGGTAGCATAGCTGCTGGTAGGGCCTCCCTACCCAGATTGGTCGAGGGGGGAGAGGTCAGACTAAGACAGGTACTCAGGTCCTCCAGGTTGGGGGTTGCACTTTAAAAAGGAAGATGATTTTAAACCTCAATCAAAGCCTCGGACAGACGGACCTAACAGAGGATAGGACCAAATGAAAGAGGAGGATTGAGGAGGCCATGGACGGAATATGGACCGGACAGCCATAGAAGAAGAGCGAGGCTTGCTTAGAAGCAAGAGGTCAGCTCATTGAGACTCCTCTATCAAATAAGGTAAGCTGCAGTGCTTAGGGAGGTGATAAATCTACCGTCCTTCTAGTAGAACCTTGAGCACGCATCAAATTGATGAACCATGAACACAAGTCGTGTTAAAGCTCGGTCCGTCTGCTCAGCAGTAGTTTCTTCCGTGTACGTTTTGGTAGAGATTGTTTCGTATGAATATATATTGATTCAATATGAATACAATATTGCATGTAACAGATTCTGTGTATTACCTGGCAATTGAAAATAGTTGAATACTTAGTTGGAAGGCCATTGTATTGTCTTGCTCTGTCTGTGGCAACTGCAGGTACTTAAAAGGAACAATGTTGTCCATTGATGTAACAACGCCTGTCTGGAACATAACAAGAAATATCCAGTTGAAGCACAACCAGTCACAGTCACTCTGTTAATGCTAGCACACGCCCACCAACTAGGTAATTACTTAGACTTCCTGGTTAGAACAAGAATGAGATATAATACTGAAGTGGATATTAAGAAATATGACTAAAAGGAGCTCACACGAGATTTGCTAGACACATGTTGGAGGCCATCTCAAAGGAATACTTACAAATTAAGATACTGATCACTTACTACACCTCAATCAAAGCCTCGGACAGATGGACCTAACAGAGGACCGAATGGAAGAGGAGAATCGAGGAGGCCACGGACCGAATACAGACCGGACAGCCAACAAATTTATGGACAAGGTGGAAGATTACTAAAGATAACTATGACATCACCTGAAAAGCAATAATGAAGCTGTTCTTTCGAATGCCAGAAGATGGACGTCGGTAGTCTGTCAGTAAATATCCTCCGTGACATTATCATGGACAGAAACAGAAAGCTATTCCTTATGCTGACAGTGGTTTACTAATGAATTTCAATTTTAAATTAGTTACACACAAATTTATAACACTGCTTAGTGGGCACGCAATACTATTCTGTTGTGCGTGACTAGAACAAGTGTATTTTCATTCAATCTTATGTAAAGGATTCTTACTAAAGCTTAATACCATGACACAAATTTTTACTATATTATTATTATTATTATTATTCAGTGTTCTGTCTTACGACAGGTCCATTGCTCTGCCCAAAAAGAGCTCTCCAGTTTTCCCTATTCTCAGCTTCTCGTTTTAATTCCTGGAACTTCATCTTCTTTCCTTCTTTCAGATCGTCGGTTAGCTGTATCAGTCTTCTTCCCAGTCCTCGCTTTCCTTCAACTTGGCCTTCGATGATATCACATTACATAACTAAAACTGCCAGTATGCTTCCTATTATATTTGTCTTACTGAACATAAAAACACATCAGAATCTTTCTGATAGAAACATCTTTTTCATTTTAGAGTGGAAAACTGTCTACAGTGAGAACAAAACTTTTGTTTATATTACATGCGCTATCACACCTTCAATTGTGTTCCAAGCAACATCACTACAGGAAAAATTTATAAATAGTTGGTTTCTACTACAGTTTTCATTCCTTTAGTCCCACAACCTGTCCTATTTGGGATCTTTAATGTCTGAATTCCTTTAGTTACAGCTGCAACATCAGCGTCTCCAGTCTGTTGCTTTACAGTGCCTGCAAGTTCATCAATGAACAACATCCTTTAGTTTAGTCCTAATAAGGATCTATGGAATGTAAATAAACTCTACTCCCTAACATACCTGAATAATGCATTTCCTTATCCAAGTCACAAACATTCCAGGTGCTTCATTCTGTCTGGTTCTTCACATCTCCAACTCCACCTAAGCTGGTTCCCCATCACACACACAACTGCTCTTCTGAAACACTAATATTCAGATAACTTGGTCTGCCATCTCTTGGTAATATTACTCCACGATATATGCATAAAAGAGGGGAGATACAGTTCACAAGGCAGTTGCCATTCAGCACATCCTATTCAGTATTAAACCTCGACCCGACACAGTAATACTTCTAGATGTCTTCCGCTAGACACGTCATGTCTCTATCAACTCATCACCGACTAATATTGAACATCAGATGAACCACGCCATATAAAAAACAATACCTTCGTTCTAATATATAAGAGTAATCTGATAATAACATTTTCAATAAACTGCATAACATTGTAAATGATTGTAATTCGAGTTTTAGATTTACCAATCTAATTTATACCTGAGGACGGTTAAATATAACCGAAACATGTCGTAAGAGACGTTCCAATTTGTAAATCGATCATTCGATGCGGAACGTGAAATGATATTTTAAATATTTTATTATCTTATTAAAAATTGTGATTTGACGGAAAAAATATTAAAATATCAACCTAATTCACAATATGACGCAAATATACTACCTTATTAATAGTTTTATTAAATAATGTAACTGTTCATATCAGATCACTACAGTTCATACGCTAACCAAAGATCCTGATTGTATCCTCCAAGTGTGGTTACAAATGCAACAATCAGTGAGGAAAAGGTTAAGCTTGCGACCCTTTCAAGGCACCCTCACAATTCATTCTGACCCGCAATTTCAAAACCACTGGACCAGAGCATGTATTGTTACAGAAACAAAAATTTAGGATTTTGAAACCTAAAGAATGAAGCTTCATACATAATGTGCAATTACATTCAGTAATACTCTTAAACCAGAGAAGAGCTGTACCAATTAATACATCCTCGATGTCAACATTCATCTACAAATAATGCTATAATGGAGGCAGCAGTCATTAATTCATAATCACAATGAGAAAAGACCTGATTGCAATGTACTGTTAAATGCAGCAACACATGGCAACCACATTACGTTTGGTCCCTAAAATCTCGGCTAGCTCTTAAAATTGTATTGAATTTTACCAACACTGACAATAACAAACTGTAATCAAAATCTAACTAACTAACTAACTAGATGGCTTACCGAACCCGAAGGTTCATCACCGAATTAACCAAAGCCTTCCACTGGACCCTGTCCTGGGCCAACAAAATCCATTCTCCTTCAACTCCTATCTCCCATAGATCCTGCCTGAGATTATCCTCCCATCTATGTCTAGGTCTCCCCAGCGGTCTCTTTCCTTCAGGTTTCCCAACCAATACCCGGTGCACACCTTGTCCCATCCATGCGCGCTACATGCCCCGCCCATCTCAATCTTCTCGACTTAATCACCCTGACAATACTGGGGGAGCAGTACAGATTTTTAAGCTCGTCATTGTGCAGTTTTCTCCACGCCCCATTGTCTTCTCTCCTAGGCCCAAATATCCTCCTCAACACCCGATTAATCAAAATCTACCTGTAAGTATATAAGCAATGCATTGATTTTACCAAATTGTATAAACACAAAACATAAACATTTAGCCTCCTACTTATTAACAACGACATACAAATTAATGTGAGAAAATTAACATCACATTATTCTGAGTTATCAGAGTAGCAAAAGGTCTTTTTACACGGAAGTCATTAAAAGTTTTAATATTATTCAGACTGACCTAAAGAAGATAGACAACAGGTAAAAGCCAAGAAGAAATTCATTTTTGCTGCTAGCTACACAAATATCCATGGACGTCCAAAGTCTACGAAGGCAGAAAAGTTCAGTATTTGCTGGATTCAAACGTATTAGTATTATAGCGCACACATTTTCACATGCAACGTATCTTCAAAACTGATTTAGTTCTTAGATTTGTGGGTAAAATAATTGAAAAAGACAACAGTACACTGAAATATTTACAATTAAAATCTTACCAGTTACCAAAAAATGCAAATCAGAGTGAATTATTGTAAAACCAAATAAAACCATTTTGAAACTAATGTTAACATATTTATTATTCTTTATCCCATAAAAAAATCATACAAAGTTTACCTGTACATATCGTATGCAAAATATAATGGGGCTATACACACCTCAAAAGCCTCTTTGGAAATGGTGAAGGTTTAAATTCCACATCATAATGAATGGCAATTTTGTTCCGAAGCGTTGACAAGTCCAGTTTTTCTTCCTTTAGTCCCACAACCTGTCCTATTTGGGATCTTTAATGTCTCAATTCCTTTAGTTACAGCTGCAACATCAGCGTCTCCAGTCTGTTGCCTTACGGTGCCTGCGATTTCATCAATGAACAACAAAATACATTTTAAATTTATAAATATTCTTTATTCAAGAAAATAAGAACTGAGATCATTTCAAACCATTTTGTGACTTATTATTTGATCTGGAAAAGTACAGTTAAGTTAAAAAATTATTTTAAAATTAAATTTCCAACACAAAAATTTAATTTCAAAGTTATCGATCAACCGCCTTCCTGAGCACGATATCAGAATTTTTGTAATGAAAATAAAAATTTGCATATGGACACAAAGTAAAATATACTTCAGGCCACTGACATTTTCTCACTTTGTAATATGAAGTGTCTCGGAGTGTGGGTAAACAATTAATTTTACTCACATTCCAGAGGCAATTGGAAATTGCAAAGGCTTGTCTTATTTTATGTAACAATGCTCTAAGAATTGCATAGCTGTGATGATTGTGAATTGAACCACAAATTTAACCAACTAGCTTCTATTACATTTTTCAGGACAGTACACACCTTGCATACAGGACAAACAGGCTTCCATCATCACCACTGTCTCACAACAGTGTGATATTACCTGGTATCCGTCCATAATCTATTTATATTATATTTGCAATTATTTGTCTCAAATTTATTGCTTAGAATGCACACCTGGATATTCAGAGCCTGAATTATAAATATTTACACAATTTTTAAGGCTGAATGCAGTGTCGTCCGTTATCTCAACACACGCATTCAACTACATTATTCTTCTTAACGTCGTGTGAAACACCTTTGGTATTTTATGTATCGCTATTTACCAAGACATAAGACTGTTTTTGTTGTCTCACAAAATTATGTTACACAAATTCTTAAATTCTTACATCCAAATTTTGAGACTGCGATGTTCTGTCTGTTGTGCAGATGGTACTTTGCGTTCTTTGCGAAAACTAGCAATATTCCAAGGGAGACTGCTAATATTTCAAGATAGCAACTCCATCACGTGTGAAGAAATAATTTTAGAAGGCGCAAGGCTTGCTTGGTATGTTGGCGGTAGCATAGCTGCTGGTAGGGCCTCCCTACCCAGATTGGTCGAGGGGGGAGAGGTCAGACTAAGACAGGTACTCAGGTCCTCCAGGTTGGGGGTTGCACTTTAAAAAGGAAGATGATTTTAAACCTCAATCAAAGCCTCGGACAGACGGACCTAACAGAGGATAGGACCAAATGGAAGAGGAGGATTGAGGAGGCCATGGACGGAATATGGACTGGAGAGCCATAGAAGAGGAGCGAGGCTTGCTTAGAAGCAAGAGGTCAGCTCATTGAGACTCCTCTATCAAATAAGGTAAGCTGCAGTGCTTAGGGAGGTGATAAATCTACCGTCCTTCTAGTAGAACCTTGAGCACGCATCAAATTGATGAACCATGAACACAAGTCGTGTTAAAGCTCGGTCCGTCTGCTCAGCAGTAGTTTCTTCCGTGTACATTTTGGTAGAGATTGTTTCGTATGAATATATATTGATTCAATATGAATACAATATTGCATGTAACAGATTCTGTGTATTACCTGGCAATTGAAAATAGTTGAATACTTAGTTGGAAGGCCATTGTATTGTCTTGCTCTGTCTGTGGCAACTGCAGGTACTTAAAAGGAACAATGTTGTCCATTGATGTAACAACGCCTGTCTGGAACATAACAAGAAATATCCAGTTGAAGCACAACCAGTCACAGTCACTCTGTTAATGCTAGCACACGCCCACCAACTAGGTAATTACTTAGACTTCCTGGTTAGAACAAGAATGAGATATAATACTGAAGTGGATATTAAGAAATATGACTAAAAGGAGCTCACACGAGATTTGCTAGACACATGTTGGAGGCCATCTCAAAGGAATACTTACAAATTAAGATACTGATCACTTACTACACCTCAATCAAAGCCTCGGACAGATGGACCTAACAGAGGACCGAATGGAAGAGGAGAATCGAGGAGGCCACGGACCGAATACAGACCGGACAGCCAACAAATTTATGGACAAGGTGGAAGATTACTAAAGATAACTATGACATCACCTGAAAAGCAATAATGAAGCTGTTCTTTCGAATGCCAGAAGATGGACGTCGGTAGTCTGTCAGTAAATATCCTCCGTGACATTATCATGGACAGAAACAGAAAGCTATTCCTTATGCTGACAGTGGTTTACTAATGAATTTCAATTTTAAATTAGTTACACACAAATTTATAACACTGCTTAGTGGGCACGCAATACTATTCTGTTGTGCGTGACTAGAACAAGTGTATTTTCATTCAATCTTATGTAAAGGATTCTTACTAAAGCTTAATACCATGACACAAATTTTTACTATATTATTATTATTATTATTATTCAGTGTTCTGTCTTACGACAGGTCCATTGCTCTGCCCAAAAAGAGCTCTCCAGTTTTCCCTATTCTCAGCTTCTCGTTTTAATTCCTGGAACTTCATCTTCTTTCCTTCTTTCAGATCGTCGGTTAGCTGTATCAGTCTTCTTCCCAGTCCTCGCTTTCCTTCAACTTGGCCTTCGATGATATCACATTACATAACTAAAACTGCCAGTATGCTTCCTATTATATTTGTCTTACTGAACATAAAAACACATCAGAATCTTTCTGATAGAAACATCTTTTTCATTTTAGAGTGGAAAACTGTCTACAGTGAGAACAAAACTTTTGTTTATATTACATGCGCTATCACACCTTCAATTGTGTTCCAAGCAACATCACTACAGGAAAAATTTATAAATAGTTGGTTTCTACTACAGTTTTCATTCCTTTAGTCCCACAACCTGTCCTATTTGGGATCTTTAATGTCTGAATTCCTTTAGTTACAGCTGCAACATCAGCGTCTCCAGTCTGTTGCTTTACAGTGCCTGCAAGTTCATCAATGAACAACATCCTTTAGTTTAGTCCTAATAAGGATCTATGGAATGTAAATAAACTCTACTCCCTAACATACCTGAATAATGCATTTCCTTATCCAAGTCACAAACATTCCAGGTGCTTCATTCTGTCTGGTTCTTCACATCTCCAACTCCACCTAAGCTGGTTCCCCATCACACACACAACTGCTCTTCTGAAACACTAATATTCAGATAACTTGGTCTGCCATCTCTTGGTAATATTACTCCACGATATATGCATAAAAGAGGGGAGATACAGTTCACAAGGCAGTTGCCATTCAGCACATCCTATTCAGTATTAAACCTCGACCCGACACAGTAATACTTCTAGATGTCTTCCGCTAGACACGTCATGTCTCTATCAACTCATCACCGACTAATATTGAACATCAGATGAACCACGCCATATAAAAAACAATACCTTCGTTCTAATATATAAGAGTAATCTGATAATAACATTTTCAATAAACTGCATAACATTGTAAATGATTGTAATTCGAGTTTTAGATTTACCAATCTAATTTATACCTGAGGACGGTTAAATATAACCGAAACATGTCGTAAGAGACGTTCCAATTTGTAAATCGATCATTCGATGCGGAACGTGAAATGATATTTTAAATATTTTATTATCTTATTAAAAATTGTGATTTGACGGAAAAAATATTAAAATATCAACCTAATTCACAATATGACGCAAATATACTACCTTATTAATAGTTTTATTAAATAATGTAACTGTTCATATCAGATCACTACAGTTCATACGCTAACCAAAGATCCTGATTGTATCCTCCAAGTGTGGTTACAAATGCAACAATCAGTGAGGAAAAGGTTAAGCTTGCGACCCTTTCAAGGCACCCTCACAATTCATTCTGACCCGCAATTTCAAAACCACTGGACCAGAGCATGTATTGTTACAGAAACAAAAATTTAGGATTTTGAAACCTAAAGAATGAAGCTTCATACATAATGTGCAATTACATTCAGTAATACTCTTAAACCAGAGAAGAGCTGTACCAATTAATACATCCTCGATGTCAACATTCATCTACAAATAATGCTATAATGGAGGCAGCAGTCATTAATTCATAATCACAATGAGAAAAGACCTGATTGCAATGTACTGTTAAATGCAGCAACACATGGCAACCACATTACGTTTGGTCCCTAAAATCTCGGCTAGCTCTTAAAATTGTATTGAATTTTACCAACACTGACAATAACAAACTGTAATCAAAATCTAACTAACTAACTAACTAGATGGCTTACCGAACCCGAAGGTTCATCACCGAATTAACCAAAGCCTTCCACTGGACCCTGTCCTGGGCCAACAAAATCCATTCTCCTTCAACTCCTATCTCCCATAGATCCTGCCTGAGATTATCCTCCCATCTATGTCTAGGTCTCCCCAGCGGTCTCTTTCCTTCAGGTTTCCCAACCAATACCCGGTGCACACCTTGTCCCATCCATGCGCGCTACATGCCCCGCCCATCTCAATCTTCTCGACTTAATCACCCTGACAATACTGGGGGAGCAGTACAGATTTTTAAGCTCGTCATTGTGCAGTTTTCTCCACGCCCCATTGTCTTCTCTCCTAGGCCCAAATATCCTCCTCAACACCCGATTAATCAAAATCTACCTGTAAGTATATAAGCAATGCATTGATTTTACCAAATTGTATAAACACAAAACATAAACATTTAGCCTCCTACTTATTAACAACGACATACAAATTAATGTGAGAAAATTAACATCACATTATTCTGAGTTATCAGAGTAGCAAAAGGTCTTTTTACACGGAAGTCATTAAAAGTTTTAATATTATTCAGACTGACCTAAAGAAGATAGACAACAGGTAAAAGCCAAGAAGAAATTCATTTTTGCTGCTAGCTACACAAATATCCATGGACGTCCAAAGTCTACGAAGGCAGAAAAGTTCAGTATTTGCTGGATTCAAACGTATTAGTATTATAGCGCACACATTTTCACATGCAACGTATCTTCAAAACTGATTTAGTTCTTAGATTTGTGGGTAAAATAATTGAAAAAGACAACAGTACACTGAAATATTTACAATTAAAATCTTACCAGTTACCAAAAAATGCAAATCAGAGTGAATTATTGTAAAACCAAATAAAACCATTTTGAAACTAATGTTAACATATTTATTATTCTTTATCCCATAAAAAATCATACAAAGTTTACCTGTACATATCGTATGCAAAATATAATGGGGCTATACACACCTCAAAAGCCTCTTTGGAAATGGTGAAGGTTTAAATTCCACATCATAATGAATGGCAATTTTGTTCCGAAGCGTTGACAAGTCCAGTTTTTCTTCCTTTAGTCCCACAACCTGTCCTATTTGGGATCTTTAATGTCTCAATTCCTTTAGTTACAGCTGCAACATCAGCGTCTCCAGTCTGTTGCCTTACGGTGCCTGCGATTTCATCAATGAACAACAAAATACATTTTAAATTTATAAATATTCTTTATTCAAGAAAATAAGAACTGAGATCATTTCAAACCATTTTGTGACTTATTATTTGATCTGGAAAAGTACAGTTAAGTTAAAAAATTATTTTAAAATTAAATTTCCAACACAAACATTTAATTTCAAAGTTATCGATCAACCGCCTTCCTGAGCACGATATCAGAATTTTTGTAATGAAAATAAAAATTTGCATATGGACACAAAGTAAAATATGCTTCAGGCCACTGACATTTTCTGACTTTGTAATATGAAGTGTCTTGGAGTGTGGGTAAACTCACATTCCAGAGGCAATTGGAAATTGTAAAGGCTTGTCTTATTTTATGTAACAATGCTCTAAGAATTGCATAGCTGTGATGATTGTGAATTGAGCCACAAATTTAACCAACTAGCTTCTATTACATTTTTCAGGACAGTATACACCTTGTATACAGGACAAACAGGCTTCCATCATCACCACTGTCTCACAACAGTGTCATATTACCTGGTATCCATCCATAATCTATTTATATTATATTTGTAATTATTTGTCTCAAATTTATTGCTTAGAATGCACACCTGGATATTCAGAGCCTGAATTATAAATATTTATACAATTTTTAACGCTGAATGCAGTGTCGTCCGTTATCTCGACACACGCATTCAACTACATTATTCTTCTTAACGTCGTGTGAAACACCTTTGGTATTTTATGTATCGCTATTTACCAAGACATGAGACTGTTTTTGTTGTCTCACAAAATTATGTTACACAAATTCTTAAATTCTTACATCCAAATTTTGAGACTGCGATGTTCTGTCTGTTGTGCAGATGGTACTTTGCGTTCTTTGCAAAAACTAGCAATATTCCAAGGGAGACTGCTAATATTTCAAGATAGCAACTCCATCACATGTGAAGAAATAATTTTAGAAGGCGCAAGGCTTGCTTGGTATGTTGGCGGTAGCATAGCTGCTGGTAGGGCCTCCCTACCCAGATTGGTCGAGGGGGGAGAGGTCAGACTAAGACAGGTACTCAGGTCCTCCAGGTTGGGGGTTGCACTTTAAAAAGGAAGATGATTTTAAACCTCAATCAAAGCCTCGGACAGACGGACCTAACAGAGGATAGGACCAAATGAAAGAGGAGGATTGAGGAGGCCATGGACGGAATATGGACCGGAGAGCCATAGAAGAGGAGCGAGGCTTGCTTAGAAGCAAGAGGTCAGCTCATTGAGACTCCTCTATCAAATAAGGTAAGCTGCAGTGCTTAGGGAGGTGATAAATCTACCGTCCTTCTAGTAGAACCTTGAGCACGCATCAAATTGATGAACCATGAACACAAGTCGTGTTAAAGCTCGGTCCGTCTGCTCAGCAGTAGTTTCTTCCGTGTACGTTTTGGTAGAGATTGTTTCGTATGAATATATATTGATTCAATATGAATACAATATTGCATGTAACAGATTCTGTGTATTACCTGGCAATTGAAAATAGTTGAATACTTAGTTGGAAGGCCATTGTATTGTCTTGCTCTGTCTGTGGCAACTGCAGGTACTTAAAAGGAACAATGTTGTCCATTGATGTAACAACGCCTGTCTGGAACATAACAAGAAATATCCAGTTGAAGCACAACCAGTCACAGTCACTCTGTTAATGCTAGCACACGCCCACCAACTAGGTAATTACTTAGACTTCCTGGTTAGAACAAGAATGAGATATAATACTGAAGTGGATATTAAGAAATATGACTAAAAGCAGCTCACACGAGATTTGCTAGACACATGTCGGAGGCCATCTCAAAGGAATACTTACAAATTAAGATACTACACCTCAATCAAAGCCTCGGACAGATGGACCTAACAGAGGACCGAATGGAAGAGGAGAATCGAGGAGGCCACGGACCGAATACAGACCGGAGAGCCAACAAATTTATGGACAAGGTGGAAGATTACTAAAGATAACTATGACATCACCTGAAAAGCAATAATGAAGCTGTTCTTTCGAATGCCAGAAGATGGACGTCGGTAGTCTGTCAGTAAATATCCTCCGTGACATTATCATGGACAGAAACAGAAAGCTATTCCTTATGCTGACAGTGGTTTACTAATGAATTTCAATTTTAAATTAGTTACACACAAATTTATAACACTGCTTAGTGGGCACGCAATACTATTCTGTTGTGCGTGACTAGAACAAGTGTATTTTCATTCAATCTTATGTAAAGGATTCTTACTAAAGCTTAATACCATGACACAAATTTTTACTATATTATTATTATTATTATTATTCAGTGTTCTGTCTTACGACAGGTCCATTGCTCTGCCCAAAAAGAGCTCTCCAGTTTTCCCTATTCTCAGCTTCTCGTTTTAATTCCTGGAACTTCATCTTCTTTCCTTCTTTCAGATCGTCGGTTAGCTGTATCAGTCTTCTTCCCAGTCCTCGCTTTCCTTCAACTTGGCCTTCGATGATATCACATTACATAACTAAAACTGCCAGTATGCTTCCTATTATATTTGTCTTACTGAACATAAAAACACATCAGAATCTTTCTGATAGAAACATCTTTTTCATTTTAGAGTGGAAAACTGTCTACAGTGAGAACAAAACTTTTGTTTATATTACATGCGCTATCACACCTTCAATTGTGTTCCAAGCAACATCACTACAGGAAAAATTTATAAATAGTTGGTTTCTACTACAGTTTTCATTCCTTTAGTCCCACAACCTGTCCTATTTGGGATCTTTAATGTCTGAATTCCTTTAGTTACAGCTGCAACATCAGCGTCTCCAGTCTGTTGCTTTACAGTGCCTGCAAGTTCATCAATGAACAACATCCTTTAGTTTAGTCCTAATAAGGATCTATGGAATGTAAATAAACTCTACTCCCTAACATACCTGAATAATGCATTTCCTTATCCAAGTCACAAACATTCCAGGTGCTTCATTCTGTCTGGTTCTTCACATCTCCAACTCCACCTAAGCTGGTTCCCCATCACACACACAACTGCTCTTCTGAAACACTAATATTCAGATAACTTGGTCTGCCATCTCTTGGTAATATTACTCCACGATATATGCATAAAAGAGGGGAGATACAGTTCACAAGGCAGTTGCCATTCAGCACATCCTATTCAGTATTAAACCTCGACCCGACACAGTAATACTTCTAGATGTCTTCCGCTAGACACGTCATGTCTCTATCAACTCATCACCGACTAATATTGAACATCAGATGAACCACGCCATATAAAAAACAATACCTTCGTTCTAATATATAAGAGTAATCTGATAATAACATTTTCAATAAACTGCATAACATTGTAAATGATTGTAATTCGAGTTTTAGATTTACCAATCTAATTTATACCTGAGGACGGTTAAATATAACCGAAACATGTCGTAAGAGACGTTCCAATTTGTAAATCGATCATTCGATGCGGAACGTGAAATGATATTTTAAATATTTTATTATCTTATTAAAAATTGTGATTTGACGGAAAAAATATTAAAATATCAACCTAATTCACAATATGACGCAAATATACTACCTTATTAATAGTTTTATTAAATAATGTAACTGTTCATATCAGATCACTACAGTTCATACGCTAACCAAAGATCCTGATTGTATCCTCCAAGTGTGGTTACAAATGCAACAATCAGTGAGGAAAAGGTTAAGCTTGCGACCCTTTCAAGGCACCCTCACAATTCATTCTGACCCGCAATTTCAAAACCACTGGACCAGAGCATGTATTGTTACAGAAACAAAAATTTAGGATTTTGAAACCTAAAGAATGAAGCTTCATACATAATGTGCAATTACATTCAGTAATACTCTTAAACCAGAGAAGAGCTGTACCAATTAATACATCCTCGATGTCAACATTCATCTACAAATAATGCTATAATGGAGGCAGCAGTCATTAATTCATAATCACAATGAGAAAAGACCTGATTGCAATGTACTGTTAAATGCAGCAACACATGGCAACCACATTACGTTTGGTCCCTAAAATCTCGGCTAGCTCTTAAAATTGTATTGAATTTTACCAACACTGACAATAACAAACTGTAATCAAAATCTAACTAACTAACTAACTAGATGGCTTACCGAACCCGAAGGTTCATCACCGAATTAACCAAAGCCTTCCACTGGACCCTGTCCTGGGCCAACAAAATCCATTCTCCTTCAACTCCTATCTCCCATAGATCCTGCCTGAGATTATCCTCCCATCTATGTCTAGGTCTCCCCAGCGGTCTCTTTCCTTCAGGTTTCCCAACCAATACCCGGTGCACACCTTGTCCCATCCATGCGCGCTACATGCCCCGCCCATCTCAATCTTCTCGACTTAATCACCCCGACAATACTGGGGGAGCAGTACAGATTTTTAAGCTCGTCATTGTGCAGTTTTCTCCACGCCCCATTGTCTTCTCTCCTAGGCCCAAATATCCTCCTCAACACCCGATTAATCAAAATCTACCTGTAAGTATATAAGCAATGCATTGATTTTACCAAATTGTATAAACACAAAACATAAACATTTAGCCTCCTACTTATTAACAACGACATACAAATTAATGTGAGAAAATTAACATCACATTATTCTGAGTTATCAGAGTAGCAAAAGGTCTTTTTACACGGAAGTCATTAAAAGTTTTAATATTATTCAGACTGACCTAAAGAAGATAGACAACAGGTAAAAGCCAAGAAGAAATTCATTTTTGCTGCTAGCTACACAAATATCCATGGACGTCCAAAGTCTACGAAGGCAGAAAAGTTCAGTATTTGCTGGATTCAAACGTATTAGTATTATAGCGCACACATTTTCACATGCAACGTATCTTCAAAACTGATTTAGTTCTTAGATTTGTGGGTAAAATAATTGAAAAAGACAACAGTACACTGAAATATTTACAATTAAAATCTTACCAGTTACCAAAAAATGCAAATCAGAGTGAATTATTGTAAAA
This sequence comes from Zootermopsis nevadensis, assembly GCF_977971745.1. NCBI lineage: Eukaryota > Metazoa > Arthropoda > Insecta > Blattodea > Termopsidae > Zootermopsis > Zootermopsis nevadensis. The sequence goes on from NW_028259177.1 coordinate 2,266,354, forward strand.
CCAAATAAAACCATTTTGAAACTAATGTTAACATATTTATTATTCTTTATCCCATAAAAAAATCATACAAAGTTTACCTGTACATATCGTATGCAAAATATAATGGGGCTATACACACCTCAAAAGCCTCTTTGGAAATGGTGAAGGTTTAAATTCCACATCATAATGAATGGCAATTTTGTTCCGAAGCGTTGACAAGTCCAGTTTTTCTTCCTTTAGTCCCACAACCTGTCCTATTTGGGATCTTTAATGTCTCAATTCCTTTAGTTACAGCTGCAACATCAGCGTCTCCAGTCTGTTGCCTTACGGTGCCTGCGATTTCATCAATGAACAACAAAATACATTTTAAATTTATAAATATTCTTTATTCAAGAAAATAAGAACTGAGATCATTTCAAACCATTTTGTGACTTATTATTTGATCTGGAAAAGTACAGTTAAGTTAAAAAATTATTTTAAAATTAAATTTCCAACACAAAAATTTAATTTCAAAGTTATCGATCAACCGCCTTCCTGAGCACGATATCAGAATTTTTGTAATGAAAATAAAAATTTGCATATGGACACAAAGTAAAATATACTTCAGGCCACTGACATTTTCTGACTTTGTAATATGAAGTGTCTCGGAGTGTGGGTAAACAATTAATTTTACTCACATTCCAGAGGCAATTGGAAATTGCAAAGGCTTGTCTTATTTTATGTAACAATGCTCTAAGAATTGCATAGCTGTGATGATTGTGAATTGAACCACAAATTTAACCAACTAGCTTCTATTACATTTTTCAGGACAGTACACACCTTGCATACAGGACAAACAGGCTTCCATCATCACCACTGTCTCACAACAGTGTGATATTACCTGGTATCCGTCCATAATCTATTTATATTATATTTGCAATTATTTGTCTCAAATTTATTGCTTAGAATGCACACCTGGATATTCAGAGCCTGAATTATAAATATTTACACAATTTTTAAGGCTGAATGCAGTGTCGTCCGTTATCTCAACACACGCATTCAACTACATTATTCTTCTTAACGTCGTGTGAAACACCTTTGGTATTTTATGTATCGCTATTTACCAAGACATAAGACTGTTTTTGTTGTCTCACAAAATTATGTTACACAAATTCTTAAATTCTTACATCCAAATTTTGAGACTGCGATGTTCTGTCTGTTGTGCAGATGGTACTTTGCGTTCTTTGCGAAAACTAGCAATATTCCAAGGGAGACTGCTAATATTTCAAGATAGCAACTCCATCACGTGTGAAGAAATAATTTTAGAAGGCACAAGGCTTGCTTGGTATGTTGGCGGTAGCATAGCTGCTGGTAGGGCCTCCCTACCCAGATTGGTCGAGGGGGGAGAGGTCAGACTAAGACAGGTACTCAGGTCCTCCAGGTTGGGGGTTGCACTTTAAAAAGGAAGATGATTTTAAACCTCAATCAAAGCCTCGGACAGACGGACCTAACAGAGGATAGGACCAAATGGAAGAGGAGGATTGAGGAGGCCATGGACGGAATATGGACCGGAGAGCCATAGAAGAGGAGCGAGGCTTGCTTAGAAGCAAGAGGTCAGCTCATTGAGACTCCTCTATCAAATAAGGTAAGCTGCAGTGCTTAGGGAGGTGATAAATCTACCGTCCTTCTAGTAGAACCTTGAGCACGCATCAAATTGATGAACCATGAACACAAGTCGTGTTAAAGCTCGGTCCGTCTGCTCAGCAGTAGTTTCTTCCGTGTACATTTTGGTAGAGATTGTTTCGTATGAATATATATTGATTCAATATGAATACAATATTGCATGTAACAGATTCTGTGTATTACCTGGCAATTGAAAATAGTTGAATACTTAGTTGGAAGGCCATTGTATTGTCTTGCTCTGTCTGTGGCAACTGCAGGTACTTAAAAGGAACAATGTTGTCCATTGATGTAACAACGCCTGTCTGGAACATAACAAGAAATATCCAGTTGAAGCACAACCAGTCACAGTCACTCTGTTAATGCTAGCACACGCCCACCAACTAGGTAATTACTTAGACTTCCTGGTTAGAACAAGAATGAGATATAATACTGAAGTGGATATTAAGAAATATGACTAAAAGGAGCTCACACGAGATTTGCTAGACACATGTTGGAGGCCATCTCAAAGGAATACTTACAAATTAAGATACTGATCACTTACTACACCTCAATCAAAGCCTCGGACAGATGGACCTAACAGAGGACCGAATGGAAGAGGAGAATCGAGGAGGCCACAGACCGAATACAGACCGGAGAGCCAACAAATTTATGGACAAGGTGGAAGATTACTAAAGATAACTATGACATCACCTGAAAAGCAATAATGAAGCTGTTCTTTCGAATGCCAGAAGATGGACGTCGGTAGTCTGTCAGTAAATATCCTCCGTGACATTATCATGGACAGAAACAGAAAGCTATTCCTTATGCTGACAGTGGTTTACTAATGAATTTCAATTTTAAATTAGTTACACACAAATTTATAACACTGCTTAGTGGGCACGCAATACTATTCTGTTGTGCGTGACTAGAACAAGTGTATTTTCATTCAATCTTATGTAAAGGATTCTTACTAAAGCTTAATACCATGACACAAATTTTTACTATATTATTATTATTATTATTATTCAGTGTTCTGTCTTACGACAGGTCCATTGCTCTGCCCAAAAAGAGCTCTCCAGTTTTCCCTATTCTCAGCTTCTCGTTTTAATTCCTGGAACTTCATCTTCTTTCCTTCTTTCAGATCGTCGGTTAGCTGTATCAGTCTTCTTCCCAGTCCTCGCTTTCCTTCAACTTGGCCTTCGATGATATCACATTACATAACTAAAACTGCCAGTATGCTTCCTATTATATTTGTCTTACTGAACATAAAAACACATCAGAATCTTTCTGATAGAAACATCTTTTTCATTTTAGAGTGGAAAACTGTCTACAGTGAGAACAAAACTTTTGTTTATATTACATGCGCTATCACACCTTCAATTGTGTTCCAAGCAACATCACTACAGGAAAAATTTATAAATAGTTGGTTTCTACTACAGTTTTCATTCCTTTAGTCCCACAACCTGTCCTATTTGGGATCTTTAATGTCTGAATTCCTTTAGTTACAGCTGCAACATCAGCGTCTCCAGTCTGTTGCTTTACAGTGCCTGCAAGTTCATCAATGAACAACATCCTTTAGTTTAGTCCTAATAAGGATCTATGGAATGTAAATAAACTCTACTCCCTAACATACCTGAATAATGCATTTCCTTATCCAAGTCACAAACATTCCAGGTGCTTCATTCTGTCTGGTTCTTCACATCTCCAACTCCACCTAAGCTGGTTCCCCATCACACACACAACTGCTCTTCTGAAACACTAATATTCAGATAACTTGGTCTGCCATCTCTTGGTAATATTACTCCACGATATATGCATAAAAGAGGGGAGATACAGTTCACAAGGCAGTTGCCATTCAGCACATCCTATTCAGTATTAAACCTCGACCCGACACAGTAATACTTCTAGATGTCTTCCGCTAGACACGTCATGTCTCTATCAACTCATCACCGACTAATATTGAACATCAGATGAACCACGCCATATAAAAAACAATACCTTCGTTCTAATATATAAGAGTAATCTGATAATAACATTTTCAATAAACTGCATAACATTGTAAATGATTGTAATTCGAGTTTTAGATTTACCAATCTAATTTATACCTGAGGACGGTTAAATATAACCGAAACATGTCGTAAGAGACGTTCCAATTTGTAAATCGATCATTCGATGCGGAACGTGAAATGATATTTTAAATATTTTATTATCTTATTAAAAATTGTGATTTGACGGAAAAAATATTAAAATATCAACCTAATTCACAATATGACGCAAATATACTACCTTATTAATAGTTTTATTAAATAATGTAACTGTTCATATCAGATCACTACAGTTCATACGCTAACCAAAGATCCTGATTGTATCCTCCAAGTGTGGTTACAAATGCAACAATCAGTGAGGAAAAGGTTAAGCTTGCGACCCTTTCAAGGCACCCTCACAATTCATTCTGACCCGCAATTTCAAAACCACTGGACCAGAGCATGTATTGTTACAGAAACAAAAATTTAGGATTTTGAAACCTAAAGAATGAAGCTTCATACATAATGTGCAATTACATTCAGTAATACTCTTAAACCAGAGAAGAGCTGTACCAATTAATACATCCTCGATGTCAACATTCATCTACAAATAATGCTATAATGGAGGCAGCAGTCATTAATTCATAATCACAATGAGAAAAGACCTGATTGCAATGTACTGTTAAATGCAGCAACACATGGCAACCACATTACGTTTGGTCCCTAAAATCTCGGCTAGCTCTTAAAATTGTATTGAATTTTACCAACACTGACAATAACAAACTGTAATCAAAATCTAACTAACTAACTAACTAGATGGCTTACCGAACCCGAAGGTTCATCACCGAATTAACCAAAGCCTTCCACTGGACCCTGTCCTGGGCCAACAAAATCCATTCTCCTTCAACTCCTATCTCCCATAGATCCTGCCTGAGATTATCCTCCCATCTATGTCTAGGTCTCCCCAGCGGTCTCTTTCCTTCAGGTTTCCCAACCAATACCCGGTGCACACCTTGTCCCATCCATGCGCGCTACATGCCCCGCCCATCTCAATCTTCTCGACTTAATCACCCTGACAATACTGGGGGAGCAGTACAGATTTTTAAGCTCGTCATTGTGCAGTTTTCTCCACGCCCCATTGTCTTCTCTCCTAGGCCCAAATATCCTCCTCAACACCCGATTAATCAAAATCTACCTGTAAGTATATAAGCAATGCATTGATTTTACCAAATTGTATAAACACAAAACATAAACATTTAGCCTCCTACTTATTAACAACGACATACAAATTAATGTGAGAAAATTAACATCACATTATTCTGAGTTATCAGAGTAGCAAAAGGTCTTTTTACACGGAAGTCATTAAAAGTTTTAATATTATTCAGACTGACCTAAAGAAGATAGACAACAGGTAAAAGCCAAGAAGAAATTCATTTTTGCTGCTAGCTACACAAATATCCATGGACGTCCAAAGTCTACGAAGGCAGAAAAGTTCAGTATTTGCTGGATTCAAACGTATTAGTATTATAGCGCACACATTTTCACATGCAACGTATCTTCAAAACTGATTTAGTTCTTAGATTTGTGGGTAAAATAATTGAAAAAGACAACAGTACACTGAAATATTTACAATTAAAATCTTACCAGTTACCAAAAAATGCAAATCAGAGTGAATTATTGTAAAACCAAATAAAACCATTTTGAAACTAATGTTAACATATTTATTATTCTTTATCCCATAAAAAATCATACAAAGTTTACCTGTACATATCGTATGCAAAATATAATGGGGCTATACACACCTCAAAAGCCTCTTTGGAAATGGTGAAGGTTTAAATTCCACATCATAATGAATGGCAATTTTGTTCCGAAGCGTTGACAAGTCCAGTTTTTCTTCCTTTAGTCCCACAACCTGTCCTATTTGGGATCTTTAATGTCTCAATTCCTTTAGTTACAGCTGCAACATCAGCGTCTCCAGTCTGTTGCCTTACGGTGCCTGCGATTTCATCAATGAACAACAAAATACATTTTAAATTTATAAATATTCTTTATTCAAGAAAATAAGAACTGAGATCATTTCAAACCATTTTGTGACTTATTATTTGATCTGGAAAAGTACAGTTAAGTTAAAAAATTATTTTAAAATTAAATTTCCAACACAAACATTTAATTTCAAAGTTATCGATCAACCGCCTTCCTGAGCACGATATCAGAATTTTTGTAATGAAAATAAAAATTTGCATATGGACACAAAGTAAAATATGCTTCAGGCCACTGACATTTTCTGACTTTGTAATATGAAGTGTCTTGGAGTGTGGGTAAACTCACATTCCAGAGGCAATTGGAAATTGTAAAGGCTTGTCTTATTTTATGTAACAATGCTCTAAGAATTGCATAGCTGTGATGATTGTGAATTGAGCCACAAATTTAACCAACTAGCTTCTATTACATTTTTCAGGACAGTATACACCTTGTATACAGGACAAACAGGCTTCCATCATCACCACTGTCTCACAACAGTGTCATATTACCTGGTATCCATCCATAATCTATTTATATTATATTTGTAATTATTTGTCTCAAATTTATTGCTTAGAATGCACACCTGGATATTCAGAGCCTGAATTATAAATATTTATACAATTTTTAACGCTGAATGCAGTGTCGTCCGTTATCTCGACACACGCATTCAACTACATTATTCTTCTTAACGTCGTGTGAAACACCTTTGGTATTTTATGTATCGCTATTTACCAAGACATGAGACTGTTTTTGTTGTCTCACAAAATTATGTTACACAAATTCTTAAATTCTTACATCCAAATTTTGAGACTGCGATGTTCTGTCTGTTGTGCAGATGGTACTTTGCGTTCTTTGCAAAAACTAGCAATATTCCAAGGGAGACTGCTAATATTTCAAGATAGCAACTCCATCACATGTGAAGAAATAATTTTAGAAGGCGCAAGGCTTGCTTGGTATGTTGGCGGTAGCATAGCTGCTGGTAGGGCCTCCCTACCCAGATTGGTCGAGGGGGGAGAGGTCAGACTAAGACAGGTACTCAGGTCCTCCAGGTTGGGGGTTGCACTTTAAAAAGGAAGATGATTTTAAACCTCAATCAAAGCCTCGGACAGACGGACCTAACAGAGGATAGGACCAAATGAAAGAGGAGGATTGAGGAGGCCATGGACGGAATATGGACCGGAGAGCCATAGAAGAGGAGCGAGGCTTGCTTAGAAGCAAGAGGTCAGCTCATTGAGACTCCTCTATCAAATAAGGTAAGCTGCAGTGCTTAGGGAGGTGATAAATCTACCGTCCTTCTAGTAGAACCTTGAGCACGCATCAAATTGATGAACCATGAACACAAGTCGTGTTAAAGCTCGGTCCGTCTGCTCAGCAGTAGTTTCTTCCGTGTACGTTTTGGTAGAGATTGTTTCGTATGAATATATATTGATTCAATATGAATACAATATTGCATGTAACAGATTCTGTGTATTACCTGGCAATTGAAAATAGTTGAATACTTAGTTGGAAGGCCATTGTATTGTCTTGCTCTGTCTGTGGCAACTGCAGGTACTTAAAAGGAACAATGTTGTCCATTGATGTAACAACGCCTGTCTGGAACATAACAAGAAATATCCAGTTGAAGCACAACCAGTCACAGTCACTCTGTTAATGCTAGCACACGCCCACCAACTAGGTAATTACTTAGACTTCCTGGTTAGAACAAGAATGAGATATAATACTGAAGTGGATATTAAGAAATATGACTAAAAGCAGCTCACACGAGATTTGCTAGACACATGTCGGAGGCCATCTCAAAGGAATACTTACAAATTAAGATACTACACCTCAATCAAAGCCTCGGACAGATGGACCTAACAGAGGACCGAATGGAAGAGGAGAATCGAGGAGGCCACGGACCGAATACAGACCGGAGAGCCAACAAATTTATGGACAAGGTGGAAGATTACTAAAGATAACTATGACATCACCTGAAAAGCAATAATGAAGCTGTTCTTTCGAATGCCAGAAGATGGACGTCGGTAGTCTGTCAGTAAATATCCTCCGTGACATTATCATGGACAGAAACAGAAAGCTATTCCTTATGCTGACAGTGGTTTACTAATGAATTTCAATTTTAAATTAGTTACACACAAATTTATAACACTGCTTAGTGGGCACGCAATACTATTCTGTTGTGCGTGACTAGAACAAGTGTATTTTCATTCAATCTTATGTAAAGGATTCTTACTAAAGCTTAATACCATGACACAAATTTTTACTATATTATTATTATTATTATTATTCAGTGTTCTGTCTTACGACAGGTCCATTGCTCTGCCCAAAAAGAGCTCTCCAGTTTTCCCTATTCTCAGCTTCTCGTTTTAATTCCTGGAACTTCATCTTCTTTCCTTCTTTCAGATCGTCGGTTAGCTGTATCAGTCTTCTTCCCAGTCCTCGCTTTCCTTCAACTTGGCCTTCGATGATATCACATTACATAACTAAAACTGCCAGTATGCTTCCTATTATATTTGTCTTACTGAACATAAAAACACATCAGAATCTTTCTGATAGAAACATCTTTTTCATTTTAGAGTGGAAAACTGTCTACAGTGAGAACAAAACTTTTGTTTATATTACATGCGCTATCACACCTTCAATTGTGTTCCAAGCAACATCACTACAGGAAAAATTTATAAATAGTTGGTTTCTACTACAGTTTTCATTCCTTTAGTCCCACAACCTGTCCTATTTGGGATCTTTAATGTCTGAATTCCTTTAGTTACAGCTGCAACATCAGCGTCTCCAGTCTGTTGCTTTACAGTGCCTGCAAGTTCATCAATGAACAACATCCTTTAGTTTAGTCCTAATAAGGATCTATGGAATGTAAATAAACTCTACTCCCTAACATACCTGAATAATGCATTTCCTTATCCAAGTCACAAACATTCCAGGTGCTTCATTCTGTCTGGTTCTTCACATCTCCAACTCCACCTAAGCTGGTTCCCCATCACACACACAACTGCTCTTCTGAAACACTAATATTCAGATAACTTGGTCTGCCATCTCTTGGTAATATTACTCCACGATATATGCATAAAAGAGGGGAGATACAGTTCACAAGGCAGTTGCCATTCAGCACATCCTATTCAGTATTAAACCTCGACCCGACACAGTAATACTTCTAGATGTCTTCCGCTAGACACGTCATGTCTCTATCAACTCATCACCGACTAATATTGAACATCAGATGAACCACGCCATATAAAAAACAATACCTTCGTTCTAATATATAAGAGTAATCTGATAATAACATTTTCAATAAACTGCATAACATTGTAAATGATTGTAATTCGAGTTTTAGATTTACCAATCTAATTTATACCTGAGGACGGTTAAATATAACCGAAACATGTCGTAAGAGACGTTCCAATTTGTAAATCGATCATTCGATGCGGAACGTGAAATGATATTTTAAATATTTTATTATCTTATTAAAAATTGTGATTTGACGGAAAAAATATTAAAATATCAACCTAATTCACAATATGACGCAAATATACTACCTTATTAATAGTTTTATTAAATAATGTAACTGTTCATATCAGATCACTACAGTTCATACGCTAACCAAAGATCCTGATTGTATCCTCCAAGTGTGGTTACAAATGCAACAATCAGTGAGGAAAAGGTTAAGCTTGCGACCCTTTCAAGGCACCCTCACAATTCATTCTGACCCGCAATTTCAAAACCACTGGACCAGAGCATGTATTGTTACAGAAACAAAAATTTAGGATTTTGAAACCTAAAGAATGAAGCTTCATACATAATGTGCAATTACATTCAGTAATACTCTTAAACCAGAGAAGAGCTGTACCAATTAATACATCCTCGATGTCAACATTCATCTACAAATAATGCTATAATGGAGGCAGCAGTCATTAATTCATAATCACAATGAGAAAAGACCTGATTGCAATGTACTGTTAAATGCAGCAACACATGGCAACCACATTACGTTTGGTCCCTAAAATCTCGGCTAGCTCTTAAAATTGTATTGAATTTTACCAACACTGACAATAACAAACTGTAATCAAAATCTAACTAACTAACTAACTAGATGGCTTACCGAACCCGAAGGTTCATCACCGAATTAACCAAAGCCTTCCACTGGACCCTGTCCTGGGCCAACAAAATCCATTCTCCTTCAACTCCTATCTCCCATAGATCCTGCCTGAGATTATCCTCCCATCTATGTCTAGGTCTCCCCAGCGGTCTCTTTCCTTCAGGTTTCCCAACCAATACCCGGTGCACACCTTGTCCCATCCATGCGCGCTACATGCCCCGCCCATCTCAATCTTCTCGACTTAATCACCCCGACAATACTGGGGGAGCAGTACAGATTTTTAAGCTCGTCATTGTGCAGTTTTCTCCACGCCCCATTGTCTTCTCTCCTAGGCCCAAATATCCTCCTCAACACCCGATTAATCAAAATCTACCTGTAAGTATATAAGCAATGCATTGATTTTACCAAATTGTATAAACACAAAACATAAACATTTAGCCTCCTACTTATTAACAACGACATACAAATTAATGTGAGAAAATTAACATCACATTATTCTGAGTTATCAGAGTAGCAAAAGGTCTTTTTACACGGAAGTCATTAAAAGTTTTAATATTATTCAGACTGACCTAAAGAAGATAGACAACAGGTAAAAGCCAAGAAGAAATTCATTTTTGCTGCTAGCTACACAAATATCCATGGACGTCCAAAGTCTACGAAGGCAGAAAAGTTCAGTATTTGCTGGATTCAAACGTATTAGTATTATAGCGCACACATTTTCACATGCAACGTATCTTCAAAACTGATTTAGTTCTTAGATTTGTGGGTAAAATAATTGAAAAAGACAACAGTACACTGAAATATTTACAATTAAAATCTTACCAGTTACCAAAAAATGCAAATCAGAGTGAATTATTGTAAAACCAAATAAAACCATTTTGAAACTAATGTTAACATATTTATTATTCTTTATCCCATAAAAAAATCATACAAAGTTTACCTGTACATATCGTATGCAAAATATAATGGGGCTATACACACCTCAAAAGCCTCTTTGGAAATGGTGAAGGTTTAAATTCCACATCATAATGAATGGCAATTTTGTTCCGAAGCGTTGACAAGTCCAGTTTTTCTTCCTTTAGTCCCACAACCTGTCCTATTTGGGATCTTTAATGTCTCAATTCCTTTAGTTACAGCTGCAACATCAGCGTCTCCAGTCTGTTGCCTTACGGTGCCTGCGATTTCATCAATGAACAACAAAATACATTTTAAATTTATAAATATTCTTTATTCAAGAAAATAAGAACTGAGATCATTTCAAACCATTTTGTGACTTATTATTTGATCTGGAAAAGTACAGTTAAGTTAAAAAATTATTTTAAAATTAAATTTCCAACACAAACATTTAATTTCAAAGTTATCGATCAACCGCCTTCCTGAGCAATATATCAGAATTTTCGTAATGAAAATAAAAATTTGCATATGGATACAAAGTAAAATATGCTTCAGGCCACTGACATTTTCTGACTTTGTAATATGAAGTGTCTTGGAGTGTGGGTAAACTCACATTCCAGAGGCAATTGGAAATTGTAAAGGCTTGTCTTATTTTATGTAACAATGCTCTAAGAATTGCATAGCTGTGATGATTGTGAATTGAGCCACAAATTTAACCAACTAGCTTCTATTACATTTTTCAGGACAGTATACACCTTGTATACAGGACAAACAGGCTTCCATCATCACCACTGTCTCACAACAGTGTCATATTACCTGGTATCCATCCATAATCTATTTATATTATATTTGTAATTATTTGTCTCAAATTTATTGCTTAGAATGCACACCTGGATATTCAGAGCCTGAATTATAAATATTTATACAATTTTTAACGCTGAATGCAGTGTCGTCCGTTATCTCGACACACGCATTCAACTACATTATTCTTCTTAACGTCGTGTGAAACACCTTTGGTATTTTATGTATCGCTATTTACCAAGACATGAGACTGTTTTTGTTGTCTCACAAAATTATGTTACACAAATTCTTAAATTCTTACATCCAAATTTTGAGACTGCGATGTTCTGTCTGTTGTGCAGATGGTACTTTGCGTTCTTTGCAAAAACTAGCAATATTCCAAGGGAGACTGCTAATATTTCAAGATAGCAACTCCATCACATGTGAAGAAATAATTTTAGAAGGCGCAAGGCTTGCTTGGTATGTTGGCGGTAGCATAGCTGCTGGTAGGGCCTCCCTACCCAGATTGGTCGAGGGGGGAGAGGTCAGACTAAGACAGGTACTCAGGTCCTCCAGGTTGGGGGTTGCACTTTAAAAAGGAAGATGATTTTAAACCTCAATCAAAGCCTCGGACAGACGGACCTAACAGAGGATAGGACCAAATGGAAGAGGAGGATTGAGGAGGCCATGGACGGAATATGGACCGGAGAGCCATAGAAGAGGAGCGAGGCTTGCTTAGAAGCAAGAGGTCAGCTCATTGAGACTCCTCTATCAAATAAGGTAAGCTGCAGTGCTTAGGAAGGTGATAAATCTACCGTCCTTCTAGTAGAACCTTGAGCACGCATCAAATTGATGAACCATGAACACAAGTCGTGTTAAAGCTCGGTCCGTCTGCTCAGCAGTAGTTTCTTCCGTGTACGTTTTGGTAGAGATTGTTTCGTATGAATATATATTGATTCAATATGAATACAATATTGCATGTAACAGATTCTGTGTATTACCTGGCAATTGAAAATAGTTGAATACTTAGTTGGAAGGCCATTGTATTGTCTTGCTCTGTCTGTGGCAACTGCAGGTACTTAAAAGGAACAATGTTGTCCATTGATGTAACAACGCCTGTCTGGAACATAACAAGAAATATCCAGTTGAAGCACAACCAGTCACAGTCACTCTGTTAATGCTAGCACACGCCCACCAACTAGGTAATTACTTAGACTTCCTGGTTAGAACAAGAATGAGATATAATACTGAAGTGGATATTAAGAAATATGACTAAAAGCAGCTCACACGAGATTTGCTAGACACATGTCGGAGGCCATCTCAAAGGAATACTTACAAATTAAGATACTACACCTCAATCAAAGCCTCGGACAGATGGACCTAACAGAGGACCGAATGGAAGAGGAGAATCGAGGAGGCCACGGACCGAATACAGACCGGAGAGCCAACAAATTTATGGACAAGGTGGAAGATTACTAAAGATAACTATGACATCACCTGAAAAGCAATAATGAAGCTGTTCTTTCGAATGCCAGAAGATGGACGTCGGTAGTCTGTCAGTAAATATCCTCCGTGACATTATCATGGACAGAAACAGAAAGCTATTCCTTATGCTGACAGTGGTTTACTAATGAATTTCAATTTTAAATTAGTTACACACAAATTTATAACACTGCTTAGTGGGCACGCAATACTATTCTGTTGTGCGTGACTAGAACAAGTGTATTTTCATTCAATCTTATGTAAAGGATTCTTACTAAAGCTTAATACCATGACACAAATTTTTACTATATTATTATTATTATTATTATTCAGTGTTCTGTCTTACGACAGGTCCATTGCTCTGCCCAAAAAGAGCTCTCCAGTTTTCCCTATTCTCAGCTTCTCGTTTTAATTCCTGGAACTTCATCTTCTTTCCTTCTTTCAGATCGTCGGTTAGCTGTATCAGTCTTCTTCCCAGTCCTCGCTTTCCTTCAACTTGGCCTTCGATGATATCACATTACATAACTAAAACTGCCAGTATGCTTCCTATTATATTTGTCTTACTGAACATAAAAACACATCAGAATCTTTCTGATAGAAACATCTTTTTCATTTTAGAGTGGAAAACTGTCTACAGTGAGAACAAAACTTTTGTTTATATTACATGCGCTATCACACCTTCAATTGTGTTCCAAGCAACATCACTACAGGAAAAATTTATAAATAGTTGGTTTCTACTACAGTTTTCATTCCTTTAGTCCCACAACCTGTCCTATTTGGGATCTTTAATGTCTGAATTCCTTTAGTTACAGCTGCAACATCAGCGTCTCCAGTCTGTTGCTTTACAGTGCCTGCAAGTTCATCAATGAACAACATCCTTTAGTTTAGTCCTAATAAGGATCTATGGAATGTAAATAAACTCTACTCCCTAACATACCTGAATAATGCATTTCCTTATCCAAGTCACAAACATTCCAGGTGCTTCATTCTGTCTGGTTCTTCACATCTCCAACTCCACCTAAGCTGGTTCCCCATCACACACACAACTGCTCTTCTGAAACACTAATATTCAGATAACTTGGTCTGCCATCTCTTGGTAATATTACTCCACGATATATGCATAAAAGAGGGGAGATACAGTTCACAAGGCAGTTGCCATTAAGCACATCCTCTTCAGTATTAAACCTCGACCCGACACAGTAATACTTCTAGATGTCTTCCGCTAGACACGTCATGTCTCTATCAACTCATCACCGACTAATATTGAACATCAGATGAACCACGCCATATAAAAAACAATACCTTCGTTCTAATATATAAGAGTAATCTGATAATAACATTTTCAATAAACTGCATAACATTGTAAATGATTGTAATTCGAGTTTTAGATTTACCAATCTAATTTATACCTGAGGACGGTTAAATATAACCGAAACATGTCGTAAGAGACGTTCCAATTTGTAAATCGATCATTCGATGCGGAACGTGAAATGATATTTTAAATATTTTATTATCTTATTAAAAATTGTGATTTGACGGAAAAAATATTAAAATATCAACCTAATTCACAATATGACGCAAATATACTACCTTATTAATAGTTTTATTAAATAATGTAACTGTTCATATCAGATCACTACAGTTCATACGCTAACCAAAGATCCTGATTGTATCCTCCAAGTGTGGTTACAAATGCAACAATCAGTGAGGAAAAGGTTAAGCTTGCGACCCTTTCAAGGCACCCTCACAATTCATTCTGACCCGCAATTTCAAAACCACTGGACCAGAGCATGTATTGTTACAGAAACAAAAATTTAGGATTTTGAAACCTAAAGAATGAAGCTTCATACATAATGTGCAATTACATTCAGTAATACTCTTAAACCAGAGAAGAGCTGTACCAATTAATACATCCTCGATGTCAACATTCATCTACAAATAATGCTATAATGGAGGCAGCAGTCATTAATTCATAATCACAATGAGAAAAGACCTGATTGCAATGTACTGTTAAATGCAGCAACACATGGCAACCACATTACGTTTGGTCCCTAAAATCTCGGCTAGCTCTTAAAATTGTATTGAATTTTACCAACACTGACAATAACAAACTGTAATCAAAATCTAACTAACTAACTAACTAGATGGCTTACCGAACCCGAAGGTTCATCACCGAATTAACCAAAGCCTTCCACTGGACCCTGTCCTGGGCCAACAAAATCCATTCTCCTTCAACTCCTATCTCCCATAGATCCTGCCTGAGATTATCCTCCCATCTATGTCTAGGTCTCCCCAGCGGTCTCTTTCCTTCAGGTTTCCCAACCAATACCCGGTGCACACCTTGTCCCATCCATGCGCGCTACATGCCCCGCCCATCTCAATCTTCTCGACTTAATCACCCTGACAATACTGGGGGAGCAGTACAGATTTTTAAGCTCGTCATTGTGCAGTTTTCTCCACGCCCCATTGTCTTCTCTCCTAGGCCCAAATATCCTCCTCAACACCCGATTAATCAAAATCTACCTGTAAGTATATAAGCAATGCATTGATTTTACCAAATTGTATAAACACAAAACATAAACATTTAGCCTCCTACTTATTAACAACGACATACAAATTAATGTGAGAAAATTAACATCACATTATTCTGAGTTATCAGAGTAGCAAAAGGTCTTTTTACACGGAAGTCATTAAAAGTTTTAATATTATTCAGACTGACCTAAAGAAGATAGACAACAGGTAAAAGCCAAGAAGAAATTCATTTTTGCTGCTAGCTACACAAATATCCATGGACGTCCAAAGTCTACGAAGGCAGAAAAGTTCAGTATTTGCTGGATTCAAACGTATTAGTATTATAGCGCACACATTTTCACATGCAACGTATCTTCAAAACTGATTTAGTTCTTAGATTTGTGGGTAAAATAATTGAAAAAGACAACAGTACACTGAAATATTTACAATTAAAATCTTACCAGTTACCAAAAAATGCAAATCAGAGTGAATTATTGTAAAACCAAATAAAACCATTTTGAAACTAATGTTAACATATTTATTATTCTTTATCCCATAAAAAATCATACAAAGTTTACCTGTACATATCGTATGCAAAATATAATGGGGCTATACACACCTCAAAAGCCTCTTTGGAAATGGTGAAGGTTTAAATTCCACATCATAATGAATGGCAATTTTGTTCCGAAGCGTTGACAAGTCCAGTTTTTCTTCCTTTAGTCCCACAACCTGTCCTATTTGGGATCTTTAATGTCTCAATTCCTTTAGTTACAGCTGCAACATCAGCGTCTCCAGTCTGTTGCCTTACGGTGCCTGCGATTTCATCAATGAACAACAAAATACATTTTAAATTTATAAATATTCTTTATTCAAGAAAATAAGAACTGAGATCATTTCAAACCATTTTGTGACTTATTATTTGATCTGGAAAAGTACAGTTAAGTTAAAAAATTATTTTAAAATTAAATTTCCAACACAAACATTTAATTTCAAAGTTATCGATCAACCGCCTTCCTGAGCACAATATCAGAATTTTCGTAATGAAAATAAAAATTTGCATATGGATACAAAGTAAAATATGCTTCAGGCCACTGACATTTTCTGACTTTGTAATATGAAGTGTCTTGGAGTGTGGGTAAACTCACATTCCAGAGGCAATTGGAAATTGTAAAGGCTTGTCTTATTTTATGTAACAATGCTCTAAGAATTGCATAGCTGTGATGATTGTGAATTGAGCCACAAATTTAACCAACTAGCTTCTATTACATTTTTCAGGACAGTATACACCTTGTATACAGGACAAACAGGCTTCCATCATCACCACTGTCTCACAACAGTGTCATATTACCTGGTATCCATCCATAATCTATTTATATTATATTTGTAATTATTTGTCTCAAATTTATTGCTTAGAATGCACACCTGGATATTCAGAGCCTGAATTATAAATATTTATACAATTTTTAACGCTGAATGCAGTGTCGTCCGTTATCTCGACACACGCATTCAACTACATTATTCTTCTTAACGTCGTGTGAAACACCTTTGGTATTTTATGTATCGCTATTTACCAAGACATGAGACTGTTTTTGTTGTCTCACAAAATTATGTTACACAAATTCTTAAATTCTTACATCCAAATTTTGAGACTGCGATGTTCTGTCTGTTGTGCAGATGGTACTTTGCGTTCTTTGCGAAAACTAGCAATATTCCAAGGGAGACTGCTAATATTTCAAGATAGCAACTCCATCACGTGTGAAGAAATAATTTTAGAAGGCGCAAGGCTTGCTTGGTATGTTGGCGGTAGCATAGCTGCTGGTAGGGCCTCCCTACCCAGATTGGTCGAGGGGGGAGAGGTCAGACTAAGACAGGTACTCAGGTCCTCCAGGTTGGGGGTTGCACTTTAAAAAGGAAGATGATTTTAAACCTCAATCAAAGCCTCGGACAGACGGACCTAACAGAGGATAGGACCAAATGGAAGAGGAGGATTGAGGAGGCCATGGACGGAATATGGACTGGAGAGCCATAGAAGAGGAGCGAGGCTTGCTTAGAAGCAAGAGGTCAGCTCATTGAGACTCCTCTATCAAATAAGGTAAGCTGCAGTGCTTAGGGAGGTGATAAATCTACCGTCCTTCTAGTAGAACCTTGAGCACGCATCAAATTGATGAACCATGAACACAAGTCGTGTTAAAGCTCGGTCCGTCTGCTCAGCAGTAGTTTCTTCCGTGTACATTTTGGTAGAGATTGTTTCGTATGAATATATATTGATTCAATATGAATACAATATTGCATGTAACAGATTCTGTGTATTACCTGGCAATTGAAAATAGTTGAATACTTAGTTGGAAGGCCATTGTATTGTCTTGCTCTGTCTGTGGCAACTGCAGGTACTTAAAAGGAACAATGTTGTCCATTGATGTAACAACGCCTGTCTGGAACATAACAAGAAATATCCAGTTGAAGCACAACCAGTCACAGTCACTCTGTTAATGCTAGCACACGCCCACCAACTAGGTAATTACTTAGACTTCCTGGTTAGAACAAGAATGAGATATAATACTGAAGTGGATATTAAGAAATATGACTAAAAGCAGCTCACACGAGATTTGCTAGACACATGTCGGAGGCCATCTCAAAGGAATACTTACAAATTAAGATACTACACCTCAATCAAAGCCTCGGACAGATGGACCTAACAGAGGACCGAATGGAAGAGGAGAATCGAGGAGGCCACGGACCGAATACAGACCGGACAGCCAACAAATTTATGGACAAGGTGGAAGATTACTAAAGATAACTATGACATCACCTGAAAAGCAATAATGAAGCTGTTCTTTCGAATGCCAGAAGATGGACGTCGGTAGTCTGTCAGTAAATATCCTCCGTGACATTATCATGGACAGAAACAGAAAGCTATTCCTTATGCTGACAGTGGTTTACTAATGAATTTCAATTTTAAATTAGTTACACACAAATTTATAACACTGCTTAGTGGGCACGCAATACTATTCTGTTGTGCGTGACTAGAACAAGTGTATTTTCATTCAATCTTATGTAAAGGATTCTTACTAAAGCTTAATACCATGACACAAATTTTTACTATATTATTATTATTATTATTATTCAGTGTTCTGTCTTACGACAGGTCCATTGCTCTGCCCAAAAAGAGCTCTCCAGTTTTCCCTATTCTCAGCTTCTCGTTTTAATTCCTGGAACTTCATCTTCTTTCCTTCTTTCAGATCGTCGGTTAGCTGTATCAGTCTTCTTCCCAGTCCTCGCTTTCCTTCAACTTGGCCTTCGATGATATCACATTACATAACTAAAACTGCCAGTATGCTTCCTATTATATTTGTCTTACTGAACATAAAAACACATCAGAATCTTTCTGATAGAAACATCTTTTTCATTTTAGAGTGGAAAACTGTCTACAGTGAGAACAAAACTTTTGTTTATATTACATGCGCTATCACACCTTCAATTGTGTTCCAAGCAACATCACTACAGGAAAAATTTATAAATAGTTGGTTTCTACTACAGTTTTCATTCCTTTAGTCCCACAACCTGTCCTATTTGGGATCTTTAATGTCTGAATTCCTTTAGTTACAGCTGCAACATCAGCGTCTCCAGTCTGTTGCTTTACAGTGCCTGCAAGTTCATCAATGAACAACATCCTTTAGTTTAGTCCTAATAAGGATCTATGGAATGTAAATAAACTCTACTCCCTAACATACCTGAATAATGCATTTCCTTATCCAAGTCACAAACATTCCAGGTGCTTCATTCTGTCTGGTTCTTCACATCTCCAACTCCACCTAAGCTGGTTCCCCATCACACACACAACTGCTCTTCTGAAACACTAATATTCAGATAACTTGGTCTGCCATCTCTTGGTAATATTACTCCACGATATATGCATAAAAGAGGGGAGATACAGTTCACAAGGCAGTTGCCATTCAGCACATCCTATTCAGTATTAAACCTCGACCCGACACAGTAATACTTCTAGATGTCTTCCGCTAGACACGTCATGTCTCTATCAACTCATCACCGACTAATATTGAACATCAGATGAACCACGCCATATAAAAAACAATACCTTCGTTCTAATATATAAGAGTAATCTGATAATAACATTTTCAATAAACTGCATAACATTGTAAATGATTGTAATTCGAGTTTTAGATTTACCAATCTAATTTATACCTGAGGACGGTTAAATATAACCGAAACATGTCGTAAGAGACGTTCCAATTTGTAAATCGATCATTCGATGCGGAACGTGAAATGATATTTTAAATATTTTATTATCTTATTAAAAATTGTGATTTGACGGAAAAAATATTAAAATATCAACCTAATTCACAATATGACGCAAATATACTACCTTATTAATAGTTTTATTAAATAATGTAACTGTTCATATCAGATCACTACAGTTCATACGCTAACCAAAGATCCTGATTGTATCCTCCAAGTGTGGTTACAAATGCAACAATCAGTGAGGAAAAGGTTAAGCTTGCGACCCTTTCAAGGCACCCTCACAATTCATTCTGACCCGCAATTTCAAAACCACTGGACCAGAGCATGTATTGTTACAGAAACAAAAATTTAGGATTTTGAAACCTAAAGAATGAAGCTTCATACATAATGTGCAATTACATTCAGTAATACTCTTAAACCAGAGAAGAGCTGTACCAATTAATACATCCTCGATGTCAACATTCATCTACAAATAATGCTATAATGGAGGCAGCAGTCATTAATTCATAATCACAATGAGAAAAGACCTGATTGCAATGTACTGTTAAATGCAGCAACACATGGCAACCACATTACGTTTGGTCCCTAAAATCTCGGCTAGCTCTTAAAATTGTATTGAATTTTACCAACACTGACAATAACAAACTGTAATCAAAATCTAACTAACTAACTAACTAGATGGCTTACCGAACCCGAAGGTTCATCACCGAATTAACCAAAGCCTTCCACTGGACCCTGTCCTGGGCCAACAAAATCCATTCTCCTTCAACTCCTATCTCCCATAGATCCTGCCTGAGATTATCCTCCCATCTATGTCTAGGTCTCCCCAGCGGTCTCTTTCCTTCAGGTTTCCCAACCAATACCCGGTGCACACCTTGTCCCATCCATGCGCGCTACATGCCCCGCCCATCTCAATCTTCTCGACTTAATCACCCTGACAATACTGGGGGAGCAGTACAGATTTTTAAGCTCGTCATTGTGCAGTTTTCTCCACGCCCCATTGTCTTCTCTCCTAGGCCCAAATATCCTCCTCAACACCCAATTAATCAAAATCTACCTGTAAGTATATAAGCAATGCATTGATTTTACCAAATTGTATAAACACAAAACATAAACATTTAGCCTCCTACTTATTAACAACGACATACAAATTAATGTGAGAAAATTAACATCACATTATTCTGAGTTATCAGAGTAGCAAAAGGTCTTTTTACACGGAAGTCATTAAAAGTTTTAATATTATTCAGACTGACCTAAAGAAGATAGACAACAGGTAAAAGCCAAGAAGAAATTCATTTTTGCTGCTAGCTACACAAATATCCATGGACGTCCAAAGTCTACGAAGGCAGAAAAGTTCAGTATTTGCTGGATTCAAACGTATTAGTATTATAGCGCACACATTTTCACATGCAACGTATCTTCAAAACTGATTTAGTTCTTAGATTTGTGGGTAAAATAATTGAAAAAGACAACAGTACACTGAAATATTTACAATTAAAATCTTACCAGTTACCAAAAAATGCAAATCAGAGTGAATTATTGTAAAACCAAATAAAACCATTTTGAAACTAATGTTAACATATTTATTATTCTTTATCCCATAAAAAAATCATACAAAGTTTACCTGTACATATCGTATGCAAAATATAATGGGGCTATACACACCTCAAAAGCCTCTTTGGAAATGGTGAAGGTTTAAATTCCACATCATAATGAATGGCAATTTTGTTCCGAAGCGTTGACAAGTCCAGTTTTTCTTCCTTTAGTCCCACAACCTGTCCTATTTGGGATCTTTAATGTCTCAATTCCTTTAGTTACAGCTGCAACATCAGCGTCTCCAGTCTGTTGCCTTACGGTGCCTGCGATTTCATCAATGAACAACAAAATACATTTTAAATTTATAAATATTCTTTATTCAAGAAAATAAGAACTGAGATCATTTCAAACCATTTTGTGACTTATTATTTGATCTGGAAAAGTACAGTTAAGTTAAAAAATTATTTTAAAATTAAATTTCCAACACAAAAATTTAATTTCAAAGTTATCGATCAACCGCCTTCCTGAGCACGATATCAGAATTTTTGTAATGAAAATAAAAATTTGCATATGGACACAAAGTAAAATATACTTCAGGCCACTGACATTTTCTCACTTTGTAATATGAAGTGTCTCGGAGTGTGGGTAAACAATTAATTTTACTCACATTCCAGAGGCAATTGGAAATTGCAAAGGCTTGTCTTATTTTATGTAACAATGCTCTAAGAATTGCATAGCTGTGATGATTGTGAATTGAACCACAAATTTAACCAACTAGCTTCTATTACATTTTTCAGGACAGTACACACCTTGCATACAGGACAAACAGGCTTCCATCATCACCACTGTCTCACAACAGTGTGATATTACCTGGTATCCGTCCATAATCTATTTATATTATATTTGCAATTATTTGTCTCAAATTTATTGCTTAGAATGCACACCTGGATATTCAGAGCCTGAATTATAAATATTTACACAATTTTTAAGGCTGAATGCAGTGTCGTCCGTTATCTCAACACACGCATTCAACTACATTATTCTTCTTAACGTCGTGTGAAACACCTTTGGTATTTTATGTATCGCTATTTACCAAGACATAAGACTGTTTTTGTTGTCTCACAAAATTATGTTACACAAATTCTTAAATTCTTACATCCAAATTTTGAGACTGCGATGTTCTGTCTGTTGTGCAGATGGTACTTTGCGTTCTTTGCGAAAACTAGCAATATTCCAAGGGAGACTGCTAATATTTCAAGATAGCAACTCCATCACGTGTGAAGAAATAATTTTAGAAGGCGCAAGGCTTGCTTGGTATGTTGGCGGTAGCATAGCTGCTGGTAGGGCCTCCCTACCCAGATTGGTCGAGGGGGGAGAGGTCAGACTAAGACAGGTACTCAGGTCCTCCAGGTTGGGGGTTGCACTTTAAAAAGGAAGATGATTTTAAACCTCAATCAAAGCCTCGGACAGACGGACCTAACAGAGGATAGGACCAAATGAAAGAGGAGGATTGAGGAGGCCATGGACGGAATATGGACCGGACAGCCATAGAAGAAGAGCGAGGCTTGCTTAGAAGCAAGAGGTCAGCTCATTGAGACTCCTCTATCAAATAAGGTAAGCTGCAGTGCTTAGGGAGGTGATAAATCTACCGTCCTTCTAGTAGAACCTTGAGCACGCATCAAATTGATGAACCATGAACACAAGTCGTGTTAAAGCTCGGTCCGTCTGCTCAGCAGTAGTTTCTTCCGTGTACATTTTGGTAGAGATTGTTTCGTATGAATATATATTGATTCAATATGAATACAATATTGCATGTAACAGATTCTGTGTATTACCTGGCAATTGAAAATAGTTGAATACTTAGTTGGAAGGCCATTGTATTGTCTTGCTCTGTCTGTGGCAACTGCAGGTACTTAAAAGGAACAATGTTGTCCATTGATGTAACAACGCCTGTCTGGAACATAACAAGAAATATCCAGTTGAAGCACAACCAGTCACAGTCACTCTGTTAATGCTAGCACACGCCCACCAACTAGGTAATTACTTAGACTTCCTGGTTAGAACAAGAATGAGATATAATACTGAAGTGGATATTAAGAAATATGACTAAAAGGAGCTCACACGAGATTTGCTAGACACATGTTGGAGGCCATCTCAAAGGAATACTTACAAATTAAGATACTGATCACTTACTACACCTCAATCAAAGCCTCGGACAGATGGACCTAACAGAGGACCGAATGGAAGAGGAGAATCGAGGAGGCCACGGACCGAATACAGACCGGAGAGCCAACAAATTTATGGACAAGGTGGAAGATTACTAAAGATAACTATGACATCACCTGAAAAGCAATAATGAAGCTGTTCTTTCGAATGCCAGAAGATGGACGTCGGTAGTCTGTCAGTAAATATCCTCCGTGACATTATCATGGACAGAAACAGAAAGCTATTCCTTATGCTGACAGTGGTTTACTAATGAATTTCAATTTTAAATTAGTTACACACAAATTTATAACACTGCTTAGTGGGCACGCAATACTATTCTGTTGTGCGTGACTAGAACAAGTGTATTTTCATTCAATCTTATGTAAAGGATTCTTACTAAAGCTTAATACCATGACACAAATTTTTACTATATTATTATTATTATTATTATTCAGTGTTCTGTCTTACGACAGGTCCATTGCTCTGCCCAAAAAGAGCTCTCCAGTTTTCCCTATTCTCAGCTTCTCGTTTTAATTCCTGGAACTTCATCTTCTTTCCTTCTTTCAGATCGTCGGTTAGCTGTATCAGTCTTCTTCCCAGTCCTCGCTTTCCTTCAACTTGGCCTTCGATGATATCACATTACATAACTAAAACTGCCAGTATGCTTCCTATTATATTTGTCTTACTGAACATAAAAACACATCAGAATCTTTCTGATAGAAACATCTTTTTCATTTTAGAGTGGAAAACTGTCTACAGTGAGAACAAAACTTTTGTTTATATTACATGCGCTATCACACCTTCAATTGTGTTCCAAGCAACATCACTACAGGAAAAATTTATAAATAGTTGGTTTCTACTACAGTTTTCATTCCTTTAGTCCCACAACCTGTCCTATTTGGGATCTTTAATGTCTGAATTCCTTTAGTTACAGCTGCAACATCAGCGTCTCCAGTCTGTTGCTTTACAGTGCCTGCAAGTTCATCAATGAACAACATCCTTTAGTTTAGTCCTAATAAGGATCTATGGAATGTAAATAAACTCTACTCCCTAACATACCTGAATAATGCATTTCCTTATCCAAGTCACAAACATTCCAGGTGCTTCATTCTGTCTGGTTCTTCACATCTCCAACTCCACCTAAGCTGGTTCCCCATCACACACACAACTGCTCTTCTGAAACACTAATATTCAGATAACTTGGTCTGCCATCTCTTGGTAATATTACTCCACGATATATGCATAAAAGAGGGGAGATACAGTTCACAAGGCAGTTGCCATTCAGCACATCCTATTCAGTATTAAACCTCGACCCGACACAGTAATACTTCTAGATGTCTTCCGCTAGACACGTCATGTCTCTATCAACTCATCACCGACTAATATTAAACATCAGATGAACCACGCCATATAAAAAACAATACCTTCGTTCTAATATATAAGAGTAATCTGATAATAACATTTTCAATAAACTGCATAACATTGTAAATGATTGTAATTCGAGTTTTAGATTTACCAATCTAATTTATACCTGAGGACGGTTAAATATAACCGAAACATGTCGTAAGAGACGTTCCAATTTGTAAATCGATCATTCGATGCGGAACGTGAAATGATATTTTAAATATTTTATTATCTTATTAAAAATTGTGATTTGACGGAAAAAATATTAAAATATCAACCTAATTCACAATATGACGCAAATATACTACCTTATTAATAGTTTTATTAAATAATGTAACTGTTCATATCAGATCACTACAGTTCATACGCTAACCAAAGATCCTGATTGTATCCTCCAAGTGTGGTTACAAATGCAACAATCAGTGAGGAAAAGGTTAAGCTTGCGACCCTTTCAAGGCACCCTCACAATTCATTCTGACCCGCAATTTCAAAACCACTGGACCAGAGCATGTATTGTTACAGAAACAAAAATTTAGGATTTTGAAACCTAAAGAATGAAGCTTCATACATAATGTGCAATTACATTCAGTAATACTCTTAAACCAGAGAAGAGCTGTACCAATTAATACATCCTCGATGTCAACATTCATCTACAAATAATGCTATAATGGAGGCAGCAGTCATTAATTCATAATCACAATGAGAAAAGACCTGATTGCAATGTACTGTTAAATGCAGCAACACATGGCAACCACATTACGTTTGGTCCCTAAAATCTCGGCTAGCTCTTAAAATTGTATTGAATTTTACCAACACTGACAATAACAAACTGTAATCAAAATCTAACTAACTAACTAACTAGATGGCTTACCGAACCCGAAGGTTCATCACCGAATTAACCAAAGCCTTCCACTGGACCCTGTCCTGGGCCAACAAAATCCATTCTCCTTCAACTCCTATCTCCCATAGATCCTGCCTGAGATTATCCTCCCATCTATGTCTAGGTCTCCCCAGCGGTCTCTTTCCTTCAGGTTTCCCAACCAATACCCGGTGCACACCTTGTCCCATCCATGCGCGCTACATGCCCCGCCCATCTCAATCTTCTCGACTTAATCACCCTGACAATACTGGGGGAGCAGTACAGATTTTTAAGCTCGTCATTGTGCAGTTTTCTCCACGCCCCATTGTCTTCTCTCCTAGGCCCAAATATCCTCCTCAACACCCGATTAATCAAAATCTACCTGTAAGTATATAAGCAATGCATTGATTTTACCAAATTGTATAAACACAAAACATAAACATTTAGCCTCCTACTTATTAACAACGACATACAAATTAATGTGAGAAAATTAACATCACATTATTCTGAGTTATCAGAGTAGCAAAAGGTCTTTTTACACGGAAGTCATTAAAAGTTTTAATATTATTCAGACTGACCTAAAGAAGATAGACAACAGGTAAAAGCCAAGAAGAAATTCATTTTTGCTGCTAGCTACACAAATATCCATGGACGTCCAAAGTCTACGAAGGCAGAAAAGTTCAGTATTTGCTGGATTCAAACGTATTAGTATTATAGCGCACACATTTTCACATGCAACGTATCTTCAAAACTGATTTAGTTCTTAGATTTGTGGGTAAAATAATTGAAAAAGACAACAGTACACTGACATATTTACAATTAAAATCTTACCAGTTACCAAAAAATGCAAATCAGAGTGAATTATTGTAAAACCAAATAAAACCATTTTGAAACTAATGTTAACATATTTATTATTCTTTATCCCATAAAAAAATCATACAAAGTTTACCTGTACATATCGTATGCAAAATATAATGGGGCTATACACACCTCAAAAGCCTCTTTGGAAATGGTGAAGGTTTAAATTCCACATCATAATGAATGGCAATTTTGTTCCGAAGCGTTGACAAGTCCAGTTTTTCTTCCTTTAGTCCCACAACCTGTCCTATTTGGGATCTTTAATGTCTCAATTCCTTTAGTTACAGCTGCAACATCAGCGTCTCCAGTCTGTTGCCTTACGGTGCCTGCGATTTCATCAATGAACAACAAAATACATTTTAAATTTATAAATATTCTTTATTCAAGAAAATAAGAACTGAGATCATTTCAAACCATTTTGTGACTTATTATTTGATCTGGAAAAGTACAGTTAAGTTAAAAAATTATTTTAAAATTAAATTTCCAACACAAAAATTTAATTTCAAAGTTATCGATCAACCGCCTTCCTGAGCACGATATCAGAATTTTTGTAATGAAAATAAAAATTTGCATATGGACACAAAGTAAAATATACTTCAGGCCACTGACATTTTCTCACTTTGTAATATGAAGTGTCTCGGAGTGTGGGTAAACAATTAATTTTACTCACATTCCAGAGGCAATTGGAAATTGCAAAGGCTTGTCTTATTTTATGTAACAATGCTCTAAGAATTGCATAGCTGTGATGATTGTGAATTGAACCACAAATTTAACCAACTAGCTTCTATTACATTTTTCAGGACAGTACACACCTTGCATACAGGACAAACAGGCTTCCATCATCACCACTGTCTCACAACAGTGTGATATTACCTGGTATCCGTCCATAATCTATTTATATTATATTTGCAATTATTTGTCTCAAATTTATTGCTTAGAATGCACACCTGGATATTCAGAGCCTGAATTATAAATATTTACACAATTTTTAAGGCTGAATGCAGTGTCGTCCGTTATCTCAACACACGCATTCAACTACATTATTCTTCTTAACGTCGTGTGAAACACCTTTGGTATTTTATGTATCGCTATTTACCAAGACATAAGACTGTTTTTGTTGTCTCACAAAATTATGTTACACAAATTCTTAAATTCTTACATCCAAATTTTGAGACTGCGATGTTCTGTCTGTTGTGCAGATGGTACTTTGCGTTCTTTGCGAAAACTAGCAATATTCCAAGGGAGACTGCTAATATTTCAAGATAGCAACTCCATCACGTGTGAAGAAATAATTTTAGAAGGCGCAAGGCTTGCTTGGTATGTTGGCGGTAGCATAGCTGCTGGTAGGGCCTCCCTACCCAGATTGGTCGAGGGGGGAGAGGTCAGACTAAGACAGGTACTCAGGTCCTCCAGGTTGGGGGTTGCACTTTAAAAAGGAAGATGATTTTAAACCTCAATCAAAGCCTCGGACAGACGGACCTAACAGAGGATAGGACCAAATGGAAGAGGAGGATTGAGGAGGCCATGGACGGAATATGGACCGGAGAGCCATAGAAGAGGAGCGAGGCTTGCTTAGAAGCAAGAGGTCAGCTCATTGAGACTCCTCTATCAAATAAGGTAAGCTGCAGTGCTTAGGGAGGTGATAAATCTACCGTCCTTCTAGTAGAACCTTGAGCACGCATCAAATTGATGAACCATGAACACAAGTCGTGTTAAAGCTCGGTCCGTCTGCTCAGCAGTAGTTTCTTCCGTGTACATTTTGGTAGAGATTGTTTCGTATGAATATATATTGATTCAATATGAATACAATATTGCATGTAACAGATTCTGTGTATTACCTGGCAATTGAAAATAGTTGAATACTTAGTTGGAAGGCCATTGTATTGTCTTGCTCTGTCTGTGGCAACTGCAGGTACTTAAAAGGAACAATGTTGTCCATTGATGTAACAACGCCTGTCTGGAACATAACAAGAAATATCCAGTTGAAGCACAACCAGTCACAGTCACTCTGTTAATGCTAGCACACGCCCACCAACTAGGTAATTACTTAGACTTCCTGGTTAGAACAAGAATGAGATATAATACTGAAGTGGATATTAAGAAATATGACTAAAAGGAGCTCACACGAGATTTGCTAGACACATGTTGGAGGCCATCTCAAAGGAATACTTACAAATTAAGATACTGATCACTTACTACACCTCAATCAAAGCCTCGGACAGATGGACCTAACAGAGGACCGAATGGAAGAGGAGAATCGAGGAGGCCACGGACCGAATACAGACCGGAGAGCCAACAAATTTATGGACAAGGTGGAAGATTACTAAAGATAACTATGACATCACCTGAAAAGCAATAATGAAGCTGTTCTTTCGAATGCCAGAAGATGGACGTCGGTAGTCTGTCAGTAAATATCCTCCGTGACATTATCATGGACAGAAACAGAAAGCTATTCCTTATGCTGACAGTGGTTTACTAATGAATTTCAATTTTAAATTAGTTACACACAAATTTATAACACTGCTTAGTGGGCACGCAATACTATTCTGTTGTGCGTGACTAGAACAAGTGTATTTTCATTCAATCTTATGTAAAGGATTCTTACTAAAGCTTAATACCATGACACAAATTTTTACTATATTATTATTATTATTATTATTCAGTGTTCTGTCTTACGACAGGTCCATTGCTCTGCCCAAAAAGAGCTCTCCAGTTTTCCCTATTCTCAGCTTCTCGTTTTAATTCCTGGAACTTCATCTTCTTTCCTTCTTTCAGATCGTCGGTTAGCTGTATCAGTCTTCTTCCCAGTCCTCGCTTTCCTTCAACTTGGCCTTCGATGATATCACATTACATAACTAAAACTGCCAGTATGCTTCCTATTATATTTGTCTTACTGAACATAAAAACACATCAGAATCTTTCTGATAGAAACATCTTTTTCATTTTAGAGTGGAAAACTGTCTACAGTGAGAACAAAACTTTTGTTTATATTACATGCGCTATCACACCTTCAATTGTGTTCCAAGCAACATCACTACAGGAAAAATTTATAAATAGTTGGTTTCTACTACAGTTTTCATTCCTTTAGTCCCACAACCTGTCCTATTTGGGATCTTTAATGTCTGAATTCCTTTAGTTACAGCTGCAACATCAGCGTCTCCAGTCTGTTGCTTTACAGTGCCTGCAAGTTCATCAATGAACAACATCCTTTAGTTTAGTCCTAATAAGGATCTATGGAATGTAAATAAACTCTACTCCCTAACATACCTGAATAATGCATTTCCTTATCCAAGTCACAAACATTCCAGGTGCTTCATTCTGTCTGGTTCTTCACATCTCCAACTCCACCTAAGCTGGTTCCCCATCACACACACAACTGCTCTTCTGAAACACTAATATTCAGATAACTTGGTCTGCCATCTCTTGGTAATATTACTCCACGATATATGCATAAAAGAGGGGAGATACAGTTCACAAGGCAGTTGCCATTCAGCACATCCTATTCAGTATTAAACCTCGACCCGACACAGTAATACTTCTAGATGTCTTCCGCTAGACACGTCATGTCTCTATCAACTCATCACCGACTAATATTAAACATCAGATGAACCACGCCATATAAAAAACAATACCTTCGTTCTAATATATAAGAGTAATCTGATAATAACATTTTCAATAAACTGCATAACATTGTAAATGATTGTAATTCGAGTTTTAGATTTACCAATCTAATTTATACCTGAGGACGGTTAAATATAACCGAAACATGTCGTAAGAGACGTTCCAATTTGTAAATCGATCATTCGATGCGGAACGTGAAATGATATTTTAAATATTTTATTATCTTATTAAAAATTGTGATTTGACGGAAAAAATATTAAAATATCAACCTAATTCACAATATGACGCAAATATACTACCTTATTAATAGTTTTATTAAATAATGTAACTGTTCATATCAGATCACTACAGTTCATACGCTAACCAAAGATCCTGATTGTATCCTCCAAGTGTGGTTACAAATGCAACAATCAGTGAGGAAAAGGTTAAGCTTGCGACCCTTTCAAGGCACCCTCACAATTCATTCTGACCCGCAATTTCAAAACCACTGGACCAGAGCATGTATTGTTACAGAAACAAAAATTTAGGATTTTGAAACCTAAAGAATGAAGCTTCATACATAATGTGCAATTACATTCAGTAATACTCTTAAACCAGAGAAGAGCTGTACCAATTAATACATCCTCGATGTCAACATTCATCTACAAATAATGCTATAATGGAGGCAGCAGTCATTAATTCATAATCACAATGAGAAAAGACCTGATTGCAATGTACTGTTAAATGCAGCAACACATGGCAACCACATTACGTTTGGTCCCTAAAATCTCGGCTAGCTCTTAAAATTGTATTGAATTTTACCAACACTGACAATAACAAACTGTAATCAAAATCTAACTAACTAACTAACTAGATGGCTTACCGAACCCGAAGGTTCATCACCGAATTAACCAAAGCCTTCCACTGGACCCTGTCCTGGGCCAACAAAATCCATTCTCCTTCAACTCCTATCTCCCATAGATCCTGCCTGAGATTATCCTCCCATCTATGTCTAGGTCTCCCCAGCGGTCTCTTTCCTTCAGGTTTCCCAACCAATACCCGGTGCACACCTTGTCCCATCCATGCGCGCTACATGCCCCGCCCATCTCAATCTTCTCGACTTAATCACCCTGACAATACTGGGGGAGCAGTACAGATTTTTAAGCTCGTCATTGTGCAGTTTTCTCCACGCCCCATTGTCTTCTTTCCTAGGCCCAAATATCCTCCTCAACACCCGATTAATCAAAATCTACCTGTAAGTATATAAGCAATGCATTGATTTTACCAAATTGTATAAACACAAAACATAAACATTTAGCCTCCTACTTATTAACAACAACATACAAATTAATGTGAGAAAATTAACATCACATTATTCTGAGTTATCAGAGTAGCAAAAGGTCTTTTTACACGGAAGTCATTAAAAGTTTTAATATTATTCAGACTGACCTAAAGAAGATAGACAACAGGTAAAAGCCAAGAAGAAATTCATTTTTGCTGCTAGCTACACAAATATCCATGGACGTCCAAAGTCTACGAAGGCAGAAAAGTTCAGTATTTGCTGGATTCAAACGTATTAGTATTATAGCGCACACATTTTCACATGCAACGTATCTTCAAAACTGATTTAGTTCTTAGATTTGTGGGTAAAATAATTGAAAAAGACAACAGTACACTGAAATATTTACAATTAAAATCTTACCAGTTACCAAAAAATGCAAATCAGAGTGAATTATTGTAAAACCAAATAAAACCATTTTGAAACTAATGTTAACATATTTATTATTCTTTATCCCATAAAAAATCATACAAAGTTTACCTGTACATATCGTATGCAAAATATAATGGGGCTATACACACCTCAAAAGCCTCTTTGGAAATGGTGAAGGTTTAAATTCCACATCATAATGAATGGCAATTTTGTTCCGAAGCGTTGACAAGTCCAGTTTTTCTTCCTTTAGTCCCACAACCTGTCCTATTTGGGATCTTTAATGTCTCAATTCCTTTAGTTACAGCTGCAACATCAGCGTCTCCAGTCTGTTGCCTTACGGTGCCTGCGATTTCATCAATGAACAACAAAATACATTTTAAATTTATAAATATTCTTTATTCAAGAAAATAAGAACTGAGATCATTTCAAACCATTTTGTGACTTATTATTTGATCTGGAAAAGTACAGTTAAGTTAAAAAATTATTTTAAAATTAAATTTCCAACACAAACATTTAATTTCAAAGTTATCGATCAACCGCCTTCCTGAGCACAATATCAGAATTTTCGTAATGAAAATAAAAATTTGCATATGGATACAAAGTAAAATATGCTTCAGGCCACTGACATTTTCTGACTTTGTAATATGAAGTGTCTTGGAGTGTGGGTAAACTCACATTCCAGAGGCAATTGGAAATTGTAAAGGCTTGTCTTATTTTATGTAACAATGCTCTAAGAATTGCATAGCTGTGATGATTGTGAATTGAGCCACAAATTTAACCAACTAGCTTCTATTACATTTTTCAGGACAGTATACACCTTGTATACAGGACAAACAGGCTTCCATCATCACCACTGTCTCACAACAGTGTCATATTACCTGGTATCCATCCATAATCTATTTATATTATATTTGTAATTATTTGTCTCAAATTTATTGCTTAGAATGCACACCTGGATATTCAGAGCCTGAATTATAAATATTTATACAATTTTTAACGCTGAATGCAGTGTCGTCCGTTATCTCGACACACGCATTCAACTACATTATTCTTCTTAACGTCGTGTGAAACACCTTTGGTATTTTATGTATCGCTATTTACCAAGACATGAGACTGTTTTTGTTGTCTCACAAAATTATGTTACACAAATTCTTAAATTCTTACATCCAAATTTTGAGACTGCGATGTTCTGTCTGTTGTGCAGATGGTACTTTGCGTTCTTTGCAAAAACTAGCAATATTCCAAGGGAGACTGCTAATATTTCAAGATAGCAACTCCCTCACATGTGAAGAAATAATTTTAGAAGGCGCAAGGCTTGCTTGGTATGTTGGCGGTAGCATAGCTGCTGGTAGGGCCTCCCTACCCAGATTGGTCGAGGGGGGAGAGGTCAGACTAAGACAGGTACTCAGGTCCTCCAGGTTGGGGGTTGCACTTTAAAAAGGAAGATGATTTTAAACCTCAATCAAAGCCTCGGACAGACGGACCTAACAGAGGATAGGACCAAATGAAAGAGGAGGATTGAGGAGGCCATGGACGGAATATGGACCGGACAGCCATAGAAGAAGAGCGAGGCTTGCTTAGAAGCAAGAGGTCAGCTCATTGAGACTCCTCTATCAAATAAGGTAAGCTGCAGTGCTTAGGGAGGTGATAAATCTACCGTCCTTCTAGTAGAACCTTGAGCACGCATCAAATTGATGAACCATGAACACAAGTCGTGTTAAAGCTCGGTCCGTCTGCTCAGCAGTAGTTTCTTCCGTGTACGTTTTGGTAGAGATTGTTTCGTATGAATATATATTGATTCAATATGAATACAATATTGCATGTAACAGATTCTGTGTATTACCTGGCAATTGAAAATAGTTGAATACTTAGTTGGAAGGCCATTGTATTGTCTTGCTCTGTCTGTGGCAACTGCAGGTACTTAAAAGGAACAATGTTGTCCATTGATGTAACAACGCCTGTCTGGAACATAACAAGAAATATCCAGTTGAAGCACAACCAGTCACAGTCACTCTGTTAATGCTAGCACACGCCCACCAACTAGGTAATTACTTAGACTTCCTGGTTAGAACAAGAATGAGATATAATACTGAAGTGGATATTAAGAAATATGACTAAAAGCAGCTCACACGAGATTTGCTAGACACATGTCGGAGGCCATCTCAAAGGAATACTTACAAATTAAGATACTACACCTCAATCAAAGCCTCGGACAGATGGACCTAACAGAGGACCGAATGGAAGAGGAGAATCGAGGAGGCCACGGACCGAATACAGACCGGAGAGCCAACAAATTTATGGACAAGGTGGAAGATTACTAAAGATAACTATGACATCACCTGAAAAGCAATAATGAAGCTGTTCTTTCGAATGCCAGAAGATGGACGTCGGTAGTCTGTCAGTAAATATCCTCCGTGACATTATCATGGACAGAAACAGAAAGCTATTCCTTATGCTGACAGTGGTTTACTAATGAATTTCAATTTTAAATTAGTTACACACAAATTTATAACACTGCTTAGTGGGCACGCAATACTATTCTGTTGTGCGTGACTAGAACAAGTGTATTTTCATTCAATCTTATGTAAAGGATTCTTACTAAAGCTTAATACCATGACACAAATTTTTACTATATTATTATTATTATTATTATTCAGTGTTCTGTCTTACGACAGGTCCATTGCTCTGCCCAAAAAGAGCTCTCCAGTTTTCCCTATTCTCAGCTTCTCGTTTTAATTCCTGGAACTTCATCTTCTTTCCTTCTTTCAGATCGTCGGTTAGCTGTATCAGTCTTCTTCCCAGTCCTCGCTTTCCTTCAACTTGGCCTTCGATGATATCACATTACATAACTAAAACTGCCAGTATGCTTCCTATTATATTTGTCTTACTGAACATAAAAACACATCAGAATCTTTCTGATAGAAACATCTTTTTCATTTTAGAGTGGAAAACTGTCTACAGTGAGAACAAAACTTTTGTTTATATTACATGCGCTATCACACCTTCAATTGTGTTCCAAGCAACATCACTACAGGAAAAATTTATAAATAGTTGGTTTCTACTACAGTTTTCATTCCTTTAGTCCCACAACCTGTCCTATTTGGGATCTTTAATGTCTGAATTCCTTTAGTTACAGCTGCAACATCAGCGTCTCCAGTCTGTTGCTTTACAGTGCCTGCAAGTTCATCAATGAACAACATCCTTTAGTTTAGTCCTAATAAGGATCTATGGAATGTAAATAAACTCTACTCCCTAACATACCTGAATAATGCATTTCCTTATCCAAGTCACAAACATTCCAGGTGCTTCATTCTGTCTGGTTCTTCACATCTCCAACTCCACCTAAGCTGGTTCCCCATCACACACACAACTGCTCTTCTGAAACACTAATATTCAGATAACTTTGTCTGCCATCTCTTGGTAATATTACTCCACGATATATGCATAAAAGAGGGGAGATACAGTTCACAAGGCAGTTGCCATTCAGCACATCCTATTCAGTATTAAACCTCGACCCGACACAGTAATACTTCTAGATGTCTTCCGCTAGACACGTCATGTCTCTATCAACTCATCACCGACTAATATTGAACATCAGATGAACCACGCCATATAAAAAACAATACCTTCGTTCTAATATATAAGAGTAATCTGATAATAACATTTTCAATAAACTGCATAACATTGTAAATGATTGTAATTCGAGTTTTAGATTTACCAATCTAATTTATACCTGAGGACGGTTAAATATAACCGAAACATGTCGTAAGAGACGTTCCAATTTGTAAATCGATCATTCGATGCGGAACGTGAAATGATATTTTAAATATTTTATTATCTTATTAAAAATTGTGATTTGACGGAAAAAATATTAAAATATCAACCTAATTCACAATATGACGCAAATATACTACCTTATTAATAGTTTTATTAAATAATGTAACTGTTCATATCAGATCACTACAGTTCATACGCTAACCAAAGATCCTGATTGTATCCTCCAAGTGTGGTTACAAATGCAACAATCAGTGAGGAAAAGGTTAAGCTTGCGACCCTTTCAAGGCACCCTCACAATTCATTCTGACCCGCAATTTCAAAACCACTGGACCAGAGCATGTATTGTTACAGAAACAAAAATTTAGGATTTTGAAACCTAAAGAATGAAGCTTCATACATAATGTGCAATTACATTCAGTAATACTCTTAAACCAGAGAAGAGCTGTACCAATTAATACATCCTCGATGTCAACATTCATCTACAAATAATGCTATAATGGAGGCAGCAGTCATTAATTCATAATCACAATGAGAAAAGACCTGATTGCAATGTACTGTTAAATGCAGCAACACATGGCAACCACATTACGTTTGGTCCCTAAAATCTCGGCTAGCTCTTAAAATTGTATTGAATTTTACCAACACTGACAATAACAAACTGTAATCAAAATCTAACTAACTAACTAACTAGATGGCTTACCGAACCCGAAGGTTCATCACCGAATTAACCAAAGCCTTCCACTGGACCCTGTCCTGGGCCAACAAAATCCATTCTCCTTCAACTCCTATCTCCCATAGATCCTGCCTGAGATTATCCTCCCATCTATGTCTAGGTCTCCCCAGCGGTCTCTTTCCTTCAGGTTTCCCAACCAATACCCGGTGCACACCTTGTCCCATCCATGCGCGCTACATGCCCCGCCCATCTCAATCTTCTCGACTTAATCACCCTGACAATACTGGGGGAGCAGTACAGATTTTTAAGCTCGTCATTGTGCAGTTTTCTCCACGCCCCATTGTCTTCTCTCCTAGGCCCAAATATCCTCCTCAACACCCGATTAATCAAAATCTACCTGTAAGTATATAAGCAATGCATTGATTTTACCAAATTGTATAAACACAAAACATAAACATTTAGCCTCCTACTTATTAACAACGACATACAAATTAATGTGAGAAAATTAACATCACATTATTCTGAGTTATCAGAGTAGCAAAAGGTCTTTTTACACGGAAGTCATTAAAAGTTTTAATATTATTCAGACTGACCTAAAGAAGATAGACAACAGGTAAAAGCCAAGAAGAAATTCATTTTTGCTGCTAGCTACACAAATATCCATGGACGTCCAAAGTCTACGAAGGCAGAAAAGTTCAGTATTTGCTGGATTCAAACGTATTAGTATTATAGCGCACACATTTTCACATGCAACGTATCTTCAAAACTGATTTAGTTCTTAGATTTGTGGGTAAAATAATTGAAAAAGACAACAGTACACTGAAATATTTACAATTAAAATCTTACCAGTTACCAAAAAATGCAAATCAGAGTGAATTATTGTAAAACCAAATAAAACCATTTTGAAACTAATGTTAACATATTTATTATTCTTTATCCCATAAAAAAATCATACAAAGTTTACCTGTACATATCGTATGCAAAATATAATGGGGCTATACACACCTCAAAAGCCTCTTTGGAAATGGTGAAGGTTTAAATTCCACATCATAATGAATGGCAATTTTGTTCCGAAGCGTTGACAAGTCCAGTTTTTCTTCCTTTAGTCCCACAACCTGTCCTATTTGGGATCTTTAATGTCTCAATTCCTTTAGTTACAGCTGCAACATCAGCGTCTCCAGTCTGTTGCCTTACGGTGCCTGCGATTTCATCAATGAACAACAAAATACATTTTAAATTTATAAATATTCTTTATTCAAGAAAATAAGAACTGAGATCATTTCAAACCATTTTGTGACTTATTATTTGATCTGGAAAAGTACAGTTAAGTTAAAAAATTATTTTAAAATTAAATTTCCAACACAAAAATTTAATTTCAAAGTTATCGATCAACCGCCTTCCTGAGCACGATATCAGAATTTTTGTAATGAAAATAAAAATTTGCATATGGACACAAAGTAAAATATACTTCAGGCCACTGACATTTTCTCACTTTGTAATATGAAGTGTCTCGGAGTGTGGGTAAACAATTAATTTTACTCACATTCCAGAGGCAATTGGAAATTGCA
This sequence comes from Zootermopsis nevadensis, assembly GCF_977971745.1. Classification (NCBI taxonomy): domain Eukaryota; kingdom Metazoa; phylum Arthropoda; class Insecta; order Blattodea; family Termopsidae; genus Zootermopsis; species Zootermopsis nevadensis. The sequence continues at coordinate 2,304,243 of NW_028259177.1, forward strand.
AAGGCTTGTCTTATTTTATGTAACAATGCTCTAAGAATTGCATAGCTGTGATGATTGTGAATTGAACCACAAATTTAACCAACTAGCTTCTATTACATTTTTCAGGACAGTACACACCTTGCATACAGGACAAACAGGCTTCCATCATCACCACTGTCTCACAACAGTGTGATATTACCTGGTATCCGTCCATAATCTATTTATATTATATTTGCAATTATTTGTCTCAAATTTATTGCTTAGAATGCACACCTGGATATTCAGAGCCTGAATTATAAATATTTACACAATTTTTAAGGCTGAATGCAGTGTCGTCCGTTATCTCAACACACGCATTCAACTACATTATTCTTCTTAACGTCGTGTGAAACACCTTTGGTATTTTATGTATCGCTATTTACCAAGACATAAGACTGTTTTTGTTGTCTCACAAAATTATGTTACACAAATTCTTAAATTCTTACATCCAAATTTTGAGACTGCGATGTTCTGTCTGTTGTGCAGATGGTACTTTGCGTTCTTTGCGAAAACTAGCAATATTCCAAGGGAGACTGCTAATATTTCAAGATAGCAACTCCATCACGTGTGAAGAAATAATTTTAGAAGGCGCAAGGCTTGCTTGGTATGTTGGCGGTAGCATAGCTGCTGGTAGGGCCTCCCTACCCAGATTGGTCGAGGGGGGAGAGGTCAGACTAAGACAGGTACTCAGGTCCTCCAGGTTGGGGGTTGCACTTTAAAAAGGAAGATGATTTTAAACCTCAATCAAAGCCTCGGACAGACGGACCTAACAGAGGATAGGACCAAATGGAAGAGGAGGATTGAGGAGGCCATGGACGGAATATGGACCGGAGAGCCATAGAAGAGGAGCGAGGCTTGCTTAGAAGCAAGAGGTCAGCTCATTGAGACTCCTCTATCAAATAAGGTAAGCTGCAGTGCTTAGGGAGGTGATAAATCTACCGTCCTTCTAGTAGAACCTTGAGCACGCATCAAATTGATGAACCATGAACACAAGTCGTGTTAAAGCTCGGTCCGTCTGCTCAGCAGTAGTTTCTTCCGTGTACATTTTGGTAGAGATTGTTTCGTATGAATATATATTGATTCAATATGAATACAATATTGCATGTAACAGATTCTGTGTATTACCTGGCAATTGAAAATAGTTGAATACTTAGTTGGAAGGCCATTGTATTGTCTTGCTCTGTCTGTGGCAACTGCAGGTACTTAAAAGGAACAATGTTGTCCATTGATGTAACAACGCCTGTCTGGAACATAACAAGAAATATCCAGTTGAAGCACAACCAGTCACAGTCACTCTGTTAATGCTAGCACACGCCCACCAACTAGGTAATTACTTAGACTTCCTGGTTAGAACAAGAATGAGATATAATACTGAAGTGGATATTAAGAAATATGACTAAAAGGAGCTCACACGAGATTTGTTAGACACATGTTGGAGGCCATCTCAAAGGAATACTTACAAATTAAGATACTACACCTCAATCAAAGCCTCGGACAGATGGACCTAACAGAGGACCGAATGGAAGAGGAGAATCGAGGAGGCCACGGACCGAATACAGACCGGAGAGCCAACAAATTTATGGACAAGGTGGAAGATTACTAAAGATAACTATGACATCACCTGAAAAGCAATAATGAAGCTGTTCTTTCGAATGCCAGAAGATGGACGTCGGTAGTCTGTCAGTAAATATCCTCCGTGACATTATCATGGACAGAAACAGAAAGCTATTCCTTATGCTGACAGTGGTTTACTAATGAATTTCAATTTTAAATTAGTTACACACAAATTTATAACACTGCTTAGTGGGCACGCAATACTATTCTGTTGTGCGTGACTAGAACAAGTGTATTTTCATTCAATCTTATGTAAAGGATTCTTACTAAAGCTTAATACCATGACACAAATTTTTACTATATTATTATTATTATTATTATTCAGTGTTCTGTCTTACGACAGGTCCATTGCTCTGCCCAAAAAGAGCTCTCCAGTTTTCCCTATTCTCAGCTTCTCGTTTTAATTCCTGGAACTTCATCTTCTTTCCTTCTTTCAGATTGTCGGTTAGCTGTATCAGTCTTCTTCCCAGTCCTCGCTTTCCTTCAACTTGGCCTTCGATGATATCACATTACATAACTAAAACTGCCAGTATGCTTCCTATTATATTTGTCTTACTGAACATAAAAACACATCAGAATCTTTCTGATAGAAACATCTTTTTCATTTTAGAGTGGAAAACTGTCTACAGTGAGAACAAAACTTTTGTTTATATTACATGCGCTATCACACCTTCAATTGTGTTCCAAGCAACATCACTACAGGAAAAATTTATAAATAGTTGGTTTCTACTACAGTTTTCATTCCTTTAGTCCCACAACCTGTCCTATTTGGGATCTTTAATGTCTGAATTCCTTTAGTTACAGCTGCAACATCAGCGTCTCCAGTCTGTTGCTTTACAGTGCCTGCAAGTTCATCAATGAACAACATCCTTTAGTTTAGTCCTAATAAGGATCTATGGAATGTAAATAAACTCTACTCCCTAACATACCTGAATAATGCATTTCCTTATCCAAGTCACAAACATTCCAGGTGCTTCATTCTGTCTGGTTCTTCACATCTCCAACTCCACCTAAGCTGGTTCCCCATCACACACACAACTGCTCTTCTGAAACACTAATATTCAGATAACTTGGTCTGCCATCTCTTGGTAATATTACTCCACGATATATGCATAAAAGAGGGGAGATACAGTTCACAAGGCAGTTGCCATTCAGCACATCCTATTCAGTATTAAACCTCGACCCGACACAGTAATACTTCTAGATGTCTTCCGCTAGACACGTCATGTCTCTATCAACTCATCACCGACTAATATTGAACATCAGATGAACCACGCCATATAAAAAACAATACCTTCGTTCTAATATATAAGAGTAATCTGATAATAACATTTTCAATAAACTGCATAACATTGTAAATGATTGTAATTCGAGTTTTAGATTTACCAATCTAATTTATACCTGAGGACGGTTAAATATAACCGAAACATGTCGTAAGAGACGTTCCAATTTGTAAATCGATCATTCGATGCGGAACGTGAAATGATATTTTAAATATTTTATTATCTTATTAAAAATTGTGATTTGACGGAAAAAATATTAAAATATCAACCTAATTCACAATATGACGCAAATATACTACCTTATTAATAGTTTTATTAAATAATGTAACTGTTCATATCAGATCACTACAGTTCATACGCTAACCAAAGATCCTGATTGTATCCTCCAAGTGTGGTTACAAATGCAACAATCAGTGAGGAAAAGGTTAAGCTTGCGACCCTTTCAAGGCACCCTCACAATTCATTCTGACCCGCAATTTCAAAACCACTGGACCAGAGCATGTATTGTTACAGAAACAAAAATTTAGGATTTTGAAACCTAAAGAATGAAGCTTCATACATAATGTGCAATTACATTCAGTAATACTCTTAAACCAGAGAAGAGCTGTACCAATTAATACATCCTCGATGTCAACATTCATCTACAAATAATGCTATAATGGAGGCAGCAGTCATTAATTCATAATCACAATGAGAAAAGACCTGATTGCAATGTACTGTTAAATGCAGCAACACATGGCAACCACATTACGTTTGGTCCCTAAAATCTCGGCTAGCTCTTAAAATTGTATTGAATTTTACCAACACTGACAATAACAAACTGTAATCAAAATCTAACTAACTAACTAACTAGATGGCTTACCGAACCCGAAGGTTCATCACCGAATTAACCAAAGCCTTCCACTGGACCCTGTCCTGGGCCAACAAAATCCATTCTCCTTCAACTCCTATCTCCCATAGATCCTGCCTGAGATTATCCTCCCATCTATGTCTAGGTCTCCCCAGCGGTCTCTTTCCTTCAGGTTTCCCAACCAATACCCGGTGCACACCTTGTCCCATCCATGCGCGCTACATGCCCCGCCCATCTCAATCTTCTCGACTTAATCACCCTGACAATACTGGGGGAGCAGTACAGATTTTTAAGCTCGTCATTGTGCAGTTTTCTCCACGCCCCATTGTCTTCTCTCCTAGGCCCAAATATCCTCCTCAACACCCGATTAATCAAAATCTACCTGTAAGTATATAAGCAATGCATTGATTTTACCAAATTGTATAAACACAAAACATAAACATTTAGCCTCCTACTTATTAACAACGACATACAAATTAATGTGAGAAAATTAACATCACATTATTCTGAGTTATCAGAGTAGCAAAAGGTCTTTTTACACGGAAGTCATTAAAAGTTTTAATATTATTCAGACTGACCTAAAGAAGATAGACAACAGGTAAAAGCCAAGAAGAAATTCATTTTTGCTGCTAGCTACACAAATATCCATGGACGTCCAAAGTCTACGAAGGCAGAAAAGTTCAGTATTTGCTGGATTCAAACGTATTAGTATTATAGCGCACACATTTTCACATGCAACGTATCTTCAAAACTGATTTAGTTCTTAGATTTGTGGGTAAAATAATTGAAAAAGACAACAGTACACTGAAATATTTACAATTAAAATCTTACCAGTTACCAAAAAATGCAAATCAGAGTGAATTATTGTAAAACCAAATAAAACCATTTTGAAACTAATGTTAACATATTTATTATTCTTTATCCCATAAAAAAATCATACAAAGTTTACCTGTACATATCGTATGCAAAATATAATGGGGCTATACACACCTCAAAAGCCTCTTTGGAAATGGTGAAGGTTTAAATTCCACATCATAATGAATGGCAATTTTGTTCCGAAGCGTTGACAAGTCCAGTTTTTCTTCCTTTAGTCCCACAACCTGTCCTATTTGGGATCTTTAATGTCTCAATTCCTTTAGTTACAGCTGCAACATCAGCGTCTCCAGTCTGTTGCCTTACGGTGCCTGCGATTTCATCAATGAACAACAAAATACATTTTAAATTTATAAATATTCTTTATTCAAGAAAATAAGAACTGAGATCATTTCAAACCATTTTGTGACTTATTATTTGATCTGGAAAAGTACAGTTAAGTTAAAAAATTATTTTAAAATTAAATTTCCAACACAAACATTTAATTTCAAAGTTATCGATCAACCGCCTTCCTGAGCACAATATCAGAATTTTCGTAATGAAAATAAAAATTTGCATATGGATACAAAGTAAAATATGCTTCAGGCCACTGACATTTTCTGACTTTGTAATATGAAGTGTCTTGGAGTGTGGGTAAACTCACATTCCAGAGGCAATTGGAAATTGTAAAGGCTTGTCTTATTTTATGTAACAATGCTCTAAGAATTGCATAGCTGTGATGATTGTGAATTGAGCCACAAATTTAACCAACTAGCTTCTATTACATTTTTCAGGACAGTATACACCTTGTATACAGGACAAACAGGCTTCCATCATCACCACTGTCTCACAACAGTGTCATATTACCTGGTATCCATCCATAATCTATTTATATTATATTTGTAATTATTTGTCTCAAATTTATTGCTTAGAATGCACACCTGGATATTCAGAGCCTGAATTATAAATATTTATACAATTTTTAACGCTGAATGCAGTGTCGTCCGTTATCTCGACACACGCATTCAACTACATTATTCTTCTTAACGTCGTGTGAAACACCTTTGGTATTTTATGTATCGCTATTTACCAAGACATGAGACTGTTTTTGTTGTCTCACAAAATTATGTTACTCAAATTCTTAAATTCTTACATCCAAATTTTGAGACTGCGATGTTCTGTCTGTTGTGCAGATGGTACTTTGCGTTCTTTGCAAAAACTAGCAATATTCCAAGGGAGACTGCTAATATTTCAAGATAGCAACTCCATCACATGTGAAGAAATAATTTTAGAAGGCGCAAGGCTTGCTTGGTATGTTGGCGGTAGCATAGCTGCTGGTAGGGCCTCCCTACCCAGATTGGTCGAGGGGGGAGAGGTCAGACTAAGACAGGTACTCAGGTCCTCCAGGTTGGGGGTTGCACTTTAAAAAGGAAGATGATTTTAAACCTCAATCAAAGCCTCGGACAGACGGACCTAACAGAGGATAGGACCAAATGAAAGAGGAGGATTGAGGAGGCCATGGACGGAATATGGACCGGACAGCCATAGAAGAAGAGCGAGGCTTGCTTAGAAGCAAGAGGTCAGCTCATTGAGACTCCTCTATCAAATAAGGTAAGCTGCAGTGCTTAGGGAGGTGATAAATCTACCGTCCTTCTAGTAGAACCTTGAGCACGCATCAAATTGATGAACCATGAACACAAGTCGTGTTAAAGCTCGGTCCGTCTGCTCAGCAGTAGTTTCTTCCGTGTACGTTTTGGTAGAGATTGTTTCGTATGAATATATATTGATTCAATATGAATACAATATTGCATGTAACAGATTCTGTGTATTACCTGGCAATTGAAAATAGTTGAATACTTAGTTGGAAGGCCATTGTATTGTCTTGCTCTGTCTGTGGCAACTGCAGGTACTTAAAAGGAACAATGTTGTCCATTGATGTAACAACGCCTGTCTGGAACATAACAAGAAATATCCAGTTGAAGCACAACCAGTCACAGTCACTCTGTTAATGCTAGCACACGCCCACCAACTAGGTAATTACTTAGACTTCCTGGTTAGAACAAGAATGAGATATAATACTGAAGTGGATATTAAGAAATATGACTAAAAGCAGCTCACACGAGATTTGCTAGACACATGTCGGAGGCCATCTCAAAGGAATACTTACAAATTAAGATACTGATCACTTACTACACCTCAATCAAAGCCTCGGACAGATGGACCTAACAGAGGACCGAATGGAAGAGGAGAATCGAGGAGGCCACGGACCGAATACAGACCGGAGAGCCAACAAATTTATGGACAAGGTGGAAGATTACTAAAGATAACTATGACATCACCTGAAAAGCAATAATGAAGCTGTTCTTTCGAATGCCAGAAGATGGACGTCGGTAGTCTGTCAGTAAATATCCTCCGTGACATTATCATGGACAGAAACAGAAAGCTATTCCTTATGCTGACAGTGGTTTACTAATGAATTTCAATTTTAAATTAGTTACACACAAATTTATAACACTGCTTAGTGGGCACGCAATACTATTCTGTTGTGCGTGACTAGAACAAGTGTATTTTCATTCAATCTTATGTAAAGGATTCTTACTAAAGCTTAATACCATGACACAAATTTTTACTATATTATTATTATTATTATTATTCAGTGTTCTGTCTTACGACAGGTCCATTGCTCTGCCCAAAAAGAGCTCTCCAGTTTTCCCTATTCTCAGCTTCTCGTTTTAATTCCTGGAACTTCATCTTCTTTCCTTCTTTCAGATTGTCGGTTAGCTGTATCAGTCTTCTTCCCAGTCCTCGCTTTCCTTCAACTTGGCCTTCGATGATATCACATTACATAACTAAAACTGCCAGTATGCTTCCTATTATATTTGTCTTACTGAACATAAAAACACATCAGAATCTTTCTGATAGAAACATCTTTTTCATTTTAGAGTGGAAAACTGTCTACAGTGAGAACAAAACTTTTGTTTATATTACATGCGCTATCACACCTTCAATTGTGTTCCAAGCAACATCACTACAGGAAAAATTTATAAATAGTTGGTTTCTACTACAGTTTTCATTCCTTTAGTCCCACAACCTGTCCTATTTGGGATCTTTAATGTCTGAATTCCTTTAGTTACAGCTGCAACATCAGCGTCTCCAGTCTGTTGCTTTACAGTGCCTGCAAGTTCATCAATGAACAACATCCTTTAGTTTAGTCCTAATAAGGATCTATGGAATGTAAATAAACTCTACTCCCTAACATACCTGAATAATGCATTTCCTTATCCAAGTCACAAACATTCCAGGTGCTTCATTCTGTCTGGTTCTTCACATCTCCAACTCCACCTAAGCTGGTTCCCCATCACACACACAACTGCTCTTCTGAAACACTAATATTCAGATAACTTGGTCTGCCATCTCTTGGTAATATTACTCCACGATATATGCATAAAAGAGGGGAGATACAGTTCACAAGGCAGTTGCCATTCAGCACATCCTATTCAGTATTAAACCTCGACCCGACACAGTAATACTTCTAGATGTCTTCCGCTAGACACGTCATGTCTCTATCAACTCATCACCGACTAATATTGAACATCAGATGAACCACGCCATATAAAAAACAATACCTTCGTTCTAATATATAAGAGTAATCTGATAATAACATTTTCAATAAACTGCATAACATTGTAAATGATTGTAATTCGAGTTTTAGATTTACCAATCTAATTTATACCTGAGGACGGTTAAATATAACCGAAACATGTCGTAAGAGACGTTCCAATTTGTAAATCGATCATTCGATGCGGAATGTGAAATGATATTTTAAATATTTTATTATCTTATTAAAAATTGTGATTTGACGGAAAAAATATTAAAATATCAACCTAATTCACAATATGACGCAAATATACTACCTTATTAATAGTTTTATTAAATAATGTAACTGTTCATATCAGATCACTACAGTTCATATTAATCCTCTGATCTCAAACTCCTCTTTGATACAGACAAGGCATTCACACCAAAATTATTACTGTACACATCCTCGGAGAGCAACTAGACGCACGAGGGACTGAGGTCTTCCTAATGGCCTTATGAGGCATCTTATGAACACCAGAAACCTTGTCACTAAGAATTTAAAGTGTGCCACATCACCATTATTGCATCCTGTCACTCTACCTACTTACTTTTACTTTGTTCATTGCAGCAAGTTCTTACACAACTATAAATTATCAGCTACAGCATTTCCACAAGCAAGTCACAGACGTAATTTTTCCTATAGAGGCACTCTACATCATAATCAATTGGCCAACTAAGCCGACCTTCAACGCAATCGAATTAGTTCTTACTTTACGTCCTCCACACAAGGGAAAGATGACACACATAAATTCAACACACGCTCAAATAACATAACATTAACTTGCACGCTCTCGCAATATATGACAGAAGAGATACACAATACGTACGCCATTATCTCGTACGCAGGGATGGCAACATCTGAAAAGCAGCGAACAAATCCCGGGATCGCGGGAGAATGAGGGATATTCGATGATCATTCTTTGCGTACTGTAACAGACTCTGCTGCCATCTACCGATCACGGGTCTGAAGTAGATCTACGTCGAAGCACACTCCATTGCACTGTTGTTTGAAATGCTACCTGAAATACCACTCCACAAATTGTAAAGCCATCAGCAGCAAAGGGATTGCTGAATATTTTATTCGTGACGGTTTCTGCTCTAGACTCTGCTGAAAATAATCAAATAAATAACATTAAAAGACAATTATAGTTCTTACAGGATTTACCATTTAATTGTTTGGAATTAGATGCGGTATTTATATAACACTAAGCCAAAATGAGTGTTCAGTTTCACGGTGTTTTTTTTTTGAGTTATGTGCACTTTTACGTACTGGACACATCTGGATGGAACTAAAACTCTACTCAGTAACTGTGGAGAAGAAGTCTTCTCAAAAAGTCATCAGTTATTTTACTGATGTAGAAAATTAACCTTTCCCTTGCTAACAAACTCCTTACATCAGCAACTGGTAATTTAGTAAGTAGACTTACGACATATGACAGTTTTTTTTAGAAATTCAGTAACCATTTCTAATATTCTCAAGTTAACTGCAGTTCCTGATTCTGATTGGTTGTATTACGTAGATGAAGGCTGTATTTCCAAAGAAAAAGGATCAACATTAAGATGAATGAAATGACGCAGATCAAATTAACCTATAAAAAAACTAGTACAGTTATGTGCAACACGAGGCCAGCAAAAATCTCAATGCAACCCACCAGCTACAATAAAACATCACACACAATACATTTATAATATTTACAAATTATTCAAATTAATTAAAATCACGTTTAATAGAAAACTTGGGTAAGACAAGAAATGGAACGAAATCACAATCACAAAACTGTTATTCCTTTACATATAGCATATTCACTACATAAATTTAGGAATGCATCAGTTAGGCTCGGACAACACTTCTGGTAGCGCACGCAATCTTTTTCGATATAGTAACAGGGGATTTAAACGTCAATAATTTGAGGCTGCCAGTCAGAGTTGAGCTACGCAGTTCATGGTTTAACAATATACTACTGCAAAAGCCATGATGTGTGTCTGACAAAGGTTAACGACGAGTTTCTTAAAATCAGAGCTTATGAAAATATTGTGAGTTTTCAGGACACCTATAACAGAAGTGGCATTTTTTTTCAAAGTTTTATTAAACTGAATCTAAGGACTTAAATATATTAATTCAAGGCCTTGAATAAAGAAACGCCTAAATGAACCAAACTCTGCAAATATCAAAATTTGATATGGCTGTCTTCTGAGTTGAGTAGAAACTGACAGAAGGGCTTAGAGCCTCCTTCAACAGGGCTTTTGTTATGGAGGCAGTAAACTCTTCTGATATTTTGATCAATATCTACCACGCAATATCCCAGAAGACAGCCATCACCATAAGAACCTTAAATGAAACCCAATGCCAAAACTGACTGACAAAATATGATGCAGGCGTACCATGAACTGATCCTACATAAATTATTGTTCCCAATAGTAACTCTCTACATACCTTTCATATTATCTGTCTCCGTATGACATATACTCAAGAGGAAGCTAACTCAATTCTTCAATAAGTAACAGAACATACTCATGCATCCATGCATGAGTATGTGTTTGTACGCATCAACTTACCTGTATCTCTTCTAATGGGCTTTAATCGGAGACATTTGGATGCTGCTTTTGTGTTTAGTTTGATGTGGGCGATGCGGACACTGGAACTGAGAATATGCCTCACCATGTTCTTCTCGTATCGGTAACTCTCGCCACGTCATACGTCGAAATGCCTCGTCTGCCATGATATATCACCTCCTGACCATCAGTAGCCCTGAGGTACTCTCTGTCAGAATTCTGATTACTACAACTGCTGAAGTTTGCTTTCTTTCAATTCTGTAACACACAATGGAATAGTTCTGTCAGCAAAATGTTCTATTTTTGTATTCCGATAAGTGGTGAAACTTCCGTCGTCTGTTCGCACGATAAAATAACTCTTAAGAATGAAAAAAAATTAGTGAGAAAGCCAGATAAAGCAAATCTTCACCCACATTTCGTCCGTAGTTCATACGTCTCATACTATTAGCCTTCCAGCAGACGTTCTGTAATTCTTGGGAAGTAAAAATCTCCTCTTCAATATATCTACAAGAAATATATATCTCACTTCAATACTATGATTAAATTTACTTTAAGGAAATAATTTGTTAACACCGAAATTAAAGTATTATTAGAAAACTCATCTGGTGTATTGGGAGTACACCTAAAGCACACTAGTGAAAATGTATTCCAGTCTGGAGAGGAAGGCAGTAAGTTCTTCAGAAAAACTGGAAGTTCCTTGCAAAAGAGAATGGTGTTTCAATACACGTAACAAATACAATTAAGTAAACTTATTTCATTCCTCTTAATCATTCTGCCAATTCTCACTAAACATTGTCAATATAATCTTCACAACTGACAAAGAATCATTAAATAAACAAAAAAAAATATTAAATAACTTAGTGAAGGAAGCCACTGAGAACAGAGAAAACTGAAGGCATTTCCATATTTTCTCACTTACTTAAAACACTGTCAGAATCTCAGACTATAACACCAAATGATAAAATTATTAATGAACAAAGAATTTGACGAGACGTCCATGGAAGCGATCATGGCGTAACTGAAGGTACATATTTTTTAAAAAAAAATCTTGTATCCAACATAAAAATAAACCATTTGTGAACGTTATCCTTTTTGTAATATGACCAGACGTCTACAACATAATACACTACATTAACTCTTATAACCATCAATATGCGTAAGAAAACAGCATTCTACTTGACAGAAATAAGAACTATATATAACAAAAGGCTTCCAGTGATAATGTGTGAGGGTGTCTCGAGCAGCGGAAGCTTCTGAACCACCAAAGTTATTTCCGTCTCATCGGATAACTAAAGGAGCGCAAATGACTGGTCAGTGATTTCTTTCACAATGGGAGAGTTGCCTTGGTGTTACGGCGAGACACGATTAAACATCTGCGATGACTACGTAACATATACCAAAGTCTTCTTACGCATATTTCTATAACCTGGTAATCACAGTGTCTCAATGGATTTATGGATGAGTAACTGGAAAATAAAATTCTTTCATGTAAGAATAACGAGAATTTCTTTCAAAGGTACAACGTTTGTAACACACAAGTTTAATACCATCAATAATCTTTGTAAACGATAAGATGATGGTCCACGTACAATTAAGTTTATACAATGTATTCTCCCATTTTCCTACCAGTGTGACAGATTCTGTAAGCCTCCTATATGACTAATGCTCAAAAATTAGTTTTCTGTTATTTATTATTTCATTTTAAAAAAAATGTGTGTGTGTTTCGTTTAATAAATTGCACTATCACACAATATATTTTTCGGTGTGCTATGTTCTGTTTCATAAATCATAAAGGTCTCTTGTGATCGTTATGAAATTTTAAAGAAGCAGCTCAGTTGTTTTTTTTTAAAATATGCAGCTTGGCAATAAGAGTTTAAAATATGATGAATCAAAAACATTTATAACAGGAACACACTGTCATCAGAAAAATACCAGCATAATCACAAAAAAACAGAAATATATATCTTCACATGACTTAAAATTACATTCAAAATATACTAAGTCTTGGTTGTTGCACACAATTATGAATTTAATTTGCTAAGTTTTGTAGTAGTTAAATGATTTCTATGTTTAAACCACAGGGGGGCAGCCTGGACACTGAAACTGAGGCTCCTGATTTGATCCAGACAGCCATTTGTCTTTTTTTCATTTCCAGAGAGAATAAGTGACTCAGCTCATCAGCCAATGGCATCTTTTAGTTTGAAAACCAAAGGTTACCAACAACAATATATTTTAACAGTAAACTCATGTACAAAACACTGAACTAAACTGAAGTTTGAAGGCTTTCACCTTGTTAAGGCTTGTGTTTTTTTTCATTTCTGGGGAAAGCACTGTGGCGTGCCAGATGAGTTGACAGAGTTCTGGAGAAACTGGAAGTCTCCATCTCTCCTCATATTTTAGGGTTCTGTATTATAAAGTGACATTAGAAATTATAATTATGGAATTAAAAGTCTGTATATTTTTTTTTAAATTCTGAAATGTGTCAATCAAGAGTTTATGTAGACTGAAATAAAAGTAAACTGACACCAGAAGAAAGATTACTCTCAAACAAAATTCTAGACTAAAATGTGTCAACTCGTAACATGAAATGTAGGCCAGGTAATACTTCATAAGTCCTTGTGCACTTTTAAATTACAATAAATTTTAACAGAAGATGAGGGCACAATTAACGCAGTTTATTCTGTCTCCCCAAATAGTTTCAGAGTTCTAAAATAAAGATATTTTGTTTACTACAATATCTGATCTTTTGAAAACCACTTCCTTCAAATCTCTCTTATTTAAATTCCATATATAATGGATACAAAAATTGCAGCCGTGATTAGCAATCGTTCTTCAAATTTGGGAGTTCCAAGGTCCAAATCTTGGTCTGAGACTGATTATCCTAACTGAGACTTGCATACCTCATCCATCTGTCCAATTCATTATTCATTAGTACTGAATTGTCATTAAAGCCTTGAAATCTTCTACTTTCAACATAAAATTATGGCACTGTAACTTTAAATGAGTGGCCACCTTGCATGACCAAACAATGTACTTGTAATAGCGACTCAAATAAACTCACAATGAAAATTCTATCTCTATATTGAAGTCACACAGCTTCTGCTACAGACTTAGCATATAAATCCCTGAGGCAGTAACGAAATATTAAATTCTTATGCTACAGAACAAATTTAAATAATTTAAAGGAAGAGAACTTACCTTCCCCCTTGACTTCATTCTTCTTCTTTGATTTGGATACATTTTCTGGGACAATCCCAGACTCTTCGGTTGATTTTATCTCTGGAGTTGCAATAACTTTCTCAACTGGCACAGCTTCCTCCTCTGGGCTTCTTGTAAAATTGAGGAAAACAAATTTATTTGTACTATTCATAGTTTACAATTCTAAATGAGTCAGTAGGGAATTCAGTCACAAGGTAGCAAATAAATAACTTGATTTATTTAGAATAAAACCCCACAGAAAGACAGTTCACATAAGGCAGAATTTGGTCATAAAAGCTTCGAAGTAAGGTTTCATATCACTCGAATTTGTCATAATAACTTTGAGGGGAAGCTAATAATCCACAACTAGCATAACTTAAGTTGAAAAGGTGAAAGCTGTTCCTTCACCTCTGTTCCTGACCTATGCAATGTTCACGTCTCCAGTACAACCTACAATAACCAATACGTTCTATGTTTTAAATTCAAACTATAATACAATAAATTTCACTGTAATATTCTAGACATATTTTGTCAACACATGCAAACTTATGTAGTACTGCAAATTCTGTTACAAAAAATTCCAGTTCCAGGATAGATTTCGTGTACCTCACACAAGATGTAATTCATCCTGTACATACGTACTAAATACTATACGTAACTATATATTATACAATGATATGTATAATCATATTAGAATTAACACTGACGAAATGAATATTTATTTCGTACGTAAAGTCACCATCCACTGTGACCAACGTGGTAAACGAAGGCATGTATATTTTAGGGATAATGTCGCATTAAGTGAAATATCACAAGACAACATATTGAGTTATATGAATTTCAGATATTCCACTTTGTCTATAACTGCTAGAAAATGTTTAGTTTGTGAAAGAGTTGCATTGAAACATTAGTTAAAATGAAAGGAACTTCCATGCTTGAATGTTGGTAATGAAAGTAAATCGACAATCTGACCGTATAATAAAGCGTGTTATTAAGACATATGTTTTCACATTATGAAAAACATACATGTTACAGTACTTAAATTCTGTCAGTGTGATATTGAGAATATTTGCCGAATTAAGGAACAATAGTTTCAAATTTCACTACGGTGTTAGTTCCGTTCAAAATGGCTGCCTGTGTTTATTTATTAGAATAATGACGTCGTAAACTGATTGATATTATTTAGTACGTTACATTTGAAGAATGTTATTGTTATTCTTTTAGGTAACGATGCAAAGGACTATTAAACCAAAGAAATGTTTATTGTGAGGGCTCTAGAGAAGATACTCAACGACCAAGATATAAAGTGGTCGAACCACTCCCAGTTGAAACGTGCTTGGGAAGTTGCTCGTTCTGTTTCGAATTATATTAACAAAATGTATTTAAAAACACTTTGATTGAACACAGTAAGTGGCGGTTATACTGTAAGTAGTTTTGCATTGCATGTGATTGAATAGTTGATATCTTTATGTCAAGTTTTCATTAATTGTAGTAGCTCCTAATCTTGGTTAATTTTCCTGATTAATTGTCATAACCTTACATTGTAGATACGAAACGAACTGAAAGGTGCAGGTCAGGATGCCCCTAATCCATCATCTGCCTTGCCATTACCAAAGAATGATGAAGCCAATATCATTACAGCAGAGAAATACTTTCTTCCATTGAATTGGCATGTCAGAGCAGATTGTCTTCAGGTACATAACTTGTTACTGAACTTGTGTGTTTTGCAAAGTACAGATTTTATTCTCATGCTACATACATTTGTAAATCAAACTTATTCATTTCAGAAACTCATAGCTTATGGACATTTAGCTGGAAATATTCCTGTCTCAGCTACTCCAGGAAAATATCTTATGTGTATGTTTCAGTGGCCCACAAACAGATGAAGGGGTTCAGTTACAAATGATAAAGGTAATAGAATTTATAAATTAAATAAATGTTTAAGTGTTGTGACCCATAACTGATGATCACTCATTGCCCTGATTATGGAAGCATAAGGAAAATATTGAGAAATATAGTTGTATTTACCATAGAAGAAATATACATTGTACAGTCTTGCCAGTTGTGTTCTTTTCAATATTTTAACATTTATACAATGTTATACCTGTACCATAAAAGCAACCTAGGAGTCAGTTACATCTTCTTGTTCTTCCTTAAGTCATCTCCACACTTTTGGATAGTTTGAGAGGATTTTATTGTATCTTGGTTATATATCATGTCACAGTAGCTGCTGGAGTTATTCTTAATTGTTTCAAATGAAGACTAAGGAAATGCTGTAATGATTTAGTAGATCATTTGATGAATCAAATTGTGTTATGTCAGCATATGAATACTGATAATAAGCTAATTTCAAGTTTGGGTGAGAAAGTGAGAGTTGGTGATGGCCTAATTTTGGTTTCTGTAGCTACAGAGCGATGTCTCGTAAGTCATTTTACAGTAGATCTTCTGTGACCATTTCTGTTGTATTTTGATGACTAATAATCAAACTGCCTTTTGAAATAACTGATACAGGATGTGATTTATACACTACGAATCACATTAATTGATGGATATAATCCCCAATGCAGGGAATTGAACCTGATGATGGCCACATTGGGCTGAAAATGCTGTTCTAGAGAAATTACATTGAACTGAGTGTGTGAAAAGTGACAAAGAAGGAAAACCAAGGAGTGAAATCTCATCAACACTTGTTTTTTTATAGAGCTGAGAAGTCATTAATTAAATCATTTTATAAATACAAATCAAGGAGTGATTTGTTGGGAATAAGAAACTGTCTTCACACTTGTTAGTAGTTACCAGTGCAGAAAGGAGGTTGCAGCACTTGCCTTGTCCATTTATGGTATCTGTTTGTCCATTAATAAGACCTTCCTTTCTTTGTAACGAGTTTAATGACGCACTCGTGGCTTCAGAACTAGCCATATGGTCTTGTGTAATAACCCTGTAGTTAAGAGAGTCTTGGCTTACTTCAAGTCTGTTTCTATTAGGCCTCCAGCGTGGTTATTCAGAAGATGCTGTGTTGAAGCAGATGAACTTATAATGAATGGACCATCACCAGAACTTTCTTCAAGCAAACTGAAGCATAAACCATCGGGACGTCCGAGGAGAGGCTCACTCTCACGAAACGTCACATACGACAAACTGGAAAATGCACAAATGAATGGTACGTTAGAACGAGGTAGGTATTCGTGGTTCTTCTGAAAATAATTAAGAATAGGTTATTAAACGTGGTTAAATTACTTTTGCATTTGCAAAGGCAGTCGACTGAATTTCACACTTACTGCATATATTATCTGATTGAAAAGTATTTGTTGTAACTCAAAATGGAATTATATTATATTACTTTGATGATGTGATGTCTCAGAACAGTACGAGCACATAAAAACATGTTTTAATTTGAAGAACGTGGAACTGCCTTTTGTCGCATGTTTAATATCAAACGTATTTCCAGTGTGGCACGGTCATATGCCGAAAGATTGAAAAATTTAAATTTATATGCTTTATGACGTTAAGAGAACTCGTGTGGTCATTTTATATAAAAAATATTATATGTAACTAATTGAATTTATTTTAAAAAATTGTCTTTATTTACATAGTTACTGCACGCAACATAAATTAATAATATTTGACTGATGCATTTTAAAAAAGTTTAACCATTGATATTATTGCTTTGTGTAAGTAACGCTGGTTTAAGGCAAATCACTAGATTACAAGAATTGACGTACACTGACTTAACCATGAGAAGAATGTGGGGAGACATTGGTGATTGAAATCAAGATTATTAGGCTGCAGTAATCAAAGAACATACTTTACCATGTGCTGTGATAGTAAAGCTTCACTAGCTGGAAGGAATTTACTTTTGTTGATTCCTGTTTTTCACATCTTTTATTGTTATTTGGCTCTTAATAAGAACTGTTCAAAAAATGTATTTTTGTGATATTTCATATGCAAAATTGTTACTTATTTACCATAATAGGTTTCTGTTCTTTGTTAAACAAATGTGTTTTGTCCTTTTTCATCTGGGTTTTACAACGATGTACGAGGTTTGACTGTTTTGAAAGTAGGGAAGTGGGTTCAAGCTCTCGTGGCAGTTCGTTCTTAATCCGATCTTTTTTTGTGGTGATGTAACGTCTTTAAGACAAAGTAACTGCTTATGGTTTGAATTGAACAGACCGGTTTCCGCTGTTGGATGTACTTGTAATGTAAGTCTTCTGGGTTGTGACACCGTGTAGTCTTATAAGTAATTAATAATGTCCCAGGGGAGCGTATCACTTGTTAAAGATGGAATTCATACACATTTTTGCTCAGAAGGTGGAGGTGCTATGTTCCTCTGAACCCCTGTAAGACTATATGATTTTATAACCAGATGACTGCGTTCCACATCTTTAATACCATGAGAATCTGAAATCTAGGCTGTGCTGTATCAGCGAGCGTCTCGAGGAAGAAGCTTTAGTTTGGAGTTGGAGATGTTAAGAATCTCCAAAATACTATCAATGCTCCCTGCATCCATGCAGTTACATTGTCCAGAAAGAAGACCTAAATTGTTAGAAAAGTAATTATTGTAATTATATTTTGTTTATTTGAAACATGTTTTAGTACTGAATGTCATTGACACGTATGGTCTAATGGGTGCACAAAAGCAACGTAATTCATTAATGGAACACGTGAATTTTGCTGCCATAGATTATGCATGTTTTCAAGTATGCTATACCTACAACACAATACATGGCTTATTTTATAGAGAATAATAATAATTTGTGCCTGAGATTTGAGTTTTTCATGGCAATGAAGATGGCAGTCATTGTCATAATTTGCATGAAAGTGTGTTAGAAGCCCACAATAATTAAATGTTATATTGTTACTAAAACGTGCTATTAAACATTAAGAGAATGCTTAAAATATTCTCAGAGAAATAATTTGGTTCACATTAAACATTGTTTATATGATAGCTGGGAATATTGTACAATGACATGACTGTCTCTCTGTGGGACTGTGGCTATTAACTGGTCCATTGGCCACCCCCAGATGATACATGAATGAAAATGGAGCGTCAGTGAAATGATATTTGAAGGTAAAAACTGGAAAACTCAGGGAAAAACAAGTCCGAATGCAAATTTGTCCCCCACCAATCCCATATAGGCTGCCCTGGGCATGAATGTGAGCTTCACTGGCGAGACGTCAGTGAATTATCACCTGTGCCCTGCCATGCCCGTTTCGGTATCTGCCTTACGTGTTGCATCCAGCACCTCGGCTTATAGAAGACCGTGTGAGGCACAGACCATGTTCGTTAGAGTCACAGTACATGAGACACAGTCCGACGGCGATTTGTCCTGCATGGCTTCAGGTGGGGTGAAATTTGAAAAAAATTTTGAAATTTTTCCAAAATTTTCGAAAAATCAAAAAACGCTGACAATTGTCTGAAAAGCGCACAAAACCGAAAATTTTTGAAAAATTCCACTTTCAAAATTTTTTCAAAAATATAAAAAATTTGGGTTTTGTGCGCTTTTCAGACAATTTCCAGCGTTTTTTGATTTTTCGAATTTTTTTAAAAAAAATTAAAAACGCTAGAAAATGTCCAAATAGCGCACAAAACCAAAAAGATTTGAAAAACTCCACTTTCAAAATTTTTTCCAAAAATTTCAAAATTTTTGGGTTTTGTGCGCTTTTGAGACAATTTCCAGCGTTTTTTGATTTTTCGAAAAAATTTTAAAAATTTGAAATTTTCTATAAAAAAATTAAGAAATCAAAAAACGCTGGAAATTGTCGAAAAAGCGCACAAAACCTAAAAAATTTGAAAAATTCCAGTTTCAAAATTTTTTTCAAAAATTTCAAAATTTTTGGGTTTTGTGCGCTTTTCAGACAATTTCCATCGTCTTTTGATTTTTCGAAAATTTTGAATTTTTTTTTCAAAACTCTCACCAAGGGATGCATGCCAACCTCAGCGAATGCCTCACTATGTCTCTGCCGGACTCGTCCTCGATCCGTGTCTCTCTACTGCTTTCTGTCGCACATTTTGCAACATCTCACAGTTAGAACATCTTGTAGAATAACCTGTCTTGACTGTGACCTATGTAGCAGGTACTTCGAGAGCAACATTGACAAGTTTATTCGGTTCAGGATGTCTATTTCTCGGCCACCAATATTTCTGAATCTTGTCATTGCTTTTCGATAGGAAGGACAAAGTCAAGGAAATAAGAGCTGAAAGTAGAATTGACATGTTATTGGAACTGTCGAATTATTTTAAAATATATATTTTATCATAGATTCTTCTCTCGTAAACGTGATTCAAGCAATGGTCGTCTGAAGAAGGTAAGAACTCAAGAAACAGCTGTGGATGGAGATGTCAATCCTGAGAGAAAACCAGTTGGCATGGGCCGCACTAGTAGACTACATGTGCGGACACCACGAGTGAGGGTCTCGCAGGTGAGCTTCTGTACAATAAGGTTGTAATAAGAGGTACATGAAATATCCATTTGACTTCTATTTAATAAAAGGTTATGTTTTGGAACTGGAAGTAAGCTCTAAGTCCAAATGCTTAAGAACTGATAATGTACTAGGACTGGCTAACTTTTAAGAGGTGTGACAGTTAAGTTCCCAGAATGCCTGCATACATTTTACATTCAGTAGCGACTTAGTAATAACTAAGCAGCGATATGTGTTTTTTTTTGCTGTTGAAGGAAATAAGGCAGTTGTGGATGAAACAGTGGCTTAGTTACGTCTTGGAAGAAAAATTAGTGATAGTTTGTTGGAGCAACACATTTACATCAGGTTTCATGTCAAGTTAAGCAGAAGTATGAGTGTCAACAGAGGCTTCTGGTGATGTTGCTATGGAAAAGTCATTTCAAGATTTTATTTCTCTAAAAAGAAGAATAATGGCTTCCTTATCCATCTTCAGGGCTTGTTACAGACAGTGTTTAATTTTGATATGACAGACTTTAAGACTTTTGTTCCTCTGTGCAGAAATTTCTCATGTACTGTCTCTAATTCTTTTGGCATTCTGCAGTTGGAGGCTAAGCAGAAAAACACTTCCATCTACGGTGTTGCATTTATGCCCTCTTATTCAGTTGTGCTTTACTTCATATTCTGCTAATTTCATTTCAGTAATAAATATAAATTAATTAATGAGTAAACAAATTGCTTTCAGACGGACTTGAAAATTATTCCACCTTCCATCCCAGACAGAAGTCCAAAGGTAATGTCTGTCCCAGCTGTCTCAGGAGCGGAATCTATTGGCAATGAGATATTCGACTCATCAATGAGTACTTCTATGGTGTAAGGATCTTCCCTGGACAGGACCCAACTCATGTGTACGTGGGCTGGGTAGCAACGCAGTATCACTTCTTCAGCAAGGATTTCAATCAGAGTAGTGTCCGCAAGGCTTCTGTTATGATTGTGGATGACCACGACAGAATTATTGAAAGGTGACAACATAATCCTCTGTGTTCTAATTTTCTTGCCACATTCTGCAATAGCGATGGCTTACGTAATGTTACAAGTAACTATTTAAGTTTATTCCAATTAAAACTGAGCTGTTATGTATACATAATTAAGTTTATAGTCTTTTGAGTTTAGAAACATTGGAATGCTTTTCTTTTTGTAAGGAAAGGTGGTCTTATGTTATTATTACACCGTTTTAGTTCACATGTGTACATCCCACTAATTATTTTAGATTCATTTTGTGATATCACTAAATTTGGTATGTCTGTCATGCAATTAAAAGCCATACCACCTTTATACCCTCTAATTTCCCACAACCAGTAATGCCATCTTGGCTGCATTACAAACATATGAGGTGGGATTCATTTCCTCGTTCACAAGACTCCTCATTGTTCACTGGTACTAATACTTTTTATCTTTGAAATTATGAAATTTGAAAGCAAACTATTAAGTTTTGTTACAATAGCATTGATCGTCAGAGTCATAAAATGAGTCAGCACTGTAAGGTGATGCAGACAGAAATTTAGTTACAGAATTACAGAATTTTGCACCAACATTTGCATAATTTATTTATATAATCTAGATTGTAGGGCATTTTTCAGATTCCTTCATTATTATTATATGTTTTGTGTGTTGTAACTTTAATACATACTGAGGAGATGGACAGGATTTTCTGTAACTACAAATATACAGCTGGCTCTTCTTAATGTGATACATCATCCAATATTTTTTTCACCTTTGCTAAATGCATTAAATTATTTTAATTTTCTATATTCTGACATAAAAGTCTGCAAAACATTATTATTTACCAAAGCAAAATAATGAATGTAATCAGTCACTTTCAGGTCTTATTTTTATACAGTTCCTTCAGAACTTGCAACTACATGTGTCCGTCGGCCAGAACTTTTGCGACCACATGCTTATTAAAATGCACCCTTTAATAAATCATTGTTTCTCTATTTTTTGCAGTTTCCACCAATGCTTGAAACCTCATCAGTGGGCACGAGTACCTAATCAATCTCTGCAAGTGCATGCCCTGAAGCTGTCAGACATTCGTGGTTGGAGTATGCTGTGTGAAGACGCTGTGTCCGTGTTGGCACTTCACATTCCAGAAGAAGACAGACGCATCGATATTTTGGAATTAATTGAGATGGAACGATTGCTGAGGTAACTGTGAACACCTCGTGACAGACGATAAATATTCATACACACACAATCTTCCTTTCTGTTCACATTCGATACTATGACAGATAAAGGACTTCATGGCATGGAGAAAGGAAACCTGTGATTATATAATGATTCCAAAACCATGCCTAGATGTTAACTACAGCAGTGAAACCATATGATGAAGCTTAGGTTATGTTTCTCATTCCAACGATTACTTTCGTCAACACTGCATCTCAATACACTCATCTTAGCTCTGGTTCTTTGTATTTAAACTGTTTGAGCCAGGCAGCTAAAGTCAGTATAGTGACTGACTACAGGTTGAATGGTCAAGATTTAATTCCTGACAGTGACTCTGCATTGAGACTATCTGTGGGTCCCACCCGGCTTTCTGTCCAATGGGTACCAGGGGTCGTTTCCCCAGGAGTAAGGCGCTGCCAGGTCGTGACACTGACTACTTGCCTCCGTCTAGTGCCTGAGTTGAGAATGAGTGGGAGCTACACCTCCTCTCACCCCCCCCCCCCCCCCCCCCCCCCAAGCACCAACATGGCCCCTTAGCAGTTTAGCTTTACTTTTAGTTTTACGAAATGTTTAGTCTAATAGTTTGAAAATACCCCAAGAAAACATTTTCTAAATTTGTCTGTCAAGAAATAACAATCTGAAAGCCGGCGAATTATCTTTCACAACCTACAATTTAGCAGTGAATTTGGTGTCATTAATTTTAGAGCCCGTTACTGCAGTTGAAGGAACTTATGCACTGGAGATGATATTCTTGCAAGTTAACAGAATGGATGAAATACTAAAGCCCCTTGCAGCGTAATTGATTATGGGATGATCACCTTTCAAATTATAACCTGTACCTCAAGGAAAAACGTAATAGTCCACCCAGTGTAACCCAGAAATCTGTAGCAAATAAGAGTCTTATTTGGCTAGAGAGCTCATTGCAGTTTCATTTTAAAGGTGACAGGATTACAGTTTCCTATGTAGAGAATCTGAGTGTAAATATTGTACTGTACGTGTTTCTGAAATATTTGCTTCGGCTAATTAATACCACTGGAATATAATAGAATTTCCTGCGAGGCTTTTGTCTTGCGGTTTTCATGCCCACACTGTCACTTTGTACGCCGCGCTCTGATACCAGTCCAATTATCGTGCAGCTCATGCCCTCTGTCTCCATGTGGACCAGAATCAACTATTATATGTCAGGGCCCTTGCGACAGGGTTCCTATGATCTGCTTCACTTGGAATCACGTGCTACAGCGATGCGAGTAGTTCTTCCTGAGGTGATAAAGTTGCGTCATATTGTGATAAATATATATTTGTTTAAATCTTGTCAGTCTAATCACAATAAAATTCCTATTAAATATTAAAATATTACTATAATTAACATTTAAATATTTAAAAAATATATATATAAAATATATTCCTGCTTTGTTCATCGTAATACTTATACAATATTAGTGCCATAATTAAATTTATAATTTTAAACTGTATTTTATAATAGTTTACGTAAACAAATTCTTCTCGTCGTTATTCAGATTATACATTTTTAAGTGTTGCGTAAGGTTTTTACGCATGCTTGTATTAAATTCATTGAATCCCATTCTGCTGTAATTAAAATGAATTTTAATTCTTATCTGTAAATTTTATATCAGTTCTGACATGGTGCTTTATCCTCCTTACGAATTTTTACATACTTGAGACCTACAAATCTTCTTCAGATATTTACGACAAAAATTCCGAACACAAGATGGAAGAGAATTCACAGACCCCACAGCAGTAGAATCTTACTTCTGTAGTTTGACTTTGTAGACATTTCGTTGTGTTAAGTGTGCAAATAGGAATTGGAATCAGCACAGCACATAATTATAAAACATAACTTTGCTAATATTTTAAAAAGAAGTTAAGTATGACTTTGAATTATAAGGTATTCAGGGGAAAAAACATGCAACAGGTTTTGTACGCAGCGTATTCATAATTTTTTTAGGTTACAGGAGCATGTGATACGTGAATGAAAGCTCACTTTTTGTGGAATGTATGTGGTCTTCATGTGAACACATGTTCGGTCTGAGATCTTTCAGCCCTGTGGACTCGCTGTAGTCCACAACACATGACCTTTAATCTCCTCAGGAACAGTTTCAACTTTACTTACATTTCCTGAACTGAGTGTGGGTTGATGCATGATTTTTTGAGGTAGCCCCCCCCCCCCCCTTAGGAAGCAGTCGCAGGGATTTTTGTCTGGTGAGGATTTCAACTGAACTATGCCTATGGGCTTTCAGAATGAACAGAATTGGCATTCACTGACTGCTTATTCAGTAAATGTGTTTTGTGAGTGTCAAACTAGTCTTGTGTTTTTCCATATGATTCTTATTTTGTCAGTGTCGAGTCTTAAAAATTTTGTGTTCATATGTTTGGCCTAATTTGATTGTATATTCATAAGTTACTGTAGTATATGTTAATTAAATTTTGAGTTTGGTAATTATCTGAAGTAATGATTTTGTCTTTCAGGGAGGTTTGTAAAAATGAATATATCGTTCCGTTGGGTCCAGAGTTAAAGGAATTATATGAAGATCCTGCAATGGACCATAGTCTGCGCTACGTAAAAACAGAATCAGTAAGACCACAGATGAATATGACAGACATACATTTTTAAATTATTGTAAGAAGAATAGAAAATATTATTAGAATTCTGTTTTGCTAAGAAAATGTTAAACTTGTTGTACTCTGTGAAAAAGGAGAAAATACGTACACACACGTGCACGTAAAAACTTTATAATGCTGAATCAGGATTACATTTTTTTTGATATTGGGAAGTTTTATTAAAATTTGTTGGCATTTTCCAATTTTGGTTACAATTGCATTATATTAATGGACACTTTACTGAAAATGAAAATGACTTGGTTGGGAACCCGCGGGCTACCTTCCTGATTCGATTTTATTGAAGTCTGTGATGTGATTGGTTCTTATTCTCACAGTTACAGTTGAAACCTGTTTGTAGTAAAGCAACAAATTGGATAAAATATTTCTTAAACTGCACGTTTGGTTCCACAGGGTCCCATTTTTATATTAATGATAAAATTTTAATAAATGATGTGTTTCTATCATATGGCCAGTCAGATTGCTTCTAAGTCGAATATTTACGTATTCAATGAATTCAATTAAAGATAAAGATTTCCGTCTTCTGGGATGTTGCGCCGTGTAGTCTGGTCGATGTTAACCAACGTTTCGGAGGTCATACTGCCTCCGTCATCAGGGCGATTAAAGATAGTTTTTGTGGGACCAGTTACAAGAGACTACTGTGTATAAATTGTATAAACTTGGGCATTTGTGGAATGGTTTGATTCGATTAATTCTTTATAAAGAGCTGTGCGTGTACTAATGAAAATGTTCGATGTTATTTCAGGCCCTTGCTGAAATTGTTGGAGGATGTTGTTAAGTCGCTGATCATGATTGATCCAGGGACTTGGGATGAATCATTTCAGGAAGGTAATTTTTGTATGTGTATAATAATTTGAGATAAAAGCTGGAAAGAGAGAGCATTTAAATATTAACCTTTCTTGGCCTTGCATTATGGCTTATGTGCGTTCGAGCTGGCCACTAGCATACAACTAAACCATTAATGTTTTAGGTATGACATTTAAATTCCCGTGGTCTACGCACGTGTATATAAAGTGATCCTTGTTACGAAATACAGTGTATTTATTGCATTTTTAAGCTTAGAATGTCAAATGAAAGCTCTGTTCTTGAGAATGAACCCATTTACCTGAACGTAAAGTTTTTGTAAAAATCTGTCTTTATATACGTAACTACTTTACATTTATTTTCAGTTATTTCAGGTTTCTTTATGCCCGAACCCTCAGTTTTGTAGTCGTGTTGTACGACCTGACTGTTCGTGCCTCGACACAGGGTCTGTGAAGTTATTTCTAGACTGAGTTAGCTGTATGAATAACTTTTAATCTTTTCCTGTCAATTCACGATACAGAAATGCCCACATTTTCCATGATGATTTGATATCTGAAATGAACTCTTATCACATTGGAGGGAGTGAAATTAAATTTATTACTTCTTCTTACATTCAGAGTTTGTTGTCCTGCTGCTGACCATATGACTGCATCTTGACAATTTATTAGTAAAAATTGTCTACGTGATAAGTAAGTCACTGCAAAAGCAGGGAATTGAACCTGATGATGGCCACATTGGGCTGAAAATGCTGTTCTAGAGAAATTACATTGAACTGAGTCTGTGAAAAGTGACAAAGAAGGAAAACCAAGGAGTGAAATCTCATCAACACTTGTTTCTTTATAGAGCTGAGAAGTCATAATTTAAATCATTTTATAAATACAAATCAAGGAGTGATTTGCTGGGAATAAGAAACTGTCTTCACACTTGTCAGTAGTTACCAGTGCAGGATACAGGTTGCAGCACTTGAATTGTTCATTAATAAGACCTTCGTTTCTTTGTAACGAGTTTAATGACGCACTCGTGGCTTCAGAACTATCCATATGGTCTTGTGTAATAACCCTGTAGTTAAGAGAGTCTTGGCTTACTTCAAGTCTGTTTCTATTAGGCCTCCAGCGTGGTTATTCAGAAGATGCTGTTGAAGCAGATGGACTTATAATGAATGGACCATCACCAGAACCTTCTGCAAGCAAACTGAAGCATAAACCATCCAGACGTCCGAGGAGAGGCTCGCTCTCACGAAACGTCACATACGACAAACTGGAAAATGCACAAATGAATGGTACGTTAGAACGAGGTAGGTATTCGTGGTTCTTCTGAAAATAATTAAGAATAGGTTATTAAACGTGGTTAAATTACATGTGCATTTGCAAAGGCAGTTGACTGAATTTCACACTTACTGCATATATTATCTGATTGAAAAGTATTTGTTGTAACTCAAAATGAAATTATATTATATTACTTTGATGATGTGATGTCTCAGAACAGTACGAGCACATAAAGACATGTTTTAATTTGAAGAACGTGGAACTGCCTTTTGTCGCATGTTTAATATCAAACGTATTTCCAGTATGGCACGGTCATAGGCCGAAAGATTGAAAATTTAAATTTATATGCTTTATGACGTTAAGAGAACCGATGTGGTCATTTTATATAAAAAATATTATTTGTAACTAATTAAATTTATTTTAAAAAATTGTCTTTATTTACATAGTTACTGCACGCAACATAAATTAATAATATTTGACTGATGCATTTTAAAAAAGTTTAACCATTGATATTATTGCTTTGTGTAAGTAACGCTGGTTTAAGGCAAATCACTAGATAAACAAGAATTGACGTACATGAGAAGAATGTGGGGAGACATTGGTGATTGAAATCAATATTATTAGGCTGCAGTAATCAAAGAACATACTTAACCATGTGCTGTGATAGTAAAGCGTCACCAGCTGGAAGGAATTTACTTTTGTTGATTCCTGTTTTTCAAATCTTTTATTGTTATTTGGCTCTTAATAAGAACTGTTCAAATTTTGGTGATATTTCATATATGAAATTGTTACTTATTTACCATAATAGGTTTCTGTTCTTTGTTAAACAAATGTATTTTGTCCTTTTTCATCCGGGTTTTACAACGGTGTACGAGGTTTGACTGTTTTGAAAGTAGGGAAGTGGGTTCAAGCTCTCGTGGCAGTTCGTTCTTAATCCGATCTTTTTTTGTGGTGATGTAACGTCTTTAAGACAAAGTAACTGCTTATGGTTTCCACTGTTGGATGTACTTGTAATGTAAGTCTTCTGGGTTGTGACACCGTGTAGTCTTATAAGTAATTAATAATGTCCCAGGGGAGCATATCACTTGTTAAAGATGGAATTCATACACATTTCTGCCCAGAAGGTGGAGGTGCTATGTTCCTCTGACCCCCTGTAAGACTATATGATTTTATAACCAGATGACTGCATTCCACATCTTTAATACCATGAGAATCTGAAATCTAGGCTGTGCTGTATCAGCGAGCGTCTTGAGGAAGTAGCTTTAGTTTGGAGTTGGAGATGTTAAGAATCTCCAAAATACTATCAATGCTCCCTGCATCCATGCAGTTACGTTGTCCAGAAAGGGGACCTAAATTGTTAGAAAAGTAATTATTTTAATTATATTTTGTTTATTTGAAACATGTTTTAGTACTGAATGTCATTGACACGTATGGTCTAATGGGTGCACAAAAGCAACGTAATTCATTAATGGAACACGTGAATTTTGCTGCCATAGATTATGCATGTTTTCAAGTATGCTATACCTACAACACAATACATGGCTTATTTTATAGAGAATAATAATAATTTGTGCCTGAGATTTGAGTTTTTCATGGCAATGAAGATGGCAGTCATTGTCATAATTTGCATGAAAGTGTGTTAGAAGCCCACAATAATTAAATGTTATAACTAACTAACTAGATGGCTTACCGAACCCGAAGGTTCATCACCGAATTAACCAAAGCCCTCCACCGGACCCTGTCCTGGGCCAACAAAATCCAGTTTCCTTCAACTCCTATCTCGGATAGATCCCGCCTGAGATTATCCTCCCATCTACGTCTAGGTCTCCCCAGCGGTCTCTTCCCTTCAGGTTTCCCAACCAGTACCCGGTGCACACCTCTTGTCCCATCCATGCGCGCTACATGTCCCGCCCATCTCACTCTTCTCGACTTAATCACCCTCACAATACTGGGGGAGCAGTACAGATTTTTAAGCTCGTCATTGTGCAGTTTTCTCCACGCCCCATCGTCTTCCCTCTTAGGCCCAAATATCCTCCTCAACACCCGATTCTCAAACACCTGCAATCTGTGTTCCTCCCTCTGAGTGAGAGACCATGTTTCGCACCCATACAAAACAACAGGCAAGATTATTGTTTTGTATACTTTAATTTTCAGGTTCTTAGAAATCAGACGGGAAGACAAAATATTTTGGACTGAGAAGTAGCAAGCATTTCCGGAATTTAGTCTCCTCCTAACTTCCTCACAAGTATCATTTTGATTTGTTATTGTTGTTCCCAAATATTTGAACTTTGTAACCCTTTCAAAGGATTTATTAGCTACCCTAAGATAATTTTGCCCGCCTGTCTTCTGATGACGAGATACTAACATGTACTTAGTTTTTTCTGAATTTACTTCCAGCCCCACTTGTCTACCAGCCTCTAGTAAAACTTCTGCGTTCCTCTTTATTGTATTTATATCGTCCCCCAATAAATTAACATCATCAGCATATGCCAATAGCTGATGTGTCCCGTTCAATTGCAAACCCTCCTGCCTACCTTGGACCTTCCTGATGGCGTATTCTAGCGCAAAGTTAAAGAGCAAGGGAGACAAAGCATCTCCTTGTTTTAGACCGTTCTTGATGAGGAATGTCTCAGATACATATTTACCTACTCGAATTTTGCTGCAGGTTTCATTTAAGCACATTTTTATTAGACCCACTAGCTTCTTTGGTATACCAAATTCAATAAGAATATTATATAGCACTTCTCTCTTCACAGAGTCATAGGCTTTTTTGAAATCTATAAATAACTGATGTACAGTCCCACCGAACTCCCATTTTTTCTCTAGTATCTGACGAATGCAAAAGATCTGATCAATCGTTGATCTGTTTCGTCTGAACCCACACTGATGATCCCCAATAGTTTCATTCGCATATGGGGTTAATCTTGCCAAAAGAATGTTGGATAGAATTTTGTATGAGGTTGATAGCAGCGATATTCCTCGGTAATTACCACACTCAGTCTTGTCCCCCTTCTTATAAATAGGAATAATTATGGATTCCTTCCATTGATGTGGCATCTCTTCCTTATCCCAAATTAACTGAATAAGCTTATGGATCCTCATATGCAACCCTTTGCCACCTGCTTTAATTAATTCGGCCGGAATCTGATCAATTCCTGGAGATTTATAACTTTTCAACTTCCCAATGGCTAGTTCCACTTCATCTAAGCTAGGTTCTGGCACCAACAGTTCAGCTGTATGCATTTTAATCTGTCTAATATCACCAGTATCATGAACATTTAAGAGCTCGCTAAAGAAATTTTTCCACCTATTCACAATTTTTATTGGATCTGCAAGCAAATTGCCACTATCATCCTTTACCAAATTAGTCTGGGGTTGATATCCTTTCTTAAAGTTATTAATGCCTCTGTACAGGTCTCTGATGTTTTTTTCCTTACTATTTGTCTCAAGTTCAGCAATTTTGCCCTTCAGGTATTCCCTTTTCTTAGTCCTAAAGGTTCTACTAGCCTCACGTCTCACGTTACATAGATTATCCGCATTTGTTTTGTTTGGGTTCTGCAACCATTGAAATTTTGTTTGCTTCCTTCGATCTATTAATTTTGAACATTCTTCATCAAACCACGGTTTATTTTGCTTTCTCCTGTAGTATCCTAGTTTCTCTTTTGCTGAAATTTTGATGCAGTTTCTGACATTTTCCCACTCCCTGTTGATGTCCACACTTTCATTATCCTCATTTGTCTCTAAAATTTGAAACCTATTCGAAATTTCAACTTGATATTGTTCCTTTGCCTCTCCCTCACTTAATTTTTTCAAATCAAATCTTTCTGTGTCAAAATTTTGTTTAGTTCGTCTACTTACTGAAAGCCGCTCCCTCACTTTTGCTACCACCAGATAATGATCAGTGTCGCAATCTGCTCCTCTGAATGATCTCACATCAATTACATTTGTCTGCCTTCTCTTATCTACTAAAACATGATCTATTTGATTGTGTGTTCTGCCATCTGGGGAAGTCCAAGTGTATTTATGAACATCACGGTGTGGAAATTTTGTACTTTTTACAATTAAATCTTTTGACGTAGCGAAGGTCACTGCTCTGACGCCATTATCATTACTAAGTGCATGGAGACTCTCGCTGCCTATTGTGGGTTTGAAGACATCCTCCCTCCCAATTTTTGCATTGAAATCTCCTAGCAGAATTTTCATGTGATACTTGCCAAATGTATCAAATACTGATTCCAATTCTTCATAAAAGCTATCCTTGATATCATCGCTTTTGTCTTCAGTTGGGGCATGAACATTAAGGACAATGATGTCGCACCAACGTCCTTCCAAAATTACGTAAGACAACCTGTCACTAACAAATTCTACTCTCTTAACTGCTGCCCTAATTCTGCTATGAACAAAAAAACCCGTCCCTAGCTGATGATTGTCATTCCCCTTTCCATAGAAAAATGTAAAATTGTCCACTGGGATCGTGCCCTCCCCCTCCCATCGCACTTCCTGCACTGCCACTAAGTCTAACTTATAATTCCCTAATTCCCTACACACTGATTTCAGTGCCCCAGCCCTATAGAGGCTCCTAATGTTCCAGGTACCAAATCTCATGTCCTTAATCAATTGCCGTGGTCGTGCCAAAGAGTCCGTCCTGATCCGAGGCTTGGTTGATTTTTTCGTAACACATATTTTTTTTAAAGGTGAAAGGTTGTTAGCCCTACACCCAACCCCCAACCTGGAGGACCAGGGTATCACTCTTAGTCTAGCGCATCTCCTTAGACCTGTCCGGCTTGGGTGACCCTACCATGAGCCGAAGCTCAGGCCGGCATAGCCCTAAGGGTCATTTGAGCACGCAAGCCTCCTCACCCGGCAGATTGCCTTCGACAAGGTGGTGATACCTTCGAGAAGGAATTAAATGTTATATTGTTACTAAAACGTGCTATTAAACATTAAGAGAATGCTTAAAATATTCTCAGAGAAATAATTTGATTCACATTAAACATTGTTTATATGATAGCTGGGAATATTGTACAATGACATGACTGTCTCTCTGTGGGACTGTGGCTCTTAACTGGCCCATTGGCCACCCCCAGATGATACATGAATGAAAATGGAGCGTCAGTGAAATGATATTTGCAGGTAGAAACTGGAAAACTCAGGGAAAAACAAGTCCGAATGCCAATTTGTCCCCCGCAAATCCCATATAGGCTGCCCTGGGCATGAACGTGAGCTTCACTGGTGAGAAGTCAGTGAATTATCACCTGTGCCCTGCCATGCCGTCTCGGTATCTGCCTTACGTGTTGCATCCAGCACCTCGGCTTATAGAGACCGTGTGAGGCACAGACCGCGTTCGTCAGAGACACAGTCCGACGGCGATCTGTCCTGCATGGCATCAGGTGGAGTGAAATTTGAAAAAAAATTTGAAATTTCTCCAAAATTTTCGAAAAATCAAAAAACGCTGACAATTGGCTTCCTTATCCATCTTCAGGGCCTGTTACAGACGGTGTTTAATTTTGATATGACTTTTGTTCCTCTGTGCAGAAATTTCTCATGTACTGTCTCTAATTCTTTTGGCATTCTGCAGTTGGGGGCTAAGCTGCCCTCTTATTCAGTTGTGCGTTACTTCATATTCTGCTAATTTTATTTCAGTAATAAATATAAATTAATTAACGATTAAACAAATTGCTTTCAGACGGACTTGAAAATTATTCCACCTACCATCCGAGACAGAAGTCCAAAGGTAATGTCTGTCCCAGCTGTCTCAGGAGCGGAATCTATTGGAAATGAGATATTCGACTCATCAACGAGTACTTCTATGGTGTAAGGATCTTTCCTGGACAGGACCCAACTCATGTGTACGTGGGCTGGGTAACAACGCAGTATCACTTCTTCAGCAAGGATTTCAATCAGAGTAGTGTCCGCAAGGCTTCTGTTATGATTGTGGATGACCATGACAGAATTATTGAAAGGTGACAACATAATCCTCTGTGTTCTAATTTTCTTGCCTCGTTCTGCAATAGCGATGGCTTACGTAACGTTACAAGTAACTATTTAAGTTTATTCCAATTAAAACTGAGCTGTTATGTATACATAATTACGTTTATAGTCTTTTGAATTTAGAAACATTGGAATGCCTTTTCTTTTTTGTAAGGAAAGGTGGTCTTATGTTATTATTACACCGTTTTAGTTCACATTTGTACATCCCACTAATTATTTTAGATTCATTTTGTGATATCACTAAATTTGGTATGTCTGTCATGCAATTAAAAGCCATACCACCTTTATACCCTCTAATTTCCCACAACCAGTAATGCCATCTTGGCTGCGTTACAAACGTATGAGGTGGGATTCATTTCCTCGTTCACAAGACTCCTCCTCGTTGTTCACTGGTATTAATACTTTTTATCTTTGAAATTATGAAATTTGAAAGCAAAGTATTAAGTTTTGTTACGATAGCATCGATCGTCAGAGTTGCTACGTGGTCCGAGCTGACGAACTCTACAATGAAGTAACTCATGATTCATCAGGCAAAGGGGCATCAGAGGGAATGTTTGTTGGTTGCTTTGTTGACACAGCAGGGACAGGGAATTTAAATTACCATATTATAGGCTGCCGGCCTGACTTCATTCTGGGGTTAGTGGCTTGGTTAGGTTGCTAGGGCAACATGCAGCCAGCTGGATCATGTGTCCCAGTGAGGTTGCCAAGATTGCAGCAGAAATAAATTATGTTTTTGAGGGAAATTGAAATATTTAATAAATTTTGTAACTATAACTCCCTTAACCTTTTAAGTGCTAGTTTAAATCTGTGTATCTCCAACTGGACCAATTTAAAACCGACAGTGTTATGCTATGCTGTGCATGTGTTTTGATAAAACAGCGTACGTCTCTTAAAAACCCATACAGGACAGTGAAGTAAAATACGCATTGGTCAGGAAATTGTACTTTGTAAATTAGAACGTTTCTCAAGATATTGTTCACAAGAATTGTTATAATTGGAAGGAATGTTACACGTATTTATATATTATGCTATTATTAGATTCATATTCTGAAAAATATTGTGAATTTATTGATGTGTTTAGTGGGAAATGTGAACGTACTGTGTAAACTTCTCTTCTCCTATGTTGTTTTGATAGATGGAACCTGAAACATCTTTGTGGAAGCGACGAGCATGGGGCATGTTATACCACAGGTTAGGTTAGGTCTATATACACTTGTTGCTTTTAAGAGGTATCAAGTTTTAAATCACATTACCAATTTCAAGTGATATGCTGCATAAAATGAGTCAGCACTGTAAGGAGATGCAGACAGAAATTTAGTTACAGAATTACAGAATTTTGCACCAACATTTGCATAATTTATTTATATAATGTAGATTGTAGGGAATTTTTTCAGATTCCTTCATTATTATTATATGTTTTGTGCGTTGTTTCTTTAATACATACTGAGGAGATGGACAGGATTTTCTGTAACTACAAATATACAGCTGGCTCTTCTTAATGTGATATTTGACAGATACATCATCCAATAATTTTTTTCACCTGGCTAAATTCGTTAAATTATTTTAATTTTCTATATTCTGACATAAAAGTCTGCAAAACATTATTATTTACCAAAGCAAAATAATGAATGTAATCAGTCACTTTCAGGTCTTATTTTTATACAGTTCCTTCAGAACATGTGTCCGTCGGCCAGAACTTTTGTGACCACATGCTTATTAAAATGCACCCTTTAATAAATCATTGTTTCTCTTTTTTTTACAGTTTCCACCAATGCTTGAAACCTCATCAGTGGGCACGAGTACCTAATCAATCTTTGCAAGTGCATGCCCTGAAGCTGTCAGACATTCGTGGTTGGAGTATGCTGTGTGAAGACGCTGTGTCCGTGTTGGCACTTCACATTCCAGAAGAAGACAGACGCATCGATATTTTGGAATTAATGAGACGGAACGAACGCTGAGGTAAATGTGAACACCTCGTGACGGACGATAAATATTCATGATACAGGACACACGATCTTCCTTTGTGTTCACATTCAATACTATGACAGATAATGGGTACCAGGGGTCCTTTCCCCAGGAGTAAGGCACGGCCAGGTCGTGACACTGACTACTTGCCTCCGTCTAGTGCCTGAGTTGAG
Source organism: Zootermopsis nevadensis (assembly GCF_977971745.1). Lineage (NCBI taxonomy): Eukaryota > Metazoa > Arthropoda > Insecta > Blattodea > Termopsidae > Zootermopsis > Zootermopsis nevadensis. Next base: position 2,339,704 of record NW_028259177.1, read on the forward strand.
AATTAGTCGGAGCTACACCCCCTCTCCCCCCAAGCACCTACGTGGCCCATATCAATTTAGCTTAACTTTTAGTTTTACAAAATGTTTAGTCTAATAGTTTGAAAATACCCCAAGAAAACATTTTCTAAATTTGTCTGTCAAGAAATAACAATCTGAAAGCCGGCGAATTATCTTTCACAACCCACAATTTAGCAGTGAATCTGGTGTCATTAATTTTAGAGCCCGTTACTGCAGTTGAAGGAACTTATGCACTGGAGATGATATTCTGGCAAGTTAACAGAATGGATGAAATACTAAAGCCCCTTGCAGCATAATTGATTATGGGATGATCACTTTTCAAATTATAACTTGTACCTCAAGGAAAAACGTAATAGTCCACCCAGCGTAACCCAGAAATCTGTAGCAAATAAGAGTCTTATTTGGCTAGAGAGCTCATTGCAGTTTCATTTTAAAGGTGACAGGATTACAGTTTCCTATGTAGAGAATCTGAGTGTAAATATTGTACTGTACGTGTTTCTGAAATATTTGCTTCGGCTAATTAATACCACTGGAATATAATAGAATTTCCTGCGAGGATTTGCGAGTAGTTCTTCCTGCTTTGCTCATCCTAATACTTATACAATATTAGTGCCATAATTAAATTTATAATTTTAAACTGTATTTTATAATAGTTTACGTAAACAAATTCTTCTCGTCGTTATTCAGATTATACATTTTTAAGTGTTGCGTAAGGTTTTTACGCATGCTTGTATTAAATTCATTGAATCCCATTCTGCTGTAATTAAAATGAATTTTAATTCTTATCTGTAAATTTTATATCAGTTCTGACATGGTGCTTTATCCTCCTTACGTATTTTTACATACTTGAGACCTACAAATCTTCTTCAGATATTTACGACAAAAATTCCGAACACAAGATGGAAGAGAATTCACAGACCCCACAGCAGTAGAATCTTACTTCTGTAGTTTGACTTTGTAGACATTTCGTTGTGTTAAGTGTGCAAATAGGAATTGGAATCAGCACAGCACATAATTATAAAACATAACTTTGCTAATATTTTAAAAAGAAGTTAAGTATGACTTTGAATTATAAGGTATTCAGGGGAAAAAACATGCAACAGGTTTTGTACGCAGCGTATTCATAATTTTTTTAGGTTACAGGAGCATGTGATACGTGAATGAAAGCTCACTTTTTGTGGAATGTATGTGGTCTTCATGTGAACACATGTTCGGTCTGAGATCTTTCAGCCCTGTGGACTCGCTGTAGTCCACAACACATGACCTTTAATCTCCTCAGGAACAGTTTCAACTTTACTTACATTTCCTGAACTGTGTGTGGGTTGGTGCATGATTTTTTGAGGTACCCCCCCCCCCCCCTTAGGAAGCAGTCGCAGGGATTTTTGTCTGGTGAGGATTTCAACTGAACTATGCTTATGGGCTTTCAGAATGAACAGAATTGGCATTCACTGACTGCTTATTCAGTAAATGTGTTTTGTGAGTGTCAAACTAGTCTTGTGTTTTTCCATATGATTCTTATTTTGTCAGTGTCGAGTCTTAAAAATTTTGTGTTCATCTGTTTGGCCTAATTTGATTGTATATTCATAAGTTACTGTAGTATATGTTAATTAAATTTTGAGTTTGGTAATTATCTGAAGTAATGATTTTGTCTTTCAGGGAGGTTTGTAAAAATGAATATATCGTTCCGTTGGGTCCAGAGTTAAAGGAATTATATGAAGATCCTGCAATGGACCATAGTCTGCGCTACGTAAAAACAGAATCAGTAAGACCACAGATGAATATGACAGACATACATTTTTAAATTATTGTAAGAAGAATAGAAAATATTATTAGAATTCTGTTTTGCTAAGAAAATGTTAAACTTGTTGTACTCTGTGAAAAAGGAGAAAATACGTACACACACGTGCACGTAAAAACTTTATAATGCTGAATCAGGATTACATTTTTTTTGATATTGGGAAGTTTTATTAAAATTTGTTGGCATTTTCCAATTTTGGTTACAATTGCATTATATTAATGGACACTTTACTGAAAATGAAAATGACTTGGTTGGGAACCCGCGGGCTACCTTCCTGATTCGATTTTATTGAAGTCTGTGATGTGATTGGTTCTTATTCTCACAGTTACAGTTGAAACCTGTTTGTAGTAAAGCAACAAATTGGATAAAATATTTCTTAAACTGCACGTTTGGTTCCACAGGGTCCCATTTTTATATTAATGATAAAATTTTAATAAATGATGTGTTTCTATCATATGGCCAGTCAGATTGCTTCTAAGTCGAATATTTACGTATTCAATGAATTCAATTAAAGATAAAGATTTCCGTCTTCTGGGATGTTGCGCCGTGTAGTCTGGTCGATGTTAACCAACGTTTCGGAGGTCATACTGCCTCCGTCATCAGGGCGATTAAAGATAGTTTTTGTGGGACCAGTTACAAGAGACTACTGTGTATAAATTGTATAAACTTGGGCATTTGTGGAATGGTTTGATTCGATTAATTCTTTATAAAGAGCTGTGCGTGTACTAATGAAAATGTTCGATGTTATTTCAGGCCCTTGCTGAAATTGTTGGAGGATGTTGTTAAGTCGCTGATCATGATTGATCCAGGGACTTGGGATGAATCATTTCAGGAAGGTAATTTTTGTATGTGTATAATAATTTGAGATAAAAGCTGGAAAGAGAGAGCATTTAAATATTAACCTTTCTTGGCCTTGCATTATGGCTTATGTGCGTTCGAGCTGGCCACTAGCATACAACTAAACCATTAATGTTTTAGGTATGACATTTAAATTCCCGTGGTCTACGCACGTGTATATAAAGTGATCCTTGTTACGAAATACAGTGTATTTATTGCATTTTTAAGCTTAGAATGTCAAATGAAAGCTCTGTTCTTGAGAATGAACCCATTTACCTGAACGTAAAGTTTTTGTAAAAATCTGTCTTTATATACGTAACTACTTTACATTTATTTTCAGTTATTTCAGGTTTCTTTATGCCCGAACCCTCAGTTTTGTAGTCGTGTTGTACGACCTGACTGTTCGTGCCTCGACACAGGGTCTGTGAAGTTATTTCTAGACTGAGTTAGCTGTATGAATAACTTTTAATCTTTTCCTGTCAATTTACGATACAGAAATGCCCACATTTTCCATGATGATTTGATATCTGAAATGAACTCTTATCACATTGGAGGGAGTGAAATTAAATTTATTACTTCTTCTTACATTCAGAGTTTGTTGTCCTGCTGCTGACCATATGACTGCATCTTGACAATTTATTAGTAAAAATTGTCTACGTGATAAGTAAGTCACTGCAAAAGCAGGGAATTGAACCTGATGATGGCCACATTGGGCTGAAAATGCTGTTCTAGAGAAATTACATTGAACTGAGTGTGTGAAAAGTGACAAAGAAGGAAAACCAAGGAGTGAAATCTCATCAACACTTGTTTCTTTATAGAGCTGAGAAGTCATTAATTAAATCATTTTATAAATACAAATCAAGGAGTGATTTGTTGGGAATAAGAAACTGTCTTCACACTTGTCAGTAGTTACCAGTGCAGAAAGGAGGTTGCAGCACTTGCCTTGTCCATTTATGGTATCTGTTTGTCCATTAATAAGACCTTCCTTTCTTTGTAACGAGTTTAATGACGCACTCGTGGCTTCAGAACTAGCCATATGGTCTTGTGTAATAACCCTGTAGTTAAGAGAGTCTTGGCTTACTTCAAGTCTGTTTCTATTAGGCCTCCAGCGTGGTTATTCAGAAGATGCTGTTGAAGCAGATGAACTTATAATAAATGGACCATCACCAGAACCTTCTGCAAGCAAACTGAAGCATAAACCATCCAGACGTCCGAGGAGAGGCTCGCTCTCACGAAACGTCACATACGACAAACTGGAAAATGCACAAATGAATGGTACGTTAGAACGAGGTAGGTATTCGTGGTTGTTCTGAAAATAATTAAGAATTGGTTATTAAACGTGGTTAAATTACATGTGCATTTGCAAAGGCAGTCGACTGAATTTCACACTTACTGCATATATTATCTGATTGAAAAGTATTTGTTGTAACTCAAAATGAAATTATATTATATTACTTTGATGATGTGATGTCTCAGAACAGTACGAGCACATAAAGACTTGTTTTAATTTGAAGAACGTGGAACTGCCTTTTGTCGCATGTTTAATATCAAACGTATTTCCAGTATGGCACGGTCATAGGCCGAAAGATTGAAAATTTAAATTTATATGCTTTATGATGTTAAGAGAACCGATGTGGTCATTTTATATAAAAAATATTATTTGTAACTAATTGAATTTATTTTAAAAAATTGTCTTTATTTACATAGTTACTGCACGCAACATAAATTAATAATATTTGACTGATGCATTTTAAAAAAGTTTAACCATTGATATTATTGCTTTGTGGAAGTAACGCTGGTTTAAGGCAAATCACTAGATTACAAGAATTGACGTACATGAGAAGAATGTGGGGAGACATTGGTGATTGAAATCAATATTATTAGGCTGCAGTAATCAAAGAACATACTTAACCATGTGCTGTGATAGTAAAGCTTCACCAGCTGGAAGGAATTTACTTTTGTTGATTCCTGTTTTTCACATCTTTTATTGTTATTTGGCTCTTAATAAGAACTGTTCAAATTTTGGTGATATTTCATATATGAAATTGTTACTTATTTACCATAATAGGTTTCTGTTCTTTGTTAAACAAATGTGTTTTGTCCTTTTTCATCCGGGTTTTACAACGGTGTACGAGGTTTGACTGTTTTGAAAGTAGGGAAGTGGGTTCAAGCTCTCGTGGCAGTTCGTTCTTAATCCGATCTTTTTTTGTGGTGATGTAACGTCTTTAAGACAAAGTAACTGCTTATGGTTTCCACTGTTGGATGTACTTGTAATGTAAGTCTTCTGGGTTGTGACACCGTGTAGTCTTATAAGTAATTAATAATGTCCCAGGGGAGCATATCACTTGTTAAAGATGGAATTCATACACATTTCTGCCCAGAAGGTGGAGGTGCTATGTTCCTCTGACCCCCTGTAAGACTATATGATTTTATAACCAGATGACTGCATTCCACATCTTTAATACCATGAGAATCTGAAATCTAGGCTGTGCTGTATCAGCGAGCGTCTTGAGGAAGTAGCTTTAGTTTGGAGTTGGAGATGTTAAGAATCTCCAAAATACTATCAATGCTCCCTGCATCCATGCAGTTACGTTGTCCAGAAAGGGGACCTAAATTGTTAGAAAAGTAATTATTGTAATTATATTTTGTTTATTTGAAACATGTTTTAGTACTGAATGTCATTGACACGTATGGTCTAATGGGTGCACAAAAGCAACGTAATTCATTAATGGAACACGTGAATTTTGCTGCCATAGATTATGCATGTTTTCAAGTATGCTATACCTACAACACAATACATGGCTTATTTTATAGAGAATAATAATAATTTGTGCCTGAGATTTGAGTTTTTCATGGCAATGAAGATGGCAGTCATTGTCATAATTTGCATGAAAGTGTGTTAGAAGCCCACAATAATTAAATGTTATATTGTTACTAAAACGTGCTATTAAACATTAAGAGAATGCTTAAAATATTCTCAGAGAAATAATTTGGTTCACATTAAACATTGTTTATATGATAGCTGGGAATATTGTACAATGACATGACTGTCTCTCTGTGGGACTGTGGCTCTTAACTGGCCCATTGGCCACCCCCAGATGATACATGAATGAAAATGGAGCGTCAGTGAAATGATATTTGCAGGTAGAAACTGGAAAACTCAGGGAAAAACAAGTCCGAATGCATATTTGTCCCCCGCAAATCCCATATAGGCTGCCCTGGGCATGAACGTGAGCTTCACTGGTGAGAAGTCAGTGAATTATCACCTGTGCCCTGCCATGCCGTCTCGGTATCTGCCTTACGTGTTGCATCCAGCACCTCGGCTTATAGAGACCGTGTGAGGCACAGACCGCGTTCGTCAGAGACACAGTCCGACGGCGATCTGTCCTGCATGGCATCAGGTGGGGTGAAATTTGAAAAAAAATTTGAAATTTCTCCAAAATTTTCGAAAAATCAAAAAACGCTGACAATTGTCTGAAAAGCGCACAAAACCGAAAATTTTTGAAAAATTCCACTTTCAAAATTTTTTCAAAAATATAAAAAAAAATGGGTTTTGTGCGCTTTTCAGACAATTTCCAGCTTTTTTTTATTTTTCGAAAAATTTTGAAATTTTTTAAAAAAAATTAAAAAATCAAAAAACGCTGGAAAATGTCCAAATAGCGCACAAAACCAAAAAAAATTGAAAAATTCCGCTTTCAAAATTTTTTTCAAAAATTTCAAAATTTTTGGGTTTTGTGCACCTTTCAGATAATTTCTATCGTTTTTTGATTTTTCGAAAATTTTGAATTTTTTTTTCAAAACTCTCACCAAGGGATGCATGCCAACCTCGGCGAATGCCTCACTATGTCTCTGCCGGACTCGTCCACGATCCGTGTCTCTCTACTGCTTTCTGTCGCACATTTTGCAACATCTCACAGTTAGAACATCTTGTAGAATAACCTGTCTTGACTATGACCTATGTAGCAGGTACTTCGAGAGCAACATTGACAAGTTTATTCGGTTCAGGATGTCTATTTCTCGGCCACCAATATTTCTGAATCTTGTCATTGCTTTTCGATAGGAAGGACAAAGTCATGGAAATAAGAGCTGAAAGTAGAATTGACATGTAATTGGAACTGTCAAATTATTTTAAAATATAAATTTTATCATAGATTCTTCTCTCGTGAACGTGATTCAAGCAATGGTCGTCTGAAGAAGGGAGGAACTCCAGAACCAGCTGTGGATGGAGATGTCAGCCCTGAGAGAAAACCAGTTGGCATGGGCCGCACTAGTAGACTACATGTGCGGACACCACGAGCGAGGGTCTCGCAGGTGAGCTTCTATACAATAAGGTTGTAATAAGAGGTACATGAAATATCCATTTGACTTCTATTTAATAAAAGGTTATGTTTTGGCTTCCTTATCCATCTTCAGGGCTTGTTACAGACGGTGTTTAATTTTGATATGACTTTTGTTCCTCTGTGCAGAAATTTCTCATGTACTGTCTCAAATTCTTTTGGCATTCTGCAGTTGGGGGCTAAGCTGCCCTCTTATTCAGTTGTGCGTTACTTCATATTCTGCTAATTTTATTTCAGTAATAAATATAAATTAATTAACGATTAAACAAATTGCTTTCAGACGGACTTGAAAATTATTCCACCTACCATCCGAGACAGAAGTCCAAAGGTAATGTCTGTCCCAGCTGTCTCAGGAGCGGAATCTATTGGCAATGAGATATTCGACTCATCAATGAGTACTTCTATGGACAGGACCCAACTCATGTGTACGTGGGCTGGGTAACAACGCAGTATCACTTCTTCAGCAAGGATTTCAATCAGAGTAGTGTCCGCAAGGCTTCTGTTATGATTGTGGATGACCATGACAGAATTATTGAAAGGTGACAACATAATCCTCTGTGTTCTAATTTTCTTGCCTCGTTCTGCAATAGCGATGGCTTACGTAACGTTACAAGTAACTATTTAAGTTTATTCCAATTAAAACTGAGCTGTTATGTATACATAATTACGTTTATAGTCTTTTGAATTTAGAAACATTGGAATGCCTTTTCTTTTTTGTAAGGAAAGGTGGTCTTATGTTATTATTACACCGTTTTAGTTCACATTTGTACATCCCACTAATTATTTTAGATTCATTTTGTGATATCACTAAATTTGGTATGTCTGTCATGCAATTAAAAGCCATACCACCTTTATACCCTCTAATTTCCCACAACCAGTAATGCCATCTTGGCTGCGTTACAAACGTATGAGGTGGGATTCATTTCCTCGTTCACAAGACTCCTCCTCGTTGTTCACTGGTATTAATACTTTTTATCTTTGAAATTATGAAATTTGAAAGCAAAGTATTAAGTTTTGTTACGATAGCATCGATCGTCAGAGTTGCTACGTGGTCCGAGCTGACGAACTCTACAATGAAGTGACTCATGATTCATCAGGCAAAGGGGCATCAGAGGGAATGTTTGTTGGTTGCTTTGTTGACACAGCAGGGACAGGGAATTTAAATTACCATATTATAGGCTGCCGGCCTGACTTCATTCTGGGGTTAGTGGCTTGGTTAGGTTGCTAGGGCAACATGCAGCCAGCTGGATCATGTGTCCCAGTGAGGTTGCCAAGATTGCAGCAGAAATAAATTATGTTTTTGAGGGAAATTGAAATATTTAATAAATTTTGTAACTATAACTCCCTTAACCTTTTAAGTGCTAGTTTAAATCTGTGTATCTCCAACTGGACCAATTTAAAACCGACAGTGTTATGCTATGCTGTGCATGTGTTTTGATAAAACAGCGTACGTCTCTTAAAAACCCATACAGGACAGTGAAGTAAAATACGCATTGGTCAGGAAATTGTACTTTGTAAATTAGAACGTTTCTCAAGATATTGTTCACAAGAATTGTTATAATTGGAAGGAATGTTACACGTATTTATATATTATGCTATTATTAGATTCATATTCTGAAAAATATTGTGAATTTATTGATGTGTTTAGTGGGAAATGTGAACGTACTGTGTAAACTTCTCTTCTCCTATGTTGTTTTGATAGATGGAACCTGAAACATCTTTGTGGAAGCGACGAGCATGGGGCATGTTATACCACAGGTTAGGTTAGGTCTATATACACTTGTTGCTTTTAAGAGGTATCAAGTTTTAAATCACATTACCAATTTCAAGTGATATGCTGCATAAAATGAGTCAGCACTGTAAGGAGATGCAGACAGAAATTTAGTTACAGAATTACAGAATTTTGCACCAACATTTGCATAATTTATTTATATAATGTAGATTGTAGGGAATTTTTTCAGATTCCTTCATTATTATTATATGTTTTGTGCGTTGTTTCTTTAATACATACTGAGGAGATGGACAGGATTTTCTGTAACTACAAATATACAGCTGGCTCTTCTTAATGTGATATTTGACAGATACATCATCCAATATTTTTTTTCACCTGGCTAAATTCGTTAAATTATTTTAATTTTCTATATTCTGACATAAAAGTCTGCAAAACATTATTATTTACCAAAGCAAAATAATGAATGTAATCAGTCACTTTCAGGTCTTATTTTTATACAGTTCCTTCAGAACATGTGTCCGTCGGCCAGAACTTTTGTGACCACATGCTTATTAAAATGCACCCTTTAATAGTTTCTCTTTTATGCAGTTTCCACCAAGACTTAAAGTACGGTGCTTGAAACCTCATCAGTGGGCACGAGTACCTAATCAATCTTTGCAAGTGCATGCCCTGAAGCTGTCAGACATTCGTGGTTGGAGTATGCTGTGTGAAGACGCTGTGTCCGTGTTGGCACTTCACATTCCAGAAGAAGACAGACGCATCGATATTTTGGAATTAATGAGACGGAACGAACGCTGAGGTAAATGTGAACACCTCGTGACGGACGATAAATATTCATGATACAGGACACACGATCTTCCTTTGTGTTCACATTCAATACTATGACAGATAATGGGTACCAGGGGTCCTTTCCCCAGGAGTAAGGCACGGCCAGGTCGTGACACTGACTACTTGCCTCCGTCTAGTGCCTGAGTTGAGAATTAGTCGGAGCTACACCCCCTCTCCCCCCAAGCACCTACGTGGCCCATATCAATTTAGCTTAACTTTTAGTTTTACAAAATGTTTAGTCTAATAGTTTGAAAATACCCCAAGAAAACATTTTCTAAATTTGTCTGTCAAGAAATAACAATCTGAAAGCCGGCGAATTATCTTTCACAACCCACAATTTAGCAGTGAATCTGGTGTCATTAATTTTAGAGCCCGTTACTGCAGTTGAAGGAACTTATGCACTGGAGATGATATTCTGGCAAGTTAACAGAATGGATGAAATACTAAAGCCCCTTGCAGCATAATTGATTATGGGATGATCACTTTTCAAATTATAACTTGTACCTCAAGGAAAAACGTAATAGTCCACCCAGCGTAACCCAGAAATCTGTAGCAAATAAGAGTCTTATTTGGCTAGAGAGCTCATTGCAGTTTCATTTTAAAGGTGACAGGATTACAGTTTCCTATGTAGAGAATCTGAGTGTAAATATTGTACTGTACGTGTTTCTGAAATATTTGCTTCGGCTAATTAATACCACTGGAATATAATAGAATTTCCTGCGAGGATTTGCGAGTAGTTCTTCCTGCTTTGCTCATCCTAATACTTATACAATATTAGTGCCATAATTAAATTTATAATTTTAAACTGTATTTTATAATAGTTTACGTAAACAAATTCTTCTCGTCGTTATTCAGATTATACATTTTTAAGTGTTGCGTAAGGTTTTTACGCATGCTTGTATTAAATTCATTGAATCCCATTCTGCTGTAATTAAAATGAATTTTAATTCTTATCTGTAAATTTTATATCAGTTCTGACATGGTGCTTTATCCTCCTTACGTATTTTTACATACTTGAGACCTACAAATCTTCTTCAGATATTTACGACAAAAATTCCGAACACAAGATGGAAGAGAATTCACAGACCCCACAGCAGTAGAATCTTACTTCTGTAGTTTGACTTTGTAGACATTTCGTTGTGTTAAGTGTGCAAATAGGAATTGGAATCAGCACAGCACATAATTATAAAACATAACTTTGCTAATATTTTAAAAAGAAGTTAAGTATGACTTTGAATTATAAGGTATTCAGGGGAAAAAACATGCAACAGGTTTTGTACGCAGCGTATTCATAATTTTTTTAGGTTACAGGAGCATGTGATACGTGAATGAAAGCTCACTTTTTGTGGAATGTATGTGGTCTTCATGTGAACACATGTTCGGTCTGAGATCTTTCAGCCCTGTGGACTCGCTGTAGTCCACAACACATGACCTTTAATCTCCTCAGGAACAGTTTCAACTTTACTTACATTTCCTGAACTGTGTGTGGGTTGGTGCATGATTTTTTGAGGTACCCCCCCCCCCCCCCCCCCCTTAGGAAGCAGTCGCAGGGATTTTTGTCTGGTGAGGATTTCAACTGAACTATGCCTATGGGCTTTCAGAATGAACAGAATTGGCATTCACTGACTGCTTATTCAGTAAATGTGTTTTGTGAGTGTCAAACTAGTCTTGTGTTTTTCCATATGATTCTTATTTTGTCAGTGTCGAGTCTTAAAAATTTTGTGTTCATCTTTTTGGCCTAATTTGATTGTATATTCATAAGTTACTGTAGTATATGTTAAATAAATTTTGAGTTTGGTAATTATCTGAAGTAATGATTTTGTCTTTCAGGGAGGTTTGTAAAAATGAATATATTGTTCCGTTGGGTCCAGAGTTAAAGGAATTATATGAAGATCCTGCAATGGACCATAGTCTGCGCTGCCTAAAAACAGAATCAGTAAGACCACAGATGAATATGACAGACGTACATTTTTAAATTATTGTAAGAAGAATAGAAAATATTATTAGAATTCTGTTTTGCTAATAAAATGTTGTTAAACTTGTTGTACTCTGTGAAAAAGGAGAAAATATGTACACACACGTGCACGTAAAAACTTTATAATGCTGAATCAGGATTACATTTTTTTTGATATTGGGAAGTTTTATTAAAATTTGTTGGCATTTTCCAATTTTGGTTACAATTGCATTATATTAATGGACACTTTACTGAAAATGAAAATGACTTGGTTGGGAACCCACGGGCTACCTTCCTGATTTGATTTTATTGAAGTCTGTGATGTGATTGGTTCTTATTCTCACAGTTACAGTTGAAACCTGTTTGTAGTAAAGCAACAAATTGGATAAAATATTTCTTAAACTGCACGTTTGGTTCCACAGGGTCCCATTTTTATATTAATGATAAAATTTTAATAAATGATGTGTTTCTATCATATGGCCAGTCAGATTGCTTCTAAGTCGAATATTTACGTATTCAATGAATTCAATTAAAGATAAAGATTTCCGTCTTCTGGGATGTTGCGCCGTGTAGTCTGGTCGATGTTAACCAACGTTTCGGAGGTCATACTGCCTCCGTCATCAGGGCGATTAAAGATAGTTTTTGTGGGACCAGTTACAAGAGACTACTGTGTATAAATTGTATAAACTTGGGCATTTGTGGAATGGTTTGATTCGATTTATTCTTTATAAAGAGCTGTGCGTGTACTAATGAAAATGTTCGATGTTATTTCAGGCCCTTGCTGAAATTGTTGGAGGATGTTGTTAAGTCGCTGATCATGATTGATCCAGGGACTTGGGATGAATCATTTCAGGAAGGTAATTTTTGTATGTGTATAATAATTTGAGATAAAAGCTGGAAAGAGAGAGCATTTAAATATTAACCTTTCTTGGCCTTGCATTATGGCTTATGTGCGTTCGAGCTGGCCACTAGCATACAACTAAACCATTAATGTTTTAGGTATGACATTTAAATTCCCGTGGTCTACGCACGTGTATATAAAGTGATCCTTGTTACGAAATACAGTGTATTTATTGCATTTTTAAGCTTAGAATGTCAAATGAAAGCTCTGTTCTTGAGAATGAACCCATTTACCTGAACGTAAAGTTTTTGTAAAAATCTGTCTTTATATACGTAACTACTTTACATTTATTTTCAGTTATTTCAGGTTTCTTTATGCCCGAACCCTCAGTTTTGTAGTCGTGTTGTACGACCTGACTGTTCGTGCCTCGACACAGGGTCTGTGAAGTTATTTCTAGACTGAGTTAGCTGTATGAATAACTTTTAATCTTTTCCTGTCAATTCACGATACAGAAATGCCCACATTTTCCATGATGATTTGATATCTGAAATGAACTCTTATCACATTGGAGGGAGTGAAATTAAATTTATTACTTCTTCTGACATTCAGAGTTTGTTGTCCTGCTGCTGACCATATGACTGCATCTTGACAATTTATTGGTAAAAATTGTCTACGTGATAAGTAAGTCACTGCAAAAGCAGGGAATTGAACCTGATGATGGCCACATTGGGCTGAAAATGCTGTTCTAGAGAAATTACATTGAACTGAGTGTGTGAAAAGTGAGAAAGAAGGAAAACCAAGGAGTGAAATCTCATCAACACTTGTTTCTTTATAGAGCTGAGAAGTCATAAATGAAATCACTTTATAAATACAAATCAAGGAGTGATTTGCTGGGAATAAGAAACTGTCTTCACACTTGTCAGTAGTTACCAGTGCAGGATACAGGTTGCAGCACTTGAATTGTCCATTAATAAGACCTTCCTTTCTTTGTAACGAGTTTAATGACGCACTCGTGGCTTCAGAACTATCCATATGGTCTTGTGTAATAACCCTGTAGTTAAGAGAGTCTTGGCTTACTTCAAGTCTGTTTCCCTTAGGCCTCCAGCGTGGTTATTCTGAAGATGCTGTTGAAGCAGATGGACTTATAATGAATGGACCATCACCAGAACCTTCTGCAAGCAAACTGAAGCATAAACCATCCAGACGTCCGAGGAGAGGCTCGCTCTCACGAAACGTCACATACGACAAACTGGAAAATGCACAAATGAATGGTACGTTAGAACGAGGTAGGTATTCGTGGTTCTTCTGAAAATAATTAAGAATAGGTTATTAAACGTGGTTAAATTACATGTGCATTTGCAAAGGCAGTTGACTGAATTTCACACTTACTGCATATATTATCTGATTGAAAAGTATTTGTTGTAACTCAAAATGAAATTATATTATATTACTTTGATGATGTGATGTCTCAGAACAGTACGAGCACATAAAGACATGTTTTAATTTGAAGAACGTGGAACTGCCTTTTGTCGCATGTTTAATATCAAACGTATTTCCAGTATGGCACGGTCATAGGCCGAAAGATTGAAAATTTAAATTTATATGCTTTATGACGTTAAGAGAACCGATGTGGTCATTTTATATAAAAAATATTATTTGTAACTAATTAAATTTATTTTAAAAAATTTTCTTTATTTACATAGTTACTGCACGCAACATAAATTAATAATATTTGACTGATGCATTTTAAAAAAGTTTAACCATTGATATTATTGCTTTGTGTAAGTAACGCTGGTTGAAGGCAAATCACTAGATTACAAGAATTGACGTACATGAGAAGAATGTGGGGAGACATTGGTGATTGAAATCAATATTATTAGGCTGCAGTAATCAAAGAACATACTTAACCATGTGCTGTGATAGTAAAGCTTCAGCAGCTGGAAGGAATTTACTTTTGTTGATTCCTGTTTTTCAAATCTTTTATTGTTATTTGGCTCTTAATAAGAACTGTTCAAATTTGGGTGATATTTCATATACGAAATTGTTACTTATTTACCATAATAGGTTTCTGTTCTTTGTTAAACAAATGTGTTTTGTCCTTTTTCATCCGGGTTTTACAACGGTGTACGAGGTTTGACTGTTTTGAAAGTAGGGAAGTGGGTTCAAGCTCTCGTGGCAGTTCGTTCTTAATCCGATCTTTTTTTGTGGTGATGTAACGTCTTTAAGACAAAGTAACTGCTTATGGTTTCCACTGTTGGATGTACTTGTAATGTAAGTCTTCTGGGTTGTGACACCGTGTAGTCTTATAAGTAATTAATAATGTCCCAGGGGAGCATATCACTTGTTAAAGATGGAATTCATACACATTTCTGCCCAGAAGGTGGAGGTGCTATGTTCCTCTGACCCCCTGTAAGACTATATGATTTTATAACCAGATGACTGCATTCCACATCTTTAATACCATGAGAATCTGAAATCTAGGCTGTGCTGTATCAGCGAGCGTCTTGAGGAAGTAGCTTTAGTTTGGAGTTGGAGATGTTAAGAATCTCCAAAATACTATCAATGCTCCCTGCATCCATGCAGTTACGTTGTCCAGAAAGGGGACCTAAATTGTTAGAAAAGTAATTATTGTAATTATATTTTGTTTATTTGAAACATGTTTTAGTACTGAATGTCATTGACACGTATGGTCTAATGGGTGCACAAAAGCAACGTAATTCATTAATGGAACACGTGAATTTTGCTGCCATAGATTATGCATGTTTTCAAGTATGCTATACCTACAACACAATACTTGGCTTATTTTATAGAGAATAATAATAATTTGTGCCTGAGATTTGAGTTTTTCATGGCAATGAAGATGGCAGTCATTGTCATAATTTGCATGAAAGTGTGTTAAAAGCCCACAATAATTAAATGTTATATTGTTACTAAAACGTGCTATTAAACATTAAGAGAATGCTTAAAATATTCTCAGAGAAATAATTTGGTTCACATTAAATATTGTTTATATGATAGCTGGGAATATTGTACAATGACATGACTGTCTCTCTGTGGGACTGTGGCTCTTAACTGGCCCATTGGCCACCCCCAGATGATACATGAATGAAAATGGAGCGTCAGTGAAATGATATTTGCAGGTAGAAACTGGAAAACTCAGGGAAAAACAAGTCCGAATGCATATTTGTCCCCCGCAAATCCCATATAGGCTGCCCTGGGCATGAACGTGAGCTTCACTGGTGAGAAGTCAGTGAATTATCACCTGTGCCCTGCCATGCCGTCTCGGTATCTGCCTTACGTGTTGCATCCAGCACCTCGGCTTATAGAGACCGTGTGAGGCACAGACCGCGTTCGTCAGAGACACAGTCCGACGGCGATCTGTCCTGCATGGCATCAGGTGGGGTGAAATTTGAAAAAAATTTTGAAATTTCTCCAAAATTTTCGAAAAATCAAAAAACGCTGACAATTGTCTGAAAAGCGCAAAAAACCGAAATTTTTTGAAAAATTCCACTTTCAAAATTTTTTCAAAAATATAAAAAAATTTGGGTTTTGTGCGCTTTTCAGACAATTTCCAGCGTTTTTTGATTTTTCGAAATTTTTTTAGAATTTTTAAAAAAAATTAAAAAATCAAAAAACGCTGGAAAATGTCCAAATAGCGCACAAAACCAAAAAAATTTGAAAAATTCCGCTTTCAAAATTTTTTTCAAAAATTTCAAAATTTTTGGGTTTTGTGCACCTTTCAGATAATTTCTATCGTTTTTTGATTTTTCGAAAATTTTGAATTTTTTTTTCAAAACTCTCACCAAGGGATGCATGCCAACCTCGGCGAATGCCTCACTATGTCTCTGCCGGACTCGTCCTCGATCCGTGTCTCTCTACTGCTTTCTGTCGCACATTTTGCAACATCTCACAGTTAGAACATCTTGTAGAATAACCTGTCTTGACTGTGACCTATGTAGCAGGTACTTCGAGAGCAACATTGACAAGTTTATTCGGTTCAGGATGTCTATTTCTCGGCCACCAATATTTCTGAATCTTGTCATTGCTTTTCGATAGGATGGACAAAGTCATGGAAATAAGAGCTGAAAGTAGAATTGACATGTAATTGGAACTGTCAAATTATTTTAAAATATAAATTTTATCATAGATTCTTCTCTCGTGAACGTGATTCAAGCAATGGTCGTCTGAAGAAGGGAGGAACTCCAGAACCAGCTGTGGATGGAGATGTCAGCCCTGAGAGAAAACCAGTTGGCATGGGCCGCACTAGTAGACTACATGTGCGGACACCACGAGCGAGGGTCTCGCAGGTGAGCTTCTATACAATAAGGTTGTAATAAGAGGTACATGAAATATCCATTTGACTTCTATTTAATAAAAGGTTATGTTTTGGCTTCCTTATCCATCTTCAGGGCTTGTTACAGACGGTGTTTAATTTTGATATGACTTTTGTTCCTCTGTGCAGAAATTTCTCATGTACTGTCTCAAATTCTTTTGGCATTCTGCAGTTGGGGGCTAAGCTGCCCTCTTATTCAGTTGTGCGTTACTTCATATTCTGCTAATTTTATTTCAGTAATAAATATAAATTAATTAACGATTAAACAAATTGCTTTCAGACGGACTTGAAAATTATTCCACCTACCATCCGAGACAGAAGTCCAAAGGTAATGTCTGTCCCAGCTGTCTCAGGAGCGGAATCTATTGGCAATGAGATATTCGACTCATCAATGAGTACTTCTATGGACAGGACCCAACTCATGTGTACGTGGGCTGGGTAACAACGCAGTATCACTTCTTCAGCAAGGATTTCAATCAGAGTAGTGTCCGCAAGGCTTCTGTTATGATTGTGGATGACCATGACAGAATTATTGAAAGGTGACAACATAATCCTCTGTGTTCTAATTTTCTTGCCTCGTTCTGCAATAGCGATGGCTTACGTAACGTTACAAGTAACTATTTAAGTTTATTCCAATTAAAACTGAGCTGTTATGTATACATAATTACGTTTATAGTCTTTTGAATTTAGAAACATTGGAATGCCTTTTCTTTTTTGTAAGGAAAGGTGGTCTTATGTTATTATTACACCGTTTTAGTTCACATTTGTACATCCCACTAATTATTTTAGATTCATTTTGTGATATCACTAAATTTGGTATGTCTGTCATGCAATTAAAAGCCATACCACCTTTATACCCTCTAATTTCCCACAACCAGTAATGCCATCTTGGCTGCGTTACAAACGTATGAGGTGGGATTCATTTCCTCGTTCACAAGACTCCTCCTCGTTGTTCACTGGTATTAATACTTTTTATCTTTGAAATTATGAAATTTGAAAGCAAAGTATTAAGTTTTGTTACGATAGCATCGATCGTCAGAGTTGCTACGTGGTCCGAGCTGACGAACTCTACAATGAAGTAACTCATGATTCATCAGGCAAAGGGGCATCAGAGGGAATGTTTGTTGGTTGCTTTGTTGACACAGCAGGGACAGGGAATTTAAATTACCATATTATAGGCTGCCGGCCTGACTTCATTCTGGGGTTAGTGGCTTGGTTAGGTTGCTAGGGCAACATGCAGCCAGCTGGATCATGTGTCCCAGTGAGGTTGCCAAGATTGCAGCAGAAATAAATTATGTTTTTGAGGGAAATTGAAATATTTAATAAATTTTGTAACTATAACTCCCTTAACCTTTTAAGTGCTAGTTTAAATCTGTGTATCTCCAACTGGACCAATTTAAAACCGACAGTGTTATGCTATGCTGTGCATGTGTTTTGATAAAACAGCGTACGTCTCTTAAAAACCCATACAGGACAGTGAAGTAAAATACGCATTGGTCAGGAAATTGTACTTTGTAAATTAGAACGTTTCTCAAGATATTGTTCACAAGAATTGTTATAATTGGAAGGAATGTTACACGTATTTATATATTATGCTATTATTAGATTCATATTCTGAAAAATATTGTGAATTTATTGATGTGTTTAGTGGGAAATGTGAACGTACTGTGTAAACTTCTCTTCTCCTATGTTGTTTTGATAGATGGAACCTGAAACATCTTTGTGGAAGCGACGAGCATGGGGCATGTTATACCACAGGTTAGGTTAGGTCTATATACACTTGTTGCTTTTAAGAGGTATCAAGTTTTAAATCACATTACCAATTTCAAGTGATATGCTGCATAAAATGAGTCAGCACTGTAAGGAGATGCAGACAGAAATTTAGTTCCAGAATTACAGAATTTTGCACCAACATTTGCATAATTTATTTATATAATGTAGATTGTAGGGAATTTTTTCAGATTCCTTCATTATTATTATATGTTTTGTGCGTTGTTTCTTTAATACATACTGAGGAGATGGACAGGATTTTCTCTAACTACAAATATACAGCTGGCTCTTCTTAATGTGATATTTGACAGATACATCATCCAATATTTTTTTTCACCTGGCTAAATTCGTTAAATTATTTTAATTTTCTATATTCTGACATAAAAGTCTGCAAAACATTATTATTTACCAAAGCAAAATAATGAATGTAATCAGTCACTTTCAGGTCTTATTTTTATACAGTTCCTTCAGAACATGTGTCCGTCGGCCAGAACTTTTGTGACCACATGCTTATTAAAATGCACCCTTTAATAAATCATTGTTTCTCTTTTATGCAGTTTCCACCAAGACTTAAAGTACGGTGCTTGAAACCTCATCAGTGGGCACGAGTACCTAATCAATCTTTGCAAGTGCATGCCCTGAAGCTGTCAGACATTCGTGGTTGGAGTATGCTGTGTGAAGACGCTGTGTCCGTGTTGGCACTTCACATTCCAGAAGAAGACAGACGCATCGATATTTTGGAATTAATGAGACGGAACGAACGCTGAGGTAAATGTGAACACCTCGTGACGGACGATAAATATTCATGATACAGGACACACGATCTTCCTTTGTGTTCACATTCAATACTATGACAGATAATGGGTACCAGGGGTCCTTTCCCCAGGAGTAAGGCACGGCCAGGTCGTGACACTGACTACTTGCCTCCGTCTAGTGCCTGAGTTGAGAATTAGTCGGAGCTACACCCCCTCTCCCCCCAAGCACCTACGTGGCCCATATCAATTTAGCTTAACTTTTAGTTTTACAAAATGTTTAGTCTAATAGTTTGAAAATACCCCAAGAAAACATTTTCTAAATTTGTCTGTCAAGAAATAACAATCTGAAAGCCGGCGAATTATCTTTCACAACCCACAATTTAGCAGTGAATCTGGTGTCATTAATTTTAGAGCCCGTTACTGCAGTTGAAGGAACTTATGCACTGGAGATGATATTCTGGCAAGTTAACAGAATGGATGAAATACTAAAGCCCCTTGCAGCATAATTGATTATGGGATGATCACTTTTCAAATTATAACTTGTACCTCAAGGAAAAACGTAATAGTCCACCCAGCGTAACCCAGAAATCTGTAGCAAATGAGAGTCTTATTTGGCTAGAGAGCTCATTGCAGTTTCATTTTAAAGGTGACAGGATTACAGTTTCCTATGTAGAGAATCTGAGTGTAAATATTGTACTGTACGTGTTTCTGAAATATTTGCTTCGGCTAATTAATACCACTGGAATATAATAGAATTTCCTGCGAGGATTTGCGAGTAGTTCTTCCTGCTTTGCTCATCCTAATACTTATACAATATTAGTGCCATAATTAAATTTATAATTTTAAACTGTATTTTATAATAGTTTACGTAAACAAATTCTTCTCGTCGTTATTCAGATTATACATTTTTAAGTGTTGCGTAAGGTTTTTACGCATGCTTGTATTAAATTCATTGAATCCCATTCTGCTGTAATTAAAATGAATTTTAATTCTTATCTGTAAATTTTATATCAGTTCTGACATGGTGCTTTATCCTCCTTACGTATTTTTACATACTTGAGACCTACAAATCTTCTTCAGATATTTACGACAAAAATTCCGAACACAAGATGGAAGAGAATTCACAGACCCCACAGCAGTAGAATCTTACTTCTGTAGTTTGACTTTGTAGACATTTCGTTGTGTTAAGTGTGCAAATAGGAATTGGAATCAGCACAGCACATAATTATAAAACATAACTTTGCTAATATTTTAAAAAGAAGTTAAGTATGACTTTGAATTATAAGGTATTCAGGGGAAAAAACATGCAACAGGTTTTGTACGCAGCGTATTCATAATTTTTTTAGGTTACAGGAGCATGTGATACGTGAATGAAAGCTCACTTTTTGTGGAATGTATGTGGTCTTCATGTGAACACATGTTCGGTCTGAGATCTTTCAGCCCTGTGGACTCGCTGTAGTCCACAACACATGACCTTTAATCTCCTCAGGAACAGTTTCAACTTTACTTACATTTCCTGAACTGTGTGTGGGTTGGTGCATGATTTTTTGAGGTACCCCCCCCCCCCCCCCCCCCTTAGGAAGCAGTCGCAGGGATTTTTGTCTGGTGAGGATTTCAACTGAACTATGCCTATGGGCTTTCAGAATGAACAGAATTGGCATTCACTGACTGCTTATTCAGTAAATGTGTTTTGTGAGTGTCAAACTAGTCTTGTGTTTTTCCATATGATTCTTATTTTGTCAGTGTCGAGTCTTAAAAATTTTGTGTTCATCTTTTTGGCCTAATTTGATTGTATATTCATAAGTTACTGTAGTATATGTTAAATAAATTTTGAGTTTGGTAATTATCTGAAGTAATGATTTTGTCTTTCAGGGAGGTTTGTAAAAATGAATATATTGTTCCGTTGGGTCCAGAGTTAAAGGAATTATATGAAGATCCTGCAATGGACCATAGTCTGCGCTGCCTAAAAACAGAATCAGTAAGACCACAGATGAATATGACAGACGTACATTTTTAAATTATTGTAAGAAGAATAGAAAATATTATTAGAATTCTGTTTTGCTAATAAAATGTTGTTAAACTTGTTGTACTCTGTGAAAAAGGAGAAAATATGTACACACACGTGCACGTAAAAACTTTATAATGCTGAATCAGGATTACATTTTTTTTGATATTGGGAAGTTTTATTAAAATTTGTTGGCATTTTCCAATTTTGGTTACAATTGCATTATATTAATGGACACTTTACTGAAAATGAAAATGACTTGGTTGGGAACCCACGGGCTACCTTCCTGATTCGATTTTATTGAAGTCTGTGATGTGATTGGTTCTTATTCTCACAGTTACAGTTGAAACCTGTTTGTAGTAAAGCAACAAATTGGATAAAATATTTCTTAAACTGCACGTTTGGTTCCACAGGGTCCCATTTTTATATTAATGATAAAATTTTAATAAATGATGTGTTTCTATCATATGGCCAGTCAGATTGCTTCTAAGTCGAATATTTACGTATTCAATGAATTCAATTAAAGATAAAGATTTCCGTCTTCTGGGATGTTGCGCCGTGTAGTCTGGTCGATGTTAACCAACGTTTCGGAGGTCATACTGCCTCCGTCATCAGGGCGATTAAAGATAGTTTTTGTGGGACCAGTTACAAGAGACTACTGTGTATAAATTGTATAAACTTGGGCATTTGTGGAATGGTTTGATTCGATTTATTCTTTATAAAGAGCTGTGCGTGTACTAATGAAAATGTTCGATGTTATTTCAGGCCCTTGCTGAAATTGTTGGAGGATGTTGTTAAGTCGCTGATCATGATTGATCCAGGGACTTGGGATGAATCATTTCAGGAAGGTAATTTTTGTATGTGTATAATAATTTGAGATAAAAGCTGGAAAGAGAGAGCATTTAAATATTAACCTTTCTTGGCCTTGCATTATGGCTTATGTGCGTTCGAGCTGGCCACTAGCATACAACTAAACCATTAATGTTTTAGGTATGACATTTAAATTCCCGTGGTCTACGCACGTGTATATAAAGTGATCCTTGTTACGAAATACAGTGTATTTATTGCATTTTTAAGCTTAGAATGTCAAATGAAAGCTCTGTTCTTGAGAATGAACCCATTTACCTGAACGTAAAGTTTTTGTAAAAATCTGTCTTTATATACGTAACTACTTTACATTTATTTTCAGTTATTTCAGGTTTCTTTATGCCCGAACCCTCAGTTTTGTAGTCGTGTTGTACGACCTGACTGTTCGTGCCTCGACACAGGGTCTGTGAAGTTATTTCTAGACTGAGTTAGCTGTATGAATAACTTTTAATCTTTTCCTGTCAATTCACGATACAGAAATGCCCACATTTTCCATGATGATTTGATATCTGAAATGAACTCTTATCACATTGGAGGGAGTGAAATTAAATTTATTACTTCTTCTTACATTCAGAGTTTGTTGTCCTGCTGCTGACCATATGACTGCATCTTGACAATTTATTAGTAAAAATTGTCTACGTGATAAGTAAGTCACTGCAAAAGCAGGGAATTGAACCTGATGATGGCCACATTGGGCTGAAAATGCTGTTCTAGAGAAATTACATTGAACTGAGTCTGTGAAAAGTGACAAAGAAGGAAAACCAAGGAGTGAAATCTCATCAACACTTGTTTCTTTATAGAGCTGAGAAGTCATAATTTAAATCATTTTATAAATACAAATCAAGGAGTGATTTGCTGGGAATAAGAAACTGTCTTCACACTTGTCAGTAGTTACCAGTGCAGGATACAGGTTGCAGCACTTGAATTGTTCATTAATAAGACCTTCGTTTCTTTGTAACGAGTTTAATGACGCACTCGTGGCTTCAGAACTATCCATATGGTCTTGTGTAATAACCCTGTAGTTAAGAGAGTCTTGGCTTACTTCAAGTCTGTTTCTATTAGGCCTCCAGCGTGGTTATTCAGAAGATGCTGTTGAAGCAGATGGACTTATAATGAATGGACCATCACCAGAACCTTCTGCAAGCAAACTGAAGCATAAACCATCCAGACGTCCGAGGAGAGGCTCGCTCTCACGAAACGTCACATACGACAAACTGGAAAATGCACAAATGAATGGTACGTTAGAACGAGGTAGGTATTCGTGGTTCTTCTGAAAATAATTAAGAATAGGTTATTAAACGTGGTTAAATTACATGTGCATTTGCAAAGGCAGTTGACTGAATTTCACACTTACTGCATATATTATCTGATTGAAAAGTATTTGTTGTAACTCAAAATGAAATTATATTATATTACTTTGATGATGTGATGTCTCAGAACAGTACGAGCACATAAAGACATGTTTTAATTTGAAGAACGTGGAACTGCCTTTTGTCGCATGTTTAATATCAAACGTATTTCCAGTATGGCACGGTCATAGGCCGAAAGATTGAAAATTTAAATTTATATGCTTTATGACGTTAAGAGAACCGATGTGGTCATTTTATATAAAAAATATTATTTGTAACTAATTAAATTTATTTTAAAAAATTGTCTTTATTTACATAGTTACTGCACGCAACATAAATTAATAATATTTGACTGATGCATTTTAAAAAAGTTTAACCATTGATATTATTGCTTTGTGTAAGTAACGCTGGTTTAAGGCAAATCACTAGATAAACAAGAATTGACGTACATGAGAAGAATGTGGGGAGACATTGGTGATTGAAATCAATATTATTAGGCTGCAGTAATCAAAGAACATACTTAACCATGTGCTGTGATAGTAAAGCGTCACCAGCTGGAAGGAATTTACTTTTGTTGATTCCTGTTTTTCAAATCTTTTATTGTTATTTGGCTCTTAATAAGAACTGTTCAAATTTTGGTGATATTTCATATATGAAATTGTTACTTATTTACCATAATAGGTTTCTGTTCTTTGTTAAACAAATGTATTTTGTCCTTTTTCATCCGGGTTTTACAACGGTGTACGAGGTTTGACTGTTTTGAAAGTAGGGAAGTGGGTTCAAGCTCTCGTGGCAGTTCGTTCTTAATCCGATCTTTTTTTGTGGTGATGTAACGTCTTTAAGACAAAGTAACTGCTTATGGTTTCCACTGTTGGATGTACTTGTAATGTAAGTCTTCTGGGTTGTGACACCGTGTAGTCTTATAAGTAATTAATAATGTCCCAGGGGAGCATATCACTTGTTAAAGATGGAATTCATACACATTTCTGCCCAGAAGGTGGAGGTGCTATGTTCCTCTGACCCCCTGTAAGACTATATGATTTTATAACCAGATGACTGCATTCCACATCTTTAATACCATGAGAATCTGAAATCTAGGCTGTGCTGTATCAGCGAGCGTCTTGAGGAAGTAGCTTTAGTTTGGAGTTGGAGATGTTAAGAATCTCCAAAATACTATCAATGCTCCCTGCATCCATGCAGTTACGTTGTCCAGAAAGGGGACCTAAATTGTTAGAAAAGTAATTATTTTAATTATATTTTGTTTATTTGAAACATGTTTTAGTACTGAATGTCATTGACACGTATGGTCTAATGGGTGCACAAAAGCAACGTAATTCATTAATGGAACACGTGAATTTTGCTGCCATAGATTATGCATGTTTTCAAGTATGCTATACCTACAACACAATACATGGCTTATTTTATAGAGAATAATAATAATTTGTGCCTGAGATTTGAGTTTTTCATGGCAATGAAGATGGCAGTCATTGTCATAATTTGCATGAAAGTGTGTTAGAAGCCCACAATAATTAAATGTTATATTGTTACTAAAACGTGCTATTAAACATTAAGAGAATGCTTAAAATATTCTCAGAGAAATAATTTGATTCACATTAAACATTGTTTATATGATAGCTGGGAATATTGTACAATGACATGACTGTCTCTCTGTGGGACTGTGGCTCTTAACTGGCCCATTGGCCACCCCCAGATGATACATGAATGAAAATGGAGCGTCAGTGAAATGATATTTGCAGGTAGAAACTGGAAAACTCAGGGAAAAACAAGTCCGAATGCCAATTTGTCCCCCGCAAATCCCATATAGGCTGCCCTGGGCATGAACGTGAGCTTCACTGGTGAGAAGTCAGTGAATTATCACCTGTGCCCTGCCATGCCGTCTCGGTATCTGCCTTACGTGTTGCATCCAGCACCTCGGCTTATAGAGACCGTGTGAGGCACAGACCGCGTTCGTCAGAGACACAGTCCGACGGCGATCTGTCCTGCATGGCATCAGGTGGAGTGAAATTTGAAAAAAAATTTGAAATTTCTCCAAAATTTTCGAAAAATCAAAAAACGCTGACAATTGGCTTCCTTATCCATCTTCAGGGCCTGTTACAGACGGTGTTTAATTTTGATATGACTTTTGTTCCTCTGTGCAGAAATTTCTCATGTACTGTCTCTAATTCTTTTGGCATTCTGCAGTTGGGGGCTAAGCTGCCCTCTTATTCAGTTGTGCGTTACTTCATATTCTGCTAATTTTATTTCAGTAATAAATATAAATTAATTAACGATTAAACAAATTGCTTTCAGACGGACTTGAAAATTATTCCACCTACCATCCGAGACAGAAGTCCAAAGGTAATGTCTGTCCCAGCTGTCTCAGGAGCGGAATCTATTGGAAATGAGATATTCGACTCATCAACGAGTACTTCTATGGTGTAAGGATCTTTCCTGGACAGGACCCAACTCATGTGTACGTGGGCTGGGTAACAACGCAGTATCACTTCTTCAGCAAGGATTTCAATCAGAGTAGTGTCCGCAAGGCTTCTGTTATGATTGTGGATGACCATGACAGAATTATTGAAAGGTGACAACATAATCCTCTGTGTTCTAATTTTCTTGCCTCGTTCTGCAATAGCGATGGCTTACGTAACGTTACAAGTAACTATTTAAGTTTATTCCAATTAAAACTGAGCTGTTATGTATACATAATTACGTTTATAGTCTTTTGAATTTAGAAACATTGGAATGCCTTTTCTTTTTTGTAAGGAAAGGTGGTCTTATGTTATTATTACACCGTTTTAGTTCACATTTGTACATCCCACTAATTATTTTAGATTCATTTTGTGATATCACTAAATTTGGTATGTCTGTCATGCAATTAAAAGCCATACCACCTTTATACCCTCTAATTTCCCACAACCAGTAATGCCATCTTGGCTGCGTTACAAACGTATGAGGTGGGATTCATTTCCTCGTTCACAAGACTCCTCCTCGTTGTTCACTGGTATTAATACTTTTTATCTTTGAAATTATGAAATTTGAAAGCAAAGTATTAAGTTTTGTTACGATAGCATCGATCGTCAGAGTTGCTACGTGGTCCGAGCTGACGAACTCTACAATGAAGTAACTCATGATTCATCAGGCAAAGGGGCATCAGAGGGAATGTTTGTTGGTTGCTTTGTTGACACAGCAGGGACAGGGAATTTAAATTACCATATTATAGGCTGCCGGCCTGACTTCATTCTGGGGTTAGTGGCTTGGTTAGGTTGCTAGGGCAACATGCAGCCAGCTGGATCATGTGTCCCAGTGAGGTTGCCAAGATTGCAGCAGAAATAAATTATGTTTTTGAGGGAAATTGAAATATTTAATAAATTTTGTAACTATAACTCCCTTAACCTTTTAAGTGCTAGTTTAAATCTGTGTATCTCCAACTGGACCAATTTAAAACCGACAGTGTTATGCTATGCTGTGCATGTGTTTTGATAAAACAGCGTACGTCTCTTAAAAACCCATACAGGACAGTGAAGTAAAATACGCATTGGTCAGGAAATTGTACTTTGTAAATTAGAACGTTTCTCAAGATATTGTTCACAAGAATTGTTATAATTGGAAGGAATGTTACACGTATTTATATATTATGCTATTATTAGATTCATATTCTGAAAAATATTGTGAATTTATTGATGTGTTTAGTGGGAAATGTGAACGTACTGTGTAAACTTCTCTTCTCCTATGTTGTTTTGATAGATGGAACCTGAAACATCTTTGTGGAAGCGACGAGCATGGGGCATGTTATACCACAGGTTAGGTTAGGTCTATATACACTTGTTGCTTTTAAGAGGTATCAAGTTTTAAATCACATTACCAATTTCAAGTGATATGCTGCATAAAATGAGTCAGCACTGTAAGGAGATGCAGACAGAAATTTAGTTACAGAATTACAGAATTTTGCACCAACATTTGCATAATTTATTTATATAATGTAGATTGTAGGGAATTTTTTCAGATTCCTTCATTATTATTATATGTTTTGTGCGTTGTTTCTTTAATACATACTGAGGAGATGGACAGGATTTTCTGTAACTACAAATATACAGCTGGCTCTTCTTAATGTGATATTTGACAGATACATCATCCAATATTTTTTTTCACCTGGCTAAATTCGTTAAATTATTTTAATTTTCTATATTCTGACATAAAAGTCTGCAAAACATTATTATTTACCAAAGCAAAATAATGAATGTAATCAGTCACTTTCAGGTCTTATTTTTATACAGTTCCTTCAGAACATGTGTCCGTCGGCCAGAACTTTTGTGACCACATGCTTATTAAAATGCACCCTTTAATAGTTTCTCTTTTATGCAGTTTCCACCAAGACTTAAAGTACGGTGCTTGAAACCTCATCAGTGGGCACGAGTACCTAATCAATCTTTGCAAGTGCATGCCCTGAAGCTGTCAGACATTCGTGGTTGGAGTATGCTGTGTGAAGACGCTGTGTCCGTGTTGGCACTTCACATTCCAGAAGAAGACAGACGCATCGATATTTTGGAATTAATGAGACGGAACGAACGCTGAGGTAAATGTGAACACCTCGTGACGGACGATAAATATTCATGATACAGGACACACGATCTTCCTTTGTGTTCACATTCAATACTATGACAGATAATGGGTACCAGGGGTCCTTTCCCCAGGAGTAAGGCACGGCCAGGTCGTGACACTGACTACTTGCCTCCGTCTAGTGCCTGAGTTGAGAATTAGTCGGAGCTACACCCCCTCTCCCCCCAAGCACCTACGTGGCCCATATCAATTTAGCTTAACTTTTAGTTTTACAAAATGTTTAGTCTAATAGTTTGAAAATACCCCAAGAAAACATTTTCTAAATTTGTCTGTCAAGAAATAACAATCTGAAAGCCGGCGAATTATCTTTCACAACCCACAATTTAGCAGTGAATCTGGTGTCATTAATTTTAGAGCCCGTTACTGCAGTTGAAGGAACTTATGCACTGGAGATGATATTCTGGCAAGTTAACAGAATGGATGAAATACTAAAGCCCCTTGCAGCATAATTGATTATGGGATGATCACTTTTCAAATTATAACTTGTACCTCAAGGAAAAACGTAATAGTCCACCCAGCGTAACCCAGAAATCTGTAGCAAATAAGAGTCTTATTTGGCTAGAGAGCTCATTGCAGTTTCATTTTAAAGGTGACAGGATTACAGTTTCCTATGTAGAGAATCTGAGTGTAAATATTGTACTGTACGTGTTTCTGAAATATTTGCTTCGGCTAATTAATACCACTGGAATATAATAGAATTTCCTGCGAGGATTTGCGAGTAGTTCTTCCTGCTTTGCTCATCCTAATACTTATACAATATTAGTGCCATAATTAAATTTATAATTTTAAACTGTATTTTATAATAGTTTACGTAAACAAATTCTTCTCGTCGTTATTCAGATTATACATTTTTAAGTGTTGCGTAAGGTTTTTACGCATGCTTGTATTAAATTCATTGAATCCCATTCTGCTGTAATTAAAATGAATTTTAATTCTTATCTGTAAATTTTATATCAGTTCTGACATGGTGCTTTATCCTCCTTACGTATTTTTACATACTTGAGACCTACAAATCTTCTTCAGATATTTACGACAAAAATTCCGAACACAAGATGGAAGAGAATTCACAGACCCCACAGCAGTAGAATCTTACTTCTGTAGTTTGACTTTGTAGACATTTCGTTGTGTTAAGTGTGCAAATAGGAATTGGAATCAGCACAGCACATAATTATAAAACATAACTTTGCTAATATTTTAAAAAGAAGTTAAGTATGACTTTGAATTATAAGGTATTCAGGGGAAAAAACATGCAACAGGTTTTGTACGCAGCGTATTCATAATTTTTTTAGGTTACAGGAGCATGTGATACGTGAATGAAAGCTCACTTTTTGTGGAATGTATGTGGTCTTCATGTGAACACATGTTCGGTCTGAGATCTTTCAGCCCTGTGGACTCGCTGTAGTCCACAACACATGACCTTTAATCTCCTCAGGAACAGTTTCAACTTTACTTACATTTCCTGAACTGTGTGTGGGTTGGTGCATGATTTTTTGAGGTACCCCCCCCCCCCCCCCCCCCCCCTTAGGAAGCAGTCGCAGGGATTTTTGTCTGGTGAGGATTTCAACTGAACTATGCCTATGGGCTTTCAGAATGAACAGAATTGGCATTCACTGACTGCTTATTCAGTAAATGTGTTTTGTGAGTGTCAAACTAGTCTTGTGTTTTTCCATATGATTCTTATTTTGTCAGTGTCGAGTCTTAAAAATTTTGTGTTCATCTTTTTGGCCTAATTTGATTGTATATTCATAAGTTACTGTAGTATATGTTAAATAAATTTTGAGTTTGGTAATTATCTGAAGTAATGATTTTGTCTTTCAGGGAGGTTTGTAAAAATGAATATATTGTTCCGTTGGGTCCAGAGTTAAAGGAATTATATGAAGATCCTGCAATGGACCATAGTCTGCGCTGCCTAAAAACAGAATCAGTAAGACCACAGATGAATATGACAGACGTACATTTTTAAATTATTGTAAGAAGAATAGAAAATATTATTAGAATTCTGTTTTGCTAATAAAATGTTGTTAAACTTGTTGTACTCTGTGAAAAAGGAGAAAATATGTACACACACGTGCACGTAAAAACTTTATAATGCTGAATCAGGATTACATTTTTTTTGATATTGGGAAGTTTTATTAAAATTTGTTGGCATTTTCCAATTTTGGTTACAATTGCATTATATTAATGGACACTTTACTGAAAATGAATATGACTTGGTTGGGAACCCGCGGGCTACCTTCCTGATTCGATTTTATTGAAGTCTGTGATGTGATTGGTTCTTATTCTCGCAGTTACAGTTGAAACCTGTTTGTAGTAAAGCAACAAATTGGATAAAATATTTCTTAAACTGCACGTTTGGTTCCACAGGGTCCCATTTTTATATTAATGATAAAATTTTAATAAATGATGTGTTTCTATCATATGGCCAGTCAGATTGCTTCTAAGTCGAATATTTACGTATTCAATGAATTCAATTAAAGATAAAGATTTCCGTCTTCTGGGATGTTGCGCCGTGTAGTCTGGTCGATGTTAACCAACGTTTCGGAGGTCCTACTGGCTCCGTCATCAGGGCGATTAAAGATAGTTTTTGTGGGACCAGTTACAAGAGACTACTGTGTATAAATTGTATAAACTTGGGCATTTGTGGAATGGTTTGATTCGATTTATTCTTTATAAAGAGCTGTGCGTGTACTAATGAAAATGTTCGATGTTATTTCAGGCCCTTACTGAAATTGTTGGAGGATGTTGTTAAGTCGCTGATCATGATTGATCCAGGGACTTGGGATGAATCATTTCAGGAAGGTAATTTTTGTATGTGTATAATAATTTGAGATAAAAGCTGGAAAGAGAGAGCATTTAAATATTAACCTTTCTTGGCCTTGCATTATGGCTTATGTGCGTTCGAGCTGGCCACTAGCATACAACTAAACCATTAATGTTTTAGGTATGACATTTAAATTCCCGTGGTCTACGCACGTGTATATAAAGTGATCCTTGTTACGAAATACAGTGTATTTATTGCATTTTTAAGCTTAGAATGTCAAATGAAAGCTCTGTTCTTGAGAATGAACCCATTTACCTGAACGTAAAGTTTTTGTAAAAATCTGTCTTTATATACGTAACTACTTTACATTTATTTTCAGTTATTTCAGGTTTCTTTATGCCCGAACCCTCAGTTTTGTAGTCGTGTTGTACGACCTGACTGTTCGTGCCTCGACACAGGGTCTGTGAAGTTATTTCTAGACTGAGTTAGCTGTATGAATAACTTTTAATCTTTTCCTGTCAATTCACGATACAGAAATGCCCACATTTTCCATGATGATTTGATATCTGAAATGAACTCTTATCACATTGGAGGGAGTGAAATTAAATTTATTACTTCTTCTTACATTCAGAGTTTGTTGTCCTGCTGCTGACCATATGACTGCATCTTGACAATTTATTAGTAAAAATTGTCTACGTGATAAGTAAGTCACTGCAAAAGCAGGGAATTGAACCTGATGATGGCCACATTGGGCTGAAAATGCTGTTCTAGAGAAATTACATTGAACTGAGTGTGTGAAAAGTGAGAAAGAAGGAAAACCAAGGAGTGAAATCTCATCAACACTTGTTTCTTTATAGAGCTGAGAAGTCATAAATGAAATCACTTTATAAATACAAATCAAGGAGTGATTTGCTGGGAATAAGAAACTGTCTTCACACTTGTCAGTAGTTACCAGTGCAGGATACAGGTTGCAGCACTTGAATTGTCCATTAATAAGACCTTCCTTTCTTTGTAACGAGTTTAATGACGCACTCGTGGCTTCAGAACTAGCCATATGGTCTTGTGTAATAACCCTGTAGTTAAGAGAGTCTTGGCTTACTTCAAGTCTGTTTCTATTAGGCCTCCAGCGTGGTTATTCAGAAGATGCTGTGTTGAAGCAGATGAACTTATAATGAATGGACCATCACCAGAACTTTCTTCAAGCAAACTGAAGCATAAACCATCGGGACGTCCGAGGAGAGGCTCGCTCTCACGAAACGTCACATACGACAAACTGGAAAATGCACAAATGAATGGTACGTTAGAACGAGGTAGGTATTCGTGGTTCTTCTGAAAATAATTAAGAATAGGTTATTAAACGTGGTTAAATTACATGTGCATTTGCAAAGGCAGTTGACTGAATTTCACACTTACTGCATATATTATCTGATTGAAAAGTATTTGTTGTAACTCAAAATGAAATTATATTATATTACTTTGATGATGTGATGTCTCAGAACAGTACGAGCACATAAAGACTTGTTTTAATTTGAAGAACGTGGAACTGCCTTTTGTCGCATGTTTAATATCAAACGTATTTCCAGTATGGCACGGTCATAGGCCAAAAGATTGAAAATTTAAATTTATATGCTTTATGATGTTAAGAGAACCGATGTGGTCATTTTATATAAAAAATATTATTTGTAACTAATTGAATTTATTTTAAAAAATTGTCTTTATTTACATAGTTACTGCACGCAACATAAATTAATAATATTTGACTGATGCATTTTAAAAAAGTTTAACCATTGATATTATTGCTTTGTGTAAGTAACGCTGGTTTAAGGCAAATCACTAGATTACAAGAATTGACGTACATGAGAAGAATGTGGGGAGACATTGGTGATTGAAATCAATATTATTAGGCTGCAGTAATCAAAGAACATACTTAACCATGTGCTGTGATAGTAAAGCTTCACCAGCTGGAAGGAATTTACTTTTGTTGATTCCTGTTTTTCAAATCTTTTATTGTTATTTGGCTCTTAATAAGAACTGTTCAAATTTGGGTGATATTTCATATACGAAATTGTTACTTATTTACCATAATAGGTTTCTGTTCTTTGTTAAACAAATGTGTTTTGTCCTTTTTCATCCGGGTTTTACAACGGTGTACGAGGTTTGACTGTTTTGAAAGTAGGGAAGTGGGTTCAAGCTCTCGTGGCAGTTCGTTCTTAATCCGATCTTTTTTTGTGGTGATGTAACGTCTTTAAGACAAAGTAACTGCTTATGGTTTCCACTGTTGGATGTACTTGTAATGTAAGTCTTCTGGGTTGTGACACCGTGTAGTCTTATAAGTAATTAATAATGTCCCAGGGGAGCATATCACTTGTTAAAGATGGAATTCATACACATTTCTGCCCAGAAGGTGGAGGTGCCATGTTCCTCTGACCCCCTGTAAGACTATATGATTTTATAACCAGATGACTGCATTCCACATCTTTAATACCGTGAGAATCTGAAATCTAGGCTGTGCTGTATCAGCGAGCGTCTTGAGGAAGTAGCTTTAGTTTGGAGTTGGAGATGTTAAGAATCTCCAAAATACTATCAATGCTCCCTGCATTCATGCAGTTACATTGTCCAGAAAGGGGACCTAAATTGTTAGAAAATAATTATATAATTATATTTTGTTTATTTGAAACATGTTTTAGTACTGAATGTCATTGACACGTATGGTCTAATGGGTGCACAAAAGCAACGTAATTCATTAATGGAACACGTGAATTTTGCTGCCATAGATTATGCATGTTTTCAAGTATGCTATACCTACAACACAATACTTGGCTTATTTTATAGAGAATAATAAAAATTTGTGCCTGAGATTTGAGTTTTTCATGGCAATGAAGATGGCAGTCATTGTCATAATTTGCATGAAAGTGTGTTAAAAGCCCACAATAATTAAATGTTATATTGTTACTAAAACGTGCTATTAAACATTAAGAGAATGCTTAAAATATTCTCAGAGAAATAATTTGGTTCACATTAAATATTGTTTATATGATAGCTGGGAATATTGTACAATGACATGACTGTCTCTCTGTGGGACTGTGGCTCTTAACTGGCCCATTGGCCACCCCCAGATGATACATGAATGAAAATGGAGCGTCAGTGAAATGATATTTGCAGGTAGAAACTGGAAAACTCAGGGAAAAACAAGTCCGAATGCATATTTGTCCCCCGCAAATCCCATATAGGCTGCCCTGGGCATGAACGTGAGCTTCACTGGTGAGAAGTCAGTGAATTATCACCTGTGCCCTGCCATGCCGTCTCGGTATCTGCCTTACGTGTTGCATCCAGCACCTCGGCTTATAGAGACCGTGTGAGGCACAGACCGCGTTCGTCAGAGACACAGTCCGACGGCGATCTGTCCTGCATGGCATCAGGTGGGGTGAAATTTGAAAAAAAAATTTGAAATTTCTCCAAAATTTTCGAAAAATCAAAAAACGCTGACAATTGTCTGAAAAGCGCAAAAAACCGAAATTTTTTGAAAAATTCCACTTTTAAAATTTTTTCAAAAATATAAAAAAATTTGGGTTTTGTGCGCTTTTCAGACAATTTCCAGCGTTTTTTGATTTTTCGAAAAAATTTTAAAATTTTTAAAAAAAATTAAAAAATCAAAAAACGCTGGAAAATGTCCAAATAGCGCACAAAACCAAAAAATTTGAAAAATTCCGCTTTCAACATTTTTTTCAAAAATTTCAAAATTTTTGGGTTTTGTGCACCTTTCAGATAATTTCTATCGTTTTTTGATTTTTCGAAAATTTTTAATTTTTTTTTCAAAACTCTCACCAAGGGATGCATGCCAACCTCAGCGAATGCCTCACTATGTCTCTGCCGGACTCGTCCTCGATCCGTGTCTCTCTACTGCTTTCTGTCGCACATTTTGCAACATCTCACAGTTAGAACATCTTGTAGAATAACCTGTCTTGACTGTGACCTATGTAGCAGGTACTTCGAGAGCAAAATTGACAAGTTTATTCGGTTCAGGATGTCTATTTCTTGGCCACCAATATTTCTGAATCTTGTCATTGCTTTTCGATAGGAAGGACAAAGTCAAGGAAATAAGAGCTGAAAGTAGAATTGACATGTAATTGGAACTGTCGAATTATTTTAAAATATATATTTTATCATAGATTCTTCTCTCGTAAACGTGATTCAAGCAATGGTCGTCTGAAGAAGGTAAGAAGTCCAGAACCAGCTGTGGATGGAGATGTCAGTCCTGAGAGAAAACCAGTTGGCATGGGCCGCACTAGTAGACTACATGTGCGGACACCACGAGTGAGGGTCTCGCAGGTGAGCTTCTGTACAATAAGGTTGTAATAAGAGGTACATGAAATATCCATTTGACTTCTATTTAATAAAAGGTTATGTTTTGGAACTGGAAGTAAGCTCTAAGTCCAAATGCTTAAGAACTGATAATGTACTAGGACTGGCTAACTTTTAAGAGGTGTGACAGTTAAGTTCCCAGAATGCCTGCATACATTTTACATTCAGTAGCGAGTGACTAAGCAGCGATATGTGTTTTTTTTGCTGTTGAAGGAAATAGGCAGTTGTGGATGAAACAGTGGCTTAGTTACGTCTTGGAAGAAAAATTAGTGATAGTTTGTTGGAGCAACACATTTACATCAGGTTTCATGTCAAGTTAAGCAGAAGTACGAGTGTCAACAGAGGCTTCTGGTGATGTTGCTATGGAAAAGTCAATTCAAGATTTTATTTCTCTAAAAAGAAGAATAATGGCTTCCTTATCCATCTTCAGGGCTTGTTACAGACAGTGTTTAATTTTGATATGACAGACTTTAAGACTTTTGTTCCTCTGTGCAGAAATTTCTCATGTACTGTCTCTAATTCTTTTGGCATTCTGCAGTTGGAGGCTAAGCAGAAAAACACTTCCATCTACGGTGTTGCATTTATGCCCTCTTATTCAGTTGTGCGTTACTTCATATTCTGCTAATTTCATTTCAGTAATAAATATAAATTAATTAATGAGTAAACAAATTGCTTTCAGACGGACTTGAAAATTATTCCACCTACCATCCCAGACAGAAGTCCAAAGGTAATGTCTGTCCCAGCTGTCTCAGGAGCGGAATCTATTGGCAATGAGATATTCGACTCATCAATGAGTACTTCTATGGTGTAAGGATCTTCCCTGGACAGGAACCAACTCATGTGTACGTGGGCTGGGTAGCAACGCAGTATCACTTCTTCAGCAAGGATTTCAATCAGAGTAGTGTCCGCAAGGCTTCTGTTATGATTGTGGATGACCACGACAGAATTATTGAAAGGTGACAACATAATCCTCTGTGTTCTAATTTTCTTGCCACATTCTGCAATAGCGATGGCTTACGTAATGTTACAAGTAACTATTTAAGTTTATTCCAATTAAAACTGAGCTGTTATGTATACATAATTAAGTTTATAGTCTTTTGAGTTTAGAAACATTGGAATGCTTTTCTTTTTGTAAGGAAAGGTGGTCTTATGTTATTATTACACCGTTTTAGTTCACATGTGTACATCCCACTAATTATTTTAGATTCATTTTGTGATATCACTAAATTTGGTATGTCTGTCATGCAATTAAAAGCCATACCACCTTTATACCCTCTAATTTCCCACAACCAGTAATGCCATCTTGGCTGCATTACAAACATATGAGGTGGGATTCATTTCCTCGTTCACAAGACTCCTCATTGTTCACTGGTACTAATACTTTTTATCTTTGAAATTATGAAATTTGAAAGCAAACTATTAAGTTTTGTTACAATAGCATTGATCGTCAGAGTCATAAAATGAGTCAGCACTGTAAGGTGATGCAGACAGAAATTTAGTTACAGAATTACAGAATTTTGCACCAACATTTGCATAATTTATTTATATAATCTAGATTGTAGGGCATTTTTCAGA
The DNA here is from genome assembly GCF_977971745.1 of Zootermopsis nevadensis. NCBI lineage: Eukaryota > Metazoa > Arthropoda > Insecta > Blattodea > Termopsidae > Zootermopsis > Zootermopsis nevadensis. Next base: position 2,376,449 of record NW_028259177.1, read on the forward strand.
TTCCTTCATTATTATTATATGTTTTGTGTGTTGTAACTTTAATACATACTGAGGAGATGGACAGGATTTTCTGTAACTACAAATATACAGCTGGCTCTTCTTAATGTGATACATCATCCAATATTTTTTTCACCTGGCTAAATGCATTAAATTATTTTAATTTTCTATATTCTGACATAAAAGTCTGCAAAACATTATTATTTACCAAAGCAAAATAATGAATGTAATCAGTCACTTTCAGGTCTTATTTTTATACAGTTCCTTCAGAACTTGCAACTACATGTGTCCGTCGGCCAGAACTTTTGCGACCACATGCTTATTAAAATGCACCCTTTAATAAATCATTGTTTCTCTCTTTTTTGCAGTTTCCACCAATGCTTGAAACCTCATCAGTGGGCACGAGTACCTAATCAATCTCTGCAAGTGCATGCCCTGAAGCTGTCAGACATTCGTGGTTGGAGTATGCTGTGTGAAGACGCTGTGTCCGTGTTGGCACTTCACATTCCAGAAGAAGACAGACGCATCGATATTTTGGAATTAATTGAGATGGAACGATTGCTGAGGTAACTGTGAACACCTCGTGACAGACGATAAATATTCATACACACACAATCTTCCTTTCTGTTCACATTCGATACTATGACAGATAAAGGACTTCATGGCATGGAGAAAGGAAACCTGTGATTATATAATGATTCCAAAACCATGCCTAGATGTTAACTACAGCAGTGAAACCATATGATGAAGCTTAGGTTAGGTTTCTCATTCCAACGATTACTTTCGTCAACACTGCATCTCAATACACTCATCTTAGCTCTGGTTCTTTGTATTTAAACTGTTTGAGCCAGGCAGCTAAAGTCAGTATAGTGACTGACTACAGGTTGAATGGTCAAGATTTAATTCCTGACAGTGACTCTGCATTGAGACTATCTGTGGGTCCCACCCGGCTTTCTGTCCAATGGGTACCAGGGGTCGTTTCCCCAGGAGTAAGGCTCGGCCAGGTCGTGACACTGACTACTTGCCTCCGTCTAGTGCCTGAGTTGAGAATGAGTGGGAGCTACACCTCCTCTCACCCCCCCCCTCCCCCAAAGCACCAACATGGCCCCTTAGCAGTTTAGCTTTACTTTTAGTTTTACGAAATGTTTAGTCTAATAGTTCGAAAATACCCCAAGAAAACATTTTCTAAATTTGTCTGTCAAGAAATAACAATCTGAAAGCCGGCGAATTATCTTTCACAACCTACAATTTAGCAGTGAATTTGGTGTCATTAATTTTAGAGCCCGTTACTGCAGTTGAAGGAACTTATGCACTGGAGATGATATTCTTGCAAGTTAACAGAATGGATGAAATACTAAAGCCCCTTGCAGCGTAATTGATTATGGGATGATCACTTTTCAAATTATAACTTGTACCTCAAGGAAAAACGTAATAGTCCACCCAGTGTAACCCAGAAATCTGTAGCAAATAAGAGTCTTATTTGGCTAGAGAGCTCATTGCAGTTTCATTTTAAAGGTGACAGGATTACAGTTTCCTATGTAGAGAATCTGAGTGTAAATATTGTAGTGTACGTGTTTCTGAAATATTTGCTTTGGCTAATTAATATAATAGAATTTCATGCGAGGCTTTTGTCTTACAGTTTTCACGCCCACACTCTCACTTTGTACGTCGCGCTCTGCTACCAGTCCAATTATCGTGCAGCTCACGCCCTCTGTCTCCATGTGGACCAGAATCAACTATTATATGTCAGGGCCCTTGCGACAGGGTTTCTATGATCTGCTTCACTTGGAATCACGTGCTACAGCGATGCGAGTAGTTCTTCCTGAGGTGATAAAGTTGCGTCATATTGTGATAAATATATATTTTTTTAAATCTTGTCAGTCTAATCACAATAAAATTCCTATTAAATATTAAAATATTACTATAATTAACATTTAAATATTTAAAAAATATATATAAAAAATATATTCCTGCTTTGTTCATCGTAATACTTATACAATATTAGTGCCATAATTAAATTTATAATTTTAAACTGTATTTTATAATAGTTTATGTAAACAAATTCTTCTCGTCGTTATTCAGATTATACATTTTTAAGTGTTGCATAAGGTTTTTTGCGTGCTTGTCTTAAATTCATTGAATCCCATTCTGCTGTAATTAAAATGAATTTTAATTCTCATCTGTAAATTTTATATCAGTTCTGACATGGTGCTTTATCCTCCTTACGTATTTTTATGTACTTCAGACCTACAAATCTTCTTCAGATATTTACGACAAAAATTCCGAACACAAGATGGAAGAGAATTCACAGACCCCACAGCAGTAGAATCTTACTTCTGTAGTTTGACTTTGTAGACATTTCGTTGTGTTAAGTATGCAAATAGGAATTGGAAGCATCACAGCACATAATTATAAAACATTACTTTGCTAATCTTTTAACAAGAAGTTAAGTATGACTTTGAATTATAAGGTATTCAGGGGAAATAAAACATGCAACATGTTTTGTACGCAGCGTATTCATAATTTGTTTAGGTTACAGAAGCATGTGATACGTGAATGAAAGCTCACATTTTGTGGAATGTATGTGGTCTTCATGTGAACACATGTTCGGTCTGAGATCTTTCAGCCCTGTGGACTCGCTGTAGTCCACAACACATGACCTTTAATCTCCTCAGGAACAGTTTCAACTTTACTTACATTTCCTGAACTGTGTGTGGGTTGGTGCATGATTTTTTGAGGTCCCCCCCCTTAGGAAGCAGTCACAGGGATTTTTGTCTGGTGAGGATTTCAACTGAACTATGCCTATTGGCTTTCAGAATGAACAGAATTGGCATTCACTGACTGCGTATTCAGTAAATGTGTTTTGTGAGTGTCAAACTAGTCTTGTGTTTTTCCGTATGATTCTTATTTTGTCAGTGTCGAGTCTTAAAAATTTTGTGTTCATCTGTTTGGCCTAATTTGATTGTATATTCATAAGTTACTGTAGTATATGTTAATTAAATTTTGAGTTTGGTAATTATCTGAAGTAATGATTTTGTCTTTCAGGGAGGTTTGTAAAAATGAATATATCGTTCCGTTGGGTCCAGAGTTAAACGAATTATATGAAGATCCTGCAATGGACCATAGTCTGCGCTACGTAAAAACAGAATCAGTAAGACCACAGATGAATATGACAGACATACATTTTTAAATTATTGTAAGAAGAATAGAAAATATTATTAGAATTCTGTTTTGCTAAGAAAATGTTAAACTTGTTGTACTCTGTGAAAAAGGAGAAAATACGTACACACATGTGCACGTAAAAACTTTATAATGCTGAATCAGGATTACATTTTTTTTGATATTGGGAAGTTTTATTAAATTTTGTTGGCATTTTCCAACTTTGGTTACAATTGCATTATATTAATGGACACTTTACTGAAAATGAAAATGACTTGGTTGGGAACCCGCGGGCTACCTTCCTGATTTGAATTTATTGAAGTCTGTGATGTGATTGGTTCTTATTCTCGCAGTTACAGTTGAAACCTGTTTGTAGTAAAGCAACAAATTGGATAAAATATTTCTTAAACTGCATGTTTGGTTCCACAGGGTCCCATTTTTATATTAATGATAAAATTTTAATAAATGATGTGTTTGTATCATATGGCCAGTCAGATTGCTTCTAAGTCGAATATTTACGTATTCAATAAATTCAATTAAAGATAAATATTTCCGTCTTCTGGGTTGATGCGCCGTGTAGTCTGGTCGATGTTAACCAACGTTTCGGAGGTCATACTGCCTCCGTCATCAGGGCGATTAAAGATAGTTTTTGTGGGACCAGTTACAAGAGACTACTGTGTATAAATTGTATAAACTTGGGCATTTGTGGAATGGTTTGATTCGATTTATTCTTTATAAAGAGTTGTGCGTGTACTAATGAAAATGTTCGATGTTATTTCAGGCCCTTGCTGAAATTGTTGGAGGATGTTGTTAAGTTGCTGATCATGATTGATCCAGGGACTTGGGATAAATCATTTCAGAAAGGTAATTTTTGTATGTGTATAATAATTTGAGATAAAAGCTGGGAAGAGAGAGCATTTAAATATTAACCTTTCTTGGCCTTGCATTATGGCTTATGTGCGTTCGAGCTGGCCACTAGCTTACAACTAAACCATTAATGTTTTAGGTATGACATTCAAATTCCCGTGGTCTACGCACGTGTATATAAAGTGATCCTTGTTACAAAATACAGTGTATTTATTGCATTTTTAAGCTTAGAATGTCAAATGAAAGCTCTATTCTTGAGAATGAACCCATTTACCTGGACGTAAAGTTTTTGTAAAAATCTGTCTTTATATACGTAACTACTTTACATTTATTTTCAGTTATTTCAGGTTTCTTTATGCCCGAACCCTCAGTTTTGTAGTCGTGTTGTACGACCTGACTGTTCGTGCCTCGACACAGGGTCTGTGAAGTTATTTCTAGACTGAGTTAGCTGTATGAATAACTTTTAATCTTTTCCTGTCAATTCACGATACAGAAATGCCCACATTTTCCATGATGATTTGATATCTGAAATGAACTCTTATCACATTGGAGGGAGTGAAATTAAATTTATTACTTCTTCTTACATTCAGAGTTTGTTGTCCTGCTGCTGACCATATGACTGCATCTTGACAATTTATTAGTAAAAATTGTCTACGTGATAAGTAAGTCACTGCAAAAGCAGGGAATTGAACCTGATGATGGCCACATTGGGCTGAAAATGCTGTTCTAGAGAAATTACATTGAACTGAGTGTGTGAAAAGTGACAAAGAAGGAAAACCAAGGAGTGAAATCTCATCAACACTTGTTTCTTTATAGAGCTGAGAAGTCATTAATTAAATCATTTTATAAATACAAATCAAGGAGTGATTTGTTGGGAATAAGAAACTGTCTTCACACTTGTCAGTAGTTACCAGTGCAGAAAGGAGGTTGCAGCACTTGCCTTGTCCATTTATGGTATCTGTTTGTCCATTAATAAGACCTTCCTTTCTTTGTAACGAGTTTAATGACGCACTCGTGGCTTCAGAACTAGCCATATGGTCTTGTGTAATAACCCTGTAGTTAAGAGAGTCTTGGCTTACTTCAAGTCTGTTTCTATTAGGCCTCCAGCGTGGTTATTCAGAAGATGCTGTTGAAGCAGATGAACTTATAATAAATGGACCATCACCAGAACCTTCTGCAAGCAAACTGAAGCATAAACCATCCAGACGTCCGAGGAGAGGCTCGCTCTCACGAAACGTCACATACGACAAACTGGAAAATGCACAAATGAATGGTACGTTAGAACGAGGTAGGTATTCGTGGTTGTTCTGAAAATAATTAAGAATTGGTTATTAAACGTGGTTAAATTACATGTGCATTTGCAAAGGCAGTCGACTGAATTTCACACTTACTGCATATATTATCTGATTGAAAAGTATTTGTTGTAACTCAAAATGAAATTATATTATATTACTTTGATGATGTGATGTCTCAGAACAGTACGAGCACATAAAGACTTGTTTTAATTTGAAGAACGTGGAACTGCCTTTTGTCGCATGTTTAATATCAAACGTATTTCCAGTATGGCACGGTCATAGGCCGAAAGATTGAAAATTTAAATTTATATGCTTTATGATGTTAAGAGAACCGATGTGGTCATTTTATATAAAAAATATTATTTGTAACTAATTGAATTTATTTTAAAAAATTGTCTTTATTTACATAGTTACTGCACGCAACATAAATTAATAATATTTGACTGATGCATTTTAAAAAAGTTTAACCATTGATATTATTGCTTTGTGGAAGTAACGCTGGTTTAAGGCAAATCACTAGATTACAAGAATTGACGTACATGAGAAGAATGTGGGGAGACATTGGTGATTGAAATCAATATTATTAGGCTGCAGTAATCAAAGAACATACTTAACCATGTGCTGTGATAGTAAAGCTTCACCAGCTGGAAGGAATTTACTTTTGTTGATTCCTGTTTTTCACATCTTTTATTGTTATTTGGCTCTTAATAAGAACTGTTCAAATTTTGGTGATATTTCATATATGAAATTGTTACTTATTTACCATAATAGGTTTCTGTTCTTTGTTAAACAAATGTGTTTTGTCCTTTTTCATCCGGGTTTTACAACGGTGTACGAGGTTTGACTGTTTTGAAAGTAGGGAAGTGGGTTCAAGCTCTCGTGGCAGTTCGTTCTTAATCCGATCTTTTTTTGTGGTGATGTAACGTCTTTAAGACAAAGTAACTGCTTATGGTTTCCACTGTTGGATGTACTTGTAATGTAAGTCTTCTGGGTTGTGACACCGTGTAGTCTTATAAGTAATTAATAATGTCCCAGGGGAGCATATCACTTGTTAAAGATGGAATTCATACACATTTCTGCCCAGAAGGTGGAGGTGCTATGTTCCTCTGACCCCCTGTAAGACTATATGATTTTATAACCAGATGACTGCATTCCACATCTTTAATACCATGAGAATCTGAAATCTAGGCTGTGCTGTATCAGCGAGCGTCTTGAGGAAGTAGCTTTAGTTTGGAGTTGGAGATGTTAAGAATCTCCAAAATACTATCAATGCTCCCTGCATCCATGCAGTTACGTTGTCCAGAAAGGGGACCTAAATTGTTAGAAAAGTAATTATTGTAATTATATTTTGTTTATTTGAAACATGTTTTAGTACTGAATGTCATTGACACGTATGGTCTAATGGGTGCACAAAAGCAACGTAATTCATTAATGGAACACGTGAATTTTGCTGCCATAGATTATGCATGTTTTCAAGTATGCTATACCTACAACACAATACATGGCTTATTTTATAGAGAATAATAATAATTTGTGCCTGAGATTTGAGTTTTTCATGGCAATGAAGATGGCAGTCATTGTCATAATTTGCATGAAAGTGTGTTAGAAGCCCACAATAATTAAATGTTATATTGTTACTAAAACGTGCTATTAAACATTAAGAGAATGCTTAAAATATTCTCAGAGAAATAATTTGGTTCACATTAAACATTGTTTATATGATAGCTGGGAATATTGTACAATGACATGACTGTCTCTCTGTGGGACTGTGGCTCTTAACTGGCCCATTGGCCACCCCCAGATGATACATGAATGAAAATGGAGCGTCAGTGAAATGATATTTGCAGGTAGAAACTGGAAAACTCAGGGAAAAACAAGTCCGAATGCATATTTGTCCCCCGCAAATCCCATATAGGCTGCCCTGGGCATGAACGTGAGCTTCACTGGTGAGAAGTCAGTGAATTATCACCTGTGCCCTGCCATGCCGTCTCGGTATCTGCCTTACGTGTTGCATCCAGCACCTCGGCTTATAGAGACCGTGTGAGGCACAGACCGCGTTCGTCAGAGACACAGTCCGACGGCGATCTGTCCTGCATGGCATCAGGTGGGGTGAAATTTGAAAAAAAATTTGAAATTTCTCCAAAATTTTCGAAAAATCAAAAAACGCTGACAATTGTCTGAAAAGCGCACAAAACCGAAAATTTTTGAAAAATTCCACTTTCAAAATTTTTTCAAAAATATAAAAAAAAATGGGTTTTGTGCGCTTTTCAGACAATTTCCAGCTTTTTTTTATTTTTCGAAAAATTTTGAAATTTTTTAAAAAAAATTAAAAAATCAAAAAACGCTGGAAAATGTCCAAATAGCGCACAAAACCAAAAAAAATTGAAAAATTCCGCTTTCAAAATTTTTTTCAAAAATTTCAAAATTTTTGGGTTTTGTGCACCTTTCAGATAATTTCTATCGTTTTTTGATTTTTCGAAAATTTTGAATTTTTTTTTCAAAACTCTCACCAAGGGATGCATGCCAACCTCGGCGAATGCCTCACTATGTCTCTGCCGGACTCGTCCTCGATCCGTGTCTCTCTACTGCTTTCTGTCGCACATTTTGCAACATCTCACAGTTAGAACATCTTGTAGAATAACCTGTCTTGACTGTGACCTATGTAGCAGGTACTTCGAGAGCAACATTGACAAGTTTATTCGGTTCAGGATGTCTATTTCTCGGCCACCAATATTTCTGAATCTTGTCATTGCTTTTCGATAGGAAGGACAAAGTCATGGAAATAAGAGCTGAAAGTAGAATTGACATGTAATTGGAACTGTCAAATTATTTTAAAATATAAATTTTATCATAGATTCTTCTCTCGTGAACGTGATTCAAGCAATGGTCGTCTGAAGAAGGGAGGAACTCCAGAACCAGCTGTGGATGGAGATGTCAGCCCTGAGAGAAAACCAGTTGGCATGGGCCGCACTAGTAGACTACATGTGCGGACACCACGAGCGAGGGTCTCGCAGGTGAGCTTCTATACAATAAGGTTGTAATAAGAGGTACATGAAATATCCATTTGACTTCTATTTAATAAAAGGTTATGTTTTGGCTTCCTTATCCATCTTCAGGGCTTGTTACAGACGGTGTTTAATTTTGATATGACTTTTGTTCCTCTGTGCAGAAATTTCTCATGTACTGTCTCAAATTCTTTTGGCATTCTGCAGTTGGGGGCTAAGCTGCCCTCTTATTCAGTTGTGCGTTACTTCATATTCTGCTAATTTTATTTCAGTAATAAATATAAATTAATTAACGATTAAACAAATTGCTTTCAGACGGACTTGAAAATTATTCCACCTACCATCCGAGACAGAAGTCCAAAGGTAATGTCTGTCCCAGCTGTCTCAGGAGCGGAATCTATTGGCAATGAGATATTCGACTCATCAATGAGTACTTCTATGGACAGGACCCAACTCATGTGTACGTGGGCTGGGTAACAACGCAGTATCACTTCTTCAGCAAGGATTTCAATCAGAGTAGTGTCCGCAAGGCTTCTGTTATGATTGTGGATGACCATGACAGAATTATTGAAAGGTGACAACATAATCCTCTGTGTTCTAATTTTCTTGCCTCGTTCTGCAATAGCGATGGCTTACGTAACGTTACAAGTAACTATTTAAGTTTATTCCAATTAAAACTGAGCTGTTATGTATACATAATTACGTTTATAGTCTTTTGAATTTAGAAACATTGGAATGCCTTTTCTTTTTTGTAAGGAAAGGTGGTCTTATGTTATTATTACACCGTTTTAGTTCACATTTGTACATCCCACTAATTATTTTAGATTCATTTTGTGATATCACTAAATTTGGTATGTCTGTCATGCAATTAAAAGCCATACCACCTTTATACCCTCTAATTTCCCACAACCAGTAATGCCATCTTGGCTGCGTTACAAACGTATGAGGTGGGATTCATTTCCTCGTTCACAAGACTCCTCCTCGTTGTTCACTGGTATTAATACTTTTTATCTTTGAAATTATGAAATTTGAAAGCAAAGTATTAAGTTTTGTTACGATAGCATCGATCGTCAGAGTTGCTACGTGGTCCGAGCTGACGAACTCTACAATGAAGTAACTCATGATTCATCAGGCAAAGGGGCATCAGAGGGAATGTTTGTTGGTTGCTTTGTTGACACAGCAGGGACAGGGAATTTAAATTACCATATTATAGGCTGCCGGCCTGACTTCATTCTGGGGTTAGTGGCTTGGTTAGGTTGCTAGGGCAACATGCAGCCAGCTGGATCATGTGTCCCAGTGAGGTTGCCAAGATTGCAGCAGAAATAAATTATGTTTTTGAGGGAAATTGAAATATTTAATAAATTTTGTAACTATAACTCCCTTAACCTTTTAAGTGCTAGTTTAAATCTGTGTATCTCCAACTGGACCAATTTAAAACCGACAGTGTTATGCTATGCTGTGCATGTGTTTTGATAAAACAGCGTACGTCTCTTAAAAACCCATACAGGACAGTGAAGTAAAATACGCATTGGTCAGGAAATTGTACTTTGTAAATTAGAACGTTTCTCAAGATATTGTTCACAAGAATTGTTATAATTGGAAGGAATGTTACACGTATTTATATATTATGCTATTATTAGATTCATATTCTGAAAAATATTGTGAATTTATTGATGTGTTTAGTGGGAAATGTGAACGTACTGTGTAAACTTCTCTTCTCCTATGTTGTTTTGATAGATGGAACCTGAAACATCTTTGTGGAAGCGACGAGCATGGGGCATGTTATACCACAGGTTAGGTTAGGTCTATATACACTTGTTGCTTTTAAGAGGTATCAAGTTTTAAATCACATTACCAATTTCAAGTGATATGCTGCATAAAATGAGTCAGCACTGTAAGGAGATGCAGACAGAAATTTAGTTACAGAATTACAGAATTTTGCACCAACATTTGCATAATTTATTTATATAATGTAGATTGTAGGGAATTTTTTCAGATTCCTTCATTATTATTATATGTTTTGTGCGTTGTTTCTTTAATACATACTGAGGAGATGGACAGGATTTTCTGTAACTACAAATATACAGCTGGCTCTTCTTAATGTGATATTTGACAGATACATCATCCAATATTTTTTTTCACCTGGCTAAATTCGTTAAATTATTTTAATTTTCTATATTCTGACATAAAAGTCTGCAAAACATTATTATTTACCAAAGCAAAATAATGAATGTAATCAGTCACTTTCAGGTCTTATTTTTATACAGTTCCTTCAGAACATGTGTCCGTCGGCCAGAACTTTTGTGACCACATGCTTATTAAAATGCACCCTTTAATAGTTTCTCTTTTATGCAGTTTCCACCAAGACTTAAAGTACGGTGCTTGAAACCTCATCAGTGGGCACGAGTACCTAATCAATCTTTGCAAGTGCATGCCCTGAAGCTGTCAGACATTCGTGGTTGGAGTATGCTGTGTGAAGACGCTGTGTCCGTGTTGGCACTTCACATTCCAGAAGAAGACAGACGCATCGATATTTTGGAATTAATGAGACGGAACGAACGCTGAGGTAAATGTGAACACCTCGTGACGGACGATAAATATTCATGATACAGGACACACGATCTTCCTTTGTGTTCACATTCAATACTATGACAGATAATGGGTACCAGGGGTCCTTTCCCCAGGAGTAAGGCACGGCCAGGTCGTGACACTGACTACTTGCCTCCGTCTAGTGCCTGAGTTGAGAATTAGTCGGAGCTACACCCCCTCTCCCCCCAAGCACCTACGTGGCCCATATCAATTTAGCTTAACTTTTAGTTTTACAAAATGTTTAGTCTAATAGTTTGAAAATACCCCAAGAAAACATTTTCTAAATTTGTCTGTCAAGAAATAACAATCTGAAAGCCGGCGAATTATCTTTCACAACCCACAATTTAGCAGTGAATCTGGTGTCATTAATTTTAGAGCCCGTTACTGCAGTTGAAGGAACTTATGCACTGGAGATGATATTCTGGCAAGTTAACAGAATGGATGAAATACTAAAGCCCCTTGCAGCATAATTGATTATGGGATGATCACTTTTCAAATTATAACTTGTACCTCAAGGAAAAACGTAATAGTCCACCCAGCGTAACCCAGAAATCTGTAGCAAATAAGAGTCTTATTTGGCTAGAGAGCTCATTGCAGTTTCATTTTAAAGGTGACAGGATTACAGTTTCCTATGTAGAGAATCTGAGTGTAAATATTGTACTGTACGTGTTTCTGAAATATTTGCTTCGGCTAATTAATACCACTGGAATATAATAGAATTTCCTGCGAGGATTTGCGAGTAGTTCTTCCTGCTTTGCTCATCCTAATACTTATACAATATTAGTGCCATAATTAAATTTATAATTTTAAACTGTATTTTATAATAGTTTACGTAAACAAATTCTTCTCGTCGTTATTCAGATTATACATTTTTAAGTGTTGCGTAAGGTTTTTACGCATGCTTGTATTAAATTCATTGAATCCCATTCTGCTGTAATTAAAATGAATTTTAATTCTTATCTGTAAATTTTATATCAGTTCTGACATGGTGCTTTATCCTCCTTACGTATTTTTACATACTTGAGACCTACAAATCTTCTTCAGATATTTACGACAAAAATTCCGAACACAAGATGGAAGAGAATTCACAGACCCCACAGCAGTAGAATCTTACTTCTGTAGTTTGACTTTGTAGACATTTCGTTGTGTTAAGTGTGCAAATAGGAATTGGAATCAGCACAGCACATAATTATAAAACATAACTTTGCTAATATTTTAAAAAGAAGTTAAGTATGACTTTGAATTATAAGGTATTCAGGGGAAAAAACATGCAACAGGTTTTGTACGCAGCGTATTCATAATTTTTTTAGGTTACAGGAGCATGTGATACGTGAATGAAAGCTCACTTTTTGTGGAATGTATGTGGTCTTCATGTGAACACATGTTCGGTCTGAGATCTTTCAGCCCTGTGGACTCGCTGTAGTCCACAACACATGACCTTTAATCTCCTCAGGAACAGTTTCAACTTTACTTACATTTCCTGAACTGTGTGTGGGTTGGTGCATGATTTTTTGAGGTACCCCCCCCCCTTAGGAAGCAGTCGCAGGGATTTTTGTCTGGTGAGGATTTCAACTGAACTATGCCTATGGGCTTTCAGAATGAACAGAATTGGCATTCACTGACTGCTTATTCAGTAAATGTGTTTTGTGAGTGTCAAACTAGTCTTGTGTTTTTCCATATGATTCTTATTTTGTCAGTGTCGAGTCTTAAAAATTTTGTGTTCATCTTTTTGGCCTAATTTGATTGTATATTCATAAGTTACTGTAGTATATGTTAAATAAATTTTGAGTTTGGTAATTATCTGAAGTAATGATTTTGTCTTTCAGGGAGGTTTGTAAAAATGAATATATTGTTCCGTTGGGTCCAGAGTTAAAGGAATTATATGAAGATCCTGCAATGGACCATAGTCTGCGCTGCCTAAAAACAGAATCAGTAAGACCACAGATGAATATGACAGACGTACATTTTTAAATTATTGTAAGAAGAATAGAAAATATTATTAGAATTCTGTTTTGCTAATAAAATGTTGTTAAACTTGTTGTACTCTGTGAAAAAGGAGAAAATATGTACACACACGTGCACGTAAAAACTTTATAATGCTGAATCAGGATTACATTTTTTTTGATATTGGGAAGTTTTATTAAAATTTGTTGGCATTTTCCAATTTTGGTTACAATTGCATTATATTAATGGACACTTTACTGAAAATGAAAATGACTTGGTTGGGAACCCGCGGGCTACCTTCCTGATTCGATTTTATTGAAGTCTGTGATGTGATTGGTTCTTATTCTCACAGTTACAGTTGAAACCTGTTTGTAGTAAAGCAACAAATTGGATAAAATATTTCTTAAACTGCACGTTTGGTTCCACAGGGTCCCATTTTTATATTAATGATAAAATTTTAATAAATGATGTGTTTCTATCATATGGCCAGTCAGATTGCTTCTAAGTCGAATATTTACGTATTCAATGAATTCAATTAAAGATAAAGATTTCCGTCTTCTGGGATGTTGCGCCGTGTAGTCTGGTCGATGTTAACCAACGTTTCGGAGGTCATACTGCCTCCGTCATCAGGGCGATTAAAGATAGTTTTTGTGGGACCAGTTACAAGAGACTACTGTGTATAAATTGTATAAACTTGGGCATTTGTGGAATGGTTTGATTCGATTTATTCTTTATAAAGAGCTGTGCGTGTACTAATGAAAATGTTCGATGTTATTTCAGGCCCTTGCTGAAATTGTTGGAGGATGTTGTTAAGTCGCTGATCATGATTGATCCAGGGACTTGGGATGAATCATTTCAGGAAGGTAATTTTTGTATGTGTATAATAATTTGAGATAAAAGCTGGAAAGAGAGAGCATTTAAATATTAACCTTTCTTGGCCTTGCATTATGGCTTATGTGCGTTCGAGCTGGCCACTAGCATACAACTAAACCATTAATGTTTTAGGTATGACATTTAAATTCCCGTGGTCTACGCACGTGTATATAAAGTGATCCTTGTTACGAAATACAGTGTATTTATTGCATTTTTAAACTTAGAATGTCAAATGAAAGCTCTGTTCTTGAGAAAGAACCCATTTACCTGAACGTAAAGTTTTTGTAAAAATCTGTCTTTATATACGTAACTACTTTACATTTATTTTCAGTTATTTCAGGTTTCTTTATGCCCGAACCCTCAGTTTTGTAGTCGTGTTGTACGACCTGACTGTTCGTGCCTCGACACAGGGTCTGTGAAGTTATTTCTAGACTGAGTTAGCTGTATGAATAACTTTTAATCTTTTCCTGTCAATTCACGATACAGAAATGCCCACATTTTCCATGATGATTTGATATCTGAAATGAACTCTTATCACATTGGAGGGAGTGAAATTAAATTTATTACTTCTTCTTACATTCAGAGTTTGTTGTCCTGCTGCTGACCATATGACTGCATCTTGACAATTTATTAGTAAAAATTGTCTACGTGATAAGTAAGTCACTGCAAAAGCAGGGAATTGAACCTGATGATGGCCACATTGGGCTGAAAATGCTGTTCTAGAGAAATTACATTGAACTGAGTGTGTGAAAAGTGACAAAGAAGGAAAACCAAGGAGTGAAATCTCATCAACACTTGTTTCTTTATAGAGCTGAGAAGTCATTAATTAAATCATTTTATAAATACAAATCAAGGAGTGATTTGTTGGGAATAAGAAACTGTCTTCACACTTGTCAGTAGTTACCAGTGCAGAAAGGAGGTTGCAGCACTTGCCTTGTCCATTTATGGTATCTGTTTGTCCATTAATAAGACCTTCCTTTCTTTGTAACGAGTTTAATGACGCACTCGTGGCTTCAGAACTAGCCATATGGTCTTGTGTAATAACCCTGTAGTTAAGAGAGTCTTGGCTTACTTCAAGTCTGTTTCTATTAGGCCTCCAGCGTGGTTATTCAGAAGATGCTGTTGAAGCAGATGAACTTATAATAAATGGACCATCACCAGAACCTTCTGCAAGCAAACTGAAGCATAAACCATCCAGACGTCCGAGGAGAGGCTCGCTCTCACGAAACGTCACATACGACAAACTGGAAAATGCACAAATGAATGGTACGTTAGAACGAGGTAGGTATTCGTGGTTGTTCTGAAAATAATTAAGAATTGGTTATTAAACGTGGTTAAATTACATGTGCATTTGCAAAGGCAGTCGACTGAATTTCACACTTACTGCATATATTATCTGATTGAAAAGTATTTGTTGTAACTCAAAATGAAATTATATTATATTACTTTGATGATGTGATGTCTCAGAACAGTACGAGCACATAAAGACTTGTTTTAATTTGAAGAACGTGGAACTGCCTTTTGTCGCATGTTTAATATCAAACGTATTTCCAGTATGGCACGGTCATAGGCCGAAAGATTGAAAATTTAAATTTATATGCTTTATGATGTTAAGAGAACCGATGTGGTCATTTTATATAAAAAATATTATTTGTAACTAATTGAATTTATTTTAAAAAATTGTCTTTATTTACATAGTTACTGCACGCAACATAAATTAATAATATTTGACTGATGCATTTTAAAAAGGTTTAACCATTGATATTATTGCTTTGTGTAAGTAACGCTGGTTGAAGGCAAATCACTAGATTACAAGAATTGACGTACATGAGAAGAATGTGGGGAGACATTGGTGATTGAAATCAATATTATTAGGCTGCAGTAATCAAAGAACATACTTAACCATGTGCTGTGATAGTAAAGCTTCACCAGCTGGAAGGAATTTACTTTTGTTGATTCCTGTTTTTCACATCTTTTATTGTTATTTGGCTCTTAATAAGAACTGTTCAAATTTTGGTGATATTTCATATATGAAATTGTTACTTATTTACCATAATAGGTTTCTGTTCTTTGTTAAACAAATGTGTTTTGTCCTTTTTCATCCGGGTTTTACAACGGTGTACGAGGTTTGACTGTTTTGAAAGTAGGGAAGTGGGTTCAAGCTCTCGTGGCAGTTCGTTCTTAATCCGATCTTTTTTTGTGGTGATGTAACGTCTTTAAGACAAAGTAACTGCTTATGGTTTCCACTGTTGGATGTACTTGTAATGTAAGTCTTCTGGGTTGTGACACCGTGTAGTCTTATAAGTAATTAATAATGTCCCAGGGGAGCATATCACTTGTTAAAGATGGAATTCATACACATTTCTGCCCAGAAGGTGGAGGTGCTATGTTCCTCTGACCCCCTGTAAGACTATATGATTTTATAACCAGATGACTGCATTCCACATCTTTAATACCATGAGAATCTGAAATCTAGGCTGTGCTGTATCAGCGAGCGTCTTGAGGAAGTAGCTTTAGTTTGGAGTTGGAGATGTTAAGAATCTCCAAAATACTATCAATGCTCCCTGCATCCATGCAGTTACGTTGTCCAGAAAGGGGACCTAAATTGTTAGAAAAGTAATTATTGTAATTATATTTTGTTTATTTGAAACATGTTTTAGTACTGAATGTCATTGACACGTATGGTCTAATGGGTGCACAAAAGCAACGTAATTCATTAATGGAACACGTGAATTTTGCTGCCATAGATTATGCATGTTTTCAAGTATGCTATACCTACAACACAATACATGGCTTATTTTATAGAGAATAATAATAATTTGTGCCTGAGATTTGAGTTTTTCATGGCAATGAAGATGGCAGTCATTGTCATAATTTGCATGAAAGTGTGTTAGAAGCCCACAATAATTAAATGTTATATTGTTACTAAAACGTGCTATTAAACATTAAGAGAATGCTTAAAATATTCTCAGAGAAATAATTTGGTTCACATTAAACATTGTTTATATGATAGCTGGGAATATTGTACAATGACATGACTGTCTCTCTGTGGGACTGTGGCTCTTAACTGGCCCATTGGCCACCCCCAGATGATACATAAATGAAAATGGAGCGTCAGTGAAATGATATTTGCAGGTAGAAACTGGAAAACTCAGGGAAAAACAAGTCCGAATGCCAATTTGTCCCCCGCAAATCCCATATAGGCTGCCCTGGGCATGAACGTGAGCTTCACTGGTGAGAAGTCAGTGAATTATCACCTGTGCCCTGCCATGCCGTCTCGGTATCTGCCTTACGTGTTGCATCCAGCACCTCGGCTTATAGAGACCGTGTGAGGCACAGACCGCGTTCGTCAGAGACACAGTCCGACGGCGATCTGTCCTGCATGGCATCAGGTGGGGTGAAATTTGAAAAAAAATTTGAAATTTCTCCAAAATTTTCGAAAAATCAAAAAACGCTGACAATTGTCTGAAAAGCGCACAAAACCGAAAATTTTTGAAAAATTCCACTTTCAAAATTTTTTCAAAAATATAAAAAAAAATGGGTTTTGTGCGCTTTTCAGACAATTTCCAGCTTTTTTTTATTTTTCGAAAAATTTTGAAATTTTTTAAAAAAAATTAAAAAATCAAAAAACGCTGGAAAATGTCCAAATAGCGCACAAAACCAAAAAAAATTGAAAAATTCCGCTTTCAAAATTTTTTTCAAAAATTTCAAAATTTTTGGGTTTTGTGCACCTTTCAGATAATTTCTATCGTTTTTTGATTTTTCGAAAATTTTGAATTTTTTTTTCAAAACTCTCACCAAGGGATGCATGCCAACCTCGGCGAATGCCTCACTATGTCTCTGCCGGACTCGTCCTCGATCCGTGTCTCTCTACTGCTTTCTGTCGCACATTTTGCAACATCTCACAGTTAGAACATCTTGTAGAATAACCTGTCTTGACTGTGACCTATGTAGCAGGTACTTCGAGAGCAACATTGACAAGTTTATTCGGTTCAGGATGTCTATTTCTCGGCCACCAATATTTCTGAATCTTGTCATTGCTTTTCGATAGGAAGGACAAAGTCATGGAAATAAGAGCTGAAAGTAGAATTGACATGTAATTGGAACTGTCAAATTATTTTAAAATATAAATTTTATCATAGATTCTTCTCTCGTGAACGTGATTCAAGCAATGGTCGTCTGAAGAAGGGAGGAACTCCAGAACCAGCTGTGGATGGAGATGTCAGCCCTGAGAGAAAACCAGTTGGCATGGGCCGCACTAGTAGACTACATGTGCGGACACCACGAGCGAGGGTCTCGCAGGTGAGCTTCTATACAATAAGGTTGTAATAAGAGGTACATGAAATATCCATTTGACTTCTATTTAATAAAAGGTTATGTTTTGGCTTCCTTATCCATCTTCAGGGCTTGTTACAGACGGTGTTTAATTTTGATATGACTTTTGTTCCTCTGTGCAGAAATTTCTCATGTACTGTCTCAAATTCTTTTGGCATTCTGCAGTTGGGGGCTAAGCTGCCCTCTTATTCAGTTGTGCGTTACTTCATATTCTGCTAATTTTATTTCAGTAATAAATATAAATTAATTAACGATTAAACAAATTGCTTTCAGACGGACTTGAAAATTATTCCACCTACCATCCGAGACAGAAGTCCAAAGGTAATGTCTGTCCCAGCTGTCTCAGGAGCGGAATCTATTGGCAATGAGATATTCGACTCATCAATGAGTACTTCTATGGACAGGACCCAACTCATGTGTACGTGGGCTGGGTAACAACGCAGTATCACTTCTTCAGCAAGGATTTCAATCAGAGTAGTGTCCGCAAGGCTTCTGTTATGATTGTGGATGACCATGACAGAATTATTGAAAGGTGACAACATAATCCTCTGTGTTCTAATTTTCTTGCCTCGTTCTGCAATAGCGATGGCTTACGTAACGTTACAAGTAACTATTTAAGTTTATTCCAATTAAAACTGAGCTGTTATGTATACATAATTACGTTTATAGTCTTTTGAATTTAGAAACATTGGAATGCCTTTTCTTTTTTGTAAGGAAAGGTGGTCTTATGTTATTATTACACCGTTTTAGTTCACATTTGTACATCCCACTAATTATTTTAGATTCATTTTGTGATATCACTAAATTTGGTATGTCTGTCATGCAATTAAAAGCCATACCACCTTTATACCCTCTAATTTCCCACAACCAGTAATGCCATCTTGGCTGCGTTACAAACGTATGAGGTGGGATTCATTTCCTCGTTCACAAGACTCCTCCTCGTTGTTCACTGGTATTAATACTTTTTATCTTTGAAATTATGAAATTTGAAAGCAAAGTATTAAGTTTTGTTACGATAGCATCGATCGTCAGAGTTGCTACGTGGTCCGAGCTGACGAACTCTACAATGAAGTAACTCATGATTCATCAGGCAAAGGGGCATCAGAGGGAATGTTTGTTGGTTGCTTTGTTGACACAGCAGGGACAGGGAATTTAAATTACCATATTATAGGCTGCCGGCCTGACTTCATTCTGGGGTTAGTGGCTTGGTTAGGTTGCTAGGGCAACATGCAGCCAGCTGGATCATGTGTCCCAGTGAGGTTGCCAAGATTGCAGCAGAAATAAATTATGTTTTTGAGGGAAATTGAAATATTTAATAAATTTTGTAACTATAACTCCCTTAACCTTTTAAGTGCTAGTTTAAATCTGTGTATCTCCAACTGGACCAATTTAAAACCGACAGTGTTATGCTATGCTGTGCATGTGTTTTGATAAAACAGCGTACGTCTCTTAAAAACCCATACAGGACAGTGAAGTAAAATACGCATTGGTCAGGAAATTGTACTTTGTAAATTAGAACGTTTCTCAAGATATTGTTCACAAGAATTGTTATAATTGGAAGGAATGTTACACGTATTTATATATTATGCTATTATTAGATTCATATTCTGAAAAATATTGTGAATTTATTGATGTGTTTAGTGGGAAATGTGAACGTACTGTGTAAACTTCTCTTCTCCTATGTTGTTTTGATAGATGGAACCTGAAACATCTTTGTGGAAGCGACGAGCATGGGGCATGTTATACCACAGGTTAGGTTAGGTCTATATACACTTGTTGCTTTTAAGAGGTATCAAGTTTTAAATCACATTACCAATTTCAAGTGATATGCTGCATAAAATGAGTCAGCACTGTAAGGAGATGCAGACAGAAATTTAGTTACAGAATTACAGAATTTTGCACCAACATTTGCATAATTTATTTATATAATGTAGATTGTAGGGAATTTTTTCAGATTCCTTCATTATTATTATATGTTTTGTGCGTTGTTTCTTTAATACATACTGAGGAGATGGACAGGATTTTCTGTAACTACAAATATACAGCTGGCTCTTCTTAATGTGATATTTGACAGATACATCATCCAATATTTTTTTTCACCTGGCTAAATTCGTTAAATTATTTTAATTTTCTATATTCTGACATAAAAGTCTGCAAAACATTATTATTTACCAAAGCAAAATAATGAATGTAATCAGTCACTTTCAGGTCTTATTTTTATACAGTTCCTTCAGAACATGTGTCCGTCGGCCAGAACTTTTGTGACCACATGCTTATTAAAATGCACCCTTTAATAGTTTCTCTTTTATGCAGTTTCCACCAAGACTTAAAGTACGGTGCTTGAAACCTCATCAGTGGGCACGAGTACCTAATCAATCTTTGCAAGTGCATGCCCTGAAGCTGTCAGACATTCGTGGTTGGAGTATGCTGTGTGAAGACGCTGTGTCCGTGTTGGCACTTCACATTCCAGAAGAAGACAGACGCATCGATATTTTGGAATTAATGAGACGGAACGAACGCTGAGGTAAATGTGAACACCTCGTGACGGACGATAAATATTCATGATACAGGACACACGATCTTCCTTTGTGTTCACATTCAATACTATGACAGATAATGGGTACCAGGGGTCCTTTCCCCAGGAGTAAGGCACGGCCAGGTCGTGACACTGACTACTTGCCTCCGTCTAGTGCCTGAGTTGAGAATTAGTCGGAGCTACACCCCCTCTCCCCCCAAGCACCTACGTGGCCCATATCAATTTAGCTTAACTTTTAGTTTTACAAAATGTTTAGTCTAATAGTTTGAAAATACCCCAAGAAAACATTTTCTAAATTTGTCTGTCAAGAAATAACAATCTGAAAGCCGGCGAATTATCTTTCACAACCCACAATTTAGCAGTGAATCTGGTGTCATTAATTTTAGAGCCCGTTACTGCAGTTGAAGGAACTTATGCACTGGAGATGATATTCTGGCAAGTTAACAGAATGGATGAAATACTAAAGCCCCTTGCAGCATAATTGATTATGGGATGATCACTTTTCAAATTATAACTTGTACCTCAAGGAAAAACGTAATAGTCCACCCAGCGTAACCCAGAAATCTGTAGCAAATAAGAGTCTTATTTGGCTAGAGAGCTCATTGCAGTTTCATTTTAAAGGTGACAGGATTACAGTTTCCTATGTAGAGAATCTGAGTGTAAATATTGTACTGTACGTGTTTCTGAAATATTTGCTTCGGCTAATTAATACCACTGGAATATAATAGAATTTCCTGCGAGGATTTGCGAGTAGTTCTTCCTGCTTTGCTCATCCTAATACTTATACAATATTAGTGCCATAATTAAATTTATAATTTTAAACTGTATTTTATAATAGTTTACGTAAACAAATTCTTCTCGTCGTTATTCAGATTATACATTTTTAAGTGTTGCGTAAGGTTTTTACGCATGCTTGTATTAAATTCATTGAATCCCATTCTGCTGTAATTAAAATGAATTTTAATTCTTATCTGTAAATTTTATATCAGTTCTGACATGGTGCTTTATCCTCCTTACGTATTTTTACATACTTGAGACCTACAAATCTTCTTCAGATATTTACGACAAAAATTCCGAACACAAGATGGAAGAGAATTCACAGACCCCACAGCAGTAGAATCTTACTTCTGTAGTTTGACTTTGTAGACATTTCGTTGTGTTAAGTGTGCAAATAGGAATTGGAATCAGCACAGCACATAATTATAAAACATAACTTTGCTAATATTTTAAAAAGAAGTTAAGTATGACTTTGAATTATAAGGTATTCAGGGGAAAAAACATGCAACAGGTTTTGTACGCAGCGTATTCATAATTTTTTTAGGTTACAGGAGCATGTGATACGTGAATGAAAGCTCACTTTTTGTGGAATGTATGTGGTCTTCATGTGAACACATGTTCGGTCTGAGATCTTTCAGCCCTGTGGACTCGCTGTAGTCCACAACACATGACCTTTAATCTCCTCAGGAACAGTTTCAACTTTACTTACATTTCCTGAACTGTGTGTGGGTTGGTGCATGATTTTTTGAGGTACCCCCCCCCCCCCCCCCCCCCCCCCTTAGGAAGCAGTCGCAGGGATTTTTGTCTGGTGAGGATTTCAACTGAACTATGCCTATGGGCTTTCAGAATGAACAGAATTGGCATTCACTGACTGCTTATTCAGTAAATGTGTTTTGTGAGTGTCAAACTAGTCTTGTGTTTTTCCATATGATTCTTATTTTGTCAGTGTCGAGTCTTAAAAATTTTGTGTTCATCTTTTTGGCCTAATTTGATTGTATATTCATAAGTTACTGTAGTATATGTTAAATAAATTTTGAGTTTGGTAATTATCTGAAGTAATGATTTTGTCTTTCAGGGAGGTTTGTAAAAATGAATATATTGTTCCGTTGGGTCCAGAGTTAAAGGAATTATATGAAGATCCTGCAATGGACCATAGTCTGCGCTGCCTAAAAACAGAATCAGTAAGACCACAGATGAATATGACAGACGTACATTTTTAAATTATTGTAAGAAGAATAGAAAATATTATTAGAATTCTGTTTTGCTAATAAAATGTTGTTAAACTTGTTGTACTCTGTGAAAAAGGAGAAAATATGTACACACACGTGCACGTAAAAACTTTATAATGCTGAATCAGGATTACATTTTTTTTGATATTGGGAAGTTTTATTAAAATTTGTTGGCATTTTCCAATTTTGGTTACAATTGCATTATATTAATGGACACTTTACTGAAAATGAAAATGACTTGGTTGGGAACCCGCGGGCTACCTTCCTGATTCGATTTTATTGAAGTCTGTGATGTGATTGGTTCTTATTCTCACAGTTACAGTTGAAACCTGTTTGTAGTAAAGCAACAAATTGGATAAAATATTTCTTAAACTGCACGTTTGGTTCCACAGGGTCCCATTTTTATATTAATGATAAAATTTTAATAAATGATGTGTTTCTATCATATGGCCAGTCAGATTGCTTCTAAGTCGAATATTTACGTATTCAATGAATTCAATTAAAGATAAAGATTTCCGTCTTCTGGGATGTTGCGCCGTGTAGTCTGGTCGATGTTAACCAACGTTTCGGAGGTCATACTGCCTCCGTCATCAGGGCGATTAAAGATAGTTTTTGTGGGACCAGTTACAAGAGACTACTGTGTATAAATTGTATAAACTTGGGCATTTGTGGAATGGTTTGATTCGATTTATTCTTTATAAAGAGCTGTGCGTGTACTAATGAAAATGTTCGATGTTATTTCAGGCCCTTGCTGAAATTGTTGGAGGATGTTGTTAAGTCGCTGATCATGATTGATCCAGGGACTTGGGATGAATCATTTCAGGAAGGTAATTTTTGTATGTGTATAATAATTTGAGATAAAAGCTGGAAAGAGAGAGCATTTAAATATTAACCTTTCTTGGCCTTGCATTATGGCTTATGTGCGTTCGAGCTGGCCACTAGCATACAACTAAACCATTAATGTTTTAGGTATGACATTTAAATTCCCGTGGTCTACGCACGTGTATATAAAGTGATCCTTGTTACGAAATACAGTGTATTTATTGCATTTTTAAGCTTAGAATGTCAAATGAAAGCTCTGTTCTTGAGAATGAACCCATTTACCTGAACGTAAAGTTTTTGTAAAAATCTGTCTTTATATACGTAACTACTTTACATTTATTTTCAGTTATTTCAGGTTTCTTTATGCCCGAACCCTCAGTTTTGTAGTCGTGTTGTACGACCTGACTGTTCGTGCCTCGACACAGGGTCTGTGAAGTTATTTCTAGACTGAGTTAGCTGTATGAATAACTTTTAATCTTTTCCTGTCAATTCACGATACAGAAATGCCCACATTTTCCATGATGATTTGATATCTGAAATGAACTCTTATCACATTGGAGGGAGTGAAATTAAATTTATTACTTCTTCTTACATTCAGAGTTTGTTGTCCTGCTGCTGACCATATGACTGCATCTTGACAATTTATTAGTAAAAATTGTCTACGTGATAAGTAAGTCACTGCAAAAGCAGGGAATTGAACCTGATGATGGCCACATTGGGCTGAAAATGCTGTTCTAGAGAAATTACATTGAACTGAGTGTGTGAAAAGTGAGAAAGAAGGAAAACCAAGGAGTGAAATCTCATCAACACTTGTTTCTTTATAGAGCTGAGAAGTCATAAATGAAATCACTTTATAAATACAAATCAAGGAGTGATTTGCTGGGAATAAGAAACTGTCTTCACACTTGTCAGTAGTTACCAGTGCAGGATACAGGTTGCAGCACTTGAATTGTCCATTAATAAGACCTTCCTTTCTTTGTAACGAGTTTAATGACGCACTCGTGGCTTCAGAACTAGCCATATGGTCTTGTGTAATAACCCTGTAGTTAAGAGAGTCTTGGCTTACTTCAAGTCTGTTTCTATTAGGCCTCCAGCGTGGTTATTCAGAAGATGCTGTGTTGAAGCAGATGAACTTATAATGAATGGACCATCACCAGAACTTTCTTCAAGCAAACTGAAGCATAAACCATCGGGACGTCCGAGGAGAGGCTCGCTCTCACGAAACGTCACATACGACAAACTGGAAAATGCACAAATGAATGGTACGTTAGAACGAGGTAGGTATTCGTGGTTCTTCTGAAAATAATTAAGAATAGGTTATTAAACGTGGTTAAATTACATGTGCATTTGCAAAGGCAGTTGACTGAATTTCACACTTACTGCATATATTATCTGATTGAAAAGTATTTGTTGTAACTCAAAATGAAATTATATTATATTACTTTGATGATGTGATGTCTCAGAACAGTACGAGCACATAAAGACTTGTTTTAATTTGAAGAACGTGGAACTGCCTTTTGTCGCATGTTTAATATCAAACGTATTTCCAGTATGGCACGGTCATAGGCCAAAAGATTGAAAATTTAAATTTATATGCTTTATGATGTTAAGAGAACCGATGTGGTCATTTTATATAAAAAATATTATTTGTAACTAATTGAATTTATTTTAAAAAATTGTCTTTATTTACATAGTTACTGCACGCAACATAAATTAATAATATTTGACTGATGCATTTTAAAAAAGTTTAACCATTGATATTATTGCTTTGTGTAAGTAACGCTGGTTTAAGGCAAATCACTAGATTACAAGAATTGACGTACATGAGAAGAATGTGGGGAGACATTGGTGATTGAAATCAATATTATTAGGCTGCAGTAATCAAAGAACATACTTAACCATGTGCTGTGATAGTAAAGCTTCACCAGCTGGAAGGAATTTACTTTTGTTGATTCCTGTTTTTCAAATCTTTTATTGTTATTTGGCTCTTAATAAGAACTGTTCAAATTTGGGTGATATTTCATATACGAAATTGTTACTTATTTACCATAATAGGTTTCTGTTCTTTGTTAAACAAATGTGTTTTGTCCTTTTTCATCCGGGTTTTACAACGGTGTACGAGGTTTGACTGTTTTGAAAGTAGGGAAGTGGGTTCAAGCTCTCGTGGCAGTTCGTTCTTAATCCGATCTTTTTTTGTGGTGATGTAACGTCTTTAAGACAAAGTAACTGCTTATGGTTTCCACTGTTGGATGTACTTGTAATGTAAGTCTTCTGGGTTGTGACACCGTGTAGTCTTATAAGTAATTAATAATGTCCCAGGGGAGCATATCACTTGTTAAAGATGGAATTCATACACATTTCTGCCCAGAAGGTGGAGGTGCTATGTTCCTCTGACCCCCTGTAAGACTATATGATTTTATAACCAGATGACTGCATTCCACATCTTTAATACCATGAGAATCTGAAATCTAGGCTGTGCTGTATCAGCGAGCGTCTTGAGGAAGTAGCTTTAGTTTGGAGTTGGAGATGTTAAGAATCTCCAAAATACTATCAATGCTCCCTGCATCCATGCAGTTACGTTGTCCAGAAAGGGGACCTAAATTGTTAGAAAAGTAATTATTGTAATTATATTTTGTTTATTTGAAACATGTTTTAGTACTGAATGTCATTGACACGTATGGTCTAATGGGTGCACAAAAGCAACGTAATTCATTAATGGAACACGTGAATTTTGCTGCCATAGATTATGCATGTTTTCAAGTATGCTATACCTACAACACAATACATGGCTTATTTTATAGAGAATAATAATAATTTGTGCCTGAGATTTGAGTTTTTCATGGCAATGAAGATGGCAGTCATTGTCATAATTTGCATGAAAGTGTGTTAGAAGCCCACAATAATTAAATGTTATATTGTTACTAAAACGTGCTATTAAACATTAAGAGAATGCTTAAAATATTCTCAGAGAAATAATTTGGTTCACATTAAACATTGTTTATATGATAGCTGGGAATATTGTACAATGACATGACTGTCTC
Organism: Zootermopsis nevadensis; assembly: GCF_977971745.1. NCBI lineage: Eukaryota > Metazoa > Arthropoda > Insecta > Blattodea > Termopsidae > Zootermopsis > Zootermopsis nevadensis. The sequence continues at coordinate 2,402,918 of NW_028259177.1, forward strand.
TCTGTGGGACTGTGGCTCTTAACTGGCCCATTGGCCACCCCCAGATGATACATAAATGAAAATGGAGCGTCAGTGAAATGATATTTGCAGGTAGAAACTGGAAAACTCAGGGAAAAACAAGTCCGAATGCCAATTTGTCCCCCGCAAATCCCATATAGGCTGCCCTGGGCATGAACGTGAGCTTCACTGGTGAGAAGTCAGTGAATTATCACCTGTGCCCTGCCATGCCGTCTCGGTATCTGCCTTACGTGTTGCATCCAGCACCTCGGCTTATAGAGACCGTGTGAGGCACAGACCGCGTTCGTCAGAGACACAGTCCGACGGCGATCTGTCCTGCATGGCATCAGGTGGGGTGAAATTTGAAAAAAAATTTGAAATTTCTCCAAAATTTTCGAAAAATCAAAAAACGCTGACAATTGTCTGAAAAGCGCACAAAACCGAAAATTTTTGAAAAATTCCACTTTCAAAATTTTTTCAAAAATATAAAAAAAAATGGGTTTTGTGCGCTTTTCAGACAATTTCCAGCTTTTTTTTATTTTTCGAAAAATTTTGAAATTTTTTAAAAAAAATTAAAAAATCAAAAAACGCTGGAAAATGTCCAAATAGCGCACAAAACCAAAAAAAATTGAAAAATTCCGCTTTCAAAATTTTTTTCAAAAATTTCAAAATTTTTGGGTTTTGTGCACCTTTCAGATAATTTCTATCGTTTTTTGATTTTTCGAAAATTTTGAATTTTTTTTTCAAAACTCTCACCAAGGGATGCATGCCAACCTCGGCGAATGCCTCACTATGTCTCTGCCGGACTCGTCCTCGATCCGTGTCTCTCTACTGCTTTCTGTCGCACATTTTGCAACATCTCACAGTTAGAACATCTTGTAGAATAACCTGTCTTGACTGTGACCTATGTAGCAGGTACTTCGAGAGCAACATTGACAAGTTTATTCGGTTCAGGATGTCTATTTCTCGGCCACCAATATTTCTGAATCTTGTCATTGCTTTTCGATAGGAAGGACAAAGTCATGGAAATAAGAGCTGAAAGTAGAATTGACATGTAATTGGAACTGTCAAATTATTTTAAAATATAAATTTTATCATAGATTCTTCTCTCGTGAACGTGATTCAAGCAATGGTCGTCTGAAGAAGGGAGGAACTCCAGAACCAGCTGTGGATGGAGATGTCAGCCCTGAGAGAAAACCAGTTGGCATGGGCCGCACTAGTAGACTACATGTGCGGACACCACGAGCGAGGGTCTCGCAGGTGAGCTTCTATACAATAAGGTTGTAATAAGAGGTACATGAAATATCCATTTGACTTCTATTTAATAAAAGGTTATGTTTTGGCTTCCTTATCCATCTTCAGGGCTTGTTACAGACGGTGTTTAATTTTGATATGACTTTTGTTCCTCTGTGCAGAAATTTCTCATGTACTGTCTCAAATTCTTTTGGCATTCTGCAGTTGGGGGCTAAGCTGCCCTCTTATTCAGTTGTGCGTTACTTCATATTCTGCTAATTTTATTTCAGTAATAAATATAAATTAATTAACGATTAAACAAATTGCTTTCAGACGGACTTGAAAATTATTCCACCTACCATCCGAGACAGAAGTCCAAAGGTAATGTCTGTCCCAGCTGTCTCAGGAGCGGAATCTATTGGCAATGAGATATTCGACTCATCAATGAGTACTTCTATGGACAGGACCCAACTCATGTGTACGTGGGCTGGGTAACAACGCAGTATCACTTCTTCAGCAAGGATTTCAATCAGAGTAGTGTCCGCAAGGCTTCTGTTATGATTGTGGATGACCATGACAGAATTATTGAAAGGTGACAACATAATCCTCTGTGTTCTAATTTTCTTGCCTCGTTCTGCAATAGCGATGGCTTACGTAACGTTACAAGTAACTATTTAAGTTTATTCCAATTAAAACTGAGCTGTTATGTATACATAATTACGTTTATAGTCTTTTGAATTTAGAAACATTGGAATGCCTTTTCTTTTTTGTAAGGAAAGGTGGTCTTATGTTATTATTACACCGTTTTAGTTCACATTTGTACATCCCACTAATTATTTTAGATTCATTTTGTGATATCACTAAATTTGGTATGTCTGTCATGCAATTAAAAGCCATACCACCTTTATACCCTCTAATTTCCCACAACCAGTAATGCCATCTTGGCTGCGTTACAAACGTATGAGGTGGGATTCATTTCCTCGTTCACAAGACTCCTCCTCGTTGTTCACTGGTATTAATACTTTTTATCTTTGAAATTATGAAATTTGAAAGCAAAGTATTAAGTTTTGTTACGATAGCATCGATCGTCAGAGTTGCTACGTGGTCCGAGCTGACGAACTCTACAATGAAGTAACTCATGATTCATCAGGCAAAGGGGCATCAGAGGGAATGTTTGTTGGTTGCTTTGTTGACACAGCAGGGACAGGGAATTTAAATTACCATATTATAGGCTGCCGGCCTGACTTCATTCTGGGGTTAGTGGCTTGGTTAGGTTGCTAGGGCAACATGCAGCCAGCTGGATCATGTGTCCCAGTGAGGTTGCCAAGATTGCAGCAGAAATAAATTATGTTTTTGAGGGAAATTGAAATATTTAATAAATTTTGTAACTATAACTCCCTTAACCTTTTAAGTGCTAGTTTAAATCTGTGTATCTCCAACTGGACCAATTTAAAACCGACAGTGTTATGCTATGCTGTGCATGTGTTTTGATAAAACAGCGTACGTCTCTTAAAAACCCATACAGGACAGTGAAGTAAAATACGCATTGGTCAGGAAATTGTACTTTGTAAATTAGAACGTTTCTCAAGATATTGTTCACAAGAATTGTTATAATTGGAAGGAATGTTACACGTATTTATATATTATGCTATTATTAGATTCATATTCTGAAAAATATTGTGAATTTATTGATGTGTTTAGTGGGAAATGTGAACGTACTGTGTAAACTTCTCTTCTCCTATGTTGTTTTGATAGATGGAACCTGAAACATCTTTGTGGAAGCGACGAGCATGGGGCATGTTATACCACAGGTTAGGTTAGGTCTATATACACTTGTTGCTTTTAAGAGGTATCAAGTTTTAAATCACATTACCAATTTCAAGTGATATGCTGCATAAAATGAGTCAGCACTGTAAGGAGATGCAGACAGAAATTTAGTTACAGAATTACAGAATTTTGCACCAACATTTGCATAATTTATTTATATAATGTAGATTGTAGGGAATTTTTTCAGATTCCTTCATTATTATTATATGTTTTGTGCGTTGTTTCTTTAATACATACTGAGGAGATGGACAGGATTTTCTGTAACTACAAATATACAGCTGGCTCTTCTTAATGTGATATTTGACAGATACATCATCCAATATTTTTTTTCACCTGGCTAAATTCGTTAAATTATTTTAATTTTCTATATTCTGACATAAAAGTCTGCAAAACATTATTATTTACCAAAGCAAAATAATGAATGTAATCAGTCACTTTCAGGTCTTATTTTTATACAGTTCCTTCAGAACATGTGTCCGTCGGCCAGAACTTTTGTGACCACATGCTTATTAAAATGCACCCTTTAATAGTTTCTCTTTTATGCAGTTTCCACCAAGACTTAAAGTACGGTGCTTGAAACCTCATCAGTGGGCACGAGTACCTAATCAATCTTTGCAAGTGCATGCCCTGAAGCTGTCAGACATTCGTGGTTGGAGTATGCTGTGTGAAGACGCTGTGTCCGTGTTGGCACTTCACATTCCAGAAGAAGACAGACGCATCGATATTTTGGAATTAATGAGACGGAACGAACGCTGAGGTAAATGTGAACACCTCGTGACGGACGATAAATATTCATGATACAGGACACACGATCTTCCTTTGTGTTCACATTCAATACTATGACAGATAATGGGTACCAGGGGTCCTTTCCCCAGGAGTAAGGCACGGCCAGGTCGTGACACTGACTACTTGCCTCCGTCTAGTGCCTGAGTTGAGAATTAGTCGGAGCTACACCCCCTCTCCCCCCAAGCACCTACGTGGCCCATATCAATTTAGCTTAACTTTTAGTTTTACAAAATGTTTAGTCTAATAGTTTGAAAATACCCCAAGAAAACATTTTCTAAATTTGTCTGTCAAGAAATAACAATCTGAAAGCCGGCGAATTATCTTTCACAACCCACAATTTAGCAGTGAATCTGGTGTCATTAATTTTAGAGCCCGTTACTGCAGTTGAAGGAACTTATGCACTGGAGATGATATTCTGGCAAGTTAACAGAATGGATGAAATACTAAAGCCCCTTGCAGCATAATTGATTATGGGATGATCACTTTTCAAATTATAACTTGTACCTCAAGGAAAAACGTAATAGTCCACCCAGCGTAACCCAGAAATCTGTAGCAAATAAGAGTCTTATTTGGCTAGAGAGCTCATTGCAGTTTCATTTTAAAGGTGACAGGATTACAGTTTCCTATGTAGAGAATCTGAGTGTAAATATTGTACTGTACGTGTTTCTGAAATATTTGCTTCGGCTAATTAATACCACTGGAATATAATAGAATTTCCTGCGAGGATTTGCGAGTAGTTCTTCCTGCTTTGCTCATCCTAATACTTATACAATATTAGTGCCATAATTAAATTTATAATTTTAAACTGTATTTTATAATAGTTTACGTAAACAAATTCTTCTCGTCGTTATTCAGATTATACATTTTTAAGTGTTGCGTAAGGTTTTTACGCATGCTTGTATTAAATTCATTGAATCCCATTCTGCTGTAATTAAAATGAATTTTAATTCTTATCTGTAAATTTTATATCAGTTCTGACATGGTGCTTTATCCTCCTTACGTATTTTTACATACTTGAGACCTACAAATCTTCTTCAGATATTTACGACAAAAATTCCGAACACAAGATGGAAGAGAATTCACAGACCCCACAGCAGTAGAATCTTACTTCTGTAGTTTGACTTTGTAGACATTTCGTTGTGTTAAGTGTGCAAATAGGAATTGGAATCAGCACAGCACATAATTATAAAACATAACTTTGCTAATATTTTAAAAAGAAGTTAAGTATGACTTTGAATTATAAGGTATTCAGGGGAAAAAACATGCAACAGGTTTTGTACGCAGCGTATTCATAATTTTTTTAGGTTACAGGAGCATGTGATACGTGAATGAAAGCTCACTTTTTGTGGAATGTATGTGGTCTTCATGTGAACACATGTTCGGTCTGAGATCTTTCAGCCCTGTGGACTCGCTGTAGTCCACAACACATGACCTTTAATCTCCTCAGGAACAGTTTCAACTTTACTTACATTTCCTGAACTGTGTGTGGGTTGGTGCATGATTTTTTGAGGTACCCCCCCCCCCCCCCCCCCCCCTTAGGAAGCAGTCGCAGGGATTTTTGTCTGGTGAGGATTTCAACTGAACTATGCCTATGGGCTTTCAGAATGAACAGAATTGGCATTCACTGACTGCTTATTCAGTAAATGTGTTTTGTGAGTGTCAAACTAGTCTTGTGTTTTTCCATATGATTCTTATTTTGTCAGTGTCGAGTCTTAAAAATTTTGTGTTCATCTTTTTGGCCTAATTTGATTGTATATTCATAAGTTACTGTAGTATATGTTAAATAAATTTTGAGTTTGGTAATTATCTGAAGTAATGATTTTGTCTTTCAGGGAGGTTTGTAAAAATGAATATATTGTTCCGTTGGGTCCAGAGTTAAAGGAATTATATGAAGATCCTGCAATGGACCATAGTCTGCGCTGCCTAAAAACAGAATCAGTAAGACCACAGATGAATATGACAGACGTACATTTTTAAATTATTGTAAGAAGAATAGAAAATATTATTAGAATTCTGTTTTGCTAATAAAATGTTGTTAAACTTGTTGTACTCTGTGAAAAAGGAGAAAATATGTACACACACGTGCACGTAAAAACTTTATAATGCTGAATCAGGATTACATTTTTTTTGATATTGGGAAGTTTTATTAAAATTTGTTGGCATTTTCCAATTTTGGTTACAATTGCATTATATTAATGGACACTTTACTGAAAATGAAAATGACTTGGTTGGGAACCCGCGGGCTACCTTCCTGATTCGATTTTATTGAAGTCTGTGATGTGATTGGTTCTTATTCTCACAGTTACAGTTGAAACCTGTTTGTAGTAAAGCAACAAATTGGATAAAATATTTCTTAAACTGCACGTTTGGTTCCACAGGGTCCCATTTTTATATTAATGATAAAATTTTAATAAATGATGTGTTTCTATCATATGGCCAGTCAGATTGCTTCTAAGTCGAATATTTACGTATTCAATGAATTCAATTAAAGATAAAGATTTCCGTCTTCTGGGATGTTGCGCCGTGTAGTCTGGTCGATGTTAACCAACGTTTCGGAGGTCATACTGCCTCCGTCATCAGGGCGATTAAAGATAGTTTTTGTGGGACCAGTTACAAGAGACTACTGTGTATAAATTGTATAAACTTGGGCATTTGTGGAATGGTTTGATTCGATTTATTCTTTATAAAGAGCTGTGCGTGTACTAATGAAAATGTTCGATGTTATTTCAGGCCCTTGCTGAAATTGTTGGAGGATGTTGTTAAGTCGCTGATCATGATTGATCCAGGGACTTGGGATGAATCATTTCAGGAAGGTAATTTTTGTATGTGTATAATAATTTGAGATAAAAGCTGGAAAGAGAGAGCATTTAAATATTAACCTTTCTTGGCCTTGCATTATGGCTTATGTGCGTTCGAGCTGGCCACTAGCATACAACTAAACCATTAATGTTTTAGGTATGACATTTAAATTCCCGTGGTCTACGCACGTGTATATAAAGTGATCCTTGTTACGAAATACAGTGTATTTATTGCATTTTTAAGCTTAGAATGTCAAATGAAAGCTCTGTTCTTGAGAATGAACCCATTTACCTGAACGTAAAGTTTTTGTAAAAATCTGTCTTTATATACGTAACTACTTTACATTTATTTTCAGTTATTTCAGGTTTCTTTATGCCCGAACCCTCAGTTTTGTAGTCGTGTTGTACGACCTGACTGTTCGTGCCTCGACACAGGGTCTGTGAAGTTATTTCTAGACTGAGTTAGCTGTATGAATAACTTTTAATCTTTTCCTGTCAATTCACGATACAGAAATGCCCACATTTTCCATGATGATTTGATATCTGAAATGAACTCTTATCACATTGGAGGGAGTGAAATTAAATTTATTACTTCTTCTTACATTCAGAGTTTGTTGTCCTGCTGCTGACCATATGACTGCATCTTGACAATTTATTAGTAAAAATTGTCTACGTGATAAGTAAGTCACTGCAAAAGCAGGGAATTGAACCTGATGATGGCCACATTGGGCTGAAAATGCTGTTCTAGAGAAATTACATTGAACTGAGTGTGTGAAAAGTGAGAAAGAAGGAAAACCAAGGAGTGAAATCTCATCAACACTTGTTTCTTTATAGAGCTGAGAAGTCATAAATGAAATCACTTTATAAATACAAATCAAGGAGTGATTTGCTGGGAATAAGAAACTGTCTTCACACTTGTCAGTAGTTACCAGTGCAGGATACAGGTTGCAGCACTTGAATTGTCCATTAATAAGACCTTCCTTTCTTTGTAACGAGTTTAATGACGCACTCGTGGCTTCAGAACTAGCCATATGGTCTTGTGTAATAACCCTGTAGTTAAGAGAGTCTTGGCTTACTTCAAGTCTGTTTCTATTAGGCCTCCAGCGTGGTTATTCAGAAGATGCTGTGTTGAAGCAGATGAACTTATAATGAATGGACCATCACCAGAACTTTCTTCAAGCAAACTGAAGCATAAACCATCGGGACGTCCGAGGAGAGGCTCGCTCTCACGAAACGTCACATACGACAAACTGGAAAATGCACAAATGAATGGTACGTTAGAACGAGGTAGGTATTCGTGGTTCTTCTGAAAATAATTAAGAATAGGTTATTAAACGTGGTTAAATTACATGTGCATTTGCAAAGGCAGTTGACTGAATTTCACACTTACTGCATATATTATCTGATTGAAAAGTATTTGTTGTAACTCAAAATGAAATTATATTATATTACTTTGATGATGTGATGTCTCAGAACAGTACGAGCACATAAAGACTTGTTTTAATTTGAAGAACGTGGAACTGCCTTTTGTCGCATGTTTAATATCAAACGTATTTCCAGTATGGCACGGTCATAGGCCAAAAGATTGAAAATTTAAATTTATATGCTTTATGATGTTAAGAGAACCGATGTGGTCATTTTATATAAAAAATATTATTTGTAACTAATTGAATTTATTTTAAAAAATTGTCTTTATTTACATAGTTACTGCACGCAACATAAATTAATAATATTTGACTGATGCATTTTAAAAAAGTTTAACCATTGATATTATTGCTTTGTGTAAGTAACGCTGGTTTAAGGCAAATCACTAGATTACAAGAATTGACGTACATGAGAAGAATGTGGGGAGACATTGGTGATTGAAATCAATATTATTAGGCTGCAGTAATCAAAGAACATACTTAACCATGTGCTGTGATAGTAAAGCTTCACCAGCTGGAAGGAATTTACTTTTGTTGATTCCTGTTTTTCAAATCTTTTATTGTTATTTGGCTCTTAATAAGAACTGTTCAAATTTGGGTGATATTTCATATACGAAATTGTTACTTATTTACCATAATAGGTTTCTGTTCTTTGTTAAACAAATGTGTTTTGTCCTTTTTCATCCGGGTTTTACAACGGTGTACGAGGTTTGACTGTTTTGAAAGTAGGGAAGTGGGTTCAAGCTCTCGTGGCAGTTCGTTCTTAATCCGATCTTTTTTTGTGGTGATGTAACGTCTTTAAGACAAAGTAACTGCTTATGGTTTCCACTGTTGGATGTACTTGTAATGTAAGTCTTCTGGGTTGTGACACCGTGTAGTCTTATAAGTAATTAATAATGTCCCAGGGGAGCATATCACTTGTTAAAGATGGAATTCATACACATTTCTGCCCAGAAGGTGGAGGTGCTATGTTCCTCTGACCCCCTGTAAGACTATATGATTTTATAACCAGATGACTGCATTCCACATCTTTAATACCATGAGAATCTGAAATCTAGGCTGTGCTGTATCAGCGAGCGTCTTGAGGAAGTAGCTTTAGTTTGGAGTTGGAGATGTTAAGAATCTCCAAAATACTATCAATGCTCCCTGCATCCATGCAGTTACGTTGTCCAGAAAGGGGACCTAAATTGTTAGAAAAGTAATTATTGTAATTATATTTTGTTTATTTGAAACATGTTTTAGTACTGAATGTCATTGACACGTATGGTCTAATGGGTGCACAAAAGCAACGTAATTCATTAATGGAACACGTGAATTTTGCTGCCATAGATTATGCATGTTTTCAAGTATGCTATACCTACAACACAATACTTGGCTTATTTTATAGAGAATAATAATAATTTGTGCCTGAGATTTGAGTTTTTCATGGCAATGAAGATGGCAGTCATTGTCATAATTTGCATGAAAGTGTGTTAAAAGCCCACAATAATTAAATGTTATATTGTTACTAAAACGTGCTATTAAACATTAAGAGAATGCTTAAAATATTCTCAGAGAAATAATTTGGTTCACATTAAATATTGTTTATATGACAGCTGGGAATATTGTACAATGACATGACTGTCTCTCTGTGGGACTGTGGCTCTTAACTGGCCCATTGGCCACCCCCAGATGATACATGAATGAAAATGGAGCGTCAGTGAAATGATATTTGCAGGTAGAAACTGGAAAACTCAGGGAAAAACAAGTCCGAATGCATATTTGTCCCCCGCAAATCCCATATAGGCTGCCCTGGGCATGAACGTGAGCTTCACTGGTGAGAAGTCAGTGAATTATCACCTGTGCCCTGCCATGCCGTCTCGGTATCTGCCTTACGTGTTGCATCCAGCACCTCGGCTTATAGAGACCGTGTGAGGCACAGACCGCGTTCGTCAGAGACACAGTCCGACGGCGATCTGTCCTGCATGGCATCAGGTGGGGTGAAATTTGAAAAAAATTTTGAAATTTCTCCAAAATTTTCGAAAAATCAAAAAACGCTGACAATTGTCTGAAAAGCGCAAAAAACCGAAATTTTTTGAAAAATTCCACTTTCAAAATTTTTTCAAAAATATAAAAAAATTTGGGTTTTGTGCGCTTTTCAGACAATTTCCAGCGTTTTTTGATTTTTCGAAAAAAATTTAAATTTTTTAAAAAAAATTAAAAAATCAAAAACCGCTGGAAAATGTCCAAATAGCGCACAAAACCAAAAAATTTGAAAAATTCCGCTTTCAACATTTTTTTCAAAAATTTCAAAATTTTTGGGTTTTGTGCACCTTTCAGATAATTTCTATCGTTTTTTGATTTTTCGAAAATTTTTAATTTTTTTTTCAAAACTCTCACCAAGGGATGCATGCCAACCTCAGCGAATGCCTCACTATGTCTCTGCCGGACTCGTCCTCGATCCGTGTCTCTCTACTGCTTTCTGTCGCACATTTTGCAACATCTCACAGTTAGAACATCTTGTAGAATAACCTGTCTTGACTGTGACCTATGTAGCAGGTACTTCGAGAGCAAAATTGACAAGTTTATTCGGTTCAGGATGTCTATTTCTCGGCCACCAATATTTCTGAATCTTGTCATTGCTTTTCGATAGGAAGGACAAAGTCATGGAAATAAGAGCTGAAAGTAGAATTGACATGTAATTGGAACTGTCGAATTATTTTAAAATATATATTTTATCATAGATTCTTCTCTCGTAAACGTGATTCAAGCAATGGTCGTCTGAAGAAGGTAAGAAGTCCAGAACCAGCTGTGGATGGAGATGTCAGTCCTGAGAGAAAACCAGTTGGCATGGGCCGCACTAGTAGACTACATGTGCGGACACCACGAGTGAGGGTCTCGCAGGTGAGCTTCTGTACAATAAGGTTGTAATAAGAGGTACATGAAATATCCATTTGACTTCTATTTAATAAAAGGTTATGTTTTGGAACTGGAAGTAAGCTCTAAGTCCAAATGCTTAAGAACTGATAATGTACTAGGACTGGCTAACTTTTAAGAGGTGTGACAGTTAAGTTTCCAGAATGCCTGCATACATTTTACATTCAGTAGCGAGTGACTAAGCAGCGATATGTGTTTTTTTTGCTGTTGAAGGAAATAAGGCAGTTGTGGATGAAACAGTGGCTTAGTTACGTCTTGGAAGAAAAACTAGTGATAGTTTGTTGGAGCAACACATTTACATCAGGTTTCATGTCAAGTTAAGCAGAAGTACGAGTGTCAACAGAGGCTTCTGGTGATGTTGCTATGGAAAAGTCATTTCAAGATTTTATTTCTCTAAAAAGAAGAATAATGGCTTCCTTATCCATCTTCAGGGCTTGTTACAGACAGTGTTTAATTTTGATATGACAGACTTTAAGACTTTTGTTCCTCTGTGCAGAAATTTCTCATGTACTGTCTCTAATTCTTTTGGCATTCTGCAGTTTGAGGCTAAGCAGAAAAACACTTCCATCTACGGTGTTGCATTTATGCCCTCTTATTCAGTTGTGCGTTACTTCATATTCTGCTAATTTCATTTCAGTAATAAATATAAATTAATTAATGAGTAAACAAATTGCTTTCAGACGGACTTGAAAATTATTCCACCTACCATCCCAGACAGAAGTCCAAAGGTAATGTCTGTCCCAGCTGTCTCAGGAGCGGAATCTATTGGAAATGAGATATTCGACTCATCAACGAGTACTTCTATGGTGTAAGGATCTTTCCTGGACAGGACCCAACTCATGTGTACGTGGGCTGGGTAACAATGCAGTATCACTTCTTCAGCAAGGATTTCAATCAGAGTAGTGTCCGCAAGGCTTCTGTTATGATTGTGGATGACGATGACAGAATTATTGAAAGGTGACAACATAATCCTCTGTGTTCTAATTTTTTTGGCACGTTCTGCAATAGCGATGGCTTACGTAATGTTACAAGTAACTATTTAAGTTTATTCCAATTAAAACTGAGCTGTTATGTATACATAATTAAGTTTATAGTCTTTTGAGTTTAGAAACATTGGAATGCTTTTCTTTTTGTAAGGAAAGGTGGTCTTATGTTATTATTACACCGTTTTAGTTCACATGTGTACATCCCACTAATTATTTTAGATTCATTTTGTGATATCACTAAATTTGGTATGTCTGTCATGCAATTAAAAGCCATACCACCTTTATACCCTCTAATTTCCCACAACCAGTAAAGCCATCTTGGCTGCATTACAAACATATGAGGTGGGATTCATTTCCTCGTTCACAAGACTCCTCATTGTTCACTGGTACTAATACTTTTTATCTTTGAAATTATGAAATTTGAAAGCAAACTATTAAGTTTTGTTACAATAGCATTGATCGTCAGAGTCATAAAATGAGTCAGCACTGTAAGGTGATTCAGACAGAAATTTAGTTACAGAATTACAGAATTTTGCACCAACATTTGCATAATTTATTTATATAATCTAGATTGTAGGGCATTTTTCAGATTCCTTCATTATTATTATATGTTTTGTGTGTTGTAACTTTAATACATACTGAGGAGATGGACAGGATTTTCTGTAACTACAAATATACAGCTGGCTCTTCTTAATGTGATACATCATCCAATATTTTTTTCACCTGGCTAAATGCATTAAATTATTTTAATTTTCTATATTCTGACATAAAAGTCTGCAAAACATTATTATTTACCAAAGCAAAATAATGAATGTAATCAGTCACTTTCAGGTCTTATTTTTATACAGTTCCTTCAGAACTTGCAACTACATGTGTCCGTCGGCCAGAACTTTTGCGACCACATGCTTATTAAAATGCACCCTTTAATAAATCATTGTTTCTCTCTTTTTTGCAGTTTCCACCAATGCTTGAAACCTCATCAGTGGGCACGAGTACCTAATCAATCTCTGCAAGTGCATGCCCTGAAGCTGTCAGACATTCGTGGTTGGAGTATGCTGTGTGAAGACGCTGTGTCCGTGTTGGCACTTCACATTCCAGAAGAAGACAGACGCATCGATATTTTGGAATTAATTGAGATGGAACGATTGCTGAGGTAACTGTGAACACCTCGTGACAGACGATAAATATTCATACACACACAATCTTCCTTTCTGTTCACATTCGATACTATGACAGATAAAGGACTTCATGGCATGGAGAAAGGAAACCTGTGATTATATAATGATTCCAAAACCATGCCAAGATGTTAACTACAGCAGTGAAACCATATGATGAAGCTTAGGTTAGGTTTCTCATTCCAACGATTACTTTCGTCAACACTGCATCTCAATACACTCATCTTAGCTCTGGTTCTTTGTATTTAAACTGTTTGAGCCAGGCAGCTAAAGTCAGTATAGTGACTGACTACAGGTTGAATGGTCAAGATTTAATTCCTGACAGTGACTCTGCATTGAGACTATCTGTGGGTCCCACCCGGCTTTCTGTCCAATGGGTACCAGGGGTCGTTTCCCCAGGAGTAAGGCTCGGCCAGGTCGTGACACTGACTACTTGCCTCCTTCTAGTGCCTGAGTTGAGAATGAGTGGGAGCTACACCTCCTCTCACCCCCCCCCCCCTCCCCCAAAGCACCAACATGGCCCCTTAGCAGTTTAGCTTTACTTTTAGTTTTACGAAATGTTTAGTCTAATAGTTTGAAAATACCCCAAGAAAACATTTTCTAAATTTGTCTGTCAAGAAATAACAATCTGAAAGCCGGCGAATTATCTTTCACAACCCACAATTTAGCAGTGAATTTGGTGTCATTAATTTTAGAGCCCGTTACTGCAGTTGAAGGAACTTATGCACTGGAGATGATATTCTTGCAAGTTAACAGAATGGATGAAATACTAAAGCCCCTTGCAGCGTAATTGATTATGGGATGATCACCTTTCAAATTATAACTTGTACCTCAAGGAAAAACGTAATAGTCCACCCAGGGTAACCCAGAAATCTGTAGCAAATAAGAGTCTTATTTGGCTAGAGAGCTCATTGCAGTTTCATTTTAAAGGTGACAGGATTACAGTTTCCTATGTAGAGAATCTGAGTGTAAATATTGTAGTGTACGTGTTTCTGAAATATTTGCTTTGGCTAATTAATATAATAGAATTTCATGCGAGGCTTTTGTCTTACAGTTTTCACGCCCACACTCTCACTTTGTACGTCGCGCTCTGCTACCAGTCCAATTATCGTGCAGCTCATGCCCTCTGTCTCCATGTGGACCAGAATCAACTATTATATGTCAGGGCCCTTGCGACAGGGTTTCTATGATCTGCTTCACTTGGAATCACGTGCTATTGCGATGCGAGTAGTTCTTCCTGAGGTGATAAAGTTGCGTCATATTGTGATAAATATGTATTTGTTTAAATCTTGTCAGTCTAATCACAATAAAATTCCTATTAAATATTAAAATATTACTATAATTAACATTTAAATATTTAAAAAATATATATAAAAAATATATTCCTGCTTTGTTCATCGTAATACTCATACAATATTAGTGCCATAATTAAATTTATAATTTTAAACTGTATTTTATAATAGTTTATGTAAACAAATTCTTCTCGTCGTTATTCAGATTATACATTTTTAAGTGTTGCGTAAGGTTTTTACACATGCTTGTCTTAAATTCAAAGAAATCCCATTCTGCTGTAATTAAAATGAATTTTAATTCTCATCTGTAAATTTTATATCAGTTCTGACATGGTGCTTTATCCTCCTTACGTATTTTTATGTACTTCAGACCTACAAATCTTCTTCAGATATTTACGACAAAAATTCCGAACACAAGATGGAAGAGAATTCACAGACCCCACAGCAGTAGAATCTTACTTCTGTAGTTTGACTTTGTAGACATTTCGTTGTGTTAAGTGTGCAAATAGGAATTGGAAGCATCACAGCACATAATTATAAAACATAACTTTGCTAATATTTTAACAAGAAGTTAAGTATGACTTTGAATTATAAGGTATTCAGGGAAAAACATGCAACAGGTTTTGTACGCAGTGTATACATAATTTTTTTAGGTTACAGGAGCATGTGATACGTGAATGAAAGCTCACATTTTGTGGAATGTATGTGGTATTCATGTGAACACATGTTCGGTCTGAGATCTTTCAGCCCTGTGGACTCGCTGTAGTCCACAACACATGACCTTTAATCTCCTCAGGAACAGTTTCAACTTTACTTACATTTCCTGAACTGAGTGTGGGTTGATGCATGATTTTTTGAGGTAGCCTCCCCCTTAGGAAGCAGTCACAGGGATTTTTGTCTGGTGAGGATTTCAACTGAACTATGCCTATGGGCTTTCAGAATGAACAGAATTGGCATTCACTGACTGCTTATTCAGTAAATGTGTTTTGTGAGTGTCAAACTAGTCTTGTGTTTTTCCATATGATTCTTATTTTGTCAGTGTCGAGTCTTAAAAATTTTGTGTTCATCTGTTTGGCCTAATTTGATTGTATATTCATAAGTTACTGTAGTATATGTTAATTAAATTTTGAGTTTGGTAATTATCTGAAGTAATGATTTTGTCTTTCAGGGAGGTTTGTAAAAATGAATATATCGTTCCGTTGGGTCCAGAGTTAAAGGAATTATATGAAGATCCTGCAATGGACCATAGTCTGCGCTACGTAAAAACAGAATCAGTAAGACCACAGATGAATATGACAGACATACATTTTTAAATTATTGTAAGAAGAATAGAAAATATTATTAGAATTCTGTTTTGCTAAGAAAATGTTAAACTTGTTGTACTCTGTGAAAAAGGAGAAAATACGTACACACACGTGCACGTAAAAACTTTATAATGCTGAATCAGGATTACATTTTTTTTGATATTGGGAAGTTTTATTAAAATTTTGTTGGCATTTTCCAATTTTGGTTACAATTGCATTATATTAATGGACACTTTATTGAAAATGAAAATGACTTGGTTGGGAACCCGCGGGCTACCTTCCTGATTCGAATTTATTGAAGTCTGTGATGTGATTGGTTCTTATTCTCGCAGTTACAGTTGATACCTGTTTGTAGTAAAGCAACAAATTGGATAAAATATTTCTTAAACTGCACGTTTGGTTCCACAGGGTCCCATTTTTATATTAATGATAAAATTTTAATAAATGATGTGTTTCTATCATATGGCCAGTCAGATTGCTTCTAAGTCGAATATTTACGTATTCAATGAATTCAATTAAAGATAAAGATTTCCGTCTTCTGGGATGTTGCGCCGTGTAGTCTGGTCGATGTTAACCAACGTTTCGGAGGTCATACTGCCTCCGTCATCAGGGCGATTAAAGATAGTTTTTGTGGGACCAGTTACAAGAGACTACTGTGTATAAATTGTATAAACTTGGGCATTTGTGGAATGGTTTGATTCGATTAATTCTTTATAAAGAGCTGTGCGTGTACTAATGAAAATGTTCGATGTTATTTCAGGCCCTTGCTGAAATTGTTGGAGGATGTTGTTAAGTCGCTGATCATGATTGATCCAGGGACTTGGGATGAATCATTTCAGGAAGGTAATTTTTGTATGTGTATAATAATTTGAGATAAAAGCTGGAAAGAGAGAGCATTTAAATATTAACCTTTCTTGGCCTTGCATTATGGCTTATGTGCGTTCGAGCTGGCCACTAGCATACAACTAAACCATTAATGTTTTAGGTATGACATTTAAATTCCCGTGGTCTACGCACGTGTATATAAAGTGATCCTTGTTACGAAATACAGTGTATTTATTGCATTTTTAAGCTTAGAATGTCAAATGAAAGCTCTGTTCTTGAGAATGAACCCATTTACCTGAACGTAAAGTTTTTGTAAAAATCTGTCTTTATATACGTAACTACTTTACATTTATTTTCAGTTATTTCAGGTTTCTTTATGCCCGAACCCTCAGTTTTGTAGTCGTGTTGTACGACCTGACTGTTCGTGCCTCGACACAGGGTCTGTGAAGTTATTTCTAGACTGAGTTAGCTGTATGAATAACTTTTAATCTTTTCCTGTCAATTCACGATACAGAAATGCCCACATTTTCCATGATGATTTGATATCTGAAATGAACTCTTATCACATTGGAGGGAGTGAAATTAAATTTATTACTTCTTCTTACATTCAGAGTTTGTTGTCCTGCTGCTGACCATATGACTGCATCTTGACAATTTATTAGTAAAAATTGTCTACGTGATAAGTAAGTCACTGCAAAAGCAGGGAATTGAACCTGATGATGGCCACATTGGGCTGAAAATGCTGTTCTAGAGAAATTACATTGAACTGAGTGTGTGAAAAGTGAGAAAGAAGGAAAACCAAGGAGTGAAATCTCATCAACACTTGTTTCTTTATAGAGCTGAGAAGTCATAAATGAAATCACTTTATAAATACAAATCAAGGAGTGATTTGCTGGGAATAAGAAACTGTCTTCACACTTGTCAGTAGTTACCAGTGCAGGATACAGGTTGCAGCACTTGAATTGTCCATTAATAAGACCTTCCTTTCTTTGTAACGAGTTTAATGACGCACTCGTGGCTTCAGAACTAGCCATATGGTCTTGTGTAATAACCCTGTAGTTAAGAGAGTCTTGGCTTACTTCAAGTCTGTTTCTATTAGGCCTCCAGCGTGGTTATTCAGAAGATGCTGTGTTGAAGCAGATGAACTTATAATGAATGGACCATCACCAGAACTTTCTTCAAGCAAACTGAAGCATAAACCATCGGGACGTCCGAGGAGAGGCTCGCTCTCACGAAACGTCACATACGACAAACTGGAAAATGCACAAATGAATGGTACGTTAGAACGAGGTAGGTATTCGTGGTTCTTCTGAAAATAATTAAGAATAGGTTATTAAACGTGGTTAAATTACATGTGCATTTGCAAAGGCAGTTGACTGAATTTCACACTTACTGCATATATTATCTGATTGAAAAGTATTTGTTGTAACTCAAAATGAAATTATATTATATTACTTTGATGATGTGATGTCTCAGAACAGTACGAGCACATAAAGACTTGTTTTAATTTGAAGAACGTGGAACTGCCTTTTGTCGCATGTTTAATATCAAACGTATTTCCAGTATGGCACGGTCATAGGCCGAAAGATTGAAAATTTAAATTTATATGCTTTATGATGTTAAGAGAACCGATGTGGTCATTTTATATAAAAAATATTATTTGTAACTAATTGAATTTATTTTAAAAAATTGTCTTTATTTACATAGTTACTGCACGCAACATAAATTAATAATATTTGACTGATGCATTTTAAAAAAGTTTAACCATTGATATTATTGCTTTGTGTAAGTAACGCTGGTTTAAGGCAAATCACTAGATTACAAGAATTGACGTACATGAGAAGAATGTGGGGAGACATTGGTGATTGAAATCAATATTATTAGGCTGCAGTAATCAAAGAACATACTTAACCATGTGCTGTGATAGTAAAGCTTCACCAGCTGGAAGGAATTTACTTTTGTTGATTCCTGTTTTTCAAATCTTTTATTGTTATTTGGCTCTTAATAAGAACTGTTCAAATTTGGGTGATATTTCATATACGAAATTGTTACTTATTTACCATAATAGGTTTCTGTTCTTTGTTAAACAAATGTGTTTTGTCCTTTTTCATCCGGGTTTTACAACGGTGTACGAGGTTTGACTGTTTTGAAAGTAGGGAAGTGGGTTCAAGCTCTCGTGGCAGTTCGTTCTTAATCCGATCTTTTTTTGTGGTGATGTAACGTCTTTAAGACAAAGTAACTGCTTATGGTTTCCACTGTTGGATGTACTTGTAATGTAAGTCTTCTGGGTTGTGACACCGTGTAGTCTTATAAGTAATTAATAATGTCCCAGGGGAGCATATCACTTGTTAAAGATGGAATTCATACACATTTCTGCCCAGAAGGTGGAGGTGCTATGTTCCTCTGACCCCCTGTAAGACTATATGATTTTATAACCAGATGACTGCATTCCACATCTTTAATACCATGAGAATCTGAAATCTAGGCTGTGCTGTATCAGCGAGCGTCTTGAGGAAGTAGCTTTAGTTTGGAGTTGGAGATGTTAAGAATCTCCAAAATACTATCAATGCTCCCTGCATCCATGCAGTTACGTTGTCCAGAAAGGGGACCTAAATTGTTAGAAAAGTAATTATTGTAATTATATTTTGTTTATTTGAAACATGTTTTAGTACTGAATGTCATTGACACGTATGGTCTAATGGGTGCACAAAAGCAACGTAATTCATTAATGGAACACGTGAATTTTGCTGCCATAGATTATGCATGTTTTCAAGTATGCTATACCTACAACACAATACTTGGCTTATTTTATAGAGAATAATAATAATTTGTGCCTGAGATTTGAGTTTTTCATGGCAATGAAGATGGCAGTCATTGTCATAATTTGCATGAAAGTGTGTTAAAAGCCCACAATAATTAAATGTTATATTGTTACTAAAACGTGCTATTAAACATTAAGAGAATGCTTAAAATATTCTCAGAGAAATAATTTGGTTCACATTAAATATTGTTTATATGACAGCTGGGAATATTGTACAATGACATGACTGTCTCTCTGTGGGACTGTGGCTCTTAACTGGCCCATTGGCCACCCCCAGATGATACATGAATGAAAATGGAGCGTCAGTGAAATGATATTTGCAGGTAGAAACTGGAAAACTCAGGGAAAAACAAGTCCGAATGCATATTTGTCCCCCGCAAATCCCATATAGGCTGCCCTGGGCATGAACGTGAGCTTCACTGGTGAGAAGTCAGTGAATTATCACCTGTGCCCTGCCATGCCGTCTCGGTATCTGCCTTACGTGTTGCATCCAGCACCTCGGCTTATAGAGACCGTGTGAGGCACAGACCGCGTTCGTCAGAGACACAGTCCGACGGCGATCTGTCCTGCATGGCATCAGGTGGGGTGAAATTTGAAAAAAATTTTGAAATTTCTCCAAAATTTTCGAAAAATCAAAAAACGCTGACAATTGTCTGAAAAGCGCAAAAAACCGAAATTTTTTGAAAAATTCCACTTTCAAAATTTTTTCAAAAATATAAAAAAATTTGGGTTTTGTGCGCTTTTCAGACAATTTCCAGCGTTTTTTGATTTTTCGAAAAAAATTTAAAATTTTTAAAAAAAATTAAAAAATCAAAAACCGCTGGAAAATGTCCAAATAGCGCACAAAACCAAAAAATTTGAAAAATTCCGCTTTCAACATTTTTTTCAAAAATTTCAAAATTTTTGGGTTTTGTGCACCTTTCAGATAATTTCTATCGTTTTTTGATTTTTCGAAAATTTTTAATTTTTTTTTCAAAACTCTCACCAAGGGATGCATGCCAACCTCAGCGAATGCCTCACTATGTCTCTGCCGGACTCGTCCTCGATCCGTGTCTCTCTACTGCTTTCTGTCGCACATTTTGCAACATCTCACAGTTAGAACATCTTGTAGAATAACCTGTCTTGACTGTGACCTATGTAGCAGGTACTTCGAGAGCAAAATTGACAAGTTTATTCGGTTCAGGATGTCTATTTCTCGGCCACCAATATTTCTGAATCTTGTCATTGCTTTTCGATAGGAAGGACAAAGTCATGGAAATAAGAGCTGAAAGTAGAATTGACATGTAATTGGAACTGTCGAATTATTTTAAAATATATATTTTATCATAGATTCTTCTCTCGTAAACGTGATTCAAGCAATGGTCGTCTGAAGAAGGTAAGAAGTCCAGAACCAGCTGTGGATGGAGATGTCAGTCCTGAGAGAAAACCAGTTGGCATGGGCCGCACTAGTAGACTACATGTGCGGACACCACGAGTGAGGGTCTCGCAGGTGAGCTTCTGTACAATAAGGTTGTAATAAGAGGTACATGAAATATCCATTTGACTTCTATTTAATAAAAGGTTATGTTTTGGAACTGGAAGTAAGCTCTAAGTCCAAATGCTTAAGAACTGATAATGTACTAGGACTGGCTAACTTTTAAGAGGTGTGACAGTTAAGTTTCCAGAATGCCTGCATACATTTTACATTCAGTAGCGAGTGACTAAGCAGCGATATGTGTTTTTTTTGCTGTTGAAGGAAATAAGGCAGTTGTGGATGAAACAGTGGCTTAGTTACGTCTTGGAAGAAAAACTAGTGATAGTTTGTTGGAGCAACACATTTACATCAGGTTTCATGTCAAGTTAAGCAGAAGTACGAGTGTCAACAGAGGCTTCTGGTGATGTTGCTATGGAAAAGTCAATTCAAGATTTTATTTCTCTAAAAAGAAGAATAATGGCTTCCTTATCCATCTTCAGGGCTTGTTACAGACAGTGTTTAATTTTGATATGACAGACTTTAAGACTTTTGTTCCTCTGTGCAGAAATTTCTCATGTACTGTCTCTAATTCTTTTGGCATTCTGCAGTTGGAGGCTAAGCAGAAAAACACTTCCATCTACGGTGTTGCATTTATGCCCTCTTATTCAGTTGTGCGTTACTTCATATTCTGCTAATTTCATTTCAGTAATAAATATAAATTAATTAATGAGTAAACAAATTGCTTTCAGACGGACTTGAAAATTATTCCACCTACCATCCCAGACAGAAGTCCAAAGGTAATGTCTGTCCCAGCTGTCTCAGGAGCGGAATCTATTGGCAATGAGATATTCGACTCATCAATGAGTACTTCTATGGTGTAAGGATCTTCCCTGGACAGGAACCAACTCATGTGTACGTGGGCTGGGTAGCAACGCAGTATCACTTCTTCAGCAAGGATTTCAATCAGAGTAGTGTCCGCAAGGCTTCTGTTATGATTGTGGATGACCACGACAGAATTATTGAAAGGTGACAACATAATCCTCTGTGTTCTAATTTTCTTGCCACATTCTGCAATAGCGATGGCTTACGTAATGTTACAAGTAACTATTTAAGTTTATTCCAATTAAAACTGAGCTGTTATGTATACATAATTAAGTTTATAGTCTTTTAAGTTTAGAAACATTGGAATGCTTTTCTTTTTGTAAGGAAAGGTGGTCTTATGTTATTATTACACCGTTTTAGTTCACATGTGTACATCCCACTAATTATTTTAGATTCATTTTGTGATATCACTAAATTTGGTATGTCTGTTATGCAATTAAAAGCCATACCACCTTTATACCCTCTAATTTCCCACAACCAGTAATGCCATCTTGGCTGCATTACAAACATATGAGGTGGGATTCATTTCCTCGTTCACAAGACTCCTCATTGTTCACTGGTACTAATACTTTTTATCTTTGAAATTATGAAATTTGAAAGCAAACTATTAAGTTTTGTTACAATAGCATTGATCGTCAGAGTCATAAAATGAGTCAGCACTGTAAGGTGATTCAGACAGAAATTTAGTTACAGAATTACAGAATTTTGCACCAACATTTGCATAATTTATTTATATAATCTAGATTGTAGGGCATTTTTCAGATTCCTTCATTATTATTATATGTTTTGTGTGTTGTAACTTTAATACATACTGAGGAGATGGACAGGATTTTCTGTAACTACAAATATACAGCTGGCTCTTCTTAATGTGATACATCATCCAATATTTTTTTCACCTGGCTAAATGCATTAAATTATTTTAATTTTCTATATTCTGACATAAAAGTCTGCAAAACATTATTATTTACCAAAGCAAAATAATGAATGTAATCAGTCACTTTCAGGTCTTATTTTTATACAGTTCCTTCAGAACTTGCAACTACATGTGTCCGTCGGCCAGAACTTTTGCGACCACATGCTTATTAAAATGCACCCTTTAATAAATCATTGTTTCTCTCTTTTTTGCAGTTTCCACCAATGCTTGAAACCTCATCATTGGGCACGAGTACCTAATCAATCTCTGCAAGTGCATGCCCTGAAGCTGTCAGACATTCGTGGTTGGAGTACGCTGTGTGAAGACGCTGTGTCCGTGTTGGCACTTCACATTCCAGAAGAAGACAGACGCATCGATATTTTAGAATTAATTGAGATGGAACGATTGCTGAGGTAACTGTGAACACCTCGTGACAGACGATAAATATTCATACACACACAATCTTCCTTTCTGTTCACATTCGATACTATGACAGATAAAGGACTTCATGGCATGGAGAAAGGAAACCTGTGATTATATAATGATTCCAAAACCATGCCTAGATGTTAACTACAGCAGTGAAACCATATGATGAAGCTTAGGTTAGGTTTCTCATTCCAACGATTACTTTCGTCAACACTGCATCTCAATACACTCATCTTAGCTCTGGTTCTTTGTATTTAAACTGTTTGAGCCAGGCAGCTAAAGTCAGTATAGTGACTGACTACAGGTTGAATGGTCAAGATTTAATTCCTGACAGTGACTCTGCATTGAGACTATCTGTGGGTCCCACCCGGCTTTCTGTCCAATGGGTACCAGGGGTCGTTTCCCCAGGAGTAAGGCGCTGCCAGGTCGTGACACTGACTACTTGCCTCCGTCTAGTGCCTGAGTTGAGAATGAGTGGGAGCTACACCTCCTCTCACCCCCCCCCCCCCCCCAAGCACCAACATGGCCCCTTAGCAGTTTAGCTTTACTTTTAGTTTTACGAAATGTTTAGTCTAATAGTTTGAAAATACCCCAAGAAAACATTTTCTAAATTTGTCTGTCAAGAAATAACAATCTGAAAGCCGGCGAATTATCTTTCACAACCTACAATTTAGCAGTGAATTTGGTGTCATTAATTTTAGAGCCCGTTACTGCAGTTGAAGGAACTTATGCACTGGAGATGATATTCTTGCAAGTTAACAGAATGGATGAAATACTAAAGCCCCTTGCAGCGTAATTGATTATGGGATGATCACTTTTCAAATTATAACTTGTACCTCAAGGAAAAACGTAATAGTCCACCCAGTGTAACCCAGAAATCTGTAGCAAATAAGAGTCTTATTTGGCTAGAGAGCTCATTGCAGTTTCATTTTAAAGGTGACAGGATTACAGTTTCCTATGTAGAGAATCTGAGTGTAAATATTGTAGTGTACGTGTTTCTGAAATATTTGCTTTGGCTAATTAATATAATAGAATTTCATGCGAGGCTTTTGTCTTACAGTTTTCACGCCCACACTCTCACTTTGTACGTCGCGCTCTGCTACCAGTCCAATTATCGTGCAGCTCACGCCCTCTGTCTCCATGTGGACCAGAATCAACTATTATATGTCAGGGCCCTTGCGACAGGGTTTCTATGATCTGCTTCACTTGGAATCACGTGCTACAGCGATGCGAGTAGTTCTTCCTGAGGTGATAAAGTTGCGTCATATTGTGATAAATATATATTTTTTTAAATCTTGTCAGTCTAATCACAATAAAATTCCTATTAAATATTAAAATATTACTATAATTAACATTTAAATATTTAAAAAATATATATAAAAAATATATTCCTGCTTTGTTCATCGTAATACTTATACAATATTAGTGCCATAATTAAATTTATAATTTTAAACTGTATTTTATAATAGTTTATGTAAACAAATTCTTCTCGTCGTTATTCAGATTATACATTTTTAAGTGTTGCATAAGGTTTTTTGCGTGCTTGTCTTAAATTCATTGAATCCCATTCTGCTGTAATTAAAATGAATTTTAATTCTCATCTGTAAATTTTATATCAGTTCTGACATGGTGCTTTATCCTCCTTACGTATTTTTATGTACTTCAGACCTACAAATCTTCTTCAGATATTTACGACAAAAATTCCGAACACAAGATGGAAGAGAATTCACAGACCCCACAGCAGTAGAATCTTACTTCTGTAGTTTGACTTTGTAGACATTTCGTTGTGTTAAGTATGCAAATAGGAATTGGAAGCATCACAGCACATAATTATAAAACATTACTTTGCTAATCTTTTAACAAGAAGTTAAGTATGACTTTGAATTATAAGGTATTCAGGGGAAATAAAACATGCAACATGTTTTGTACGCAGCGTATTCATAATTTGTTTAGGTTACAGAAGCATGTGATACGTGAATGAAAGCTCACATTTTGTGGAATGTATGTGGTCTTCATGTGAACACATGTTCGGTCTGAGATCTTTCAGCCCTGTGGACTCGCTGTAGTCCACAACACATGACCTTTAATCTCCTCAGGAACAGTTTCAACTTTACTTACATTTCCTGAACTGTGTGTGGGTTGGTGCATGATTTTTTGAGGTCCCCCCCCTTAGGAAGCAGTCACAGGGATTTTTGTCTGGTGAGGATTTCAACTGAACTATGCCTATTGGCTTTCAGAATGAACAGAATTGGCATTCACTGACTGCGTATTCAGTAAATGTGTTTTGTGAGTGTCAAACTAGTCTTGTGTTTTTCCGTATGATTCTTATTTTGTCAGTGTCGAGTCTTAAAAATTTTGTGTTCATCTGTTTGGCCTAATTTGATTGTATATTCATAAGTTACTGTAGTATATGTTAATTAAATTTTGAGTTTGGTAATTATCTGAAGTAATGATTTTGTCTTTCAGGGAGGTTTGTAAAAATGAATATATCGTTCCGTTGGGTCCAGAGTTAAACGAATTATATGAAGATCCTGCAATGGACCATAGTCTGCGCTGCCTAAAAACAGAATCAGTAAGACCACAGATGAATATGACAGACATACATTTTTAAATTATTGTAAGAAGAATAGAAAATATTATTAGAATTCTGTTTTGCTAAGAAAATGTTAAACTTGTTGTACTCTGTGAAAAAGGAGAAAATACGTACACACATGTGCACGTAAAAACTTTATAATGCTGAATCAGGATTACATTTTTTTTGATATTGGGAAGTTTTATTAAATTTTGTTGGCATTTTCCAACTTTGGTTACAATTGCATTATATTAATGGACACTTTACTGAAAATGAAAATGACTTGGTTGGGAACCCGCGGGCTACCTTCCTGATTTGAATTTATTGAAGTCTGTGATGTGATTGGTTCTTATTCTCGCAGTTACAGTTGAAACCTGTTTGTAGTAAAGCAACAAATTGGATAAAATATTTCTTAAACTGCATGTTTGGTTCCACAGGGTCCCATTTTTATATTAATGATAAAATTTTAATAAATGATGTGTTTGTATCATATGGCCAGTCAGATTGCTTCTAAGTCGAATATTTACGTATTCAATAAATTCAATTAAAGATAAATATTTCCGTCTTCTGGGTTGATGCGCCGTGTAGTCTGGTCGATGTTAACCAACGTTTCGGAGGTCATACTGCCTCCGTCATCAGGGCGATTAAAGATAGTTTTTGTGGGACCAGTTACAAGAGACTACTGTGTATAAATTGTATAAACTTGGGCATTTGTGGAATGGTTTGATTCGATTTATTCTTTATAAAGAGTTGTGCGTGTACTAATGAAAATGTTCGATGTTATTTCAGGCCCTTGCTGAAATTGTTGGAGGATGTTGTTAAGTTGCTGATCATGATTGATCCAGGGACTTGGGATAAATCATTTCAGAAAGGTAATTTTTGTATGTGTATAATAATTTGAGATAAAAGCTGGGAAGAGAGAGCATTTAAATATTAACCTTTCTTGGCCTTGCATTATGGCTTATGTGCGTTCGAGCTGGCCACTAGCTTACAACTAAACCATTAATGTTTTAGGTATGACATTTAAATTCCCGTGGTCTACGCACGTGTATATAAAGTGATCCTTGTTACAAAATACAGTGTATTTATTGCATTTTTAAGCTTAGAATGTCAAATGAAAGCTCTATTCTTGAGAATGAACCCATTTACCTGGACGTAAAGTTTTTGTAAAAATCTGTCTTTATATACGTAACTACTTTACATTTATTTTCAGTTATTTCAGGTTTCTTTAGGCCCGAACCCTCAGTTTTGTAGTCGTGTTGTACGACCTGACTGTTCGTGCCTCGACACAGGGTCTGTGAAGTTATTTCTAGACTGAGTTAGCTGTATGAATAACTTTTAATCTTTTCCTGTCAATTCACGATACAGAAATGCCCACATTTTCCATGATGATTTGATATCTGAAATGAACTCTTATTACATTGGAGGGAGTGAAATTAAATTTATTACTTCTTCTTACATTCAGAGTTTGTTGTCTTGCTGCTGACCATATGACTGCATCTTGACAATTTATTAGTAAAAATTGTCTACATGATAAGTAAGTCACTGCAAAAGCAGGGAATTGAACCTGATGATGGCCACATTGGGCTGAAAATGCTGTTCTAGAGAAATTACATTGAACTGAGTGTGTGAAAAGTGAGAAAGAAGGAAAACCAAGGAGTGAAATCTCATCAACACTTGTTTCTTTATAGAGCTGAGAAGTCATAAATTAGATCATTTTATAAATACAAATCAAGGAGTGATTTGCTGGGAATAAGAAACTGTCTTCACACTTGTCAGTAGTTACCAGTGCAGGATACAGGTTGCAGCACTTGCCTTGTCCATTAATAAGACCTTCCTTTCTTTGTAACGAGTTTAATGACGCACTCGTGGCTTCAGAACTATCCATATGGTCTTGTGTAATAACCCTGTAGTTAAGAGAGTCTTGGCTTACTTCAAGTCTGTTTCTATTAGGCCTCCAGCGTGGTTATTCAGAAGATGCTGTTGAAGCAGATGAACTTATAATGAATGGACCATCACCAGAACCTTCTGCAAGCAAACTGAAGCATAAACCATCGGGACGTCCGAGGAGAGGCTCACTCTCACGAAACGTCACATACGACAAACTGGAAGATGCACAAATGAATGGTACGTTAGAACGAGGTAGGTATTCGTGGTTATTCTGAAAATAATTAAGAATTGGTTATTAAACGTGGTTAAATTACATGTGCATTTGCAAAGGAAGTCGACTGAATTTCACACTTACTGCGTATATTATCTGATTGAAAAGTATTTGTTGTAACTCAAAATGAAATTATATTATATTACTTTGATGATGTGATGTCTCAGAACAGTACGAGCACATAAAGACATGTTTCAATTTGAAGAATGTGGAACTGCCTTTTGTTGCATGTTTAATATCAAACATATTTCCAGTATGGCACGGTCATAGGCCGAAAGATTGAAAATTTAAATTTATATGCTTTATGATGTTAAGAGAACCGATGTGGTCATTTTATATAAAAAATATTATTTGTAACTAATTGAATTTATTTTAAAAAATTGTCTTTATTTACATAGTTACTGCACGCAACATAAATTAATAATATTTGACTGATGCATTTTAAAAAAGTTTAACCATTGATATTATTGCTTTGTGTAAGTAACGCTGGTTTAAGGCAAATCACTAGATTACAAGAATTGACGTACATGAGAAGAATGTGAGGAGACATTGGTGATTGAAATCGAGATTATTAGGCTGCAGTAATCAAAGAACATACTTAACCATGTGCTGTGATAGTAAAGCTTCACCAGCTGGAAGGAATTTACTTTTGTTGATTCCTGTTTTTCACATCTTTTATTGTTATTTGGCTCTTAATAAGAACTGTTCAAAAAATGTATTTTGGTGATATTTCATATGCGAAATTGTTACTTATTTACCATAATAGGTTTCTGTTCTTTGTTAAACAAATGTGTTTTGTCCTTTTTCATCTGGGTTTTACAACGGTGTACGAGGTTTGACTGTTTTGAAAGTAGGGAAGTGGGTTCAAGCTCTCGTGGCAGTTCGTTCTTAATCCGATCTTTTTTTGTGGTGATGTAACGTCTTTAAGACAAAGTAACTGCTTATGGTTTCCACTGTTGGATGTACTTGTAATGTAAGTCTTCTGGGTTGTGACACCGTGTAGTCTTATAAGTAATTAATAATGTCCCAGGGGAGCATATCACTTGTTAAAGATGGAATTCATACACATTTCTGCCCAGAAGGTGGAGGTGCCATGTTCCTCTGACCCCCTGTAAGACTATATGATTTTATAACCAGATGACTGCATTCCACATCTTTAATACCATGAGAATCTGAAATCTAGGCTGTGCTGTATCAGCAAGCGTCTTGAGGAAGTAGCTTTAGTTTGGAGTTGGAGATGTTAAGAATCTCCAAAATACTATCAATGCTCCCTGCATCCATGCAGTTACGTTGTCCAGAAAGGGGACCTAAATTGTTAGAAAAGTAATTATTGTAATTATATTTTGTTTATTTGAAACATGTTTTAGTACTGAATGTCATTGACACGTATGGTCTAATGGGTGCACAAAAGCAACGTAATTCATTAATGGAACACGTGAATTTTGCTGCCATAGATTATGCATGTTTTCAAGTATGCTATACCTACAACACAATACATGGCTTATTTTATAGAGAATAATAATAATTTGTGCCTGAGATTTGAGTTTTTCATGGCAATGAAGATGGCAGTCATTGTCATAATTTGCATGAAAGTGTGTTAGAAGCCCACAATAATTAAATGTTATATTGTTACTAAAACGTGCTATTAAACAATAAGAGAATGCTTAAAATATTCTCAGAGAAATAATTTGGTTCACATTAAATATTGTTTATATGATAGCTGGGAATATTGTACAATGACGTGACTGTCTCTCTGTGGAACTGTGGCTATTAACTGGACCATTGGCCACCCCCAGATGATACATGAATGAAAATGGAGCATCAGTGAAATGATATTTGCAGGTAAAAACTGGAAAACTCAGGGAAAAACAAGTCTGAATGCCAATTTGTCCCCCATAAATCCCATATAGGCTGCCCTGGGCATGAATGTGAGCTTCACTGGCGAGACGTCAGTGAATTATCACCTGTGCCCTGCCATGCCCGTCTCGGTATCTGCCTTACGTGTTGCATCCAGCACCTCTTCTTATAGAAGACCGTGTGAGGCACAGACCACGTTCGTTAGAGTCACAGTACATGAGACACAGTCCGACGGCGATTTGTCCTGCATGGCTTCAGGTGGGGTGAAATTTGAAAAAAAATTTTGAAATTTTTCCAAAATTTTCGAAAAATCAAAAAACGCTGACAATTGTCTGAAAAGCGCACAAAACCGAAAATTTTTGAAAAATTCCACTTTCAAAATTTTTTCAAAAATATAAAAAATTTGGGTTTTGTGCGCTTTTCAGACAATTTCCAGCGTTCTTTGATTTTTCGAATTTTTTTAAAAAAAATTAATTTTTTTTAAAAAAAATTAAAAAACGCTAGAAAATGTCCAAATAGCGCACAAAACCAAAAAGATTTGAAAAACTCCGCTTTCAAAATTTTTTCCAAAAATTTCAAAATTTTTGGGTTTTGTGCGCTTTTGGGACAATTTCCAGCGTTTTTTGATTTTTCGAAAATTTTTAAAAAATTTGAAATTTTCTATAAAAAAATTAAGAAATCAAAAAACGCTGGAAATTGTCCAAAAAGCGCACAAAACCTAAAAAATTTGAAAAATTCCAGTTTCAAATTTTTTTTCAAAAATTTCAAAAATTTTGGGTTTTGTGCGCTTTTCAGACAATTTCCATCGTCTTTTGATTTTTCGAAAATTTTGAATTTTTTTTTCAAAACTCTCACCAAGGGATGCATGCCAACCTCAGCGAATGCCTCACTATGTCTCTGCCGGACTCGTCCTCGATCCGTGTCTCTCTACTGCTTTCTGTCGCACATTTTGCAACATCTCACAGTTAGAACATCTTGTAGAATAACCTGTCTTGACTGTGACCTATGTAGCAGGTACTTCGAGAGCAAAATTGACAAGTTTATTCGGTTCAGGATGTCTATTTCTTGGCCACCAATATTTCTGAATCTTGTCATTGCTTTTCGATAGGAAGGACAAAGTCAAGGAAATAAGAGCTGAAAGTAGAATTGACATGTAATTGGAACTGACGAATTATTTTAAAATATAAATTTTATCATAGATTCTTCTCTCGTAAACGTGATTCAAGCAATGGTCGTCTGAAGAAGGTAAGAAGTCCAGAACCAGCTGTGGATGGAGATGTCAGTCCTGAGAGAAAACCAGTTGGCATGGGCCGCACTAGTAGACTACATGTGCGGACACCACGAGTGAGGGTCTCGCAGGTGAGCTTCTGTACAATAAGGTTGTAATAAGAGGTACATGAAATATCCATTTGACTTCTATTTAATAAAAGGTTATGTTTTGGAACTGGAAGTAAGCTCTAAGTCCAAATGCTTAAGAACTGATAATGTACTAGGACTGGCTAACTTTTAAGAGGTGTGACAGTTAAGTTTCCAGAATGCCTGCATACATTTTACATTCAGTAGCGAGTGACTAAGCAGCGATATGTGTTTTTTTTGCTGTTGAAGGAAATAAGGCAGTTGTGGATGAAACAGTGGCTTAGTTACGTCTTGGAAGAAAAACTAGTGATAGTTTGTTGGAGCAACACATTTACATCAGGTTTCATGTCAAGTTAAGCAGAAGTACGAGTGTCAACAGAGGCTTCTGGTGATGTTGCTATGGAAAAGTCATTTCAAGATTTTATTTCTCTAAAAAGAAGAATAATGGCTTCCTTATCCATCTTCAGGGCTTGTTACAGACAGTGTTTAATTTTGATATGACAGACTTTAAGACTTTTGTTCCTCTGTGCAGAAATTTCTCATGTACTGTCTCTAATTCTTTTGGCATTCTGCAGTTGGAGGCTAAGCAGAAAAACACTTCCATCTACGGTGTTGCATTTATGCCCTCTTATTCAGTTGTGCGTTACTTCATATTCTGCTAATTTCATTTCAGTAATAAATATAAATTAATTAATGAGTAAACAAATTGCTTTCAGACGGACTTGAAAATTATTCCACCTTCCATCCCAGACAGAAGTCCAAAGGTAATGTCTGTCCCAGCTGTCTCAGGAGCGGAATCTATTGGCAATGAGATATTCGACTCATCAATGAGTACTTCTATGGTGTAAGGATCTTCCCTGGACAGGAACCAACTCATGTGTACGTGGGCTGGGTAGCAACGCAGTATCACTTCTTCAGCAAGGATTTCAATCAGAGTAGTGTCCGCAAGGCTTCTGTTATGATTGTGGATGACCACGACAGAATTATTGAAAGGTGACAACATAATCCTCTGTGTTCTAATTTTCTTGGCACGTTCTGCAATAGCGATGGCTTACGTAATGTTACAAGTAACTATTTAAGTTTATTCCAATTAAAACTGAGCTGTTATGTATACATAATTAAGTTTATAGTCTTTTGAGTTTAGAAACATTGGAATGCTTTTCTTTTTGTAAGGAAAGGTGGTCTTATGTTATTATTACACCGTTTTAGTTCACATGTGTACATCCCACTAATTATTTTAGATTCATTTTGTGATATCACTAAATTTGGTATGTCTGTCATGCAATTAAAAGCCATACCACCTTTATACCCTCTAATTTCCCACAACCAGTAAAGCCATCTTGGCTGCATTACAAACATATGAGGTGGGATTCATTTCCTCGTTCACAAGACTCCTCATTGTTCACTGGTACTAATACTTTTTATCTTTGAAATTATGAAATTTGAAAGCAAACTATTAAGTTTTGTTACAATAGCATTGATCGTCAGAGTCATAAAATGAGTCAGCACTGTAAGGTGATGCAGACAGAAATTTAGTTACAGAATTACAGAATTTTGCACCAACATTTGCATAATTTATTTATATAATCTAGATTGTAGGGCATTTTTCAGATTCCTTCATTATTATTATATGTTTTGTGTGTTGTAACTTTAATACATACTGAGGAGATGGACAGGATTTTCTGTAACTACAAATATACAGCTGGCTCTTCTTAATGTGATACATCATCCAATATTTTTTTCACCTGGCTAAATGCATTAAATTATTTTAATTTTCTATATTCTGACATAAAAGTCTGCAAAACATTATTATTTACCAAAGCAAAATAATGAATGTAATCAGTCACTTTCAGGTCTTATTTTTATACAGTTCCTTCAGAACTTGCAACTACATGTGTCCGTCGGCCAGAACTTTTGCGACCACATGCTTATTAAAATGCACCCTTTAATAAATCATTGTTTCTCTCTTTTTTGCAGTTTCCACCAATGCTTGAAACCTCATCAGTGGGCACGAGTACCTAATCAATCTCTGCAAGTGCATGCCCTGAAGCTGTCAGACATTCGTGGTTGGAGTATGCTGTGTGAAGACGCTGTGTCCGTGTTGGCACTTCACATTCCAGAAGAAGACAGACGCATCGATATTTTGGAATTAATTGAGATGGAACGATTGCTGAGGTAACTGTGAACACCTCGTGACAGACGATAAATATTCATACACACACAATCTTCCTTTCTGTTCACATTCGATACTATGACAGATAAAGGACTTCATGGCATGGAGAAAGGAAACCTGTGATTATATAATGATTCCAAAACCATGCCTAGATGTTAACTACAGCAGTGAAACCATATGATGAAGCTTAGGTTAGGTTTCTCATTCCAACGATTACTTTCGTCAACACTGCATCTCAATACACTCATCTTAGCTCTGGTTCTTTGTATTTAAACTGTTTGAGCCAGGCAGCTAAAGTCAGTATAGTGACTGACTACAGGTTGAATGGTCAAGATTTAATTCCTGACAGTGACTCTGCATTGAGACTATCTGTGGGTCCCACCCGGCTTTCTGTCCAATGGGTACCAGGGGTCGTTTCCCCAGGAGTAAGGCTCGGCCAGGTCGTGACACTGACTACTTGCCTCCGTCTAGTGCCTGAGTTGAGAATGAGTGGGAGCTACACCTCCTCTCACCCCCCCCCTCCCCCAAAGCACCAACATGGCCCCTTAGCAGTTTAGCTTTACTTTTAGTTTTACGAAATGTTTAGTCTAATAGTTTGAAAATACCCCAAGAAAACATTTTCTAAATTTGTCTGTCAAGAAATAACAATCTGAAAGCCGGCGAATTATCTTTCACAACCTACAATTTAGCAGTGAATTTGGTGTCATTAATTTTAGAGCCCGTTACTGCAGTTGAAGGAACTTATGCACTGGAGATGATATTCTTGCAAGTTAACAGAATGGATGAAATACTAAAGCCCCTTGCAGCGTAATTGATTATGGGATGATCACTTTTCAAATTATAGCCTGTACCTCAAAGGAAAAACGTAATAGTCCGCCCAGTGTAACCCAGAAATCTGTAGCAAATAAGAGTCTTATTTGGCTAGAGAGCTCATTGCAGTTTCATTTTAAAGGTGACAGGATTAGAGTTTCGTATGTAGAGAATCTGAGTATAAATATTGTAGTGTACGTGTTTCCGAAATATTTGCTTTGGCTAATTAATATAATAGAATTTCCTGCGAGGCTTTTGTCTTACGGTTTTCATGCCCACACTGTCACTTTGTACGCCGTTCTCTGATACCAGTCCAATTATCGTGCAGCTCATGCCCTCTTGTCTCCATGTGGACCAGAAACAACTATTATATGTCAGGGCCCTTGCGACAGGGTTTCTATGATCTGCTCGTAGCGCTTCACTTGTAATCACATGCTACGACGATGCGAGTAGTTCTTCCTGCTTTGCTCATCCTAATACTTATACAATATTAGTGCCATAATTAAATTTATAATTTTAAACTGTATTTTATAATAGTTTATGTAAACAAATTCTTCTCGTCGTTATTCAGATTATAAATTTTTAAGTGTTGCGTAAGGTTTTTGCGTGCTTGTCTTAAATTCGTTGAATCCCATTCTGCTGTAATTAAAATGAATTTTAATTCTCATCTGTAAATTTTATATCAGTTCTGACATGGTGCTTTATCCTCCTTACGTATTTTTACATACTTGAGACCTACAAATCTTCTTCAAATATTTACGACAACAAATCCGAACACAAGATGGAAGAGAATTCACAGACCCCACAGCAGTAGAATCTTACTTCTGTAGTTTGACTTTGTAGACATTTCGTTGTGTTAAGTGTGCAAATAGGAATTGGAAGCATCACAGCACATAATTATAAAACATTACTTTGCTAATCTTTTAACAGGAAGTTAAGTATGACTTTGAATTATAAGTTATTCAGGGGAAATAAAACATGCAACAGGTTTTGTACGCAGCGTATTCATAATTTGTTTAGGTTACAGAAGCATGTGATACGTGAATGAAAGCTCACATTTTGTGGAATGTATGTGGTCTTCATGTGAACACATGTTCGGTCTGAGATCTTTCAGCCCTGTGGACTCGCTGTAGTCCACAACACATGACCTTTAATCTCCTCAGGAACAGTTTCAACTTTACTTACATTTCCCGAACTGTGTGTGGGTTGGTGCATGATTTTTTGAGGTACCCCCCCCCCCCCCCCCCTTAGGAAGCAGTCGCAGGGATTTTTGTCTGGTGAGGATTTCAACTGAACTATGCCTATGGGCTTTCAGAATGAACAGAATTGGCATTCACCGACTGCGTATTCAGTAAATGTGTTTTGTGAGTGTCAAACTAGTCTTGTGTTTTTCCATATGATTTTTACTTTGTCAGTGTCGAGTCTTAAAAATTTTGTGTTCATCTGTTTGGCCTAATTTGATTGTATATTCATAAGTTACTGTAGTATATGCTTATTAAATTTGAGTTTGGTAATTATCTGAAGTAATGATTTTGTCTTTCAGGGAGGTTTGTAAAAATGAATATATCGTTCCGTTGGGTCCAGAGTTAAAGGAATTATATGAAGATCCTGGAATGGACCATAATCTGCGCTGCATAAAAACAGAATCAGTAAGACCACAGATGAATGTGACAGACATACATTTTTAAATTATTGTAAGAAGAATAGAAAATATTATTAGAATTCTGTTTTGCTAATAAAATGTTGTTAAACTTGTTGTACTCTGTGAAAAAGGAGAAAATATGTACACACACGTGCACGTAAAAACTTTATAATGCTGAATCAGAATTACATTTTTTTTTATATTGGGAAGTTTTATTAAAATTTGTTGGCATTTTCCAATTTTGGTTACAATTTCATTATATTAATGGACACTTTACTGAAAATGAAAATGACTTGGTTGGGAACCCGCGGGCTACCTTCCTGATTCGAATTTATTGAAGTCTGTGATGTGATTGGTTCTTATTCTCGCAGTTACAGTTGAAACCTGTTTGTAGTAAAGCAACAAATTGGATAAAATATTTCTTAAACTGCATTTTTGGTTCCACAGGGTCCCATTTTTATATTAATGATAAAAATTTTAATAAATGATATGTTTGTATCATATGGCCAGTCAGATTGCTTCTAAGTCGAATATTTATGTATTCAATAAATTCAATTAACGATAAAGATTTCCGTCTTCTGGGTTGTTGCGCGTGTAGCCTGGTCGATATTAACCAACGTTTCGGAGGTCAGACTGCCTCCGTCATCAGGGCGATTAAAGATAGTTTTTGTGGGACCGGTTACAAGAGACTACTGTGTATAAATTGTATAAACTTGGGGATTTGTGGAATGGTTTGATACGATTTATTCTTTATAAAGAGCTGTGCGTGTACTAATGAAAATGTTCAATGTTATTTCAGGCCCTTGCTGAAATTGGTGGACCGTTTGTTGATGGTTGGTATGCTGACTGATGAGGATGTTGTTAAGTTGCTGATCATGATTGATCCAGGGACTTGGGATGAATCATTTCAGAAAGGTAATTTTTGTATGTGTATAATAATTTGAGATAAAAGCTGGAAAGAGAGAGCATTTAAGTATTAACCTTTCTTGGCCTTGCATTATGGCTTATGTGCATTCAAGCTGGCCACTAGCATACAACTAAACCATTAATGTTTTAGGTATGACATTTAAATTCCCGTGGTCTACGCACGTGTATATAAAGTGATCCTTGTTACAAAATACAGTGTATTTATTGCATTTTTAAGCATAGAATGTCAAATGAAAGCTCTGTTCTTGAGAATGAACCCATTTACCTGAACGTAAAGTTTTTGTAAAAATCTGTCTTTATATACGTAACTACTTTACATTTATTTTCAGTTATTTCAGGTTTCTTTAGGCCCGAACCCTCAGTTTTGTAGTCGTGTTGTACGACCCGACTGTTCGTGCCTCGACACAGGGTCTGCGAAGTTATTTTTAGACTGAGTTAGCTGTATGAATAACTTTTAATCTTTTCCTGTCAATTCACGATACAGAAATGCCCACATTTTCCATGATGATTTGATATCTGAAATGAACTCTTATCACATTGGAGGGAGTGAAATTAAATTTATTACTTCTTCTTACATTCAGAGTTTGTTGTCCTGCTGCTGACCATATGACTGCATCTTGACAATTTATTAGTAAAAATTGTCTACGTGATAAGTAAGTCACTGCAAAAGCAGGGAATTGAACCTGATGATGGCCACATTGGGCTGAAAATGCTGTTCTAGAGAAATTACATTGAACTGAGTGTGTGAAAAGTGAGAAAGAAGGAAAACCAAGGAGTGAAATCTCATCAACACTTGTTTCTTTATAGAGCTGAGAAGTCATAAATTAGATCATTTTATAAATACAAATCAAGGAGTGATTTGCTGGGAATAAGAAACTGTCTTCACACTTGTCAGTAGTTACCAGTGCAGGATACAGGTTGCAGCACTTGCCTTGTCCATTAATAAGACCTTCCTTTCTTTGTAACGAGTTTAATGACGCACTCGTGGCTTCAGAACTATCCATATGGTCTTGTGTAATAACCCTGTAGTTAAGAGAGTCTTGGCTTACTTCAAGTCTGTTTCTATTAGGCCTCCAGCGTGGTTATTCAGAAGATGCTGTTGAAGCAGATGGACTTATAATGAATGGACCATCACCAGAACCTTCTGCAAGCAAACTGAAGCATAAACCATCGGGACGTCCGAGGAGAGGCTCGCTCTCACGAAACGTCACATACGACAAACTGGAAGATGCACAAATGAATGGTACGTTAGAACGAGGTAGGTATTCGTGGTTATTCTGAAAATAATTAAGAATTGGTTATTAAACGTGGTTAAATTACATGTGCATTTGCAAAGGAAGTCGACTGAATTTCACACTTACTGCGTATATTATCTGATTGAAAAGTATTTGTTGTAACTCAAAATGAAATTATATTATATTACTTTGATGATGTGATGTCTCAGAACAGTACGAGCACATAAAGACATGTTTCAATTTGAAGAATGTGGTACTGCCTTTTGTTGCATGTTTAATATCAAACATATTTCCAGTATGGCACGGTCATAGGCCGAAAGATTGAAAATTTAAATTTATATGCTTTATGATGTTAAGAGAACCGATGTGGTCATTTTATATAAAAAATATTATTTGTAACTAATTGAATTTATTTTAAAAAATTGTCTTTATTTACATAGTTACTGCACGCAACATAAATTAATAATATTTGACTGATGCATTTTAAAAAAGTTTAACCATTGATATTATTGCTTTGTGTAAGTAACGCTGGTTTAAGGCAAATCACTAGATTACAAGAATTGACGTACATGAGAAGAATGTGAGGAGACATTGGTGATTGAAATCGAGATTATTAGGCTGCAGTAATCAAAGAACATACTTAACCATGTGCTGTGATAGTAAAGCTTCACCAGCTGGAAGGAATTTACTTTTGTTGATTCCTGTTTTTCAAATCTTTTATTGTTATTTGGCTCTTAATAAGAACTGTTCAAAAAATGTATTTTTGTGATATTTCACATGCGAAATTGTTACTTATTTACCATAATAGGTTTCTGTTCTTTGTTAAACAAATGTGTTTTGTCCTTTTTCATCTGGGTTTTACAACGATGTACGAGGTTTGACTGTTTTGAAAGTAGGGAAGTGGGTTCAAGCTCTCGTGGCAGTTCGTTCTTAATCCGATCTTTTTTTGTGGTGATGTAACGTCTTTAAGACAAAGTAACTGCTTATGGTTTCCACTGTTGGATGTACTTGTAATGTAAGTCTTCTGGGTTGTGACACCGTGTAGTCTTATAAGTAATTAATAATGTCCCAGGGGAGCATATCACTTGTTAAAGATGGAATTCATACACATTTCTGCCCAGAAGGTGGAGGTGCCATGTTCCTCTGACCCCCTGTAAGACTATATGATTTTATAACCAGATGACTGCATTCCACATCTTTAATACCATGAGAATCTGAAATCTAGGCTGTGCTGTATCAGCAAGCGTCTTGAGGAAGTAGCTTTAGTTTGGAGTTGGAGATGTTAAGAATCTCCAAAATACTATCAATGCTCCCTGCATCCATGCAGTTACGTTGTCCAGAAAGGGGACCTAAATTGTTAGAAAAGTAATTATTGTAATTATATTTTGTTTATTTGAAACATGTTTTAGTACTGAATGTCATTGACACGTATGGTCTAATGGGTGCACAAAAGCAACGTAATTCATTAATGGAACACGTGAATTTTGCTGCCATAGATTATGCATGTTTTCAAGTATGCTATACCTAAAACACAATACATGGCTTATTTTATAGAGAATAATAATAATTTGTGCCTGAGATTTGAGTTTTTCATGGCAATGAAGATGGCAGTCATTGTCATAATTTGCATGAAAGTGTGTTAGAAGCCCACAATAATTAAATGTTATATTGTTAATAAAACGTGCTATTAAACATTAAGAGAATGCTTAAAATATTCTCAGAGAAATAATTTGGTTCACATGAAACAATGTTTATATGATAGCTGGGAATATTGTACAATGACATGACTGTCTCTCTGTGGGACTGTGGCTATTAACTGGACCATTGGCCAACCCCAGATGATACATGAATGAAAATGGAGCGTCAGTGAAATGATATTTGCAGGTAAAAACTGGAAAACTCAGGGAAAAACAAGTCCGAATGCAAATTTGTCCCCCACAAATCCCATATAGGCTGCCCTGGGCATGAACGTGAGCTTTACTGGTGAGAAGTCAGTGAATTATCACCTGTGCCCTGCCATGCCCGTCTCGGTATCTGCCTTACGTGTTGCATCCAGCATCTCGGCTTATAGAGACCGTGTGAGGCACAGACCGCGTTTGTTAGAGTCACAGTACATCAGACACAGTCCGACGGCGATCTGTCCTGCATGGCATCAGGTGGGGTGAAATTTGAAAAAAAAAATTGAAATTTCTTCAAAATTTTCGAAAAATCAAAAAACGCTGGAAATTGTCCAAAGAGCGCACAAAACCGAAAATTTTTGAAAAATTCCACTTTCAAAATTTTTGGGTTTTGTGCGCTTTTCAGACAATTTCCATCGTTTTTTGATTTTTCGAAAATTTTTAAAAATTTTAAATTTTTTAAAAAAAATCAAAAAACGCACAAAACCAAAATTTTTTGAAAAATTCCACTTTCAAAATTTTTTCAAAAATTTTGGGTTTTTTGCGCTTTTCAGACAATTACCATCGTTTCTTGATTTTTCGAAAATTTTGAAATTTTTTTCAGAACTCTCACCAAGGGATGCATGCCAACCTCGGCGAATGCCTCACTATGTCTCTGCCGGACTCGTCCTCGATCCGTGTCTCTCTACTGCTTTCTGTCGCACATTTTGCAACATCTCACAGTTAGAACATCTCGTAGAATAACCTGTCTTGACTGTGACCTATGTAGCAGGTACTTCGAGAGCAACATTGACAAGTTTATTCGGTTCAGGATGTCTATTTCTTGTCCACCAATATTTCTGAATCTTGTCATTGCTTTTCGATAGGAAGGACAAAGTCAAGGAAATAAGAGCTGAAAGTAGAATTGACATGTAATTGGAACTGTCGAATTATTTTAAAATATAAATTTTATCATAGATTCTTCTCTCGTAAACGTGATTCAAGCAATGGTCGTCTGAAGAAGGGAAGAACTCCAGAACCAGCTGTGGATGGAGACGTCAGTCCCGAGAGAAAACCAGTTGGCATGGGCCGCACTAGTAGACTACATGTGCGGACACCACGAGCGAGGGTCTCGCAGGTGAGCTTCTATACAATAAGGTTGTAATAAGTGGTACATGAAATATCCATTCGACTTCTATTTAATAAAAGGTTATGTTTTGGCTTCCTTATCCATCTTCAGGGCTTGTTACATTCAGTGTTTAATTTTGATATGACAGACTTTAAGACTTTTGTTCCTCTGTGCAGAAATTTCTCATGTACTGTCTCTAATTCTTTTGGCATTCTGCAGTTGGGGGCTAAGCTGCCCTCTTATTCAGTTGTGCCTTACTTCATATTCTGCTAATTTTATTTCAGTAATAAATATAAATTAATTAACGAGTAAACAAATTGCTTTCAGACGGACTTGAAAATTATTCCACCTACCATCCGAGACAGAAGTCCAAAGGTAATGTCTGTCCCAGCTGTCTCAGGAGTGGAATCTATTGGCAACGAGATATTCGACTCATCAACGAGTACTTCTATGGTGTAAGGATCTTCCCTGGACAGGACCCAACTCATGTGTACGTGGGCTGGGTAACAACGCAGTATCACTTCTTCAGCAAGGATTTCAATCAGAGTAGTGTCCGCAAGGCTTCTGTTATGATTGTGGATCACCATGACAGAATTATTGAAAGGTGACAACATAATCCTCTGTGTTCTAATTTTCTTGCCTCGTTCTGCAATAGCGATGGCTTACGTAACGTTACAAGTAACTATTTAAGTTTATTCCAATTAAAACTGAGCTCTTACGTATACGTAATTAAGTTTATGGTCTTTTGAATTTATAAACATTGGAATGCCTTTTTTAGCCTGATTTTCTTTTTTTATGTTATTATTACACCGTTTTAGTTCACATGTGTACATCCCACTAATTATTTTAGATTCATTTTGTGATATCACTAAATTTGGTATGTCTGTCGTGCAATTAAAAGCCGTACCACCTTTATACCCTCTAATTTCCCACAACCAGTAATGCCATCTTGGCTGCATTACAAACATATGAGGTGGGATTCATTTCCTCGTTCACAAGACTCCTCCTCATTGTTCACTGGTATTAATACTTTTTATCTTTGAAATTATGAAATTTGAAAGCAAACTATTAAGTTTTGTTACGATAGCATCGATCGTCAGAGTTGCTACGTGGTCCGAGCTGACGAACTCTACAATGAAGTAACTCATGATTCATCAGGCAAAGGGGCATCAGAGGGAATGTTTGTTGGTTGCTTTGTTGACACAGCAGGGACAGGGAATTTAAATTACCATATTATAGGCTGCCGGCCTGACTTCATTCTGGGGTTAGTGGCTTGGTTAGGTTGCTAGGGCAACATGCAGCCAGCTGGATCATGTGTAAGAGAGGAATTATGGCTTGATACATTACTGTTACGTGCAGTCCGTGGCAATATCATGTGCTTTGGTACAGTGACAGTATTAACAGAAAGTTTGTTTTAACAATTAATAACAAAAAAGTAGATGTTTGATGTATTACAGTTTCACACTTACGATTTCCCTTCATTTCCATAACAAATAAGGACATTTATTATTTCAGTAGAGTTTATTTTAAGAAAATTTGGGCAAAGTATAAGTATGTTTAAAATTATGATTGGAAATTGCTCATTCTCATAATCTAATCTGAAATTATCAAAATCTAGCTTTATGTAGAGAAAGAAGGATTTTATTTCTCTTAGTAATGAAATTGTTTGGCGTATGATACTTCTTTAATGTTCCGACGTGTAGTGTTTTCTAGCGTAGTATAAAAAGTATAAAATGTTGGTCCATTTACAGTATTTTTCTCCCTTATTATGTGGTTTGGGGTGAGACATCCAGAAACAAAATGGTGTCCCGGTGAGGTTGCCAAGATTGCAGCAGAAATTAATTACGTTTTTTTAAGGGAAATTGAAATATTTAATAAATTTTGTAACTATAACTCCCTTAACCTTTTAAGTGCTAGTTTAAATCTGTGTATCTCCAACTGGACCAATTTAAAACCAACAGTGTTATGCTATGCTGTGCATGTGTTTT
The DNA here is from genome assembly GCF_977971745.1 of Zootermopsis nevadensis. Taxonomy (NCBI): domain Eukaryota; kingdom Metazoa; phylum Arthropoda; class Insecta; order Blattodea; family Termopsidae; genus Zootermopsis; species Zootermopsis nevadensis. The sequence continues at coordinate 2,445,703 of NW_028259177.1, forward strand.
GATAAAACAGCGTACGTCTCTTAAAAACCCATACAGGACGCTGAAGTAAAATACGCATTGATCGGGAAATTGTACTTTGTAACTTAGAACATTTCTCAAGATATTGTTCACAAGAATTCTTATAATTGGAAGGAATGTTACACGTATATTATGCTATTATTAGATTCATATTCTGAAAAAAATATTGTGAATTTATTGATGTGTTTAGTGGGAAATGTGAACGTACTGTGTAAACTTCTCTTCTCCTATGTTGTTTTGATAGATGGAACCTGAAACATCTTTGTGGAAGCGACGAGCATGGGGCATGTTATACCACACGTTAGGTTAGGTTAGGTGTATATACACTTGTTGCTTTTAAGAAGTATCAAGTTTTAAGTCACATTACCAATTTCAAGTGATTATTATTATTATTCAGTGTGCTGTCTTACGACAGGTCCATTGCTCTTCCCAAAAAGAGCTCTCCAGTTGTCCCTATTCTCGGCTTTTCGCTTTAATTCCTGGAACGTCATCTTCTTTCCTTGTTTAAGGTCGTCGGTTAGCTGTATCAGTCTTCTTCCCAGTCCTCGCTTTCCTTCAACCTGGCCTTCGATGATATCACTCAGTAACCCATTCCTTCTCATATGTCCCAGCCAGTTAGCTTTCCTTCGTGTAATCGCCTGCAGAATGCTTCTTTGCTCGTTGACTCTCCTCAATACTTCTTCGTTGGTCACTCGATCCGTCCACCTGATCTTCTCTATTCTTCTCCAACACCACATTTCGAAACTCTCCAGGTATTTCTGTTCCTTCTTCCTGAGTGTCCAAGTCTCTGCTCCATACAGCGCGACACTCCATACGTAACACTTCACTAGTTTCTTCTTCATCTCCAAGCCCAACTTGCTAGTCAGAAGTATCCTCTTCTTGACGAAACCTGCCTTGGCCATGGCTATCCTTGCTTTTACTTCCTTGGTGCATAGGGCATCCGTCGTGACTATGCTTCCCAAGTACTTGAAATGCTCCACATTCTCCAGCCGTTGGTTTCCAACTACAACGTTCAATGGTTCTGCTCTCGGTGCCATCCTCATTACCTTTGATTTTTCAATGTTGATTTCCATTCCATACTCTCTACCTGTCTCCACTAACTTGTCCATCATGTTCTCTAATTCCTCGTCTTCCTTCGCCAATACTACCAGGTCGTCTGCATACTTTACAGTAGTTATCACTCTTCCTCCAATTTTGAAGTCTCCAGAGCTTCCTTGGCAAGCCATTCCCCGTACAGGTTAAAAAGCAGCATCCCTGTCTTACACCTCTACCTATCTCAACGCTGTTGGTGTCTCCTGAGCCCAGTCTCACTTTGACTTTTTGCTGCATGTACAGGTTTTCGATTAGTCTTCTATTTCAAGTGATATGCTGCATAAAATGAGTCGGCACTGTAATGAGATGCGGACAGAAATTTAGTTACAGAACAAAACCAAGTACAGAATTTTGCACCAACATTTGCATAATTTATTTATATAATCTAGATTGTAGGGCATTTTTCAGATTCCTTCATTATTATTATATGTTTTGTGTGTTGTTACTTTAATACATACTGAGGAGATGGACAGGATTTTCTGTAACTACAAATATACAGCTGGCTCTTCTTAATGCGATATTTGACAGATACATCATCCAATATTTTTTTTCACCTGGCTAAATGCGTTAAATTATTTTAATTTTCTATATTCTGACATAAAAGTCTGCAAAACATTATTATTTACCAAAGCAAAATAATGAATGTAATCAGTCACTTTCAGGTCTTATTTTTATACAGTTCCTTCAGAACATGTGTCCGTCGGCCAGAACTTTTGTGACCACAAGCTTATTAAAACGCACCCTTTAATAAATCATTGTTTCTCTTTTTCTTACAGTTTCCACCAAGACTTAAAACCTCATCAGTGGGCACGAGTACCTAATCAATCTCTGCAAGTGCACGCCCTGAAGCTGTCAGACATTCGTGGTTGGAGTACGCTGTGTTCGTGTTGGCACTTCACATTCCAGAAGAAGACAGACGCATCGATATTTTGGAATTAATTGAGATGGAACGAATGCTGAGGTAAATGTGAACACCTCGTGACAGACGATAAATATTCATGATACAGGACACACACGATCTTCCTTTCTGTTCACATTCAATACTATGACAGATAAGGGGTACCAGGGGTCCTTTCCCCAGGAGTAAGTCGCGGCCAGGTCGTGACACTGACTACTTGCCTCCGTCTAGTGCCTGAGTTGAGAACGAGTGGGAGCTACACCTCCTCTCCCCCCAAGCACCCTCATGGCCCGTAGCAATTTAACTTTACTTTTAGTTTTACAAAATGTTTAGTCTAAGGGCCAGCGCACACGTAAGACTTAACCGTCGGCTGACTGTTCTGTCGTTGTCGGCTGAAGCATACGACCCATAAACGACACGACAGTTCAGTCCATGAGCATGGGTACACGTACGACTAAACAGTCGTTCTTTTGTTCCACATTCTTCTCTCTATGCTCGCCGAGTACAGACGTCAGGAATGTTGCAAGAAGAGAATATCGAAGAATTAATTGAAGAGGTGTCTTTATGACAAAAAATTAAAAGATTATGCAAACATCAATGTTAAAAGAGTACTTTGGCAAGAGATTTGTTCAGTTGTGCCAGTCTTTCTTTAGGTGAAATAGCGAGACGCATATCCGTATCTTGATAGGTTATACTCGGTCTCAGCAATAATAGAACGTCATCAAAACTTTGTGTACTCGTGCGAAAATATGAAAAGAATTTTGCATGATAATTCCGTAATGTTTTATACATAGTATGGAATTTTCCTTTGAACAGTCTCTCACTGTATAATGGATGCACCCAGTAATTCCTTTTCCTCCTTTTATTGAGGCGAATCACAGGTGCACGTACTATAGCAGTTTCAACAAAATCCATGTTTGACAATCGTCTACTGTCTGCAAATGCTCTTACGAAATGAAAGGCAGAACAACTGAAAAGTCGTTCGTCTGCGCGCTTTCATATAATTCGAAGGGCCAACGACAGTTGGTAGACAGAAAAGTCCGGGGTTGTCGGTAGAGGTAACCGACTGCCAGTCGTGTTGTAACTGTGCGCATCTCCATATGTTCTTAATATGCCATGCAACTGTCATTTGGGATGTCATGAAATTGGTATGAAGAACTAAAATATTAACACCAGTAAATGTCTTGTTACATTCCAAGGTTTTATAAAATATTCTGAAAATGTCCTAACATTTACTGCCATCACCATTTGCCAGAATATGTCTGAACACAACTTTCCTGAAACAATACAAGTTGTGAGACCTTCGAATGGTACATCCCACTCATTCATGTCATGGAAAGAAGGGAGCTCTTTGGTAACATTTTGAAAAGTACGAATTTGCACCTTTAAAATACAGAAGTGATGAAGCCATCTTCATTCACAAATACGACTTACCGTCAATTTACTGGTCAGAGCTTGTTTCCTGTAATTGCTATTACACGGTAACATTTTCATCCAGTTATAACTTACAGGGTCAACACTAGTCCATTCGATTTATAATTCATTAGTCCCACGAAAGCATTCAATGAGTTTCAGTCCTAGTGCCACCTAGCCATCCTGCTTACTGCAAACACATGTCAATGACGTATACACACTTAAAATGTAAACCACTTACTTCACACATGTGTGCATCGCACCGAAACATCAGTTGACAACTGGCCACCTTTCTGCTTGCAATCCGTAATCCACAACACAGACTGATTCACACGAAGCACATTAATTAAGCTTAACCACGGGTGACAGCAAACAACACGCCGTCGTATAAAAACACACACAAAATGTTCTGCTATAGCTCGTGAACTTCGAAAACGCATAAAAGCTGTCAAATACGATCTAGTAATCTCAGAGGAGATTATAAATGTTAATTCAGATATCGTCATATCAAAATCAATATTCGTTCCTTCAGATTATTTCACTTATCATTACCTAGAATCTAGCATACGAGTGTACTCTTACACACAAGTCTTTCATTTACCTGTAATCATAACCAAGACGTTCGCGTGCGACATTTACTGGCAACATATAAACCACTATCTACTGGAAATATCATGAACTACAACTGTCATACTGGACAATTACTGAACTTTGTACAGCTACGTCGATAAAGCAGGGATCTATCCGTTATTCCAGAATTATAAAAAAATTTAAGATACGAATAAACGGGTGGTGGGTTAAGTGGTAAAAGTTTTTAAAGTCAAGTTTTAAAGAAAGGAAAAACAAATTTTGTAGATTCCCCACAAACCAGTCTTTTTTTTATTATTTTCAAAAAAAAAGACACATGTTTATACAATTTATTCAGGTACATAATTTTTGAAGTACTAATTTTGCTAACTACAGATAACAGGAAACAATTAGCACATTTCGGTTTTACATGTATCCTTTCCCACAATGAAGAGTTACGTTACATCCCTTTAATCAACATTACTACCTGTAAAGTTTCGTATTCACACGTGAGAAACAGTCACACATAAACCTATATTAAACAAGCTCCTTTTTCAGTGTCTTCAATAGCATTTGGAAGACAATACCACTTTTTCATTGTAAAGAAGGTTCCTATAAATTAATTAAATACTTAACAAAACTAGATTAAGAAGGTCCATTAGGTCGCTTTTCTTATCCTTGCTAACTGCTAAAGGCCCTGTGTAAGGAAAAAATGGGGTTAAGCCACTCAGAACCTCTTTCTGAATGCCTCTAACACAGTGCCAAACTCTACATTTTCAACCAGGGAGTCCTTATATCACAACATGCCTACAACCTTGGTGAAGCGTAAACATACATTTCTTTTCCACACCATCTATTTTGCCCAAAATTATTAAATAACTTTGTCAGAATATTATTCTGAAAAAGTTCTGAGAAATGGAAGAAGTCTCTGTCATCTCGGTAACTTTGAAAGGGATTTTCTTTCCTGCCCTTCTCATTAATTGCATATAAATGTGTGGATCAACAATTGCAGTGTTTATTATCTTCTGCATTTCTATCTGAGAACGGTCCATATATTTACTCCATATATGTGTGCTAAGAGGAATTTGGTGTCAACAGATTTTAAAGATTACTTAGCTTCATAATCAACCACCATGTAGCTACTTTTGGTTTGTCCTCCACATGTATCATATTGCATATACTTAGCAGATGTTTAGCAACGCAACATTCTATTGATTTATCTCTCTGCCGTTTCCTCACTCCATATGTAGCGGTATGCCTGACCATTTTTGCAGTTGTGGAATTAAAGTTAGAAGTCCATAAAAATTGTTTGTTATTGATTATCAAATGCCAAATTGACTTTATTTTTATATTTGACAGCAGCCGCCCTATCTCTAGCTTTTGACAGGCAAATAGCATCAGGAAGACTGTGTTGTTAAATCCTTCTTCTCCTTTCACAAAGAGACAGAGGCTTACTCACTCCTACTTCCTATTACTGAAGTGAGTGTCCTTTTTCAGTATTTTCTGGAGATTTTATGGTCACCTTCAGTTCACAGAAATAGGACTTATGAAGGCCCTTGCTGTGGAATAGCCGGTATTGACAAGGACCATGTAACTTGCCTCTTGAATAAACACATACAGATTTTACATTCTTCCTTTGGCAGATGGAAAGTGCATGAAGTGTCTGTTCATGATATATCAATATTAACAATTAAAACGAACATTATTGTAAATATAATCAATTGATTTTATCACAGTGGAACAAGTTCAACATAAGAAATCTATACTAATCATGGAAATCATCAAGCATATAAACAAAACAATATTAAACTTCACTTCTGTGGCTAACAACAAAGTGAAAAGAATCACGTATTTTTGGTGCCAAACATTATAACAAAACTTCTGTTGCACCAAATTATGCCACTAATTGTTTATTGTCTACTATAATAACAATAATAATAGATTTCCTTAAATGAACTGTAATATACCATTATTTCTCTATGTTGTATTTAAATATATAGAAATACACAAGCCTTTATATATGTCCAAACAACAATGTATCGAAAGAAACAATTATTCTTGAGATGCTGAAGTCAGTCACAGCAAATATATATTTTACGTACAAGGGTATCAACAACAACAGTAATATTTGAGTAAAAGGGTACATGTAGACTTACGGCTCCTTGGCTCATGGAATGATTTTTGAAATGAAAAATTAACTTATAGCCCTGCATCAAAGTGACAAAATACCACTATGTTTTGGAAGATGTCGACATATCAAGATTAGCTCCTTCTGATGTAGGTACACCCGAGGATAGGCGATGAGCCACATCCCAAAAATAGTGGTTTTTCTGAGGAAGTATAATGACGATTGAAAGGTCCAAAAATTTTAAATTACTAAGTAGACACCATCGTCAACAACATTATAGATGAAGTACTTTATATGTTTTCACAATTCCAGACAAATGGGCAAGAGATAACAGGCATACACCATGATGACAGTCACATTTCAAAACTGTTGTTCATTTCGCTCATTCTTTAAGGTGGGCTTTTATTAGCTATATTTTGCCTTGTACAATGAGCCTTAAATATTCTCACTCATTGCTTGATTTTGGGCATGAACATCACAATATTCATCTTCTCATCAAAGAATGGGGCCTTTCACAGTCTCATGGATGACTATGGCATGATTCCATTTGCATCCTGAACAAGTGTCAGAGAATTTCTCAGTCATTGACTGACTGCAGATTGGAACTATAGCTTGCAAAACAGAGCGAGACGAGACGAGAGTATAGTTCGCTGGTAGTTATCATAAGTGCTCATCAAGCATATTAAATTTATGAAGAACATGTACAGATGCAAACAAAGTCAACTGACAGTCAATATAAAATTGGGAAAAAAAGTACAGCAGCTCTGCTACACGCCATGTAGGATGCTTGCAGGGAGAGGAGGTATAGCTCCTACGCATTCTTGACCTCGGCACTAGATGAGGGTGAGTGGTCAGCATCGAACTCCGGCTGCGCTTTACCCCCAGGAAAGGACCCTGGTACCCACTGGATAGGAAGCTGGGTGGACCCCAGAGCTGGTCTGCATGCACAGGCTACGGGAAAAATCTTCTGCCTCCGTCAGGGACTGAACTCCAGTCATCCATCCCGTAGTCACTACACTGACTGAGCTATCCAGGCTCCAAAAATTTTGGATAAACTTAAAACTAAAATTGTCAATTACAATCCTACTTTCTGTATTTTATAGGGAAACAAAGGTTTATAGTATAATGCCCATTTTTCTCCCTCATAATAACTCTTGAATCAACTGCTGGATTTTTATAAAGCCTGGTATGAACATCAACCCACTAGAGGCTTTCACTGTCGTACTTTTTAATTTTCTACCATAAATAACCCACTCTGTGTGATAACAAATCCTCAAAAATATATAATAGACAATAATTTGGCTATAGAAGGAGCACAAAAATCTATATTCAGCCATTAGCTTGATGTCAATAACTAATATACCATACTTACTTACCTACTTACTCCAATGAGCCGAGTCCTTCCTGAGAAGCCAACAGTTGCTCAGCCACTCACGAAATTTCCTAATAAATATACCACTGGTGCTTCAACTGTGAGCTTTTATAGGGAAACTGTTTATATGTTAACAATTATAAAGAGAAGGTATGAAACTTTGAGTTAATATCAGTAAAATTTAATGCAGTTAGAATTTGTACTAGTGGAAATTATACACAGAAAGGGACAGTTATTAATGTTCACGTTTTCCTAATCAGTGGTGGCAAAGGAAGTGGGTGTTGTCGGCAACAGCATTGTGCATGTAGTGGCCCTGTGTGCCTCACACATGTACTTATATAAAATTCCTTTTCTCCTTATACTGTTGCTGTAGTTTGTCTTATAAATGTACTTTTATCTGAGACCAAAACAATGAAGAAGGTACTGAGCAAGTTTTTGATAAATTAAAGAAGAGAAATGTAAATTTTTAAATTCCTTCCATTCCTTGACAGAAGATGGATTGTGTACTATCTGAACACATTAGTTACCCTTTTCTTAATGTTTCTGTGTAGCTGGCAGCTTGTATCAATCTTCATCAACAATGACATATTTCTCCATTTGCATGAATCAAGTAAGTCGTTCTAGAGAGGTAGTTTTCACATCATTAAAATTATAATAAATGAAATCACCTCAAATGTCTTACATGCATTTTTTTAAGGAACCTCATTAATCATTCTCACCCAGGGCAAAATGATTGGCCCCCACCGCCACTGTCTTTAACAGTACTGTACTGATTAAAGCTCTTAAAGAAAAATATATATTAAGACATTAAAAAAATTAAATCCGTGGCATAACAGCTCCAGAGAGCCAAAGCCGACTAGCTTGACTGCTGGCCTCATGTTCACATGCCTAAGCAGAGTTGAACGATCATCCAACCAGATATAGGGTGACGTGTGGTCAGCACGACGAACCCCCAGCCATTGCTAGCTTTCCTGACCGGATTACGCTACTCATTGTAGTTCCCCAATTTCCTCACGATGCTGGGTTGGCACCGGTCGAAAGCTCACGAGAAAATTTCTTCTCCCCCGAGACTCGAACCAGCGCGCATTCCGTATCGCCGGTCCGAATAAAAATGTAACTTTATGAGAAAAAAGAAAATAAAAAAATTATGCTGTACGTGCTCCTCAGTAAGAGATAAAATAATATCACAGCCCTTTGAAAAAGAAAAGCTAATGCACTCTGCCTTCTGCAACTTACCCAGCAGACTTTATGCTTCATAAGAACGTAATATTTCAAAGGTAACACTTAAAAACTCCAGCGTTTTTCTCAAAGGACTGATGAAAACCACACAACACTTTAGTCAGCTTATCTTAAAGCTGAGATTATATCCTGGTACATCACAAATGCAAATCAGCAGCCCTATCAACTACACTGTGATGCTTTGGCTTACTTTCTCTACGACACAGCTGTCATGCCAGCACACAATCTTCTCTGGCTCGTATAAGGGATTGAAATGGGCACTATTCAAGTCACAAGAATTTATATAACGTGACTACTACACTACTTCTTCAGAGCTTTACACATCTGAGCACCACCAAAAACATGTCATGAGCCAAAATTAATGACAAGTTTATAACATAAAAACACTGTAACAAGTAATCTGAAAATATTTAAGAATAAACTAACTAACCAACCAGATGGCTTACCGAACCCGAAGGTTCATCACCGAATTAACCAAAGCCCTCCACCGGACCCTGTCCTGGGCCAACAAAATCCAGTTTCCTTCGACTCCTATCTCCCATAGATCCCGCCTTAGATTATCCTCCCATCTACGTCTAGGTCTCCCCAGAGGTCTCTTCCCCTCAGGCTTCCCAAATAGTGGACCCAACCAACCAGATGGCTTACGGAACCCGAAGGTCCATCACCGAACTAACCAAAGCCCTCCACCGGACCCTGTCCTGGGCCAACAAAATCCAGTTTCCTTCAACTCCTATCTCCCATAGATCCCGCCTGAGATCATCCTCCCATCTACGTCTAGGTCTCCCTAGAGGTATCTTCCCCTCAGGCTTCCCAAATAGTGGACCCAACCAACCAGATGGCTTACAGAACCCGAAGGTTCATCACCGAACCAACCAACCACCGGACCCTGTCCTGGGCCAACAGAATCCAGTCTCCTTCAACTCCTATCTCCCATAGATCCCGCCTGAGATTATCCTCCCATCTACGTCTAGGTCTCCCCAGAGGTCTCTTCCCCTCAGACTTCCCAACCAATACCCGGTGCACACCTCTCGTCCCATCCATGCGCGCTACGTGTCCCGCCCATCTCATTCTTCTCGACTTAATTACCCTGACAGTACTTGGGGGAGCAGTACAGATTTTTAAGCTCGTCATTACGCAGTTTTCTCCACGCCCCATCATCTTCCCTCTTAGGCCCAAATATCCTCCTCAACACCCGATTCTCAAACACCTGCAATCTGTGTTCCTCCCTCTGAGTGAGAGACCATGTTTCGCACCCATACAAAACAACAGGCAAGATTATTGTTTTGTATACTTTAATTTTCAGGTTCTTAGAAATCAGACCGGAAGCCAAAATATTTTGAACTAAGAAGTAGCAAGCATTTCCGGAATTTAGTCTCCTCCTAACTTCCTCACGAGTGTCATTTTGATTTGTTATTGTTGTTCCCAGATATTTGAACTTTGTAACCCTTTCAAAGGATTTATTAGTCACCCTAATATGATTTTGCCCGCCTGTCTTCTGATGACGAGATACTAACATGTACTTAGTTTTTTCTGAATTTACTTCCAGCCCCACTTGTCTACCAGCCTCTAGTAAAACTTCTGCGTTCCTCTTTATTGTATTTATATCGTCCCCCAATAAATTAACATCATCAGCAAATGCCAATAGCTGATGTGTCCCATTCAATTGCAAACCCTCCTGCCTATCTTGGACCTTCCTGATGGCGTATTCTAGTTAAAGAGCAAGGGAGACAAAGCATCTCCTTGTTTTAGACCGTTCTTGATGAGGAATGTCTCAGATACATATTTACATACTCGAATTTTGCTACAGGTTTCATTTAAGCACATTTTTATTAGACCCACTAGCTTCTTTGGTATACCAAATTCAATAAGAATATTATATAGCACTTCTCTCTTCACAGAGTCATAGGCTTTTTTGAAATCTATAAATAACTGATGTACGGTCCCACCGAACTCCCATTTTTTCTCTAGTATCTGATGAATGCAAAAGATCTGATCAATCGTTGATCTGTTTCGTCTGAACCCACACTGATGATCCCCAATAATTTCATTCGCACATGGAATTAATCTTGCCAAAAGAATGTTTGATAGAATTTTGTATGAGGTTGATAGCAGCGATATTCCTCGGTAATTACCACACTCAGTCTTGTCCCCCTTCTTATGAACAGGAATAATTATGGATTCCTTCCACTGTTGTGGCATCTCTTGCTTATCCCAAATTAACTGAATAAGCTTATGGATCCTCATATGCAACCCTTTGCCACCTGCTTTAATTAATTCTGCTGGAATCTGATCAATTCCTGGAGATTTATAACTTTTCAACTTCCCAATGGCTAGTTCCACTTCATCTAAGCTAGGTTCTGGCACCAACAGTTCAGCTGTATGCATTTTAATCTGTCTAATACCACCAGTATCATGAACATTTGAGAGCTCGCTAAAGAGATTTTTCCACCTATTCACAATTTTTATTGGATCTGCAAGCAAATAGCCACTATCATCCTTTACCAAATTGGTCTGGGGTTGATATCCTTTCTTAAAGTTATTAATGCCTCTGTACAGGTCTCTGATGTTTTTTTCCTTATTATTTGTCTCAAGTTCAGCAATTTTGCCCTTCAGGTATTCCCTTTTCTTAGTCCTAAAGGTTCTACTAGCCTCACGTCTCACGTTACATAGATTATCCGCATTTGTTTTGTTTGGGTTCTGCAACCATTGAAATTTTGTTTGCTTCCCTTGGGTTATTTCTTGTAAATTCGAAACATGTCGTAAAAAAGCGCTAAATAATGTAAAATCGTATTTACGATAAAAAGCGCCAAAATATAATATTTTATACTACATAATGTTTTAATATTATATAATTTTAACAACATCATTTAATTACAACGTTTGTGTATAGACTGTGAAAATAAATATATACTTGTGTTCACTGTTTCCACACTGCACGGCAATAATCGGTGTCAAAATCATTCAGATATTTGCACCCATAACACTAAGGACTCTTCCACAAACACTTATGTATGTCCATTAATAATTCTGGAGAGGAACTTCAAAGGTTCGTGTTCGAGTTGAACATTTCATGTGCATGGCACAATTTTAAAATTTCAGTACAGAAAAGTAAGATATGGGTTTTACAGGAATTACCCCACACGACCTGAAACAGTTACTGACAGGACTAAATTACTAGCTTCATACTTACAAGGACACTGAAGACAAAATCAAGGAAGAAATGCTAACAAAGTTTTGTAATGAAATGTCTGTCTTGGTGTTACAGTACAGAAGTGAAGCGAGGGCATTAAGGAAGGTAGAATATTCAAAAAGAGAATCCAAAGAAATTAAGATTAAAGGAAGCACAATTCACATATCTTATCAACTACTTACCCATTCATTAACTTTGAAATACTAGTCAGCCAAGAGGTAGAAGATCGCTGACATGGAGCGAGGCAACTGACTACGAGCATCTCCCAACACGGGAAAAGACGGGCTCGTCCCATCGATATATGCCATCACTTTTTCCACCAGATGTGCTGAAAGCAACACAAATTCATATCAGTTCTGTACGTGCTCGCAGTAGCCGATATAGATGGGGCAGAAGCAGGTAAGTCAACATTGTGGAGCCCCTTGAGAGTACAAACTTTTTCATGATTCAAACACAGTTCTAATATCTGTCGTATCCTAATTACGTTAGGTTAGTAGGTACCTTTCCCTGGTGACTTTATAAACAAGTGACTATCAGAGTTCTTTCTTCACTCATGCAAGTGGCTGTTCTATGCAATGGACTGTTCCTTGTTCTGTACTGTGCAGGGAGCTGCAAGTGCACTGTAGGTTCAGTGTCCTGACACCTAAAATCACATGATGAATCTACTCTGAACATAATTCTGGACGATGCAAATAAACAAAAATGAATAAACTATACAGTGAACAATCCAGTCAACTAAAGAGACACGTGACTAAAACACGGCCTTGATGAGCTGATAAACAGAACCAACAAAATTATCGCAAGTAGTTGAATCTGTTAGAGAAAACATTTTACCTTGGTTTTCTTATTCGGATGTGCATACAAGCAAAAGAACACCTGTTCCAGGCCTTGATTTTGTCTGTCCCTAACAGAAGCTAACTTCTCATCTCTCAGCCTTGGAATTACCACATCCAACGTGTGTAAGAGGAGATGAGAGAAAGAGGGGGGTTATGCAAAAATATATTTATGAGGGAGCAGCAAAGTTGGTCCAAACAGACATCATATCAATCAACAATCTTTAACCAAAACCACTTGTTCAAAGCTCTGGAGTTGAAAAAGAAAGAATCCAGCCATTTACACAAGTTTTAAAACACAAAAGTCTGATTCAGTAACTTTAAATACTGAACTGATGTGAGGCAATTTCTTTTTTTATGTATTACACTGCAATGCTTTTACAACACTGTATTTAATTTGTACCTGTGATGTGCATACACCTTGATAAGTACTTGTGATGATTGCTGTGGTTCTTCATGGACAGCCAGAAGGACTTGAGCAGAAATCTGAACCGCGGTTCTCTGTTTTATTCTGCCCCCCCCCCCCCCTTCCAGGCAAAATCCTCAGGCTGCTTCCCTTCCACAGAATGTAGGGTTGTAGTTTTAAATTTCTCTTTCTTTAGAAAAATATGGAATTTTTTCTGCTTAATTGAGCTCGGAGTCCAGTTCAGCATTTAATACTTACATATATTTTGAAACTGCAAAGTAGATTGGAAGGAAAAATTTGAAGTGAAGCTTATAACAGATTCTTCACCTATTTCATTTTGCCTCCTCTTGTCATCTAATCTTCAGAAATCCATAGCTCTGTTCCTTGTAGAGAACAGTTTATTTTATGTTTAGGTGTTTTATAATAGAGTGCTTATAATCTTTCATTTAATTATGTCTTAAAATGTGCTCATTTCCCAATACTGCATTTAATACATTACGAGTTGCAAAATACAGGAAATTAAAACATTTTATACATTAATAATAGTCAATTGACTGTTGAAAAATAAGGAGAAAGGCAAATTTAAAATGCTGAAGAGTGATGTGAGGACGATGTTAACTGCAAAGTAAAAGTTAAAATGTAATTCCCACTATTAATTGTCAAAGTTTTTACTGCTTGTTGTAAGGATTAATTTGCAGTCCACCTCGAATCTTAATTTCCCCTATGCGAGGGGGTGGGGCACCACAGTCATTATGTAGCACAGTAAGGTTAAGTGTAGAATTTTTTAGGAATGAAGCAAAGAATTACTCTGTTTAAAGTTATATGTCTTTGCAGCTATGCGTGTGCAGTTTTACAATTTTTGTTAGCAATAATGTTCATAATTTAGCAACATCGAGCAGTTGTACTGTTTAACGGACAGACAGATTATGTAAAGCTGATGGCAAAGATCGTATTAACAAGCAGTTTGAAGAAGAAGGGATGTTACTGAAATGGTTGTGAGAGTGTGAACCAGGTTGAGCAACTATGAATGTAAACACACACAGAAACAGTTGTTTAATGCCCACTTGTCATGTTGGTGTCAGATCTTTGTCTTGAATGTTATAAAAAGGAGAGAGTAGTCAGATTGAGATATGTCGTCCTGCTGGTTGTCTACTTTGAATTAATTTTGTTTCCCTTAACCTGACATGTGGACTCATTGTAGACAGTTCAATGTTCAATTCCCTGTTCATAATGAACATGCGTAGGAAAACTTTGAAAGCATAATATTGTACCTTAAATGAGCATAAGAGTTTCAGCACGATCTGGGTTATTATTTGGTAGGTTAGGATGGGGCATTTAACAATTCTGAATCAATTAAATCTTGTAACTGAATTTTTTACGTGAGTGCGATTATGAATATGAGGAAGTAACAATTTGAAACACAATGAATAGGCCATATACAATTTGAATACTTTGCTGAAAGATCGTCAAGACAATAATAATTTTATATAATCTGGAGGAAAACATTTGTATGGATTGTAATGAAAGTTGCATCAACTGTTTAGTTTAAACTCAAATGAATTAGACTGTCTTTGAAAGGACTGATTTTGGGATCTATGTATTTCAATCCCCTTGGTAGAAAATTTTGCGACTGTGTGAGAGCTGTTAAATATTCTTCATTCTAATTGAAATCAAGGGGGCTCTTTTACAACTACATGTTTAAGTTCCACTGATAATAATGTTGAATCAGATTTATCATGTTGGCTTTGACCAGAAAATACAGGAAACTATGTGAAACAATTTTCTCTATTTATAATATCATTTGCTGGGGGTGGTAAGAATGACATTGTTGGCAGGTGCGAGGGCAGACACCCCTATACCAGGCAGCAAACACAGAGCCTGCCAAGGGTTTCTGCTTTTGTTCCTCAGCGGTAAGTCCCAGTCGAGAAGTAGTGACGTACAGAATTTCCCTATCGGGGCCCCCAAAAGTCCCCAGAGGTCTCTTCCCCTCAGGCTTTTAAAATAGTGGACCAAACCAACCAGATGGCTTACGGAACCCGAAGGTTCATCACCGAATCAACCAAAGCCTTCCACCGGACCCTGTCCTGGGCCAACAAAATTCAGTCTCCTTCAACTCCTATCTCCCATAGATGCCGCCTGACATTATCCTCCCATCTACGTCTAGGTCTCCCCAGTGGTCTCTTCCTCTCAGGCTTCCCAAATAGTGGACCCAACCAACCAGATGGCTTACCGAACCCGAAGGTTCATCACCGAACTAACCAAAGCCCTCCACCAGACCCTGTCCTGGGCCAACAAAATCCAGTCTCCTTCAACTCCTATCTCCCATAGATCCCGCCTGATATTATCCTCCCATCTACGTCTAGGTTTCCCCAGGGGTCTCTTCCCCTCAGGCTTCCCAAACAGTGGACCCAACCAACTAGATGGCTTACCGAACCTGAAGGTTCATCACCGAATTAACCAAAGCCCTCCACCGGACCCCGTCTCCTTCAACTCCTATCTCCCATAAATCCCGCCTTAGATTATCCTCCCATCTACGTCTAGGTCTCCCCAGCGGTCTCTTCCCCTCAGGCTTCCCAAATAGTGGACCCAACCAACCAGATGGCTTACGGAACCCGAAGGTCCATCACCGAATTAACCAAAGCCCTCCACCGGACCATGTCCTGGGCCAACAAAATCCAGTCTCCTTCAACTCCTATCTCCCATAGATCCCGCCTCAGATTATCCTCCCATCTACGTCTAGGTCTCCCGAGCTCTCTCTTCCCCTCAGGCTTCCCAAATAGTGGACCCAACCAACCAGATAGCTTACGGAACCCAAAGGTTCATCACAGAATTAACCAAAGCCCTCCACCGGACCCTGTCCTGGGCCAACAAAATCCAGTCTCCTTCAACTCCTATCTCCCATAGATCCCGCCTAACATTATCTGCCCATCTACGTCTAGGTCTCACCAGCGGTCTCTTTCCCTCAGGCTTCTCGTTATCTATTGTGAGTTTGAAACCCATATGTAGATAAATAGAATAATAGTTCTTATGGATATCATTCATTCTGTACACAGATGACATGCAGTTTTTATACACCAACACACCTTCAATTGCGCTCCGGCTAAATGAAATTAATATAATCAACACTTGAGACCTCTTCTTTACCAAGCCTCATATCATGGATTTCTGTGATCTGATGTTTCTTCATTTTAAGTTATATCCATAATACAGGAGTTAAAGGTACATATGTGTAAAAACTTACATTGAAATCTATTTTTTGTATCCCCTTTTCATATGTCCAACTACAAAATATCCTTCCCAAAATACAGATCTCCCATATTACATGTTGTTAAAATTCAGTGAGTATGTTGGGAGATGAATCGTGTGGACAGACAGACAGACCTTATTATGTATTCAGAACTGAGTAAAATTTCTAATAAAATTCAGAGAAATACATAAACTGAACAACACATACCATCCCCATTAAACGTCATTCAGTACAACAGCAGCAACTTGACTTTGTTACTGGCATCGCAGTTGGATTCAAGCACTGACCATCTCGGAACTGGGAGTAGCGCAGATCACGGCGCGTATCTGCAGCAAGTAGCGTCCCCTGCTTAGGTTATTGACAGATGTACTAACACGCACAATTTCAAGTGTGACAGTGGCACAGACTGCAACACCATCAGAGATCCTAAAATAGTAGACTTAATTTTCTAGAAATTATTTCTTAATTATCAATATATATATATATATAATTAACTTTATCAGTTGTATCTTCAAATGAGATTACAATTAAAATGTCCGTTTCGTAGGATACAAAATGGACACTCGTACGGTACCTTGGAAAGCCCGTGCAACACATTCGACAGCAGTACTCAAAATCAAGAATGATTCATTGTATGACAAACGCGTATAATTTTAGAGGGTCACGGCAGGAAGGATGCGTCGTTGTACTGCATATGGTGTGTTTATATGATGTGCATTTTGAATATGTGTAGAATTCAGTAATGTCACTCCCTATGAGTAATTTAATATATTATAGTGATGTTTACCAAGACATGATCTTCCATCTGGACCAAGTATAAACCCTGTGGTACATTCACAACGGAAACTGCCTTGCGAATTTATACGGGACCCATGTTGACAGGGGTTGCTTATGCATTCATCTATATCTGAAACAAAAATTGAGGATGTGCTGTATCTTGAACCACCTAAAAGCACCCAAGTTTATATTCTACCTTTTATTATGAAACAACATGAAACTGTTGATGATAATTATTTTGTGGGTTGTAATGCCATGGGGACTCAAAGGTACATACAATGTATCAGAGAAAGATACTGTCTACAGCTTAGGGGCTGTTTCTCTGAAATGTTGGTATCTACCTATAAGCCCATTTGGAAACAACCCAGAACAATCACCATCTTCAATGCCATAAGAACGTCAAATCTCACCAAAGTGGTGCTTTGAAAACTCAAATGAAAATCAGTGACCAGTGCAGCGCTAGACATTTAATTTCTGGCTTGACTGACGCGTCTTTATTATACAGAATCTACATGTCGCATCTGTGAAAACATCATCTCTATACCTTAAATATGATGATAAGTTCTCTAAAAAAATTTTAAGTCATTAGTTTTCAAATGTTTAATTTAATTTTTTGCAGGTATTCATGTTGGTTAATGTTTTGCCCGGTCGATAACCAGAATCACAGACACACTTAAATGAACCATCGATGTTGACACATTTGCCATCCCTGTTTGAGAACATTCATCCCAAGTCTACACAGAACGTCCCATCCAATGATGGCGTAAAACCATCCTGGCACACACACACACCGGTAGGATCCAGGTATATTTTCACAACGTCCCTTCAGGCAGACTCTTGCGTTCTCATAACATTCATCAATATCCGAAACAAAAATTAAAAACTGTTATTTAGAACAAAATGTTCTATATATATTTTGGAATAAAAGAAAGGTATGGCTTCTGACAGCCGTCTAAGTGACTATTAGCTTCCCAAGCAGGACTCCGCTCCACGGTCAGTTAATTACTGGTAATTCATTACTTAATCTGACTAAAAGTTTCTACTGACTTGTTACCTAGGAAGTTTTGTACATTTGGCAAACAACATCTTACCAACACATGCATGTCCAGATGGTGAGAGAATAAATCCACTGTGACAGTGACATTTGAAGGAACCATCCATATTTATACACACATTCCAGTCTGACTACATTCATCGTGGTCTGAAACACGACAATCAAAACCGTTGGTATCACATATCACAACCTCTTATAAGCCTCTATAAAGACAAACAATCTTATAAGTATAATGCATCCAGATAATTCCAACAGTTCACATGAAAGTTGCCACTCAGCACATCCCCTGATCTTAAACTCCTCTTTCAGACAGACAAGGCACTCACACTAAATCTAGAACAGTACACCTCCTCGGAAAGCAAGGTATATAATCGCACGAGGGCCTGAGGTCTTCCTTGTGGCATTGTGAGGCATGCTACGAACACCCCATTCAGAATTCAGAATTTTTGAAATTTTTTTGGTTTTCTGCGCTTTATGGACGATTTCCCACGTTTTTCGATTTTTTGAAAATTTTCGAAAAAATTGAAATTTTCAAAAATTTTCGAAATTTTCAAAAAATTAAAAGTGGCTGTAAATGGCATGAAACGCGAAGAAAACTAATATTTTCGAAATTTTCGAAAAAAAATTTGAATTCAGAATTTTTCAAAAATTTTTGGTTTTGTGCGCTTTTTGGACGATTTCCCACGTTTTTCGATTTTTCGGAAATTTTCGAAAAATTGAAAATTTAAAAAAATAACCTAACCTAACCTAACCTAACCTAACCTAACCTTACCTAACCTAACCTAACCTAGCATTTTCGACGATTCCCCGTTTTTCGAAATTTCCGAAAATTTTCGAAAAAATTGAAATTTTCAAAAAGTTTCAAAAAATTAAAAGTTGCTGTAAATGGCATGAAACGCGAAGAAAACTAAAGATTTTCGAAATTTTCGAAAAAAAATTGAATTCAGAATTTTTGAAAATTTTTTGGTTTTCTGCGCTTTATGGACGATTTCCCACGTTTTTCGATTTTTCGAAAATTTTCGAAAAATTGAAATTTTCAAAATTTTTCGAAATTTTCAAAAAATTAAAAGTGGCTGTAAATGGCATGAAACGCGAAGAAAACTAAATATTTTCGAAATTTTCGAAAAAAAATTTGAATTCAGAATTTTTCAAAAAAATTTGGTTTTGTGCGCTTTTTGGACGATTTCCCACGTTTTTCGATTTTTCGAAAATTTTCGAAAAATTGAAAATTTAAAAAAATAACCTAACCTAACCTAACATAACCTAGCATTTTCAACGATTTCCCGTTTTTCGAAATTTCCGAAAATTTTCGAAAAAATTGAAATTTTCAAAAATTTTCAAAAAGTTCCAAAAAATTAAAAGTTGCTGTAAATGGCATGAAACGCGAAGAAAACTAAAGATTTTCGAAATTTTCGAAAAAAAATTTGAATTCAGAATTTTTGAAAATTTTTTGGTTTCTGCGCTTTATGGACGATTTCCCACGTTTTTCGATTTTTCGAAAATTTTCGAAAAATTGAAATTTTCAAAATTTTTCGAAATTTTCAAAAAATTAAAAGTGGCTGTAAATGGCATGAAACGCGAAGAAAACTAAATATTTTCGAAATTTTCGAAAAAAAATTTGAATTCAGAATTCTTCAAAAAAATTTGGTTTTGTGCGCTTTTTGGACGATTTCCCACGTTTTTCGATTTTTCGAAAATTTTCGAAAAAATTGAAATTTTCAAAAAATTAAAAGTGGCTGTAAATGGCATGAAACGCGAAGAAAACTAAATATTTTCGAAATTTTCGAAAACAATTTTGAATTCAGAATTTTTCAAAATTTTTTGGTTTTGTGAGCTTTTTGGACGATTTCCCACGTTTTTCGATTTTTCGAAAATTTTCGAAAAAATTGAAATTTTCAAAAATTGTCAAAATTTTCAAAAAATTAAAAGTGGCTGCAAATGGCATGGAACGCGAAGAAAACTGGATTTTCGAAATCTTCGAAAAAAATTTTGAAATCAAAATTTTTCAAACTTTTTGGTTTCCTGCGCTTTTTGGACCATTTCCCACGTTTTTCGATTTTTCGAAAATTTTCGAAGAAATTGAAATTTTCAAAAATTGTCGAAATTTTAAAAAAATTAAAAGTGGCTGCATATGGCATGAAACGCGAAGAAAACTAAAGATTTTCGAAATTTTCGAAAAAAAAATTTAATTCAGAATTTTTCAAAACATTTTGGTTTTGTGCGCTTTTTGGACGATTTCCCACGTTTTTCGATTTTTCGAAAACTTTCGAAAAAATCTAAATTTTAAAAAATTGTAGAAATTTTAAAAAATTAAAAGTGGCTGCAAATGGCATGAAACGCGAAGAAAACTAAAGAGTTTCAAAATTTTCTAAAAAATTTTGAATTCAGAATTTTTCAAAAAATTTTGGTTTTGTGCGCTTTTGTACGATTTCCCACGATTTTCGATTTTTCGAGAATTTTCGAAAAAATTGAAATTTAAAAAACTAACCTTACCTAACGTAACATAACCTAACCTATCCTAACCTAGCTTTTTGGACGATTTCCCACGTTTTTCGATTTTTCGAAAATTTTCGAAAAATTGAAATTTTCAAAAATGTCGAAATTTTTAAGAAATTAAATGTTTCTGCAAATGGCATGAAACGCCCTAACCAACTTAGACTTCTAATGGTTAAGTGAAGAGTTTTCTTCGCGGTACGGTCTGGATTCGTAAATATTATGAAGACGATCTTCGGCTTCGAAGGGTTAACCAGCTGATTTTCGTGATGGTGAGGTGTAGTGTTTTCTTCGCGGTACGGACTCAATTCATAAATAATATTCAGACGAGATCTTCGGCTTCAAAGGGTTAATTCAAATTTTCTCAAAGTCGCCAATAGATACAGTTCCTTATAAAACAAAATGCCAAACATAATTGTAAGATTTAAATAAATAAACTTTTAAAAATGTATTTATTACAATAATTATCAGAAAGTTACTATATGATAATTTATACGTGGTTTTAATACTTTAAAATGACTGCTAACGTATACGATAAGCTCAGGAATGCAAGATACACTTAACTAACAACGTCTTGGAGTTGTCTGTATACTGAAATACCGCTACTGCGTGACTTTCTGGTCACCTTGTAGTTGTATACGTCGCTGGTTGGTCGCTTCTCGTGCGACTGTGACAGCTGATACTTGATACCCGGACCTACTCAACCTCTACGTCACGGAGCAGGCAAGGAAACCCTATGGACAGGGAAAACACTGCCCGTATACACATCGATGCCTATTGGGCAGGCGTATGACATGACATGACATGTTAATGACAGACCGTGTTCCATCGCATGACGGCGTACAATCAGAGAAGGCACGAATCAGTTGATATCGTCTTCAATATCTGAATCCGGTCGCCGAACAGAACATGAAGACGGCCCCACGGCGTCTCTGCTGTCCGGACTGGCGCCACGACGCGAGATTCTTCCTCGTTTCTTTGCATTTAATATCTCTCTGGTCACTTCAAACAAAAACGAAAGCTGTACACAATTGTTGTTACGGGCTTGAAGGTTAGACGTCTTTTGGAAGAGCTGAGCATAGACGGAAGGATAACATTAATATGGATCTTAAGAGTACTAAGGAGACACGGGGCGAACTGGATTAATCTGACTTAATGACAGAGCCTGGGGGCGGGCTCTTGTGAATGTTGTGATAAAATCTCCGGATTTCAAGTCATATCCATCTCTATCGAGTGATACATTACTGAAGTTCTAATTAAAATGTTACTCGAACTACGAAGTCATCGCCACGTATTTCTTAATATGTCAGTTTATATCTCGCATAAATTTAATGTCAATAATTGCAATACTTTCTGATTCATCCTCCATCTCTGAGTCAGTCTTTATCAGCTTCTCGTTAGCGTTCTGTTGCTTTGAGCCCTCTTCCATAGAACCTCCTGTTTCGACATTCAAGTTTCCAAGGTACTAATACGACAGTCATTAAAAGTGATGACCTGAAGTAACAGCTTTGATTACACTTAATCCAACAACTCCTGTCTGTGATACTCGCTACTGTACACGACTTTCACTTTGATGTCATGTACAGACATGAACATACTTTGATAGACTTTTCTTTTGCGTCAGTCAAAACCCTAAATCTTGGATACTTTCATTGCTTAAGCAGGCAATGTGCCGTTTGGTACCAACACCAAAATTCTGTAGCTTTCGAACGAGGCTCGTAAAAGATCTTCAGTGGTGGACAGTTTATAGAAGAACGTTGTCTAGATTGCCCTATTCATTTCTTCCACATTTCCAGTGTAATGCCTGATTTCCAAGACAGAATGTGTTTTTATAAAAGCCATTTCGGCCTTGGAATCATCAGCAGTAACAACCTGTTTTCCATCAAACGAGCAAATTTTCCTACGCCAGAAAAATAATCATCGGTCCGTAGAATTATTCCCACGTTTGGTGATCGTGATGTGTCTCCCGTGTGCCACAGAAATTAACAGAATTACCAACTTCGCGGTGGTGGAGAATCCATTTTTGAACCGACAACACTTACGCCCAACTGATCTGAATACTTCACTTCATTCACGGAAAGAGGAGGTTACTTGCCGTGTTCACAAGAGCCCGCCACATGTCACTATCACGAGTCTAAAGATACATTTTAATATTATCTTCTTATCAAAGCTTAGGTACTGAACGTTTCAGCCAAGTAATTGGCACTCCCACTTCGTGTTCGAAAAGTCCCTGGTTCAAATCTAAACCTTGAAGCTTTTGATGTTAACTCAGTCCTTTCAGTTCGTTACCGGAATATTTCAAATCAAGCCATGGCCGATTTCTACATATCCTTTTGAATTAGTTCATTCTTGATCGTCCAATTATTCGACGCTGTAAATTCTACGCTGCTCACAGCATCGTTTAATGAACAACAAACTCGTACGTCTTCCGAGAGGTTACTTTCCTTCAGGCTTTACCATTCCTCGGGCACTCCGTGTGTGATCTTCCATTACAAATGACAAACGATGTTAGAAAAATTACTTTGAGACGAAATGCGGGTCTTCTGCTGATAACTCATAACACAGTTGCTATATCACGGTAGTCGTGATAAAACCGTGCGTTTCGCCTACGTCACTCACTTGCGGGTGGAATGAAGACAAACGAATGTACTAGACATTACCGAAACACGAATTGAGACAACGAGCTTCGAAGTACTGCCGCTGGAACATGATGTTTTTAGTATGGGTAGTACATACTTCCATGTCTTCTACCCCTCCCGCCCCTCCGAATACCACGCCTTTATTTCTACCGTACGTCGAACGCACGTGTTCATCCCTTTTACATGTTTAAGAAGTAGCAATAGCCTTTCTAATAAAAGTAGACATACCGTATACTATTAAAGTCTCATTGTGATTTATAATATTTAAACCTTTGAAGCCGAAACTAATCTACGTAACATTTAAGAATCCAGCCCGTACCGCGAAGAAAACACAACACCTCACCATTGCGAAGATCGACCGGTTAACGCTGTTTAAGGAAATGATCGATGTTTGCACTGAGAATCACACGAAACCACGAACTCAAAATACAAGAGTTACTGACTTTTAAATGAGCCGGTACATATAATTACCTTTCGGATTGAAATGATTTTCGTCGTTAGGATGTGAATGGTTATATAAAGCGTGTGGTCCAATGTTTTAAGAAGAGGGTTTGGAATACGATTTGAGATGATTTGCTCAGAAATACTGACCTCGGTAAGAAGAGTTGCCCTCTGCCACGCGATCCCAACCCACTTTAACAATCAATAATTCTGCATTTTTCCCACAGAGTTTATTTATTGATTTCGTAAGATTAACAGCAATTTTTCCCCTAAAACGGAATAACAAGTTGATTATTTTAATGCGGAAACATTACGATTTTTTTACGTTTAAAGTGCATTTTTATATATTAATTCATATGATATTCGAGCTTTAAACAATTAAAACACGTTTTATGTTCATAATCACTTTATCGTAACGCCTGAGTCATTTCCCAGCGTGACCAGTCGGTAGATAATCAATAAATAATCCAAACTGATATTAAGAGACTTTTGAGTACAAGAAAGTTAGAGATTAAACACAAACTAAGGCAAGAAACATAAGAACAACCTGCTGGTTGCCAACTTAGTAAGAGAACAATTACTATTTAGAGTTTTGTAATGCAATGATAATTGCAACGCTGAATTCCTCTCAGATTCTATTATCGAAGTGCGTTTTAGAGCCACCCCCCACCAACTTGCTTCATCGCAGTTCATTCAGTTGTCATGCAGCTTAGGCCATTCTTTCACTAAATAAATTTCAATTATACACTCGCTAAATAGCTCAGTGTTCCACTGAAATCTTATGACGTCATGGGGCAACCGATCTCATGTATACCAGATACGCTGCTGAGATCATAAAAATTATTTTATGTTTATCAGAGGACCAAACACAAAGGGCACAGTGAAAACCATTTTCAAATTTAAAATTCTTGCGTGTGTGTGGGAAATTATTTTTTGTAGCTATTATGGTATCACACGTTGTGAAAACCAAATGATTTGGGCATGTATCGATGAGAGAAGTCAGCAAAATCAGCATCACAGTGAACCCTC
This sequence comes from Zootermopsis nevadensis, assembly GCF_977971745.1. Taxonomy (NCBI): domain Eukaryota; kingdom Metazoa; phylum Arthropoda; class Insecta; order Blattodea; family Termopsidae; genus Zootermopsis; species Zootermopsis nevadensis. The sequence continues at coordinate 2,470,539 of NW_028259177.1, forward strand.
GAGTGTAGAGTTCGAAAATAGAAAAAAGGGGCACAAGTTTGGGAGGGGGGAGAATGAAGAGTTAGGATCATTTTTATCAAAATCTTGTGAGTGTAATTATTTCACTATTAATGCAACTGTTCATTTTTGTGCCATTTACAGTTTATAAAATGTTCGAAGGTGACTGTATTCTTGCAGAAATCGACGGACGTTTCATAGGTGCTTACTGCCTCCATCGTCGCCCTCATTCCACTATCTTAACACTTCTAGGTGACTTACGGTCCTATAAATCACGACGTTCTTGCTCATGCATTGTCCTAAATTGCCCCCTTAGATCTCCTTAGGTCCATATATTTTCCCAGCCACCTCGTTTTAGAACGCTTTAAGTGTCTGTATTTTATAGAAGAAAGTTGTACAAGATGGCTAAGTGGTACATATGAACTAACGCTGTTTCAGATGTTGGAAAACGAGTAACAAATTGAAAGTTTTTATTTAGTACACAAAAATGAAGAAACACTTAAAGGCACTTCTGTTTGGTAACGTGCATCCACAACAAGCATTTTAAATGGAATGATATGATGTGGGACAGTTTTAGATTCAAACTATTTTAACATTTAAGATGAGGAAGTGTGTCAGGTGGAGTTTTCTGTATTTGGATTTTGTTTCGTAATAATTGATATGTGTTTATGTAGGAGGCGGTTGGGTTGATGGATTCAGCCCTGATACAAAGGAGTCTACACCAGGACTGGAAGATGTAGAAGCTCTGATGACAACCGTTGTTTCACCAATTGGCAGAAGCAAAACAAAAAAAGTGAGTGTACTGGAATTACTTAGAAATTTAAATCAGGAATTAAATTTAACTTTTCTCTGTCTGTCGCAGTTGCATTCCTAGAAGCTGGTTTTCTACTGGTTGTAGGTCACATATGTCGCTAGTTGGCATGAGAATACACGTGTTTTATATAATGCGTAGCTTTCACAGCAGCAGTCGTTAATAAATGAGGACAGGTGGTCTGCGAAATGTCGGAGACTTCTAACCGTTTTACGCACCTGATGACCTCAGAGGATTTTATTAGCATGTGTTCTATCTGGTTTTGTTGTTTTTCTTATTTTATGATACTGTTGCATCTTGTTGGCCATTGCGCCTTCATACATTTGGAATCAATTGACAGATTTTTTTTACAACTTCTTCTTGTGTAATAGGTTGATCAATTGTACATAAGCTATAACACTAAGCCTGACAGTAGAAGGGTTAATTGTTTGCTGTGGTGGCCTGAATGCTTTTAAAATCAAAATTTATTTCTAGTTTGTCTGATGACAAAATATTTATGTTTGAATGATGATATACACAGTGTGTCCCAAAATTTTCTGGAATGGTTTAAAAAACACGCTTATCTTCAATTAATTAAATTTTTCATTGCATATTATTATAAATACATTCCATATTCAGCAATGCAATCTTCATACTCATCGCCCTGATGACGGAGGCAGTATGACCTCTGAAACGTTGGTAAACATCGACCAGACTACACAGCGCAACAACCCAGAAGACAGAAATCTTCATACTCATCGCCCTGATGACGGAGGCAGTATGACCTCTGAAACGTTGGTTAACATCGACCAGAGTACACAGCGCAACAACCCAGAAGACAGAAATCTTCATGCTCATCGCCCTGATGAAGGAGGCAGTATGACCTCTGAAACGTTGGTTAATATCGACCAGACTACACAGCGCAACAACCCAGAAAACAGAAATAATCATACTCATCGCCCTGATGATGGAGGCAGTGTGACCTGTGAAATGTTGGTTAACATCGGCCAGACTACACAGCGCAACAACCCAGAAATCTTCATACTCATCGCCCTGATGACGGAGGCAGTATGACCTCTGAAACGTTGGTTAACATCGACCAGACTACACAGCACAACAACCCAGAAGACAGAAATCTTCATACTCATCGCCCTGATGACGGAGGCAGTATGACCTCTGAAACGTTGGTAAACATCTACCAGACTACACAGCGCAACAACCCAGAAGACAGACATCTTCATACTCATCGCCCTGATGATGGAGGCAGTATGACCTCTGAAACGTTGGTTAACATCGACCAGACTACACAGCGCAACAACCCAGAAGACAGAAATCTTCATACTCATCGTCCTGATGATGGAGGCAGTATGACCTCTGAAACGTTGGTAAACATCGACCAGACTACACAGCGCAACAACCCAGAAGACAGAAATCTTCATTGTTTAAAGCTGCTCTTTAGATCCTAAGGAAATAGGTTATGGCAGTGTTAGGCAAATGGAATTGGTTCAGGATCATGCCTAGAGATAAGCTTTGTTATTATCAATGTTGCAATTTCAGGTTGTGTTAACAGAGAATTAGTTAATTTGTTATAAAGATCACTTCCGGAGCAAACACCTGGTCATTTACTATTGTAAGTGATTCTCTCTTTCTGACCTGTATGTATATTATTCATGTGTTAGGATTTTATTTGACACAAATGAAACGGAACTTCTGCTATTGCAGTGAACAGGAAATTCTGCGGAAGGAATTCAAGTCGCAGTACGCTGTAAGGGGCCGGCTGGGACAACGAATCCAGGAGCTGGAGGAGGAACTGGAAAGAGTGCGTGAAGAAGCAGAACACACAGCTGAGGCTTCCAAATCTGATGACGAAGTATGTGTGTCGTTCTTTTTTAGAAGCACTTTGCCTGTTCCTTTCAAATCTCTGCTTCGTGGCGCCATCAGTTTTGTTTCATTACTGAGTATTTTAATTTTAAATGAGATTAGACAGATTTTTTATATGATAAGAGGTACGGTGCCATTTTAATGTTCTGTCAAAGAGGAGCAAAGTGTTAAATTTACTCATGTGTTCTAAATACTAAAAAAACTGCTCTGGGAATCAAAAAAATGTTGTTTCTCTTGCAGGCAGGAGGATGTCCCAATGGCACAGAGGAAGCTTTTCATGAGGGTAGAAATGACGCGAGTGTTAACGGAAAGGAACCAGTACAAGGAACGATTAATTTAAATGCAGGAAGCCGTTCGCTGGACAGAGATGATTCGAGCCAGTCTGAATGATACCACATATGGAAATTGTAAGTGTGATTTATATTCTGTGTGCTGCGGAGGATAATCTTATTTTTTTTTGGTTAGATGACTTATGGATATGCTGAGAGTTAAAGGTTTTTACATAAGATTTGAGGTTTTCACCTTTGCATGTTTTGTCTGTTTTGGAGCTCCATATATACCATATAATTATTTTATTTCAGAAGTTTGTTTGTGTGAGGGCGAGACAGGAAATGTGCATATCTTGACACTTGATAAATTCAGTATTCTGGTGTGTTATCATTTGCATTTAACTAATTTTTCTTTCATAAGATAGTGTAATTGCGTCATATTGTGAATATTCTAACAATTATTTATTTTCATCCGTCTTATCACAATATTTAAAATTTCTTATAATTAAGATAATTAAATATCATTGATGTTCCATATCGATTGATCGATTTACATTTCGGAACATTTACACATCAAGAACATCAATGATATTTTATTATCTTAATTATAAGAAATTTTAAATATTGTGATAAGACGGATTAAAATAAATAATTGTTAATTTTTCTTTGAAAGAGAATTATGTTAAATTTGTTAAGCATTTTTCTTTGTTTTAATATTCAGTATTTTAATAAAGTTTCCCCTTCCTCCAAACAGAGATTGCATCTCGGAAGCAGTAATTAGTGTGCATACAAAGCAGTCGGAACCAGACACCTCCAATTGCTGCCAGAGTTATGAATGTATGGAGCTCTGTCTCCACCGCTAATTCAAGCACTTTAATGTGTGTGTGTGTTTGCATTTTCCACCTCCCTATGATTCTGAAAAGTGAGTCATGCATTTCTTTGTGCTTCAGGCATCAGTCAGTACGTACAGCATTGCACGTTCCTCGGACTGACACAACCTGAAGCCTGTCTTGCATCTTTTAGTGTTTGTGGGAGTGAACTTTTGTATGCTTTGTTTTTGTTCCTGTAATTTGAGGCTTGGGACTTTACTTGACATCAATTTCCTATAGAGTCATCACCTGCCGACGTCTGTGAAGAAGTGAAAGTGAATTTTTCTTTTCAAATGTTAATAAAATTTACAGTGACTGATAATTGTGTTTGTTTTCAGTTGTAGCAACTTGTTCAGCGCAACAGAAGGACCTCAATGAAAACTTCAGCCTTATGTTAATGTGCGCTACAGTGCACCTACGCACCTTGTGAGCCCACCACGAGGAAGCGCTCGCTAAATGATCGCAAACGTGGTCTTGACTTCATGGATGGCGAACTGTGAGCATTTCTATTCTGAAGGGTTCTGACAATGGTGTAATACAATCTGGATTGTTGAGTTTTTGGGGCCTTGTCTAGTGATTGAGGTTTGCTCATTCTGACGGACCCCACAGAGTATGTGCCCGTCCCTATCACCACACCTGAAGACGAGGACAGATGAGTTCCCAGAACACTGTGTACTTTTACGTCAGACGACGGACGAGGTCCGAAAACCCAGCAAAACAGATTGGGAGCACTTTGTATCTTACATATTCTAGATATGTATATTTAGAAGTCCTCTGTCTGTCTGTAAAGGACTGATTACATTTATATTGAGAATCATATAACCTGGCATAGTTGCTGTGATTTTGACAGGGGAGGAAAGTGCTATACAAACTGTGGCACTGTCAAATCTTCATATCCATTCTCCTGTCTTTCTTAAGCTGAATCATGTTATTCATATACAGGAACAGTAAAATTCAGTTTTGAACATTTACACAGTGTGCAGGATGCAGGACTTCAGGTTAATGATTATTTATTTTAATCCGTCTTATCACAATATTTAAAATTTCTTATAATTAAGATAATAAAATATCATTGATGTTCCATATCGATTGATCGATTTACATTTTGGAACATTTACACAACATGTTTCGGTTTTTATAAAACCATCATCAGGTGTAAAATATCTAAGAACTTAAAACTCAAATATGATTCCATTTGGTGATGTTTTGATTACGTTTGTTTTTCCATTTTTGGGCGAAGGTGTTGTCTTTTCTTAAATTTTATTAGATGTACATATCGGTCTGTAAGTAGAAGATTGAAAGAAACACTAAAGAATTTGAAAGAATTTATAAAAGAATTTAGAGAATAAAATGCAAAATATATAAATTATAGTTAGAAAGTAACAATAAAATATAAATAAAAATAAAATAAAAGTAAATCTAAAATAAAACATACCAAAGATGTAGGAGTGTTTGTTCCATATGTCCAGAAGTGCTAGTGTCTTCGAATAGGTTAATGGTTGTTATGATTTTGCGTACCTCCAGAACAAACTCAATGAAGTGGAGTCCTTGAGAAGCGTCATTTGCTAGGAAAGAAATTACCTCCCTTCTTTATAACCCGAAGTTGGTGACCAAGTAACTAACTTATTGCGTCCGTGGAGTACTTTGAGAAAATATAAGTCTTATTATCTACGGATACCAGATCTGCAGAGAAGCTCGCCGCTCGCCGTGCAACTGAGAGACGAGAACGGTACAGACAGGTGAGAGCCCGTGTTCTTAAGGATGATGGACGGCTACAAGCGTACGGTTGGAATTTCCAGGATCTGCGAGTTCGGTTGCACAGACCACACGAACAAGTAATGCAGGCCGCCAGCTCACCACAAGTACTAACCAAGTACCAGTGCCAGTACCTGAATGAAAAGGAGCCTGGTATGAAAGTGAGTAGTATTCGTCTGCCATCAGGCTAGGTCATTTCGTTGCAGAGACTTCTTCATTCTTTTGCGTCCTCCCATCACAGCTCATATGTCCACTCTTTCTCTGATACGTTTTGTGTGTCTTCCCTCACATGTTATCTCTGTCTAGTCAATTAATCTTTTAAGGTCTCGCTTTTTTCAGAAGTACTGTATTGTACGTTTATACCTGTGTCCGTACCACTGTATCATTCATTTCACACATTTTTTGTAGTCTTACAGTCTGTTACTTGTTCGTATCTTGATTAATGCCACTGCTTGGAAGTTAAAATACGAGATGTGGCACGATGATGCAGTACTTTCTTAAATGCCCAAGCCCCTTTTGTTTAATATAGTACAACTCAAATGTCTCGTCAGCTGCTTGATATAAATTCATGGTTTTAAAGTAAATAGTATTAAAAATATATTAAAATTGGCCGTCAATCACAATATAAGATAATTAAAAGATTAAAATATAATTTTACGTTCCGTATCGAGTACTCGATTTACATGTGGAACATTTACGACATGTTTCGGCTATATATAGCCATCATCAGGTGTTATGTTATAAACTTTTTAACTGAATTACTGATTTTTAATGATTTTTAGTTTTCATTTTTTTTATCAGTAAAAATCAGTAATTCAGTTAAAAAGTATACACAATATACAGCTAGAGGACACTTCTATCCTCTCCTCAAAAACCGGCTACATGGATCGGTTAATCAGGGAAGCCATCGAGATCGAACTTCATCCTGATAACTTTAACAGGGAAGATGGACTTCACCTGAGCCGGTCCTGGAAGCCTCTTATTCACACACTCCGAGGATTCCGAGAACGAGCAAGAGTGCGCCGCCAGAACCAACCAGACCACTAACTCGGCCCTTTTCAGGGCCTTATCCATACAACCAAACTCACCTTTCTCTCTCTACTTTCTCTCCCTCTCCCACTCTCGCCCACGTGCTACCATTGGTCCACTCCCATACCTGCTCCCATTGGCTCGGGGCAGGCTACACCTTTCACTTCCCGGCCTATAAATCCAGCCCCTCACACCCTATTGGCATATTCATCGCCCTGATGACGGAGGCAGTATGACCTCTGAAACGTTGGTTAACATCGACCAGACTACACAGCGCAATAACCCAGAAGACGGAAATCTTCATGGTATTGGTGAATTGTGGGCAAAATATCAAAAAGGTGAACATAGGATTTCCTTTAGTGGTGATATATTTCAAGAATTACCGGGATTATTGCGACTTTAGAAGTGTTAGAATAGCCGAAAACACCTGTTAATTGCGCAGGTAACTCAACCATGTTTCCATTATGTTCTCTCCCATTCAGAAAATGGCGTCTTTTCCAGAAAGGAGAGAATCTGTGTCGAGAAAGCCAGGAGCTAGAGATACAGCTGTCCAGTTTAGTGTGGATATGCACTAGCACCCATGCCGCAAGCAAAGCAACTGCCAATAATCCAGCAGATATCCTCGAGTCTTTCAGTGTTGTGCAGCTCCTACCTCCTCTGTATTGCAAGTGTGCCAGGTACGTTCATCGTCAAAAGGCGATTGTACAGTCTTTCAAGCACTTTTCTCGTAGAATCCATTTTAAACCTTCAACACCGTCTGAAATACGTAACATGCCGGTAGTTTTATCACATGTCGCTGCCTGTCGTACGAGACGTGACAGCTGAGGTCCCAGAATGTCCCCATAAAAACTATTTGTTTACTTGCACGCTAATGGTTGCTCTCACCTTTGAGTTGTCATCTCGCACATCACGTCAGCACGCTTCGCGAATCAGTGTTTCCTCTTCTCGAAGCATTCGCGGAACTCGTATTTTTTTAATTCTCTTCAGGGTGGTCACCCTGAATGTTGGCAATGTCTGAAAATCTGCGGCACTTCAAAGTGGTCTTCGGTTTCAGGAGTAGCCAGAAGTCGCAGTGGGCCAAATCTGGCGGATGGTCCAATTTCAGTATTAGTTTTGTGGCCGAAGGTGTTCGGACAGGGCAATTGTCATGATGCAAGACCCCCAAGTGTCAGGCGAAAGTTAAGGTCTTCTCTGATGAACGGCGTCGTGGAAAATGAAGTAGAAGATGCAGATTCAGGAGACCACGAACCAAACATCGGAAAGATTTCGTTTGTAAGCTGTGCAACAGGTAGCAGCCATCCGACAAGCGATGTTTCAACCAACAGATTCTAAGATTCAGTCATATTTGTGAAAATATTTTGGTATTATCAGAATTTCTTCATTTTAGACAACATATCAGTTTATTTTTTGTTCATATTTGAGGTTGCTTAGTCATTAAAGCGACCGACTTGAGAGTTGAGTTTTCACTTTATTGTCGTGTCCAGATGTGCTATGGAGCCCACCAGTCTCCTCTCCATTGGGTTAACTCTTCTCACAGGGGTAAAGTATCGAAATGGTGACTTGGCCCCATTCCATTTGCGGAGGTTAAGAAAGAAATGGAATCGTACCCCGTTCACAACTTTGCCATTATGTCTAACTAAAATTCACTATGCTCAGACATCATATGGAAATATTTCTTTTTCTGCTGCCGCGAGTCTCTCGAAGCCGTGTAGCCGTATCTCCATGTGCGTGGTACATAGTGGGGGACGATGGGCAGTTATTCGCATGGCAAGTCACTTTTTCATCAGGTTTGTAATTGTAAGGTGATTTCTGGTAGAGTAACCCCTCTGAATTATTTTATGAGATCAAGTCGTGGTGGAAGTCCCCATGTCAGCACAGGTGTGAGGACTTTGCTGTTAATTCTTTCTCATCCAGCCAGTGATGGCAGGCTGATGGTTCTGGAGGGGGTGTCCTTTCCAAAAAAAGGGCTCTGAAATGGGCAACAAGCCCCACAACAGCGAATGTCAGAGAGCAGAAATATGAACGTTAAAGTTGTTAATGTAATGATATCGCCCCTATGTTTAGTAACATACAGATTGAAGATGTGTGCATATAAACCAACCCAATTTGTACCCTTTGGAGAAAGATTCCTCGTCATTAATTTCCGAAACTGGTGCATTTAGGACACTTTCACAAGGAATATGTTAGGATTTCCATACAGCTCCCCTGCAGGTGAAATACGTGACCTAAGACGAATAGCCAACACGTCTTAATTTAGTTTCACCGTACGCTAGCGCCAACTATGCCGTGGTATGGCAACTCGAAGAACCACGCGATTACCCATCATGCACTGCTAGAGAGAACGAAGTGGTTGCAGATTTGTTGTTGGCTGTTAGTAGAGAACGCAAGGTCAGGTTGTGCGTACGTACCACGACCTATAAAGTGCTCTCGCCTTGGAATAAGTTTTTGTGTGATACGCTTGTTGGTGGATAGACACGTGTGATGGCAATACTTCTATTACCCGAATGTTTGATATTATGTGCAGTTACTTAATAGTAGAATTATGCGTGTGTATTTGTGGCTGTAAGCTGGACCCACTTTTCTAGTAAACCTGTTAACCAGTGACATTGGAGCAGAATGCAAAACAAAGGTTGGAACTCATTTTTAAGTAGAATGTGATGTGTGTTAATTCGCCTTGTGTCGGTCCACACCAAGACTATCAAAATAAAAGCCAGAGAGCCAAACGCATTATATTTTCCGTATATTATGAGAGTAATTTGCAATTACCTATGTGTTTTGAAATCAAATTCAGTGATTTTAAACGAAGCTCAAAGGTCTGATTTTTATGGCAGACCAATTTTTTACTACCATGAAGGTACAAAGATGGCTGTCTTAAATTTTGTTCGTGACTATTCAGAATAACTCCCCGAGCAGAAGGACAGCAAGATATGTTGAAACGCTACTGAAGTGTACTGAAAGTTTACTTTAAGCCTGCTGATACAAACACGGTCTAATATTACTCAGTAGTTTTCTTTCCACAGAGTCATTAACGAAGTTTTCGAGACATATTTCATGCGGCTCTAACACGAGTAATCATTCAGTGCGTGTAACGTATTACAAATATTTTAATACCAATATTTGCATGATTTTATACCAACTTTAATAAAAATCCCGTCAGTTAAGAGAGGGCAGACTGGCACGTGAGCATTATAAAAAATTGAAAGTGGAACCACGGTTCCCTATTTAACGTTGAAGAACGTTTAACTGTATAAGGTATATTTGTACTGAAATAAAATTCTAATGTATACCTTTACATCGTATCTATACGTGACGTCATCCGCCGACAGCTGATCTAAGTGTTGCCAACGCACTCACTAGAACCGTTCTTTGTCACGAAATAAATGGGCCAAAACTCCTAAACCGTGAGAGTTAGCAGAAATCTGTTTACAGATTTGAAAATCTCGTGTTTATTTACGTATTTCACTCGCAATATGTCCGGATCTAACTCTTACGCTTTAGACGTGGCAAGCGGTTGAATTTAAGGAACGAGGGTATAGTTATTACGTGTTTTGGGCAATTATTTCAACAATTTATAGAATAAAGTAAACATCATGTAGAAAAAGCCCTTAATTTACTTATAGCTTTATTTTCTCTATCTTACGTAGGTCTCGAGTTATTGGCGTTTGAATAAGTTACACACCAGCGTTACAGTTTCTGTCGAGTGTAATCAAATACACAAAAATGGACTTTTCACTGGTATTTTCTTACACATGCACATATACTAGTGAACTAGAGGTCTTTGCTAAATCTGAGAGGGGTAAAGGAGAAGTAAGTTTAATTAAATCAGTTTGGTTTACATTTACGTCCTATTATTAAAATGTGAAATCTTTAGACGGCGTATTATAGGCCTGCAGCGGTGCGAAGGGCAAATTAAATTTCATTTAATATTTTACATAAATTGGAACGTTGCTTTTTGCTTATTTAAAATAATATAGTGTATGGATATGTTATACACATTATATTTATGATAATTCTATCTTGATAACAAAAATATAGACCAGCATATACAAATACAGGTTGGATTCGTAACGGTGATTAAATTTACATTCCTGTTCTAATGTATTCTGTCTGTAGTTTACGCTGCAACCTTATCTTTTTGACTGTCAGTCGGAAAATTATTCTGCTAACACCATGGGGCAGAGTCCGTGAGAAGCTGATGGTACGCTCTGTTAGTCATGAAATCTCTTGCCTTTTAGGGAATTAAAATGTTTATTACTGAGATCATAACAGCCCGACAGTAGTCAATCAACTGTCATACTCGAAGACATCATCTGCCAGTACGCCAGGGTTGTATGGGTAGATTCCACATTTTCGAACCCCACTAGTCAAATTACCAACTGTTGCTGACTTATCCCATGCCAAGTGAACACCGTATCATAAGGTTCATAACCAGAAAAAGATATATTAGGGAGAACTCGACATGTCGAGTTCTCCCCAGTACACTGTGTCGAAACCTCCCTGACTTGCACGATTACAATACACATGTCACCACTGGTCACAGTTGAAGTTTTTGTCAGTTCACATAGCATGGCTGTCCTTTAGAAAGTGCGAGTTGTCACCACAATAACTATTAATCCATAAATGCCATGTGCATCCAGTGTAATTATCATTATCTGGAATGTAATTATTATAGCATGTGCTATTTAGGGTATGTAAAACTCACCTGGTCGTCTTTGAGGGTTCCGTACGAGGTTGAGACTTGCAAAAACAGACTCCTTTGAAGTTGCACGTTGATCGTAGTATTGTAGGCTATCTTCTGTACAATTACAGTCTTTGCCACTACAGTGCAGCTGTCGCTAGAGTGAAATTTGTTAAAAGTGTCGAGATCTCCCTAAATTACTATATAATGCATTATACACTATCGTAAGGTGTACCCTTCATCAAATATTATTAGGATGATAAAATCAAAGAGGATGAGATGAGTGCGACTCAGAACACGCATAGGACAGATAAGAAATACGCACAAAATTTTGGTTGGGATGCCTGAATGGAAAAGATCACTCAGAAGACCTAGGCATAGATGGGATTAGCCTAAAGCCCCGTCCGCTTTATTCCTGGGTAAAAAGCACTACGGTGCCCATTCAATAGGAGGCTGGGGTTGAACCAAGAACCGGTCTGTATGTGGTGGTAAACAGGAAAATCCTTACCGTTAATCGAACTATGGTCGTCAAACCCACATCTTATGATTAATACCAGCAAGTGTCCCGAAAACTTGTGATTCAAAGAAGTGTTAGGAAAGAAAAAGAATCCTATTTATAGACAGACTTAATATGAAGCAGGCCTTCTTGCATTGACTTGAATACAATATTGCTCTCTGTGCATTTATAATCTCAATGCTGCCTTTATGCTGTGTGCAACTGAGTTTGTAAATGTTTTCTATTAAGCGTCAGCATATTATGACGAAGACAGTCTTTGACGTCGGAGAATTTACATGGTAACCTAAGCCAGAACTGATATAATTTAAAGATTCGTTGGTTTATATGCCATTTAACCAAGCTTTTACGATATAAAGAAATGTATTTACTTCTGGATGATATTACAGGATAATTACATGCTTATGAACTAAGAAGATTTTTGAGAAGAAACGATTGTACCTATTTGAAGTTACTGCCATCGGTAAATTAAGAAGATAAAGATATCAAAATAAAATCAGTCAGATCTGTGATGTGCCTCTCGGTTAAGATTAAGAAATAATTTATTTCTAATACTAACAAAGATGATGAGACGGGCGCCAACTGTAGCACGCTCTTGATCGAACCCCGCCTGTCGCCTTAGTCAAATTCTGTCAGTGCGAAACTTCGTAGTGAACATATTTTTATTATAAATGCGGCATTATCACCTGTGTCTCAGTTATGGATCCCGAATGTCATGCAATTTTAGACCGGGTGTTACATACAGAACATAATGTCACAGTTCCGAGTACCGGAATGAGAGCTACGAATAAATGGCATCTGAAATAATCTACTGTTAGTAGGACATGGTTCGGCTTATCAGCGACACGGTGCGTGCTTCTGTCAAGGAAAACATTTTTGACAAATTGTTTTTCAACGGCAGGCAGGTCACTTCATTATTCTGACAATGAGAAAGAGAGAGGGAGACGGATTCTGGTATCTCATAGATGACAGCACCATCCACCCTACGCATGATTTTTTAATAATAAAGAGAGAAGGATGTAACAGCGAATTCCTTACTTTTCTCCATTCCCCTGTTACAATACATTCAAGACGTCAGCGCCCACAAATACAGTTTCTGAAGCAATGCCATTAATTCCCTCATAAGAATGTTATATCAGACAATGAAAAAACGTAATTATTTCTATTGGTAGAACATATCAAAGGAACCAATAGCAACCAGGTCCTGCAAAGACCATACATAAAACTCAGGTGAGGCAAAAGTAAGCACCACACCATGGAACGGAAGTACAGCTCCTCGGATATAGATGGGGGGGGGGGGGGGTTTAAGCTTAACGCCCGGTATCTTCTTGCTTCCGAGGAAAGAACCCAGAATCCACTGGATATGAGACTGGCAAGGCCGTAGAGTCTGTCCGGACGTCGCTGCAGAGAAAGACGACTTGAGTTGCCAAGATTCAAACCCCGTCGTCATGTTCCTAATATCATAAACAAGTCTACGTCATATTTTTTTATGTTTTTTCCTGTCGAACAACTATTTCAGTGAATTTAGTCAACAAACACAATGGAAATGTTGCCGTTTCAAGTTAGAACCACCACTCTGTCCCTCAAACCTGAGCCATTGTTATTTTCCCTTTGACAAATTAACTGTTCGTTCCGATAATGTTAGGTGCAATATTACAAGACTGTCAAGACTTGCATAACGCCTTAGTTTCGCATTCTGAGAAAGTACCAACATAAATTAGGGTCTCCTGTCTACTTCCCCAGGTTTCAAATCCATTTGTATGCAACATAACCTCGATCGCGTAATACTGGTGTCATTAAGAGCAACGCGCCGTTAAACAAATCAAATTAGTTACCCTTAATGTTTCCTGTGCAATAAGTTGCCTCTATCACGTCCTCCATTCAATACGAACCAACCGCCCTCTCCACAGACAAGGATGGACCCCGTGGCAGTAACGAGATTAAAAGGAGAGCACGGTACAAGAAACTGCTGTTGCTGCTGGCTTGATCGACAGATGATGGATGCACTTCTACTGCACACACGAAGACAAGAAGTTGTGGTGTTCGAACTACGGTACGTCTTCCCAGTGCCTAGCCAATTTAACGACGCTGCTTCTATGAAATGGTTATCATATGGGTAGATAAACAGATTGAAATAAATTGAAACCCAAATGAAAGTTTAAACTTTTTCAAGAACAAAGGGACAACAGAACTAAGCTTAAAAAATCCACAACTGAACATAAATCAATTTACAGAAAAGGAGTAGGGCAAACAAGCAAAATATGTAGACAAACTAGAGTTTAACAGGCTCTTCAACCTAATACCTGAAGAGTAACATGGGCTAGGCAAGTCGGACGCGTGGTAAAGATAATAAAATGCAAACCAATTTGTTGCAGACAAGCTTGAACGAAAGAGGCTACTCAGGAGACCTAGGCATAGATGGGAGGGCAATATTAAAAGCGGAACCTTAAAGAATAGTGTGCAGGGATGTGGACGGCATTTATCTGCCTCAGGGTTGGGTACGGTGCTTGTGAGCAGAGTTCGGTAACAAATCTTTGTGTCCCATAAAAGCCGATAAATTTGGTAAATAGGTGAGCAACTGTTAGCGTTTCGAAAGAAGTCCTCCTACTCGCAAGAATATTCTGTGATATATTCTGCATATTCTCACTTTCAGCAACACGAATTTCGTCTAAATAATATTTAAAATTCAGTTCCCACCCACCTCATAGAAAACAAAGCTTCTCCGTTAACAAAAACTATTGGTTAATTCTTTTTAAGAAAATGATCACGTTTTATTCTGAGAATCATACGAGGCAGTTACTGATTTTTAATGCAAATACTTCAAAAGGTCATTGCTGTTCCTTAAACGTTTAAACAGCATTATGTCTTTTCTACATACGTAAAAGTTTTTTAAAGACGTCTTCTACCAGTCAGTGTGACCGAATTCAAAGCCAAGATGCTAGATGTTTCTTTCCAAACCACTCTTTTTTATGTTTGGGAAGCACGTGACAAAGTCTGGACAGAGGATGGATGAGACACTGCAAAATATGACAGTGTCATGTTCTACTGACGACCCTCAAAAGACGTGCTTACGAATGTGCCTACCCCTTATTATGCATGATTCCCACCACAAAAAAACAAGTGAAGTATGGATCTATATTTCATTGTTTCTTTCTTCTTTCTTATGTAATTTCCTAATCACATTAAAAAAAATCACTGATTTCATGTCTGTGAGCGTGTTCACGCTTATTACTTTTAAAACAAGTTACGGATTTCCATGAAATTTGGTAAGGACATGATATCACAGGGGTTGGCAATAAAGTTGTACCTTACTATCATCAATAGTATTTGCAGGAACAATAAATACATTTTTTAAGTGAAAGAGGCACTGTCATCCACTTCTACGTTAATAAGTTACGATTCTGACATTCTCTGTCGTCGCAAGAGAGTTGAGGTTGTCACAACAGTAAAGACGTAACCTGTAAGTCCATACGTCTGTTACGAAACAGAAGGTGAAAACCGACAAGATACTTGTTAATGATTCCTACATATTCTGTACGAAACACTTCTTCTATGTTAACAATTAATAACACGGCGACAGTGGTAAGCTTTTATTTTACGCCGTGCTCAATGATGATAATATGTAGGCCTACTACATAGTTACTATTAGGTTAGTGGAATCAAGTAGGCTAGGATGCAGGAGATAATGAATACAGAATTTAAGTAGGGAAACCTTTCGAAAAACTCGTCTTGAAGTACGGAGAATGAGGGGATAACATTAAGATGGATATGTTGTGAGGATAGAATAAAGGCACTGGCTCAGAATCATATCCAGTGACAGGTTTTGGTAAAAGCTGTGTTGAACCATCGGCTTCTGCTGTGGGCAATCAGAAACTGACTTCATATATGTAAGACTTGAGGTTCTCACAGCGGTGAGTATGAAGATTTCCGTCTTCTGGGTTGTTGCGCTGCGTAGTCTGGTCGATGTTAACCAACGTTTCTGAGGTCATACTGCCTCCGTCATCAGGGTGACCTCAGAAACGTTGGTAAACATCGACCAGTCTACACAGTGCAACAACCCAGAAGACAGAAATCTTCATACTCTGATGACGGAGGCAGTATGACCTCTGAAACGTTGGTTAACATCGACCAGTCTACACAGTGCAACAACCCAGAAGACAGAAATCTTCATACTCTGATGACGGAGGCAGTATGACCTCTGAAACGTTGGTGAACATCTACCAGACTACACAGCGCTACATCCCAGAAGACAGAAATCTTCATACTCTGATGACGGAGGCAGTATGACCTCTGAAACGTTGGTTAACATCGACCAGTCTACACAGTGCAACAACCCAGAAGACAGAAATCTTCATACTCTGATGACGGAGGCAGTATGACCTCTGAAACGTTGGTTAACATCTACCAGACTACACAGCGCTACATCCCAGAAGACAGAAATCTTCATACTCTGATGATGGAGGCAGTATGACCTACGTAACGTTGGTGAACATCTACCAGACTACACAGCGCTACATCCCAGAAGACAGAAATCTTCATACTCTGATGACGGAGGCAGTATGACCTCTGAAACGTTGGTTAACATCGACCAGTCTACACAGTGCAACAACCCAGAAGACAGAAATCTTCATACTCTGATGACGGAGGCAGTATGACCTCTGAAACGTTGGTTAACATCTACCAGACTACACAGCGCTACATCCCAGAAGACAGAAATCTTCATACTCTGATGATGGAGGCAGTATGACCTACGTAACGTTGGTGAACATCTACCAGACTACACAGCGCTACATCCCAGAAGACAGAAATCTTCATACTCTGATGACGGAGGCAGTATGACCTCTGAAACGTTGGTTAACATCGACCAGTCTACACAGTGCAACAACCCAGAAGACAGAAATCTTCATACTCTGATGACGGAGGCAGTATGACCTCTGAAACGTTGGTGAACATCGACCAGACTACGCGGCGCAATAACCCAGAAGACAGAAATCTTCATACTCTGATGACGGAGGCAGTATGACCTCTGAAACGTTGGTGAACATCTACCAGACTACACAGCGCTACATCCCAGAAGACAGAAATCTTCATACTCTGATGACGGAGGCAGTATGACCTCTGAAACGTTGGTTAACATCGACCAGACTACGCAGCGCAACAACCCAGAAGACAGAAATCTTCATGCTCATCGCCCTGATGATGGAGGCAGTATGACCTCTGAAACGTTGGTTAACATCGACCAGACTACGCGGCGCAATAACCCAGAAGACAGAAATCTTCATACTCTGATGACGGAGGCAGTATGACCTCTGAAACGTTGGTGAACATCTACCAGACTACACAGCGCTACATCCCAGAAGACAGAAATCTTCATACTCTGATGACGGAGGCAGTATGACCTCTGAAACGTTGGTTAACATCGACCAGACTACGCAGCGCAACAACCCAGAAGACAGAAATCTTCATGCTCATCGCCCTGATGATGGAGGCAGTATGACCTCTGAAACGTTGGTTAGCATCGACCAGACTACGCAGCGCAACAATCCAGAAGACAGAAATCTTCAGACTCATCTCCCTGATGAAGGAGGCAGTATGACCTCTGAAACGTTGGTAAACATCGACCAGACTACACAGCGCTACATCCCAGAAGACAGAAATCTTCATACTCTGATGACGGAGGCAGTATGACCTCTGAAACGTTGGTTAACATCGACCAGACTACGCGGCGCAATAACCCAGAAGACAGAAATCTTCATACTCTGATGACGGAGGCAGTATGACCTCTGAAACGTTGGTGAACATCTACCAGACTACACAGCGCAACAACCCAGAAGACAGAAATCTTTTGACTTCATATAGTTCATGTAATACCAAACTTGCTTTTCCTACACAGCATTTTTCATGATTTGGAGCGCCTATGTGTTAGTACCTTCGCCCATTCTAATAACGACATACCACTTAGTAGAAGAGAACAAAATTAAGGAAGCCGGGAGCACTCACTTTATTATAAGTTTGGGGCCAGTGAATTAGCATTTTTATAGCGACGATTATAACCTCTAGTAATATGGGTACAAAAGGGAAATCACGAACTCAGGTGCAGGGAAACTTAAGTTCTTAGCACAAGGTGTGTTCACAAGGTACACGCCGCATTTCGCTATGGACAAACAGAAATGGCACGTTCCATTCTAATGAGTGGTAAGAAGTGAAAAACACAGATAAGACAGCGCCTGCCTTGTCACTTACATATGCTTATGCACTTGTATTTATAAAGGCAACCCAGAAATGAATAGCCTAACAAGGAATTCAATGAAAATAATTTCTGAACAAAATGGTTCACTGCAAATAAAACTAGGGCCATGACTTAAGTTTTCGAGACCACATTTCTTCATCTAAAGAGTATTTTATAGGTTGATGTATTTGGACTTCAGAATATTGCGGGATATTTAAACTGGAAAGTACAGTTCCCGTATCCAATGATATGGACAGAAACGAAGGTAAACTTAAATTTTTGGCAACGATGTGTCCCAATATTCTCAGAAAATTTATAATGTGAATCAGAGGCTGCTTAAATTCATTCCTTCTCTTCCAAGATGTGTAAACTAAATCGCATATAACTTAATTGCGATGATTCTTCCAAAACGTGACTCGCTCAGCTAGTCGATAGATATCCTGAAAGTCAAATGTTCATTACCTTGTTCACAAGAACCGGCAATTGTAGCCTATTCCGTGCTAAATCAATCACACCTTCACATCATAATTAATTTTAATATTATATTCCCATATAAGTCTATATCTCCCAAGTAGTTTATTTTCCTCAGGTGTCCCCCATAAAAATTTGTGTGCATTCGGGGCGATGATATTAAAATGGATATTTGGGAGATCAGGTGAAAGAGTGTGCCCTGGATTTTCAATTCGTTCGGATACAGAAGAGCGTCCGTGGGGAGTGTTGTTACCACAGAAATTTCTAACTTGCTAAGCAACTACTAGCTTCACAAAAAGGGACTCTGCTCCATGGAGGTAGTTAATTAATTATACTACCGTTCATGCAACGGCCTCGTGCCGAAATATCGGGTGCGACTGGTTCTTTGGACGGAAGACACGACAGAGAGAGAAGAAATGAGGCTAGGAAGTGATGGATGGTGTTCTCTTACAACTGAACTGTTTGTGCAGCTAAAGCAAACTGAAGATTCTTCTCTTCTTCAAGTGTCTGCTCGGTGTAGGATGGGAGACTAGTGGTGGAAAGAACAGAAGGAGGTTGTTGCGAGGATTTAGTGACTACAGGCACGCGACTGTGTGGTCTGGCAACGGAAACAGGATTACTCCTCAGTCACGATTCACTGATGCGTAGACAGTGTTTTGAGGAGAACGGGCACATGAAAGTGGCTGCGGCAAGATGATGCAGAACATTACGTAATCTGTACTTCAGGCATGTTACTAGGACGACTAAACCAAGGAGTAGACATGGACAGTGTATGTAGCACGCGTGCGAAATGTGTACAAAATTTTACTTGAAAATGTAAATACATTCTCAAGAGTACAAACACATACGGCTATACTAGTGTATGAAATATGCTCCAAAGCCTATATTTCTTTTGTTGCCTGGAACTGTCTTCCCCACGGGTATCGTTTTCTGCAATTTTAATACGGTCTGTTGGAAGACAGGCCTCTAGTTTCAGATCTAATATTTAAAGCCTCAGAGAGAACGAGTGAGAACCCATCGAGCGTAATCGAATGAGGTGAGGATACTGGGATGGCTATACATTATCTTACCCCGCATTAAAAACTACTCAGGATATAAATCCTCTGGAAACGAATGGGGATCCCATGCCCAAGAAGGGGAAGGTGCCCATTACTTTAAAGGCAAGGGTGCCTGTCTTCAGAACGAATTTGCGAAGCGCGTGTAATTTATGAAAAGTTCTGGCATTATAAATCGGGGAAACGTGGATGGAATTGACATTCAGAGAGCCATTAAAATTATGCTGAGGACACTTAACGCAATACCGTAGTTGCAGCTAATTTACTTATAAGGATGTATCACGTGATTCTAATTCAGATGTCAGTAGTCATTGCTGGTAATTTTATTGCTGTATTTAAATGGTTACTCTAATCAAGCGGTACAAAGGGAGAATAGATTCAAGAGACAAAATATCTGGTTCGGAACACATGACATAAAATATACGATTTAAAACATTTGAGCTCCTTTAGCAGAATAGAGAGTGAAGCTGCCTTGGTGATGGCCACTATATTTTTT
Organism: Zootermopsis nevadensis; assembly: GCF_977971745.1. Classification (NCBI taxonomy): domain Eukaryota; kingdom Metazoa; phylum Arthropoda; class Insecta; order Blattodea; family Termopsidae; genus Zootermopsis; species Zootermopsis nevadensis. The sequence goes on from NW_028259177.1 coordinate 2,490,572, forward strand.
AAGGATACTAAATTGTTTGAATATTTAGTATGCTAGATTATGAAAACTAAAGAGTATTCAATTGTTTTATATTCAATTCCAAACTAACGCAATATTATGATGTATCACTGTTTAAGTTCTTTAATATCTACTTCATTTGGAATATAGAGAAGAATAAGACAAATAAGAAGGGTATAAAGAAATTCAGCGATAAAGAAGGAGAACCGCACAAAATAATAATTTTCATACAGATGTCATGCGTACTAATTAGTTGTTTGCCAGCTTCCAAAATGTGCCAGTCATTTATAAACAAAGTGCACAGCTCAGTGTGGTATCTTATACACTGGAAGCAATGGGTTCCGTTTCCAGGGTCAATACGGCCATTTTATGATGTAGTCTCACCTCCCTACCAACCTAGTTAAAGCTTGGGTAGAAGGCGCATCCCATGTTACGACAGAATGACGAGAAGCAAGTACTAAAGTTTAAACTAGTGCTGTCTTGTATGATTTTGGCCAGAGTGCTTGCTAAATGTCTGGTCGTAAATTTCAAGGCTCAGACGAAATTAAACGCAGTCCTCGTATACTGCAACAATTCAAGAAGTTTCTAAATTTAATTTCCGAAATTAGGTTTCATTCAAACATGATTCTGTCACATTTCTTTCAAATATTGTGACCATCTGATGGAATATTTTAAAGTGCAAGGAATGTCCACACATAGAGTGGCAACTACATTAGACTGAAAGTATCACGTTCCTATCGTATTTAACCTTATACCGCACTGGCTTCGAGGCTATTCTAAATACTGTAAAGTGGCATGGAACAAATTCCTAGCGCTCTTGCCAAGGATAGAATCCTAGGCGTCGATACTGAATTAGATGACCCTACCGTTTTCGATGAAGTGAAAATGTCACATGATCGTAGAAAGGTACGAAGTCGATGTAAACTTCCTTCACCCTCCCACACCACCTTATTAGACCTCGATTTTTGTATATATTGCATTGTACAGATACAAGTTTTTCAAAGTGTGAGAACAAAAATAAAGAAAGAACGAAATATATTGTAACTAACTCCTCCCAACAATTTCACTTTAATTATTACCAAACCACTGACACCTCGGAATCCAGCTGTAAAGTAATAAGCATCACAGTGCATGATGTGCATTATATAATTCTGCCACATCACAGGCAACATAACAGGCAATAGGCCAATGAGTTCCAACAGACTTTAAATAGTTAGCTATTTGATAAATCAATTAAAACAAATCATAGCAATTACCACGCGAATTAGCCCGGTAAATGTCCTCTTAACTGTCTCATTTATTAATGTACCACGTGACGCATAAATACAGTTACACACACCGAGCAGAGTTTATTTCATTATGAAGCAGTCTTTGTCATGCCATACACATTAACAACTGATTTTCCTTCATAACCTGCATAAAAGCGCGCAGTGCACGTGCACATCTAGTCATTAAGTATTTTACAAAACCCGAAACTTTAAAAGTGTTCACATGAGACCGCCATCCGCCCCTCGCCAAAACAACGGGTACAGTTGTATTTCCGCATACGCCTATTTTAATAGACATTCTTCAGATACCAAGCGGGATTGCATGAATACTGAACTTAGAACCTTAAAGTAAGTCAAGGTAAGATCTCACGACGTTTATGTGTAGGCGGTTCAAATTTAACTTGGAATTTTGATCACAGCCTTCTAGTACATGGTCTTATCTGGTTCATATAAGGCGGTTTTCCCCTACATCTACACATTTATCCCCCCGCCACCCCATCGAAAGCAAAAATTACACCGAATCCCTCAGTCGCTTAAGAGGAACGATGACAGTTCCGGATAAAAATTGAAACGTCCTCATAGTTATCACGCCACGTCTCATTCGACGCCGTAAACATCGACCAGACTACACAGCGCAATAACCCAGAAGACGGATATCTTCTAAATAAATGCCGTTGAATATATAAGATCCAACCAAGAAACAATATCACAGCCAATGATTTCAGTTATTTATCTTCGTGAGAAATAAAACCTAAACGCATATGAGTTGAAATGTAAGTGCCTTCTGCTACACGTCATCGCTCAAACCACGATGACAAAAGCAGTGAAAGGGTATGCATGTTATCCCAGAGCACGGCTGAGTCCGTATCTCAAGCTCACAGCAGTCAGACTTGTTAGTTTCCTCCGCAGAGACTGAAAGTTTTACAATGGAAATCGGATCAGAATTGTCTGAAAACTCGAGCAGAACGGTAGAAACAAACCCAAGGGAAAATTACATTTTCCAGTGAAACGCACGTATTTTTTACCCGGCGCTAAAATTCTTTGGATTCGCTACCAACATTGTCAACCCCTTTCTCATCCTACATAAGCAACTCTGAAAAACATCTCAAAGCAACAACAGAGAACGTAAGGACGGTAATGTTTCTACAGCGTTTATAACTGCTTGGGGATAAACACAGCCTAAGGGCAAACCTCTCAAATTATTGCCAAAATTTATAATACATGGAATTTTACACGAGCGGTGTCTTTTCGTACACCGCGGTGCGCTTAGTTAAACTAATATTTTCTTACCAAAAATCCTAATAAATATATAATAAAACCTTACAGAACTAAACCTAAATAATAAACGAAATCAGACAGAGCATGCACTTAATCATTCAACGCTATCTTTCCCACGTCTAGAATACACGAGTCTTTATTCAAACGTCGATACATGCCTTACATCCGTAGTTTTCTGGGGGTGTGGGGTAAATCAACTCTTATGCAGCATACCACTTCCTCGGCAAGTGAAGAAATGTCCCTTCTCTTATGAAACCCGATGGTACATTACCGTGTTCACAACACTGGTCTACAGCGCCATAATCCAAGCCAGACTAGTCCAATCCACATCCAATTTTACCCTTAATAATAACCTGAATTTCAATAACACGGGGAAGACTTTGTCAATTCTAATCCCAGCATTATCATCTTACGAAAATTTTATGGCCTGGAAGACAGAGTTTCGTTTGAACTGGCGATGCTTGTTTCTATAACAAAGGGAGCCGAAGCAAACTTCCCTTGGTTCCCCCTAAGGGCAAATAATTTTCCTTTTTGCGCCATTTCCTTCTGTTTGAAGTGTAAGACTCATTGGAACAACTTTATGACTGTAACATTATGAGTCGTAACTTTAAAGTGAAGCCAGCGAAGAAGACAGATAACATTGATAAAAGCAACTTATTTTAATTCTGGAATAATTACAGACATAGAGTTCTTTATTTGAATGACAAACTATTTCAATATCTAACTTTTCAAAGAAACCGTCCAACATGAATGTCTATTTTTTACGCCTCAATAATGAAAATGGGGTCCTTTGTTTTAGTTTCCGTAGCTAACCACAGATTAAAATCAAATGTTTGACAAGATGCAGATGGTTCAACCTGATTTTTAAACTTTTGTAAGCACCACAGAAATCGCAACAAAATTAAAATCTACGTTCACTACTATTTAAAGCTTTCAAGTTTCAACATTCAGTTTCCACCTCAAATAAAATACGTGTCGCCATTATTATGATCAATCTGTTAATGCTGTTTAGGGAATGATTGCTTTTTAATCTGAGAACCACACAAAACTCACAAACAAGCTCAACTGGCAATGTGCAGTTATTAAACATTAAAGCAGGTGGTCCATATAGTTACCACTGTAATGTAACAGTTATATTAGCCATTAACGTGCAGACTCAGCAGCCGAGATAGATCATGCCAGTTCTGAAAAGAAACGATCTGTCAGAAACTCAGCCCTTGATTTTATAGAGGTGGAGAAGCCATGTCCTGTTCTTGATATTCCAGGCGCCCTATTGTATTTTTAGATTATGCACCATGTTTAATTCCAACCAGGGCGACCGGACCGTGACAACCTAGCGACCACGGCGACCTGACGACTGTGTGACAATGGTGAACGTGGCGACTATGTCGACAGTGGGTGGTGTTTGAGAGGCTCGGCGAGTTGGGCGAGGCAGGCAGGTCAGGATAGGTTAAGACAGAGACAAGCGACCGAGGCAGGCGACAGAGACGGGAGACGGACACATCGCAGCTTGTCGCCACACACTTTTGGGGTGACGACCGAGACATGCGGCAAAGTGTTTGTTTTCTTTGTTTTGTTGAGACATACGTGCACATATTCTGTGAAAAATGAGTACACAAATGCATCTAAAAAGGTTACTCGAAGAAGAATAAGATGATGTGTTGCTGTGTTATTTGTTGCGAAAGAAACAAATAAAACCTATGAGTTCAATATTCAAAACCAGACGCGAAGAAGGATATTTCTGTCGGTGGTCAGTGGTCGGTTTTCTGCTACTAATTCTACCAATTGCTCATCTTGGTCACCAGTAAATTTAATTTCTGCCATTATTTTACTCAACAACACACGTGCTGCCTGAGCCCGTCGCGAGACACTACTGGTCCGAGAGCGGTCTCCTGTGCTTTGTCTCTGTCGCCTGTCTTTGTCTCGCGCTCGTAATTGTACTTCATACGATTGTACAGAGAGCGGACAGGAAGCGACCAGTCTCGGTCTCGTAACTCTGTCGCCTGCCTCGGTCGCTTGTCTCTGTCGCGTGCAGCCAAATTGTACCTTTAGGTGTGTTTATCGTTATCCACTTCTTGGCGCTCGGCGCCCTGATAGTTTACGTAACTACGGCCTACGTCGGTTTGCTAGTGTTGCATGACTACCGAGGCTTCTCTCTGATATATGAGTCGTGAAGTTTCGAGTCGGTTTTCCCGAATCGTGTTTCATATTAACGTTTCGAAGTCGGTGTCTTGGACATGAGCTCCGCGACCTTTGGCATTGGTTTCAGACGTGGTGTCCGATAGCATTCTTAGATGCGTTTCTGTCATATATGGCGTACTGTGGAGGGCGTCGCAACCCTCGGCGTCGGTTTAACAATTTATTGTTCCAAAGCATTCCTAGTCTCCCCAAGCAAAATAATGAGTCTTTTAATCCGGTTGCGACGATTGGCGCCGAGTCGCTCGGCGACAGCTATCCGACTTTACGTACAAAGGCACACGGAATGTCAAATATGCAAAAATAATGAGATCTTGTGCGCCGTCGCGACGATTGGCGTCCGGACGTTTGGAGTATGTTTTCCAAGATTTTGTTTAATGACATTCCCTGGCTATCCATGAAGAAATACGCTGTCGTGGCCGACTTAAACGTGCTGCAGCGTTTTACTGGATAGACTGAGAAAAGCCACAAAACTTCACTCATAATAAACTGTAACTCGAAGAAATCCGAATGATGAAATGTCCGAAAATATGCATGTTTGCCAGCCATTCAACGGCGAAGTGGATGGGGGAAAGAGTTTTGTTTTCTCTCCTTACCTTATCCTATATTTATACAGCTCGTTAATGCATGAATTAGGTAACCATGCTGTGTAGAAGGTCACTGAAGAAAAGCACGTGCCTTGTTCCGCCTCGAACTCACTCCTATGCAATATAAGAGTGTTTTATGTATACACAGCTTTTATTTGACCATGACGTCAGTACAAGAATGCTATCGCATTCCTGGAGAAACGTGAAACTCTGCCAGACAAACGGTATGTGTACTATGCACGCCAGGATATGTCTGTAAAACGCGAACTTCAGCCTCATTAACAGTGCACAGCAGCAACCGTCCCAGGCAAGGAAATCAAATAGGATTATCCCAGAACCAATCTCTTTGTTACATTCCATATATGCTCAAATTGCTAACAAATGAACTGTTGCGAAAAGTAACTAGATGTTTTATAGTAATGTCTTTCTATCTGTCCGGTATCACAATCCCCAAACACTGTGGATCATTCTAGTACTGTGGACCCCCCCCCCCAATATTATCTTGCCCACAGCAAAAGAAACTAGGTGACCACTAGAGGCTTATGGATGTGGAGGAGAGAAAATCCTGACCCCGCCAGGAACAGAACCCCAGGCTGTGCAAACCGTAGCCAATTACCTCACTGGCCGAATTTTTCTGACTCACTCTCTACTGGAGCGTTTTTTTTACAATTTCTGCTTCTAGTTAACATCTGCATATTTACTCCGAAGCTACTGGTAATCGCAACAGGCGAAATAAGTATTACAAAAAGCAATTTCCTCGCGAAGTCATTCCTAGTGAACGCATTCTTAAAGACAGTAGCCTCTTAAGCTTACAATTCCAATCAGTGTTTATCTGCTTTGTCGCGTGATGCCATGGCGAAGAGCAAATCCCACATTACACGATTCGTACCTCTTCCGTTACCGTCTCTTTCCCACCTCATTCAACGCAATGCAAGCTCTACAGACGAAACAGCGTCGTTAAATAATCTAATGATCAGTCGACAATAATATTAGGAAATAAAACGCCGTCCCTCGCCATACTAAATTAACAACAAATGTACGAAAATTCCTTTTAGGAAGAAGAGGGGAACACATCACTAAGCCCCACAAAGAAGAAAATTGGGGCCTACGTACTTACACCGTTTTAAACATTTACACCAAACACACAATTTCTGTCCACTGGGAGATATTCAAGATTCAAGAATGAAGAAATATATGCAATTAGATGTCAACTGAGAAACATTCAGAAGTGCCAAACATCTGTGAGGTGGTCGACTGTGGTGTAAGGGTCGTCTGCGTGGGAAAAGTACCTTCTGTGAAGGAGGGTACAACGAAGAGAGAAAATTAGTGAAAAGTAATAGGAGAAAATAATGATAAATAAGAAAGAAAGATAAGAATGGTAATAGGGAGAGCAGAGACGAAGTACATTGCAGTTAGAAAGCGAATGTTATTGGATGATTCACCCATCTCGTTAGCTCCAGCATTAAGAAATCTTATGGGCCTACTTGAAGTGGATGGGTATTCTTGAAGTGGAATGGACGGAAGGGGATGTCAAGTGTGGGTGTGATTGCTGCCACGTATCACACCCCAAGAAGCAGGCTATACATACAAAACAAGGCCACCCCTGTAAATGCGTTTCCCCACACGTACGCACATAACGAATTCGCTGTAAGTGGACTTAACCATCATCAAACAGAAGTAACTTAGAAAATCGCTACTGACCAACGAAATGTTAAGCCCACGTCCAGCAACGCTGCAAGGTCATACACGTTACAACGTTAAAAAAATTCAATACAATTTTCCTATTCTGAAGACGTCATCATGTTATAGGGGAATTTACAGCAGTGTCGCTAGGAGAAAATACCCCGACAATTCTAAAACTCGAATAACATGTATCAAAAACAAAGGAAAATATTGGGATGTAAGGACTTATGAGAAGAACTGATGTTTATTTCATTCACTACATTACCTAAAAGTAAGATGCAGCTGGTCATCAAAGAGAATTTTTAACTCACCATCAAAATATTGGTCTCATTTTTACGATGAGGGCGACCATGAATTGTGATATGGTAATATTGTAGCCCAAAGCGGCAGAGATATAATGTCCGTGTCTGAAAGTTCTGGGGGAAACTAAAAACACCTACCAGGTGCTGGGACCTTCCGAATACACAAGAGGGCTATGCTGTCCAACATGGCGTTTGTTACGCTGGAGTTGCCGTCATACGAGGAACTCGTCACTGTGGGGGCAATCTAAGATCATATGGGCTGGGAATGTAGTACGGATGTCTCATTATCTGTTTCTTCCTTTGTACCTCTCCCACCTCCAACTTTCTACCTTTCCTTATCTTTTCAGTTTTCGTTCCCTGTGTCTATCTAACTCTCTTTCGTGTCTTCTTTTATTTCTGACTATTAGTGCTCCACGAAACAACTAAAACTGTTCATCATTAACACAACACACAGATAATAACAATAATTATAAGATTCGCCACTGATTCATTCCCTCTTTCTTCTGTTTTGTATTTCGGTCTCCCATTTCATCTTCTACAACTTAATTTTCTTCTTCACATTGTTTCCTTTTCTTCTATCGCCTTTCCTTCTTCGTTATACTTCATTACATTCTTCCTTATTTGGTGTTTGTTTCATTTAATATTTTTTTCTAACGTTTAATTTATCGCTTGTTTCCTTCCTTACTCTTCCTTTGGTTTAACTGTTTCCTTTTCCTTTCGCCCTTACTTCAGAGAGGAGAATCCATTGAAATGACTTAGCAGTTTCAAACGAAACAACCTCTCATTAATGCAGCAACAGCTAACTGTGCACTTATTGCGAGATTAAATTAAGCCATTTAGTTCCCGCCGTTAGAACACAATCAATAATTAATTAAGATCATAATCAATCGGAACAGCCTAAAAGTAAACATTCGTGACACAGTACTTTGACTAAGTTAATAATACCACGGTCGGTGCTACAAAGTCCCGTAGATTGGATAACGATAAGCCAGTTAACGGGCTACCTACCATGGGCAGCAGTCTGTCCGTCTCACGTGTTATGCAACTTTTCATAAGCACCTTCCGTCTCGCTTCTCGATACTGATCATTTTCACCTTGCGTGTGCAGCAGAGAACAATATTAATTTTAAGCAAGGAAGCTGTAATCCAATGCTAGGTTATCAGACCCAGGATAAATACCTGCGGCAGCGAGTTAGGTAGTATACTGCTGTTGCTTTACATCTAATCCTAGGTCTGCCAGACATACTTTTCCCATAATATTTGTGACTAAAATTGTGTATGTATTTCTTATCTAAACGTAAGTGCCACAAATCCTACCCATCTCATTCTGCTTGAATGACACTCGTAACAAATGGTCGCACCATACAAATGTCAATGATCACACAGAGATGTGTTAATATAGAAATAAATAAGGAAATGTTAGTTTAATGTGGACTGAGATAAATAGTTTTACGATCGGGTCCTAAAGTGGGCGGTGGCGTCATCAGTGTTGAAGATTAACAAAGACTTGTAATGTGGAATACAAACGCCTAAGTGTCATGGTGTTACGAGAAATTCAATACGAAATTCAAAAGCAAGTGTCTTATGATGTAACGAGAAATAAGCAGTGTCCAGTCTCGTACAACTGTGCACTCAAGATTCTCACAAGGTTTGATGAGTAAAACAGAAAATTCAAATACATGATCACGACTTTCTACGGACAGCCAACAGTTTTCGTGAAAAGCTGTCAGTTCATTTCCATATAAATCCAACAGTCAGAAATATTTTCTTCTAAAAGTCTTCCAACCTGGAGCCCATCGAATAGCCCGGGGGCTCTTTACTCAATAGCAGACCGGTCGTAGCATGAATTAACTCACCGTCACCTAACGCCCTCAGCCTGGACGTCCTCTTCAGAGGCGTTCTGGCGCAAGAACAATTGTTATGTTTTGTACTAAAATTAATTAACGACCAAGACAAAACTAAGAAATGCTGTAGAATTACGTATGTTTGATGACAATGTACATAAGGGTATGTTTCAAACCTCTTTAACAATAAGGAGGAATTTGCATCAGACTTCAAGAGATACAAACGTCTGACAGACATCTTGTGACATTGCCTACTTCAGCTGTCAGATTGCTTTTATCCTGGGGTTCAGACACATGATGAAGTACTTCTGCTACACGTGTGTTAATCCGCTCATGAACAAACTACATTCCTAAGGTGACACAAATACAGTACGTGATACCCATGGCAATGCGCAGAAGTTGTAACTTCCGTTTTCTGCAAGGAATCACACGGTTTTCTGCGGAGGCAATGCTGTAAGTTGCAGCATGAATGAGCGGGTTTTTTACTGACACGTTAAAAATATCATTACATGATTAATGGGCACAGTTTCTCAACTACGTTTATTAATGGCAAAGTAGTCCCTGGACTTAAGCATCCCGCCATGAAGACGGATGGGGTACGGAGGTAAAGCTTTGCGTTCTCTAAACCAGCGTTTCTCAACCTATGGTACGCGAAGTAAGAAAATCAAAAGATAATATTAACATAGATACGTTTTCCTCGAACGCATTTGGTTAGTGGTACATTTAATATGTCATATCAGAATTAGTTGAACGTCAGCGAAAAAGAGTGAGAACCCCTGTTCTAAAACATTTAGGCCTATGTATGTTAGCTTACAGCTCGAGAGCGGAAACACCGATTTGCCCCAAAATTGGCATGCTTACTTCTTGAAAGCGGGAATATATTTTATAATGGCAACAACTCCGAAACAATTACGCTCGGAGACTAAACACGACAGCAGAACGGCGCCTTGACCAAAGTTGTTTGTTTCGGTAAGCAGATTACATGAACGAAGGCTACAACCCAAAAAAATCTCCCGGTGAGAATGCGTTTGCAGCTTTGGAAGCTAAACATAATAGGAAAATGACGCCTAGAACAAAACTGTTCATTTCGGAGAGGAGATCACAGAAACAGAGGTCGCAAACGCGAAAACTGGGGTTCGAGTACCGGCCAAGACGCTGGGTCTGAGGATATAATAATAATAATTCATACGATATTCAGTAATACGTACTGAATGATCCTACCTATGACAAGCTTTCGACCATAAGAATCTTTAAGAAATGTGAGCATTTTCGTTTTAATCTCTCCGCAGTAACACTGCTGGCACTCTGCTAGTCACAGTATCCACAAGCAAGTTCTCCTTTGACTTCTCGAACTTATGTAATGCTCGTAGTGGACAAGCGCCCCCCCCCCCCAAACTACTACTACTACTCTTAACTTGCAAAGACATGTGCCAAATGAATACGAATTATGGTTTCAGGGTGTTTCTTTTGAGAACCAACAGCTATTCAAAGAAGTGTTTCGCTCTCTACGAAACCCGAAGGCCATGTATCGTTCGCAAGAGTCTGCCACTGGCCCGGGACTCGAACTGCCGGGCGTTCAGATGTTGGTCAGTCACTTTAAAGTCTGGGCTTAAAATAATGTCACGTTTACTTTTCCGTTATTGCTTTGCGGACGGCGACGTCGAAGTTGCTGTGGACATAAAAGTGTCATCTAATAATTAAAGTACATCACATAAAGCTGCGCTGTTATACCGGCATTATACACACTATTTATATAGGGGTCAGTAAACAGCATATCCTACAGCAGACCTATCATTTGAACATTAATATCATGTATTTCCCTAAACCTTATGACACATAACGTCCCTTAACATTTAACGTAATACTGCAGGAGTGTAGCTGTAATGGATGGAACAAGTTATTGGACTGAATTTATTATTATATATTTAAAACTTAATGTCGTATTCTGAAGAACGTCAAGCTACAAAAATGAAACGTCTCCGTTATACCTTAACTTTATTCGTGCACTCTGACATGCTTCATAAGACGTCTGTCTTCTGGTGAGCGAGTAAGGATTTTTATGTCACTTTAGACATCAGTGAACAGCATACAACTGTGAGTTTATATAAACGAAAGAGTTATAATAGTTAATTTGTAGACTTATAGGCGTACTAAAAACTTAACTTAAAATGAGTTTAGACAAGAGGAAAACGGTGACTCTAGACGTTATGACGTCCTAAGATTCCCTTGTCCTGGGGGTGCCTAATCTGTTTTTGTACACCATAAAACTAAAAAAAGTTTAATATTACCAGACCCGGTATTTGTTCTCCGGATACCATGTACCACTCACACGTAAAACCTTCCTTTCACCTTCATCCGACATCTGTTCTCAGTTTTATATATTCCTATTTTCCGCATTTATCTTTATGTAATATAGGAATCCAAAACGCGCAGAACTCCGCAATAAATTAAAACATGTCGAAACTATTAAATTAAATTAAATTAAATTAAATTAAAACAGCATATGATCTAATCTCGACGCATGAAAAATATAAGCGGTTCTATATTTCTCTTCATAGTTAGGCAACATATAAAAATAATAATTCAGCAGCTGACTTAGGAATATAACCCCTACTTCTTTAATACACTCAAAAGGTCACAGACGTGTTTACTACTGGATTCTATGCTGAATCAAATGTTTCAAACTATAATTTTGCAGTGGGATCCCGTTACTTACGTCATCCTCCAAACCAGTCTCTCCCCATTTTCCAATTGTCTCCTCCGAGTTACATTGTTTATCTGCATTTAGTTTAATTTCTCTTTCTACTTTTTGTTGTTTGCGCTTATATTTGTATTTGGTTTTTATTTAATCTTCTTGTGCTGACTCTGTAATTGGCTCCTGTAGCTGTTGAGTCAGCACGTTAATTAAAAATAATTTAATTTAATTTAATTACTTGCAAAGCTGCCTGTTTTAATTGCTACTCCAGAAACAATTTCAATATTAAAATGTTAGATCTATTAATATTTCTGTGCCAAATGATTCATTAGTTATCACCATCAAGCCGACAGTTAAACAGATCCTTGTAGTCGCCAATCTACAGTTTTTCTCTCTCCATACACCTTCAAGGTGCGGGGCTTAGTCAATGGGCAAGCATTATTTTCACTTCACCTCATAAATTGCCGAATGTGCATACAAATGCAAACGTAAGGCGAAATAATATGAGGGAGCAAGGAACTGTTTTGTCCAAACCACACGCACATTCGCAGAATTATGTTGTGTCCACAACAATCAATATGTCCTCCTTCCGCGTAGTAATGGACTACTAGGTTCGGTCTACGCTTATCTCCCGCGTTCATCGGATGATTATTAACGGAGCACCAGAGGTAACGGCTACATGCAACAAGCTATTGATTAAAACTAATCAGTGAAGCGAGAGAACGGTGCAACTATTTCGCAGACCAAATAATAATTTTGCTCCAAATTAGTCTCTGTGCATCCCCAAGTAGAAACCCGGATTCAATCCGTGTCAAATAATTCGATTTATAGCAGCGGTTTGATCAGTCAAATGTAAGGTAATACTGAACTGAACAAGAATGCTGCAGAGAGTAAATTATTCCAGAGGCGTATCGATCATAACCAATGTTTAAATCTCAAAACTGACTCTTTTTTTATTTTCATTACGAAAATGCCTGTTTTGCTGAATAGTCAGTAACTATTAAGTATTTTAGGTATTTCTGTAGGCGATAACCGGTTATTTATCGATGTGGTTATCAACTTCGAAGGTCACATACCTTGAAGGTAAATACCTGTAAGGGGTTTCTCATGGAAACACAGGATAATCGCAGACACCGCAGTTTAGGCAGCTGGCGGGTAACTACGTGTTTTAACACTTCACAGCCCTGCTGAAGTTAGTGTAATTACAAAACTTTTAACGATTTCAAAGCATTTCTGCGAACGTAAAATCTTTTTAATTTGACTCATTACACGTAATATCCATTCAGAAGGTAAATGTTACGTAGTAGAAATTGTAAACAATAAACATCCGTTAAATAAAACTGGAAAAACTGTATATTTGTGCACTTCAATTTTACGTTTTTAGACGGCGTAAGGGAAGACGAACAATTCTGAACTACGTGACTGCAAGCATCCCCCGAAATTCATGTGCTCTTAATTTCTGTGAGGCCTAAAACATCTACCTATCAAAACTGCTTTCACGCTTAAATGAATATTAAAATACTTTCAATATAAAAACACAGAAAAATATACAATACAATATGAAGTCCATAAAGTAATGTCCTTACTGGAAAGCTAATAGTCGCTCAGATGCACGAGACTCCCCTCCTAACAACCACGTGAACGCCACTGGTCCCAACCCTCGGTCAAAGGGATTTCAGTCCACGCCGTCATATGCAATTAATATGGCAATGTATGAGTCTATTCCTGTATGCATACACACACAATGCATGCATTCATCTATTCAGAACACACATGTATAAAATCCTGAAATATTTAACATTTGACTAGGTTAGATTTCAGGGAGGTTGGGGGAAAATTACCAAGAATCTAAATTCATTAAACATATAGTCAAAAATGTATATTGTCGATATTTGTCAGGTTTGGTGCTCAAGGAAATTCCTAACAGGCTACACACAACGTCCACGGTATATCAATATCGCTCATATAAGTACCGTATTACGTGGCGTCACTATTAACAGATATGGCAAATACATCATGTTTATACGTACATTAAGGCAAAACACCGACGGGAAAACAGCGCCTTTGTCATTAACTCTGGTAGTTTGAAGAATGGCATAGCATCTCCTTACCTATATTTAACCCTACTCATTTACCTACATTAAAACATTTTTGTGTGCAAACTCGATCAACGTTTTATGTACTGTTCCTTTCATATAATTCCGCTTTATTGTTACTTACTAGTATATTATCCCCACTTAATGGTACCTGCACCTTGTCGTGGTGGTGGGGCTTGAGTACCTCAGTGATCCCAAGAGCTACTGGTAGGGCCTCCCTAGCCAGATTGGTCGAGGGGGAGAGGTCAGACTAAGACAGGTACCGTGGTCCTCCAGGTTGGGGGTTGTCACAAGGCTGACAACCTTGCACCGTAAAAAGGAAGATGTTTCGAAACCTCAATCAAAGCCTCAGACAGGCGGACAGGATAGGACCGATGGAAGAGGAGAATTGAGGAGGCCATGGACCGAATACGGACCGGAGAGCCATACAAGAAGAAGAAGACTAGTATATTATATTAATATCACCTTGAAGTATGAGTATTTTAAGTGGATCCGTCAGCTACTGAAACCACACACTCTGTACCGCATTACCTTCCGCGTGCTCGTGTGAAGAGTCTGTGAAGCATTGGGAACCGCGGTCAATGGAAGAGGCAAAGCGAGATCTTATGCAGAAGAGCCCACCTACTATGCCGTCTCTTGTGCACGTCCATAATTATCACGGTGGGCGCTTCTCCCAACGTCAACTTCCTGACAGTGATGTGTTCCAAACTTAAATTCACTAAACTGTTCAAACACCTGAACAAGCCTTGTTGTAACAAGCGCCTTCACAATTATGACGACTACAGTTCTGATGGAAACCACTTAGAAGTCGGGTTATTATAACATGAAACACAAGACTGCGTCTGACAATTCAGGTATGAGTTCGCTGCGATTAATATTTTATTAAATTAAAACTTAGTTCTAAAACCACGACAGACCCAATCTGCCATCCCTACTTTCCCCTCTGCGTACGGATCCGTGCCCATACATGTTTAAGTACGTAATGTGGATATTTTGAAAGCATCGTGTTTACATGATAATGCAACTGACCCATACAGGAGATAGTAAAACATTTATAAAGCGGCGAGGGATGAAGCAGTTTGAAGATACACAGAGAATACAATGTTAGAGTATACAAAACTGTACTCAGCTATCGCTGTTTGCTGATTATATATTCTTCACCAAATATTAAGCCTGCTCGAGTGATTAGGTAAAATAGGATAGGGTGGGTGGAACACGGACCATTAGCAGAGACGAGAAATGTATACGCAGAATTTATTCGGTGAAGGGTGGAAGGGGCGAGATAAGTTGTGAGAAGTACGCATCACATGGAAGAATAACATTAAAATGGGGCTTAACCAGAATTTGAGAACGTGGATTGCATTCATCCGTACTAGAAAAAGTCCAACACGGCATTGAACTTTTGAACTCTATAAAGGACGGAAAAATCTTCACCACCAGAGAGAGAGAAAACTTCTACTTCGAGACAAGTGATGAGCCGAGTCAGAGATGAAGCCGGCAACCCAGGATCAAGTGCATGACGATGTGCTGTTTGTCACGGCTATCACACACCTCGTGGGGCGATGACAGACGAGTACGGAAGATCTAGTAGAAGAACCTCCTTCAGAGGCACTTCGTCGACCACGAATCTCACTGTACGTCACCGCGAAATGAACCGGGGATGTCGCAGTGAGAATCCAAAGAACAGTAGCTTCAGCTATGACACATTATTCCGTACCTTTGTTTCCGTAACAGTGTCTCCTATTCCTCCCTAAAACACTAGTTCCTTGCGCATACAGCATTTCAGTATCACTCATACGTAACAGTCGAATAAAGGACGGTCATGGACCACGCTTTGCCCGAAAATGGCAGTGATCTGCTCGCCAACATGGCCGCCAAAGTAGCTCTGAGATCCACCTAGCAGCCAGTCAATGGTAACTGTGAGGGACAATTCCACGGGAGTAAATCGACTAGGATGGTGCCGAGGTTAATAACCCATGGAGAATCACCTCCATTACACGCCTTTATGAACGTGTGGCCACAGATTCGAGTTCGGAAAAAGTTATATAATAACCAAATAATACATTCTCCTGTTATCTATTACCCTTTGCATCGCCATCACATTGCATATTTGGCATTTCCCATGCTACAAACGGGATATATCGTTCTAACAGGTCAGTATTTCTCTTATG
The DNA here is from genome assembly GCF_977971745.1 of Zootermopsis nevadensis. NCBI lineage: Eukaryota > Metazoa > Arthropoda > Insecta > Blattodea > Termopsidae > Zootermopsis > Zootermopsis nevadensis. The sequence continues at coordinate 2,506,688 of NW_028259177.1, forward strand.
TCCTTTCAGGCATAATAAGTGAGAAAAAATCGGTTAATGCCACCTTTTAACATGATTGTATGTAACCATTTGCAGCGTCCTACAGACCTGGTAAATTGGTTGCCATGAAAGTGCATTACTAATGTACGATCCCTTCCTGAAAATACGGGTATTGGAATCGTTCACATTATTTGGTTATGTAATAAAACATAAGTTAGGCATGAATATGACAGGGGTAAAGTGTTTTATCTGACAGAGTACGCAATGTGTTCCTTTGTTTCAGCTCAAATGAACCTATTCGATTTATATTCGCAATTACAATTTATATCACACAATACAATCTAATTTCAATGTGTTCGGTACAAAACCATGTTTACCGAAGCATAAGATCAGCAGATCCATTGTTACCAGCTTCGTCACTAAATCGGAAATGCGAGATAATGTAAATTACAGAATAGCCAATAGGCAAACACTGGTCACAACAGCAAACGCGTCGCTTCTATCTAAAAAACTAAGGTTTGCTATCATTTAACACCAATTCGACACGAAAAAAACCCAGATATTTTAAACCCTAACGTCGTGGTTGCGCAATTCCTGCTTCATACCTGGTAAATCCCGGGTTTCATGTAATCATTATTCATAATGATATACCGTCATCCTATTATTTCATCGTACTCGTATGGCAATAGCGGTTACTAGTGGTTGTGCTCACTAATCTTGTTTATATTAAATATTTAGGTCCCTGGGTATTTTCGAATGGTTAGATGTTTTAGTCGTGTTTGCATTAAATACACAGGTCATTCACTTCCGCGTCTTCTCTGACGCCTCAAACAGGAAGATTTTCACCAGTATAACCATTCTGAATCGCCATTATTGTACCGAGCACAATAAACCAATACGACGAGGGTATTTACCTAAAGCTTCTATAGCAATGTAAGGGATGCTTACGGGTATATGCTCCCGGGTTAGAATCTCCATGCAGAGACTGGCCATCCTTTAAGTTCTGTGGGTTTCTTCAGCAACTTCCAAGAACAGCACATCTAAACACAGGGCATCGTCTCGTACTTCAACACAGGAATTTTCCCATCGATTCGAGAATAGACCTACAAAGCTTTTGCAGCTGATAAAACATCGTTTAATAAAATTGCGTGATAATGAGTGATTCAATTTCTTCACATCCACAGAATCTGCGAGTAACAGGTTACTACTTAACGCTAAAAATGACGTCATATATCATTGGGATTTTTATAGTATTCATCGAATTCTCACAGTAGATGCCGGAAACGTAGCTTAAAATAGGCCAAGATCGCTTCCTTCGTAATATTTCTAGTTCAATATTGATTAATCGTCATGACATTGAAGGTTATACAGTCTGAACTACTGGAAGCGTCATAAAATAGAATAAACAAATAGATCTATAGCTAAAGATATAGTTAACTAAAGCAGCAAAGAATCAACCAGACTTATGTGCTGAGCGTTAATTCTAATGTACCTTTGGAAGCTTAGATTTCAAGCCTGGTTTCAACAGTACACATACCCAATAACAAATTCTACTTTAAATGGGCCTGAATATATTCAAAATGCAGATGCAGCATGTACAATATTTTCGTCGCGACTGTACGAGCAGCATGCTGTTAGGTTCTTAATTATAACTTTAACAGGAAACGTCGAAAGCTTTTGGCGTCGAGAATAGTGGAGCTTTAATGGGAAAGTTTTGTAATCAAAATTCAGATATTAACAGTCTGAAATTCCATGTGACAGACGGAAATATGGTGGTCCAATGAAATGGACTGATAGATAAGACTGGAGAAAGGGGTAAATAAGCACTACGCCACGCACAATTACAAATCTGCCAACGTTTCTAATTAAGTGCTTGGACGGCACTTCACTGTGACTAACTTCGACATGTTATACGTAATCCCAATGAAATATAAGTATGACGTCCAAATGAGGTGCATGATCCTGTATTTCACCCACGCTTCATATAAATAAAATATCTGTGACTCAAGTAGATTCATTTTTCGCTCAAAAACAATTCATACGTATATAAACACACTAGCAACGCCATCAAACGTAAATGACCAGGGGAGTGGCTACTCATTGGCTCATCACCGCTGACTTGGCCATTGTAATTAAATAAACCCAGGGACTTTACACACATGACAGTTGTTAGTTATGTGTGGGCATCATACACATACATCATAAACGTCGCCGTATTGTGACGGTTGTGGGTGCCACAGGAACTTAGGTGAGGTGGTGTCATAACCGAGGTAAACAAAATTCTTCGAAATAGAATAATGCATTTGACAGTCAGTTAACAAAATTAATTCCTATAAAGAAATTACACAAATTTGACTCTTGTTCCCTTCCGCGAGGACAAGTTAGGTTAGGTAACTGTCAAGTTCTTGATTGCAAGTTCCTAAAAGCGTTTTTTTAAGTTTTCTAATAATACTGAGAATTTTATAAAATATATGCTAATACTAAAAACTGGTCTACATGGCACAGTTTGGGAGAGTGTAAACTGGTCCAATATAGAGCTAAGTAGCGGACTCTTAAGAACACGGCAATAAACCATCTGGTTCCATAAAAGACGGGTAATTTCGCGACTAGCTGAACGTCTTTCAACTTCTCAAGGTCTCCGCTGTATGTATTTATTATAAGACTAATTATGAATGTGTGTGGCAAATACAGAAATGCACAGCCGAATTCATACGGCCTGCAATTAGTTACAGACAAACGTTATCCAACGCCAACCTAAATGGGTGCATCCTGTCTCGCTGAAGCTCTCAATTATATCTACTGACTTAAGACAATAGAAAAATCTTCAAAATAACGGATATTGACCTGAGAAGGTTAGTTTAAAGTTGGACAAAACAGTAATTCGTAACAAAATTTGATAGGGTGAGACGTCCAGTCCATTGACAGATTCGCCATATTGAACTGCTCTGACGTCGGAGTCAAACAGATGAGCAGCGCTGAAAAAATAATGTCCGGGCTCAGGAAATAGAACCAAGAAAGCGGTTTCTTCGGGGTATACGAGGGTCGGGGTGAAAATTGCTGACATCTCGCCAATCGAACGCCGGAATTGTGAGGGGCAAGGTGAAGTGAAATGAACTGAAGTAGCTACACTTGCTGGGATGCGGTCCTGAGGGGTGAGGACGAATTACAAAACGGTAATACTCAACTGGACCCGGTTCCGGAAATGAGAAATGAAGAAAATGTTGGCACTTCCAGAACAAGGAACTGGGAAACGGGGTGATAAGAGGTTAAGTGTATAATTTAGGAGTCTGGGCGCACTTTGAAGACGACTGTCTTCTGGGATATTGCGCCGTGAAGTCTGGAAGAAGTTTATTTCTCAGCGTTTCAGAGATACTTCCTGTTCCATCATCAGGATAATACGGTAAGCAAGCAAGCACGAATGGAACGTCGGTAAACGTCGTCCAATCTGCACGGCACAACATCCCAGAAGACAGCCATCTTTATACACGCCGCCGTGAAAACTCCAGATCCGACCTGAGTGCACCTACATTTCTTATAACGCTGATAAATTTATCTTTGCTTATTTAATAGTACTTTATCAACTACCGGCCTTGCCGCGATTCCAAGGTCTCACATTTTTAATTACTGGTTCCGTTAATCAAAGTTTTTTGGAACATAACAGAATCCAGTAATACAGTTTTGTGTGAAACAAACAAACCTGTTTCAGTCTGTGCCCAACGCGGGAAAGTGCACACCAAATAAAATAATTAACTTGGATATTTGAGACTAGGCTACGTTCCAGGTGAACGTGGTTCGATTCCCGGCACGTCAAGATATTTTTCTTCGCCACAGCGTCCAGACTGACCGTAGCCAACCATGGGTAACGAATTTGATTCCTCGGATCATTTAGTGCAAAAGTTATTAATGACTGAATCTATGCCTCCATTCTCCATATGTCAGCATGGCGTGGTTCTTAATTAAGCACCAGTGACAGTTTAAATTAAAAACGAAAAGAAAAAAGTTGCTTCCAGTACATTAACTCCCAAACAAATCATTTAAATGCAACTCGTTGAATAGAAATCACATGATGAAAAATCTTAACGTTGACTGCCCGATGACGAAGCCGGTTTAAGTATCAGTTAACAACAGACTGTAATAACGTAACGAACTGCAACGTTCCGATTACACACAACGTGAACACGAATAGTCTGAGCGTTAACAGAAAATAAACGGTAAATAGAACTCAAAACTTATTGCATTGGAAGGAGAACTTCAAAATAATTTGTGGTATGCGGGAGAAGTACACGCCCTTTCAATCTTTCTGCGTTTTAATCTTTTTCGTTTTAGAGAGGAGACGAGAGGATATAGGATTCCGAACTGAATGTTAGCAACCATGCCTTCGAATATAAATGTTCTTAAATATGTAATTTAATTTAGATTTGTTACTATCTTTTTCCAATTACCTTCAGTCTTTATACTACGATTTTCTGTTGCGTTCTGGAGACCAGACATCAACATACAGGACCTACTTACTTGTCCATGAGGTTATTTGTACACCAGAACTCTTACGAAGGACGTAGTACAATTAGTTCGTGAAGCGAAACCAATATGATTATTCAATTACTAGTTCACAGGACAGACACGAAGACCTTATACCCTGCATGTCCTCACGATAATGGTACGATGAAATCGACTATGCACTTCGGTGTGTCTATACGGAACAAAAGAACTGTACTATCCACAACAAAAATGGAGATACATAAAAAAGGATGTTTATGACACCAGAACATACTCGGTGCTAAAAGTAAAATCCAGCTAAATTGAATTTCACCGTCTACACGTTCTCATCTCCCTTCCCTGTTGTGTCTTGTTTTCTATTGGCTTCACGCTAGAATCCTCATCTCGCTCAGACAGAGCGGAATTACTAGAGGAATCCTACCACAGTACCCTTTCCTGGCAGAACAAACATATTTCAAGTTGACCATCACGAAATCTATACCCGGTGAACACAGGATGGGGAGTACAGTGTCGGCCAGATTGATTCATAAAGTTTTATGGCGCAGACACGAACGCATGAAAACCTTACAAGCGTGTTTCTTCCTCCTAGTTAGTTCCACTTCTTTGAGGTTATTAGTAAACCAAATAACCCTGATACGATTAACTGCGTATTAATATTTTTACAAGAAAAGAAATATAAAATATGTAACAAATGTTTAATGGGAAAAAAAATTCTCGTAAAACACTGCCCAATTTACTACTCAACGGGAACGTAGCTTCATCCTATTTACCGTATTATACACGAAACCAAATAAATAACAAAACAATACACTGTCATGAAGCCATGTTCTAGTCTGAAACATAAACAATGACAAACATTTGTGTTCCGTAATAGTTGGAGCAATTTACTGACCAGATTCTCAATCTGCTTGCCAAGGACTTTTGCTCCATGGCGTTATTTGGTGCAACGCAGTAGCAAACCTTGCCAATTATGCTAAATACTATACAGGCCAGCGAACACTTTGCACCTGTGGAATAAGATCGTGGGTGTGATTTAGTTTAGGCAAAGATCCTTCAGGTCTGTCGGAAGATGTAAAAGATACACGTGAGGGAATCGAATTTATCAGAAAACATTAATACCATTAGAGAACAGCGATATTTTGGGAGCATCAGTTACAGGAAGTTGGCGTAGCAATTCTCAGTGTTGTTTCGCCCCGAGATCTGTCTGTTCTGTGATCGGATCGCTGTGCCACTCACGGGGAGGGAGGTTCAAGCATTGGATGAATGTGAGGATGTGAATTATTGGAAAACCAATGAAGCGTGATGAGAGGCGAGGGGTATGCGGAGGTAAGTCGAAACACGAGGGGAGGAGGCGAATGTTTTCTCTTATTTCTTTCTTTCTCGCCTTTTTTAAGTGTTTCGGAAACAGTTCCAACTACGATACAAGCTTGATCCCAAATTTTCTGAATCGCATTTTTATCTTTTTATGTAAACCCTGATTATTGACGGGGCAGGGTTCCATTATTACTACAGATGCACATACGTGCAGAGCAAATTTCATACATTAGCCTCACTATTCCTAATTACTGGTTTAATCTATTGTGAAGCTCCTCCCACTTTATTACAAAACAATCAGTTAATCACGCGTCTGGGAAAAGTAGCCTCCAACATAACATGTGTGATCTACAATTTAAAATCGAAGCTCAGAGAATAGTATCATCCCAGTAATATAAAAAAATATGTTACAAGCATGAGTGAAGAATTATCTTTTCCAGAGACGTGGATAACACTTTACTACATAAGAAACTAGGCATCGCCGTGGCAACAGAAACTTCACATAGCAGCTTGGCCAGTCTTGGTGTAAATATGTATCTCAAAGTTAATTTTCAAAATTAAACAGAAGCAATGAAGCAAAATTTATGTGGAGTACTGACGTAACACCGTTTTATTTTGTTACGGGTACATGACGTGACTTGAATAACTTAAAGAGGATTTTACAGGTAATGGGATTTCCCTCAAGTATATATGAAGATCTAACGCAGACGTTATTAAAATTCAAGAAGTGGCAATGAAATATTTACGAATTGGCAAGAGATGTACTACATGTAGATTACAAGGTATTAAAAATTAATATATGCGGTAGGAATTAAATACGTATTCCGTAAATGCAAAAATATAAATTGTTATAACATATTCATGCGAGGGAAAAATAACAGGCTCCAAGAACCTCCACCTCATTAAGCTTGCAAACCAAAATCATAGGCCCCGAACTGACATAGGTAGACTATTTTAAAAACAGAAAGTCTCTGAAGCTGCTCGTATAAACGTTGTATTCTGCGCAGCTTTTGTAATTCAAGGTGTAAATCGCTTCATCAACTTTTCATGTGTCACACCAGCTTCCTCCGCCGGTATCCAAGTTGTTCTGGCCTCTAGTAAATGCCAGGAAATCGGTCCTTTGTATAGGGCGACTTATAACGAAGCAAACAGACTGGTGACAAGAGTCTGAATATATGTTCTGTACTTTTCATATTCTCCAGTGTGCGATGAAGAAAAATAGTATTTCAATTTACTATTAGGTCTTCCGATGCACAACTTTTAGTAAGAATGTTTATTACGTCATGTTACGAATACTGTCTTACAGCCGAGCATCTGTGTAAGAGTTGGCAAACTGGATGAGAGATATTGGTACCAACTAAATAAAGTAGAGGACTGATCTTCTAACCATCTTACTGATAACGCAGTAGGGGGGGGGGGGGAAGGGGCGTTGCGCCTTCAGAAGAATTGCCCGTCTTTATTTGTAGCTGTAAGAAATGAGCTCAACAAGAAGCAAGGATGAAGCAGCGAAACAGAATTTAAGACGTGACAAGAAAAGTAGTCACAAAAAAAGAAGAAAGATAAGGGATTTGCACTTTATTCCCGCCGCCACTCGAAGCAAAGTACGAAATGATTGGCTCCTTCCATCCCCCTGCCACGGCTTATAACTACACAAACGTTAAGTGAATTACATTCATGTACAAAAATTGAAATGAAAGGAAAGTCGACTTCTGTATTTCAAATGCGACTACATATTAAGAAAGCCAACAGAGTTTCATTTCATAACAAATACGTAACAAGAAGTATGAAAATACAGTCCCTTAATTTTTATTTGCGTTCTTAAAGAAACAACTTGGCTATTTCAAAATGACAACACTACAATAGTTTTCTCTTAGTATAGCGTTAAGGCCATAAAACCTCTACACAATTTCACAGATCTCCAGTTAAAATTTTAACAATAAGCCACAGTATACTGAAATCGTTGTAGCCTTATATCTGCCAAAGTCAGCAATTTAAGTATGTGAGAAACTTAAAACAAAATACATTTTAAAATTGTTTTGACATCTGTCATTATAATACCCTTGTTGACAGAGCTTAAGTAGGTATTGAAATTTATTATTTTGTACTATTTCTTTATTGACAGAAGGCACTTTCATGGTTTATGAAGGACTGCATGTAAAAACAACTTGTAATCGTATGTTTAACATTCTGAGAATCCAAGCAACCCAGCCAAGGACAAGATACTTTCTTGTGAAGAAGTAAATCAGATTGTTGCTAGTTCAAGGTATTCCCATAAGCATCATTATCTCACAAGACATTGGTCATTCAAACCGCGGTATTTTTCAGGGACGTAACCACCGCGGATTGGCGTGAAGGGACTGCTGTATCCAACTCCCATTTACGGCTAGTTCACCCACGATTTCCCGTTACAAGCTTCGTGATCAAAACTATATAACCATTTTTCAATTGTCCTGATACTTGCAACATATTTCGGAACCCCACACTTTTAGACTGAGTACAAATCGTGTAGCCCCTCATTATGTGTTGTTGTCTAGTATTTCTTACGTCTAGTCGCAAAAGTAATCTATTTGTCCTGACCCCAACCTCTCTTTATTTGGTACGTCAAAGTACAAACCGCAAAGGTGTCAAATTGTGGAAGCGTTAAATACGTAGCACCCCTAATAACAGTCGTGGTTTCAAGGAGTGACAATTTTCCTGCGAAACCTGAGTACTCAAAGTTGTGTCCTTACGAGAAAGATGATAAATGGGCAAAGTGAACTGCCCGCTAGGAGTCCCGTCAACGCTTGACAGAATTCACTCAACTCATGACATGAATCCGGGCCGTAATTACTTAAGTTCCTATGATAGACGTTTCGGAGACCGAATAGGTATAGGACCTACAAGTATTTTGATAAAATAAAACATAATTATTTATTCCTCTATATGAAAGTTAAATAATATTACGACTTTGTTACATATTTTCCTTTCGTGACGAACCTATTAGAAATATCTCCAAAATACTGAATGCGCCATTGGCAGATTGTTGTAAATTAACTTTAAAGCACGTGATCAATCTTCAAATAAAACCAATACATGTAAAACGAAGTGTAAAAAGCGGGGATATTTTGTTTCATCAAGCATAGAGGATTTAGGGGGATTGCATTTTCATCGGAATACTACTAGTTTCCAGGATGTATAATTACTGTTTCACATTGCTGTGTGTGGATGAGCTTATTCGTCTCCTCGGAATTACTGCCTTTTGTATTACGAAACGAACTCGCTCGCTGCCCTCCTTCTAATCGATGCCTGGAATTACATAGAATTCCAGTTACTCCTGCAAAACAATGATGAATGTGGAAGGTAAGCTATGGAAAGGGAAATTTCTACACTTCGAAATAACTGAACAAGTGAAGAAAGTGAAGGCTCCAATAACATGGCATTTTGATTCCCTTGCTATGTAAAGAGTGCTTAATAAGCTGACAGTCGCTCAGCTAGAAAAAATCCTCGCTTTTTATGAAGTCCCAGGAGTCATTACTGTGTTGATAACATTCCTATAATGTACCTTATTGTGAGCTAGATAAATCCAATCCACATAACCGCCAAACTTTGTTCCTATCTCTGGGATAATTAAATAAAATAAGATGAGTTGGAGATGTAGAACGCAGGACAGAGCCAAGATATATTTATTTGTTCTTATTTAGAAAACTTCTCAAAAAAATATCACTAGAGAGACAGACAGATAGGCGGAATCGAGAAATTTCTCTAGGACAACATTATACCGAGCTAGCATGAAAAGGGTATCTGTATTAATAATTTGTTTGAAAGCACTCATTATCAATCTTTGCTGGCGTAATAAAATGTACGTGACTTGCTTCACGTAAACGTCAGCTATCAAAGATAAAATAATTAGGAGACTAAGCCAACCGCAGTAATACACTTAACGTAATGAAGTTGCGCCTCAAACAAGTAATTCTGCCAGGCCAATGGCTTCCTCAGACGGTTTCAATTTCTAGACGATGCCGGGCCCTTTGGGATTACGAGCATTCCCTGATCCAACAGCATGGTGCAATCAGTGGCCCTTTGCAAATGTTGGCAATAGTCACTTTGACAGCTGCTGCAATACAATGGGAGTCTGTAACCCACACAAATGCTACTGTGCTCAATAAAGATCTTGCATGATACAGACAAGGGAATTACTCTACATAATAGAGAATAGCATTACCCCAGTCACGGCAAACTCATTTAAATCTTAAAGCACGGGTACAGTTTCTACAATGAACTCAATGTAAGATAGTTGCAGGCAGCTAACGACAAAGATTGTCTCTTTCCTCATCCCCCATGAGGTTAATGTGGGTAGGGAGGATGGAGAAAGCACTGCTTCTCAGCTTCTAACACTTGATACTAAAAACATTCCAGCCGGTTGTACAGAAATACATACCTACTACTTCCAAGATGCAAGAAAGTTTTCAGAATAAGTTATAGAATAAAACACTTTCAATATGCCCACCGCAGAAATAAAGTGACAACTCGGTATAACAAACCAATAAACATAAACAGACTCGACTGAACTGTCATTGGAGAGACATGAAAGTGACGTAAGTGAAGTGGCCTGTACGAAGGAAAGCGGGTGGCACAAGTAGGTGCCCAGAAGTGTCCAAAACAGCAGCCATAGTTCGCGTCGATCACTTTAAAAGCATAAGAGGTCTTAAAATATACGAGGTGCGATCGGAAAGTTTCTAGACTGCGCCTATAAAAACCCGTACACTTATCTCAGGTATTAAATTCATCCATCACCCTCGAAGTAGTTCCCCTGGGAGTGAACACAACGATCCCAGCGCCGCTGCCAAGCCTGGAAGCATCCCTGGAAATCTTTCTTTGTCAGCCTGTCAAGCACCATCTGCGATTCTTCCTGAATCTCTTCTATCGTCTCAAATCTCCTTCCCTTTAGCTGAATTTTCATCTTTGGCAAGAGGAAGAAGTCACACGGAGCTAAATCCGGCGAATAAGGAGGGTGCGGGATGACGGCCATGGTGTTTGAGGCCAAAAACTGCCGAACTTTGAGGGCGGTGTGCGCTGGCGCGTTGTCATGATGCGTCGCATGTGGAGTTCTTCCTTTAGAATCAGCTGACAGGTCCCATAGCCTATCCCAACAATGTCGCACAAGTCGTTGGTGGTACGACGTCGATCTTCGTGAATGGCCTGCCGAATCTTCGTAACATTTTCGGGCGTTGTGCTCGAAGATGGTCGTCCAGAACGCTCGTCATCATCGACAGAGGATCGGCCATTTTTAAAACGTGAATGCCACACAAAAGTTTGTGCACGACCCATTGCGGACTCCCCAAATGCTTGCTTTAGCATTTCATAAGTTTTCGTAGCCGTTTTGGCGAGTCTTTGGAAAAATTTGATTTGTTCGTGAAAATCCGCCATTCCGAAATCGCAGGAGGGTCGGTGTAATGCACTACCAAAACGCCCGTAACTAAGAAACAAATGCTAATTCGATGATGCCGGCTGGCACACTGATTCACTATGAATGTAGGCCGCACCCGCTAGCGGCAGAAGCTCGTATTGACACAGTCTTAAAACTTTCCGATCGCACCTCGTAAAACACATCAAATATAATACCGTTTCTCCACAACCTGAAACAACCAATGTTGTCACATCCACTTTAAGATAATTACACGCGACATCGATACTTGGTTCCGGAAAAGAATCGGGTATGGACCCAACAATAAGTCGCATGTGTTCCTTCTTCATTACCTTTCTCCACCAAATATTTAGAATACAGTGTGTCCGCATACACACATTCTTCCATATTCTGGTTATGGATGTCATAAATCCAATATGTCCGGTTAAACACGGCTTCGATGGAGGTAAACTCTTTTCAGCCTTAGGCAGTTACACACTTTAAACAGCTGCTCGGTAATAACTTTTAATACACTAATTACTGCACTTTAAGCGAGTTCCCAGTACTCCAGTTTGTTACAGCAGACTGTACTGTAATATTTAAATGTAAAGCAATATAAGTGGCAGTAAGAATCGTGTGTATTGAGATTTGCCCTTTAAAAACTAAAAGGGATGATTTATGGAATCTGTTGGGAAAACTCGAACATGAGGAAACCCATTTAAAAAATACTTCCAATGCCGAAATAAGTGGAACACGGTGACATAAACACTACTTAAAGTATCATCAACGAAATGTTACAAGATTTTAAAATTTCTTGACTCCTGAGCGACTATCAGCACTCTCTTCCATTGAGTTACTAATTGTGACGATGGCAGCAAATATTAAAGAAATAAATTTCCCTTTGCTTCCAACGGCTTTTCACGTGAGTAACTAACACTATTTGTTTACCAACTGTGTAAACAGAAAAATAAACATAAACTAAAGCGAATGAGAAAGTAACAGACGGACCTACACTGAGATAGCCCTTAAAACATTTGTTTCACATTTCGACGATAGACGTATAGCCTACTGTAGTGGGTAGTTACGTTGTATTTATTTCTATTAAGGGTAGTTTTCAACTTATCTCGTCTCTTAAAGTCGTAAAAGTACAAGAATTGGCAGAAGAAGACAACAACGACACAACTAAAATACGAAGTTAAAAGATACAAAGTGGTGTAAAGGGTTAAACGACGGGGAGACACTTCGCACCCTGTCCCGTCGGTTCCACTCAGTTGTCGCATTATTTCCGTTGTCCAACACTGAACACAGAGCGTCAGTATTTCACGTATGTCTAAAATATCTTTCTCAGCATCTTGCTCTCAAACGCACTCAAAATACATTTTCCCAGAACATTTCAGATCCATACGAAATAAGTTGCTTTCGAATGCCGCGTGACTTTTCAGTATTTCGGTTCAAAGTTGTTGAGCTGTGCTAGATCATATGTCTAGGAGGATTTTATTTCTTTCAAAAATAGCATTAAACCTAAGGGACTGTGTTGAAGATCAATTTCATAAACAACTAAAATGACTAGATCAAGTCTTAATTTGGAACAAAATATGTTGCTGTGGATTATACATATTTCTTATTCAAAGCGGCAGCCTTTTCCGTGAAGTAAAGAAGGCAGAACCAAGAATTACATTCTGGCGAGGTTTCAAGAACAAACTTGCTTAACAATCTTGTTCCAACATCTTACAAACTGAGAGGATAGATTTGGAACTACACACACAATAATGTCTTGTAAAAGGGTGTGGCTTTACTCCATTCATAAAAGCATACAAAAGAAAAAAAGAAATTAAAACTAATAGAGAGGAAGCAGATATCGTATCTACAAAGTATAACAGTTGGTTTAGCGAGCCCAGAAACAACGCTGGTCCATATGGAACGATCCATACGGAAACAACGCGTTATCATTCGTGATGGAACAAAATCTGACAGCAATAACGTATCAGAGGACCTTTCAATATGACAGCTAAAAGAGCCTCAAACCCATGGGTTCCAGAGTCTCTTACCGAGCGTAAGAAAAAAAAGAGACCTATGGTGCCACCTACATGTGCCTGTCCGCTACTAGTAGATTTTGAAATAACAGACGTATCTTAATGAAAATTGGACAGAAGACAATGTCGCTTGTGGCGAACACGGATTTGAGGTTTCTACGGTGGTGAAGCCATCGATCGAGGTCTTCCGGGCCGAAATGTCGTCTAGTGTTTGATTAACAACGTTTCGCGTGAACGATTTACCTGATGATGCAAGTGGTACGTTCATAAACCACCATACATGTGTCCAACCAGTGCCACGACCATGAAAACCTGACTCTGGCAGTGCATCTTAGGAAAAATGTGTATGATAATGACAATGTCAATCAAAAATGTAAACAGAGAGAGACCTTTAAGCAATGTCGAAGAAATTAAGAGTAGAATTGTGAACAGAAAAAGAAATATTGGCTTTACTACAACGAATTTACAGCTTCTATTATTGTCACAACAAAGGCCTGGATTAAAAAAATTCACGTAATAGTAGATATCATAAATTCTTACGAGAACTTACGGGAAGGGTAATACGTTGTTACTTGCAAGAATGAATTTCCGATACACAGATTTAAAAAATAAGTCAGTATAATTCGAAATCCATGTTCAGTTCTATAACAACCTACGCCCACTTTCTTTTGCTTAGGGTGTACGAATAAGACGTAGTCACTTAAAATTACCACTGTACACTCTATAAGTTACATCATTCTGCGTACTCGTGATTATACACATACGAAGACTCTGTTATTTGTATATATTTATTACCTAAGATAGCTGTGTCAGTAGACTGACCATCTTCTAGCTAAAGCATGCCTTGCCTAGCTATGGTGACCTCAGGGGTCACGGCGGGTCTTTCTCCTGGAGTAAAGCGGCGACAGAACGAAGCTAATCGCTCATATCCACCTAACGCCGCGACATAAAATGATGTGGCGCTTTGCCTCGACGCTCCCTATATGCCTCTAATAGTTTGAGACAAAAGGCACTTTTTACGTTTGCCCTATTCGTTATTTATTTGCTAGTGTATTAGCTAGAATTATAGCTAACGATACATGCCAATTTAATTCAAGAAGTACAACAAATACATTGGCGTATATCCAGCCCTGAAAACAAGCCGGTCAAATACATTAGTTCTGATTCACTTGACATGAATAATTAAGAGAAAACAGGTCATTGTCTTTTTTTATCAGGTTGAAACGAAATCCACGTGAATTACGAAATACATGCTCAAGATGTGATTACTTCCGAGACTGAAATGAAACTGACGGGATGATACGGGGGTTTTCCCCCTTTTATTTAATGCTGCAACCCGGCTTGAGCATGCTCTTAGTCTAATCTTTGAGATTATCTTAAGTCTGCGAGTTCCTTTCGATGGAGCATATCTACCTTCAAAGGATAAGAAATAAAGGCGAGTAGACTTCCATGTAGTGGGCGCGGTTTTATTCATCCTCGCCCTACATTACTTTACTACAGACATACGGATGTCCTCTTGGATAGTACAGGCCTATTTACACTTAGGAATACAAATTTGAATAAAATAAAATAAAATAAATAAAGTAAATGTGCTGATGTGAAATGGCATTTAACGGGAAATTTCACACAGACCTTTCATTAAAACTCGGCGAAAACGCAGAAAATTTCAGGGGTATGTCAGTTATTTCGATATTGAAAGCAAATTTTTAACAACCAACATTGAGACTGAATCTAACTTTTGAATACCCAACACTTTCCCTCACAATAATTAAAACGAAAGTACTGATGATCTATGTAAAACCGTGACCATAAATTCCACTGCCAAAAGATAGAAATTATAACCTGTAATTATCACAAATTATTCAAACATTCAAACAAAAACTGAAACAGAGGAGAAATGTCTCCTCCCTTTAACATTCAATGCATATAAAGCATTTTCCAATATTGGCGTTTAAAAATTCGAAAAAGTTTTATGATTAGTTTAAAATAACAACAGCCAGGCCGATAAAAGAAGCGGTGTGGTCCTGATTTTGGAGTCGTAAAATAAAAATGTTCGCTTGATACAGATAATATCCAACGAAGATCCATATTCCTAGACAATACACATTCTCTAATCTGAAGGGAAAATGAGCATGTTTTGGAAAAACGCCAATGTAAATTGATTTTGTCTACAATATTTTATGACATCATCCGCCGTCGACCCTGAAGTCACCATATGGTCACCTGTAACGGGACTTTTCTCCTCATAACATCAAGGTTACATGTAGAAGTAAATGAGAATGGTGATTAAAGGCACAACTGACATTTAAGCATCCGGATTCTGAACCCACTAAACGATCATCATGAAGGGGCAAGTAGCCACGAAGGTAACATCTGATACTGCGTACTTATAACTTCCTTCAGTGGCTACAACACGCATGTAATAAAACAAATCCTACATCCATGTGGGGTTCGCAGTAGCCGCGCGATCTGAGGCGTGGGCCTTGTGCCGCTGGGACCGTGGGTTCGAATCCCACTCAAGCCATGGATGTTTTTCTGTGTTGTGCTGTCCTGTGTACAGGTAGAGGCCTTGCGACGGGCCGATCCCTCGTCCAAGGAGTCCTACCGAATGTCGATAGATAGAGCCAACGAAAAGTTGGGACCCGCAGTGCTCAGACACTTGAAGAACGGGTCGTTCCCAGTATCCCCAGTACATCCATGTATCGTCAACAGACACACTCATTTAACTAACTAACCAACAAACTACGTTGCTCCTGACTCTAAGAGCAAATAAGATTGTTTATACCCTCATCTTAATCTTCCTTCTTCAGTATTTGCCACGTTTTTTTAAGAAAACCTTTTTTATTTACCAACTCTTATTTTTCTATACACATCCTTAAAAAATGTCCGTCTTTTAATCATTTCAATGTCATCATGCCGCGATCAACAAGTATAAGAAATTTCACGACTTTCAGAAGTTGGATAAACGAACTGAAAAGTCCTGTGGCATATTTCGGTATGCTCCCTAACTTAATGCAGAACTATGTGCCTTAATAGCAATAAAATCCTGGAAAAGGCAAAGGAACATTCTTTTTTAAGTTCCAGCAGTTTTCAAACAATATTTCCGCTCCACTAGTCAGGATTCCAGACTTGTCCAATATCCTTTCACTCCACATGCACGAAAAAAAGAGAAAAAATAAACACTTTGAAGGTATAAGAGGAAACGTTGGAGGATATGAGTCTTCAGTCATTGTTCCGCGAAAAATCTGTTTCCGCAGTCTGGCAGGGTGTCAGTTGTGAGCACAAGAACATTACGCCACAACGCACTGCGTGTGAATCCCACTCGATTCACACTCCTTTGTGAGAGGTTTCCATACAAAAACCTATTTAAAATAACACCGAAGCGACTTTGGATTTGCAAACTCCCAGACACCTCGTGTAGCACAGCTTGCGAGACGCTCGATAGCACACACGACGCAAAAAAAGATCAGTAGCTTTCATAATATCCTACGTAATTTAGGATAACTGGATACGATAAATGGGGTTACGTTATATGTTACATTATATCACTGTGATAGTCAACTATCCCACCAAAAACCTAAAAAAATCGTATACTGAAATACATTCTATGATCAAAGACAATCTTCTAATTTTGTTAAATGAAAGTAACTAAGTTCTTCAAGTAACTCTAACTAACTCCTTGGTAGAAGGAACCCCCAACTCGAGAAATTACACGCCTTTTATGAAACCTTCACGTGCATTATCGTGTTCACCGTAACCCGTCACTGGTCCCTGAACCTGATGAGTCCAGTCAAAATTTCTCTAACATAAGTATAAATATTATTCCCCCAACCCTGCCCATGGCTATCGAATGGTTTCAGCGCTTAAGGTACTATAATGCACTGGCGAATAGTATAAGTTCTACAATTGTTCATTGTGCCATTTTCTCCAACCTCCTGTTACTTCCTCCTCAGCTCTGAATTTCTCGTCAAGGTCCTGTGTTCGAAAGCAGACCTGCCACCGAAGTACAGACGCGACTTTTTTTTTACTCAGAAGTTCTTATTTTTTAAAGTAAATTTTAACGCATTAAACAGACTAACGGTAAACTGCCATTTCGGCCAAGAGCGCTGTAATAATTTTATTCGTTCTGAGCACAGCTTAAGATCCCGCTACCAGGACCACGTCAGCTGGTCCGCTTTGTGCACAGCAATATAAAAAATAATCCGCGTGACAGTCTCTTGTGCACGCAATTGCGAAATCAGTCAGGACCCTCTGGGAGGAAAACGTTCCATGACTCTCCGCCACAATCTCATTAAAGCACCCCCCCCCCCCAAACTTAAGCTAATATTTCAGTTTACCTGCTTCCACTATAATAAAAGTACAGATGTACTTTACGGTTTGTCTGCAGCTGCCTTACAAAATGGATTAGAACACAAGAGAGTAAATGTAAAATTACGGTCAAGTTAGAAAAAGTAAGGCATAAAAAATCCAGCGTATGCACCAAAATTTTATTTTTAATATTCATAATATGGCTGACCAAAATAGCGTATAAATCACAAAAACTACTATGCTATTAATTACCTTCGTGACCAAACTTAGAAACTATCAGCTTCGCAATATAATGTTCCATGAATCTATTTTTCATTCAGAACAGGTCACAGAATTTTGATACACCTGACAAAGTTTCATCAGTAAATTTGGTGATGATAGTCATGGCTAATGGAATAACGTGGTATTGCGGTTTCTAGTATCATTTCCATTTGTCCAGCTGCCACCCCTTTCCCTTCCAGCCCCCTACCCCAAAACCAATCCTAACATTCACTCAAAGCGGATAGAAGAGAACACAATTCGTATGATATTTGGTTTAGTGTCACAGATGTTGAATAATAATAGTACTGGATGTATCCATATCTCAGGCTAAATATTTTTATGACAACTGCGCATTCGGGACGCTATAAGAGCCGCTGAGTGGCTCTCGTTCGCTTAATCCGATCCTTCTGCCGCGCTGATATTTTAATTAATATAAACCACGCAGCCCAAAATTGAGAGCTGTTCTTTACAGAAGCGGGTGGATTGAGATTACAGCTGGGGCAGGAGAGATGGAGGACAGGGTTATGGGGCGAGAATGGTAGTCCTGCTGGGAGCAGATACCGACCGAAGTACAGCAGACCCGTATCTAAGTTACTTGCGATTTAGTGTAGTTTCACTGGGCGTTATTTGCATGAGGCGGTGAATGAAGATAATGCCAGCCAGCCGAATTATCGGCAGACTCGATGGCAGGAGTCAAAACTTTAAGTGAGAACGCTGCAAGAAATATGACCAGAAAATGATATTTCAAAACTCAATTGACAAACAATGGTCAGAATGTTTGATGTTTAAATTGACCACATCCGGCCACCTTAAGAATCTGCAGCATTTCCCTTCATGACTCAAATTCAACACTTATTAAACAGTGGGATACTTGGGGCCGCATACCGAGTATAATTTGAGAATTGGTTAGAGACGTATAGGATGTCGCAGACGGCTTCGAGGTTGTCATGCCAACCACAAAAACGCATATGGAACACAATTTTCATAGGATACAGGGTGTTGGCCTCCGGGGCCGAGATAGCGAAAGCAAAACCTTTTGTGCTGTCACGGTATAAAATTGGTCTTACAACATGCAGGCTTTTTTTCTGTCCATTTCTTGTTGAACATTAGAACGTATTTCGTTTTCAATTATCAGGGTAACTAGAGACAACTCTTCCGGTTAACACTCATCGTCCATGATTGCTGTTTTGTGAGATGAAATTCAAAGCCAGAATTACAAAACGAATTGCTAGTTAGCAGGACGTCATCATCCCACTCCAGTGCCGAGGCATTAAGCGATTGGAAATCACTTCAATAAAAATACGGCCACACAGCCAAGCTCAAATTGTGCGTAAAAGCATTGCTTTTAGCTACATAAGCTGGTTTCGGAGGACTACTGGTACCACGCAGCATTACAACCCAGAAGACAAAAATCGACTAATAAAATTCCTCATTATGCTGTTCTCTCCATCCCGGCCTAACTTCCTTCCTGCCTCCATCTTAAAACCTGGAAGTTAAAACGTATCCATCTTCAGCCCTGAAAACGGAGACGGTACGTTTCTCCAAAACGTTGGTGTTTACCTACAATTTCACACGACGTCAGAACCACGATGTTTACTGAATCGGAGGCTTACACATCGGTGCATAACAGTTTTATGTTCCTTCTTGCACTGCAACATCAGAAATTCCACGCATGGGCAGTCACGAGTCCCTTCCGAATTGTTGACGTAGCTGCAACCCGCAAAGCAGAAGGTACTGGGTGCAAATGAATAATGGAAACTTGCCCCTACTTTACCCCATTATCCCTCCCTCACAGCTCGACTAGCCGCGTGAACCCATTTCAATTCCAGACTGATTAACGTTTCACAACACAGAATGCCGGAGGATCAGGCAAGCACGGGAACAGCAACGAACAGTTGGTGGGGGTTGTGGGGGTTTCGTCTAACTAATTAGCACGAACCTCAGCCACAACAGCATAGGGAGGGTGGGAGGGGACTGGAGGTAGGGACAATTTACTGTGTTGCATCGCCTCAGTTAATTGATCGCACACATACAGTTCTTAAAACATTTTCGTTAAACTTCTGACGTGTCTTCTTAACGGTTGTCTCCACACTGTACTGAAACTGGAAAACACCATCATGATGATAATCACAACGGGGAATTGTTAGATCCCCCCCCCCCTCGTTTTAGATCGTACTGCATTGGCCGTGACAGATTTGCGTCGCGTATACTAAACTACACTCACATCAAATTTCTTATAATAAGGGTCATGCGGGTTGCCTAGTTCCCAGGGAAACGAGATAGGCAGTCAGACGTAGATGGGCCCTTAACGGTGTTCGCTCGACCTTTCAGGCAATGGGCTGCTGAATCTGCAGTCAAAACAACGTAAGAGGTGTGATGGGTAACGTCCTGCAAATTATGGTTGTAGGTTAATGGAACGTAACAACTTAAATGTTAAGATATTCACGTGAGCAATTTTTTTCATACACTTATAATAAATCATCTTCCATAGAAACCAGATATCTAGTTTCACATCCACATAGAACAAAGGGCTAAAATGCTCGTTATGGCTACTGCTCCACATATTCATAACAAATGGATTGATTTCTCTATTTTTTCCTTTAAACTTGACGTCACCAAGTAACGTTCCATTTTGATACCACCCAGTGAGTGTTACGCATTCTACATCTTAAAATTTACATTGTTTACACTGTCCATTACAACTTCATCCATTTTAATTAACCTGTATCACCTTATAAGGATATTAAGTAATGGCATCGATTCCGATTTGCTGAGAAAAAGATTTAAAATACAGCACAAACTGAGCTTTACTAAAACAAACTATTATTTCATGAAAGGGGGTCCAGAAAGTGAAGACGGCAACTTTCTGTTTCTAAAAATTTTCCCCTCGGGAATCGTTCTACCTCAGAACTCTTTTAAGAAGAGCTTTCATTTTTAGCAAATGGGACGAGACATGCACAGAGGGCGGTGGCTGGTATTAAAGTTGGGAGTGATGTAAAGTGGAGGGAAAGAAAATATGTTTTAATCCTCCCATAACAGGCCGACAGAAAGCAAGCAGTCTGCCACATCAGAAGAGCATCTGGAGGAAGGGCTATTTCTTTATAAACAATTGGCTGCAGTGAAACCTCTCAGAAACAGAACTTCGATTAAACAAAAAGTCTTTATAAGAAAATATAAAATAGTTTTTTTCATATACTGACAAAAGTTTCAGACAAAACGAACTACTTCCATTATTATGGAGCCCCGAAGAAGTTCCTCGTTATTTAACATTCTACTTCAGAAACTTACTGTGGTACCCTTCTTAGCAATGTGCACTTATTATCTTTCGAAACAAGTAGCCATTATTTAAATTATCATCCCGCAAAAGATAACGTAAATGTGTCGCTGACACAGAAATAAATAAGCATGATTTTATTTGGGGAAAAATAATTAAATAAATTAGTCCTTCGTTTCTTTTTATCTCCTGTCCTTTTCGTTTCCTTTCCTACTTTTATTATCATTCCCCTCTCTAAGTTCTTATATTCTTCCCTCTCGATCTCGCTTTATAATCAACAAATTTATATTTTGTTATTCAGATCCTTCTATCACGAAGCGACTACGTATTTGAATGACAAAATTAATGTCGAAACTAAAAACAACTGAAAATCATCAATGAGATTTTCGAAACTTGTCATCTAATACCAAATCATTTTACCTCAGCAGTTTGAACAGCTTTGTCAATTAACCAGGCAATCGATTGCGACAACACATCGCGCAAACAACGAATAAGCGGTCCGGGGTTTTCCTCTCTTGCTTTTTGCTGCAGTAAGGGCAGTTCGTGTGGCCAGGGATTTTTCTTCAATTGAAGTTTTCAACTTTTAAAGCTCACTCTCGCCGACTATATAACTTCAAAGCAAGACTATTGCGTCCTTATTTCCTCAATTTTCTTTATCCCCTTCAGGTTGCATTTACACCAGTATTGCCGAACTCTTACAAGTTACTGAAACGAGCAAATGTGATTCTTTCCTTTGTTTCGCTTTCTTTTACTTTTTCATTCGTTTCTTTTCCTCTCTCTGTTCACTTTCTCTTTACTTCAAACTGCAAAAGCTGTGACGGAAATTCCCAGTAGAGACATTACGAACGAAGCCTCTGGATTGTAGCGTCTCTTTGAGTGGTAAAGGTAATTCATTGTTTGTGTTTGCGTTTGACGCCGTTTTTGGATGCCTCCTCTTTAGCAGTTCTTCCCTTCTGACGACGTTCATAATGGCCTCTTGCCCGCCCTCTCATTGAAGTAAACCATCTCTTGAGCGACTGTGAAGGGCATACTTGAGTAGAGGTCAGACAAGTGGCATGTAAGTGGTGCAGAAACTACTGTAGTATTCTAAGAGGAAGGCGGGTGAGTGACAGTTTGTCACGTACAGTGGAAGAACTATAGTGTTACAATTTTATCAAGATTACCCGCTTCAATCTAACTGTCCGTGTTACTTTAAGGAATGTGATATCCGCAAAAAAAAAAGACTTTAAAATAACTACACATGACACCCAATAAAACAACTCGTTACTTACCATGAAGGTGCGTTAACCCCTTTCCATCTGTTCGCTACGTATGAAGGTTTATCGTTATTGCGCTCAAAATGATGAAGATTGCAAGCTAATTCCAAACCTCTTAAGCTCTGGATCTTACCTGAAATAAAACGAAAACAAAGCTCTTATTGGTAACTGGTGTTACAAACACAACTAAATACCACATATATTAAGATGTGTATCAGTAACAAGTGTGGGAAAGATCAGAGACCTACATGAGAGGATAATATTAAAACGCATCTTGGAGAAAAGTGTGTGTGAGGATGCAGACTGTATTCAACTCCCTCGGAATTCCGTGAACATGTTAAATAGCACCGTAGTATCACAAAAGCAGGAAATTCCTTAACCAGCGGAATAGAGAACCAAACAGAGGAAACTAACAAAAAGTGACTGAGGTTACAAGGTAAAAAAAGATATTATAAAACTCCTCGTTATGCAATGTTAAAATTCCCGCGTTACTTCGCTTCTAGTACTTTCAAGTCAAAAGGAATAATCATCATACCCTACTGCAACGACGAATGAAGCCGGCGGCTAAGAGGATGGCCAACAGCGGAGGAAATAATGCGCCATGACGATCTCTTAGAACTTTAATTGCCCGGTAAACATAAACGGGAACTCGGTCTCCTTGATGCAAGACTATGCTGGCCCCATTCGTCCCAACCAGCAGCCTCTAAATGTTTCCGTCCTTACAACGTAAACTCCATTTTGAATCGTATTAAAAACCTGAAAAACGATTACTACAGTGTGACTAGGATGTGTCGCCACTGAATGTAACCACTTTAAAGTAGCAATGGGGAACACGAAGCGAGAGTTGGCTAAAAAAACAACAAAAACAAATCGTTTATTAAGTACAGTCATTTAATTGGATTATTAGTTAATATCACGCAATTTTTCACCTCTATCCATGAACCCAACCTCAGATAAGGTTCTCACGATGGTAAAGATGTCAATGTTTGTGTTCTGGGTTGGTACGTGTGTATATTTGTAAAGGTACGCAGTTTTGTAATTTTCTATATGTTCTAGTGTCCGGAAAGCCTGGAGGATGAACACGCCCTGTCTACTTTGTTTCCCGAGCGACACCGATGGATAAAACGTGGAGTTAAATTTATCTTTCAGATACGCGCGCCTTAAAACATTACTCGGCGAACCTGTATATGTTATAATGGGGTAGTGCTTCCACAAAGAGGTCAGATCATCCGGTTTGAAACGAGGCATTATGCTGTACAGCTTATGTTCGCTCTCACGTTCTGGTACGATCCCTGGCGTTGCTTAATTCAAACGCTCGTATATGGGATATAATCTACTTTGCAAGATTCGAAACGGTTGAGTGGGTTTGCTTTCCGTCAAAAGCGTCTTCAGAAATATTCCAAGTAGCAACAAGGCCCCAGTCACTGTAACAAGACAGGGAGTGACGGAAGTTTAATCCACTGCTTCTGTTTTCCTCCCGAAGTCGCTGCCTTGTTGTTCAGGAAGAACTTCGAGAAGACGGAAGTTCCTGGGAGGATCAAAGGAGTCGTACATAGCAGTAAAAGTCTTGTTAAGTAAAGATAAACTAGATTAAAGAATGCAGATTAGGGCATGGTAGCACAGCAGACCATGTACTGTGCTAGCCGCACTAACTTCCTAGAACAGACATCTTGAAAATATGTTCGCAGCTCCTTATGAAACCTGCACGTTCGCTTTGTTTCATATGATTCCCAGCATAAACAGCGTTAACAAACCGATCTTCGCAATGGTGAATTGAAGTATTAAATATTAGCAGAGTACAAGCAGTACTACTGAGAATAGGCACCGTGGCGACCTCACGACCATGGTGCCCGTGGCGTTCAAGGCGATAGTGCAGACCTGGGCGACCACAGTGTTAATTACAGCTACAAACATGAGGAGTCGTGGCGATCTACCGATTTGGGCGACTAGTATGTAGGACTCTGGCGACTTAGGCTAGATTAGCGAGATTTTCTAGTTCCACTAAGATTGGATTTGGGTAGGTTAGGTTTGGTTAGGTAACGTTACACTACGTTAGGTTAGGTCGATTAGTCTGTGGTGTGTTATGCAGTGTTATTTTATATTCTATTTTATTTTAGGTTGAGTTATATTACATTAACTTGCGTTTGGTTCGTTTCGTTTGTTTTGTTGAGATGTTTTCTTTGCTTTGGTTTGGTTATATTGGCTTACGTTGGACTGTGTTGGGTTGTGCTGATTTTTATTCGTTTATGTTAGGTTATCTTGGAATGGTTTTGGTTTAAACTCTGTTAAATTACGCTGGGCTGAGTTAGGTTACGATATGTTATATTTTGTTAGCGGTATTTAGTCTGCTTTAGATTAATTTCTGTTATGTTAGGCTGTTTTCATTTGGATTAGTACAGGGTATGTTAGTTTGGTTTGGTCTGTATTACGTTACGGTCATTTCAGAGACAGAAGTGTTGACAATTGTCTATTTCGAGATGCTCATTGTCGGTTTCCGAGCCTTAATCGAGCTTAGCTGGCCAGGTAATAAATTCACCTCGACCAGGGATAGGTTTTGACCTTATTTACTTTTTTCCGCACAAAATGTAACTGATCAAATGCGTTGCTGAGCGGATGTGCCTTTCAGCTCAACGTGGCTGTATTTAAAAGAAAAAACCAGGTAAAACCGGCAGAGCCATGATACAGGCGTAGGCCTAAATTGAATTTTAACAGCTCATCGTGAATGATTACAGTAAAATCCCTACAGATCTAGGGTTTACTCAGTGGTGCATAACACTGACTACCGTAAACTATATCAGGAACCACATTGGCTTGGCGCCTCAAACCGTGTACAGAACATTTAATATGACTATAAAGAAACCTTTTCTTCAAATGCCTTCAATGCAATATTACATGTTTCACAAGCATAGATAGCGCTGTTGCAAAACTACGTGCTATAAATCAACGTTTATCATATTTTTGTTCTGTATTTCGTTAACCAATAGGCTTTTAAAGCTAATATTAAAAAAAAATAAGATCTAAATGAGATTTCTTATTCATATTTTACAGCGCTTCTTGAGGGATGACCAGTTTATGTAAGTTTCGGGTTATATATTGTGCTGCTACAAAACAAAATTACAATCGCCACACAACTATTCCTCTACTCCCCTATAAAACAACTTAAATCAAAATGCATTCAGTGACTTCGAAAATTAAAATCCACCAACATCTTTTTAATAAACATTAAATAACTCGATAATAATTCACGCACATATAATACACATGTCCTTACCTAACAACACTCACACTAAATTCACACGCGCAGATACGCACGCACAATATCCACTGAACACCAAGCCTGATCCGTTCTGTGCGACGCAATTAATTCAAGACGAATGACGGTCACCTGAAAGACACGACGGGCTATTAACCGACCGCATTCCTAACCCGCACAGTAAATGGATCTACTCTGTGCATTGTCCAAGCGTACCAAGCCGTTATTACCCGAAACTAAACACGTTTTCCACAAAAGTAGCTTCAATTCAACAAACATGTTACGAGGCCAACACAAATCAGTGAGGGGGCGTTTTGGAAATTCCAACGCTTCTGTGAAGCTTTTAACAAGATTAAAATACAAATGTTTCACATACATCCGTGCCAGCTGTTAGTAAAGCTGGATTTGTATCATTGACTCTTTTTTTCACATTAGTATACGCTGAACTTCAGTTCATCACCATAAACAATAAAAACCATATCATCAGCTTTCGCAGGTTAGGGATTTTACATCCTGTTCAAGAAATATGCTTAGACTGTGTCTCTGTCTCCCGTTTCGCTCCTTGTCAGTTTATTTTATGTCAATCCCATTCAGTTTGTATAAATAATTATAACCCGTATTAACAGTTACTATTAATTCTAATCTATTTCAGAAGTATCAGTGACGGAATTCTAGTACTTGTGAACAGGCAGTCGTAGACAATTCTCAAAACTAAATCTGGTGCTTCAAAATTGACAAAATAAATGTCGCTTTCTACACATTTATACTAGCTTAAATCACGCGACTTTGGCACTGGTTTTCCAAACACCCAAGTTCGATCAAATCTTCGCTTCCTCTGAGCATTCTCTCAGACAATAACGAAGTCGTGGTCTCTGCACCAAACTTCTCGACGTCCCACAGATGGATGGAACCTAATACGAGGCTCCGCGTCTACAATGCAGCAACAGCTACGAACAAGTTCAAAATTTAATATTTTACTCAAATCATTGCTCTAGTGACCCAAACGACTCCTTCACAGGAAACTGTGTTTGACAATGCAAGTAAGTATATAGGGATTATTGTGATAGTGGTAATTGTCTTCGAACGTTGTTTTAAGCACCCTAAAGTTACACGCATGTTCAAAATAAACGGAGGGCTAGATGACCAGTCCATTTCATCTTCTATTACTTAATTATCGTAATAATATCTGGTGAACAATTTAAAATATTAATCTCCTCATTACGCTGTTTTACTCTAGTCTCCTGCCAGTTCATCCAAGTTCTTCCTTAATCCATCTTAATTTAAATACTATCGGAAGGTTTTATTTCGATAAGAATAGAATCCTTCTCTAGATTAAGGATCGTCTCTCATGGCAAGCAATGTAGCCAAAGCTGTCACTGTCCTCACAATGAAAATCTAAAAAAAGTATGCCCTTATGTAAAGTGGTAGTAAAGACTACCCCATCGAAATAAAACTGAAATGCCCCAACAATTTCTCCATTACCAAATCTGATCAAGATCGGTTTACCCGTTCTCGAGTTATTTCAAGCTTACGGCCAGAGATGGATGAAAAGGGTGAACAGACAGCGGACCCACCTGAAAACTTAAGCAAATAAGACAGCAACAACGTGGCAATTGTACGAACATATCTACACAACTCTGATTATACAGTAGGCGTAATCTGATGCAGCGAATGCGACAAGCAAGGAGGAGAAACAGAGATGCATGAAATTACATTGTTGTCAGACAGTTAAGCGACCATGTGTGTGGAACATGTGATAATAGTATTGATTCGATCATCGACTATTAATAGGTACCTTGCCCTGACTACTCCATTGTTCCTTTCGAAATCTGATTATCATACCTACAGGGGATTCAGGCAATGCTGCGTCAAGCAAGTTATAATCTAGGTCTTCGTAGATTCGCAAAGCGTTCTGATGTATCGATTCATACATAGCTGAAGACCTACGATTACATACTATAAGAGGAGAAACCGAAATATATATACCGGTCATTTCCAAGCTTTTTTTTCTGTTTTGCAAACCTCGTTCGTTTTAAAGTTAAATATAGCGGATACTAATTTATTACAAATATAATATACTTTTCACCAGATGATAACCTCGGTACGGCAATGCGAATAAAATACTATAAATAAAACCCGGATACTATAAACGAAAATAGTTGTGAAACTCAGTTCAGACTTCAAACAGTGAATAACGTTCCTGAAATGATAACCACGACAAAAATAAAGCATTCATGTATTACGAGTTGGGTCTATATGTCAACAGACATGCATACTAATTTAGGTAATCAATCGTTTCAGCTCATTTCCGTGGAAACACAAGATATATAAAAATTAATTTTTATGTGCGAGGCATGAACATCCAAGATCATAGATCAACGCAAATTCATGCTCTGTCCAGTTTACCCCTGTGGATCCAACAGCTAGGAAAAACGTCTGTTGCCTGCACCGGGATCAAACCCCGATAGTCCAACTCCCAGCTATTCACTATAATGACCTATTTGTAGCTAAGCATATAGTAAAATGGTAACATTAAATTTCAAATGAATTTCAGTAAAATGCTCATCAGTGCTTCTTTTTCTTGAGTATAGTACTTTATACATTATATTTACTAACGTAAATATTAATCGTCATGCCATTAATAACATCCACACACCGTTGTGGGAATAGTTTAATTTCCTTGTTTCTCTCATTCCTGGTCTACTATTAGGCTTACAGATAGGAGTATCAACTAACGAACTTCTAAATTCAGTCGCGGTATGCTGATAATTGGGTTATCCTGTTATAAGCCAATAATATTGCGAATTTCTGTGCATTAGACTGCTCATATTTCAATCAAGTAATTGTATTTATGTAAACTTAATATACGTTCATGCAATTGATTGAAAGTGAATGGTTGAATTATAAACCGTAACTGCCTGTTGTTTAACAGCAAAGCTGTTATAAAATTATATTTGTAAATGTTAATGAAATAATTCGGTCCGCGACGTATTTCAAGTCATTGGTTTGTACAGCGGCACACGTGGCGCATTGGACATGACGATGAATCAAACCTCTTCACTAAATCGTTCCCAATACCACTAAATTGGTTAGTTCATGTTGTTAAATGTCAGTCGTATATTCATTTTCGACAATCCTTTTAGGCATCGTATTATCCTAAATAAAACAGGAATATTTCTCTTGTATTACTTTTCATTCTAAAATCTCGTTCAACACAACTTTTTTTCAAGAAACAATTAATCATTAAATATCTTTCAAACTAATGAGGGTTAAACTTTCAGCAGAAATTAATTTTCTTCGTTTTTCGAACAAGGTCCATCAAATTAAAATTACTTACAGTTTTGAATGGTAGGATGAGTGTCGATCTCAGCCAAGTAAGGCACTATCCTAGAACTTCCCCAGAAAGGCTGACAGAAAACATGAAAAATCTTAATCAGCATATCCGATCTCAAAGTCGGCACACCAACCTGGGATATACATCATACAAAACCACGTACATCTTACATCGACCAGTCGAACTCAGCGCCTCTAGTTCCGTCCACAGAAAAATAAAAAATAAAATAAACAAATGAAGGGACGCCTGAGGTAATGCTACTCAAGTGGCTGATTAAGAGTTCAAGATTTTCTTCAATAACAATTTGTTACAAATTATATACGAAACTCAAAACACAATCTGATCTAAACTCTGAGAAGTAGAGGTATGGAGATATATATCTATCTTCCCTCTTCAATGAAGTGTGATATAATTCATCCACCACTTCATGTTTTATTGACTACACACAACAATCCGTCCCTTGTCACTTGCCACTATATACAGACTCCAACACCATGCGTTATCTTCACTGTGAAAGCTGAGTATATTTCATACAAGTATGTCAGATAAAATCACAAATGTAAATCATAACAATTACCTTCACTGTCAAAGTATCAGAGAACAAACAAGCAAAAACAAAACACAGAATGAATAGTTACGTCTCTTTTCTCTTTTCCAGCTCATGTTATGTATAAATCATGTGCGAATTTCAATTGCGTCAGAATAATTCTTAAACAACGTAAGTTTAGTTAGGTTTCAATGAGGCACATATCAATACTTAAGTACAATCTCTAACCCTTGATCCCTGAGTGTGAGGCCAGGTCTCACACTCCCGAAAGAATAACAAACATGAAGGTAATGTTGACACTGTTTCGAAACAGTCTGGCATTTATGTGTATGGATGGCACAGCACTGCCACGCTGTTGGCTTAGCGCGTGTTACTTAAACAGGAGAAACACGGTCGCCTTCACGTCTTCATTAAAAGCTTGTACATTTACGCGTGGCATGTCAGCAAATATTTCATAGCGTCATGTGCATGTAATTCGCCACAATAAAATGAACACATAGAGGAAAAAACCAGACATAGACCTATTTCATATACAGCATATATTTTAATACAGAATCCCGACTAACACCATGAAACAGGATCCTTCTTGAAAAGCTAAGAATCGCTCAGATGACCAATAAATTGCTAGCAATTTATCTAACCAGAAGGTTCGCTGCCATTTTCATATAAATGTGACACTAGATCCACGCCTGGGCCAGCCGAACCCAATCTACGTGTGCATCGTACATAGAATCAATTTTAATATTATCCTTCCACCTACTCCGGGACTAAATTTAAAACATGCACTTATAAACTTCAATATATCTTCACTCCACCCATTTGTGGATTACGTTACGATTCTCTGAATAAACTCAAATTATCTACCTAAACAAAATTAATCAATTTTATCTATGTAACCGAGAAGTGTTATGTTTTATTTGAAGTGGGACCTGAATTCATGAATTGGCCAATTATTTGGACAAACTTCGTCCTTTGCCTCTATCTGATAAACCATGTCAACAGCCCTAACCAGTCACTTCATATAATTATTGTCTCGAAAGTCTGTCACAAAGCTAAAATAAGATGTATTTTTCACACAATATGCAAATGTCAGTGAATGAAAACAATGTGTTCCAAACAAACCAGAACTGTCTTTAATATAAACACTAGATAGACACTACCTGTTGTGCATACCAATGAAGACACGAGACAGAGAAGAAGCAGTTTACCATGTACTTCATAGCATCGCACAAGACAAGAGAGTCATCTTAAGCGACGAAAATGACAATCACGTTATGTATTGGTGCAATGATTGGCAGGCTAACCCAAGTACTGTTTATTGCTATCGTGGTCGCTCCCCTTCTGCTCATGATCACTAGACCCCCCCCCCCCCCCAAATCAACTCCGTGGAATCCGGTTGGGTTGTCGACGCTGGTTTTTTTGGACGGGCGTGAAACATGGCCACCAACATTACAGGAAGAATGTCGAGAGAGGATGTTTGAAAACAGGGCGCTGAGAAGAATCTTTGGACCAACGAAGCAGCAAGAGACAGAAAACACCTTGATTTGATCGACCAATAATATTTGGTGAATATAAATTACAGTTCCTCACTATTACCTGCCCACTTTAGTTTCCAACACTTCATTATCCTAACAATTTAGCATGTACGTTGCAACGATCCAGTAGTTAATTACACCAACAAATTATTTACTCAGTCGCCACCTGTTTTTAAACTTAGTAAAGGATGGACACACACATTACTTCTTTAGCGTAATTCCGAAGGACAACTGTGACCTAAGAAAATCACTATAAATACAAAGTCAATCAATAAAGACATTAAAACGGATCTTGAAGAATAAGATATGTAAATGTTGACTGGATTCAACTGGCTCGGGATAGGGTCGTGGCATGCTCTAGTGAATATAATGAGCCTCCGCGTTCCATAGAAGTCGAAGGTGTTCTTGACTAGTTGAACTACAATCAGTTTATCGAAAAGGACTTGGTTCCACTGGGGTAGTCAGTCAAGAGTCTTGTTCCTGTGCACCGAATTGCTTCTAAATGGAAAAAGAAGACCGAGTTCATGAATCTACAGAAGACTGATTGACAAGCTGAGCTAAGAACAACTGCTTCGAATTTTCAACACCTGATCTCCTGTGACTCAAACCATCCACCAAAATATCTACAAACAGGGGAAAGCTTTTTGATAGGATTTGCTTGCACTAAGGGACAAACAAGGCTAGGACAAGTGACGGCAGGCGGCCACAAGAGTGGGTGAAGGAAGCTGAAACTCGTCTCCAAATAATAATTATACAGCACAGCTACAAGCAATGCAACAAATGAACTAAATAAGAACGAGAAACCTAAGTGATTGTAGTTGGCACGTGGTTCGCACTGAGGAACTACTGGATACGTAATTCAACTCACCAACTAGAAGTAACTTACTGCGGCTGCCGATATAAACGCAGAATATGGACATTCTATTAAGTACACTCTCCTAATTCGGTAACGAAACCCAAGAAGATTCAGTTGGGTATGTAGCATGCAAACGAGATGAGACATGCATATGAAATTTTTGTTGGAGAACATAAATGGGAGTTCAATTCTAAAGGGTTTTCTGACGACGGTAGTTTACACTTAAAATGATTCATTGTCAGAACTGTTTCCATCGTCTGTACTTTAAAACCACGACAGAGACTACCTCTATCTAAGGGACCCAACAGAGTAGGTACCTCTCACCTGAAGACGGAGACAGAACCAGCCTCCGAAACGTCGTGGTTTTAAAATACAGACGATGGAAAAAGTCCTGACAATGAATAATTTTAAGTATATAAATGGAAGTTGATCTCATGCGGGATTCTGGTACAGAAGGGATGATGTAGGTTAGATCCATGAGACTCAGGACAATGTCCAAAGCGGGATCTTGTAAACAAAGTCGTGAAATTCAGATTTGTATAATTCTGCCTGATTTTACCCTAATTTCACTGTTTACACAACTCTTTGCGTCGCATTTTAATTTAAAATGAAATGTTAACTAAAACTGCAAGTTACTTCAATGACTGCATTACATCAGGCAGTCAGAATAACTAAAATACTGGTAAGATACGAACGATTGTTTAATTCTAGAAAATCCGTTGAGGGCAATTTTAAGTGTAAGAATCCACGGGTAACGACCATCTACTTCAAAATTCTTCCTCGCACATTATTAACAACCTTAACGCAATCTTATTCGAAACTATATGAATTTCACAGTCGATACAGCGTCGTTAAAAAACTATAATGCTTCCTGATTCAAGACAGATCAGCGGAATTGATGTCGGGCCGCCTGCAGTTGAACAATCAAGTCAGAGGACCAGAGTTACCTCGAAAATTTAAACTCAACTCTCCACTAGCACGTAGCAGTATCGAACCTTTTTTATTACTACATACTACTTCAGCGACCACCCAATCCCCCACCATGTAACGTGACGATCCCACAAACAGCAAATATCCATTTGGCGGCAACTGAGGCCATGTGGCTTCCAAGAATCTTTAGAACCTTCATCAAAATTTTACTTCGTGTTCTCTATTTTATAACAAAGTTTTATGTTAGCTTCATGTCCAGGTGTAGGTCCATGTCTGTGTCCTTGAACGTGTTTGTGTGCGTCGTTTGCAGGAAATAACTGTTTTCGTGAAGCCATGTATAAACCCCACGCCACTGGAAGGAAACACGCTATTACTTTCAATTCCCTGCCATCAATAGCATCAAGATGGCGGACATTCAAAGATGACTTCTCAGCCTACCTTCCAGATATCCTAAGATTTAGTACAGCAGTAAAGGTTTTGAATTAAAGGGTACCTTATACATGATATTTTCTCCTATTTTCGTCACTGAGACTTTCTTACAAGACAGCAAACATGGTGTTATGACTGTTAACAATTTTATATCGAGCAAACCTATCGATTAGCAGTACCTGAACCCTTTCCACCTCGACAATACGACCGTTACAAAAAGACTGAAGCACGTGTAAACAGGTGGAAATACACTAACCACAAACTGACATAAGATTTATAAACGTTCTTTAATATAGTCATAAAATGCACACACATATTCGTCACGTAAATAAATTCTGAATGTCTATACAAACCCATGAAGCAGAGAACATCCTGAGAAGCAAATAGTCCCTCATCTAATCAAGAAATTTCTCGTCTTTTACGGACCGATTAAGTTCATAACCGTGTTCACAACATCCAAGGAATGGCCGCTGGCCTGAGCTCCATTCCGCACCCTTTCGTACTTTTCCTGTAAAAGCCTCGGTCTTCCAAGTGGTCGCTTCCCTTCATCATATTTTCCTACCGATACTGAGCACGCATTTCTCATCACTCTCAAGCGTGCACGTGCCTCGCCCACTTCAAACATCTTCTGGTCGTCCTAATTTCTGGTAAAGAGCAAAAACTACCAGTCTCCTAAATTTTATGTATCTTCCAGCCTCCTGTAAATTTCTTCCGCTTTGATCCAAACATTCTCCTCAGCGCCCTGTCCTCATACCTTCAGTCTCTCTGTTTTCTCTCATCAGGAGTGACCAAGTTTCATACCCACACCAAACAAAAGGTAAAATTATAATCTTACGATTAGGATTTAATCGTAGAAACGCGTCACTTATAATTGTTCACATAATGATAGTATGTATATCGATGGTCTTAGGCCA
Source organism: Zootermopsis nevadensis (assembly GCF_977971745.1). Classification (NCBI taxonomy): domain Eukaryota; kingdom Metazoa; phylum Arthropoda; class Insecta; order Blattodea; family Termopsidae; genus Zootermopsis; species Zootermopsis nevadensis. The sequence goes on from NW_028259177.1 coordinate 2,540,791, forward strand.
ACAAAATATTTAAGCATACAACACCAAAGGACACGTAAACTACGTAAGACGCAAATAAGCTTACAGTTGGGGAAAAATGTGTCAGCCAACTTCTCGGAAAACAAACACAAAAATACAAGACAAGACACTGGTGATAAAGAATTATGAATAATTAGTTATGGTAAATTTGTCGGTAACGAAGAGAGAGACAGCGAAGCCACGCGTGACCGGATAAAACTGGGTTACTATAAAGTCCAACATCAATCAGTTGACTTCCAGCTATGCAAGCAATTTAGATTTAACGTCATTCTCTGTATGCTCATACATAAGCCCTTTGTAGTCTGAAACAATATTAATTTCCATCAATACACTTGTAAACAGGTATTGGAATATGACGCCCATTATTAACCCGACAAAATCAGGCGAACGATGTCGAGCAGAGTTGCTAATTTGTTTTCTGGAGTATGGGTCCCAAATCTCATTCCTATGTTCCAGTTGTTAAACATGAACACACAACTATTCATCAATATACACACACGGGGTTTACTCACGAGAAAAGCAATTAGTTGTACTTAGAAACGGAATGCATATAAAATTACATGGATACGTGTCATTGCGAGGTCACAAACCTAATTCAGCACGCCCATGTCTAAGCACATAATATATAATTATTAAACCAGGCACAAAGTTATTTCAATTAAAAGTTGCATTCCTTCATTATATGCTAATTATTCCTGTTGTGAGTTGTTCCTGAGAATAATTCCAAAATTTTGATTACAGCTTTGTATAAAGTAGAGGTTATATTTGATCGATACAGAACAAAACGGCATTAGTCAAATAAAGATTAGTGAGGAAAACCGGTATCAGATGTAATCAAAATCAGTAGCTTCATAAATGAAACACAGACGAAAACACGACTCTACTTAGTACGTTCACTGTACACAAAACCACATAAAAAGTAAAGTAAGTGCTTCACATTTCTGAACTATACACGGTGGTCTAGCGGTTAGAACGCTGGCCTTGTAATCCTGGGGTCTCGGGTTCGATTCCCGGCGGTGCCCGAATTTATAACTTGTGTTGGGCAAGGCCGTGGTCTAGGCAACACGGGGGCTTCCCCGGTTTCTCCGTGGCATCCCAACAATTACTCCATTCACACACAGAAGAAGGCAATGGCAAACCACTTCTGGATCATCTGCCAAGAACGTATATGAACCGGTCCCAGTCCGAGAAAAGGATGGAAGGATCCCGTTCATATGGACCTGTCCTCAGACAGAACACTGAATAAATAAATACATTACAGTATGTACACATGAAACGCACTTTAGGGTAATCTGAAATCTCATTAATTATTAAGATATAACATGTTGAAAGGTTGATTTATTTTTAAAAACCAGTTCCAGCATGGTCCCATAGTTCTAATGATTCAGCCCACAGCTGCATTTTAATTAGTCCACTTTCCTCCTTCACCTATATCTTGGCACGTATTTTGCTTTACGAAGACTATCGCTAACAAGAAGACGCCCTCACACAGCGAGCTTCAAACTATCAGTTCTGACGTTACAGCTTAATTAAATCACGAAGATGCAAAATTGCCACTCTCGAGTCTACATCATGAAAATACGAAACATTTAGGTGAGAGACGGCGAGCATAAAGATTACTGTCTTTTGGGATGCTGCGACGTGCAGTAAACAAATTGGATGACAATTCGCCTTGATAATAGAAGCTCTAGGATCGAGGACCGCATGGATGGGGACAAGAGGTGTGCACCGGGTATTGGTTGGGAAACCTGAAGGGAAGAGACCGCTGGGGAGACCTAGACGGAGATGGGAGGATAAAGTCAGGTGAGATCTATGGGAGATAGGAGTTGAAGGAGACTGGATTTTGTTGACCAAGGACAGGGCCCGGCGGTGGGCTTTCGTTAATTCGGTGATGAACCTTCGGGTTCGGTAAGCCATCTAGTTAGTTAAGATCGAAGACTTTTCCTCTAGCCTCTGCGTCCAGACCGGTTCTCAGCCAGCCTCCTCTACAATGGGTACCGGGGACCTTTCCCGGGGGTAAAGCCGGCCGGGGCGTGATGCTGACCACTCACCCCCATCTAGTGCCGAATTCAAGAATGAGTAGGCGCTATACCGCCCCCCTCCAAGCGTCTACATGACGTACAATGGGACAGCTTTGCTTTACTTTACTTTTAAACATCTCTGAAACAGAGGCAAGTTTCTGTCAGAATGAAGGACGAACATCCCAAAAGTCAGCCATCGTTAAACGAAACATTTAATTCATATTACTAACTCTTAAGGAGTTGCTCTGTATCTTACTAGAAAATATTCCAAAGAAAGATATATTTTTAAAACTGCCAATCGAGGTAACGTAAATAAATTTACGTGAGAAGTTGCAGGGGCATAAATCTCAGTTTAATTGGAAGTGTCCATCAGTATAAATACTTGTTTAAAGTTTAATTATATTTCTGATATGCTTCCTTCTGTACCACCAATACCTTCATTCAAAGGCGTGTGCACAAAGTTTATTAATACACGAATTTAGTGCGATTCGATCTTGTGGCACACCATTATTCAAACTATTTTTTCTGAAGAAATAAACTAATTTATTTCAATCAACACATTTCGGTTTCCTCTTTGGATAAACATGTGAATGCAACTATATAGATCTTAATTCCAACACTAATAAATAACAGACGTAGATCCTGGGTTGGGGTCCGCAGTGGCCGCGCGGTCTTAGGCGTGGGCCTTGTGCCGCTTGGTCCCTGGGACCGTGGGTTCCCACTCGAGCCATGGATGTCTGTCCGCGTTTTTCTGTGTTGTGCTGTCCTGTGTACAGGTAGAGGCCTCGCGACGGACCGATCCCTCGTCCAAGGAGTCCTACCAAAATGTCTATAGATCAAGCCAACGTAAAGTTAGGACCCGCAGTGCTCAGGCACTTAAAGAACGGGTCGTTCCCAGTATCCCAGTTCCTGGGTTTAAACCCTAGTGTTTAACATGTTTGAGCACGACTAACATCAGTGACCGAGCATGAATTCTTTATTCCTGGTGTTTTCATAAAACTGTCTTTAATAGCAGAAAATCATACACTTTTCATACAATTAGTCCTTAATATATGCACACAAAGAGTACCACGTATAAAGCTCATCATCCTGTTTTCTCCACCCCCCCCCTTCTCTTCCTACACTTCAGATTCAAGTACGCAAGTCGTATGTATGTGTACTGTATGCTGGCAGCAAATTTACGTACCAGACTCGCCTATGTAATTGTTTATCTAGAATCCGACAAAGCTACGCCAACCCTGGTCGCCTTTCATTCTTTTCTCCTCTCCCGACTTTCTTACGACTCGGCGTTGTTCATTCATAGTTTTAACAGTTTTCGCTAAGGGCCACGCTGTGGCCTCTCTTTGAATAATGATGCTGTTTGTTTTTTTCATTCATAAACTGAACAGGTTGGCTTCTCGCCTTGAACCTACTCGTTCTCGCCCACGTTCTTAGTCCTCAGTTCATTCTAGTGAATTAAACTGTTATAACAGGGATGCACAATTCCTTCGCTCAGAAAACTGTCAGAAAATTCTATGCACAGTGGAAAAGTGAAACATGTGGGGGTGGAGACCGCTAACTATGAGAAAATACGTTGTGCGCCTGCTCACATCATTAAACAATTTATGCCCGCTAATACTTATTAATAACACTGTGTCCTCACTAACATGTATACCTTGCATATTATCAACGTCCAGGCGCTCGGCGTCAGCTTCCTATGGTTATGTGGTTCCCGATAATCATCTCTGTTGTATGCATTGTGAATCTCGGCGTCTTACATTTCAATGTCAGTATGGCGGCGTTAGGCTTTGCGACCCTCGGCGTCGTGTTTCTAGCATCGTGCTAACCGGCATTCCGAATCTCACGTGCTTCAAATATGGTAATGTTGGCGTTGTCACTCCGCTCGGCGTCGGTCTTCGTACTAGTTTCGAATGACATCTAAAAGTGTATCCGAGGTAATTGAGGCGTCTCTTAAGGGCGTCGTGATTACTGTCGTAGCGACGTTGCAATTGGACGCCATATTCGGGACAGATAAACCTCAGGATGTGACTGGGTACGACGCTGGAAAACCGACGCCAAGCGTCGTGACACTCGACGTCGGGTCTCCATCGTCGCTTGTAATGGCATCCGGAATATCACCTGCGATGATTCTCAAGAGATAAGCATGCAGAGTTTGATGCAAATCGGTAAGACCGTTCTCGACCTATAAGCGAACAAGTACATAGACCCATAATTTTAACTTCATGCATTGATAGGTCGAGCTTCGCCTTTCAAGGGTTAATCACAGGGTAATATTTCTTGACTTGATGTAATCGTGCGAGGATCTAACCCCCCCCCCCCGGGTTATGTCATCGCTCAAGCTCTGATGTAGTTCATCAGCAAACACTTCTTTACTTTTTACTAATAAAAATTCCGACAGGCCTATTACGGTTAACGTCACATACACGACAATAAATCTGAAAATCTTTTGAAAATCCTCTTTTTTGGGTTTATGATCTCTAATTACGCTCATGGCTAGGCTAATCCGACTTCAATTGACAAATGAGTATTCAATTACTTTTGTCTTTGTCCATTTATAATGTTGCCTGGCTTGATATCACCTCTTCACGACTAATAAATATCTTACTTCCACTACTGGAATTGCACTAATATGTACTTTTAACCAAAACTTCATGACCATACAAATCCCACACCTCATGTAATTCAGTACTTACTCAAAAGGCGCTATTTTATCCCACAGACTAGGTACATGTATTTATACCCGAGGATGGAGACGGAACCAGCATGCGAAACAACTTACATCTTTCTTATTCAGACAAAGGCAAAGCCATTGGAAATATTCCAATGATTCAACTGCTTCTTGTCTACCGATCTTTATCGTTGTATTTTTAAAAAACCAGACACGCTGACGTTATTATAAGGGAACGCAGCCTTGTTTAATGTATGCATGAGTCTGCAGCTGCACAAACCCAACTAAAGCATCATGACTGCACACGAGCCGCGTAACCAATCGTGATTTCTGCATCAAAACGTGAAGGATGGAGCAAGATTGGACGATGATGAGAGATGCTTTTAAATGCATAATGCATTTATCATTTTTAACCATGAGTTATGCAAACGTAAACACTTCGCATTTTAACGACGGTTCCATAACACATACTTTCGCACAACATTGCAACCTTATTTTATTACATCTCATAACAACTTTTCGAAGGCTTTAAATAAGGCAAAAACTGCTCTAGTAAAATAAATCGTGGACTGATGATGATGGTGACCGGAATCTGACTTGTATATAAATTAAAACAAGAATGGAAGTCCTTTAGATAGAAACCCGAAGAATTAACTTTTATGGTTTATTTAACAACATTGTCAACAGCTCAAGCTACATGGTGTCGTATGATAGGATAATTATTTAGAAATGATGTGGAAAAAATAGCCCATAGAATAATTTAATGTATTATCCCAGGTGGGGCTGAGAAAAACTATGAACAAACTCTGTTACGGCAGCCTGTCTCCGGGTCTAGAACTGAATCCAAGACCGCGTGATTACTGAGTAAAAGCACTAAGCAAATGGCCGCCAAGTCCCCCAGTCTTTAAAAATAAGAGAAAAGGGGTAGGACTCCTTCAATGGAAAATCAGATCATCTATCACAAAGCAACACTGAAAATCGCGGACAAATACCCAAGCTTCCAGAGGGATTTGACTGGTGCCTCAATGTCTGAGCGCCCCCCCCCGCCCCCCCAAGATCCCGAATTAGATCGTTTGACTGCCGAGTTCCGAATATAAATGAACACACTTCATTAAAACCAATAGCCCAATAACATCGATAAGATTCTCGTGGGATAAAAGTAAATGATCAAATACTTTGCTTACTACGTCACTTAATGGCCAAATTCCACCTCATTAAACTGTGAAGCTTCTAGAGTTAATGAGCTGCGGATAACTAAGTAAAATGACAATACTGGACAACGGAAATTCCCATTCCCGACTGGGGCACTAACATTAACATTTTTAGATAGTATCTAGGAAAACATAAGTTTCTTAAGTAAGTGGCAAGATCATCTGCTATTTACGTCTCCATGAATGCAATTTTAATTTACTTCCGTCATTCTCAGATATCCTGTGACAAAGTCTTTGATTTCCTAAATTAACCCACTGGTTTGTTCTTGCATCCTCTTCACGAACATCTGCATTGTTTACTCTTGTCAGCCGTTCGCTTTTGTTGCCTTGTCCTACAGTTTGGGTTCGTTTAAACCTTATTAGGATCCGCCCGACTATGTTTTACTTCTCCTTCATGTTCCATGTGCCTGATGGCATAATGAGACAGTCTTGTATCTCATTTGTCATTTGTGCTTCATATATCTGGTCAGCAGGAACGGAAATATTCCAGGAAGGAATGTGTTTCACTGTCACGATGTGAAAAGCGAAACGCTACTACAACGTTTAATGTGGTGAAGTTCGGTAGCCCCGTTATATAACAACGTCAGTCATATATTTCATAATTGTTACCAACTACAAGGCTGGACTTTCAAACCGAAACTCTGCGGGTGGAATTTAAACCTCAAAGGGGTATCTAATCCTGCGTGTATAATGTGCCCATGTGCTTAAAATTACAAACAAAGCAGAAGCTGACCAAAATATAACATCTTTCTTGCGTTAATTTCTGCCACGGATTGCAATTGAACTGAAGCGTCACATAAAATATATTTTAAATATATATGATGTCTGAAGAGACCAATTAATTGGGGTATGCTAGTTTGTTATAATTCACTTCAGATACTTCTAATCGCACCACTTTATTTCCAAAATATTAATATTATGACAAGTAATTTTTAAGGTAGTATATTTGCGTCATATTGTGAATTAGGTTAATATTTTAATATTTTCCGTCAAATCACAATTTTAATAAGATAATAAAATATAAAATATTTAAAATATCATTTCACGTTCCGCATCGAATGATCGATTTACAAATTGGAACGTCTCTTACGACATGTTTTATATTTTATTATCTTATTAAAATTGTAATTTGACGGAAAATATTAAAGTAATTTTTAATCACTTTTAAAAGTCTGAAACAAGACTTGATGCTCTCAAAAAAGGACATAAATAATACAAGTTCAATAAAGTCTTCTCGGACGGTCAGCTGTGCAAGAACGGCATAAGAAGTCCTGGAAGACCGCCACGGGTATAAATAGGCCGTGTGTTCCGTTCCACTCATCACGCCAACTTTGAAGAGAGACGCAGAGACAGTATCCGAAACGTCGGATAACAACGCCATTCTCACACGGCTTATCACCCGAGAAGATTTCATTCATTGCATTCAGTCGTCATGAGAACTTACGAGCGTCTGAAAACAAAGCACCCCGGTAAGTAAGTTGAGAAATGAAGGGTGTCACATAACAAGGAATTTGATTTATACGCATCACTAGATGTAATCAGGTTAGTTAAACGAGGGAAGTTACATATGCAGTAGACCGGAATACCAAATCAAATTACGTAATTTTTAGTTTAGAATTGTCTACGTGGATCAAACATTAGACCGAAACGCGATTTCCATGCATATTAGAGTGAATCAAAAAATAAACATGAAAGAGTTAATATATTTTCTTTTTCACAAATAAATCTAATCTGTCGTGGCATGCTTACTCATTCATTCAGGAGCAGAGATGAACAGGGGGTAAACAGAAGGTCGACCACAGATGATACAAGCGGGAATGAGTGCTTCAACGTTCCAAATTGATGATGTAAAGTGTGGAGACCATATTTACATTTGTGTCTGGCGGGGCACAGACATTGAGTCAGTATTTACATTGCTTTGAAGTGTACGGTAATATTTCGTACCCCTGGATAAGAGGATGACACAAGCGGTGTGTCCGTGTGCTTTGCCACTAAACGCAATACAACGCCATCATCGACTTCAGCTCTAACAAAATACATCAACCGGGTTCATTCATTATCAAATTAAAGCCCACGCCTATGTGATCGTTTGGGTGGTTGTGATGAAGTGGTTCCCTCATGTGACGACTATACTAAATGCAGTGCTGGTTCAAAAATACACCCACCTTTTTCGTTTTACTTTGATTTTGGGGTTAAATTTTATGGTCCTCAAATTGAAATTTAAAACCTGATTTTTCCAAGGATGACATCAGGATAAATGGTCCTAAACATTTGGTGCACAGAACACTACAATAAAACAAAGGAATGTTTACCCATATTTGTTCACAAGTTCCTTTTTCCACGTTTCACGTTTAAGAAAAGTCACAAAAGACCGAGGCAATGATGTATCAACATTAATTTTAGGAAAGTCACCTTTATGGTCATTCTTCTTTAATTCTTGAGACTGCTCGCACAAAACCAGGTTTCACTATGACAAACGTGAGCATTATCTATCTGAAATGTCACGAGAACGCCAACTATGACCTCAATTTATTATTCAAGATACTGTCACTTCCTCTGTCAAACACCTAATGATTTATGAATTCCACTAACCGTCAGCCGACGGTTCTGTTCCGATCAGGAAAGCAGACAAACACACATTCTTCAAGAGCGCAAAATTGGACACAACATTAACAAAAATATGTACTGTTACATTTAAACCTCGAACGCAAACTATCGCACTGAATTAACAATTACTGCAACACATAGTTATATAAGTGCAATTATTTAACATTTCAGAACTAGCAACGCACTCTACAGGGTCTTTTACGGCTATTCTGCAATACTATTACTGAATAGTTTAATACCTGAGATAAGTGTACGGGTTTTTATAGGCGCAGTCTGGAAACTTTCCGATCGCACCTCGTATAGTGGAAGGACTTTGTCTTAAACATCATTTCAATAGTGAAAGAGATAGACGCTACCAAATATTAGAAAGATGAAAAGAGAATGATGTATGATATCAGGAAAAACTACAGTCATTCACTAATTACACTACCACATCACGACACGCTCACTTCCAAAATATAATTTACTAGAAACAGTTACACTTCCAAAAGGTAAATAAGTAGCCATGCGATACGTCAACAAGACAAATTATTAGTTTCTATACGATTCAAACAAAAATAAACTTGCACGGAAATTCGCAACAATTATTACGAACCCTTGAACGCCATGTGAAACTGGCATGAGATTTGTAGTTCTTTCTCATACTTTGAACAGTTTAATAAAGCAGCTCAATACACACTTGCCGTTAAGAAATATCTTACAGAATGTTCGCCAAGAAAATGAACTTCAACTTTACAAGTCCTCGCATGCAAACAGCTGTGGCAAACAATTCAATACGTTAGAATTAACCTGAATTATAAAGATCGTCCAACTTAAGTGGGGAATCTAATTAGTGCACATATCCTTATGTGAGAGGCGGTCTTTTCTACTGTCAGTAACGGCTTTTTTGTTCTCAGAACAGCAAACACGCCATGTTTATGTCTGATATAAAAAAGGTTTCGGCACATGGATCTATACCTGTATTCAGGTCGTGACGCCGTGCAGTCTTGTTGGCGATCACTGCCATCGGCTACTCAGTGAATATTCTGCTTTACTAAAATCCGGTCTCCATCTTCTACTCTCCCAAGTTACCATATCCTTACCTAACCAAACGTCCTGTCGTAAGCATGTTGCACCCTTACTCCCACATTACCGAACGCATGAAACACGAGTGGGCAGGTTACATACGCCACACCTTTACTCCAACACTGCAGGTGTACTGGGCCAAAAACCGGTCCAGCTGTCATCGTACTGGAGATTGGAGGGCAGTAAAACACATTGAACTTGTTCTGCCATAGACTCCACTCCCATCTTACGCCGCTGCCAGTCGTACTGTGGGCACATTCTCTTATGTTCGTGCTGTAATGGCAACAAGATAATTCCAGGGTCACGGGTGGAGGTGCAAATGAGATTATTACGTTTGGTAGGACTCCATGAACAGAGGAGGGCAAGGGGCCGTAACACGGAACAGCACAACACAGAGAATATGGATATAAATTCGTGCCTCGCGGGATTCAAACCCACGGCCCCAGTGTTTGATTGGTCAGGACCCATGCACTGGACGGCGCGCTTCTGTACTCTACCCTAATATTATTAATGTGATTCATACCAGGTGCTGAAGGCATTCCCTGGTTTTATGGAATTCGGAAATCCTTCATAGTGATCAGAAACCTGGCCGTACAATCCTACTTGAAGACAGACCTATCAAGTCATCCTCACACTGCATCCGTTTTAAAGATTTGCTGATATTTATTTTTATGGCCGTCTAACGGACGGTTTCAAAAGTTGGAAATTCACCAGCGCCTTGAAAAATAAAAACAGTAGAAATTATGAAGTTCCGTATTTCTCCGTTACTTTATTTTCTTCGAGTCGAAATATTGTCATCTCTTTCTTCCACGACACCTTTAGTGATTAACTTTAACTCGGGATAACAGATCAAGTTGCACATTTACACAACAGATATAATTATAATTCTTACATACTTCAATGTTCAGGCTTTATGAAACGAGGTGAATAGTCTACATATTATGGTGCATGGAAGTACGCATAAATGCATACATACATGTAAGAGTGTGTGTGTGTTTTCATACAGTACTTGAAAATTCGTTGTTTTCCAACAAAACATTTCGGTAAGTGAAAATTTAACGGACTGATATCATTCAAAACAACCAAGAGATGACAAGAGTGACACATGACATATTAGAATTAACATCAACATTCTGACAAAAATTAATATAATGAATGTACAAACGGGTCCACACGAAAAAGAATAAGACAAAAAATTCAACAAAAATTCTCCGAGAAACGATCACAATCAGACAAGAAAAGCCAAAGTGCCACTGCTACGAGTAACCCAGAACCATACTTTATGCCAGTTATTGTCAAACATGTATAAATACATTTTAATTCTAATGGGTTGCCACAAGGATCCGCGTAACACAGCTTCGGAATCCCAGGCATCGATTAATCAACAGCATTTGCCGACTAAACAACATATTCGTTGCAATAATACAGAAACATTTCCATTTCCTCATATGTGAATATGTCAGTTCAACCTGCACTTCTCCCCCCTCCCCGCACAACCTAGTTCTCTATCCGGTGCGTTCCGCAACACAGATAAGGACACTGAAATGACATCTGAAAGTGATTTCATTGGAGCTCCAAAGGAAGGAACAGTAAATACTAAAACTTGGTGGTGCTGTGATCACGTTGTTAAACATCCGTTAAGTGTCAATGAGACAAGATGGTTTGCCAAAGTCCTGCGCTACCAGTCTCTGGAATTTCAATAAATTAAACTAATATATTTAAAGGACTAGTAACTACAAAATGCTTACAACTGTCTGACAGAAGAGTATTGACAGATAACATTAATAATAATGCTGCTGATGACAATTATATCAACAACCATGTTAAATTGGAACTGTTGCAAAGAATATCAATAACGGCACCAAACATCTGCAATAAACTACTCACAAACAATTGAAAAGCCACTGGTAATAGAAATCTGCGTCACAGACTGCAAAATTGTAAATGATAATATCCCATTACAACGAAAATTGCTCATTTTTACAGAGAAACAACTGAGCGCGCGTAACAGACAATAACTATAGGTTATATACGTGTACTCCAAAGGCACTCGAAACATCCCGTACTAATCGTTCAAGTCCAGCCGTCATGTAGAATTAATAGTAACAGGCAAAAATTATAAAAGTAACGTTTCCAAATAAGTACTAAGATAAAAAAAAGTGGACAGTCAGAAAGGAACAGCCGAAATATGATCTTAAAATAAGTCACTGAGAGCCTCCTTCCAAATCCTTACCTACTCACAAACCCAATCGATCAGATGAATCTCGTGGTTTTGTTAAAATAGATAAATTGCAAAGGTTGTGTAAAATCTGATATTTGGGGGGGGGGGAATTACAGAGTTCCTGGTTAGTTACTAGACCCCCGCAGTGCCAACTACTGTACTGACAGCGGCCACCACAATAGTTTGTCTAATTGTAGCATTGCAACACCCATCTTCACGTTCATTAATCACAATTTGGTAATGCACTGCGGGCAAAATGAACCAATTTCGTGACTAAAAAGGAAAGAAGCTCAAATATTTATTCCCGTGAGGCCGAGCATGCAAACTTAATCCCCATCCCACCCTTTGTCAACATTTCACACTCACATTCGGCCGAATAAATGTCGTCCGTGGGGGATACACGGCTTCATATGGGTATGCGATGTCCATAGAGAAGTAAATAAAATCTGTATACAAATCAAATTCTGTTTGACGCGTTGATGAATACTTGGTTGCGCTCACTTGAATCAGCTGGTATTTCTCGTTGTACTGAAACGAAACCAGACGGTGATACAAAACGGGCGGGAAATAAATGTGGGAGAATGGAGGGGGGAAAAGGAATGGTAAACAAAATCATTTACCCTGTAACATTTCGTAATACGCTGGCTTTAAATGTTGCCCTCTTTCACCAAATCCTAACGACGACCACCCTTTCTCTGCTGTCCGCAACTACTTATTCAATATACTCCCAAATAACTCAACCCCCCCCCCCCCCCGGTATCTGGGCGCCGGTAGCCAAGATGCCAAAATCTAATTAGCTTAAATATTCCAAATTACGTCGAATTAAATTAAAAATAGAAACAAAACTTTTCAAACTCATATATTTCTACGGAGAATGTGACGGGAATCTAAAGCTACTTATAATTAGTGTATCAACGTCCACATCTGTGTACATTGTGTATGGCCATTTTAAGGTGTAGCAACACCTTAAACAATATTTATCCTCTTCCAAACCAACAACTTTCACCCAGCTCCACTAACAAAACTAAAATTCTCTATAGGTGCCATCGCGGTAGATGGTTCTGGATTTTAGAAACAATTCTGTAAGCGCACCCCTTCTTTGTGGATGGTAGAAGCCTCGATAGCAACCCTCCGCTAAATAACATAGTCCCAGGTTCATGCACCAATATATCTGTATTTATCACGCACATCGACGGTAGATAGACGGGGTTGTCCCATATAGAAGCCAACCATCCCAGAAGGCGAGCAGCAATCCAGTTCGCACCGACATCCCTGTTACGATAACAACACTCTCTCTCCTGAACTCCACCCTCGAACAACCCTTTAGCAACCAGCGTCATAATCCGATAATTGCATAAACCGTCCCCAACAGACTAAACAAACATAATCCTATTAAATGACAATTACAACCGCTATTTTCGTAATTCAGTAGGATTTTCATGGCAGGTGGAGGCTGATATTAGATCTATGTTTTTAATAATGGAGAAACTTGAATACTGTTTTTTATATTCTGTTACAACGCACTAAAAGAAGCAATATTATTTTATTTCGTATTCAACGCCACCTAACTCGACCAGGGGTTAATTTAGTTAGCTGTGTCATTTGACACAAAACTGCGACAAAACAAACCACTGAACACGAATACGGATGCAAGGCGAATTTTCCATCTGAAGTTCTGTATGCCGCGTCGGAACTCTGGAAGGTGAGTCTGCACACAGTATGAAACCAGACCACCGTTCGCATTAAACATATTGGAAACTGATATAAGTAGGAAAGTTCAAGAACTTCGGAAACACAATAAGTAATCAAATGAGGTTCGTGATGAAATTGCCTTGCTTCCAAGAATCCTTTATCTACTCGTCTTACTTCCAAGAAACCGAATACAATTACGCATGCAGCCACATTCATTTTCAAAGGGTCTCTCGAAAGTACAGAAGATAATTTAAAAAGTTAATCCATTACAATGTTACCTAATGTCGCAGTTCAAAAGCTGGCACTACTGCGACGTATTCGGCATGTTCCAAGTCAGAGTGAGGTCAGGCGTCTTAATCAAATTAATTTTTCCTAAGTCCACCCACAGGAAAATCTTAATGTCGTAAAATAAGGCATAAAAGCCTCCTTCCATATCCCTACCATTCAACGTTACGTAATATATTGTCAATAGAAACACGTCGAGACTGAATGTCGTTGAGTGGTTATCGCCTCCTCTTCGTATTCGGAAAGCCCCTAATACAATTCTTGGCCTGAAGATCGGCAATTCTTTCTGACAAAATGTTCGTGGTCTTTTTTCAGTCACTTCAGGTAAATGACGGGATATTTTGCGTAATCGATAAATTGATGTTCAAATTTCAACGATAATTGTCACAGCAAACCGATGCCATTCAAAATTAAATCTACTCGAGAACTTTTGTTGAAACCTCAGTAACAAAGTTTATCGAAGTAAATTCACACATTTGGGCATATAACATGCGGACGGACTATGTACGCATTTCATGCAAACGGCTATAAAACTTGGATGTCTTTGAATTATGGATTCGAATAACGTGGCGGTTTTAACAGCGAGACTGACCACAATGACACTTGACAGCTTACTACGCAAACCTGCGATGGTTTATATATGAATAAAGGGAAAAAAGGGAAAGGCCCTTTCTCATCCCACATAAAACACAGGAGAAGGGGGTTTAATAATTAGGGCAGCCATTTGAAATTAAAAATTTAATGACGTGACAGAAGACGTCTCTAGTAACGCCGCGGTCCCCCTTCTCCCCCTCTCTCTCTCTGTTGTGACATACCGCTACATATTATAAATAATAAACCACCGCGACCGGAAACATTTTGTACGCCATGGCGGGCATTTTCTTTACGCTCTGTATGTACGATGTATGTGACTGTTCCGGAGAGAACAGAAGAGCGAGACAGAAGAGTTGAATAAAGGCCAAAAGCTCCCCCGAGGAAGAACACAGACAAGCCATATGTTAAAAGAGAAACTACAGGAAGCAAGGGGGGGGGAGGTGAGGGGCAGTCTGGTCCATGACGCGTGCATCCAGCTTCAGAACTTCCGCTACTCGGCTCTAGCAAGCACAAGACAGGGCGGGCACTATGCACACTGCGCGATGTGGCTGGGTGTGACAGGCATTCGACAGTGCCAAAGACGCGATTAGACCGACACTCACTTACGTCACAAACTTATCTGAACATAACTTGCGTTACAAAATATATGATATCACATTCCACCTACAGGTGCTATATGATCTAGGCCTTTACTCCAGTCTCCTATGAACACCAGTGGCAAACGCCCCAACCCGGCTAGCAGTTCGTTACGAGACCACACTACAGTCCACAGATCAGGAGAAAAGCCCTGCTAGGAATTCGATATACGCGCATGCGCAAGAAATCGCGGTGAGTGACGACCGATCCTAAAAGGTTTCGTTCCACAACCACTGAACGAAAAATAGACGACAGGCTTTCATGTGTTCTAATGGGTACAGCCTTAAGATTACCTCACAGTGGCACAGCGATTTAATCTAGAATATTATCGTAACACCCACAGAACACATTAGAGGTCCACTCACTACACGCTACTCGTAACGGCTTGATGTTTTCAGTCTGTGTGTAGTAGCGTAAAAAACTGACGTATCGCACTTCCCACCAATAGCAGCCCTCTAGTCCAGCTGATAAGTAACATTCCCCCCGCACTGCACCAGAAACGACTTCCGGCCGCATAGCTTTTCTCGTGATCTGTGGACAGTAGTGACACGGAAATGCTTACTATATGACAACAGCAGCATCTTAATATTTACATATCTTCGCACTGTGGCGCGAATGTTGGGGGGGTTTTAACAATACTGCATTTCTGCACGCCCTGACTTCTAGACGCTTGGTGACGGGAACAATTGAAGCTCGTCAGAGTACGCCCTTCCCCAGAAGTTTGTTATTTCATCTCTCCTGTGGTTAAATATCTTCAGTCATCTTTTCAACACAGCATGAAAGTAATCAAAATTCTCTCCACCTTAGGCCTGTAAACATTGACTAATCTGAGATACAAGGTTACCACGGCAGTGAAAATTGTCCATACCAAAACGTATTTGGCAGAAGTTGAATGTCTTGATGAGATATGTGCTTTGTATTATGAAACAATCTTCAGCGAGATAAACTTTTTTTTCGAAAACAGTAATTAAGGCTTATATAAAGTGAGGATAACATAACCGACCGGAATGAAAATTAAATTCGTCTGATAAATGCGCCACGACCTGGAATATAACGCAACTTCGTTCAGTGGCCTTGAAGACAGACAATAAACATACATTATACATTTATTTTACATGTTTTGCGAATGATATGGTAGCATGTAATCTCACAAGAACACGCGTTTCTCTCGGTGAAGGACAACCACTGTCACGGAGAATGTTAAGACAAACAAAATATCTGGGGATAGAAGAGGGTAATAAACAGAGAACTTCCTGTGCTCTGGGCTTGTTGGTGCAGGCAAGATCCCTAGCTTTCTGGCCAATAAGGAAATGGAAACACTGTATGTGCACAGAACGCGAGGAACAAGAGACAACGAAGGAAAGATCACGGAAATGAAACAAGGGAGAGAAATTAATGAGGGAATGAATAGCCCTGGGTCATGAAGACTTAGCCAGGCCCTTTATGTTAAGTTTTCTTGTAACGCACAGTTTCGTAGCGCGCTGTCTTGAAGAATCTCCTGTCTTTTCGAGATGTTCAACCGACTTTTGAAACTTACCAGATTAATTACAATGTATCTGTAAACGCACTTATTTCCAACTATAAAAGTGACAGTGGAACCACGGTTCCGGAGAATTAGACGTAAATACGTCTATACGGAAAGGAAGTTTATATATTGGCTTTATTCTAAATACTCCCTTTATACATGCTTTACGATTGCGTAAAGTTTGATTAAGACAGTGTTTATTTAACTTGAATTAGTTACGCTTAAGATGGCTCTGTGGTAGATGAATGTAATGTAAAGTAATGTATTTTAATGAAATGTAATGTAATGTAACGTTTCCTAGGTAACAATAATGCCGAGTAAACACGACGTTCCCTAGGTACACCTGTTACACTTTTTCGTTTCCCTTTTTCGTTACACTTTTTGCCGAATGACCCTTCCTTATAGACGTATTTACGTCAAAAATACAGATTAGCTGCAAAATTCGTAACTCGCTACTGTTAATTCCGAACTGCGGGCAGTTTCAGGGGTAGTGTGTAAGTTACACTTCGATATTTTTCCTGTCGGTGTTTCTACGCTAATTGAAATCTAAAGACAGAGGAGATGCTTGGTAACCACGGAATTCTTCAAGATTACCCGGAGTCGGGGCCCAGGTGCCTTTTAGCGCCGTGGAACCAGGCTATAAAAATTTGCATTCCGTTTCTTGTTTCGGTCAAAATTAATATCTTAAATTTCTGTTGCATAGAATTTAAATGTTTATACTCTTCGCCTACCCAAGTCTTCGCAGTTGCCTTTATCGGTACATAAAAAATCAATAACGTCGGAGAGTCACTATTACATACTTTTTAATTACACACCTTTCGCTTCGCTCAAGTCTGCTCCAACTTGACACAGCACGGCTTAAAATAAGTACGTAAGCAGTTTCTTACTTCCGTACAGCTAAACACTTAAATTATGCATTCACAGTTTACAGGGAGCTAAAACAAGGGAAGAATGTTTCCTGATCATATTTTAATATACCTGTGGTGAGTTTTAGAGTCTTCAATAATTTGTATTATATTTAGTAACGTGTAAAAAATTGCTAAATAAAAGTCTTCGTTACGTTACGCCTGACTCCATTCTACTGCAAATTCTTTGCTCTTTCTTTCAAATATTTGTTATCGACACCTCCATCCTTTGACTTCGACCCTCCTGAACATGAGACAGATGAAAAAAAAAACAACCTTAAATTTTAAAAACTGGTACCGAAAATCCATCGATCTATTTTAGGCATAATTATGAGCCCGGATCATTTTTATCGTCTGGCGTGGGCATGCATTCTAAGTTCGATTCGGCTTCAGACTACCGTAGCGACTGCACGAATGGAAGCATAATGTTAAGGGGGAATGGTCCCGAAATGGCAGCCAATTCTGAAGTCTGGCAGTCGCTACTGCTTAAACTGTGCGTGCGTGCGTGTGTGTGTGTGAGGGAGCGAAAGAGAGAGAGATTGGGGCGGGTCACAAGACACAGGCTTCCTCTGGAGCTGGTTCAAAATAATTCATCTCTCTTCCCCCTTCGTGGCCCATCTATCTCCATCTTTTTCACTCGCACACTCTGCCCTCACTTTACCCTTATATAATGTATTTCTGACTCGTTTCCATCTCCTTTTCCCTTCTCTCGTTCTCAGTACTCATCTCCACCATCCACCTCCCGACTCGATGCAATGGTCACATGGGGTAGCATATTCCCTGTAGACTCCTTTAATCTATCTCTTTGGACTATTCCCTTATCTTCACTGCTGTTCGTATATCTCTACTTCCTTTGGCTC
The DNA here is from genome assembly GCF_977971745.1 of Zootermopsis nevadensis. NCBI lineage: Eukaryota > Metazoa > Arthropoda > Insecta > Blattodea > Termopsidae > Zootermopsis > Zootermopsis nevadensis. The sequence continues at coordinate 2,559,099 of NW_028259177.1, forward strand.
ACATACCTCGCTTTGAATCACGTATATATATGTATATAGAAAAAACAAATGGCTTATTCCAAGGGTGTGAATTATTATACAAAGAATAGACAGAGGAGGCCCGTTATTACCTCCAAAGGAAGTTTTATTTTTGTTTGCGACTAGCTGCGGGATGTCGAAGGGGCGCCTCGAATTTCACTGGAAACAGGCGAGACTCAGGCGGAGTTTTAGGACATTTTTAATTTCAATGAAATAAAAATTGTTCCTATGTTAATAAACAGCATATATCCCATATTAACGCCAGTGTGTACCGACTTCTTCCGTATTTATTTATTTCCTATTGTGTCCTGACAGGGAAGAGACCACCTGGAAAGCCTGAAAGTGGATGAGCGTATATCACTACCACCACCGTTACACACCTAGGCAGGCTGAGAGCAGAACATTTCTATTCAACACCACATAGGATCTATCTATTCTTTGGAGACGTCATTCCGTGGGAAAGTAATTAATGCGACCCCAAGAATAGAAGCAGTAATTCCAATGAAAGGTGCTTGTTCATCGCGATTATAATATCTAACTCCATGGACCAGACTCTTCTTGAGAAGCTGAGAGTCGCTTGGCTAATAAGGAATCCCAGGCTCTTCTTAGAAGCAACAGGCTCATCGCCTTGTTCACAAGGGCCTGCCACTGGATCCTATTTTGATCCACATAGATCCAGACCACATCGCCATGTCCTAAGGTCTTCAGAAGCTAATAGTACGCTCCCCGTCTTTTATGGAACCAAAAGGTCCACTGCCGCGTTCACGTGTACATCACGTGGTACTGCTCCTTATAACAGATTCCTGACCTCCTGTCAAAGTCATTATTAATGATTATCAATTCCTACCATGGAAGGTAAGAATGCTTTGTCACTACCATGCTTCCAGTTAGAATCATTTTGGAAAGTAGGCTCAAGACGAATATCTGAAGGAATCGCTCGTCGCGACCCTAACAGCACAAAAGCTGGCCAAAGGAACGAAGGATTCAGGGAGGAGGGAAAGGTTAAAAAACTTGATATTTTGCCAAGCACATAAACACTTCACCCGACTGTACCGCTCAGCTCTCCATCTGCTTCTGCCGTACCACCAAAAACTTTTAACATGGGCCAACAGACCCATCCAAAAACAGTTAAACGTGGATGGGGAAGAGACAATATTGAATTCAGGAGAGAGACGGAAGACAGCGATTGATATAGGAGAAAAGGAAATCAGAAAATATATGAAGATCACCAGAAAACAGCATGACGGCTCTCCATTTAAAAGTCAAATAAAACAACAAACAGCCAGAGACCCACCCTCGCGGACAGAACCCTAACCTGAAGCTTCTGTTTGTCTCTATCATCGGAAGACTTAGAGCGTCAGGGATTTGCACAAATCAATTCATAGTGCAGGTAGCCCTCGATTTACGACGGGGATGCGTTCCTGGACGAACCGGCGTAAACTGAATCGGCGTAAATTGAAACTCTTCTATAATGTAAATCAATGGGAAGTCAATGACATGCGTTCCCAGCACCCAACCACTGACGATCAATATAATGGCATTACATTTAAAGCTCTGAAATAATGTAAATAAAATAAAGGGAATTTAAAAAATATATTTTATACACTTACCCGGTGTCCTACGTGAGCGATTAAATGCGACCGGTGCGATTTGCGTGGGTGAAGCGGAAATATCAAACTGGCTGTTTGTGTGGCGCTGTCCTAGGTTACAGCGAAGCGGTCGGCGGCCAAAGTCCGAGATCAAATATTTTGATATTTTCGCGCGAGTCGCTGTGCTGGCCACTAAGGCGCATGCGCAAGGAAGCTCTGACTGTGCAGTACAGGGAAGGGGCATGCGCAGGAAGGCCGTGTGTTTCTCTCACGTAGGACACAACAAGCGATTCCCTTATGTCATATGACACCGCATGCTGCTTATGCAGCTCGCACAGCACGCTTCTTATCGCTTACGTAGGACATTGCCTTACAATCGGCAATTCGTTGGTCCCCGCGATTTGACTGCGATTCTTTCCTGTTATTGATGTGTACATGTGTGCATAAAGGCAAACTCGCATATGCATATAGTTGGTTTAGTATTTTATATTACGAAGCTAGTATATTATCATTCGCAAAGCATCTACAGTACGGTTACTACTGATTTAAATGACTAATTGGTATAAACTCTAACATTACCTTAGAAACTTATTTGAAAATATTTCACATTACCTACCCTCCATTTTCCTAACTTTAATTATGACATACGTATCACAATCCAGTATTCTAGAGTGGTATTAGAACGCCGGGGGTACGCCTTTTATGTGCTAGTTGGTCCGCATTCACATAAAAATCTGAAAACGTACAGCAGCAATAGAAATTAAACAGATGAAGTCGAGCGAAACGAATGCTAGAATTATACAGTCCTGTCTCTGAGAACGTATAACACATATGCATGCAAACCCAAACACAATGGCAAACGAATCTACTGCAGCCAATAAAACTTCAAACTATTAACGTGATCTTTCCCCATAACTGACTGCACATTCATAAAACCTAACGTCTCGGAAACTTTAATCAGAAGACACGATCGGACAACTGCCAACAAGAGGCTGCAATATGAGCGGCAAAGTACGAATGATAATGTGTTTCGTTACATGAAAGAAAGGCTGTGAGAATAATTAATTTATAGACGTTTTGTTCGGATCATTCAAATGTTCGGTTCAAACACAAATCTGTCTCGAATTCTGCCGATTTGTGTGTATCGTTTCGTTGCTTGTTTTACCAAGTCCCTCCGGGCCATTACGTCCTTCCAAATCATTACCTATCGTCATTCTTGATCTACATACTTCCTACATAACATTTATAAATCATATAGCGCCCATAAATAGCCTCATGAAGGCATAAGCTCTAACTTCACCCTTTCCAAAATCACACAGACTGGTCCTTCTATATTGGGGCGGGAATGGGGCGCCAACCTGCAATGATACTCTCAGCGAAGACGCTTCTGACCTCAACATCGTACGCTTTCATCTAATATTCACAAAATTCTTCAGTGCAAGAACCTGGCCTATAATCCCGCTGAGGATGTGGTATAAATTCGCATCGCAATCAATTAACTTCGGCCACGGAGTTTATACTGAAATTCTGTCTTATATAACCCTGTCTTTAGGAACCGAACTTCAGTAGGCTGTACCTCCTGGTTGTTCTGCGGATTCATGTTCGAAATGGGAATGAAGACTCAGCCAATGATGATGAACGCAAGTTCGAATATGCCAAATACTTCGACTGACGTCTGCAGAATCGAAGCTAATATAGCTAACGGCTAAAGATAGATATAAATTTAAATATTTATGCAAGCAATGACAATCCTTCATCCCTGTACTTCTGCAGCATCAGTTGCTTTATAAAGACGCACACTCTTCAGCATTGAGCTACGGCGTTTTCAGAAGCAAATAATTGGTCTTAGACGCTTGATGTTTGAAGACCCACACCTAGATTTTTTTTTCGTTTGTCCACTGGTTCAATATAGGCCAACATACAAGAATGGCATTCGGTTTTCGAGAAATTGAACAATAGGCCTCTATAAAGCGTATTCATGTTCAGACTTTAATTTCCTATCGCCAAAAACTGCGATAGTAGAAGGTTAGAACGTACGTACGTTCCCCACGAAAAGTTTCAAAAATGCTACCATTAACTTCAACATGCCTGCCAGCCTGCATCCCTGTGTAATAACTCAAGTACAGCTGAACGAATTTTCATTAATTTTATACTGGCGAACATTTCAATTTTGTTCGAATGTGAAAACACTAACGCACACTTCCTACGCGCATCTAGAGATCAACTATGTCTAATTCGCTAAATATTTGTCGTTCAGAAAACTGTTTCGAACAAAAGTTGTAGAGAACGTGAACTCCACGTGTTACACCCGATAAACTTTACCGTAAGTTTCACTGTTTCGGGGATAATTCTTTTAAAAAATAGTTAGCACTCACGAACTGGAAATATGCAGACATAGCGAGAAGTGTTACTCTGTGGCTGCATTACATAACTTGTTTCTCTAATATGTGACCACTAAATACTTAAAATATACTGCCAAGTTCAAATTCACGTCACACAAAAATTAAAAACATGTTGGGTCGCGGCGAAAGTTGCCAGCATTTCTGAAACTCTCGTCCTTGGTATGCGAAGTTCCTAAATACGGATTTGCCGTTCTCGTCGGACAAGAACTTAATTTCACAGATTTGCAGTTGGTTTCATACGTTCCGAGAGAAGTGCACTGGAAACTGGAGTGGAGTCGCTGAGAATACTCAACACACATCATTTAGAAGCGTTCCCTCGTTACATGTTGCCGCATCGGGCCAATGTAGTAGACACACGTTAAGTCCAGTCATGTGTATTATCCCTTAAAAGAGCTTACTATACGTTTTCCACGACAGTGGTTAGCATACTTTCCTACAAAACTAATAAAATAACAAACTACACAATCCGTAAGACGTCAGCGATAATTGTGACATGCCTACAACAATGTTCATAAAACAACAACAAAAACAAATTAAACATAACGAATCTCGCGGTTGACCGGAAACGTATTATATTTCCAGATGTTATTCGAAGGCCTGCCAGACAAATACCGGAACAGTATTTTAAAATCAGCCACAACCACGTCCTTTCCATTCAGTTACTAATTAATAATTCTGTCATTCGACGTCGTAAAATATAAAGCACTGAAAGCGTCGTTTCATAAATTCATAATGAAAATAGGTGGCTCGTCCGGTGAGAATGGGTCAATAAATTACTTAGACCCATATCCAATAATTGTTTTTGTGGAATCCTGATGTTGATGTTGACAACTTCGATTCCGAAGCAGCTCTTTGATTACGGTTTACCGACTACAATTTTGTATGCATTTCACGTCTCTCACATGCGATAATGCAATACAGCTCGCCTGAAGCCTCATAACCTGACAAATAAGCCGTACCAAGTCCAACAAAATCAAATTTGCCAACTGACTTGGCAAAGGAATGAATTAATATGGCATGGGAGAATTCAATCAACGTGTTATCTTAAAAGCAATTATGTAAATGTTTGGTGATATTTCATAATACGAAAATCCGGAGAGAGCTTCCAGTCCTTGGGGGTCATTGTATTGACAAATGAATTTCCTGCATCGCTAGTGTTCCATCACAAACCTGCGACAATTCCGGCTAACCACTAATCCCATACTGGAATGCAACCGAAATGCAATTTAATCCCAACAGAAGAGAACAGGGGGGGCCGTGATTGTTTTGACTGATGTCCGGTTAGAAAATTGACACTGCGTTCGTGGATAGACGGTCGGTCGGACGGACAGACAACGGTTCGTGATGTATGACCGTGTACACTAAGAGGAAGCGAGGATGGTGCTGCATCGTCTCCTGCTGTTGACAACCCTTGTTTACAATTAGATTGGGGCTGCGTTAGGAGGGTTGAAGAATATTTCCAACAGGGGACCAATGAGGAGAGAAGGGTGTTAACGGCTTACCTATATGCAAGAATGGATAGACGAGTTTTGAGTCAACACAAACAGGGCCTGGATCTGCTGATAATGTCGGTGGATTCTGTGTCAACAACTGCCTTTACGTCGACTCAGCTTCTCGAAATGAATGACGCAACTAATTCTACCAAATTTCATTGCGATTTACGTTTGATGAACCATTGACCGACCGGCAGCTGTTCCTATAACTATGAGACTTAAAAAATCGCTTTAAACAAACTCCTAGTTTCAGCAGTGGCTAGAAAAGGTATTTTCAATATTAAAACTATATTTTTCCTTTGAACATCAACAGAAAAACACCACTCCGGAGGCCTGAACTCGGACTGGAGGACTGCATCAATATCGGTCTCAAACAACATATGACGATGTAAAATGGATACATTTGACTCAGGACAGAGACCCAGAACCAGATAAAGAACCTCGGGGTTGCATAGAAAGAGGGAAAATTATTAACCAGTTAAGCGGCTATTAGTTTCTTAAGAAGGGCACACCTCTATAGGGTTAGTTTCTTCCAACAACCATACGATTAAGCCACTGGGTGTGTGACAATGAAATGTGACTGATGAACTCCATGCCGGCTGAAGGCATTATTATAAAAGACCACTAGAGCTGCTGTCATACCTTCCCAGCGACCAGGACTAAAACATGGGACAGTTCTACACTCCAACAGGAGAATAAAAATAGAAATCAGCGGTCCACCTCCTCCCATGTTAGATACATGTAACAACATTTGTAAACTCGTTGGATGCAAAGCAAAGGATGACAATGCGAGAGCATTTGGGCGTGTTAACAAAGTCGTGAACAGTCGGCTTGATGTCTACAGGAGACCAGAGACCATATGACAAGCCTGAGGGTTGAAGAGGACACAGGCGCCAAACAGTTCTTCCGCCACAGTATTTATACCGAGTTTTCCGGATGTTGGCGTACACATGCCCCAGGACAGATTAAAGAAAAACAAAATTACTTGGTTACAAAAGCACAACACGACTAGCCACTTGTTTATATACACAACCACTTTGTATAACAATGACGGAAACCTGTGTTTACGAATTCGGGGCTGTCGAAATGACACACAACAAAAGTTATTTGTTTAAGGACTCGGAGGAGATGAATGGACTTCATAAAACTTCTCAAATCTGTTAGTTTTTTCAATCAGCTCGTTCGAAGCTGTAATACCTTTGCAGCTGAAACAGCGAAATGTGGTCAATAACACGGGAATTAGAAAATTTCGTTAAAAAACAAGGACAACTCTCGTGTTCTAAGCACGGTACAAAGCTGCTACTACTTCTGTACCTGAGTCATCGCAAGACATTATAATCGGCTACCACGATCGGCTTCATGTTTTCTTTACTTCAAAATAACTCGAAAAATTACCTTTCAAAGTAAGCAATTAAGATATGACTTCTTTAACCTATTTCAACCAAGTCATTTTTAACTGTGGGCAGATTTCTTCACTGAACAAGACCCATATTCGCTGAATGAAAATCAAATCACTGTAACATGCCCACAGATCCTGCGGCATTTAAAACATTTACAGGGAACTGATGTATATGTTCTCCCTCTTCTGTCTGCTGCTCGAAAGATACGTTCAAGAACCCGTGACTAAAACACTTGTGGGGCAAAGTGGCCCATCTACTCCCACCTAACACGCCTACACATATAACCACAGAAAAAGAAACGGTGAGTGAAATTTCAACCATGAAAACGAATCGAATTGCTGATGCAGAAAACGGACCCTTCATTTATCCTCCTTCTATCTGTTCCCCTCTCTTTCACAACCAATGCTCGTGATTCTCAACAAAAGGACAGTCTGTGCACAGGATTGGATGATAAAATACAGACTACACTACTCTTGCTAAAGACTCCAGACGTTCACAAATAAAATCACTAAATATGAACCGGCGTTCATCAAATGTTTTTAGGTACACTTCGGTGCAAACTAATTGGTGCGTGAGCAATGGTTACGAGCGACTCAAAACGGTCGCAGAGGACGTCTTGGCCACGCCATGCTGAAAACATTTATCTCCAGATTTCATTCGCGATAGAACTTCAAGCCATGCAGTCGAATATACACTACGAGTTTCGCAAACACTCTGTTTGTGTTTTAAGATTTCGTTTTGTTGACAAAGAGTGTTACACTTTCACTGAAGTGAGATCAGTCAATCGACCTGATGATGGTGGCAGACAACAGCTCTGAAACGTCGATGAACTTCTACCATACTACACGGAGTAACACATAAGAATTCAGTAACCACGTCACTCACTTTGTTACTTTCAATTCGAATCACGCATTTTTTATTACACTTCTATATTCCGTCTGAAATTGCAGTGGGTAATGAGAACAGATACAGAGACAATCGCTGGTGATAACCGACAACTTCCTTGACAAACTGAACCCTCATCTCACGTACACCAACCCCAGAGATCTGAGATGGAAGGAGCCAACCGAAAAGTTAACTGCTAATGATACATTGAATGAGACCCAACATTCACGACCGAGGTCCAGAGGAATAAACGAACAAGAAGTAAACACACCTCTCGAATACCTTAATATTTCAGCTACTACCGTCTTGATATGTAATCAGAGTTCTGAAAACGTTTTCACGAATTTAATTTTGCAGAAAAACTGTCTCAAAATACTTACTCGTGGTGTACAACAATTATATTTTGACGTGAGGAATCTTCTACATATTTTAGAATGATATTTTTTACCCCAAATCACTATGTGTAATTCCATTATAATAGACTCTCTTTCAGCTATGTGGATGTAACAAAGTTAAGACATCATTTTCACCCCTCCCTGGCAAATTTAATTAAAATTGACTGAATTATTCAAAGGTTATGAGAACAAGAGGATTACAGACTTAATTCGGTTTTCGCTCGGGAACGTTACAAAGAGATATTTACCAGTGTCGATCCTCCTCCTCTCCCTACAACCCGATCTTTAATGCCTAATATTTTCAGAAGAGTTCGATAGACACATTTAATGATCAACACCAAATAGATCACAAAAGGAATTAAATCACAGAAGCTTAGCAGTTCATTAGTTCACAGCAGAGCACTTCTTGAGAAGACAAGGGTCTCTTAACTGGTCAAGGAATTCCTTGACCTAAATGGATCACGAAGGTTCATTACGAAGAGCCGACCACTGGTCTCTATCCTGAGCCAGTTGAATCCTGCCCATATAAGCATACCATATTTCAATAAGATTCAATTTAAAATTACACTCGTAACTGAAAACATCTTCGAAGTTGACTCGTTCCCTACAGATTTCCCGACTACAATTTTGAAGATACTTTTCACTTCTTCCATGCGTGCTAAACTTCCTGTCCATTCCTGCTTCCTCTATTTGATTATATTGATATTATGTGGTCGGATCTCCCGTTTTAAGTGCAGAAAGAGTTCAGATAATCCGAAATCCATTTCTAGCCTCTCAACAAAGGAAAAACACGTGAAGCCCTGACTTCGCATCCTCACGTGATTCTTTAACATTAATTACAGCGCCACTGGTTTAGTCGACTGGCGTGTGTGGGTTTGGGTGGGGTGTGGTTAAGCCTCTTTAGGAAGGCGTTCTTGTAAACTAATGGCGCTGCACTTCCGGTAGCCCGAGGTGCTCCTGAGCAGCCACATCAGCAGAAACAAGAGAAGACTACGCGAACAGAAGCTGCATTAGCAGTCCGGGTCGCACCAACATAAAGACCTGAAGCAACGAGAAGAGAAATGCAGGATCCTCAGTCCAATAACAAACCTCCCTGCCTCCGTCTAAAACTTGATCAATACAAATCTCGTAGATGGTAAATATACGAGAACATAAGTGCAGGCATCTAGGCTACATTATGCGTGCAAGAGTGAAGGTCCATTCTCATCCATGCGTAGTTCACTCACGCGGCATATTCCCTTCATGTTTTTCCGACTCGAATTTTGTTTGAAATTCTCATTTCTCCATGACTGCTGTATGCCCTGCCAATACTACTTTCTTGGAATCACCCCAATAATTATCGGTAAAGAATGTAAGTTATGAAGTTTCTCATTCTACAATTTTCTCCGTTCTGATGTTACTCCATTCCTCTTAAAGTCCAAATATTCTCAACGTCGTCTTTTCAAACACCCTCAATCTATGTTCTTTCGTTAAGGTGTGAATGCAAGTTAAAGTAGCCATGTTTTACGCGAAAAATCCAAATGCAAGTTTGTAAAACGTCTCTCGTTGTGTAACTTTACAACACAAACATACAAATTGTTACTGTCATTACATACCGCTATATTCCAGGTAGAAGCCCATCTCATCTTTTGAGTCTTGTGTAAGAGCCATTACACATGTCACTCTGACTCACCTGTAACAAAGAAGGAATTTATAGAGTCACTCATCACAAGGCGAGGAAAGGAGAGAATTATAACAGCAATGCGTCACTTCATGTCTGCAATAGGACTTTGTGAATGAGATACTCCTGAACCTACAAGCAAAGCTATTAAAGGACGACTCCTGGTAAAAAGTTACTATACCCGAAGAGTAGCTTCAATGGAACCTGAGCCTAGAGTTATTTAATGATGCTTCCTCAATTGCTTGGGACTCATACAGTCCAGTGATAGGATAACTGAGAATAATAAACTGAAAATGATGTGGGTGGAAGCAGGCGTGACCTATTTATAGTATTAAACTAGTTTGGAAGGAGTCGTAAGAGGCATGGAAATGCTTTGAACTCAAGATTTCCTGAATACTTCCATCACCATGATTCAGTTTGTGAATATCTGAACTAAAATTAATATTTAGTCAATTGAGTTTTCTGAACGCTAGCCACAACAAAGTTCTGCACACGCTATCAATTTTCCTCGTACGAAACTTTGCTGCCGTAACTGCAGGTAAACATCAGCTCCAGAATCTTCAGAGTACTTATATTCACTGCAGATAAGTTTCTATACTATGAAGACGGCTTTCCCAACCATGAATTGCTGAGCTCAATCAAGCAGTGACAAGACTTCCATAAGAAGAGCCTGAAATTTGGATCCTCTGTTCCTTTAACGACAAACAAGATTATCCTGGGATAGGAATATTTAATCCGGTTTGCTCAAGGCACATAAGATACTCTCATAGTTTATTTCTGTAAAGCACTTCTGAAGAGACTTACAAATTAAATTAGCTGTCTTAGATAAAGGATAGTGGTAAAATCTGACTTGAGAACTATCATGTCAAAGGCAAGGTACACAGGTGGGCGTATTAAACGTTCATTCAAAGACATCCACAGTTTCAGTATTCTAAACAAATTTATTCTGCTTGATGATTTACTCAGTGATTGTCACCAGCCATATCACGTTGAAAATATCGATTCTCATTCGATCACCAAGGGTGAGCAGCACCGACCAGTACAGCTGCTTTAACGTTTAGCGTAAGTAATTACAGTCGACGAGCTAACTCAAGAGACCACTTGGAGTCTTACGGCCTTCAATAGACATGGTGCGATAATGTGGATTCGTCTCAAACAGACTTGTGCATTTTCTGAGCCCACGTTAACCTTCTTTCTGGTATCATATCAATAAATCCGGCAATTGCTTAAGCATTAAAAAAATAAATAAGGCTCTTTAAGATGGCAGGCTATTTATATGTATCTGATGTATATAACAGCAAGTGTCACAGACCGTAGTACCTAAAACAAATTATTAATTAAGGTAGTAAGTAGTAAGGATCGAACGGGGCACGAACAATTTTCAAGTGTAAAATTGAAAAGAGAACAGAAAATATTAATTACTTCTACCCGTGCCGAGATCCCCTCTAGAACTGCTACTCGGCGATGTCTTACAAATGAGACCGGTTTAATTAAATGAGGCACAGCAGTATTCATCCCCACCACTGCCACAGATTCTAGTTTATGTAACGCGGAATGTAAAGTTGAACAACAGAGGGAAACAGGTGAGGTTCTATGCAGGAAATGGTTCTACTCGTACACACATTGTGTCCCCTTGTCTTTCCTCCGTCGTCGTTAGCATCATTCACATAACAGCACGAACGAACTGCCTCGCTCTACGGAAAAAGATATTCATGAAGTTAAATACAACTTTTATCCCGGGTAGGGCTTCGAAATTCTCGACAGTATTTCGCAATTGTAATCTTCAATGCACAAAAATTAAAATTCCCCAGACATTTAAAATTCTCATTATACGATTTTCAAATGCGAAATTCACTCTCGCATATCGCTTTTAACAGACAACTTTGCGTTCTGATCATCTTCGTACTTCTTGTATTCCGTATTATGGTTCAACTTCTGCAAATTTAGTTATTGGTTATATATCCTTGGTACGTTCCCAAGTAACGGAATATGAAATGTTACTATCATACGTCATACTTTTCCTACCACTCCTCGCCCCGACCACCCGCACCACTTCCCAGAAAGACTACGACAGACTGCAAAGACTTGAAGTAAGAGATCGACAAAGAGCGAGAAAAGACAGACAGATCGATGTAACTTCGCTTCTGTAATAGCGTCATTTGCTCCAGAACAGGACCATCGTGAATCTTGCAGTACTGTGTGAACATTAAACTACTCTCAGAGTCGCTGCCACCAAGAAACTCACTCTCCTTAGACTTCTATACAAGAGTCGTAGAATGGTAGAAGAAACCCCTTGTAAACGTTATCCTGGAACGGACGATTTCGAACCAGCTATCCTTCCAGTAAATACATTTTGTAACTCACTGGGCTATTTATAAACTCCTTCACTTGGAAAGGGTAATGTTTCTTCCATTCGTTGTGGACCATATACTGGCTGGTTCCATTAATGTGAAGTGCCGAAATGCGGCGGACAAATTTGTAAACCTTCATTTAACAGTAAATATTACAACTTCTTAAGAACTTACTTCGGTGTGAAAGGGCAAGTTATCTAACATCATGCAGAGTCCCTCTTAGGGTCTGATAATCGCTCGGCTAATCAAGAAATTTCCCTTATTTTGCGGAACTCGAATGTTCATTGCCGTGTTCATAAAAGCCAGTTACTGGACTCATCCTGAGTCCGTTGGATATATACTAAGACGTCACCCCCGGTATATTCACGAGGCACTTTAATATTATTCCCCATCTACGCCTACTGTCTCCAACAAGGTCTCTTTTCTGTCGGGTTTTGAACTTCCCTTCGCCCTTTCCGTCATGCTCTGACGTAACAGGAATCATCATATGAGTGTAAGGTTACGCTATTGTGATAGAAAATGTACTATGTATTTGTGCAAGATATATTTCTGACAGTGAAGAATCCTCATGAGGGAACTGCCTCAACACAACCACATCGATCGTGACATATTCCACAAGACAGTACCGCCTCCTTTCCACCAACAAATTGGAACTGGAAACCCGTGGTTTCCCCAAGAGCCTGTGACCTAGTTACTATCCACATTACTTTCCATAACAGAACTTCTATCCTTTTTTCAGCGTAGCCTACACACAACACTGAAATATAGGGGAGAGCACTGTATTTTCTGCAATTATTATCATTCTCTTAATTAGGGTGGCTGTATCTGCTGTTTCATGCGCGTTGCAGTAAAATCACTTGCCCCAACCAACATTTCAATTACTATTATGAAATACGGAACCTACTCGGGTTCATTAGTGATCTTTTATCCCACTAAGACGCTGATATGAAACTTCCTATAGTCTTGCGAATGCTGTAAGATGTATAATTAGCAGACTATTATGGTCTCTGCTGGAACGTCTGTGGCATCATGAAAGCAAGTCAGACGTGTACACGTGTATACACATTCAAACACCAACCTCCAGATCAGGCTAATTAGACGTCTCTGTGGACGAGCCCATGAAATCAGTTCACTGAATATTGGTTTCTCTATTTACCTACTACCAAACCATATCACAGTTTACAGGTATTTCCTGCAAGCCACACTCTGTCCTGTGCCAATAAAACATCGCAGATTAAACACTGAGGGCTGATGTAATATCCTGCACGAGTTATATAGGCTGGGCTGATAGCGTTAAGACTCAGACCGGCGTCCAGAGGCGGTAATTGACGTGTTCATTTCCAGTTTTTCTTGTAAGAGGTGTTACACCATCAGTAAATAGTTCTGATACCGTGGGACTGCGATAACTCTTGAAGAAGATAATACAATAATTCCGCGTTCTTTTCTAGATAATGACTACCTTTACAGCACCCAGGGCCAAACTGTACGATTCGTCTATGTCACTAGCTTGTGGGTAGACAAAAAAGACGAAAGCGCTTATGTACCATGTAACCTTAAGACATTAAGACAGCGTGCTACAAAGTACTACTGCTGGGAAATCAGTTTTACAGTGTTGGCAGTACATGCTTACCTACTTGCTAGCCAACCCAAACCCCCAGATGTCCTTGATTTTATTACGTGCAGAGGACGTGGAACGTACAGATTCGCCCCAAATACTGTACCTCTCAAATGTTACAACGTACCACACAGTAATAGTAATTATAAATATTATCACAGTGTCCACTTTCAGAAGATACGTCGGTAAGAGTCAAGGAATAAATCTTGTGTTGAAGAGAGACGCTCAAAGCGGAGACAGTAATTGTAACGGTTGGGTATTGCATGAATGACATGGCTTCATTTTCCTCCTAGGAACATTCAGAATTTGAAACGAAAGGTGTGAGCACTGCGTATATTCAGGTACGGATGGCACCTTTTCACTCTCCTTCATTTATGATTTTGTAAAGTTATAATTCTAGGTGTGCGGTTTATGTGGGTGTAATTCAAACCATGCACGAGTGTCTCTTATTTTTGCAGTTACGTGAAAGAAAGTGAATTTATTTCTCAATCGACTGAATGTAGAAGAACGAAACCGTTCTGAAAATACCAGTTTCCTACGGAACTCTGTAAACACAAGTGGAAGACATCGCAGTGGAAACAAAATTAAATCTAATACTTAACTCGATGGAAACAAAATTAACTAGAAGTCGAATCGGTGAGAGAATTACTTAGTCTGTAGCAGTACTTCACTTGTTCCTCGTGTATCTACAGCCTTAATACAACTCAGATTGTATATGCAAATGCTCCGAGAGTGAGGGAGTCCATTTTCATTCGTACCTCCCGTAGGGATAAAAATTATTTTAAAAGTTTGAAGGAAGCTTAATTAGACTTACGTAATGTAACACACTGTTTGCAGTACGACACTGTTAATGTTTATGCAAAGGAGAATGAATCTCTTGGGAAGTAATCTCTACTTCTTCATGTCAGACCATCAACGTTTCTCACCTCCTTTCTTGAAGTATTCGTTTTTCTTCTCTTCATGCTTTTCAGGTCGATAATATTTATCAAGATGAATCTCTAAAGGTCTGTGGCACTTCTTACTTAATTACACTAATAATATGTTGGGCATTGCACAGTCTGCGATATAGTTGATGTACAAGACGTTTCGGGAGCTTACTCTACTCGCGTCTTCAGGTGGTTGGACACCATTATACTCTCTATTCTTGCCCTAGGAGTAGTTACGACGGCGGGAATCGAAACACGAATGGGTTGATCCAAAACGTCGCCCTTAATCTTATAATAATAATAAAATTACCACTTAGCCTATAATGACAACCGGTCATGGGAACAGAGGTAACTCCCGAAACGTCGCGCCGTGTAAATAGCAGAAAACGGACACTGTCTACCATAGCTTTAGCAAGATGTCAACAAATACATAAAGGTAACGATACAGACATGTCTTCATGACTAAGACCTCACATAAAAAGTGATACCACGCAGGTGGACACAGCCGTAGGATACTCCATACGACTCGCATCTGGGAGATATCCTGTTCGAACACTGGCCATGAACCCGTCCGTGAATCCCTTCAAGACATCCGAAATTTTAATTACGCAGGTACATCACATTACAGCCAACCCCGGTTATACCGAATTTCTTCTGACGTCCACATTTCACCGTCCACTCTGCAAACACAGGACATTCGTTGTCCGAGGGCTACCGGTCTCACTAAACAGCGTTTGTCATACACTGAAAATGCATTCGCCCCCCCTTTGATCTTAGAGATTATAAAGGCCAGCCTCTGGGAACTACGTAGTTCGAAATCATTGGTTTCCGTGTTGAAATTAAACTTGAAGCAAAAGCCATAGTACAGAAAAGTGAATCATATAGCATCTAAAATTAATATCCCAAATGTGCTTCAACTAGGCTACATATGAAACATCACAGGGAACAGATGGCGTATCAGATGCTTCTAAAATAAAATGGTAGACACTTTCGTGTTAGGCCCTATGCTACAATCATTATTAGGATGGTCAAATCAAGGAGGACGTAATGACAGTCGTCTACATAGGAGAATAATATTAAAATGTATTTTAGGGAATGAGGGTGGAAAGGTACTTACTGGATCCATCATATGCCTCAGGATAAGGACTGGTTGTTGGTCCTTGTGAATACAGTAACAAGGCTTTCTTTGGGTTCATCATCCGGTGTTTGATTTCCGGTAGAAGCAAGAAAATCTTTCCTTCGCCACCGGCTCTAGGTCGTATCCAGAGAGACGTCTGGTACTTACAGCGCTTCTAGCAAATTAAATGGACCGGGAGAGGGGAAGATGATTGCTCACCTTCAACATTATCACAATAAATACCACACATACCACTACTAGTGCCGAGGTTAAGAATGCGTGGATTATGTATGCCTTCACTTCCCAATACTCCTTCATTACAGTGCTTAACAGGACGCAAAGACACGTCCTCGTGGCTTGTGGTGTTAATTTTAGGACAGAGGAAATTTTCACCCTTGCCTTACAATGAATACGATACACAAACAAAAGAAAGAATTTTTGTAGAATATAATCCAGCTTTCGATATGAATAAATATCATGCAGTCGTGTGCGTGCCATGTAAACAAGAATCTATACAAATAAAACAATACTACTAAAGAACGTACTAAAAAATCTACGCGGTGGCGTACAAATCCACGCATTTCCGGGGACAAGACATTAAATTAATCACGAATGCCGTCTACTCTAGTTTAGGTACAGAAATAATGCATACTTTATTCCAATTGCACGCAATCCACGAGTAAAATACGCCTGTCTAAAAACGCAAAAGTTCCCCACAACACACAAGAAATAAAAAAAAAAACGTACCAGAGTAGTGCTGAGGAATGTTTCCAGTAGGGGAGAAGGGGGCTAGTTGTTACATGGGCAAGTTGTTATATTTTAGTTAAGTGGTATATTGTCTGTAATTAATTACTTAATAAAGGTCAGAATTGTTCTTCTGTTTACTAATACAATGTGTTGTAACAATTTTCCCCTTCACTGTAACTAACACCTAACAGGACACATCGTTACAAACCGCCTTCTCTTAAATAAACAAGTTTTGTGGCGAAACAAAAATAAATAGGCCTTTGAAAAAATGTTATTAATACAGCCGAATAATAGTACTACCTGAAGCCATAATTGCTAACTTCGTAAATTTTAAGAATAATTGTACAAAAAAAATCGTAATTGAAAATTGTAAGAACTAGCCCCAGTCTCCCCTAACGTAGCCTACTAACACTTACACAGTTCCCATGCGTGAGATTTTTGTTACTTTTTTCCCACTTCCACCAGCGATTCAACCTATCTTGTGCGGAAATGGCCGTGGGGTGAAAAGAAAAGGGGTTGTACTGAAATATACGTCTGGTGGCTTACATTATACAGCCACCGCCCAGCAAGGAAGAGGGTACATCAAAACAATATGCTCTTACTATCTCTCAGAATCCATCCCATCAGCATAATGCTTCTGAAACGCAGACGTGACTGACAGCAGATATGGGAGTGCGAAAATTCACCAGAAAAAAGTATAAAGAATATGGAAGGGATAAAGTTTCTTATACTTCAAAATGAAGGCAAGAAATGGATGACCGCAGGCTCTCCAAAACCACCAAATCAGCAAACCACAGCAGATAAGCCATCTAGTCCAGACATTACCGCTTTTACTGAAACCGAAATGTCATCAAAATACCCACAAAAAAGCGCCACTGAATTCTACGGCTGGGATAACAACAGGAAGATCTATCTTGTGCTAATATATTTGTGAAATAAAAGGTAAGAACACATTAATTCGATCTAGTAAACTATCTTGTATTACCCGTATCAAAATCTCGCGGGTTCTGCTACCAGAATGAGTTAATATGATGTTAGAATCGTCAGCTTACAAGGTAGCCAACAACAAAAGCTAATATAATATCCATGCTTCGAAGCAAGTGTGTTAATACGTAATAAATAATATCGTCACCAGCACGTATCTAATTGCACACGATTTACCCCTTATGAAGTTACTCAGGACACAGCGGTCAACGCCTGCGGTGGATTACAAGAAAGAGGTACGATCAAACGAAGTTTCGTGGCGTGCAAAGTTGCTTATGCGTGTACAGGTAATCGACAGCAAAACCACAGCTACTGAAGCAAACCGTATCAGTTAAAGATTTCGCAGCTATAACGCGACTATTGTGCATAGCAAAACGTGAGCTGTTAGTGCACGCCCCCCAAGTGATTTATGTTGAAGATTTAAAATATACTTCTGTTGAGATTTCAGGTTCTCACAGCGACGGGTATGAAAATGGCAGTCTTCTCGGATAATGCTCTGTATGACCTCACAGACCTACTGGGTGGAGCTTAAATGCATCGACCTGATGATGGAGGAATTTAGCTCATATGAAACGTCGGTCAATATCAACAAGACCATACAGTGCAACATTCCAGAGGATAGATATTTTCCTGTAATATTTGTTAAGGACGTAATGCAAAATACGATCATATTCTGTCGTTTTAGCTTCATTTTGTAACATAAGATCTTTTATAAGTTTCAGGATCTTATAGGTATTGCAAAGAATAACTATAAACTATGGCCTACGACGCAGTGTGCAGTCTAATTACTACTTAGTAGCATAGACTACAAGTTTGACTTTTATTCTCTACAGGAACGTAAAAATGTTTCATTATACCTTTCTCTCTACATCTCCATGGCCGAAATTTAAAATGTAGGCCTGTCCATCTTTAACGCTGTAGATGGAGACAGCATGTTTCTGCGAAACGTTGTTACGTACCTATGAGTCTCCATCCTCGCCGATGCGAGAAAGTTAAAACCTCGTCAAGAAAAGACGGTGAAGAAAACCTATTTTCATGCACAGCAGGATGTACGAGAAGTTGAAAGGTAGCACACGAATTTTCAAACTACTTCCTTACAACTTCTAGAATCTTACTAAATGTCATGTTCATATACGTTACATACTCCTGCTTCGAAAGCGGTAAACCCCGACTTAAAATCTTGACTCAGAGACCGGATCTAATAATTCAGTTTTTTCCGTAGTTTCTTCCAGTCCTTCCAGGATACTACCTCAAGTCAGGCCACAACCGTTTCCTTACATATCCTTTCCAATTCAACAATCTTTAAATAAACCACAAATCAATTAATGCTGTATGCACTTCGCACCTCCCGTAGGTTAGATTCATTTTAATATTTATATTATCCTCACAGATAAGCCATCAAACAAAATGACTACCTGTACGTCTGTGATGATGCACTTTCTGGAGCTTCTCCGTAACACTGAGTCATGTATTCGCTCGAGAGCGTGTCCTCAGGGTGGCTGATAGGAGAGGATGCCGCTGGATATGTAAGCTCTTTCGAATAATCAATAAGAATCCGTGGACCAAGAGGGTGTCCGATGCATGGAGACTGTGGGGCAGAAATACGAAACACTCGAGTACTGAAACAGCGGAAGAGACGTTTTGAAGTTGCTAAAATAGTTGTATGTACGAACGCACTTTAAATTTTAAACAGCAGCCTTCATGTTCCATTGTAAAAACAAGGCAACTCCATTCCTGTTTTGTGTCGGTTTAGAGGATCAATGTTGAAGCAGATTAAAATATCAGGGAATGGGTATTCAGGAACTTATCTTAAGAATCGAAAGTATTCTATTCTTACAAATTTGGCAAGCTTTCTTAGTACAAAGTAATGGAATGGAAAGACAGAGTAGGTTTCTCCGTGTCTCCGAAAGTATGAAAGGGATTTCCGCAGTGTAGTACAGGGTGTTTGTACTTACGGAAGGCATGGAGCTGCACCATTCATTTCAAATACGAGACAGAAAAAGAAAAAAAACTTCTAAAAAGGCACAAAACAGATATTAATTCCAATTTCTTACCCACTTATTATAAGACGAATTTACTTGATAATGTTAGAACGCACTTACCTCACCCCCTGTTCTGAGGGGGGAGGGTTAAAGAAAAGTGACAGTGGGGATGAAAGGGCGCTAAGGGTTAATGGTACAATAATATAGGTTTATCGGCCCACAGAACCCCTTCCAAAGAATCTCGCATCACCCCCTCAAGAACTTCGTTTTCCCCACATCGAACACAGCAAAACAGAAAAGGGTACAACAGGCAGCGAAACACAGGAGAAGGAAGACAGTAGGCAACGTATTAGTCAAGATGAGCCTTCCCTTCTCGTCTGGAAGTTCTGAAACTCTCTTTTTTGCCCCATGCCTTTTCTTCCCTTAAAATAATCTCGAAGAAAGTTGTAGGTTTTGGCTCATAAAGCCGGTAGCTATGGGATGAGAGCAGTCGAGCCACCAAAATAGCATCAAAAACCTTGCAGCTGAAACAGACGTAAAGTGTTTATCTGTAATGACTCCAGTCTATAGTCGGCGCAGTAGTTTCTGGCCGGTGGAGAAGCTGGCGGACGGGCCTAGTCTGTGTACCTGAGGTGGCACGGTCAGTGTATTTCTTTTGTTTGGGCGTTCAGTCACACAAGCTCCTCGGTGCAGTCAGCATTATACTTTCGCAAAAGAGACTCGCTCCTAGCCTCCCCCCACCGGTCAAAAACTACTGCGCCGACTATAACAAAATATACGTAAAAATTTAAAAATTCAGAATAAATTGCAAGTAAGTTGGGTTGCCGGGTCGTAGGAAAGAAATGCGCAACGAAACATGTAACTGAAGATGAACTTCATGCACATCGAAACACTTTCCATCTGAAGTGATGAGAAGAAAAGTCAGCCTGGCTCTTTGTGTAAACAGACAGGAATAAGCAAACACTGTCGCCGCCAACTTATCGCTTTGTAAAAGTCGGTAACGTCAGAATTATTTGCTTTGATACAAGACAAAGCACAAACATTTCATTTGTGTTTCTCCTTCAAAAGCCATTCAATTAGTGCATAACATAAAACTTTGGCGTTATCTGTTTTCAGTTCACTGAGTAAACTTGTGGTTACAACAATGTGGCATCTGCTACGTCTTTCTTTTGTTTTGTAGACATGGTGAGCTGAAATGGAGCCAGTGTACGCTGACGGCAGCAGATCGCGTCGTGCCCTACTCTTCGAACACAGACACGTCACAAAACGGACACTTTTGAAATCGGCTTTACTTACTCGTAACTAACTTCGTGGTCTTCCTTGAAAAGTTGATAGGTATTCCAGGTGGTGGGCAGATTTATATTTATTGTCTTCGTGGAACCCAAGGATTGATCGCGACGAGACAAAATACTGCCATAAAACCCTGTCATGAACTTGAAACCATCCCATAACCGCACACACTTTTCATGTGCTATGTGACTTCCAGCCTTAAGGGTTTTCAATTAAAATTATATGTGTTTCCCATTTCTACTCCTGCGTTCTACGTGTTCCGCAGAGTTCATCCTCCTTGAACTGATGACCGAAATAATAATAATAAGCGAAAAGTGCTAATTATTAAACTAATTATGAAAATTTCTTCATAATTTCTTAACTTAAAAATATTACATTTAACGTCATCCATGAAACATTGTCGCTACGAAATAACGGCCTAAAATACCAATAATCCAATACAGACGACGGTTTATTTAACGAAATTGTCAGTAAATGACAGAATGAATAATAATGACAAATCTGAAGGAACTGAGTAAAACTATAAGAAACCGCAATCAGAATAGCCTGTCTCTGAGCTCTCTCTTTAAAACTCGGCAACTTCCGAACACGCGAAGTTGCCTACAACTATTCAGCGACGATTAACAACAAGAGGCTGGAGAAATACGCAGACTGGCGAACTTGATGATGATTCGCAATTTTCGTCAAATATTGGGTTGAGTGTGTGGGGCACGGCTGACAGATGAGGAAGGCTACAGAGGGAGGCAGATGCAATGAGAGAAACAGATCATATTAAATTCGGATTAATCTGCTCAGGGAAGGATGGGAGGGGCGGTCTTACGAGAACGGCAATACGCGAGTGGAAACATACAATGGCAGTCTTAGGGCGCACACTTTACTCACAGTACAGATGAATTCAACAATACAAGCAAATACCGGAGTTTCTAGTGCAATTTTTCACTCAACAGGCAAGTTCATGGTATACTTTATCCTTCTTTGCCACTCCTTAAATTCAGTTCTTCTGTTTCATGGCGCAAGAATCAATTTGATTTATTGTCAGTGGATTTATACCTAGAGTACTAACGGAAACGACAGAGGTAAGGGTAAAGGCGAGAGAAAAAGAAAGAAAATAAGAGAGATAAAACAGCATCACGAAGAAAGGAAGTAATAAACCCACATGTATATCCTCGACGGGTTCCCGTGTTAAAGGTCACCACTTGTTACCGACGAGCTCATGAAGACGAAAATGAACCCGAAGGAGAAATAAACCCACAAACCGAATGGAACTGCGTTCAGCCTAAAGCAGGGGTTCTCACCCTTTTTCGCTGGCGTACCAATAATTCTAATTGAACACATTAAATGTACCATTAACCAAATACGTTCAGGGAAAACTTATTTATGTTAATATTATCTTTTGATTTTCTTACTTAGTTCGCGTACCACTCGACATTGGCTCGCGTACCATACGCTGAGAAACGCTGATCTACAAGGAAACGTGTCGCAGGATAGAATATCCTTCTGCGAGGAACAGAAAATTATCCGGCATGCTCAATCAGACACGTGATGACGGCAAGAAGTTAAGATTCTTTCTTGATTTCTGAGTCAATTAATACCTTTTCAGTGACAAATTGAAAATAATACGAAAATTATTCTGACCTATTTTGACATTATCTTACAAGTTCTGGTAAAATCAAAATGAAACCTCTTCAAGAAATCTGATTTTCGAGCTGAGATTCCACTCGGAACATCCAGATACTAAGAATACTAATTACTGAATCACACTTTTCGATACAGAATGTTAAGAGAAAACTGAACTAAAAAAATATGTGCCAACACGACGACGTATCACAGTTAATGATAAGAGGTGGTCCGAAACGTCCAATTGTTTGATTTCAATTTCTTGATTCAGACATACAGAACTTTTATCACGGATAACGCATGGGCATGGATCTGTGTAATACAAACAGCAATGTCTAACTCAGGGGTTCTCAACCTTTTGCAGATCTGGGGTCGCACGGATCCCTGCTTATAGACTCGCGGGCCGCAAAGTTATAAATTAAATTACGAAAATGTACTGAAACCTCATACCAATTTACGTAAACAGCAGCAATACTCTTTTTAAAAAAAACATGGTTTCCTGTCACTCAATTTTCGTGCATCCCTCCAGATGTTAGCACTACGACAAGCTCAATTCTTGATGTACGTCGTTTAAACAACTGCTCAAAGCAAAGGAATCTTCCAAATACCGTTATTAACGAGGCGTGTGTTCTCGTATCAGGTCAAACAAATAGACACAACATTACAATAAATGTACTAGAATCAGATAGGCTGGTGCCTGAGCTGGACTTCGAACCCCCTACCCCTCGTATACTACACGAGTGCTTACCACTACAAAGCTTTATATGCAAATTTCTTATACAATTATACTGTTATGACTTTACCTTATATATCATATCACATGTAGTATACAAAAGTTGTCTGCAATAATTAATTTACCTTTATAGTGGTTCCAGCTACCTGACGTTTCATAAAACTTCTCCAGAGCTCCTCTCCCTGCGTAGCTGTGGCTGAATTTTTCATCAAAACCCTCTTTACACCAATTTCTACTTCGCATTTACTCCAGATTACACTCTCAACACGGAATGGAGGCGGATGAATTGTATACTATATTAGCAGGAATTGTCTGGTGTCAAAGGAGAATAAGAGGGGATAGTGTAATAAATCCCGCACGCTGCTAGATTAACTTTGCTTTAAAAACTTTTTTAAATTAACGAACTCGATCATTAACTTTTGTTAGTTTTAAACAATACAAAACAAAGCTGAGTTCTTAAAAAAAACTGTCTGCATACTCGTACCAGGCAGATTCATGATGCAGATCATTTTAATGCGTTTGGTGATCCAGTGATCTGATCATTAGGAGACGGGCCTAAACACGTCATGAAGACGTGTAGAGGGCGTCGAGGTGAGGCATGGCGGATTCAGGAGGAACACACTGCTCTCTCTCACTCACTCATTCATTCTATGGTGCAGGATATTCTTTCAGAAGTCGATTGTATACTTGGCCTGTCAAAGAACAGCCTATTCTCTTTATAGAACAAGAAGGTTAATCACCGTGTTGACAAAAGCCCGCCACCGGAATCTATCCTGAGCTAGCTGCATCATCTCTTCCTGGTCTCAAGAAATAAGCATGCGAAGTTTGGTACAATCGGTATATACATTCTGGGTGAAAGCGAGCAAAACACACACACACACCTCTTCATATGCAAGGTTTTCAGGCGAGCTTCGGCTATAAACGGTTAGCCAAGTCCCCGCCCCTAAAATTTATTGTTTAAAATTCACTTTAATATTATCAATCCCTTAAGTCTAGATCTCCAAAGTGGTCTCTTCCATTCATACACTTCCCTACTAAAATTGTATTTTTTTTTTCAATCTCTTGCATGAGTGCTTCATGTCCGGTTCATCTCATTCTCCTCGATTTGATCGCTCTAATTATATTTGACGAGTATAAAGTATGAAAACTGTCAATCTGTTATTTTCTCTCCTGCCCCCCCCCCCCCCAGGTCCAACTGACCGAACTGACCTTTCCTCAGGAAACACCCTAATGCATAATCATCTTTCAGGACGAGACGCAAACGTAACTTCCATTAAACTAGCAGGTGAAAGTTTAGCATTGTACATTTCAATCTTCACGGCTTTAAAGACGAAATGGAAGATATAAGATTCTGAACCGAATCGCAGCAATAATTCAATATTTTTTTCATCCTTCGTCTTGGTTTGAAAACACCCACAACGTTCCGAAAGCTGGATCTGCTTCCGTCATCAGATGAGCAACCTGATCAGTTCAGACCACTTCAGAAAGCTAAATCTCCATCGCCATGGATCATCTCAGATAATGATTCCCCTTCCCAGAGCTAAATATGAGTTTAAATCCCCGCTGTGAAGTTGACAACTCCTCCCTTCCCAACCGAGCCGAATTACGGTCACAGAACGTGTACTGCGCTCCGTGTGGATGACTCGTAAGTTTTTTTAATAATACGAAATAAAAGTTGCAAATGTAAGCTGTCGGATATGGGCCCAAAACTCTAAAAAGATATTTAGGAACAGAACCACCACAAATCTAAAGGTCCATCTTCCCTAACAACTGAATTTAATTCTGGTAATAAATTGTGAAATGTGTTATTTCAGTCTTTGGTCTATGATAAAAGGCTAATTGTACTTGACCTAATTTGGTGCATAAAGCCAGTATGTTTCCGTTAGTACATCAAATACTCTCCCCATCCCAACCAAAGTAAATTAAACAAACGAACAGCCCCGGATTCAGAAACGTTGTAAAACAACTGTACCTCAATAAATTATCGTAAGTATGACATGAAAAGTTTTGATTTGAACTGTGAAACAGAGTCTGGAAATAGGTCTACGAACAGTATACTCCTAATTTGCCGGCTTCGGACACCATAGGCGTCAGCTGTAACATATAACAGCTGGATAACCTTCCTGTGCTACAGCAGAAATGTCACAAATATGCTGTTTCGTGGCAACAAAAACACAACGTGTTTATACATTACGGGGTGGCGGGATGTGCTAAACACACAGAACTAACCTGCTGTGTTGTTTTTACAGTAGCAAATACGTTATATTGTGGTCTGGATATCTCTTGCTGCAGTAAGATGGGAGTCTGTTACGAATCGATACATCAAAATCTCAATGGGTATTTCGTGATTGATGAGCAACGGTGGACTACTGTTTGATTATTTATTTCCTTTATCCGTGAATCTGTATAGAAAATGGGGTCGTACATGACAGAGAAGAGTGTACACATTAAAAAAAATGTAACGTCAAGCCAAAACGTTTACCTCATGCATAATGGTAATTCATAGATCTCTGTATCGTTTTCTAAACCCCCAGCCTCCTATTCGACAAATAAACCACAAAGCTAAATCCTCTAACGGAAGTTATTATTTATATTTATAACTGCGTTGTCTAGGCGACGTGCGTCATGAACTGTGAAAGCGGTATCTAAACTGCGCGTCAATAATAGTCCTAATTCGTAATTTAAACGCAGTATTGTTCCCTGATTTCATTCAACGGTAGTGGCTTAAATAATTAAATAGCAGAAGGTAAACAGTTTCGACCATCACGGTGGTCTAGCGGTTAGAAGGCTGGCCTTGTAATCCTGGGGGTCTCGGGTTCGATTCCCGGCGGTGCCCGAATTTATAACTTGTGTTGGGCAACGCCGTGGTCTAGGCAACACGGAGTTTTCCTCCGTGACATCCCAACAATTACTCCATTCACACACAGAAGAAGGCAATGGCAAACCACTTCTGGATCATCTGCCAAGAACGTATATGAACAGGTCCCAGTCCGAGAAGAGAAAAGGATGGAAGGACCCTGTTCATATGGACCTGTCGTCAGACAGAACACTAAATAAATAAATAAAATAAACAGTTTCATAAACCCAACTATGCTATTCACATGAATATTGGTTGCTTCATTTGATCCTTCATAGGCCCAAATATTTTAGAGACCCAACTAAAATACGAGTGTTTGGTGTCACGAAGTCATGCAAGAGACCAAATGGAGTATCATCGGTGGATAACATAACAGTTTCTAAAACCAGCCGTGCCACGAAGTGTGGGGCGTGTTTGTTTCGATAACAGGTCATGATTTCTGGCAATAGTAATACAGACTTGTTCGGCCCTGTTTGCCATCTCACCGGATTATACTGCTGTTTATGTTTAATTCCTTGTGTCACAGCAGTCTTTCGTGACTTGCGTTATGAACAGAGCTAAACTGGACATCCCAACGGGGTCCGATTCTGTAATTATCTCAATTCCTTCACAGACCAATGCGACTACGACCTTCTATGTTTACGCCACCATTTAATGTCCCCTGCCCTGACAGCGCGCGACGTAGAAAGTCTCAGTTGGGCCTGAGAATGCAGTAATGTTTCAGCCCTTATTTTGAACTCCAAACGTCGAACAGTGCAGTCGCCGTTTTCCTCAGATGGGACGGCAACCTGAAATACAGCACGACTAACTCCTTTCAGATCCTTATTCACTCAACATTCATGATCATCTTCAAATCTCATTCGACATTATATAGCCTCTACAGGACAAAGATAGTCGCTAAATATTCTAAGATCCAACAATAATATTAAAAAGGTTACCTCCAGTGACGAAGTTGTGTCGAAGTTTCTACTGTCCAAACTACGATTACTTATACTTTTCACTGTGTGTACCCATCCCATCCGTAATAATCCACACACAAACAGCTACAGAGGGTGATTTTTCATGTGGTTATTTCAACTTCGTTCGGGCCCACATGCATACTTATCAAAGTGTTTCGAATGTCTATACGCACAAAAGATAAAAATGTCAATATTATAACAAACGCTACTAGCTGGTAATGGCCAAAATGCTCCCTTCGTTAAATGCTTTGATTCCCGTTAAAACTGTCTGAAAGGCTGTCATTAACGCGTATCTGTTTCCACCTAACTTTATATGAATCACTTCTAACTTTATGCCTTCTGTTGCTGTGTCCGTTTCATTTGAAATTTGAAATCTCCGCATCTAGTCGTCACTAAAACAGCGCGTTCGTAGGACTCACTTTGAAGTTTTCATCATCAGTGAGCGAGACAAATGGGATGGGAGGACGTACAAAAGAGGACAGTGATGACGAACTGGAGGGGTGGGGGGGAGACAAAACTAAAGCGTTCAGATAACGAGATTTGGGAACCAGTGCCGTTGTAATGATGTTAAAAGTTCTGCATCACAGCAGAGTATCTAATACACAGTGACGACCTCTGCTTTGTACGTAATTTTTGGGGTTGGAATAAATACGATTAAAATGAGGGTACCAAGTGACATTCACAAATAAAAAAAATATAATATATTTAAACCATCGTATGCTCTTACAAAGTAATCATTTTATCATAAATTGCGTTCATATTTACATTCGGGCGTGATTCGAATCAATGGCCATGATAGTAATCCCCCATTCTAATCGACGTGAGTTAGGAAAACCTTTCACGCATTTAGATGCACCTAGACGGGGTGAGAGATGATCATTTTTCGGTAGCAATGTTACGATAGAGAGGACTGGAAAGGAAACTGAAACTATTTGCGCTCTTTTGGTTCCTGGATAATTAAAAAACACGATTTGACGGAAAAATCAATTTAGGTTTACCACAACATAAAGCAAAATTCGTATAGCAACAACTTGAACCGGTCCACATCCTAAAACTGTTAACGGTGACACTGCAATAAACAGAAAGTTGAAACCCCATCTGACTCAGTATCTTCTCTATTTTTATAACGCCCGGACCAGAAATCAAATTACTAAAACCGGCAGCGAGGCATATGTATCACAAGCCTCAGTTATCAAACGCTATCAAGTTGGAGGTGGTCTATAGAATGTTCAGACTGAGGTCTGTCGTGGTTAACCTCCGAGCGAATCGGGTAGTTCAGGACAGGAACCAGCGCCAAGCTCATGTGAACAAGATACAGAATTCTCGGGTTCCACAGAAGACGTGGAATATCTCTACTAGTTCATCCTTCGAAGCCAAAGCTCGTATAAACATTATATATGAATTCAGTCCGTACCGCAAGGGAAACATAATTGTTCACATCTGTCGTGTGAAATTATCTATTAATCTGTATTAATTTTTAAGAAAATATGAACACTAAGGCATTTTAAACATCACAAGGGATGGAGAAATTTCAATAAACAGCCTACTTAAAAGTGATCAACGCTTTTGATGTATGGCCAAGTAATATTTGAGACTGAGAACTGTAACGTCATATAACGCTTCAAGCAGCTAGGAGAAGTGACATTCCTGCGACTGTTGTTGGTGTCAATGCAGGATTCGTGGTTTCCTGCAGCTCTTTAAGCGTAAAGTTACACGTGCTGAATTCAGAACGCAAAGCAGCATAGAACTACAAGGCGCGTTCATTCAAACGCGGCGACCGTAAAATCTCCGTCCGAATCAATCAGCATCAACGTGGGCCTTTCCAATTTTTTGAAATTAAAAAAAAAATCAATCTCGTTGTACGGATGAGTTGGCAGATATATTCCACAGGTTACAAATTAAAGTACAGCCAGGGTGTGTGAAAACCTTTCATTTCTCACGTTTGCTTTGAAATGTGTAGAGAAGTTGGAATACAAAATTAGTAGGGATGTGGATTTGAGAGGATACTTATGAATAGCTACAGAACGCAGATATCACAGTAAACGTATCGAATTTTAATACATTTAACGTAAGAGCATTTTATGTGCGATGGCGAGAAATCAGTTTTGAGATTAATTATTCGGTTGCATATGACAATAATGTAGAATTTATTTCATTTATTACATGAAAGCTACACCTCATTTTGTGTAGGAAGGGCCAGGTCTCATTAAAAACTAGGCCTGGCATGAACCTACACAAACGATTTTAATGATCACTTCTTCATACTTATTTATTTTAACTTATTATGTCAGATTTGCAGTTTTCACAGCGGTAAAGATGAGCTTGTTGGTTTTCGGGGCTAAGCCCTGAAGATGGAGACTCTTTACGCCTAGAGGTGAGCTATGTGTAAAAACTGTCTTACCTTCACTATCGATGGAGAAGAGGCCAATCCCGTCGCCGCCTCGGATGGAGTAGGACACCCTGGAGTCATCACCTAGTGGATCTGCGTCAGTAGCCACTACAGTGGTGACCACTGTTCCCACAGGCTGGTTCTCGCGAACCGTCGCTGACACAACAAAATCACTAAACAGCGGCGGGTGAAGATTTTCATTCACATCCACAACTTCAACTACGACGTTCGTGTCCGTGAAGAGGGAGGGGTTTCCGCGATCACGAGCCCGCACCGTCAAACTGTGGACTTGCCGCTCTTCGAAATCCAGAGCCAAGGCTGTGCGTATTGTTCCGGAGAGTCGGTCGACACTGAAGTTACCTTCTCCTCCGTCTCCACCTCCAACAAGGGAATATCGAGCAATTAAAAGCTTTCGGTCCCTTGTCGTCATAGGTTAACTTCCTAAAGCAAGGGATTTTCATAACAGTTCCCATTTAAAATCCTTACTAAATCCGATAACAGTACAACAAAACAAACTGTTATTATTAGGTCCAGGTCTAACAGTATACATTCTTTTTTAGATGATATTAGAACAGACCTCAAAGCAATAAAGTAGGAGGCTTAGAGAAATTCGGTTAGAGAGTGTGGAATTAATTCATGTGGATCAGAACAAGTACCATTGGTGGGTCATTGTGGACACGGTATGTACCCTCAGGTTCCATAAGGGCCGGGGGATTTCTCGACTAGCTAAAAACCTATTATCCTCTCAAAAAGGCTTCCTCTCCATGGAATTGTTCGATATTGGCTACAGGTCGGCGTTCATACAACGAGTAATTTAGCTTTTGTCATGTTGGTAAAATGACAAGTAGGCCTGTCTACAGAAGTGGTTTCTGCATGATAACAACAGATTAATTATTAAAAAAATCTGATATGTGTGATTTTACAGAAATTAATCCTCTAGCAGATATAATCATAGTAGTCAGACTACGTGTCACATCTGTCGAACCCCCCCCGGATATTGGTGGGAAGCAACCCTAATTACTAAGCAGTAGTGAAATAATCTCAACCCGATAGCCGCACCCTTTCCTCAGTATCCCAGGAAATCTCTGGCATAATATGTCCATACCGTCAGTTTGTCTGTGTTGACAAGTCGGTTGAATCACAGTTATTTTCAATGGCTCGGGTGTGTATTTATAATAACGGCCCATTAATTATTCTGTCATGCAATATTAATCCCTATCATATTACTCACGCCGTGCTAAAGAGTATCTGGCCCCGGGAAAATGTTCCCGGAAAGGACGTCTTTTGTAGTTTCACGCTGAGTTCTTTACCAAGGTCATCTAGATGCTTTTGAAATGATGGTGATAAGTTCCAGTTGCACGGATTTTACGGATGTCACCTTCCATTTCACAACCCGCATGCGCGTAATTTCAGTCCGAAGTTTTGCATCTGTCAAATGGTATCGAATCTTCAATTAGTAAACATGTTCCTCTTACATGTCGAAGACTGAAGTACGATTCGTTGTGTGGTATGGTTCTGTCTGTTTGTAGTACACTGATTATAACTTCTTCACTTTTTCAATCAAGTGTCTTTGGCAAATATATGTTCGTATCATTTGACCGTTATACCACCTTACTCCTGACTATTAAAATGTAGTTGTGTGCACTTTCTCGTGATGACTTATACACTTTTTGTTGTTATTGTTCTTGATATTTAATGTGTAAATCTTTGGGCATATTTAACATAAACGATGTCTCTTTTGAGGGCACACTCCATTACGAGAAAGGGTCTAGATTTATTATCAAGACCGATTATTTGTTTTTAGTTAATCTTTGTTATTGTTTTGTTCCTTGAGATGTATTAGTGTTGAATATTTTTACTGATATTTATCTGCCTTAGGCACTTTGCTGCTGGCAAACACTGTATTACAGGAATTTAATTGGATTGTTGTTGTGGCAACCACAATGTTTCATTCCAAATGGTTACTGCACCCACAAACTCATACCACACATATCAGCTTACCTACAAATATAATTAATATCAGTATTGATCCAGTGTTTAGAAAATATTTCTGCGGGGTAAGCGGAAAGAACGTCAATTTTATCGCTGTCCCACATTTGAGATATGTCGCTTGTATGAACAGTTTCTGTAACGACAAATTTCAGCTGAGTATGTCACACAGCGTACAATCGAATGGTAAAATAAATTAAGATGTTGAAGAAGGGAAGTTTATTTATAATAGGTCTATACAGTCCTATTCGTTTCAACGAACTGGGAACAACCACGAAAAACCTCACACAAATTCCAGTTTTGGCGCCAGGAACAGACACACAAAGACATCCCGATTATGAATCCGAAGTGACTACAATGCCACAGTGACGTTTGGCTAAGTTAAAAACCTCGACATTAAAAAATGAAGAACGTTAGAAGCAACACTCAGGAAAATTCAGAAGCACGCACGCCAACCGAAAGGGAGCATTGCTTCGAAAAGGTGCTGGTCAGAAGTCCCTTCCGACTTCAAGTGAAGAAAGGTAATGGATAATTTAAAGACTCAAACGCTATGCACTGAATCTGCCATGTTGGATCCAGGGCAAATATTTTTGACATAGGGCCTCCCTAATCAGGTATTCAACACGATGACGTCTTCTTGCGTTAAATGGACCATATGCATGGCCAACAATAGTTTCATAAAACCAACACAGCATCGACAATTGATTCTCCATCCAGGGCGGCGTCGCGAAAACAAATGCAGCCAGCCTGCCCGCAACAGTGCTTCATTTGCCGGGTAAGGGAAATCGATCACTTCGTTAATAACATTCCCTCGAGTCTCCTTTTGTTTAAAAAAAATCGTTTGGGGCACGAAGGGAAATTTATATGTAGATTTAAATCCATTCTATGTTCTAAATCTCCTTGAAAAACGCGTTCATCGATTCACGTCACTGCTACCAAGCCTGCATAATTACATCATACGCTTCAAAATGCAGATCAGAGTTGATGGCCGTATTACTGGTAGATTATTTATGATAGAAGATTTATTTTCCCTTCGTGATTTGCAACTTAATCTCAACCCTTATTACACATTTTGTATAAATACAGGCTAGTAACAGAAAACACTTTCAAATTATCACTTCACTGTAAGTAGCATCACTGCCTAAGTAAAGTTGTTTATTATGAAACCACACGATATTAACGTCTCCACACTTCTGTACCAACACACAACAATACATTTTGTATTGTTGAAAAGGGAGCATAATTTGCCTACGTCACAGCTTTTCTCAGTCGACAGCAAAATCCTACCAGTAAGTTTTAGAATTGCAAATTGCAGGGATTGGAACGGAAGCGACCATTGCTAATTTCCAGCAATTGTCTAGAACGACAGTAAAATCCACAATGAACAATAGGCGTTGGAGGGGGGGGGACATAAGCCCTGACCAACAGAAAGTGAGAATAAGCATATTTATGAAGAGCGGAAATTTCAGTTTCCAAGTTCAACACACGGAACGGTGGGCTGTAACGAATACTATGCTTCTCCTTAGCGCAGTTGTCATAATTCTGATAGTTAAAAGAGTCCATACTGTTATTGATCCCAAAAGTAGATCACCTGTTCACAAAAGCCGGCTATTAGACCAGTCATTAACGCAATTTGTTTAATCAATACCCCTCCATACGCACTCACGCGCGTAAGTGTTGTCTCGCAAGTGGTGTACTTCGTTGGGGCACAAATATTTTTACCAGTCCAAAAATACAAAACTTATGCCAGAAAGTAAATAAAGCCACATACTCACACATCTAGCAAAGAATGGCTGAATGTCTTGTTCATTCTTCACAGTTAAAAATAATAGTTGAACATCTAATCAAAGAAAATGAACCCAGTAAACTTAGATACTGCTACATATAAGACTATAACTGCAACTTTGTATAACCATAATTAATCCCAGCGTTAAGGGGTCGCGGGAATTCATGTAGATGGCAGCTATCCGCGGAATTCAAAAGAGGGCATTAAGTACGAGACTCATGCCACGGGGCCCTCCCACTCATATTAAGTGACGGTAACGAAGAAAGTTAATTCTCTCATCAGCAGCAGATGCGATAATGCTTCTGGTCGAAGGGACCCTAATATTTCAGAATTTTAATGCTTAATTAAGGCCAAGAAAACGAAAAATGTTCAGTGGAAACATCATAAACTTACAAAATACGACTGATGTACATGGAAATGTTCCGTATTACCTTACCATAACTAACTGAAACTACGGTTGTAGAGCAAAGGCCTGCTTCAGAAAGTAACAATATCTCAGCTAGTTAACGCACTCCCGCTTCTGGGAAATTCATTTCCGTGTGCAAGAGTACAAATTGCTAGTCCCTACTCACAGACTGACGAATCCAGTCTACACCTGGACATGCATTTTAATATTGCCCTCCCATTTCCGTACTTGACATTCTAAACAATCCAGCCACGTCTGAAGCCCTGCGTACCTTTTCACCGAGTCCGGCACGCCTACGTCTAATGCGTGTAACTTGACTGACCATCTTTATCGCGAAATCAGTTCGGCAATAGCATAAACTGTCGATAACGGAAAATGGACTAAATGGTAAACCCCCTTTATCGGAAAACGAAAAATGGCTCTCTAGGTCGTCGGCCGACGAAATGTGTGCAGAGTGGGTTACTTTAACGGGCTTCTGGAAGAAGAATCGCAGAAACAAAACGAAACAATGAAAGAGACTGAAAGATGAAAACATGTACCGATCAGTGCAAACCGTAGTCCTACTTACTGTTACAGGCTACAGCACGGATTTCTGATATGTAACGTGGACCATCAATATACGAACGAAAGAAGTGCCGATAAA
Source organism: Zootermopsis nevadensis (assembly GCF_977971745.1). Taxonomy (NCBI): domain Eukaryota; kingdom Metazoa; phylum Arthropoda; class Insecta; order Blattodea; family Termopsidae; genus Zootermopsis; species Zootermopsis nevadensis. The sequence goes on from NW_028259177.1 coordinate 2,593,332, forward strand.
TATTTCATATCTAGAAGTACGTATGTGGGTAGTAAAATGACAACCCTCCTGTCTCATAAGTAATCTTCAGTTGCATAACGATTTAGTTACAGGCAGATTTCTTTTTCCAGATATACCTCATGTAATGGATTTACAAGGAAAAATATTCCTTGAGTCGTAACGGTTAAAGGAGCCTGTAGCCCCAAATAAGAGGCCTATTTTAAGGAATTATAGGCCAATAAAAGCACAGGTTCCCCCCTTTCTACTTCCCTGCCCAATCCATTTTGGGGATAAAAGCGTTTCATGTTCCTCCTTCTCTTTGTAGTTGCAAACTGCAATTTTAATTTAACTACGTTATTCTGGAGCATCGAATGAAATGTTTCCGTAGCGACTTATTTCGAGATTCAACATATAGCTTTTATGTGAATGCGTTACATATTTTTTATAGTGAAAGTAAAGACAAAAACCATTTCGGAAGTACATTGTATTATTATTAATTTTAAACACAATTTTCTATTACTTTTATGAAACAAATTTCTCTATTGTTCTTATTATAAATATTGGATCATTCCATTTTATTTCTTCCCTAACGGCAACACAAAATTTCCCTTCCTCGGCGAACTTCCGTCTCGCGGTAATAAACTGCTATTCAACTAAGAGAAATTCAGTCCAGCCTAAGCACATAATGCCCAAGCTTTGTCATATTCCTTTGCCGAGAAAGTTCTGAAACGGTTGTTAATTAAAAATGATAATGCCTACTACGTGAATACAAAATGTTTATCTTATGATCAAATAATCGCATAATATTATTAAGTGACTAGTAGTAACAGAAACAGGGAAAGTACGTAGTGTGCGACAGTATTCACAAAATATTACCCCAACTTTGATGTAATTCCAAAACTATATTTAAATAAAATTTATCAGACTTGTGTGATATTTGTTTTTAGGCTCGTGGTTTGTCCATAATCAGAAATGCCTACGTTTCTTTAAGTTGAACAGTCTCGCTCCTATCCTGTGCAGGTCAATAAACAAAAGCCTGCATATTCTGTTCAATTCCGTTTTGGTACAGTTGGTCTATGCAATATTTCATCAGGCTGAACTCTGCTTAAATGAGTGAAATTTAATTAAAACACATTAGAGTCTTTTTCTGATAAAACATCCGTTGTCTGTTTTCAGCCTATGTTACATTCTATTTTCTAGTTACAATGTTCATATGATATAACAGATACAAAAACATACAAAATCCTGTAAAACATTTAAGCGCTAGGCGTCCAGCTATTGTTATTTTTAATCGGGGAACGGTATGGAACTTTATGAAATTACCATGGTCCGGAAACCCTCACAAAAAGAATTCTGTAGTTATGTAAGTTATAAATGTACGTATGGCATAATAATTTTGGTACGGTTGTTCTATAAACTGAGATTCATTTTTCACACAAACTTTTATTCCATATATTCTTCATTCTGGTAAGTAGCCTGTTTAGCTATTTCTGCACCAGACGCGCGCAGAACCGCATATAGGTCTGAATGTACAGTGTCCATGACCGATATTAACAAAAACTGGAATCTGTTGACACATTTTAAAAAAATCGCTCCAGTAGGCTGTGAAATGTCATTAAAAATCAAATCAGATCGGCGACTCTACAGTTAATGTAAACAAACGGACGAACAGACATGGCGCATTTTTGTAAATGTTCGCCCTGACCTCATCTGAGCGTCAATTTATTTTACTTCAAAGACGTAAGCCTCAGAAGACACAATAACAGTTAAACAGGTGTTAATATCTTATTTCTGATTGGCGTTCTTAAAGGCTTAAATACAATTAAAATTAGTTTTGAGAGGGCGCTACGTCACTTCCCCGTGCCGAATTACACTACACTAAAAATAAAATTACGCGTACTAAGGGCCGCATAAGCGCTTCAGTCAAATTATCAATAGTAATTTATTTAGGCCTTCCTAAGAATGCTTTATCTACAGGTAAAGACGGCTGCTTCTGTTGCTTAACTAGACACCACGCCATCCAGACGTATTGAGGAGTGGAGATATACCTCCACGCATTCTTAACCTTAGCTTTGCCATTGCTGAAAGGGCTCCCGGCATCTAGATATCGATTGCACAGGAGACTGGATGCGACGCAGAGTCCATCTGGACCTGGAAGCGGCTAACAGAAAAATCTTTTAATCCCACTGGGACTCGAACCCCGGTCGTCCATTCCTATAGTCATTCACTACACTGGCTGAGTTACCCCGGATTTTAATTGAAGATTACGTGCATTACAGGGATGCAGAAAGCTTCTTATTATACAGAAAAAACTGCGAATTCGTCTACACTTTACCGCACAACGTTTTGAATACTATTGTTCCGTAATTATCACACCGCAAAGTGATGTTCATCACAGACGACAGAGGTTATAGCAGCTGAATTCGCATTAAACAGACACGTCTATAATTTAACAAAGGTTTCGTATTATAAAAGTTTTAGGTGCCGGAGAGACAAAATCAGACAATGAACAAACAACGTATAAAGTTAAAGAAAACAAACGCTGCTTTTGAATAGCACGTCATTAAAATTAAACAGCGTTGTTGTATGTTCAGAAAATAAATTTAATGGAACTCTGAATCCTCAAACACTCTAAATATGTCTCAATACATTTATTTACGGGTTGCATTATATGTATCATGAAAATAACAACAAAACACAAAGACACTCTGACGGCTGACTCTATCACAAACAAATCCTAAGACTACACAACACGTATCAGTACCAGATACTCGTTCCTGTACTGTACAAACAATGAAAAGATTTAAAGGTAAAAGGTAAATTCATGTGTTTGGTGTTTCTTTATTTACGGTTTATGTAACAGAGCTGTCAGAAGTTCAATCTCTACAGACCCGAATTATAGGATGATTTATACGTAATTGGAAAGATGGCTTTGGCTTTACCGCAGTATTTCCTTAGTATGCCTGAGCAAAACCTTGAAAAACCTCGAGGCCGGTGCCTTCAAAACACGAATTACTGAACTGTGATTACTAACTACTCGGAGGTTACGTTCGATGACACAAGATAAACTTGAACATGCGGTAAAATCAACAACATGAAGACGTATATGGGACTTGAACTACCCCTCCCCATTATAGATCAATGATCTTGATTTGCTGACAGGGTACTTTACCCCTACGAAGTGAGAGCAAGTATCCTCCGGACAGGAAGAGGTGGGACCCGGAAACGAAGTGGATTTGGTGTAGAACGAAAAAATCTATATGACGTGAAGGTGACATTTCACACATTATAAACCTTCGCACTAAGTAGATGTATTTTCAACTTCACGCTCCAGCCGCTTTGGCCCCAGTACCCATTTCAGTGGCTGGGGGAAAAAACGCCAACTAAAATATATCATAAAGTGAAAAATCCCTTCTCTATACTTGACTGTGAGAACTGCACTTTGGACTTAGTATCACTATAGAGATTTGATTAAGTATAATTAATTACACGAGAGAGACGCGTAGGACGTACGAGAAAATGAATAAATTATACCTACTTTTTTTGTTGGAAAACCTCTAAATAACAGATGACCTACGCGTACATGGAAGGGTAATATTAAAACAGAACAATGGGAAACAAATCGAAGGGTGTGGATTAAATCTGACTACTTAAGGGTGTCCAAACTAAAGCTGGTTATAAGCTGAAACAATTAATCAGGATATTTAAATAGGAATATATTAGTAATCCGAAAACCCTCTTAAGCCGAAGTTCGCCTAATAATAATTAAGAATAATTCAGTTCGTACTGCAAAGAAATATCACTCCTCCATTACAAAGACCAATTGGTTAATGCCGTTTAACGAAATTATCCATGTCTGCCCTGATTTTCATAGGAAACGCATAAATACAAAATACAGTTACCGACTGTTAAAGCATGATACATATATATATATATATATATATATATATATATATATATAGAGAGAGAGAGAGAGAGAGAGAGAGAGAGAGTTTTGCCATTGGTATTTAAAAGTTTAAGGGCGAGGTCAGGGAAGGAGCGAGAATGCAATATAAAGGAGTAACATCTGTAGGGAAAGCTTTAATCCTTCACTTGCTACAATCCTCGCAATACTCGAGCACTGCTACCAATACGTTGGCGCAGCGCCATTTTTACTCCCCTCATTATTACCGTTTCCTTAATGTGAAACGAGGGTGCTTAAGATGGCTTCGAAGAATAGAGAAATTAAAACTATTACTGCGTGGTTCCAAATGTAGTTATCATAACAGATGTTTCATTTAAAACGAGCTGTTACGTAAAGATGAATTAACTTTCTTCACCCCACGTGCCTTCTGGACATGACACAAAAGTTAACTCATCTGTGTGATACGAAAAGGAACGTGTTCAAATTAATATAAAAATTCCAAGGCTTTCGTCCAGTGTAAAATTAGGACAGTACGCACACAGTACAAGTCATAATGCTATAACTGAAACCACAGATATTCACCGATATTCTCAATGTGATAACATTTTTAACTACATACATTTTTATAACTGCAGAATCGAATGCTATTATTATTTGCAAATTATGAACTGGAAAGGGCGTGGGAAAAGCCTGCTTCAAGACACTATAGAAACATTAACCTGGAAAAAATTAACAATACCAAGAATATGATGTCAAAATTCCAACATCCAGCCTTTTGAATAAAAATCAGGAATGCTAACCACTCGTTAACATGGGCTCCACCCTGTCAAATTATGACTACATTTGGCATAATCAATTTCACACAAATGCCCAACATAAACAAGATTCTAAACCGAAGATTCCAGTAGCAAAAGCACCTCTTTTAACGTACACACGCGGGTAACCAGAATGATGGTTCCTATATCACCTCTGCGTGACGCAATAACCCCTATGTTCTTATATTTCACGCGTGACGCTATTAAATTGTAGACTATTGAAACACGTTAGGTACTTAACAATGGGGAAAGTTGTGTCGAAACGGTTAAGCGAAAAATACATCGATGCTGTCCATAATCGAACAAAGCGTTCTGTCATATCAGCTGTGTTTCCTGACAAGTGGGAACTTCGCTGCTGAAAGGCATGGAAGGGGTTGGCAAATATCCTGTGTAGATTCTGGGGACGAGCCCGGGGGGGGTGGGGGGTGTTACAAGAGAAGATCATATAAGATGGGATAGGAAGACGATGCCGGAATAACTATTGACACTGATGTTTTTGTCACTAAAACACAAAAGCGGGGAAAAGCACACAAGTTTTTTTGAAAAAAAGACAACACACCAACCATTAAAACGAACGCTATCGACTCGAATGTGTTGTGGGGCAGTGGAGGTTTATTTAAAACCTATCTTGTCGCGGGATCGAGATGGAGGTGAGTGGTCAGCTTCACGCTCCAGCATCTTTGACCCCGGTTGCCACTGGCTGGGTGAACTCCAGATCCGTTCTGAGAAAAATCTTTCCCATCTGCCTGGAATCAAACCCCGATCGTTCATCCTGCACAAGTTGAGTTATCCTAATGCCTAAGTACCACGCAGTGGAAGTGTATCTTGATACGTAAAGCAGCATTGTAGCCTCAAGCTCTAGGTAAGGAGTCACCAACGAACATTTCCTGCGCCCGGCAACTAGGAAGCTCTTGTAAGAAGAATCTTCCGAAAAACATTCGAATTCAAACTGATTCTGCACAGAGACGGTCACTAGGACGAAATCTGAACCGGGGCTATTACGAGTAGATCTATGGAGTTAGCGTAACATTGTATGAGCCGAACGCGGAGAATTGCAAACACAACAGCTACAGAAATGGATTCTTGTAGAACAAGGGTGCAGAATGTTGTGGTAGTATCGACATATTAGAAGAATGGAAGATGAATGATGGCGACCGAATTTTAAATTGCAGTCCGGAGAATACAAAAAGAAGAGGTAGAATGAAAATAAAATGGATAGGTTAGATACACATTCGTTTCTAACATACTCTGTGATCTTTTATTCTTATTTCTCACCTTAAAGTGGAGAGACAAATATCTGCAAAGCGCCACACTACAGACTGATTTAAGAATCAATATCTGTTTCCCTTGCATTACCTTAAAAAACGCCACATTTAAAATATTTCAGAAAATCGATTAGACCCCTACGTCACGTAGGATTAGAAAATAATATTTCGGGTACTCTACACATTTATCTATTTATTTTGAAATGACGAGCAAATACTCTTATACACAGAAAATATAATTAAGGGTGATTTAACTGCAGATTTTGGGTAACGTGTAAAATCTGTGGGGCAATTCAATCCGCTGAAAACAAAGGACCAAAAAGTAATTATTTTGAACAGGGATAGGAGTGCGTCGCTTACGTAATTCTGACATCTCTTTCAAATTATACAAAGTAAATAAGGAGCGGCACAAAACCTTAATTATGCCATCAGGATCACGTACATTCGCGACGTGCATAGTGCGGGATTACATCCAAACACCTTTTAATACACGGGAAGGTGGTTTCTGTCAGATTGCAATGCAAGAAATATACTCATTCAATTCGTGGCGATATTCAAACAGACTCTATCTAACATCACAGTCTTCTGGAAATTTGTACTTATTCAGAGAATGTACTGTAATAAATCACAAAACGAGATTCGTTTTGGAGAAATATGCTGCATTCAGTTTCATCGCTGACAGCTGTACCTTTAACGGCGTGAAACAGTCGAGTTGGTACCTCAGACCAACGGAGTTCACGATGCCATGTCAGAATAAAGTTATTTATATTTTCTGTGGAGTATCTGTAAAGCCATTGGCAATAATTCGCAGCTATTTAAGCCTTTCTGAATTTTTCTCGCACGCTTCATCCGTCCTACAACTGGCAATGCCTGCTTCAAGCACACCAGCAAGTCTTCTTATACGTCCGTACTTTCATCGTGTACTCTTTCTCCTGGATCATGAAACCAATCGATAGTCCACGCTCAATCTAGAGTTCTAAGCTCAATATAACAGACTTCAGTGGCAGTAGACATGTTTGTGTGAAGATATACTGTAAATGGCGTGAAGTGAGGTACTTGACATTGAGATTCCAGCCGTCGATGTGAGACGTCACAACTGGACAGACAGTAAAGCCGTCATTTTGAGTTCAACTGTTGCAGAAGCCATAGTTATGAATGGAAGGGAGTTGCGATGTTGGTGGAAAATGTATTCTCGTCAGATGTTTCGGGTTATGACTATACATCTGGGAATGCAGAAGGGTGTGTTAAGAAGGGGTTGGTTGGGATCAGCTTTCTCCTATAGGGTTCTCCGTCATAATCCGTCTATGAACCCTAAATTTCTATCTTGCTACACGTCACAATGATTGAAATGGAGACTACACTATCAGCATCTATACACCTCACGTAACATCTCAGCATTCTCGCTAAAAAGCATTTAAAAGGAGAGAGACTACAACTCAGATCACATGCTAAATTACAACGCAACTGAGCGAATTCTTAGCTCCTTAAGAATGTCTCCACTCCAAAACGCTAGCACGTTGCTTTCCCGTAACATTTACCGCCCAAATTTCGTGCGGAAATACAACACCAGATAAAAGGATGCCTTCATATATTTTAATACGGAATCATTACATTTATTTAAAGGTTATACACTATAAAATCACAGTGGTCAGTAAGACAGTGTAACTGAACTTTACAAATAAAGATATCACGAGCTGAGAGTTCAAGACGTGTTCTTGATGGCTCTATTGAATACATAATCGAAAAGAATTTGTTACGCTCTAAACTCATATATATTAATGTACCTCAGAGATTTTAAAACACCAAGAAGGTTGTTGATGAGTCAAACCAGTACAGGAGTAGCTAGCTGACTTTATTATTGCTACTTGAACACAATATGATCGCTTCTCTCTCGTCACCATTTTTTGTAATCCTAAAACGAGGTACATGTAAACTTCAAATAACCAGCGTGATTCGAGACCAGTCTTCTTTGTACTTTGTAATTCCCTACTATGGAAGAATAGATCACGGTGGCCGTGCGGAATTATGAGGCAGAAGCCACGCTAACTCCAATAAAGCACAATTCCGAAATAAAAAGAAATTATGTCGATATAATTTTGTTTCTCATGCGTTTAAAAATTACAGATACCAACCTAACCTAACCTAACCTAACCATTGACAAATATTAGCTGAGGAACGTTATCAGCATTTGTAATAAACAAAGAAACAAGTCCTCGATTTACGCGTTTTCACTTTACGCTATGTATTCGAGAAATTTCAATGCTGCGTAAGTTAGGGAAGGCTGTGCATGTAGACCTTGAATATATATTAATTTCCGTTCCTTCGCCGAACAGTGAATGAGCAGACTAGCACTGTTCATTTTCCAGATCTGATGAGGAAAATGTCTCCGAATGTAAATTAAACTCAAGCAGTAGGTAGCCCTACGTTATGAAGGTACTGTATATACCGTTAAAATATTGCTGTAGCATTTGGCGTTAAAAAGGTTTACTGCATTAGATACAGGTGAACAGCATAAGTACAGATTGACAATTACGCAGTAAACTGGAATACTCCAACCAACACCAGCCAAAGGGAAGGCATGACCACAATTTGAACAGGAAAAGTAGCCATCTAGAGCCACTGTGCCGCCACTGTCTAGTTTGAGTGGATACAATGAATCGCTGTTGGCCATCAGTTATATATAACATACGTGATGGTGTGTAAACAGCTTGTTCCAGTTTGTTACCACGTAGTGACACACGTCGGGAAAGGAAGTCCTGGACTCCCGTCGCTGCACCCCACCTACCGGAAATTGTAGCCAGAGAATTACCACAGTAACAAATACTATCAAACAGCGTGACGTGCTTTCAACATAGCAAAGGACGGCATCACTAGAAACCACAACTGTGACCGCTGAGTATTCAAATAAATTTATTTTTTGTACTGGTGGACATACTGAGTAGTCTCACTAATAAATATTTCAGACTTCTGGCTAAAGACATTTTAGTAATGAAGATTTCTGTCTTCTGGGTTGTTGCGCTGTGTAGTACGGTAGATGTTAACCAACGTTTTAGAGGTCATACTGCCGCCGTCATCAGGGCGATGAATCCTGGAGGCAGTATGACCTCAGAAACGTTGGCAAACATCGACCAGAGTACACGTCTCCTGGGTTGTTGCGCTGTGTAGACTGGTCGATGTTAACCAACGTTTCAGAGGTCATACTGCCTCCGTCATTATAGAAGACGGAAATCTTCATACTCACCGCTGTGAAAACCTCAAATCTTACTTTGAATGTTTCATTTTTCAGTTGTCCGATAATTTACCACACAAGCGTTGCTTGCTCTTGAACAAGTTGGCACAGAAAATGCCAGAACATGGTCGTAATCTAATTATTTAAATTCGCATATCTTTTTCTATAGACTTATGCAGTTTCTTGATGTAAATGATTATCTCGTCCTAATTGTTCGTCACCCAAGTAAAGCCGATCCCTGCTTTCAAAGCATTACTAAGATGTAAGATTTGAGGTTTTCACAGCGGTGAGTATGAAGATTTCTGTCTTCTGGGTTGTTGCGCCTTGTAGACTGGTCGATGTTTACCAACGTTTCTGAGGTCATACTGCCTCCGTCATCAGGGCGATGAGTATGAAGATTTCTGTCTTCTGGGTTGTTGCGCCGTGTAGACTGGTCGATGTTTACCAACGTTTCTGAGGTCATACTGCCTCCGTCATCAGGGCGATCGACCAGTGTACACGGCGCAACAACCCAGAAGACAGAAATCTTCAAACATTCAAAGCTCAAACTCACTTAAAACTATGTCACTCGTGTCAACTCCATCCTCCCTTATCTAAAACACCATGAAAACAAATCTGAACCTCAACTTTTTAATAATACCAAGTACCAAACTTTGTTTCATACGAAATTAACGCAAACAAGTACATCAGTTTTTGATTCGTGGCAAAGCCTACTTGAAACCCTGTACTGTGTGATTTAAGAGCTAAAATAAGAGACGGAAGAAGTGGAAGGAAGGACAGCAAGGCCGTTTGGAGGAAAGTGCATTTGGATGTCAATCTTAGTAAAAGACGAAGTAGAGAACCAGATTTGTGGTCATTCATCACAATAACAGCTCTGTATATATGTGAGTGTGTGAGTGAATGAGAAATACAGATGGGTGAGGTGAACAGGGGGCGAGTTGACATGCTCCAAGAGTTAACACTGATAGATGAAGCCGTCTCAGTTTCAGCAATCAAGTTTCATAGTAGTAAACGTTGTTTTCATTTCATAGTGCAGATAGGAGCAAGGTGCTAAGTGATGGACAAGGAAAAATCTAAACAACTCTTTAACTGCTCCTACGGGAAGATATGTAATTGGAAAAGACGTCTGAAGGCTGTATTTAACATCAAGAACAGATATGGGAAGTATGAATGTGGTTATATGAGATGCTCCTTTAGTGGCATAACCCCCATAATCAACCAATTTATAATGAAAAGCTGATCCAGACCATATTCGCCTGCAGCGAATGCAGATATATTCGTGCACAAGGAACATTATATCCTCATTCGAAGTATTCACTTGCAAAACATAACCATATACCACTTATGCATCTTCAGCTCTCGTGTTACCGAAGCCCTTCTCACATTTTTTTTACCCGTGATTTTTTCCATCAGTCGTCAGTAGTATGCTGGTATATACATAACCTCAAATCCTTCTTACTGTATGAACTACGTACAAGTTGTACATGCCCGAACGAAGTCAATCAACCACCTAAGATCTTTAAAAGACATACAAGAGGCGATGAAAATGTAAATATATGAAACATGGAGAAACAGAGATAGAGAAGCAAATTCAATTAGACCTCAGTTTAATAACCAATTACTCAAACATTTGCATATTCAAGTCCCGTATTATGTTACTATGAGAAATGTCTGAGGTTGCATTTTGGTGAGTTAATTGTTTTTGCGAAAATAATTGTTCGCTTCGGATGTGAATTACATGGAAACACGAACTTTAAAATAATAATTAACGTTCAAGTGATACAAGGAAGTTGATTTGTAACTGATATTACGTATCTTGGGACACCAATAACAAAATATTTCATTAACCATTTGAAACACAAAGCTAATATTTATAAATCCGAGCCCTGTTTAAAAAAAACAACACAACGCGCCCCTGATGTAAAGATTTTCTCTTTTATTCTGTTTTGGGGAAACAATAACTGTTTGATATGAGAATCATACGAAACCAACAAAAGAGCTCTGTGAACAAAATACAGAGATACTGAATGTCAGAACGTGGTAGATGCAGATATGCTGTTCCTTAAAGGATTGAAAGAACAGCTCTGTAAACTGCAGGATATGTAAATTAATAACACGTGTAGGGTTATATGTTAGTCTTTATATGAACCAGACCACACACTTTCCGCATCTATTACATATAGAATCCATCATGATAAACAGATGCAGCAGCATTAAACTGTCATGTTCCATCCAATCGCAATTAACGTTCAACACTGACAATTTACTGACAACAGGATAACAGTCCGAACAGATTTTACATTAGAATGGTTTCAGTGACCACAAACACAGCCTAACCTTCAGCAAGTATTGTGTTTGATACCATAAGCGGGAACCAGGGGGCAAGTCTAGCAGAGTCGATACGGCAACTGTCAGAATGATAACTATGATAAGTTATGTCCATGCAGGACAGGGACTGACACAAACGCCCAGTTAAAATGTCCCGATAAAAGTCAACTGACAGAACGTCAAATCAAATTATAGTTTATGCCGAGTGTTGTGATCTACAATCTGTGGTAAAAATCACTGTAATATAAATACAGATTTGTCGTCACACTTCAACGGGTTTTTTTCTGATTCTTTGTGTTCGTCACATTTCGAGAATCCTGCATTTGGCATTGCGTTACAGTCCCTTGGTTAACAATTATTTGGCATTCGATATTCATGCTACTAGTTGAGTCACTCGCTCAGATTTTCATAAACGAAGAAACTAAATCGAAATTTATATTTCATGAGCCATCGTGTGTTGAAGTTCTGTTCCTCAGCTAAAATTATAAATGTGGTGTTGGAGAAGAATAGAGAAGATCAGGTGGACGGATCGAGTGACCAACGAAGAAGTATTGAGGAGAGTCAACGAGCAAAGAAGCATTCTGCAGGCGATTACACGAAGGAAAGCTAACTGGCTGGGACATATTATGAGAAGGAATGGGTTACTGAGTGATATCACCGAAGGCCAGGTTGAAGGAAAGAGAGGACTAGGAAGAAGATTGATACAGCTAACCGACGACCTTAAACAAGGAAAGAAGATGACGTTCCAGGAATTAAAGCGAGAAGCCGAGAATAGGGACAAATGGAGAGCTCTTTTTGGGCAGAGCAATGGACCTGTCGTAAGACAGAACACTTAATAATAATAATAATAATAATATAAGTTCGACGCACTTCGCACTACGTATACCTCAAATCTCCGGACAAGTGCAAGGCCAGACTATTACTTCAAAACTCGTATCTTTACAGGGCTGTGACCTGCAACTTTTTTTTTCCCCGAAGTGCAGGCAACAACTACAAAAACATGACGTTAAACACAGTAGATCCACTGTGCTATTTCATCATACGGAATGTGAATTCGTACGAACAATTTCATGAAACGGCTGGCACATACCACAGTCTCGCGTACAGATTCATGGACGAGAATTTAATTAATTCAGAGCCGTTTACATAACGAGAAAGTCCGTGATTTACACAGCCCACCTGCAAAATGTAACACAACACGTACTTGAAACAGAGAAATCACGATCGGCTGAAACAAAGGTGGTATAACGAAAACTGGAAACATGCAGAAAGTTTTGCTACCGAAACTTCTTAGCCATGTCGCGTAAAAAAATAAGATAGTGCTACGAAGAAAGTATTAAAGTAGATCTCAGATAAACTGTCTGAATAAATGTGAACAGGGTGAAATGCATTGTTAATTTAACGAAATGAACGTTTTAATATAATGTCTAACTTGAGCCGTATTATAAGATCGTGTCTATAATAAATAAACAAAAGGGGCACATTTCAAATCTTGTTCGCATTTCATTCTTTTAATTCTTGTACATCTATGAGTCTGATGCTACAAAACGAATCGGTAACTTTTATACAAAAAAACTTTCCATTTTGTTAAAACGTAGATGCTGAAACAACAGAGGAAATAAATCATCTGGACATCAGAGTCCTAAGGCAGAGAAATGTAATTTTTATAAAATTCAGACGATTGAATTACTAAGCTACGTTTAAAATGTTGTTGCTGGAAACTTATTGTGTGCGGTTTATTCTGGTTCGCAAAGAAAGTTCCTTAAAATTATTTTTGACCTAAACAAGATAAGACCACCAACCTGCAACTTAGTAACCTGAGTTGAGTAAGCACAGTTTAAGGAACTAAGTGTTCAGCTTACTAAAAATTACATATCGACTCCATCGTCGGGGCGAAATTCATCATCGCTCGATTTTAGATTATCTACTGTTGAATTCAACCGTCCCCACGATTATGACTGTTATTATATAGCAAGGATGTTCACACGAAGAGTAATATTTTAACGGGCTATTGCCGATTACCTCGAGAATAAGAACCCTCTCCCTTTCACAGTTTTTCTCCTTGCAGGCCTACTGTAGCTGAAGTCTGCTATTCTACCTCTGAGCAAGGGCGCATGCAGACAGCTTATTAATCACTGTTGTAATGACTCCATACAGCGGGTGAGTCTTGCACACCGCAACTACAGAAATGCAGCAGCTACCGTCTTTAACTTCGGTACCTATCAGTAAAGTGAATATACAATTTCACGTGAATATGTGCGAGTGTTATGAATTATGATACAATTTCTGCCATCTTATACACGCCGATCATGTTAATAACATAAGGCCACGTGTCATAAATTATATTTAATGAGAGGGCGGCATTTCAGCGTATAAACTTCGCCAGGGAACGTCGCCTGTCTGTTCTGGTGCACGCCTGGGGGTACCGGGAGGTAATATCATCACAAACCTCGTTCAGACCCAACTGTGGTTAATAAATCGATAAACTTAACAGTTTCTGAGTGTCCTCCATCATCACTATCCGACCACTGTACCCTCCCATCTACTTTCCGACACGTATGCACAATGCGACATAAATCATATTTCGTGATACGATAACGTTTCGACAAGGGGCAGTCATAGCCTGAAATAATAACACCTTCTAAATTTATAAGAGTTCTAACTGACCTAAACCCTTCAGCAATTCTTTACAGCAGCAGCGACAGCCAACACGAACATTTCAAATCCCTGATCGGGGCAAAGACTGCGTAAAACAATAACTACAATGTAGGCTTGTAGTTAGATGTAATAAAATATTAGTATCAATACATCCAAATTTTTTAGAAGAGTTTTAAAAAAATAATTATAAATCCAATATGTCATGCTCTTCCGTTCCCCAGTTAATATAACGCCCATTCTACATGACTCAACTACATCAACTTTGTGCTGTAGGCTTACAATAAATGTTGTTGACCTATTTTGAATATGATTGCCCTCTGCGATACTGCGCCGTGAAATCTCGCAGATGTCATCTCAATACACGCGTCTGTGAAAACCTGATTTTTCACTATTTTCATTTCGATTTAGTTCGGGAGAATCTCTCGAAACACAAAATAAAGAAATCAACACAAAACTCGACAGTCTTAAATTATCACGTTCCACGTATTATCGCTTTACACAAGAATATATCCATTATGGCAGTACAGGACTGTAACAAAAGAATTAACTACGTACATATTAAGATATTACCGCGTTAATCTATTGTAATGGAGTATGCGTGAGGCGAATAAATTGCTTGCAGCAATGGATCCGCGTTCTGGCAAAGTACCAAATAGCTTCAACTCATCACACATAATTAAATTTATTCACCATTTTCATTACGTCCAAACATAATTTCTTAACTTAGTGTACGAGAAGAGAGAGTTTTCCTATTCTCTGGACTGCTGCCTCTTTCTGGATGGTATTAATTCTGCCTTTGCCAAAAAAACAGGATGAAATATGTACTCCATTACAGATCACAGAAGCGTCTTGGTACTTAATTTGTTAGTGTAAATGACTGGTTGGAATTTGTACTTCCTAATGGAATTATTCATTTCAGATAAAACATACTCTTTCAAAACTAATCACACTTCATATACCAAAGTGCACTTTTCTGTACTACAAATTCTTCCTGAAGAAATCACGTAACTTTCGATCCGTCCTTCTTAACACCGCAGCAGATTAGGTTACAGGCCTTTTGTCAAGGTACTCGGTTCGACTCTCAGCTACATGACCCACACTGACTATATCTCATTATTCTCCTTTCCTTCTGCAAGAGAATGTCGAAATAGCACGCTGAAATAGGCCGTGACAACCTCCGTCTAACATCTTCCCTACTCCTTACCATTCAAGACCGTACCTCCATCTCATTCCACACGATAATGCAACCTACGAAGTTTACAAAACAGCATAAAAATCAATGCAGTGAATTTTGATTTCCAAGCGTCCTTCAATCAGACATTTGTAGTTCGGCAATTTCCTTCCGTGGCATTTACGGGGACAGTGAGGAAAATTTCACAACACCTCAGTCGCGATAACTGATGGCCAAGCCGAGATTTGAACTGAGTTGATTCCAGAATACAAATCCAGACGCATTCCGACCTGCTCCGCAAATGTCTGTACATGTTCTGTGTTTACATTTGCGAAATTCTCTCCATTTGTTATGAAGAATGTTTTCAGACCAACACTAATATCTCGATGTCATCCAAATCCGAAACTGCGAAAATACAAACGTGGAATACGAAAAATGATACAAAGAAAAAACTAGTTTCTCTAAAGGGGGTAAAAAAAGCTACAATTTCAGCCATGACATTATTAAAACACAAAGTTATGACAAAGTAGCGTGGCATTCTGTGACTTTATTTGTTGACGGCAAAAGCAACGGGGTAGGGGGAGGCGGAAAGACAAAGTTCCGAGTGATGGTGGGGTTTGTTGTAAGTAGTTTCTCTTTTGGAAAAAGGGGTGAGGTTCTTATGATCGAAGCTGCTCAAACTATTCTCAAGGACATATAAAAGTCCGATATTAGCCCTTCAAGGGGATGGCAGATGTGCTGAATGTGCATCGTAAAAAGCACCCTGCAACCATCCAAGCTTATATCTTGCAGTGGCTTTAGGCAAGCAACAAAATACGAACCACTATATGGCATGTAAAATCAACAGAGAAAAATATATTCAAATCTAAAAAAAGAAAATAGTTTTGTATTATTTGCAATTTATCACCACTGACGGTACAAAACTATGACTAAAGGAATAGAAAGTTATTCAAAGAAACTGCCATAAATTTACAAGTAGAATCTACAACAGTAAGACGCGGTCGCGTAGAGCAAAATCTCTGCTCATAAAGAGAATCGAACCAAGCTCGTGTACAACAACAATTAATTATTAGAAAGGCAACAGTGTTAAGTTTTAATAACATATGAACAAAATTAATAGAACAGATAGTCGAGAATCTTGAACATGCTGTATCATAAAATATGATGACGTAACCCTGTGTAATCTCAACGGATAAGAATGCTAGCGCTCGCTTTCTTTAACATCGCTGTCTTCTGCGCGGATATTTATACTTAATGAATTAACAGCGTTAATAGTGAGATGCTAATACGAGCACCTTGCCACATATTAGCTGCACGCTCCTCCGGGTTACATTACCTGTTTTTGGAAACAAGCCAGCACACATGCAGTAACAAGCCGATGAGCTGTCAGAAACAGATCAGACCTGCAGACAACCTCCGTTGCAGAAATCTTGAAAGGCTAGGCCTACTAATTAATTTCCTGGGTGCATAAGTGACGAAGAAAATTACAAGACGACGAGATTTCTAATTCATGCTACTCGCCAGATGTTATTAAAACGATCGGATGAAGGAGGGCCAAGTAAGCTGGCTTCAAAGGTAAATTTTTATTTTACATTCGAGATGTGCATGGTTCGTGTCACAGCGAGAGCAGGGTTCCGCATTTTGTGAATAAGGGACCCGCGAGTTATGTATTAATATGTAATTAATAAACCGCCACGGTGTCTAGCGGTTAGAACGCTGGCCTTGTAATCCTGGGTTCTCGGGTTCGATTCCCGGCGGTGCCCGAATTTATAACTTGTGTTGGGCAAGGCCGTGGTCTAGGCAACACGGAGTTTTCCTCCGTGGCATCCCAACAATTACTCCATTCACACACAGAAGAAGGCAATGACAAACCACTTCTGGATCATCTGCCAAGAACGTATATGAACAGGTCCCAGTCCGAGAAAAGGATGGAAGGATCCCGTTCATATGGACCTGTCGTCAGACAGAACACTAATTAAAATTTAAATGTAATTAATATCAATATGTACTAATAAGGGTAAACCTACTAAAATGGTAAATGGCACTATAATAGATTTCACCACCACCACCACGTGAAACATCAGGCTACTTTTTAGACTTATAACCTATATATACGTCGAATGGTTATTGCAGAAATCGGTTGATTTGTAGACAGGTTGTATTCTTAAGGTACCGGAGCCTAAGTTACAAAGCATTATTCCCACACCATATGGCTCAACGCGTCGTTGAATCTCCCTAATTGTGATGCCGACGGCGGCTCACAGAGTATAGAAATTGTTAAGATTTTATATCGAGGTCGGCGTCGGAGTCCGTACATTTTTACCGACTTCGTCTCTACCTAAAATTACTTCCGATTCCGACTCCACAGCCCTGCGAATAAGTTCAGTCTTTGTCCAACCTATCGTTTGCTTGTGGGAGATATGGCGCTATTTAATTAATATAATATAACACAGCAATAACGGAGTCAATGTCTTCCGAAAGACGTGTAGTGTGTATTATCTTGATAGCATTCTACAAATTTATCCTAACATTATATTCGTTGAACATATAAGTCGGCTTGAACGATGTTATATTCAATTTAGTAAAGGCAAATTACATAACACCATCTTGCTGTTTTATTCTAACCAAACGCATAGCAGCTGAGGCACGGATTATTACATAAACCTGGGCGGAAGCCCCGTAAAGGAGGCAAATGAGATAATGAAATATACATATATATATGCAGTAGTACTACTTCCATCACAGGAAAAACATTAACTCTTTAGACGTTACAGTATAAAGGATGAAGTTGTTCCAGTGCTTAATTAAGCGCCAAGCCAAGAAGATGTATGGAAGAGTTCCATTCTTAACCACGGCGATAGACGTAGGTGCGTGGTCAGCTTCACGCCCCGACCTATCTAACCACATCTATTGGGTAGGGCGCTAGAGTGTCTCTAGACGCAGTGGCAAATACAAAACACATAACTCCTTCCGGGAATCGAACACCGGTTGTCGGAAACTAGCGCAGTCACTGAAACATGAGAGTCATACTTGTGAGATCCCATATACGCTGCCACATTTCTCATTTTCAGAAGGCTTAAATTGAAGGAAACATCAACAATCCCATATGATGGAGGATCCTCTGAAACGGCGATCAATATCTACCAGACTACACAGTGCTACATACCAAAACAGCTATCTTCTAAAGGGAAAATAAAAAATGTAATTTCGTTACATAACTTCTCTCGTTTTGTAATTACGTCCATAGAGCAGAGTCTTTGAGGACAGAGTCAAGAAATCTCCCGCATCATATAGGCCCCCCCAGGTCTACTGCCGTGTTCACAAGACCCCAGCGCCTATCCCTACCCTCTGCCAGATCAATTCAGCCCACACCCTCCTTCACTATTTAAGATCCTCTGAAAAGTCGTTCAACTCCCGCAAATCTGCATGACGGCAATCTTCATTTTAACATTGACCTCTCAACTACGTCAACGTCTTCCGAGTGGTCTCTTCCCTTCTGCCTTTGCAACCAAAATTCTGCACGCATTTCTCTCATTTATGCTATATGTCCTCCTACTCCATAATACAAACAATCTAATAGCATATGGTAAAGAAAGAGAATATTGAACCTTATCATTATGCAGTTGTATCCACTCTCCTCTCACTTACAGTCACTTCGGTCAAAATATTCTGATGAGTGCTCTGAACACCCTCAATGCGCTGTTTACAAACAGTCCATAAAGTGAACGAATAATAGGGAGGTCGCATCTGTCCATTCGCATGTTACCTACAAACTATACCTGATCAATTTTGATTATGCTTGTATCTTTAATCAGGAATTACACCATAATTTTAGTGTGACGCCCGACATATACATAATAAGTAAACGGGCAAGTTGGTAATCTAATATTTAGGAGACAATGTTTGTGCATCCCCGAGTTATAAATAAATAAATATATATATTTATTAATAAACACTCTTCATTGCAAGAATAAGATTCAGACGCACGGCACAGCACTGCAAAACTCATGAATCAGTTACATTCTCAAAGGCTTTTGCCGAAAGCTAAAACATAACATTTACCGAATAGCAAAATGAGCTACAGGTACGAAATACGTAACTAAGGCAACTCCTTTTCACCGATATGAAAGGAATGCATGTGAAAGTCTCTCTCACACGAGGCTGGTTAATGGCTTGAATACGCAAATAAAGTAATTCCAGGTAAAGAAATCTGTTCAAATGAAATCGTGTATATCTTAATGTAAGGACTTAGAGAGAGATTAGAAACTAATTCTGATCGTACCGATATTGCCTTGTACACGTGGACAGAAGCACACCCTGTTCGAAAGAAACCCACTGCACCATTCAGACCTAGTTACAGTGGTTAATTTACATATAGGCGCATAAAGTAGGCCTAGTGTAGCCTATATCAAGATCATGACATAATCAATGTCTGTACTGTACAAAGCTCGGCCTCCAACGCTCTGAAATACGTTTACTAGACTAAATTCCATGGTGAACCAGGTGAACTGTATGAAGACTGCGGAAATTAATGGCAAATCAGAACTGGTACGCAGAAACAGCTACGTAAAATCACAAATTTTCCTGAGAAGTCTACAACAAAAGCCAGTTTTCAAACAGAATCTACATGAAAAACTATTTATTCTACAGCCACCAACAAACAATGTGGAAAACTACAACGATAATATTATTATAGAAGAACAGTGGATCCAGTGATAGGCTTAAACTAATGTATGCAAAAGATGCGTTGTTTCCAGCCGAAAAGTATAGAAATCCTGAGAATGACAATGTTTAAACAGAGAGATACAACTCTGTAAATTATAAATAAAAACAGTTACATGAATGGAACAATAACAGCAAGTACTGATTGGATACACACGCGTCTGTGCCGATGTGTACCGACGAAGGAAACCGCGTGAAGCCGACCACCCACCTCAATAGAACGAAGAGGTTCAGAGAGTGTTAATTTCAACCGCACCGCCCTCATTCTTGAGTATCTTGGTAGTTAAATAACGATGGACTCTATCCGAGCGAAGAAAATAGATTCTGTGCAGCCTACAAAACATGGTAGAAATGGTGGAGGGTTCATTCTAAGGGGACAAGACCGTTGTCAAGTGCGCTGGATACGACTTGTAGGGAATCCCGCTGTGTCTACTACACAGACCTATCCTCAAGAACATAATTTCTCCCCCTCACAGCTCGCAATTCAATCAGATTTTCCTTAAATTCCACTCACAACTTTGATAAGAATTTCCAATGAGAAAGTCGTAATCAAAATAATATTGCAATAAATCATGAAAAACAGTTCATACGTAAAATACAACAAGGAATAAAAGTGCGATCATCAGTAAGATATGTGGGATATGCAGCACGCATATGGAAATGAGGTACGCACGCAAGATTTTCTTTAGAGTTCATTTGGAAAAAACTATGTGTAAATGGGAAGATAACATTGCTATAAACTTTAAATAAATAGGGTAAGGGTCTGGACTGGGTTTATCTGTTCCAGGATACGAATAAGGGTCTATTTATATACAAACGTAAAGATAACGACACGACACGAGCCCTTACCGATTTTTCAGAAAATATTATTCAACGTTTATCAATGGAATTGTTTAGGAAAAATATCGTTGGAGACGTAAGTTGGGCGAGACTCGTTCGTGGAACGGACGAGCTCTGTGTCAATATAAACAGTTCCATTTAATAATATTTTCTGAAAAATCGGCAAGGAATCAGTTCACCCTGCAAATTGCTCAATGACGTTCGGTTACATCATTCGTATCTGAGTCAAATGCGCAATTTTAGATTCAACTGTCAACACTCCGGAAAACAAATTAAATTGTATTCACGCCCCCTCCAACTTATCATTCATAATCGCCTTGTTATTCGAAGCTATATGACCTATGCAGCTAAAACCGCGTTGTTAAATAAGCCAACACTGCCCGTTGTTCTGTTCGCATGAACCGTGCTTACTGAGACTTCCCGTTGCCTATGGAGATTAGTTCAGGTTCACTACACTTTTGCATTCGCTTCAAACACATCGCGAACAGAATGCATCACGAAGTCTCCATATTACGTTTATGAAAAATGATCCACATTTTCCTGCTGGAACCGTTGAGTTAAAACTTTTTGAATGTACACTTAGCTATTAATTCTATTGTGAGTTCGTACAGCAGAACTTGTTACTACTGTAGATAATTAGCGTTGCGCAAGAAATTTAATTACTCCTTTCGCTCGCACATACGAGCACGTGGCTATGAAACCACATCACAAATACTGACTGCAGATATACATAACTTTCACAGAAATAATAAAAATCAACTTGATACAGGAGGGGAAGCTGGATCAGAGAGAGAGAGTGGGGTGAGGGGGAAACATAGAATTTTATAATTATAAAATTGGCTTTGGGGAGGAAATTCAGTGCAATGTATTTCATTCCCACTAACATCAGCAAACAACCTGTGGGTAACAGAACAGGAAGTTAAGCTTCTTGTAGCTCACGAAGTGTTCAAGAGAGACAGTCAGGTACTAACAAGGCTGCCAACAAATCTTTACTCTGTTAGATACTTCAAAATTGCTTTCTAGATCCAATTTAGTTCACAACTTTAGTGGGGAAACGACAAAAAGAGAGATGTGAAATTGCGAAAGGGATGAACCGGAAAAAATATCCTTGTAAATTGCCGGTGAAAGTAATTCGTGTTGCTTGGCTGAACATTCTTTAATATAACTATTGACGACTGCACTCTAAAATCAATATAGCTAACCTCACCACGATTATCTGCAAGAGCTGGACAGGCAGCTCTCTCTGTAGCTGTTCTTAGTGTTTTCCGCTGTATATAGATAAAGTTTTCCTTTAAACTGGAGTGCTGAGTATTTCTTACTTTTAATGGGGTTGCGCCATACGCCATATACTTATTTAATTTGCCCGGAGGCACGTCAGTATACGACAATTTCACGGTTTATTTGCCTTGTATATCAACAGACGCTGATAAATAGATAGATATATGTTCCCGCTGACAAGAGTGAAAGACAGTAAAATGCTGCACAATAAATTTATTGGCCAATATGTAATTTGATCCAAATTACAGAACATAAACTGCCGCATCTGACAGCCTGGCGCTAGATAAATTGGTTCGATACAGCTCGATATATCACTTCGGTTCAGGGCTTGTTGAGAGACGTTTTCTTCACCACGTACACATTAGCCGTGGAATCCACCCATCCTCTCATCCAATGGGTACTATGAATCATTTCCACGGAGTAAAACTGTCGGAGCGTGAAACTACCACTCACCCCATCTCTTGTCGATGATAGCAATGTCATTAGCTAACTATACCTCCACTCCCCTATACGTCTTTACGGTGAGTTGCTGTCGAGTCTAACCATTAAAAATCTGAACACACACAGCTTGTTATTACGTATGTGAAACCTTCATTTCTCCATTTAACTGATTCTTCCTTGGCCTGGACCCTTACCTTAACACTTCCTTTCCAAGCAGCGTGTTCCATCTGAGTACAAGATCATGGCATACAACACAAACATAACCAATCAAATAAGATCACCTATCTTTAGAGTTCTGGAAAGCAGACTAGATGTTGAAATAACTCCATCTTGCAGAGTCCTTCCGCAGAAGATAACATTTGCTCAGCTAGTCCAGAAATTTTGGGCCTTGTTTGCAGTCCGAAAGTTCTTTGCCTTGTTCATAACAACATGTCACTAATCCCTATCCTCAGCTATATGAATTCCCCCTCTCGTCGTAATTATTTACGATCGACTACAATAGCAATCCACTATCTACGTCTTGGTCTCCAAGACGCTTGCCGTTATGAACTAAGTAATGTGCCAGTCCAGATCCGTGGTTCAATTCCCGAACGGACTGAAACTTGAGATGAGGGGTAAACCAGACTTTGGCATATTAATCTGGTTTATATGAACGAAGGAGGTGTGATTAGATGATACTTGGTACACCTCACTTCATCAAAATTTGAGTGATTTTATTAAGTTTTGGCTTTGTCCAATGTATCACATTGGGAAAGAGAGTGGCGCCATCCTGGCGTGTGAAAGTCTCTCCCCCCGACATACGGTTTAGTGACCGTTGGTTTGGGGCGCCCTAGTAGGTGTGAAGTGACGATTGCCAGATGACCGCTGCTCCACTGCTCGGACCAATGGAATTTGAATGTGGCTGTTCGGCACGTTTCCGACGTCATAAGAGACTTTTTGGGGGACGAATCGGATTGTCATATTCAATTCAAAATTCAAAAACTGTTACGATCCGGGAATATAAAAAGCGAGGTTGCGTTGGGGCTCGCTCTCTAAAAGTTCGGTTCTTAAAGGCAAGCAGACAGTTTCTCCTCGATTCATTAAACTTCAAGATCAAAATACAACAACCGAATCATCGCGCTGCCCAAAAATAAGAATAACTTGTTAAAAGGAAATAAAAGGTGAAACATTTCCAAGGTGACTTCGGTGTGGTCTGCAGTTAATCATCCCCTCAGATTTCACGTCCTTGGCGCACGGCCGCTCCAACTATCACAGTCCCCGTATAATCCCCGAGAGTCGGACAATCTTGCTCGCCGACAAACCCTACACCAATTATTAGTCCTTATATCCTTCCGCATTATCCGCAGTTATATAAAGCTGTAACCGCAAGCAAACCGGGCACGCTACTGGGTTTGATCCCGGGGCAACCAGAGTGAGAAGAAAAACAGTCAGCGGAAGGGCGGTTGCAGCAAATGGCGCATAAACGTGGGGCTTGAATGGAGAAGCCGATGTCGTCATACCTTCGAGGTTAAAGTGAATCACTTGAAGTAATACATCGCCAGAGGCACGTGGAGGTGTAGGCAACCCGCAACGCAGAACTTCGAGGAGACGAGATCTTCGATCCGGTGAACGAGGCCCGAACTGCGGACGTCGAGAAGCGTGGCGACGCCGCATTGACCATCCACTCGGACGTGCTCACAGACGGGACACCTAGGCTACTGCAAGGTTTGAGACCTGCTATATCTGAGTGCTGCTGAAAAAGGTTAGTAACAAATTCCTTTAAAATGGCGAGCCGTTCCCTCCGAAGCAAAAGACAGGCTGATTGCGGCGAAGTGAGTGAAATTGAAAGTGTAGACTTGCAGTGCGCCCAACCCTTTCTTTACACAAATTTGTCTGAGAATTTCGGAGAGGAGGACGAGATGACGCCAGGCGCGCAAAAGGAAGGCGAAAAACCTTCAGAAGTGACTGTAATTCCTAGTACAGTCGGTCCTAGTAGGAACAGGGAACAAACGATCAGTCAGGTCCCAAAGGCAGAATTATTGAGCATGATTTGGCAGGCCATACAGAAAAACGAGGAAAGTAGGTTAGAAAGTGAAAGACGGATAGACGAACGTTTTAAAAACCTGCGAGAGGAGTTGTCGAAAGAGTTCAGGTCTGAAATAGATAGGTCGAGCAAGCAGCTTCTTACAAAGATGAGAGATGAAATCAGTGAGTTCAAAGAGTCTGTGGCTACCCTGCGGCAAGATACTCGGCAACAAATTGAGAGAGTGAATGAGAATGTGAGTGAGAGGTTAACATCACACATGTCGGAGGTAGAAAGTAACACTAGGGACATAGTGGTTAGAAAACTTTCAAATTTTAAAGAAAGAGTTACTGAGGAGAACCTAAATTTCATACAAGGGAGAGCAGACATACTTACTAGAAACAACGATTCAAAATTAAGTGAAATGTCGTCCCGACTTGAGAAGCTTCAAGAAAGATTAGATACAGCTAGTTGTAATCGAAATACTGGTCAGTCAGCTGTTAGAGAACCTATGGAACAAGGTGATTCGAGCAGGAGTTCGGTTCAGAGATCGTCTTCTATCCCTGTGGTGAATTTTGAAACCCGACGAGAGAGTGAGAGAATGATGGATGAGTGCGATAATAGGTTAAGCAACCATTGTAGCGGTAGTGACCATGTACCTATAGTGTCAGTCAATATTCGCAACACTGACGGTGAGGCGCACAGACCGCGTGAACTAGCCGAGCTTACTCATCCTCAGTGCCCCAGCCACGTCTTGAACGACATTGTTTTACCAAAATTTTTCGATTGTCATAAGCAGAACGTAGTGCAATTCTTGCAGGAGCTGGACGATTACTATCGTTTAAAGTCCGTCCCGGAACAATTGAAGTTACCAATCGCGGTAAAGGCGATTAGTGATCCATATTCTAAGCAGTGGTTCACCGCGGTGTACAAGGACTTGACGGGCTATGACAACTTTAAGAGAGCTTTTACGGAGTTGCTGTGGAGCCCTCAGATCCAATCACAGGCCCGTAGTCAGTTGTATCAAGACCGTTTTGACAAAAGCTTGAAGGAAAGTATGTCATCTCATTTCTTGAAATACTCTGTGCTAGCGGCAAATCTATCACCGAGGTTATCAGAATTGGATTTAGTTGATGCAATAGCAGGGCATTTCCAGCCATATGTTCAGAGAGCACTTTTGTCGGCAGGGGTGCGAACAGTGCAAGACGCCTTGGCTTTTCTAAAAAAACTGGAGACAATGGAGCAAGCGGATACAGACAAGGGGAGGTCAAACATGGGCTTATCGCCGCACGCGACTAACCAGAACCAGTCACCCAACCACTGCCAAAACAATAACAAATTCCAACGCAACAACCATTACGTTAGGAAAGTGCGTTACCAAGGGAACCCACATCGCGAAAGGAATGGGACGTACCAGCCTAATTATGCTCCTCGGGGACCGTATATGTCAGACGGAGACGCTGGCCCGAATTCGCGCACAACCAGTCGGGATGAGTCAACCCCAAATCAACTAAACCCACGAGCGCCCACTTTCGACCACGGGGCAGGCCAGAGGCATGACCACGAACAGAACAACGGCAGAAATCAGTCGGAAAACGATCGCAGGATGATGTAGAGGGCCGGACATTATCCAATTATGAGGGTAGGAACCCAGGTCCGAAACTGAGTCCGAGGCTAGGAGATGAAAATTTGGGAGTGCGTGACGTGAATCACGCAAGTGAGAAATTCAATGTGGAATTCGTAGGAGACGCCGATAACGTCACTGTATATTACATTAATGAGGGAAATCTTCAAGGTTGTCCTCACGTATAGATACAGATAGGAAGTAGAGAAATAGTTGTTCTGATTGACAGCGGAGCTGAAGTTAGCGTGATGTCTGAAGACCTGTTTAACTTTGACGGAGAGTGGCTTAAAGTTCCTATTTATTCCGGTAGCAAATTGTGTGTTGTCATCCGCATGGCAATCAAAATCAAAACGAATCAGAAAACAAGCTTGGATTGAATTCGGATTAGGGCGTGACATATTTGAGCTGAACTTCATGATAGCGCCACAGTTGATGACAGATGCAATACTGGGGGCTAATTTTTTGGTTGAGTACCAGGTAATAATGGATTTTACTAATAGGAGTTTTTCAACGAAGAAAGGAGATATTGTAACCAGACACAATTTCTTTTTCAATGCGATGGCAGGGGGAGGACGAGAAAGTAGGTCGGTATCGGACCCGGATAGCTTAGCAGATTTTCCGCAGCCGCTGCAAACGTTAGATCAAGACCGATCTCGACTAGGCTTCAATGTTGTAGGCACTGACCTTCGAGATCCTGATATTCCTGAGAGCCGAGGCATACAAAGGCGACGTTGTAGTGGAGTTTTTGAAAAATCGTATGATGCACATGGTGAGGTAAACCCTTTGTTGCTTGGAGTTCGTCGTGAAGACGTGAATGTTGAAGATAGTGGGGCGCGGTTCCCCGGCACTTTAAATATTAGTAGAGTTTACGAGAATCCTGAGGAAGGATCAGATGCTGTAGTCCAGCATTATAATTGTTATAAGACTTCGAAGGATGGCTCGGCGCTTCAGGAATACGACCACGATTCGGATATAGAGCAGGGCGATGCTAGATCTGTTTCAGTCCAAGAACTGCGCGCAAAGGTGAGAGAAGCTGTAGGTCTGTGTGAGAACGAAAGGGAGAGGTTGTTTAGGATGCTCCTAAAGTACAAGAATTCTTTTTCTACACGGCCGGGAAAGTGTTCACTGATGAAGTATCGTTTCGACGTCACGAGCCCGGAACCAATAGCGGGGAGTAGTAGACCCATTCCGTTTTCAGTAAGAGCGGAAGTACGAGCTCAGATAAATCAAATGTTACAGGATGGGATCATAGAATTGTCGAATTCCGCTTATATAAATCCTTTGACCATAGTGTTGCGTGAGGGAAAGTCCCCGCGAATTTGCATTGACGCCAGGCGCGTGAATAAGTGGATGGTACCCGACCGGACGAAAGTACAGCCTATTGCAGAGTTGTTGCAACGATTCCACGGGTCACGCTATATCAGCTCTATCGATCTTTCTTCAGCATTCTTGCAAGTGGAGTTAGAGCCGGAGTCTCGTAAATACACGGCGTTCCAGTTCGAATCCCAGGTCTTCCACTTCTGCAGAACTCCCTACGGGTTCAAGAACTCGCTCGCTGCGTTTGTTCGCGCTTTGAATTTAGCACTCGGCTCAGGGACCTGTACCTACGCCCTCTGTTACGTTGATGATATAACTGTCCATTCTCCAACAATCGGATCTCATATCGAGCACCTCAACACTGTGATTGGTAGACTGACCGCAGCCGGTTTTACTATAAACGCGGGGAAGTGCAATTTCTGTAGGACAGAAATCTCCTTTCTCGGCCACGTGATTAGTAACGGCGGAGTTTCTCCTGATCGTCGGCGGATAGAAGCTATCTTAAGCTATCCAGCACCTAGAAACCAGAAGCAGTTGCGCCAGTTCTTAGGTGTCTGCAACTACCATCACAGGTTTATAATAAATAATGCAAGTTATGTGGCGCCGTTGCTCCATCTCTTGAGAAAGGGAAACAGATGGAAATGGTCGGGAGACCTAAAGAAGGCGTTTGAGGTCCTTCGAGCTAAATTCGCGCACAGCATACAGTTAGTGCACCCAGACGAGACTTTGCCGTATTCAATAAACACGGACGCGAGCATTAAGGCCATTGGTGCAGTGTTGATGCAGACCAACAGGCAGGGGGAGACGCACATTGTTTCCACGGCATCGCGCGTGTTGAGCCCGACCGAGCAACGCTTTTCGGTGGCGGAACAGGAGCTATTGGCAATAGTCTACGCACTGGAAAAATTCAGAATCTACATATATGGTCACGAGGTCCACCTGAATACCGACAACAAGGCGTTGACGTTCTTATGCAAATGTGCTTTAACCTCTAGCAGGATCGCTAGGTGGGTAATGCAATTGCAAGAATATGATTTGAACATTAAGCACATTAGTGGGGCGGCCAACTTCCTCGCAGACACGATTAGCAGAAACCCCGCTGGTTTGAGTGAAAGCGAGATAAAGGAGTTGTCAAAACCACGTGGCGTGATGATAGCCGCCATCGACTTTTGCATCGACGCATCTGTTGGTCGGAAGCTTAGGGACTTAGCTGCTTTTCAAGCACGAGACCCTAAGATACAGAAGACAGTAGAGAAGGTGAAACAGCTACCCGAGCGGTCAGACGGGAGGTATCTGATTCGACAAAATGTGCTGTACAGTAAAGACAGTGAGAACTACCCTTATTGGAGACCGGTCTTACCAACCGAACTAGAAACCCAAGTGATAAGTTTCGTGCATATGTCCTTGGGGCATTCGGGAACAGAAAAGTGTATGGCCCAAATTGCCAACACTTTCCATGTAAGAAGTTTAGGCAGGAAGGTCCGGAGGCTGATATCCCGCTGCGATGTCTGTCAGGGTTAAACACCCTAACCGCAGCTACGCAACTGAGTGTCGGAGCCATCTACCGGCTGCGCCCGGTGACCTCTGTGCGACCGATTTGTTCGGGCCGTTACCAGTGGGTAGGGGTGGTGTTCGATATATCTTGGTCATTTTAGATGTGTTTTCAAAATTTGTAAAATTGTATCCATTGCGTGCGGCTACCACGAGAGCCTGTTTAAACAAAGTCACAGGGCATTATGTAACTCAAGTGATTCAGCCTAAGTGCATATTGAGTGACAATGGAACCCAATTTTCAAGCCCGACTTGGCGCAAGAAATTGGCAGAGCTGGGCATTGATGTCAAATTTTCCCCCGTGCGGCACCCGCAGGCTAATCCTAGCGAGCGCTGTATGAAGGAAATAGGGAAGTTCTGTAGAATCTACTGTCATCAGAACCATAAAAAATGGCCGGAGCTTCTGGTTAAGATCGAGGAAGTGCTAAATGGCTCAGTATCAGACTCGACTGGTTACAGCCCTGTGGAACTGATGTACGATGAGCCGAGACCGGACTTGTTCAAGAAATTCATAACAAAGGAGGCCGACCAAATGCCGCCAACCGAGAGTCACCAGGAAAAAGCTTTGAAGGCTTACATAAAGTTGAGGGAGAAAGCCACCAAAAGAAACAGAAGACGAAAAGTGGGCAAGACACAGTGGAACCCACAGGTCGGAGACCTTGTGCTTGTAAAACGCCAGACTGTTTCAGATACAGTTGCTGGGATAACTGGCAAATTCATGAGACCTTACCAGGGGCCCGTAAAGATTTCAAAGGTGATACCTCCAGCGATGTATGAGATTTCAGAAATGAACGGAAAGGTGCGGGGAGTTTTTAACAAGAATGCTCTTAAGCCTTACCAGCAGGAGGAGTGAATTGGTTAAGAGGGGTCAGGGAAGGAAGCAAGAATCTTATCAAATTACACCGTAATTTGTTGCAAAATTAAAGATGACATACGTTGTTGTAAGAGAAACCATAAACGGGAGCTATGCTTAGGAATGACAATTGAAGACGGTGACGAGCTTAAGGTGATGGTACTCTTTCAGTTGAGTTATGTTGTTGTTTTTTTTGTTTTTTTTTTGGCAAGGTAGATAGTCGCCGTCGCGCGAAACCATTTTCGCTGTCCCTGTTATGAGTGGCTTGTCTAGTTCAAGCGGCAAATCTTTGTAAATCACGGTCACATAGCATAGTACGTAAGTTGTAGATATAGTGCGAATGGTTTTATCAATGAATGAGTCTGCACGAATTCGATGATGTAATTGCCGAGGGTCTAGCATAAGACAGGGAAGCAAGGTGAATGTTGGAGGAGGTCAATCAGGTAGATAAACCCATTTTGTGACGTGTGAGGGTGAGCCGACCCTACGAAAAAGTGACAATGAGTGGAACTGGACTGAGAGACGAATAAGTGATCGTTATCATTTGACGAAGATCATACAAAATGTGAGTGCTCGTGTGCAGCAGTAGGAGTGGTTACCATGCCAATATCCTGAACAACCCGCGAGGTGAAATTGGTGAACCTAACAAAGGACCCAAACATAATATATCATGCGTATTCTTAGATGTTGTATACCTATAGTTAGTTTAAGTACATCTTGACGCCAACCTTCTAGAATAACTATGGATGGTATGTAGATTTAAAAGTGTATCAGAATTATGTCCATTATGTTTTTGTTTTAGTATACATATTAGTGTTTAGCTATTTTGTGTTAAATGTACTCTGTGTCATTTATGTCAGGTCTGAGTTGCATGAATGTGGCAGCCTAGTCTGTCAAGCTGACCGCCGCCCGGAACGTGGCGAAAGGTGGCAGTGAACAGCTGATCGTGTGGAGTGTTATCTTTGTTACGGTAGGAGGAGGATGGGAGTTGTATGATGTTATATGATAAAATGATGTAATAGACTGTCACGGGCAGTTGAGATGAGGCTGGCTGTTTCTATGTCGAAAGCGCAACTCATCTCAAGGGGGAGTGTTGTGCCAGTCCAGGTCCGTGGTTCAATTCCCGAACGGACTGAAACTTGAGATGAGGGGTAAACCAGACTTTGGCATATTAATCTGGTTTATATGAACGAAGGAGGTGTGATTAGATGATACTTGGTACACCTCACTTCATCAAAATTTGAGTGATTTTATTAAGTTTTGGCTTTGTCCAATGTATCACATTGGGAAAGAGAGTGGCGCCATCCTGGCGTGTGAAAGTCTCTCCCCCCGACATACGGTTTAGTGACCGTTGGTTTGGGGCGCCCTAGTAGGTGTGAAGTGACGATTGCCAGATGACCGCTGCTCCACTGCTCGGACCAATGGAATTTGAATGTGGCTGTTCGGCACGTTTCCGACGTCATAAGAGACTTTTTGGGGGACGAATCGGATTGTCATATTCAATTCAAAATTCAAAAACTGTTACGATCCGGGAATATAAAAAGCGAGGTTGCGTTGGGGCTCGCTCTCTAAAAGTTCGGTTCTTAAAGGCAAGCAGACAGTTTCTCCTCGATTCATTAAACTTCAAGATCAAAATACAACAGCCGAATCATCGCGCTGCCCAAAAATAAGAATAACTTGTTAAAAGGAATTAAAAGGTGAAATATTTCCAAGGTGACTTCGGTGTGGTCTGCAGTTTGTCATCCCCACAGATTTCACGTCCTTGGCGCACGGCCGCTCCAACTATCACAGTCCCCGTATAATCCCTGAGGGTCGGAAAATCTTGCTCGCCGACAAACCTTACCCCAATTATTATCCCTTATATCCTTCCGCTTTATATCAAGCTGTAACCGCGAGCAAACCGGGCACGCTACTGGGTTTGATCCCGGGGCAACCAGAGTGAGAAGAAAAACAGTCAGCGGAAGGGCGGTTACAGTCTGTTTCCGTCAGTCCGACATCAGGTGAAGAGATAACTGAGAGGCGGCTAACCTGATGAGTCCCGTAGGACTACTGCAGTGACGGTCTAGTGATGGAGATTATTTCTGTCTAAGGGACTCACCAGGACACGCTCTCTCAATCCTCTCAGCATCTGATGTCGAAATGACGGAGACAGAATCCATCTGACAAGTGACAGCCATAACCTATCTTCGGTATGAGTTTGAGTAATTTTATCTTGATATTCGAGAAATTTAAAAACCCCTCTCTTGAGACCACTAAACACTGCTTTGGAGGTGGTGGTGGTGGTTGTAGGAGTAGTAGGAGCTGTGTTCTTCACAATATTATGTACATCAGCGACATCGAAGTTCATTAATTGTAGACACAAAAGTATGTGTATTTTTACAAGGCCATATACATTGTATTATAACACTATGTAAATGTAAAATGTTATCCTTTATTGTGTTAATATATACAACATAGGAAAATGTCTTATATCAACTTTTACATAATAATTATATGTATTAAGTTTATATAAGTTGTGTATAAATATATCAGGCGATGAACCATTTTATGAAAGTAAACACATTTTAATTTGAGCTTTATATAAATTAGGATTTATGCCAGAACGATATTATGAATATAAATTTCGTACGCCATCATATCGAATGTCGAATGTAAACTGAGCTGATATATACGGACGGATAGACATGACCTCCACTTAATTTCTGTACAGATGCGAAACCAAAACACGGAATTTAAAGAGAAAACATGTATTTTATTTTAATTCGAGGGAAAAATTTGTAAAATTGTCAGTTATATCCGTTTGATATATTCAATCAGATATTCAGTTGCAGCTTCACAAGAATTCCATCGAAACGGAAGATACAAATCGAAAAAAGTCCTCATTTAACATATAAAGCATTATATAAGAGAACATTCTGTGACAAGTGTTCAATACAAACCTGTTACCATAAAGGCATCTCTTTTGTTACGGGCCTTTACAACGGACAGAAACTGTCTTTGTGAACGGTTAAATAGAGCAAACGAAAATTTACGACGGATTAAACTGAATGAAGTTTCAATGCAAAATTCTATATTCATTGTTCGGATTTAATTTATAGATCATTAATTTAATTATGTGGGCTGAGTTCCTATAAATCGGTTTGTGGCTGTTTATAAGCATTTTGAAATAAACTGAATCAAAATATACGCACTGCAACTCTAATAATGACACCGTCTTTTAAATCAAAGCATCGGGTGATACTTATTTCAAAACGCCGGCTGTAGGAATGATATTATTTTACTGGCATTCGAAAAATATTAAATCTATATTTACACAGGCTGCTGGAATATGTTGGACGTCACCAAACATTCGTTCAATACATTTTGTTAAACTGAAATTAATTATACTAACTTTATTTTTTTAATATGTAGATGCATTTTTACTTTCTGTTTATTTATTAATACCTTAAATTAATGTTCTAATTTTCCGTCCTAATTTGTTGTTGCTTATCACTAATTTGTATATATCTAATATACAGATATTTGTTTAAATCTGTCTTGTAGTTTGGGCGATATTACTTGCGAAGTTGACAAATTTCCGATTGGGGTTTCTGAGCTTATAAAGTACAATACGGTATTTTTAATTACAGCAGGCTCACGAACGAACAAATGCGTCCTTTGAGAAATTACATCACGCTCGTCTGCACATTTCGGTACCCAAATTGAGCGGACGTCAACTAGATTACAGGAAGTTCAAAGAAGCTTGGCAACGTTTCTTTTGCGTGCATTTTCGGTACTGTTCCTAGGCTATACAAGTGATTCTCCGTAAATTATGGAGTTTATTATGTAACATGTTACGTGTACCAAAACAGGCCTTTCTTCTGTTCAACACGTTCTTGGCTAAATATTTAGATGGACAAGCGGGAAATGTAAGTCCCTGAGAAGATTATAATTTAAAATGAATTAATGCAAAACGAAATTTGGGTAAAACTTTTACGCGTATTATGTTGTACCGGAAGCCGACTAAACTGCAGTATTATTTTGACTTCAGTTTCATATCTATTATAAGTTCCAATTTTTTAATTAGAATTTGTATACAACTTCACTGAAGTAAACATTGAAAGAAAATAAAATTTGTATACGAGATTACTCGTGTAATGGATATTCAATAAAAAAATTTGATCAACATTCCTGAAATGGCTCGAAGTATAATGCGAATTCCGTTGGTGCGCTATATGTCATCCACCTACAAAACCGGGCTGGTAGAAATTTAAATCTTTTTATTCTCGGGTAGAGTTTTATTCGCTAATGCACTGAAATTTCAGATGGTGTGAGAAATTCTGTATTTAGGATTATAAGGATACGAGAAAAGGCAAATTCTGGACTTAGTATCTGTGCTTAACACTTTTGTAATAAAATATCTTGTCAGACCAGGGTGAGTCGGTGGCGAACTTGGGAAACTAGCTTGCTGACTGGTGACATCAGTTGTACAGTCATGCACAAAAGCCTCTCCTTTGCTTTGTGTGTTCCCCTCAAGAGAATAACTTGCGATGTAAACATTCACAAACCCCTCCTACGAAATAGCAATCTTTGGTCGGACGGCATGTAGTATATTTGTTATAATCCCAGTTATTCTGAGCAAAATACATTTTTTTACAAGCTTTTGTATAATGTCTTGTCCTACTGTTTTGGTCGCACCGAGAATATCTCCATCACAGTGCGGTCTAATACAAAAAAAGAAAGAAAATTTCTGTCTATTTAACGACACTTTTCTCCCACGTTTCACCAATGCTACTGCAAGCTGTGGGCTCCTAATTTCCTTACTCTGTGACCTGTGTCGTCGTGTTTAAAATGAACTGTGTTTGCTTTTGTATGTTATGGCAGCCGTCAACTTATTGCATGCTTTGAGGTCACAGCGTTGAAACACGAACAGCAGAGTTCAGGCGAATGCAAGTCGTTCGGAGCTCCCGAAGTAGCAAAAGTTGTACTGGAGATTCAGAAAAGCAGTGTAAGAGAGGGACTGAGTCCTTCCACCATAGTCAAGGAAAACATGCCGGAAACGCTTTCTGTACGATGTACCCTCTAAAATTGTCGAGCATCAAAAGAACTGGGTGTATCTGTCTCACCAGAATTCTAGGAATTCACC
This sequence comes from Zootermopsis nevadensis, assembly GCF_977971745.1. Lineage (NCBI taxonomy): Eukaryota > Metazoa > Arthropoda > Insecta > Blattodea > Termopsidae > Zootermopsis > Zootermopsis nevadensis. The sequence goes on from NW_028259177.1 coordinate 2,628,434, forward strand.
TGTTACTGTACACAGATTGTTTCTGGCAATGTTTCCAGTTTCAAATCAACGTCTTTCTCAGTAGTAGGTTCATTTACTGTAGCTGTCTGCATTTGGAATGTCGCCATTTGCACTACTGACAGAAAATAACAACACAAACTCCATCCCCGAGGCCCCATTAGATGTTTCTTACTTGAGAAGGTTTAATTTGTTGCAGCTAGAGTTGGTATACGGTACTTTTTAGCTGAATATTTCAGGGAGTTTCCTGTGTAGCCAATGAAAGCGAAATCTATGGTGCGCTATCGAATTTTATTATAGAATAATGCTTAACGGTACGTTTGTTTGGTTGCGGACGATGCTGATTGACCAAAGGATTCTCGTTCAAGTTACGTACAGAATTTCTGTTCCAAGGATATTTTTCTGCGCAGTGCAAGGATGGAGATATAGAGGGGCACTGTATCGGGTTTACCTCTAAACGTAAAATTTAATTTCATTCAGCAAAAAAAAAAAAAGTTTTCTTAAAGCGAAACAGACTAAACCACAATCAAACTGAGTAAATACTCCATGTTTTATGCAAATATAATCTACGACGATTTTTATAAATTGGTTTCGTAGCATGGACGCTCTTGTTTTGAAACGGTTGTCAATTAAATTACTAAATATCCTTCAGTTTCTTGCCTGAAACGTACATGCGGAGGATCGTGGCTGCTGACGAAATGAATGACGCAAAGAAGAATTTTCTGCTGAAATCACCAAGGCCTATGTGTTGAGTGACATGGCAGTCTCCAAAACGTTGGCCATCAATTCCGTTCTCGCACAGCTGATCACCAGACAGGACTTTAACGAGTTTTTCATTTTAAGAAACCGTTTTGCAGTGCGGTTAGTGTTGTAAACTCAATTACCTGCACGCAAAAGTGTTGTCTCTTCTTTGGTTGAACTTACTTACTGAGCTGTATAATGAAGATTAATTGGACATCCGTTTCGTGATCTGTCAGCTTGACGTCTTCTTTGTTCCTTGTTTCACACTTCGTAGCGGCAGACAGTTCAACTTCATTTCCACTGACACTCACTTAAGCCCTTCTAATTTTTGTGTCCCCCTGCATTCCTGTCTCCTTACGTGCCCTTAGTACTTCCGTTATCCCTCCTTCCTTCCTTCCTCTCTCTTTCTCTCTCTCTTTATGTCCCTTGGATTCTCTTTCCGTTGATTCTTCATCCAGTAATCCTGACTTCGTCATTCTGTCATTGGCTAGAAGCTTGTTTTCTTGCTATGCTGTGTGCTACATTTTGTGATTTATATTATTTAACAGTTTCAAATTTAGCTTAATTAATTGTTGTTAGGTTAACTGTTAATTTTAGAATGACGATACGGAACAGCTTTTGAAATTCGAAATTAATTTCGATGAGGTAGACATGCGCACAATTTTGTTGAGACATTTTATTGTCCTGAATATTCATGGTTTTTTAGAATTGGATGTTTGTCCGCGTCTCTCTGTGTTGTGCTGTCCTGTGTACAGTAGAGGTCTTGCGGCGGGCCGATCCCTCGTCTAAGGAGTCCTATCGAATGTCTAATAGATCAAGCCAAGATAGGACCCCGCAGTGCTCAGGCACTTAAAGAACGGGTCGCCAAAGTAAGTATCAAAGTATTTTGAAACACTGTCATTTATAACTGTTAGTTTTGGAATAGAAACAAGATGTTTATTGTAGAGTAGTAAGCAGTTATTCTTCTTTTCTGTCTTCTTTCCGCCTTCTCTTTTAATTCTTTCCTTTTTCAATCTTTCTTTCCTTCAATATTCTTCTATCCCAATCCTCCACTCTATTGTCCTTCCTCGTTTCCTTCTCTCTCTTACATCTTTTATTGTTTCCCTCCTTTCTTATTCCCTCCCTACATCGTCTTTCGTTCCTCTTACTGCTGGTGTTGCACCAAGCAGACAGATGTTGTAAAACACATTTTATTTGCTGTCTTCTGCATCATATTCCCCCCTCCCCTTTCAGAGTGCCCCGTTTCACCGTCTTTTACTCCCGCCGTGGGTCTCCATCTTCCTCGTCGTCGTGCGAACAGGTAAATTAGAAGCGTCCTTTAAGCTTAACGACGACCGTAAAAGTCGCGTGGTACTGCCTTCGGCGGTCCTCGTCGTCCCATAAAGTTAGGCAACTTGTCGCTTAAGTATAGCGAGCATGTGGCCTACACGAAAGGCGCCTCGCCAAACTGACACCAGGATCATACTAGACAGCTCTGGTACTAAACTTTAGAGCGCATGTAATTATTTGGTACTATGTCTATATTTGCTCTCAACTCGAGAGCTAATGTTCATTTCAAGAAAGCGTACTCTCCTCAACACATCACACCAAAGGAATTACTTCTTAAATTCATTCGTTCTTAACTCCAGACTCGGAAACAGTGTGCAAGTGTTGCAGTACACACGATCAAATTTAGACTCAATAGTACTTTTATGGTATCACTATCGTTTCAGACTTGAAAAGCGAAAGTAATTTCTAAAAATTCCAGATATTAAAGTAAGAATTACTTTAATTTATATGTAAGGGAGTAAAATACACCTTTTAAAAACCTAAACTTCGGAACTACGTGGATACGAGTTGTTACATTAATCCACTTACCCCTCAAGAATAGAGCCTTCCTCTTATACGCGTTGATTAGAAGAATTGGTTGGTCCCAAGCCGGTCTGAACGTTCCGCAGAAGGGAAAGTCCCGTTTCGACTGAGAGATGATGTCTAAAATAAATCTTAACAATTCATATTTTACTTTACTAACTCGTCTTCGGAAGAAATTCGTCGACTTTTATGGAAAAGTGTTCACAAGAGCTCCAGTGTTTCTAAAGTGTTTTATTTTACCGCGATCGAGTAGCTCTTAGCCCCAAACCTCATCGGAACTATGGAACTGTCTATTTGATAATTTAAATGAATGACAATAAATCAACAGAACTTCACACTCATAATATTTGTAACATTTTTATGCTTTCCGTCGATGAGGCTTTTGCAGCTCATAACAAATGGCATGTTGCAGGCTGCTTAAGCTACTTGCATTTCTTTGGTATTAAGGAGAAGATGGTTAAGTCAGATATTAGGTGACATTTTAGGTTCTCGCGGCGGCCAGTGTGAAGTCTTCTGGAAGACCGGTAGAAGTTAACCCACGATTCAGAGGTGCATCTTGCTTCCATCATCAGGGCTAGGGTTGAAGCAGCAGTTAGCTTGGAAACGTCAATAAATTTATGCCAGACATTATGGCCCAATATCCCAGAAGAAAGTGATCTTCAAGTCAGGAAATGATCAGTGATAAATGTGCACAGCGAAAATCCTCATTAAAATGTCATTTAAAAAATGAATTTTCATTAATGTACATTACTTTCCGTTAAGTAATCAAATGAACACAGACTTAAGTACATTACTTCATAGATTCCCAAAGCCGTTTTCTCATCTCCTGAAAATTAGTGTTTAGAGATTTAACTCATTTTCCCTTTAGCGCCACAGACTTATCAAAGAGATTTCAGTCCTCAAGATAGCAAGTGTAATGTCCGTTACTTTAGCAGTCTACTGGCACTGCACCACATTAAGCTTGAAATCACAAGTCGTATAAATGTTACACGTTTTCATTCAATTTACTACGTTGTGTTATGAAAATTAATCAGAATATTTGTGTTACATATTTTGAACAGGAGCTTAGGAACAGCATTTTAATGCACAAAGCAAACTTTGGCTAACAAAAGAAATTATACAGCTTTTCTGTGGAAGGTTCTTTTTCTGTTGTTGGAAAATTCAAATTATAATGACGTAAAAATGTGTGATACATTGTGTTCAACATGTTTTGTGAAAAACTGAATAATGTAATCACTTCCAGCAAGTTTCTACAGTGTTTACGCCACGGAGTTATATTCGCCAATTTCCGCGTTAGAATTTCAGTTGGGTCACTGGTTTTCTTAGGATATTCTAGGTAAATGCTATAACAGTGCATGAATTGAATTAAAATAGTCCAATCTAATATTTATTTTTTGTTTATATACGTGATTGGGGACTTAGTTTTAATTTTAATTTTAATTTTATCGTAAGTATATAGACAGTTTGTATCCTTAATTCATGTGGTTAAACAAATGTTAATGTATCTTACCTTTTCTAGAAACAGTTCACTGACGGAAATTTATACCAGTTTCATTTTCTTCTGATTGAGAAACGCGAGAGGATATAACACCAGTTTCGTTGTAGACATGATTACGAATAACTCCGCATAAATCTTTATTAATAAAAAAGTAAACAAAAAACTTGATAATCATCATCATCATCATATCCCTCATTTGAAAACAGAATAAGTCTATCTTAGGCCGCTCTGCTCCTGCCTTATCCCTGAAATCATCGTATCATGTTAAAGTTGACGACCTGTTCATTGCCTTCCTTTCACACTAAATTTTGTACTTTGTTTCGAGAGCCTTCATCAACTTTGTATTAGGCGTACGTGTTCAAACAAATTGTGTACGCATACGTGCGGTATTTCTTCAAAAGATTTAATTTTGACATCGTGTAATATATTACAATTTGCTTTTCGTCATAAATCATCAATGTCTGCAGCTTCTAGTCTGTTCTTGTGGCTTTGTCTTTCTTTATTAGCTGATCGTACTATTAGCTTCTAAAGGAGAACTTGCTTCATGGAGTTAGTTAATTAGTCAGTTACTTCAGCAAGGCATTGAATTTCCCGACTTTTATGGACCCGAAGTTTCAGAAGCGCTGGTCAGTAGATCCTGTTGTGATCCCACAGAATCTTCGGACGTCCTGCGTCTGTAACATTCAGTAACACGGTAGTCTCTTATCCCCTGCTCATTCCCTAAGCTGGAGGATAGTCACATTTCGGCTGTCCGCTGTTGGTTCTTCATTTTGGTAAAAATTCCTGATAACCGAATCCCGAAATATTATGATGCCATCCGCTAAGAACTCTGTGCTAGACGGATAAAACAGTTTATGCAGAGAACTGAAATAGATGAATGAATGAATCCAAAAATACCTTATCAATTTAAATTGAATTATAGAAGATGCCAGAGATATCCCTTAGAAAGGTAACACAGCTGCAATCCCTTTGTTGTACCGAAAATTTAAATGTTTATTTTAAAAAAGCATAGTGGAGACAATGCATGGTGGTTGAAACGTTCTATCATTTCCATATAAAGTGGATGCATCCATTAATCCAAAGTATCCTTTCCACAAATTCAAACTTATGAGGAAATCTATTAGCGTTTTCTTTTTAAGAAAGATGTGCTGATAAAATGAAAGATTATCGGACAAAGGCCGCTTGATAATGACAATTTTTAAAAGCCACGTCTATCACAGGGTAAGTTCTCCTGGTTTGATAGCTTATCACAGACCCAGTTGTTTGTCGTGACATTTCATGTCGTCCTCTGCTCTGTTGGTTGCTTTTCCGCCAACTTAAACCACAAATTTGAACTATGTAACATGAATTCCGCAACAAACACTAGAGTCCCTTGCCAGTGAATAAACTTGTGGCTTACCACAGCAAGGTCCGGAACTACTGCAGAGTTCGTGGGCTGAATTCCATTGGTACAAGTTCCACACCCCCACTGCCGTAACACTTTCCATACACATTTCAGCTAATAAAATGTTATAGGCGTATATTTGCATGGTAACGTGCGATGTTTGTTGATTAAACAGAAGAATTAATTAACGTCATGAGTCAGGAGATTCATTGATTTCTGAAGCATAAAATAGATTCAGGTCAGTGTTTCTGTACTAGAATTGTACCTCCAATCATAGAAAATATCAAGCTATGTACTGAGTCTTCACTCATTGAAGCTACAGTTGCATAAATTTTACAGTACACCTTTCTGGATTTCTTCCTTTACTTAGAGACTTTTATAAAATTCGTGGTTTATATAACGACGGTGGTTATAAGTCATGAGTTGGGAAGGAAGTGGACGTCTTCTAATTTAAATAAGCCTGTGATCCTACTCCCTTTCAACTTTAGTTCGAATCATCTAATATTTCCACCTACCTAATTTCCCCACACTTGTGTATTAATTTTGAATGGAAAAAGTTTTTATCAGAAGTTCTTTTTGTAATTTTAGTGTATTTAAACAAATCTGAAACTGTATCTTACAATGATAACAATACAAATTACCATCATAACAGGAATAGAATTAAAAAATAATCTATATTCGTACCATTATTTCTAACCAACATTATTTTCATCGCTGTTTTACTACAAAATAGAACAATCTAGCTTTTATTTCAGAGACAGCACGATGCAGATCTCTTAAATGCTCACGCAATAACGTTTCATCTAAGAAAAGCCACGAAATATATCTGGGTACAACTGAAACGTCGAGCTAAGTACTTTAGCAAGAAAACATTTAGTTGTTTGCAAGACAAACTCCCAGTTAATGGAGCAAAATCCTTTTCGAGAAACTGACACGCTCAGTTTGTACAGAAATTTCCCAGCTCATTTTATCATCCCATGTTAATAAAATCCCGTCATCTAACCGTGTACTGAATCAGTCAGAGCTGACATCTTCAAACTTGTCAATAGGTGGAGATCAATGATATACTTCGCTCATCGCCTGCTTTATTCCTTTATCCCGGCGGAAAAATGATAAAACGCTGGATTGACTGTACAGCGGTCAAAAGGTGGAGCACTGCCCTTGACATGAGTTGAACCCGTTAGTCAGCCACTTCAATTTCAGTACACAAAGAATTCTGATACTCACTAATTTATTTTTATATGGAGTCTCTCACATTTTGACTTGGAAGGCAGTTTCAATATTTAAAATGTGCGCACTCTTGAGGATTTTTTCAAGTGTCATCGCCTTGATGATGGAGATAGCATGGATCTCTGAAACGTCGGTGGACATCTACCACAACAACCCAGAAGCCAGAAATATTCAGACTCACCGCAGTGAAAACCTCAAATCCTACGAAATTAACTTAACATGAAGTAGAATGATCGATACTCCGCCACCACGAACCTTCTACACTTTATTACAATGCTCTCTTTTTCAGAATTTTCGATCATTTTACCGTCCTTCGTCCCTTTTCAGATCGATAGTATAAACTCTGCTGTATATCCTGATAAGAATATTTCAATTAAAAATGAAAACCTGAAAGTCACGCACCAATTAATTTTATGTGATAAGAAAATGTTGGGAAAGTCATGAGTCAAACTTTGCTGTTGTCTTAAGTCAAAAAAAAAACCTGCACGACCTGAAAAAAGACATTCGATAGAGAATCAAACCACTAAGAATCCACTTATTAACTTGGAAGATGAAACATACAAGCGTACAAAGAAACGGTGTCCTTCTAACACATTTGTGCAATGAATTTGTGCAAACAATTAATGATTAATTATTAGAACAACTTTATTAACATGCATGATCAATCTATTATTAAAAATTTTTAACTTTCAAACAAAAAAAATTATTTATAAAAGCGTTAACGATTTCGATGTTCCACATACAAAGATGCAGAGCGGAATTTAAATAATGTAACGTACTTGTTTCCAATACATTTATCCTGGTGGTATTATGACCTGTCCAACTATACATTGTTCCCACGAATAAATTTTCAGATTTTAACGTTGCATAATGTAATGTTATACTGTATAATCAGGTGTACTGGATTTTTGTGGAAGATAAACTCATATCTGAAGTTAAGTACTGGCTTAATTGTGGTCTGCTTTATTTCGACTGAACAGTTTCCGTTACAAAATATATATAACATTCAGAGACAAATATATTTGTAATTACGATAACAGAAATCCGATATCTCTATATTATATTGTATTTGTATTATTCTTTGTATGAGAACTATTTTAAGTAAGAGCCTTGGTAAGAGAAATTTCGTACTGTAATTGCAAAATAAATAATAATGGTTGAAATGTGACAAAGAACATGTTCCAAAAACTAAATTAAATTCCAATTATAAATGATTTCACAATCCTATTCATTCTATACTCTTGCTTAAGCAAATTAGGTTTGCATGCCTGTTTGTCTATTTCAATAACATCGTTATTTTCTCTGTCTTAAAGCTGAGCAATGCTAAAAATATTTTTCAAAACCAACTCGATACTCTTCAGTATAAGATTTGTTGTCTGACATCATGGTATAAATAATCAGACCTAAACTGGAACGAAACCTTTACTGGAATTTTCCATTGATAGTTATTCCAAGACACTTACATATTTTAAATATATAGTTTTATATCGCAATAAGCCTTGTGGAAATTATGCATTGCAGACCATATTTTTAATCCTAAAAAACATAAATAACAACCAGTGTAATCCATATTCCAGTCTAGGAATGCAGTTCATGTTGATGATTTTACATATTTCTCAGTCCCTCCAACCGTAGCTTCATCATCATTAGCAGGTTAGGAAGGCTTAGTTTTCACGCCACTTCGTAATGCCAGTCACCTAAGTTCTATTTCTTCATTGGCTATTATATATCTTCTTTGCTTTATTGGTCACCCACTTTCCCCCATCCTCTGGAAGTGTTCGTACCACATAAGCCTCTCAGCAATCGATAATACTACTTCCGGTTCCTTCCTTATTTTGTCATTCCTGACCCCATGATCCCTTGAAAAGTGCCACGTGTCAAAATACTTGGATCTTCCGGCTTTTGGCTTCCAGTGTTTAGTAGATTTTCTTGCATTTAATAAGATTGAGATGTGAAAATAGTTAGCAAGAGAGATTCTGAACCAATCGATAAAGAACGTAACGAGTAAGCATTCAGAAACGTCAAATCTTTATACACTAGAAAAGCAATTTTACTTGAAATCGTAAGTCATTTTTATGAATAGTACAGTGTAAGTTGAAAGGAGCTACTTTTAAAATGTTTAGGCATTTTATTTTAATCCGACTTCACTGGTAAGTCCAATAAACCCAAGAAAGCGAGAGTGCAGAATTTCGGGAGGTCCTCGATTCTAATCTTGGACCACGAATGCGTTTCCTCAGTCTATTCGGTAAATGCAGACTAGGGTACGTTGACTTCTTCTCATATCAACTCAGCTGTAGGTCGAATCAAATGACAGAAAACATATCATATTCCGGAGTAAGCTTGTCATAAGCCGGATACTGAAATAATTTTTCTACTGGAATTTACAAACAATTTGTTAGTTTAACTTTCCACACCTACGAATGTGCCAAAGTTATAATTGCTTATGGGAAAATATCAATTAATACCAGCAAAAAAATGCGTCTAGTGACACGGTCGGAACCAAACATTTCACAAATACACACACAATTATATTGTTTGTTTGTTTGTTTGTTTATACGTCGTTTATTTAACGACGCTGTCAGTAGCTTAGATTATGTTATTTCGGTTCGTAGGATGATCACTGAATTGTATGGGTTTTCGAATAAAGCCTTAGAAGGCTAATTAAAGTACGTAAAATTCCTGCTTTATATGTGTGTATATTACTGATATCTTAATATATTTATTCCTACTCATTTTACTCAAAGTACAATTTGTGTTATGAATCTTGTAAAATAAGAACTTAAAAGAAATATTTTAGATAATATATTAATAACGAATGATGACTTGATATTAAATATGTTTGTATATTCAAATGCTATTAAAACACGTTAAATGAAACAATAGTTAGATCGTAGTCATATTTGTTTTACCGTGGGACAGACAAAATTATTGGTACGATGTTACTGCGACTAGAGTTGATGCAACGGGATGTTTTGAGGTACATTTTTTACAAAACGTACCCTATAGGGTATTTAGCACAAAGGAATGTCGAGAAGTAAATATAAATTTAATTTACCTTCAAAGTGATATTGGTAACATTGAAAAACAGGACCCATATAAACGATACAAAAAACATTTTATATGGAGATGAGTTTATTCCAGGTTCTTGTGTTGTATATAAACGTTCCTGTGGTTGAGGAAACAATCACCTCTGAAACGTCGGTAAATGTTTACCACAATACACGACGCAGCATTAAAAAAACAGCAATCTTCATTCTGAACGCCGTGAGAACCTCAAACTTCATTTCCCTTATTTAAAATAGTTTGTTTTCGTTGTCTTGTAAGTAATAATTTACCGAAAACATTTTACGTAGTTGCTTCGTTAATAAGTTCAATGCGTCAAGGACAAAGGACGATGTCTTTTCCAAACGTCTGTAACAACTGTTTGGGTTAAGAAGCACATCCATCAGCGTATCCGGAACAACCGAATAATTAAAAATTGTGAAATGTCATGTTAAATGTAAATAGGTCGTGGGAAAAAGCAATGTGAGAATTGAAATTTGAATAAATCGAGAAATTTGTAGTCTTCTGTATAAAACCACTTGTGAAGTGGGAGGTGTGTAATTTTGAAACTTATAATTACTTTTATTTTGGATTTTACCTAACTACCAATATTTATAGTATTTTCTGCAATTGTAAATTCGTATTTCATTATTTTTGTACATTAATTTTGAAGTGTGTTTATATGAAAGTGGACAGAAATATTTCATATTCCTGAATTAAAGATGGCGCTTGGGTACTTCATAACGTATTTATAATTATCGGGTTATTCATTTATCTCAGTGCCCCTAGTTACCACGAATGTGTTTAAAAATGTTACACAGCAAAATTTCATTTCAATTACTCTGTATAAAACTTAGTTTCATTGTAACTTCGTTTACCGATTTCTGCATGAAATGAAGTGACAGATCAGGCCAGTTCCATCCTGCGAATGTAATGATAATTAATTTTGTGTGTACATTCGGTGTTGTATTTGTTCAGATAGTCTATGAATTTCTGTTCACACAGCTTCACACTTCATCCACTAAAACACAATATAATGTTATGACCTGTTAGTCCTCCCGAAATTCCCCCATGCGTTTGATATTGTCCGACGTTTCGGAGGAGCTTACTGCCCCAGTCTTAATATTTGCCGGCATAAGAATGTGAACTCTCACATTCCAACGATATGCTTGTTCACAGTATCTGCAGTAAGTAATTATTTTTAATAACGCTTTATTTGTTCCAGCTGATATGTTTAAACTGGTTAAAATTATTTTGTCAAGAATTTTCTTTATCATTACGTTCGACTAAATTTTAAAATATACAAATTCCCTTTGTGAGCGTTCGTCACTTTTTATCGTCACCGACTGTAACATTTCTCCTGCCTTCTGTTTGAACCCTTAAAGCTAGATAGGCTATATTCTTGCGCCTGCTATGTTGAGACAAATTTTTATTTTGGCTTTTTCGATAAGCGAGCCACAAGACCTCATTTAGCCTCGCGGAACACCGCTTTAAAAGACAAGGTTTGAGTGTCCCTAGGGACACTCAAACCTTGTCCCCACCTTCGCTGAAGTTTGTTCCACTCGAAACTTTCAACTCGGTTAGTGTTTTGCGGCAGTCCTAGTCAAGACTGCAATCACCACGCGGCGCACAAAGTGGGAGAAAACTGAGTAGAAATTGGACGAAGTTACGTTTAGAGTGGCACAAGCGCGGAAAGTCAGTTTGCCCACCGGAAGCAGACGAAGGAATTCTATACAATAAATGTCGCTGAATCGGGAGTCCGCAGTCTCAATCGGCTGATGTCGCGATGGTAAGAAGACGCGAATTAGAGACAAGAAATAAAGATGAAATGAAGGAACAAGAAAAATATAGAAGGAAAGGTGAAGAGCCTGAATGAATGAAGGAAATAAAAATTGAAGAAATAAGGAAAAGGTAATTCCAAATACAGGTTAGGACTTCTGCTTATCCAATAGTATTTTCTGGGTCAGTAAAAATGGCAGTTGTCCTCATCGCCTCCTGAAATATTTGTGATTTTATTATTTGTAACTATTCAAAGCAACAGCACAGAAATCCTGCAACAAGAATAAGAAACTTTGTCTGCAATTGTCACGTAATGTATTGTAGTAAATCCTTCTTCAAATCACCTGCCTTTTGATCTGTCATGTCTGGTTTATTTGTTATGAGACAAATTTTGTTACTTCAGGACGTGGGACAAAATACATCTAGGCCCGTCGCCTTTGTGCTCAAATCGATCGCAATAGGACGTCAGTACCGTAAGTTAATCAACATTAATAATTAGATAGTAATACAGGAATCAGTAGAGTGTTAATTAAACCTGGAAGCAATTAAGATAAAGTTTTTGTGATGGCATAACACAGGGGTTAGTATGCGCACTGAATGACTCGTAGTAAAATTTATACGATAATACGTTTTAAAATTAAGTTTTGAAACTTAAGAGCTGTGTCCAATTGCAAAATAAAACATAACAGTAACTGGTACTGAGAATTGTGAAGTAATACATTTCTTTTACATTGGTGCGCGTTACTACGTTTTACAAGAGACAAGAAAAACGCGAATGTAAATTACGCTTTCGGGATTAATACTCAAAATAGCCACACATGTAAAAATAAAATTCACTTAAATTTATAAAATGTGTCTATGCGAATGAACAGCCAAAAAACTTTGTAATGATACGTGGTTTAATGCTCAACAAAAATGAGATGTCAAATCCCCAAGTATAGCAATATCATTATATCGGCAAAATGTATTTAAAGAAAAACAGGCATTTCCTTTAATACCTTATGTGTATATGTTTCTCCTTTCTTTATATGTGGTGCTTACTAGTTTATTTATATAGTAGACCAACTTACATAATTTCTACCACAAATACACGTTCAGGATTATTGAATTTTGCACACAGAAGCTCCATAAGACTGAATTTAGTGGAATTTGGAACATTTCCAAATTATGACATCTCTGCAAGCAGTTATTGTAATTCTCATTAGGAACTAATGTGCTGAATTGCATTCTATTACAGAGCGGTTCATGCAGCCTTGTGTGGGTTAACCAAGAGATCAGGGACTTGGTGATAGTTATTGTAATGAGAAGAGGCATGGAAATCCTTTGTGTATATTTTAGGGCAATCTAGTGGTTAAAGTGGTCTCTACTGCGCCTTTAATCTCCAGTCCGAAGTTCGTACTTATACAAATAGTGGTGAAGTGAACGCAAGATCTTGGAAGTCTAGAGATAATTTCTTCTTTAATCCAGCAATCTACAACTACTGAAATATTACTAATAGTAGTTTTCTGTAATTTATGACACAACTGACGTATAGTGTTTTTAAGAACTCGTAGCTGCCAAGGTAATGAAAATTTCCGATATTAGTTGGTGCTAGTTTTTCATTTACAGTGTCTTCATAAAACTCAATTTTGATCTCGTCTTTAGTCAGTGCCCTCTTTCCAAATACAAAATGCTAGACCCATAGTAACTTTTCGAAACATGTTAAGCTTCCCCCATTCAACCACCAGTCGACGGAACACATGGTCTATAGAAAGACACAAACCAGAGAGGCTCCGAAATTGCAATGCGTCGGTATATTAAACTATTAAATTAATCATAAACGTTCATATATCTTAAAATGCTTGTTACACTTAACAGCGACATTAATATCAGAATTCAGCGATGCAAATCCAAAGGAGGACGAGTACGAGAAACATTTAATTCCGAACAAGAGATGGGAACGTTCAGTGATCTGCATTTTCCGACTGTTCTTTATGAGCTAGAGGAGTAAAAATCACTGTAGTGTGAAGAATAGCTTAATTGATAAGGGAAATAAAATAAAATAAATTGTTTTTATATGTCTGTATTCACATTTTAATTAAGGTTTATTAAAATTTAAAAATGATCTACTTAGGTTTTTGGAAACTACTTCCACTAGGTTGTTTAAATCATCGTCGAGTCGTTTTATTTTCAAGATGACAAAGGTGAGATCATCGCTTTTAGACACAGGCCCACGTCTTGCTGTGTCGGTCCAAATATCAAACATTCCGGCCTGTTGTGTTTCGCTGCTGTCGCATGGGCCCACGTCAGGTCGTTGAATAGTTTAACACAAGATCAAAGTAAAGTAACTACAAATAAAGGCGAGCTTACACTTGTATTTTAAGATTTGTTCCGCTAGAACCTATCATATTTAGTAGATACTTACAGGAATTTTAATGGAGTATCTCCAGTGTCAACAACAACAACATAAATAATAAGTTATGCAAATAAATTGAGAGACTTTCTTTAGTTGAATAGCTTAAATCAATCGATTATTCATAACACATAATAGGGAGAGTAAATAAGCTTATAAACCGCAGCTTAATGATCTTCTCAGAAAAGCATGCAAGATTTTAGTTTAGAAACCTGAAAGAAAAAGACTATTTTGGTTACATAGACTTGGATGACGGAATAATATTAAAGTTGGTGGTAAGGAAATAAGTTACGAGTATGTGGACTGTACGTAGGTCCTTCGTGAATACGGCAGTGAAACTTTGGATTCCATAAACGACTACGGTTTTAACCATCTGAGCAACTAATAGATTCTCAACAAGGACTCCGGTCTGTTCATTTGGTAATATATTTCTGTCAAAACGTCAACCATTAAAAATTCCAACTAACTCTCACAGTCTCCGTGCTTGTTATTTCTAAAAGAAGTACGTACGGGCGATTGAAGGAATGTGACACTCGAACGATGACATAAAAAAATCAGACTTCACCGACTAAAGTCCCATAAAAAGCAACCTTTCGCCAGACTGTACCACCTTTCTCTGCCAACAATTTGATCGCGACACGAGTGTCTTCAACTGCCATTGAGAGCGAAAGGGTTACGCACAGACAAAAGGGAGACAGCGAAGTAATTGAGCGTCGTTAAATTTAGTGTGTCTCGTCGTGTGTTTCCAGCCACACAAACCAGAAAGCTGACGAGTCGCCCCCTGGTGCGAGCCAAGTGTTAATGGCTAGGGATTTGTTGGGCGAGGATCTGGCGCCCTCTGCAGATTTGTCTCTCAACTACTGACAACAGAAGTTCTCCTTTATTAGCAGCTTATGCCGGAAGTTCTCTCTTTCGAACAGAACAGAATCGCTTCTGCAAGCTTAGATCGTGCTGGCGCTGCTGAGCACGAGAAATATCAGTTCTCTTTGATACAGGTAAGGTTTCTTGCTTGAGAGTGTCTAATTGTCGGTTTTATAACAAAACTTGCAGGATCAATACCGATAATATCACATCATGGGCAAGTTCCAACCATATCTCCCGAACATCTTAATGTTAGCATTCAATATCCTACATTCCCAAATGGTTGTTTTCAAACAAAGATGAATGTCTTATGGGTTGTAGTCTGGTAGAAGTTTATCGACGTTTCAGAGACCTCTGCTGCCTCCATCATCAGAGCGATGGGTAAGCCGCACGGTTAGAAACGGTTTGAGTTATGCCAGACTGAGACTCAAGGCAGATTGAGTCATAAAAGAACAGTGCAGTGGCCCGGGCGGGACTGGCAATGCTGCATCGGATGCTTCCTACGTCCTTCCAGAGACTGGATGAAGACTTCCGTGACCGGCTCAGGTGAAAGCCATCTTCACTTTTCATGTTATTTGGATGTAACTCGATCTCGACGGCCTCCCTCATCATCCGGTCCATGTGTCTGGATTTGGTGGACAGAATTATGCTGTCCCGGAGTTTAATGCAGTGGTCCATGTTGATGCTGTGTTCGGCCACTACGAATTTTTCTGGATGTTTCAGCCTTATGAGACTCTCCATGAATCTTGGGTCCCGAATCATCCTTCACAGGCCGAAGGAAACCGGGCATCTTCTTCCGGAGAAGGTTCACAGAATTGATGTTGAGTCTGGACGGCAGCCTACTGATGTGGTTGAAGGTCGTGTTCACATAGGGCAGGAAGGCAACGGAGGGGTGTTTTCCAGGGGGCTGTGTCTTTAAAACTGATTAACATTCATGCTAGAGGAGCGTCTCTCATATTATTCTTCACAGAAACGAAAGCATTTTGCATCTAAGTCTAGTGGATTTAAGTGTGAACAATAGAAATACAAGATTATACAGAAAGATAAAGCTTTATGTAAAGGTGTAAGAAGTTTGTTTCTAAATGAAGAAGTAATTCCGCAGAAATGTAAAATTTTAATGTACAAGGCGTTAGTGCCTTCCAACTCCCCACTAAAGTTTCCCGAATGAAACAAGAACAATGACAGATTTAGAAGGGATTGAAGTAGCTGATATGAAATTCCTAAGAAGTATCGTGGCACACAAAATATGGAATACGAAAGTGGGGACTGGCTCTACGAAAAAACTGGCTGAAAGAGATTAAAAGTGCAGAGAGACTCAGAAGATATTGTTATATGAAGGAAAACACAATACAAAAAGCATTTGGAACAGCATAATATAAAATAAATTATGGATAAGATATAACGCCTGATTATAAAGACACGCACAAGCGAAACAAAATTTGTTATAAAAAAGCGTATTAAGATTACATTTTGTGAAATAATTGGGTAATGTACGGGCAAAGGTAACTTTCTGAGCTGAAGGAAATGCATTCAAGGCGTGAGCAAGGCAAAGGATATTCCGCTCTGGCAAGGGTACATTTTTCGTTATTTAAAGCAAGAAGCCTTATCAACTGCATGTGATGTTAAATGAGAAGATAAAAGTGTAACTGGGATATAATAATCGTGACTAACTTTAATTCAGTAGTCCCAGTTATTTAAAGACACTCTTTGAACCGTAGAGGCCACATGGAATGAGAAAGAGTCCCGAACAATGAAACAGGCTAAGATTTGTAACAGGACACTTGTGGAATATTTTTAGTAGTCTCCAGAACTTCAGCTGGAAGGACTGAGGAGAAGTACAGAAAACCTATTAAGACAGGGAATCTCTCGGGTCAAGATTCAAAACCGGGATCTTCGTAATACAGATTTGAAGCTTGAAACATCTGCGAAAAGTTTTAGCAGTTTAAACAATTAGCAAAATATATAGATCACATAAATATTTATGGTAGTTATTATTTGTTTCGCCTCGGTTTATTTACGAGGCTGTTTCCACCGTCTTGTTACGTAATCCGACAGAAGTTTCAAATTAATGTAATGTATTATTTATCTCTGTTTCTGCAAGATAAGCACAAAGTGCTTGAGAAACGTGTCGTGACGCAAGATTCTGTTTTGGATTTCACCCACGACTATTCCAATATATTCCGCATTCATTTTCATTTACAAAATATTTTTATAAACAAATTCCCTCTAAATTCTTATATATTTAACCACTTCTCACATTGTACTTAATATTAAATATTTGTAGCCAGAAGTGTGATAGAAAGTTCTAGCTCAGTTCATTTGGTGACATTAAAATTGATTTAGTCGTGGGTAGTAAGTTCTCTCTGAACCTCACCTAGCACATACCAGAAACCTGACACCTGACATTTCAAATACAATCCTTTTCTTTATCTGTGTTATTCTTCATTCATTTCTTTTCACACCTCTTCCAAACTCTATTTCTCTCTCCCTGATTCTATTACTCTCTTCCTTTCTTCCACAATCTGTTTGGCCTGCGCTATTTATCTGCATTTCATGTATTTCTCTCTCAGACAGATTATCACAAAAAAATTTAAGTTATCGTCAATTTGGAAAGATAGGTGTGTCTCACTGGCAGACCTTGCAAACGTTGAAATGAAGCCACGTCAGGCTCCTTCTACGTACCATAGCGTTAAGCTGGCATTGTATTTTGTTCTTACACTGACGTCACAATAACCACTCGTCGTTTCGGTGATCGAGACGTGTTGTCTTCTTATTTGGTTCATTCTGTTCCTCGATGGAATAAGGGCAAACGATTTCAAGAGCCTTGAACGAGGGGAGATTTCGTGGAGACTGAATCGACACTAACACAACTGCTGTCCCTTTGGCTCCGAATATCATCTTCTCCTCTCTTATGCTTAGATTATGTTGTTTGAAATAATGCGGATGGATTCTTTGTTAGAAGCAGGAAGTCGTGTACTGGGCTCTAAGATGTCTCAAGTGTGGATAACTGTTGTCCATAGTAAACCGACAAATTTGGGCATGGATGTTGCACTTAAATCTAGTCTTTCTCAAGAGGTTTATAAAGTGATTCAACACAAATACCATCCCGATATAGAAAATTGTATTCTTGTACAACTAGGCGCTGCGGATAGATCTATGGCACTATTGTTCCCAATTGGACACGTTCAGAGCCATGAATATTTTGTTACTTTAAATTGTGGTATTGTGTCATTAACAGCATGTAGGTGATGTCCAAAGTTTCGGAGCAACTTGGTGCCTCCATCTTCAGGCCAGAGGTTGACCCGAGGAGAGAACATGAAGACAGCAGATTCTGATATTTCAGTTACCGCTTGCAGAATATTTGGAGTGACAATTTATATAAAAAGTAAGCGTTTACCTTCGTCAATGCCTCAGATCTTAGTTTGTCACTTTCGTTATTGGTTTAATTATTCTGGTAGTTACTTAATTAGAAGACAATAGTTGATTAATTAGTGCGGAACGTCGTTGTCTAGTGGTCAGCACCGTCACATTGTGTTTTGTGTGACTCTGGCCTAGATTTTCTGTAAGCGACTGAAAATGTTCAAGATTATTCTGAGTTCTTAGGGGCAAGATTTGAAGCAGTACTTTCGAAGAGACCGTGACCATCTGCTCCTGTCTTATAAAACTATCAATAATCCAGCCTTTCTACTTTACACAGTCGTAATTTCTTTAACTGAACAATCAATGAAGCTAGTTAGTTTCAAGTCGTTTAGTTGGATATTTGAAACGCCACTTGTTTGCGGGAGAATCGTGCACAAATTGTTACGGGGCCTTCGTATATTCGTGGCATTCATTCGCCATGACTACGAAAGAATACGAACACTTCACTCCAACGCGTTCTCTTTTTCTACTCTTTCGCGTGTTAAAGTTGAAAAGTTTTGTTTTCTCTTGAAATATTTGCTGAGTTAAACAACCGGATTTTCTGTAAAGTTTTGCTCAGTTCCGATTGCGTGAACCCATAATACAACTGGGCGATGTCCCTTTCTCACTTCAGTGGCAGCCGCACTCTCGTGCTAACTGCCCACACACTTTGGTGTCATCTTAACACTTTGAGATCCGAAGTTAGGACCGAGAGGTTGTGACTCCTGTTAAAATCCGAGGGGGTTCGTCTGGGGTTCAAATATCAGTCCTCTGGCCTGAACAAGGTTGTTTGTGGCTTTACCAAATACCTCCAGCTTAATCCTCATTCGACACAATTTTATCTCAGCAATTAGTAACATGGATAATTAAACAAAAATAAATAAAATAAAAACTTTCAGTCCATGGACGTACAAAATGAAAATAATGTCCATTCTTTTACTTTATCGTACTAAACACTACCAAGCTTTTAATTCATCTGTAAGTGTCTTCCAGAAAACAAAGTAGAGCTAAATAAAGGTACAGACTGACAAACGGATGAAAGCCGGTAATACGATTCTTAAAACATATGAGATTCTTTAGAACCCTGCAAGTAATTACCCATCCAGTGCATCACTATTCTTCTTTGTAACAAAATCCCTTAGCGTGTGACATCATAAGGAAATTTTCTGGTTTTGCACCACGTATACAGGTAAAATCTTTTCTGTGTCAGCGACCGATCTCTTGTTGAGAATATGACGTAAGCACCAGGCTTAATAAGCCTTCATAATTCCTAATTGTGTGCTCCATAATAATGTTAATTTCGGTAAATGCTCCATAGACGAGCTCAAAAACCTTGTAATGAATCCACTGAGCACAGTCACCTTTCCTTATATTCACGCCTCATCGTCTCTGGCGCCATCTGCCTTATCGTTTATCGTCCATGAACATTATCGTGCCACGGCAGACTCTGCGCACAGGACAGTCGACATTCTAGGCGTTGTGCTTCATGGCGTGAACACCAGGTGGCTCTAATAACGAGGGGCCCGTGCGACGCTGAGCTCCGCCCAAGCACTCCCTCGCGCCCTCGTGTGAGTCCCCAGGGATCCCACCCCACTCCTTACAGCTATTAGTACTGCAGTGAGCAAGCCGGGATAAAGGCTCTGTGCAAACAGAGCATTAAGTCAGTTTCCAGAGTGACAAACAACGCTGTTCTTATGCAGCAAAATAATAAGGAAAATCTCCTCTTGATCGTCGCGTTCCTTACGTTCCGAGCGTTATACAGGAACGAGGAACGATGTTTGGTCCTTGTATTAAGCATTTAATGCATTAACGACGTACGTGACAGGGATGTTTAAGATTTTACCCCTGTGGTTAGTGGTTTATTGCCACCCGTCAAGCTGTAGGAAATTAGGGATTTCTATAACAAATGATCGTAGGTTAACATTTTAAAATATGAATATATTTAAATGCACGACCATGAATATTAGTCCGAAGAAAGTTTACGGAAGGAAGTGAATTACCTAATCCTTTGAACCCGAAACGTTTCTAAAAGATGCGTAAGAATTCACCGCGTACCTAAAGAAAGCAAGATTTCTCAGTGACTAGTATTAATTGGTTGATGCTGTCTTAAGGAAATAGTCGCTGTTTATTCTGAGAATAATACGAAAGCCAAAAGCACCCTCCATGAGCAACATTGAGAGGTGATGAATGTTAGGTCATTCAGCGCATACAGTTGCCACTAGGCTCTAAGGAGTTAATCAACTTAACTCGTCTTATGCACACGTGAATGCAGGTCTATATTCGCCAAATTTGACGACGCACCTAGAAATTGGTCTCTCTTATCTCTTCATTCTTTTCAATCACTGTTATTTGTTTATTCTTCTCTTATTATTTCTTTCCTTCTTCCGCCGCGTTCAATCTTTTATGTTTTCCTCTCGGTGTCAGCCTGTGGATCCACGAATCTCGCTGTGCCTCCGAATTATCGATATTTTACATAACGCGTGGTGAGCTATAGATCAGACGTAACCTGCACGCGAGAGTTTAGCATCCAATCACGTCGGAACTCATAAACCTCCTGTCGGAAATGAACTCTTGTCGAGGGCATTAAAACAGCGCTGACAAAAGAAAGTCCGGTCCCTGTTTACAGACTGCGTTGAGTACCGCCATAAACATCCACGCACTTCGTGGCAGTATAACTCACGCACCTTTCTGTCTTCGTGCATTTCTCTGTCCAGCCTTTGGGTTGTTTGATAGGTACGCTCTCATCTAACACGTCGATAGTCAAATTTACGTTACGGTTGATGGGCCAGTAAATTTATTGTTAAATAACGTCGATATCCAGGTACATAAATTAGAAATAAACAGTATTTAAGTAACGACTCAAAGTTGCTATCCGATGACGATTTTTACGAAAAACTTTACTGACCGTCATTGTGATACAAATTATAAATACTTCTTGTGGTGTTAAATGCTAGGAATGTGTACGTTTCTTTTCTGACAGGACAGAAAGAATTGTTATAACACAAATGGTTCTTAGCATTCATGTAAATTGAAAAACATTTAAAAAATACTTTGGAAGTAAATAGAGAATAAGACTACGGGTGTTAACATTTGAGTACAAGCCGAAATGACACAGAACCATTGTACAAAATAGTTTATTAATTTAGAATATTAATATTATATTCAGATGGTTTCTCAACATTGCTAAAACCGTGAAATCCAGATTAGAATCTCAAAGGACTCGAGTACTCAGATACTGAATTTCTTCCTGTAAGCTTTCAGTCGTAATTGAGGTCCTTCGCGTGTTTCTTCAGTCTCTCCATGCAGATGGTCAGAGAGTGTCATAAGTGGTCCACGGCCACTCAGTTTGAAGACTGCAATTTTAACATTATTTGGATTTTATTTACAGTTTTGTAAACCCGTACGCTTGTATCACTTGTGGCCTTAAGGTCTAAGTAGGTTTAAAATGGCAAAACACAAACAAATTCCGGTTTTTATTAAGATGGCACTTTCGAAATGTTCGCCTTCGACGATGAACCTAAAATAAAATTTTTGGCATCTGTTAGTGTAGGAGCTTGCGAAATAAAATTTAATGTAGATCCGTCCCATATTTCTAAACACGAACACCAGGTTAGACTGACAAGCAAGACTTCGTGACATTCATTTTATGAAGTTTGTGCAGTCAAAGAATAATATAGACCAAAACAGAGTGAATTTGTAACCGAATGCAAACAACTTAATGGAAGATTTATAGAAGCGCCTCATTAGAATGGGATCCTTTGCGAAAGCACTTCCCTGTCTATTTTCTGTGCACATACATTAAATTTTCCACTTATAATTAATTGAATCCTCCATTAATGCTGAGTAAACAGATGACCGTTGACCCCAATTTTCACTATTTATTTATTTCCGTAGAGCGAGTCGACCTGTGATAAACAGTCGATAGTTGAGGCGCCTATGAGACCGCGAGTGAAAAATTAGTCATACGGGCCGGCACAAGGGAGAAGAAAGAAAGATAAATATTGAATGAAGGAGAGCGACGAAGAGAATAAATAAGAGAAAAGGAGGAAAGAGAAAAATCTAAAAGAAGGGAAAAGGTAACTGGAAGGGTGGAATGGAGGAACAGAAGAGGATAAAAATGTAAAAAGGGAGGCGGTAGAAATGAGAGAAAACCTCTCAGAAGACCAAGAAGAAGATGGACTTTATTCTGTGGTGAATTATAGGGAGATGTGACGAACGGACGTACACAAGCATTGCGGGTTCAGCTGCAGTTGTTACTTTAACGTTTTGGCGTACAATTACCAGACCTGAAGAAATCTGCTCTTCAGCAGCTGAACTTATGTTTCACGTTAGTAAGATCCTGAGTCTTATTCTGGACCTGGGGGGAAGTTTGCTGATTCTTCGACTCCTTTGTCGATATTCGTCTACCACTACGCAAATGCTGGCTTAAATACCTTAAATGAGTAAGTTTTCAGGTTCTCACGATTGCGAATGTGAAGATGACTGTCTTCTGGGTGATTACGTGTAGTCTTGTAGAAGATTACCGACGCCACAGAGGTTCTAGCTGCCTACATCATCAGGGCGACGATTTCTGAAGATAGTCCGAGGCCTCATAATTCTAGAAGCTTCTGAAACTATCACAATGTCACTCAATGCTGCAAAATCTGGGCAAAGCAACTCCTGAAATGCTGTTAAATAAATGCCGATTCTTTGGTTATTTAACGACGCAGTTACAGTTTTGTAGATTCAGGACTTTCGAGTGGATTGAGACAGGAAGGTGATCGAGAATGTCGAGAGATTACAGACTTAAAAGGACGGGTTCATGGCTCCCTAGACAACCTGAGGAGAATCATGAAAATTCTCAGAATAGTAGATGACTGAAGAAGACAGAATTCAGGCACTTTGTTTTCGTTGTATATACGAACTGATTGTACTGTACGTATTTGCTGTGTGTCAATGGACAATGTGCGTTTCCACTTAATTTAGAGCCAGTAATCACTGTACAAAAGCAGAGATAAACAGACGTTAATGGTTCGTGGGCTGAATAAAAGCTGAAGTGCGTATTGATTGTTAATTCATGTCGTTCTGAATCGCTTTTGTTACGGGCCGATAATTTCCATCACTTTGTTTTTACGAACCAAAAGGAATTAATTAACAAAGCGAAGATTCCTTTAGCCGCTGTTTAAAATGTTGTTTCTCAAAGTATGGACTGTGAAATCCAGGTGGCCCGTCGTGTTCTTTCAAATCCAAAAGTCTAAACAAACATACAGAAGAACGAGTAACCGCACATATAACAAAGTCGAAACACCTAGTTGTTGATTAACGTGACTATAAAATAATTATTATATTTGTTCCATATCGAGCATTCGATGTAAATCGAATGCTCGATATGGAATATAAGATGATATTTTAATCATTTTAATTATCTTATCTTACTATTTTATTGTGATTTGACTGTAAACAAATATAATAATTATTTTAATTAATATCACAATATGACGCAGCTATACTATCTCATAACGTGACTATGTCATTATGCGCCTAGTTCCCTGCGTTTGAAGATAATTATTTATTACCCCAATCCATCCTCCTGTCCCCAGCCTCTGATACACAATTTATCATCATCATCATCATTACCACTGTCCTGAGGTACCCAGAGTACTTTGTTAATATATTTCTTGTATTACTGTAAACAGCTCCGTTGAAATTGCATTTCAGGCTTTGCTATGAATATATTCACCTCCACTCACTGCCGATGTGAACCCCCCGAGGAGGGGATTGCCATATTTCGTTACTGAGGCCACGATCGTCCCAGGCCGGGAGGTGGTACGGCTTGGGGAGGGTAAAGCGGTCAAAAGTCAAAAGAAAACCAAATGAAACTACTTCGAATAATCGAAGGGTATTATTTAATGAAAAATATTTAAATATAAAGATAAACAGAACAAGACACCTTTCAGGGCTCAAACTCCGGCTGGGTACACGACTTTAGACGTCCAACTCAAACCCCACACACTAACTTGCCTTCAGAGTTTCTCCTCGAGTCGGCCGATCCCAACGGACACACACAGACTGCCCCGTCTGCCCTGCTGTCTGATCAGGGTCTCGAAGCCGCCGACTCCAAAGAACTTTGAGAGGGGAGATAAGCCACTTCGAGCCATGAGGCATGGCTCAGATGTTAAAAATGCATGGAGTTATATCTCTAATGCCCCATGCACCATTACGGCGTGGCTCTTGTTTAAGCTTTACGAATAATTTTGCCTTACCTGCATAAATTTAGACCGCTGTGGTAGCTTTAAGTTATAAGGCATAAAGGTGTGTGGAGCGGTTTAGCCTATTTCCAAAGGGCAGTTGTAGTCCAGACATTGATATGTTCAGAGTTTTGTAATCATAACTGTTGCGTCTTGGGTAAGCACTTATTGAACGCTCAGTTATAAGAACGCCTCAGACTGTTTAAACAGATGAATCTCCAACTGTTATCCTGACAACAGAATTCAAAGAAAGAAAGCTAAAACTTTAAATGTGCTATAGGCAAATTTCGCAAACTCGAGTGGATATTACAACACGGTTTTGGTCGGTGTAAACTATTTATCGGTTGAGCATTGTATTCTATAAGTTGCAAGTGCGAACTGTTATTTCTAACAGCGAAACCTAAAACTGCAGAAATTTTTTCGCTATGATTATTGGCAGATTTTCCTACTTTAATTCAAGTAAATGCTGACGCAAAACTTTTGGAAACAAAATATTTAGAATGGGATTTTAAGTTTTGTACAGTTTAGAAAATTAAAATATTTGTTTTGAAGGGCACGATATTTCGTCCAGTACGCGATCGCCAGTCGTGCTACGGAACCTGCTGCCTTCATTTTCAGCGCAGACGCAATTGTCGTATTTTATTATTGTGTTTTGGTACTATAATGGTGCAATAATGGCAATTAACAGCTGGATTTCAAATACTGCTGACTGGAGTTTAACAGACTCACTTTGTTTTACCAGTATTTGTCATTATATGAAAATATAAACTACATATTTCGTTTTTTTAGCAGTTTATGTTTCGTAATTGCACGAATGTAGAGCACTAATTTTAAAGTTTTAAATAATGTCAAAATTACTAATTCTTATTTTACTATTCCCCAGAGTTTAAGCGATATAAAGGAATGTTGTTTGGCTCATTTAAGTGCATTGATTAATTTTACCGGTCGGCTAAGCGAAACGAAGTCAAGACTTGGTCTTCTGATGAGCGTAACTTCCCAACATCAGAACAGAGGACACTGCAGTTGCGTACAGCTAGCAGAAAGTTGCAATCATTGCCTCCGCATTAATTTTATCAGGTTTCATAAACAACGCCGTTTCTCCTAACCGCGAACACAAGCTACATTTACCTGTGAGTGTATCCAATGAGTAAAAACCCATTCAGTGCGAATCGTCCGTGATTTTGAATATTTTATGGCGTCCCACACAACGTATTTAAAGTCCCCTGTGTGGGTTTTCTTTCAAGCGTTTGGTTTGACAACACAGGGCTACCGCATTGTAAGCTGTGTATTAACCGACAGGTTTGATTTTATACAGTCATTGTAAAAAAAAACATTAAAGTGGAGTACAGTCACGTACAGAAATGTCGGTATCGAATAAGACGAGTTATGAAGGAAAAACGAAGTACGGAAACTTGCTTTAATACAAAATAAAGACTGGTGTTTGGAATTATGAGTGTATAACGCTTATTATGAGGGACTGCCTTTCATAAAGTTCAGTGACACCGAACATTCGCTGAGCTTGTGGGCCTATTTTCATTGCAGCATAACAGTCAAAGAGGGCTCAATACTCAAATGAGACATGAATTATTGAATGATTCTGAGTTAGGACCTACTTAGCTAAAACCTTAGGAGATATAACCCTCTGTTAGCCCCGTCATTCATGCATCCGCCCTCCATATCATATTTTCCACCTGCTCATACAGCCAAACATCGATATATATTTCCAGTGATCCATCCATTCAATCTCAAAACTCATTCGTCTAAGCAAATATCCATATACATTCCTCCTGGATATTAAGAATCTGGTATAAAAGCAGCAGAGAATTGGGGTAAGGAAATGCTGTAAATAATAATCTCGTAACCGGTAACATATCGAAAGGTGATCGTCCTAAAACATCCTCTCGCAATTACATGTGATCTTTAGCCAGTTAAATAAAATTTACATTAAACCAAAGTAACTGAATCTGTGGAGGGGAGGCGCCCGAAAGAATGGAACAGTAGTTCATACAGTCAAAATATTCCCTCGCCTTTTATGGAATGTGTAGCTTTGTCATAGGTTTAACAAGATCGCGCCACTGAACGGCGCCCTGTGATCTGCGATTCAGAATTAAGCTCTTCTGGCAAAATACATGTTCGAGTAATTTTGAGACGAAATATCTCCGATTATAAAATGTGTTATTACACCACTCTGACACGATGTCTCGGTGTTATTCTCATAGTAAACAGCGTTTATTTTCATAGCATGAAGCAGTTGACCTTTGTAATGTGGACAAGTGTGTTTATTACGAAAAGAACAGAAAATTGAAATATTATTTCCCTGAGCTTCATCTTCGAAGAGCGAAATTTACATTTTTCGAACATTCTTCTATCCGTGTCTAAATTTTAATGGGGCACATTTCTACCTCTATCATGCGTGCTACATGCTACACTACTAAACTTGTTCCAAGTCTGCTTACCGGTATCCCTATATTTGTAATGTTTAATTGGCATGCAGTTTAGGATGTTAGAAACTTCTCTTCACATTTGTATATTTTATGTACTAAAAGTATTGACATCCCTGGTATAGATATTTTATTTCGCAAGTGTAGGATATTTGTTAGCACGAGTGTTTATTAAAGGCGATTATCAAATATGTCACAGATTTATCCTCGTATTTGTTGACATAAAGTACATGCATTATACCCCCAGCAGCACTGCAGAGAGCTCTCGTATTCATGGACGTGTATTAAACAGTCTCTGAGAGTCTACTGACTAATCCAGGGGTATTCATTGCGGATTTGATGATGACAACGTTGTATGTACAAGCGTTTATTTCATTCACTCATTTTAAAACAGCTTCTATGTAGGCAATAATTCAGAAATACTACTTAATAATTTCGTGAATATTGGTCTTTCTTAATAAACTTATAGTCAGCCAAATTGTCAATAAATTCCCCGCTTTTATAAAATCCCAAGTGTTATTGATATATCCAGCCGCTGAACGACATTGTGAGTCAGTTTTTCAGGTCTATATTACTAACCTTTCAGATGTATTTTAATGTTATCCATCATCTTCCTTGTCTCCCAGATATTCTGTTTACTTCATATTTTCAGACTAAAATTTACTCTCCCACGTGTCCAGAACAATTTTAATTCGATCGTCATGATAATGCACCTATACCTCGATTTACAAACTTCCGATTTAATAATTTTCGTGACAAGCAAACATGTAAATTTACATCAGTTTTTCAATTTACGAAAATTGGTTTTGCTGCAACGAAAACTAACTATCATCCGAGGGCCGAGTCTTTTATTAAAGTCATTTTGTTAGTTGTTTACTTAAGTTCTAATATATATATATATATATTGCAGTAACTCCTGTACAAAAACGTTTCACTTTACAAGTTAGCAGTGATCTATAATGATAAATATTTAATAACTATTATAAAAAGTAACAGTGTTCTTACTTTTATGAATGAATAGAATGTTAATAATCATAGGCGAAATATTGGGTGATTTTTCCTGGACTCAGAAACTAGACACATTTTTTGCATTTCAATTAATGAAAATGATATTTCGACTTACGATTTTCACATTTTCCCTATTCTGCGGGGTCCCCTTAGAAGGAGCTGGTTGGTACCTGTCATGGACAGAAGACGGATAATATTCACAATTTTAACCAAAACTATGAGATAAAACAGGGGGTTGAAACAAATTATTGTAATTATAAATAGCATAATATATAAAGACTAGCATAATTCATACTCTGCACTAAATATATAGTGAAACACCATCGTCAATATTCGTTGGTATGATCTGTTCAGCGCCATTATAAAACACTCATTCTGTGTTCATACCTTCGATGAAAACATCTATTTTTATGACCATATAAAAGAGTAAATAACAGGACAGGCGAAGGAAGAAGTTTATGGAAAAATCTTACGAGAAGAAGACATAGGATGGTGGGACACAGGCACCCAGGATTGGTTAATTTGGTAATGGAAGGAACAGTTGAAGGGAAGAATTGTAGGGGGAGACAAAGATTGGAATTGAGGATGTGGGCTGGAAAAAATATGTGGAAATGAAGAGATTGGCGCAAGATAGACGAACATGGAGGACCACATCAAACCAGTTGAAAGACTGATGACAGACAGACAAACAAACAAACATAATAGTAAATTATACTTCTGTGTATTTTAATAGTTAGGCTCTAGATAGGAATCAGGAAGACATTAGATCCTTAATTAAAGAGTAGTCAAATATTTCTTTAATTGAATATGATCATGACTTCGCGAAAGTAATATTCTATGTACTTTTCTCTCCTTATTGTTTTAATATATTTTGGTCTGTTTCATTATCTCGCCCATTAATAGTGGGAAGAATATTTCTGTACACTGTACGCAGTGTGGACTAGAGTATATTTAAAACTAAACTTATCGAGGGCACTATTTTATTCACAATCCCTGATTTGTGCATCCTTGACATAGCATGTAATTTTTCTTTTTTATAAAAGACGGAAGAAATGCAAAAGTTCACTTCTACGCAAGTGGGTTTCTATAAAGCTAGAAACACATTTGCATACGGGCACTGGAAACTTCGTAAATACGAATATTTTTCTTAAACAGTAACCTCCTTCTCCGGTTGAGCAAACGATCTATAGCAAGAACCAAGCTTACTCTACGTCTCTTAGCTCTGAGACTACATTCCAGCCAGCGATTGAAACAGCTTCGTTATGCCCTGCAGTTTGCCTAAATATCATAAGACGACTAAGAGGTGTAACTCACAAAGAATAATTTAAGAGTAACATCTCCTCCTCTCATTAGTTTGGGCCTTTCGTTTTTTCTTTCAAATTTCTCTGTTCCCTCGCTACTGTTCCCAAATTTATTCTATTCCATCTCTTCCTTTCATCCTTCTCTCAATTCTCTTTCGTTTCAGTTTACCTTTCTTCCTGCTTTCGTAAGGAGGCAGTAAAACTTGAACGGATAAATCTTTTTAAGAAAGAATTGAAGCATTTCCTCTCAAGTTACTCACGCACTTACATAGATTAATACTTTGCTTCATTTTGCATTTCATTTCTACGTTGTGGAATTGTAACTCTTTGATTCTCGTAATTACAACTTTCATTTTCAACGCGTCCTACGTCTGTGCACCGATTTGCTAACGAGTTTCAATATTTATATCAGCGTTTATATTCTCTGGAGGCATTTGCGTGACTGGTGGAAATGTTTTGTCTTTTCTCTTGTGTATTCCTAGTATTTTCGATCAATAAATTTTGCATGCGTTGACTGGGCCCTTAGTGGACTACGCAGTGATGATATTGAAGGGTCACGTGGACCTCAGAGTCCCAAATTTTTCTGAGAAAATTAACTTGAAACTTACCGATAACAAGGTAGTTTTCAGGTGGACTTAAAATAATATTCTGTATTTTTCTTCAGTTTTATTATAGACTAAAAACTCTTCTATTCACATAAACAAGTGTTGAAGTCTCGTCTACCATATCAGTAGAGCTGGCAGCTCCCATTCGATCACATGTCACGTTCAGAATAACCTGCACTACTCAGTGGAGATCCTGATCGTTTAGTTGCGTTGAGATTAAAACTTTGAAATACAAATCGATCAATTTAGGATAGCAACTTTTTAAAAATTTAATACTTTCCTGAAATCATAAAAATATGTTATTGTAACTAACTCCGTGGAGCGTAGTCCTTATTAAGAAGCTGATAGTAGCTTATGTCGTCAAGACATTGCCTGTCTTTTTCATTGCAGCGTTCGAAACACAAAGCCACTGGGCACCTTCGTGACCCAGTAGAATGTAATCAGCGCCAATTTTAATTAAGTCTGTTTTTATAATATTTTACAATCTACGCCAGCAGTCCCTAGGATTTGGGTATGCGAACAAAAATTTATGTATTTATTTGTTTCCCCATTTGTGGTCAGAAATAATTATACCGAAATTAATTAAAAAGTTTAAACACCGAAAATAGAAAAATAATGAAAATATCTCGCAACAGAACTTGTTTTTAACAACATAAAAGTAAACTGGCTGTAACGACAGTTTCTAGTGACAGGCGTAGACGTTGAGATACGAAGTTTGCCTACAGCCTGCAGTCTTGAAATTTTAAAATCACGTAAACTGAAGTTGCAAACTGCAATCATTTTTGTTGGTAAAGCATCAAGGTACATTTCTGCCACAACAGATATGAAACGCTGAACGCAGTCCAAACTGTTGTTACACAACGGAATAGTATCACACAGGAGCAAAGCATCTTCCGAATACCATCTAGAGAAGGAAGTCAGTCACGGAGACACTCACATTAAAGGGTGATCTTAGACAGGGTCAACTCTCCTATTACTGCGAAGGAAATTCCGAGAGAAAGGAATATCAAAATACTACTTTCCTCTAAGAACTCTTACATAACAGCTAATTATCATTCCTTAAATTCTCACACGAATCTACCATCGCCCTAGAATGTGTGCGTTAATCAGGGCATTGCCAGGCAATCAGTCCTACGTCAGAACACCTTTTTCTGACCAGAGTGGTCTCGCAGTGAAGGTGATTTGGATTTCGTTTCTTAATAAAATAACAAATCAGACTACTTTTGTGACAATGCAGGGTAGCTGGTCCAACTACGGATGCTGATTGACGATTATCCTGAGAATTTTCACGGTTTTACTCAGTCTTCCCCTGTTAATGTCCGGATAATATTTGAGATATTCACTGGCATTTCTTTCTGAATTGTTATCATTTCACCATACACGATTATTTTTCCTTATCATTTGATAATGCATAGCAATGTATAGTTGTAGCAGCCTCCGAATTAACCAGGAAGACAAAATATCACTGTACGTAATGTTGAACACTGAATTTTACGTCCTGTGGCAAGATCTCGCAAGAACAAGGAACAGAGCCATTTGTTTTATTATCTGGCATGTTTGAAAGGCCATTTGAAATTTAAGAAAAATTTTTTCATCTTTGTAGCTTTATCCCTCGTCATCTTTCTCCATTTTCCTT
Organism: Zootermopsis nevadensis; assembly: GCF_977971745.1. Taxonomy (NCBI): domain Eukaryota; kingdom Metazoa; phylum Arthropoda; class Insecta; order Blattodea; family Termopsidae; genus Zootermopsis; species Zootermopsis nevadensis. The sequence continues at coordinate 2,659,826 of NW_028259177.1, forward strand.
TTGTTTTTCGTAACTTTGTCTCATTTTCTGCTTTCTGGGAGATCACTTTCCCATCCCATCCACAACGCAGATTCTTTGGCCCATCTCTCTCTAGTCTCAACGCAGTGTGCTGAATTTCATTATTTTCTTGCAATAAAGTTAAACTACGAACATACATTTCTCATCGCCTGCAACCTTTTTAAATGAAACTTTCGCCATTTTTATACAAATATAAAATTTAACCGAACTTCCTAAATGACATAAGCAATTCTTTAAAAATATCACCCAAAATACATATATTACTCCGAAATATGAACTTGAAAACAATTTATAAGTAATAAATACCACTCAGATATGCCAATTTATTAAGACAATAATTAGGAATATCTGAACACTCGTTGCACTTCGAATGTTGAAAGACAACTGACGGTCTGTCGCGAGCAGGTCACTACATAAGTGACCTGCGTGGGATCTTGTATAGGCACACCGATATGTGTATTAATTAATCAAGTTGAATTTCATTGAGTTGCAACCATCAATAAACCTCTTTTCCATCACACTCCACAAATAAAGCTTAATAAAACTATGGTCGAAAATCTATGTGGACTACGTAAGATTTGTTTTCAGGGCTATGTGGATTCTGAAACGTTGGTATGTACCGACCAATCAAGATGGCACCGACATAGAAAAGAACATAATCACTATCATCACCGTCGTGAAAACCTCATATTTCTTACATTTTTTCTTATCATCTCCTTGATTAGACTCCAACATGAATCACAATTCTGCATCAACTAAAATTAACACTCGAAAGAGTAAAATTTCTTACAAAACAGAGAAATTCATACAAAATTTTATGTACTTGAAAAATCTGGAGGAAATAGTCGACCACTTGCAAGACCTAGGCGTAGATGGAAGACATTAATTGTTACGTCAAGAAATGCGCTACACGAATGTTAACCAGAAAAATCTGACTCAATACAGGACTAGAGCTTGACCCCCGTAAATAAAACATGAACATTTTCGATTCCATATAAAAATTTATTGACTACTCTTCAAGACGTCGGTTCCGTCGGGTTAGTTACTATAATAAATGCATTTTAGAGTGGCTTTGCTCTCATGGAATCAGAAACTTTTGTGTGTTTATTACACATACGTTCTCGCAGCAGCGAACCGAGTTACAAAAGCCAATATTCATTAAAGCATGCTCTCGGGCAGTAGAGGGGTGATTCTTCCACAATCCACCAGATGTAGCTACTCATCAACGTTTCGGCTGGCTAGAATATTAAACAATCTCTATGTAAGTCCTCACCAATTCCAGTTAGTTAACTCTAACTTCGCTCAGCTTTAAACGCGTGTTTTGTATTCTCATCACTACTGTACAAATGAAAAAGAGTTTCGCTTTGAAAATTCGAGTGTAGGCTATAATGTCAAAGCAAATTATTCACAATCAGGAGAAGGCTACGAAAATAGCAGTAATTATTAATTACTAATTTATTGACTTGTTGATTCAACAGTCAATCATCAGTGGTACACAAAAGAAGGAACTAGCAAAGAATATATAACAAAAATAGACAACATAATCATCTCTCCATTTAAAACAAATAATTTGTGAAGCCTATAGTTTCGCCGGTAATATTTGTAGTAGTCAATTATGCCGGTAGATGGCTCTGCTAGCAATATAATAAATCCGTTGTTATGTTTTGTGAGATTATGTTACGAGTGAGTGAGCTTAAACTATGAATATGTTGGAAGAACAGCGAAAAACAACAAATTTTCTAGGCTTTGTTAGAATTTCGGGGCGTACGTTGTCACAAATGAGAATGAGAACTGATTGCGGGCTACTCAACGTGTTGATGACAAGAATGAAGCCCAGATAGAACGCCAGCGAACTACTTAAAAGTGGGAAAAGTTATTGGAAACGTGTTAGACGTAACTGAGATTTTATCATATTAATATGTGTAACATGGAAATGTTAAATTTTGTGGTGCCTTAGCATTTATATCTGGAAAAGGACTCTCCATTTCTGTTTATTTCTCTCGTTTTTTCGTACTTAAATTCCGAAAAGTAAAGTAGTAAGAATGATAAAATATGAGAGAATGGGAAAGTACGAAAGTTAGAATGAGGACCATATAGCGCTTTATACTCGTGAGGGAACAGCAACAAGTGAATCTTTTAAACTAAATTGTTTACCGATTTATTGATTACATTTCTAAGCGAAGCACATCTCACAGAACGATAGTGCCTGAGAGAAATATCTGAGCTTGAAAATTGGCACTGTTTGATATGCATTAATCACCACAATTTCAAAAAAAATAATTACATTACATATTTATTAGTTTCATTTAGTTATATTTATATTGATAAAATTTGAAAATTATGGTGACAATATATCACTCTGTGCATATCCAGTACAGAAATTCGTTTTAATTAATACACATGCGGCTACTAATCTTATAATTGTCATTTTGATGTACAATTATTTCACAATTTAACATTCCATGCAAGCTTTATATAATTTTTAAGCACGTTCGCAAGACTTTCGAGAGCCTAAAAAAATAGCTTCGTCTGTCTGAATCATTTTACCTTATTTGTATAAAATTCATAACTTAGGGCTCTTACAAAAAACTGTTTTGCCTTAGAGTTTTCGTTTAAATCGGCAGACCTTACAATGCGTTTTGGATGAAAACCTGCACGTGTTTCTGCATTTTGATTCCGTGATAACGTCATCATGGACAGTGGTGCCAACTCCCAACCGGATATGCACAAAATTACCCCCAGAAGAAAATATCACCGACTCAGCTGTTGCTAATACATTAAATAAATTTTGTATTGCTACAATACTCTTTTCCAGGATAACCAAACTACGAGCAGCGGCCATCCGTTATTTTATGTGACATACGAAAAATCTTGATTTAAGAGCCATAATTACATTTTATTATTAATTTTGTTACTACTACTACTCAGCCGTCTTTGATTCTCATTTTGCGTAAAACTATACATTCGTTTACATATTCGGCCTAATTCTTAGGCCATTGCAAACTCCTATCTGCACATCAGGTTACATTTAGCGCAGAACAAAAATTTTGAAATTTCACATAAATTAATTTTTTGTTCTAACGAACTTGAAAGCACGGAGAAAAAAATGCAGTCTTTGGATAAAATGTCTTATTGTCATATTCAGTATCATTATGATAATGTAGGTTATTGGAATACTTATATTTCAGACTCTTGCCTCCAAACAGCATCACTTAGATTCTCTGTTTCATATAAATGTTCACAGTATTATTAAATATTCTTACAATTTCATTCAAAGAGCCGGCATTCTTACCAGCTTATAACATACCAAACGTTTACAATCGCCCAATTTAAGACGGCTTGAATACATAAATATGCACTTGATAAATAATTGACATAATGATACTAATAGGCTAATAGAAGTAAAAATGCCTGTGTCTTGTAAAATATTTTACAGTTGGCATCCTCTGGAATTGGTACTGAGAAGTTGAAAAAGTACAAACTCCCGGATACTGATCAAAGCATTAGGCGAAACGTTGCGTTCCGAGATACAGAAACCTATTTGTTCTTTTTGGAGAAAGGAGAAAATGGCACATCAGTGGAAGGAATCTATTACTACACCAGTTTAAAGGAAGGGTGATAAGACTGATTGTAATAATTATCGAGGAATGTCTCCCTTATCATCTGGTGAGGTTGACTCCGTATGTTAGGGAAATTTTTGGGGGTCATCAGTGTGGGTTCCATCGTGATGGATCTACAACTGATTACATTTTATACATTCACCAGATAGTAGAGAAAAAGGAGAACAATGGGAGAGTCCATCAAATATTTACAGACTTCAAGAAAGCCTATGACTCGGCTAACCAGAAACTCTTTACAATATTTTGCTTTTAATTTGGTGTACTTAAAAGGCTAATCAGGCTAATTAAAACGTTTTAAAGTGAAACAAGTAGCAAAATTTGTGTAGGTAAACATTTGTCCAATGTATTTCTTGTTCACAAAGGCCTGAAACAGGCGATGCTCTATCGCTGTTGCTATTACATTTTGCCTCGGAATATGCCACGAGAAATGTCCAAGAAACTCAGGGCGGTTTGGCCTGTAGTTCACAGTAGGTCGAAAGTTCATGCATGTTTCTTACTTGTTGTTTGCTGAAATTACATTCACATGGGCTCGCCCACACGCTGTACAATCCTCTAGAATGACTGAGAAAAACAGCTGAACTTCGATTTTTCAGATGTTCATAGAGCACTAAAATGAAACAGGGCTTTAATTTTACAATCAGAACCAGTCTGATAAGGAAAATTATAACACGAGTCTAAGTGCTTCTACAAACAGTGTAATTACTGACCGTTTAAACTTTGCAACCTGACACAGTTTTTAACCACAAAGTTTCTGAAATTGGATTTATTTTTTTATCAATAAGAGGATAAGATATATTTTCTTACTGTATTGGTCCGTTAATGTAGCCTGTCCAGGTTTTGAAATTTCTAGATTTAGGGTCCAAAAGAGTAACATTTAATTTCTTATTCTTTCGACTGATATAAATATTAAAGCCAGTTTCTGAAACATGGTGACTAAAATAAGTTGGAACAATGTACAATTTCCAAACACGAAGCGATTTTCTAAGTTCTGGAACATAAATGCAGTTTACCGTAGACTGAATGGGCCATTCGCATACATAAATTAAATGTTTCATAACCGTAATTAAACACACAAGTCACCCTTTACTTACTCAGAGAATTCCGGGGCACAGTCAGAATTATATGCATCCAAATTACGGGTTACTTTTAACTGCAGTGGTGGAACCATCCTCTTAAATTAAACCGTGGCATAATGTGACTCGTATCTCTTTTTCGTGCCACTACGTGAAAACCATACAGAAACATTTCAACTTGTAAATGGAACTAATTTAATAATTAAAGAAGAACTCTCACAAAGGGCACATTCTTCCTTTCAGTGATCCTCTACACAGGCGCTGGCATTATGAAAGCATTTTGCATAAAAATGATAATGATTTATTGCCAATCGTGCACTCCCGTCGGTATTAAGACATTATTAGGAATTTATGTGTTTGAAATGTTTTATTAGCTGTTCATAATGGCGTCGTATTCTCAACTTATGTCTACTAGAAATCTGACGTCGAATGGGCGGATCATTGAATGGTGAATTTGAAAGAATATGGTGGCGTGTTTAAACATTCCATCCCACTTTAACTAAACGGACAGACTGACAGAAACCACGAAGATACTTGGGCAAGGAGTTCCAAGCTGATGATGATATAAAATTTAACTCAAATTTCAGTGTATATTTTTATCATAATAAGTAGCCTTACACGAAAATAGCTGTATTCTGGGTGATTGAACCATATTGTCTGGCTGAAGTTTGTCGAAATTTCAGAGGTACTTGATGACTTCGTCATCAGAGTAATGAGTACTCATGGTTTTGATGATGGAGGCAGCAAGCACCCCCGAAACATCAGTAAGCTTGAACCAAACAACATGGTTCGACAACCCATAAGGCAGCCTCGAAGCCTCAGTGATGACCCCTGAAATGTAGACCTCCGACATAAGATAACCACTTGTAAAAAAATATTCGCCAAGCTGAGTACGATATTTGAGGCTAAACAAGGTAAATTAAGAGGAAGGTGGATGAACTTACATGTTCATTAGCTTCAGGATTTGTACGTTTATAATTCATCAGTAATTTTGACCAGATTTAATGATACATGAAATATAAACAGCATGCATGGATACATAAAAACGCGTGCAGAATTTTTGTCGATAAGTTTGAGGGAGAAATATTGTGCGTTGTAGAGGAGTAGATGTAAAGATACTATCAAAACAAATCTTACATATATGTACCGCATAAATGTAAACGAAGTCGAATTGGATTCGAAGCCTTTAAAAATACCGTTGTTAAATAAACCAAAACCAATAAATTAATACACTGCCTAATATAAATCCCGTACAATGTGATTCATTTATTGGTTAGTCAAGTTACTTTACGTCACTGTAAATTTGTCATCATAATCGTTTTACATAAGCGTGGCTGCTTATATTCTGTTACGGATGAACGGACGTTCTCCGCGTGGAACATTCAGCTCATGACAAAAGTATAATAATCTAAATGGATAATTACATTAGGGCAAGGAACAGCCACCCGGCCAACTCTGTGCTGCACTGAAGTTCCCTGGATATCACCAGTCCCGCTCTAGTGTCAGCTGCAAGTGCCCTGCGTGGGTTTGGATCCCAGCTTTAACAAGCTAGACCACACATGCAAGCATTAAGAATATAGTTTGATATTCCCTGTGATATCATGTACCATTTTCCTTGTCTAATCAACTGGAATCAGCATAGCTTCGTGTAACACGCCTAAGGCTACAGAACGTGAAATGCAGGCCTATCAATGAATATTCCTTTGCCAAATACACAGACCTGCTAGAACCAGCTGACACTTGATTTTGCGTGTTACAGTTTACACAAAAAAATGACTGCGTAATTGAATTAAACGTTAGACGCATATTATCTAGAATAGATTTACATAAATACAGTTAAAACACACTAAGGCCAGTGGAAACTTTCTAGTTTCTGTTTTACATGTCACATAAATTTTAAGTTATAGGGCTGAGTTGGGATAAACTTGAATTTAACTTGCAAGCGTTAGATTAAGACGATGAGAATATCTTTACGGTACCTCCTTCATTTCCTGTCAACGACCTCAACTCAAAACTGTAAAATATACAATCATCTGAACTGTTTTACGCGAGATAAGGAACCGTGCATAACAGATAGATCGATCTCGTCATAAGAATAGTATTTTTGAAATAAGTATGTACCTCAAACTAGATTCGAACCTGAAGCTGTACAGAAACTCAAGAACTACAAATTAAAATAGCAAAATACCTTCTTTAATAAGGCCATATTAATCAACCAGCAGTGTGTCCGCACAGTTACTGCTTAGAAATTCGACAAATGCTTATATTTATTAAACTCTCTTGCCCGAAAGCTTAACAATTCGATAAGTATGGTTGAATATCATAGGCAGAAATTATCGCTAAGTCTTGAAATAAAATACACAGTTATAAGTTTTAGAGTAGTTTATCAGGATTTTACACATTCCTTCTGATGAACGTAGATAGGAGTTTGGAAGCATTCTTCCTCCTAATGTTAGTTGCACCATAAATTCGTCTAATTACGAAATGAACTTTACAGCAGACAACTGAGAAAACACAGAAACGAAATATTCAATCGGCAATTTCATTTTTAAAATGAATTAGTAGAATCTCCAAGGACAGACAAATAAAAAATTATATTCCCCATTTTCTAATGACGATGCTTAAAATAAATATTAATAAAATTAATTGTTTTTGAGAATGCAAGTTCTTGTTAAGAGGAAAATCCAGACTTAACTTATATATAAACTAATTGCCGGCATATATTTTTAGCCTGTGTACGTCAGTTCATGGCGGCCTAATGTAGAAAAAACGTTTAGGCACGCCGAATAGTATAATAACAAAATATTTTAAATCAATGTCCACTTATTTCTGACCTTGAGATTTGCTGATTATTTTAGTGAAACACACATTAAAGAGACAATGAAAATATCTAAACAAAAACGGGTAATCAGAAGGTATTATAGTACTGACATTCTGGCAACAAAAGAGTTTACAATTTTGCAGATTCTGTCAACATTGCAGCGTTTGATAAATGTTCCTTTCGCGCTTAACATCAAGTCCCATTCCATTACACAATTTTATAGGGCAGTCTCCTAATCTGAAGTAGTTTTGATATTAGAACAGTGAAGGAAATGGAAAGTGAAATTGTGTACATCAAACGCGTACGGAAAGAAATAAGTGGTTTGGAAAGTTCTAATTAAAGACAGTCTGACAGATCCTTGCGGAGATAAGAGGATTTCTAACAGACTTTACAGAAATATGGGCAGTTCCAAAGCAGGGTTCCAAGGGAAGTATTCTACACCGTAGCGTCTGCAGCTGGGCCAGTTCTGTGTTCTTTGCGCGAAATGAATAGCGAGAAAGCATTTGGGCTTGTGTCCGTCTGTCTGTCCAGTTGATTCTACACGAGAACCACTGGACGGATTTGAATTAAATTTGATGTGGAGACTGTGATACTTTCACAAACTTATAATGGTGCTTTTGAAAACCTTACGAGCGGTGATAACAAAATGACGGTTAAGGAAATTCGTGAGTTATACATTAAAGTGCTGCAAACTGGTGGCCAAAGCGGTAACTATGGAAGAAGGCCAATTTAATGCAAAGAACACATGAGAAATTTGTGTGGATTCTGTTAGGGGAAACAATTTTCGAGTATGTTAAATAAACTCCCAACAAATCTCTATGATTTTATGAAGCAGCCTAGTGTAGCATGACGGCACAGAACTTCAGTCGTGAGGTATTGGTTCGATTCTAGGCAGGATTAAGGGTTTCCTCTCTGAGGATCTTCGTGATTTTCTCAGTCTCTCCAGTGAATGTCATGATGGCACATTGAGATTTGCCACCAACTCTCCGCTTTTCACTCCGTTAAAATTCGTAATTTACAACAGTGGGACATTTTCTTTTCATATTAAGTGGAAATAGCATCGTTAAACAATCAGAATGAATCAGTTAACACGTTTTATACACGCATGTGGGGCTGGGCTTAATGGATCTTTGTGTAGGTTTTCGCAGTGAATAATCCATATCTAGAATCTGATTTATTTCTGAGCTGGTTCATTTCTGTACGTATAACTAACATGCTCGAAGTTCTTGTTTACATTCCTTGTATACCGCTCGATTGCATTCTGTTACTCTTTTATTCTCTGTTTGTACCAGTTTATCCAACTTCCTGTTGATTTGAAGTTCCATATGCTCTATCTCGCCCCAAACACCACATCATTAATAACAAGTGGTGAAACAAATGTCATAAATATTTACTTTAAATACGCTCTGCGCACAGCAACAATTTGTCATTTTCCAGAACACAGCAGAATAATTACTTTTTGTTTTATATGGGCGTCAGACTCTCACACTACGGAAAAACAAAAATTATGACGACTGAGATCAGTGTTTGAGAAGAACAGTTACACATAAGGGACGAAGTGATAATATTCATTAACGGAAAATGAATAGTAGGACAGATGCAATATGAATCAACACATGAATTACTAGGGTTGTAAAATCATCCGGTGCTCATGAGGACAGTGAAACATTTTCGTTTAAAAAACTAGAAGGAAGATATTAATACGCGAATACATTCCAGGATAATATTAAAAATGATATTATAGAAATTGCTTTTACGTTATAAATTGGTAACCAGCCACTATCCAATGCAGTACGTACACCTCCGACCTCTCAAAATAAGATCACTATATTACTTCTTGGTCCATATACAGAACTTCGACATCAATACGAAATACGAAATTAACATATTAGTGACCTGGAATACTACAATAAATGGTACTACAACGAATGGTGAATCAATATAAAGGACAAAACATCATAAGAAAAATCATTAAAAATCCATAAAAGTAATTCAGTGAAAAGTTTATATACAAAACACCAGATGATGGCTATATATAGCCGAAACATGTTGTGTAAGTTCCATATGTAAATCGAGTACTCGATAGGGAACGTAATATGATATTTTAATCTTTTAATCTTTTAATTTTATTGTGATTGACGGTTATTTTTAAATATTTTAATGTTATAAATTGGATTAAACTGGCTCAAGATAAGGACCGATTTCAAGTTTTTCTGAACAGGGCCATGAAACTTCGGTGTCCACAAAATGCTGGTAATTTATGGTCTAGCTGAGCTACTTAACAAGGACTCCGTTCGGTGTAGGTAGGTGATTGCCTAGATCCTTAGTTATCAGTATGAATGCACACATCTGTGTTTTTCTCACGTGAACAGATTTGAGGCATTTTACATGCAAAAATTGACGGCATATTTCCTTATCCTTTCTCATTTCTGTATTAAAATAAATTTATGAAGACAGGAACTGTTTAGTAACATTTGGTCACGTCTTGAATTGTTTCCCAACAGCCGGGAAAAAGTAGGCAACCAACTCCATCAAGCAGAAAAATACTTGTGTATCTGATAGCTGCTCAGCTAGTCAAGAAATTCTTTGTCTTCTATGGAACACGAGGTTCACAAGAGCCAATCACTTGTCCCTATTCTAAGCCACATGAATCCATATTCTACTTTCTTACGACGTATTTCAGTATTATTGTCCAGATCATCTGGGTGTTATTTTTAACGAAGATTCTGTATGATTAACGCATGCTCGTCGTGTGTGCTGCATGCCAAGTCCATCTATTCCCACCAGTTAGGATTGCCCTGCTGATATTTATGGAGCTCAACAGTACCTTCTTGTTGTTTGCTTAATCAACTGGCAAAGTTTCCGTGCATGTTAATAACGCCAAATACTTAACCCACCTGAAATGACACTAGATAAAAGCCTAATAATTTTTGAGGAGCAAGGTCGCACAAATAGGATTAGCCGAAATTTCATATTAACTCTCAGGTCAACCCATTCGTTTTTAAAATTTCGGATTAATTTCTGTAACCCAGGTCTTATGTCAGGGAATCTAAAATAGATTTCTTTCCGGAAATGAAGCCTTACAAATTGCGTAGGTTGTATGGGTGGATAATATTCTATTTAAAGACTTTATGTGGATTGCGAGAGTGATAGGATGAGCGCATTCAGTGAACGTGAATACATGAGGAGGATCAGTTATAGTCTATTTCATATATTATACCGCTATGCAGTTGGCGGGAAAGCATCGAATGATAGAAGTACAGTATAAAGGTAAGTGCCTCGTGAGGAATACGAAAGGGTGTTGACGTGAGATCTATCAGGTTACAATAGCAGCATTTCTCTTCAACAATTTCCAAAAATTATGAAAACTCTGAGTCAGACTGCTAGCATTCCAATTTCGAACTCGGGACCTTCTGCATATCAAGCGGGAAAATTGCCACACTCCAACTGAATTCCCGCAAATTCTGTTTCAACCCTTTAACGCACAAAGTTCATTTAAAAATGGGCTTTTTAAGAAGCTCGGTTCCTGCGTCCCAGCAAATATACCACGTCAGAATAAAAATCGTCAGTAGGTTAATGATTTTCAGAAAAACAATAGCTGTTTATTGTGGGAACAAAACGAAACACAGAAGTACACTGTGTGGGCGAATTTCCAATTTATTTGGTCGTTAGAGCAAGTACTTAGGTTATTTCTTAAATACACGGAACCACTTAAGAACGTGGTCCATGCACAGAAATAGTAATATATATAAATATATAATTCGATAACAAAGTACAATAACCCATGTTTAAACATGGGTTCTTGAACTTTGTTATCGAATTATTGTACATTTTATTTAGGAAGGAGAATAACATATAATGGATAAACTTGATCAGAAAGTTAAAGATTATAGCCACAAATTATAAAATGCTAAAAGTGTTTTCTTGTGGTGATGAACAACGTGCTTTATATTACAAATTCAGCGGGTATAGGTAAGGTGATCTTGTAGACGATAACACAAAAACCAGGCATCCAAGTACCCGTGTTTACATAAATATTATTCACTACTTTTCACAGTAAGTGACCCTAAATTGGTTCAGTGCATTTTAGAAACACTGCAATTACCACTGTGACTCACAAAGTTATCAGTCCTTTGCTCAGATGAATCTGGAATAGAAAGGCTACTCAACTGGTGACATTAAAGGTCCTTACGGCGACGAGTTTTAAGATAAGTCTTCTATGACGTTGCACTGTGTAGCCTGGCAGATATAGACCGATGTTTCAGAAGCGCATACAACTCCATTACCGCGATTATTGGTATGATCGTCTGAAACGTCAGTTAGTGTACAATATCTCACAAGAAAACAAAATTTACAGCCTACATCCTTGTTCAGATGCTCCTTGATTATTTATACATTCATCACGTGCTGTTACAAATGGCTAGGTTGCATTATAAACAGATGAAATGGGATGTTTTACAATTGAATAATACATTATTTAATTACAACTCTCCAACTGCACAAACTGTATAATTTGAAGAAGACTGTAAATTGGGGATGTTGGTCTAAATGTAGCGGACATTGGCCGTGGCCTAATTTAAGACATTATGTAAACTTCTTGAAGTCTCTGAGGAATGTCACGGAAAACCTTATTCACCCTTAGGACCAAATTTCAACACCAAGATCTTCTAAATACAAACAAGAATATTAGCCGACCGACGGCGACATTTGGTGAATGCTGATGATGTAAGTCGTTTTAATCAAAGAAAGGTGCGTCAGGATTTGTGCTCTCGTTTCATGCGGGACACGACTGCAAGTAAGTGATAGTCCTTCTTTATTCTGAAATAGCCTGTGTAATATGACTGTAAATTTAATGAACCCCTTTTTTTTATCATTCGACTGTTTTCCCCGTTCACTGAACGCCAAATGTGTAAAAAATATCCGTTCGTATCACTCCACGGCTCTTCTTATAAAAAGGCCAGTTTTAATAAGAGTTTAGCTCAGCTTCGTTGCAAAATTGGTAATCGTCTCTACAACCAAAGAAAGGTGGAGGTCTCATGAGGGATGGGTTAGTGGCGGCTGGAGAATTGATCCTCTAGGCTCTCTGACAAATAGACTCGGTGTGGCACAGCTGTGGAACTAGCTTCTTCAATTAAGGCTGAATGACACTGGCAGTTCCTTGATTCCTTCCACCTGAACTTTATTAATAACAGACTACTCATCTCAAGTCAGTCAGCTCATAATTTAAGCCTTTCTTGGTCAGACGCCTTTCGATGCGGAAAATTACATAAGAAGGAGATCAATAAATTTTCGACTTCGTTATTTATTTTTCTTAAATATAAAGAACAGTTAAAGCTCCAGTCTTGTCAGTCTAACCCCCGAAGAAATAAAATTCAAAACTATCTGCTGAGTTAGCCACAGGTGTTCCTTTAGTACAGTAACCAAAAACTGCATCATGTTCCAGCTAGTAATTTTATTAATCGATGTATTTCTGGCACGCAACCTAACAATCGAATCGGTCACTCGTAAAACTGGCATTCTATAAATCTATAAAACATTCTGGCAAACATTATTTATTTTGCGGTTAGTTTATTTTTCCGAAATAAAACTTGTAAGTATCTTGGCTTTTGAAATAGTTGCAATTCACTTTTATATTTTTATTCCGCATTTATAAGGTAAAACTATTTTATAACTCGTGTTTTTTTTCCAGATACTGGTATTAACAAACAAAGGAGTGCTACATGACTGAAGCAGTTATGTGTCTTTCTTTAATTCCTGGCTGACCAACTTACGTCTCTGTGGGTTTGAATGTTTCCTTTATGGTGAAACCATAATACAAAACTTAGTAGTAAAATGACTTCAGTAAATACTCATGTTATTTCGTCGAAAACAAATGATAGGGCTGCTCGCGTGCAGGGAACACATTTACTGACGTGGGAAACAATGCATTTTCCCCTGGCAACTGCTATGGTAAAAATAACTCTGTGTTGTCAGTGGACTCATGTGCTTTTGAAAGTATCAAGATTGAATTATATCTTGGTTATTCATTTATGTATTGGCGTTATTGAAAATGCCTATTTTAAACCCATACATCGTCAATGTTTAAGATTATTGTGATTGGTTAATTATAAATTATATGAAATTGTCTCTCTGGAGAGACTGATTAAAACCACAAACGAAATCTCAGCCTGGATAGCCCAGCATCAGGGCTGACACTTGAACACTGAACCTCCCAAACATGAAGCAGGAATGATAACTACATCACCTTATAACACCTTAACGTTCTCTCGTTGTGTTCGTAACTAAATCAAGACTAACGAGCTGCACTGATCATGAGGAATTAAAAGTTTACATAGAACTATATTTCGAATATTTCAGGTGGATAAACCATTTGAGATAGGAAAAAGATTAAAGTAATCAAAAAAATATATTTTGCAGTTGTAGATTAGATTGAACAGACTCAGGCTAGGGAAAAGTTTCTGGAATATTGTAAGTGCGGTTATTTCACTCTCAGCGTTGTTTCCTGACCAATAAATGACCTGAATGTGAGGTCTGCTCGAATTTATGTCCTGGATCACCCCCCGATGTTTGCAGACCAGTTCTGAAACATTATCTCTTTGTCTTTTGTTATGCGCAGTTATGAAATGTGATCTCTTTGTTTCAGGGACGTATAAATTATAATATTTGAAAACAAAGTTGTTAGAAAGGTATTTGGGTCCATAATAAGTAGATGGACTCTCTTGAATACTAAATAAAGAGGAAAATTTTCATTTTTACAGGACACGTGCTGTTGTGAAGGCATTGAAGTCTGCGAGGGTTTGAAGATTTTTTAATGTCGTTGTAATGCGAGAGACAATGAATGTAGAATACATAGTTTTGATGGGGATATTTCAAAGACCTATACGCATGATAAAAACATTAATATTTGCCTTCAAGTAACAGATTCTGAGGCTAGGATGTATACTGAACAAGCTTAGGATCTTGCCTATGTCTGTAATGAATTCAAGCCTTCAAATTTCTATTCTCAATTGGATGAAATTAATAGTTTCCGTTAAGGGTTTGTTAAAGTGCTGCTATTTTAAATTGCTGGGTTAGGTTATGTTAGTTGAGAACAGTGCCCGGATGCTTTTGATTTGTGGTCGGTTTCTTTATGCCCGGAGATATTCGCTTCTGACAGCCTGTTGGTATTGTTAACATCACAAAGCTTTACCGTTCTTCGTCGTAATATTCGAAATCGGTGTAACTTTAGATTGTCACGTGTGTCTGATGTAAGCATCTTCTGAAAATTATTTGTTACATTATTCCTCGAGGCAGGTATGTCGACGGCATTCGGCCAAACACTTACTCTCTTCAGTCTTGTGCCTTTTTTAATGTCATCTGGTTTCGAAAGTTGCTCCTATATGCCTGAATAATCTGAATCACATTCGGAGGTGTTAAGTGCTATTGGAACTTTAGATCTTCATGCCAAGAGACAATAGTATATAGGGGTAAAGACGATGGAGAAAGTCCTGATAAAGACTCATTTTTAAGGAATCATTGTCAAACTTCCCACATTTCAGACCATTACTATAGAAATCTATAACAACATGTAAAGGAACAAAATTATTGTTTAACTTAAGAGTAGTCGCTGGGTCTGTTGCGAGGCGTTGCATTTTTAAAAATGGCGTCTTCTCTGCTGTGTGGTACGCAGAAACGAAGTTCATCATTGTGCTGCAAAGAAACAATCAGTGACTTTACGAAAGTGATTATTCAGATAATAAAACCACCAAGCTCCGGTGTGACAAGTTTCTAGCAACTAAAAACGTCCACAAATAATCCGGAAGCCCGCTTAAATATGTCCTGCGAGAAGGTCGTATAAATGTGCCGTTCATTTCAAAGAAAGATGACTAAGCCCATCCGTCCAGCGTACAGCGCGCATGTACGACGTACGATGTTCAAAAGAGGTTTGCGATAACATCCTATTAGGTCCTTTTTCTTCGCGACGACTTCAGCAGAACATTACGTGTACCTTGGCATGCTGGAACGGTTCGTGTGTCTCCAAGAGAGAATTTGCAGTAGAAGATCATCTACCAGAAGGATGAGGCCCTCCCACACTGCAGTCTCTTGTTCGAAAATTCCTCAAGGACACCTTCTTGGATTGTTTGATACGGTGCGACAGATCAATTTCTTGGTCACCACGTTCACTGGAATAGTCAGCTTGATAATACAAGTATCTAGCATCTCTGAAACGTTGCTAAACTTTTAACGGACACAACACAAAGCACAACAGAAAGCGGAAATCTTCATATTCGCCGCTTTGAGAACCTAAAACCTCAGGTGACGGGAATTTTATAACCAAAAGAGAGAATGAATGAAAAACAAAATTAATGAGCTTAAAACAAACAAGAGGCTACTCTTTTAGATAACAACTAAGATGATTGCAAATCATATGGAAACTATCAAACACATTTCATACACAGCTGTGAATGTAAGTGTACATTTGTAAATATTTATTTATCAGTTTGCAATCAACCATTTCTCAGAATGAATAGTACTTCATTCTCTCGGTCGTGGTGCTGAAGTCAAAGTCAATTAAAATCAAAAACAAAAGCACGCTGTATGTACTGTTCTTAGCAACCACGTGCTCGCTCACTTTGCGAATAGCTGTCGTTTCACGTCGGACTGAGCGATTAAGCCCGATGCAATATTTAAAGTTGTAACAAACACACATCCAAAATATACAGGTCTAGTTTCACAACGCCAGTATTCGGATCGAATTGCCTTTCTTTTGTGTGGTCCAGGGAGTCCGGGTGTGTGAAATGAACAGGCTTACGTCCATAACGACTGTGGCATTAGGCCGTATACTTTGACGGACTCCGACCGTTCCAGTATTTCACCAAAAAATCGTTGTTTCTCCTGTCAGATGCTGATGTCGTTTTTTTAATCTTCTGCTAATAAACTTTCACTGTACGACATTTTTATAGGCTCTTCAAGAACAGGAACACTGTTTTAGAAATCAGTTTGTTGCTGTAGCATGTTCGTATTTATTTTTTAACGATGTTGCATTAATTTGTAAGATTATGTAGCATCGAATAGCAGCATTATTATAGAAGTTAATACCTAGAGCTTGAGGGGAAGCTGTCGTGTCTTATTTCGAGTATTTCAATTATGACTGAATTTTTCGTTCATATTTAGATTATTAATTAATTTAAGCTACGCAGCGTACAAAACAGATAGCAATGGGGAACTGATAATATATGATAAG
The DNA here is from genome assembly GCF_977971745.1 of Zootermopsis nevadensis. NCBI lineage: Eukaryota > Metazoa > Arthropoda > Insecta > Blattodea > Termopsidae > Zootermopsis > Zootermopsis nevadensis. Next base: position 2,676,581 of record NW_028259177.1, read on the forward strand.
TAGACATTGAACTGGTAAAACTGTTATTATTCACTTGAGGGGTTTGTTCTTTGTTTTTTAAAGACGTCATTTCAGCAGCAAAAACATTTTCAAGTCGAATGAGGTAGGAAATTCCATAAGTGTGAGCAGGCATCCATTTTAAAGGAAACGATCATGGGTTCAGTTACAAGGCCCCATCCCTAAATTCTTACACATAATGTTACAAAACCCCGAAAGCAACGTCCAGATGTAAATAGGGTTATCAGCGTTTGATCGTGGGCCTAAAATTAAGATGGTAATGCAGCTCTTACAGTCTATTTCATGGTATTTCTGAGAATAGCCGAAAATGTAACTCATTTTGATTACGTAGGCCTAACGACGGACTTGCGCAAACATGGATGAACTTATAAAGTGTTTACCGGCCTACTAATTCTATTCAACTCTTTTGGTTTGTCATTAATCACTTACTCTCTACTCGCTCTTTGATGTAGGAAATTCTTTGAAAAGTCCATCGTATACTCGGCTTATTAAAGAATAGTCCACTTTTTTTACGGACGCCGATTGTCCATCACTGCGTTTACATGTCCCGCCCATCTCATCCTCGTCGATTTAATCACCCTAACAATAACAGGTGAGGAATACAGGCAATGAAGCTCATCGTTGAGTTTCCTCCATGGTCTTCCTCCCTTTTAGGCCCAAAGATCTTCCTGAAGACTCTGTTCCCAAAGACCCTAAATCTATATTCCTCCTTCAAGGTAAAAGACCAAGTTTTGCACACATACAGCACAACTGGCGAAATTACACGTTTGTATATTTTAACCTTTGGTTCTTTATGTGAGAGTGGAGGGAAAAAGAATGATAGCAAACATTCCCTGAATTAAATCTGCTCTCGATCTCGTCATGAATGTCATTATAACTTCCTAGTGACGTCCCCAAGTACTTGAATTTCGTCACATCTTGAAATGATTTATTAGCTATCCTTATATTCTGGTTCTGTCCTAAATTCTTATGTCGAGACATTATCACATACCGTGCCTTTCTGCATTTATTTCTATATCAACTTCCCTACTAGCCCTTAAGAGTGCGTCTGTGGTCGCTTTTATAGTATTTAGCTATATCATCGCCCACCAGATTAACATCATCAGCATAGACCAGAAGCTAATGTGGTCCATTTAATTCCAAGCCACTCTGATATTCTTGGACGTTTCTGATGGTATATTCTAATACAAGGTTTAATAGCAACAGCGATAGAGCATCGCCTGTTTCAGGCCTTTGTGAACAAGAAATGTATCGGACAAATGTTTACCTACACGAATTTTCCTGTACGTTTCATTTAAACACGTTTTAATTAGCTTCTTGAGTCAACGCAATTAAAGCAAAATATTGTAAAGGGCTTGTTTCTCATTAGTGGGACGAAAAAATTACAAGTTGTAGAATTGTCAACAAAACTTTTTTCCAATTTCGACGCCAACTTTACTCAGTCTTGAACTGTTATCAGAGTGGGGGCTCAGATGCAAGTTAACTGATGGAGACTCATCACTTCCAGAGAAAAAATTTTAATAGGAAAGTATTTAAAATGTACACTTGTCTGCACATTTTAATAAATTATTGTGTCATGAATGAATATACAAGACCCCTATTGTCGCTCGATTCATTGTGACTGCAGTAAGTTATTTAAATTCTTCTGTGTCATGTTATAGAAAAAACAATATTCTTTTGCATAAATTTATCACCCTGAAGGGTGTTGAAGATGGGGCCCCAGGCAGGATATAGGACGAAAGACGTAATGTTCATGAATGAGTTCAGTTTTCGTCTGTAATAATTTAATTATTTTATACAGTTGTAAATGTTACGTTGATGTTTACTGATTTTAAATATAACCCTATTTTAAAGATTTCTGACAATAATTTTACAATATTGGATGATGGACAATAACTCAACAACCCGAATTAAGTATAACTGTTTGAATATTTCCACGTAATCTAATTTACAGAACAACATCTATTTGTTAGACCACGCTCAAGGAAACTTGTTTTCCTTTCGATCGATCGAACAGCCGATTTCTTCTATTTAAAAAAGCACGTTCTGTAATTGCTGTTCATAATTGATTCCTCGAGAGAGCACTTGGGTTTGCTGAGTGGGGGAGTAACGTAGATGGAAGGAGAGGGCACGCCCTTCAATAATTACGAGGCTTAGGAAGTTCTTTTTATAAGACAGAGCTATTGCTAACAGAGAGGAAAATTGGAGTTTATTTAAGAAGGAATTCTCACAGAAAAATTCTATCTTTGATACCATGCTTGAGAGAAGTTCGTTTAAAAATAACTATGCCTTCTCAAGTCTCTTCTTATTTAGGACACCCATACGATAATCAGGAGGTAATGGTTGAAGAAGTGGAGTGTCAATACATTCTGACGCACACGAAGGAAGACGGGGAAATAAAAACGAAAATTAAACAAGGAAAGGGAATAATGAAGAATCTAAAAGATAAATTAGAATAAAAGGGAAAGTCAAAAGAAAGGAAGATGGAAAAATGATTGAAAAAATAAATTGAGGATTGAAGAAAATAGAGCAGAGAAAGATATGTAAACAAAAGTATAACAAATGACTGGATAAAGTGTTCTTTAAAAATCCTGGAATTTGTCGATTTCTTCTTTGCGTGCCTGATAAACTGTAAGTACCAATCTATGTTCTGTTATCGACATACAATTCGATTAATGCTCTGCAATGTGTGAGGAGTCTAGAACTAAGATGGTTCTGTCCTAGGCTGCAGCGCCGTGTAGACTGGTAGAAGTTCACCGACGTTTCAGAGGCAGTTACTGCCTCGATCGTCGCCCTGACGATGGAGGCTGCAAGAATTTCTAGAAAGCTGATAAACTTCTACCAGACTACGCGGTGCTAAAACCATTTTCGTACTTGCGGCTTCGAGAACCTCAAATCCTATTGAGTCTAGAACAATTTTCCTCAACACAATGCACATCGTAAGATATTTTGCGTACTTTTTTGTAAGTTGATATTTGTTTATTGTTGTCTTACGATGGCTTGGATGAATACATGTGAGGGTTACAAGAAATGCGTACAGAATGTTTATGAGAAATTGAAAACTATGATCTCAATATACCGAAGAGATGTGAAGTCAGATGGATTGGAAAATAAACTTTGAGGAATTTTATCGGATAGAAAAGAATCAGGATCGTGTCTAGTGGAAACCTTTAGTGCCATCTATGTTGAGCTTTCCCTTATATTATCAGAGATTTGATTGGTTTATCAACAATGAAAACAAACGCGTACAAATTATAGCATGTGCACATCACAGAAGATATCAGTAATTCAATTTTATCTGCTTGTCAACTTTGTTTAATCTTTAGCTTTGTATATATATTAATGTAAATAAAATTAATCTGAATTCTGATTATATTAGCATTGCTGTATTGTGGTATACATCCACATGTGTAGCTGTTCTCCTCACAAATGTGATTGGTCCTGGAGACCAGGTGTCACAAGCGACAGGGTGACAATCCCTTGAGATCTGAGGCGAATCAGGTAACGATTATCTCAGTGTGTTTAAATAATAACCTTTAATGAAACTGGTGTCCCATATTTGGGTGTACAATTCTGTATTAAAACGCTTTGGATGTAAGGATATTTCAAATCAACATAAAAATTGCCACGGAGAGAGATGCATTTGCTTTACAAGTGTGAACTGAATACGACGTGGAATTAATTCACAGGCGAGAGGATTATGATGAAGGAATTATGGTGGCTAATCTTTCCAAATGGATTGAGTTGGTACAAGACGAGTCTGGGTAACGAGTGTTTGTTTCCGTTATGTCTTTTGTTAAACTTAAAGTCGTTTTCACATAAATCTTGGTATTACGCAGTAAGAGACATGCCTAAATATGGTGGGTTCTTATGTTTATTTAAGTTATACGCCCCGAAGATAACTGTGAATATTAGGGGATATGGATTTGGAGGATTTTGTTGCGGATGATTTATAAGTGCTTTATCATTGTTCATCTGGGAAGAACAAAAGTTCAGATACGGCAATCGATTAACTCATGTTGAAATTCCAATCCTCTAGCATAGCGAAAAATTGCTAGTCTCATGAAAGTAAATACTTTTCTGTCCTTCAGAAATTGCAGCTCTCCATGGAGACTGAAGCTTCAGTACTGTGTTCACAGGAGCTCAGTTGTGTGAACGTTTCATCCTGCATGATGTGAAATGTTTATTTGTGTTAGAGGTGATTTTATCATTGGTGCATAATTAAGCATTTCGCACTAAATACAGGTGCGTGGTCAGGCAGCTTTATGCAGAAGGATTTAACTCCCGGTACGCGCTAAGGTCGATAGGGGTCTGAGTGAATCCCATTAACTATTATGGCCGTTGTGGGAAAAACAGAATCCAGGTTGTCTGTTTCACCTTAGTCAATCTCCTGACGAAGATGTTCGAGTTTTCTTTTTTAACGTCTTAACAGATCACGAAATTTGAAGACTGAACGCCAAATACAATATTAGTGATTGTCACAAAACAGCAATCTTGTTTTGAGTCTCTGCAAAGTTAAATGAGATGCCACGATTTATGGGAGACTTCATATCTTCAGCACATCCGTCGCTTGCCACAACTCATACACGACCCTTCTGTCTTCCTTTGACGGGCGATATCATGCTTTGATGTCTGATTCCCAAATGCAGACGGAACACGTGTTGGAGCATGGATCTTCTCTACCACACGCACCTAAATGTGGAACTTCGGATGATTTGCATTTAATATGCCACACTGTTCTCGGACCAGGGTTACCAAAGAGGAACATTTTGTGATTTTTAAATCTGGTAGATTAAAATCAGAACAATGTTTTCTTGTACAGAAAGCCACTAGACACGACTACGTTCCTCGCCACCATAACAATATATCAATTGTGGTAACAATCTTATAACACAATACACACATATTTTGGTTTCCTGTTGAATATGCCCTCGCTGAGAGGTTTGTTTGCAAAGAAAAATTTCACAAGAAGATAGCTGCCTCCCGGCTTATTGCGAAATGTAACTTGAAGGGAGTGTACCTACATTTCTTTGCTACCTGCTGCCTCCATCATCAGTATTACCAGCCATTTTTATTCTCGCTGCCTTGAGAAATTGAAATTCCACCAAAATTAAATAACATCATTATGAAGTGGTTGTCACGTCCAAAATAAATTCAGCAACAAATAAAAATGTATTGAGAAAAATATTTAACAAGGTCGGCCTATATTAGAGATTGGATTTATTGAATCAGTCCAAACAGAATACAACAACCGAATAACCACCGAATGGTTAGAACTTCTGTTTCGTAAGCGAGAAGTCCTGGCTTCAAACCTAGACCCTATGACCGGTTATCATAAATGCGTTTTATGGTTTACCTTAATTCTTCCAAGCAAATGGCGGAAAACTACGCCACGGCCGATTTCTGTCGTATCCCCTCCAAATCATTATTCATCCATCGCTCAATAATTTCATGCATTATAGCTTCACCTACAGGGTAATTACGAAATGAAAACTATTTTCTATATCTACAAGTACGTAGTCCTAGATTTGTTAAAAAACCTGAAAAGGTAATACTTTGTTCATGTTGTTATTACTCTTATGCTGTAATTATTCTTTGATATATTTGTAATGCATCCATTTAACAACAGGTTTTTTGACAGTAAATAAATTAACATACAAATCCACTAATTAATTGACTAATCTAATCCTCTGACGGTAGAACGTGATGTTCCAACGCCAATAATAACAAAGCCAGCCTGCAAACAAGAATTCATTTTAAAATTAGTCAAGACCTTTCACGTCCGTGCTAAACGTGGCTACTTTCAAAGGGGACCTCACAATCAAAATTCACGAGGCAAAGGTAGAGGTATTATTAAAATAAAACTGCGACAGCTGACCCAAAGTCCCTCCCACACCGCTAATAGGCCTGTAGCAGTCACGGACAGAATCCGCCCAGTTCCGTGGCCTTTGGAATACTTCCAATACAAACAGCTTTTTAGGAGAAGACAAGTTAACATTTCCGCTTTGAAATGTGTGGATTTAATCTTTCTAGCGACGATTTTCAGCTGTTCATTTCACATGCATAACGTCGCAAGGGTGAGTTATTATGAAATACAAATAGAAAAGCAGAGGTGTTTAATTTTAATGTACTGTCACATAATTTAACTGAAGAAAGTAAGAATTAACAGAAAAGGCCTTGGACAGGATACCAGGCTTAAGGTTCAGAATGGAAATCTAGAACCATTTAACTGTGACTTTTGGTAACCTCACTCAGGAAAGGACACCAAAGCTCTCAGGTGCTATACAAGTTGATACACGCTTGTTCTAATCGCTGGATATCACCTTCTGTCATTATTTTTACTATTTTAATAACGGATATCTGGCATTTCCCTTCATTTTTATAATCTGGAGCGCAGGTGATCGCGTACTGCCTCTGCGTTGTTTTTTTAAACCCGAAAAGAAAACAATTTCCTTGTTCAACATTAGTTTACGAGAGACAATCTGTGAGAAGTTCCATTGTTTTTCTTTTACTTAAATACAATATAATGTCGTATTCCTTAGAGGAAAGTTTTCGTAAGAATTTCCATACCTTGTACGTGGATTTGCAAAGGTATCACTTTATAGTCTTCAATTTTTGCTCAGTTATTATTAAATGCCTTCCTGTCACAACGTTCTTTTTCTATCATCTGTCTGGCAATCTTGTTGTCCCCATGACAACGAAGTTGACGTGGCAACAAGCCCCTTTCCCTACCACCAACACACACTCCGGTGAAGGTAGCAAGTAATAGAAATGAAATCTGCCAGCTTCGTTGCTATGGGCACCAGTGATAAGTCGCTTCACAAACCTATCTACACAAGGTGACATAGTTCATGGCCTCTTATCCGCTATTCGATTAACCGGTCTGCTTCTTCTATTAGTCCGCATTCCTTGAACCAAAATTCAATAGAGACTTAAAATGTAAATCGTGGTGTAGTGTTGCACAAAACAGAAATATTATTTTCCTCTATATGTCATTAAATAAACATTAACATCAATTACCGTACAGGAATACAAATTTACATTAATGCGTTTTTATGCAACGTTCACTATTTAAGGTATCAAATTCACTTCCTTTGATGGTTCCCATTTTGGCAACTAGATAACAGCACCTCAATTTCTACGTCACAAATTTCCTCATCCGTCATTTTGTTATCACCGCTCGCAGGATTTTCAAAAGTACAAATTTGAGGTCGTGCAGGATAGCACAACCTCCACATCAAATTTCATCCAATTCCGTCCAGTGGTTCTCGAGTTGAATCGATTGGACAGACGGACAGAGGCGCACGATCAGCCCACAATGTGTTCTCGCTATGCACTTTGTGCAAAGAACTCATAGCAAGGTTATCAGAGCAAGTTTTCTTTAATATTTCTACATTTTAACACACGCAGACTTCTTAACTAGTCTAGACAGCTCAGTTAGTAGACTACATAATGGGGTTCGGTTTCTCACAGAGGTATTTATTTTCGTATTTGATATGACATCCAGATCGGATGACCCGCCGACCTAGCCTCTTACGCAGAAGACACGTTAATACAAGCCTGAAAGGTGAATGCTTCTACGCAAAATGTCTCGCCCCGTGGCACAGAAAGGTTTGCACTTGACGGATAGATTTTTAAGAACGGATCCTTTTCGTGAGACAAGTTAATCAGCCACAAATACACAGTATAATTTTATAGCAGTCTACGTGTTTTACGATAAATTAATCCAATGAATTTTTTTATAATCTGACAGTCGCTCAGCTGGTAAGGAAAGTCCCGCCACGGTATGCTTCCCTGAAGTTTACTACCGAATTCACAAGAGTCTGCCATTAATCCCATCCTGAGCCAGTTTAATCCAGTTCACACCCTAACACTTTTTTAACATCACCTTCCATCCAGGTCTAGGTCTGACTTGTTATAATATATTATCTGTAATTAATTTAAAGCAAACAAACAATTGTAGCAATGAGTCCTTTATTTAACACCCTCATGTAAACTTCCGGGACTCTGCACACGACCTATATTTGCCTTATGCAGAAAAACGAAAATTCGTATTGTATCTCTACGGACGCAGACTAAAAATTCAGTTGTGTTTGGAGAGGAAACGAATATATTATACATCAACAGAAAGTGCGAACAGAGACGAAAAACCGAACATCTGATGTCCCACGTGACAACAGCAGCAACAGGTTTTGTTCGTCGATACTGACATGACGTCGCAAAAGGATTAATCGGTTGCTGGTTTCCCGAAATATGAGCCAAGTGACGTTTTGATGCTCCAGTACGTGCCAACAGCACGTATGAAAGGGTCGGTAAGGGCCTAAACCTACTGCAGTCATATTTATTCTCTAATTTATTGATAAATCATTCATATACATGTTGATTTATATGTTCAGAAGATAACAACAGTCTCTCAGATAATGTGTAGACTCCTCGCTTTTTACGGAATAGAAGCATATGATATGTATACAAACAACTGTTTACACTATGTAGGATACTAATGCCAAACACGTTTCGACCTCAAGAGGTCATCATCAGTGGCACATAAACAATTTAATTCATAAAATATAAACCAGAAGATCATGGTTTTAGCAGAGCATAAAGGTACGTTCTTTACGAAACACTTCATCGGCTGTTGGTTGCACAGGAGTTGGTGTATTGGGCACTTTCCTGTTAGTCAACTGGTCTGATTGCCGTTGCTGCTACGGGCGTCGTCTGTGCCCGTGAACTTCAACGATGCGTCGGCGTTACTGGTTTCGTAAAGAACTTGCACTTGTAATTAAAAATCTATTGATTCATGTATGCATCTAACTCGTTCATTTCAAAAGACTCATTAAACAAGCATCAATGCTGTGGTATTTCTTCTTACATTTGACAAATTTGTCTTTCCACAACAAAATTAATTCCGGCAGGAATTTCAACAACAACTAAAAAAAATACTATTCTTATTGTGCTTATCTTTCTAGCTTTTGTTCACGGAGACTCACTGGAAAATTGATATAGTTATCCCGAAGTCACTGCCATATTTCTTTCACAACTCATCACCCCGTTGTTTTGAACAAACACTCGGAAATGCGAATCAGTCCTTAACAATTCAGAGACAGAAAGCCGCACTTCGGCCTGATCATATCTAGCCTTAAACCAACAGCAAAACAGAGCTACTACTTGTTTAAACAGATTTCGTTAAAATAATCTCATTATTAAGAATTTCTTTCAATAAATCTCTTGAGTGTTTTTTTGAAGATTTCAGAATTGTTACGACAGTCTGTCCTCCCTCACGCCCCCTGAGTGAACAGACTGATTATGTCTTTGAACTCCACATCTAAATGCAATCTCTCTTCTGCTGTTTCCATCTTTATGGTATACAAAAGTCCGATAGCCGAGATTTTTGGCATAAACACAGCGACCTACTGTAGAAGAAAAACTAATTTTACTGGGTTAGATAATGGCTGTCTTCTAAGTTGTTACACCGTGTAGTATGGTGGAAGTTTACAAACGTTTCAGAGGTGTTTGATGCTCCCAATCAACTGAAACCGCCCAGTGTAATTGATTTACAAATAATGAAATCATTGTTATTTAATTTTGGAGTCTAAATAATTACACAAACAAAGGTCACAGCCTAGTTTGTTTGTTTGTTTGTTTCTTTGTTTGTTTGAGTTTACTGAGTTGAGTGTTCTATGCTAATGGTCCCGTTTAACTCCTTGTGACATCAGATTAACGGTCTATCTTCAACAGCATAGATGGGTTTCAATCATAATCACTATTATTATTATTATTATTTCTATAGGTTACTAATGTTACACTACTGTGTATTCAATGATAAAGGCGAACGTAACTGTCACTTCCCAGATCCTGGCAGAAACTGCATGACTCATAGCAAAGCTCCAAAGTGTTTTCCAGATACGGATAAGTATCGCTTTATAAAACCCATTCAACTACCTTACCTTTTGTAAGATGTGCTGGGAATGATGTCCCCTTACACGCCTACAAAATACAGCAAATAATTCGCTTGGCATTCACTGAGCACCACACGTCAACTTCACGTCATGAGGAGGAACCTCGTGGATTAACAGAACTCCACCACCGATTGCCCTGTCATGAACTGACTTTATAAACCAGTTACACAAATTAATTCTCCTAGCAGTGTCACGTGATTGCGGAGCATGACTACAGTCGTCTTGTACGGGCGAAGTTTCAGAGTCCCCTTCACTTCAGACAGACGAAATGAGGGATAGCCCCAATTCGTCTCGTTTCTGTTCGACAAGAACATGGCGTTTTAACAGGTTTCTTGTCCTGAAGTGACCCAGTAGACAGAGTTTATCAAGAACTTTATGGATTCCGGTTGTCCTTGAAACTGTAATCCTGGGATTTTTACGACGAAATTCTCTCCGAGACTTTTATCGGAACTACAATTCACATAATTTCCGTCGTAAATAAAAACGCAATGTTCATCAGCTTTTCGAACAATATCCATGCACATGGTATTTAACAGGATGTTAGACACAGTTCCAAAGGTGTAAATAATTTTAGTGGCTTAGAGATGGGCCATGAAGTTTCTTTCAGAAGCCTGGAAGTGAGAGTTCCGCTCACTTTTATCAGTGAACACACAGAAAATCCCAACAAACGTTTTCCCATTTCCAGTTTTGGAATGGCAGTTCCAGTATATTTGATAAAAACCTAATGATACAAGTAATGCTACCTTTCTGTGATAATCCAACCATTATAAGTACCGCAAATTAGTTTTAAGCTTCAAGGTTTTACGACAGCTTAAAGTGTTACATGCAGCATCTTTCAATTTTCTGCGGGGCGCAAAAATTTCTAATAATTCTCCCTACTAATGCGAAATTTTTGTTTCCATACAAGAAGAAACACATATTTGTCTTCTATTCCTATTATAATATTCGGTGTGTCTCTCTAAACTTGTGTCATGAAAAGGAGACGGTGTTATGTGTAGTTTTTGCATTAAGGTTTAATATATCGTATTCGATTTGTCTATCTTACTCTCGCTTACATGTTTACATTTTGAATATTTTAACTACTTCTCATAAAAGACGTCGAATGAACACTAAAGTAATGTAATTACTTGCAATTAGCACAAATGTCAATTCTGTATTTGTATAATTGCATCTTCCTTATAATTCACAGCTTCCACATCTGCTAAATTCGGAACAGTATTTGTTCTGTGGCTGTGCATTTACGTGTTGATGCAAATGTTTAACTAACTAACTGCAGTCGGTGATATTAAAGCAAATCTCTCCACAAGGAATTATTCTCTAAGGCGTACACCCTTCCCACGCACACAGCCAGCCGAAGAAGTAATTGGGGAGGTGTCATGATCTGCGCCCCTGACTCCCCGTGTAGCCCCAGTGTCTTTTTGGATTTCGTCTATTTTATCTTCTTGGGAATTCTTCCGGAAAACCGCGAGCCGAGAAAAACTTACGGGACCGTCGAGGTTTGTCTTTCTGTCTGTCGCATTTTTCTACTAAGGTAGTCAACGTGAATCACAGGTGTCTTTGTTGGAACACATTTCTGCACAACACTATGAATAAATTGAATAGCTCGGACACACCGTGTGATCGCATTAGTGATCACAGGCCTATAAAATATCTGTGGAATGCCAGTGTATTGCAAAGAGTAAACATTTCCTATCTTGTATTTTTAAGTGCCTACCGTCAAACAGGCCACAGTCACTTCGATGCTGTTTTTATAAGCGAGACACAGACATCGCCTGTCTCGACACCAACTTTATACTCGAAAATATTTATTTTCTCAATGTATGTCCGTCCGTATTTTGCAGTAACTAAGATATATCAGTATATTGTACGTGGCAAGCGTCTACCTGTCCTCGGGCCTGTCCTTCCGTCCTGCTGCACGTCTCACACCCAGAACTACCCAATAGATTGTGACGATGTATACATGTAACCCTCTTTCCGCAATATCGCAAGTGCCAGAAGAAATTTAATTTAGAATTGCAGACTTGTCCATTGTCTGGTATTTAAAATGAATCACAACGTTTTCGAAAATTGGATCTGTCTTCGTCTTCAGATCCAGGGAAGAACTGCGCCTCTTCAGATGATTCCGTTTGAAAGAGCTCACCTAAATCACTCCTCCCAAATCTTACCTATTCACCATACAAAATTATCTTCCATCTTTCGAGTCGATGTTATTAATCAGTTGAAACAGAATAGCGAGTTCGTCATTTATATGATAAAACTTTATTAATTATTAATGTGTTATGAACATAAATTGTGGATGTCCAGACAGAAAAAATCAGAGCAATTCTTCCGTTACTCAATGAAACTTTTCAAATAACACTACAACCAAGAAAGTTCGCTCGACAATTAAGCGCTGAATAGAGTCCGGCACGTGAGATTACATTTCACTAAAGTGGAGTGATTTCACTAACGATATTTTTACAAAAAATATCATTTACAAGTTATTACGTTACAGGACATGTACGTAGAGAAAATATCTGTGTCCCAATGCGGCTCACTGTTCGACACAACAGTGCAAATTAACAATGAATATTATGCTTTGCAGTTAGCAGTTTCCCTGTTCAAGATTCAGTTTAACCAGCATTTTAACGAATTTTAAATTTACTTGTTCCTACACTTACCTAATTCTTAAATAGATTTCAGACCTTTCGTAAAATAAAGATGGCGCTCTTCTAGGTTGTAGCGCAGTGTAGTCTGTTAGAAGTTTAACAACGTTTCGGAGGTCCTTGCTGCCTCCATCTTCAGGACGAGGAGTAGCGACGCATGATTATGGAAGATGTAAGGACCTCTGAAACTTTGGTGAACTTCTAATATCCTACATAACGCTACAACCCAAGTTATATGCATCTTCGTAATCTCAGCCGTGAGAACCCCAAATCCTGCCGTAATATATTAGGAAAGGCCACGATTACCCCTTTCGGTCCCAAAACGCACAACTGGGCAAAGGAGAATATTATGAATAAGGAACAGGCGAAGATAATAAAGAATGTTAAAGAACGGGGAATGAGAAAAAGACGAGAATAATGTGACAAAGATAAGGACAATATTTTGTACACTGTTCTTAAACGCATTACAAAACAAAAGTGATTTTATTTTAATTATCAATTTACTCAGAGGCGTAATTGATTCTTTTAGGCTGAAGGCATGTACGAGGGTCGCTCATTAAGTAATGCCCCACATTTTTTTCCTCAGAACATATTTATTCAAGATGGCTCAAATTTAGTGACAATATAAATCAATGTTTCCTTTACACATACTATTTTTCCACATAGTCCCCATCAACTTGTACGGTTTTACGCCAGCGTGGAACAAGTGCATGCATGCCTTGCCGGTACCAGCTCTTGTCCTGTGCACGTAGCCATGTCCTCACTGCTTGAATCACGCTCTCGTCATCTTCAAATCTTGTTCCGCGGATAGCATCTTTAAGTGGCCCAAAGAGATGGAAGTCGGAGGGTGCCAGATCTGGACTGTAGGGTGGATGGGGTAGCACCGTCCAACCCAATTTGGTGATTTCTTCCCGGGTTCTCAGACTTATGTGAGGGCGTGCATTGTCGTGCAGGAGCAAAATTTCTGCTGGATGCTTGTGAGGCCGAACTCGTCGAAAACGCTTCTTGAGGGTTTTCAGGGTCCTGATGTACGCGTCTGAATTGATGGTCGCACCTCTTGGCATCACATCCACAAGAATGACCCCATCACTGTCCCAAAAGACAGTCATCATGACTTTTCCGGCGGAGGGAGTTGTCTTGAATTTCTTCTTTCTCGGTGATTGAGGATGATGCCACTCCATTGACTGCCTTTTTGTCTCTGGCTCAAAGTGGTGTATCCAGGTTTCGTCACCTGTAATGATCCGGGACAGAAAGACCTCTCCTTCAGCATCAAAACGCTCCAACAATTCAGAAGAAATCGTTTTCCTTTGAATCCTGTGGTCTGCTGTGAGACTTCGTGGAACCCATCTTGCGCACACCTTCGAATATGCGAGAGCCTGGATAATTGCAATCACACTTCCATTGCTGACTGAAAGCTGTTGGGCCAATTGTCGAGTTGTGATGCGCCGATCCTCAAGAATAATGGCATCCGCGCGGTTCAACATGTCTGGAGTGGTGGCTGTGGCAGGACGCCCAGAGCGCGGCAGATCACGGAGCTCGGTTTCTTCACTTCCTGAAGCTTTAACTCTCTTAGCCCAGCGACCAACGGTGCTCCTATCGACTGCACAGCTTCCATACACAGCACACAAACGTTTATGAATGTTCACCACCGTTTCTTTTTCAGCAACAAGGAATTCAATTACAGCTCGTTGCTTGTAACGAGAGTCGTTCACAGACGCCATTTTTACAGTTCACTACAGCTCCGCTATTGGTTGGAAACATTTGAAACTCCGTACACGAACGCGGGAAACATCAAATCTCAAGCATGTAAAAGTACACTTTTCTATCTTCATTATTGGCTGAGAAAAAAAAATGTGGGGCATTACTTAATGAGCGACCCTCGTATAACTGATATTGGCAAAATCCTGTTTACGCCACTTACAGTAAGATACAAGATTGCGACGCAAATTCTCTGTCACGTTTATTAATGTCATAGACCCAAATTACACAAGAAATTATTTTTAAATATTTCCATACCTTAGGAAATACTTGTAGCTTTCCATGAAACACAGATTTAATATAGAATAAATCATTTAACAACGCTCACTTATTTCTATAAAACAACCATAGGACAACAGTTAAGAACAAATGTGCACCAGCTAATTGCCAAGGATGTAGAATCTTTTAACGTACAGCATGAAAAATTAAATGGTGCAGTTTTACAACACAATGCAAAGTAAAACTGTTCTTGTTCTAAAGCTGGTTTTATTAACAGCGAAATACTCGTTGCTGTTTCTTTGTATCTGCTTTAACCCTTTGAAGCCTACGCTCGTCTAAATAATATTTGAGAATTCAGTCCGGCCAGCAAAGAAAACACAACAGTCCACCATTACAGAAGGAAACTTTTTTGTGTTTAAGGAAATTGCCCTCGTTTAACGATTATTCTTATGCGATACGCTCAATGAGGACGCATGTCCCAACGCCAGCAGGAGGTGTGTAACTCAGAGTGTGCTGGGAAAAGATTAATACCGCACTTCCTCGATTTTAAGGAACAATTTATAACCACATTTTAAATCTTCTGAAATCGGAATGCGTCTTATATTTGATGGCTTCTTAGAATTTGAACAGCGTATTTTTTTCCCTTAAAACCTGTTTTTTAATCAAAAGTACATTTTAAAATTAATGGAATCGAGGAAACGCGGGAAATTAATTTTCCCTTACGCATTGAAACTGAAGAAAGATTACAGAAACTAAATATATAAACGTGGCATCTGTTTCCCTAGCGACTAGACGCTGTCTTCTCAATACAGAGATCTTGCTTTAATCCCAGGTGACTTGAGGTGAAATACATGGTATTTCTCGGTTTTCCCTGCAACTTCAATCCATCATAGAGCGACACTCATTTATTAGTCCGCCATGTCGTGTGCGGTAAACCTAGGTCATAATTTAGAGGCTTCATCTTTGATCCGACAATCAGCTGTTCTCGGAGTAAACATATTTTCATATGAGATAAACATGATACCAGAAAGAGTGTTGCATTTACCTTCGCCTATTTGATAACAACATTAACAAATAAAAGAAACAACATCTTCGCACCAGGAGATAATAAAACGTGTAATTTAATATTGTTAACAGCACAAACTGTAGTCACCCAGTTTACTATTCAGACGCCCAAAGTCTGACGTAGGCCTATATAAAACAAAATATAACATTATATTAACAACAATTTCATGTCTATTTTGAAGGGTTCTTTCGACAGTGCAATACAATCTGGATTGGGTATATAACATCAGACGACGGACCGGTCCAAAAACCCAACATTATACATAATTTATTGGCTGTCCACGGGAAAAATCCTTTGTGTATTACTTTGCTGGAGTAAAATAAGTCAGACGGTTTTTAGAAGAGTGTGCTCAGGAAAATATCTGGACCTAAGACGGATGAAGCAACTAGGCACTTTAGGACTTACATAGCCAAAACTTTGGTAATTTTCACAATTAATGTTGTGTTGCTAGAAGGCTACGACGCGCTATTCTTACGTAGAGATGAGAAACACGTCCGGAATTTTTACAGAAACTCCTTTAACAATCTGAACATGGAAGACTGGACGATAACAATAAGATTGATTTTAGGGAGCTATGTTGTGGGAATTGGAATAGAACGGACAGAGGCGCAGGACTCAGCTGTGTTGAAGCAGATGGACCCACGCACATTCGGTTCTCGTTTAATCCAGATAAAGATTGAATATATATGTTCACATTTCAAGTACATTTTCCATTATTATAGAAAGTAGAGTACACGAACAACTTGATTTTCTGTTTTGACACCAGACGAACTCTCAGTTTCTCTCACTTCCTACACACCAGATATTTACTCAGTCACACATCCTAAGGGCAGCCTTAAGGGAAAGCGAGAAACCTTGTCCACACCGCAGCCAAGTGTGCGTGCTGGTACTTCAATGCTGTTGCCTGGAGGATTCTCCCAAGGTGGCACTCTCATTTACATACCTACCAAGGAGCGAGCTGCCTTCTCCACAAGACACAAAACTCATTCTGTACAGTTGCGGCAAAAAGCTGTACCACATCACTGACTAAAAAGTTACAGGTCGATAATCTAGAAGCCAAACACTTAACTAAATGAATGGGTTAATCATCCTTACTGAAGTGGAAAGTATGCTGAGGAAAAGTATTGTCAGCGACCATGAAAGAAATATCTCAAAGGCTTACAGCGATGTACGGTGAGGAATACAGAGGGAAATTTTGTACAACTCTCGAGGAAACATTAAGTTCTTACCAGCTGACTAGAGACATGCGACAGTACTAATAGGTACAGGGCGATATAATAAAATATTCTCATACATGAACTACAATAATCTCAGCAAAGCCCCAACTGAAACGAAGGCATACTATTTTTTGAAGAAATACAAGGACATTATTACACAGAGACAAAGATCAAATTTCACATTACACTACAGCAAATTATCACACCTATGCTGTCTGCCTAACTTACATGCAAATAGAATCCTCTGTGGTCAAATGAACTCAAGAAATTTCCCGTACCAACGGCTGACAAAACACTTTCACAGAATTTTTGTCAATCTAGTAGGCAGCATGGACTCATTCATAAACAATTCAGAACGCCTCATCAGTAAGATTAAATAAATTGAGATAGAATTAAATTAAAATCTGGTGAGTTTCGATATTACAAGCTTCTTCACAAATATCTTAGTCGGTGAAGACCTGGCCGTGTTTCTAAATGTCCTATGAACAAATAACTAAGCGAAACAATGATATCTCAGTGTGAATGCAATTACAGAACTTCTAGACATGTGCTTAAAGGTGACATAATTTAAAGTCAGTGACGAGTTGTACCAACAAACAGACGGAATGTTTATGAACTCCCCACTAGTTCTTGTAATAAGCAGCATATATATGGAAAACTTCGTGAAGTTTTCACTGCAATAAAGTGACTCGACACCTAAAATCTTGCTCAGAATAGGTACGTGTCACATTCGCCATATGGCCACATGGCAAATCTAAACTGAACACAATTATATGGAGAGAACTTAAACATTGCCTTTCCTTGATGTACCAGGAAACATCATCAAGACACGGAAACATTACTCTACCAGTCACCCGCTTAGTACCATTCAAGGAATAATTAAAAGCCAACGTCTGCGTACACAAACGAAAGAAAATTTGAGAGAGGTATTAATAAGCATTACAAACCCGCCAGAATGTATAAACAAAGTCCTCGGGCAAAATCAAACAGAAAACCACGGATGTACCGTGCATCCGGAAGATATCGGACAAAAATTCGTAGCAACCGAATACGAATGGCATTTAATTCACAAATTGCTTTGTGGACCATACGAAGACTAAACCCAGAAATTAAATCCAGAAAACAAATAACTGCATACACAGCATCCCATGCGAATATGAGAAGAAATGTGCTGGCGAGACAGGAAGACGCCGGAATCACCGAACACAAACGCAACAAAATTGAGAGAACAGAACAACAGAACACCCGTGGGAAGAGGATCACAGATTTTTGTGGAATAAGGAAGATATCGTGTAGAAAAAAGAAAACATACATCAGAAAACCGGACGATTCGGAATTCGTGAGAGACGTCAGTAAAGCAAGTTTTAGGTAGCTCACTCTACCACGGAGAGCTATAACTACGTACAACACATTTTAGTCCACCATGGTCGTCTACTGGTTAGATTAAGAGTCTCTCGTTACCGAGTTTGACCGCGAACGTTTTTAAAAATTACAAAATATAGTGTCAATGCAGTGAGGAGGGTAGTATAGCTAACTCCTAAAACGTCGAACATACCACAGACAATGGGGAATGCCCATCAGAGTTTCCATAATAAACCAACCGCTGCCTCAAAGCTATACAAAATCATTAGTGACTATTTCCCTTCCATGGTACCATACAAATTCAATATGTCAAAATACAAATGATATATTAACGCCATAAAACCAAATGTTCTACGCTGTCTTCATTTCGTCACATAACTGGCTTTAAAAAATCAAAAAAGGAGGGTTTAAAATTCACGTCTGCTCTCCATTCGAATACGCTCCTCTTAACTTGTTTATAGAGAAGGAATGGGACACTAATTTGCTTATACGCTCTCATATACAAATACTAGAATCTGATTAGATATTTAGCTGGAATAAATAGTTAATTGATGCTGAATTCATGCATTCTCATTTCGGGATGCTGTGGACTGGTGCGTCTGTGAGTGTATGAATATTGCCCATGAACGTTTCGGGAAAATTTATTTTTAAATAAGAGTTAAAAGTCATACTCAACTCTGATACTGCAAAGACATTCCACATTCGTTCTCTGCATTTCAGTACATTAACAATAAAACAATACGTAACCCCAAAATAAAGAAAAAGTTTACAATAGGCCTTAAACTTGTAAAAGTATTATGTAAGGAAACAGAATGAATTATATTGGCTGAGGATAAGATACAGTGACAGGATATGATGAAAAGTGTAATTAACTTCGAATTTCATAAGCAGATATTGTTTAAAAACATAGCTACTATTAACTTCTCAATAACAGATATGGACCATTGTCCTAGCTCTCTGCATACAGATGATGCTACTTATATTTTATTTAATATAAAATAAATTGTAAAAACCCTAAATCTATAGAGAATAATAAATTTATATATGTGTATGTCGTTTGCTAAATTTCTTATTTCCACACGCGTGTTGCACCATTACACCAATCAAGTGTGAATATAAGAATAAATCCTATTGACCAATTATCTTTTAATCAGACACAGAACTGTCCTGCTGTAAGGTGAATTACGACGACAATATGTGCTGATGGAGACAGTGATCTTCATTTGAGATTCTAAATGCCTCCAAACTTCATATAAAGTAAACGATTTTGTTCATGTGGTTGTTAATAGCTGTTGATGATCCAACTTTTCTTTAGCCCTGAAGATGGAAACAGTACGCTTCTCCAGATGTTGACGTCTACCGACAAGCTCAGAGGGCGCCAGAACCCAAAAGAACATAATCAACACCTCAAACCACACAAAGGTAACAGCTGTTGATAGATATGGACAGAGTCAATGAATGAGATCCGCATAATAGAAGATATATCAGAATCCTTTTTGATGAAACTAAGCTGTGGCATTCGTCAAATATCGAATGAAATGCGAAGAAAATCCCATCAGTATCCGGTGCAAGGATTCAATCTTAAGACACCAGAAGTACGGCAACTCAAGGAGGGTGGGCAGAGAATTCGATTGTGTTTGGAGAATGTCAGCTACAGCGATTGTCCATTTAGAGAATGAGGAGAGAAGAAGAACAATACAGGGTTGATAATGTGGGTGTTCGTCACCGTGGATCCATACAGTTTCCTGAGAACACAGACCTACTCTGCAGAAACAAACGGGTGTACAGTAAATCAGCTCACATTTTAACACTACGAAACTATGGAACCCTGTAAATACAAGACATCACGCACAACACGTGTTTAATGAATCAATTAAAGTATTGATATTAGACATGTGGAATTGTCTGCCCCTGACAATACATTGCATAAAGAGCGGGTGTACATACTGTTATTACTTCATAATACATATTGTAGTATTAAATGAATCATATGCCGAGGAATTAATGATTTTAGCAACATCAGTGAAGTTCATTACAGTCTTGAGCGTGAGGTTAGAACTTCCTTGGATTTCACTGTTCGCAGAACATAAAAAACGGAGGGCAAATACAAAATTTTAGACTTAAGTTTTAAATAATATAATGTGTAACGTATCGTATTGCTAAAAAAATTCTTAAAAGTTAACAAAATAGTGCGTGAGCAGAGTTTACTCACGCGTGGCTTACAATATTCATGCTGATGTATATTCATGTTAAACTTTAATGGAGTTGCTGTTGTGACACACGTCAATTGAGATAAATATATTTTGCAAAATCTGCAGATGTTTTGACACAAAATTTAGCTACTGATTCAGTAGTTTAGGGATGTGTAATAGGCGTAATGCCAAAATTTCAGTTTGTAGCACATAGATACGATGTTACGTAACTGGTGTGTGTGCATATCTACAAACTAGTTCACACGTCACGACAAACAGCAATTTCACATATTCACAACCAAATATTATCAACATTTACAGAACGGAAACATCGCATTCAAAGTCGTATGTGTCATAAACAATTGCAACATAAAATTAAGTAATGTTTCAGCTTTTTTTTAGTCTCATCGCAAACAATTGTATTTTACGAATATCAGGGCAAGTTAGCTTTCCAGCAATCGATCGTATATTCCACAGATGCTCCAGTTGGATTACGATTTCAGTTAACCTAAAGAATTATGCTTTCAGAATGAAATTACTTCCTTAATCTATTCTCTTAATTTCGAGAAATGTGGATCTAACAAAGACTAAGTACAACAGGGCTAGTAGAGAGAACACAATGAAATATGGTCACAATTTTTAGAGTTTACGTAGTGTAATTAAGACGATTAAATAAATGAGAACGTAACTGGGTAGTCCCGTAGCACGTATCAGAGTTTTACTCTAAAATCTAATGGGAATCGACTTCTTGGGAGACAAAAGTCTAGATGACTGGATATTATTAAATTGAATCTTTAAGAAATAAGGTGTGCAATGACGGTTTATAAAAACACGCTAATAAAATTTAGCGTCGCATACAAACAGAAATTTTAACGGCCAGCTGAATATTTAGACATTTATATTGTATTTATTTTGAGAGACTTTCATACAAAAAGGAAACCTTTCCGTGTATCTAACCACCGCTGTAGTAGTGGAGCTAAAGCTCCACGCATTCTTAACTTCACGCAGATGGAAGTCCATGTAACATATTACTTTTCACTGCATTTACACCTAATATAAATATGTCAACCTAACATTTCTCAACGACGTATTTATATGAATTTATACATAAATAAAAAGGGAGGAATATCTAATCTTTAATTTATGTAAATGTTTTAAAAAATCACTTAATAACACACACACAGAAAGCCCCACTTAACTTGGAACCGAAGCTACTGGCATTTGACGGGTATGCTGTGCGTTGCGACCGATTCATTTCCCTACAGTTTAATCGCCATCATCCCGGCATACTTAATGGTGCGTTCTACGTTAAGTAGGACACTCTATATTTCTCTCTTCTTTCACAAATGACGAATGTCGATGACGAACACTGGTCATTTCATAGCCTGGAGGAACTACAAAACAAAATATTATCACACGATCTCTCAGAAATTTTAGGGTGGAGATATTTAATCTTTAAATTGTATGTATATTTTAGACAGTGCTGTACCACATGACGTATTAACGCAAAGCACTGCGAAAGTGCATTTCTGTGTTGTGTGTGGGTAGATTTATACACGGGACACGTGATTAAGCAGTAGATAGGACACAGTCGGTTACAAAGCTACAGAATCACAATGCAACAAGCTAACAAATCCGTATTTAATACGCCATTAAGTTTCAAGTTACATTTCATGCTTCATTGCGTTACAAAGTGATTAAAAGTCTAGCACTTGTAAACTCACAAAAAAGTAAACAGACTTCGTTTCCCGACAGTGGTATTTTTGTTGCCAATTTACTAATTCCATGGAGCAAAATTTTTTTCTAGAAGATAATATCGCTCATTAGTATACATATTCTTCGCCTTTTGTGGGACCCCGAAGTTCATTATTGTGCATGCAATACCCTTTCGCTAGACCCCACCCTCAAAAACTTTAATCAAATTCACACAATATCACAATTTTTCTTTAATATCCTAATCCTCATAGTCCTTACTTCCCTAAGCGGCCTCTTCCCTGATGGTTGCGCGCATTTCTTATCTCTCCATTTCCTTCACTGCCCCGCCTACCTCATATATCATTATTTTATAACCCTAATAACAGTTTTCTAAAATGGAAAATTGTGAAGTTCCTCACTGCGTAATTTTCTCCACCTTCCTGTGAATTATCGCTCTTGATTCCAGATATTCTCCTCAGAATCTCCTTAACACCGTTAACATGTGCTCTTGTGTCAGGTTTCTATAAGAAATATCACACCCACACAAGACAGCAAAAACTTTATAGTTTATGTTTTAAAATAGCAAACGGGATAATAAATATTCTGAACTGCGTGGTAGCAAGCATTCCCCTGTATTATGGTATATAATTACTCTCTCTGCTACAATGTTCACTGCTACTGTCGCTTAAAATATTTTTTTTTATTTATTATTAACTGCAAATGGGTTTTTACCCGGTGGCAGTGGTTCTACAATAAGACACAACAAAACTACACACCACACTCAAAATAAAACAACTCATAATTTTACAAAACCATCTAACCTAAAGTACATAACTTAAAAATTCAACTAGACATAAGATAGTAACAGAAATGAATTACATACGTCATGAACTGATGCACTCACATTTCATCAGGGCCTTCTCTACACTTCACTACACTTATGAAGCCTTCCCATCCTCACCCCACTTTACTCCCCTTCACTGCACCCCATTTATCATTTTTCTAACCTTCTTCCTAAAAGTACTTGGTTTACAGGAGAGAGTCCCTAAAACCTCAGCAGGTAGCTGGTTCCAGAGTTGGAGGGTCCTATTTACAAATGAATATTTTCCGATATCTGTTCTTTGTTTTCTGCTCCTAACTTTCCGAATATGATCGACTCTGCTCAGGTAGTATGGCCTTTGCAATCTGTCACCTATAGCTTTCCATGCCCGATCTCCCGTGTACGCCTTGAAGAGAGCACATATTCGTGCTATCTTTCTACGCTGTGCCAGGGTTTCCCAGTTCGAATCGCTCCTGTGATATGCAAATTTACATGCTTTCCTTTGCACCCGTTCTAACGCACTTATCTGTCCCTCCCTGTAAGGATCCCAGCACACCGCCCCATATTCCAGAATCGGGAGCACTAGTGATATGTAGCAGTCCATCGTGAGGAAGTATTTCCTGCATATTCTGATGACAAGACAGGAAATTTCACTTTGCGCTCTTTGCGTCTTTTTAGAGATACCTTTTCCGTAACATCTAACATAGTTTCTGCGTTTCTCTTTATGAATGTTTTGTCCATTGAATTGATATTATCAACATAGATCAGATGCTATTTCTACCGCTCGCTTGTAATATCCTGATTTCCTTACATCCTCATAACGGTGTTTCCTGAAGTAAAAATGTAATGCAGAGGATATGGAATATCTCCATTTTTCAGACTGTTCTAAATATGAAATAAATTAATTAAATGTTACTAATACAAACCATATCACAGGTTTCATTAAAACAATAGTTTAGCACACTACTCCCATGAACACCCAGTATTTATTTTAATATTCACTTTGCATGTTTCGGGTATATTTCAGCCGTCTTCAAGAGGCACATTCCTGTCTGTGACTCATATTTTCTCCCGAGAATCTGATCTCTACTAGGCATCAGATCCTTTAATTTGTTTATCCCTGTAGTAGGTTTACATACCTTATGGGACATCAGTGCGAAGTCTTATAAAGCCCTTGAGAAGTCTGGCGCCTGAATGCTATGCAACACACACGGCTCTAATCAGCACCTGCTTTGATCTCATTGGAGGAAAACGCAGCAAATTTGAACACGTCGGAGAAGAGAGATGTCACTTGAGGCAACGTGCAACAGTTGAAGTGAGTTCAAATCTGTATGAGTCGAACCTTGATTTATTTTAATGAGGACCAATTTATTCAGAGTTTAAACATTACTTTCTAGAAAATCATCCATCAATTCGTGAACAGTATATATGTTACTGTAAAAGCCCGAATGTTGGTGAAACCTATGATTTACCAGACAAACCTAAGTTTCACCAATCAGTGTTGGTAAAAGCCCGAAAAAGAACTATTCGCGTCTATTTTCCGAATTTTACCATTCACTGTCATGAGCCGGCTCATTTCAGTCAGTATAGTGACTAGCTACGGGCTGGACGGCCGGAGTTCGATCCCCGGCGGGGGTAGAGGATTTTTCCTCTATCCTCTGCGTCCAGACCGGCTCTGGGACCCACCCAGTCCTTTCCCGGGGGTAAAGCCGGCCGGGGCGTGATGCTGACCACTCACCTCCATCTAGTGCCGAGGTCAAGGAAGAGAGGAGCTATACCTCCACTCCCCCCAAGCGCCTTTACGGCACGTAGCGCGACAAACTTTACTTTACTTTATCATTCGACGAGAAGACGGTAAACGCAAAGAGGAGTATATACATGGAGTAACGCACTCTTGTAATCGATGCTTTGTTCTATTTTAACATTGATTCCTTATCTAAGCTGTATTTTAAAAAAAGTATAACAGAAGTATAAAATAACAGAGAAAAATTGCAATAAATATAAAAATTGTGAAATAAAAAATATCAGACCTCTAATTTAACCTAACCGAACCTAACATAACCTTCTACTACCTCCTTATGGTAAATCCTAACATTTACCAACACCCATTGACAAGACCCCGAAATAAGATGAGAATTGTAAATCCTAGGTGCCACCACCATTCGGGCTTTTATGGTAACATATACACCATTCACGGACTCACAATCAGAGTTAAATAATCATTTTTCACTCCGTAGACTTTATTAAAAATTTAGACACTTTATGAGTTTCTGATAAATTCCACATTTTCTGAATTGCTGGAAAGGACTGGATTATTATTTAAAGAGAAATACGGAAGAAATTTTAAGTAGGTCGACATTTCCCCGCGGAATATATTATGGGACGTCCATTATCCACTCGCTTTTCTTACTAAAATAGAAGTAAAGAGAGAGTTCTAACACCTGTATCTGTCTCAGCGTTTGTCCGACGTAACGAGGCGTAGATTCATACTGAATAAAGCTGAGTTCTTAAAATTCTAACCAGGATATAGCTACTTGTGTGCAACATTTATCAACCCATAACATAATGTCTCTTCTTGGGTTAGAGTTCTGTGTCAAACTTCGGTTTTCGGGGTTGAGCAGCGTCTAATTTTGAGTATTAACTAACGTTTCGGTAAACACTGAGAGTGTCGGTAATTTGGTGAATTTGGCAAGCAGGGAGCCTTACAAGGGTCACAGAGTAGCTACTTCTCTTACATAATGTAGCCAAATTCGCCAAGCCACTGCACATACACCCTGAAGATGGCAAGAACAGTGTTTGCCGAATCGTTGGATGATTCTCAACATTAGACGTAGCTTAACTCTGAAAGCCGATGTTACACCCTATCATAATAATTATAAATAGATACCCCCTCATTTTGGGCCTCCATAAACATAGAACATAGCTTGTGAATCCTGAGGATTCAGAAAAATGTAAAGTTGGGAAAGAAATAACATCATGTACCAGTCCACCAATGACTTCTGCCAAGTTTCTCGGACTTTCTTCCTTTGTCTTGCAAGTTTTAATGAGGCAACGTAAATTTTTCTTCTTTCGTTAAAAAAATCTACTTTTACACTCCAGAATATCCTGATCTTTCTTTTAAGCAGACAACGGAAAAGTACAAAGACGATGGCAATTATCACTGTCGGACTGGCCGATACGAAGTTATGTGGCTTGAAATAAAGTATTTCTCTCACCCTGAAATCTTTTCGTAAAGGATCTATTTAAATACCTTTCTTTGCTTAAATTAGTGATACCAGTAACTTCAAAAACTTTAAAAACCTAAACCTGCCTAATATGGGCTCCGTCTTAACATGCCTCCTCCACGCTCCTCATAACTCACACGGTTCATTTCGTTTCTGTTTGAACTTCTTCATTAAAGAGCTCTTAGTGTTTTAGTGGCCCTGTGGGTTTACATGTGCCAAAAGTGAAAGCAGAAGTTGTGTCGTATTTATCGATGCATGATTCCTTTTATAAAATTGTTCCCCTGTGCGATCATAGCAAGGGCAATGGCCCATGTTACGAAATTTCGCACTACATACTTCTCGGTCACCTTATTATACTGGATGCTGATAAAGTTCATGTAGCAATACTGTAACTTATGATTGTGTACAGAAGTGTTTAAAAAGTAGCTCAAAAGCCGCATTCAGTTCTTTGAAGGTTTGATTGTTGTTGTTTTACTGTCTGTTTGTTTTATCAAAAATATTCTCAACAAATATTCATGCTTGACCACAATCTTAAATTGAAGTACAAATTTATTGCATCATTATCATTAATACTGTAGATACCAACACTCAAATTAAAGAACAACTAATGTCTTTCATGTGTCAGTTTCCGAGCCACAAAGTCAAAATGTAAATGAATGTGTAGTGACTTTGTGATGTCGGCGTTGGAACTGCAGGTTTAGCTACCAGGAGGTTAGTTAGTTGGTTAGTTAGTTATAACGTCAGTTACTTCGGCTGTTAAGAAGAGGTAGATTAGTTTGACGACAGCTGCTAAACTCCATAATGTCCTTTATAGACATAAACGATACCGCTCTAAATCCCGAAGCAGTCGTATAAATTGTGCTCAAAGGCATTATTAATTTGATTAGAGACATTGAAATTTCTTTATTCTGTTTCTGCATAAACATGGTTGCTAGATGTTTTAGATTGTCTGCACCAGATGTACGACGCTTGGCGTATTAATTAGCCATAAGAAGTGGATTACCTCATCCAATCCAAAGAGTCTGTTCAGAAGGCAACCACGTCTTCTATGAGATTGCCACAGGTGATTTCGGTTGCTAGTTAAAGTCATTTATTCCTTAGAATCTAATAAAATGCTACTCAATCACCATCAACTGGTGTTCGCCCATCACACATCAGTCCCTTGCGTGCATTTTCAAAAACATCACAGACAAGTTCAAAATGTCACGGGGTGGAATGTCACTTCAGTTCCCCATGCAGAAACATTTGGAAGACTCGCATTCAACGGCACCAAAACGAAATCTTCGGAACGGAAATAAATAAAAGAACATTCATCAGTCTCGAGTGTCAACGGAAATCGCATTCAACCGCTACAAAATCATTTAGAGAGAGGAAATCCAGATTAAAAATGTTTCGTCTAGAAGATCAGTAGAGAATTCCATTCCTGTTGACATCAACAACGACGCTGAACGCGTGTTGTGCTGTGGTCGATTTTCTTAAGACAAATTTTGACTCGGGTGTTCCAATGCGCACAATTCAACGTTCCTCTGCCGAGAACTCAGTCAGCGCCAATTTCATTCGTAACATGCGCCCTAAAGGCTAAAATATCTCTGCAAGGGCCACATCCAAAAGTTTAGCGGTCACTAGTAGTTGTTCAGGGTCCAATAATACGATCACGTAGTTTCCTAATATCGGCCACTTTACACTTTGACCTTATTTGTTTCCATACAGCACTCGCTGAATGCATTTTGTGATTAAGCTTCAGGGTTCCAAATAAAGAACAAGCCGTTCAGTTCTGTAATTTAATGGGCGTTGGAATTTCGCGCGAGGAATAAATATGGCTGGGGCAATTTTTGACAATTTGTTCTACTTCATCTTTTCCCAGTATTTTGCATGTGACACCACTTGTTGGAATGGCCTAAAGTATTCTTCTTTCTGACACATACAGTGGCGGGCGCAATGGTGTAAATGTAAAACATTCAACAAGAATTTCTTATTGGGAATAGTATTATTAATTTATCATAACTATCACGTATATGCTAATGTGATTTTAAAATTTCTTATTTCAATCATTTTAGTGTAAAATACTTGTAAAAGGAAAATGGTTGTCTTCTTGGATGTTGCGCCGTGAAGAATGGCAGAAGTTTACCGATGTTTCAGAACTGCTTGCTGCCTCCATCATTATGTCGATTGACGATGGAGACAGTGAGGATATCTGAAACGTCGGTAAATATCTGCCATTCTTCACGGCGCAACATCCCAAAAGACAATCTTTCTTTATACTCATCGCCATTAGAACCTGAAAACTCATGCACTTGGAACATATTAGTCTGGAGACGAATGTATGCAACACAGCCTCCAACTTCTTACACGTGGAACAGGGTTCTTGAGAAACTAATAGTCCTTCCCCATTCGAGAAATTCCCTGCTGTTTCAGAGCCCAAATGCTCGTTATGGCGTTACCAAGACCGTGAACCTGTGCAATATTTCGTAACATTCTGATATTTTACGTAAGGGAACTATTATCATTGCGCCAAATTCCGAAACGAAATAATATTTTGTGAAGAATAAAAGTTTTGAAGCTTTTTGTTATACATTTTTAACGAGTGTCTTCCAAATGTCATAATAGCTCACCTTGTTGCAATAAGTAAGTCTTGAAACAAAAGTGAAAACATGTACTTTGTTGATTGAAATGTCTAATACTTTTTATTTCACAATTTTTTCTATTTTTTGAAATGATTTATCTATTACTTTGACTTCTTTTAAACTTTTTAAAAATACAACTTAGAAAAGTAACGTATTTTTCTAACCCCGAAAATTGGGTTTTATCAACAGTGAATGATAAAACCCCGAAATAAGACGCTAATAGCTCTTTTCCGGGCTTTTGCCAACACTGTTTGGTAAAACTTAGACTTGCCTGGTAAATCCTAGGTTTCATCAAAATTCAGGCTTTCACGGTCACATATTTATTTTCTCTGCGTTTACGATTCCGTTATGTCAACGTATTTACCAGTGCCTAATAGAGCTTTTGCGTTTTTGATTGGCATTTATGTTTTGTCTAGTAAATTAATATAGTCGGCATAGACCAGAAACTAATATCGTATTAAATTACAGTCTCACTGCGCTGGTGTTTGAGGCAGCAAGGTGTTTTGAAACGTCGATTAATGTTTGCCGGACTACATACCGCATCATCTAAGAAGGCAGTCATCTTCACCATAGTCATCTGAAATATTACCGGTCCCTGATTGTTCTCTTGGATACTGTAAAGTGAAGTTGAAAAGAAATGGCTACCAAGTACCCGTTTTTGTTTCAGATCTTTTTGAATAGGAAGGACTGAGGAAAAGCATGAAGAATATTTGCCAGATTAGCCGGTGTCACGATCGAGAGTTTATGGCCCCCCCCCCGATTGGCACTGTAAAGTAATAATAATTGTGGCAAAACTTTCATTAAATAGCATTTTACAGAATACGTAACCATGATCCATGAATTACACTTGCTTATAAAGACAAATTATTTCAAATAACTCTTGGCGATATCAACACATTATTCGCTGAACCAAGAAGAATTCTGTGTACTTCTGTCGACTGCGGGCAAACTAATTCTTCACAGAGCAACCCATTTCCCTCCGGATGTTCGTCTCGTGTGGATCCCCGAGCTAAAATAAAACTGCTACTACACGTAATAAAATGAAGGAAGAAAGAGTTATAATTACCTGGTTTAGCCCTATGGATAAGATAAAACTGTCGTCATTATATTCCAGAACACCGTCCGCTATGTCACAGTGTTACATGTTAAATCAGTTAAGAAATCCAACGTTACGGGCTAAACGTGTTTTCAATGTTTGTTGCTGTGATCCTTGTAACTTTCTGATGTGCGAGTTACTGGAAGTTGAGGGGAACACTGGTCACTTCAGATAGGAAGGCGCGTGCTCAGATAATCGCAGCCAAAACAACACTTAAAATCATGGGGTGTCGTGTATATTTGTAAAGAATTTTGTATGTGTAAAGAAATTAAATGAAAAAATATAAATTTCATATTTTATTAATGGGACATTGTGGTCGTAACGTAAGGTGGTGAGTCTCATGAGCTAAAGTACGGATTTCGAGGCCAGCCGAATCCTCTGTGGACCTGTCCGTTGAAGTTTCCCATCTGCTCCCACCGACAAATTCTTTCGCAGCGAAACATCTACATTGGAATTTTTGTTAAATTGAAAATTATCTTTATAGGAAAATTTACCTGACCTTTAATATAGACTTAAATGCAAAGTGAACTTGCCTTTACAAGCGGAAAAGATTAAGGCGGAAAAGAAAATAGAGCCGGAGAACGTGAGATAAAATTACAAAGGGAAGGCGAGAAAGACTCAGATACATAGAGGAAGGGATAAAACAGTAAAATAAAGATTGCTATAAAAGGTAAAAGAGGAAACAGTTAGAAACTGAGAAAAATCGCAGCAGCATTTTTAACAGTAGTAGTAGCCACAGAAACGGCAGTATTAGGAGGAGAAGAAAAAGATAAATATTAATAAAAGAAAGGAAAAGAAACAAGAATTAGGGAATAAAAGTGAAAAAAGTATAAGTTGAGGAAATAAACAAAAAAGTTAAAAGAGAATTCAAAGAAGACTCTGCCTGCGTTTTAAGAAATCTCTTGTTGAGTTCTGTACTTCCGACTTCACATTGACGCTTATAATGAGACAGAAGAAAAACTTCCGAGGACGTTCCGCGCGCGAAAGTGAAACCGCACATGCCAGCTGCTTCAAGAGACGCGTCGTCCATCAAAGTCGTCTCCGTGTTCGTCCAGGCGTGTGAAGCTAAGATTCCCACTCCACTGCAAGTCGATTGTCCGACGTCTAAGTGGGTTAACGGTTCCTTAATGGGGCTTTATTGAGGTCGGTAAGCGGACCGGTGGCGCTGTACGTAATTCAATTGTAACCCTCGCTGCGTCTCTACGTCGCCCTTATCCCAAAGCTCAGTCTTCCCTACAAAACAATTAACGTTACCTTATTCTTCTTTGCCTCGCCATTCTCTGTCTAGTTGTATTCCACCTCATTACACTTCTCTTTGTAATCTCTCTCCTTTATACGTTTAGCACAATGATAATTCCAAACGCATCTGATTTCTTATAGCGTAATTAATGTCCAAACATCGTTATAAGTAGTAAAATAATTGCTGTTTTGTCTAGGCGAAAGTGTAAAACTTGGTCTCTGACCCTAAGGAAAGGGCTCAGATTGAGGATTTGTGAAAACAAGGCACTGCGGATAACATTTAGATTTTTGAGGGTGTAGAAAACTGCTGGCTTCATAATTCGTGCTCCACACCAAATATTACTACGGAGATAAAATCAAACAGGATGACAGCAGTAGAGCACACAGCATGCATGAAATAAATCAGAAATACGTGCAAAACTTTAGTATGAACGCCTGAAAAGGAGACTTGGTCGTAGAAGGGGGATAATCTTAAACTGAAACTTATAAAAACGAAATATGAAGGCCTGACCGGATTTGAGTGACTTTGAATAGGGGCCAGTGGCGGGCTTTTGTGAACACTGTAATTAAGTTTCTGTTCCATCCAAGTCAGAGAATTTCTTGGCTACCTGAGCGACTGTCAATTCATCAAGTGTTGGTCTACCCAGTTTCACGGAGATAGCAGGGGAGGGGTTTCTCCAGTTGTGTCGCATGTCAAAGACCTCCCAATTTGTTGGATTTGTACATTATAAAGTTTACCTCACGTTAAAGCTCCTGGTATGGAGACAACATGGCCTCACAGCGAACTTGTTTGTTTCTGCTATGTGCGCTGTAAAGTTTACAGGGGTTATTATAAACTTTTCATCATTAATCAGGCAAACACATAATTACCGCCTCTGCATGTAATAATGCCAGCGCTTACGGGGAAGAATAAAACACTTGGAACGAATTCATTAAAGTGCAGATTAAGTAGAGTTGCGTGGTTTACTTTTAGGAGAAGAAGTTCAAGCTTGTATTTTTAAAGTCTGGTGGATCGGCTGTTATAGAAAGGCGTAAGGTGTACTGAAAGTTACACATTGAAGGAAAGTTTGTTATAACTGTTGAAATATCCGTTGTGTTTGTGACAGGTCGAGGCTATTGTATAAGTCTGTCATGTGAATTCCATAATCACACTCAATGTTATAATTTTAGAACAAAGCGAACTATTACACCGAAGGCTGCGTCTGCCTGTCCGTCTACGTGTTTCATGTTCATATTTTCAAATAAATTTGTACGGATTTTTTTTAGCGGGATAATTTAATTTGATTCATGCATGCTCACTAAACGTTGCTCTCATATCGAAGGTTTCAGAAACGGCTAATCGTAAAACAAAAAACTATACATAATGTAAAACACTTATTTCATTAAAATCTAAAACGTTTATTTTTTTAAATATTCCAACACATTGAATTCTTAACTAAAACATACAAAATAATTTCAGGGTGACATTGTAGTTCGATTAATTTTAATATAACAGATTTTTATCTTAAGTAAAAATTAATAAAATAATAAATAAGTTTGCAGAATAACAATATTAATTCGGAAAATATGTGGCATTACACTGGAGTAGGCCTTAGGAATGTTCGCTGTTCATTCACAAAGCGTTGTAATGTTATCATTTTCAAACAAATTTCACATCGCAAAAAGTGACACTTTCGCGGCAACTGAAAGCATAAAATATGATTTATTCACCAATCAGCCACCTGACGCGGCTCGTAATCTGAGAATCTTTCATAAAATTTTAAAATATTTTTCCTTATTCTAATATTTTCTTGCAAGCTCATCGAATGAATAAAACACTTTAATTAAAGGCTGTTTTCATGTGATGATGTTGTTTGCTACTCCAAAGGTGTTTGACCTTCTCGCCCGAATTAATGGATTATATTAGGTTATCATATCCGTCTTGGTTCTTGAACCTCACCATAAAATTCATTCTTTGTCCCTTGATTCATGAATCAGACTCTCAAAGACCCTAAAGGTGAGGAAGCCAGGTCTGCAAAAGATGCAAATTAAGCAGATGATGTTGACTACTTTGAAGAATAAGACACAAAGAGAGAAGGATGATGTTGTTTAATGTAGAGAGTGACGAAAGGTAGGAAACATGCTCAAAGATTTGAGTCCAAATTCAAATTATGGTTTTATTAAGCAATCCAATCTTACACCTCCAGGGCGTCTACACTTCTCTGCAAATTTCCTTTTTGTCTCATTTGTATTGTGGTTGGCAGAAAGAGGGAATAAAATAATGTTAGAATTATGATTATTACAATACAGAAACGACGAAGCTTGAACTCCCATCAAGTAGCCTGTCAGTCTGGTTTGCCCCCAGCAGATATGCCCAATGTGATACATAGCCCCTTACGTTATAGCCTACCTCGCTCCATTCACCGGAAGTTGAAATGACACCACAAGGCGTTTGGGGATGGGGGAAGACGTAGAGGGCTCGTTGCTTCTAAGGCGTGACCTCTCTGGCGACCAAGAAGAAAAATGGTGGATACGGATGAAGGCAGGATCTCTGCTACTCCAACATGTCTAAACAGTTGTTTAAGAATTCACGGGAACGAGCATGCATAGTTAACATTACGGGGTTGCGCTGGAGATGTTCCTTCAGTGAGTCGTGACACGCAGAACGATGTCAGTTTGAGAGTTTCTGCCGTCGAGCTACAGTCGGAAACCACTAATTTAAGATGCGAATGTTTACAGACTTGCATAGTCTACAAAAGTATGTATAAATATCGCATTTGTCCAATTATAACCACAGTAATTTTAACCATAACTGAACCGTAAAATCGTCTTCCTCCTACCGTGAAAATTATATTTTCTACCAGTCCATATCACAACAACACTCAACAAATATGCTTATTTAACGATGTGGCCGCGTGGTCTGAGTCGTGGGCCATGTTCCACTTGGTCGCTGGGACCGTGGGTTCGAATCCCACTCAAGCCATGGATGTTTGTCCGCGTCTCTCTGTGCTGTGCTGTCCTGTGTACAGGAAGAGCCCTTAAAAGAATTTAAATGTCGATTTTGAACACAATTTTTGGAAGTTTAACGGACCGCGCGGCCACTGCGGGCCCCACTCAGATAAAAGCCACGTCTAATAGAATATCCGACCCGCGGGCTGAGACTGGTAACCGGATCGTCCAGAATGCGAAGGGTGAACAGCGCTGACCAAAGTGGGTGATCTGAAAGAGGCCCTGAGCCAATGAGGGACGCTCAGTGCTGCATTCTGTCGGTGGAACTGCACTTGCAAGTAATTACTTGTAAGATGTGATAATACGTGCTGTATACAATTTATTATAGAAATACTTGATACTTTTTGTAAATAATGAACTGTACAAAATTTAATATTGTTCTATGTTTAATAGAGAATTGCGTGTCAAATGTATATTGAACAGTGAAATAGAATGGAATTAGAAATCCACACAGAACCTAATATCTTCTCTCGATGATGCGTCACATCAGGAAAAGTCCCCTAACCAAGGATGTTTTCGCAAATCCAAAGTATGTAACGCAGACAATTTTTTTCAGAAATTGATTTACATGAACGTAAGCGAATTGATTTCGCAAAAATAACAAAATTCAACATTTGACTGCCAAGGTTTTGTCGTTGGATTATTGACTGCGATAATAATTCGATAAGAGACGATAACATCGAGGCGTTTGATATCATCCCTGAATGAAATTTACTCGAAACTTTTCATAAAAGTGAACAACTCATCGTAAGAATTACTGTTCACTCACGAGAATTTCCTACACCTCAGAAAATTCTAGAAAGCTTAAAAACCACAGCAAAATTGTTTGGCTTATCAAGTCGAGTTTATAAAATTTATATCAAATCTAAAACTTCTTGACGATGGTGAAGAGTCAATTGAATAAAAATTTTCTTGGATATTATCCATCGTCTAGTAAATATAAAACGTAAAACGACGTTTCGGAGATGGGACTCTAGCTCCGTCTTCAGGCCTGCAGGCCCGCCAACGTCACAAGTATTTACTTTCCTCTGCCTGACTGTACCATTCGGCTTGTGATGCAATTATCTGCTTTTAGTAACCTCAGAATATACAAAAATCTTTTTTTCCGATCATATTCTTAATCATCCAAACCCAGTCGACACTTTAAAAACCTGTTCCTCCAAGATTAATTGTTATAATATCCTCTGGTCCATGCTTCAGTTTCTCAAGTGGCATCATCTCTACATGTCCACGAAGCAAATGAATTCATTTATTATATTCCAGATACGTGCTATTGCCCTATCCATTTTACAATTTATTAATATTATTTAAATCGCCCTAACAATACCAGATAAGCCAAAAAATTATGGCGTCACATACAGTACAAGGATTTATGATAGGCTTATTACATAACATCAAACTTTGTGATATGTGCAAAAAGTATTTAATATTGTACTTAATGATGCAATCGATAAGATTACTATGGTGTGTTCACATGGCTTGTTTGTGGAGCGAAAAAATACATAATTTGTAACAGAACAAGGATTCTTACGGAGATGGAAACGTCGATTCTGGCTTTCTGGGTTCAGATTCAGTGTAGGTTTTTAAGCGGTTACCAACGTTTCGAAGATAAATATTCCATCAATTTCAGGGCCTAAAAATGTAGGGAATACCGTCCTCCGAAATGTAGGTAACCACCTCCAAAACCACACGGAGTCACTACTTTGAACATCGATGTTAACAAGAAATTCTCAACGAATTTTTTATGGCAAAATATTTTGGATCGCGATCACTTGGAAGACAAATTGGTAAAACTGGGAGATAATATTAGGATGGATCTTAAGGAAATATGTTGTGAGGATGAGAATTGAATTGTGCTGAGGTATCCAGTGTAGGGTTTCTTCATAAGCGGTGTTAGACTTTAATGAGAGATCTGCAAACATGCATTTGTATTACGTTTTATTATTACTAATATTACTGAAAATGACGTATGTAAATTTTTGGACGTATTTGGCATAAACATTGTTTCTTTTGAGGGCACTTTCTCGTTAAGAGAAATGATCTAGAGAGTGGAATAGATTGGATCTAGCTTAGTTATTTGTTTTAATTTGATTATTGCTTTTATTTTGTTTCCTTGTATTGTTTTAGTATTTTTATATTAGTGTTTACATTGGTAGTTTATTTGTTTTTGTATTTAATTTGTATTTATTCTTGTACTTTTGTATTAGTGTTTGCCTGTCATAGGCTCTTTGCTGTTGGCAAACACTCTAATAAAGGAATTGAATTGAATAATTATCTAACATTATACAGAACTGAAGCCGGTGTACATTTAAAGCTTCCGATATTACTCTGTAACTCTTAGCGTTTGAATTTCAATAATTAACTTCTATGCATCAATTAAAATTGTGACAGTTACACATTATTTATATTGGTGGGCATCACAAAACGTCGGTGGCTGTCATCAGAATAATTCCATTAGTTCCATTAGAAGCTCTGAGTGAACAAAATTTTCAATTTTGTTAAATAATGGGTATCTTTATTAATTTTTCGTCTAGAATGAACGAACTGGTGTGTTGTTTCCATATAACAAAGCCAATTTATAAATCTGTGTACAGCGAAACGAATAAACCAATTTACTCACTTCATTCGCATTTGGGAGTTCCAAGTTCAGTGGCGTCTGAGTAAGCTTTAACTTTGTAATTTCGATGGTATAATAGGAAGAGTAGTATAATCATCTCTACAACAAAGAGCTGTTTGCATCGGGCGTTAAGGCTCTAATTCGCTGAGAGTTTTCGACAAGAAAAACAAAATATCATAACGTTATTAAAACACATGACACACTGACGAACATTTTAGGAGCAGGTTTTTGAATATGGGACTCAATATGTCAAAAAACAAAAATAACCGATGGTCGCGTTCAGCGTCCTCAAAATTTCACAGTTGTTTAAAATGGAAACGCACAGAGTCGCACAATTATTTATCCAGAAGGAAAAATATATTGCGGTCAGCGGAGTGGGAGGGGACGGCGGAAAACACAAAACATGAACGAAATCACGGAGTTTTGTTCTCTGCTGTTGGCAGAAGTGCATTGACAACATGGAGACAAAGATGAAACAGGCAAAATACCAGGGGTGTGCTGCCAATTTATTAATAAGGGTTTCACACCAGAAATCATCCCCCTTCCGCGATCTGTGCGTCAGTCATGGTACCGGCTTATACTTCGGTCTTAATGAAAACTACAGCGTAATCAGCACATAATGTTGCGAACAATTGCGCAAGGCCGGTTCAAATGTGGTGTTTTGAAGATGGCTTAGGTAAAATGTATGGATAATCTATTTTGACTTATAGCCTGTATCATGTTATATTTTCTGTGATGATAACAGGGCTCGGATAATTTGCTCAAAATTAAAAAGGGCTCATTTTAGACCATGTAGAGTCCCCTGCTGCTAGAACCGATTTAATTGCTAATCAAACTAAGCGGTCGAGTAAGGCGGAAAAAGTTGAGAGTGACAGACAGAAAACAAGTAAAGATTGCGCAGAGAAAATATATTAAGCGTATAAAAAATAAAGATAAAATCAGAAGTTAAGAATAAATTCATTGTAATATACTGCCAACTCTGACTGTATGCAAATGGTTGATGGCGCATATTAAAGTCTAAAGTATCACCAGTCGGCACTATTTCTGACAGATTTCTTTATGAATGAGCACCATTTCTCGTCATTATCAGTTTCATGACAGATCTTGCCCTAATAGTTACCGTTTAAATTTTGTTCAGTTTATTTTCCTTTGCACTTGTTTATTCTGAATGTTAAATCTGCAAACGTTAATTGTGTGTCAGATTTTACTTATTATTAACGAGGAACTCCGATGGCTATCCATAGGCAAAGTGCTATCTTGGCTTTCCGAATTAAGTGATAAAATCAGAATATATTTTATTTATCTGGAATCTCCATTCTCACCTGCCGAGCGTTTGAATGAATATTCTTGGTTAGCCATGCTGGCGTATATGATGGACATCTTCACTCGTTTAAATGCACTCAACTTGAGCATGCAAGAGAGAGCATCACAATTTTAATGTCGAAGACACGATCGAGGCAATGACCGGAAAGCTATAATTGTCTATTCTTTTAAAAACTTGAAGACCTTCCAGTAATCTTCTGATGAAGAATTATCAAACAAAGTCTTGGAATTTTTACCCGGCATCTGCAATATGCAGTTTACGCGAGTATTTTCCACCTCGAGTTAAAAGTAAAAATTGGATTAAATATCAGTTTAACGTAGATATTGAAAATTAACGGAACTGACAGGAGCAGAATTAAATGGCTTGACTGAAATCTCTACGGATAGCGCACTAAAACTTCAATTCAAAGAAAATTCTCTGGCGAATTTTTGGCTGCATATACGAACGGATTGTCCCGAATTATCTTACAAAGCACTAAAATTTTAATTCCATTCCCCACACCTATTTATTTCTAAAAGCTTTCTCCGCTCTTATGTACCTGAAAAATAAGTACAGAAACCGCTTAAGAAATGTAGAATCTAATCTCAGAATTCATCTCTCAGAAATGAAACAAAATATTGAAAGGTGCATATTTTTTCGTTTATGGATTAAATTAAATATATCGTAATTTGTTTGTTGTGTATTTTTTGTGTAATGTTCTCAGGTTCGAATCGTACAAATAGCTTAGAAGCCCGTTTTTGAGTGCAATGTTATCTATAAACCAAGCATATATTAAACATTCTCAACTCTCCCATGTGTGCTATACATTCTACCCCTCCACCCACAAATTAATATGTGTTCATGGATGCAAATTATGACACGTCTCCTTGTTTAATGTTTTCCATCATCCAGCTGCATCCTCTGTGTCCAAATATTTTCCTCATGCACGTTGTTCACAAACTCAGCCACAATGCATTTCACTCGTTAATAACAACCACCTTAAGTTTCTTAACTTCACGCATCCAGTTCGATCTTGTCATCTCCCGTTTCCCGCAGTCTCTAATTTCAAATTTGCTTCTGTTTCGAGTGGTTCATTTACATATTCTGTTGTACTTTGTCACTTTCTCGTGTTACATCTCGAACCTAACCTCAATCTCTCTGTGTCTAGCGCCCTGCAGACAAGCCTGCTCTGCAAGCACTCCATAAATCGCTGTAATTCTTGTTAAATTTCTCTTTCAGCTTTTAAAACTGTTCAGTCTTCATGGCCTCTTACATTACATTCCTCCTTCCCTTATTTCATCCATATTTGGCATGTTCTCTCAACTGCACTACCAAACTATATATTGATTGTGAATTATGAATTGGTATTAATGTACAAGAAACTGCCCGTGATTTGTCTTAACTTATCCTGCAGCCCTTGTTCTTACTGCCTCGGGTTTTGGAAAACGACAGGAAAACCATGGGTTTCATGGTATAATTTTAATGACTAATTAAGGTGATTATCGCACAGAATACTACATACAATTTTGTTACAACAATTTAGCAGTTACAATTGCCTGTTAAGAAGACAGTGTGTAATGATCATAAGCTAATAGGCATATATGAAATTTAAAATCGCGCCGCTGGATTTGAAGAATCTCTAATGACAGTCCATGTGGACCGAAACACGTTGAATTGAACGTATATTCCAGCTAACAAAAGTCTATATCTGGTGGTTCTTTTCATTGAATAAAATAGGTTAAGGAACGGTACGGATTGTAAATTCAAGTTATTTTCTGTAAACCTAAATTTCGTGTTTTCCTTCCTCTTGTAGCAGAAGTGGACGTTAACATTGGCTGTACACAACACGTGAATTGCAATGCACATGCACCAATGGCGTGCAGATATCTTGAAAGGCTTTCACTACCTGTTCTCAAGTCACTAGTACTAACTTCATGAAATTCGGCGTGACGATCATGTTATTGCATGCAATATTTGCACTGTTCATCATAATTAATTTTGACAACAAACAGGGCGGAATTTAGAATTTCAATTACCTGTGCTACCGACAACCAATATGCGTCTGAAGCCTTGATCAAGGAGAATTAGAAAATGGGTAACTTTTATCGCTTACGTACTCCCATCCCCGTAAAGAATACTCTACTTACTTCAAGCCCACGTAGAAAATAATTCTGTTCTTCAGATTTCAAACGATAGGCAAATTAATGTACATGTACTTTTTTTATTTGATTCTGCAGATTACGAACAAGTCCCTGAGTCGTGCTTGTAAAATATAATTTTTCAGTCTAGAATATGTTTATGCACATAGCACTACGGAGAGAGTACTTCTTGCGAAGCTAACAGTCGCTCAGACATCCAATGAATTCCCGCCTTTTATCGAAACCAAACTTTAACTACCGCGTTCAGAAGAGCCTATTGGGCCAAATTCTGAGTCAGTTCAATAAACTCCATACACATACCTGCTGTTCCTATATGATCGGTTACAATATTACTCTCCCATCTCGTATATGTGAATCCCTCCAGCGAACTCTTTCCTTAATTTATTCCGGCATAAATTCGTAATTCACATTACATAACACATGCCCTGCCCATTGCATCCTACTTTGTATTATAATACGCCTATTTGGTTCAGAGTATTACAAATTATGAAGTCGAGCGTGGCCTTCCGGAATGTAACACTATGTAGTAATTATGAATTCAAATGCCTCAGCCTCCATCTTCAGAATCGACCACGCACAAGACAACATGTCGCCTCAACCCAAACGACAACACCGAATATCTTCTGTATTTACACCGACACACGTTTCAATTTATTTAGACGTTTATTTCGTTATTGTTATTTGTACTTAATGTATTTAGATGCGACCAAAGTTTTATGTACAAGCATCCAAATGTTTCAGCATTATCGCTTTGTGCTTTTAACGAGATTACTTAAAACTGACTTTCTGTTTGCTTTATTGACGTTGGAGAGATTGGTGCTTTAATGTGTCAGCGTGTATCTGCGTTCATACCAAATGCCGAAACAAAATATTACGTTTCACATAATTACTCAGCTGTAAATATTAGGGCGGGCGACCGCAATGATAAGATTTAATGCGAACGCTGTGTCACAATTTTAGAAGGAAATCCTGATCGGAAGAGGCCATTTAGGAGCCACAAATGTAGATCGAAATGTAATATTAAAATCGATCTGAAAGAAGATTGGTGTAGGAGTGCGGACCTCATTAGTTTTGATAAGGACAGAGACCAGTGACTAGTTTTATTGAAATTAGAAATTAAACTTCATATTAGAAACGAAATTTCTTGAATAGCTAGACAACTATTCGCTTCTTAAAAATTGATCTTTTATGTGAAATTTGATTTATTATATTAATACAATTATTCTTGTTACCGTTTTATTTTCGTATGTACATATGACTAAGGTGTATTTTAGAACAAATAACGAAAAATATCATTTCAGTATAGGACAAAGAAAATTGCGTAGTTGGAAGCTTAATCTTATTTTTGGATTTACGAGGCCTGTGAAACAAAGGAATGGGTGGTTGGTGTTTTAGCACGGAAGGAAATAAATCATTTTCAAGATGTGTGAATACATTTCAGTGTGTTATTGAAATTAAATTAAAATAAATGATGATCTGAATATATCACCTGGATTAAACAGGCTTCCGATATGGCACCATGATGACTTTTGTAAACGCAGTGGTGAAAATATTGTATCTTGATTTAACTGATTCTTGGTTTCATTATTTGTGTCAAATCGGTTTATGAATCGTCGAGCGACAAGTGACAGATTACTCATAAGTAAAGTAAAGTTTGTCCCACTATACGCCATGTAGGCGTTTGGGGTGAGTGGAGGTATAGCTCCTCTCTTCCTTGACCTCGGCACTAGATGGGGGTGAGTGGTCAGCATCACGCCCCGGCCGGCTTTACCCCCGGGAAAGGACCCCGGTACCCATTGTAGAGGAGGCTGGGTGGGCCCCAGAGACAGATTACTTATAAATGATGATTTTGGAAAGATGTATTGAAGCTATTTTAAAGTAGCTCTGCTATCACTGAGCATGTTAGCACATAATGGTAACCACATACGCTTATAGTCGGAATGTACAAGTTAAAAATGTAGTCGGATTACCTTTTATCGTAACTGAAGTTTGTTGTTGGTTTTCAGTTCCGACAGACTACGGTTTGTATTAGTACTTTCAAATGGACGCATGTGAACCAACGAAGTAAGAAATGCAAAGACCTCTGTGACCAAGCACCATGTTATAAAGTAAAAACGGCTTTGATGTAACTATAACTTTATATTTTAAGGTACTGGATGGAGTTCAGTGTTCATATTCCAGTCGCCTTTCACCTGAAGAAAGGATCTCCCTATGGGTATGAGGTTGGATTAGATCCAGTGATGATCGGACATGTAGCTCATGTCCAAAATTGTACACCTGTCACTCTAATGAGGACACTGACGCGTACAGTACAACATAGTTATTTGCCTTCTAAGAAAAAAATATAGGGCCTCATCTCATTATGCCAGTCTCGAAGTAAGACATTGTATCTTGCATTCAGAGAGCACGGTGGTTCTACCCGACAGGTGTTCTCGCATTTATCACAAGAAATCTCCGGGGTCATCGCGTGACTACCTCCCACTGCCCCAGCTGAGGGTAATGACGATTATTCAAGAACTAATCTTACAGCATGCAAATCACTCGGTGCACAAGATAACATGCGCACAGCCTTCAGATTTATCACATCAGCTCGTAAAGCAGAGAGCGTCTTGAAATGTTTAACGATGATTAGGCCTTAAACGATTAAAATTATGAAGTTATAACACGACAATTCTGTTTCGTCTTTAAACCAGCACATTTACACAGGCAGGTGGATTAAATATATACAGTAATATTATTTTGTGGTGGTGTCTGATTCCGGACTGCGCAGGAAACTTGAAGCGTTCACTATCAAAGACTTGCATCTCAGAGAGTACGCAGGTGAAATCGGTGGCAGTTGAATGAGAGAAAAGCTGGAATGGTGGATCGTGGCGTCATGAAATGAGTGAGAATAACACTGACCAATGTAAACTGCAAGACAAAACTCCAAATATCGAAACATGTCTTGCAGTGGGCAGTTAAAAGTCTAAAGGCACATTTGCCATAATTACCTGTTAATATTTCCGAACAGATATATAAATACACTGTCATTACAACTTTATTCGGTTCTTGATTACTGAATATTTAACGAAATACAATACAAATAATGGAAGCACACGTTTATAATTCTAAGAACTCACATGTTGGTTAATGGGACAGAACACAAACGAAAAGAAAATGAGTTTTAGCTACAATTAAGTTAACGCAAATTAAAATTTAAATCGAATTTAAAACTAAAGGTGATAATTACCGCAGTTAAGGTACAATCAATGTGAGGGATGTTTCATGCACGAGACAGCTATTTTGTCATATCCACACCGTAGGTGGTTTATAGCCACGATCTCAGAAATGCAGTTTTCTGAATTCTCCACCCACCATTGAGTGGAGTAACAGGCTTGGTTTTAGAGGTGCTGAGCGTTTAGGATCTCCATTAACACCACTAAAGCATTTGCTACTATATCTTTTGTACTGTAACTTCAATGTCAGATGACGCTTACATTTTAGTCCTTCTGGTTGCCTGCAAACGTTTTAATGGTAT
This sequence comes from Zootermopsis nevadensis, assembly GCF_977971745.1. Taxonomy (NCBI): domain Eukaryota; kingdom Metazoa; phylum Arthropoda; class Insecta; order Blattodea; family Termopsidae; genus Zootermopsis; species Zootermopsis nevadensis. The sequence continues at coordinate 2,720,296 of NW_028259177.1, forward strand.
GTGCTACCTCCACATTCAGTGTAAAAGTAAGAAGATTATATAGTTTATGGTTAGGTGGATAATTGGGCAAGGGATCAGAGCCCAATTCACATTCAATAGGACTCGGATTCATCTTTCCTCACACTCTTGGCTCTGATTGACCAAACTCCAGTCGTTCCTGGTCTGATCCTTTGCCTTATCATATATAATCAGTCAATGCAGTGCCGTCCCCATGAAAGGTGATTTATAACACTAGCGTCGGAGACTATCAGTGCCGTTCGGTCTTGGCGTTAAGAGCAAATTGAGTTTTTATACCTTCTAAATCCGGAAGATAGAAACTTGGGCCTATTGTTTAAAGCTTAGGCAAACGAATGCCTGACATTTATGTCCGAAATAAAGTGCAAGCCATCGTGTGGTGTGTGGCATGCGTCGTCGTCTCTCCTCTAACTGCACAGGCTCTCTCCTGAATAAGAACGAATGGTCTCTGGCTTCAACCAAGTTTTCCAGAGATTCTTCATGATCAAGGTCCAGGCTAATGAAACTCCATCTCCCACTTCATCCGGCCCGATCAAGAGGACCAAACAGTGATCACCCAATTGAAGGCCTCTAAACTAAGGATTCCGGTGATGGAAATCCAACCACTTGATACTCAGTCGATTCTCGAGAGGATAACTGACAATCTCCAAAATCTTCTTACCCAGGCTTTTCTACTGTTTGCTCGTTGTCTCCTCTCAACAGCGTCATCCATCCCAGTAGTACAAAAGCTATTCTAAAAATCAACCATCCTCTTCATAGCCGTTCGCTGAAGAGCAGCCTAGAAGAAGAATTGGCCGTATGTGACGTTAAAGTGGTTTGCTGCAATTGGACAACTATCTTAATGACTGTCTCCTGAACGAGAAGCAATTTAGATTTATTATTGCCTTAAAGCATGCAAATAGCTTTTGTCACCAAACACACCGACCAACTCAGTAGAAATAACAGTTTTCGGGTTTACAATTCTTGCAATTGAATTAATCGGATCTGATTGACAGTCTTCATGCGGTAAAATCCAGGACTAAAATCTAAAACTGACCGCATTATTCTAGCCAACAGGGACTCACGCTCGCGTCGTATCCATACTGAACCCACGAAAAACACACGCTGCTTTAGTAGCATACGCCAATTAGTTTCGTCGAATCTGTTGTAAAGTTCTTCGAGAAGATCCAACCCAAAAAGGTCCTAAGAGAGGAGAAGTAAAGGACGTGGTCCGTGGCGTGGCGAGCATTTCAGGCTCCGTCGGAGACTTAGAACGAAAAAATACAAAAGGAATTCTTGGCCAGAAGACTACGGTTCGGGGTTCCTGGATACAACTAAAGCCTTCGACACCAAGAAGGTAATAGGTCTCCGTTACATACTTACTGTCCTGAACGTCTAGCATTTCAGTCATGGTGAAAACCGAGCCCTCCATGTCTTCACTTCCTAACATTTCAAACGTCCTGTTTCTACTTCCCATTATGAGGCCTGGTGAAGTTCACTGTTTACTTCTCTCCTCGCTTTCTTCAATGTGAGCACATTCTAACAACCCACCCACATCACACAAATTGTCTCTGCTCGTCAGAGTCTCCCAGCAGATTGGAAGACTGGTTACGATACTACATGATTCAAAGGCCTAGTCGAGTGCAGCTTTTTTTAGTCAGTACAGTTGGTCGAAACGTCACGGTATCTCTGGATGACCGTTGACAGGCAGCTGACCTTGTCGGCACACGTCAACCAGATTAAAACGGGGGAATTTAAAATACTGGGCGCGCCAGGCCCTCGTTAATATTAAAATTTACTTGACAACCAGAAACCGTCAGTTGCTTTATCATCTATCCTGTGTTGGTTTGTGTATGCCGTATCTGGAGGTTCACTGCTCGCAACCATGACAAGAAATTGCAACTGTTACAAATCAAGCGTCTTATAATTACGACTAACGCTCGTTGGGTCTTTATTTTCAAGCTAAGTTACTAGAATTTGGGGATTACATCTTCCGTCGACCACGTCAGCGCATTAGCTGTGAGATTCGCCTCAAAGTTAATGATGGGACAACCCAGTTGTTTCAGAAACTGAAAGCCACATTTTAATACCGAGTTCTGTCCGAGGTAATTCACAGTTAATGGAGAATGATTGATTCTAAGAATTCCAGTCGAGACTCTCCTTAAAATAGCGGCCAAGATTTAAATCAGCTCTTGCGACTGCAAACGAATTTACCTTTGGATATAAAAAGGATTCCAATAGACGACAACGAAAGATTTAGGAATTGTAGACTCTTGTAAATGGAAATGGTAAAAGATACAACCAATATATTAAGATTGTGGTATCGGAGCTTTTGAAATTTCATGCAAATTATAACTAAGTAACTAGATGGCTAAACGAACCCGAAGGATCATCACCGAACCAACCAAAGCCCTCCACCGGACCCTGTCCTGGGCCAACAAAATCCAGTCTCCTTCAACTCCTATCTCCCATAGATCCCGCCTGACATTATCCTCCCATCTACGTCTAGGTCTCCCCAGAGGTCTCTTCCCCTCAGGCTTCCCAACCAATACCCGGTGCACACCTCTTGTCCCATCCATGCGCGCTACATGCCCAGCCCATCTCATTCTTCTCGACTTAATCACCCTGGCAATATTGGGGGAGGAGTATAGATTTTTAAGCTCGTCATTATGCAGTTTTCTCCACGCCCCATCGTCTTCCCTCTTAGGCCCAACTATCCTCCCCAACACCCGATTCTCAAACACCTGCAATCTGTGTTCCTCCCTCTGAGTGAGAGACCATGTTTCGCACCCATACAAAACAACAGGCAGAATTATTGTTTTGTATTCTTTAATTTTCAGGTCATTATAAATCAGACGGGAAGACAAAATATTTTGAACTGAGAAGTAGCAAGCATTTCCGGAATTTAGTCTCCTCCTAACTTCCTCGTGAATATCATTTTGATTTGTTATTGTTGTTCCAAAATATTCATGCAAATTATATTGTACTAAATCAAATTACATTTGTGAATTCCAGCTTTTTATTGAGCAAAGAAATAATCTGAAAGATTTCCTCATCTGTCATTTTGTCATCACCGCTCATAGGATATTCAAAAGTACGATTTTGAGATCGTCTAAAATATTACAACCTCCCCATCAAATTTCATCTAAATCCGACCGTCCAGTGGTTCTCGAGTTGAATCGACTCGGGACTCTACCCTATAATACGATCTTGCTATACACCCCGTGCAAAATACGAATAAAATCGAAATTGTTAGCGAAAATGTCCATTTGACCACCTCTTTTCTCCAGCACCCCCCCCCCCTCCGTTTCGCTCTAAAATCCTTACAGATCCCACAGTTCTTACAATCCTCTTAATTATCCATAAAACATGTTTTTAAGCTTCTTTAAACATTGGCGATGTTCCAGTTAATTATTTAAATAGAGCAATTTTAAATTATGTATTCAAAACTTCATTAAAATTCACTTAAACTTGCAGAGAAAGTATATAAAAAAATATAAATTAGGACACTAGAATGATCATGCCATCATCTCTGTAGCTGAAATTCTGATTACGTGGCTTCAAACAGTACCTGTGACGTTTAACATTGAAGCAAACCACAGGGCGATCGACGATTCGCATACTTGAGGCAGAACGCTTACGTAAAATACTTCAAATAACCATTTTATATTGCCTTGCGTTTGTTTGTGATAAAACCACCACGCAGCGTGCGTTCGTAGATCCTATTATTTATATATTTCAAAGTGTGGGACAGATTTTGCAGATCGCTATAGCCTGTGGCTACACGAATCACTTGACTTTCTTTGATGGCAACTAAACGTCTTTTATGGCCTTGTAATACCTAAATTTGAGGTTGTATAATTTTGCCGGATAAAAAACGGATTTTTTTCATTATCGGATAATATATCTCATTGCTACTTTTTTTTTTATTTGTAGTGTTCTGTCTGACGACAGGTGCATATATTATGAACAGGATCCTTCCAACCTCTTCAGGTTGTCAGGGACCTGCTCATACATATATACATTCTTGGCAGAGATGATCAGAAGTGGTTTGCCATTGCCTTCTTCTGTGTGTGAGTGGAGTAATTGTTGGGATGCCACGGAGAAACCGGGGAAGCCCGCGGAGGAAAACTCCGTGTTGCCTAGACCACGGCCTTGCCCAACACAAGTTATAAATTTGAGCACCACCGGAAATTGAACCCGGGACCCCAGGCTTACAAGGCTAGTGTTCTGACCGCTAGACCACCGTGGTCATTGCTACACGCAAGTTAAAAGAGCCATTTTGATTAATTTATTAGAATTCCGAAATCATTAAATACATTTTCCGTAGGTGCAGATTAAACCAACTCCTGTAAGATAATACGCCACGCTACTTCAATGTTGCAACATGTAAGAATAATAATCTGTTACGTTTACTTTGTGTATAATTTTAAATTACGTTGTTGCAAATAAACTTTTTGGTACAAGTTCTGAGCCTGAGGCGTATTTTAATCGAAGTAATAGAAAAATAAGCATTTGGTTGTTTACAAACAACTAAAACGACTCAGGTTCCAAATTAAGATATCCTAAAAACGCAACGTTTTAGAAACTGATTCTGTTCTTGCAACAGTGCGTTCAAAAAAATTCAACACGTTGACTAAGTATGTAAAATAAGTAAGTAAAGCTGCTCCACTATGCACCATGAAGGCGCTTGAGGGGAGTGATTTATAACTCCTACTCATTCTTGACCTCGGCACTAGATGGGGGTGAGTGGTCAGAGTCACGCCCCAGCTGCTCTTTACCCCCGAGAAAGGATCCCGGTACCCATTAGACAGGAGGCTGAGTGGGCCCCAGAACCTGTCTGGACGCAGAGGCTAGAATAAAAATCCTCTCCTCCCGTCGGGCTGTCCAGTCCCTAGTCAGTCTCTACACTGTGAATAAACTAAATCGAATTGTCCTTATATATTAAATTACACATTTGGCAATTCAAGTGTCGACGACCACAGACACACACGTAACTTCGTCTTCCAACTAAATTAACTATAATTTTTTGACGAATTTATGTTATGTTATGTTATGAAAAATCAATTTTGTGGGGAGATGGAAATGAATGATGAAAGGTTAGGCAGTCAGTAGCCTCTTTAGCCAGGGTGGGCCCAGGTGTAGATTGGAATGCGTTTGCGACGAAAGAAATTTCTGCCCATGTCGAGAATCGAAGTGCACCAATAGAATTCACGGCCATTCCGTCTAGTGACTCAAATATCCCGGTTTGTAATAATAATAGCAGCAATAATCCTAACCAGACACTGTGTACGTGCATAGTCTGAAGGCTGAAATAAATATCGACCTGTGCCCTGTCTGAGAAGTAATTAGTCAAGAATTCTCCAAGTGCCTTGTTCGATTCCAACCCCCAACTCACACCAATCACCCAGCACACAGCTAATTAATTTCTGGGGCTCCAGTAATGGGCGGACCTCCTGACGTCATACAAATGCTGTCATGTGGTCTTTGTTGGTGTTCCGCATCACGATTGGCTACTTAACTTGCACGCGAATTGTACAGTCTGTGCTGAGAGTTTGTATATCTGCAATATTAACAGTAATTCCAACTTGGTTTAATGTCAAAATAACAGATTAATATAATTTTTTGTTGGAGGGTATCTGTCGGGATTGCTATGTTAGTTCCAAAATATTATAAAAAAATCGCTTTAATCCCCCCTCCAAAGATTTGATGCCGTATAAACCCTGCAACGTTTCTGAGGAACGTATTATCCATGGCTACAAAATTCACTACTACTGAAATCCCATTTCTATTTTCCATTAATCATTTCTTTCTTATTCCGTCTTTCTGTCCGTTTGCCTGTCTATCGTCGACAAAAATTAATAATAATTACAGAACTCCTACCAACAGACAAAAATTAATGTAGTTTATATTTTATTCAAATTTAATAATTTTAATAGAAACTTTACATATTTAAATATAACGCTTTTTGAATGGCCATAGGACGTATCACATAAAAGATAAATAATATTAAATTAAGTACATTGATGGATCTCAGAGGTAAGCCAAATACAAGCTTCTCCTTTATATGGCACTAGTGTGTGTGTTACCTTAGACGTCTAGTAGACATTGCAGTCATGTAGCAAATAAAAATCAATCGATGGAAAACTATTCACACTGATTAGATTCTAACTGTTTTGTGGCATTCGCTAATTACCCATATGGAAATGATTTTTCAATTAAACCTCAGATCTTATTGATACATACATGAACATATACGTAAACCATGTTTTAAACAAGTGCATAGTCTAAGTAGCCTTTTCTGAGGTAACTGACATGAAACTTGACATAAACTTCATGTAAATTTGGTTAATATTTCAATGATTTCAAATAATATTAAATTCGTTCGAACACATTTAATATTGACCCCTGAATGTCAATTGTTTTATAAATACGGTTACTAACTTCGAAAATGAACATGAGAAAATACCGACTCCATCTCATCGACTCCTTTAATAAAGTTATTACCTGATACTTTTTAAAACATCTCTTGGAAGGGATTTGACGAGGACCTGCCTGATAAATTGATTTTCTGACGGCATTTCAGGTACACACGGCTGTCTTCTGGGTTGTTGAGCCATGTGATCTATCAGACGTCTGCTGACTTTTCAGAGGTCAGTAAACTTCTACGAGAAGCATTATAAATTTTAGCGCTCTTACTGTGGACAAAATGAATTCTAAGTTTATTTATGAGTCATGCTCCCATGTTGACGGGCTTAAGATTCGTCTTAACAGCAGTCTAATATCGACTGCAAGGTTATCCTTACGGCTTCTAGGTGCACTATTTTAAAAGTTTTATGTTCATAAAATATGAATTCTGATATTTACTTATGTTTATTTATGCTGTATTTAAATACACTTTGTACCTCAGACTATGAAAGTCTGAGTATAGTGTCAAATGTTAGGACGTTCACTGAGTAATGAATTGTATAGGACACGGACACAATCGATCGTGACCAATTTAAAGTACTGTCTTTGAATTTGTGCAGAGGTCACGAGAAAACTGTTATGATTGCCAAAATCAGGGTTAAGATTTGAACCCAGTCTCTCCCGAATAAGAAGAGCCGTGCAGTTATATAGTGAAATGTAATCTGAACAAGTGGAAATTATATATTCGTAAAATATATTTCTATATTGTATATATTGTATTATATTATCAAATTACAGTTCCTACAAGCGTCGATATACAGATAATGTATTTTAAGGTAAATGCGTTATCATAAACTATAACTGGGTGTTGTTTCCATCCTCTTGTCGTAATAGCTCATGTGATCAGTCTGCATATTATACGAAACTAGTGCACGTATTTATATTTGTTAGTTTGTCTGAGGCTCGTTTCTTTTGCCCTTTACTTTCTGTAGAGAATTCCATGAGCAATTTGATTGTAAGTAAATGTGCTACAGGTCACTCAGTGACAGATTATCAGTCGCCGTTAACCACGCAACAAACAGTTACATACTTAAACCCCGACAACCTTTTCTGTCTTGATATATTTGTAGTACTCAAGGTGTGCGGGCAACGCCCCGGTGTCTGCCATTACTCCGACATCTTATCGTGGAAAGTGGAATAAGATGGAGTGCGAAAGCACGAGGTACGGACATGTGAAGTACATTTGAAACTAAAGGAATACACTTTGTTGTTTAGTGGTTAGCATTGTATTCGTTCTTATTTGTAGGACGCAGGTTCAAACTTCTCTGCCCGGAGAAACTCTATCCTAACTCTTCGTTTTCTCTACTTACTCAAGGGAAATTTTGTAATAGTTCTTTCAAAGGTGCCAAAACTGCGCACTTCACAATCCATAATTTAAAACAACCTACGATTTGAAGTTACTGTACCATAAACTACGTAAAATAATACAAGAGACAAAAATATTAAAATATATGTGACTTACGTAGAACGTATTATACCTTATACAATTAAGACAAGTTAAACATATTTGTTTGTGCATTTGTATCGATGCAGTGGCCGACATTACTGACTTATATTACGTTCATCTTCAAATTTCTTGCCAGAGACCAGATGCCGTGACTAAGATATTTACTGGGTTTTTCTCAGACTAGCAATTGAAATTCCCACTTAATGATACCTGCACCTTGTCGTGGTGGTGGGGCTGAGGACCTCAGTGACCCCAAGTGCTACTGGTAGGGCCTCCCTAGCCAGATTGGTCGAGGGGGAGAGGTACCCTGGTCCTCCAGGTCGGGGGTTGGTCGCAAAGCTAGCAACCTCGCACCGTAAAAAGGAAAATGTTTCGAAACTTTGATCAAAGCCTCGGACAGACGGATCTGTCAGAGGGCCGAATGGAAGAGGAGAATTGAGGAGGCCATGGACCGAATACGTACCGGAGAGCCACAGAATAAGAATAAGAAGAAGCAACTGAAATTATCGTTTCCTTGCATTCATGTGTCTGTATCACTGTTCACCATAACATTTCAACCAACTGACATACTTTAATAAAAACTGTTATAAATATCGTGAAACTATATGTCTCCCTGTCTTGAGTACCAACTATCAACAGCAGAATATGAACTTCTGAAGTGACAGCTTCACTATCTTCATTTAATATAACATTCAGAAATTGTCTGTGTATTTTATCTTCCAGAATGTTGTAACGTTACAATATTTTTATTTTGTATAATATAAAACCGTGCCATGGGTACCGAAATTTGTGGTCGAGTAGCTCGGACGGCTGCGTCGTATTCGGGAAGTCACGGCCCATGCTGAGGTTTCTTGAGGATTTCCTCACTCACTCCATACAAATATTACATTAAATTAGGCCAAATTAATTCCTCTCCATTTATTTATTCATTATCATCCCCTTATTCGACTCCATATAGTCTACGTTACTGAAAGAGAGTCATTAAATACACTGTAAATAAATCGCTCTAAATCAGTGTTTAGCTGTGTTGTTTCATGTCGATAGCCAATGGACCATTGGCACAATTCACGTAAGCACAGCCAAAATTTCTGTAATTTTTTTATGTTATCAACAAAAAAATGGCAATGCGAACGTAGAGAAAGTATAAATGTATCCTATACATCAAGGAAATTAATTTTGATTATAATAGTACGAAAAGAGAATTTTCTCACTCTTACGTTTATTAATATTAGTAAAGGCCTGTGAAAATAGACCTTTATAAAATTATACTGGCAGTAAAGATACTCTAATTAAATGTGTATTTCCTTACATCTTGTGAGATAATTTTCACCATTTCTGTCCGAAGATAATAAGTTTGAAGGATTGTGCTAAGAATGCATGAATTTGTGTACGTAGGCTACAATTATGGTATTGTTAATATTAACAGGGATTAATGTTCCAGATTATGTTTGTATGAGTCTCAATCCTTCCAAAATTAATATAGGATAGACATATTTTCGAGCGTATAAATAATTTTTTCTTCGTAGGCATATATATCAAACTTAATTTTAGCGAATGAATGAGTTTTGTAAGAGCACAAAATGAAGATCTAATCTAATGCATGTCAATATATTATTCGTCTGCAGAACGTTGTTAAGTTACTGAGTGAACAGCGTTATGACATAGTAGGCTTTCTATTGTACATGAAGGAAATGCTATATTGAATTAAGTATAAATGTAAGCGAAACTGTAATTTTCATTCCTAAATTGAATAAATTTTAAGTACTTGCATCTATTCTATTCAAAAAAAAATTCTGTTATGAGAATTGAGGTTCTCACAGTGACAAATATGTCTATGTTTGCCTTTTGGTGTGTAAAGCCGTTTTAACAACTACATTTTTGATAAATATATTTCCTCCATCTTCAGGACTGAAGATCTCGGTAGAAAACTCCTCCGAGGGGGCATGATTCATACAAAAATTGTCATCCCGTTCTGCTCTCGCAAATTTTAAGGTTCTGAAAGATCTTATTACTCAATCTATGAGAAATTTGAAAATTTATTGTAATTCATTTTTATTGTAGGTCGTATTGGCATTTCTATAACGAATATGAAAAGGACACATCTGAAATTTGAACGTTGAAACGAAATTAACTACATTTAGGTTTACTCTTTTGTGAATAATATTTCAACAGTATAAATGCTTGTGTATGCGATTGTAAGAGCTGATTCATATTAGTGCAGAGATGCAATTTATCCAACTTTAAAATGTAGCGATTAGTGGTAGAGGCCGACTGTCATACATCATAGCCTCCAATTCAATTTTTTACCGGAATCTTCGCTGAAAAACAAGAGGTTAGAAAAAACATCCACTTTAATATCAACATAATCTTTTTCGTTAAATCCCGTCTCTCCCATGTGAAATAAATCCTTACACATTCTTAACCTTGGCATTGTATGGAGTTGAGTGTTTAGCACCACGCTTTCGGCAGCTTTACCTTTGGGGGATGTACTGTCTTTGACGAGTTTTATATGTTTTGTGGATCTCAGAGACAGACTGGATGACGAGTTGAACAGAATAATTCTGCCCCTATGAAGAACTGTCCATCCCACAATTTTCTACGACTAGGCTATAACGCTCTGTTTCAAATACAAATGTCAGCAATGCGTTCGTATGCAAAGTAACTTTTATCACTCTTAAATTAGGACAATGAAGTCTCTTTCTACTTTCTAATATGATTTAAAAACACAGTTTCCATTGCGTGTAATTCGCTGAATTCAAAAGTTCGACGGTCTTGTGGATGGAAGTCATTTACGTAGCAGGAAAAAGTAAAACGGATGAGTGAATGAGGCAATGAACCAATCAATGCCCTAACTTTGTAGGGTACAATTATTTTAATAATCTGATTGCTTCTCAATTGCAGGGTCTACAGCTTAGGGACGCGCTTAGTTGTGGAGATACCACAAATATTTATCATTTAGTTTTCCTTTCACTTTCCCCAGTATTAGGTAAAATTTAATAATTTTCTTTTTCCTGCTACCTACGTGAGTTTTTCGTAAGACCAGCCAATAATTTATTGTGGCCACTTCTGTATTGCTAACCAGTCGTTACAAACAGAAGCAACAGAACTGTAGCTACTTAAGCGGATTCTAACTCATCAATAACTGAGGAGGGCTAAATGGCAACGTTTGCAATAAAAGGGGACTATGGGACGTGTAGCGATACCAGCTCCATAAGTGTGTTCGACACATCTGAATCATGCACTAAAATCTGTCGAAAACATTAACTGTTTAGAACACGAACTTCAAATAAGTATTAAACATTCCAGTTCGTTCTTTAAAACCACGATTCATCTCGATTAGTTCATTAGTAGTCTTTAAGGTAACAGATAAACGCCGGAGTACTAAATTAAATTAGGCTTCCATATCCTTTCCAAGTCATTATTCATTAATTATCGGACGCTGTAAAATCTACTGACACCTTTAAATAAAACACAGATAAATACGTTAAAAGCATAATTGCAAAATTATTCAGAGAATTACATGAAACCCTTACGCACACTCAAAGAGCAAAATGCAAGTTCCTGGTATATATAATTACCATTATGATTTAAGCATCAAAATAAAACTTGAATTTAGCGGAAAACTTCTTCGGTTCCGAGGAGCGGAAAATGTGTAATATATTTGTGTCAATGAAAAATCGGGATTTAACGGAAAATCATATACTTCATTGTTCTTTTTCCCCTTTTCTCTCTTCATACCCATTTTCGGATGAAATAGTTTCATTCTTATATGAATTTCTTAAAATAAAAACAAGTAGTGACAATGTTGACTATTTTTAATGATATCTCCGTCTCTTTTTAAAATCTTACGTTCTTTGATATAAACCAGGTTTTCTTTGTTTCAAAAATTTTGGGCCTGCTTTTGTTTCTAGTGTACGTTTAAAATTGCTATTTTCTGGGATGGTGTACCGTATAGTGTGCGTCTGTTCATATGTATATAGTCTCGAATCCGTATGATCGAGCAGAGCTTTAAAAAATGGATTGTCATATTTTCTGTGACCGTCTCTCTGAAATATGAATTAATATAATTTAATTCAATGTGTGTTACAGAGAAGGAGACTATGGAACCAAAGAACAAACACTCTCAATAAAACGTTTTAAAACGTTTCTGTTTAAACATAAATAAATTTTGTCTATTTATTAATGAAGAATTTCTTCCCTCAAAATGTAACTGAAATTCCATAGTTTAAACGTAATTATTAAAAAATTAGCGTTCCTTCAAGAGATCTATGAAAAATATTCTGGTTTTACACTTTGTAACTCTTTCCACAATTCATAAACCCATAATTCTTTATCTAATCGATACCACTGTTTTGTAGAAGGTATAAATTCCAATCATTTATGACTGTTTTGTTCCAACCCGCTGTTCGCCGCAAACGACTGCATACAGCCTTCTTGAGTGCGAACATCCTGGACTTATGAATGCGTACAAGCAAAACCTTTACGAATTCTTGAGACCAGTAATAACAAGAATTGTGACTACAACCTTAACCGCCCATGGAGAATAAAGGTGTCCTATTACTTTCGACCTTTAAGAAAGTGATTCGTTGTTTTGAAATTCGGTTTTCTAAAGTTTGGGCAAAGGAACACGATACTCATTTCGAGCTCCTACCGACTTTATTAACACATATAGCTATGAAATCCAAAATACTTCTTCCTGGTATGATGCTACATTATACACACACACAACTTTATCTTCCTAACTTTACCACGACATTTTATGGCGCACTTTCTTAACGACTTCGCACATCCGAGAACTTTCTACACTGCGACAAGACGATAAAACTTCTATTGAATCTCTGTATTCTATAAAAAAACAGTATAAAATGGTAACCATGTTCTGTAATATTGTGAATAGAAAATGTATCGAACCAGGCGGCTAATCTCGGTATATTGTGTGCTTAACAATGAAGACGCACGACACCGCGTCAGGACGCCACCTGCGCCATGATTTATCACGCGCTGCAGTTGACATCCAGCCACGCGCAACAGCGAATCAAATGAAGGCAGAGAATGCGAGTTCATAATTAATTATTCACGCCAGTCTCGTCACGTCAGTTCATCTTGGTAATAGAGACGCGCTCCACAAATACTTGACGTCCAAATCGAGTGGTGCTTAAGGTCCCTGGTTCTCAGACCGTTTTAATGCTGAGCCTTGGATTCACTGACAGTCACGCAACCAAACAACACTGCATAAGCGCGCGGATTTTAACAAATGGGTTTACCTGTTAAGAAATGACGTAACAACTTTGCCGTCTTTGTTTGAAATTTGTCCTTTCTGATGTCCGAGGCGTCGGAATTTTCTGCGGTCGAGTTCCCTTTCACGGTCGGGGTGTCTGGTGTTTATCACAACCCCCCCCTCTCTCTCTTTTTTATCTGGCTGCAAATTTTCGAGGAATCAAGGAAACTAATGTAACCATAGTAAGTAAGGTTGCCTGCCGTTTACGAACTCAGTCATTTCCGCAAGTAGAAATGTGCGTTGGTTCTCATAAAAGTATCCGTTACTGTTGTCCGATTTCAACCAATAGTGAAACGTATCAATAAATTTTAGATGAACTCCCCAGTATCAAACGTTATGTAAATGTGTTCAGCCTTTCTTGAGATAGAGCAGCGTCATTTTTCGGCAGACCTGAAAGGACAACCTCGATTAACCACTTCATTTGCGTTTCTCTGAATTGAAATTAGTAAAGTAAAAAAGTGAAACTGTCCCATACGCCATATAGGCGCTTGGGGGGAGAGGTGGTATAGCTCCTACTCATTCTTGACCTCGGCACTAGACGGGGGGTGAGTGGTCAGCATCACGCCTCGGCCGGCTTTACCCCCGGAAAAGGACCCCCGGTACCATTGGACAGGAGGCTGGGTGGGCCCAGAGCCGGTCTGGACGCAGAGGCTAGAGAAATATTCTCTGCCCCCCCCGTCGAGGACCAAACCCCGATCGTCTATTCCTTAACCAGTCACTATACCGACTGCGCTCCAAAATCAGTTCTATAATAATATGTAGGCTGGCTGGTTGATTTACAGATGCTCATTCAACTGAAAACGACGTAAGATGGGAAGATGATTATGATAACTTAGGAAAGACAAGATGGACACGAAATGTACAGGGTATAATAAGATGAGAAATGAGTACAAATTTGTTCGTAAGCCTGAAGGAAATTTACTGAATGAAAGACGTAGAGTAGCTGGGGCAATAACATTAAAACAGATCTTAGGGGAACAGCATTTGTTTGTCACGGGATGACATTTATTAACACGGTATCGAACATTGGCGTACTGTAAAGGGCGGAGAATTCCTTGGCTGTGCCCCACGACGTTAGTTAATTTGTTAGGGAAGACGAGTGTAATTGATTAATTAGATTACGGATGGCAGCTCACGAGTGCTATTTTAAGGTATTAAACCAGCGCTTGTTTAAAGGGGCTCGGGAAAGTGAATTCAGTAGGGCACAGCACAGGTGAAATAGTCGGTTTCTTAGTTTATGCAATGGTACTGTTTTAACTGCACGAGTTATGAAGCACCTAACGATATAAATTACGCACTATTACAAGAATTCAGAAGGAGGCTTTTGTAACGTATTTCTAGGTAATATTCTTACACTTATTTGAGACAGTGAAGGAAACAGGACGAAATTGTCAGAATATCCGATAAACCAGGTTACATAATGCCTCTGATACATTGGTACGTTTCACTAGCTTTGTCGTACGCTAACCTCGTCGGTTAATTCCGAATTGATTAACTGCGCACTTCAATTGCATAAGTCGAAGCGTCAGACTGAAAACTGACGTCAGTTATTAACTATGAGGAACTTCGAAGAATTTCCTTCCAGAGACTGATTAGTTATGATCCCCAAATTCCGCACCCACAGTCCAATATGGGACATCAGGATAAAAAAAAGCAGCACTGCTAACCACTCAGTTTTCATTCTGTGGTGGAGAGATGGAGACGCACAAACAGAATAACAGTTTTTGATTGCGTCAAAGCACCGCCCAAATTTAAATAGAACATAAAATGAAACAATTATTTACCCACTGTGACGTCACAGTTTTTAAATTATATGCTGACATTCAGTTATGTTCTATAATTATCAAATACGTGGCGTGTGCATTAGGCCGCGTGTCTTGTGGGATTTTTCGCCGTGTAGTCTGGGAGGGGTTAACCGACGTTTTGGAGGTCCCTGCTGCCTCCATCATTAGTGCGCAACATTTCAACAAAAAAAAAGTCAGCTTCAGTGGTAGGTACAGAGTGATTTAGAAGTCACGCAGCTCACGCCTAACACGTGTTCTGTTTGCTAAAAGATTAATTACATCGAAATAATAAAACAAAAAACAATGTTACGTTTTGTAAATATTCACCGCATTCAGCGATGCACGCATTAACATGGGAAGCCGACCGGAACGGTTTCAGTCCTCGACGTTTCCTGAGTCACGGAGACGGCCCACGAAACGACATATTGTCAATTTCGCATATTAAAAGTTTCAAATGCAGCCCTGAACTGATTCTGGAAAATTAAGTAGGAACGAGATGCGAGGTGGTACTCAACAAACAATCCTCGTTCCGCTTATCAAAAAGATACCATTCGACTTTTTTAAGATAACGGGCTTACTGGCGCTAACAGGTTAAAACATGACGTAACACTGTGTATTTATTAATCCTATCGAATTGAATTGCAACCATCAATAAATAGTTTAATATGGGTTACATATCTTTTCCATCAAACACGGCTTGCCTCATTTCATCGCCTATTTTGTTAGGGGAAAAATCCCACTCAAAGCGCAAATTTATGTGACATAACTCATATTCTGTGTGAACTCGTTGCGCTGTAAGGACCGGTTATGTTCATTCAGACGGAAATATGAAAAAAAAGTGAAAAAACTAAAGAATTTTATAGGCCTATATAATAAACAAAACTTTTGTTTTTAGCGACCGCCCAACAGATCGGACAGTTTGAAGGAAACTGTGGATCCAGAAGGGCGATTTCTTATAAATTATGTTATTGACAGACACGGGCATTAGCTGAGTCTTGAGTAAAGAAGTGAAATAGATCAGAATGGCTTAGGAGGTGGCCGAGTGGCGTCTTTTGTGATAACAACGAGTTCCAAAATAACAGGGAATTCTTTACTTTCCTGAGAAATTCCTTAACTCAACAAGAAGTCACTAACAGGCGGATGGATCTGTTGGTTTGTTAGTTACCTAGTTACACGAAGTTAAATAGCATTTCCACAAACCTGGCAACAAAACCATTTCATAACGAAGCTAAATATCACATGCCACTTTATGTGTTCCGTCATGTTTGCGAATGGAAGGTTATGTTAGTGTCAGGAACCATAACTTATACGGGTCTATTATTCGGTGGGCGGTCACGTATCCACTCGGTTACTGAAAGTTTAATCGCCACTATAAATAAAATGTATAGGCGCAGAGAAAGTTGTGTATCCACAGCAGAGCTCATTTTTCAACACGAGTGTTGCAGCCAAGAGCAGAGGCTGCTTCATGGCACTTACATTACAGTTGTATGAACAGCTGAAACAGATCGTTACTCTGTGTTAATTGAATGATTTAGAGCACACAAATTAATGCTGCCGCTCCATAACTTAGTCCCTCTCACTGATATAGTTTTCGAACCCACGCCGAGTTTTTTTTATAACATTTGCGTTCAGAGTCTACAGAAAGTGTGGTATTGAACGTACGAATTTTTGAATAGCAGGAACCGCCTAGATCAGAATGTTAGTTGCAAAATCTGATACATATAATTACAATTATTATTATAAATTCCCAGCTAGTAAATACTAATATAATTCTATGGACGTAGGTGGTAACAAACTTCGTAATACAGCAAACAAGTTTCCTAGATATCATTTATAACCACTTTAAAATTTCCTTCTGCATTATGCAGCCCCTGATGTTTAAAAAGCGTTGTTACGTACCTAACAGTCAATTATTAACAGTAATATATTACAGAGGCGAGCGTATGTGTTCTTGTCTGGCTGATCACTTTCGTAAGCTGTTCCGTTGCTTGGCAACACCCAATGCATCACTCCACAGTGGTAAATTATATTAAACTTCTGTGATGGCATTTTCAGATCTGAATTTAACGATGAGTAAAAATAATTCACCCTTTATTCCTTGTAGCATTATTTAATTCTCAGCTAAGGGATTAAATTAAAAATAAACATCAGGCCTGTTTATGGACGTATTTAATGTTCCCGCGTCTACTCTGTGTCCCTTTGTGTTGACGTTTAAAGCCTGATGTTATAATTAAAATGTACTGAATCTCTACGCAATTATTTTATTTATTTAGTGTTCTGTCTGACGACAGGTCCATATGAACAGGATCCTTCCATCCTTTTCTCTTCTCGGACTGGGACCTGTTCATATACGTTCTTGGCAGATGATCCAGAAGTGGTTTGCCATTGCCTTCTTCTGTGTGTGAATGGAGTAATTGTTGGGATGCCACGGAGGAAAACGCCGTGTTGCCTAGACCACGGCTTTGTCCAACACAAGTTATAAATTCGAACCCGAGACCCCAGGATTACAAGGCCAGCGTTCTACCGCTAGACCACCTCATCTTATTATTATTTAGTGTTCTGTCTGACGACAGGTCCATATGAACAGGATCCTTCCATCCTTTTCTCTTCTCGGACTGGGACCTGTTCATATACGTTCTTGGCAGATGATCCAGAAGTGGTTTGCCATTGCCTTCTTCTGTGTGTGAATGGAGTAATTGTTGGGATGCCACGGAGGAAAACTCCGCGTTCCCTAGACCACGGCCTTGTCCAACACAAGTTATAAATTCGAACCCGAGACCCCAGGATTACAAGGCCAGCGTTCTGATCGCTAGACCACCTCATCTTATTATTATTTAGTGTTCTGTCTGACGACAGGTCCATATGAACAGGATCCTTCCATCCTTTTCTCTTCTCGGACTGGGACCTGTTCATATACGTTCTTGGCAGATGATCCAGAAGTGGTTTGCCATTGCCTTCTTCTGTGTGTGAATGGAGTAATTGTTGGGATGCCACGGAGGAAAACTCCGTGTTGCCTAGACCACGGCCTTGCCCAACACAAGTTATAAATTCGAACCCGAGACCCCAGGATTACAAGGCCAGCGTTCTAACCGCTAGACCACCTCATCTTATTATTATTTAGAGTTCTGTCTGACGACAGGTCCATATGAACAGGATCCTTCCATCCTTTTCTCTTCTCGGACTGGGACTTGTTCATATACGTTCTTGGCAGATGATCCAGAAGTGGTTTGCCATTTCCTTCTTCTGTGTGTGAATGGAGTAATTGTTGGGATGCCACGGAGGAAAACTCCGTGTTGCCTAGACCACGGCCTTGCCCAACACAAGTTATAAATTCGAACCCGAGACCCCAGGATTACAAGGCCAGCGTTCTAACCGCTAGACCACCTCATCTTATTATTATTTAGAGTTCTGTCTGACGACAGGTCCATATGAACAGGATCCTTCCATCCTTTTCTCGGACTGGGACCTGTTCATATACGTTCTTGGCAGATGATCCAGAAGTGGTTTGCCATTGCCTTCTTCTGTGTGTGAATGGAGTAATTGTTGGGATGCCACGGAGGAAAACTCCGTGTTGCCTAGACCACGGCCTTGCCCAACACAAGTTATAAATTCGAACCCGAGACCCCAGGATTACAAGGCCAGCGTTCTAACCGCTAGACCACCTCATCTTATTATTATTTAGAGTTCTGTCTGACGACAGGTCCATATGAACAGGATCCTTCCATCCTTTTCTCTTCTCGGACTGGGACCTGTTCATATACGTTCTTGGCAGATGATCCAGAAGTGGTTTGCCATTGCCTTCTTCTGTGTGTGAATGGAGTAATTGTTGGGATGCCACGGAGGAAAACTCCGTGTTGCCTAGACCACGGCCTTGCCCAACACAAGTTATAAATTCGAACCCGAGACCCCAGGATTACAAGGCCAGCGTTCTAACCGCTAGACCACCTCATCTTATTATTATTTAGAGTTCTGTCTGACGACAGGTCCATATGAACAGGATCCTTCCATCCTTTTCTCTTCTCGGACTGGGACCTGTTCATATACGTTCTTGGCAGATGATCCAGAAGTGGTTTGCCATTGCCTTCTTCTGTGTGTGAATGGAGTAATTGTTGGGATGCCACGGAGGAAAACTCCGTGTTGCCTAGACCACGGCCTTGCCCAACACAAGTTATAAATTCGAACCCGAGACCCCAGGATTACAAGGCCAGCGTTCTAACCGCTAGACCACCTCATCTTATTATTATTTAGAGTTCTGTCTGACGACAGGTCCATATGAACAGGATCCTTCCATCCTTTTCTCTTCTCGGACTGGGACCTGTTCATATACGTTCTTGGCAGATGATCCAGAAGTGGTTTGCCATTGCCTTCTTCTGTGTGTGAATGGAGTAATTGTTGGGATGCCACGGAGGAAAACTCCGTGTTGCCTAGACCACGGCCTTGCCCAACACAAGTTATAAATTCGAACCCGAGACCCCAGGATTACATGGCCAGCGTTCTAACCGCTAGACCACCGTGGCTATCTCTACGCAATAACGATATTATTTATATACAAAACAACATCTCGTTCTGCTGCCCTCTAACTAGTGTTTTAGTAGTAATAAAATAATTTACACTAGTTTCGGGTCTGAGGAGTAGTGACGTTTCTTCCGGTACTCACATTACTGGAAAAGGGAACTCTTTGGCGTGTACTGGTGTTTATCACCAGATGGAGAATCGTGACAGACAGACAGACATGGACGGGTCCATAAAGTGTTCTTCTCTCACTCTAGAGCGTAAAGAATGCCTCAAAAGTATGAAACTTGTTAATACAATTACATTTCTCTCCCCTGGTTGAAGACATCTTCTACCTCAAACCGTCTACTCCACTTAAATTAATTTCAGTGTTGAACTTAATTATTGATCATTAAGCTGCTTGGCCTCTCCCCTAATTGATAGTACGGGACGAAAAGTGATCCATTACAAACAAGTCGTAAGCTTTTAAAGTAATTTGCTCTTTTATTTCTTCTGTTACAGATTTCAGCTTTGTTGTTTTTCGTTTCTGTTCGCGTGTAAGTGTAATGAGGATACGCGTATATCTTTGTACGCACATGTGATGCTTATATGTGTGATCCTATCTATAAGCGAGTACACGAGAGCAATCTCTGTGCATTCAGAATAAAATGGCTTTATGGTTCTACGTATGCGAGAGAAATAATTCTTTGAATGATTCTATCTATTTATTTATCTATCCACACCCACTGCTGCATCTATGTATACTAGAGAAGGGTACAATGAACTCGACGAGAAATTGAAATTTTAACATAAAAATCAAAGAGATGGTAAAGTTGCGTCATATTGTGATATAATAAATCTTGTCCGTCTAATCACAATAAATTCTGATTAAATATTAAAATATTACAATAATTAACATTTAAAATATTTAAAATATCAAATTTTTCAAATTTATTATATCACAATATGACGCAACTTTATCATCTCATGAATAGCTGTCAAACTAAATGCGTTTAAAAAAACATCATTTGATATTTTAAATATTTTAAATGTTAATTATTGTAATATTTTAATATTTAATAAGAATTTATTGTGATTAGACGGACAAGATTTAATATATAATATATATAAAAATCAAACTTTACGCCCGACTTCTCCGCTACTATACTACCATTGCGAATTCGTCATTGCTTGTTTATTTAATACTCCTGACCAAATTGTATGACGTTGAAATGACAGAATATTGACATGGGCGTCCTTTGCCATTGAAACAAGGCAGTAGTGTTACACAAACGAGGTCTGTAAAGTTCACAACACAAATTCTGCACCGCAGGCCGCAATACCACTGTAAGATACATTTTAATGAAATTCGTTTCTCTAATATTGATATTTATTCAATGATACAAAGCACAATCTAATTAAAAGATTATTGTGTAAATTTAAGTGGATTATTTTAAACTGAACTTATTGAAGAGCGACGTGGAAGTTCCTTCGCCTTCACCCGAGAAAACTGTAGCGTCACCCACGGCAAGGAAGCGTTCCTAGTTTTAGAAGATGGTGCTACAGCAAGGGCACTAATCCATCAGAAAGATTGAGGCTTGTGCCACTTTTTGACTGAACAAGTAGTCCCTTCTTCAGTACCTGTCTCAGGCATTAATATATTACAGTACGTCCAAATCCACTCTAATGATTCACATTGGTTTCTCACGCAAGAAAAGTTTTGCATGAAAGTCATTTACCTTTTACTTTTCACTTTAAAATGTGTTTAAACCGGGAAAAAGAAATAATTGATGGACTGCTGTAAGAATAAAGGATGACGCTTCTCTATTTGAATTCCTCGCGTTCTGTTGAATAATCTAAATAGTAATAAAGCTTCAAAAGCTACACATAGGGATTCTGTAGAGAGCTATTTCCTACAACCGTCGATATTACTAATTATTTAAATAATCAAAATGTTTTGAAATGCCCATTAAAGGTTTATTCATGCCTCTGTGTGAAATTCGACCTATGTATATAATCATTTTTTGTAGACTAATTTCCAGCTCATTGTAAAATATCTTCCCGAAGAAATATTTTACTTAATATCACAAATTCTCTGCATTTCTCCGTTAAAATATTTAGTTGGCTTGTTTATTGTCACATGAACTGATGGGTACATTTCGGCAATGTGTAAGATCTTCAGCTATAACTGTATTGCTTGAAACTAACAGCTCGCAGATTTATAAGAATCTTAAGAACATTTAGGTTTTGAT
The DNA here is from genome assembly GCF_977971745.1 of Zootermopsis nevadensis. Classification (NCBI taxonomy): domain Eukaryota; kingdom Metazoa; phylum Arthropoda; class Insecta; order Blattodea; family Termopsidae; genus Zootermopsis; species Zootermopsis nevadensis. Next base: position 2,742,010 of record NW_028259177.1, read on the forward strand.
AGCCGTCTCACGCCCTTCAAATGCACGGCTTATAAAACTCATTTTCACATGGATAAAAAATCCGTAATAAGGCTTAGTGATTTGTCCACATAAAGTCTGGCATTTATATTTCCCAGCCCAGAGAATATGGTAACAAAATGCGACATGGATATTATATAAAAACCCATAAAATAATTCAATTCTGTTCTTCCGCTCTAGTTATTCTGCAAATGTGGTCCACCTCATAAACGACCAGATTTAGGAACCTGACTAATTAAATCTGTGAGTAAAAATACTGATCAATCTGTAGTCGTTTTAATCGTTTTATCTTTTGATTTATGCATTCAGCCCGTTATTACTTCATATACAAAATATACATTTATATAAATTACAACAGAATTATTTGTTATTCAATCAAACCTTCACCTCCAACAAAACTTTTGTAGAAAACAGTTTAATTACGTATCGTATAACACACAGGGGCGTAGTCCGAGGCGCGGGCCTTGTGTCGCATGGTCACTGGGACCGTGGGTTCGAATCCCACTTAAGGCATGGATGTTTGTCCGCGTTTTCCTGTGTTGTGCTGTCCTGTGTACAGGTAGTGGCCTTGCGACGGGCCGATCCCTCGTCTAAGGAGTCCTACCGAATGTCTAATAGATCAAGCCAACGTAAAGATGGGACCCCGCAGTGCTCAGGCACTTGAAGAACGGGTCGTTCCCAGTATCCCAGTAAGTAAGTATAACACACAGCTCACCATTACATACAACATCAAAAGTCTCCAGTCTAAAGGGACTTTTGCGTAAGGAACTTGTATTTTGATCAGTAGTAAAATTAAACCTAAGTATGTTTAATAAATTAATATGTTGTATAATTTGAAGATTCATACAAATTACAAGTTGTACGTAAACGATGACACGCCGAATAGGCTTTAACGACATAAGAACTGGTGCAAAACCTGTTCATCGCGAATGACGCATCAGATAAGAACCGTTCGTAAGGTCAAACTAATATAAGCACCATCACCATCACTGATTAATACATTGGCTTGTTCAGATACAACCAAAGATACTACCAGAGAATGTAAAAGACAAATTTAAATCAGTATACGTAACATTAATAGGGGACAGAAACGGAATCGAAACTTAAGCAGGAATGCAACAAAAAATAAGATTAACAACTGCATTTATATTTGTTTTAACAGATCTCACCCCATAATTTTTCACTTTCAAGGGGAATTGAGCCCTGCTTTGAACTAAAGATTCTCTGACTTCTGCTTTGAAGCGCCGTGTAGTCTCGTAAAAGTTTCGAGGCGTTTCAGATGTGGTCGCTACTTCCATCTACCAGACTACACGGCGCAAGAACCCAGAAGACAGCCATCTTCATATTCGCTGCCGTGGAAATGTTAAATGAGTGGGAAATGTTAATGAAAACCCCAGATACTTTTATTAAATGCAGTTGGATGCGAGAGGAAACTAAGACACGGTAACCGGTTGTAAACACCGAAGAGCACGAAGACAGCCTCTGTTTCCACTTAACTTTGAATGTCCACCGTTCCGACTAAGTTTGTGGTCGAGGCCATTGGGCGGTTTCTGCGATGCTCGCCCTGGGAGCGACTTCGCAGTCCCTAAGCCATTTCTTTCTATCATATCCGATAGCAGTAATGTCCGCCATGGCATCACGGACTCCGGCCTCTTCGAGCAATTCCACGTTCAGTTCAGAGCCAACAAGTGTCCTCTGCTCACAGCACAAGGCAAACGAAGGGCTCCGTCGGAATTAAATTTTCCTGGGAACAATTCAGCGCCATGAACCCCTGTTGCATCAGGACATTTTAATCGGACGACTTCTATCCGTCTAGGTGCCCCAGAGCAGGTCTGGACGCAGAGGCTAGAGGTAAAATCCTCTGACCCCGTCGGGGATCGAACCCCGGTCGTCCAGATATACGTATCTGACTGATAAATAAAATCAAGATTCGTGAATAATTATAGCTTTACATTTTATATGCAAGGTTTATAATATAGTCTTCCCGGATGGGTAGATTTATTTTAAAACGCAAATCAAATCTTTGAGTTCATAAACGTGCGGAATTACTTCAGAATACATTCTTCCAAGCTAAACGTTTCACACAACAGCGAGGAATTTTTTATCTGACTATAAAAAAATTACGTTGCTAGCAAAGTTAAAAGTATCCTCCGCTCTGTTTAGACGAAAAAGGCTGACATTGTCCACACTTCATAGCGGCTAAAATTCGTCTGGAAAACGAGTTCTTGTCGCTTAGCATTTATTCGAAACATTCGACTTTGTAGAACACAGCCTGGGAACAAACGAATATTACACTTTGAGAATGACGTAGAAAACGGGCAGAATTCTTTAAACTTCACACCCACATCGGGGGAAAGAAATTTTTCAAAGTTTTGTTTCAAATGACCCAAGTGATTTTTGTTGCGCGCCTGTAGTAGATGCAAATCACTCGCTCTATGGTGCAGGAAGTTTTCTGAAAAGCCGATTATATACCCGCCTTGTCAAATAGCCCACTTTCTTTATGGAACCTGAAGGTTCATCACCTTGTTCACAAAATCCCGCCATCGGACCCAATCCTGACCTGGCTGCGTCCATTTCGCTCCACCGATTCCTACGTCAACAACAATTTTGTCACACTTACGAACCATTCATTAGCTGGTTCCGTCCTGAATTCTGACGTCGAGACACTATCATATACCGTGTCTTTCTGCATTTCTTTCTAGATCAACTTCCCTACTAGCCCTTAAGAGTGTTTCTGTGTTCGCTTGTATTGTATTTATATCATCGCCCAACAGATTAATATCATCAGCATAGACCAAAAGCTAATGTGGTCCATTTAATTCCAAGCCGCTCTGATTTTTCTTGTACGTTTCTGATGGCATATTCTAATACAAGATTTAACAGCAGCGGCGACAGGCCACCTCCCTGTTTCAGGTCCCTCTGAATAGGAGATAAATGGGACAAATGTTTACCTACACAAATTTTGCTACTTGTTTCACTTTAAAACGTTTTAATTAGCCTGATTAGCCTTTTAAGTACACCAAATTAAAAGCAAAATATTGTAAAGAGTTTCTGGTTAGCCGAGTCATAGGCTTTCTTGAAGTCTGTAAATATTTCATGGACTCTCCCATTGTACTCCTTTTTCTCTACTATCTGGTGAATGTAGAAAATGTAATCAGTTGTAGATCCATCACGATGTAACCCACACTGAAGTTCCCCAATAATTTCATAGACATACGGAGTCAACCTCGCCAGATAATAAGAGGGAGATTCCTCGATAATTATTACAATCAGTCTCACAGTCAGTAATTTTCTGCTATTTGAAATAACCCCCTGGCCACCTAACCTCTTGTATTCCCTCTAAATATATCTTGTAATTCTCTAACTCACTGGATACTTGATTGAACCTACCCTTTAGAGACTCCTAAAATTCCTTGTGCCATCTCTCATGTCTCTTTTACATTGCCAAAGAATCAGTTCACGTGCAAGGCGCTTTGACACAAGTAGTAACAAAATTAAGTTTTTACTGGTGAAGGGTTGTTGGCACAACGCCCAATCTCCAAAGTGGAGGACCACCCCTATTCGGTTGTCGGCATCTGCTTATAAAGGTATTCGCATTAATTTTTGTCTTTTCTGAATTGTTCATTCCATTGCCTGCATTAAGCATGAAGAATTTCAGCATACATGAACATTCTAACACGTCCCAAGCGTTGGGAAATATTTCATATACTGCGTGAAGTTTACCTTTCGCAAACTCTGCTGTTGATAATGCGCTGAAAAGACTTGTCCTCTGCTTATTTGCATACATTTTGGTGTTCTCCTCCCACCCACTTCTGTGTTGGGAACAGCTTCAACATTTACACACGCCTTCAACTGATTTTTATAAAAAGAAATCCCTAGCAGTGCCAAGTTAAAACAGACCGTGAAAGCGATGGTTATGGTGTGTTATCTTGATATTTGAGAAATGTTTTCTACGCAACAAGATAAATTGCAGTTCGTTGTACCGTTTTGTTATTTTATGGAGGCCGCTATGCATTTCCGCGCGGGGAACTTGGTTCAGTATGGCAGTCGGTTTCCTTATATACGAGTGTTAGACAGATATTCGCGAGCACGACACTTTGCTTCTCACATAGTGAATCTTATTTGTTCTATTAAGACCACTGTGGTTTATTTACGACTCTCAATAGCTTATATTACACAGCGTCGACATAACTAACTAACTAACTAACTAGATGGCTTACGGAACCCGAAGGTTCATCACCGTATTAACCAAAGCCCTGTCCTGGGCCTACAAAATCCAGTCTCCTTCAACTCCTATCTCCCATAGATCCCGCCTGACATTATCCTCCCATCTACGTCTAGGTCTCCCCAGCGGTGTCTTCCTCTCAGGCTTCCACACCTCTTGTCCCATCCATGCGCGCTACATGCCCAGCCCATCTCACTCTTCTCGACTTAATCACCCTGACAATACTGGGGGAGCAGTACAGATTTTTAAGCTCGTCATTGTGCAGTTTTCTCCACGCCCCATCGTCTTCCCTCCTAGGCCCAAATATCCTCCTCAACACCCGATTCTCAAAGACCTGCAGCGTCGACATACAGCGCGTATTTTATGTAAACTACAAGCAAAGATCTTGATACGCGTAAGAAGAAACTTAATAAAACTACTGTCAAGTAGAGGTTATATTTGCCAGACGTTTCACTGTCTTCTCCTGCACAAGTGGAAGGTAACGCCATTACCCTGTCTCGCGGTGACCAAATGTAGTTCCGTCTCGTTTCAGCCCTCAGGTTGTAGTTACAGAACTCCCCCTTGGTTTACGTAAACACACAACGCACAGCAACGCTCGGCTCCTGTTCTGTATTGATTCATTTTTATTCGTTTGCATTGTAAGTCGAGCGGTAACGAATGGATGTAATCAAAAGAAGAAGTTTGTTGGGTTCGTTTGAATGAATTACACATCGTTAAGTTTTGTTTGTTTTGCCGTAATGAAGATATAGGAAAACGCAACACTCACATAAATTATACTTTCCATTAACATGTTATGTTACATAACACAAAGAGATAATAAATGGAACAGAAGCTCGTTTTTCAAAACGTAATACAAATACGGCTTCGAACTTGTATGGATTCTTCGGTGTACTTTTGTAAGTAAGATAAAGATCGACCTCCAGACAGTCACGTAGGCACTAATTTCGTTCGTCTGCCAATCAATAGTTCGTCGATCAGTAATTCATTTAGTTTACCAAATGTTACAGTCAAATGCACAGTACAGAAAAGGCCCTGCTGTTGATTTCTGGTAGAAGTAGATATTTTCTATTAACCACTAAGTTTCGGGCTCACCAAACCTCCCAGAAAGGAACGTGGCGTTAGCTCGAAACTTGATATTAAATTTAATTTGTTCATGTCAAGAATGCGTGGAGTTTTACCTCCAGTCGTCGGAGAACATGATCGTGAATATGATTGGAGTTGGTGTAAAAAAAAGAAGGAATTTGCTGTTGAGACGATCTTAAGACAAGAAAGATCACTAACTTGTGGGTAGATGAAGATCTAACGCAAACACTACGTTAACCAGAGAAATTATTGACCAAGGAAATGAAACAACAAGCCACAAATTACCGCCGCTAGAAAATAGCGTTCATAGTGCGGCCAGTATACACGTCTTCACCTCCTGCCCCTCTGATCTTGTATTTTATTCTTACGGTCCTCAGATCCACAGATTCGCCTCGACGGACGTTCTCAAAATCCGCTTCTGTAACAACTGAGGCAGAATACGTACCTTCGTTGTTTTTGGCCACAAAAGTTGCAATTTACACAGGGATAAAAATTTGTACCGATAAATTAATATAAAAGTAAAATTCGATATAGATATTTCTTGACAAATAGAAATACTATATGACGCAGTTTCTTAGTTGAATAAAATAACTCTTGTTAATTTCAAAACAGTCTATTAAAATACTGGAGGTGAGTTTACTTCAGAAAACATGGGGAGACCTTCCAATTGGTTACTAGGAACGATTAAATGAATGACCAACAGTGAAAACTAAAAATTAAATTAATATATACTTCCAGTGCTTAATTTATTATATATCTGAGTTATCTGTAACACCGTTAACCGATAAAAGAATTCATTTTCGAAATTCACGGTTTTCATAACCTATCGATACAGAATTCCATAAGCTATAAAATGATGTCCCCATCTGCAGCAACGAGGCATAGAAACGTTTCGAAAATGTTAAGAATAAGAATTAGGTTCATTCTACGCCTTCCTCCGACAAAGAAACATTTTTTCGTCAAAGCTCTAGTTTGGTGAAAATGGGTTACTTTAGAGGCTAAAGACAAACTGTCGTTTTAAATGTTCTGGGTCAACACGCAGTGACTTTTTACTATTAGCAAGCAAACACTCCATCAGTTCATTGCATTAAAACCTTTTTTCCGCGTTTTGGTTCTTCGTGCGAGCTTTCAGGAGCGTTTCATTAAACACACGCGAAGTTGTGTGCGAGAAATTGGAAATTTTTCAGACAGCTTGCTTCGTAAATATTTTCGTGCAACAGTACACTCTAGAATTGCACGTTCGCAAATAAGGTTTCCTATAGTTTGTAACTCTTCTTTTATACGGAGTGATTTGTAAAAAAATGCAAATATACATTGGTCCGAAAACATCTCTACTTCGAGATACATCCATTTTAATTTTATATGTAACACGTGTTCAGAAATTCTTGTTTGGATATTTCTTTCACAAGATGGAGCTTGTCTGGGTTAGTAGTACTGTAACCAGCTGAGTGTTCTGTTATGATTTTGGACGCAGGGAAGTTACTCCTCTACAAGAACCTAAGGAAATAGGATTCGAGGTGATTCGTACCTTCATTTGGATACTGAAACATTTCTGAGGAAAAGATTATTATCCTGCGTAGTAGTAATTCCTTGTGTTTTTAAATTAATTCGGTTTGCAGAGTTATTCTAATATATGTACAACGAAAATGGTGGTCTCGGAGTTACTTTCTTCGCGTAGCAGAGTAACACCCCACGAATCGCTACTCAAAATTCATTCCCTCGGCTACATGTTACCGGAAGACAACTGCTTCAAGAGTCGACACGTATACATGCTGGTATATGTGAGATCTGTACGGTCCAAAATATTTGCAACACTTATAAAATTCAATGGGCTTCCGGCCCAGTGTGTATCTACATTTTGTACTTCTCGTCTATGTCCGTATGGCGTTCCAAATTAATGAAAAGCAACACTGAATCACAATTCATAATCCCTTTTCTATATCACTCGTGCCTAATTGCGCTGAAGGTCTTGTTGAGATATAATGGTATTTTTATTTACCACAAATACTGTGTGCCACTGAACAGGTTGTTTCAGGGGACGGCAATGACGTATTCTGGAGGTACCTATTTCGAATATTTGAAGGATTTCTCCATAATTTTTCTCTTTCATTTCAAACAGATGGGCATCATTAAAATTTTCAGTAACTTATTTTCTTGCCATCCTAAAGAAATGAGGGGATGCATTTGCCCATAAGGCAGCCGTAACCATTCCTCCCGTATTCACACATGTTCACCATATATAAACACACCGTAACGTCATTTATTCCTAAATATTTGCAGCAGTTACCTCAGCGTCATCAAATCATTACCTAATTCTATTTAACAACTTTTATACGTTGTATCTGATGTAGCCAGCGCACGGCCAACATAATGACTTTTTCATTCCGCGTAACTCGTCATAAACAAAATACTAATGATTCTTTGTGGTTTTAGCACAACCAACTATTCTCTTGTAGCGTTAACTACACCATCATGTATCCAGTCTACTGAACACTGTTGTATAATGGTCTTTTTGTGTTATGTTACATGCATATTGTTTCTGCTGGGTTGAATTTCATTTCGTCGCTTGGTTAGTAGTTATGAATACTGCTTGGTCTTAATGACTGTTATGTAAATGTTGTGGGGTGTGTCAGCACGCTGTCAAGATTTTAATGCTTATGGAAACAAACTCTGCTTCTTCTTGAATGTTCACCTTAAGGAGGCTGAAGGAAGTGACGTTTTAAGGCCATGACCTTTAATTACTGCCCCTGTTGTTGACACATTTTATACACGCACCGCGTCTGGTGTGTGTGAAGGCGGGTATTGGTACTACAAAGAGGTGGTCTGCTAAGCTTGCCAGATTCGGTATCTCTAGTTGAGCTGGAGAACGGAAAATTCGTCTAGAAATAAAAGCAAACAGAAGATAAGGTGGAACAAAAGTACAAGTCGCGTTTCACGTTTATACCTACGACATAATTCCTTCCCCTTATTAAGTTTTACATTTCGTAGGCCTGTCCGTTACATGGATAAATGCGGATGTATTTAAAAATTAAAATTTTAGTTTATTTAAGAGGATGTTTTCATATTTTAGTAATGTCCACGTTCATTTTAGACATATACATTCAAGTTCTTGTCAGCGAAAATTTCAAATTTGAATTTCATTTAAACTTTGTTCCACAAACATTAAAATTGTTGTTCAAATCGGTACAGAAAATTAATGGACGTCATTTTGGTCGGAAGCCAGATGAAATATTCTCATCTGTAGATACCTTAATGACGACACATTCATTGAGTTGTAGAAGTTGAATCACATCTGAAGTCCTGTCTCTACACCAGAATTTACTAACCAAACACCACACAGAAATATTTGCTTTCTGAGAACTTTCGCAAGTGGGTGGGGGTCAGCTGTGCCGTGAGTAATGAAGCCAGAACTCACTATTGCAACAGAGAATGTGTTTCATCCCCCATAGAGAGTATTCATCCTTCTCATGCAGCCCCTTAGCGCATGGCGTTCCACCAATTTGGGTAAGAATGAAAATGGATGGAGCAGAATGAATGCTAATCCCCATAAATGGATGTCGCAAATAATTCATTGCATATCCCAACTGGCTTCCTACACGTCTTGGCCCTACTTGTTCCATTGTCTTTCTCTTGTAGCAATGTCAGCCTCACTCTTTGTGTTTCGGAACGGTGTGTTTAGTCTTCAAAAGGCAGTCGAGAGCCCAAGTTTCTGTGCAGCTTGTGGAGAACAGAGGAATGGGGGTGGGAAAACAGCCTGAGGTTCATTATTCATAATAACTTGTTTTGGAGATCCCTGGCGGGGCAACAACCCCCCTCCCCCAACACAACACAACCCTCTCACCCATAACAGTGCAGTCTGTGCGGTCACAAAGTGAACACTAACTGCAGGGGTACACCACAGAGAAATAAAATTGCGTGACTGATGGATCAGTAAATGAGGCAGCCAGCATCACACGAGAGGATTTGCAGGTCAGAATTCATGATGCACGCAGATGTGACTGCTTACGTCCGTCCGTCTTTACCATCGCATTTGCCAAACGCCCAACACTCATGAGTGGAGACTTGAGGAACGGGTCCGTCTCTCGGCTATTTTAATATTATATTCTACTGAAAGAATTCCTTCATCTAACGCAATTCCACCTTCTTGTCTTTCAAAATCAGATAATCTTCCTTCTTTCCACGCTGTTACTGCAATTTTGAAAGATAGCAAACGAGGCGAACACAAGTCATCATGTAACAAGCAGCTCTGCGTCTCATTTCTTCGCGAAATGTACAAGAGCATTGAAGTTAGTACCGGAGATTACGTTATTTCCTCCAAATTATATCACTGGCACACATACAAGTGAACTGTTAAACTGTTTTAAATATTAATTGATAAATACGTCCACGTGCATTGTGTAGCAAGTTTTTGACAGCGCTACCGACAACCAAAAAAAAAAAAATTACTCACTATGGTTAAAGTACACACACGCAGAGTTCAGATAACTCATTCGCCACGTGTTTCTAATTTTGAGTCCTACATTAACAACTGACGTATAAATTCTATTCATCTTTTGAAACTAAATGAGACAAGTCAAGTTTCTCCACAAAGATGCTTTGTAAATGCCATAGTTACATTTATTTCAAAGTGTGGACTAAGAGTGAGCATTAACGAACTTCCTGTCTTTTCACATGACGCCAATTTGTTGGATTAGAGAGCCAAATATGAATAGGACGCTTTCTTAAAGTTCATCTCTTATATTCCTTTCCCATTATGTAACTCACAAAGCCATTAAGCGATTGCTGAAGTTGGTAAGTTTCTTGAATTACTTCACATCTGTCGGCAACTTCTGCCAATTTCTAAATAAATTTAGATAATTAATTGTGATAAAAAATCAATTTTGGTGGCGAATATTTTGACAGTTAAACAGGTGTTTCAGGAGTGTCGGGCAAAGGATAATACCAAAATTACTGAACGCCATGTTAAATCATTTTAGTGGTTAATTTTTCTAAGAGGGGTGGAATAAACGTCTTAAAACATGGCCCATAATTTTTATTTAATCAATTTTATTTCGATAGAAGGTGGATTAGATTTGTGTCGCTGTTTGATGCATACGTTGTAGCTGCCTGTCGGATTGCCGTCAAATGTGACGGAGGCTAAAAGAGTCTGGAGTTAAAATGCCGTCTTTGGTTACCTAATCTAACCTTACAGAACATATCTTCTGGTAGTCGAGCAGTAGGTCTATTCAAATCGAGACGGTCATCACATCATGGACGACGAATGCGTACGTAACACGTATGGCAGAAATAGTGAAGACGTAAGATTGTTGTTGAAGGAATGGCAGGGAAGAGATGACATGCTAGTCGTATGAGTGGAGGGAAGGATTGCGTTGCAATTAATCTTGCAGGAACATTAAATATGGATGTGAATTAGATACATTTGGCTCCGAAATGGGAGCAGTTGCGGTCTCTTGTGATAACCTACGGGTCCATAAATGTAACTTCCAGCTTCTCAAGAATAACTTCGTGTCTTGGATCTGCTGTTGTAACTTTTAATTTTTTTTTTGAGTTTTTTAGTGCCTGACAAAGTGAACGTTTCATACATTCATAGTACTTTCCACAATGTCATTTATAACAGTAAAAAATAATAAAAACGCAATCTATGTTTATTAGCAATTGATTATTTTTATATTATTTTTCGGTGAGGATTGAATTTTTGTGTTAACTCAGGAAAATATTACGATGGTTAAGATCCACGTTCGAAAGTTCTTACTGCTGTTGGTTGAAGGACCTTGGCAGTGCTTCTGTGCCAAAAAATGTCTAAATATCTAGCCCTATCTGAGCAATATCTACTTGGATACTTATTTCCGTATGTATTTAAGTTGTGGTTTGGAAAGTAAATATTATTCTTTCTACATGGCTTCACAACCAAGATGACCACAATGGACATAAATGGACCTCAGCCTGTCTACAGCAATTTGTCCTTCACTCTGCAGCTTACAGTGCTAAAACAACATCCTATGACACGTGAAATCGATTGGTGAAACAAGCTTTCAGTTTCCGACGTAATTGGAAGTGAAGTATCTTCTTGTGTCACAGAAACGCAATTTTTCAATTCTATTTGATCAGAGTGTACTTAAAAGATGCAGCAATTCTATGCTACGGAGAAGTAAATGCATATATTTTATAACATTGGCGTATTATTACTTAATGGATGTACCAGCAACTTATTAACTTCCAACGTAAAACAGTCATGGCGCACACACCGAGCAAAACGCTGGGTTAGTCACAACACACGACAGCCTCAGACACTGGCTAATTAGACAAGACAGGTCACATCTTCTTTTAAACAGGAACTCAAGCCGGTTAGATACGCGAATGAGACATATATAAAGTGTCTTTTCTGCTTTTTGCTTTTGACAGTATTAGGCGACGTCCTGACACGGGATACATTTATTTGGTTGCTTTATGAAAGTGTTTTGCGGTTCAGAGACTGACATTATACCTTCAAAGTTAAACTCAGTCAGTATTTTGAGGCATTTATATTCCTCTCGTACTCTTTGGTGATGAGGCAAACCGGCTGGATAAAATGTTTTGAGGTTTTTCTACGAAAGGAGCTTAATAACTTGATTTTAGAATATGCAGTTAAGATATATACAGTGTGTTAAGTTTCACATCCTTTAAAAACTTTCGTAATTTTCTTTACAACGTAACTAATTTCTTGCCAACAACTCAGATTTTCTAATAAAAATACACACACCTGACAAAAACCTGAGTAATTAAATTCGGTTTCACAAAATGTGCAAAATATCATCACTCCAACAAATAAATGTCAGTTAATCACACATTAAAATGTAAGCTACTCCAATTATTTTACAGTGACGACATTTAAAATGTAACATAAGTTAGAAAAATGTACGCAAATAGCATCAGTTCCTGAGCGTTCGCCAGAATTTGATCTTTAATCAAGGTATCACAGTAACCAAGATCACCTGCCATCCATTCACTTGCGGCCTCGGAAACGCATCTACGTTGACATTCAAAGTTTCCATTATCGCCGTTTGATTTTAACCAAAAATTTCCATTATCAAATTTCATGAAAATCCGAATTGAAGTATTAATGTGAAATTCTTACAAATTAGGCTACAACACGCAAACTTCTTCTGTTACTTACAATTAGTAGCACTTTTGGTCATTCCATTGCGTAAATTTTGTACCCGATAAACCGTTCCGCCTTCATTCGCTGAAACTAAAATTTCTTTCGTTCGGACCTCAGTTCAGTAATTAAATTTTGTTAGGTATTTTATGGTACCTATCCTGAATAAATAGATGAAGCCGTACATCCTTACACAGCCGTCCCATAACCTAACCTAACCTGCAACATCATTGTCCTCATCCTATTCGTAAGTGACTAATCTGTGTGCTTTGATAACCGTGGAATGAGCGCGTCCTCTCTCGTTTTGAGCTGACACATTCCTGTCTAACCGCGTCTTGTCTTTACTAAACGGGGTCCGTCCAGCCTAACGGGACATCCCGGGCGGTACGCTTGATGAGCAACATGGTAAGTCTTTTTGCATAACCACGTAATTACTGCTACTACAATAACAGCTGCTTAAAGCAGAATTCCAAGGGCCACAAAGCATTTTCTGTTCCAGACACGTTTTCTTTCAACGAAGTGCTTCTAGACATGTATATAATGGAACATAATAGAAAGTTTATTGTTAACAATTTACCGTGATTCATGTACTCAAGTAGGGGACGATGTGCCAGAGTGCTTCCGACAGCGAGCAGTAGAGTTTATTCTTATTGAGTCATTTTCTGTGGCAGTTCTTAATTTCTGGCACATTGTGAGTAAATTTTACTTATTCTTTTCAATGTCAAACAACTTATCTACGTTTCATATAGTATAACGCTGCACTTGAGTACCGAAAGTGTTATAAGTTGTTTTAAATCTGCGTAATCTGAAGGGTTTAGTCCCCCAGTGAAACGGGGCAGATTGCAACATGTTCTGGTAGTCGAGTCTAGTAACGGAATGTACAAGTCAGATGATAGTTCTCGTGGCTTATCTTGGTGATGATGATGATATAGCAGGCGCATGTCGATAGCAAAGAAAAGTAGCTTCTTGATGTGATATGTTGTTTATCATCTCAGATTGCACTAACACAAAGTTTACCGACGTACTATATTTGTTTAATTCAAGTACTTTTAATATTTCCGGAATAGTAAAGTCAGATTTAAAACACTTTATTATTACTGACTAGAATAAAGAAATTTGGAACAGGAGCTGCAAACAAACATGTCTGCTGCTCCTGAAAATCGAAGCCAAAGCGATTCGAGGTCATACTCCCAAACGAACACAAGGTGTTGATGGCAGCTCGGCCCAAAACTCTTAAAAGGTGCAAATTTCCTATCGTCAGATTTAATCTTTATTCGAATGAAGTGGTTTCATAGCTGGGAGTCTGTTTAAAACTCACAGCTGGCCACCACATTATGACCGGATTTCCCAATAACAAAAATTTTGCAGATGGTCGCAGTAAAATGCAAATGTGTTAAAGGCAGATATTTACTGTAAATCCCATTGTCTGAAGCAGGCGCAAGGCGCCTTTGAGTCTCGCCCGATGCCAATCTCCAATAGTTCGCGTATCCAAAATAAAATATACGATTTTCCAGTTTAAATTCAATTATAAATTTTGAATAAGAAATGTGCTGATCATAATAAAGTCCTATCTCCTTCCGTAGCATATACAAGCCTCGTGAACCAGAAGAGGTACCAACTGTCTGGCTTATGTTCATCTCGGGGTCGCTTGTGCGGAATCGAACTCAGAACTCTCGAGCATATAAAAAGCAGACCGCTGGTTTGCAACGTTCACTTTAATCGCTTTTCCTTTCTCCCGCTTCATGTTCAATGCATGAGATCAAAATCCACCAGAACATGAAGCCATAATTCACACTATCTGCCTTCTCGTTTCTTCATCTTGGATCCTTACTAATTTCTTGCCGTAATTTAATTATACACTTGGGAGCAGGAGAGAATTTCCGCACAGTCCATGAACTTGTACAGAGGGCTTGTGGAATGTATTGTAGGACCATAAAAAGGAATGTAGATGCATGAACAGGTGGTAAGCCTGGTGGCTGGCCGCACGACTTACATGCTTACCCAACGAAGTTGTTCCTCCTGCATATGCAACCTTAAGCACAACATCATGAAGACGTATGGGGTGGTGGAGTTATTCACTCCGTGCATTCTTAATCTCGCCACTGCGCAGAATAGCTTCTCGCTCCGCCTGTTTTGCCCTTAACGAAAGAACCCCTGCACCTACTGCGTAGGCTCCAGAGACTGTCTGCAGATGGTGAAGGAAGTAATCACACCTTCCCGGAAATCGAACGAAGGAAATTTTTGCTATTACCCAGTACATAAACTTTTGTCCTAATACCTGCTATCAGGAAGTGTGAAAAATAAAGCATACATAATCATTATTTTACATGTTTTGCACGAATATGAATTCAGTATTTCAATAAAAAGCTAGAATTCGAACTGAGAGTGCGGTCAACACAATTATCTGGTCCTCGGAACGATGAAGTGAAAAAAAGTTGTCGAATATTAAATAACGGGGAGTTTCACAATTTGAGCTCTTCATTAAATAGTGTCAGGATAATTAAGTCAAGAAGGATGAGACGTGCCATGAATGTGTGATATGACAAATGCATACAAAACTTTGGTTGAAAGCCTGACGGGATAAAACCACATTGGAGACCTAGATGTAGATGTGAGAATGTCGGTGGGTGGGTATGTGTGGGCTGGATTAATTTCTCTCTGTACAGGAAAAAGTGACGGCAATTTGTAAAAATTGTAATACAAATTTGCGTTCCATAAAGGCTTGTTCTTGTTCTGTCAGCTTCTTAAGAAAGCCTTTGCCCTATGTCGTTTGTAAATTCTTCACTTACACAAAGCGTAACACAGGCCTAATTTCAAAAACATTTTGGCAGTGCTGATTAAGGTAAATTTACATGCAGTGCTCAGTGTAACTCACAGGAATGACTGAGGTCAGGTATGGACTGTTTTCAGTCCGACTAATTAGCATAGCAGAAAATTATTTAAAGGCCATTAAAACCTGCTGGTAATTAAATTTTATCCGCGAACAAACGTTTGTCGAGTTTGCAATAATTTCAAATATGAAGTTTAACTTGTTTCAATTACATTTTTATCGCCTGGAAAAGCAATCTAAATTCCAAGTTCCCTCTGTGTTACTATAAAACCAGTTACGTTTTAATTTTACCAGGTGCAGTGCATAATTACCAATAAGCGCAGCGTTTAATTGCCCAGTGATTTCTCAACGCCTGCACAGGAACTACGTCGCTTGTCCGTATTTGCCTTACGACTGTTTATATCCTACTACAAGCATAGTTTGCATCAAGGGTTTCCAACCTGTGAGAACGTGGCCCGCAATCATTCGTCCTTTCTCAGCGACTCGCTGTCGTACATAAGGAGGCGGACCAGGTTCTCCAAGAACAGTAGAACCACATAAAAGAAATGAATACTATGTTGCTTATAGGAAACTTTGGTTATGGTCATATCCTGTAAGTATAATTATTTTAATGAAGAAGATATTTGACTTTGTTTGTTGTGGTTTGAACCCTAATTTTTAAATGTTATATTCTAACTATGGCCTTTGTTCCTGCTCGTTTGGCTTGTCATCCCCACTGGGGGCTTGCAATCGTTCCTCTCATTTTCATTTTACGGACTCAGGGACGAAGAGTTGTGGACATTTAATATTTCTTTAACATTAAATGCTAAAGCATCAGTGTTCGCCCTTCACACGTTATACCTATTAATAAAACCTCGGTTTGTCGAACACATCTTCACCAGGGTATTCAATAAATAAATAAATAATTGGTCACCGCCTCTCAGTTGCTTCCCAGGATCCTATCTGAGCTTCATTCGTATTAGCCCCACATCGAAAAGCGCGTACCGATTCCGAGTTTAATCAATATTTTGTGCAAACCGTAATTCTAATAAACCACAACAATTTTGCCCTCGATACTCTCGACGACATCAGCGCAGTTTCTGTGGCCTCTCTTCTACAGTATTCATAATTAACAATCTCACACAGGTTAATTATTACTGTTTATATTCCTGGCAGAGCTAGACACCAGCTACTGTTGGTAGAGCCGCCTTCCTGCAGATGTTTAATGTTACCGCAATTGCACGATGTTTTCTTTAATTGTTTGGAGTGATATTCTAAGGTCAATTGACAGAAACACGACTGTTAGGTATTCGACGTCGGAATAAAATGTATATAGAAGTGTTATGACAATTTTAATAGTCGTAACAGCAGAGTGCACCATTTTAAAAAGTAGTTAAACACCAATGGCTTACTAAAATAGAAAAATTAAATCCACTCCCGTATAATAGACTGGCCCAATCTCCCCCTGTAACACTCGGTTCAAGGTCGCCAAGTTTCCTAGGCTCACAGTTAAGCAACTGCTGTACAGATGAGAATGCGATGTACTAATGAGCAGAATGAGTGTTCAATCTCGAACATTGCTTCCAATCGAAACCGTTTGCTATTTTTCTTGATAAGGAAATGCCTGGTAACAAAATGTCAGGACTCAAGTGTGTTTTCGAGAAACTGGTGGACATCTGCTCTAAAGCCATTCTTTAAGTTTCTCCTAACAAATTAAACTATAAACAACCCATCTGTCTTACAATATTGATGTAAACAAAGTTTATAAAAACTACAACAGTTTTCATAGCCTTCTGGTTCCATTGATTCTGCGAATATTAGTCCAACTGACCTTTTTGTATAAGAGTTCTCTCGATGGAGTTCTTTAGTTATTTCCGGGAACAATTTTGTTCAGAATATGTAAACAACATAGGTACTGAAAATGATAACTTCCTGTAAATGATCTGACCGCTTTATGCATTAAGATTTGGATATAACAAAGAAATTCCGCCATTATTTTTTCACAGAACGTAATACATACGAATATAATCTTCTCAGCTAGATCCGGTACGTCATTTCATAGTACGGTTAAAGTAACACATCATAATAATTCTGTTGCATCACATATTAACTTCAACCAGACCACACGACGCAACAACCCAGGAGACAGCCATCTTCGGACTCACCGCCGTGGAAACCTCAAATCGTACATCACACATTACATAAAATAATAGCCAGAGCAGAAAATGTGTGTCACAAAAAACATCAAAATTTATTTAAATATACGTATATTTCTCAATAAATCTAATATTACTAATTATATAAACAGTGGAAAGTAGAATCGACTTACATTAAAACGCATGACGACATGAAAATAAGTTTATCGGCATAATGCATCCGCAGCGAAGCCATGATGTAAAAATCAGCAACGCCACAAATCAATTATTTCCTGCTGCATGTAATTTCCATCAGCGATATCCTCCCCTTAAAGGTCACCAGGTTTGGAAATAACCGAGAGATGTTCGTGTACGCCTACACTCGTCATGGCTACCGAATTAAATCCCAAGACACTCTGGACTGTGCGGATTGAAAACAAGAAGCTTGAGTGACTGAGAGACTTTCCACTGCCGACAGATACAATCGTCATAATTTATTTATCGATGCCTTCTAACTATTTCTTTTGTAACGTCGATAGGAGTCAACTGTTGATGATAACAGAAAGTCGTGGACGATGCGGAACTCACGGAAGCCCCTTTCGACTACGTGCTGCTTGAGGGGAGAGAGGAAACGAGCGAGAAACTGGGGGGGTTTTGGTTCGACAGTCCAAACCGACCCCTCCTGTACATCCAGAAACCCAACCACGAAATTAAATTTGACTGGATGAGTAAAAATGATTACAAATGAAACAGAGAAGTGATTAAGGTCCCAGTACCGAAATGCCGGAGTAGTACTTTAAATTAGGCCACGACCGTCTCCTTCCATATCCTTTAAAATTTATTATTCACTATAATCTTATCATTTGATGCTATATATGCTTATGTACTGGAAGCGTCTTTAAATAAATTGCGAATAAAGATGAGAGCCCAGTGCTCAGCTGTTTGACAAACTCGTTATTGCTGTGGATAGAAGGGTCAGCTGCTCTGATTAAGTTAGGTCACATCAGGTCCACAACACTAAAGATCAGAATATATAAATCAATAATTTTGTGTTTTCTCATGCGCGGTTGTGAACTCTGCTTTTTTCCTTGAAGATAAAAAGTAGGTTACATGTGTTTGAAAACAAGGTGGTCAGGAAGATGTCTGGACCAAGGAAGGATTAAATAAGTGAGTGATTTAGAAGATTGCAAGACGAGTGCATGAATGGCACAGCGGAGATAGTGAAATGTAGGAGGCTCCGATAGACTGGACATAAAGTGCGTATGCAAGGCAAGGGACGCAGACAGACTTTTGGTAGGAAATTCTGCAAAACGCCTCTTGGGCAGACCAAGAAGGAGATGGAAAATAATATCGAGATGGATCTTATGTAGGTGGGCTGTGAGGATGGTAAATGGATGGAGCTGGCTCAAGATCATGTCTGGTAGCGGGGTTTTTGATTCAGTCGGTGTTGGACCTGAGAGTTCTGCTACCAGGGACTTGGTAATGTAGGATTTGTGGTCTTGACGGCGGTCAGCAAACCGCGCTTACTCATCGCCCAAGGACCTCTGTCTGACACGTCGGTAAACTCCTGCCAAACTCCACGGCGCAACAGACCGGAAGACAGCCATCTTCAGACTAACTGCCGTGAAAACCTCAAATCCTAAAATGTTGTTATCAAACTGGTTCCAATATAATGCTACTGGAGGACATTCCAGTTAGACATTTTTTTTTGTGTTACTAACAGTAATGTTACGCTTGTGCGAACCCTGTGATAAAAGCTACACTTCTGACACCTAGCATAAAACTGTGATCTTTCTAAGATAATAGATCTTTGAAAAATATAGAGCGGTATTTGATTCGTAACGGGAGAACTTGATAAAACTTGGCGGTGAGTCATGCAGTTCCAGCCAGTACCTGGGGAATGACAGTTACGTTTAGGTTTGTCAATGAAGCAGCTGTATAATGCTATTGTTCTATATAGTCTCACTCTGCAGACTGATATGTTTGAAGGGAAATTGAAATCATCAATTCTCCTAGAAACTTCACTTATTTGTTTAAACAATCGAATATTATGTTGTGATTTCTTCAAGGACATTCATGGCATCAATAAATCTTTAGATTTCAGATCGAAAGTCCTGGAGCGATACATTCAGCAAGCCCACAAATCCCGACGCTATAATTCTGCCTCTAATTTAATTAACACGTTGCATTCTAACGTAAAATGATACGCTTAATTTCTATCGAAGTTTACTCAGAAGTATCCTCATTTGCATATTATATGACATTTAAAGAAATGAGTTATATTAATTTAATTCGAAGTACCTTTAATTAGCGGCCAGTGTTTGGATTTTACAACTGTCCTTAATCAGCCTCATTATTTAGGCTATTTGATAGTCAGAACCATGTGATAGCGTTTCATCAGAAAGTTTTGTTTGCGAAAATAATGATTTCCAGTAACTGTGTAACCTCACTAGACTTAAGATGACTGTCTGCTGGGTAGTAGCGCCGTGTAGTCTGGTAGACGTTTGCCATCGTTTCAAATATCCATTATCAGGGCGATGACTCATAGCCGTGATGATGGAAGCAGCAACTACATTCGAAATGTTAATAAGCTTCTACCAGATTACACGGCGCTACAACTCAAAAGATTTATTACAGCCGAGAGAACGTGAAATCCTAGTCACTAGGCTGAGTGCACGGGCTGACAATTCATAATCTAAAAAATCAGC
The DNA here is from genome assembly GCF_977971745.1 of Zootermopsis nevadensis. NCBI lineage: Eukaryota > Metazoa > Arthropoda > Insecta > Blattodea > Termopsidae > Zootermopsis > Zootermopsis nevadensis. The sequence continues at coordinate 2,762,123 of NW_028259177.1, forward strand.
GATTACTGAAAATATACTATTATTCTTCATTACAATCTTTTAGGGCCCCAAAATCTACCAGCGGTGAATGCTTGTATTACTTGCAAGGAAGATCGTATTATCTGTTGATCCGTTTGGTAGTGCTAACTGGTTGATTCTTCTTTGTTAAACGACCATATTTTACCCAATTACGAAACATCAACTGGCACTGTAATTTCTGAGCGGTGAATTTTTAATAATGTGAACATATTTTAAGTTACCGCCTTAATATTTGTCTAATGTAACTGAGAAACAGCAGTCACGACAGCGGGATTTCAGGCCTAGTTTTTGACTGACAAGCTTACGAAAAAGAAGCTGGAATCATAAACACAAAACAACAGCATTTTGAGGGGCATCAGTTGTTATTATGCACATTCTGGTATCGAAGCGATATAAAGTCCTTATGTTCCTGATAAAGACAGTATTCTCTTATCGAAAGCCGATGTTAAAAGGTTCTTTTGGGCTGTAACGCCATGTAGACTTATACGTAATTAGCAATTTTTCTGAGAAACACAGTCACTTCTCTCTGGTATCTGTCTACAAATCCACTCAGTTTAGAACTCAGAAGAACGAGTTCGACATCTTCACCTCCATCAGAACCTCAGGTCTCTTAGGCTGATATCTTCAGAGGGCCTAAGAAAAGTTAAAAGCTCGATTCATTCAAAAACTTTGAATAACTCGCTACACACACACACACAATAAGGTTTTTCCCAAATGTATCGTGAATTGTGTCTGAGCTTACGCAGTGAATTCACCGATAAATCGGAAGGCAACTGTCACTTTCCGGCTCGAGGCAGAAACTGCATTGACTTATCGCAATATGAAGTATGAATTAATAATAAAAAGATTAAGTTGTGAAGTAGTCGAATTTAACATATAATTTCTATTTATAAGATAAAAACAAGTTGTGTGACCTAATTTATGTTTTCAGTACAGACTGTACAATCTGATAATCTTTTTAAGTTTTACAAACTAAGAAGCTCTAGACTAAGGTATTAAACATTTTCCCTAAGTTCTCGTGCTTCCATCTCACAAATTATCACATTGTCGTGTATAGAATTTCACATACCTTTACATTAGAACTACGTAATCATTAGATGCCGTCCTATGGTGAGGAAGTTACCTGCTGGTCGGTTAGCATTCCAGTAGCCCGTATACTACACAGTTCATCAGGTTTGCCGTATCATTTCCTTCACGTCCGTTGCGTATGTTAGCAGATCTATTCTGTGCTGTTCAAGCTAAAGGGCAGACTGAAATCCATCATCTAATTTGTCTTCTAGGACGCCGGTATACGAAACTATGCAACGGATCGCGTACTTCAGATATGATTTACCGAACCAAATTGCAGGAGTTCTAACCAGCTAACTAAACTGAATACGAGGAGAGTTAGAAGGTCATTAAAATTGTGTTATTAGGCCTAAATATGTTGTTATTCTACGTTATGCACGTAAGCACCGATTGCGTTGAGTTTATTTTCCGTCATTTGTAGAGGTTATGTAACTATTTGCATGTGGTAGTTTCAGCAGAAGCCGTCATTGGATACTGAGTCTGTTGACTGCACTCCAAGCAGTAATATTTGTTACTCTTTATAAAACACTTTAATATTATCCTCCCGTATACGCCTATTTCTCTCATATAGTAACGTTATTAGGTTTCCAGATGGAAACTGCATATACGTTTCTCGTCTCGCCCATGAGAGCTACATAACTCACTGTCCTTCGATTAATCATCGTAATATTTGTTGATGAGAAATATTACGGTGAATGATAGATACAATTATTAATTAGTTCGGTGATTCCCCTTATTATAATATAATGGGATCATCACTCGCTTTGCTTAGGTTATCTTAGACTTAAAAATATATTTTTTTAAAATTTAAGCCATCTTGGGTCCAAAGCGAGATGCACATAACGAACAAGTCTTGGAAAGGAACTAGTTCGTAACCCGAGAGCTGCCTGTAATAGGAGTCGTTGGATTGAGACCAAATTTGATAATTCCTTATATCTTACTGTTTCTAATATTTTGCCCATGTATTCACTAAAATGCTCAAGTCAGTAAAGTGACGATGACGCGTTATTATCCGTGAATTTTTTTTTATTGAACGTTGTCCATCGTTTAAATTATAAAATAATTAAATCACATCGTTTCGGAAGCTGGATTCTGCGTCCGTCTTCAATCAAAATGGAGAATGTAGACGGAAGCCCTTTGGTTGAGCAAGTCTCAGAGCTGGGCTACGAGCCGCGTCAGGTGGCCGAACAGTAAAATAAACCACATCTTCCGCCAAACCTTTCGAGAGTCATCTCTGTTTTCATCTTTAGATTTTCCATTAGCCAGCGCGCAAGAAATGACCAGTCACCTTGATTAAGTATCTGGGCGAAAAATGTGTGGCGCTTTACCTGTGTACCCCTTGTCATCATGTCATGGCAGATAAACACAAAATCAGTTTATTACTCTGAGCCTTTTTCTCCTTAAAAATACCTTTTCGTTCAAAGGAGGATTTAATTGTGTGGTCCAATGAATGCAAATCTGAAGAACTGTAAATTCAGATTTGTGGGCGGATGTAATGCGGGTAGCAAATGACACCGGAGCAGCTACGTTGGTAACCCTTGCTGTTAGTTACTGGTCGGGACGTGGCCCACCTTTATAATCCTAGCTCACGCAACTAACTACTGCCATCTAATAATGAGTGCAATGAAAACGTTATTGATTGAGCCCGAGGCCAGAGGGCGCAGCGGCTATGCCATCACGCACTCCTCTATTTGAATTTCACATTATGCACACTGATTTCTGAAACGCTCCTCAGAACACGTGACCTGGTAGACTGAATTGCAGTGACCATTCTTTGCTTTCCTACTTTATTTCCCTCTTTCTGCCTCCCACCGTTTCTCTCTCTCTCCCCTTCTCTTCCTACATTCCTTCGTCTCGTCTTGTCTTAGTTTTCCTCGTCAGCGACCATTGGTGCGCCCGTGTCTCTGTCTGTCAGTACGAATTAAACAGCACCAGAACAGAAAATCCGATTCTGAGGAAACGAGACTCAAGAATTTTATGAAAAATTGTCGACTCTTGTCTGTTTCCATTCAGATAGGAAAGGTTTAACGATCACTTTACATAAGAGCATTCTGTACAAAGCAATGCACTTCAGTTTTTCAGATGTTCGAAACAATTAAAGGAAAAATAAAGTCTTCGTTGAGTTTCGACTGCATTAAAATCATATTTGTTTTCTGTTATAATACGACATTGAAGCATACGTTATTTGTATTTGTTTTCGTCTAATCTGTGTAATAATAATGAATACATACTCCTCATTATTGACTATTTATTCATTCATTACTTAATTTTGACTTTTGTTACTCTTGTAATTACCCTGTAATTTAAGGAGCATGAATATTATTAGCATATTTCATCTTAAATGCTTTTCACTTGGACGAATTTTGAACTGGAAACAGGGAAGACACAAATGTGAGGTCATTTGTGATTTATTTTGTAAAAAAACTCTAACTGCAATAACGTGTGAGCGTGTGGTAACTAAGATTACTATCTAAAAAGATAAGATACATATTTTATTCAAGGGTTAATATAAAGGTTATGGACTAGACTCACAACGTTTTTAGTATTTAGGCTGCAATTCTAAACATTGTACAAGATTTATTTATATTTTTGAACATATTTTACAAAATGAATAGAAATAAAATAAATAGAATTTCATTGCAGAAAAAAGGTAGAAATGATATCAGGCAGCAGGACATATTAAATTAGGCGTATTCAGAACGGTAGTGAAAACTGTGGGCAGAAATGATGCCTCTTGTTTTGCATTATGGCTGTAGAATATTCTGTGGGAATTACAAACGTAGCTTGTGTGTTAAGGCAAACCAGCGTAAATCTATAATCTATCGGCTGCCCCTCAAGACTGCAAAGGACAAAGGTCAATGCATAGTGGCAAGATAATTGATATTATCCCCTCCGTACGTGGCATTCAAACAGTCAACATTGCAGCTAAGGCCATGAATTTCCCTTCTGAAAATGTTTGTTGTTTCCTTCTGGATTGTAAACTAAGTTAGTTTATCCGCCATTGCGTGTGTTTAGCAACCGTGTGTATGAGTCCTCATGAAGCCGCTGTGATTGAACACATAGCACATCTTGATTAATTTTGATTTTAAACATTTACATTATATTAAAAATGAACTATGGTTTTTTGGACAATAACTACTGAATTCAAACCTGGTACATTTCAACAAGACTGGAATGCCAGAATACACACATGCGTTCTTTGTAAATTCCAAATCATTAAGAAAACAGTTCCTCGGTTACATTACGTAACTAGTAAATTAGGCACCTTTAGAAAGAGGGTCAGAAAAGTAGTTACAAGCTAAGGGTTATTAAGTTGGGAATAAATGGTGATAAGTGAAGTGAAGTGTCTTAGTCTCCAAGTGATGAAGGGCTGTAGTTCTTTGGGATAAAATTTTCATGTACTGAGAGCGGACTTTATATTCCACTCTTAAGTATTGTGATTAATTAGTGGATGTGTGTTTTTTTATTGTGTCAGATGTTTTATTTTGAGTGTGGTATGTTGTATTGTTGTGTCTCATTGTATTGTTGTGTGAGTGCATCAGTTCATGACGTTTGTAATACATTACAGTTATTGTCTTATGTCTAGGTGGTATTAAGTTCTTTTTTTTAAGTTAAGTACTTGAGGTTGGATGGTTTTGTAATTTATGAGTTGGTTGATTTTGAGTGGGATGTGTTGTTTTTGTTGTGTCCTTTTTTATTGTTTTGTTCTGTCTCTGTGTTGATGTATCTCATTGTATGTTGTGTCTTATGGTTTTTGTTGTGTCCTTTGTTTATTGTTTTGTTGTGTCTCATTGTGTTGATGTATCCCATTGTTTGTGTGTCATATTGTTTTTGTTGTGTCCTTTTGTTTATTGTTTTGTTCTGTCTCTGTGTTGATGTATCTCATTGTTTATTGTGTCTTATTGTTTTTGTTGTGTCCTTTGTTTATTGTTTTGTTGTGTCTCATTGTGTTGATGTATCCCATTGTTTGGGTGTCATATTGTTTTTGTTGTGTCCTTTTGTTTATTGTTTTGTTCTGTCTCTGTGTTGATGTATCTCATTGTTTATTGTGTCTTATTGTTTTTGTTGTGTCCTTTTGTTTATTGTTTTGTTCTGTCTCATTGTGTTGATGTATCTCATTGTTCTGTTCTGTCTCATTGTTTTGTATGTTATTGTAGGACACTGCCACCGGGTATAAACCCATTTGCAGTCAATAATAAATAATAATAGTTTCCAATTACACAAATCCATATAAATATGTCGTGACGCGTGAGCTATGTGGCGGCGTCCTTAATTCGTACATATGGACTGTTATTAATAAATATGAAGCTTGACATAAGCGTTCGTTATCTCATTACAAGAGATCTAACTCAATAATCAAAGTTCTTCTTGATAACTTACGATCTACCAGCAAGTCCTTTCTAGTTTGACCAGAAAATTTATTTTCAACTCCGCAAGAGCCCGCTACTTGTACCTGTTCTGAACCAAATAAATTCACTTCATATCTTGGCACTCCGTTTAAGATTTATATAACTCTTCCATTTATGTTTATAGTCCCACGAGGTCTCTTGCCTCCAATTATTCCCACTAAAATTGTGTGCGAACTTGTCTTCTGCCCACGTGTGCTTAATGCTCCTTGATTTATTCACCCTAATAGTATTTGGTGAAGAGTACAAATTACGAAGAATCCTGTAATTCCTCGTACAAGAAATTTCGATATGCGAACAATACTTTTTCATCTTTCTTTCTGAATGGCTGTGAAATATTCTGAGGAAGTAATATAAATTACAAGTATTTCATACAGAAGTCCTCGGAAAATATGTGATCGTAGAGCTTTGATGCACAACCGGTGTTCCGGTGATTAAACGATATGTATAAATACATTTTAATTTATATCTTAATTGCATCATGCTTGTGTTCCTCAATACAATACTTTTATTTTCCGTCGTTACACAAGCTTATTGCCATTCAATAACAACGGACACGCACCTCACACACAACCCGGTATGTTATATTACTTTATATTTTGTGATTGCATTTCTTTTGCTTGTATTACGATATATTTGAGTAATTCCTTAAAATAATATAAAATTAGAGTAATATTATTCCATTTCCTATGTCGGTAGCCAGAATCACGATATGAAAATTAAAATTGATTTTGCAGATATAGGCACCCAGGCGCGTCTCCAAAATTAAATGAAAGAAGCCTGGAGATGTAATAAAAACGGATAAAAACAAAAGCAATATAAGCAGAGCAACAGATACACCAGATTTTAATTTTAATTTTGATAGACCTGACGATGATAGAATTGTATATCGAAACATGTCGTCAATTTTAAAATGTAACAATTTTATGTGAAATTTTATATGATCTTAACAATAAGCTTGTGTAACGACGGAAAATAAAAGTATTACATTTTAATTTATTTCAAATAATGAATATTTTAAAAGTAAATTAGAATAATAAAAATGGATAATTATGAATATGAAATAGAACATTTCTTCGGTTGGGGCAGCCAATCAATGTCACAAACCACCAAAATATACAAAATGGGGTTGGTGACTCTTCCGACAATATTTAGTGCAGAAAGTTTGCGCAATACTGCGATAATGGGTTGGAGGAGATGACAATGAGCTGGGCATGTGCCTCACTTAACAAATCAAATTCATGCTTAAATATGGTGGCAGATTTTCTTAGAAAGCGCCATTTGGAAGTCCAACAGAAAAAGGTTGAAGGAAAACATTAAAATTACTTTTCGGAAAGTGGGTTCTAAAGCAGAAGGAATTTTACAGGCTTTTGTGTTAGCGGTGCTGATCCTTCGGGCTCACCACAGTAAAATAAGGAAGTGTGAGACGAATAAAATCAGTGCAGTTGAAAATCCGAAAGTAGATCGGCGACTGTACATTAGTATCCGCCCTTACTTCAAGAGACACATTCATCGAAAAATACTTAACAGTTGCTTAAATAAAGGATATATCGCATTTAAATGTATTGAAATGTCAAAAATTATTATATCGTAGTAATAATAACTGTGCTGTGTTGTACAGAAAAAATTACATGTACATAATAGACCACGGATGAATGATTAATAGCCAACTTGCCCGTTACATTACCATCATAATCAGTGGCTCTCTATTTCTTGGAGGAGGTGAGGTTTCTTAAATCCTTTCAGACGTTTGGCAGGATTCCTTGGACGAGTGGAACAAGGAACATCATCAAGGCCCACGCCCCAGAACGCGGAAAAATATCAAATTTATAATACGAGAGTCTTTCAGTGCAGTTACATTAGGTGACGGAATACGTGAGTTGCGACAATGCGTCGAGAGGCAAAGACACGCTCCCAGATGAACGGTGAATAGAGATCTTCGTAGATGTCGGAGAAGTGACGGATTGTGTTCTAGATAAACAGCGACATCGTAAACACGAAGCAAGGACAAAGCCAGAAATAATAGGGCGCAGTGTTCTTAAAAGACGCAAATTACTCGTAAGACCGATGGCCCTCGTAGAGAAAACAAAAGTAGGTAAGTTATATAAGAGCTTAGAGAGGAACGACAGAACAAAGACTTGGCTGAATACTGAAGTCTGAGACTGATAATATTACAGACAGGATAAGTGAAGACTCGAGAGGTGACTCAGCAGGAAAAGGAATGATTGAACTTATTATAAAACAGTGCACAATTGGACAGAAAAGATTGACGTTTGTAATCAGAATACAGGATAAAGTACGACCCTAGTAACACAGAAGTTACTAACAAATGTTTTGAGAATGAGGCACGTTCACAGTAAAATAATAAGTAAATTGAAATCGTAAAATTAATTTGAGCGTCCTGTGATCTTTCAAAAACTAAATGGACCACAAAAATCACCGTTTTAAATTGCCGTCGGTCTTTAGGAAACAAACGCAGGAGAGTTTAAAACTGAACTGCTGACATATAAATCTAGGAAAGAACGAGTAAGATTGTAAGGAATTAGACAAGCGTCTGTTCTTGTGGGGCTGTTTAAAGCAGAAATTTTCTGTAGGGAAGGCACGAGGCAAATATCAGCCTAAAGAATTATGCAAGGAGCATTATCTTACGTTACTTACACTTATTTAGACATACAAGCATTCTTCTCAACACTTTGTTCTCAAATACATAAATCTACAGAGACCAATTTGCAACTAAAATATTTTACTAAAATTAACTAAACTAAAAAATGAGATATTGGGGCAACTGCAGAATTTGTTTTAACAATATAATCTTCTTTTTCCAATATTTGGTGATGACATGTTGGTTTGATGGAGCTGTTTGCTAACGTGTAGGCGAAACTGACATCTTGGTCACGGAGAAGCTGAATTGACGGACGTCTAGCGAAGAGGGAAGTACGAACCACACGTATCCCGACAGATTCCACAGAGGCACCTGGGCTGTTTACATTTTGTTTGTGAGTTGGTATTGCTGCTTTTGTAGTCTCGTGTTGGTTATTTGTGAGCTCAGAGGCTCCTGGATTGTAAGATTGCTAATGTAATCGTTGTACATTAATAAAAAATAAAATTAAGCTAGTAGGAGAATAGCAAAGTACGATTATTTCAGCGGTATGTTATCAGACTTCCCTACCTTCAATGGCCGCGACTGACTCAGGATAACTTCGGAGGACGTGGGTTCCTATTCGAAAATTGTTCTCTCTGATCTCTCTATACCCTCCTTCAGTTTGGCCCTAACCTTTTGAATCACCCTGTATAACCATTTTATTGTCTGTTGTATACTTTCCCTAAACCCAATTCGAATAACAAAAACACGTTATGATTTTCCATTATGAATTTATTTATAAATCAAGAGGAAATATCGCACTGAGCACAAATTACGGATTATAAAATCTTCTCTTCTGTTTCCTTAGCTTAGAATTTGAATATATTACAAAGCGTTGGTGTTCGGTTGCCTCAGCACGCAAACTACTCCTAGTTCTCCGTCTCGATAATGTATGAAGTAGAAGGTTGTTGCTTGAAGTAACGCGGGCTGCGTGCCTCGTGGCGCTGCAGTCTGAATTCCTGTTCGTGTGAAAAGGTACGCAAAATGCAGTGTCGGATTATCCCATAAAGGACAGTTGAAATAACCGTCTGCAATTTGTGCTGTCATAAACCGGAAGTTAATCACATTACTTTCTTAGACTTACGCATACATTTTACGTATTACTAAACAAATTGACTGTAATTTTAAATTGTTCATATGTGAATATAAAGAAGCTCGGAATATGTACTCCTTATCGTATTACGCCGAATGTTATAATGCCTTCTTTGAAACGTCCATTTATACCTGCTAAATCCACTTTCTCCCGCCACAGAGATCTGTAGTGCATTTGATAACCGAAAATTGAAATTCCTTATTCAAAATAAAAAATAAAATATTTATCCTAACCTGACATAAGTTAACCGTACCTTATGTAACCAAACGTTAACTTTCATGATTTAAAAGTTTTTAAAACTTAAAATTTCTCAGAATTTCAAGTTTGCAAGAATTTGAAAATTTAAAAATTTCCAGATTTTCTAATTTTCCAACATTTTTAAACATCCATAACATAAATATCCTCAAAAGTTTTCGAAATTTCAGAATCCAAAATCAAATTTTTTTCAATTTCCATATTCGAAATTCTGAAACAGAATTCTAAGGAAACTAAATAAACCAAGCCTGATATGTCTTAATTTAATCTAAGCGGACCTTAATTAACCTAACCTAACCTAACCTAACCTAACCTAACCTAACTAATACTAACTAGCGTTTTCTAACATGATCTAACCTTACTTGTCCCAACAAGAACAACCTTAACATACAAGAATACTTCGGGCGATTCCCACGTACATCAGTAGAAACCACGGTAAACTTTCAAAGAAACAAAATAATGGTCATCAATGGTAAACATGCAAACCATTTTTAACAAACAATTTCGCTCTTCGATAATTCCCACTTTGTCACCAGATGTGCAGAACTGCAGTGTCCTTACTGAGTTAGTTGTGCTGGCCACACGGTCAACGTATCAGCACAAATATAAGCTTATAACACCAGGGTAGAGAAACAAGATTGTTTTCCCAACTAAATGTTAGTAATAATAGCGATGTACAGCGTCGTTATATTAAGACTGAATAATTTTCTTCAAAAATTCTGGCAGGCGACAGTATCTTGAGTTCGTTTACGACGCTTTGTTCATTTGCAAGTGTCGAAAAATAGAGATTCACGATTCTGAATTATAAGGAGATCGGAAGCAATCACCTGCAATATATGCCATGAGAGACTGAGGAAAATGATGAAAAGCCTCGTTTAGAATATCAGATCCCCTAACAGATACTGAAAGCCGACTTCTCCATAGCACGAATTAGGATTACCAAATACAGAATCAGTCACAATTACGTCCCGATTTAAATTTTTTATAAGTGTAAAATAAATAATACTGTCAATACGGTACAAAGCACATTACATTGGAGAAACCTTAAAGTTGTTTTTAATTTAAATTGTTTTTAGCCCTCAATATGGTTACCGCGAGTTCATTTCAGAAGCAACATTTCTTAAATGTGGACCTAATTTTATCTCAACATATTTTAATTCTTCTCCAGTGATATATTTGACAATCATATGATACTGGCTCGTAAAACTGTAATTTTCTTACATCAGTTCTGTTTCAATAAAAATATAAACGATTATTCATTTCGCTTGTGTTGTCAAATTCTGAAGCCCTCCCGCAGAATAATTAATATCAGGCAGTGAATTAACCAAATCAAATCGATATCTTTATAAGTTATTTTTTTAGTATCCATTTTAATTTTACCATTTGATCACCAAAGATACGTTTCCATAAGATGGTCACCAAAGACATTTGAATAGCGAGCTGCGTGGGTTCAAAACACGTCTCGCACTCAAAATTCTTCCTTCCGCAGAAATGTCAAGGACCGACCGAATTCAAATTCGTTGAGAATATTATACATTACAACATTTCTTTAAAAAAACTAATTTCAGAAATTGGGACACGAGAAAGACAAAGACTTTGCCTTTTTGCATAGGCTCTACTCCGTTGAATATTAAATGTAATATTGCCATGGAAACGCTGTTTCCTTGTTCAGTGCGTACATTAGCAAAGTAATTATAATCAAATTTCCAGTTCATTTCACAGTTGCAATTTACCTGATCTCTTCGCAGACTTCATAAGCAGGCCGACAACAAGTTAGGAAATGTAAGTATATAATAGCTCTTCTGAAATTTTTCCAAAAATTCATAATTTCCCTTTTGCAAATGGCTCCAGTGATGTCAGAGTCGTCTGGGGTCATTAACCGATTCGTGGGAGGAATGCCTGTCGTTCATCACGGAAAATTTCCCTCGGATTTCCTCATGTGATCGCGCTGCCAGCTGCAAATTCTCCTCACAAGTCATGTGAAGTCACTAAGCAGAGGGTGGAGACAGTCACACGTGAGCTTAGAATTCCTTGCAACTATGTAATTACCGTATCCCTCTTCTCTTTTAATTCACCTACGCCTCATATGTACGTAATGCATCAGATGACGCCAATGTCGAAGTCTGTGTCCGCCCGCATGTTCCATTTCTTAAACAACATCTCCTTCCGTTATTATGCAGTACTGAAGAATCTGTGTGGCCCAATGTAATCCCGCTTTACCTTTAATTCACATCAAATTTTGTCATCTCTAAGAACAGACCATAATACAAATTTGTAAATTAAACTTTAACGCATATATTGTAGCGCTTTTACAATAATTTGACCTTGGATCTAGATGAACGGCACTAGTGACTCTAGAGTTGTTATGTATATTACGGAGGATCCCCCATTTGACAGCTTGGCTGGCTGGTGATTGCTCAGGTAACCACAGTAGCCCATTACGTCACCCGATGCATATAAAGCGCATTTAGGTCTTGATGTAAGTTACCCCATATAGCTCTATTTTAACCAACATTAATATATATCGATACATTTAGCTGTTCTCGAGCTGTTACAAGCTGAGAGGCAGTTGGAAAGACGGACATGGAGCGTTTTTGAAATTATTAGTTTCGAATACGCCTAAAAATAAAATATGAGCTACAAAACATGAAATATAGACGTCATTGAGCTAAACTTATATGTATATGTTGTTAATATGCAACAAATTATGAGAGGAAATAATTCATGGCATTTAAATTGACATTCATTAGGCTTCTCATTACAGTTCAGTGTTGTACCTGACTCCCTAGTCATATATCCACTTCCAAATATATTCAGATTTGTTTTAATATGTTTAAACTTTCTACGTTTCTTTAAAATTATTCCAATATCTCTCATCTTTGCTAACCATAAATTATGATTTGTTCCTCCTCAGAATTCATCACTTTCGTTTTACGTTTCTCTTCATATCTGCTATTGTAGCTATCCTAATTACAAACTATAGCTCAATACTTGTGAATCCTTCGTCTGGAGCTCCTCTCTCCAATTTCTGGTTTCCTCAAATATCACCTTGTGGCTTAAACCTTCTTCAGAGCGCAAAGGACACATTCCCATTTCTGTAGAAAAATAACTTGTCTGTGTGTAATGTGGTGTCTATAACGTTCATAAACGTTCCGAAAATAAAGGAGATTAGGAAAATCTCGAAATAGGCCTACAGCTAAAAATTTCAAAAAACAACCAGACACCTTTTCATATAACGGATTGTCGGGTCTCACATACAAGCCAGACACTGTCCAATAGTGAACAGGAATCATACCAACGGATAACAAGAAACTCACAAGTAGATTTCAGTGTAGTTTGGGAGCGTCTGTGATACGTATATAGAATTAAACAATTTTATAACACACATTTTATGATATAAAAACAACAGAAACAATTCACCATTAACAACCACAATAAGTCTAATTGCATGTAATTTGTAACGATGTAATTCCCGACTTCCGGTTCTGTCGAGTGGAGGGAAATGCCACTACTGCCTTTAATGGCAACGACAAGCTTTTTGTAACAAGATGCTCATATGCAGTCGTCGTGATGAGGCGAAGGCTTGTGTTTTAATCTCTTACGCGGTGGTTGCAACATGCAAGACATTGCTGTTAGTGCAGAGTCCTCCTACCACTCCGTTGCTGCCACGCCATTTCCGGGCAACGAATGACGCAAAACGAAAAGTAAAAGCGTCTCCAAAGAAGATGCTCCGGGAAGGATTTATTGCAGAAACTGTAGAAATAAATTATGCGCAACTTATCGATCAATTTCTTGGTATTCATGATAAATTGGTTTCACGAAAACTCGAAGTTTCGCATTGTAAACATGTAAGTAATTATTACCATGTGGAACAAAACACACTCTTTACAAATTTTCACACAGTGGATCATTAGTTACAGTCAACTTAGTGTACCTACCACGCCTTAATTTTACGTTATATAAAAATATTACCTCAACCAAAGTTACGACTCCTTCGAGGCTGTCTGTTGCTACAAGAATATACAGTTTCAGAACTGCACATTAAATGGTGCTAATCTCTCTCCCACGTTACAGTTTCTCACGATTACCATGTTGAAAATGTAGAAATGTGGGATAGATTCTATGTTACTCATATCAAGTTTCGTTAAAATTAGAAATTATTCTGTACGCCCATGTGGACATACGACACAGCCTGTCTGTTCTTATGAAATAAATGTAGCTGAAACGAAGGGTAACTCAAGATTATTCGTTTTTAATACAAGATAAAAAATATTGAAATGATATTATTGTTTTCCTGTTAATTTATAACATTTAATTTTGTTTGAACAGTTTGTGTGAACTTGAATATTTTAGACTTATTCCAAGCTGTCAATGCATGTCTGGTACGGACGTTTTATCGGATACCATAGTCACATTTCTAACTGAATTAAAGTTGATTTCCCTACACAGGCAAAGACATGTGGTTGCCCCTTTTTGTAAACACCCTGTGACCCTTCCTAAGACAGCAAAATATATTAACATTGTTCGCATAGCGACGCAGAACAAGTATAATTTTGGGGATATTTTACGTTCTTTGCTCGAAGTGAACGCACACGGAGGAGGGGCGTGGAGTACGTCCGTCCGCACGTTTCATCGCGGAAACTACAAAACGAATCATTTTGAAATGTGTAAATGTTTACGAATTTGGGAAAGACGTTAACAGATAAGAACTGCATACAAGAGAAAATTAGAACACACTGAATTCAGGAAAGCTTGTTCACGCCGTATTTAACATTTTCCCCGCATTTCTGCTTTCTAAAACTGTAAAGATTAAAATATAAAACACTAGAACTTTCTGTTCTCTTTTGTATCGGTGTGAAACCTGATCTCCCATTATAAAGTGAGAACAAAGATTGATGGTGTTTGATGAAACAGCGTTAAAGATAATACTTGTACCTAAGAGAGGTGAATTAACAGGAAATTAGAGAAAATTGGATAATGAGGAGCTCTATAATTTGTATACTGTACCAAAAGTTGTTTAATAGTCAAAACAAAGCCAGATAACATCGACAGAGCACTGAGAAAAAAAAATTTGGTTGGAAAGCCTGAAGGGGAGGAACCACTCGGAATACCTTAGTTCAGAAAGGAGGATATTATTAAAATTGATCGTAAAAATATAGTTCTTGGATGTTGATTAGATTTATTTCGCTCAGGATAACTATCGGTGCGGTGGCGAACTCCTTTGAACGCGGCCATGGAATCTCAGATGGCCTAACATGACATCTCGGAAACAAATCTTCCTTTCAAATTTTCGTTTTGTTTCCTACCCGTCTCCGTTATTCTCATGCGTCATTTTTCCCACTTCCTGTACGTTGATTTTAATCTGAAATAGTTGCGTCCTGTTGTGTACGTAGTAAGAAACAAATGTCGAAGCCCCTTAAACGCAACTAATGTATTATATTTCATACACGATAATTTATCATTAACTCCGCGTGTTTCAGAGTGACGCCGTCATCAGGTGCGTTGTCGTTGACTCAAACTTTAACCGCCCTTTACTAAAACACATGTTTAAGAAAATTAATAATATGGTATAATTCCATACTTACAATTGATAGCAGATAAAATGATAAAATATGTTTGGAGCTTTGATGGCTTGATGAGAATAGCGAAGATGAAAAGTTAAAACGATGATAAATTTTGTGCGATAAAAAGGCTTAGATACTAAAGTTGGATCAAATGGAATGTGGATTTGGAAATTTTTCACTGCGGGATTCCTAAGCCGGTGAAGGCCTTGTTTTAAGACAGTCTTTGTCGAATTTAGGGTGAGATAGTAGTTTAGGCTACATACAAGATTTGCATTCACAGATAATAAGTTTTCTGGAGGAAATAGAAGACACTACCTTTAGTATGAGGGTAGCATAGAAAGGATATAAATTCCATCTGATGGCAGGAGGACAGATGAAGAAGACAGGTGGAGGGACAGGAAGTTCGTACTCGTTGTGGTAGCAGTGAATTTCCTCTGGTGGTTCAAGTACAATCACATGCGAACCATCGACATGTTCTTGGAATATCTTACGTCTTAATAAGTTATTTTCATTCAGTTTCTGTCAAAATGTGAAACTGTTTTATCAGAGAATACTTTATTACTTATATTTGAGTACCAGAGTAGAATCTATTAATACGGATATCCGACGTCCTTCGGCCGATTAGAGTTCATCTACTGTGTTTAGGAATTCAGTTGCATTGCGACTGATGAACTCATGCCAAGTCTTGTAGTGAACATGAAAGCAATTAGTTTTCCACTGCGTGATGTTCCACGCCACAATTACATACTCACGAACATCGCATAACTGTTGAACAAGTTTCAAATTACTTCTCCTCCATAAGGCTAAGCTATGTTGAACATTTGCCAGGCAATGTGAGGTTTCACTAAATTAGCTCTGCAGATTCCATGTGGGGCTGCTCTGAACATTAAAGGCAAACTTCGTGCCTTTTACAACACACTTTTGTTGTAGACATTCATTAGCGTAGTTTAATCAGTCCATCCCCCCCCCATCCATTAGATATTTATCAACTTATTACTGTCTGTCTTCCTATCTTTGTACATTGTCCATGTAACCATTTAGATATTCTTTCCACATAATGTATCTTCTATTGTATCTATTTAAAATGTGTAATTTATGTACCTTTCTACGTTTCTAAACAATATACAACATTAATGTGAAGAACTTGGCATATTTTGGGATAACGGTTAAAATGTTAAAATATTAAAATTTTATTCACGACGAAATCAAGAGCAGGTTAAATTCGGGGAATGCTATTTAGTTCAATATCTACTACTTAAAATGAAGTACTAGAATGTATTAAACTACATTTTTATATCTTGTCTTTTGTGTGTGAAAAACCTGGCATATCACGTGAAGGGAAAAACACAGATTGAGGGTTGTTGAAAACATGGTATTTGGGAGAATATTTTTATCTAAGAATTCAAAAGTCACATTTTCCTTACTGTTAATACATTTTGTCACGTACTTCGCTCTGATTTTGTGTTCTCCAAATGTTATTCCTATCCTGCAGATGATTCCTTATTGTTTATTTTCGCTTTGGGAAACTACCTGTACTCCTCTTTTTCTCAAATGTGAGAAAGAAAGAAATGGAACAAATATAAAAATTTCGCATCACTGGGAATCCAAATCCAACCGCCCATAGTAAGCAAACACGTTGCTGACAACGTAATTATGTCCGCTTTTAAGAGACTTGCGGTCTAACAGCTGAGAACGATGACAATAAAATACTGTATTACAAAGAAACAGTGGAGTACTGACATCTAATATTTTGGCCAGGAAGTCTGAGAAAGGTCCACAGCCTTACTGCAGAAGTGGGCGAAATCGGAGGGTTAGATTCGGCCATTTCCCCTTGATTCCTTGTTTGTTATTTAGTTAGTTAGCTGTAACTACTGAGTTCTGGAAAAGTACAGTTACACTAATGGTTGGAAAATTCTTACAATTACATTCTACACAAAGATTCACTCCTTAGCTCGTATCAGCTTCAGAAAAGTAAATTAATTTTACTAAGGAATATTTAATTCAAAAGGCGATGTGCCCTCAAGTATAGTCTTGATCGTACAACAATAGTTCCTAAGGCTGTTAAGATGATACGTCGCCCTGTTTTTACAGATGCTAAGCTCCGCAACTTTCTCATTTTGTTCCTGGAATGTTGTGTGGTTTGAATATAACTTTAGTCTGCTTAACCGAACATAGCGTCTGATAATGCAGACGTGTATATTTACGTTAGCTGCCAACGTATTAAGAAAAGAACGAACTCTTAATGGACGATGTATTTTTTGAGAGTAGTAGTTTATAAATGAGATGGTTTAATGCTAAAGTAGTTCGTTCTCCGTCTTGTTAAATGAATTGTAAGTTCTGAATGAATCCGAATGTAACAAGTAATACTGATTATGCACTCATTCACACCTAACGTCACTTACATGACAGTTCGGCTGGTGATAATTCACAAAGACTTGCATTTCTTTAACTTACAAACGGCATTCAGTTGAAAACGGGTAACAGCAGTATTTGTCCAACGCCTGAGTTTATTGCAAAGACGCTCGTTAGCTTTCACATACATTTTACTTAAATTCACTGTTAGCTGTATAAATCATCAGGAATTTTAACATCGTTTTGTCAAATGTCATTCAGTTTGAGAAATGTTCTGTTATCGTTAGAGGCCTGCATCTATAAAAAAAATTCTCGTTTCATTAAATGTTTACTCCTGATCTGCGATAAACATTCAGTGTTCCTCAGTACCAAAAAACGTTCACCCTTCTCGCTTTGACGAATTGTGAAATCTTGTGGGTCATAAGCGGCCCGTGGGTCTCACATTGCAAACCGCCATGTTAGAGGATTAACCTTCCTAACATTTGCTTTCTGTAATCATGTCTTCACATTAACTACATTTTATCATGTCCGATGGCAGCACTTCGTAAATTCCTTTGTTAACTTCAGGCACTTGGGCAAACTCTACAGAATCTTGACAGTTTTTGAACTGCAATCTCACCGTCATGAAAACAGGATGGAACAAGGCGCTGCGAAATCTGCGTGTAACGTCATGCTGTCATTATAAAACAATCAACAAACTTTGCTAGCTGTTTAAAGCTCTCAAGTTTACATGCGTACTTTGGATACTATGTACCTTCTACCTCCCATCTTCTATTTCATATAATGGCGGCCATAGCACAACCTCTTTATCATTACCATATCTTAAATAAAGTTCATATTTTATCAGTTAATCGAGCAATAATCTGAAGAGACGTAGAAGTTAAATGTGGCAGTCTAAGACAAAATGAGAAATACAAAAAGAATTTTTATTGGTAAATCTTATGGGAGAGGAAGTATTGGAGATCTAGGCGTAAACTGGAGGATGCTACTGAAATGGTTCATAAATAAATAAATAAAGCATGATCTTCATTTTAAGCGTTTTCCTATTACAACTTTCTTATAGTCTATTGTTTTCATTTTCCAGTACATAATTCGATCATCGTCGCCATTTTTGAGAGAATACTTGCAGTAAAAAATTCATTCTATTGACACATTAAACCTGCTATTTGATAGGTGAAGTAGACCCATTTGCAGCGAGGATTTACAAATTCGTGTAGATCACAAAGACATAGGATAGACAATCTT
The DNA here is from genome assembly GCF_977971745.1 of Zootermopsis nevadensis. Taxonomy (NCBI): domain Eukaryota; kingdom Metazoa; phylum Arthropoda; class Insecta; order Blattodea; family Termopsidae; genus Zootermopsis; species Zootermopsis nevadensis. Next base: position 2,780,765 of record NW_028259177.1, read on the forward strand.
AACGAGAACATTTAGTTCAGTAATTCTGACAGCTGGATAATATGGACGACGCTTACAGATAATAAATGTGTGGCTGTTATTATTATAGTGCCATGCTGAATATATTATTATAAAAATTTAAATATAAATCATATTTCCATTCTGTAAACAGTGCTGTAAAATATACTAAAATACGAACATCAAAAATGCTTATGATTATTTATAGGGCCGGTGGTGTTGCTATATATTCTTTATTTCAGTTTAACATGCCTGAAATTAAAATAAACTTGTTATAATACCACACCCATTACTCAAAAAGCTTGTCTTTAATCTCTGCCTCTGCAGGTCTATGTACAATATACAAATAGTAGCAGCAGTATCAATTTGATAGTTTTCTTCACACTGTGTATGTTCACCTGAAGACGGAAAAAAATGGTCGAAACATGTACTAGTAAAAATTAAGATTTCTTATATTCATACAGTTTTAAGTTGCGCTGACTATACTTTATCTTATATTAAAAATGCGTTAAGTTTTTGACTGAACTAAATACTCCTCGTTGCTGTTAAATGCGGAATTTTGTGATTTGGTGATGAAACTTCGGTTTTATTTAGGAAGGACATTAATTTCTCCCGGCCTAATGACTGTCGGTTTAACTAGGAAACACGTACTTTGTAATAATTGTTAGTAATTTCAAGACGCAATGCACGGTAGAAAGTGTTGGTCCTTCTTTGAATCAATAAAATAAATTGCACATAAATAAACAAAACACTGATGAGCCTGAAATCGTAACATTTTCAAACAGAAACGTTCCCTAATCTCATGAAAATAACAGAGCGGGAATTATGCAGTAATTTTTACTGATGAAAATTAGAGACGAAGTGCAGTTTGAGACTTTTAAATCCTGTATTTTGTTTTTCTATTCTGATTTTAGTTAATTGTGTGTTATGTACATAGAACGGGTTAGCACAACGGACATTCTAATTACTATGAATCAGAAGGTACAAAGTTATAATTTTGTCCCGGAACCGATTATCCATGTTCCTACAAGTATATATTGTGATAACATCATAAAATTGGCCTCCGGCATCTTTTTCCAAATCGCTCCACGTTTATTACATTTAATTCATTAATTTATTAATAATAATTTATTAAATATTTAAGAACGCGTCATAATACACCAAAATACACAAAGAATAAAGTTCACGTAACTTGTACGAGGCGCGTCCCAAAAGTAAGTTTCCCACTCGTCCCACAGCTAGCAAACCTTATATTGCGCGAAGCGACTGTGCGTACGTGATAAGAGCAATGACGTAGCATGGCGCATGCACTAAAGGCACTTCCCGCGTTCTCACAGTAGCATTGTTGTAGCTGTTGAAGATGGAGGTTCTTATTCCAGCTTCCGCCGACTGTGAAGTGCGGTCAGTGATAACGCTAGGCCGCACACGGCTCGACGGACAGAAGTCTCCTGCAGGAGTTCAGCTGGGAGGTGTTTAATCATTCACCCTACAGCCCGGACCTCGCTCCCAGTGATTTCCATCTTTTCCTACACCTCAAGAAATTCCTGTCCGGTCAGCGTCAGCGTTTTGAGAATGACAGAGAGGCGGAGATGGTTGTCACACAGTGGTTCCAATCCCAGGCGGCAGACTTCTACGACACAGGTATTCAAAAGTTGGTCCCACGGTATGACAAATGTCTCAATTCCGGTGGCGAATATGTTGAAAAATAGCTGGACACTTGCTGTATCTGTTGCAATAAATATTTCCATGAAATTGTGTTTTGTTTCTGTAAACGGCCCCAGGGAAACTTACTTTGTGGACGAGCCTCGTATTTACGATTACAGATCACATTTTATTTTGGATATCCATTGTGTTATATTCGAGGTCAACTAAGCGGTATTCCACGAACAGTTGAACTTTATTTACAAAAAAAAAATTGTATTTAATGGAAAAGCTTCTTTGTACACTACTGCATATTATTTTCCTGGTGAAAGTAGCCTCTTGGGTTAAATAATATTATATTTGGAAAATTAAATCACATTATTACATGAAATATTTATAAAAACTAGTGAGGTGTAATTGAAGTAAATGTTTTGTGATCCCTCAAAAATATACAGTCAAGATAACCATGACAAAGATTCTTACTTTCAAAGTTTCTACAGCAAATTGCATTTTTTTTTTTCAAATTTAGGATAATCGCAGCAAATAAACTATGAATAAAGCATTACAACTCAGTTACAACTATTCAAAATCACTGTAAATGTACTGTTCTTGATCATTCAAATATCATAATTGTATTCCGGATATTCTACTGATGTACCTCGAGAGTCTGAATGCAGTGAGTTGGTAGATTCAACTGGCAACCTATAAGGTTTAAACTCCGTGAGGAGGAAACCTACTTGGTGCCTGATGCGAACCATTGGTATGAAGTGAAGGGTCGTCGAAGTTCCTTGAATATTCTCGCAACACACTTAAAGGCCTATCGCTCCTTCATTATAATTCACAATAAGGTTGGTTCCACTAAAAACAGAGGTCAGTAGTAGATATAAGCTAAACAGAGGGATACAGATTCGACTCCTGTGGAGCGATGATTTAAAACTATGACTGCACAGTCTCCACCTTGAAGTTACTCTAAATTATCCTTCATGGTCTTCCAAGTGATCGTTTTCCAAGACGTCTCACCATATACATTGTATGCATCCTTGCATTTATATTATTCTACATTCCCTACCCATCATAGCTTCCTAGGTTTAGATGTACTAGAAATGTTATGTGAACTGTGTAAACCACGAATCTCCGTTAAGTTATACACCACGTTACCGATTTAGGAACTATTATTACCTTACTACTCCATGTACGTATATAACCGATTATATTTCATACGCACAACAGACAAAAACATTATTTTGAAACATGAAAATCAGATAATATTACTATTTTATACATTTATGTGGATTGTTTAGTTAATATAACACACGTGGATAGTACTTGGGGTTTTCCCTTGCAAATCACCACTCTGCCGTAAATCATCATCATCTCTGTAGGACCTCGTCATCAGGCAGTGTTAACAGAGGCCCTTTCATCCCGCAGTGGCAAGAGACTTAGTATTATTCCCCCAGTCAACTTATTCGACATGATAAGCTAATAGTTGCTCAGTGAGACATTAAATTACGATCCTCTCATGGATTCTGGATGTTCATTACCCGTGTTCATAAGAGGCTTGATCCCTTTCCTAAGACAGATGAATCAAATGTACGTAAATAAAGCTTATTTCTTTAAGATTCATTTTAATATTATCCTCCCATCTACTCCTTGGTTTTCCAAGTTCTTGTTTCCCTTAAGGTTTTTAAAGCAAACTTTATTTTTGAATAGAATTTTTACATTCTTGACTGTCGTTCTCGTGTATTTGGTACAGGAAAAAAAATTATCTGGTATCTACCATTCAGTTTAAACTATAACACAATTTTGCAAAGAAAATAAACAGCTGTATATGTAACGTTAAGTAATAAACAATGTAACACAGCTGCTTTATTTTTAGCCTGGACAGCAAAGTTTCACAGTGCCCGAAAGGATCTTCTTATACAAGTCTGTGCAGCCACAAAAACTGAAATAATTGCGAGTCTGACATCTGCCGATGAGTTCCCGACCTAAACTAACCTAAATTAAATTAAATTAAATTAAATTAACTTAACCTAACCTAACCTAAGTGACAGTGTAACCTAATCTACTGTTAAACGTGAGTGACAATTTCCATAGGCAAAGAATTTCGAATTTCATGACGTTTGTAATACATTACAGTTATTGTCTTATGTCTAGGTGGTATTAAGTTCTTTTTTTTAAGTTAAGTACTTGAGGTTGGATGGTTTTGTAATTTATGAGGTGGTTGATTTTGAGTGGGATGTGTTGTTTTTGTTGTGTCCTTTTTTATTGTTTTGTTCTGTCTCTGTGTTGATGTATCTCATTGTATGTTGTGTCTTATGGTTTTTGTTGTGTCCTTTGTTTATTGTTTTGTTGTGTCTCATTGTGTTGATGTATCCCATTGTTTGTGTGTCATATTGTTTTTGTTGTGTCCTTTTGTTTATTGTTTTGTTCTGTCTCTGTGTTGATGTATCTCATTGTTTATTGTGTCTTATTGTTTTTGTTGTGTCCTTTGTTTATTGTTTTGTTGTGTCTCATTGTGTTGATGTATCCCATTGTTTGGGTGTCATATTGTTTTTGTTGTGTCCTTTTGTTTATTGTTTTGTTCTGTCTCTGTGTTGATGTATCTCATTGTTTATTGTGTCTTATTGTTTTTGTTGTGTCCTTTTGTTTATTGTTTTGTTCTGTCTCATTGTGTTGATGTATCTCATTGTTCTGTTCTGTCTCATTGTTTTGTATGTTATTGTAGGACACTGCCACCGGGTATAAACCCATTTGCAGTCAATAATAAATAAATAAAAAACTGTGGTGTTGACAGCTTTTATTTGGCTGATAACATTGTCAAAATTGTGTTATTTTAAATTGAAGGTTAACGTGAGAATATTTCTTACGCACAGACGTTTTCAAAATGCAACTTCAGAAACTACTTTCTGCTAAATTCTGCGTGGACAGTAGTAAACGAAAATAGTTTCAGTAATCTCTTCATGCCCTCGACAGCGCGCACACAGACACACATTTTAACCAGCTAGCGACAAACAGCTGACAAACGCTGCAGTAATCTCTAGATACACAAGGAGACCGCTTGTTGATTGGGCAAAATTATCAACTCCCGTTCATTGCTTCCCGGAACCAGGACACCGTAAAATACGTTTGACAACACAAGTTCTCCGCAGTGCGCGAATGCTTCATTGTAGACGAGATTATCGGAATTTAACTTACCCCCCCCCCTCCGGCCCCTTTGAAAGGTACTCTCTGGGGGAGGATTGGGGTGGCTGGTAGCTAATTATCTTTCCTGTTCTTCTCACTCCCTCCCCCATTACCCTAAAAGTACATACCAATGCCACGCACAAAGACAGCCAGACCCTAATGGAGAACTTCCAAGTGGATAAACTGTGCAGGTTACAGAATATACAACATTTAAGAAAGATCTAGTACAATTCGCAGCGAAGTCGAAAATTTTAGTCGCATTAAAAGAACATGAGGATAATAAATTCCGAGAAAACCTATTACCATTCAGTTCGGAATCTTTCGTTTCTAGTCGAACATCTAAGACGCTAAGATATAAAGATTGGAGGAACTTAATTTGAGGGTGCTGGGAAGAATATTCTAACCTAAGATAAGTAGTAACAGGACGGTGAAGAACATTACAGAATGAAGAGGTTCATAATTTATATCTTTTACCAGAAATTACTATTATCATATCATGGACAGCGAGTCACGTGCACTGGAAAAATGTAATCTTAAAAGCTTAAGGGAAAAGAACACTTACAAGTCTTAGGTATATGTGGTAGGATGTTATTAAAACGGATTTAAATGTAAACTGGTATAAGCCTGTAGGCGGGGTTTATTTGGTTCAAGATATTACCATCAGTGGACTATTCTCAATATGGTAACAGGTATTTTAGCTTTATGAAAAGTTCGACATCCTTTAACTAGCGGAATGACTATTAGCTTATTTAAGAAGGAATCCACTGCATGCAGTTACTTGAGAAACCCTCAATTAATGAGATAAATTGGAAGATCTAGTAGCAGGCAGGATATGATATTCAAAGAAATTATAAAAGTGCGTAGTATAAAGTTACAGCCTTGATTGCAGTGAATGGAGTTAGTGACTAATAAGGTAATTTAGAGAACTCTGCCACGAAATGTCGGCTTATGATAAAGCAGAATTCGAAAAGTCGAACATCTGAGAAAAACCGTCTAAAGAGGAACCTCGATTAGCCGTGTCAGCACGAAGCAGAATTATTTCATTTTATAAACTGTCTACATGACGACTGGAGCGAAACGGCCAATGCCAATTAGGCATCGTGAGATCATATTATGTAAAGAAGATTAGCATTTGTTTGTGTAGACTAATGTAAGGGAACCCTTAATGCTAGATATAATATATAGTAAAATAAAATACTTCTCTAAACATAATACCGAAATTATTATAAGCTAATATTGATCTTAAGCTTGAATTAAGAAAGTGTTTTGGTTATGGCTTTAATTTAAACCTATTTTTCAGTAATTTAAAAAACATAATTCATTAATTTATATGTATACTATACCAAACGCGTACGTTTCATCAGTATTTTACTGAACTTAAATTGTAAGTACTTAAATATCATAACAGCATAACGATCCTATATTATACGAAATGCCTCTTTCATTCAATTAAAGAACTCTAATCAATCACGCATTGAACAGCATAGAAAAGCCCGGGCTACACGCTGAAACGATTAGCATTTTCGTGCAAGACTTTTCATGGCTGAAAACTGGGCACTTTTCACGCAGTTTGACTTTAAAGGTCTGAAGGTTTGCATTTATTAACCACTGAGAAATATGTTAATAGCTCCGCCCACACTAGGAGTGCTTCCTATAATTCGCAGAACGCGTCATACCTGTTAATGATCGAGTGATGATTATCTGCTCCAGTTATAAGCGGCATAATCCGTTCAATATTAAAATTAAGAGTGTGTGAAATAGTACGTAATAAGCTTGGAACCCAGAATAATTACACCGTTGAATATGAAGTTGAAAAGGCTGTCTTCTGGGTTGTTGCACCATGAAATTTGGCAGAAGTTGACCGACGTTTCAGAGATGTTTCATGCCTCCAAAATGAGGGCAATGATGGAGGCATCAAGCATCTCTGAAACGTCGGTCAACTTCTGCCAGACTTCACTGAGCGACAGCCCAGAAGACTCCCACTTTCGTAATCGAAGCCGTGTCCGTGTGACGCCCGATTCCTGTATTTTAATGACGCATTTTAACCACACAAGTTGTACACTACAGTGTTGAATACTAGGGTAAAAGAATGAGAAACGTGATGGATCCCCTGAATACGCACTAGAACAATCTCTGCACGCCGGATTTGAGCATTTTACTCTACAGCACTAAGTTCAACAGTTAATTTCTGTGAGGCGTACGGGATGATGACATTAAAGCAGCTACACGGTGACCGTCCAATTTTGAGGTAGAATTAAGAAGAACATAAGAAGTAATTTGTTGTCTCAGAGTCGTTTCATAAATTTACGATGTCTTGTAACGGAACTAGAAAATTTAACACGGTCTAGAGTTCATATCTAGTGTGATTCTGAGCCACTTCTATACAAATACCACCCATATAGGAATTTCATGAAGACTTTTTCATGCTTCCTTCCCATCACCTCTTCGTTTTCTCAAACTGCTGTCTTCCAAGAAGTTTTCCCACCAAAACTCTGTCTCTTCCTCCCACCCTATAAAACCAGCCCCTCGGTCCGCCCCTCATTTATGCTCCAGGAATATTCTGTCATCCATACAAACCAAATTTCTCTGTATGCAGTAACCTACATTTCGATCACTGTAGTGGTTATGGATGTTGCTATAATAACCCGTATTCAGATATACACGACCTCCTGTCTCTTGTGCAGGGAGTGAGTCCCTCATGTTGATGTTGGAGAGTTTTTTTCGGGAATCGAACAGCGGATAGTCAGTTACTAACTGTCAAATAATAAATTGTATGTGCTGAATAAATGAATCCACACATTTCCACTTCTTAAGTAGTTTTCTACTCCGGAAATTGAAGACGTTTTAAAGACGGATATGGCTTCCCAGTGCTGTACTCAGGGAGCGACTAAGTGTGGATGCTAGACTCAGTCTGCAAGTCCACAGAAAAGTACGCAAAGAGCAGAGTTTAATACAGAATTTCTAATGAAAAGTCAATAGAATCGAAATGGGGGGTTGAGACCAACGTTTTTGATTCAGACAGACGTGAAAGATTTTCCGTGATTGAATTAATTCATTCGTATTATGAAACATTTCAATATGCAGTTGAACTCACTCATCACACCAAAACAAATATAGAGGAAGGTCGTATAGTACCGGAGAGTGTCTATTATATTATTTTTTTCGGAAACGTCGCCAACTAGTGTCACCTACCAAGTATCGGAGTCTTGCCTCTGATAGTCACAGACGACGATCCTTAGTTGGAGTAAATCCATTGAGCCGATCAGACGCTGAGGGTGAATATTTCAATTTGTACAACTTCTGAGCTCGTATGTTATTTATTTTTGGAAGGTTGTCTCAACTAATTCTGGCAAATTAAATTATTATTCAATTTGTTTTACTTATGTTGTATCAACTATGGACTGTAATGTGTGGAATGATTTTGTTCCAGCAATAAACATTTTCCCTTTGCATGTCTGTCGTCTAATATCGGAGAATGTGGTTTCTGGTATTATTATTATTATTATTTATTATTGACTGCAAATGGGTTTATACCCGGTGGCAGTGTCCTACAATAACATACAAAACAATGAGGCAGAACAGAACAATGAGATACATCAACACAATGAGACAGAACAAAACAATAAACAAAAGGACACAACAAAAACAATAAGACACAATAAACAATGAGATACATCAACACAGAGACAGAACAAAACAATAAACAAAAGGACACAACAAAAACAATATGACACACAAACAATTAGATACATCAACACAATGAGACAGAACAAAACAATAAAAAAAGGACACAACAAAAACATCACATCCCACTCAAAATCAACCAACTCATAAATTACAAAACCATCCAACCTCAAGTACTTAACTTAAAAAAAAAAAGAACTTAATACCACCTAGACATAAGACAATAACTGTAATGTATTACAAACGTCATGAACTGATGCACTCACACAACAATACAATGAGACACAACAATACAACATACCACACTCAAAATAAAACATCTGACACACAATAAAAAACACACATCCACTAATTAATCACAATACTTAGAGTAGAATATAAAGTCCGCTCTCAGTACATGAAAATTTTATCCCAAAGAACTACAGCCCTTCATCACTTGGAGACTAAGACACTTCACTTCCCTTATCACCATTTATTCCCAACTTAATAACCCTTAGCTTGTAACTACTTTTCTTACCCTCTTTCTAAAGGTACCTAATTTACAGGGGAAAGACTCTATTACCGGACAAACAAAAATTCTCGATAATATAATTTAAGAACAAATACCATTTATTTGGCCTCTGTTTTTAAACCGCCGATGATTACATAAACTCCGTTCTCTTTACTATTGGAGAGATAACTGGTTTGGGTGTTTCTTTATTTTGTTTCAGGCATTAAAATTAGATTTGCTATTAGACTGAACAGCAACGGACAATGGACAGAAGATGAAATGAAACTTGCTATAGAAAAGGTTAGGAATAAGGGGGTGTCGGTAAGAAAAGCAGCAGATACTTTTTCAGGCCCCAAAAGTTCCCTTTTAGATGGACTAAGAACATTGCAAGAAGGGGGAATGGTGAAAACGACATTCGACATTGGTTGGTTCCGGAGAACTTTCGCCGATGAGATGAAGGAACAACTAGTCAGGCATGTAAAAGACCTACAACAGCGGTGGTTGGGCGCATGAAAACTCCACCGAAAAAGTGTGAAATATGTCACATTTCAAATGTGATTCCTGCAAAATACGTTAAGATTCATAAAGACTGAAAGTTTCTATCCAAACTGAGAAACACTTTGTAAGTGCTGTAGTGTCCGATACTAGACACAAATTTTTGTAATGTTGAAAATCTAAACAATTTTTCAAACACTTTCTTCACTTTGTTGACAATTTTGTTTTATTCAAAATATGTTTCACGAAGAAAAATGTTCAAATTTGTGAAAATCAATAAGATTTTTTTTAAATTTCACATTACACATTCTTCCCCTCGCCCTGAAATCCTTACGTGCCGGTACTGTAAGACCTTCCCCTAATTAACGTCACACTCTTACGTCCTTTGCGCCAGAGCATAAAACGAACGCGTACGTAAATTTCCTTCAATGTAACCAAATGAACACTTCGATAATGCGTTTAAAATAAGCCACTCGCACACCAACTGCGGATTCAGACGTGGACAAAAGCGACAGACATTGCGTTCGTAAATGCTTCAAGACAGGGACTTCGTATTAAACAAAAATAAAATAAAATAAAATTAAGTTTACAGGCAGACAGGACAGAGCGAAGCATTTTATAGAGAAACAGCGACCGTCGTTAGCGGCTAAAATAAAATTCGGGTTTGGAACAAAGAGCAGAAATGAGGAAGAAAGGAAGAAGAATTGGATGAAATAGAGGTCGAACATATCAAAAATTTCAGGGGCTCGTCAGCTGTTGTTCAGATGGTGAAAACGTTTCCACTGGAAGACAGCAAAAACATCGAAATCAACCCAACGGATCTTGGCAGTTCGTGTTCAAATACGGACGCTAAAATCGAACTTCGTTACTGTCGTCAGGTAGTCGTAAGACACACGACAAGAAACTCGCTTTCCTCGTACTTAAGTTTAAGCGACATATGAACTAGCGTCAAAACATTTGCATCTGCAAGAAATAAACATTCAGGCCAATAAAGTTTCAAAACTGCAAACCAACGCATTTTAAGACTTCAAATTGCAGTACGATTTTCTAATGTGAATGGTCTTTCCATGTTACCTCATTTCTTCTGAGGCCTCTCGGTCTGAATACGATCATCTAGAGCAGCGTTTCTCAACCTATGGTACGCGTACCACTGGTGGTAAGCGAGTCAATGTTGAGTGGTACGCGAACAAAGTAAGAAAATCAAAAGATAACATTAACATGAATGAGTTTTCCCTGAACGCATTTAATATGTTAAGTTAGAATCAGTGGTACGCCAGCGAAAAAGGGCGAGAACCCCCGATCTAGCGTTGGGTTATGCCAGGCGTCAGGTGAAAACTGAGCCGTGGATCAGTGCACGAGACGTAATCAAGGTCTCAGACGACTGTCAGAGTCACACAGCGTCTCCATCCCATCGTTGTTTTGTGGAAAGAGTGCCGACACAGCATGTCACATGGACCTTGCATCCCACGTGGGATCTCCCTCCCCCCCAACACGTCCACTGCACATGAAAGGTTTTGCCCTGTGGCCAAAATTATACGCCAAAAGGTTTTACGAATGCCTTGCGCTTAGGGAGGTCGTACGAAGTCAGTCCAAAATTAATTCCTCCATTTTTGTTTTGTATTCTGGACGTACCCAGTCTTTGATTTCGATCGTAAAAAATATTCGCTGTGGATTTCTACAGCGTGCCGAAACAAATGACGGGAGGTGTATACATAAAATTTGGTGCCCTCCACTTGTAAGTCAAAGATTGTTGAAAGCCCAATTTCACAAGTTATATGCGGACCTGCGTAAGCACCCAAAGAAATTATTCAGATACGTTCTTTTTTGTCAAGTTGGCTCGAGTTCGGCGGTGGAGCTTCACAGTTTCTCCCTTTTTGTCACTGTTCAGCGCCGGCCATTTCACCTCTTCAGTCACACCAAGGTCTAAAAGAGGCCAAGGCCGCCATTTTCCAAACTGTGACCTATACACTATTTGTTACGATCCTTCCACCTCACGAAGACGCATCCTCAGTGCTAAGTAAGAAAGGTTTTTGTCAACAGGACTTAATCATGCAGGATTCGAGCTTCTCACAACAGTAAGTACGAAGATGGCTGTCTTCTGGGTTGTTGCACCTCCTGCCTCCATCATCAGGGCGATGGTCATGATGATGGAGGCAGCACGGACCTCAGAAACACGGCTGAACAATCTAGAAGACAGCCATCTTCGACAAGAATTACTTTTGATTACATTTCAGAACAAATTTACTTCTTTGTGTTACCAAATGTCTAGAATCGTTTACATTCGTATCTGATATATAAAAGGGTGAAGATTATAAGAGGCAGGATTTGACGACAAATAAACGCACTAAAATCAAGAGATCAGCCCGAAATGCCGATCGATGAGAGAAATTTATTGCGCGTAAAACTTTAATTTTACTCCTTGCATTGTGTGTTTTGTTTGTTTTGAAGATGTCTCGAGGAGCTTAGAGGAATATAAAGAGGGAAACTGTTTAGGTCTAACGGGGAGCGGCATAATTTGTCACCATTAGACTACGCCGCGGCCAACAATTATAAACATCAAGTTTGAAATTTAAAATGAAATATTTTTCTATTATTAAGTGGAAATATGTTACCAATCTTAAATGCAGAAGTGGGCGTGTATATAACAAACACAGGGTGATTCAAAGGTACAGCAAAACACTTCAGGGCATTGGAGCAGGAACTGAAATACATTTTCCGAGTTACGACGAATTTACATTTTTCCAAAAATGGAATATTCGTGTGACCATGACATGACAACTGATTTTCTTGGTTGCGATGAAAGAAAGAAAGAAAAATATAGGAACGAAGAAAATTCTGCCCTCGATAGCTTTTTTCAGTAGTCGCTTTAGACTAATTCTTTTTGAGTTCGTGTAGTTGGGACTTGCACTGTAGACAACAGATGTTCGAGGTGTCCTCCCTCCGCCTTCAAACACGCAAGTTTATGCCTCACAGCGATGTTGAACTAGTAAACTAGTTGTCCATGTATGAAATTCCGAATTTCCGTGGAATAAATTTTTATTGAACACGTCCCCACAAGTAAAAAATCTACAGGGGTCTGATCGGTGGAACGCGGAGGCCATACAATCGGATCTCCACGGCAAACTTGTAGAATTTTCATAGCGAAAATTACATACGGAGCATTAGTAAATTAGGCACTGTCCGGTCTGACAACTGCCCTTCAAGTTTATGAACCCCCACCAAATGACCACACTCGGAAACGGTTGGAAATCTGTAGAAAAATGTTATTCGCATTTTGTACCTCAAATGACCTCCTGAACAACTTTCACAAATTTTGTGCCTGAGCGCACACCGACCGTCTCCTGTTTTCCAAAAGGACCTATGTTACCACATGACAAAGCTTCGCGCATTTTCAGGTTCGCCGAATTTCAGTCTGAGATCTCTCAGGGTAAAATCCACGAACTGCCATAACCCGCAATTTGTGTGTGTCCGGTCTTCAGTGGAGCAGAATTTGCTGTTTCTTCTCGTGCTGGGGCGTCATCGCCTTCCTCTAAGCACTTACTGAAAACAGTTGTTCGTGCCTTAAACAGCACGTGTTGTGACGTCTCTCGACGTCTTTGCTGGTTTTAACTCCCGCCACTTATTAAAATGCGAATGGCTTGCATTTTCCTTATCCTCTGTTCAAAACGCTGCTAAAATTGGCTTCTCATGTCTGTAACGGAATTTCACTCGGCAAATGAGGTTACCGGAGTGTTAGAACCTGGAATAGTTTAGATTTCAATTCGGGTCATATTTCTACCCTAATTTTTTATGTAGAATGCATTTATTTTCTTGGCAACTGGAAGGAAATATAAGGTAGATACTTTCAGAGGTCCTTGCTGCCTCCATCATCGCCCTGATGACGGAGGCAGCGTCGGTGAACATCTACCAGACTGCACGACCCTACAACCCAGAAGACAGCCATCTTAATACTTTGTACGCAAAATAAATGTTAAAGCAGGTGTTACATATCCTTACCACTAAGGACCACGATTTGATCCTCCGGATTTTTACAAGTCACTGAATGTCACAGCGATCCACCCTTCTCGTCATTAGTTTATTGGTCCTTCTGCATGAACCCAGAGAATTTTCATGATTCATTCGTCATCATCAAAGCAACAATAGTTAGTGCTGTCAGTATTATACCATCTTCCATGTCAAAAATATGAATCTAATAAAAGTTATATTTTTCCATATAAGTTTTCAAATCAATGATGCTCCTTTTGATAAGGAGCGAGGCACCAAAATGTGATGACCTCTGTCAGTATATTATTCATATCTAATTTACAGATAACCATTCCGCAGATTTTGGGATTTACAACGACTATTAGTAAATTTATGCGGAAATTAAAGGAATCAGTTTTAATTTCCTTGCATGAGTTTCGTACAAGGCCAACAAGTTTTATGCCTCTAATTAATGAATACGTAAGGCCTAGGCGTGAGACACGGAAGCAGCAATTATCAGATCGATGCTGCACTGGGTTCGTGCCCTGAGGACAGTTAATTACAAGTCGATACCTCAAGGATACGATTCCACGAAATAATGCTTCAAGTTCTCTGTAATTTTAAATTGACTCAGAAGTAGGGCGCATGGCCCAAATGTCGCACACTTAAGATTTAGGTCCCGGTGCGACGGCAGTTTCATTATATTAGAATATTTAGTCGTGGAGATAAACAATTATAATTTTCGGGACTCAGAATTTTTGATTCTGGGAAAGAATAAAATAATTCTGAATATCGCCTGCTTGAATGTTTGTGAAGGAATTGACTTAGGTTCACTTTCATGACTACAAACAGAGACAGTTCGCAGTCAAAGGTAAATGGACTTTATAAGAAACATTAAAAATATTAAGAAAATTAATTTTTGTGGAACTTTACTTATGGATCACACATTCCAAAGTTTTAAATCAAACAAACAGCAAAGGAGGATAAATGCGATGTGAAAAAATTAAATCGTACCACGTATGAACTTGCAACACTTTGAAGGAAATTTGTTGAACTATTAAGGCAAAATACTCAAATAAATTTAGGTGCCATGTTCTTTCTCAAAGCACTTTCAGAGAACAGTCCATGACAAAACGTGCACTGTCGCTGTCGAAACAAATGGCGGCTGCTCGACGCTGAGTCATGTTTCTGCTTTTCCACATTTCGACTGTTTCACTGGTTATGAAATTAACCTGCATACAATTGTCCCCGTTAAACATCCAAGAATTTGACCCTGGAATACCATTTACTCTACCGGCGATCTCCGACTTAACGAGATATGCAAGCGACGCAGCATCCCTTCAGACTAACTAAATTTTAATTCGCGGAACTGATCTCCTCTTATCAGGACCATACGCGGTGTATCCTAATGGATCCTTTGTACAACGAACGACAGACAGTGCGTTCATACATATCAGCGTCCTCACCAATATTCTGAGGCTTCGGTTCATCCGCCAACCTCGACATCATCTTCAGCGCTTTGCACTTTCTCAGTGACCATCGAAATCTTTGCTGAAATCTATATCCAAGTGTTCCACCCCCAGAAATCGCAAAAGTTTGTTTTGATTTGTTGGGTATGTGGACACCTGCGGCAGCCAAGGCCTCGGCCTCGGCCTTGGACGGACATCTCTCAGCTGCGATGTTCACACGCTCTAGGACTGGGACCACACACCAGGGAACAAATTACGAGATGTTAAACTAGTGACACTCTGTGGTGGTCTTCTAATCGCCTCAACAACCGTGATGAACCACCTCAGGATTGGACACAACGACATTCTATCTGGCAATCCACCACCCATGTTTACCCCTCGTAACGCAACAAACACGTCCTCCTGGTCTCCCCAATGCATGCTATTAGACGCACGATAGACACTATCAGAGAAATGAAATTTTAAAACAAGTATTAGCTTTCCTACACCTCACCAACCTTTACCGATGATTACGATTCTAAGACCAACTGGTGCATAATTTAACTAGTAGACGCTCTAACAGCCAGAGCAGCTAATGCGCCTATAAACCCACTTAAACCACTGAGTAAACAGACCCAGCTGAATCCACCCTGACGGATTGCGATAGAGGCGGGCTCCGGCTTCATCGTCTTTCTAGTAAAGACTAACACCGGAATTCCAGCGGCTGACATGCGTGGCTCCTCCGTCGGCTGATCAAAGCTTCTGTACATGCGAGTGACCTTTCAGTGAAATCACTTTCTGGCTGTGTGCTGCGCTGTCTCGTCGACATTAAATAGTCGGCCTACTCAATATCTGATGAGTTTAAGTTCCGGTTTCAGTATCCAAAAAACTGTTTAAAAATTTTCACGCGTAAAGCCGCTAATTCTAGCAACAGACAACGTCTGATGTTTCCTTATAGCCAGCTCGAATGCCATTCGCTGCAAAGGTTTTATTGTTAACCCATAAGTAAACAGTTTTGAACTAATAGCTTTTCAATTTCTTCCTAATGATACGTGCAGCAGTTTTTCAATAGGTATCAGTATCGTTTGTCTTGACATAATCTTTTCGGGTTGACTGAGAAACTTTGAAAGTCTCAGGGCTCTCAATAGACCCGTATCGTTGTTCTTTATGTCTTAACATCTTACCCCATCGCATCCTTGTCCCACTGTTTACGCCACAACATTTGTATCAAAAGCAAAATAGAAGCTATACATCGCCTACTATGCGATATTATGAACAGAGTATTGGGCACACTGTGATATTTCAACATGGCGGCTACCTTGCTAAACCCAAGTCAGATTATCCAGTTCTGGATCACATAAACAAAGAGTCCGTTGTGCACTTCACAGATCGCAAAACCTGTAATTTCAGAGAATGTCGGATCTAGCTACTACAACATTGAAATAGCAAAATGTTTCATGACTCACCGTCAAACAGGTTCTTCAAAACAACCACGACGTAAAACAACACTCACTTCCCCGAAGCTTTCACAAAACACAACTGAAGACTGTGCCTGCTATTTGCCTCCATGGCTGTCCGTTGGCGGCAGCACCTTGCGATATTACCAACACTGGCCATATTTGGGCCACCAACTCTGCCATTTGCAACACTGAACAGCAATCTTCCTTCCTTACTAGTAACTAAGAACACGCTGCTTAGTTAATATTGTAGAATGCGCCCGTCACTATCGATGAATGATTCGATTTTTGTGTCCAGGTAAATCAGTGACGTTCACATTAAAGTCTCCGATTTGGTGGACAGATTCACAGAGGCCAGACGAGTGTTCAGATTGAATTTCTGGGCGGCTAGCCGCTGTCACTTATTCTATTTTGCGTATATCGCAAACAACAGGAATATGAGTAAATAAAATATATATTTTTATATATTTTTTATATATATTTTAAATCATGTCCGTCTAATCACAATAAATTCTTATTAAATATTAAATGATGGTCTAATGTAAATCGAATATTTCGATAAAGAACATCATTTGATATATTTTAAATATTTTAAATGTTAATTATTGTAATATTTTAATATTTAATAAGAATTTATTGTGATTAGACGGACAAGATTTAAAATATATATTCATTATATCACAATATGACGCAACTTTACTATCTCATGAGTAAATTGAAAGTTGTGGTACATGAATTTTATTCCCTATTTAAAAGCAGTTCATAGTAATAAAAAATGTTAATCGCTTCCTTACATGCACGTGCACAATTGTCACAGTCTGCCGCTTAAGAGTGTCTCTTATTAACGACTTGCAGCCGTTGTTTCCGGGCTGTCGTTCCTTACATAATTAAGGCGGGGTCCTGGAGTACAATTTGCTTGGGATGTTCTTCACGAAATTGTCAAGTTTCAGCTTCCAATCATTTTTATTACAAATCTACACACTCAAGTGTCCGAAGCAGGGACTAGTTATAGTAAGAGTTTGACAATTCTGTGGACAGGCCAATGTACTCTCCCGTTTTCTGACGGCCACTTCATATTTTAGCGATAAACAACGCACTTTTACGCTTTCCTTTACAGCTTTGTTAACGCAAGTCTTTATAGGAAAGAAATCAATTGCAATTTGGAATTTTAGATTTTTCTGATAAACTGTCGACTTCTAGCTTTCCAAAGGAAGTGACGTGACGTATCAGCGGCGGCCTGGCCATTTTAACTACACGTTTGATGGGAAACGAGAAAAATAATCTATACATGACACGTTTCTGTTTTGAACAGTGCATTTTAATTAATAAACTGGAGTCATGTACATTGGCCGTATTCTTACATTTTATAGGTTAATTATACTACATAAGGACGTGAGTTAAATTCAGCTGAAGATGTAAATAAGCAGTGTTTTTAAGCAGCGAAACGCTTAGTCTGAAGACAACCTGGCGGCCAAAAGTACGCAACACGTAGTCCCAAATGAAGCACTGCATTCATAGATTTTTGTTTGACTGAGATTAACTGAGTAACTTTGAAACTCCTTCCACATTTTCACAGTGCATGTTACCTCAGACGTAGATCAGCAAAGATGGTCAGTGATTTGGGGACCTAACTTTCGCTTTGTGCTTCCGAAACGCACTTTTTCCTTTCTCAACCTTCTTCGTAAACAAAGGCTTCCTTTCGGTGGTTTATTTGTGTTTTACGATCATGAGAGGAAAGTCTGCACACTCTTGTCTTCTAATGTTTTGAGTCAGGAAATCAACATTAGTTTACTGAGCTGCTCAGATACGCTGTTCTTGTCAGCACAAGGCTTCGTATTCAGGAATTACGATCTACAGATGGAAAAAAAAACATTCTTACATAATTCAGCAACGACAAGACATTGAACTTCCGCTCTCAGGACAACAAACCACTGAAAATAAGCACTGTCTACTCTTAGCAACTGCGTATCTTAAAAAAAAGGAGTATGGATGGCGCACACAAATGGAGAGTGTGCACAGATTTTAGAGGTTTAAATGCACTAACCAAGTTTCAGGCACTTCCCGCGGTGGCGTCTTAGTATGGAGGCCGTTACTTCGCGGTGCTGGATTTTTGAGATTGGAGATCGCGGAGAAATACAAGACTGCATTTAGCGTACCCTTTCGGCATTACGAATATAGTCGCTTATGTTTTGGTTTATGCGATTCACCTTCGACGTTTCAGTCCCTGGTGGACAAAGTATTGAGAGATTTAATAGGCACGGAGGTCTACTGTTACGTAGATGACTTGATAATTTTCAGTTCGACTCCTGAAGAGCATGCTAAAAGTCTAGAACATGCGTTAGAGAGGCTGGAGAGAGCTAATCTAAAGCTACAGCCACAAGTCGAATATTTGGGTTGCATTATAAGTAGAGAGGGGATAAATGCCAACCCAGATAAAATGAAAGCGGTGCTGAGCCATCCAGTTCCAAAAAAAAAACGCTACGTGAAGTCAGATCTTTTCTTGGATTGACAGGATTTTACCACAAAATGACACCAAATTGTGCACAACGAGCAAATCCGTTGACCCAGATGATTAGAAAGAATGGAAATTTTGTCAGGACCCAAAGACCAACAAGATGCTTTTGAGCATTTAAAAATGGCGTTAACAACAAACCCAATTTTGGCATTCCCTGACTTTTCACAACCGATGCTAGCAAAGTAGCGGTGTCATGTATTCTGTCTCAGTATCAAGACCCATAGCCCATGCTTCTGGACAGTTTAACGAACACGAACAGATACATTTCTAGTGAATTAGAACTTTTAGCTCTGGTGTGGGCCACACGTCACTTCCGAAGCTGACTCTATGGTCGTCAGTTCGTAGCCCGATCTGACCATCGACCTTTATCTAAAGAAATTCTCAGACACCAACTCCCGGTTAATGAAATGGTCTCTCAGATTAGCGGAGTTCGATTTCCACCCAGGATAGTCTATCCAGCATGTAGACGCCCTAAGTCGACACATCGCGACCCTCGAAAACGACCCCTTGAGTCGGGAAAACATGGCTAAAGCAGCAGAGCGACAGTTTTCGTCAGCGTCTGTAGAAATAACTTTGACAAAGGTCAGTTTTACCTTGACAAAGATGGCTTACTACATCGGCGAGCGGGAGGTCGTTGCCCCGATCAGGTGGTAATACCACGTGGGTTAGCAAATGACGTCATAGCCTCGCGTCACAACCAGGACAGAACAGGACTCTGAACCTGCTGTCACAGCGTTGGGGGTAGTCTTTTGTTTGGTTTGTATTCTACTGTACCCTGCGTTCTTAAACAAAGAGCTTGAGATGAATGCATGCAGCTTAGCTGTTTCTGTCTCGATGGTCCATCCCCAAAATGACTGAGAAATTTGTTACTGGGGTCTGAGGGGCACCTGTGAGTTATATTAAACTCAACTCAAACCGCAATGATTTTTCTGTACAAGAAATTGGTAAGTGATAACTAGGGTTCGGATGTTCGTGACATGTCATATTTTTATTGGGGCGTCTATTTTCATTCGAAACTGAAATTAAACACTTACTGGGTTACCATAATCACAATTATGCTGTTTTTATTTTGCATATAAATGCATATTTTTGGTTACAATTTGAGGATAAAATTCATATTTTGGGTATACAATTTTTACTTCTAACTACATTTCTCAGACACTTACAGTGAATCCTTCAGTAAGTTAAGATGACGAAAGTGAAGTGGTCTGAAAGTGCGAAGTTAAGAGGTTTCGTTAAAGATTTCGGCGAGAAATATTTTAGTTCTGATGGAACAATTCTGTTCTGTAAACTTTGTGAAGTTAAACTTACAGCTGGTAAGGAATTTAATGTGCAACAACATTGTGATACGGAAAAACATGTAAATAATTTGAGCTGAGAAAACAGTCATCAAAGCGAGGAACGACTTCTGTTCGATAACACTGCAAGAACTTCACCATCAAACAAGACCTCGGGATTTTCAAAGGACCTGTGTGAAATGTTGTCGTCTGCCAACTGAACAAAGTGAACATTGAGCAGTTCAAATTTTTCATAGAGAAATACACGACTCAGTTAATTCCAGACGAATCAACACTACGAAAAAACTATGTGCCTCCCTGTTACGTCATAATTGGCCCTGGTGACTTACTCCTTCTTAATTTTCGATAACGCCATGAAATGTCTGTGATGTCGAAAAGAGCTTCTCAAGTTACAAGACCGTATTGTGCGACAATCTGAGAAGATTTTCATTTGAGACCTTGAAAATGCACATCGTTATACACTGTAATGCTGCCAAGGAAGGTGCTTAATATTTTGAATTTTGTTTATTTATTTGTAATTAACGAATTTGAAATGCATGAAAGGCTCTTTCTTAAAATTTATCTTGTTGTTATAGGAACACGTGTACTCAACATCTGATGCTGATCCAAAACAAGGCAACTTAAAGCGACTGAGGTATTTGATTAAAATTGCTATGAAATAAAGAAATGTAATGTAAATAAATAACATGATTAAATACAAAACGCTTTTTTTAAATTTTAGCGAATATTTTTTCATAACAAATTAGGTTACATTTCGCTATTTTTGGGGGCATATTTGCATGCATATTTCTCGGGTTTTTAGGTCATGAACATCCGAATCTTACTTATTACGAAATCTCCATGCGTTTATAAAACAATCTCCGAAATTACATTCCGTACTGTAACGTGAATTTAGAGGTATTAAGGTAAAAACTTCGCCTTGTTAGATATCTCCAGCTTTGACCACCAGATCGCAGTGCCGCAATGTCTACCTCACGACTTTTCTCATCCGTCATTTTATTACCAAACCTCGCAAGAAAATAAAAAGCACCATTTTGAGGTCGTGCAGTATAACACAACCTCCACACCAAATTGCATCCAGTTCGTCCAGTGATTCTAGAGTTGAATCGACTGGACATTAGGACGGACGGACCAGCCCGCAATGCGTTCTCGCCACACACTTCGTAGTATCCTGGTTTGATCTTACTTCGACACTGCCGATATTGAGATATGCAGGAGACCAAAGTGCCGAAAGGCTTACGATGTGATCATTTTGAGCATTTATTGTTGTTAAGCAATACAGAGCTCGGTCAAAGCTTAAAATAAATTTTTGTATCTACCGTTTCTGTGAACGATATAAGGGGAAAGAATTTTAAAATATAAAATGGACGGTGAATGCTAGAGTCATGTAAGAGTTAACATCGATCAATATCTGAAAGAAATAACTGACATTTGCAGTTAAATATAGACTTATGTTTACATTTGTGGTGCAGCCAGCACCAATTAAAATAATTTGTATTGATATGTCGATATGTGATTACAACAGCCAGACTCCTCAGTCATGGGCACAGAGAAACAGAAAAGTGTTCAGCACAAAACACTTTCTCTCTGGATTAATTAAATTCTTATTCTCCCATTAAAATGTACGAATACGAATTTTCGATAAGTTTTCTTTGATGTAAAGTATTTTAAACAGGAAAATCTGTTGTTCAGTGCAGTGTCTCGCCATGATTGGACACGGAAGCACAAAGCATTTAGTTGTTCGTGGAAATGAATTACGCACTTGCTATCACAGCTGCCCTATTTGTGCAGTTGACTGCGTCCCTAATTACCCATACATTTACAGTTTGAAATGAATTTAATGTAATTATTCATGAGTTGATTCTTCGTCTAGTCTGTGATTCCTGGTAAGACCAAGAATATCTCTTCTCCATCACGCCCACAGAGACTCTGGGGTCCATCAAAACTCCTCTTCAGTGGTAGGGCTACGGATGCAATTACCTAACAAGGTTAACTGACGGAGAGCGAAACTTACCTAATGCCAACATTAAGAACGCTTCGAACGTTCCTTCCATATTCCCTGTACGCGTTCATATTTAGTGCGTAGAAATTGGATTAGGTGTTGAAATCGTAGCAAAGAAGTGAACATGCTGATATCATTGGTTGAGCTACTTCTCTTCGAAACGAATTTTGAACGCCCAAACTAAGGGAGGAAAGAATCCTGGCAACCCATCCGACACGAAGCATCGCTTACTACAACGTGACGGTAGATCACCGACGAAAGTGATCCAATGTCCAAGCCGATAGAGATATTCAATTTCAGCCATCTCGACAAAACTGTTGTGCTTACGGTCTCATTGTCTTGCGAGTTTTCATTATTTCACTGCATAAACGATCAGCTAGCAACGCTTCTGACTATATATTTCGGAAATCACCAACTTCTGTCTAACTCGATGGTTCTAGACAATGTTTAAAGACGTATTGAAGAACATTTCGTTCAACTGAAGAAATTTATATATTTCTACAAATTTCTAGAACGTTCATTCGCATTCTAGAATACCCAAGGACAGCCATATTCAAACTGTGGTACATGTACCCCCTTGGGGTACCACAGATTTGTTCTAGGGGTGCCATAAATCCACATTCGTACATATAGCATTAACTAAACGCGAGCTATAAGCAGTCCTCTGTCACAAACCATTTTAAAATTAATTGCGATCATCGGCTTTCAGTAACGCTGGATTGATGTGAAAAATTTTCCGCTGGGCACAAAAACTTTGAGAATTCCTGCCCTAGGATATTGCATTCTGTCACATAAAACATTATAGAAATACGGTGATCACAACAATATACATATTCAAGTTTCATTGCAATATTCATAAACCTTACCTAAGGCAGCTACTTCATAATTATTTTATTTGTACAAACAACCTTTAACGATATTGTGAAATTTAATTCAAAATTGTCAAAAATTATTAGCCTCATATATTCAATTAGGAGAAGTTCGCACTGAGCTAGTAAATCGACGAGAACGTGAACTAGATATGCCCCCCCCCTCCTCATTATGGCGTCTTCGAGCACGACACTTCTTCCTGTTCCTTCAAAATCGTTTACGTCTTTACAATTCCAGTAAAATATAACAATACATTTTTGTAGAGTTGTAGAAAGAGCAGTCAGATGAGCGGCTGAGATAAAACACGGACGCCGGTCTCTGAGTTCTTTCCTCCTTTGTTTGGTGCGTGGTAAGTACGAGGAATGTCTTCCGCCATGTCCTGTGTCCCCAGCGTCCTGAGAGCTCGCTCACGTGACAGCCGCCGACTCATTCTTCCCCTTTACTTGATCAGCTAAATGGATCTCGAGAGTGCAGCAACCTCGGGTGCACTTACGTCTTCCTCCGACACCTCGGTATCTTCGTACAAGTCCACACATCATTACAACCCAGAAGATTAACATAA
Organism: Zootermopsis nevadensis; assembly: GCF_977971745.1. Classification (NCBI taxonomy): domain Eukaryota; kingdom Metazoa; phylum Arthropoda; class Insecta; order Blattodea; family Termopsidae; genus Zootermopsis; species Zootermopsis nevadensis. Next base: position 2,804,370 of record NW_028259177.1, read on the forward strand.
AATTATAAGTGAAACTGAGGACTTTTGAGAAAACGATATTCAGAGCTAACAGAGAGGAATTGGTTATGGGATGGCGATGAAACGTAGTTGGGGTACTCTTGGCCAGAGATCATCAGACTAGTTAAACCAAGTAGGATGAGATGCGTGGGGAATGTAGCACGCTAGGGTGGTAAGAAATGTATACGAAGTCGGGAAATCTCAAGGGATGAGTCCACCTACGTCCATAAGTGAGAATATAATATTATAAACATAAGATAACAACTCTGGCACGTTCAACAGGGATTGCTCTTTACAGTTTGTAAAATGCACCAGTAAAGTCAGATTGTCCGGCTTGTGTCTGGCGGCTGTCAGGACCGATGATGACGTCATCACGGGGATTCCCCAGGTAACAGCGGTAACTGTAGTAGTGAAGGTAGTCGCGTTGTCCAAGGTAAGGGGAAACACCGTCACATCCACGTGCAGAAACACGAGGATATCTTCATATAAATTGTCCGGCTTGTTTTTATCTTAACTGAAAGTGGGTATGTCGACAGATTTTATTAAACGTCTCCATTGTAAATAGTTTCATTAATATCTGTTTGCCCGTTCTGTAGTTATTACGTGCAGATAAATTTCGTTGGAAAGTTAATGACCTCATTTTCGTATGATTTGTTTGCAAACGCGCCAGTTATCTGTGACAAATACTCTGAATGTGTGGACTCATTTCATCCAGCTTAAAATGTGATCCAACTGAGCTTTTGTTTAGTTGGTAATATTTCCGGTTTTGTTAAAGCAGGAATTTGTTTACCAGCTCAGTATTTCACTTTCCAGAGAGCGACCTTACCAAGAAGGTAATTAATATGTTAGTCATTCAGACAGCCGATGAGATGATTGGTTGGTAAGTTATTGAATGTAGATCTGTTAATGGTAATAGTTATATAATATGTGCCAGAAACACGTTTTAGTTTTTCAGAATTGTTTCAACATTCCAATTTGAACGTTTATCGCCGTTTACACCGAAGGTTGTTATGGAACAGCAACGTCCAGTTTACAGTTCCACGGTCTATTTGCATAAGATGCGCTTTAAAGTTTAAACTATTCCGCTGTGTATTCTCTGAAGCCATGCATTTCAGGAAGTACCACCCTGCTCACAATGTGGTAAAACATTTATAAAACCGTCAAGTGCACAGCACAATTTTAAAGGTACACTTTCCTATGTTTTCTTGTACTGTGCTATGCCATTTTGTGTTATGTTACATGTCGGTTTGTAACACGTGTGTTATTCTGACTCTAAGTCACAGACAGATTCGAGTTTAACACATACTTGACCGGTAATGCGTTAGTGAGCCACGGTGATCTAGCGGTTAGAACGCTGGCCTTGTAATCGTAAATCTTGGGGTCTCGGGTTCGATTCCCGGCGGTGCCCGAATTTATAACTTGTGTTGGACAAGGCCGTGGTCTAGGCAACACGGAGTTTTCCTCCGTGGCATCCCAACAATTACTCCATTCACACACAGAAGAAGGCAATGGCAAACCACTTCTGGATCATCTGCCAAGAACGTATATGAACAGGTCCCAGTCCGAGAAGAGAAAAGGATGGAAGGATCCTGTTCATATGGACCTGTCGTCAGACAGAACACTAAATAATAATAAGATGAGGTGGTCTAGCGGTAGAACGCTGGCCTTGTAATCCTGGGGTCTCGGGTTCGAATTTATAACTTGTGTTGGACAAGGCCGTGGTCTAGGGAACACGGAGTTTTCCTCCGTGGCATCCCAACAATTACTCCATTCACACACAGAAGAAGGCAATGGCAAACCACTTCTGGATCATCTGCCAAGAACGTATATGAACAGGTCCCAGTCCGAGAAGAGAAAAGGATGGAAGGATCCTGTTCATATGGACCTGTCGTCAGACAGAACACTAAATAATAATAAGATGAGGTGGTCTAGCGGTCAGAACGCTGGCCTTGTAATCCTGGGGTCTCGGGTTCGAATTTATAACTTGTGTTGGACAAGGCCGTGGTCTAGGGAACACGGAGTTTTCCTCCGTGGCATCCCAACAATTACTCCATTCACACACAGAAGAAGGCAATGGCAAACCACTTCTGGATCATCTGCCAAGAACGTATATGAACAGGTCCCAGTCCGAGAAGAGAAAAGGATGGAAGGATCCTGTTCATATGGACCTGTCGTCGGACAGAAAACTAAATAATAATAATAATAAATGCGTTAGTAACGAGAAAAAATATGCAGAAGTAGCTTCTTTTGGGATTCTATTATAGTTCCGGTCTTTTACTTGTTAATCTCCCGGTCCTTACGCCAAACAGAAATTGGGAGAAAACAAAAACCTGTTCTCTCCTGCATTAAACTGTAGTACAACGTTGAAATCCCCGTGTCAGCCATCTGGCACTTAAATGTAAATATTACATTACTTTACTTTCTCAATATAGATTCAGATAGAAAATTAATACGAACAAAATATTTACTTCGATCTGCCACCTTCTAGATACGTCAGTAACTATTTATAATACATTGCGTTAGTTGTTGGATGTGTATCTAAAATTTATACTACGCGTTCAGAATGTAGACTACGCTAAAATCAGAAAAAAAAATGTGTAATGTATTTTATAAGACAGAAAATGTATGCAAATTTTCTCATTTAAATCACTATGATCTCAGAATGTGACTTTTGTGGATAACCGACATATCACATAACAGTTTAAGGCAGAATTTATATTTATTGATAGAAGGTTATTTTATGCCCGAATATGTAATTGTAGTAAGGACAAAGATATGAAACTAACTGTCTCATTGCTGCACTTAATATTAATGGACGTTTGAAATAATTGTCAAACAACTATAATCTGAAGGAATTAGTTCAATAAGCCGCTTTTTGCAAGAACAAAAACTGTCATTGTCATATATATGTAATTACCTCCCTAGAACAGTGTGACGAAGTTCCAATGATCAGGTCACATTTTCTGGTTTGGGGGTGTGAGAGGTTATTGGATGAAAGTCGACAATTTTTCGCAGGCCTATCGGCCTATTAGACGATAGATGTAGGTAAAAGATATTTTTAAATGTTTTATGTTTGTTATTTAATATATTTTGTATAAATTGGTTCGTGTTGTATTTAGATATGTGGTTAATTTAATGAAATGTTATAGAGTTTAAAAGATTTTTTAAGGTGAAAAAGATTGGTGTTGTTTAACAATCCATCAACACGCTGTCGGATGTCTGCAGTCTGTCGCATATCGGTCCAGCAATTCGACAACCGCTGGACGTATTGTTTATTGTTTTACTAGTCCGTCGACGCATTCAAAGTTCGGTAAAAGCAGGATAACACCACTGGCCCTGAAGACCTGAGCGTGGAAGTAATGTTTGGGAATCCCCAAACAAACACGATGACGAAGGCAACAAATTTGGGAACTCCCCGGGGAATCCTCATAATGACGTCATCGCCCAGATAAACAGACACGAAGGTGTACCAAACAATTTTGACATAATATTGCCACTCACAAAATTCAAAGATCATGTTTTGAGGGACCAAACAGCCGCTCTACTAACAAGAGTGTTCACAAATTTTAAAATCTACAGAAAATATCAGAAAGAATTCTCCAGGATTTTAATGCTATTCGCAGATTTCCAATCGCGTTTATGTTGAGCTTTTTTACGTTTCTTCGTTTCTCATTTCCTTTCTTTCTTTCCTTGATTCTCTTCTCACTCTTATCGCCTTTGCAGTCTCCCACCCTCGCAACCAGAAAGAAAATAGGACCAATGTTGCTGCACAGACCTCGGTGTTGTTTCAAAGTATTCACAATGCACATTAGAGGTACTTCTTTACCACTCCAATGGTACCAGCTCTTGCAAAGAAGACCATTTCGCTATCTCCCGTAATTACTGAAAACTTCCAGGTCTGCGAGAGCACAGTCAAACAAATATTAAAACAAATATCAATCTGTTTTCAGATTATTTATACAAAGGTCTATCATGGAGGCCTTTTCTTGCCAATTTAATTAATAATCATTTCACTTTCAAATACGAGTATAGTTTTAATTTTAAGTTTATGTTTCATTTATATTGTTTATTCGTCTTTAAATCGATCCACTGCGTGTTCTTTGGAGTCTTTAATCACACGTTTATTTCTCTGTACAACGAAAACCAAGCGCTTGACATTTTCAAAGTCCCAAAAACGGGAGTAGTGTAGGCGTCCATCTGGCGTAATAACGTTAGCCATTCGTAATCTCTTCGTATTTCTCCGTGTGTCTTTTCTATGCCTTCCATTAACTACGATGATTTAAGCCAGGGTCTGTCAAACAAAGACGCCAATATGTCTGCCTAATTTGAAGGAATAATATATAAATTAATATTAATGGCTTTTCAGAGCCCTCCGAAAACAAAACAAAGTTAAAGTTTTTCTTTTGTTGGTTTCCATTGTTCCCTCGAGGACCTTCCCAATGTGACATTGGATTTTCCGACTAGGACGTTGCTGTTCGTCGATCGATTTGCTGGGATCGTGGGTTCAAATCCCGCTTTGGGCATATATATTTGTCGCTATCGAGCATGTATTCAGAAAAATAGGACTCTTCATTAAAATTGTACGAGGCTTGGAGTGGAGGGAAGCAGCTACTTCTTTTGAGATTTTAAGTTTTCGTGTCCCAGTCCGACCATGGACAAACGATTTTACGTCACACATCACAGGCGTTAAGTATCCGAAGATCAATTGAAGGATGTATTAGATTAGATAGAATAAGAAATGAATATTTTTAATGCAATCGACAAAATTGGAGACTGTAGAAGAAACTGGAAAGAACGAATGCGCTTATTTACAAACCTAGCGGGAAAAGAGATCGAGGTCGACCACGAAGAAGATGGAAAGATCACTCTGAAGCCTAATCCCTGACGATGACGGTGATCGCGGGCAAACAAACGCTACAATGGTAACAGATTAATGTTATCCTAGTGTGATCCCATTGTTTCAACACTTCCCGCAATGACCACTGTTGGGCAACAGTGACTTCTAGTCATGCCGGTTGTCTAGTTCCCAGGACATGGACCAGCCCGTGTTGTCCGCTTGCGCTGAGCGTGAAGAACGCCTATCCCTTGAGGGGAACCACGAAAAACCTGTCCGGTCACCAGGCTGAAATTTGAACAAGGAACCTCCAGAAATGCCGATCACTCCGCCCCGACGTTCTGTTAAACAAATTTGTGAAAGGGTGGCTCGAGGCCTCGGCAAATTGACACGTAAACAAAGAAAGGTTGTAGGGCGATAGAAATTATTCAGTACTGAAGTTTCTATAGACAGTTTTAAGTTAACTGTAGCAACAAATCTCTTACATGTTGCATGTAAGTATGAAGTTAAGATGTTCTGGTTCATCGAAGAACACTCAAATTTGAGAAAGACGTCTATAACGTGTTCTCAATGAACAAGAATTCATTAAATTTCATAGGGCAGTATTTTTTGCGTTCTCTGCACTATGTGCAAGAAATAAAGGAATATGGAGGTGATCCTGTCTGTCTGTCCGTCTGTCAGCATGATTCAGCTCGAGAACCGCTGAATGAAATGGAATTAAATTTAATACGGTTATAATTTCATTGGAGATCACCAAATAATCGTACTTTTCGATTTTATACTATCGATATTATTAACATGGCGGACGAACAAACTTCAGAGTTGAGTTTGGTGCCAGTGGGACTTACAGTAACGCCACACATTGATGTGTGGTTGTATATTTTCGGAAAATACATGACGTTGTTATAATAATGCTTTAGTATAATTTAAAATAATAACATTGTGGCTTCAAGAAAGAAAACAATCTGATTTAAATATGAATCTTGTCTATGAACCCGTCCATAGGAGACCAGTAGGCTGCCACATAGCCGAAGTGCCTTATAACGAACGAATATTGATTTACAGTACTGAAATAAGGCCTTAAGACCGCTAGGTTTGTATAGTTTGAATCTAAAATCATCTAAGTAGACTAATTGACCTAATTCAGAATTTTCCAAAACGCGTTTCTTTACTCTGGGATGAAATGCACCTTTCCAGCTGCGTTACGAGTCCACATTGTGATTATGGAACAAGGACATCGGGACATCTTCTGAAATCCGTGGTCGTCCTGGTGGCTTTTCCTTTAACGTGCGTGATCTCTGTTACCTTAAACTGAGTAAATCGCAACGAATCTGTTTGACACGTGGAGATTCTCTTCCGTAGGGGTTATGACAGACTTTGCAAGCCGCATAACTCACCGTGCGCTTTGCACAAACTGCAGGCATTCATTAAACAAGAAACAAAGGCTTGTGAGTTGCGAAATATTTCACGACAAACTCAACGACTGTGTGTCTCAGATTAAATGCGATTCTAACTTCACGCACAAGAATTTTATTCTTCTAAAGCCCATAAATTTGGTACTCTGACATAATTTTAGCGTCTATAAAAATATAATCTGTCTTTAAAATAATAACTTGTAGAACTTGACAAAATTCATGTGAGGCAAGCCTTATTTCAGTAAGGCGGTGTCTTCATGTAACGCAGGATTCGTATCGGATATACAAGAACGACAAATAGATTTGTCCTACGTCTTTTCCGCGTGGACCCCACCAATACCGCGTTTAATCGAAATCCAGTGAGTACTTTCGGGAGAAAGGCAACTGGACCATGTACACATTCTGCAGAGCACAGATAACGGATATGAAGTTAACTCCTACTAGATTCGTCGAAGTTTAGTTGAGGATCGTACGATGTCCTTGTTGTATAAAATCGATTCGGGGAGAAAACTATCTGCTGAATTGCTTCTTGTATCATCAGACTCATCATTTTCCTAAATAATGCTGCCGATGTACCGTACGCAGGACAGCGTTCGTGATGTGGTCGCACGACATAAATCCGTTTATTTTGTTACTGGGAGAGCAGTTTCTGATATTGAGCTAGCAAATGGGGCGTCAGGCAGACGAGGAATATTCAAATGTGTAAAAATCTTCTCAATTGTATTTGGTTAACAGACGAGGCATGGAGATGCGCTACTGACACAGGAGCTTAACTGTTACTTATTTTGTTTTATAAAATACAAAAATTGTGGTCTCAGTCTTGCCTGAAGTAAGTCAAATTAAATCTGTTAAGCGCAAAATTATCCCTTAGAAAAATATACGATATTGAAAATAAGGAATGAAAATATTTGTAAAATTTCGTTTAAGAAACGGATGTAAAAAACAATAATTTGACTCAAATCGGATCACCAAAATATTTATAATTATTTTGAGAATATTTGGACCCAAGAGGGAGAGAATATCAAAAGGCTGGAGAAAAGTGTTTAATGAGAACTTTTTAGGTTAATCAAATCAAGGAGGATGCGATGGGTGAGGCACGTAGCATGCAAGTGACAGCAGAGAGAGAAAACAAGCCCTGAAGAAGACATCGGCGTAGATGAGAGAAACTATTAATAAGGATTTTAAAAAAATATTGACTTAGGATGTGGACCCGTGGCGAGCTGTTCTGAACGCGGTAATGAAAGGCGGGAAATTCCTCAAACAGCTAAGCGACCGTTAGCTTCTCAATAAGGACGCTGAACGCAGAAAGAATATCGTGGAAAGGAATTATTTTTCACCACGTGCTAAAGAGAACTTCATTTAATGGACTATGTAACAAGCAACAGTACTGGAAAAGAGTCGCCTACTCCCTGGGGTTTGCAAAAGTTAAAAACAGTCTCCTTAAACGTATATAACAACACATATTGGTAATCAAAGCAACCTTTGATTGGTACCATTACTCTCTTCATACACTCAAGTATTTATCGTCTTAATCTGTAGAAGTGATACATTTACAGACAAATGCACATGAATCCATAAGAACGTAATAATTAATTATTCAGCCCCGAATGTAATGAAACTCTTTCCAGCCATTTTTGAGATATTACATGTGTATCGGAGATCGTCGTATTATCTGCGATGACATTCCCAATAACGATGCTGTTACCAGTTCTCGCAGAAGACTTTGGGTAATGGCGGATGATCCCCCTTCCACCGCACGACTTTGATCATTCGTCAAGTTGGTATTTCCGATTGTAGAATACGAGTTTCAACTGTTTTAATGACACACATGGCGTACGACATTTAATGGAAATGTATAACATGTAGTTTATAGGACCACCGATAGATGGCAGCACGATTTCGCCTGAAAGACGAAACATGCAGACTGAAAATATGTTCATAGTTCCTCCTCGTTTACTACAAAGCAAAATGAAAAACTAAAACGGACACGCGTTTGTATGAGTAACATTACAATTCTGCTCGTGATTTGGAACGTAACTGCAATGACTGTGTACTGTGTAACAAGTCAGAGAGCATGTACCTTCTCTGAATTAAATTAATTTACCTTCTGAGACATCCCAGTTTACTGAACAGCTTTTCCCGTATGAGTATCAAAGTTCGTGTTCGTGGCAGTCTTCAACGGAACATGTCTGAAACGGAAATAAAAGTTGTTTTTATATATTTCCTTCACCGTGTATTAACACACATGTGGATTGACTGAAGTGCCGGTAATGAATGCCGCTGACAGAAAGTTCCCGCGGCGATGGACAAGTCCAGTTACCTCCAGTTTCATTATAAGGAGGTTTACTCCACATCTGCAAAAATTACTTGCGATGGACGAAGGTGATCGTAGTCCTACAAATGTGTACCGAGACCACCTCGGCTGCAAATCGGCGTCAATTACGGTGACATCGCCGAAATATTATAGGTGTATTGTGAATAGTGGGCGGACACGGAGGAAGTGTTTGCAAAGACATTTCACCATACATCACAAGGGTAAACTTAGACGCTGCGGGCGTCTAAAATGCCCTTAAATCAAGATTTCTGCTTCTAATTCGATGTACTTTATTGCCGTAATAGTACATTCTAAGGTTCAGGACTTAGGGAGCTTGATGCTGACAAAGGACAGGGCAAATACGACAAAGCGTCTACATAATTTGTTGAGATCCACTGAGACAATGAAGAAACGGGAAGTTTGATATTGTTCAAGAACTTGAGGGATTGGGGATTCCTGTCAGCTTTGCTGCTCATTGTTTGACGATGGCACTGCTATAAGCACCAGTCCTCCCCAGACGTCAGTGTCTTGTAGTTGTGTTGCACGCTTCCGACCTGACTGTCCTTGTTGGGTTTCGCAAATTAATGTATTCAATGGCGTATTTACACTCAGTAAAGAAAGAAAAGCAGTTGTGAATTTCTTCGTTTACTATGCAGGTTACATCCGTTCTAAATTTTCTTTTTTGTGTGTTTGAAATATTTATTATAATTGGATATTTTATTAAATTTGTGTAAATAATTGTTTTGTCGTTTTTTATTTATTTATTTTAATGCTCTTTTTTGTAAAAAATAAAGTTTTGAGCCATGCAGGCAGGCTGACAACTTGCTCTCTCAACACAAGGGCAACACATGTTCCTCTCTGATATTAAGCTTCTACTCCGTGCTCAATTCTGATAATTAACTTCACCTAAAATTTACCATCTGATGTAAGTGAAAATGCATATGCTACTCCTTTTTATGTGTGACAGAATTACATTAAACAAAGACTGAAAATACTTCTTGAGCTTTAAAAAACTGTGTTTAAAGTATTATCCAAGATTTTATATTAGCTTTTACATAATCATGTTTTAAAGAGTCACGACAAAATAGTTCACACCCACTCAGTTTTACACTATTACTATTAAATTAAATTGAATAAGAGCGATATACGTTTTCGTATGCGAGAAGTCAGAAGATGGTCTCCAAGGACCTAAAAATGTCATTTAATTATTTTAATTTGTTCCGAAAATAATAACTTTCGCATGCAAGTTTAAGGAATACAAATCTGTAAATAATTAACATGTTATTCCAATATATAATAATAATAATAATAATAATAATAATAATAATACAATAACAACAAGAAAATGTCTTACTAATAATCTGTAACTTATTTGCACCAAACAGTTTCAAATATTAAGTTAGTAAAAATTGCTGCCTGAGTAAAACTGCGCACTAGCCCACGTGTCACTTCAAGATTGTTGACAGAAGAACTAGCCATTGTATGTGGAGCATAGCGGGTTATTTCGTCGTTCCCTCTTCAATTCTTACCCCCCTTTGTCCTATTCCTCCCACTCTTTTCCTCGATTTGTTATCGTCGAATGTATCTTCCCTCATAGAGCCAATGTTTTCTTAATTCTACTAACTCGGACTTAATTATTTTCTTTCCACACAGATGACAGGATTCAGTTTCACGCTAAAGAACAAATAAGCAAATTAATTATTACCAGTTTCAGTTATCACTAATTAAATATCATTACCTTTACACATCTAACGATTTAATTAGCACCAGAACAAAACATCATCCAAACACCAGAATAATACAGAAAACCCTCATTTCATTCACATTTAAACTAATGTAGAGCTTAGTATTTGTCACCTGCAATTCTTGCTTTGTGCATTCGCCCCAGTCGGCGTAAGCAGTTTATTAATCCCTGTCAGACAAAAACTATTAGTACCGATAAAAGCAAACCTTTTCAGATCAATGTACGTAATCCCTGATGCTGTGGTTTCATAATAAGCAAAATCAATTCAGAATAAAATCCGGGATTATCGTCACGTGACAGAGATGCAACCGTGTCTGGCCTATTACGTCCTTTGATCACTGATATGAAATAGCACTAAATGGATATAAAATGAAACATTACGTTGGTAAAAACGAATTCAAATGATGTAATCAGAACGTATAGCCACGGTGGTCTAGCGGTTAGAACGCTGACCTTGTAATCCTGGGGTCTCGGGTTCGATTCCCGGCGGTGCCCGAATTTATAACTTGTGTTGGGCGAGGCCGTGGTCTAGGCAACACGGAGTTTTCCTCCGTGGCATCCCAACAATTACTCCATTCTCACACAGAAGAAGGCAATGGCAAACCACTTCTGCATCATCTGCTAAGAACGTATATGAACAGGTCCCAGTCCGAGAAAAGGATGGAAGGATCCTGTTCATATGGACCTGTCGTCAGACAGAACACACACACACAAAAAAATCAGAACGTAAAACGTTGCACCAATGGACATATCTGGCTTGTCGTGTAGTGACAAGTATCATATTATGTGCAATGGACGACTTGTGGTCGAAACAAATGGTTCGTCATATGTGCGCCTGGCTTGTATGTTTAGATAACTTACTTTCAGTAATTAACGAGAACACAGTGACACGTTTAATATGGCTGCCGGATTGAAAGAATGGAACAAATACGAACTTTGGACTCATTTAGTTTCCCAGATATTATGAAAACTATTGAAATGCTTTTATTTTGTTTCCTTGCATTGTTTTAGTATTTTTTAGTGTTTTATATTTATATTAGTGTTTACATTGGTAGTTTATTTGTTTTTGTATTTAATTTGTATTTTCGTTGTATGTTTGTATTAGTATTTGCTGTCATAGGCTCTTTGCTGTAATAAAGGAATTTAATTGGATTGAAGTTCGATAAATGAATGCGTCAGGGGACATTTACTAAAATGCGGCTAGAATCCGAGAAACACAGAAGAGCGTCCGGTGTTTTTGGTGCACGTTCAATGCCCCCAAGGACTGTTACATGTGTTTAGGTTGAGGAGCGTATTTAGAATAACCAAAAGGCACACTTGATGTAATTACACTTGATATGAAAATTAATTACGAAAAGGAGCGGACCAAAATGGCACAATTGAAAATATTATACAAAACAGAATCATGAGACTGGTGGAACATTTTACCAAATGCATTAGAAAACGGAATGATAATTTTTAACAATAAAATATGTACGAGTATAGTACAACCATTTTGCCGAATTTTACTTCCGTTATTGAGGCATATCAGCCAACTTCCTTTCAAATCATTTTCCATTTTATTTGGCACCTGGCGCTTTGCAGCTGAGGCATTGTCGTTAAATATTTCAGGAACGAGACAAAACTATGGGAAGGTGCGTATCTTGTTTGACTTTACGAATGTGTGTATTTGTCTGTTCCTCCAAGGATCTTATGATAAGTTGTACCAATTTTGAAGCACCATAATCCCTCATCAACATAGCAGCCATGCAAACATTTTAAGTAAAGCAACTCTTCCGCTATTTAAAAATAACGTCGTGAAATTCATTTCAGTGATTAGATGCATGTGTTTGATAAAACGTGTTTAATAACATTTTTGTATAAATATAAAATAAGACGACCGCGCGCAACGCACATATTTTCTTGAAGATTTCTTCCTTTTGGGTGTTGCGCCATGTAATATACTACACAGCGCAACAACCCAGAAGACAGAAATCTTCGTACTCTCCACTGTGAAAACCTCAAATCATGCATATTTTCTTCTTTATAAATCTATCTGTTTTAATTCTGCAGCTAAGCACTTTATATGTACTATATTAATGGAACGAACATATAAACATGTCTACAAAGTTTTACATGAAACTTCTTATTCATTTGTGGAATGTCGTCTTCTGGTTGGTGGCGCTGTATAGGTTTGTTGGTAGTTATCAATATTCTGGACGAAGGTACCGCCTTGATTTTCAGGTAACACTGGTAAAAATAGACGTTATCATACAGTGTTACAACCCCTAAAACTATATTAACTTTAAACCGTTGCAAAAACTTCAAATTTCCTACTATTTTCGTCTGACTGAAAGTATCAACATGGTGAGATGGAGACTATTTCAGGTTATGTTTATACAGTAAGTTTATAAAGAAAGTGTTCATCTGAGATCTAAATTCCAAAACATTCCTCAGACAAGAAATTCGTTTTATTGCGAAATCTGAGACGCGCCAAACACAAGGGCCCCATGCTACGGTGTGTTTACGAAGCCGAGTCCTGAGACTCGCAAGTTCAGGGTGCTTAGACCACAAAAGGTGCCGTGCAGATTGTAAGCCGGAAAATGAGAATGTATTGCTCCAACATTGCTTCGCAAGGCACAGTGTTCATAATCGTGTAAAAATTAGCAAGCATTAGCGATTTACAGAGGTTAAAAACTGACTTTAACAACCTGAAATTGCTGCCAAGTTTTAATATCATGGCCCCTTCATTGCCTTCCATCACGCTACGTCTCAATTTCCAAGAAAACTTCTGTCTGTACCTTGTCCAATATAAGAACAAAATAAAATACTACTTTAAGTGAAATTTGAGTGGGAATACTTCTTTATTTCCATTTGTCTAGCTGGGTATCATCGAACCATTTACACATTCGTTTTCTCCTAATTCTATGATAGTTCTAGTCTTCAGTGGTTTCGGAAACAAACTCAAGCATAATATACCGAAATGATGGTGACGATGATTATTAAATTTATTTTTTTATTTATTAAGTGTTTTCCAACAGCAAGAAGCCAATAACAGGCAAACACTGATAATACATACAACAATAATGAAAAATATTACACAAACAGATTAACTAAACTTATACATGTACAGTATTAAATATAACAGCCAAATACAAGCAAACCCAAAATAGAAAAATATTTTACACAAATAAAATAAATGAAGAATATAAATAAAAACAAATAATCCACCTAGGGAACACTAATATAATTGTAAAACTTTAAAAAATATAAAAAAACAGATAACGAAGCTAGATCATTTCCCTTGTTGAGAACGTGCCCTCAAGGGAGACAATGTTTATGCTAAATACGTCCAAAGATTTACATACGTCATTTGCAGCGATGACGCACCTCGCTGAAGGACTATGTCTTAGCGCACTGCTCACACTAAAAGTAGAAAATTCTCTTATTTGCCTACTTTGCACGACGCATATGTTGCTGATCGTGTCTCTCCATCTGCCGTCTGTCTGCAGAATCTCTGGTGTTATTCTTACCTCTTAGACTACGCAACCTCGTACATTTTAATTTTCTGCAACCGATAACAGAAACGTAGAATTATGAGATGGAAACGAAACTAGTGACACAAAACAACGTTATGAAAAGAGGCTAACAGTACGCAACTTTCGTTCTGGTGTCTTTCCATTACACAATAAAACGGCGGCTGAATGCAAAATAGGTGCATTTAGCTTTTTTGTGCGATTCCTATAATTAATGACCATTGGAGCTAGGCACGCAAAATCTATAAAGTGGTAGACAATACGTGTACCTTTCGTGGTTTATTGGTACATTTCGTAGTAATTTATATGTAAATTAATATTTTCTATTCTTCTACTTTATCTTGTAGCATTCAAAATGCAAAGGTCAAAGAACGCGTGTGGAATGTAACACCTTCACTTCTTCTTCTCCTTCCTTCTGTTATAATTGGCTGTTGCCTGTTCTTTCATGTCAAAGAGAATCCGTCACCTCTTCCCTGGTCTTTCTACGTCTCTTTTTCCTTGTGGTCACTTGTCCCTTGCAAATTTGCAGATTCTTTGTGGATCCATTCTGCTGATATCGTTAATCCAGTATCTCCTCCTGTCTAACATCGTTTGTTACACACCCCTCGAATGTTCTCGCTTCTGACTGTCTCTCTCAAAGTCTTCCTTGATAACTTTCTCTCTACATCTACTTTCAGCAGCATATATCAAAATTGGGCGTAAGACGGCTTTGAAAATTCGACATTTTGTTCTGTCATGGATAGGTACCTTTACAATCTTTTCAATTCAAATAGTATTCTCGCGAGGCGCCTGTTACTGAGAGCAGAACGGCCGGCCGTGTGTATTACGCCTCCCGAGTAGTTCCCACCGCCTTCTGGATCGTTCAACCAGACACTCGTAGTTTCTAGAATGTTTTCGAATGTTTTCGAACCATCACGGCCCCCTGTAAAGGTGTGGAAGGACGGAGAAGTGTCTCGAACTTAGATTAAGTGGTTCCAAAGCTACTTTCCAAATAGATCCTCCTTCTTTCGTATCTTAGGGGAGTACTTTTCCTTTACCTGTATCAGCTAAGTCTCACATTTTACGCTATTTTGGAACTGACCAGTTACGTCATTGTTTTTCTTTCCTAAGTGTTACGATCAGAGACCAGTTATCATGACATTTACTGTTTGTAATCAAGTGAATACAAATATCAATTGGCACATGTATTAAATGTAGCTAATATATCAAGCACGCATTAGTGTATATCAAATATTAATGTTGTACCTTTTGCCTGTGTGGGCACTGACAACAGTTGTCGTGTTTCCATCTTCTGCGAATTCTCTGACCATATTTGAGTTATGTAACGTTCCACGTCCTCCGTTGCTGACATTTCACGATATGTTTAGTTTAGGCAGGCATTATAATTATATTGAGAGCCTACTACATCCGTTCCTAAAAACAGGGTAAGAGTTAAATACGAAGTTCTTTATTATTCACTAATACCAGCTGCTGCCATCTGGGTTTTAATATTGTCGATGTGTTTGGGTACAGGGGCGGCAGAATAGGGTAATCAAACGTTCCGATGATCTATGTCAGTTAAATACAAGTTGCCAATACGTAATGGTAGTAACCTACAAGCATAAATCTTCCATTTCGCAAACAATTTCACCAACACATGCGTTGTCTCAACATCGAGCCACCCATACACACGGATTTCTTTGCGCACGTTTGATTCTTCCCCAGATCCGTTCATTTACTCTTCTCATGAGCTAGGCCAACAAACGTTTTCGATCAAACGGCTAGCAGAGAATGCGCTATTTAGTGGTAAGCTCACAGCTGCACCATCTAGTGAGAGAGTCTCGAAATACTTCGCGTGAAGCGAAAAACTGATTGCAAAGACAAGAAAAGCTAATCGAATATTTTCCCAAGGTTTAAAGTTATCACAGCTGCGATTATGAAAATGCATGTCTTCTGGGTTGCATCGCTCTCATGTTGGAGGCAGCAAGGTCCTCTGAAAGTTTGGTAAACTTCCAGCATACTACACGAATCTACAAATCAGAAGACAGAGAGGTTTCGACACATATATACGTACTCCCATTCAAAAGGAAACCATGCACTTTTGTGTATGTGTTACAAATCAACTGCCAGCAACCTACACGATGAAATTATAATAAGAGCTAACAAATCCAATTCTTATATGTCTTTATATCTTACTTTCAATTCCTACATTATTTTGTCCTTTCGTTCTGTTTTTTTAACTTTACCTTAGTTTCCGCTCTTTAGTTTCGGGACGAGAGAAAAAGCTCGATGAAAGCAGGTTTCCGCTTAATCCAGATTCCGTTTAAGAAGGATTTCGCTTATTAGGATTTACTTTGTTACTATGCAACCTATAAAGACATTTTAAAATGTGAGAAACCTATTCACAAAGCCATCCATAGTTGCAAACGAAACAGGCCACAAATAACTGTCTTAATAACAAAAATGAACTATGTCTGAAGTCCATTTCACATTACTATACTGATTTATTCACTTATCTGCTTTAAAAAGAAGCAGACTTCGTGAGAATTTCGCTCTTGCAGATTTCTCAATCTGACAGACAATAGGATGCAAGCTTGGCTTTCTTCATTATGTTCGCTCAATAATTATCGAACGAACTATCACTATAGTACTCATTATCGGCCTCAGATATGTCTCACAGAAGCTATTTATCGAGCATTTAAATATTTCACGCAAGTCTTTCACAGTGGAAATAATCAGGCTAAAAAGCAAGAACATTTCAATTTGTGAAAATATATCTGCTCCCTTTACAGAAGTCCAGGGCTTTGTGCAACACTGCAGTAGGCAGCAGGACTAACTTTGATCTCCTACAAGACAAAGCTTTATCTCGACTCTAAATCTTGTTAAATTTGTATCCACAAAAACAAAGACAGATTTGTAAGACTTGAGGTTCTCACAGCGGTGAGTATGAAGATATCCGTCTTCTGGGTTGTTGCGCTGTGTAGTCTGGTCGATGTTAACCAACGTTTCGGAGGTCATACTGCCTCCGTCATCAGGGCGATGAGTATGAAGATTTCTGTCTTCTGGGTTGTTGCGCTGTGTAGTCTGGTCGATGTTAACCAACGTTTAAGAGGTCATACTGCCTCCGTCATCAGGGCAATGAAAAATTTAATTTAATAAGCAAAATAATTGTCCTATTCTCAAACCTGTGTACTTCAAATAAAATGTTAAATCTAACTGTAAGGTTGAGAGTCTTTCCAGAGAATTTAATATTCACTTCGATTCTCTAGAACGTTTCTCGTTAGAAACCCAGAAAACTCATTGCCGTAATAACAAAATACAGTTGTCGGGCCCAGTCCTGAGCCAGTAGAATCTATTCCATATATTCGAGTCATGTTTGACAAAAATCCCCCAAGTATTCTCTTCCTAAAACTAAAACTCTCAGTACAATATTCACTTCCTCCAAATTCACATTGGAAATAATCCCCTAAAAATGCTAGGAACACTAATAATTACGAAGCTCTTCATATTGTAATTCTCTCCATTCTTTTATCACTTGTCTCGTAAGTCCAAATATTCTCCTCAGCCCTTGACACTAAAACTCTCTCAAACTCTAAGTCTATTACGTTTCTTTCTTAGAATGAGATCAAGATGTCAATACTGAGGCAAATATGCAGCGCGCTAAACAATAAATGATAATGAAATTAATTGAAAGAACAATTCCTTATCAATACTTCAAATATAACTAAAGTTCAAGCATTATAATTATTAATATTATTACGACCATGTTCAGATGCCAGATAATTGTTTAGTTTTTGTTTTCGTGATTATTCCTCGTTTTCACTGATGATGTTTCTACCACCACCGTTGCTACAATTAACATATGTCCCTTTCATATTTCAGCGGCAATTTTACTAACAAACGGATATGTTCTATGCTAATATTAAACTAAACAACACGAACTAATTTCCCTTGATGAATTATGTATCTGTTTCGAGTGAACTCCAACTGACCTGAAAAACATGTTATGTGCTTTGTTCTTGAAGTTTTGTGTTCATAACTCGACGTATAACATGAAAAACTAGGTGATATTTCCCCCTTCTCCTCTCGCAACCCCCATTTAATCCTCTATTTGGGGTCATTCGTGCAGAAATTCTAGGTCGAGTGGTTATCACTACTTCCGTATTCGGTAGATCCTGAGTTCAAACATCGGCCCTGCGACCTGCTGTTTTGATTCAGGCATTTCGTTAGTCCCTCCAGATAAATTTCATATCTTCCATTAGGTCACAATTCCGATTTAATATTCACTACCATCCTCTTATTGGACGCTACATAGACTAAGCTACTGAAAGCGTCGTTTAATATACTATAATGAATAAATTAGTTATGAAGTCAAAATTGCACCTTGCAAATGTATTTATGTCTATACATGAAAGCTTGCAGAAAAAATATTTCATAACGCCTCTATGATTGTCCAGACCAAAATGATAAACGAAATATCCGCATTTATACGAAAGCTACGTCTAGTGCAGATGTTGACGAGTCCTTGGGGAGGGAACTTGGAGTGCAACTATAAACTATAAATTTACAGTGCAAGTGTTTGAAGGTCTCTTTGGTTTTCTTATATAAGAGACCTCAACCACAATTGAAATACAAAGGCGAAAGGCAGGAACCTGTATATTAGACCAAATGCTTACGAGTTTAAAACTTTTCCGACTGAATAAAAAAGAGGACATTGTGATAAAGAGATTGAGGAGGTGTAGGAATAAATCAAGGAGAAAGGAGATGTGCCAAAAAAAAGTTAGAAGTGTAAATTACATTCCTTCTCTCTGAATCAAAGACAAGCGGAATTTTTATGCGTCGTATTGTTACTGCATTAATCCAGCGCCACTGCCGACGAACCACGATTCCGACTTTTTAATGAATGTCGTCATAAAAATACTTCGTTAACTTACAATTCTCTCCTACTTATTACTTTGAAATCTAAGGGTTGGCCAAAACAAAGACATTGGTGTATATCTGAGTTATTATAGGTTTGTACTAATTTGATGGCGCCTGAGAAAGCTTTCAGTAAGACTATTAGGGTCATTAAATGAAACTGCGATTGGCTGGACAAGTCCCCAGAACGGAAGTGAGAAATGTTTGGTCAAATGTCTGAATAGAGCAAAACGCTTAGAAATCCTGTGTGTACCTGGAAGGATAATACTAAAATGCGTGCTACATAAACAGGGCTTAACCTTGTTGCCCTGAACAAAAAAGGTCAGAACAGTCCATGGACGTTTCACTGACAATATTGTAATAAACATTTTGTTTGTATAAATGTTAGAATTTGTTTTGCGAGCAAATTTCGGATTCCCGAGAAAGTCTTTGCGCTATTTTGGGTTGGGTATCCATTGTTTCTTATTACTTAGTTATTAAGGGCTACACTGCTAGTGTACACAGAATGTTCTAGAATTATTAGCCACCTCTCAAATGGGTCACGGCCATCAATTCTTGTAACAGTTTTACAACGTGCGCTGTTAAATACTGACCTAGTCTTTCTCCGATGATTCGTAATTTAAATTATAGGCCGGTTCCATTTTCCTCTTTATATTTTAGAAAGCTGTGAAGGAAAGAAGTACAAAAGTGAGGTAGTTTTAAAGAAATCTCGTTACTTCACTCTGTGAACAACGTACAGCATATTCGAATACTTTCATTCGATTGCCGCATTTCGAACAGTAATCCCAAAGAAAACAATCGAATAACACATTCGATTCTTACATTTTATAAAAAGCATTCGATGTAATATTCATCGCAAATTGTTATTTCCTTTGTAGGATTCCTTGCTTTGGAATAATTCTGTAACACACAGAACATACCCCGATCGGGATTTGAACTTATTTTTTCGATGTTAGAAATGCAGAGGAAATCTCTTTTTCACACACGTTCAATATCTTTGATATCCAACAATTTCGCCCGTGGTACTTCTTTCTTGGAAACTTTTAGTAGGTCTTAAACAAAAGAATTTAGAATTCTGTCGAGACTCATGTTTGCTAAAACAGGACACCTGAAGAATTAATTATGTCTGTAGACGTCATATTCCTTCCTTTCATTGCTGCTACCTTGAAAATTCCTTAATATTAAAGCGGTCGCTCGGTCAGACGACTTCATAACACTCTTGGTAGTAATTCCACGTCAGCGAGGTCTCACCTTCAAAACATTAAGATATATTGAAAGAGGTGTTTAAAGATCTTAACACTGAGCTGTTTCAGCTGTCACACGATACTGTTATGATCATAATCAACTAAAACATGACATAAAACAAGCAACAGTATTAAAGTGTAACACGCAAAATGTTCTTTACCGTAACATAAAGTTCTAGGCCCTTGTATCAAAGAAGCAATTGTTAAACATAGTCGATTCTGGCTGTAATTTTAAAAAATCTCACAAAACTCTTATTATTGATAGCGTCGTAATAAACTTTTACCATTCACAATGAGCGTGTTTGAGGAGAAGGAGAATATGTGGACCGAAGAGAGACGACTGGCGGAAACGAGGAGCTCATTAACTTCGTACTTTTCTTCGATCATGAAATTAAATGAAAATACGAACAGGACCTTTAAGAACACAGTTGCCGACATTTTTAAACATGAGAGTAGTGAAATACATCTGAAAAATGGGCCGGATATGATGACTGCGTCCAATATATGTCATAATAGATCCCAATCAGTAAATGAGAAGTTTCTAACTAAATTTGGGCTCTAGCAATTTCTGTCCACATATAAATAATTTTATAATGAAGAGCTTCATAAATCTTATATATTAGTGGTTGTAGGCTATATTATTGTTAACAAAACACAACCGAAATGCTCTTATATGATTCATACGATCAACGTAAGGTAAATCAGATTTAAGAGATATCTGGAATAAATACGGGAAATTATAAAAAGAACCTTGAGAACCTCGAGGGAGTAAACCACGTGGTAGACCTCGACGATATGTAGCGGTGATATTGGAGAAACAGTGTGTGAAGTCGGAGAATAGATTAATTTCACTCAGAGCACGGACCTGTAGCGAGATATTGTAAATGTTGCAACAATTTTTGGGTTCCAATATAAGCCGGGGAGTTTCTTGACCAGAACTCTACCCGAATTTTAGTTAGACTAACTTTTTCCAAAATAACGAAAAAGTTTCAATTGTGGTTGTAAATTACTAGACTTCATTTAAATTTTTGGCTGTATGAAGTGCCTACATTCTCAGTATACTCGATAAACAAGAATATTTTTTAGAAAACCTTTAACATGTTTGTTAAAATATAGGCCCAAATATTCAGTGCACACTAACAGCAACACAACATAAGCAAAAGTAATTTTGTCGACAAATCACATTCTCATGAGTACACCTTAATAGTTTCACATTATATACCCAAGGCTTTGCTTAAAGGATAATTATTACGCAACAAAATATATAGGCTATAACACCATAAAAAACTGTGCACACATAATAATCAAGGCAATATTCCTCCTCGTAAATCACGTGTTTCGCTTCTCTTGTGCTTAAAACGTCTAATTATTATGAACTCAATAATGCAGCCGTAAGTTCCCCCTCCATCTACATTTTGTTAATAAAATCTAGCGTACGCTTAACCATTCCGGAATAGCACGAAAAGAAATTGTTTAAAATGCAGTTCTTCAGATTCGTCTTACAGAAATGACGTGGGTCTTCAGTTGCACCGATGTAATCCCACCCTTCGTGATCCTAATTTTTATGCATCGTGGTTTTATAATCGTGTTGTTTTGCGGTCGACGTTTCAAAGAGATGTCTTCGGCTGATGGTGATTTTTCGTCGTCGTCATTGGGTCTTGGTTTATTTGCCAATATTTTCTTAGTTACGATGCTTATTTTTCGTCGAATAATTACGATATCGATTCTGAACTATGAGTCCGAAAATACGTAAAAGGAAATGGTTCTCATCCGCATTAAGAAAGCTAGCTAGCCATTTATTTAAGGCGACAACGGTACTGAGTAAAATCACGGCAAATTCGTCATAAGCGGTGAACTCCTGGACGAAAATAAAAAAACACGATGTCTCTGGAAGCAGGAATTCTAATCACTGCAATTCGGAATCTGGTGATAACAGTGCTGTGGGATGAAAAGGCCTGTTGTAAGATTCAAAGCACAGAGATAACCATGTGCAATACATCACAGTCTCTTCCTTCCACATTTTTGTCCCAAATCGACATTTACAGTCCGCGACTGTAATCTTGAGACTTGCAAGGAATGCAGGAAGTCCGAAGCGTTAAAGGCTTCCCCCTTCACCCCGCAAGTCTCAAGATTACAGTCGCCGACTGTACATTCGACTTACAAAGTGATAAACGCAGTAAGCCTTCCCTGCTTATGTTTATGGGTGGCGTACACGTAACGCTCCACATATTACAAACTTTGACACTAGGTCTAGGTTGGAAGTCACTCCACGCTCCGTCCGTTTTACCTCTGCCGGGGATCGAACCACGAACGTCCAGCCTGTTGTCAATCACTTTACTGAAGTGTTCGGGTTTGTTATGTAATGCAAAGTGAAACAAACCAGAAATTAAACACGCAAAATCTACGTCATTGACACAAGAAGAAAATGCTTATAAAAGATCATCAGAAACACTTTGCCCATCCCTGAGACATATTATCCACTTTCCTTTTCCACTTAATTTTCTTCCCTGTCTCTGTGGGAGAACGAATTCTCGACTTCATTGCTGATGAGAAAGAAAGAAAGAAGTCATTACTGATACCGTCAAAATGTTCTCTTTAATATATCTGCGAATATGAAGGATTAATAGATTACAGCTAAATAATTGTGTTATATCAAATACACTTTTCCTTCTATCCTTTCCTTATAATTGAATTAAAGACGAACAGAAAATAGTGAAAAAAACCTGTAGTTTGCAAAATGTTGTAAGTTTTGCTGGAACGTATCACAACCAAATCCTTCAATTTAGAATCTGGACCTAATCAGCAATGCAAAAACGTTACTAGCTCCCAGGATCTAAAAAAATTCTCTAGTGGTGTTTAATCTTCATGAATATTCTGCTAGTTACTTTTCTGAACCGATTTAAGACTGCTACTACAGATCTAATGCGCTCAGATCCGAATTCGTAACTGAAACGCTGTCTCCTGAGAGCTGGAAAAAGTAGTCACGTCTATTTTTTTAAAGCTAATACCTCATAATGAGCATAGAAATTTATAATACACATTCAAGTAAATCTCATACTGAACCAAGTTTTAAATTCTGTTGTTAATATTTCAAAATTACTTACAATTATAGGCTTGTGCTAATAGGTTAGTTAGATGTGGGAAACAAATAGTCTAAATTGCTTAATTACTTATGACCGTGTTAAGTATTTAATCGTTTTAGGTCATGCAATGGCATTCTTTCAACTGGAATTGTTATAGCGTTAAGTGACGTTTGAAGATCGCCGGGTAAGAGGTGTGGAGATCGAATGAGGCAGATTTGGGCTATTTGAAGAAGTTGTTCCGGCATTAGCATGGAAAGACCGAATAAAAGTCTCAAAGTACTAAGTGCTACAAATAAAAATAAAATTACTAAATGCATCAAAAGTCATGAGATCATACAACTCAAGTCCACGTGAAATAATTGTTTCCTGAATACTTTTAGCTTTACGCCATCTTTTATCTTTGGTAATTAATATTACTACTACTGTTTTGTTGTTGTTATTATTTTGAATCAATTTTTTGGTTGGCCCACAAACTTCGGGCTTTTGGCCGTCATAACTCGACCACAGTCCACAGACCAGGTGAAACCTTCGCCAAGGCTTGAAGCACGAGTGAGCGGGATCGTGCGCACGCGCAGTAGTCGGAGCGACCCGAGCATGAGGCTGATGAGTAATGCTTCACCCTGATGACGGAGGCAGTATGACCTCCGAAACGTCGGTAAACATCGACCAGACTACACGGCGCAACAACCCAGAAGACAGAAATCTTCATACTCTGATGACGGAGGCAGTATGACCTCCGAAACGTCGGTAAACATCGACCAGACTACACGGCGCAACAACCCAGAAGACAGAAATCTTCATACTCTGATGACGGAGGCAGTATGACCTCCGAAACGTCGGTAAACATCGACCAGACTACACGGCGCAACAACCCAGAAGATATAAATCTTCATACTCTGATGACGGAGGCAGTATGACCTCTGAAACATTGGTAAACATCTACCAGACTACACAGCGCAACAACCCAGAAGACAGAAATCTTCATACTCATCGCCCTGATGACGGAGGCAGTATGACCTCTGAAACGTTGGTTGACATCGACCAGACTACACAGCGCAACAACCCAGACGACAGAAATCTTCATACTCATCGCCCTGATGATGGAGGCAGTATGACCTCTGAAACGTTGGTTAACATCGACCAGACTACACAGCGCAACAACCCAGACGACAGAAATCTTCATACTCATCGCCCTGATGACGGAGGCAGTATGACCTCTGAAACATTGGTAAACATCTACCAGACTACACAGCGCGTCAACCCAGAAGAGAGAAATCTTCAGACTCATCGCCCTGATGATGGAGGCAGTATGACCTCTGAAACGTTGGTTAACATCGACCAGACTACACAGCGCAACAACCCAGACGACAGAAATCTTCATACTCATCGCCCTGATGATGGAGGCAGTATGACCTCTGAAACGTTGGTAAACATCGACCAGACTACACAGCGCAACAACCCAGAAGACAGAAATCTTCATACTCTGATGACGGAGGCAGTATGACCTCTGAAACGTTGGTTAACATCGACCAGACTACACAGCGCGTCAACCCAGAAGAGAGAAATCTTCAGACTCATCGCCCTGATGATGGAGGCAGTATGACCTCTGAAACGTTGGTTAACATCGACCAGACTACACAGCGCAACAACCCAGAAGACAGACGTGAAATTCCCTCTGAGGTCCCATCTTTATTCTTCTTGGATCATGAAAGTTTGACAGAAACAGAATGCCCTTTCTGTCTTTCCATAGTGATGCAGTAATGCCACAACTTCTGCTCCTAACATCAAATTCGCCTCTTATCATGTGTCTCTCATTCTTGAAATCTTTTGGCATCCCTCCTCGTTGTTTCTTTACAATCCCACAAGCATAAATTCCCTTCTCTTGAAGGATCTTCATGAGTGGTACAGATGTGAAATACTTGTCAAAATAAACTTGATGGCTTTTTTTCTTTCAAGATGTTTTGTTAGATCCTGAACCACTCTAGCTCCCAAATGTTTTCTGTTGTCTGGCCTATTTTTTCAGTATATATCTGACATTCAGATACATATTCACTGTCATTTGCTCATACCCTTACCTCTTACCCCCCTCTTTATGGGATTTTGAGACAGGAATTGGCGGAGACTGGAGCTCCCTTTGAATCGAATCATTGATTCATCGATTGACTGAACTTTTGATGGTTTGTAATAGTCCTTGAATGTCGTGGACAACATTTCTAACAATGGACGGATCTTGTAGAGTTTGTCATAATTCTGGTCGTTTCTTGGTGGCTGATCGCTATTGTAATTCACATGTAAATGGCCAAGGAACCATTCAAAATGATTTCTGCTCATTACTGAAGCTACAAAAGTGTCCCTAATCATTTCATCAGATGACAAATAGTCTTTATAGCTTGGCAGTTTTTTAATTCTCATAAGGATATTGATAGCAATAATTTTTTTAATGTCTTTACCTGTTGGTTGAAATTGTAGGCCACCACCTTGCTTCTGCGTAGCATACAGGTTTGTTTGAAACACTAAATGATTTATAATGGCATGTGTAAACACAGAATGAAACATATCAATAGGAGATTCACAAGTGTCTGATATGTCTGTAATGACATCTTCAGTTTAACTACTGGCATCTGAAGTGCCTGATTCTAGTTCACTGGGAATTTCATCAAATACTGCCATTATTAATTTGTGAGTCAGTTTTCCCCCCTTTCAAAAACCTTCCTGATGCCATGATATTCTGGAGGAAAACAGAATGGAAATGTTCAGTAATCCCACTGGTTAAAACTTAAAACCAAACATAACTGTCAATATTGTAAAGCATCTCACATTTAAACCAATGATAATATATAAATTAATTCATGACAATATAATATAACCAGTAGGATTATTACAAAACACTCACCTAATTATTCCAAATAGCACTGACACAAAATCAAAAGCTTACAGGTTCCAACACAACCAACTATGTAGTGGCAATGCTTTTTCACATGGCTGAAGCATGCCTTCAAAGGTACTGAGTACCGTGGATGGATACAAGATGGCAGCTCTATGTTCCAGTGGGTTTCGTGAAGAAATCGCAGGGTACTGATAAATTGATTTTCGAAACTGTGGTTACGCCACGAAACCTCTGGGGCTGAAAGAGTTATCCTTATTGGTTTTCTTTGGGTCATGCAACCACTGAAATTTTGTTTGCCATCTTCGATCTATTAATTTTGAACGCTCTTCATAAAACCACGGTTTATTTTACATTCTCCTGTAGTATTCTAGTTTCTCTTTGGCTGAAATTTTGATCCAGTTTCTGACATTTTCCCACTCCCTGTTGATATCCACACTTTCGTTATATTTATACGTTTCTAAAATCTGAAACCTATTCGAGATTTTAAATTGATATACATTGATTAATACATTAGATTCAGGTACACAACACAGAAACCTGTCGAAGAAGAACTGATTCACGTATAAGCATACACGAACGTGTGTCTGGATTTTACATAACAATATATTATATATGTATATATATAATTATTGAAAAAAGCTGTTATAGCAGTACTTATGGCATGACATCTGACAACCTATTCGCATACAGGAAAGATTACAGTATAGAAATCGAAAAATTCGTTTGTAGGGAAATTTTATTCCTGTCGTTTCTCTTTGATGCAAGCCTGTGTGTTATTAAGGATGGCGGCCGTGGTGTTTAAGTGAATGCTTGGAATTGTTGTTTTAGCATTTTTAATATATATTTTAGAAAGATGAGCAGTACCAACCCACTTAAAATATGCCGGTTGTGTATGTCGAAAGAGGGAGTGATGGTACACATCTTTTAATCACCCCAAACAAAGGAACAACCGGTTCCGTTGCCAGTTAGAATAATGATGTGTGTTTCTATTAAGGTTAGTTTGAAAACTTGATTAATGTATGTGTAGTAATCATGTGTTTCGGCGAATGATTTTTGTAATCTTAAAAGTGGCGGACAAGATAAGAGGTTTCTAATAATTATTCATAGTATTCTCAACCTTGTGCTTTACTGATTAATTTCTTGATGGTAATGGTGAAACATTCATGAACTGTCAAACCTGATATAATTTTGGTGTTCATTAAAAAAGATTTTGATTGTAAAATTATTCCTACATTGATAAGGAATGTTATGAACAATATTCAAGACTTTATTTATGAAAGTAGAGGATTGATTTACAATTGATGCTTGTTTAACCTAAATACTTTGACTAGGTTGTGGCTGGTGATGGTCTTCCTTCGAGAGTATGTCGTCATTGTATTCGTTAACTGGATAGGTGGTATGCCTTCAATCAGAAATGTGAGAGTTCAGATGCTGCACTGCGTCAGTTTGCTGTGAAGCCGAAACCAGAGTTGGTTTTGGTAAAGGTGAAAATCACTTTTTAAACCTGCATGTACTGTTAAATTACATTTGTCACTCATTATAAAGGCATATTCAAAATATCCTGGAACTGAAATGTTGTAATTCTGATATATTTGTAGATTTATATAAAGCATCAAATTTCTTAATAATTATTATAATATCTTGTTGTCAGTATTATTCTTCCTTCAGACAAAATTATACTCTGAGGGTACGTTGCATAACCGCTGGTAATGCCAGTTCAGGTAAACAACAAAACATTCATACTTCAACATTTTGTGCTTATAAATTCACTAAATAACAAGAGGTGTATATATTATGGAGTGGGGGGAGCTTGGCCATATGCAGGCCCCAAGCTACCAAGGGCCACTTTCTGCCTTCATGCAGTCTGGATTTAACTGTTAATATTCTTATTTTTATTTCTGTTTTATATATTTATTTTTTAATACCAAATCACATATATTTTTATTTCTTGCCATATATTGTGTGCCTAATAATGTGAACCATTATTGTCTGGTTGTAGTGGTTTTAAACTCCCATTGTTAGACTGCTGGTCAGATTTAAATTATGAGTAAGATTTGAGGTTTTCATTTCAGTGAGTCCAAAGAGTCTTCTGGCTTGTAGCACCGTGAGTCTGGTAAAAGTTTACAAATTGATGAAGTACTCTCGGGTTACGAGCCGCGTCACGTGTCTGAATGGCAAAAAAACCACATCTTCTGCCTGCCGATTCGGTTTATTCATCATTCAGCCACTTGACACGGCTCGTAACCCGAGAGTTTTTCGTCAGTTTCAGTCGCCTCGAAAGCTTCATTCTATACATAAGTTTACAAATGTTTCAAAGGTCTTTGCTGACTCCATTATCAGGGCACTTATTGCCTTGATGATGGAGGCAGCAATGATCTCTGAAACATTGGTAAACTTCTACCAGACTTCATGGGGCTACAACGCAGAAGATAGTCACCTTCTTTAATTATGACGTTTAACTGCGTGCTGCCGCAACATGTTACCTGATGTGGCAGCTGGATGGATTGTTCATAAAGGTGAATGAAATACTTTTGCATTGCCAATTAGTTGTTGAGTTTTTTAAAATTAAATAAGTAAAAGGTTTTGAAATTAAATTATTTATTATGGGTGTAAGCATATTTAGAGTTTTTATGGTCCTAAACTCTGAAGCTGCAACCATGCTGGTAGAAACATTGCTGTGTTAATGTAGGTACTTAAAAATAGTGGGATAGGTTAGATTT
Organism: Zootermopsis nevadensis; assembly: GCF_977971745.1. Classification (NCBI taxonomy): domain Eukaryota; kingdom Metazoa; phylum Arthropoda; class Insecta; order Blattodea; family Termopsidae; genus Zootermopsis; species Zootermopsis nevadensis. Next base: position 2,833,019 of record NW_028259177.1, read on the forward strand.
GTTTAGTCAGTGTCAGTGTGATCTTTCTTTTTACTAATATCGTCAACTGAAGCAATAGGTTTGGCTCCAAGCACATCCTTCCACTTGACCTCACTATCAATTCAGCTGCCAGCTTGCTGCTCGCTTACTTATACTCCCGCTGTCCGTAGAAAGGGCATCTCACCTTCACTTACAACGCAGCTGCAGAATGATTTATAACTTTCATTTAGGTTATGTTCTATGTGATTAGTCATTTCAGTGATGAATATGAAATTAAGACTCTTTCACCTTTCCACATGTATTGCAGTTCTCAGCACAGTCCATTTAATTCGTATTACTCTGGTATGAGGTATAAGTATGGGCAGACTAGTCGGCCCACGAGTGACCATTATGGGTGGTTCATAGTGGTCGTGATGCCAGTCTTGGCCGCACCATGTTGAAGACAATTATCTCGGGTTTCAGTTCTCGATAGGAGTTGAGGTCATGCAGTTGAGTATATAATCAGATGCATTTTCAGTTACTAGTAGAATCTCTATCAATTTCCTAGTTTTGTGATGTCACGCTCATGCTAAGTTGTCTGCCGATACCAATAATGTTCTGAGGAAGGTGTGTTAGGGAATCAAAACCCTGTGATGGCTCTCGATACCATCATCTTATTATCAGAGCTTCAATAACATGTTCAACTCAGATGCACGGGCATTATTATAGATACTGCATGACTCTCAGAAATGCATGTACCAGGTTCAACCCTAACATTTATTTCCGTGGGTGTACAAGGGGCATTGCTCACCAGTAAATGTGTTGTTACAGGATGAATGTGAAAAGACTGGTGATGTTAAAGATGATAATGATAATTTTCATGATGACGATGGTGATGATAGTATTGACGAATCTAAAGATGAGCTGAAAGTAGAGATAAATGAAGAACCAGACTCTTTGGATATTGACATAGATCTGAAACACGATGAAAATGATTCGTAAGTATAAAATTTACTAACACCATTTTCTGGGACCTGTTTCTTCTGTCGTTTAAGATCCAAATGTGGTATTACCAATCCCATTTTGAAGTTGTGATTTATTTAAATGTGTAACTGATAAACTCCGTTATTGACTTTCAGTGATTAGCATTCCTGCTCCATATTTCGCAAGTCCTGTATTTAAATCTTGGAACTAGAGACCAGTCTTCGTGACCGGTGTTTTTATGGTTTTCCTTAGTCCTTTCAGGTATTCCATATTTAAACTTAAAATAGTCCACAACTGAATCCTCCCACTTGTTTCCCTACCATTCAGTGCTGTGTAACCTGTGCAGTTGAAGAAGTGGCATTCAATAATATAAGACTCAATGAATCCAAGGTACAGGTTCTTTCTATAGGTTGTTCTGTCACTATTGAGGCTTCTTTAGTTGTGTTTATCATGTTAATAATCCAGTAGTGTTTCCCCATGACATACGTAGTGGTATTAAGAAAACATCTGAAGCAATGACGAGAATAATATTAGGCGAGACGGTATGTATGACCTTCCGGAACCTGGTAGATTATGATAATCGAGAAACACATGAGAAAGTTTATACCGGGTATTCGAAGTCAGTTCATCCAAAGGTCCTGCCTAATGTATAAAGATTCAAAGTTTAGAACTGTTTGAATCGGAACAGGTCGGAGAGTCTAATCGATGAAGGTGTATAACATCACTTCCTTAATCGAATTTGGCAATGCCACCACAGTTTGGCCAACTTTTTAAATTTTTATGATGCTCTATATACACAGAGCATATAAACACACTTGGCTGGGTTTTGGATATATACCCTGGTTCAGTTTGTGCTTAAAATTTGGCATTTATATACTTGAGTTTGAGAAGTAACCTAGCTACCTTTTGTGTGCAAGGAAAAACTGTTATCAGCTCCAAGCATACAGTTCTGTGCAGTCTCATGCTTTTTATTGGTTGTCAGCGTACTCACTGATGTGATCTCCAACATGTTTGCTCATGCCCCCAAACCCAAAACTTTCCAAGTTACCTGCCACAGATAACATCAAATTCCCATCTCCCATGATTTACTTTGCTACAGTCAAGACTGAAGGATCTGAAGTTTGTCCCTTAATTCAACATTTCTGTCACCCATATCCTGACACAACAGTTGTATTTACCACAAGTTGAACCAATATTTTATCAAATGGTAAATATGTGCTCATAGACATCACTGTTGCAAAGTGTTTATAAAAAAGTTGACGGTGGAACCACGGTTCTGGAGAATCTGATGTAAATATGTCTCTGTAATGTAATAATTCTTATATAAGTACTTGTGATATTCTAAAACGTTTTTACCAGCACAAAATTATCTAGTCTACGACACACTTCTTCTACAAGCGATTCAGAGCTCAGCTCTTTCCACAATAACTAAAGCGGGCTGTTGATGGCAGTAATGTAACACAACATTGCCAAGTAAACAATTAGTTTCTTAGGTAACATAACAATGCACATAGGAGTTCTTATAAAAGCTGACCATTGTTGTCAGTCCATATTTACACATTGTTGGTAAGGAACTTACACAACTTTGTAAGACTTGAGGTTCTCACAGCGGTGAATATGAAGATTTCCGCCCTGATGACGGAGGCAGTATGACCTCTGAAACGTTGGTTAACATCGACCAGACTACACAGCGCAATAACCCAGAAGACAGAAATCTTCTTACACAACTTTGTTACACATCTTCGTTACGCTTTTTGCCGAATGACCCTTCCGTATAGACGTATTTATGCAGCTGGCTACTGAAAGTTCTTCTTTACACAAGTTTTGTAATAATTTTCAAAATATTTCATTTTAGTGTGGAACACATTCCTCCAAAATCTGCATCGCCCAAACCAACAACACATGATATGGTAGGACCACTAGATCCTATATCAAATCTACGACCAATTGTTTTCCATGTACCAAGAAATGAACATGAAACTGAAAAGGAGTTCTGTGTTCGTAGAGAAGAAGTTCAGAAGTTGAATGAAGCCTTTTTGGATAAAACACAATCAAAGTTTCATTACGGTACAGTCACAGTTATATTGTCGATATACAGTCAGAGGAATAGTTAAAGAAATATACTTGTTTGACTTTTATAATACTTTCCAACTTGTATAACTACTCATTAGTCCTTTCATCTACAAATGAATTACTTTGTTATGTTCCATATTGTACACAGAAGTGCCAGTCCTATGAAAAAGTAGGTATGTCTAATGCCTCTCCTACTTCACCACTAAACTCCATAAACATTAATACCAAATTCTTCAAAGACTTTATTATGTGGTATATGCAATTGAATTGTAGACTGGATGGGTGGAAAGAGAGACACAAAGATGCACCATGCATCAGCGACAGATTCGCTATATTGTTTCAAGTACGTTGCTTGAACAGGCATGCAAACTCATTTCCTTTATTACGTAAAACTGGCTTCACGTAACATATATGTGCTTTAGGAAGAACAGTCATACTTTGTGGATCATTAATGTTGGTATGGTGACTATTAACTTAATCTCCATAATTTTGTTATGACAGGGTTTATGCCATTAAAATGTTGTCTTTCCTTTAGTTGATCAAAACAGTCTTCAACCAACCAAGGTAATGTCTCTGTTTAACAGGAGCGAAATGAATTCATTGATGCCAACCTTCCATCAGACAAAACTTCAGGAACAGATAAACAAATTTTAACTGCTGATGAAATGTCCATATTCTATAAAACTTTTCTAGACAAGAACTGCAAAGTCCACATTCGATACAATGTGGAATGGTACAGGAAAAATATCGGACTGGTGATCTGTGCCTTGCGTGTTAAGATATTTAAAGTTAAGCGGTGGTTCATGTCAAATTCAAGATAGCAATCACCGACGGATCATACTGGAGATTATTTGTTGGAAGAATACATCATACACATTACACACCTTCAATTTCAGCAACAGAATATAGATTAAAGTATGTAACAGTCAATATCCAAAATCACGATTTGAAAATTAATTTTACAGATATAAAACATCCAAGTACAACCTCCAAAATTTAAAGGAAGAGACAAAAAACTTAAAAATTAAACAAATCAAAATAATCAATAAACGCAACGCAAAATGTACAACAGTTTTTAAAATGTATTAAAATTGGTGGACCTGATGATGATGTGATACACATTGAAACATGTCGTCGATACAAAAAATGTAACAAGATGCAGTATCTACTGAAAATGTTATAATTTTAAGTAATTTTAAACAACATTATTTTAAGTTTGTGTATAGACGGAAAATAAAACATTGTATCAATAAAACACAAACATGACACAATTAAGATATAAAATGTAACAGTCTGTGTACAAATAACTGGCATTTTGATGTACTGTTGTTTAATGGAAATATACTGACAAATAACAGAACAAATCTAAGATTTACTTCACATAAAGGTAGCTAAAGGGAGTTCTTTAATAATCCCAGTGCAAAGTTTTTAGGCTTTTGTTTCTTGTAGGTTGTACAGTATATCTCTTCCCCTGCTTTATTATGCCTATAGGTGGCGACTGACTTGTAACATTTACTCGTAATGTAACATTCGCGGCGAGCATGTTACATTACACCACAACTGGTGAGGCACATCGAATGCTCGTTTTGAACGCTCGGCTCGACTGTGCTCATGTGTGCTCCATTCATTTCATTCAATATGTCGGACGTGGAGGTTGTGTTATCTTTGTTTCATTTAATACGCTACTCTTATCTAAAGAACTCGTGAATGCTCGTTACGACGCCGCTCGACTGACTGACTGACTTGTAACGTAGCAAAAAAACCGACAACACGATGGAGTGCCCGCGAGCGTGAGCGGCTCGCATCGAGCGGCTCCGTTCGCTGTCTTCACTTGTGTAATGCTCGATTTGCAACACGTTACATTACAGGCAAATGTTACAAGTCAGTTGCCACCTTATAAGAAGCTTCTAACCTGTGGGTTACAAGATATGTTGCTGTACCAATTGCTTTGAGAAACATTTCATATGCCTTTACTTTTCAACTTTCCCTTGCAGATATCAATCACTATGTTTTCTTCATCACAAAAAATTCTTCTTAACCGTGTCTCAAAATTATGGTATACTGTATAACCACTTACTTTATCATAAAAGCAGTTTCTTTCAAGATGCTTTCTGGTCATTGTCTTCCACTTGCAAAGTATTGGCAGCCTTCTATTATGTTTCGTTTGATTTCGATTGTACAATTAATCTGTAATACTTCTATTTAGTTTCTAAGCATATTTTGCTGTGGTATTCCTGAAATAAATAAATACAAATACCATAATAAATGTTTAACACTGGCTATAAGTACCATGCCATACTATAAAGCTGTCAGGGATATTGCAGATATTTTGCAAAACTTGTCTGTGAGACAGGACAGCAGATATATCAGACCATAAATGATGAGATCACTGATATTTTTAAAACTTCCAGTAACATTATGATAACCTCTTATACATTAGTTATCATGCTCCAAGGTAAAGATGCAATTAAAATAAGGAACCTACAGCACATATAGATGACACTAAACCAGCAGAGAAAATGTACCAAGTTTATGAAGATTGGAAAAAGCAGTGTGAAACCAAGAAATAAAATGTTTCTAATCCAGTAGAAACATTTAATTTGTCCAAATCAATTAGCCAAGAAATTAAGAGTATTTATCCCTATATGGAACGTCATTTATACAACAATTTTCAACTGAACTAGAATGTCAATTCCTTTATAAGGAAAATTACAGATATGAGATCACCATCAACTTCTGAATAGGTTTAAAATTCTTTTATAAAACTTTATATGATCAGTCACTGGATGCCATCACAGCCTTACACCTTAATTTCCTACAATCAGTAATAACATCCACATACAATCACTCTGAAGGTGGAAAGTGCTTGCCAAAAAGCTGGAAGATCTTTAACAACTGAGGCAGGTTGTGCCCAAAAGTCAAAGTTACACATTGAACTTCATTCTCAAATGTCTGTCATCTGGGATGTGCTGTATAGTCTGGTAGATACTGACATTTCAGAGGTGCCTACTACCTCCAGGGTACAGCCATATTCATATTCGTCACCGTCAGAATCTTTATCTCGCAAATGGATTGTGTTTTCTCAAACATTTCTTTTCACATACCTTACAGTTCTGCAATTCAAAATTCCATTTCCTATGGCACTTCTTTCCTTAGCCTGAAGCGCTGAGACCAAGTCTAAATGCAATTTCAATCATATTTTGTGGGGCAGAGTCATGGTAACACACATAAACCTCCCTTGGATGAGGGGTAAAGAAGAGTTGTCTGGAACAAGAAAATAATTCCTTATTGTATAATTCCTACTTCATGTTATCATGAGATGAGGCATAAAAGGGTTGATAATAATAAAATGGATCATAAAGAACTAGGGTTTTTGACTATGTGTTGAATTGAACTGTCTCAGGACAGAATCCAGTGGCAGGCTCTAGTAATAAACTTTCAGGTCAGGAATTTCTGGATCTCCTAAGTGCCATCAGCTTCTCAAAGAAGACTGTTCCATGGAGTTGGTCAGGGTAAACACAATGCCTACAGCATGACTCTCACTATGCTACCCTTCACATATATGAAAGCAGTCATTAACAAATTATTTACAAAATGGTCCTAAGAACTTCCATTCAATGTCAAATTTACGACTCCACAAAGCAGTACACAGGGGTCATTAAGGCTTTCCATACTATTTAAATAACGTACAGATTTACTTCATTTCCGAACATATGAATTTTAAAAAAACTACATTAACAAAACAACCTAAACATTTTTGATGACAAAATTTGTTTTGGGCATTGTCTGTCATCTTAAGATTTATAACTACATTTCAGAAACTGGATCTGTTTCTGCCATCAGGTAATACAGCCCAAATGTCCAGACTTTTTGGTGCACTCTCCGTCATTTGTTGTGCACTCAAAAAAGAACTCCATGCTCTTTAATTGCAACCAAAGACTTGTTAATTAAAGACTTGGATATTTCTTGGCCCATAAGCTTCTGAAATGAAGTAAGATAGTGTAATTGCGTCATATTGTGAATATTCTAACAATTATTTAGTTTAATCCGTCTTATCACAATATTTTAAAATTTCTTATAATTAAGATAATAAAATATCATTGATGTTCCATATCGATTGATCGATTTACATTTTGGAACATTTACACAACATGTTTCAGTTTTTATAAAACCATCATCAGGTGTAAAATATCTACAAACTTAAAACTCAAATATGATTCCATTTGGTGATGTTTCATTACGTTTGTTTTTTCATTTTTGGGCGAGGTGTTGTCTTTTCTTAAATTTTATCAGATGTACATATCGGTCAAAGATGTAGGAGTGATTGTTCCAATATGTCCAGAAGTACTACTGTCTTCGTATAGGTGTGGGTCAATAAAAACTGAAACATGTTGTGTAAATGTTCCAAAATGTAAATCGATCAATCGATATGGAACATCAATGATATTTTATTATCTTAATTATAAGAAATTTTAAATATTGTGATAAGACGGATTAAAGTAAACAATTGTTCCGAAATGAATCATAGTTACAATATGTTTATAAACAACAGTATCCAGACATTTATATGGAATAGCACATTATAGCCTTGAAAATTATTACAAATCAGATTTATTCTATACAGAAGAACTTTCTTGAGAGCCAGTGCAGCAACTGTTTCTTGAAGATGTCTAAAATGTCCTCAACAGTTCCTGCTTGCAACTCTGCACAAATGTGGAAAGATCAATCACAGTACAAGTATTGGTGAATCAAAATACAAGTTGTCAACATACATTCTATAAAAGCATTTTTTTATGGAAACGAAAATGCATTTTCAGGTTTAAATTTGAATTCAAACAACTAGCAGTGATGCATTCAGAATACAATACAAACAGTAATCAGATTTCTACGCAGACAATACCTTGAAGTGAACAGCATTGTACAGCAGGTCATGTATCACTTGACAACTGCGTCTGAAGTTATGAAGGATCTCTTGCAACCTCTCTGACTGCACCTGCTCTCTGTTAATAGGAGGACACAATAAGATTCCTTCAGTGATGTCTAGATGTACATAATGAAACAGGATATTTCCATCACCTGCAGTTAATCTGAAAATGAAGTGACTCATGTCAATTCAACATGTTTCAATCTTCAAGTAATAAACCAGAACTATGCATATCAAAGTCCATCATCATGCTAAACAACACTATATATTCTTCCATCCATTCTGTGTGGATATTGCTTGGACTGTATACCATTCAACGCACAAAGTAATCCATGCCCACTGATCTTACAATTAGGCCACCATACATGTCTGAACCCTCGATCTAGGCATATAAATGACCTGTGTTATACCTCGGCTCATCTGTAGACCTGCAAAGAAACTGCAATAACTTTGGAATTATCCAAGATTAAGGTTCCCACAGCAGTGAAGATGTGTCAACTGTGATCTTATAATTTGTGGCGCCATGTATTTTTGTATACTTTTTTTATGAATCTCATGCTACTTGGAATGGAGACACTGACATAATTATTTTATGATGTGGAATTCACAAAATTTATAAGTTAAATTTGAGGTGAAATGCCTCGAAACAGTTTTCAAGACACAGAACAACTTCACGACCTCGGCACAAATCAGTGGTGTCGTTTATTTTTTTTTTGGCGGCCTTGATACTGCTAACTGGGCAAGAGTTTGTAATGAAATGCATTCTGTAGAACCTCTGTAGTACTGGATTTATGAAGGACCTGTCTACGCTTGCACTGAACAGTAAAGTAGCTTTTTCCTCTATGTCTGAACTATGGCAATCTGAATTTCAGATTATGAAACTTCCCCTGTGATGAGTTGTACACTATGTATGCAAGATCTGTACTATTTTAGTCCCCTTTCCCTTCCAATCAGGGATGATTCTATATTTTAATCACTAAAGCTTACCTCTCCCAAGGCGTGGTTATAGTTAACTGCACATCTTGGTTCAATATTACACTCCATTTTGATTTCTCGGCCACCACTTTCAAATCACGAAATGATATGATGTAACAGAAATGTCCTTTTTATCTTTCCAATCCAGGACATGCACTTACTTTGAAGGTAATATATCAACTGATGTCATTAAGCAAAGACTGTCCCATGTCAGACAAGTCAAACTGGCTATTCAGAGTCCACCGTAAAATTAGACAAAATTATTAAATTATTTTTAGTAACATTACTACTGAAGACAGTGATCAAGTTCCAAGTAGAAAGAACACTGTCAATGTCAGGCGCACAAACAACCAAAATGCAAATTAGAACTCAAAATTAAAAACAGCTAACAATGACAGGAAGCTGACTAACAACTGAATTCTCAAGGCAAGTAGAATCCATTAACCTTAGAATTTTGTTCTGTGGCAATAAAACAAAAAAATAAATTTCATACATCCCTGTTACGGCTTCTGCTCAATTTATTTCAACGATAAACACGTTAAAATCAGATTGTTCCAAAAATTAATCAAGACCATTTTACTGAATCACTTCACAAAACCAAAAACAATTAATCTTAGCAACATCAGTGCTAAAAAGTAATTTCATATCAGAATAGCAAATTGAAAGATTTCATGGACAGAATTAAGTTCAAACAGCAATTTTAGTATAAGTCCACAAATAAAGAAGTTTATCTGCAGAAGTACTGCAATCCTTGTGCAACTGTGGCTGTAATCACTACACACCTGCCGCAGCTCCCAGTCTGAATCTGAGTTGTCAGATCGTTCTGAATGTGAGCGTGGCACTTGTATCGCTACCACGGCGACTACCCTGCTCTCTCTCTCTGCTCGTCGACCTAGTATAGGAACAGCCTCTTCACTCACTACACTGGTCGCCTGGCTGGCTGAATCCTCCGAAGTTGAGCCTTGTACTGAGAGACCTGTACATGTCAGCATCTTAACAGTCTTTCATATTAAGTCCATTTTATTTTCATTAAACTAGGAATCATCGTGACTTAAGTATTTCCTATGTTCAAGCATCTTCAGATGAAGTTATATGAACATGGAGATAAAAGTTCCATACCAATAGTGAGGGGTGAGTGATCAAGTTCACACTCCATCTAATTTATAACTGAAAAAAGAGCACCTAATACATACTAGATAAACTAGATCAGTAAGTGCAAATACCTGAAGGAGTGAACACCAGTCCTCTGTCCGATGCTCGAGTATTGATGTCACTTCCACTGGTTTCTTGCCATAAGGAGAACCAAGAGATATAGAACTACCACCTACAGAGAAAACAGATTACTAATAAAAGTAGCTGATTCTACAGTTTCTAGAGAGATGGAATTAAGAGGCAAACCTTCTACACATTTTTCTCAATTTCTCCCTTAGGAGCCATGACCAGTTTCTTTCACATTTTTTCCAATTCATCATTCACAGATCATCCTGGTATCTGAAACTACATAACCTAAGAAGTTAAAAATATGGCATTAAATAAAATGGGATTCAAACTCTAACCCTCATGAATGGAGAGAAACGACAAGAGTTAAGAACAGTGCGAGATACTGAAACCACAAACAACAAATTTAATGGTGGAGCAAGAGAGAAATTTCACCTCTAAAATAGCAGACACAAAAAAAGTACGTAAAACAATATCAATTTTACACTGTACGTGTGTGTGTTTTTGCACTGTTTGTACTATAAATTTATCACAAAATGTTTATCTTGGAGCCAGGAAAAGTCATAGTAAAGTCAAAGTAAAGAAATTCTCACATAAGGTTCCTCTATCACAGTAATATGAGCTGTAAAATGAGCAAAACTTTAAACAAAAGATATTCCAAAACTGAGAGAATTCAGTTGCAATCCCTAGAAGAAAGCCTTTACACTGAAGCAGGTCCCACTGTAATTAAACTGCAGTATATATTAGTATAATTACAAAATTCAACTTAATGTTTTTCTACTTGTAGTACATTACATAACAAAATAGACTGGATGAGAATGAGTCATGGGGTAATTAATATAAGATACTACTTTATGATTAAACCAATTTTCATACAAATGTGGATAAAGATAAATAACTGTACACTCACTCACTAGTGATGCATGTTTAGACGGAGTTGATGGATCAGCAGACCGAACAAACCCAAGAAAATTGGGTGATGTTTTGCGCACAGGAACCATTTCAGGCTGTATCACCTGTGGACGTGGCCCTGATGCCAACCTAAATATTTTTTTTTTATATTATGTGGTGACACTGTCAGTAAGTACTTATGGACTGTCAACTCCTGCCTGTTTTATTCACTTATTACCAAGAATGTTTAAAATGGAAATCAATTAAAATAATTATGAAAAATAAATCTCCAACAGGCTACTTCTTTCCATGTAAAACTCTGATGAGCCATTGCTTGGTTATTATTATTAAGTGTTCTGTCTTACGACAGGTCCATTGCTCTGCCCAAAAAGAGCTCTCCAGTTGTCCCTATTCTCGGCTTCTCGCTTTAATTCCTGGAACGTCATCTTCTTTCCTTGTTTAAGGTCGTCGGTTAGCTGTATCAATCTTCTTCCTAGTCCTCTCTTTCCTTCAACCTGGCCTTCGGTGACATCACTCACTAATCCATTCCTTCTCATAATATGTCCCAGCCAGTTAGCTTTCCTTCGTGTAATCGCCTGCAGAATGTTTCTTTGCTCGTTGACTCTCCTCAATACTTCTTCGTTGGTCACTCGATCCGTCCACCTGATCTTCTCTATTCTTCTCCAACACCACATTTCAAAACTCTCCAGGTATTTCTGTTCCTTCTTCCTGAGTGTCCAAGTCTCTGCTCCATACAGCGCAACACTCCATACGTAACACTTCACTAGTTTCTTCCATTTCTTGGTGGCAGACATAAAATTAGGCAAGTAGTACTGACGCAAATTTTCCCATCTAAAGATTCTGTATTATATAAAAGCCAATATGATATATATAAATATTTATTTTGATGTTTTTCTGTGAATAAAGGTTGCTCTCAAAGAGCGAAGAGGTGCAGACTTTGTTGAAAATGTTCAACAAGTACCATAGTTATAACACTGATACATGAAGTTCTCAGTAATGTTATTAAAGTGCATATTTATTTAACATCATTGTTTACCATTTGACAGCTACAGCTGGAATACCAAGCTTTTGAATATGTGCAAGTGTGTCTTGAGCCTGTTCAACATAACATACATCTGGTCCAGTGCATCCTTCCAATCTGTAACAGAACCATAACAATCACAGTTCACTAATATGCATCACGAAGAATTAATCATACATGCTGGAAATTCAATAGCATGAGAACTATGTTTCTTCCAAATTTGAGAATGAATTTGTTGAAACACAAACTATTTTAACCTGCTTAATCTACAGCCTACTGTATCTCTACAGTCATTCCTTTCATACACTGGGAACAGAATATCGTATCACTTTGTTAATAAATATTAAAGAGAGTTCAGAAAGTCACTCACGAAAAGAGTTTTAGGCGTCTCAATTTTTTAACTAAATACACACTGAAGAAACAGAATATTGAAATGAAAATTTAACCAAAAGCTTGAGCCAATTACAAAGTAATGTGTTCCTGCATCAGACTTACATACATGATGATATGCTTTGGTACAAAAGGACAGCCCACAAGTGAAATCACAATGCATGCTGCGGTTAACTGAATTTAAGTCTGTTACTAGCAGGGCTGTGGAGTCGGTACTAAAATCTGTGATTCCGACTCTGACCTCCTTCATAAAAGATCAATATGTATTAATAAGGGTAAACTTACTAAAATGGTAAATTGTACCATAACAGATTTCATCACCACCATGTGTATCATCAGCCTACGTTTTAGACTTATAACCTATATTTATATACATGTCTAATGGTCATTGCAGAAATCAGTTGATTTGTAGACAGATTGTATTCTTAAGGTATCGGAGCCAAAGTTACAAAGCATTATTCCCACATCACGTGGCTGAACGCGACGTTGAATCTCCCTAAGTGTGAGGCCGCCTGCAGCTCACATGATACAGAAATTGTTCATAAGATTTTATATCGAGATCGGAGTCTTGTTACTAGTGTGCAAATGAACATTTTGGCAAACATACCACCAAGATCCACCTAGCAGCAAAAACAAAACTGGACGAGAGATTGGTACGAGAAATCTGAACAAACGAGTAATGGCATGCCTACAAAAAGGTCAACAAAGCATTCAAAGAAGATATCAAATAAGACAGCCGTTATATAACTGCAAATACCAAAACCAACAATACACTCAGTCTTACACAAAGATTTTGATTGCAATGCCTAGAAATTGCAGTTTGTGTGGTGTGGCATATGGGGCTACGAAGTACCACGTACCCGTGAAACGGGCAAGTGGCCAACTTAGATTACTCAAACAGCTGCTGAAACAATAACTCCAGGGATGCTGCTGAATGTAAGGGCTGAAGTCAGTTATTAACTAGAGGCTACAAAACAGACATGTAAAAAATTTACTAATACATTCTTTCTCAGCATTTGTTCCTTAATATGTTCTAAGTGTTAAGAGTTTCTAGACTTCTAAAACCACAGTGACTTTCAGGTCATCCTGCATAGCAAAATGTAAACTCAACAAAGTTTTGTGGACTGTAAAATCATATTTGTCAATTAAAGAAATGAAAAATCAATGAACAGAAACAAATTATATGCAATGATCACTAAAAATCACTGACCATTCTTTGCAACTGATGCCAGTGTTCTAAGAAGCACATGCCTCATGGATATCCATCACTGTTCTCATATTTCCCTATGACCTGTAAATGCAATTTCTCTTTCTTTTTAACCAGCACACATTTCATGGAATCATGTCGCACTGCCCATATGAATGACCAGAGGATTTTGCTTGCTCACACAACAGTCCTGAACAATGAAAGGTTTTGAATCTTGTTATTCTTATAAAACAGATTTAGCAGACTCACTATATCTGTGTATATTTGTATATTGTATTTTTTGTATATCGAGTATGTTTGTGCATAAAAGTTAAAGTACCCTGTACATTCCTAACTGTGCATCCTCCAGATTCCAACAGAACCACCAGCATTTCTTGTCCCTTTAATAAAAGTTAAGTATCAGAATATAAAATATATGGTTCTACCAATTATTATTCAAATAAGACCAAATTAAGGGTAACATCACATCTCCATAAGCTTTTGTAAAACATTACACCAAAATAGGATGCAAAAAAACAGATATTAAACATCTCTGGTTATCTTATTTTGATAGTCATAAGTATACATTAAATATGAAGATAACCAACTACAGAGGAATCTGATGATACAGTGTCTACCATAAGATAATGAATCTTGCCAGGGACATACATACATAATCCAGCCCCTTAACACTTTCCTGTCCAAAAAAGATAAGACCTACAATTAACTATGCTACAACCAGACTACACAGCGCAGTAACCCAGAAGACACAAATCTTCATACTCACCATTTGTTAAAAACTCAAATCTTACAAATATCAGTTCATTTATCATCTCCAGTTCGTACACTTTCCCCAGGGATATTCTGTATAATAAATAAAGGTAGCAACTGTTGATTATACTTACCGTGAAAGGGTCTGACAGTTGAACTGTAAGCTGTGCACCAAATCAGCTGTTACTTGCACAGCTTCACGCAAGGGACACCTATAAGAAACATTTCAAAAGTACAAAATAAAAGTTGAATTACTAACTTTCAAGTCCAGTCAAGCACTGACTCAGAGGTGAAACTGGCACTATTTAACGAAAAGGAATCTTTCCTAAGTCACTATATAAATTATTCTACTGCTTATAGTATTAGTTTAGTATACAAAAGATCCTAGGTTCAGTAGTAAGTGCTGTCATTAATCTTGAAACAGAGAAATAATAAAAAACCTGTCAATATTTTGACTTGAAGAAAAGGTGACTTTATTTTCTGAAAATAGTAGACTTTTCCCAAACACCACAAAAATCTTATCTTCGGGGTCGTGACTCCATGCAGTATCATCGGTCACATACAATCCAGAACACTACTGATTCAACTGACACCTTCACCACTATGAGATACCCAAATCTCAGATAAAATAACAACATTTCTGAATGCAAGATATGTAATATGAGGTGTCGCGCAGGTTCGTACCCATATCCGCAACAGGTCTCCAAGGTGAGGAGCCTCTAGTCGATAGACTAATGTAAAAAAGAATTAGACAGTCTTTTGTTGTAGTGTTTCAGAACACGTAACTGCCCCACACTTGTCGGGGGAGCAATAAATTTTCATAAACTACGAGGCGCGTCCACAAAAGTAAGTTTCCCACTCGTCCCACAGCTAGCAAACCTTATATTGCGCGAAGCGACTGTGCGTACGTGATAGAGCAATGACGTAGCATGGCGCATGCACTAACGGCACCTCCCGCGTTCTCACAGTAGCATCGTTGCAGCTGTTGAAGATGGAGGTTCTTATTCCAGCTCCCGCCGACTGTGAAGTGCGGTCAGTGATAACGCTAGGCCGCACACGGCTCGACGGACAGCAAGTCTCCTGCAGGAGTTCAGCTGGGAGGTGTTTAATCATTCACCCTGCAGCCCGGACCTCGCTCCCAGTGATTTCCATCTTTTCCTACACCTCAAGAAATTCCTGTCCGGTCAGTGTCAGCGTTTTGAGAATGACAGAGAGGCGGAGATGGTTGTCACACAGTGGTTCCAATCCCAGGCGGCAGACTTCTACGACACAGGTATTCAAAAGTTGGTCCCACGGTATGACAAATGTCTCAATTCCGGTGGCGAATATGTTGAAAAATAGCTGGACACTTGCTGTATCTGTTGCAATAAATATTTCCATGAAATTGTGTTTTGTTTCTGTAAACGGCCCCAGGGAAACTTACTTTGAGGACGAGCCTCGTATTATAACTGGGCTATATATATTAAATTAAATGGACGGATTTAAAAAGTTAAATGTCCTTGTGATTAAGCATCAAGCCACGAAGGCATGAAAGGAAGTAAATATGTAACTCGTGCTTTCTTAATCTTGGCAATGGAACTTCACATTATGGCTGCTTTACCCACTACCCATTAGATGAGAGGTCAGTAGGTGGACCCCAGAGCCAATATGAACATGGTGACAAAGAGAGAAATCCTTGCCCATGCTTAAGGCTGACTATCCAGTCCACGGCCAGTCACTTTATTAACTGAGCTATCCTGGCTATCTGAAGGGACATAGCAGGTGATACTAATAAAACACATACTTAGTAGGAACACACACTTGGTGTTTAATACGATGAGAAGATAAAAATTAATGCTGAGTATATAAGAATATGGAAATATGCAATTGTGGTCTATTTGAAGTTACTACCCTGACATTACCAAGAATGAGAAAAAAAAATAAAAATGTAGTAAGATTTCAGGTATTCACAGTGGCAAGTATGAAGAAGGCTGTCTTCTGGGTTGCTGAATCATTGTCCTGATGACGGAGACAGTGTGCACCTCTGAAACATCAGTAAACTTCTACCAGACCACACAGCGAAACAGCCCAGACGACAGCCATCTTCATTAAAAATGTCAATCGGGATAACACAAGTCTAAAATGATACCAGTACCAAATATGCTTGGTTCCTCTTCAAGGATGTTCCCACCTCAGTAGTGGATTACGTCTCTTAAACAGGAGCCAGGATGAAAGGAGTGAGGGAAGGCGAGAAATACCAAAAATGGTAAGGAAGAAATAATTCTCTCACTTACTACTGAACTTCAATATAGTTGATTGCTGCAGTATGGACATTCACCTCACTGGCGGAGATGGGGCCACATCAGGAAGAAGATGCTGCAATGTAATGAAGGCTTCTCGTGCAGAACACAGCGTATTGCTCTGCATAGGAGCTGGGTAGCAATACAGAACACCCTGGTTCTCAGGACCTCCTTCAGTAAGACCTTCTTGTGTGAGGTATAACACTCCTACTGGGAGTTCCTGTAGAACACAGCTCAGTTCACCAGCACCAGTGGTCCCTTAATAGCTGTTTCACCAAATCTGACTGCTGAATTCCCTGGATGTAATAGTAAGTTTTGGTTTCGTGATTAAAATACATACATAAAAGTGTGCAGATGTTTGTAGCAGTACATAACAAATTTTGTATACATTTATGTGCCACCTTCAAAAATTAAGAGCCTCGACGGAAATCAAATATAAACGCTGTGAGTAATTATTTTTGCTCCAAAATTATAAAATGCAGTCTTTCCACAGAAATTACACACTACCGCAAGATATATTTTCGAACAAGTTCTTACACAAGTCCAGTACTATTTTTACTAGTGGTATGTGACTCAAGATGAAATGGAAAAGGCTTTGACCTCTTAATATGGGTTGAAGTACATGTGCAAAAAACTGTTCAGCAAATATTTGGAGCAATGTGTTTACAACAGCCACCATAAAGGGACAATACAAGATCCAATAATAAACAACAAGACAGATGTTTCTGTGTAGCAATTAGTAATGCTGCTGAGCTGGAACCTGCTGCTATCACATGACTGCATCATTCAGAAGTTGTCTGTCTTAGAAATTGTTAGTTTTCTGGCTGAAGTTTGTATTGGCATAGCGCCTTGTTTCTTTATGAAAAAGTATGGATGATAAACTGTTAAAACAGAGCATCAAATTTTTTTTTGTAAAAAAAATACTGACTGCTTCTAAGAATTCAGTCTACCAGTACAACCCAGAAACCAAACTCCAAATTTCCAAATATCAAAACCATGTTCAACTGCTTGCTTTACTGACATCAAACGAATGACTCATTACAAATCTCCTGCTTCAAAAATTCAATTAAGCATTCTACCTTCAAGTTCTTAAATGCTTATGGCAGCACATTCACTGATAAATACCAGTCTCTGACTCAACAAAGTCAATTTTTAATCATTCATGCTCCCACACAACACTTATATTAAAATTATTTTTGGCCAAAGACAAATACATGCATTGGGATATGTACTGAGTTTGACACATGCAACTTTTCATGTTTCCAACACATCTCTCATTATGAATCACTTGGGAACATCTTGCACAGACGACGTAACTAATACTTGTATCTGGCACTCACATTTTCAGAAAAACAGTTTTATCAACAGTACTGGGCACTCTGATCAAATTAAGGACGAGATACAAGATGAAATTGAACACGTAGCACATAAAAGAAATAAATAATTCATACAAAATATTAGTCAGAAAGAATAAGGAATAAACCTTCTGAAAAATACAGGCCTAGATGGAATGGTAAAGTTAGAATGGAACTTCAAGAAACGGTGTGAAGAGAATTCCTCTAGCTCACCATCACAGTGACAGGTCCTTGTAAACATCCAGGTTCCATAAAGGTAGTAAATTTCTTGACTAGCTGAGCAACTATCAGTCCTCAAAGAGGACTCTGGTCCATGAATGTTAATTTCAAAGCCCTGTACGCAATACTTTTCCAAAATGTTACAATGCCTGAGCATATAAGACACAAACCTTGGGTGGGCTTTCAACTGACAACTGTGCTGTAACATCACGACCTGCAACTCGCTGCAACTTCAGCTCTACCTGTAAGGGAAACATGAACTGTTAACATAAATTAACATCAGATTCTTAGCAGTTCCACATGCTATACAAAACACTACAGCTTGCCTTACCAGGAGTGCTGAGATTTGTTAGAACTGAGTCGATGGTTTGGAATGTAACTTCACGTCCATCCACACTACGCAACCAATCACCTACACATCATATGAAATTATTACTACTTTCAATATACATTATATTTACTTATCACTTCTCAATTATACACCTAAAGGTTATGAAACTCAGATATTATCTATCAAAAAAGCTGACCACACTATATGAAGGCCTATCAAAAGTCCTGGTCCAATAACACATGCAATATAAGTCCTGACACACTACTGGAATTTTCTCACTTCAAAATAGTCTCTCTGCAACTGAACAGATAAATTCCAATGATCCTACCATGGAATAGATTAAAATTGCAAAGCAAGAATCAAATGCATACAAAACAATAAAATAAAATAAGATATGACATTAAAGTTTTATGAAATGGTGGCGATATCAAATGAATAATATGGTGTGTGAAGGTATCAAAAACAACACTAATATTGTACTTCATCACATAATTCACATTCTCATTTTTATGTTAAAGCAACACCAAAATTGAAAAGTAATACTCTTTGGAAGACACAAAGGTTCCAAAGGTGTACTCTACACCACACACTGCTTAACATTATCTCCTTAATCAAATATTTATTTATTTAGTGTTCTGTCTGACGACAGGTCCATATGAACAGGATCCTTGCATCCTTTTCTCGGACTGGGACCTGTTCATATACGTTCTTGGCAGATGATCCAGAAGTGGTTTGCCATTGCCTTCTTCTGTGTGTGAATGGAATAATTGTTGGGATGCCTAGACCACGGCCTTGCCCAACACAAGTTATAAATTCGGGCACCGCAGGGAATCGAACCCAAGAGCCCTGGATTACAAGGCTAGCGTTCTAACCGCTAGACCACCGTGGCTATTCATCATATATAGGAATAGTAATTGATCCCTCCATTTGCTATAACTATTCTTTTCACACACACTCATATTTATCGTCTTAATCCGCAAAAGTGATACAGTTACGGATTACACCACAGAAATACTATACTTAATTTTTAGAAAGCTCACTAATTCACTTCCATCCACAGAAGATACTTTCTTCTGATGTGACTATAACAACAAATTAACCTAATACATTATGCTGGGCTGCCAAGCCACTGACAGTTTGCAGCTTAAATAATTCATATTACTGATATTAGTATAGACAATTATGTCATCGGTGCTGCTATGGACATCATAACAAATAATTCATGTGACCACTGATAGGAGGCAGCATGAGGAGTTTGTTTGATCACTGATCACATAAATGCCATCATGCCATCGTGGCTTAACAGCGTCTTGAGACAGGACCATCCTCCCACATTGTGACTTCAACCGTTCATCAGGTTCGTAATACTCATTACAAGAACGTGTATTGTACGAATATGAAATGGCCTTAATCATAATTCACTCCATGACAAATTATGATCAGAACATAAAAGTTCATACAATAAGAGATACATGGAACAATGATCTTTGCTGAAAAACATGCCAGACAGATGCCCACAAATTCAACTTCAAGGACAAGATTGGGTTTGGGTTAGACCATGGACTGAAGCTTGGTGAGAAAGCCCAAGGGCATCCTCAGGTTCTCCACACCTTTCCAGCTGATTAGATGTGTGAGCACACATAATGTCCAGATCTGGGGTACCAAAAAGCCACATGCTATTTATCCAGAACAAAGGTTTATGGTCAGATCTTTTTTTGCAGAAAGCACAATTACAGGCATCACGTATCTCAACATATTGCAACAGTGGTTAATGCCACAACTGTCAGAAGATTTTCCACAACAGGATTCCTAGTTCCGGCAGGATTGTGTACTGCAACTCTGGCGTTTGGAAGTCGGTGACTACCTTTATGAAAACCTGCCTTGCACGTGGCCTCCCAGAACCCCTGACCCGACACTAATGGGGTTACGCAAGGGATGCAGATTACTAACCTCCTCGGCCACACATTCTTCATGAATTAGATACACATATCCAAATTCAGTGGAAGTTGCGACACCTTGGACAAAGTGACGCAAGAACTTAAAACAATTCTTTTATGTTTGCCATGTGGTGAATGGCTCTCATATCGTAAACCTCTACCTTGATGCAAATTAGAAGGTTACCTTTTTCATCTGTACGTCGTTTCATTGTGTGTCGCTTGTAGTATTTGTTCAATAAATTTATGAAATGGTGTCCAACATACAAATAGTCCAATATAGGTAAGAAAATATTGGCACAATGAATGTGTTTTGTGCTCCTCATTACACAACACTTTCTTAATTGCACAGTTTATATAGAGAATATAGTGCTTAATGAGGAGATAAAGACTTTTGAATTGTGAAGGATGTGGAAGTAACCAGTCATGGCCTTGTCTTAAAACACTATCCCAGCACTTACCTGGAGAAGTTGAAGAGAATTACTAAAATTCAAACCACAATAGCTAGGCCTTGGACCAAGAACCTCCCAAATATTCAGCAGAAGTACTAATCACCCAATTTTGACGTCTGGTGCGTGAGTTTCATTTTATGAACATGATAACTAAATGTGTGTTCAAGTTATGTACAAAGCAAAAATTCAGATTACAAGACATACTGGAAGTAATTTAACAAAATAAAGAAAACAATATCAGCTATAGTAAGAAAGACAACCAAGATAACATACCATGTCCATTATTTTTTGTTTTCTCGTATCAGTGCTTGTTGCAGTATGCCTTATCATTGCAGAAGTCTGTCTGTTACTCACACAACTGTAAAAAAAGAACTGCATTTCAATGCATGATCAGAGCAGATTCATAATATCATGAAATTTATCAATGCATGTTCATGTAAATTACAGGTTTCAAGCAAAGTGAAATCATTTAGTTATATGCCCAAAACATAAATCTTAAAAAAATACTGCTTTCCAAGAGTATCCCAAATAAAATTCTGCTTATATTTCTTGCTTCCCCAACTGATCTACTTTTCAGCCCCCTGTAACCAGTGCCTTCTTTGTGGCAGCATGCACCAGTAAGGAATACCAGCAATTTTGCTTTAAAATATAAAAAATAAAGATTGTCAAAACATGTTAAAATTGTCAGACATGCCATAAAAGCACTGCCAATTCTTTCTAGAAATATGTCCTGGTTTTAACTAACCTAACAATACAGAAACTCTATAAATCATTGTATAACTCAGTTCACAAATCACTAAATATATTTTTCTTACATCTGATACTCTTAGAACTCTGTTTTTAAATATTTGAAATTAAGCACTGTAAATATGAGTAAAAAACACAAACACATGCAAAATAAGTAAATTAATTCTTTATAATCTAAACCTTCCAGTGATTTGAGAAACAGAAAGGAAAATTCCCTTCTACTACATAAAATGACAATAATGTCAGCTGTATTTAAAACAGTCCAAATACAGTCAGGGAGTAATCAGTCCCACCCTCTTCTATAGGGGCTGATTTACATCTATTCAAAATAAGGTTTCTTACAGTGTAAGACTGTAATCTTGAGACTTGCGGTGTGGGGAATTGAGGTGAAGGAGGAAAAATGGCGTCAGCCTTTAACACTTCAGACTTCCTGCATTCCTTGCAAGTCTCAAGATTACAGTCGCGTACTCTACCTCTGGTGGAAGATATACTGGCTTTTCTCTCTTAAGTGAACCAACATGAAGGCATGGAAGAAGTGGAAATCTCAGTTGTATACGCTTGACATGGGCAAAATAATCTTGAACTGATATCCTTTGACCATCATCCAACTGAAATCTTTATAATCAAAAAACATTACATGTAAAGCAAAATATTCCTATAACATCATAAAATATACTCATAATGCAATCTCAGGGAAACTGAATTTTTACCACTTTAAAGAATTCTCTGTTTAACACAGATACCTATTTCCAGGGAAAAAATTCAAAGAGATTTCAGCAGATGGTAGAAATCATCAAGGCAAACTTGTAGCTAACATATTCCTCATTTCATATAACTGCACATGTGAAGTCAGAAACATTCCTGTACATTCAAAGCTATCTACTGATGAAAAACATGTGAACATAAAGATATGACTGTAGCTCACAAAAGATTGAACGTACCGTAATTTTGCTGGACATTCAGCAATTGCGTTTACCCTGAATGTTCGCTTGCTGGTCGGGTTGTTAGGGATCGTGTAATCAACCTTTAAGTCTGAAACAAACAAAATTGAAGACCGACAACCTGTATACTTTTAGACTGTTACACATACAATGAAAATAAACTCCCCACCACACACAATGAAGGCACTTGACAGGACAGGACATAAAGCTGGTATTTGTCCTTGACCTCTGCATTACATGGGAATGATTTGTTCAGCGGCATGCCCTATCCAAGCTTTACCCCTGCAGAAAGGCCTATCTACTACCCACGCGAAAGAAGTCTGGGTGGGCTGGTCTGGATGCAGGGACTTGTAGAAAAATCCTCTGCCTCTGCTGGGAATCTAACACTAGTCATCCAGTCCATAGTCATACTGAGCTAACTGGCTATATTAATTTCTAAAATAAGTTTCTTTTAATAGAAGCCTCTGACTGCAGGTTCATTAAGCTTTTAGAAAATGCTATTTAAACTAGAATTCAAAACCTTCATGCACAAAGGAAATAACTCCTATGGACCAAATCATGTTGCTGGTTAGTAGGACTTAAGATTTTCAAGGTGATGAGCATGAAGATGACTGTCTTCTGGGTTATAGTGCCATGCAGTCTGGCAGAAGTTCCCAGAAAACAGCCATCTTCATGTTATGTTATTCAAATAGCTAAACAAACAGTCAGATGTTATAGTGTGAGGACACAAATCTGTATGTACGTTAACAAAATATAAATAAATTAACAATAGGCCTACACACAATGCTGAATATTTAAAATAACTTTGTCCCTCCTGAGAAAAGTATATAATGTCACTTCTCCTCTTATGCCCACAATTTAAAAGACCAGCATATAGTTAGCACAGACCCCATAGTTCAAACACCTTACTTGAAAAGGCCACATTTGAAAACCTTACGAAGTGAATTTTAAAGGGACATAATGGTCCCTGATCAACAGAGTTTTCAACCATATTATTTTCTTCATAACGTTAAGTCTTTGAAGTTCAGTGTTAACTACATGTTCCACCTTTTTTAACAATCAATAACTTTTATAATTTGCATTTATGGTTTTCATGATTCTCAGAATAAACAACAATTATTTCCTTAAACAGCATTATCCATCTGATCTCTGTAATGCTTTTGCTGTGAATAACAATGCTGACAATGAATTTGTTGTGGTTTCCTACCAACTTGTATTAATTGTGTTCATAACTTTTTCATCTTTGAAGAACATTATTTTATATGTGAAAATTCAATGTTAATTTTAAAATGTATTTTGCAAAACGAAAGTTTTACTTGCTTTTAACAGCTCATATATGAACACAGTTCTCTTGAAAGTTTAAAATACATTTCCAAAGAAAAATATATCTCTTAACTGGCTTCGCAGTCTTATGGCATAATGTACTGGCTTGGTACTGAAAGGGATAATGCAGTGTTTCAGTAACTATTCTCACCCTTACCACGGATATAGCTCTTGAAATCTTCCTTCTGATCGTCGTTCAACTCACAGTCATCTTGAGGTCTGCAGATTTCATGAATGGCATCCACAACATTTTGTGGTGATGGAAAACCTTTATGTGTCACTGTAAAACATAATTATCACAATTAAATCAGAAATAAATGTAACAAATAAACTTAGTGCTGCAGTATGATTACTTCAGTATTCATACTCTTCAACTGATTTCACAGTTCCACTGAAGGGTTCTACATACCAGATGGCCCATTTTTAAAAATGTACGTGACTATAAATTATTTTATTTTACACAACTCTGCAAACTTTATCAATCTTCTCAAAATGAGCATTACACAAGTAATACATATATCCCATACACATCTACAACTTTTATTTCAAATCTTTTTTCAATATGATATAATTTTAATTCAATACAAGGAAAAATAATTTACAACATTACGCAGAAAACCTGTAATGTAATTAAAAAATCATGCCAAGTTCCGTATTCAGAGCTGAAATCTGGACCACCAACCCAAAGCTTTTGATAAAAAAATGCCTTATTTCTGCTTAACCCCTTTGGTGACAAATTATTTTAAAGCAATTGTACAAACTAATGATAATGAGAATGATTTGAGGTTTTCACAGTGGTGAGTACGAAGATTTCCGTCTTCTGGATAATGAATTTCAGCATTGGAAACAAATTTATGGCCTGGATTATTTAAAAATAAAGTGATAGAACTTTTTCACAATTAACTTTTATGAAATAAAATGGTCTCACAATAACAAACAAAAATGAAAAAGAGAACAAATACCAATAATTGATAAGAATGGAAAAAATATTGCTCGTTTTTCATAAAAACCTCATATATATTCTGTTTTCAATGCCTGATGTATTTTGTTTCCCAGAGAATGTTCAGCGGCCCGTAGTACACATGACCCATTAACAAAATCCATTACCATAAATCTTGGCACACCTCATCTGAGGCAAACAGAAAAGTGTCTTTTTCAGTAACTGGTTATGTATTTTGGTGCACATGTGATTCTGATTATAGTTGACATTTAACTTTCAAATATGCCTACTGACAATATCTGCAATAAATATTTCAGGGGTTTGAGGAATGTTGTCCAACTAAACAAGGTACCTAAAAATATAGAGGGTAATGCTAACACTAAGACAAGCCCCTGTATTAAGTACCAAGTATTACCAACCATTAAATATACTGACCATCAATGTTCACAAATGGCTTACAGCCCAAAGTGGCACTTTGGAACACTCCATACCACATTTCTAGTCCATCACCCAGTTTCAAAATACTACCGCTTGGAGGAGTATAGAATGAGCGTCCAACTTGCACAAACCTAACAAAATAAACATTAGTACCATTAACTTATTAAGCACAGACAAACAGTTTCAAATTAAATTCTTCATGCACCTCAACAAAACAGTGACATGCAATAAAATCATCACTAAAGTAAACTTCAGGGCTGAAGTCCCAACAGGTATGAGACTGATAATATCCTGCAGTCACACACTGCACTGATATTATGGAACACTGTTTAATCAATAACTGACAGGATACGACAAAAGAACTCACAAAAGCCAACTCCAGTAACACTTTATCCACCATAAATCCCATGCAGACCAAGCCTCCATAACGAAAAGACAGCATTCTACTTTCAAAGTGAAACACAGAATTATCTTCATGCTAAATGCCTCATGAACTGCACATGTTAGACAGCGTTCAGTGAAAGAATTAAGGGAAATTTGGAAGTAGTAGTTCTGGCATATTTTAATGCATTATATCAGAATTTTGGTGGAGAAACTCAGGAAAACCGCAAATAACTTAGTAAGAAACCAGGCTAAAGACTCATTATGAACTCACTTCAAACTCTAATGGATTTATTTATTTCTCATACTCCTGCACTTCACGACTACCGCACAATTTACAGAATTATACTGCGATCACATCATGAATTGTAGATGATTAATAGGAAGCACTAAGGCCCTATTTTTAAGTACCTTGTCGGGAAAATGAAAGAAAAATATTAATGACACGCCAATAATAAGCTGATTTCTGGTACTTCGTGCAATTCTTGTTTCTAGTTTGACATCCGAAAAAGCAGAGCTAAATTTTAGAACATAAATTTAAGCCTTACACTTATATGCTAAAACTAAATTCAAACAAAATTATACTCCAAGATAAAACTGACATATAGCTGAAGCAAGGAACAAATAAACAGAAAAATTAGCAGTTTGCAAATACACTTCAAAAAAGGGAATCTCCTTTCAGAATTCTAATAATATATAGTCACATAAGATTTGGAGAGATAAAACAGTTTATAACTGGTCTAGCCAATGAGTATGCCATGGACCCCAGAGTTCAAGCCCAGGGGGGAAGCACACACAACTAAGCTGTAAAACGCAGGTATCCACATGCATATACCTGCTACTCCTTTGAAAAACCTAAGTACTGAGCAGTTATTTTCCAGGGTAGGGAAGTGGCAACTTGTAGAAACAGTCCCAAACACTTGGGAATAACGGAGTTGCAAAGTGGCCTAGTTGGCAGCAATCCGAGAAATTAGAGTGGATTCATTCTCTTCGTAAAGCTGGCTGCGTTCTTTCTGATAAACATTGTGTTGTACGTACGAGAATCATCTTCATCAACATTAATAAACCATATACTATATAGTATATACCAGTGTTAACAACTGTGGCAAAACTTGACACTCCTGCAACCTCACCACTTCACAGCAATTGTCTACAATCCAGCTGGTGATCATCCTTATTCCCCATGTTAACCCTGACAGGAAAAGAGATCTTACCAGTAACCCCTTTTCACCCAAACATACCTACCAAAGACCCATCCGACCCTGCACAAACAGCACTGCTGTAAGTTAAAAATTAACAACTCGTCGCTAATTCATAAAAAATGTACTGATCACAGTAAAAATACTTTGGACAGAATCAATTTCAATTTTATATCACAGACTATTATTTAAAAATGCCATAAAAATTTGGGATGAAAAAGTCCAGTTTTATCATCCAGTAGATTAACCCTTAAACCAAAAAATCTCTCTACCAATAATATCTAAATACATGCAGAGTTTTTACAATACTCATATCCATTTTAATCAACATTCATACTTATTTTGTAAGTTTAAAAATTAACGAACAATTATCATGTCACAATCCTCCTCAAGATCATGATCAAATCTCAGCCAGGTTTTCTGGTTACCATGATTCAGTGCTTTCTAGGTCTTCCTTGGTCCCTGCAGGCAACACCAGTGAGTATCTTGAAGTAGACATCTTTCAAGACTTTACATACTTTCATTTCATTATCTACCCACTTCATTTGACACTACACAATCTCTGTAACTGACACAGTATTGATGAATACCTTACAGACCAATCAGATGTTTCTGGTACACCAAGAGTCACAAAATAGCTAATTAACTACGTACCCATGAAAAGATGGTGCATTGCACAGCACAATATCTACAATTGAATAAAAATTTACTTGGATATTATCCATCGTCTAGTAAATATAAAACGTAAAACGACGTTTCGGACATGGGACTCTATCTCCGTCTTCAGGTTCCTACACAGTTGGGCCCACTAGATAGAGCTAATCCCTATCTCCGGACAAAGTAAAAAAGTAAAAGTCCCGGAATAAAAAGGCATTACCACACCATCCATCCGTGGGACGTAAAAGAATATAAGTAGAAATCAAAATTCATTGAACACGATAAAAAAAAACTCACAAAAGGTGGGAATAAATACACATGAATATTAATTCGAAACTCGATGCCCACCTTGGATTTCTTCAGAGATGACAGGTATCCAAATAGGAGCCAGAGTGTTATTAACAGAGCCCAATACCATCTACAGAAAATACAAGGAGGCGGCACACATGGCACTACTCGCCAATGCTATCAGCCAGCCTAGTTTGGATTTATCTCCTATTTGGATTCCTGTAATCTCTGAAGAAATCCAAGTTGGGCATCGAGTTTCGAGCTGATTTTCATGTGTATTTATTCCCACCTTTTGTGAGTTTTTTTTTATCGTGTTCAATGAATTTTGATTTCTACTTCTATTCTTTTACGTCCCACAGATGGATGGTGTGGTAATGCCTTTTTATTCCGGGACTTTCACTTTTTTACTTTGTCCGGAGATAGTGGGCCCAACTGTGTAGGAACCTGAAGACGGAGATAGAGTCCCATCTCCGAAACGTCGTTTTACGTTTTATATTTACTAGATGATGGATAATATCCAAGTAAATTTTTATTCAATTGACTCTTCACCATCGTCAAGAAGTTTTAGATTTGAATTACAATATCTACAGCCTGAATACATTTCTGTGGGATTTCCAGTGTACGTTCACTGCTCATGCATGTAGAGAGGGATCCAAAATCAACTTGGGGTGTGAATTTGATAGTAGTCTCACACTCTTTAACCCTAACAGATTCATCATCATGCACCATGAGACTTTCAGTTTTCTGAAGAAAAAAACACTTTAGTTCTTTGCTACAGAGTATCACAGTATCACTTTCAATAGCTGTATGTACCATAATGTTCAGAACTGAACACTTATAAATTTTACAACACATACACTGGAAGACAAAGTTACAGTGATACAAAGGGAAACTAACTTTTTAAATTAACTCTGATATGGCAAAACTTGAGACTTTCACAACGATAAGTATGAAGATGGCTGTCATCTGGGATGTCGCACTGTGTAGTCAGGTACAAGTTGATCAATGTTTCAAAGGAGCGTACTGCCTCCATCACAAGTTTTATGTCTTTACATCCACATCAACATTACCAGCAGCAACAGCTTACACTTGTTAAATTAAACCAAACATACCTCTGGCAGCTCTCGAGTACTGTACAAGTTTTTCCTCCCATTAAAAGCTGGATATCGATCAGGAAAATTTTTCCGCCTGAATTCTTCCTTTGCACGTCTGAAATAAGGAATTATGTATAATTACACAAAATGTTATACAGTTTCAACAGTAGTTCTAACAAAACTAGAAACATAGAGAAACATGATATATTTATAAGCATAAAAATTCAATACAACATACACAATCTGCATAACATACATGTTTATAATTGAAGCAACCTAGTCTTCTACACTGTGCAATAACATTTTAACAGCAAGATTTTTTTACATTGCAGACCAAACTACTTGGGTCTTAACAATGCTAGTACCTGGAAATGTCATTAACTTCAAGAAAGCTAGATGCTACATACTGTAAGTTTATATTTCAACTTACATAATTTGAATATTTATTGTTATACAAAACAATGTACATAACCTCAAAACAAAATATCTCTTATGACAAATAAACATAGTTTATATAAAGCTCATGCAATGGACCCAAACCTGTAAATGAACAGGTCAATACTCTCTCTGTTGTAAGAATTATCATACATTTAGTATTTACTGCCTTAAGATCACCTGGTATAGTAGAAACATGTCAAAACAGAAAAATGTCATGAAAGTCTGACTGAATAAAGCTGTGCAAACAGTTTATCATTAATAGTTTTATTAAATACTCACCAGGATGGAACTGTTCTTATCAGATCACTACAGTTCATACACTAACCAAAGATCCTGATTGTATCCTCCAAGTGTGGTTACAAATGCAACAAATAATGCTATAATGGAGGCAGCAGTCATTAATTCATAATCACAATGAGAAAAGACCTGATTGCAATGTACTGTTAAATGCAGCAACATTACGTTTGGTCCCTAAAGTCTTGGCTAGATCCTAAAATTGTAATGAATTTTACCAACACTGACAATGTTGACAATAACAAACTTTAATCAAAATCTACCTGTAAGTATATAAGCAATGCATTGATTCTACCAAATTGTATAAATACAAAACATAACATTTAGCCTCCTACGTATTAACAACATACAAATTAATGTGAGAAAATTAACATCATATTATTCTGAGTTATCAGAGTAGCAAAAGGTCTTTATTACACGAAAGTCATTAAAAGTTTTAATATTATTCAGACTGACCTAAACAAGATAGACAACAGGTAAAAGCCAAGAAGAAATTCATTTTTGCTGCTAGCTACACAAATATCCATGGATGTCCAAAGTCTTTGAAGGCAGAAAAGTTCAGTATTTGTTGGATTCAAATGTATTGCTATTATAGCACACACATTTTCACATGCAACATATCTTCAAAACATCGTAAAAACTGATTTAGTTCTTAGGAATGTTTCAAAATGAAGTTCAGAACCCGAATAACTTGACCTGAGAGAGATAAAGTGACGACTGAGACCAGAAAACTGCGTAATAAAGATTCAGAATTATTTATTTTCAACTGGCACTGGTACTGTTGCAGTGACTAAATAGAAATCTGATTGGTTGTTGGATGTAATAAATACTGACACTTCAAGATATGGCTCACTTCAGTTCACAGTTGTACTAATACAGTCCTTGTTCTGTAACAACTGACTAAAGTTGACGAAACATATCCGCCATGTTGTGACGTCACAGTCAACGCCCAGTGAACGCGAATGCATGATCAGCACACAATGGAATAAAATTTTCTAGGCTTTGAAGACTTTCGATTTGTTTGCTACAGTCCTGCAAATGAAGAGAACACATTACATGATGGCCAGCGGCCATATTCCTGCGATTTGTGTGACAAGTCATTCATCGATCAGCATAACCTGAAGACCCATCAGCGTACGCACAGTGGTAAAAAGCTATATTCCTGTGATGTAACAAATCATTCAGTTTTCAGGGTAATCTGAAAAAAACATCTGCTCATCCACAGTGGATCATGTTAAAACCTCTATATAATATTAAAGAATAACTACAGAATAAACTTTATATACTATAATCAATAAACTGAATGTTTATTTAAATTCTCATTCATCAAAACCAAAAGCAGATAAAATATTTTCAGACACACTGTGACCAAGAGATGGACTTTCATCATCTGAGCTTGAACTGTCATTCAGTTCAAGAGGAGGTTCACCATCATCAGTCTCTTTGTCATTCCCATAGAAACTCTTGCAGTCATCTCTTAACTCTACTGCAGCAGTGTTACATGAAGGATTTGGGTCACTAAAGTTGCCAAATATTTCGTATGTTTTAGACACTTCAATTTCCTTTTTAAGAATTAATTCTTTTAGATCAGTAGATGTGTTATGTTCAGATCTTTGTCCAACTTCTATAACAGCAAACTGTGAAGATCTACCCACTATTTTCAAACCGCTGTCAGCATGTGAAATCTGTCTGTTAGTTGGATCTAGAATTACATATTCAGAATGACGCCATGCAGTTACAGTGATCTCTTCTGTTTTGTTGATTCTGTCCATCATCTGAAGGCAGAGTGAAAGTAGGTTATCACTTGAGGTTGCATGCATTTTCACACAGTAACCAGGATTGGACACTTTACGTGGGGAATCATTCAATTTATCAACTGATTCTGCTTGAAGCTGAATTAGACGGAGACATGCAGTTGGATCACTACTAGCAACTGCACTCACCCTGATAATTTCTTCATCTGATAATCGTTGAGATCGTGGTTGCTCAACATTTTCCAGTGATAATCTAGCAATTTTTTTGTTAGAGATAATTGTCAAAGTAGCATCTCCCTGAACATCATGCAACATCTTCCTTGTGTCTCCTTGGACATTAGTTGATTTAACAGGTGACTCAGAATCAGTCTCTGGTGCAGACTCCTCAGGTTTCGTTTCAGCGTCCTCAACGATTTCCAACATTTCAACGGAATGGGGGCCAAACTCTTACCATTGTTTCTATGCTTCTGCTGGGGTAGACCACATGCTTAATGGGTTCCAAAGAAGATACTACTAACTAACTAACTAGATGGCTTACCGAACCCGAAGGTTCATCACCGAACTAACCAAAGCCCTCCACCGGACCCTGTCCTGGGCCAACAAAATCCAGTCTCCTTCAACTCCTATCTCCCATAGATCCCGCCTGAGATTATCCTCCCATCTACGTCTAGGTCTCCCCAGCGGTCTCTTCCCTTCAAGTTTCCCAACCAGTACCCGGTGCACACCTCTTGTCCCATCCATTCGCGCTACATGCCCGGCCCATCTCAATCTTCTCGACTTAATCACCCTGACAATACTGGGGGAGGAGTACAGATTTTTAAGCTCGTCATTGTGCAGTTTTCTCCACGCCCCATCGTCTTCCCTCTTAGGCCCAAATATCCTCCTCAATACCCGATTCTCAAACACCTGCAATCTGTGTTCCTCCCTCTGAGTGAGAGACCATGTTTCGCACCCATACAAAACAACAGGCAAGATTATTGTTTTGTATACTTTAATTTTCAGGTTCTTAGAAATCAGACGGGAAGACAAAATATTTTGAACTGAGAAGTAGCAAGCATTTCCGGAATTTAGTCTCATGGTCACCAAAATTGCTTGTATTATTGTATTTATATCGTCCCCCAATAAATTAACATCATCAGCAAATGCCAACAGCTGATGTGTCCCATTCAATTGCAAACCCTCCTGCCTACCTTGGACCTTCCTGATGGCAAATTCTGACGCAAAGTTAAAGAGCAATGGAGATAAAGCATCTCCTTGTTTCAGACCGTTCTTGATGGAAAATGACTCAGATACATAATTACCTACTCGAATTTTGCTACAGGTTTCATTTAAGCACATTTTTATTAGACTCACTAGCTTCTTTGGTATACCAAATTCAATAAGAATATTATATAGCACTTCTCTCTTCACAGAGTCATAGGCTTTTTTGAAATCTATAAATAACTGATGTACGGTCCCACCGAACTCCCATTTTTTCTCTAGTATCTGACGAATGCAAAAGATCTGATCAATCGTTGATCTGTTTCGTCTGAACCCACACTGATGATCCCCAAAAATTTCATTCGCACATGGAATTAATCTTGCCAAAAGAATGTTTGATAGAATTTTGTAGGAGGTTGATAGCAGCGATATTCCTCGGTAATTACCACACTCAGTCTTGTCCCCCTTCTTATGAACAGGAATAATTATGGATTCCTTCCACTGTTGTGGCATCTCTTGCTTATCCCAAATTAACTGAATAAGCTTATGGATCCTCATATGCAACCCTTTGCCACCTGCTTTAATTAATTCTGCTGGAATCTGATCAATTCCTGGAGATTTATAACTTTTCAACTTCCCAATGGCTAGTTCCACTTCATCTAAGCTAGGTTCTGGCACCAACAGTTCAGCTGTATGCATTTTAATCTGTCTAATATCACCAGTCTCATGAACATTTAAGAGCTCGCTAAAGAAATTTTTCCACCTATTCACAATTTTTATTGGATCTGCAAGCAAACTGCCACCTTCATCCTTTACCAAATTGGTCTGGGGTTGATATCCTTTCTTAAAGTTATTAATGCCTCTGTACAGGTCTCTGATGTTTTTTTCCTTATTATTTGTCTCAAGTTCAGCAATTTTGCCCTTCAGGTATTCCCTTTTCTTAGTCCTAAAGGTTCTACTAGCCTCACGTCTCACGTTACATAGATTATCCGCATTTGTTTTGTTTGGGTTCTGCAACCATTGAAATTTTGTTTGCTTCCTTTGGGTTATTTCTTGTAAATTCGAAACATGTCGTAAAAAAGCGCTAAATAATGTAAAATCGTATTTACGATAAAAAGCGCCAAAATATAATATTTTATACTACATAATGTTTTAATATTATATAATTTTAACAACATCATTTAATTACAACGTTTGTGTATAGACTGTGAAAATAAATATATACTTGTGTTCACTGTTTCCACACTGCACGGCAATAATCGGTGTCAAAATCATTCAGATATTTGCACCCATAACACTAAGGACTCTTCCACAAACACTTATGTATGTCCATTAATAATTCTGGAGAGGAACTTCAAAGGTTCGTGTTCGAGTTGAACATTTCATGTGCATGGCACAACTTTAAAATTTCAGTACAGAAAAGTAAGATATGGGTTTTACAGGAATTACCCCACACGACCTGAAACAGTTACTGACAGGACTAAATTACTAGCTTCATACTTACAAGGACACTGAAGACAAAATCAAGGAAGAAATGCTAACAAAGTTTTGTAATGAAATGTCTGTCTTGGTGTTACAGTACAGAAGTGAAGCGAGGGCATTAAGGAAGGTAGAATATTCAAAAAGAGAATCCAAAGAAATTAAGATTAAAGGAAGCACAATTCACATATCTTATCAACTACTTACCCATTCATTAACTTTGAAATACTAGTCAGCCAAGAGGTAGAAGATCGCTGACATGGAGCGAGGCAACTGACTACGAGCATCTCCCAACACGGGAAAAGACGGGCTCGTCCCATCGATATATGCCATCACTTTTTCCACCAGATGTGCTGAAAGCAACACAAATTCATATCAGTTCTGTACGTGCTCGCAGTAGCCGATATAGATGGGGCAGAAGCAGGTACGTCAACATTGTGGAGCCCCTTGCGTGTGGTCGCTGTTACGACTAACAGCTGTTACCGGTACCGAAGTGTCAGAATGGAATACCATGCACGGTGGGCTAGCCAGCTCTTGGCAGATGTGGGCACAGAATTCTGCAGATGCTGCGATATTGTATGGCGAACAGACGGTATCCCGATCCGAGACACTTTGAGTGTCGCCGTGGGTTCGGGACCATTTGTGAAATATGTAAAGACGCAGCAGGGGGCTGCGCACGCTGATCGTTCTCAGATGGTGAAGACGGCCGGAGGCAAACTGGAGTTCCGTTTACAGTTTTCCTTAAAATCCTTCGAATATGGCCTTACAGTACGACCCAACATGAAGATGTTCCTTCTGCATTTCACGAAGTCAACCACGTCATTGAAGTGGCTATCACAGACAGCAGATATTGTCCTACAAAATTGCTTTTCTTTTTAAAAATCAGAGTAATAGTAAATATATCACCTGGATTATAATGAGGAGGTATCAGAGAGGCAATCCTTTTCAGCAGACATTCAACATCAGCTGTGATGCTAGTGACACGGTAGGAATCAAATTCTGGCAGTTCATCAGGCAGGTAGAACTGATATAACTGCATGCCCCACACCCAAGTCAAGGGGACTTGAGGGACTCCGTGGTCCTGAAGGTAGCGCGCCTGTTGGGAGAAGAATGCCTTAGGACCTCAGTTTTGAAAAAAACATTTATGATGAAGTTAAGTATGATACAGCTTGTATTTTTGATTCCCTAAACGTCTGTGATAATAATGGATTCTTTATAAGAACGTTACTTCCGACAGTCATGTTTCACATTTACTGCTTATGCTGGTTTTTTTTGTCTTACTTCTGTCTTTCGTTTGCTGGTCTAGTCTTTGAGAGTACAAACTTTTTCATGATTCAAACACAGTTCTAATATCTGTCGTATCCTAATTACGTTAGGTTAGTAGGTACCTTTCCGTGGTGACTTTATAAACAAGTGACTATCAGAGTTCTTTCTTCACTCATGCAAGTGGCTGTTCTACGCAATGGACTGTTCCTTGTTCTGTACTGTGCAGGGAGCTGCAAGTGCACTGTAGGTTCAGTGTCCTGACACCTAAAATCACATGATGAATCTAATCTGAACATAATTCTGGACGATGCAAATAAACAAAAATGAATAAACTATACAGTGAACAATCCAGTCAACTAAAGAGACACGTGACTAAAACACGGCCTTGATGAGCTGATAAACAGAACCAACAAAATTATCGCAAGTAGTTGAATCTGTTAGAGAAAACATTTTACCTTGGTTTTCTTATTCGGATGTGCATACAAGCAAAAGAACACCTGTTCCAGGCCTTGACTTTGTCTGTCCCTAACAGAAGCTAACTTCTCATCTCTCAGCCTTGGAATTACCACATCCAACGTGTGTAAGAGGAGTGCCCCTTCACTGCCGCAGCACCAAGACCTCCTGCACGACAAGAAGGAAGTTACACGCAGCAGAAGTCCATTACAACAAAGAATGGTAAAAACTGCCCCGGGACTAAAACAACAAATGCTTTATTTTATTTCAAGTAAAATTTTACTCTTTACGCCACCCATAAAAATGTATTACGCTCAACCGCATTCACATCGCTGCTTTTTCCCCCTATCAGTGTTACGGATTGCATTACATGGATCAAATTTATAAGGGAACAAACAAGGATTCAAGGAAACATAATGAAAAGATCAGTTCTGGAATTTGTTCATTTCAAGATTTTATCAATCTCCACCACTGACACAGCAGTTCAGGAATTACCACTGGGCCTCGTTTAGGGCCGACATCTTACCTCCCAAGAAAGTCATGGGCAGTAAAGAGAACCGAGATGTGGCCCGGCAAATCCTCACTTTCACGAATCTCCTACTCCTCGTCCGAGCCGGAAGACGACTTCCCTCCCTCCTCCTTCCTGTCACAAGAAAACGCTTGTCACGTGTCAGCAGCAGACAGTAAAACCACAGTTTACACAGTCAGTTGGTTTCATGCAAAATAAGTACAGAAACATAATGAGAAGTGACAGACCATTTGTCAACTTCTTCTGTTTAGGTTGTTTCTAAAGGCTTTTGATTTTTAAAGAAAACTTTTCTTCAAGGGGCTGAATAATACGACTTGCTTCAGGTGGTAATTAAGAACAGTTATGAAATTCTCACTGCTCTTAGGGAAAGATAGTGAGCGTGATTGTTACATAACTTCCATAGGTTTTATGCCGAGCCAGACAATAATAAGTTCTGAAACACAGGGCAGCATTCCAACTGGAATATTCATGAGTGATTGAGGCTCCAGCGAATGCAATATGTAACATATCAGTATGGAACCTTTGTCCAAGAAATTTAGATGCTAAAGTTCAAAATTTATTACATAAAGAAAGACGCTCCGTGCAATACTCACTGTTGCAGGATCTGTTGGAGCAGAATCCACGGACAGATAGATTCTACTGGCATCTCCACAGCTGTTTCTGGGGCATCCAGTTGGTGACACACTATGTGGGTCAAATTTTGGACCAGGCGGGCCAATCTGCCATTTGGAATATTATCGACTGCAACACCACATGGTATGCGTGAGGAAGAAAAGCACTTCATACAACATTTTGGTTGGAAAATCTGAAGGAAAGAGACCACTCACAAGACCTAGGCATAGAAGGGAGGATAATTTCAAAGTAAAACTGAAGGAAACAGAGTGGGTTCATCTGGCTCAGGACTGGGACCAGTGGCAGCCTCTTTTAAACACTGAAATAATCCTTAGGGTCCCATAAAGATCGGAAATTGATGAGCCGAGAGACTGATAACCGCGTATAAATGATCTTTATTTGAAGACCAGCCAAGTGCCAGAAGAGATATGAAGCCAAGGGTATGATAACGCGCTGCTTGGTCAGGGCCATCTCATACCTCGTACACAACACTTACTGTGCACACCTTGCACAAGCAATTAATGACACCTTCCACAAAATTAAATATAAAAACATAATCAGTGCTATGAAATTAATTTCTAAAACAACTAATCACATACGACATAAACACAAAGCGTGCGTCATCTTTCTTCCCATGCAGGTGCACTCTGTCGGAAGAGTTTCGTAAGGAAGCTCAGATAAGATGAGTCTCGTGTATTTATGTACAAGAAATGCCACCTACGAGCAGACAGCACTTCAAACCCACAATGCCACTGTGTTACGCTCTTTTTCAATCAACACTTACCAACTGACGGACCAGCCTTCTTCACACAGGATTCCAGACCAGAAAGGAGTTTCTCAACACTTGCTCTGTTCCTTGTCTTCAGAATTTAAGTATTTGTGTAGTGCTTCATTACAGCACGCCTCTCCCCAGTAGAAACAGTCCTATGGAACAGCACACACACACACCAGTGCCATATTTACTCAGACGGAAGATGGCCGGTTTTCACACTGTCCAAATTACAAACTGAAAAGCTATCTTGAATTGAAGTGTGAAGTACACACCTGTGTTTTCTGAACATTTTAAACTCTTATCAATTTAGCACTGCCACTGTAACGATAAGCGGGCGCCATATTCTTCAAACGTCGTGACCTGGCACATTTCCCCATTAATTTTCCACGCGGCAGCTTTCCCTTCGTTGACGATATTCCTGCTACAGCACGGTCCTCCCCTAACAGAAGTGTTTACCAAGGAAGAAGGCCGAATAAGATGCAGATTTCATCAGCATGAAGTGCGTCTTTTGACTCGCAGCATTCCAAACTCTTTTGCCCACTTGCATTCTCTTTATACATATTTTTCTATGTAAGCCCACACACCAAGATATGGGGAAACCACTAATGCTTATAGTTGGCTTCAGGCAGGACCAGAAAAAATATTCACTAAATCAGGTCTTCACCACATAGACCTATTACAAGAAGACTGAAGTGAGAGAAAAAATTGTTCTATGGGAACAAATACTGTAATCGAAATACAAGGTCAGCTGTTCCACCTGAAGTCTGAGTGGATCCTCAACCAATCTCCAAGTAAGAAAAGTCTAAATTAAGAGCACAGGCACAAGTACCTGGTACCTCCTGAGTTGCCACAGACCATCCATTAACATAGCAAGCTGAGTAGCCCGATCAGGACAAGCGGCGTTACAGCTTAAAGCTGATGGAAGCTGCATTTGTTGCGAGTAGCGAAAAGTTTCCTGATGAATTTTTACCAGTTCTTCATAATTCTGTACATCATAGAGATGTTGAACTTCATACAGCCTCTGGTTTCTGAAAAAACATATACACAAATAAATACAAGGTGATTCTTCAATACATGCAATAAATATAAGAATCGTTTTCTACTCACGAAATTAATCAAAAAAGTTCTAATAAACATTCTGTCACACTGCACTGTTAGCAAGAATTAGTTAATGAAATTAAAACAAGTAATGTTGTGCTCTAGGAGCGCATTTATTTAACACATTTAATGTTTACTAACAGTTGCTTAAGATGCTGGTTCGTTACGGCTACCTGACGCAGCTGATTGCCCCACAAGGCTTAACTGAATTTAGTCGCCACAAG
Organism: Zootermopsis nevadensis; assembly: GCF_977971745.1. Taxonomy (NCBI): domain Eukaryota; kingdom Metazoa; phylum Arthropoda; class Insecta; order Blattodea; family Termopsidae; genus Zootermopsis; species Zootermopsis nevadensis. The sequence continues at coordinate 2,872,128 of NW_028259177.1, forward strand.
AACAACAGCTCACACATCAGATGTGACATGTTCATGTATATTTACCTTGTCAGAGCTGCGAGCAATTCCTCTGCCTCTTCCTTGTTGATATGATCGTGGTGCTTGCAGTTTGGTAGAAAAACTGTTCCCGTGTTATCACATCTGTCATTAAGGTACCCCAAAATCTATAAGACACGACACAATAATATTAAAACTAGCAGTGTGAAGCGACATTATTGTTTTTTACTTATATCTATGGAACACTTAGTGTTGATGATTGAATTGAAACACTTCACTTCTATAAGCATAACTGCGACTATTCAAGCAAATGGCTTGCAGTATCAACAAACACGGGAAGTAGGCGTCAGACCTCGGCATTCAACAAAGATTTCCTTGTGGGAAGTGGCATGTTTGTGCAACGCTTCACCTACATAAGGTACGGCAGTCAGTCCTGCATCAGGCACCGATTGCAACAGCCATGCTTGTGGGAATCATTCGGAAGATTAACCCAGTCAGCTGTTATCTGTAGAAGACAGAAGCGTGGTGCACAATTACATCTAGGTAAAGTACAGGTATACAGCCACCAGCGCAGTGCGACGCAATATTATTACATACCGCTCTTCGACACAGAACATCTAGGACAGCACAAAGAGCCATTCCCCTGGAGACCCTCCAGAACAGTCCGCGTCCACTGGTACCTGTCCAATGCACTGGCGTACACGAAACACAAACACAGATTATAAGTCAAACACACCCAACCGGCGATCGCCAAGAAAACCAACTTAGATCGATAAAATGTAAAGAAAATAACACCCTCACACGATATTTTAACAGTATCGCCCTTTCTGAAGTTAAAAGGGGAGGCTCTTAGTGTCATTACACCCATTGGCGATCCCATCTTATGTACACTGGATGTAAATGAACAATGATAAGGAGATATAAAGAATCGAACATGGGCACACATTTACAAGTTCAAAACCACGACAACGAAGACTCAACCAATATCTCAACCTCTCACAAGAAATAAATAAAACACTCTCAAAAAATAAACTGAAAGCTGACAAATAATCCACATGAGAAATACATTGCCCAAAGTATATCAAAATGAAGATAATACTTGGAATAAATAGCTTTGACTGTAATACTTTACATATGCCTAACGTAGCAACTTACAGCTGTGAATCACAAGCAGATATTGTAGAATTTGAGGTTTTCACAGCAGCTAGTACGGAGATTCGTCTTCTGGGTTGTTGCGCCGCGTAGTATGGTAGGTATTTGTATTGATATTGTTTATATTGTCTAGAAAACATGAATTTTGTACAGTCACCACCAAAATATACACAACACATTTTTTAAAGTCACTATATACACATATTTAATAACCAATAAGAATTATGGCAATGAAAACAGTTTTTTTTTAAATTCACCTGAAGCATTTGAACTGTGGTGCTATAGAAGGATGTTGAAAATTAAGTGAACTGATAAAGTACAAAATGAGGATGGGTGAAGGAAGAATATGGAAAAATCTTACGAGAAGAAGAGATAGGACACATTCTGAGGCACCCAGGATTGGTTAATTTGGTAATGGAAGGAACAGTTGAAGGGAAGAATCGTAGGGGGAGACAAAGATTGGAATATGTGACGCAGATTTTTGAGGATGTAAGCTGCAAAAAATGTGTGGAAATGAAGAGATTGGCGCAAGATAGGCGAAAATGGAGGACCGCATCAAACCAGTCGGAACACTGACGACAAACAAACAAACAGTACACCTTAATGTTGAGTAAGGAGACTTATAGAATACTAATTGTTTATTATCAAATTCAATACTGATGACATATAGTTATATATAATAATGTTAAAAATAATTGCACTTTGCAGCAAGTTCAACAGTATAAAACTAATCTATATCATACAAGTACTTAACATATTAAAATGGACAATTAAAAACACAAAGTCATTAAATAACATCTCAACCAGCAGTCTTTCATAGTTAATTAATTGAGGAGAACGTTCTGTTGTACAAAGTTGTAACAAGTAATATACTCTCCATATAAGAATTAAAAACAACAAAAGCCAGCACAATTAATGTTAGTAAGGACAACACACTATGAAGTTTAAAAATATTACTGTCCAGGAATCTTACACAAAATGTTAAAAAAAATGGTCAGGAAGAACACGCAGTATTTCCAGTGTGTGAACAAAGTTACATACCGCTGAGGTCAAAATTTACAATACTTTAAATTAAATATATGCATTACTGCACTTCACATAAAATATTCCTATACCGACAAACATCATACCACCACAGAACACAACTAATTTCAAATGACATCTACTAAATTTCACAGACAGTATTTCCGTAGTCTTAGCAAGTTACCCTAAATAGGAAGAAACAAATATACAATATATTAACAGGGAACTATTTGTACAAGACATTCACACCACAAATCACATAATTATCGGGAGCTGTCATCTACGAGTCGTTAAATGGCACGTTACTGCTGTGCCTCTTTGATTCATTGGGGTTTTCGGTGTGCCCCAGGAAGTTTGCACAGTCTTGATGAAGACCCCTGAGCTGCAACATTTTTCCGCAGAGGTTTCACGAGTGTTACTCGTGCCTGTGACATCTTCTTCGTGCTACGTGGCAGTAAAATCTTTGAAGGTATTTTAGACAGGGTTCTAGCAGGGGTGTTACGCTCACGGAGGCAGTGACCTGTGACCACAGAGCTTCTGCATGTCCCTTGTTGGTTTAACACTTCCAGATGTTCCTAAAACAAGTATCATTCAATTTAATACATCTACACCTACAATATGAGCATACTAGCAAAAGGCGGCAAGGACATTATGTAAGCAAACTTAGTATTAGTAGCATCAATATTCACAGTACACCAAACCCCTACTTAATGTAATAACATGCCTCATTATAATTATTTTTCTTGCAAAGAACCTGATGTTTGTACTTCTAACAAGAACTAGGTTGTCAGGATGTGAAAAGGGATGAAACTGCTCAGTATTATCATCATTGGGCTCTGTTGTTAGAAATACAGAAACATTAGACTCTATTACCAAAAAAATAATGTTTCAGGGGGATCTGTGACATAAAACAATTTTATACTAATTGACATACATTTTAAAACAATCACCAATATTTGTAGGGAAATGCTCGTCAGCCTTTATCAGATGGGATTTAAACCTTCATTCTACACAGCTGCCAACCAGACCTTAATCCAAAGTTAAACTGTTTATAAGTATGCTACTGCAATACACAGACAGTTGGACCGTGCGTAGGATGTGAAGCACAGCCAATAGAGGTTAAGTATTACACACATTGTAAGAACTGAACAAAGTAGAGACACTTATTTATATCATCATATAATTATCACTAACATGACACAGCAAACACAGGTTGAAATCGCAGTTACGACAAGAATAAAGACAGACGCTACGTTCCTCATAAAACATTGGTAATCACCTTCAAGATTACAAGGAGTCAAAAAAAGACCATGATATGAACTCTCCACACCGTATAAATTTTATGTAAAAATTGCATACAGTGAGAATTTTAAAAACTGTCTATGGACCTCCAATTATTTAAAGAAACTAGTTCTGTTCATTTCACCCCATATAGCATATTCACCCACATTTACAGATAAACTGCTACACCTACAGTGAAACCTCGATGCATCGTTTTTGGCGGGGGTGGGAAATAAAAACGATGAATACGGGAAAACGATAGTTGCGGGAAAGCATTAAATTTTTTTTAAAAACTGAATGTTTCTCTTTCAAAGTTACTTCTTTTTACCAAAAAAGTCTTTGATGGACAACTGGTTTGTCGAAACTTCACGTTTTAGGCCAAACAGAGCCCTTTCCACGTTCAAAATGTTTTTCTCGACGTTCACTAATGTTATGCGCATAAAAGAACGACTTCACTTTTGCCAATGCTTCGGCAAAACTCGGCACAGCTTCGGGCTCGCATTCGTCGTCTTCCTCTTCCTCACCACTCCCACCCCCTTCGCGGACAATAACAGGAAGAATGGAAATACTATTACTGCCGAACTCAACGAAACATAGCTGTAGAAGACACGAGATGAACCTGAAGAATGAAAAGTGTCGCCCGCCTTTCCTTTGTACTTCGTATTCCAAAAACATTGTGCGTCTTTCGGTATTAATTTATCTCAAAACCCAGCATTTTAATTTCTCAGAAACGATCATTGCAGGAAAATTGTGGGCCGGGACTAAGATTTTTGAACGATCGATGCGATAAAACGATAGTTCGAGGAACGATAGAAGCGGGAAAATGTAACATTATTTTATATGGGATGTATCCGGGACCGAACAAAATGGACGATGCATCCGGGAAAACGATAGTTCCGGGAACGATGGATAGAGGTTTCACTGTACAACTATTATTTCTATCTGCCACCAGTAAACAGGAATAGTATCTGAAATTATAAACTAACCACATGCAAGAGCATAAGAAGTACAAGCAGTGGCACCATCAGAAGTTGGCAGTATATTATTCTGAAAGCAGAAACACTGGTGCCAACAGGCCAAACAGAACAGGCAGGTTTATACATTCTGTGCCAAGCGAATAAAGACATTGATTTCCCAAATAGTCATTTACCACAAACCTGGAAGTCTGTATACGTCGTCATATTCGAAGCTTCTGTATCATTATTTGTTCCCACTCGAGCAAAAATAATCCTAGGAACCTAAAAAATAAACAGTAACACAATACAATGTTTGCCAAATTATTCAGTTTTAAATAACATTCTGATCTGAATGTCACAAAAGTATAAGTACTTCATTACATGAATGCAGAAAACACGTTTACATTTTGAGGTTTTAAGGATATCAAAGACAGAACACATGTCTCAAGACTAGAAGAAATCTTTGTGGTGTTTGAATCTGTTTATTACACATTTATTTTTTGTATTATTCATGGTGACTGCAAGATATCTGCTGATTAGAATACCTGCTTCAAGAAAATATCACACATTTTGTATCACCAGAATTGTGCTAGAACTCAACCTCAAACAATTTTTTATTTTAATAATCTGTATGAGGTGGATTGTTCTCAGCTGCAAATGTTCCGAAAATATACGACATGCAATTTTTAAGTGTGATATATTTAGTAATGTCTTGCGTTATGTCGAACGGTTATCAGCAGGCGCTTCCATTATCCAGATGGCAGCACTCTCTGAGAAACTCAAAAAGTTTGTCATCATCTGTCTCACAGATGATGTACTGGATGCAAATCAACAAAAAAATTTAAATAAACCCTGCTCTTCATGAAGTGTAACAACAAAGTTGGCCTAAATCTGCCTTGACAGCATCACACAAACCCACCACATCAAAAAAGCAGTACATAAGATTATTCACAAGTTCCTGCATTTACACACATATAACCTCAAGCAGCTTTGATTCTCGACTGCATCGACAGAGATGAGTTACGCCTACGTGTGCAAAGTGCTTGTTTCAGATGAGTCAACTTTCCACATTAGCAATCAAATTAATAAGTCCACGGTTAGCATCTGGTGTTCACAGCATCTACATGTGATCCAGGAAATGAAAAGGTACTGTCCCTAGAAAACAGTAGTAAAGGTGATGACCAGGAATAAAACAAGCATGGGGGGGGGGGAATAAATTAACATACCACAGTTTGCTGAATAGGACAAGCGATGGTCCCTAAGGTAGCAGTCCTTTCAATTCTGGCCACCTTCCGTAATTTATGTGAACCGAGAAGAGGAGTTCCTGGTGCATTCTTACGTTTAGGAGCTCTCAATTGAGATCCCATTTTTGGATTCAATATCGCGCAGCATCTCTTGCAAATTTCTGCAAAATAAAATAAAGAAATGACAGACATTATTTTTATATGTAATCAACTTCATGGCACAGGGTCATTTTCATGCAACTCACTGTTATTCATCTCACCAAAGATCAGCGTCATCATAAAACCTTACCACTGGGCCCTATCTTGAGCCACGTGACTTTTCATTTCTAACCGTACTTTCAAATCAACAATCAGAATCACTCCCATGATTAAAACATCTACTCTAAGCTGACGCATATTCTTGGGCATCAACGATGAGTTCAGCCGTCAATCGGCTGTTCTTGATTGTCGAAACCGGCATCGTCTGCCGGACGCAGCTGAACCAGCCCATCACAGCCGTTTCATAATGTGAATAGATTAAAACAATCAGTAAATCTAGATGTCAGTCAGTTACTCACCTTAACTGTCTTTTCCTGTTCTTTATGCTCTTTATGCAATGTCCACTGACTATTAATTACATCTGAGACTGGTTGGCCATGTATCTTGAAAGGTTTCTTGTGTTGTTCCTCGTAAAGGCTGACATACTTCATAAGCTCCTTTTCAACCTTCGGCAATTCCTAACGAGAGGGAAGACGACCAAAATTCAGCAACATATCAACTTAATTTTCTGATGGAACCCCAAACCTTGCCACTGATAAATGATTATGTGTAGATGATGAAAAAAGACAAGTGCAAGCCGAAAGCTCCACCTTCCTCGACCAACAGTGTGACGGATTCTAAGGAAGTGTTTGCAAGCAAAGCGAACTGAGGAAAAGTTTAACATCTCAGAAATGCACTGGCAGATGTGTACGTACAGATTCAAACCCCCAGGTCTATGAACTTTAAGCCACCATTTTTTTTTAAACCAACATTTATACTTCAAAATTATTGGTCTCACTCAGAACTTATGTTAGAAATTACAAAATGTATTTATTTATTTATTTACGAGGCACTTTATCAGATTACCTTTTTGATTGCCTTCCTTTCTTTCTCTTCAACTAGCAGCAGGCCTCCACGGTTATGGAATAGCCGGTTTGGGTCATTTTCTCTATTTTATAAATCTAACATTTTGTCCCAAAGTTTCTGGCGCTGGTAAGCCAATTCAAAAATCTCACTGAAAGCAAAAGCAGTAAGTTTTATAAATTAAAAAAATAAAAGCCTACTGCAAAAGTGACAATTTTAAATGTTCGTACTGATATTCTCCTATACTTCATGCAAGGAATTCGGTACCTATTGGAATTGCTAACACCTTGAATTCCAAACTGCATAAAAAGTCATACATTACAACTATTTGCTCACTCCAAAAATTTGATGATCACGAATCACTTACTTACTTTGCTCATAGTGAGCCTGAAACTTCTGGACTTCAAGTTCATGTAGTTCCAAGAGATCTTCAGTGAAACACTCGCAAGAATATGGTCGAAACTGCGCGCGCTCTTCTTCGCTAATCAAACACTTATCAAACCAGTGTTTGAGCTCTTCTCGAATCTTCTCGACGAAGCGTTTGATGTTCTGGCGTTTCAGTACTTCGCATCTCTTTACTTCATCCTTGAACTGTAATTATGAAAATGTTAAAACTGTATGAAGTGTTGGACACCTCTTACTTCATACAAACACAAGAACAATCAATATATACAATAAGATACAGTTAATGACTGTTTTGTTTGTGCTCCCGGAGGCACCTAACAGTTTTTCATAATGATGCTAGATCTCAAAACATTCTAGTTTACAGGAGCTGCTACCATTATGCAGCTTCTAGAAGTGCTTCTAATATGAGAGGTAAGAATGATAAAATAACAGGGATGCAGAAGAAACACAGAGGAAAGGACGTACAGACATGTAATGAATAAATGGAAGAAGAAAGGGGAAGATATTGTAACCGATCTCCCTTTTTTAATTTGTTCTTGGTTATTTTGTTGGGCGCCAGTGGACCTCTTGTGTCCACGAGAGATGGTTGCTCAGGGTAGCTCCAGCCGATAAAACACGCCGTCTGTACACTCAGGTTAGTGTAACAGCCGGACTCACGGTGATGCAGCGGACGCTCGGACTTATGACACAGTTGTAGGTTTTAACAAGCCCAGCTTTATTGTTATAAATTGGAATTAAACTGTACACAAATGTTCACACTGTCTATATAACTTACTAAATCACCCAAGTACACTTCTTCACCTCGCCTTTGCCGATGTATGCAGTCCCAATATATTTTATCAAATTTTTATAAATTTTGGTAGTTATAGAATTTGGTACAATATCCAATATATAGGCCGAATTGTGGCTGAGCAGTTTGCCACCGAATTACTTGATGTCCAAAAGGGAAGAGCCTAGAAGCATCTGCACACAGGACTAAAAAACCCTCAGCTCTCCAAAACCAGGGGTACCTGCAGCACATCCTTGCTTTTGATTGGATCCCCTAATTTTGAGACCCAAGCCTAAATTTTGTAACAAAGGGGTCTCAAAGGCCATCAGTCAACCTGGTTATTACAGGTAGTGCCATTAGACATTGCCCTACCTTAAGATTTAACAATAGGGCTTAGCTCTTAAGGGAAATGCTATACAAAGGAATTTCTGTAGTGTAGTGTCCTAGCATTCCTAGGCAATTGAACAAAAGAGGCCTTCCATTAAGGTAGCTTCTTTTGTCCTCACCCAGATGTGCTACAGGGGCATGTATAGAACATCATTTTATTTTCTTAAAGAACAGAAGTTACACATACAGCTTTCAAAGTAGCAGAAGAGTGGTCTCCATGAGTAGAGAGGAAGTTTTCTCTGTGCCTGTATTCTTCAGGGAGACGGTCCCAAAGTTGCGTGAGTTTTCCACGCAACTCAGCGACTTCAGCTTTTTTATCTTCCAGTTGTTGTTTTAACCTCATTTCATTTTCATAAGATGGTGGAAATGACATTTGAGGAGGATGGTTATGATCACTGCTGTCATCACGAAAAATTCCACTGTCTCTTCATCCCCTGAAACTGGGAATTTTAGCTCACTTCTGTATTCTTTAACACACGCTCTCAGCTTATATACAGAATCTCCCTGGAGGTAAAAAGATTTTGAGACAGGAAATAACACAAAAATGAGTGAAGTGTTTCCTTAAGAGGGAGCTGCAACCCCCCCCCACCCCCCAGGGGTTCATTGAAACTTTTTCCATGGGGACTAACAGCCCAATTAAAAAAACACAGTCTTCCTTGAAAACAGAGTAGACCTAGATGGACAAACACAATAAAGTCTCTTATGCACAAAAACACACAATGAAGAATTACAAATTTTATACAACACTGGAAAGATGTCGAAATAATGAGATTGGATAGATTGCCCACAGCAGAGAAAAAGATAAGACCAACCAGCAGGAGGAAAATATTTAGGAAGGTCTAAAAACACATCTTGTATTGGCCTAATACTGGGTTAAAGAATATTTCTGCAGGTTTGAAAATTATTTAAAAAATTCTAATTCCCAAATCAAGAACTGCTTAAATTAACAAGTAGACAGTAAAGCTACATACGTTCAGTGCAGCCATATTCTCCCTAGTTGGTCTGAAGGCCGCATCCTTTCCACATACAAGTTACTTCACACAGGAGAAAGATGACAAACATCAGTTCAAATAAACTTGCACGCTCTGGCAATATAAGAGAGTGAAGCTGCACTCGACTGAGCATGCATCCTACCATCACACCGTCCGAAGGAAACAATACCAGCACAAGAGCTGCGCCATTTTCTCGTACGCAGGGACGCCAACGTCAGAGAAACAGCGAACACATCCCGCCACAGCCTGGAGCACGAGGGATATTCGATGATCATTATGTGCGCACCCTGACGACCTCTCCTTTCATCTGCCGACAATTCCTCTGAGGTACATGACCGTCAACGAACACTACACGACACTGCCGAACCAAATGCTGCCTGAAATACCACTCCACAGATTGTAAACTTATAAGCATCTGAAACTTACTTCTGTGACTACCATTAGTGACATCTTCTCACTTAATAATGGCAGGAACTAAAGTACTGAAAATGAAGGAGAAACTAGCCTACCAACGTCGCCTATAAGAAACCAACTACCAAACACTTCCATAACCTCAAAAATCTTAAAATAATTTACGAAACCAACCACACCCAATAAACTACAGCTCAATCAACTTAGCACGAAGCACTATGAAATTACTACTACTACTACTATGGCGTAACAGCCCAAAATCGAGCCCTAGCCTCCTCTATCTTCTTCCTCCAATCCTCTCTATCCAACGCTATCCTTCTCCAAGCTGCTGTTCCAAGGAGATTTCTGGAGTCAGTCGTCACTGCATCCAGCCATCTACCTTTAGGTCTTCCCACTGGCCTTCTCCCATATATTGTTCCTTCCAATATTTTTTTGGGTATCCTATACTCTTCCATCCTGTAAACATGTCCAGCCCATTCCAACCTTCTCAGTTTAATGTGAGTTACTATATCATCACTTTTATATAGTCTATATAGCTCATGATTGTAGCGTATCCTCCACTTCGAGTTTTCCTGAACTGGTCCAAAGATTCTTCTCAAAATCTTCCTCTCAAGTGCGCCCAGCATCATTTCTGTTTTCTTTGTCAGTGTCCAGAGCTCACTTGCATAGCAGAGGATACTCCTGATGATGGTCTTATGTATCCTTATTTTACTGCTTTTATGTACACAATTAGATTTCATAATCCTTTTTAACGCAAAATATATTTTATTTGCTGCTGTTATTCTACTTTGTACTTCAGTCAACTCATCATTATTACTTGTCAGGATTGTTCCAAGATATTTAAATTCTTGTACTTCTTGGAATATCTCCAATGTCATGTTAGGCTGGATCGTTATTCTTTGTCTATCTCTACTTTGTATCATCCATTTAGTCTTCCTTTCATTAACATGTAGCCCTACTTTAGCAGCTCCTAATTCCAGATCCTTATATATTCCTTCTAATGCTGGTAGCGTTCGACCCATTATATCGAGGTCATCGGCATATCCTACTATTTGGGCATTCTTATACAATAATGTGCTATTGAGATCCACCTTGGTTTGTTTAACAACCCAGTGCAGAGCAAGATTAAAGAGCATTGGTGCTAGACCATCCCCTTGTTTAAGTCCCGATCCAACTTCAAATAGGTCAGTCATACCGCCACAGATCTTAACCCGGGCCTTGGAGCCAGACATAGTCATTTTTACCAGTCGTATCATCTTTGAATGTATCCCTTGTTCCGCCATGATTTTATATAGTCCTTCTCTACTTATGCTATCATATGCCGTTCGAAAATCAATAAATAGATGATAGAGATTGAGATCAAATTCCCAAAATTTTTCAGCTATACCTTTCACAGTATAGATTTGATCTATTGTCGACCTTCCAGTGCGGAAGCCTGATTGGTATTCCCCTATAATTTTATTATAATCTTCCTCCAGTCTTTTCCGCAGTAAATAAGTAAATATTTTATAGACCGTACATAATAGGGTTATACCTCTATAGTTCTGGCAATTCAACCTGTCCCCTTTTTTATATATTGGACATATCAATCCGATTTTCCATTCTTCGGGTATTTGCTCTCTTTGCCATATCTGCTTCACGAGAGTATATATTATGTTTTCCAATGCTGTTCCACCCGATTTAATTAACTCTGCTGGTATATTATCTATGCTCGGGGCCTTACCTCTTTTTTGGGCTTTTATGGCCAGGGACACATCCAGTCTATCTGGTGGCTCTAGTTCCATTTCCTCTACCTCAATGATGCTCCTTCCGGTCTCTTCCTTACTTGCCTCGGTGTTAAGTAGCTGTTGGAAATGTTCCTTCCATTTATTCAGGATCCCTTCCGTTGTACCAATAATTTCATCTCCAATTCTAATCAGGTTTGTTTTGGGGGCATAGCCTTTCCTATTATAGTTCACTTCTTTATAAGCTTGTTTAAGGTTGTTCTCTTTGAAGTTATTTTCCATTTCTTCCAAGCGTTTATTGTATACTGCTCTTTTTTTCCGTCTACATATATGATTCGCTATTCTACGTTTCTCCTGATACTCTTTGTATTTAATTCTTGTTGGGCGCCCCAGATATATTTTACGCGCTACATTCCTTTCCTCGAGACTTGCTGCACATTCATCATCATACCATTCATTCCTTGGTATCCTTTCCTCATATCCGATATTTTCTTCCGTTGCTCTCTTAATCACTGCTTTCAACTCTTCCCAACAAGTCTCGACTCCTTCCTCCATTTTATCTTTCCGGTCTTCAAATTCTCTTACAATGGATTGTTGGTAGTTAAATTTAATTTCTTGTTCTTCCAAAGCCACCACCTTTATTTTAGGAATTTTAGGAATTTTTTCCAAATTCTGTCTAGGTGTCCTGGTTATCTTACACAGGTATCTTGCTCTAACGAGGTAGTGATCTGTATCTCCGTCAGCCCCTCTAAATGACCTCACATCTTGTATTCCCGAAGCTCTTCTCTTATCTATTAATACATGATCTATTTGATTAAACACTTGACCATTTGGTGACCTCCATGTCTGCTTATGTATGTTCTTATGTGCGAACTGTGTTGAACTTACTACCATATTCTTACTCTCAGCAAAGTCTATCAGTCTTCTCCCATTATCATTGGAGATATCATGTAAGCTGTTCCTCCCAATGATGCTTCTAAATTCCTCTTCCTTTCCTATCTTGGCGTTAAAGTCGCCTAAAATTATTTTAACATCATTCGATGGTAAAGCATCTAACACCCTTTCCAGTTTATGGTTCGACTCTGTCTCTTCTGTTGGGGCATATATGTTAATCATTGCTACATTGTAGAATTTCATCTTAAGTCTCATCACACACATTCTCTCATTGATGGCTTGATAATCTAAAATGTTATTTTTAAATCTTGGTCCTACGATAAATGCTACTCCATATTCATGCCTACCTTCATTCTTCCCACTATATAGCACAGTGTGCTTCTTAACATCACTAATTCCACTCCCATGCCACCTGGTTTCTTGGACAGCTGTTACTGATATATTATATTTTTGTATTTGTGAGATAACTGATAGTAGGGCTCCAGTTTTATAAAGGGTTCTGACGTTCCAAGTACCAAATTCGAAAGCCATATTCCGTCGCCAAGGTCGTTGCCGTACATTCTTTTTCCCATTCATCCGAGGCTTCAATAGAGGCTTCTCAACATATATAATTTTTTTACAGATGTAGGGGTGTTGGCCCTACGATCCAACCCCCAACCTGGAGGACCAGGGTATTTCTCTTAGTCTGGTCCCTACCCTTGACCTGTCCGGCTTGGGAGACCCTACCGGTAGCAAAGCTACCGCCGGCATAGCTCTCGGGATTATCGGGACACCCAAGCCCCCCCACCACGCCAAGGTGGAAATACCTGCGGGGGAGACTATGAAACAAATAACCAAAATTTCGCCACTGGATGACCTACATCCTAGCGCACATTTATCACATAACCTCTCGGTCACCGGATTGTTACTGAACCCAGCAACCTTCGACACCCTGCTCAGATCGATACCAGACACAAATCTTGAATACCTGCACGTCTACCTATAAATCACTCAGTGAAATCGTCCACGTCCTTTCCAACACGAACTTATCCTCGTCACATTTCATGTTGACACTCAAGACATCACGCAAATTCAGCAGCGACATTTTCCCTGCTCGATAATTTCTCACAACTAAATTTGCAGGAGGGCGTAGACGACTCGCGAGCTGCGTCATTTGAAAAGTCCGACCAACATCACCTATAAGACACAAACTACCAAACATTTCCATAACCTAAATATCTTCCATCATTTATGAAAACAGGTGGGATTTTGTAAATTACAGCTCAATGAAGGAAGCACTATAAACGATTATTGCATATGTCGCCACTACACAGCCCCTCTGCCACCAGGTTTTACTTCACGAGCATCTATAACACACCCAATGACCAAGTCCCCTGGTAACCATACTTAAGAACACGAACTTACCTTCGTCAGACTTCATTTTGGCACATGCAGCAATCAACACATAATACCTCCCGCTTTGACATCTCTTTACAGATTTACATAGAGAAAATACAAACTAAGTAATGCGTGGTCAGCACACTTTTAAAGTCCTCCTGGGTCAGAGAACCGACATCCACTATTATCAAAACTGTCCGGTATAGCTATGCCAGAGATCTTCATCACCGCATTTCCTAAATGAGTGAAACTGCAGAGCCCCCCCCCCCCCCCCCCCACCATCTGCTTCCAAACAGATTCAGAATGACTGACGTTTTGAAATTCTTCCTGTGGCATTAGTTTGAACTGAGAATGAAGCTGATAAAAGGAAATACCATATTCTTTCCAGGAAGAGGAATCACACCTTTGGTGACAAGCTGCGGCCAAAGCCAAGAGTACCTGCAAATTAGAGCCTTTCAAACATGACAAACCCTCTCTTTCCAAGATGTGTTGGACACCACACTATGAAGCAGTCTCTTCGCAATGTGATTGCGGCAGACATTTTTACTATTTTACTACACTCCGTAGAACACCCTACACACATAACTAGACATCCACCCCTACAAAAATATCCACACCTTACACGGACACACACACCCATAACTAACTAACTAACTAGATGGCTTACCGAACCCGAAGGTTCATCACCGAATTAACCAAAGCCCTCCACCGGACCTTGTCCTGGGCCAACAAAATCCAGTTTCCTTCAACTCCTATCTCCCATAGATCCCGCCTGAGATTATCCTCCCATCTACGTCTAGGTCTCCCCAGCGGTCTCTTCCCTTCAGGTTTCCCAACCAGTACCCGGTGCACACCTCTTGTCCCATCCATGCGCGCTACATGTCCCGCCCATCTCACTCTTCTCGACTTAATCACCCTCACAATACTGGGGGAGCAGTACAGATTTTTAAGCTCGTCATTGTGCAGTTTTCTCCACGCCCCATCGTCTTCTCTCTTAGGCCCAAATATCCTCCTCAACACCCGATTCTCAAACACCTGCAATCTGTGTTCCTACCTCTGAGTGAGAGACCATGTTTCGCACCCAAACAAAACAACAGGCAAGATTATTGTTTTGTATACTTTAATCTTCAGGCTCTTAGAAATTAGACGGGAAGACAAAATATTTTGGACTGAGAAGTAGCAAGCATTTCCGGAATTTAGTCTCCTCCTAACTTCCTCACAAGTATCGTTTTGATTTGTTATTGTTGTTCCCAAATATTTGAACTTTGTAACCCTTTCAAAGGATTTATTAGCCACCCTAAGATAATTTTGCCCGCCTGTCTTCTGATTACGAGATACTAACATGTACTTAGTTTTTTCTGAATTTACTTCCAGCCCCTACTTGTCTACCAGCCTCTAGTAAAACTTCTGCGTTCCTCTTTATTGTACTTATATCGTCCCCCAATAAATTAACATCATCAGCAAATGCCAATAGCTGATGTGTCCCATTCAATTGCAAACCCTCCTGCCTACCTTGGACCTTCCTGATGGCGTATTCTAGCGCAAAGTTAAAGAGCAAGGGAGACAAAGCATCTCCTTGTTTTAGACCGTTCTTGATGAGGAATGTCTCAGATACATATTTACCTACTCGAATTTTGCTACAGGTTTCATTTAAGCACATTTTTATTAGACCCACTAGCTTCTTTGGTATACCAAATTCAATAAGAATATTATATAGCACTTCTCTCTTCACAGAGTCATAGGCTTTTTTGAAATCTATAAATAACTGATGTACGGTCCCACCGAACTCCCATTTTTTCTCTAGTATCTGACGAATGCAAAAGATCTGATCAATCGTTGATCTGTTTCGTCTGAACCCACACTGATGATCCCCAATAATTTCATTCGCATATGGGGTTAATCTTGCCAAAAGAATGTTGGATAGAATGTTGTATGAGGTTGATAGCAGCGATATTCCTCGGTAATTACCACACTCAGTCTTGTCCCCCTTCTTATGAATAGGAATAATTATGGATTCCTTCCATTGTTGTGGCATCTCTTCCTTATCCCAAATTAACTGAATAAGCTTATGGATCCTCATATGCAACCCTTTGCCACCTGCTTTAATTAATTCGGCCAGAATCTGATCAATTCCTGGAGATTTATAACTTTTCAACGTCCCAATGGCTAGTTCCACTTCATCTAAGCTAGGTTCTGGCACCAACAGTTCAGCTGTATGCACTTTAATCTGTCTAATATCACCAGTCTCATGAACATTTAAGAGCTCGCTAAAGAAATTTTTCCACCTATTCACAATTTTTATTGGATCTGCAAGCAAATTGCCACTATCATCCTCTACCAAATTGGTCTGGGGTTGATATCCTTTCTTAAAGTTATTAATGCCTCTGTACAGGTCTCTGATGTTTTTTTCCCTTATTATTTGTCTCAAGTTCAGCAATTTTGCCCTTCAGGTATTCCCTTTTCTTAGTCCTAAAGGTTCTACTAGCCTCACGTCTCACGTTACATAAATTATTCGCATTTGTTTTGTTTGGGTTCTGCAAACATTGAAATTTTGTTTGCTTCCTTCGATCTATTAATTTTGAACATTCTTCATCAAACCACGGTTTATTTTGCTTTCTCCTGTAGTATCCTAGTTTCTCTTTTGCTGAAATGTTGATGCAGTTTCTGACATTTTCCCACTCCCTGTTGATGTCCACACTTTCATTATCCTCATTTGTCTCTAAAATTTGAAACCTATTCGAAATTTCAACTTGATATTGTTCCTTTGCCTCTCCCTCACTTAATTTTTTCAAATCAAATCTTTCTGTGTCAAAATTTTGTTTAGTTCGTCTGCTTACTGAAAGCCGCTCCCTCACTTTTGCTACCACCAGATAATGATCAGTGTCGCAATCTGCTCCTCTGAATGATCTCACATCAATTACATTTGTCTGCCTTCTCTTATCTACTAAAACATGATCTATTTGATTGTGTGTTCTGCCATCTGGAGAAGTCCAAGTGTATTTATGAACATCACGGTGTGGAAATTTTGTACTTTTTATAATTAAATCTTTTGACGTAGCAAAGGTTACTGCTCTAACACCGTTATCATTACTAAGTGCATGGAGACTCTCGCTGCCTATTGTGGGTTTGAAGATATCCTCCCTCCCAATTTTTGCATTGAAATCTCCTAGCAGAATTTTCATGTGATACTTGCCAAATGTATCAAATACTGATTCCAATTCTTCATAAAAGCTATCCTTGATATCATCGCTTTTGTCTTCAGTTGGGGCATGAACATTAAGGACAATGATGTCGCACCAACGTCCTTCCAAAATTACGTAAGACAACCTGTCACTAACAAATTCTACTCTCTTAACTGCTGCCCTAATTCTGCTATGAACAAAAAAACCCGTCCCTAGCTGATGATTGTCATTCCCCTTTCCATAGAAAAATGTAAAATTGTCCACTGGGATCGTGCCCTCCCCCTCCCATCACACTTCCTGCACTGCCACTAAGTCTAACTTATAATTCCCTAATTCCCTACACACTGATTTCAGTGCCCCAGCCCTATAGAGGCTCCTAATGTTCCAAGTACCAAATCTCATGTCCTTTTTCAATTGCCGTGGTCGTGCCAAAGAGTCCGTCCTGATCCGAGGCTTGGTTGATTTTTTCGTAACACATATTTTTTTAAAGGTGAAAGGTTGTTAGCCCTACACCCAACCCCCAACCTGGAGGACCAGGGTATCACTCTTAGTCTAGCGCATCTCCTTAGACCTGTCCGGCTTGGGTAACCCTACCATGAGCCAAAGCTCCGGCCGGCATAGCCCTAAGGGTCATTTGAGCACGCAAGCCTCCTCACCCGGCAGATTGCCTTCGACAAGGTGGTGATACCTTCGAGGCATATTAATCTGGTTTATATAAACGAAGGAGGCGTGATTTGATATTTGATACTTCTTACTGTATCCGAATTGATCGAGTTTATTAATTTTGGCTTTGTTAATTTATTGAATCGGAAGAGAGAGGCGACACTCAGTGGCTTGAACGTCCTTCTTCCAGACTTTCCGTGTAGCGACGACGTGACGTAAAAGTTATTTGTGAGACGAAATCTTAATTCCTTCCAGATTTGAAATGACGGTTCCCGAATATGGGTTTCCGGCGTTGGGGGGGGGGGGGGGGGCATTTTAGGGACGCATCGGATCGCCGTATTCGATTTAAAATTTGAAAACAATTACAGAATGCCATTGTTATTCTAGCCGCGCTTGTGTTGTTCTGCTTGCAGACCATGTTTCGCACGCACCCATACAAAACAACAGGCAGAATTATTGTTTTTGTATATTTTAAGAGATACTAGTGGATATTGCAACGTCGGAATGAGCCGCTGTTGGTACCGCGATGAGGGGTGCACCAGAGGTCAATTTTCCCTAAAAGGGAGAAGTCTTGTGCAGGCTAATTTTTCCTTTAAAGACTTTTCTACGTCAGCAGCCGTCACGTGACAATAAGGGCCTTGGACCTTTCGCTTTTTGATACAATGGTTAAGGGTTTGACCGGGATGTTCTTTTGTTAAATCTTATGTGGTACCGCCTGATTCGACTTCTAATGGTTAAGTGAAGTGTTTTCTTCGCGGTACGGTCTGGATTCGTAAATATTATGAAGACGAGCTTCGGAACAACTCCCCCCTTCCCTATTTCTTACCCCATCCCGTCTCCTAAATCCCTTGTCCTCACTATACTTATTCATACCAGAAGGACGAGCGGGCACTGCCTGGGAACCTTCGTAGCCCACAACCAACTTTATACCCCTCCCCCATTTATAACAGTAGTGCCTATCGCTACTCCCCCCACTTTCTCTCTTCTCTCTCTCTCTCTTCTTCGGCTTCAAAGGGTTAACCAGCTGAATTTCGTAATGGTGAGGTGTAGTGTTTTCTTCGCGGTACGGACTGAATTCATAAATAATATTCAGACGATCTTCGGCTTCAAAGGGTTAAGGAGGCAGAGTTTCTCCCCATTGACTGTTGACCGAGGGGGGCCTAGAAATGGGCTTCTTTTTACAACTTGCTGTTCTGGATGGACGTTTTCAATGTAGCCGACAGGAAGTCTTTTATGATTTGGATCTCCTGTCACTCTCAGTGGAAGCAGAGGCTTTGTGTGCCATTTCGTTGTAAACTAAGGCACTTGACCCCTGGAAGGATGGTTTCATTGCAGATGCTATCAGAGTAGGTGCACCAGAAGCGACTTAGATCAAATGATACTTGAGATATTCGTTGTCTTTCCGAAGTAGCTGCACATGTAAGATTTGAGGTTTTCACAGCGGCGAGTATGTGTCCAGAAGTGTCGTTGACCTGACTAATCAAAACGAAGACTACACTTTCGATTAAGTAATACGCATGTAGCAGTCTCCACGTCATGTCCTGTAGACGGCGGCGTTTAGCAGAGCCATCTGGATTTGCTCAGAGGAATCTTATTTCATTCAATACCAATTACATGATTATTTCTTTTGGTCAGTATGGTGATATTTATATAAATGATCATTCCTTAAAAACATTTTAAAGCTTTCCTATTCAGACACTTTAGGACGTCGTAATTAATTATCTGTCGCGCATGCGTATGCATTTTTGAGCTGCGTTGAAAAATCGCAGAGCGAGCTTTGTTTATTGCCTAGTTTCGTTCTTCTAGAAGAATAGGGGGAAGCCACATGACCGATATGGATTTACAGACTACCTGATCTGAAGTACGAGGTTTTATGTACGTGTCTGTTTCTTAGAACCCGCAAGTGTTCTGTTTAGCCTCGGCATCTCAGCCTGCCCCATTCAAGAACAGAACAAAATAGTGTAGTGTAAGTTTTCAAATTATGCAAGCCTTTATTTATATCACGAACAGCAACCGAGATAAGCATTTTTTTGAATCTAATTTTAGGTATATTTTGCGGTCTGTGTGTATACAAAATTTCGCGTGTTTCTTTGCACCGATTTTGGTATAAATTTCGTGATTCTTCGACGTTTCGTGGAATGCTTGCTTACTGCTAGCTTGCACTTCAGAATATTTGGTCTTCCCGTCGATTATATTAAATCTATTTTTGCCTGTTCTTCGTATCGGCGTGTAACGTGATCCCTGACGTGGTGGAAAGAGCTCATATTGAGGGCGCTGAGGGGAAAATGTAGCCCTGAGTGGGCTGGGGAAGCTGCATAATGAGAAGGTCCAAAATTTGAGATCTTCGCCGTATATTATTAGGAGCCGTCACTGTGGCCGCGCGGTCTGAGGCCTGGGCCTTGTGCCGCTGGGACCGTGGGTTCGAATCCCACTCAAGCCATGGATGTTGTGCTGTCCTGTGTACAGGAAGAGGACAGGTAGACGGGCCGATCCCTCGTCCAAGGAGTCCTACCTAAATATCCCATAGATCAAGCAAAACCTCCAAAGAGAGGGGAAAAGCAGACCCTGCCAAAGCTGGACAAATACTAAAGAGGAAAAAAGTTGTCAGTGGAACTAAGGTTCCGGAGAATTTGACGTAAATACGTCTATACGGAAAGGAAGTTTATATATTGGCTTTATTCTAAATATTTCCTTTATACATGCCTTACAATTGAGTAAAGTTTGATTAAGACTTTGCTTAATCAACTTGAATTAGTTACGCTTAAGATGGATCTGTGGTAGCTGAATGTAATGTAAGGTAATGTAATGAAATGTTTTATACGAGGGTCGCTCATTAAATAATGCCCCACATTTTTTTTCTCAGCCAATAATGAAGATAGAAAAGTGTACTTTTACATGCTTGAGATTTGATGTTTCTCGCGTTCGTGTACGGAGTTTCAAATGATTCCAACCGATGGCGGAGCTGTAGTGAACTGTTAAAATGGCGTCTGTGAACGACTCTCGTTACAAGCAACGAGCTGTAATTGAATTCTTTTTTGCTGAAAAAGAAACTGTGGTGAACATTCATAAACGTTTGTGTGCTGTGTATGGAAGCTGTGCAGTCGATAGGAGCACCGTTGGTCGCTGGGCTAAGAGAGTTAAAGCTTCAGGAAGTGAAGAAACCGAGCTCCATGATCTGCCGCGCTCTGGGCGTCCTGCCACAGCCACCACTCCAGACATGTTGAACCGCGCGGATGCCATTATTCGTGAGGATCGGCGCGTCACAACTCGACAATTGGCCCAACAGCTTTCAGTCAGCAATGGAAGTGTAATTGCAATTATCCGGGCTCTTGCATATTCGAAGGTGTGCGCAAGATGGGCTCCACGAAGTCTCACAGCAGACCGCAGGATTCAAAGGAAAACAATTTCTTCTGAATTGTTGGAAGCGTTTTGATGCTGAGGGATCATTACAGGTGACGAAACCTGGATACACCACTTTGAGCCGGAGACAAAAAGGCAGTCAATGGAGTGGATTCACCCTCAATCACCGAGAAAGAAGAAATTCAAGACAACTCCCTCCGCCGGAAAAGTCATGATGACTGTCTTTTGGGACAGTGATGGGTTCATTCTTGTGGATGTAATGCCAAGAGGTGCGAGACGCGTACATCGGGACCCTGAAACCCTCAAGAAGCGTTTCCGACGAGTTCGGCCTCACAAGCATCCAGCAGAAATTTTGCTCCTGCACGACAATGCACTCCCTCACACAAGTCCGAGAACCCGGGAAGAAATCACCAAATTGGGTTGGACGGTGCTGCCCCATCCACCCTCCGACTTTCATCTCTTTGGGCCACTCAAAGATGCTATCCGCGGAACAAGATTTGAAGATGACGAGAGCGTGATTCAAGCAGTGAGGACATGGCTACGTGCACAGGACAAGAGCTGGTACCGGCAAGGCATGCACGCACTTGTTCCACGATGGCGTAAAGCCGTACAAGTTGATGGGGACTATGTGGAAAAATAGTATGTGTGAGGGAAACATTGATTTATATTGTCACCAAATTTCAGCCATCTTGAATAAATATATTCTGAGGAAAAAAATGTGGGGCATTACTTAATGAGCGACCCTCGTAGGTAACGACAATGCCGAGTAAACAGATGACGTTTCCTAGGTAACATAACAATGCAGTTTCACTTTTTCGTGTAACGTATCCTAGGTAACAATAATATTGACTAAACAGGTGACGTTTGCAAGATAACAATAATGCCGAGTAAACAATTGACGTTTCCAAGGTAACATAACAATGCAGTTAGACTTTTTCGTTTCACTTTTTGCCGAATGGCACTGACCCGAAAATATAGACGTATTTACAACATATTATTAGGGTAATCAAATAAAGGAATGTGAGGTTGGTGGTTGGCTGGCAAACAGCATATCATTCACTCTGATAATTACGGTTATGAAGATGTGAGGGCGATATGACATACACTAGTGGTCCCCAACGCGGTGCCCGCGGGCGTCCGCGTTGATACGGAAAGAAGTTTTACTGAATAATGAAGGCCGTTCAACCATTAACATTATTAAATCAAAGCACAGATCTCGACTTACTGACGCCCATCTTGATGATTGTTTGCGAGCAGCAACATCATCCTACACTCCCAAATTTGAAAAAATGGCCGATGAAATGCAGCGCCAAACATCACACTAACTTCCCACTTGAGTAATAATAATTGTACTTTTAGACAGTACGTATTTTTGATTGCACAGTTTCTTGTATCATTTAACGTCGTGTTGTTTTGTGTATTATTTGGCGTCCATATCTTATTTGTCCAGAGAAAAGAAAATTTGGCTTTGTTAATTAGTTGGTGCCCGCCACGATCTCATTAACAGTCAAATGTTCCCATAGGCACAAAGAGGTTGGGGACCACTCACTTATGGTCTAAGTGGAAGAAATGTCTCGGTAAGCGCAAGATCTTGATTGAAAGGCCGGACATAATAATCAGGCGAGGGAGGTATTTAGTGAATACTACAACGCTTCGCAATGAAGGAAGACAAATATTCTACCTAGATGAAGGCGGGGTAGATAGCAATATGGTGCGTGTAACTGCAAGGCTGTCGGTGTGCTTAAAACCCGCGCTGAACGAGTGTGCTCCACACTTCCTAGCTCAGATGGATGTGGGTGGTTAACTTGTCGTTGCCGGGAGCTTCATACTCGAATAAAAGAATCTCTTGTAACTTAACAACTGGAATGCAGAATGACAAATGCATGGATGATGTAGCTAAGAGAGAAATCTCTGTCCATTACGCATGTGCAGTTAGGTCACTGAATGAACTGTCCTTGTATATACACTGCGAGGTGTACAGTCATGCACAAAACTACCCCATCCAACCGCTTGTCTGCAGGTTAGCCCAGCTTCAGAGACTAGCTAAAGGATCGGCATAAAAGATAGGTGAAAAGGAAAAGATTGACAGTGGAACCACGGTTTCCGGAGAATCTGACGTAAATACGGCTTTGTAATTGAATTATATTTAGGCAATGAATACAATGAAAGGAAGTTTATATATTGGCTTTATTCTAAATACTCCCTTTATACATGCTTTACAATTGAGTATCTCTGCATAGTATGACGGAACTGCGCAGACGCAGAAGTAGCGTGAGGTGCGATGCGCCTTTGTTCGTTTAAATAAATGTTTGTAGAATCTAAACCGTTCGTGATATGTAAAATCTGGAAACAGATTTGGAAAGCTCAAGTAAAGTAGCGAAGCGATCCCCCCCCCCCCCCCCCCCCCCGGTCAGCTGACTTGGTGATTCATGTGCGCAGAGCAGTTTACCTTAACACGTGTTGCAACAACTCTGGGCTTTGCCAGCCGTGGGATAAAATCTGGCTGAAAACTAAGTACCATGTATACAGACCCAACAAAGCAGAAGACCACCAACTTCAATTTAGCACGATGTAAATTTGAAAGCAGTAGTGAAATGAAACGGAAAGCAATTGTAAATGAAATGGTTTTAATCTGTGTATGTCTATTTAGACCGCTGCGAAATGAAGTTTGTAGTACAAGCACGTCGCCATCATGACTGTACAGTAGGGCCCCGCTTTTCGGCGCTCCGCTTTATGGCGATCCGCTAATACGGCGCTCAACAGCTGAGTTCTCTTTGTTATCGCGACTCTTAAAACTCTCAATTGAAGCTGATAAAAAAATAAACCACATACATACATTCAGTTATTCTTTTCCGGGTAACTTTTTCCGTACTTCGCCGGCCCTTAGTCCGTCCTGTTTAAACCATAGAACAGGGGTGATCAATCTTTTCCAATCATATAGCAACATTGAATATTTAAAGCTCGAGCGGATCAAATATATTATTATTTAAGCTTCTTTATTAAAAATCATCTTCACGCAATCGAAATAAGAGCCACAAGTTTACGATTGAGGAAAATGAAAATGTATTGGAACTTCGAAGATTTCTGTCTTCTGGGTTGTTGCGCCGTGTAGTATGGTCGATGAATCGCCCTGATGACGGAGGCAGTATGACCTCCGAAACGTTGGTTAACATCAACCAGACTACACAGCGCAGCAACCCAGAAGACAGAAATCTTCACACTCACCGCTGTGAGAACCTCACATCTTACATATTGGAAATTTGTTGTCATTTTTTTTTCAAGATGCTACTACTGTTCCAGACAGGTTCATATTAATCAGTAGTTTTCTTTACCAAAACCGGTCTGTGCTGATATATTTGGCACTGGATTTGCCTGAGTAATCTTTCATTGTGGGGTTTAATTTCTGTTGTTGCAGTTTTTAATCGTATTTCCCATTAGTGACTTGTGTCCTATTTTTGATTTGACATTGTTAGTGAGTATGTAGAACAATTGCTCACAGTAATAGTCACTGTGAAATACTGCCGATGTTGTTTTCTCGTATTAGGTAACAATATTTTCTGTCAACAGGGTGACACATAATATATATGCACATACATACCAGGGCGCGCCCAAGCGACGGTTTGAGCACCCCTGCCATAGAGTGAGGTGAACTTAATCTGGCTTAGGTTAGGTAGGGTTCACCGGGGGATGAACTTTCGTGTTCCATAAAGAGCTGGAAATGTCTTGACCAGATGAGCCTCAGTCATGTTCTTACGATGTCATCTGAACAGTGGAGTTGTCGAAAGGTAGTTAAAAATGTTTCAAAACTTGAAATGTGTGAAGTTGCTTTGAGATCGCTCCGTGTTTGCATTGCGGAGAATAATGCTTTTCTTTTGTGACTCGTTATTTTACAGTCGTGTTTAAACACGGGCAGTTCCCAGTCGCTGTAGGATGAGGCGGTTGCCTGTAATCGACCTCCGTTAGTTGCGTCGTAAAATGGGGGTGATGGTTCATTATACGGCGCGAGGAGGCTCAATGTCATCTCATGCAAAATTAAGTTCCGTCTGAACAGCTCCTGGAACTGTATTTATAATCAGAGTTACAAAAAAATAAACCCGCGCCTACACACTGCACACGTGATAGCTTGTCACGGCTTGAAGCTACTTCATAATTATAGATTAAAACGCCTCTTCAAAGAAATTAAACCAGCCCTGCCTTTGTGTAAGGTATACTTGGCGTTCTGTTTCTTGTAGTCTGATGCACTTACGTTCTGCTCTGTCCGGAGTATTTCTCCTTTCTTTAGTGCCGAGGTTAAGATGTGGGTGGGACATGTAACACGCTGCGAGTCGCGGCTTCCGAGGTAGCCAGACACATCAGAACCCTGATGATGGGGACAGAGTTGGTTCCCGAAACGTCGGTTTACTACGGTGACCACTTGACGCGGCTGATTGCCCGAGAAGATTTTATTGATTGTACTCGCCGCGAAAGTCTCAAATCCTATATGAAACCAAACCAGATTTGATGTATTGTTCGTGGACGAATTTGTAGATGCAAGTGGTCGAAAGTACTACCGGATAAACAATTCAGGCTATGTTAAACGTCGTCGTCAGTGAGGCGCCGTGTACCGCACCTCATGCTTCGAATGCATGAGAAGCATCCGTTGGTTGTTAAGTGTTAGGAGCCCCATAATCGGGCAATAGTTCGTTTCCTTTAATGAATTTGCCTCTCCAAGTGGCCTTCGTTTCAATTAGTATTAATTAACCGAAGTTCATGCGGCATTATTTTAAGACACTGCCTTTGATTCTAATTAGAGTCATTGTGCACCCGCAGTACTAACCACAGACAGTAGGCCTACTTTTGAAATCGGTCGAAATGAGTTTCATTCGAGCAGTGCTATTGGTTCAGCCTCTTTATAGCCTGAACTGCGTGCTGTGGCATTGAACGTTCACTGTCGTTTTCATTCATGGATTGTTATGAAGATGAAAATTGTAAATACTCTTTTTATTAAAACATAAAAATCTGTTTCTGCATTATTCATTGCGAAAGCCGTTTTGTCTGCACTTGTTTAACTGTGGATGGACTCTCATCCGCACTTGTTCCAGAATTCAGCCCAGCACTGCCATGAAACATTCTTGTATTGATAACGTGTGGTATCTCTAGTTGGTGTGTGTCAAAGTGGCATATGTTACTTTCCGAAGGAGGAATGTTTTTGGCGTGTTCTGGTAGTGCCCACTTTGGCATTAAATTGTATAATCATGAACGTTTCAGTCATGTAGATACATGCAAACGCCGGTATTGTTTTGTGAAGATTTAGGTTAGAGTTTGCGTTTGGAGTCCGTGATAAAACAGGTTTGGGTGGTGTTAAAATCACGGGCGTTATCGTGTCTTGCCCCCCCCCCCCCCCCACCGCTTTTGATATGTTGACGTGTATGTAACATGGAAGTGTTTCTGATTAGATTCAGCGATCGGTTGTAAGGTAACTCACAGAGGATAGGTCCTACCGACCTCTCTGTATTGTGTGTGAAATGGGTAGTCAGCGAGTGCTTTCGTTGCTTTAATCGTGTTCATCGCCGTGCTGTGTTTGTGTGGCTTTGATTGATGCGTCCAAAGAGACGGACAGGCCATGCATGCAAGGATGACTCAGTTGACTTGTTCAAACCAGTTTGGACAAGGAACATCGCGGGGACTGATCTTGGGCCTGGAGGCTGGCAGAATCTGCTGAGGCTGCTCGTAGTTTTCCTCAGTCCCTCCGGCATAATGCTGGGGTTGTGGTTTAAATCGGGTCACAACCGCGTTCCATAACCCCGCAAGTGAGCACTGTTAGAGCATTGTAACTTGCTGATTCGTTGCCAAAGGATCGATCGACAAGCCATGTTTGAATACAGAACTTCTCAGGACCCTGGCACAAATCCATAAATATTAGAAAGGCTGCTGAACTCTGACACGGACAGAATCAGTTGGCCTCGTAGCAAGCTCGTATCCAACCGGACGGTCATACTAAATATTCCTCCTTTCTCAGCCTTCGGCTGTAGCAACGTTTTAACAGATTTCAGAAGCCTATCCTCCCGTTTGGTCGCAGTTCAGAATCAGGCAAGCGAATGTTTGTAGCCGACAAGCAGGAAGGAGTTCACGAAGAGTGCATTCCGAAGGCTTATAAAAGTTTATGTCATACCACAGTGCTGCGTTTGTTGCAACACCGTTTCAACATTTCACTGTCTATTACAATTGTAGTTCGCGAACGCAACGTTCTGGAACAATGCTAATTGTTCAGCGTTCAAACAGTGCGCAGATCTACTGAAGTAAACTGCGGAAAATTACTTGCTTCCTATTTCCGTCAAGACCAGCTTAATAAAGAGCTGAATATGGTGCAATTACGGCAAGAACCCCACCCCGCACAGACACTGAGGCGATCAGCGTTCTTATTCCACCCAGTTAACACATTTCGAAACACAGGCACCGGCTGCTTCAACAATGGGACACGATAATCAGCGTCCTGCATTTGCCCAACAACAATGGACAAATATTTCAATAACAACAAAGACAAAGCTCTTTTTGAGAATCTGACAATGTTATCAAAGCATTGTTGCTTTCTATCTCCTACCTAACCTAACCTATAACAAACTCCTCGAGAAACTCAAGGCTGACAAAGAAATTCCCCGCTGTTCGTGGTGCCAGAACGTTCCCTACCGTGTTCAATAAACCACACTGCCAGATTAATCCACTCCACACTCTCCCGCCCATTTCCCTGAGACTCATTTTAATATTATCTTTCAATCCAGAGTAGTCTCTTCCGTTCATTTTTCGGTACTCTCATTCGTACTATGTACCCTGCCCATCCCATCCTCCTTTATATCATTATCGCAGCAATATTTGGTGAAGACTAAAAAAACAAGTGATGGTTGTTTCGTCGTTTCTGCAAAATCTGAATTTCTTCACAATATTATTCATTAGCTACCTTTAAATCATGATTTCGTCTTGTAGTATGACGACGAGACATGAAAATACGACGTTTCCTCTGTGTTTAATTCTGGACGAACATCCTTACTGGTATTTCGTAGGGCTTCTGTGTTTCTGTTTGTGATATTTATGTCCTCGCCCAGTAAGAGAAGCCGTACTCGAAAAATGGTTAAGACCGGATGCTTTCGAAATCCTGCCACAAAAGCTTCACATTCTGGCTACAGAATGGCAAACAACCAAAACCAGAAAACGACGACATGGAATGTTAACGATCTGCGTAAGCCCTACTCCAAAATTCCAGAAGTGACCACGGGTTACAGGAAGCTTGCCTGTGGCATCGCCCTGAATCGTCGGTCAGTTTCTACCAGACTACGCGGCAGACTCCAAACCTGCCATCGTGAGAACCTGAAAACTCACATTTTCAAAGCCTGGTCACCCGGACTGCAGAGGAACATACGCCGACTTTAAAATGATTGAATGTGTTGTGAAGAGAATGAGGGCAAGTTTGATGGTGGCTACCGTTGTTACCGACCAAGATCTTGGCAGCGGCACATGCCGTCAATTAATAATAGATGCTACCGCCAGATCGATCGTCTTATAGTAATTTTACAATCACTGGAGGTAGGTAGCAGCACAATACAGTAAACGGGACAACACACGCCGCCTATCTGCCTACATAACTAACACCCTGGTAGTAGAACCTTCAAGTCCAATAACGTAGCACCAAAGCCTGTCACCGGCCACGATCCTGAGCCAACTCCATCCATTTGCCGTCCTCACAGCCCACCTACCATCTACTTCTTGGTCTGCCCAGTGGTTGTTTTTAAAAAGAATTCACCACCAAAATTCTGTATACACCCCTTGCGTGCTCCATGTCCAGCCCATCAGAACCTCCTAGATTTCACTATTCTGGGTGACCTGTACAATTCATGCAGCTCCTCGCTAAGTAATATTCTAAATTGCCCACTTATTTCTTCCTCCTGGGTCCAAATATCATCCTGAGCATTCTGGCTTCAAACACTTGTAATCTACGTTTTTCCTTCGAGGTAAGAGTCCATGTTTCACAACCATACAAGACAACAGGCAAAATTATTATTTTATAAATCCTGATCTTTAGTGTTTAGGATAATAAACAAGATGACAACAGTTTTTGAATTGAATAAAAACAAGCGGTCCCCGAATGTGTTCTACTCTTAATTTCATCATGGACCTGATTTCTACTGCGGACCCAAAATTGAACAAAGCTATAAGAATTTATGTTATGTCTCACTTCTATGCCACTAATTTTTTTAAAATTCTCTTGAGGTGTGTACTCCATATCATACAGATAGAGAATGGGCTCACAGCCCTTTGCCTGTAGCTAAGACATAAAAATTTGACACCCCTCTTCTACAGAAGTACCAGTGGTACTCACATCAATGGAAGCAGACCAGAAGTCTGCCCTGACTGCCCCTTTTGCCTTGAATTTCAGATACTGTGGAAATGTTAAATGTTGACTAGAATATAATTTAGGTACATTCCAACAGATCAGTCATAGGCCTAAGACAAGAGTGTAAAACATATCACAGCACAAATACAATAATTGTTTCTAATATAAATACAAATTATATAGTTATAACAGTAATTTACAGTCAGCTGTAGCATTATTACAAAAATAAATACACAAGAAAGCATAACCACTATTGTTTACTTTATTTATAGTAACTGAGAATTTTTGGTTGAGATAAATTCCTCTGCGGAGTAGGAGTGAGATAGGAGACACTATCTGTATTAGAGACAAGTACTGTAAGTTGTGCTATGACATCTTCTATATCCTCGGCTTGGGCCCATGGAGGATGTGTGAAATGTAAATAAATTCTATTCATAATAACTGTGCTGTGTTAAATTGAAGAAAGACTGTATTCGAGCTGTAGCAAAATTTAAATGGAGGCGGTTATAACATCACATACAGCCACAAACCCCAGAACATTTTAAAGTCACTTACCCTTGAATCATTTCAACGACGCAGAGGAGTTCCCAAGTATTAGAACTTTCTCTGAAGTGTCGTATAGAGGCGTTTGCACACGATAGTCCCATGTTGAGTGAACAGTCTTTCGTTTCGTTTCTGTTTCCACACATCCACTTTAAAAATTAAATACTGTATTCGTATTCATCTCTCTTCATGAAATACTGAATACGATTACTTGTTAAGATAGGTTTAATACGATCATATATCGGAGTTATAATAACTGCACTGCGTTAGAGTACGTGAAGACAGTATTATGAGCTTATACAAATTTTAAATGTCGGCTGCTATAATCTCACAGAGTAACAAACCCGTCAGCAGCAAATGATCACCGTGGTTCGGCAACAGGTGAGACAAAGAATATATTAAATGATGTATGACCTAAATGAGTTAAGCCGGACGTCACGGCCAGTGTTTGGTTTAGATAGATCACGTATTCTTGTAGGTAAACCAAATTCTTTTCGTTTCGAAAATTTTGCCATCACGAAACTGAGGGTTAATTTATTGTACACTTTCAAGCAGGCATTAAAACGACTTACGGAGGTCTAAGGGCGGCCGCACACCAACTGCGTCAAGACATGAGACAAAAGACGCAGTCTTGCTTCATTCGTGATTCAGACTCGAGTCCGCACACCTAAGTAGCACGTATCTGCGTCTTATCACATCTTCTCTAGTTGATGACATGACGTCGTCCAGTGAGGAAGATATTTTATTGTACATGTGGCTTAAATTACGTAAAAGATGGAAAAGGAAGTGGATTCATGACTTTAATGAGTCGTGTGCTCAGCATGGTGCGTATGTTTTAGCGCGCGACTTGTTAAACGATCCGGTGAAATTCCAGTCTTATTATCGAATGTCCCCCAGAATCCTGTAAGGAACTTCTTCGGAGAGTTTCTCAACCGTCTGCACTATTTTAATATTTGTTTACTCTTCACTCATGTCGATAACGTACACTGTGCTGTTCCTTGAGTACAGATGTCTCAGTCTTGACGCACAGAAAAGGAACATGCCGAGTCTTGCTCAACGTGTCTGCAGCATGAAGCTGACGTCAGTATCATGACTCAGACCGGTGTGCGGCGGTTTACATAATCTCATTCGTTTCAACTGTGCTCCTTTCTTTGCGTCATGTCGCAAACATCGTGTCTTGACGCTAATCAATCACATGAGTTTCATTATTAGAAGCCAATTTACAACAATCCTAACTTGTAAATCAGGCCTTTCCACAGAAAATTAAGCTAATGTTAAAAACTTACATTTGCCCTTAAAAGCACTGAAAATATAAGTAGCGTTCATAAATCACCCACTCAACTGTTGCCATGTAGTATGCATTAATGTAAATCTCTTTTTATTTTTATCTTCAATTCAAATTCTTTGAAATTAATAAATACATACTTCCATGATAAAAATAAAGAAATTTTCATGTAACTGAGCAACATCTGATTTCTATTACATGAAAATTTGTATGTGATCTTCAAACAGACATTTTCATCATCCCAATTTAGCCAAAAACTATTTAATTTATTATTAAAATTCAAAATTTTTTGTGTAATGGTTATTAATATAATTTGACACTCTAAATTAATATATAGCATGCACAAAGCCAATTAAAGTATAACAATCTATTGCCAAAACTTTGAAACTTACAATCCATCACTGGAACCTGAAATCCTAACTTCTAAGAATTCATATTATGGACACACAAAAAAGAAATCTATCCTGCTATGCTGGGGCTCTTCTGTCGTATTTTTAGTCTTCCCCGGTATTTTCAGGCATATTTAGGACAAAGCCTTGAAATCAACTACTATTTCTTCTGTGTAGATATTTCCTAATTAACCTCATAAAATTTTTACCAAAGTCACTTGAGGCCACACAATCTAAGCAGATGATGGAGATTAATAACCTACGTGATTAAAATCAAAATCTGAACACTTAAAAATGATTTAATATTTACTACAATAAAACAAGTATGTCTTGTATGCTAATATAGGAAGTTAAATAAATGACAAAAGCTTCCAAAATCATATTACTCAATAATAAAATCAGACTTGAAACAGATCTATTATTTATAATATGTCTGAGGTATTTAAGACTGCAATATATTAACACAGCACATAAACACAAGGTATGGTATAAATATCACAATTCTCTCACAAGGCACAACCAACTTGAACCTCATTAAGTTCAGTTAACTGTCAGTAACCTCACCCAGAACCTTTATTATTCGGAGAGGCACTTCATTTCTGGAAACCAAAGTGTTGTGAACGCCCACAAGCAAGAATGAACGATATAAGTTTACAATGTAACATCATTTCCACTCTGCTACGTGAACAAAATGGTCTCATTTAAATGAAATATTACTTGGACAAAATTAACTTGGTATGTGCATGAGTGCTTTATCCTCCAAATTATTTTTCCCAAGGCCAACATGGTCTACTCAGACAGCGATATTTCTTTTCATTAAAACAAAAGAAAATAAAAAGAAGTTATGAGGTCACTGTTCTCAGAATGGCTAGACATTTCCTTTCTATGGTATGGCTCAAATAATTCTTCAGTGGGACATGTCACCTCAATTTATTCAAACCAAAGTTTTCTATATGGACAGCCTGCAAGTCACAGCCAACCTTAAGAGAAGTTAGTTTGACCCACAGCATCCAGAAACCTCTGATTCTAGTATTTTAATGCTCAAACAAATCCAGATATTTTTCCTTATATTAAAAAACTTAGAGATTTATGCTCAATTCAAGAAATGTAGGCTGCCTAGCACTAAAAAATAATTTGGTTCAAAACATTTGTTTGATTGGTCTTAAAAACAGAATTCATACTTCTTTAAAGCTACCGTCTTGACATTAATTCTTGCAAAATTTATTTGCCCACTATATTACTATTTTTTTGTAGCTGCATGAACATTAAAAGTGATTTATTCTTGTTTATAAAAATGGTGTTACATGTAACCACCGCATTCTACTGCAATAATTTTAAAACTGTTTGTATAATGCCACATCTTTGTTCACCAGCACCAACTTATGAAAATGGAAGACCCATGTATAATTCATCAACTGAAATACACAGATATAATGCAAGCTTTTTTCCGTAAAAGGTAAGACAGATAAAAAAATACTTTTCTTTGAAAGAAAACAAATTATGTTCTGGGGAAGGTACCCATGTTCACAATTTAAAAAATAAATACTAATTTTGGTACACAAACAAAAGGAACAACAGTAAGCCAATGGGTTAAGAGCCACATGTGTCAGCTTTATGAAGACACCTCATTTATGTATTTACTTTATACCAGACTGAAGCAGATGAGATGTAAATAAATTCCATGTTATGGAATATAAATTATGTCTGACCTTTTTTCATTATACTAACTGCAACTAGAGACTATACTAACTAACTAACTAACTAGATGGCTTACCGAACCCGAAGGTTCATCACCGAGTTAACCAAAGCCCTCCACCGGACCCTGTCCTGGGCCAACAAAATCCAGTTTCCTTCAACTCCTATCTCCCATAGATCCCGCCTGAGATTATCCTCCCATCTACGTCTAGGTCTCCCCAGCGGTCTCTTCCCTTCAGGTTTCCCAACCAGTACCCGGTGCACACCTCTTGTCCCATCCATGCGCACTACATGTCCCGCCCATCTCACTCTTCTCGACTTAATCACCCTCACAATACTGGGGGAGCAGTACAGATTTTTAAGCTCGTCATTGTGCAGTTTTCTCCACGCCCCATCGTCTTCCCTCTTAGGCCCAAATATCCTCCTCAACACCCGATTCTCAAACACCTGCAATCTGTGTTCCTCCCTCTGAGTGAGAGACCATGTTTCGCACCCATACAAAACAACAGGCAAGATTATTGTTTTGTATACTTTAATTTTCAGGTTCTTAGAAATCAGACGGGAAGACAAAATATTTTGGACTGAGAAGTAGCAAGCATTTCCGGAATTTAGTCTCCTCCTAACTTCCTCACAAGTATCGTTTTGATTTGTTATTGTTGTTCCCAAATATTTGAACTTTGTAACCCTTTCAAAGGATTTATTAGCCACCCTAAGATAATTTTGCCCGCCTGTCTTCTGATTACGAGATACTAACATGTACTTAGTTTTTTCTGAATTTACTTCCAGCCCCTACTTGTCTACCAGCCTCTAGTAAAACTTCTGCGTTCCTCTTTATTGTACTTATATCGTCCCCCAATAAATTAACATCATCAGCATATGCCAATAGCTGATGTGTCCCATTCAATTGTAAACCCTCCTGCCTACCTTGGACCTTCCTGATGGCGTATTCTAGCGCAAAGTTAAAGAGCAAGGGAGACAAAGCATCTCCTTGTTTTAGACCGTTCTTGATGAGGAATGTCTCAGATACATATTTACCTACTCGAATTTTGCTACAGGTTTCATTTAAGCACATTTTTATTAGACCCACTAGCTTCTTTGGTATACCAAATTCAATAAGAATATTATATAGCACTTCTCTCTTCACAGAGTCATAGGCTTTTTTGAAATCTATAAATAACTGATGTACGGTCCCACCGAACTCCCATTTTTTCTCTAGTATCTGACGAATGCAAAAGATCTGATCAATCGTTGATCTGTTTCGTCTGAACCCACACTGATGATCCCCAATAATTTCATTCGCATATGGGGTTAATCTTGCCAAAAGAATGTTGGATAGAATTTTGTATGAGGTTGATAGCAGCGAAATTCCTCGGTAATTACCACACTCAGTCTTGTCCCCCTTCTTATGAATAGGAATAATTATGGATTCCTTCCATTGTTGTGGCATCTCTTCCTTATCCCAAATTAACTGAATAAGCTTATGGATCCTCATATGCAACCCTTTGCCACCTGCTTTAATTAATTCGGCCAGAATCTGATCAATTCCTGGAGATTTATAACTTTTCAACGTCCCAATGGCTAGTTCCACTTCATCTAAGCTAGGTTCTGGCACCAACAGTTCAGCTGTATGCACTTTAATCTGTCTAATATCACCAGTCTCATGAACATTTAAGAGCTCGCTAAAGAAATTTTTCCACCTATTCACAATTTTTATTGGATCTGCAAGCAAATTGCCACTATCATCCTCTACCAAATTGGTCTGGGGTTGATATCCTTTCTTAAAGTTATTAATGCCTCTGTACAGGTCTCTGATGTTTTTTTCCCTTATTATTTGTCTCAAGTTCAGCAATTTTGCCCTTCAGGTATTCCCTTTTCTTAGTCCTAAAGGTTCTACTAGCCTCACGTCTCACGTTACATAAATTATTCGCATTTGTTTTGTTTGGGTTCTGCAAACATTGAAATTTTGTTTGCTTCCTTCGATCTATTAATTTTGAACATTCTTCATCAAACCACGGTTTATTTTGCTTTCTCCTGTAGTATCCTAGTTTCTCTTTTGCTGAAATGTTGATGCAGTTTCTGACATTTTCCCACTCCCTGTTGATGTCCACACTTTCATTATCCTCATTTGTCTCTAAAATTTGAAACCTATTCGAAATTTCAACTTGATATTGTTCCTTTGCCTCTCCCTCACTTAATTTTTTCAAATCAAATCTTTCTGTGTCAAAATTTTGTTTAGTTCGTCTGCTTACTGAAAGCCGCTCCCTCACTTTTGCTACCACCAGATAATGATCAGTGTCGCAATCTGCTCCTCTGAATGATCTCACATCAATTACATTTGTCTGCCTTCTCTTATCTACTAAAACATGATCTATTTGATTGTGTGTTCTGCCATCTGGAGAAGTCCAAGTGTATTTATGAACATCACGGTGTGGAAATTTTGTACTTTTTATAATTAAATCTTTTGACGTAGCAAAGGTTACTGCTCTAACACCGTTATCATTACTAAGTGCATGGAGACTCTCGCTGCCTATTGTGGGTTTGAAGATATCCTCCCTCCCAATTTTTGCATTGAAATCTCCTAGCAGAATTTTCATGTGATACTTGCCAAATGTATCAAATACTGATTCCAATTCTTCATAAAAGCTATCCTTGATATCATCGCTTTTGTCTTCAGTTGGGGCATGAACATTAAGGACAATGATGTCGCACCAACGTCCTTCCAAAATTACGTAAGACAACCTGTCACTAACAAATTCTACTCTCTTAACTGCTGCCCTAATTCTGCTATGAACAAAAAAACCCGTCCCTAGCTGATGATTGTCATTCCCCTTTCCATAGAAAAATGTAAAATTGTCCACTGGGATCGTGCCCTCCCCCTCCCATCACACTTCCTGCACTGCCACTAAGTCTAACTTATAATTCCCTAATTCCCTACACACTGATTTCAGTGCCCCAGCCCTATAGAGGCTCCTAATGTTCCAAGTACCAAATCTCATGTCCTTTTTCAATTGCCGTGGTCGTGCCAAAGAGTCCGTCCTGATCCGAGGCTTGGTTGATTTTTTCGTAACACATATTTTTTTAAAGGTGAAAGGTTGTTAGCCCTACACCCAACCCCCAACCTGGAGGACCAGGGTATCACTCTTAGTCTAGCGCATCTCCTTAGACCTGTCCGGCTTGGGTAACCCTACCATGAGCCAAAGCTCCGGCCGGCATAGCCCTAAGGGTCATTTGAGCACGCAAGCCTCCTCACCCGGCAGATTGCCTTCGACAAGGTGGTGATACCTTCGAGGCATATTAATCTGGTTTATATAAACGAAGGAGGCGTGATTTGATATTTGATACTTCTTACTGTATCCGAATTGATCGAGTTTATTAATTTTGGCTTTGTTAATTTATTGAATCGGAAGAGAGAGGCGACACTCAGTGGCTTGAACGTCCTTCTTCCAGACTTTCCGTGTAGCGACGACGTGACGTAAAAGTTATTTGTGAGACGAAATCTTAATTCCTTCCAGATTTGAAATGACGGTTCCCGAATATGGGTTTCCGGCGTTGGGGGGGGGGGGGGGCATTTTAGGGACGCATCGGATCGCCGTATTCGATTTAAAATTTGAAAACAATTACAGAATGCCATTGTTATTCTAGCCGCGCTTGTGTTGTTCTGCTTGCAGACCATGTTTCGCACGCACCCATACAAAACAACAGGCAGAATTATTGTTTTTGTATATTTTAAGAGATACTAGTGGATATTGCAACGTCGGAATGAGCCGCTGTTGGTACCGCGATGAGGGGTGCACCAGAGGTCAATTTTCCCTAAAAGGGAGAAGTCTTGTGCAGGCTAATTTTTCCTTTAAAGACTTTTCTACGTCAGCAGCCGTCACGTGACAATAAGGGCCTTGGACCTTTCGCTTTTTGATACAATGGTTAAGGGTTTGACCGGGATGTTCTTTTGTTAAATCTTATGTGGTACCGCCTGATTCGACTTCTAATGGTTAAGTGAAGTGTTTTCTTCGCGGTACGGTCTGGATTCGTAAATATTATGAAGACGAGCTTCGGAACAACTCCCCCCTTCCCTATTTCTTACCCCATCCCGTCTCCTAAATCCCTTGTCCTCACTATACTTATTCATACCAGAAGGACGAGCGGGCACTGCCTGGGAACCTTCGTAGCCCACAACCAACTTTATACCCCTCCCCCATTTATAACAGTAGTGCCTATCGCTACTCCCCCCACTTTCTCTCTTCTCTCTCTCTCTCTTCTTCGGCTTCAAAGGGTTAACCAGCTGAATTTCGTAATGGTGAGGTGTAGTGTTTTCTTCGCGGTACGGACTGAATTCATAAATAATATTCAGACGATCTTCGGCTTCAAAGGGTTAAGGAGGCAGAGTTTCTCCCCATTGACTGTTGACCGAGGGGGGCCTAGAAATGGGCTTCTTTTTACAACTTGCTGTTCTGGATGGACGTTTTCAATGTAGCCGACAGGAAGTCTTTTATGATTTGGATCTCCTGTCACTCTCAGTGGAAGCAGAGGCTTTGTGTGCCATTTCGTTGTAAACTAAGGCACTTGACCCCTGGAAGGATGGTTTCATTGCAGATGCTATCAGAGTAGGTGCACCAGAAGCGACTTAGATCAAATGATACTTGAGATATTCGTTGTCTTTCCGAAGTAGCTGCACATGTAAGATTTGAGGTTTTCACAGCGGCGAGTATGTGTCCAGAAGTGTCGTTGACCTGACTAATCAAAACGAAGACTACACTTTCGATTAAGTAATACGCATGTAGCAGTCTCCACGTCATGTCCTGTAGACGGCGGCGTTTAGCAGAGCCATCTGGATTTGCTCAGAGGAATCTTATTTCATTCAATACCAATTACATGATTATTTCTTTTGGTCAGTATGGTGATATTTATATAAATGATCATTCCTTAAAAACATTTTAAAGCTTTCCTATTCAGACACTTTAGGACGTCGTAATTAATTATCTGTCGCGCATGCGTATGCATTTTTGAGCTGCGTTGAAAAATCGCAGAGCGAGCTTTGTTTATTGCCTAGTTTCGTTCTTCTAGAAGAATAGGGGGAAGCCACATGACCGATATGGATTTACAGACTACCTGATCTGAAGTACGAGGTTTTATGTACGTGTCTGTTTCTTAGAACCCGCAAGTGTTCTGTTTAGCCTCGGCATCTCAGCCTGCCCCATTCAAGAACAGAACAAAATAGTGTAGTGTAAGTTTTCAAATTATGCAAGCCTTTATTTATATCACGAACAGCAACCGAGATAAGCATTTTTTTGAATCTAATTTTAGGTATATTTTGCGGTCTGTGTGTATACAAAATTTCGCGTGTTTCTTTGCACCGATTTTGGTATAAATTTCGTGATTCTTCGACGTTTCGTGGAATGCTTGCTTACTGCTAGCTTGCACTTCAGAATATTTGGTCTTCCCGTCGATTATATTAAATCTATTTTTGCCTGTTCTTCGTATCGGCGTGTAACGTGATCCCTGACGTGGTGGAAAGAGCTCATATTGAGGGCGCTGAGGGGAAAATGTAGCCCTGAGTGGGCTGGGGAAGCTGCATAATGAGAAGGTCCAAAATTTGAGATCTTCGCCGTATATTATTAGGAGCCGTCACTGTGGCCGCGCGGTCTGAGGCCTGGGCCTTGTGCCGCTGGGACCGTGGGTTCGAATCCCACTCAAGCCATGGATGTTGTGCTGTCCTGTGTACAGGAAGAGGACAGGTAGACGGGCCGATCCCTCGTCCAAGGAGTCCTACCTAAATATCCCATAGATCAAGCAAAACCTCCAAAGAGAGGGGAAAAGCAGACCCTGCCAAAGCTGGACAAATACTAAAGAGGAAAAAAGTTGTCAGTGGAACTAAGGTTCCGGAGAATTTGACGTAAATACGTCTATACGGAAAGGAAGTTTATATATTGGCTTTATTCTAAATATTTCCTTTATACATGCCTTACAATTGAGTAAAGTTTGATTAAGACTTTGCTTAATCAACTTGAATTAGTTACGCTTAAGATGGATCTGTGGTAGCTGAATGTAATGTAAGGTAATGTAATGAAATGTTTTATACGAGGGTCGCTCATTAAATAATGCCCCACATTTTTTTTCTCAGCCAATAATGAAGATAGAAAAGTGTACTTTTACATGCTTGAGATTTGATGTTTCTCGCGTTCGTGTACGGAGTTTCAAATGATTCCAACCGATGGCGGAGCTGTAGTGAACTGTTAAAATGGCGTCTGTGAACGACTCTCGTTACAAGCAACGAGCTGTAATTGAATTCTTTTTTGCTGAAAAAGAAACTGTGGTGAACATTCATAAACGTTTGTGTGCTGTGTATGGAAGCTGTGCAGTCGATAGGAGCACCGTTGGTCGCTGGGCTAAGAGAGTTAAAGCTTCAGGAAGTGAAGAAACCGAGCTCCATGATCTGCCGCGCTCTGGGCGTCCTGCCACAGCCACCACTCCAGACATGTTGAACCGCGCGGATGCCATTATTCGTGAGGATCGGCGCGTCACAACTCGACAATTGGCCCAACAGCTTTCAGTCAGCAATGGAAGTGTAATTGCAATTATCCGGGCTCTTGCATATTCGAAGGTGTGCGCAAGATGGGCTCCACGAAGTCTCACAGCAGACCGCAGGATTCAAAGGAAAACAATTTCTTCTGAATTGTTGGAAGCGTTTTGATGCTGAGGGATCATTACAGGTGACGAAACCTGGATACACCACTTTGAGCCGGAGACAAAAAGGCAGTCAATGGAGTGGATTCACCCTCAATCACCGAGAAAGAAGAAATTCAAGACAACTCCCTCCGCCGGAAAAGTCATGATGACTGTCTTTTGGGACAGTGATGGGTTCATTCTTGTGGATGTAATGCCAAGAGGTGCGAGACGCGTACATCGGGACCCTGAAACCCTCAAGAAGCGTTTCCGACGAGTTCGGCCTCACAAGCATCCAGCAGAAATTTTGCTCCTGCACGACAATGCACTCCCTCACACAAGTCCGAGAACCCGGGAAGAAATCACCAAATTGGGTTGGACGGTGCTGCCCCATCCACCCTCCGACTTTCATCTCTTTGGGCCACTCAAAGATGCTATCCGCGGAACAAGATTTGAAGATGACGAGAGCGTGATTCAAGCAGTGAGGACATGGCTACGTGCACAGGACAAGAGCTGGTACCGGCAAGGCATGCACGCACTTGTTCCACGATGGCGTAAAGCCGTACAAGTTGATGGGGACTATGTGGAAAAATAGTATGTGTGAGGGAAACATTGATTTATATTGTCACCAAATTTCAGCCATCTTGAATAAATATATTCTGAGGAAAAAAATGTGGGGCATTACTTAATGAGCGACCCTCGTAGGTAACGACAATGCCGAGTAAACAGATGACGTTTCCTAGGTAACATAACAATGCAGTTTCACTTTTTCGTGTAACGTATCCTAGGTAACAATAATATTGACTAAACAGGTGACGTTTGCAAGATAACAATAATGCCGAGTAAACAATTGACGTTTCCAAGGTAACATAACAATGCAGTTAGACTTTTTCGTTTCACTTTTTGCCGAATGGCACTGACCCGAAAATATAGACGTATTTACAACATATTATTAGGGTAATCAAATAAAGGAATGTGAGGTTGGTGGTTGGCTGGCAAACAGCATATCATTCACTCTGATAATTACGGTTATGAAGATGTGAGGGCGATATGACATACACTAGTGGTCCCCAACGCGGTGCCCGCGGGCGTCCGCGTTGATACGGAAAGAAGTTTTACTGAATAATGAAGGCCGTTCAACCATTAACATTATTAAATCAAAGCACAGATCTCGACTTACTGACGCCCATCTTGATGATTGTTTGCGAGCAGCAACATCATCCTACACTCCCAAATTTGAAAAAATGGCCGATGAAATGCAGCGCCAAACATCACACTAACTTCCCACTTGAGTAATAATAATTGTACTTTTAGACAGTACGTATTTTTGATTGCACAGTTTCTTGTATCATTTAACGTCGTGTTGTTTTGTGTATTATTTGGCGTCCATATCTTATTTGTCCAGAGAAAAGAAAATTTGGCTTTGTTAATTAGTTGGTGCCCGCCACGATCTCATTAACAGTCAAATGTTCCCATAGGCACAAAGAGGTTGGGGACCACTCACTTATGGTCTAAGTGGAAGAAATGTCTCGGTAAGCGCAAGATCTTGATTGAAAGGCCGGACATAATAATCAGGCGAGGGAGGTATTTAGTGAATACTACAACGCTTCGCAATGAAGGAAGACAAATATTCTACCTAGATGAAGGCGGGGTAGATAGCAATATGGTGCGTGTAACTGCAAGGCTGTCGGTGTGCTTAAAACCCGCGCTGAACGAGTGTGCTCCACACTTCCTA
Source organism: Zootermopsis nevadensis (assembly GCF_977971745.1). Lineage (NCBI taxonomy): Eukaryota > Metazoa > Arthropoda > Insecta > Blattodea > Termopsidae > Zootermopsis > Zootermopsis nevadensis. The sequence continues at coordinate 2,913,718 of NW_028259177.1, forward strand.
GCTCAGATGGATGTGGGTGGTTAACTTGTCGTTGCCGGGAGCTTCATACTCGAATAAAAGAATCTCTTGTAACTTAACAACTGGAATGCAGAATGACAAATGCATGGATGATGTAGCTAAGAGAGAAATCTCTGTCCATTACGCATGTGCAGTTAGGTCACTGAATGAACTGTCCTTGTATATACACTGCGAGGTGTACAGTCATGCACAAAACTACCCCATCCAACCGCTTGTCTGCAGGTTAGCCCAGCTTCAGAGACTAGCTAAAGGATCGGCATAAAAGATAGGTGAAAAGGAAAAGATTGACAGTGGAACCACGGTTTCCGGAGAATCTGACGTAAATACGGCTTTGTAATTGAATTATATTTAGGCAATGAATACAATGAAAGGAAGTTTATATATTGGCTTTATTCTAAATACTCCCTTTATACATGCTTTACAATTGAGTATCTCTGCATAGTATGACGGAACTGCGCAGACGCAGAAGTAGCGTGAGGTGCGATGCGCCTTTGTTCGTTTAAATAAATGTTTGTAGAATCTAAACCGTTCGTGATATGTAAAATCTGGAAACAGATTTGGAAAGCTCAAGTAAAGTAGCGAAGCGATCCCCCCCCCCCCCCCCCCCCCCGGTCAGCTGACTTGGTGATTCATGTGCGCAGAGCAGTTTACCTTAACACGTGTTGCAACAACTCTGGGCTTTGCCAGCCGTGGGATAAAATCTGGCTGAAAACTAAGTACCATGTATACAGACCCAACAAAGCAGAAGACCACCAACTTCAATTTAGCACGATGTAAATTTGAAAGCAGTAGTGAAATGAAACGGAAAGCAATTGTAAATGAAATGGTTTTAATCTGTGTATGTCTATTTAGACCGCTGCGAAATGAAGTTTGTAGTACAAGCACGTCGCCATCATGACTGTACAGTAGGGCCCCGCTTTTCGGCGCTCCGCTTTATGGCGATCCGCTAATACGGCGCTCAACAGCTGAGTTCTCTTTGTTATCGCGACTCTTAAAACTCTCAATTGAAGCTGATAAAAAAATAAACCACATACATACATTCAGTTATTCTTTTCCGGGTAACTTTTTCCGTACTTCGCCGGCCCTTAGTCCGTCCTGTTTAAACCATAGAACAGGGGTGATCAATCTTTTCCAATCATATAGCAACATTGAATATTTAAAGCTCGAGCGGATCAAATATATTATTATTTAAGCTTCTTTATTAAAAATCATCTTCACGCAATCGAAATAAGAGCCACAAGTTTACGATTGAGGAAAATGAAAATGTATTGGAACTTCGAAGATTTCTGTCTTCTGGGTTGTTGCGCCGTGTAGTATGGTCGATGAATCGCCCTGATGACGGAGGCAGTATGACCTCCGAAACGTTGGTTAACATCAACCAGACTACACAGCGCAGCAACCCAGAAGACAGAAATCTTCACACTCACCGCTGTGAGAACCTCACATCTTACATATTGGAAATTTGTTGTCATTTTTTTTTCAAGATGCTACTACTGTTCCAGACAGGTTCATATTAATCAGTAGTTTTCTTTACCAAAACCGGTCTGTGCTGATATATTTGGCACTGGATTTGCCTGAGTAATCTTTCATTGTGGGGTTTAATTTCTGTTGTTGCAGTTTTTAATCGTATTTCCCATTAGTGACTTGTGTCCTATTTTTGATTTGACATTGTTAGTGAGTATGTAGAACAATTGCTCACAGTAATAGTCACTGTGAAATACTGCCGATGTTGTTTTCTCGTATTAGGTAACAATATTTTCTGTCAACAGGGTGACACATAATATATATGCACATACATACCAGGGCGCGCCCAAGCGACGGTTTGAGCACCCCTGCCATAGAGTGAGGTGAACTTAATCTGGCTTAGGTTAGGTAGGGTTCACCGGGGGATGAACTTTCGTGTTCCATAAAGAGCTGGAAATGTCTTGACCAGATGAGCCTCAGTCATGTTCTTACGATGTCATCTGAACAGTGGAGTTGTCGAAAGGTAGTTAAAAATGTTTCAAAACTTGAAATGTGTGAAGTTGCTTTGAGATCGCTCCGTGTTTGCATTGCGGAGAATAATGCTTTTCTTTTGTGACTCGTTATTTTACAGTCGTGTTTAAACACGGGCAGTTCCCAGTCGCTGTAGGATGAGGCGGTTGCCTGTAATCGACCTCCGTTAGTTGCGTCGTAAAATGGGGGTGATGGTTCATTATACGGCGCGAGGAGGCTCAATGTCATCTCATGCAAAATTAAGTTCCGTCTGAACAGCTCCTGGAACTGTATTTATAATCAGAGTTACAAAAAAATAAACCCGCGCCTACACACTGCACACGTGATAGCTTGTCACGGCTTGAAGCTACTTCATAATTATAGATTAAAACGCCTCTTCAAAGAAATTAAACCAGCCCTGCCTTTGTGTAAGGTATACTTGGCGTTCTGTTTCTTGTAGTCTGATGCACTTACGTTCTGCTCTGTCCGGAGTATTTCTCCTTTCTTTAGTGCCGAGGTTAAGATGTGGGTGGGACATGTAACACGCTGCGAGTCGCGGCTTCCGAGGTAGCCAGACACATCAGAACCCTGATGATGGGGACAGAGTTGGTTCCCGAAACGTCGGTTTACTACGGTGACCACTTGACGCGGCTGATTGCCCGAGAAGATTTTATTGATTGTACTCGCCGCGAAAGTCTCAAATCCTATATGAAACCAAACCAGATTTGATGTATTGTTCGTGGACGAATTTGTAGATGCAAGTGGTCGAAAGTACTACCGGATAAACAATTCAGGCTATGTTAAACGTCGTCGTCAGTGAGGCGCCGTGTACCGCACCTCATGCTTCGAATGCATGAGAAGCATCCGTTGGTTGTTAAGTGTTAGGAGCCCCATAATCGGGCAATAGTTCGTTTCCTTTAATGAATTTGCCTCTCCAAGTGGCCTTCGTTTCAATTAGTATTAATTAACCGAAGTTCATGCGGCATTATTTTAAGACACTGCCTTTGATTCTAATTAGAGTCATTGTGCACCCGCAGTACTAACCACAGACAGTAGGCCTACTTTTGAAATCGGTCGAAATGAGTTTCATTCGAGCAGTGCTATTGGTTCAGCCTCTTTATAGCCTGAACTGCGTGCTGTGGCATTGAACGTTCACTGTCGTTTTCATTCATGGATTGTTATGAAGATGAAAATTGTAAATACTCTTTTTATTAAAACATAAAAATCTGTTTCTGCATTATTCATTGCGAAAGCCGTTTTGTCTGCACTTGTTTAACTGTGGATGGACTCTCATCCGCACTTGTTCCAGAATTCAGCCCAGCACTGCCATGAAACATTCTTGTATTGATAACGTGTGGTATCTCTAGTTGGTGTGTGTCAAAGTGGCATATGTTACTTTCCGAAGGAGGAATGTTTTTGGCGTGTTCTGGTAGTGCCCACTTTGGCATTAAATTGTATAATCATGAACGTTTCAGTCATGTAGATACATGCAAACGCCGGTATTGTTTTGTGAAGATTTAGGTTAGAGTTTGCGTTTGGAGTCCGTGATAAAACAGGTTTGGGTGGTGTTAAAATCACGGGCGTTATCGTGTCTTGCCCCCCCCCCCCCCCCACCGCTTTTGATATGTTGACGTGTATGTAACATGGAAGTGTTTCTGATTAGATTCAGCGATCGGTTGTAAGGTAACTCACAGAGGATAGGTCCTACCGACCTCTCTGTATTGTGTGTGAAATGGGTAGTCAGCGAGTGCTTTCGTTGCTTTAATCGTGTTCATCGCCGTGCTGTGTTTGTGTGGCTTTGATTGATGCGTCCAAAGAGACGGACAGGCCATGCATGCAAGGATGACTCAGTTGACTTGTTCAAACCAGTTTGGACAAGGAACATCGCGGGGACTGATCTTGGGCCTGGAGGCTGGCAGAATCTGCTGAGGCTGCTCGTAGTTTTCCTCAGTCCCTCCGGCATAATGCTGGGGTTGTGGTTTAAATCGGGTCACAACCGCGTTCCATAACCCCGCAAGTGAGCACTGTTAGAGCATTGTAACTTGCTGATTCGTTGCCAAAGGATCGATCGACAAGCCATGTTTGAATACAGAACTTCTCAGGACCCTGGCACAAATCCATAAATATTAGAAAGGCTGCTGAACTCTGACACGGACAGAATCAGTTGGCCTCGTAGCAAGCTCGTATCCAACCGGACGGTCATACTAAATATTCCTCCTTTCTCAGCCTTCGGCTGTAGCAACGTTTTAACAGATTTCAGAAGCCTATCCTCCCGTTTGGTCGCAGTTCAGAATCAGGCAAGCGAATGTTTGTAGCCGACAAGCAGGAAGGAGTTCACGAAGAGTGCATTCCGAAGGCTTATAAAAGTTTATGTCATACCACAGTGCTGCGTTTGTTGCAACACCGTTTCAACATTTCACTGTCTATTACAATTGTAGTTCGCGAACGCAACGTTCTGGAACAATGCTAATTGTTCAGCGTTCAAACAGTGCGCAGATCTACTGAAGTAAACTGCGGAAAATTACTTGCTTCCTATTTCCGTCAAGACCAGCTTAATAAAGAGCTGAATATGGTGCAATTACGGCAAGAACCCCACCCCGCACAGACACTGAGGCGATCAGCGTTCTTATTCCACCCAGTTAACACATTTCGAAACACAGGCACCGGCTGCTTCAACAATGGGACACGATAATCAGCGTCCTGCATTTGCCCAACAACAATGGACAAATATTTCAATAACAACAAAGACAAAGCTCTTTTTGAGAATCTGACAATGTTATCAAAGCATTGTTGCTTTCTATCTCCTACCTAACCTAACCTATAACAAACTCCTCGAGAAACTCAAGGCTGACAAAGAAATTCCCCGCTGTTCGTGGTGCCAGAACGTTCCCTACCGTGTTCAATAAACCACACTGCCAGATTAATCCACTCCACACTCTCCCGCCCATTTCCCTGAGACTCATTTTAATATTATCTTTCAATCCAGAGTAGTCTCTTCCGTTCATTTTTCGGTACTCTCATTCGTACTATGTACCCTGCCCATCCCATCCTCCTTTATATCATTATCGCAGCAATATTTGGTGAAGACTAAAAAAACAAGTGATGGTTGTTTCGTCGTTTCTGCAAAATCTGAATTTCTTCACAATATTATTCATTAGCTACCTTTAAATCATGATTTCGTCTTGTAGTATGACGACGAGACATGAAAATACGACGTTTCCTCTGTGTTTAATTCTGGACGAACATCCTTACTGGTATTTCGTAGGGCTTCTGTGTTTCTGTTTGTGATATTTATGTCCTCGCCCAGTAAGAGAAGCCGTACTCGAAAAATGGTTAAGACCGGATGCTTTCGAAATCCTGCCACAAAAGCTTCACATTCTGGCTACAGAATGGCAAACAACCAAAACCAGAAAACGACGACATGGAATGTTAACGATCTGCGTAAGCCCTACTCCAAAATTCCAGAAGTGACCACGGGTTACAGGAAGCTTGCCTGTGGCATCGCCCTGAATCGTCGGTCAGTTTCTACCAGACTACGCGGCAGACTCCAAACCTGCCATCGTGAGAACCTGAAAACTCACATTTTCAAAGCCTGGTCACCCGGACTGCAGAGGAACATACGCCGACTTTAAAATGATTGAATGTGTTGTGAAGAGAATGAGGGCAAGTTTGATGGTGGCTACCGTTGTTACCGACCAAGATCTTGGCAGCGGCACATGCCGTCAATTAATAATAGATGCTACCGCCAGATCGATCGTCTTATAGTAATTTTACAATCACTGGAGGTAGGTAGCAGCACAATACAGTAAACGGGACAACACACGCCGCCTATCTGCCTACATAACTAACACCCTGGTAGTAGAACCTTCAAGTCCAATAACGTAGCACCAAAGCCTGTCACCGGCCACGATCCTGAGCCAACTCCATCCATTTGCCGTCCTCACAGCCCACCTACCATCTACTTCTTGGTCTGCCCAGTGGTTGTTTTTAAAAAGAATTCACCACCAAAATTCTGTATACACCCCTTGCGTGCTCCATGTCCAGCCCATCAGAACCTCCTAGATTTCACTATTCTGGGTGACCTGTACAATTCATGCAGCTCCTCGCTAAGTAATATTCTAAATTGCCCACTTATTTCTTCCTCCTGGGTCCAAATATCATCCTGAGCATTCTGGCTTCAAACACTTGTAATCTACGTTTTTCCTTCGAGGTAAGAGTCCATGTTTCACAACCATACAAGACAACAGGCAAAATTATTATTTTATAAATCCTGATCTTTAGTGTTTAGGATAATAAACAAGATGACAACAGTTTTTGAATTGAATAAAAACAAGCGGTCCCCGAATGTGTTCTACTCTTAATTTCATCATGGACCTGATTTCTACTGCGGACCCAAAATTGAACAAAGCTATAAGAATTTATGTTATGTCTCACTTCTATGCCACTAATTTTTTTAAAATTCTCTTGAGGTGTGTACTCCATATCATACAGATAGAGAATGGGCTCACAGCCCTTTGCCTGTAGCTAAGACATAAAAATTTGACACCCCTCTTCTACAGAAGTACCAGTGGTACTCACATCAATGGAAGCAGACCAGAAGTCTGCCCTGACTGCCCCTTTTGCCTTGAATTTCAGATACTGTGGAAATGTTAAATGTTGACTAGAATATAATTTAGGTACATTCCAACAGATCAGTCATAGGCCTAAGACAAGAGTGTAAAACATATCACAGCACAAATACAATAATTGTTTCTAATATAAATACAAATTATATAGTTATAACAGTAATTTACAGTCAGCTGTAGCATTATTACAAAAATAAATACACAAGAAAGCATAACCACTATTGTTTACTTTATTTATAGTAACTGAGAATTTTTGGTTGAGATAAATTCCTCTGCGGAGTAGGAGTGAGATAGGAGACACTATCTGTATTAGAGACAAGTACTGTAAGTTGTGCTATGACATCTTCTATATCCTCGGCTTGGGCCCATGGAGGATGTGTGAAATGTAAATAAATTCTATTCATAATAACTGTGCTGTGTTAAATTGAAGAAAGACTGTATTCGAGCTGTAGCAAAATTTAAATGGAGGCGGTTATAACATCACATACAGCCACAAACCCCAGAACATTTTAAAGTCACTTACCCTTGAATCATTTCAACGACGCAGAGGAGTTCCCAAGTATTAGAACTTTCTCTGAAGTGTCGTATAGAGGCGTTTGCACACGATAGTCCCATGTTGAGTGAACAGTCTTTCGTTTCGTTTCTGTTTCCACACATCCACTTTAAAAATTAAATACTGTATTCGTATTCATCTCTCTTCATGAAATACTGAATACGATTACTTGTTAAGATAGGTTTAATACGATCATATATCGGAGTTATAATAACTGCACTGCGTTAGAGTACGTGAAGACAGTATTATGAGCTTATACAAATTTTAAATGTCGGCTGCTATAATCTCACAGAGTAACAAACCCGTCAGCAGCAAATGATCACCGTGGTTCGGCAACAGGTGAGACAAAGAATATATTAAATGATGTATGACCTAAATGAGTTAAGCCGGACGTCACGGCCAGTGTTTGGTTTAGATAGATCACGTATTCTTGTAGGTAAACCAAATTCTTTTCGTTTCGAAAATTTTGCCATCACGAAACTGAGGGTTAATTTATTGTACACTTTCAAGCAGGCATTAAAACGACTTACGGAGGTCTAAGGGCGGCCGCACACCAACTGCGTCAAGACATGAGACAAAAGACGCAGTCTTGCTTCATTCGTGATTCAGACTCGAGTCCGCACACCTAAGTAGCACGTATCTGCGTCTTATCACATCTTCTCTAGTTGATGACATGACGTCGTCCAGTGAGGAAGATATTTTATTGTACATGTGGCTTAAATTACGTAAAAGATGGAAAAGGAAGTGGATTCATGACTTTAATGAGTCGTGTGCTCAGCATGGTGCGTATGTTTTAGCGCGCGACTTGTTAAACGATCCGGTGAAATTCCAGTCTTATTATCGAATGTCCCCCAGAATCCTGTAAGGAACTTCTTCGGAGAGTTTCTCAACCGTCTGCACTATTTTAATATTTGTTTACTCTTCACTCATGTCGATAACGTACACTGTGCTGTTCCTTGAGTACAGATGTCTCAGTCTTGACGCACAGAAAAGGAACATGCCGAGTCTTGCTCAACGTGTCTGCAGCATGAAGCTGACGTCAGTATCATGACTCAGACCGGTGTGCGGCGGTTTACATAATCTCATTCGTTTCAACTGTGCTCCTTTCTTTGCGTCATGTCGCAAACATCGTGTCTTGACGCTAATCAATCACATGAGTTTCATTATTAGAAGCCAATTTACAACAATCCTAACTTGTAAATCAGGCCTTTCCACAGAAAATTAAGCTAATGTTAAAAACTTACATTTGCCCTTAAAAGCACTGAAAATATAAGTAGCGTTCATAAATCACCCACTCAACTGTTGCCATGTAGTATGCATTAATGTAAATCTCTTTTTATTTTTATCTTCAATTCAAATTCTTTGAAATTAATAAATACATACTTCCATGATAAAAATAAAGAAATTTTCATGTAACTGAGCAACATCTGATTTCTATTACATGAAAATTTGTATGTGATCTTCAAACAGACATTTTCATCATCCCAATTTAGCCAAAAACTATTTAATTTATTATTAAAATTCAAAATTTTTTGTGTAATGGTTATTAATATAATTTGACACTCTAAATTAATATATAGCATGCACAAAGCCAATTAAAGTATAACAATCTATTGCCAAAACTTTGAAACTTACAATCCATCACTGGAACCTGAAATCCTAACTTCTAAGAATTCATATTATGGACACACAAAAAAGAAATCTATCCTGCTATGCTGGGGCTCTTCTGTCGTATTTTTAGTCTTCCCCGGTATTTTCAGGCATATTTAGGACAAAGCCTTGAAATCAACTACTATTTCTTCTGTGTAGATATTTCCTAATTAACCTCATAAAATTTTTACCAAAGTCACTTGAGGCCACACAATCTAAGCAGATGATGGAGATTAATAACCTACGTGATTAAAATCAAAATCTGAACACTTAAAAATGATTTAATATTTACTACAATAAAACAAGTATGTCTTGTATGCTAATATAGGAAGTTAAATAAATGACAAAAGCTTCCAAAATCATATTACTCAATAATAAAATCAGACTTGAAACAGATCTATTATTTATAATATGTCTGAGGTATTTAAGACTGCAATATATTAACACAGCACATAAACACAAGGTATGGTATAAATATCACAATTCTCTCACAAGGCACAACCAACTTGAACCTCATTAAGTTCAGTTAACTGTCAGTAACCTCACCCAGAACCTTTATTATTCGGAGAGGCACTTCATTTCTGGAAACCAAAGTGTTGTGAACGCCCACAAGCAAGAATGAACGATATAAGTTTACAATGTAACATCATTTCCACTCTGCTACGTGAACAAAATGGTCTCATTTAAATGAAATATTACTTGGACAAAATTAACTTGGTATGTGCATGAGTGCTTTATCCTCCAAATTATTTTTCCCAAGGCCAACATGGTCTACTCAGACAGCGATATTTCTTTTCATTAAAACAAAAGAAAATAAAAAGAAGTTATGAGGTCACTGTTCTCAGAATGGCTAGACATTTCCTTTCTATGGTATGGCTCAAATAATTCTTCAGTGGGACATGTCACCTCAATTTATTCAAACCAAAGTTTTCTATATGGACAGCCTGCAAGTCACAGCCAACCTTAAGAGAAGTTAGTTTGACCCACAGCATCCAGAAACCTCTGATTCTAGTATTTTAATGCTCAAACAAATCCAGATATTTTTCCTTATATTAAAAAACTTAGAGATTTATGCTCAATTCAAGAAATGTAGGCTGCCTAGCACTAAAAAATAATTTGGTTCAAAACATTTGTTTGATTGGTCTTAAAAACAGAATTCATACTTCTTTAAAGCTACCGTCTTGACATTAATTCTTGCAAAATTTATTTGCCCACTATATTACTATTTTTTTGTAGCTGCATGAACATTAAAAGTGATTTATTCTTGTTTATAAAAATGGTGTTACATGTAACCACCGCATTCTACTGCAATAATTTTAAAACTGTTTGTATAATGCCACATCTTTGTTCACCAGCACCAACTTATGAAAATGGAAGACCCATGTATAATTCATCAACTGAAATACACAGATATAATGCAAGCTTTTTTCCGTAAAAGGTAAGACAGATAAAAAAATACTTTTCTTTGAAAGAAAACAAATTATGTTCTGGGGAAGGTACCCATGTTCACAATTTAAAAAATAAATACTAATTTTGGTACACAAACAAAAGGAACAACAGTAAGCCAATGGGTTAAGAGCCACATGTGTCAGCTTTATGAAGACACCTCATTTATGTATTTACTTTATACCAGACTGAAGCAGATGAGATGTAAATAAATTCCATGTTATGGAATATAAATTATGTCTGACCTTTTTTCATTATACTAACTGCAACTAGAGACTATACTAACTAACTAACTAACTAGATGGCTTACCGAACCCGAAGGTTCATCACCGAGTTAACCAAAGCCCTCCACCGGACCCTGTCCTGGGCCAACAAAATCCAGTTTCCTTCAACTCCTATCTCCCATAGATCCCGCCTGAGATTATCCTCCCATCTACGTCTAGGTCTCCCCAGCGGTCTCTTCCCTTCAGGTTTCCCAACCAGTACCCGGTGCACACCTCTTGTCCCATCCATGCGCACTACATGTCCCGCCCATCTCACTCTTCTCGACTTAATCACCCTCACAATACTGGGGGAGCAGTACAGATTTTTAAGCTCGTCATTGTGCAGTTTTCTCCACGCCCCATCGTCTTCCCTCTTAGGCCCAAATATCCTCCTCAACACCCGATTCTCAAACACCTGCAATCTGTGTTCCTCCCTCTGAGTGAGAGACCATGTTTCGCACCCATACAAAACAACAGGCAAGATTATTGTTTTGTATACTTTAATTTTCAGGTTCTTAGAAATCAGACGGGAAGACAAAATATTTTGGACTGAGAAGTAGCAAGCATTTCCGGAATTTAGTCTCCTCCTAACTTCCTCACAAGTATCGTTTTGATTTGTTATTGTTGTTCCCAAATATTTGAACTTTGTAACCCTTTCAAAGGATTTATTAGCCACCCTAAGATAATTTTGCCCGCCTGTCTTCTGATTACGAGATACTAACATGTACTTAGTTTTTTCTGAATTTACTTCCAGCCCCTACTTGTCTACCAGCCTCTAGTAAAACTTCTGCGTTCCTCTTTATTGTACTTATATCGTCCCCCAATAAATTAACATCATCAGCATATGCCAATAGCTGATGTGTCCCATTCAATTGTAAACCCTCCTGCCTACCTTGGACCTTCCTGATGGCGTATTCTAGCGCAAAGTTAAAGAGCAAGGGAGACAAAGCATCTCCTTGTTTTAGACCGTTCTTGATGAGGAATGTCTCAGATACATATTTACCTACTCGAATTTTGCTACAGGTTTCATTTAAGCACATTTTTATTAGACCCACTAGCTTCTTTGGTATACCAAATTCAATAAGAATATTATATAGCACTTCTCTCTTCACAGAGTCATAGGCTTTTTTGAAATCTATAAATAACTGATGTACGGTCCCACCGAACTCCCATTTTTTCTCTAGTATCTGACGAATGCAAAAGATCTGATCAATCGTTGATCTGTTTCGTCTGAACCCACACTGATGATCCCCAATAATTTCATTCGCATATGGGGTTAATCTTGCCAAAAGAATGTTGGATAGAATTTTGTATGAGGTTGATAGCAGCGAAATTCCTCGGTAATTACCACACTCAGTCTTGTCCCCCTTCTTATGAATAGGAATAATTATGGATTCCTTCCATTGTTGTGGCATCTCTTCCTTATCCCAAATTAACTGAATAAGCTTATGGATCCTCATATGCAACCCTTTGCCACCTGCTTTAATTAATTCGGCCAGAATCTGATCAATTCCTGGAGATTTATAACTTTTCAACTTCCCAATGGCTAGTTCCACTTCATCTAAGCTAGGTTCTGGCACCAACAGTTCAGCTGTATGCATTTTAATCTGTCTAATATCACCAGTATCATGAACATTTAAGAGCTCGCTAAAGAAATTTTTCCACCTATTCACAATTTTTATTGGATCTGCAAGCAAATTGCCACTATCATCCTCTACCAAATTGGTCTGGGGTTGATATCCTTTCTTAAAGTTATTAATGCCTCTGTACAGGTCTCTGATGTTTTTTTCCCTTATTATTTGTCTCAAGTTCAGCAATTTTGCCCTTCAGGTATTCCCTTTTCTTAGTCCTAAAGGTTCTACTAGCCTCACGTCTCACGTTACATAAATTATTCGCATTTGTTTTGTTTGGGTTCTGCAAACATTGAAATTTTGTTTGCTTCCTTCGATCTATTAATTTTGAACATTCTTCATCAAACCACGGTTTATTTTGCTTTCTCCTGTAGTATCCTAGTTTCTCTTTTGCTGAAATGTTGATGCAGTTTCTGACATTTTCCCACTCCCTGTTGATGTCCACACTTTCATTATCCTCATTTGTCTCTAAAATTTGAAACCTATTCGAAATTTCAACTTGATATTGTTCCTTTGCCTCTCCCTCACTTAATTTTTTCAAATCAAATCTTTCTGTGTCAAAATTTTGTTTAGTTCGTCTGCTTACTGAAAGCCGCTCCCTCACTTTTGCTACCACCAGATAATGATCAGTGTCGCAATCTGCTCCTCTGAATGATCTCACATCAATTACATTTGTCTGCCTTCTCTTATCTACTAAAACATGATCTATTTGATTGTGTGTTCTGCCATCTGGAGAAGTCCAAGTGTATTTATGAACATCACGGTGTGGAAATTTTGTACTTTTTATAATTAAATCTTTTGACGTAGCAAAGGTTACTGCTCTAACACCGTTATCATTACTAAGTGCATGGAGACTCTCGCTGCCTATTGTGGGTTTGAAGATATCCTCCCTCCCAATTTTTGCATTGAAATCTCCTAGCAGAATTTTCATGTGATACTTGCCAAATGTATCAAATACTGATTCCAATTCTTCATAAAAGCTATCCTTGATATCATCGCTTTTGTCTTCAGTTGGGGCATGAACATTAAGGACAATGATGTCGCACCAACGTCCTTCCAAAATTACGTAAGACAACCTGTCACTAACAAATTCTACTCTCTTAACTGCTGCCCTAATTCTGCTATGAACAAAAAAACCCGTCCCTAGCTGATGATTGTCATTCCCCTTTCCATAGAAAAATGTAAAATTGTCCACTGGGATCGTGCCCTCCCCCTCCCATCGCACTTCCTGCACTGCCACTAAGTCTAACTTATAATTCCCTAATTCCCTACACACTGATTTCAGTGCCCCAGCCCTATAGAGGCTCCTAATGTTCCAAGTACCAAATCTCATGTCCTTTTTCAATTGCTGTGGTCGTGCCAAAGAGTCCGTCCTGATCCGAGGCTTGGTTGATTTTTTCGTAACACATATTTTTTTAAAGGTGAAAGGTTGTTAGCCCTACACCCAACCCCCAACCTGGAGGACCAGAGTATCACTCTTAGTCTAGCGCATCTATACAAATAATATAAAGTATTGTTATGGACTTCTGCATATGAATTATCAGCATTCTATACAAATAAAATTATTTTATTAGTAATTCTATAATATAGATGCTAAAATTTAAAAATAACAATTAAAACGGTATGTTACAGTTATTAAAATCATCTAAAAGAGAATATTTGTGTTTTAGTTACAAAATTAATATAATCCAAATCACACAACCTTGCAGTTGTTTCTAACTTTTAAAATTTTTCAGAAGGTAACAGTGGAACATAATGAGTATTAATGTGGTCCCAAAAAATCTTTTGTTCACAACACATCACAATGGACTTCTTGGTTTCTTGCATGCAGCAACAATGTGAGATCAGTATGAGACAAGTCACCTCATGAAATGCTGCACACACGATGATGCTGTGATGTTGACTGTAAGGCGATGGACACCAGATTAGTCTCTGAAAGTTAGCAGGGTTTCAGATGTCATCACCGGCATCCGGAGATATGTCATCGTGGCTGCAAAGCTTCCAGAAACGGATGGCACAATTACTGAAAGGAAAACACGCTGTTATGTTTGTACAAAATTTACATCAGTAATGAGATTCTCAACCTGGTTAGAAACATACATGTTAAGCATTCATTATCTGTCTTAGTAATAGCATCAATTCAATCTCATCTTTAAATACACTTCACCACACTCTCCTAATCAATAGGCATTATTACACAACTGTGAAACTCACAAAAATAACTATAAGAAATACATAATTATAAGTTATTATGTGCTCTTTGCATGAAGTGCATAGGGAGAACACATTATGGGTTGACTCTGTCTGTCTGCCCATCCAGTCGATTCTACCACAGAACCATTGGATGGATTGGGATGAAATTTGATGTGGAGGTTGTGCTATTCTGTATGACCTCAAAATCATATTTTTGAATATTCTACGAGCATCAGTGATAACAGAATGATGGAAGTCATGAGGTAGACAATGAGATGCTGTAGCCTGGCGGACAAAGTAGAAATTATTGAACAAATTTAATTCCTCTAAATGCATGTTGCAGAGAACACACGAGGATATTGTGTATTCCGGTACGGAATACACTTTCCTCAGTTGTGTGCACATTACGAGAATGTGAACTGCAAGTTGATTCAGTTGAAGAATACTTAACAAATCTTATACTACTTGCCGACAAATTACTAGATTACCTGAATTAAATGCTATATATATTTTTAAAATTGGCATATTTTTGAAGCTCAAGTCACAGATCTTAAGGATGGCAGGCACACATATTTTCTTATAATGAACAGTTTCCTTTCCAGGGGTGGGGGGGTGGTTTGAGTATGTAACACAAATTCAACTGAGAAACTAGACTCACATGGGTTTTCACCTTATTTTCAAGTAAAAATTTCACATTCAAAGATTAATAATATATAACTTAAAACACACTTGATAAATTTACACCCTTTTAATTGTTTCATTGTAAACATATACACAAACAACAATGATGGAACCAAAAATATTAGTATATAAAAGATGCAAGTAAATACACAGCACTCACATGCCCATGAACTGCAGGAACACAAAATTAAAAATAAGACAAAATGACACA
The DNA here is from genome assembly GCF_977971745.1 of Zootermopsis nevadensis. Classification (NCBI taxonomy): domain Eukaryota; kingdom Metazoa; phylum Arthropoda; class Insecta; order Blattodea; family Termopsidae; genus Zootermopsis; species Zootermopsis nevadensis. The sequence goes on from NW_028259177.1 coordinate 2,928,963, forward strand.
ACACTGCACTAATTCTAAAAGCTATTTTGGTCCTTGAGTTATTATCTTAAATGCATCCTGAGTTGCCATTATAAAAGCAGTAATAGTGTTTAATTCTTGTTAAGTGATATATGTGGTAATATTTATATCATCTCTATGTGGATTTTATGAAAAATTGTAAGTCTTACATTATTGCCAACAATTTCATTATTTCCTATGCATAAAGCTTAACTTTTTACATGTAACACAAATGGCTATACCAGTCTTAAAAGAAAACAAAGCAAGACTGCTTAACCATCAATTCTATACACTTGAAGAATATTATCTAAAAATATGGTAACATAAATAAAACCAAAGAAGCTACATAAAAAGCCAGCATTGGAAAACGTTTCCCTGTTTTATTGCACTGTCTTCTATAGATAGTGTATCTTCATAACAATTGTACTACAATTTGGGCAAACCTATCTCATATCTCAGTAACCAGATGCCACATGTGCCACTTCTCTTATGAGATTACTGATTCTACACATGGCATATAAGATAGTAACATGAAATAAAACTCTTGTATCAGTACAACATAAATAATAGCAAAATACAACTGTTACATGAACAACACAAGTTAAACAACAGAAAAGTCCCAGACTTCGGTACTTCCACTGTGGCCTTGGTATTCGAGCACATCAAAACAAAAGCAAAACTGAGGTAAAGCTATACAGAACTGTTACCTGTTATTAATGCTAATTGTTCCTTGGCCTGTCATGTACAGCTTGTTCCACTGACGAAAAGATGCAAATGCATTCTGCTGACAGACAATGAACTGCCCAACTATGCATGCTCTGTGCTAAGTTTCATTTGAAAAATGCAAGTCCCTTACCTTGTCAAAGGAACTAATACCCTCCTTACCAAGACGTCCATCCCAACCACAGATCAGTATGTCTACACACAGTTCACATAATGAGACATGAGACTGTCATTGCAGCAAATATGTCCATGGTTCCATGGTGGACTTCTAGGTTAGATAACAAACTTCCCCAACGATAAGCTCCTCTAAACTGTTGATACTACCTCCACGTACACATGGTATCGTACACCAGAACACCACGATGGACAAAGTTTACTGTAATTGTTCTTTCAAGAACTTACTCTGAGCTACAAATGTCTTTCAAATTCAGTACACTGTAGGGTAACTAGTGCATGATAATGGCAATAAGGACATTTTCACCAATTTAACTGGCAGGAAATATTAAACTATAATTTCACTTTTGGAGCATGGGACAGCGCATCTAGACTCACAGTTGTCTTACATATTCTCAGAGCCTGTCTGGCATATCGATATATTCATAGGGCCCGGAGACAAATGAAAATTACATTTATACCACAGCCTGGGAAAACAAGTTTCAAAGAGATTAATGCTTATCACCAAATCAATCCAGCACATTTCTCATTCAAGACAATGGAGAAAGAAGCAGAAAAGCCATTTTAGCAAAACTGTATTGAGGGATGAACCCATACATTAAAACCAGCCTGCCCTTACCGAGCTCGTAAATCTATTAAAACTGCACTGCAAAATGTAGTAACACAATGTGGAACACAAGAGAATAACTAGAAGCCTTCCTTCTTATCAACTGGCAAGTGGAAGGTTCCACAGGCCTCTAGGACAGACCAGAACTTATATGCACTTATAAAAGGCGAGCGTAGTTGAGGGACAGGGTATATTTGTTGTAAGAACAACAACCTAAGTGTGAGGTGCAACGTGAATCAAATAGCTACCAGAAACAGACAAAGACAGAAGAACGATGTGAGGTATGTAAATACGAGCAGTGGTCAAGAGAACAAATGTGATTTAGAGACCGACAAACTGAAAGACATGAAAAGTAACTACTGGAGAACGATAATTTCGAGTGATATTCCTTCAGTTGCTTTGAATGCAGTCAAGAAGAAGTTCGTATTAATTACAATTGAGTGTTTAATAAATCCATCTTTGTAAAGAACAAGCAAGAAATTGAGACTCATTACAATGCAAGCACATTTGTTGTGCAGATGGCAACGGTATTTTAATTTATAATATTACAAAAGGATGTCTCACCTTAAAATCAGACAAATACTGTGCCCTCATTTCCATAAAGAGACCTTATTTACAGTTGGAGAAGCTGGCAGGCATAACCACAATATATGCAGGGCACTTCTGACAAGATCTGCATGCTTTTGGCATGGTTATTCTTAAAGAACTGTACATATTTAAACCAAAATAATGTATATCTGTTGAAACTGGTAAAAGATAATCTATACCTCAATGCCCCAGGCACATACTGCATTCCATGTACATGTGGTAAGTTTACATTGCAGAGATGGACTGAGCCACTGAGACACGGTGCAAGAACCATGCAAAGGACATGTCTGTACCAACTGGACAACAGCACGGAGGCTATGGATTGTAACAATTTCAAGGGCACCATTGTATTAGCTACATGGATTCCTTTGTGAAGGAGGCCATCAAGACATGGTCACGCTCCAATGATTTAAACAGACATCAAATTCACTCAAAGTCAATCATGGAATACAGCTACTGACCATTTAAGAGAAGTAGAGGGAAGAAGCAATGGCACCAATCATCCGAAATTGTACAGATTAAGAAACAGAGATTACGAGATGACTGAGTTCCAAACTCCTGTCACTGTATCGCTGCTGTAGTACTCTAAGATAAGGACAAGGACACTGGGCTCTAAGAGCTGTAAGTACAAATACAATAGGCCATCATATCAACCCTGATAATAGAAGAATAGGAAGCCTCTAAAACATTGGATATTAATCACATTCTCACATGCCTGATCTCCTAAGAAGACTTCATCGCATTCAGCTGCCATGAAAGCTGTTAAAATTATAAAATTAAACATATTTGTGGCTTTGTTTTATAGTAACATTATGGTTATACTTTACACCTATGACACCCATTGTAACAGAATGCTAAATTACTTTACTTAGAGGTGACACTTATAGCAGATATTAAAATATGAATACACTGATAACAAGCCCTTCTTTTCTCCAATGTAGAATTTTCTATGGCAAATTTTGTGCTTCACGTACTCAGTGTAGTCATGATTAAAAGCAACTCTAAAGATTCAACAAACTGCATAACAAGTATAAATTAGTAAAGCCAACATGAACGACAGCAACACAGATGCAGATCTGCAAGAAAAATGAAAATTTGAAAACATGCACAAAAATATTACACAGATTTAAAATGAAACCAATCACCTGGCACAAGATGCTGGCCTCTCAGCTGTCGGCTGTTTCTCAAGGAAATGGACGTGCCATATGGAAGGATCACATGATACGGACAAACAAGATTTAAAATAGCTTCCTCGGTGTTATGTATGTTAAGATATCAGATCTATGAGATGCTATGAGAACATATGTATCGTCTAAATTTCTACGTCATACCAACTCATACAGACACTGTTCAATAATTGGCTGAAGGACAAGACAAATGCGTGACTTCAGACCTATATGGTGGCAATAGTTCAGGAACTGATGGTTCTGCACCAAAAAACTTGATGTTTTCAAATAAAGTGGTGGAAAACCAAAAACATTGTTATCTGCCAGCAGGAAAACAAGCAAATGTTCTTAACAAGTACACACTGATAGCTCATAATTCCAATTTCCCTTCATGACTCAGAAACAATGGAGAATCTTCTGATCAATATGGTATGATACTGACAGCACATCTGAACTGGATAATGATTTCAAATCACATTTCTGATGGACTTGAGATGCGTTTTCCTTTATCACCAGCAGAATGCCTGCAGTGTTACAGAGGGAAAACTTAACATGTGTTTGAATTTATCAGGTTTTCTTACCCACAAGCTTATCACAGGCCTGCTCATCTGACGGGCATTGTTAATTTCAAAACAAAAATCTGTTATCCTTAAATATCTGCATTTGTAGTGTTATCTATAACAATAAGTTTCAAAGATATTTGTAAAGATTTTGCCCATTTCTTCTGTATGAATATAAATAATAATTGGAACTGTTCTTCCTCCTCTTGTTAGTTGTGCGAAAATCTTCTTAAATTCTGAATTGTACAAACAGTAGCAAACTGCCAGATAGAGTAATTACATATTCATGCAACAGTTTTATTTCATATTAATTACTAGAATCTTTAAGAGAGAAGATTACATCTGACAAGAACTTATATTTAAAATCCCTAAATGATGAGCTTAAAAAAATATTCTTGAGAATGGAATTATAACGTATCTTCCTCGTCTTCTACAGAGGACCACATCATGACAAAGTCTCAAAAAAGAACTTCTTCATAAACATTTGGTGTATTTCCTGTGAGTGCCACACATCTAAGCCTTTTGCATAACTTGAAGAACTTCATGACCAGAACAAGAAAACAAAATACAGACATAAGATATTCAATACATTAATATGAATTATGAGCTCTTGCAGGCCATACTGAAACTGGACATAGGTCAGGTTTTGCAAGGCCATGGTTTAATGCACAAAGTGAAAATTATGCAGTGTCATAAATGCAAATAACAGAATATTGGCCAATGGGAATATTATATTGCATAACAACCTATGTACCATCAAAGCTGATGGAAATTAAGATTTTTTGTGTTGAACAGTAATATAATTTATTGCAGCATTATCTTTGCAAATTGCACCTAAATTACATTAATTTGTAACATTACTTTATAAACTAAACTAAATGTGAAAACATCTCATTGGCAGCAAGCTGAAATATCCTGCATCACGCTCTTGACACAAAAAACCAACCACGTTAACTTCAGACTTCTGCCATAGGCAAGTTTTTTTCTACATCTCACAAATGGTGCAGCGAAAACAGATGATGCACCATCAATGGAGGAATGATTTCCAGTTCAGTTCTGTACCACCTGACAATCTTCATTGGCTTTGGGAGTGGGTAACAGGAAGCAAAGCGAAGTAAAAACTCTTCTGCCATGCCTGCTGAACCATGATGATGTACACAAGATACAAATTAGGCACTGTCACCGACATCCGTTGATTCAAGAAACTTATGACTGAATTGGCCAGTTATCTTTATAGCTAAAGTGACCCGGATTTTAACATTTAACAATGGAGTCTGTGCTGTCTTCTTAGCAACTTCATCTCTGCTGTTTTACAAAATTTTGGCTCTGGACTGGTCAGACACTAAGATTTAAGTATATATGATATGTCAGAGAGAGAGAGCGAGAGAGCACAAGTGAAATTGTGCAAATCCAAATGTATGTGCTAGTATTCAGCTGTGCCAAGATGTTCATTTCCTTTAAGTTCCTTCACAAAAAAATGTAATTTTAAAATATCAAATCCAGGTATGTTGAATTTCATGGATGACAGCCACACGGAAAACTACTTATTATTCGGTATTTTAATTATTATAGCATGAGATTTCAATTTTTACACATGTATTACAAATAGTTATTGGTTAAAAACACCGACGTGAAATGCAAAAATAATCCTACATAAACACACACAATGACTTGAAAGTGTGACCATAACAATAATCTTCAAATCAGCATGCCTTCTGGTGCAATAACATTCAAACGTCATGACAGAGTATTTATTAATGCTTCGAAACAACAGATAAGCATTTATGTGGGAAAGATCAAAGCAGAAGGAAAAGGGGTCCCTCAGAGCAGGACTGACAATAATGCAATATGTATAATGAAAAGAATAGTTGCATACCAAATTTTAAATAATATTTGAAACTTAATGTCTTTTGCGTAAATATTTCAATAAGAAATCAAGAAAGGAAGGAAACAATTTATCACAGCGGCTTCTATTCTGTGCAATAATCTACCTGGTTGCTACATAACAATGAAAACATCGGAATATTCTAGTGTTTAAAGTAAGATGGTGCCCATATTGGGGGGGGGGACTCAGAATGATTATTTTTCTCATTACTTACAGGTATTAAACAGAGAAAGAGAGGATCAAAGATTAGTAATGGATGATCAATGACTGAGCAGTTCACCATAAGCCAGAATTTAATTTTTAGCATGAAAGTAACGTGAGGATTTCTTATTTTAAAAGGGGAGAGTAAAGTAGTGGGTGCTTATTTCGCGACAGGGAACGAGGTAAGGGTTCTGATTCTTCGTTGTGTGATGAGACATTTGCCTCTTATACAACTTTCTGGAGACTGAGTGACCGGCTGTGTGCATCTCAGCCTGCAAAGACGCAGCTTCCAAAACATTGAGGTTTAATCACTTATCAAAACAGATGGTCACTTGAGAAGATAATTTCTGTATCAGTCATAGAAATTTCATATTTTACACCTTCCTCCCATTTCCCACCTGAAAATCTTAAGGTCAGAACACTCATAACAACTTTTGTGTATATTCTGGACACGTTATAACAAATCAATGCAGACAGAACTTTCTTTAAGGTATTACATTTTCTATTCTGGTTTTCAATGAGTGTGTATCTAAACAAATTATAATACAGGCCTTCCAAGTTATAACAATCCTCTGGAGACCCAAGAAAGGAACCAACAAAAAAATAGGTCTCTATAATAACTTCAATTATGAACTTTATTACCTAATTTTACAACGTGATTTCATTCTGTACACTGACATATTCCAAACTTTTCAATTGCAAAGGATAAGCTTGGACTACATTAGCAAGCTGACTGTAAGGGGCACGTGTCTACATTCATTTAGCATGAAAATCCTAATTTTGGGGTTCTGACATGTGACCCTACACAAAAATAAAACAGGTCAGTCCAAGTCCCTCTGAAGAAATTCACAGCATTGTGACAATTTCAGTAATTCCAATCTCCACTACCACTCACTATGATCTGTCCAAAATTAAAACATGGCTATAACAAGGTTTTGAGTCATTATCAGTGTTGCATATAATAAGGCTAACCAGCATTATCACGTTGATTACAAACTTCAATATCGTAACATCAAAGACTACTATAGAGACAACCATCTTTTAGTATGCAGCTAGAAACACCCATAAAAAGTTGAGAGTTCATCATCTACAACATAAAAATCAACATGAAATAAAGCATTCCTGCTCAGCTACACAGTAGAATTTAAAACTAACAAGAAATTAAGATGGAATCCACCAATTCAACTGGAAAAGAAGGTAATTTCGCACCAGTGACAAGGTTTTAATTTTACTCACATGGACCCTGGCTTGCCCAAGAGGTTGCCCTGCACAAGATTCATGTTGCGTCGACCAAGACGGGGAGAGATTGATTCCTATCGGTCATACACTTTGCGTGCTGCCACTGGTGATGGTTTCAGCTGATCTGGCCTACTGGCTACTAGTGTTCTGCTGAAATGACACAAGGTTATAGTATTTCAACTTTCATCAAAAATTACTGAATGAAGCACAAGAATCATTCCTTCCAACTCTAAACTTTGGAAAAAAAACCTACAAGTCAAATATGTGTGTGTAGCCCAAGCACAACACCAACATCAGGTAACAACTGAACATGTTGCTGCAGAACTCGTACCGCAAAGAAAGGGAGCTATCTATATCTTCACTTTCAGCTATACCATGTAGCTATTCACATAACAAGTACTAAGGAAGTAAACAGCTGTTTAAATAAAAATGCATAAAATTGGTCAATACCACATGGAAATATTAAAGATTTATCATGGTAATGTCCAAGGCTAACACGCGTAGACACACTGCAAGCAATCAAAATTACCAAACTCTCTCTCTCTTAGAGTAGTTAGAAGGTTAGTGTGTGTATAATTTCAGAAGGTTCCAAAAAAGTATATTTCCTAAAATGCACATATTTAATTCAAGACATGGAAAATTTGATATGTAATAGGACTGATAATACCACAAATATTGAAATTTTGGAGACAGTAAAGACAGGACATTTCAGGTATTGGCTAGGAAAAAATTAACAGTACTGCTGACTTCACACCAAACACACATCTCAGCCTAATAACAACAAAAATATGGTTAACATACATGCTCCAGACTAATGCTGCTGTCTTGTTCACATGACTCTTATTTAATGACAAAGAATGTTGAATTCTTCATTTTATGAAAATGGATGGATAATTCCCAAATTAAACAGGCAATGGAAGGCTGTCTGTACATCCAAATTTAACTTTTACTAAGCTGGAAGTGGTGAAAAATATAAGAAACTTGAAAGTTGGCATAAATGTCTTTTCAATGGCAGCAAGGAAGAGCAAGAGGGGTCCGACTGCATATTTAAAGGATGCTAGGAAGAGGGACACACAGCCTTCTTTGAGGAACACAACCTGATAGTGAATGGGCAGGCATATGGTTTGGAGAACCCATTGCAACATTCATATAAGAACAGAAGATGTGCTGGGAGACTCCATATGACTCTAAGTCTCAAGGGGAGGAAGCCGTCTTCTTGTCTATCTCACGAGAGGGCCCAGAGGACGTCACTGGTAATGATACCTAAACCTGGGCATTTGAGTTATGTTCAGGCAAAATATTTTCATCATATCAGTTTCAAGCTTTTCCTCTTGAAAACAATGAAAGGGCTCATGGATAGATATATAAAATACAGAGCCTTGGTGGAATAACCATTGTGCTCCCAACAACATGCATACCACACCGGCAGGTCCGTAGAGACAGCTCTTCAGTCTTCTTTACAAGACTGAGAGGGCACTCAAGGGTGGGCTTAGCACTCTGGAAATATTTCTGGACAGAGGGTCCATTTGACAATACCACATTTCAATGTACAAGGTAAGTAAACAGCAGGGGGTGGACTGGGCTGTAATAAAATGGACGCTTGGAAGCTAGAAAACTGTGACAGCCCGAATGAGTTATTGGTTGAGGGTGTCTGTAGGGGAGGGGTTCGTCCTCACTACTGTGCACCCTGGTGAGGGATGGACATCTTGCATGGCTCAAGAGGGAGGGTCAGTGCACAAGGCTGCACTGATGACCTGGCCTTGTTGATAACTGGGAAATTTGCAAGTACTGTCTCAGAGCTCATGCAAAGGGTTAAGACATTAACATTCTACCAAAAGGCATGCATTTCTTTGTCTGCCAACATCTGAACCAGATTTAACTGGAGGAAAACACATTTCTGAAGCAAACAGGGACTTGTGACAAGGGTGCAACACCCTGTATTATGAAGACTGATATTTTAGCTGCAATTTATATCACAAAAATATTAGAATAAGCTAAAGATTCACATACTTGAGAGCACCTGGTGCACTGGGCACCCTCACAATGCCACCAGCTAATGGCGGTGGCATCAAATTTGAGTCTGTCATCTCCTCTCGAATGGCTGTGGTGCCAAGTAATTCTGTGCAAGTCAGCCGGTCCTGGTTGGTGGTTAATGAAATAATGGGATACAGCAGTTCCTCTGGTAATGCCGTTAAGCGTCGAATCTTGTGCGGTATTGTAACACTCATTCGTTGCGCATTATCATTAGAGCTGCGGACACAAAAAACATTAAACAATATTATACTTATTATTATTATTGTACTTATATCCCAACAACATGCATACCACACCGGCAGGTCCGTAGAGACAGCTCTTCAGTCTTCTTTACAAGACTGAGAGGGCACTCAAGGGTGGGCTTAGCACTCTGGAAATATTTCTGGACAGAGGGTCCATTTGACAATACCACATTTCAATGTACAAGGTAAGTAAACAGCAGGGGGTGGACTGGGCTGTAATAAAATGGACGCTTGGAAGCTAGAAAACTGTGACAGCCCGAATGAGTTATTGGTTGAGGGTGTCTGTAGGGGAGGGGTTCGTCCTCACTACTGTGCACCCTGGTGAGGGATGGACATCTTGCATGGCTCAAGAGGGAGGGTCAGTGCACAAGGCTGCACTGATGACCTGGCCTTGTTGATAACTGGGAAATTTGCAAGTACTGTCTCAGAGCTCATGCAAAGGGTTAAGACATTAACATTCTACCAAAAGGCATGCATTTCTTTGTCTGCCAACATCTGAACCAGATTTAACTGGAGGAAAACACATTTCTGAAGCAAACAGGGACTTGTGACAAGGGTGCAACACCCTGTATTATGAAGACTGATATTTTAGCTGCAATTTATATCACAAAAATATTAGAATAAGCTAAAGATTCACATACTTGAGAGCACCTGGTGCACTGGGCACCCTCACAATGCCACCAGCTAATGGCGGTGGCATCAAATTTGAGTCTGTCATCTCCTCTCGAATGGCTGTGGTGCCAAGTAATTCTGTGCAAGTCAGCCGGTCCTGGTTGGTGGTTAATGAAATAATGGGATACAGCAGTTCCTCTGGTAATGCCGTTAAGCGTCGAATCTTGTGCGGTATTGTAACACTCATTCGTTGCGCATTATCATTAGAGCTGCGGACACAAAAAACATTAAACAATATTATACTTATTATTATTATTGTACTTATATCCCAACAACATGCATACCACACCGGCAGGTCCGTAGAGACAGCTCTTCAGTCTTCTTTACAAGACTGAGAGGGCACTCAAGGGTGGGCTTAGCACTCTGGAAATATTTCTGGACAGAGGGTCCATTTGACAATACCACATTTCAATGTACAAGGTAAGTAAACAGCAGGGGGTGGACTGGGCTGTAATAAAATGGACGCTTGGAAGCTAGAAAACTGTGACAGCCCGAATGAGTTATTGGTTGAGGGTGTCTGTAGGGGAGGGGTTCGTCCTCACTACTGTGCACCCTGGTGAGGGATGGACATCTTGCATGGCTCAAGAGGGAGGGTCAGTGCACAAGGCTGCACTGATGACCTGGCCTTGTTGATAACTGGGAAATTTGCAAGTACTGTCTCAGAGCTCATGCAAAGGGTTAAGACATTAACATTCTACCAAAAGGCATGCATTTCTTTGTCTGCCAACATCTGAACCAGATTTAACTGGAGGAAAACACATTTCTGAAGCAAACAGGGACTTGTGACAAGGGTGCAACACCCTGTATTATGAAGACTGATATTTTAGCTGCAATTTATATCACAAAAATATTAGAATAAGCTAAAGATTCACATACTTGAGAGCACCTGGTGCACTGGGCACCCTCACAATGCCACCAGCTAATGGCGGTGGCATCAAATTTGAGTCTGTCATCTCCTCTCGAATGGCTGTGGTGCCAAGTAATTCTGTGCAAGTCAGCCGGTCCTGGTTGGTGGTTAATGAAATAATGGGATACAGCAGTTCCTCTGGTAATGCCGTTAAGCGTCGAATCTTGTGCGGTATTGTAACACTCATTCGTTGCGCATTATCATTAGAGCTGCGGACACAAAAAACATTAAACAATATTATACTTATTATTATTATTGTACTTATATCCCAACAACATGCATACCACACCGGCAGGTCCGTAGAGACAGCTCTTCAGTCTTCTTTACAAGACTGAGAGGGCACTCAAGGGTGGGCTTAGCACTCTGGAAATATTTCTGGACAGAGGGTCCATTTGACAATACCACATTTCAATGTACAAGGTAAGTAAACAGCAGGGGGTGGACTGGGCTGTAATAAAATGGACGCTTGGAAGCTAGAAAACTGTGACAGCCCGAATGAGTTATTGGTTGAGGGTGTCTGTAGGGGAGGGGTTCGTCCTCACTACTGTGCACCCTGGTGAGGGATGGACATCTTGCATGGCTCAAGAGGGAGGGTCAGTGCACAAGGCTGCACTGATGACCTGGCCTTGTTGATAACTGGGAAATTTGCAAGTACTGTCTCAGAGCTCATGCAAAGGGTTAAGACATTAACATTCTACCAAAAGGCATGCATTTCTTTGTCTGCCAACATCTGAACCAGATTTAACTGGAGGAAAACACATTTCTGAAGCAAACAGGGACTTGTGACAAGGGTGCAACACCCTGTATTATGAAGACTGATATTTTAGCTGCAATTTATATCACAAAAATATTAGAATAAGCTAAAGATTCACATACTTGAGAGCACCTGGTGCACTGGGCACCCTCACAATGCCACCAGCTAATGGCGGTGGCATCAAATTTGAGTCTGTCATCTCCTCTCGAATGGCTGTGGTGCCAAGTAATTCTGTGCAAGTCAGCCGGTCCTGGTTGGTGGTTAATGAAATAATGGGATACAGCAGTTCCTCTGGTAATGCCGTTAAGCGTCGAATCTTGTGCGGTATTGTAACACTCATTCGTTGCGCATTATCATTAGAGCTGCGGACACAAAAAACATTAAACAATATTATGTACAACTGAAAGTGACTTAGGCAAAGTCACTTAACATTACATTATGACATATCAGAAGGATATACATAACTTGTAACAAACAGGCCTAAGAATACACCAACAATGTCTACTGATACTCGATGGGGAAACCAAAAAAAGTTTAAAATAAACTTTAGTGTGCGCTTCACCTTTACCTTTTCAAATTATTTGCTGCTTGGAGCACAGATTAGCTTTTTTAAAGTTAACTGTGAAATAGTACATATATATATATATATATATATATATATATATAACTATACACATCAAAAAATCACTTGGAGAGACAATAATGGAATTAAATACAAATCATAAAATAAATAATCTTGCTGCTATCATGAGCTACTAATAAAGCATTAAAGGCTATTTCATATTATCTGAGACAAAAGAATAAATTATTTACCAAGAGTTATTTTTGAATGTGGAATATTTTCCTTGTATTCATCACTTTTTGGTGTTTCTCACACTTCAGTGTAAAACGAAGAACACCTTATAGGAACATGCACATCTGTCTGATCTTTCAACTAACCCCATGCAAGGCTAACCCCCCCTCCCCCCACCAAAGTATCCACAAGGGGTGAAGTGAACCCAGGGGCTTGTACTTATATCTCCCTGGGGGTTCCACCCTGGGGTTTGTCCCAGCAGGGCTCTTTCCCAATTGGCCTTCATCCCATTAAAGTTTGGCCACCCTTTAGGGATTTTCCTCCCCTCGAGCATTACCTCACTAGCTTTCCCACCATATTTACTCCTTATGGCTTGGATCCCAATTTTTTAAATATCTTTTCAAACACTTCAATTAAGTACAGCATACTGCAGGTGAGAGGATGTAGTTAATGGAATAGTGAATTTTATATTACTTCTGGATTACTGGGAGATGATAAGCACAGATAAAAAAGCAAAAACTTCCAACTCTTAGGTAGAATCTGAACCCACATCCAAATAACATGGAGATATAATTGCATAACCTTCATTAATCCCTTTTCCATTTGAGAAAAAAGTTGCCTCTGTCTCAACAAGAAATGTTGTTTTGTTCATACAATACCACAGACACAACAAAGGTTTCACATGTAAGACTTGAGGTTCTCACAGCGGTGAGTATGAAGATATCCGTCTTCTGGGTTATTGCGCTGTGTAGTCTGGTCGATGCTAACCAACGTTTCAGAGGTCATACTGCCTCCGTCATCAGGGCAATAACCCAGAAGATGGATATCTTCAAGGTTTCACATGCTTCTAATAAAATAAAACATAGCAGATTTCTCTAAATAATCATTATTCAAATCTTTGCTTAGATTCTGTGTTCTTCTATCTTGGAAGGCAAGGAGATGGAGCCCTGAAGACAGGAACAGTTTGTTTCTCTGAAATGAAACTTCCAGAACAGATTCTGAAGGAGGGACAGTATCTCAGAAGGTGACTGTAATATTATTTTCATGTGCCAATTTAAAGATGAAGTCCATGCAAAACTTTAATACTGTATAAGAAATTGCTTACGTGTCTGTAGGAGAGTTAGACCTTGAAGACTTTGCAGAACTATCTGATGATAATACTGCAATGTTGTCATTATCAGCACGCTCATTCAACAGATGCTCCAGTAGCTGCTGCTGTGTGCTATTCTCCTGTTTGAGCTGGCAACATGCAGACAAAAACCAGTGTTAGAGGAACAGAAAATTATAAAAACCTTCATGACAGATACAACTTAAGATCACATATCTGAGCTCAAACCAGTTCTTTTAAAAAATTTTAGAACACAACTTGAAAATGGTTACATAAACAATAGAAGTACAATTTCACGCTCTAATGGCAGCAGGTACAAAGACGACCGCCTTCTGGGTTGTAGCGCTGTGTAGCGTGGTAGAAGTTTACCAATGTCTCTGATGTATTTGCTGCCTGTATCATCAGGATGATCAGGAAGCTGTAATCTGGCCCTGCTGTTGGCTACCTCGCCATCGTCAATGCTCACCCACGTCCCCGCTGGTCTGGCCGAGGTTCTGCCTTCACTGACTGGTTCCTACACCTCAAACCCAATCTCACATGCAGCTTACTCACTGCCCTGATGATGGAGACAGTAAGTACCCACCTTCACTTCTCACATTGGAAGCACCAATGCTCATGAACACCATAAAGTGTACAAGGTAGCACATAAAATGATACCTGATTAAAACATTAAATAAAAGCTGTAATATCCATATAACTGTACATATAAACACACAAACAGATTCATCCTTTATGGATCATATGCTCAGTATGACCAACATTCTATTATGTATCCTCCAAAACATGTATGGCTACATTTGACAATACAAATCCTCCATAATTTCGCCACACATCTGAATGTCCACAGCCCTGCATTGCATTATCAAAGCTGTTCTTTCAAACAGTTTTTCCTTAAGGTAACTCCAAAAGAAAAAGTCAAAGGGGTGTATATCCAGGCTACTGGGTGGCCACTTCTGTCCACATACATGGCAAGCAGGATGTCCATGGGAAATCACATGTGGACTGAAAGTGTCTTGTGTGAAGTCCAAGACAACATTTGCTGTGTGTGTGTGTGTGGTGTAGACCCATCTAGCTTTAATCATTGTGTACTCAATGGCAAACCAGTTTTGATAAGATGGAGCACAAAACTGTTGTGCAGTATAAACGTTAAAGAAATTCTCCTTAAAATCTTTCTTCTATCTAAAACCATATTTATTTATTCTTATAGTCATCCATGTACTTGGATGATATGCTGCATGTCTGGAGATAAAAAATAATATTCCAATCACATTTATATTTAGATGAACACTGATACTCTACTCTTCCTTTTTGACTGCTGTGAACTTCATTGCTCTCTGCTATAATGACCACAGCCGACACACTACTGAACACAGTAATAATTCACTGCATTCTATACGATGCAATTCAAAATTCACAAGTAAATTGGAAAATATACATGTATCAAAACCACGGCTGGTGGATGTAACAAGCATGACGAAGTAAATACGACTGGTAATAAATGTATCAACTTTCCTTACCCACAGCTTGACATCATGCTAAGACTTGTCTGTCCAGCTCGTACGACCTTTGTTTGACTTCGTGCCAAGTGTTCTTTCTGGGTGCTATTAGTATCTCTATAGCAGTACTTAAATTAAAAGAACTTGGAAATCCGAAGTTAAAGCGTCTTTTAATATATTTATTCTGCTAACAACAGAATAATTAATCGTCCACCCAGTGTGCCACGTAAAGAGTTAAAAGTTAATACACTACCTCGTTTGGCTTGGCTTCCATCTCTTTGACAGCAAGTTCTTTCTGTGCAGCCAAGAAACTTTGGTTGATAGCCATGTTACACAGTTTCTCAATCAGGTATCTTGAGTCCATCTCTGTCAGGCCTTGTACCAAGCTTGCTACATCCAGAGTATCCAAGTTCTCCTGCAAGTTTCATGTCAGTATGAACACAATCGTAACAGCTATAAAACCACGTTGAACAGAATGTGTGGTCACAGATCTGGAAAGATGCAAATCTTCCTTCCTCCAGAAATGTAACTTCATATTCTGAAAACGTGGCACTAGGGTAAACAGTAAATGAGGAAATAATTCATATCAATATAAACATTTACTAAGAAAGAATAAAGATCTTACAATCAGAGAAACAGTGACTGAAGGAAAGAAAGGAATCGTTTTTCACATGCCCACGTTACAGTTATAGCAGTTACAGTCACTGGACTAACATGTCCATCCATGTGATAAATACACACACATACATATATATGCACACATTCACACATACATAAGTATATGTGTGCATTCTCTCATTTTAACACAAAAAAAAGATTCAAACAAAATGTATATCATGTTTAATAGGCTATACACTAAGCAGTGAAGTACTAATTATGACAGTGGTCACCATTTTTAATAGTTATTAACTGTAACCTTTGTTCAAAGATAAAATTTTCAATTTAAATATGTACTGATGCATCTGTCTCTCATAGTTTATGTGGTGACATCTCAGTAACAGTTCATCAAAAATGAATGTGTTGTGTAAACGTCTCAAATCTGGCAGTAATTCTAGATTAAAAATACTTCTATTTAAAAAAGAGATGGTATCCTTGATAACTTCATAACAATGATTCCATAATCAATATTTTATTGGTTAATGTATACCCCATTAGACACTGTGTACATTTTAATGTTATTGTTTTGTAAACTTTAAAATGATAAAATTTAGGTTCCAAAGTTAGGTGGGACAACCTGTGTGTGTGTATATATGTGTATGTGTGTGTGTGTATATATATATGGCAATAAGCACATAAACTTGCATAAAAATCATCTGACAGTTGGAACACAAGTAAAAATTGAATTAATGTGTGTATCCTAAGTTAATGTTGGTCTTCCTAGTTGTAACACAATGTGGATTTGCAGGAACATACCAAAGTTTCAGGACTGACGTGGGACAGCCCTCTCATCAATTTGAGTATCAACTAACATAAAATATGTTGGACTTGAAGTTTTCATAGTAATGTGAGAATGGATGTTGACCCAAAGGGCTACTTCACCATACAGACCTTAGATTGAATATCAGCATTTCAGATGAATATATTATTGCCTCCATTATGTGAGCTGAAGTGAGTAAGTGGACAGCTTATTTAGTGTTATGAGAAGGCCAGGCCAGGTGGACTGGTTCTGAATGAGAATAACCTAACCACTTCCTCACAAAGATAATAAGACAGCTGTAACATGATTCCAGAGTAAGTGTGAAAGGAAATAAAAATCCAGCCCAAACCTTGCTCTCCTCAATCTGCATTATGTTTGCCTGAGATTCTGCAATGCTTTCCTGCACATAATCAATGTTGGCTTTCATGCGCTCTATCTGATCCTCCAAGTCACGAATCACTGAGAAATCCTGGCGACTTATAAGAGCATGGTCTCTACGATGCATCAGCTGGTCCAGAGATCGTCCAAGTTCCTCCCGATATCGTAGCTGCCTGCACACCAACATCACCAAGATCAGCCATCTACACAGAATTCTAAGAATGTCAAGCATTTTGAAGTATGACAATGGCAAACATTCAAAATCAAGAAAGTAAATACAGCAAACTTCAAATTATCTGGGCTAATGAAGAGGAGAAGATGCACAAATAATCACAAAACATGGATAATCCATGCATTCACAACACATCAAAAATAGCTTTACTTTTTTTATATAAGTGACTTAAATTTTGAGAAACAGCTTTTAACAGCCACTTATTTTTCAAGAACTGTCCAGATGTACTTGCAGCAAATCATTTTTCCTGGCAGCCGCAAAGTCACTGTATTGAGACTGTCTCAACCCATGCCGTCTAGTGAAGTGACGACACACTGCAGTGCCATGCTATGACTGTCAGTACCACCAAGAAACAAAATAGAGGTGGGGAGGAAGAAGAATGTAGTGAGTGCATCAATGCCAGTGTCTGCCACATGCTGGAAGCTCATTTTACACACATCACTCTGTACCTATTACTCAATATTATTAAACAGCACGTGACTGCAGCTATAAAGACAAGTACGCACTTTAGTCTTCAGCTGTATGAAACAACTGATGTCAGTGACAACGCACAGCTCATAGCATAAGTATGCTATCCTGGGATAATAGACATGGAAGAAGAATTTCTGTTTTGCCAGCCACTGACTACGACCACAACAGGGGAAGATATTAAAAAAAAAGACTAATTTTTCAATTAATAAAGTATGATCTTGAATCTGTGTTTCAGTTTGTGTACTGACTGACGTTACACAAACAAAGTCTGGAGCACGCTATGGCTTTTGTGCCAGAGCAAAGGAAGTGAATCTGGTGAAAATTCTTTGCCTCCTGCACTGTGGCAATACTGATTCTAAGAAGCTATTGGAGGAGCTTGATATTATAATGAAAGAAGTCATTCAAGTTTTAATTTTATAAAATTTAGGTTGGTCAACAACAGGACTTTTAGCCAGATGCACTGACATTGGTTCTGACTACATGTATGTACTTCATCATCGTGAAGTCTGGTGGCTGTCACAAGGAAAGATGCCTGAATGAGTTGACATTTTGCAATGAGGTCAAAATCTTTGTCTGAAAAAAAAGTTCTGATCCCCTCCAAACACTTTCCTAAGCCCTATTTATGTCAGCATTACCATCTAAATTCTGGAAAGCCACAAACCAGCTCAAGATTTTAACCTGATACTCTTCATAATTTAGCTTTCTGAGACTGAAACTCTTGTTTGTATTGCTTGTTTACTTACCAATAATCTATCTAACTTTTGCTACCACCAAATGATGGTCAGCATCACAGTCAGCCCCTCTAAAAGAACAGCTACCAAGCATACCTTTCCATGAGTTAAAGTCCAAATGCATCAACAAATTCTGTGATGTGGGCACAGTGTAACGTTGACAATTACATTTTTCACATGGCAAAATTCACTAACCTCATTACATTATCATTACTATTTTCATGTAAACTCTCATTATCAATTGGCAATTGCATTGCAATCTTGTAAAAAAAAATGTTCATTTGTTTATGGAACTGAGAAAATACAAGCTCTATCTCCTCATAAAATGTGTTCTTTGTATCAACACTTTTATCCTCAGTTGATACACCCATGTTCAGAACAATAACATCACTCCACAACTTCTGAATATTATATAAATATTACATCGTATCTCTAACAGACTCTACCTTCTTAACTGATATGACTGCTGTCTGCACAAAAAAGCATGTTCTTAAGCAACAATTAGAATTCCCACGTCCACAAAAAGAGTATAATCGACTGTTTATTTAGTGTTTCCCTTTTCCTACCTGACATAAAGCTCTGACAAACCTAATTCATACTTTGCTAATTCTCTTAAAACTGTTTCAAGAGAACAGACCCTATACAGACTCCGGGTATTCCATTTAAAAATACTATATGCTTCAGTACCTGTCCATGTCACGTTCCATGGATGCAACAATTTGTTTGCTAGTTGCAGTCTTTCTGATATTATTCTCCAACTGCTGCCATCTATGTTTAACTTGCTTTGGAGAAACACCAAGTCGTTTCAAAGCTGTTTATCAAAAAAAAAAATGCAGCTCAGAAATAATAAATTATACTGACTGCAAACAATGCTACAACTTAAGACTATGAATTGAAAGATAGCAGAATTCACTTGGTATTAAGTCCACATTTGTATTGAGTTCGTGTAAGTTCACTAAACATTTATAACCTCTGCACCTACAGCACAATACTTGAGAGTACAAACAGCCAAATACCTTATGTCACATAACTACAACACATAACATACTACTTTATAAATTCAGCATTACATATCACCTATACCACACTAGAGTGTGTATGATTTACAAAATTCAACAAAATTTTATTATTTAGTCCCACATATGGCACTACAGGCAGCTGTGGATGCTGATAAATTTTGCTGCACAAAGCAGTAACTCAGAGTAATATGTCATTTAATACAATGGATCTAACTGGAAGGAAATAGAAGAATAAAAATTTATAACATGCCATAACCTTCAATAAACATGTATATATAATATCAAATAACCATAAATACTCCAACAACCTACCGTGCCTAGGTCCGATTCTGCCAACGGCCTTATTGCTGAGTGGTCCACGATGCATTTTGCGCAAAGCAGTAACTTCCTCGTGCTTGCGTTTCAAAACTGCTTCTTTTACCCGTTTCTCTGCCTCCAAGGATCGAATCGTGTTTTCCCTTTTGCGAGATTCCTTTCGCAATTGTGCAATTTCACGATTCCTTCGTACTTCCACATCCTTGTGCTTTGCTGATTCTTCTTTCATCTTATTCAAGAGTTTTACCTGAGAATGAAAGGCCAGATACAGTCCCATTTTCAAAAGTGCTATAAATTGTAATCTAACGCACAGGCCTAATCAAATTCTTCGCAGAAAGAACAATATGTAATCTGATTTTTCTGAAGACAGAATGTTTCCTTTATCTAGTTTATTTAAAAACTCTGTCAGCAGTCAGACTCTACTGTGCTGAAGAAGTGATCAACAGAAAATGACATGCTGTGGTGATGGCTGTACTCAACCAATGAATATCAACTACACTGCCTAGCATTTTCTGAGAGCAGTGTGGATCACCAGTGGGACAGTAATATTCTCTGATGAATCTACCTCTCTGAATAGTTAAAAAGCAGAAGCCATTTCTTTTTTAAAAAAAATATAATAATAATAATAATTTATATATGTCCAACTACAGAGTAAAAATTGTCAAAACTTATAATAAAGCTGCCCTTAAGTTTTCATTTACTTTTATGCATTAACTACGTACTCTAACAGTTCAAGATTTGAAATTCTCATAGCAGTAAAGATGTCAACGGTGGTCCTCTGGGTTATGATGCTGTGTAAAACTGTACTTGGCTACCAACTTTTCAGAGACACCCAGTAGATGGAGGTGACATAATCCTCCAAATCACTGATAGCCACCTACAAGACTGTGCAGCATTCAAACTTAAAAGACAACAACTTACACAGTCTGACAATATCAAGAACGGTAATTTTAAATGGCATTGCTAAGTGTAGTTTATTTTCAGAAGAAAGAAAAACCTTAGTCTGATTGTTATAATGTAACACACACAAGTTTCAAAGATCTTAAAAATACGTAAAGTATCAGAACAAGCTCACCTTTGCAAGTTTCATTTCAGCCAAGTCATTCTTCAGTGCCTTCACCTGGTTTTCATGCTGGGTCTGGTTGCGAAGTAATCTTGCATGTTCTTTCTTTGCCGACTGAAGTCTTTTCATCTCCTTTTGCATTTCTGATAGTTTACGTTCATACTCATCACGTACTTTCCGCTCTTTCTCAGTTGGTTTGTTGGTTTGATTAGCTGTGAACATGGCATGCACCATAGCTTGGTTGACAAATAAGGTCTGTTCTCTTTGCTATTCATTATTATTATGCATTATGGTGTCGACTGTACACACACATACACACATCAAGGGTCTTCAACCTATGAACCACAATCTATATGAAACCTGTCACTAGAAAGAGGTGGTCAAGACCTCACAAAGATTTAGTGAGGCAGTGGTCAGTTACCTCAAACAAGAGCATGACTGCCGATAACAACAAATATTAGTACTTATTCTACACGTGCCACCTAGTTTGGGGAGTGAGAATTTCCTAACCGGTTCTCCAAGAGAAATGCAGTACTTAGGGTTGACAGTAATCTTCAAAGTTACTGCCAGAACACGTTCAAGTCAAAATGCATTTCTCAAGTAGGCCTATTAGTCAGCCAACATCTACAGATGTTCACGGTGTGTTTATTGCAGAATTGAGACCATAAATTTTCATGCTCACTGCAATGTGCATTGTTGACACAACCGAATTTACAGTAAAGATGGATTCTCCTGGGTTGTTATGCTGTATTATCTGAAGTTTACTGACGTTTCAAACGTGCTTGCTGCCTCCATAACCAGGGTGACAGATGCAGCAAGCATCTCTGAAATGTAGGCAAACTTCTACCAGACTACACGGTACAGCAATCCAGAAGACAGCCATCTTCAGACTTCCTACCATGAGAACCTGAAACCTCAAGACTTTACTGTTGTTTGCTTCAAGACAGAAATGTGGCATTTCCTTCTCAGACATAAATATCATTCTTTGCAAAATTTATATGAGTTCTTTTCTCTGGTATGTAATTTTCAAAGTGTATGCAGAACGCACATTTCTTTGGCATTAGTTGCTTTGGGGAACCATAATTAAAGAAAATTGAGCTACATTAAAGAAAATACCATACATAACATTTTTATCAAAAACAGTAAAGCGCAATCTGAATTTGTTTCTACAAATGGGAGAGTACTGTTGTTTTGAAAGAATACAATACTGTCAGACATTAAAATTAAAAGCACAAATAAACATACAAAAACTGTATCAGTGCTCTGAAAAAAGAACAAGTGGTGGTTTTAAAAAGGGGGCCTGAGTAACAACAATGGAGTGATAGTTCCTCTGCACTGCAAGCAAATTATTTTGCTACTCACTTGCCGATTAACGAGCAAACTTCTTTCTGATGGGAAATTCATAAGAAAATATTTTCAACACACAGCGCAAGAAATATGTTCAAAAAAGAATTTTTTCCTCACATTATAAGTTTGTCTGTGCAACAATGATATTAGTAGTGACTTACTTAATGAACTCAGAAACAAAGCAAAACAATTTGAAAGCTTTTGTTTAGTACTGATGAGAGTAATGACACAAACAATATTGCTCAGTTATTATGCGTTACTTGCACGAAGCACATGGGAAAAATGCATTATGGGCTGGTCACATCTATCCGTCTGTCCAGTTGATTACACCTGAGAACCACTGGATGGACTGGAAAGAAATCTGGTACGGAGGTTGTGCCATTCTGCAGAATGTCAAAATCGTACTTATGAATGTTCCAATAGTAGTCATAAAAAAGACATAGAAAATCGTGAGGTACACACACACAGTAGGCCACTGTGGTGCTGCAAGCTGGTGGCCAACTTGAGAACTACTTAAATATGAATTCATTACTTTTCAATGATTACCATAATTACCATGGTTATGCATTATTTGAATATTTTCCTTGGTTACCATGATAACCATGGTTCATACTGATATAAGTGGAGAATCAGCTGAAGTGTTCATATATGTTAGGCCATATTAGTTCAGGTTGTGTTAAGAGAAGTCCATTTAGGAAAGGTTAGGTTAGCTTAAAACCACATGGAGTATGCAAGCACATTTGTAAGTTACGCTTGCCTGTGTGTGTGGATGTGTGCATGCCAACCCACTTACACACACTACAAAACAACTAAAACTGTCAACCTCCTATTTTGGTTTGTTACTGCAGCAGAATGAAATCAGTTTTCATCTTTTCCTCATATAATAAATCACCCTCCTTATGTAGCCAAAACACATAATTAAAATTACAGATAAAGAAAATGAGAAAACAATATATGTTCCTACCTCATCACTGTTCAGCCAAAGTTAATGTTACAGACTAATCTGGAGACATATGAGTTATTCCCCCTAAGTTCCTACAAATTAACATGCACAGGGAAAAATTTTAAATCTCTCAACAGATTCTGACACGGGACAGAAAAGAAATGCAGGGAACTCGCAAACAAAAGTGTGGTGAGAGTATGCAATTAAGTGTTTAATGTTTTATGAATTTCTATGATACTATCTCCAGTCAGAATGAAGCAGTCTGTTTGCTTTTATCAATTACTCACTGAAGGACAAAAGAACAGTATCACGCTCCTCTTGAGTGGCTCTGATTCGTTCATGTAAAAGCTGAAGTTTGTCCTCGTAGTGTTGTCGCATAAACTGGATTCGCTTCTGAGACCGTTCCAGTTCCTCTATCAGCTTCTGTTTGATGTTGATCTCTGAGGTCAACTCCGCCAGCTCCAAACCGTAACGTGCAGTTTCTTCATCTGAAAAGTTACCACAGACGTAATTCAAATGTTTCATTTATAATTGTAATACACATAACAAATCATGAAAAATTATGGATGCTTTGAGCCCAAAGTTTGAATAAATGGAATGCTTACCTTTATCCTCTGTGTCTGTGTCGCTGTCACTGTCTTCTTCATTTTCACCAGCTGCAATAATAAATAAAAATATTCAATCATCAAAATTAAAAGTAATATGACAATTTAAAGACATAATAATGGAATGAGAGGGAAATTCTTTTGTAACCCAAAATACAATAGAAAAACAAAAATACGCAAAACATATTCTAAATACAGGACATGCATATAATACAATAAACGAAACAATGGACATATTAAAAATAGTACAAAACAAAAAACATAGGAATACAATAGAAAAATATTACATACAACAAACATATAAACAAAACATTTGTCTAAATGACAATAACATATTCCTTAATAACCCCATCTTCAATGCACTACAGATCATTAACCCCAACCCCGACAGCCACCTTTCACTTACTCCTTCCACAAGCAACCACAGTCAGTATTGACCCACACCTATACGATGACAGTCGTACTTCTGGACATATCGGAACATACAATCAATCCTACATCTAAGGTATGTTTTATTTGTTTTTATTTATATCTTACTGCTACTTTTATCTATAATTTATATATTTTGCATTTTATTCTCTAAATTCTTTTATAAATTCTTTCAAATTCTTTAGTGTTTCTTTCAATCTTCTACTTACAGACCGATATGTACATCTGATTAAATTTAAGAAAAGACAACACCTCGCCCAAATTCGAAAAACAAATGGCATAAAACATCACCAAATGGAATAATATT
This sequence comes from Zootermopsis nevadensis, assembly GCF_977971745.1. NCBI lineage: Eukaryota > Metazoa > Arthropoda > Insecta > Blattodea > Termopsidae > Zootermopsis > Zootermopsis nevadensis. Next base: position 2,953,366 of record NW_028259177.1, read on the forward strand.
TGAGTTTTAAGTTCGAAAATCTTATACACCTGAAGATGGTTTTATAAAAACTGAAACATGTTGTGTAAAGGATGTTCCAAAGTGTAAATCGATCAATCGATATGGAACATCAATAATATTTTATTATCTTAATTATAAGAAATTTTAAATATTGTGATAAGACGGATGAAAATAAATAATTGTTAAACAAAAATAAGAAAAATATATGTAGTGACAAGTAACCTTTGGTTTGAAAATTAAAGTAATATTTATCATCATATTGTGTTAAATACTCGAGTTAAAGTATCTTCATTATTCTAAAAGGATTCTTTAAATGAATGACCTCAACCAGTGGTCCATGAACTGCTGGTGGTCAGTGACTGTAGTTGAACTGCAAATTATAGTCAGCATTATAATAACACAACAGAAAAATCACATTTTTCTGATTAGTTACTTTTACATTTCCTGTCGATCATCAAACCACTTGTGTTTAACATTTCTTTCTCTTTCTGGCCAAGCGGGAAGGAAAGAGTATTGGAGCCAGTCAATGCATACCTCAAAAATGGGAAAATACAAACATACAAACACATAACAAATTATCTTTGTGGATTATTTTTTTAAATGCAAACATTCAGTGAAAGTTATTATGGCATCTAATTAAAGTAAAACCACATAAACATACTGATTTTATATTGTAAATAAAAATGTGTTAATATGCTAGTATTTAGTAGGTTTGGAGACTCTTATTTGTGGGACAGACAGGATACCTATCAGTCCTGAGGAAATACATGACTGTTTTATTGGTCCGTGACTCAGCAAAGATGAAGAAGCACTACACTAAGACATGCATTCCAAGCGTGGGAACATTTGTAAGAATCATGATTACAGATGTTTCAGAGGTCCTTGCTGCCTCCATCATCTGATTGATGAGTCTCTTGATGATGGACACAGCAAATACCTCTGAAACATCAGTAAACTTCTACCAGACTACATGGTGCATCTACCCAGAAGACAGCCATCCTTAGACTGACCGCCATGAAAACCTCAGATCCTACATACTAACCCTTCTCTTCACTATCAGTATTATCACTTTCACCCTCTGCATCATCTTCCACACCATTTTTCTTGCCATCATCACCTTCCCCTTGCTGGCCTCTACTGCTTCTAGACAGCAGTTCCATGTCCTTTTGTAGCCCTTTCTTTGCTTCAGCAATCAGGCTGCCCACAGAAGATGTATCGCCTAGTGCTATGTCAAAATTGCCTGCCAACAGAACATTTATAATATTAATTACATTTCTCTCAATTACCTAACAGTGCAGGAAAACACAGATGAGTAAATTATAAAAGATTTATCTAGAGTAATGCAGTGAACCAATCACTTGCCACACCAACATAAGGAGCAATGTTACTAGAAGATCAGCAGGCAACTCACCTGTCATGGCCACATGAGGACTAAGTGGGACTCGTGCAGGAAAACATGAAGACGCCCTCCGCAGCTGCTGACACATGTTAACAACTTGTAATGCCAAACTTGGCCATTTCCTCTTTCCATCTTCCTTTCTCCCTACCTTTTCCTTTCTCTTTCCCTTCCTGTGACACTTGCCTTCCTGCTGCTGGCGTGGTCAGTTCTTTCAGACCTAAACTCTGTGTGCATTCTTAGTGGTTCGAAAATCTGTGCTGCTCTGGTTAAGTTACTCTGCCCGGCATACGCTACCTCGGCATATACGGTTCCCACTGTGGCTGTCTGGTCATCCATCTGACCTAATTTTATGGAGGCTACCATTTTGTGTTTCCTCCTGTACTGAAAGGATCCTCAAGTTTCATTTTGTGCTTGAGTTTGTTGCCTTTTTGGGTATGTTATTCTGATTAAAACATTGTAATATAGTATTTGTTGTCAAGGATTTAACATTCTGTTTCATATTAAACCTTTATTGATGTACGGTTGTCGCACTGAATTTGGGACATACGAATTATTGTTTGGGCTGAGTTAGAAACTGTGAGTAATCGTATAGCATGTCTTCCCCATTGATCCTACCCTTCTCTCCCCTTCATTATCCTATTATTCAAGTGAGGATTCATCTATAAGGCCCTTGTAATGACTGTCAGCCTATTGCATATGCCTCCATGACTGTGTCTCCTCAGGACGGAAAACTTCTGGCCTTTGAACTTTGACTGTCTTGCTCTCTCATTTGGCCTGGAAAGGTTTAGGTCATATCATGAACACGTTGAATTTGACCTTGAAACCAACAATCAGGCCCAAAAGTGGTGTCTTCTGCACCACCATCAGCTCGGTACAATAGCTCACCGGGTAATCAAACTTTTGCCATTTAAGTTTGCGGTTCATCATATTCATGGCACTCAAAATGTTGTTACTGACACCCTTTCTCCTTTGGTTGCTCCTATTTTACTAGATTTTTCATGCTGCATTTCGATACTAGCTCTCATCAGAGGTCGGACGATACTCTAAGGCTGTCTAAGTCTGACAGTCATGAGACCATACTCGGGTATTCTATCTCAAAAGACATTCTCCAACATAAAGCCCGTATGCTGGGTTCAGATATTGCTAGCCAACCTCTTGAAAAGTTATTCATTGATTTTGTTGGTAAATTTCCCAATTCATAGTCTATCAACTCTTAAGCTCTCATGTGTATCAAAGCCTTTTTCCATGTTTGTATGGATATATCCACTGCGAGAGGCATCAACTGTAATGGCTATTAAATCCCTGAACCTGAATTTTGGTGTTTGTGATATTTTGGTTTCTTATAATGTAAACCGATTTGTAGTTTCCATAACATGTGTTTCTCAAGAGGCAATCGCCATGTTACTGCACCCCTCTCATGTGAAAAAATTCAACAGGAATCAGAGCCATTCTTATCACCTACCACCATCAGAGTCAATCCCACTGGGATAGAAAAATTTTGTAGTTACAAATTGTTCTTAATTCTGACAGCCATGATTCTAATAGGTTAAATTCCTTACTTACACTCAAAAGTCTCCTTTGTTGGCTCTTTGGTCCATTATCTCTTCCTGAGTGGAAAACGGATATATCCAGACCTGACCAGTGCCTCACATGTAGAAATCACATATATACACCCAGAGCTTACGAGATGTTCCAACAGACCAATTTCTCTGCCATAAGAAGTTGTATGCCATGACAGATGACTCTAATGTTCAGAGGAAGTATTTGTAGTACCACAGAGTGTAACAGATGGCAGGACTTTTGTGTTACGAGATTGCAGGAACTAAAGTTATATGTAAATGTCACATGGCAACAATGTTTTTTAAAGTTTCATATCTTCAAGATGATTTTGATACTTGAGGCAATATTTTTCAATTTTTAGCAACAATAACACTGTGCAAAAGTAATTTTAAGTAAACACTTTTATTTACTTCAATTTACTTTGGAACATAAATGACAACCCCCACGACATCCAAATCTCGTGATCACCAAGTGTGTGGAAATGGGTAGATCTAAGTGGGAAGACATTCGGAAGCCAATGTAATTAAACTGGACTCTGTGCAGTTACAGCAGAACATAAGTGAAATGAGTGAAAGAAAGAAGAATATAATGACTCAAATACAAGAGAAATTTTGGAATGTTCAGAGCATCGACATGTTATGACAGCTCACCTAGAGGCAAATTGACTGACAAACTCAGACACTTCAGTTTACCTGCTTGTATCCAGCCACCAACAGCCCTTTCAGCCAGAAGGTGGGTGTTCATACTGCTGAGCACATCGATCGTTTCTTGCATGGCCTTTACTCTAGTTCTCAGATTGTTATTTTCTGTCTGCAGCATAGTATTTTCATGAAACATGTCATTTACGGTCTCAACGCCATCTTCGCCGAGCATCCTTTTGCCCTAAACAAAAAACAACTTTGTGAATCACACATACTACGCAACACTACATTCTTACATGCTTATGTTTACTTTTCCACAAAAAACAAAACTGTACTTTCACTATACAGGATATACACAAAAGAATGGTGCAACTGTGACTGGTGACTCATTTTTGGACATGTTGGAAAGCTGGTTGTTACCCCAACTGAATACCAATTATGACGATTACATTCTACAACTGGACGGAGCCACGAGGCAGATGAGGATCAGATAAATCTTGAAAGTAAAATCTTCCCATCAAATGACAAAATGCAAATTTCAGCAGTCAGTTTGCAATAAAATGTATTATAACATGGAAAAACACTGTCGCATTATGTGCAAAGAAATCAAAAGAAGTTCCATTTGTTCAGATTGTTAGAATTGTATGTTCTCAACAATACAGACCCCTTCAATCTAACTGTAGATTCAAAACACACACGTGACAACAAAAAAATATATCAGAAAATTACAGTCCAAATATTAGAGAAGACTATGCACTTTCTGGAATTTATTCTTTCTGAATTTCCTTGCAGCGTATCACTTCCCGAGTGAAACATCGGGAACATTTGTGGCCACTGTTCCTAAGGAATAACTTCTTTGAAAATACTTTATTTTTGTATTAGATTGCAATAAATATTTAATGGGGGGCCAGTAACAATGCCTTATTCTAACCCTCTCTTTCCAATAGTTAGTATCTATAATATTCAAGAACCACTAGGTCTTGTATTACACACCTTCAGTCTCTAAGAATTCCACTTATTTCAATGTACATTACACCAGATCCAATTTATTTTATCTTAATTTAAAACTGTAAGACTTATGAGAGATTTCTGGTTCTCATGTTGGTGAGTATGAAGAGGACAACATTCTGCTGGGAATCATCCTGTAGAAGTTGACTGATGTTTCAGAGGTGCTTACTGACTCCATCATCAGGGTGATCATCCTGCTTGATGCAATATCCCAGAAGACTGTCATCTTCATTTATAGGACTTATAATGGACTGAAGCAGTTTTAATGTCCCTTTGAATACATTTATCTGAACACATGACACAAAACAAGGTCCGACTTCATTTTAAAACTGCTGCACTCAATCATACACTGGAAAGGAACATAATTTCATGCATGTCTGAGAAGATGTGAAAGGTTTGGTTCAATAACTGCTACTGATAATGTAACTTTGAAATAAACCTGTTTGTATTCCAGCAGTTCCAGCTGCAACTGCTGTATCTCTTGTCGTAAGAGAACGATGGTCCGAGATGATTTATCCTGATTTATGGCAACCCTGTTCTTGATATTTCGTGCCCTGTTAGCATAATTGAGCGTATTCAGTGTTTCAATGAAGTCACAATCACTGGGTGACACACATGCTATCATTATTGTTCGGCTGTTACCTGCAAACAGTCGAGCATTGTTCACTTCTATGATTTCATATATCATTCAGATAATAGATCAGATTACTGGTTACATTAAAGTTAATAACACTCACAAAAAAACTCTGTGTTCTATGAGTCATAAGTTACATTTTATTTAATGCCTTTGTTTTGAAAATAATAATTAACTACAATGGAAGGATTAGCTTGAACAGAGTAGAGTATTGGACATTATATACTAATTATAACATTTTCTTAATTTCTAATATAATAATATTCAAATTTTAATAATACATGCTGTAACCCTGGACTACTGTAAACATTTATGGTGCTCAATCTTCATTTTATGCAAGACCCACATGCTGGGCTTTTAAATCCTAGTACCCCATCCTACAAATGACCCATACGCTGGGCTTCATGCATTTCACTCACCAGAACACATTGCAAAATACATTAGATGTTCTGTTACATTTATGTTTTATGAGATTTTTTATGGCTTCAAAAGCTACCAGCACTCTTCAATATGTTACACTTTTGTGTTTTTTATGGTACACTTCAAAACACCAATGCGCTGCCCCATATAACACTCCCCACATTTTATTAGCATGCTCTTGTGTATCCCACATTCAAAACGGGCGTGACAATTCACTCTGGAGGAATGCAGTGGTAAGTGACTGCTGAAATTTACCTCGAGTCAAGTCTCTCCATGGGAACACGGTAAACTCCCAGCATTTTCAGTCAAGTTTTGCAGAAGAACTAGCTGCACATTTCTATGTTCAACTGTGGCATCACATGATCTAAAGAGGAATAAGCTGTTTAGAATAGTAAGGTCCAACAGGTGGAAAAAGGTTTTTATCCATTTCCATATCTGCCATTGAACTCACTAACTCTTCATCATTATGTCTCCTTTGCCCAAGTATCCCACATGCAACTTATAGTCCTGCACAATTTGTAGCTTGAAAGCATTTCCATTTAAGTTTAAAGTTCCATGTTTGTCGTAAAAGTTGTCTTCTGTTGCTGGTGTATTATGTGTACTTATCAGCACATACACATTACATGTACCTCTGCAGACCACTGTCTTCAAGTCATCTCATGTCCTGGACCAAATATCACGTTCTATTGGTTTGTTTGGCCATGTCTTGTGTCATTCCCATTCTCTCACGTTATCTAATTTTCTGTTTAGTCAGAACAAGAAGTCATGAGAGGAAATAAAGTTATCTGTGTTCAGCTTACATCTGTGTTCTGCCCTTTTTGAAAAGCGCTTAACTGTAACGCGTGTTGTCGTATTTGTGGTAACTCATATTCCGTTTTGTCTAAAATCCATCCTTCCCTTAAGAAGTACTAAACTTTGTTCACAGCCAGATATTCAGAAGTCCTGTCTGAGCAAGAGTCATTCAGTAAGCAGAAAGGCAGTCTGGTAATCCAAATTCTTGCTGCCATAAAAGCCAGTCTTATATCACTACATCCATAACTAACTCAGAACACATAAGAAGATAAGTTGGTTAAAAAATAGAGAGGAGGAGGAGAAGTGCAACACATGAGCATTCTTACCTCCAAGTGAGTCCTGAAGCAACCTTGTAAGCTTTGAATCTCTGTATGGCACATGAAGCGCCTTTCTTGACTTGTCACCGAGAGCTGATATCACATTTCCCAAAGCCAACTGTAAAAGCAAAGTCAAAAAATGCACAAAGAATTGTGACGGGCCTATAATTAATTCTGAATATATGAAACATGAAAGTTATACCAGAAAAGTAAAGACATGCAACCAAAATTTAATCAAACACTGACCAAAGTCCACAATCTTCTCAATGGTGAATTACAATAACCCTTGCATTTTGAAATAGTGAAGGCTAGCAGCTTAGATACTGGTAGTTAAAATAAATTTATAAAAGTATTTCACACACTTGATAACGTGCAGAACTATAAGTAATAACGGTACAGATGTTCTTATAATGTGCACGAGGATGAAAAAGCTAGAAAATGTAAGAATAGCATAATTCTAGTTCATGTGTTCTGTTATTGCATCCAAATTTTGAACTTATGAATGCAAATTTTAGGGGTTATCTTACAAATCTTGTCAGTCAGTCGGTACAGATAACACAATGAAGATAAGTCTAGCTGAATTATCTTGAAAACCATAAGACTTATGGAAACAGCATATTTAGCATAAAATGCATGTTTCTATACAGATTTTGTTAAAGAAATGTACAAGTAATTATTCTGGATGTAAAGAGCAACAAGATCTCACAGCATCATGACCCAGAAGGCCTGAATCAACATACAGATAAAATTATTATATGGTACAAATAAAAACTTACGAGACCACAGTTTATTGAGATTCCCTCTTTTGCACGTTCACCAGTGGCTCCGGTCCTCTTCAGGCGTTCTGACCCTGCTAGGTCAACAAAATGGAATTTGGCTGAAAGGGTTTCAAACTCACTAGATGGATCAGTTGCTACCACACAGTCCCCATCATCTACATTCTGAAACAAAGTAAATAAATGCAAGAACTGTACTAGCACCGGCAACAAATTTAAAATTCTTTTGACGTGGGCTGGTGAGCACAGGCAGACTGAATCTCTTTGTCTGATTTGCCACTGAGGACACTGCAACTACTGACTTGCTGGAAAGATTTGAGTGATGAGTCTCTCTCCACCAGAACAGAGGAAGACCCGAGAAGATTAGCACTTAGGAGAAGATGCAATTCACATCATTTCTACCCCAAGTGTATTCCAGAAATGAGGTTAGTGAAATTCCATTGCAGTTCACATAATCAATTTTAGATTTAACCACAGAGATCAATTCTGGTGGCAATGAGACACACCTCAGCACTCTGAGCAGCAGGTACTCACTTCCACTTTCACCATCCATTGTTGTTTAATGTGAAGTGTGAATATTGCATGTGAGCGTGAAGACTGAGAATTCATCTGGGTGCTGGCCGTTGTCCTCGAGAGTGCTCCCATGCGCAAGCACTGAAGAGCATCCTCAGCCGACATGATGGGCTTCATAGTTACTCCCATTACATAAATGCCTCCAGAAGCATCTTCGTGGATTTTAATTCCGCCCTTCCCCTGAAATTAAAGAATCTGAATGTTAATTAAAACACCCCAAAGCAATGAACATTGCAGTTGAGTATTGGGAATTCCTGGGTTACCTATCAGCCAGGAGTACAGATGTCCTGAGACAAGTACTTTATGCTCAACCTCAGTCCTTCAAGGCAACACCTCACACTAAGCCACAACCACTTCCTTCCATCATGTGTGCCTATGGCTTTCAGAAATAAGCCACGATGACTTTCGCATGTTCTCAAACATTCAGCGTGCACTGCAATTGGCATATTCATTTTGAATGTCTGAGAGTGTAAGGGTTCCCTTACAAAGATCTGGAAGAGACAATTAACTGAGCAAGGGTGGAGAGTGCAGCCTGCCTCTTTGCTGGATGCTGCTTAGCAATTCCCAGCATTGTCACTTTAGTCCTGAAGATGAAGACATGATACTTCTCCAAAAAGTTGGCTTTTATTGGCTAGTCCACATAGCAAAAGAACCAAATACAACATCTTCAACATTGTCAATGCAGTGAAAACCTAAAATCTCACATAGTACAGACTACGTTCACGTACGATCTAAAACAGACGATGCTCATCACCGTGGATGAAGACCAGCAGCTGCTGACTGACGAAGGTGGTCAAGCAGATAGTTTGGGTGGGAAGACAAACACCAGGCTTTGCTTAGTCTGTATCCTTCCATCTTTGTCTTAATAGGCTATCTTCACTTTATGTTCCATCATAGGCCAGTCACCAGTGTCAGGCTAACGTTGAAGTAAATATTGCATTAGAGTTAAAATCCTGAGGTCTGCATCTCTTTGTCTTGTATGTTGTACTTGCACAAACACTAATTAAAATGGGGCACGCGTATAATATACAACTACGAGGTGCGATCGAAAGGTTTCCAGACTGTGCGTATAAAAACCCGTACACTTATCTCAGGTATTAAATTCATCCATCACCCTCGAATTAGTTCCCCTGGGAGTGAACACAACGATCCCAGCGCCGCTGCCAAGCCTGGAAGCATCCCTGGAAATCTTTCTTTGTCAGCCTGTCAAGCACCATCTGCGATTCTGCCTGAATCTCTTCTATCATCTCAAATCTCCTTCCCTTTAGCTGTATGTTCATCTTTGGGAAGAGGAAGAAGTCACACGGAGCTTAGAAAGGAAGTTGGGGTCGGTTCTTGCAAGATCTTTGAGCTCCTGACAAACGAGAAGTCGATTCTGCTTCTGGTGCTCAGACAGGATGCGTCGCATGTGGAGTTCTTCCTTTAGAATCAGCTGACAGGTCCCATAGCCTATCCCAACAATGTCGCACAAGTCGTTGATGGTACGACGTCGATCTTCGTGAATGGCCTGCCGAATCTTCGTAACATTTTCGGGCGTTGTACTCGAAGATGATCGTCCAGAACACTCGTCATCATCGACAGAGGTTCGGCCATTTTTAAAACGTGAATGCCACACAAAAGTTTGTGCACGACCCATTGCAGACTCCCCAAATGCTTGCTTTAGCATTTCATAGGTTTCCGTAGCCGTTTTGGCGAGTCTTTGGCAAAATTTGATGTACACTCTTTGTTCATGAAAATCCGCCATTCCGAAATCGCAGGAGGGTCGGTGTAATGCACTACCAAAACGCCCGTAACTAAGAAACAAATGCTAATTCGATGATGCCGGCTGGCACACTGATTCACTATGAATGTAGGCCGCACCCCCTAGCGGCAGAAGCTCGTACTACATCTGGTTCGCCCTCTATTGACACAGTCTTGAAACTTTCCGATCGCACCTCGTATATGTTTTAAAACTTCTATGTGGAACTCATACCAGAAATGGATATTGAAGCAAGCAGATCATCATATTTAAAACAAAACATCTAACTGTTGTTTCTCTGTAAATCTCATCAAGTCCAGTAACTTGTCGTTAACAAGCAATATGTAAATCTCAGTATTATCGTTCATATTATTACCATATTATGTCACATTAGTGAGGAGAGAACTGTGAGGGTGGCGGTTACTTACTCTATTTTTCCATTATTTGTTGTTTGCTGACATTCTAACTTTTGTGTTCAAATCTGACTGCAGACAAATAGTTTTATTTGTTAAACCTTAGAAGCATTTTTGTTTTTGTTAAACCTTAGAAGCATTTTTGTTTTTGTAAAATACTCAAATTACTTATACAAAATACGATTCAATATATTTGCCCTTAAAGTGACTCGTTTTAAGGCCTGACATCTGTAATTAGATATCCAGAATCTGTGAGCCTCAACCATGGATCTCATTTGTCGGCATGGACTCAATTATAAATCAAACATTACACTGAGATCAACCAACGTCACCGTTAACCAAATTTAATTAAATTCATCGTGGGTTACATTTGTGATTTCTGACTTGTTATTTGAATTGCACATCAGTAGACCTATGGTTGTTGATGTAAATGAGAAACACAAATGATTTTGTATAGCATACTTTGAGTCACCCAGTGTATTTTGTCCATTTATGTTCGCCAGTCAATCTTCTATAATATAGCTGACATATCAGGTTTGAACCATTACCAACAAAAATTCTGTCCATGAACAAGTCATCACTCTTGTTGAAGATGGCAGGCTAAGTGCTAGTGCTAGAGGTGGACAGTATAGTGGACCAGGGCGCACAGCAAGAGCATGAGTACAGAAATATCATGTAGATGGACAACTATAAAGATGTCGAGGAACCGGGTAATGGCGCATTCCAGCGTAGCTCAGGAAGCTGTGTTAGCAGCCGAAGCTCAAAGGAACCTTTTCGCCAGTGCAAGCACGTTTGAGGCTGCTACCGGCATTGCCGGAGAGAACGGCGTAGCTGGTTGCTTTGAGACTAAAATACACTGGTCAGTGAAGGCTGTAATTAGCGATGAACATAAACTAAACCGCCCAGCATTTGCCGAAGGCAGCGTGGATCACCAGTCGGATGTCATTTTCTCTGATAACTCTACATTCAGCTCTGCAAATGATGGGCCGGTTCTAGTTTACGGACCATGAAGGAAACCTGTCCTGACCTCCCTCTAAGAAAAAGAGATGATCTTTTGACCCTTGTCTTAGCAACTTCAGATGAAGTTGCTTCACCTCAGCATTATGTGCAATCTATAACTGAGTCCACGTGAAGATGAATGAGATCCATGGTTGGGGCTCAGAGATTCTGAACATCTTACTGAAAATGTCAGCTCTTAAAAGAATCCTGTACAAGGGCCAGAATATCAAAGTATATTTTGAGTCTGTAGCACGTAGATGAATAATATACAAGAGAAAAATTCCAACAATTATTTTTACAAATACAACACAATCATTAAAAGAAAAAATGCAGACATCAGGATCAAAATTCATACACGTAATCTCCATTCCAACAATAACTCTCTTCCCTAGAGAACTGACTATGACGGACCATGGACGACTGAGCAGAGACAGACAGAAACATAAATTCTCATTTTTCCTAAAATAAGCAGACATATTGGTGTCTTTGTTTAAAGGCCATCAGGAATAAGTCATCGTAGTTAATGGAAGATACAAAAAAAAGTCACATACAAACAAATACAAAAAGATTACGAATGATCGGAGTTATGATGTCAGCTGTACATTTACGTTACTTCTGGTTTGGCACTTAAAAAAATTCATGCGCCTGGTTTCTATTGTACAGAGTATACGAGTATAATCAACAGTGTACAACGCAAAAGGCACCTTGCTGAACCAAGAGACAGACCACATAATTGTGATATTCCTAGACACTTTTCAGGAACTTGACTGTTCTACTACTACTACTACATACTAAGCATTACATTCTTCTGGTATGGCAACTCTGCACCTATTGTCTACTCTTCTTTGAAAAACTGAACACCTTAAAAAGTAAGTTTACAACTTTTTTTCAGAATCAGACTCCAATTTTAGAAATACAATGTTATTAGTGTTACTAAAATATCAACCTGAATCACTTCATGTAAACAGACATAATAAATGTTTGTGAAATAAGATGTGAACGCCATGAGAGATAGTGGACGAATATGATCAGTAAATCTGACTGAATTGATTCACACCACACGGAGTCCTTGCTACACCGCACCTTGTTTAAATCTTCAACAGACCTTTTTTATATTCACCCTTACCGCATATTGTCCCCTTGAATGATCAAATAAATCAATAATATCTTCATTGTACAGTTCCATAAACTGTGCTACTATTTTGAATTCTGGCGCTGGCTGACCAGCTTCCTGAGCCTGGTTTGCGCGGTTCTGAATTCCATGGAAGAGGTGACGTATTGCCCGTGGGACGATTCCAATCTGCTCCGACTCGACTTCCACATCAAATCCGGTGCCCATAGTATATGTTTTTCCAGATCCTGTCTGCAAAACAAATATAAAACAAACATATGAGATCTGAGGTTTTCGTGGTAGTGAGGATGATAACGTTCTTCTGAATTTTGGCACAATGTAGGCTCGGTGCCAAAACAAAGAAAAACAACGTAATAAAACAAACATATCACAACATGATGATGACATTCTTCTGGGTTGTTGTGCTGTGAATTCTGGTAGAAGACATCTATGCTACCTCCACTATCATCGCCCTGATGATGAAGGCAGAAAGGACCTCTGAAATGTTAGTAAACTACCAAATTACACGGCGCAACAACCCAGAAGGCAGCCGTCTTCAGACTCCCCGCAGCAGAAACCTCAAATCCTACATATCATAACATACTAATGACAAAACATGTTTTTCACAGAAGATACTGTTCAAAACCAAGAATTCAACCAGAATAATATTTTGATCGTGTCCTTGGACGCAACACCATGTAGTCTTTGAGGTGCTTCCCAGCGTTTAGAAGGAATCTACTGCCTACTTTCAATCTGATGTGGAAATGGGGTTGCTATTTGGACATAACCCTGATAAGGTAGGCATCACTCAGAAAAACAAGAATGCGTGAACTGCAGCAGAAGACACGTAGCTATTACTAACAAGATGCAGACACAACAAACAAGGCTCTGACACACACACAGGAGGCCCATGAGTTACAAATGCAGAATGTGTGGTGTAGCCAGATTTATGTATGACGCAGAGTCCATGAGGATAAAGAAAACGAATTCTGAAATGTAGGTTACTTTAATCTAAAGTGATAAACACAGTCTGTGAAGGATTTCCCAAAAAATGCTTTCATAATAACAAATTCTCACCTGTCCATATGCCAAAACAGTTGCATTGTAACCTTCGAGAGATCCGTTCACAAGAGCTTCTACACAGGTTGTGTACACATCCTCTTGCTGGACATTCGTGTCAAAGACATAATCATATGTGAAGGCCTTGTCTGAGCCCAGCGTCACCTGGGGTTTGCCTGGCGTAACACTGGTACAAATCCGACACATGTCGATGAGTTCCCGTGCTATCTGCGGTCTGATCCTGTAACAATGAACAGATGAATTTCGTTTCAACTACTGAAGTTCTGAAATTTAAAATAATGACGATGTGACACATAATATTATTTCTGGTACTTGTGGGTTATTGGGACACATCGCTTTAAAAATAGGTTAGGTTAGTTGTAATTTATTTAAATAAAATATAATAACTTTCAAGTATGTGTCATTTATCCACACACATTAACCTAACCTAACCTAACCTACTTTTAAAGTGATGTGTGCTGATAACTCACAAGTACCTTATTTTTGAACACAGTTGCTTAAAGGAGTAGAAAAGAAAATTATGGAGGAGGTAAGATTTAAAGTCTGAAAAAAAACTTTGTTGTTCTCCAATCGGTTTAGAAAAATGAATAACATACATTCACCATTTCAATTTATAGGCTGTATAAAATCAGAGAGGTTGTGTAAGTTGTGTATGTAATTCTGAGAAACATTCTGGTTTCAAAACCAGGAAAGCACCCTGATGAAGGATTTATCAGACTTCTAATTGTTTTATCCAAAACTATTACTGCACACAACTAAATGTGGGAAAATCCGACAAATACTTCCATTTCTTATCAGTCCATTGCCCCAAGGCTTATCATATGCCTGATCATGCATTACACATTACTCATTACCACACGAAAGCTTTATTCCCTGGAATTGTAGTAGGAATAGTTCCTTCTGCTGTGGAGGGGCAGATAGAGAAAACGTATTATGGCCGTGTTTAAGGTCAATAATCATGAATGAAACGCATTTCGGATACACCCACAATTTCTGGCTTTCGCAGCCGTTCATTTCCAACACTGATCCTGTTTTTGTGATGGCACAGTATAGAACTGGGTTGTATCGCCGACGTTTCGGATATCTGTAATCCTTCCATACGCAAACCCAAACATGTACTTCGCCTATAAGATTGAGATGTCCGAAGCCTCGGCGATACTCAGCCCGTCATCGCACCGTGTCGACACGTGATAAAAACTGGATCGACTTTATTTTTCTGTTACAATACAACTTATATATTTTCGTGGAATATCGAACGATTGTTTGTTTGGTTTGGGGTGGCAGACGCTGCGGGGTGAGTGAGGTTATCCCAAAATCGCCAGCGTGCACCCCGTGTCAGCCTCCCTGCCTGGCCGGTTGATTCCGGAGCTTCCGCCCTCCCACGCAAACAAAGGGCTCTTTCTGGAGCCAGTCATCTGGACGGCAAAAACGTTAGCACACTTATGAGGCAGGAAGTGCCGACTAACTGGCAATGGGAAATGTTAGTTAGTTGCTGGCCCCACGCGCAAGTGGGCTGCGTCGCCGGCGTTTCAAAAAATAACATGCGAAGTGCGGGATCACTGCCCTTCACACTTCCCCCTGAAGATCGGGTAAGCAGGTTCCTTCGAAATATCGGCAACAAAGACCAATTCTGCACTGTGCCAGCATCCCAAAACATGTATACACATTACAATACGGAATATTAGCCTTGTCAGTCAGCTGCTCTCTGCTGTGGACTGTACCGGGAAGGTGCCTTACACGACTAGATTCGCCAAGTGCCAATGCCGACGTATGCAATGGTTTAGTTTCTTAAAATATCTCAATTTCATTCACTGAATGCGTGCGAACAACTTTTTAGGACTCCCTGTATATGAAAATGTTTTCTTTTAGCTTCCGTTGTCTGATTGCGGGGACTCGCACGAAGCACGCGGAAATCAGCTGATCGCACGGCGAGGTAACGTTTCAGCACATTCTGTGTACATTGTCGAAGCATTTCACGATGACTTTTCAAAAGACGTTTATTACAAGAGATCCTGACAGAATCACGATGTGAACAATTCTCAGGGCTGGTGTTAGAAATGCCCACAGTTCGTGGTTGAAGCAACGAAACCAGAGAACATAATCAATCCATCGGCAAATTCGACGAAACTAAACAGAAGTTATTATCTATGTATCTTAAAGAACTAAGCAGTTCACGCTCGCCTACGAATATTCTTTTTGACGATGGCTTCGATGTATCACGCGGCCATTTCACTTAGCGAAATCCACGTAAGCTAACAGAAACATCAGTTCCGTGTTTTATTTCCCGAGTGGCCTTGGCCGACAACTGAACAGCCAAGGATGTACAACTTATTTGATGATGTAATTATGAAAGTTACGTCGTAACAGAAGAGATTATGTACGATCTACGTCACCTTTCGAGCCTTAGTCCAGACGCGTGAACGGAGTCACGTTTGAAATGCATCCGTGGACAAGGCGGCTATCGCGTTCTGACCACCTTCTGGCGACATCGGAGCAGCCCCCTTACCTGCTGTACGCCAAACTGCTCCAAAACGGAGCGTCCAGCGCATCGGAATGAACGCAATCCTTACCTACATTTTGTAATCATTCGGATGTATCTCAATTAACGGTGCAGAAACAGCCTTTACGGCAGTAACTTAAAGAACTAGTGGCTCACTTAGTTTGTAACTGACGGCGTGGGTTTAATTTTGAGATTGTAATTACACATACATTATGAAATCATCATATCGAATTTATAACTTGTGTTGGGCAAGGCCGTGGTCTAGGCAACACGGAGTTTTCCTCCGGGGGCTTAACCGGTTTCTCCGTGGCACCCCAACAATTACTCCATTCACACACAGAAGAAGGCAATGGCAAACCACTTCTGGATCATCTGCCAAGAACGTATATGAACAGGTCCCAGTCCGAGAAGAGAAAAGGATGGAAGGATCCTGTATATATGGACCTGTCCTCAGACAGAACACTAAATAAATAAATAATAAGATATTAGCAGTGTCGTCTGGCATGTGCTATGGTTTGTCGTCGGTTCCAGATCATTCACATTTGTGATATAAAAGTTATCAGAAATTTCTACACACTGTTCTGTGGACAATGGAGGTGATCAAGGTACAAAGAACACAAGATAATAACAGAAAGAAAAAATAAAAGAGGTGGGGGGGGGGGGAGAAAAGGTGAGCAGAGAGATTGGATTATGAGACGAAGCGACAATTAATTCCACACAGCACATCCCTGCAGCCTCTGCTTGGGCTGGTGACGTTTTAGAAACAGCTTCGCATAGAACTCGGTGTTGAGACAATCATCTGTGAAGGTTTGACGTAGTTAGCATCTCGAAACTCGCGTGTGACCTCATAAGGTAACATCGTGTAGGCGAGGTACGCGTTTCCTTCGACAGCGTCAACAAATGAGAATACAAAAACGCGGCCAAAGAGCGTAGGTTGCAGAAAGAAAAACACTGTCCCGCTAGCAAATAGTCCGCTGTTGTGCAGGCACGAATTGCCAACTCCTCTTGTCACTTCCGCCCGACTAACTTCTGACGGAAACTGCGTGCAGAAATTTGTTTCCCTCTTTAATTTCTGGGTCGACGTGAAGCTCCAGTATTTCATGGAAGTGAAATAGCGAAAAAGGAAATTGGTTAAGAATCAACTGGAGTCAATATTCGGCCACTGAAATATCACTTTTTATTCTTAACGGTGAACCTCTCTGTTTAACGACGCTGTTTCACTGCATGGGTCGACTGGAATGAGACGATCATGAATGGTACGCCCTATTTGAAAGTATAATAACGACACCCCCCCCCGAAGAGACACCTCGGCACTCTCAGAATAGCCAACACCTCGGCCGGGATTCGAAACGGGTGCCTTCGACCTTCTACTGCGGAGTATTCGCCTTCGCAAAACAATCCTTCCGCGTTCTTATAAAACTGAGGAGGACGACAGATGCGTCAAAGATTTAATTCAGTTTTCTCCTTGCAGCGTATTGGCCTATTAAATATCTTTAAAAACTTTACACGCAATAGATTTTACCTTTCTTTATTAAAAGTGGTACTGGTAACGGGTTCGCTCGTGGCTCTGAGTGGCGGCGAATTTAAGAAACATTAAATCAGAATCGGGTCCACCCCCTCGCAAACGACTCACGTGACTCTCCGCTCACGACAACCGATGTTGGTAAGCCGCTGGAAAAGCTCAGTGGGTACAAACATGACGTGTTCACTCTGGAACACTAATTCGCATCTAAATCGTCTGCTCCTGTTCGCGAAACGTTTGGCAACGCGTGACCTGACGAGGAAGCAACGAACAAGACATTGATACTTCAGGTAACAGGGAAGGTCTGTGCGTCTTCTATGAGACGCTGCTCTGCAAGTCGCTATAAGAAATTAAAACTGCTTATCAACTGATTCCCTCGCCGATTTTCAACCATCACGGTCGCGGAGAAGGCACGACAGCCGTTCTTAAGCCCGGCCCACATTTCTACATCTTGCCTTAACGCAACGAACGTGTCGTAACAGCGAATGCGCGTATGTGGGCGATGTTGCTGTCGACATTAGCTGATGTTCGGTTTTTAAGCGAACGGCGAAGGACGTTGTAGGCGTTCGCCAAAATTGCGCGCCGCCTCGCCCTCACACGATTCTCAGCGCTGAGTTGTTTCGTTACGGCAGAACGCGGAGTGTGGACGGGGCGCATCAGCTGCCTGGGCGGCATGGTCGGTATTCCGGCTACGACTTGCTTGTTTTAGCGACTGGCTTTCTGCGTGGTTTTTCCACAACACCCGAAAAAATGATGCCTGGATTTTACCTCCGGACAGGCCTCGACTATTCCAAGCACCACGAGTTAAATAAATACTGTTCAAATACTGAGAGACGGGAAGACAGTTTCACTTAACCTCCCGCCAATACTACGTATGCCGAAACAACGATGCCGACCTTCACACAGAAGCGACGACCTTCACGGTTGCTGGTAAACGAAATATTTGGTCTAGCGGAGTGGCCGCGGCATCGCAGATCTTCTGTTTTACCCGAGGCTTCGATTTGCCTACGTCTTATTGCTTCTAAGCAAACTCTAAAGTACACAAGCTGAGTGCAATTACGTGAAGGTCGAAAGAGAAAAAAACACTTTTCTTTAACAGATGGAACAAACGCAAACTCCCACAAGAATTCCAAGGGACAGACAACGTGAATACTTCGTTGTACGCGGTGGTTATGGTTCCTCTTACAAAATTACTCGGCTGAATAACATCTTTAAAGTTACGGGTGGAATTTCGAAAACATTTTATTGCAATGAAGATTTCTGTCTTCTGGGTTATTGCGCAATAACCCAGAAGACAGAAATCTTCATACTCACCGCTGTGAGAACCTCAAGTCTTACATTTTATTGCAATGTTCGTAGCACCAGATAAGAGCAGGATCCATCTGCAAGACAGCAGCAGAATTCCGACGTGCCGTGTCGCAATGCTCCATTTTACTCAAAACACAGCGGGATGAATCGCTCTCCCCACATCACGCACCTTCTACATTTCGTGCAATCAACGGCTGCAGGCGCAGGCATGACCTTGCCGCAAACGAAAAGGAAGGAGGCTCAGTAGCAAATACCAGTTTCTTTTCTTAAAAAAAAATTACCTTCTTCATTCGTAAGTTTATTTTCCCATTAAATACTCTTTTCGTTTGTGAGCACTGCCCCCACTCCCACTCGCAACCTTTTACCCTCCGCGTTCTCACGTGACGATCTGCACAAGAAGGCTTCAGGGCCTGTAACAATGCAACATCGTATTTCTGACAAAAGAGAAACTGCAGCCGGTAGAAATTCTCCGCAGGTCGAGCGCTTAAAATGGCGAAGATCCGTCCGTGAACACGTGCAAGTCCGTATGATTGGTGCAATATTACCGAAGGCCGAGAGAAAGCCGCTGACCGACCATTTGCTCACGTGCATCTGACAGCTGTCGAGTTGCGTGTCGATGAGGCTATTGGGAAACCGCGATATTTCAGACTGATACTGCATCCAAGGCGTGCACAAGCACTGGAACTGCAGACAATTGTCCATAAACACTAACTGTTCAGGAAAGTGTGCGCACGGTGTTTCCATTACGTGGCAAAAAGTGTTTCTGTGTATGCCAAACATGTGAACCGGTTTGACCTGGTGGAAAATTAATTTCTGTACCGAATAATGACTTGTACTACTGTTCTGGACGACCCACGATCGCTTGCTTATGTCACCCGATTATTCTGCCTAATCCCTCCACACGTCACGGCAGGGAAAACCCTGGTGTTTACAACCTTGCGGAGAAAAATGGCTCGTGCTGCTGTACGTGCCAGTAACATACGTCCGCCGCGTTTTTGAACGATTTCGTCGTCAGACAGATCAACTGTAGTGCAAGCAAGGCGTGGCTGACATTTCAAGAGGCGTAATAAGCCGCCTTGACACACAGAACGGCATTCTGTTTCACCGCGAAGCGGCGGGCCGGGCTCAGCCCTCCCGCTTCTCTGCAGAGTCAGCTTTCGGCCAAAGTGCCGCCATCTTGACCGTAAACTATCACGGTGAGAATGAAGTTGGTACAGACTCTTTTTCCCCCCTTCTGTAACTGCTGGAGACTGTGGTGACAAGAGGCAGGTGGCCCACTTGAAATCAATGGGACGGCACATCACGACTGCTGTCAAAGAACAGGGCGTGCTGACTTTAACCGCATTGGGTCTACAAGTTGTTCATTTCGCTACAAACGATTAATGGGACATCACTAGAAATAAAAGATTGAGTGAAGCAACCATGAAGAAGAGAGCACGAGAGCAACAAAGATTCTGGCACATCAGATGGAAATTCTTGCCTCGGAACTTCCTGTCCACCGGACAACGCGCCAATTAACCAAGAGGTGGAACTATGAGGGCGAGAGTGAGAGAGAATGGCTAGGCGTGACGGAGGGGCATTGCAACTTCCGCTCCGAAGACGTGCGGGTCGTCGAGCTGTGCGTGGAAAATACGATCTTTTCCTTCAATTTTGGACAGCTATGAAACTGAAAGCTGGGTTCTAAAATCCAAGAAGGTTTTTAAAAATTATACGCTTATGCACCCAAAATGCTAATGTAACGTTATATTTTGGATAGATTTATTTAGGTATAGTCCTACTAATGTGGTAGCGTGGCTTGGAATGGAGCAAGGCAAGTTCACAAGGATGCTGTCGTCAGCTTAAACATACTCAGCTGATATGATATTTCGTCTATGAGGCTACAGCTTGCTCCCTAAGACTATAGACATTTATTTCCAACACTAAGTACTACATAAATTTCACATTAGTATTAAAACATTACCATCCTAATTCAGGCTAACATTAATTGTTTTTACCTTAAACCACAAAAGATGTTCAAAGTGACTTCCTTGTGCTTGCAGGCAACTTCACATCTCGTTAACATGTTTCGAAATACTCGACGAAGCTCTTCTTGGGAAATTGTCGAATATTTTCTTTAAGTGTTTCTGCAGTGTGCGGATAAATTGTGAACGTTATGTAAATTTAATAGTTAGACCCTTTTTCCGAGAAAATACCGATGAAGAAATTACTTGCGGTTTCTTCATGCAAGACAATGCTACAGCTCACACAGCTGATCGGTCGATGTCAGCATTAAGAGAAGTGCTTGGTGAACAAGTTATCGATCTGTGGCCTCCGCGTTCCCCAGACTTAAAAACTCGTGATTTTTACCTGTGGGGCATGCTGAAGAACAAAGTTTATGTAAACAATTCGCACACTGCAGAAGCACTTAAAGGAAATATTCGGCAATTTCCCAAGAAGAGCTTCGTCGAGTATTTCGAAACATGTTAACGAGATGTGAAGCTTGCCTGCAAGCACAAGTAAGTCACTTTGAACCTTTTGTGATTTAAAGTAAGAATAATTAATGTAATAGCATGTATTAGTGACGAGAAATATTCGTAGTTCGCTGTTACTAGCGGCACTGAAACTGATTCGCCGGTCACCCACCGGAAGAACGGGCACAACACCCGCCCACCCATATCAACGGAGCACCAGCCGACCACGCAATGCAAGCACGACCGCAGCCACATAAAATGTAGACCAGGTAGTAGGTGTTTTTTGCTTTGAGGAAGTAATATTCTCTGATTTACTGACATTTTCTCTTGTTCAAAACTGGCAAACGTGTGAAATTACATCTGCGAACTTTTGTTTTACTGCTTGTTACATATAATTTATTTTTAATTACAGTACCTGAAAAACAGTGTTTTGTGTGAACTAAGTTCTGAGGTTGAACACAGACATTGATTATCTTACTGAAAAGTTGCCACAGATTTGTCTGAACTCCCTACTAACATCACTTAATAATGATAATGTTTTATAAACAGTTTCAGGAAAGATCATATTTCTGTTGGATGAGTGGTAAATGGGCTACATGATCACGATGTTCATCTTCTGGTCATGAAAAACATAAAAATCAATTTCCAACGGTCACAATTATTGGATACAAAATAAGACTTATAAATAATAACACTATTAAAGAATTTACAACAGTCTAAGTAATGAAAATTGGGAATCAGTATCAAGCAAACATGATGCAGATTGAAATATAACACATTCCTGAACATCTTAAGAACTTATGAAACAAGTTTTCCCACCAAAACAGAACAAAGGGTGTTTGATAATAATGAATGAATAACAAAACGCAGCAGAACATCTTGTAAACATAAACAAAGTCTAAATCTAGCAGCAACATAACAAGGAAAATTCACTTCAGGAAATATTTCAAAATTTTAACTGGCGTCATTAAAGACGCCAAATGTATGCATTACAACAGACAGGCACCGGAGTCTGATGATCAAGTAAAATCGGTCTGGAAAATTGTTAAAAGGGAACAAAGTAAATATTCAACAGAACACCCCATCAATAAATAAAAATGACAATGTAATAAAGAGTCATAAACTCATAGCAAACTCTTCTTAACAATCATAGAAAAAATAAACTTTAAAATTAATCTAATTTGCTTCCATTCCATTGTGTCATATGGATTAATATTCTGGGAAAATTCACCAGACAGAAAAAAGTATTTCATGTCCAAAAGAAAGTCATTACAATAATGACAGATGTTAAAAGGAGAGTCTCTTGTAGAGAATTATTTAAGAAGTTTAATATTCTCCCACTTGCCAGAAAATTCTTATTTTCATTATCATTTGTTGTGGACAACACGGAAATTTTTCAAACGAACTCAGATGTGCATAATGAAAATACAAGACATAACCTTCATGTGCCAAAAACTAACCTCAGCAAATATGAAAAAGGAGTTTACTACACTGGAATTAAATTATTCAATAATCTTCCTCCTAGCATAAAAAGTTTACATTGTGACATAAAAGTATTTAGGCTAAGTATCACTTACAGTATCTACACAGTAGAATAATTTACTTTAAACAACAATTGTCAGCTATTACATACATACATGATGATTTATTGATACAATTATTTTATAGTATAATACTGTATTATATCAGACATGTTTGTAAACAGCTGTTAAAAATTTGTATTTAATCTGCTGTATTGTATTTGTATTATGACATATTCTACATCCTTGGCTTAGGCCTATGAAGAATAAATGGAATGTAAATAAATACTATTCTATTCTAATACTCTGGGTGTCCTACAACTTTATGCTGGCAAATGGTGTTCTCTGAACAGGTAATCTTCATGATGTACTTAAATTTTGCAGAACCAATCTCCTAGAGATGGATCAGAATTCATTGATTATTTGCAACAGTACCTGGACCACAACACCCAATATCCATCATCCATGTAATCCAGATTAAAATTAACAAAAAGCTGATGAACCAACCTGACAGCCACTCGAACACTTGAGTCTTCATCTCCTGCTGTTGTAGACATGGTATTCCTTGTTGATGCAGCAGAAAATTCACTAGTTCAAATTGAGCCCTGCATAAAGTTTAAACATTTGTAACAACCTATCACACTCACTTAATAAAGCAGATTACACAATCACTGAAACACGAACTTGTCGTACAACCATCACAGCCACTGAAAATCTGCAGAGTTCACACAATTTAACTTTTATTGCAATCTGTAATTCTTAAAATGTAGTATGGTTTACACATAAAAAGTAATTTAACTAATCACAACCAGCAGAGCTCTTCTCATGAACCTAAAAGATGCTTAGTTACTGGAGAAATTCTACTTTCTGTAATGTGAAAAGTTCATTAGTTTTCATAAAAGCCCACAAATGCACCCTATCCTGAGTCACAGGAATTCAATTAATACCCTGCATCCTATTTCTTTAATTTCCATTTTAATACTCTCCCATCTATGCCTAGGACTTCCAAGTCATCCCTTCAGATTTAGCAAAACCCTGTTATGTATTATACATACCTCAACTACCTCCTCCTCCTCCAACAATTTCTTTTCACTTAGCTCCAAACATTCTCATCAGTATCCCATTCTCACTCATAATCCATGTTTTAACCTAAGTGACAGACAAAGTTAAAAACTGTCGTAAAAAACGCCTAAAATAAATGTCCATAAAATGTTCAAGTTTTCTAGCAGTAGGAATGCAAAAGAATCTGAACCGAATGGTGGAAAGTCTTACCCAAATTTATTCTGCTCTTAATTTCTTCATGAATTAAATTCTGATTTGTTACTGTCGCTCCATTTCTTCGCGAAGTATTGATTTATTACTGAACTTGGCCACGTTTTCTAAGGACTTGTATTTTCTTTTGCTATTTATTCTGATGACGAAACATAATCGCTATCTTTGCGTTTATATCAAGAACAGTATCCTCAGCGCAAACTGTCCATTTAAATTACAACCCCTTCTTGCCTTGGGCCTACTTAATGGCGTATACAAAGGCAAGAAAATAGCTACTCGGAATAAGAAAATATGAAGATTTATATAACCAACTGCTTTTTCGACTATTCCAATCTACAAAATACGATCCGAAATTCACAAATACCCAATCCCTAAATTCTACAGGCACAAGCACAACTAAACACACTGAGCTGACATTAAAGACTGTTAGTCTCTAAAACCACACAACCGTCACTGGTGGACTACGAATAATCGCACAGAATAATCCCCACAGCCATACTAACTCCATCTGTGAACCTGTTCAAAGTGCACCCGGGTTTTGCCTAAATTTACAAACCTCACAGCAATGTTCTGCATTGACCAATATGCAAGCAGTTAATAGAATCATCATAAAATGAAATGCAAACACACTTAACATATTTCGCACAGACTGCCCAACATACAAAACGATAACACAACCTCAAATCCTACTACCTAAAAAGTTGCCAACGAATGTAGCTACGATATAATGTAATTCTGCTGCCATCTATCCACATTCATTGTAAAACTACTGTCTGTAACAACATTCTGACGGTCAGTCAGGAGCACTACTTACCATCCAAGTTCCTTTACCTATCCTCCTTCTCCTGCCCCTTTCTTAAGACATAACGTTAGCTACAAATCAATTTAAGAAACCTGAAAATGGTGGTCTTTTAGGATACAGCGATCCGGTAGAAATTGACAGATGTTTCAGAGTTGTGCTTCTGAAATGTCAGTCAATTTCTACCGGACTAAACAGTGCAATATCTCAGAATACAATTACCTTCTTGTCAGCACTGAAAGCTCAGATTTACGAACTACACAAATGATAATGCAAAGAAACATCTCCACTTTTGAAAGTGTATGAATGTAAAGTGATTGTACTTTTGAATGGAACTGCTGAGAAACTTTCTACTCATGTGAAAGTCTGACGTGACATTGGTTTTAATCACTTTACATTTCGTCTAAACAAATCAATCCAGCATTCCCTTGCTGAAATGCATATTGAACAGTTACGATTGGGTAAACTTCAATGAAAAATGTCCTGTGTTGAACCTCATGGAATGAAAATCAAAGCACAAAATAGGTTGCTTGTCCAGATATCAAATAAACTGAATAGAAGTTACCATGAAAGCCACAAAAATTTAGATTCTACACTTGAAATGACATTATAAACAAACACAGCATATACGTAAACTTCCTCATTTATTTTCTGTTGTTTATGAATCATCTGCATTTACCCCAAAACCACAGACTAATATAATAATTCTACAAGATTTGTGCACATGTACAAGATTTGTAAACTGAAAATCACATTTTTGAAAATATTGATTTTAATGATATCATTCATAATTATTTCAGGTCAAAATGTGAAAGAAAGAAAAAACAGCTATTTAATGCCTTTACAGGGGTATTGATACTACCGGTTCCATTTAAAATGTGGTGGTATGACACATTACCTTTGTAATCTCCAACGATGTGGCCCCATGAGATTTGACCTAACCTCAGTTTTATAAACTGTATATTTTGCATTTTGTTTCCACACTGCTGTCCTTAATATTTATAAATCCATAATTTTAATGAAATAAGGTGTTGCTAATCAAGATGACAATCACAATATACATGATTATAGAATTTGTACAGTCTGAGACAACATATGCGACCTGTGCTCTGTTAAAAGCAATGGTATTATCATAATATGTACATAAATAATGATCACTTTATTAATAAATTATCTATACTTGTATTTCAAAATATATCCATCATAGTACATTGTAACAGTATTTTAAATGAGATTCATTTTCTGATATTGCATTTGCATATTATATTAAAATGGCAAGTACACAAAACACTTTTCCAAGTATGCCGGTGGCCCAAAGAGTTCTTGTAATGTCCCTGGTCCACCTACTAAATATACACTTCATGATAAAACTGTAGTGCACTGAAGTCAGGCACTCAAAACAGTTTCTGTTTTTGTAACATATTTCATTTTTAAATCAAGCATCATTTCAACTTCACATTGAAATTAGTGTGAATTTTATCATGGAAACCCTTTATTTATTAAATATCTTTATATTTCTTTCAAACTAACATGACTCACTGACTTTTCCAAATTAACCAACACACAAAGACTGCCAGACTCCTCCTGCATCACTTTGAAGAACTGGTGTTTATCCATGACATTACTTGGTAAGCAAAATTCCCTTCTCATGCTGTGTTGTGTTCACATTGCATTAGTCCATCCTCTCATTCCAACTTTAATTAATTTCTTCTTTTTCCCCTTTTCACTCCTATGTGAGGCATAAGGCCTCTATTTTTAAAAGGTTTCAGTAATCAGTTAGACCAGTGGTTCCCAACCTTTTTGTGCCTAAGGGCACATTTGAGAGTTTATGAGATCGTGGCGGGCACCAACCAATCAACAAAGCCAAGTTTTCTTTTCTCTGGACAAATAAGATATGGACACCAAGAAATACACAAAACAACACGTTTAATGATACAAGAAACCATGCAAACAAAAATACGTACTTTTATAAGTACAATTATTATTATTATTACTCAAGTGGGAAGTTAGTGTGATGTTTGGCGCTGCATTTGATTGGCCAGTTTTTCAAATTTGGGAGTGTAGGATGATGTTGCTACTCACAAACAATCATCAAGATTGGCGTCAGTAAGTCGAGATCTGTGCTTTGATTTTATGATGTTCATGGTTGAACGGCCTTCATTATTCAGTATAACCTCTTTCCGTAGCAATGCGGGCACCCAAAAAACCCTTGGTGGGAGCCATGGTGCCCGGGGGCACCGCGTTGGGGACCACTGAGTTAGACATTTGGTAGGACTCCTTGGACAAGCGATCGGCCTGTCACAAGGCCTTTACCTGCACACAGGACATCACAACACAGAAAGACACTGACAAACATCCGTGCCTTGAGTGTGATTTGAACCCACAAATCCCAGTGTCCAAGAGCACGAGGCCCACGCCTCAGACGGTGCGATCACTGTGACCAACTTAATTTCACTGGACACTAATTAATTGCCTCATCGTACATGCTAATGTCTCTGATTCTGTGGTTTGGTAATTCAGTTTTTCCCATATGAAGTGTGGCAGCTTTGTCAGTACAACATACACCGATTCTATGAATGGTCATTACTGACTTCATATTGGCATTTTGCATTCTGAATGTTGTTAACTTAAGAATTCCCACCACCTTTAGCACAACGTCAGACCCAACTATGATGGTTTATGGGGTGTCCCATTAACTCGTTCCACCAATAAGCTGGACAGGTACTCAACAACTGCATACTGCTTGGCTTCTTGGGCAACTTGCATCGGCGTGACTCCATCTTGATTTCTTAGCATCAGGTCTGCTCCAGCAGATATCAGCCGTTTCACTATCGGAACATGGCCAAACAGGGCCGCTGCATGCAGAGCACTTTCCCCATTCTGATACAAAGTAAGTGACATTTTAGTGCGTTTGTCTTCTTACAACAAATATCTCTGGTGATCGTAAGGGTTCGGTTACAGGCGGTTTATCACAGAATTAAAACTTGTTTGCAACAGGACCACATGAAGTCAGGTTTATGGACCTCATGCAGTCTGTGTGCAATTCAGTACTCGACAGAAGGGCAGGTGACAATTAAACTGTTCCCCCTCTAACTCAAGAAGTTTACATAGTCTAGAAATAAGCAAAGAATTGAGGTCATTAAATGAATAGCCAAAGGGGTAGTATGTTGTCTCAAGGGTACATATCCTGCTGGCAGATATGTACCATTAAAAACTTAGGAAATGCCATTCATTCCTACAAAGTCCAATGCGTGCATGTCCAAGTTGGGACCGGCCAGCTAAGGGAGACAACCCCGACAGAAAAACATCACTCCCTCAGGATTGTTGAGGGTTGGACGCGAGGCTGACAACCTCAATCCGTAAAACAAAGATTTGTTTCGAAACTTCAAGCTAAGCCTCGGGTGAAAGATTGAAGAGGCCAAGGTTCAACTTTGAACTGTAGTTCCAAGAAGAAGAAGAAGAAGAAGAAGAAGAAATGAATAACTAATGAATAATTTAATGACATTATTTCAATGCACAAGCTACATAATGCCAAATGAGATGAAAAAACGATTATCATGTATGATAACTGGTAAAGATTTGGAAAAAGATTATTATGTCCTATGCGAAGGTGTATACCCAATCTTCACCTGTAGAGACTGAGGAAAATTATGAAAACAATAGGACAGCCGACAGTCCAACTGAAATTGAAATCATATGCCTCCTGAATACAAATCTACAGCACCGATGTTATATCTTATTAATATACATGTTTTGTGTGCACGTAACCTCAGCAACGTTTATTTTGCTACTTACAGGCAGAAGTCCAAGAGATGGCTGGTACTTCAGTAATTCTTCTACAACACTGGAGTGTCCTTTGTGTGAGGCTTTGAACAGTGCTGTGGCACCATCCTGCAAAGCACATGCAGATATCCACATGTCAGAGCAAAGCTCTGTTTCAAATGTAGGTATAAACATTTAAAATATTTCAAATAAGAGACATGAGGAGGCAAATACAGAATGGTCCTGAAATATATGGCCAAACTTTGGGAGCCTGTTCCATTAATTCTAAGGATGAATGAAGGTCATATAGACATTGGTCCAGAAATGCTTCCTATCCGAGTTATAGCCCTTCAAATCTGTGCATCAGAGAAAGTGTTCAACTTTTCCTTGCAGCAGAAGATAGGGACGTAAATGGAAGGGGAATACAATGAGAGGAAATAAAATCCAAATCCAAAATTATCCCAGTTGTCCCATCTGGAGCAAAAGCACATGGAACACAAAGCAATGGCAGTGTTGCTTTACTGTGGGTTTCTATGTGTCGGAAACTGGACCAAGAGAAACTTACCCTCAAATGGCAGACGGCAGTATGGGGGAGAAAAATTGGTCTAACCTATCTTTGTGAGCATGTATGGCAGGAACAAAGATATCTCCAGTTGCTTGTGAGGGAAGAGAAACGTTTACACGATGCATTCAGATTTTAAGGTAAACACATTAATAATATCAAAATATGTTTCAAAATAAGAATCCAATGATAGCTGAAAATATAAATACAGTGATATTCCTTCACAATGAAAGAAATCTTGCAGAATAATTGCTCGAGCAATGGTTTCCAGTGGTGACATAAATTCTCCTGAACTATGTCTAATTTATTTCATTGCTGTAAGTGGGTTCTCAAGAAAGATATGTTTTATCAAATAACATGCACTGCATAGTGCAACTGGGATTTATGTTAGGCCAAAAAGGGATAAAGGGATTTTAAAACCTGGTACTGTACAGATTAATAGAAGATTCTTCAATGGAAAAACACACAAACACACATTCCTAATACTGTTGCAATAAAGAAGCACTTTCATTATTCCAGTACAGTTTGTTTCACGAAAAGCCCAGATTAAGAATAAACACAACTTTTGAAAAGTCATTTCAAGATCCTTCAATTCGTATGAAAATTAACTTCTGAACAGCATCACCAAATTAAACTAAATCAGTAGATTGAAATTTGCATATTTTCTTTGGAGTGACTTCATTATCATAACACACAAATGTGAGAATAACGCCAAAGATATAAAAGACTAAAGAAACAACTTTCTTTAACACATCATATTTCTAATTCTGTGGAAATAAAACAAATTACTATTTTTAAGTGTACGGACTGGCCACCATCTTCCCCTTAATGGTCCCGGACAAAAACAGAGATACAGGCTGTTGAAGATGGTGACGGATCATTTACGGATTTAAATTCTGCTAAACGCTTCTCTGCATTCCACCTCATATCAAAATGTCAATGTATGCTCTGTTCATTTAATTATATTAAAATATAAGGTAACAAAGTCATGTTATTGAAATCCAAAAGTGAAACTTAAAAACGATGTTCTTAAAGAGCAAGGACGCTAGAGGTTCTTACATATTCTCATCCTGCCCTTAAATAGACCGATTCATGGTCAGCGGTTAACGAGACACGACAACACGTTGTTGTTAGTTCAATAGTTTGTCACCGTCAGATCATCGCACTGGCATCTGGCGGGCCATTCAACATCTGCACCAAAAACTTAAATTTAATTACAAAAAACTTACATAGCGATAAGCATCAACACTAGCGCCAACCTTGAGCAGTTGCCTCACCACATGATCATGTCCCATCTGCGCTGCAATCCACAGTGGAGTGGCACCATCCGTGCGCCTTGAGTCTGGAACTGCTCCGTGGGCCAGCAGCAACAAAAGTATTTTGAAATGGCCATTCTGCGATGCAATGAACAATGGGGTGGCACGATCCTGTTTGCACACACACAGCATTCTTATCATCACAGCGGCATCGTCTTGTAGCACCTTCCCTAACAGCTACTTTCATTTTGAATTCCAACCTAACATGTGGGTTTTATAAAATTACAAATCTCAAAATCGAAACCTCAATCAAAGCCTCGGACAGACAGACCTAACAGAGGACCGAATGGAAGAGGAGAATTGAGGAGGCCATGGACCGAAGATACGGTCATCATTCTAGAGTACACTAAAATTGTTTTTATGGATTAGAACCCAACATGGTGATCACAAAGCCATTTTACATGATGCAATGTGTGCCACGTCTACTGTACACCATCTAGGTATACCAGTGACATGCTTAAAAAACAGCCTGACTTTTAAAAGTCAATGTCTGCTAAGAAATTAGATGAGCGTAGTAAAAAAGTTAGCTTATGACCATGCAGTCTATGGCCCTTCCTACAATTACATTTACGCAGACTATGACTAGGTTTTAACTGCGCCTCTATTAGTCAAGTTATATTTTGATAGGCAGTATCAAATTATTTTTTGACTGTCAAATGTGGAATTAATTTTTACTTTTGGAAGATCAACACACATTTGTGGCTGTTTGACAGGGGCAAATAACCCCACATACTGATGTGTTTACACACTCAACCAAATTTATTTCATTTTAGCCCTTTCAAGTCTTATGTATAGGACAGTTTTCTGTTGAGGAGTATTCTGCAGCAGAAACAAAGAACTCTAGGATCTTACAAACTACTTTTTACCTCAAATAAGTACAGTGTATGTGAAGGAACAAAACATTGCACTGATACCCAAATTCTGACTTCTTCTTTATTACACCGTCTCCTTTACAGGAGGTTGGCGACATATTATGAACAGGATCCTTCCATCCTTTTCTCGGACTGAGACCTGTTCATATATGTTTTTTTAGGCAGGTGATACAGATAATTATCTGCACAAACAGCGCAAGGGCTGGAAACATGTACCTTCATGTGACTGTTGACTTTCGCTCCTCGAGCGACAAGCTCCTTGACCACGTCCATGTGACCACACTGGCAGGCCACAAACAGCGGAGTTCCGCCGTCCTGCGCACAGATAAACCTCTTGAAGTGATATGAAAACCGAGTGCTGACGGAAGTACTTGGGCACACATAAAATTAAGTGGGGACTGAATATATTAGCATAAAATCATAGAATTATGTCATAGGGTTAGTTTAATGTAAGTGGTTGAGGGAAAGACTGGAATAAATTTAAAAAAGTGCATACATAATTCTGTAGGAATCTCCAAGAAACTAGCCACTTGTAAGGCAGAAAAGGGACTTTGATTCTGAATTGATTTAATGACACTGTCTCAGCTGCAAACGTTATATAGTACTGAAAAGAGCTTGGAAGGTGACATGGCTGTTGTAAAAAGTAAAAAAGAAAATGTATCCCTGTGCCTAAGCACAATGCGAGAGGATCACAGAGTCTACAAAGGTAAATACAGTGTTCTATACTGCATGGAGATGTGTAGCAAGTTTCAGAATTTCAAATTAAGGTTATTTTTTACGTCTGCACTCACCATACTTGATGAATCCACAGGCGCACCTCTGTCCAGCAGGATTTGAACAATGTCAAGGAAGCCACCCTGAGCAGCAAAGAACAGTGCAGTGGTACCTGTCTGAGCACAACAAAACGCCTTCAGGCAGCTGCATCGAACCCCAATGTCTAAAGCAGTAGTCTCACAATTTGCATGTATTCACTAACTCCAAAGGGCAATTGATAATTCTTTGAAAAGTTCTATTTCGGAACATAAAGGTTCCTCGTGCACTTTATTATCTTTATTATTCATGTATTGGCGACAGAAATCTTGCAGTGGCATAATCACGAGGTTTCGGGGATGCATCGTATTGCGTATTGAACGTCAGATTGACAATTTGTCTACACAACGATTCATGATTATAGTTTCAATGTTTACTTAGAATCCACTGCATGCTTCTACCTTCACTGGTCATCTT
The DNA here is from genome assembly GCF_977971745.1 of Zootermopsis nevadensis. NCBI lineage: Eukaryota > Metazoa > Arthropoda > Insecta > Blattodea > Termopsidae > Zootermopsis > Zootermopsis nevadensis. Next base: position 2,985,937 of record NW_028259177.1, read on the forward strand.
CAGGTGGTTCTCTTTAAGTGTTCAAAATTATTAGATTTTACTGCTAATTTATTCTGTTGTTAACTTCGCCAGGTGATGGAGTATGTCTTAAACAGCTTGCCTCTTTTAGAAGAGCGGACTATGCGGGCGTAGTTACCGGTGGAAAACTTGGCTTAACTGAAGAGGTTGGTTGATGTTGAGGGGAAGAGCTAGGTGGTTGGGGGGGTTACGTAGGATGGTAACATACAGGCCTAAAAATGAGCTACATTTACTTATATGGGACAGCAGACCAGAAAAATCACAAAACTCTTAATAAAACAAAGGAATCAATATTAGTTTTAGAACATCCAACATTATATAGCTACAACTTTAACACTGGTAACCACACCTACAGATTCCACTTTACTAAAAGACATAAGCTTCCTAAGACCCAGTCCAATACATGACGAAGTCAACAACAGAAAATGTGTAGTCAAACCGATTAATTTCCAACACGTAAAGAGAACCGAGTGAAGATGACAAACTAAGGTTGAAACATCTGGTGGATTCTTAAAAAGCATTGAAACTATAATCAAGAATAGTTGTGCAGATAGACTGTCAACCTAAATGCACAATTACATTTTCTTTCATCCTCTTATAATTAAATGTATAACCTCCCTGAGATAAATCTTGCACATGATAACTCTCTGAAACAGTTCCAGCTCTTTCAGATCAATGGACTCTTTACTTAATGCATGGTCACTGCACATTGTCACCATACATACAGTGCGATATTTAAATTTTCACTGAATATTGAATTGCATCGACTTAAAAAACTTTCCAACAGAACTTAAATTATTTTAGAAATTCACGTGTGTCCACAAGTGACTTGATGCTCAGGCCAAAACAAGTCTTAGCTCTGCTTCTGTTGTAGAGGTCCTCTAAATCCTTGCAGCAGAATGGACACCTTTGGGGTCAGCAGAAAAGAATGGTCACATTCCACCCGACAATTCACAAGTCAGGTCCTTTATGGTACTTACTACTCTCCTGGCCTTGGGGTCAGCCCCCTGATCCAGCAGTTCCACCACACAGTCCACATGGCCACTGGCAGCTGCGAGGATGAGGGGCGTCATGCCATCCTGAGTAAAAACACACACCAAGCGTAGCTACAACCTCCATTCCTCCTAAACTTACTCATTAGGTGGCGCTCAGCCACAATTAATTCTCTTTCCTTTGCCTTCATTTGTTCATTTCCACCGAATGCACCAAGCACAGTTCACGTGCCCTTACTATAATAGACATTTCTACGTCGTAATAGAGAATTAGACCGTTCTTCTGTTGTGCGATCTGCGACCTTGACACAGACCAGAATTTAACTGGTGTTGTGTGGACTACGACCTTCGCGATCAGTGACGCACATGAACGAGTTTAATTCAGACAACATCAGAGGGCTTGAGCCAACACAGGCTCATCAGCTACTGGAAAATAGCAAGGCATTTTCTGATCCTACTCGCACGTACGACGCGACGCGCCTGGCACAGCGATACGTACCTTGTCCCTGCTGTCGACGTGCACCTTGCCGCTGTCCAGAACGCGCCCCAAGAGCTGTACGTCACCCTGGATAGCCGCCAGGTGAAGCTGCACGTCGGACGGCGTCTCCTTCTGCAAAAGAATCGCATGAAGATGAAAGTCGATCGACTGGTCAATATGTTACACGTATTTTCGGTCTACTTGCATTTCCCGTTCAATCCCTGGTGCTAAATGTCACTGAAATTCCCGATCAGTTAACGAAACACAGCAAGGCACTTGGAACAAGCGAAACACAGGACATTTTAATACGCGATTTTGTACTGATTCAGTCTGCAACGAAGACAACCCAAGTCCCGTTTTTTGAAGAAAAAAAATATAAGAAAAGTAAGGCAAGGCCTTCAGAGTGAAATTTGTGCACAGACGCCGTAAAACGTAAAACAAGATGACGTCAGTGAAACAAAGAGGAATGGCTTTTCTGGACGGACAGTTCGCAATGAGGCAATGAAATGTTTTCGACCAGATTGCGAGTTCTTCAATGAAAACAAAATCATAATCAAAGGGGATACACACATGTATAGGCTGTTTGCTGGGACATGAGCTATGGCCTTGAGATGTGCAGTGCATTTCCACCCCGAACAGTGGATGGGGTGAACTCAGAGCTCAGTTACAAGGCAGAAGCGACCGAGTTCACTTCGTGTGGTAAATTCCATTTCAAAAACATTGACCCATTTTTAATAGGCATTTCATATTCATCGCTGTTTCTACTCAGCACGAACAGAATGCAAAGCGTGGGCAGAGGTGTAAAGAAAATAGGGGGACGTAAAGTAATACACAGCCATAGTAGAGAAATGGTGATAAGTGTTTACAGTTTTATGAAGAAAGAAGCGGACAGCGGCAATGTGATTAACGTTAATCAAATACAAAATCGTGTTTCTGAAGCTACTGGTGTGTCCATAAGTACTCTGAAACGCATTCTGAAAGAGTACGAACATAATAAACGAGTGGGAAAAGAATTCAGCACACCTCACAAGAAACGGCCAAGAAGGAAAATTAAAACAGATGTAGATGATTTTGACAATTGCGTAATTCGAAGAACGATTAACGAATTTCACACTACACAAGGCGAGCGTCCTACTTTAAAATCGTTGTTGGCAGTAATTAAGAAAAAGATAAACTTCAGTGGCGGGAAGTGGGCTCTTTGGAAAATAATTAAAAATTTAGGCTTCAGGTGGAGGAAATCGGAAAGTAATAGGAAAGTTCTCATCGAAAAGGATGATATTCGTGCAGCAAGACTGTCTTATTTGAGAAATATAAGTCATTACAGAAATGAGGGGCGACCTATTATCTACATGGACGAAACGTACATTCACTCCTCACACACGAAAGGACATGCCTGGGGTGATGGTACAAATGCAGGTCTACTTGCACCCGTCTCCAAAGGACAGCGAGTCATCATCGTACACGCTGGCAATGAAAATGGCTTCATTCCAAATGCTTTGTTAATGTTTAAATCGGGGACAAAATCTGGAGATTATCATCATGATATGAATTTTGACAACTATGAAAGATGGCTCAAAACGAAGTTAATTCCAAACCTTCCACCAAATTCGGTATTGGTAGTGGACAATGCAGCTTACCATAACGTACAACTTAATCCGGCTCCAACTTCTTCATCTCGAAAAAGTGCTATGATCGACTGGCTTTCAGATCGTAGCATTCCTTTCAGTGACGGAATGTGTAAGCCCGAATTGTATTCTCTAATTAAACTGCGTAAGCCACGATTCAAAACATTCAAAATTGACGCTCTACTGTCTGAACATGGCCACTCTGCCCTTCGCTTGCCGCCATATCATCCAGATCTGAATCCGATTGAACTGATATGGGGATTGGTCAAAGAATGTGTCGCCAGAAAGAATGTCAGTTTACGTCTAGATGATGCTATGAAACTAGCTGAGGAAAAGTTTAGTAGCATCACAAAGGAAGAATGGACCTCGAGGTGCAACAAATCCCGTCAGTGCGAACAGAATTACTTGCGGTTGGAACCTGTTCTTGACGACATTTCGGAACAAATTACAGTTAATTTACAAGATGGCAGTGATACCAACAGTTGTAGCAGTAGTGAGGGAGAGGAGAGGGAGGAAGAAGATGATGGGGAATTATGTGGAATAGAAGCTTTGTAAAATATCTTCAGCCGCTGTAAGTAATTCAGTCTGCATTGATGTTTTTGTGTTCAGTAGTACAGAGAAAGGTGTTCTCCTCCGTTCCCCACTATCACTAGGAGACAGCGTCAGTACCCTCCCTTACGTGCATATCCACAGCTCATGTCTGAGCGAACGACTAATAACTTAAAATACAAATGAAAAGGGAAGAATACAGGAGCCGAGAGGGTTTACAATGATCCGAGCTGTGCAATAAACAATCATACTGTCGTCTACATAGGGATTTTAATTCTGTTATTATAATCATCGCTTTTCCAATTTCCATTAAGGAGTGTTGACAACTTAATATATTTCACTAAAATAATTAACACTTTAAAATAAGCACGGTACGCTTCCGTGATAAGAGAAATAATCTAAAATACTTCATCCAAGTATAAAAAGTAATCAAGTATATCAAACTGCTTACATGAATATGAAATATATCTTAGTGCGAAACAATTCATATTTCACAGAATTTATTACAAACTTTTCTCGACTTACTGCGAGCAGGCAACAATTTTTTTAATAGTGGCCAGGCTCATCACTGCGTAATATCAGTCGGACTACATTTTTCAGTCCCAAACTTTAGGGACAAACATAACCTTAGATACCCACAAATGCTCAGGTAGAATAGAAGAAATTTAATGAACAAATCAAAATTATTGTTCTCTGGCCAGAATACATTCTGTAATTAATTAGTCTTTATGGAAATATTATCTAAAAATTATACCGCTTCGACTGATTTAATTGAATGAGTTATGAAAATAATTATCGATAGTAAAAAGAAAATTTGGAGAAAAACCATGAAAGTCCATGTTTAAATAAGCAACTTTTATTTTTGTATTATTATCATTCTTATGCCCCACTACACACCATGTAGGCACTTGGCGTTAACCTCGACACTAGATAGGGGCAGGCAGCCCTCGGAGGAGGAAAAACCCTTTGTCCATGTTGGGGATCAAGTCTATACTGACTCAGCTACCCCCAGATCCCCTTTCTATCAATGAAGATTATTAATTATAAACAAGTCTGTAGCGTATCGTCCCAGCGAATTATGTTGATTCTGTGTGTGAAATTGATGGGTAGGAATAAACAAATGTGTCTGTAGTCTTAAGTAAATGCCTGGAATTATAGGGTAGCATGCAGAACTTAAATCCAGTTATATTTTTTTCCCCCCTTAAAATACATCTGCTACGTGTGGAGCTGAATCCTACCTTCAATGTGTCTATTCCTCATATTCACGGCGATTCAAATTCAGTAGATTTAAGAATACGCGTGTAAAATTGCCTGTGTAATTACAAACCTTCGTTGTCTTCATCTGACAGCTCATGTTTTAGGTAGTATAAAAGTAAGTCATGGATCCCATACTCATTCCGCTCGGACATTGCAAGCGATTTCTTAATAAACTCACTCGTCATATCTATTTCGTGACCAAAGAGTTCCCAGCACCTGCGATAAGTATAAATTTATAAAATGAACAAACACGATTAAATCCACGTTTACGGATCACTAATTTGTGTCTGTAAGCGTATACTGTATTCAGATCAACCAAAATTCAAATTGATTTAATTATTATAATGCAATTTAGATTTTAGTTAATAAATAAACTACAATACTGTAACAAGAGTTTAACTCTTAATGACAAGAAATGCAGTAGAATCTTATGATCTGTCACACCTGATATACTTAAATATAAAACAGCTTTAAATCACTGGGAGAAAAAGTTCAAAATTCAGTCCTGCAAGCAAAGTCTGAAAATTACATGTTAATGACAATAAACAAAGAATAATGACTTAACCTCAATTTTGATTCGACAAAGAGAGCAAAGTCCTGATGGTAGCATTTCATTTCATCTGGCAAGTTCTCTATAACAAAGTCCAATTGCACCTGCTATGCCATTCTCTTGAGAAATACTAATTTTAATTTAAATTTCTGGAACATGAAAATTTGAAATTGTTCCCATACGTGGGCACCTCTAGTGACAGGATACATATTCAAATGTCTGCACAAATACTACATATCTGTTCCTTCATTTCAGTAAATTCTGATGACAACTGTGAAATTGTAGACACATTTCTTTGAATACCCCCCAAAAGAATATAACAGGGTAAGCCTGAGAGACTTCACCAACCCTTCTGGAGTAACAAAGGAACTGACGCCAATGGCACATGGCAGAAGGGGTAGAGATCTGACTTGTTGAAACCTTTCAAATTTCATTCTGTATCATCTTCAAACAACTACCAGAAATAAACACATCATATTTTCTTGTGGAGTAACGTTCTGTAACTTCGATATAATTGTCGATGGTGAAACAAATGCAATATATCGTAACAAATGTATACTTTCACTGGTCTTATTAAAAGAGAAATGGTTTTCAGATCACGTCATACAATATTTATAAGGAACATATTCAAAATGTAAACAAACTGATATTAAAGTGATAATTAGATATGTGCACAGGTCCAATTTGTTTTAACTCAAACCCAAATACTTAAGTAAGATGACAAACTTAAAATTCGTCAGTCAAAATAAGAATCAAGCTTGTTTCGTATAACAGGTTGTAACCGTCCCACTCCCGTCTGCTGTTGGAGTTGCCCGGCTCGGTTGCAGTCTTGTCGATCCTTGTCGTATGTGATGTAATTCGGGATTTCTGCTCATGTAGGCATGGAACTTTTCTCAGGGAATATTACATGGAGGTGTATAAGCTGAAGGTTTCGGTAATGGCTTCGAGACTGAAGTGCGTAGTTTTTTGCAAGCACAATTTATTTCTTTTACGATTCACATCCACTGGCCGAATCGAGCTACAAAACAATTTAGGATGTTGCTTCCTCTGAATTCCAGAAAAGAGTGTCCTCACAAGAAAACTTTCCTGTCCTTTAGTCATAGGACTTCCCCCTTAACTTTCACAAAAAATGATGTATTTGGGCAGTAATGATGCCCTAGCTCACGTGGACCATTAAAAAAAACCTTTAGCCGGCGGGTGCCCCCTGCAAGAATTTTGGGGGTCACACGGTGCGATAATTCTTTCCTTTACAGTCGTAACAAGTGAAACTCGTAAATCTTTATTACTTGTTTCCAATTTATTTTTATTTGTGCCTCACCGGGACTCGAACCCAGAACGCGCGGTCACAAGGTGTAACACGCACGTTACTTTGTGATTATAAAACATATAAGCAAGTGTGACAATTATGATGCTGAAGAGCTCTGTTGACATATAAGATATACAATTTGTGGAAGTAAGGAGAACCTAAGATACTCAGGATAATAATGCAGTTGTTAATACGCAAACAATTTTTTGTTGTTGCGAAGTGTTTGGAAAGAAAATCACCCATCTACAATATTTATTTTTTCATAATTACAAAACCAAAACTAATGCAACGTGCATTTGTTTTGAACTCACCTTCAATCAAGTGCATTTTTTCCCTCTTCTGTGGCCCTTTCCTCAGCAAGGATCACTTCCTCTGAAAACACAGATCACAATCTTGCATTTTGGAAAACAAAATTGAATTTTCAAAGCGGAAATTAAGATGAGATTGACCGACATGACAGTAAATTTCTCTTCTATGCCACCATAAATGAGAAACATTTTGATTTACTTTCTCATTTATAGTAAATCTTTCAACTGATTTTTCCTAGCCCTGGTATTAGATCTGAAGATAACAAATTTGCCTCCTGTATGTACGTTAAATGAATTATTTGAAATAAGAGCAGTAAGAGGTGCAGAGGTAAAATAGTTTTACTGGTTATTAATATCTGTTACATGACGTGTATCTATGAAATTGTTTTCTTATTGTCATTCAGATTGTTCCATCAGTGGAAGTCAATTTAGAAATCCTTCAGGCATTTCTGTTGCTCAAAGAAACGAACAGAGCGGAACAACAGGGGAATCCCTAAATTGGGTAGGAGAAATAACAGACCTGCATATTTTATTGTTTTATTTTGATGTCAGAATGATAAATGAGAGGCAAAATGACACAAGATTATGTTATAGACAGTACAGGAGCATTTTCACAGTCAGTGTAAATGAAAAATATGTAAGATGTGGTTTTATCCTGCTCTTTGATTCCATTCCATTAAAAGCGTGACAAATTTTAAATATTTGGGAGCAACAATAATAAATCGGAATGATACTCATGAGGAAATCAGGAGGCGACCATATTCTGGAAATGCTCGACAATTTTCAGTTCGAAATATTTCGACTTCCCGTCTGATTTCTGAGAGACTAAAGATCAATATGTACAAAACAATAATTTTGCCCGTTGTCTCTCTCTCTGAGGGAGGAACATAGATTGCAGGTGTCTAAGAAATTGTAATTATAAAACTAATATAGTGCAAGCCATTTTTGAAAGAAGTCCTATTCCTTTACTTGTGGGACCATATCCATCAAACATTTGCTCCATGGCAGTTCACATTTTACGGTAATGTTTCATGCAGTAATCGAAACCCAAAAACTATTGCCCCCCAACAAAGCATTCAATCATGTGAACACTGTGACAAAAGAGTGAGAAATGCTTCTTATGCACAACTATACGAACAGCTTTCCTTAGTTTTATCTTTGGTGATTCTGTTTAAATACCTCGTTCATCTACCGGCATCTCTGCATCATTATGTTGTTTCTACATTGATCATAGATGACAGGATGAGCACTTCGCAATTGATATACGATCTGTGGTTGGTAATCCGTCTTCTATCATCGATCATTGACCGGTGTTTGCTTGCTGGAAAAACATTGATTCAAATATACGGCTTTTCGCTGATGATTGTATAGTATACAGGAAAATAATGGATAGTAGTGACATTGATAAGTTACAGACAGATATGAATAGATTATGGGAATGGGCGGTAGAAAATGAAATGAAGATAAATCCAGGTAAAAGTAAAGCAGTCAGCTTCAATAGAGCTAGGGTGAAGGATAAGCTGAGTTACTTTTTTGGGGATCAATTAATTCCAGAGGCAAATAGCTTTAAGTACTTAGGAATACTTATTCGCAGTGATCTGAGCTGGGCAGATCATGTGAATTATACACTAATTAAAGCATGGAAGGCTCTCCATTTCGTAATGCGTATACTAAAAAAGGGAAATAACAATACGAAACGTTTAGCTTATACGTCGCTAGTGAGACCGATACTTGAATATGGAGCTGTGTGTTGGGACCCTTACAGGGAAGGACAGGTAAGAGCACTAAATCGGGTGCAGAAGAGAGCGGCTAAATTTGCTAATTTCACGAACGAATCTGGTTGGGAAACATTGGCACAGCGTAGATTGATAGCCCGAATGTGCGCCCTTTTCAAAGCATACACGGGGGGCCGGGCTTGGAAAATGATAGAGGATAGATTATTAAAGCCATGCTACCTGGGCAGGGACGATCATACTCGGAAAATTAGGACTAGGAAACAAAGAACGGATGTAGGCAAATATTCCTTTGTAAATAGGACCATAAGAAGCTGGAACAAATTACCTCCAGGCGTGCTAGAGTCTTTCCCCTGTAAATTAGGCACCTTTAGAAAGAGGGTCAGAAAAGTAGTTACAAGCTAAGGGTTATTAAGTTGGGAATAAATGGTGATAAGTGAAGTGAAGTGTCTTAGTCTCCAAGTGATGAAGGGCTGTAGTTCTTTGGGATAAAATTTTCATGTACTGAGAGCGGACTTTATATTCTACTCTTAAGTATTGTGATTAATTAGTGGATGTGTGTTTTTTTATTGTGTGTCAGATGTTTTATTTTGAGTGTGGTATGTTGTATTGTTGTGTCTCATTGTATTGTTGTGTGAGTGCATCAGTTCATGACGTTTGTAATACATTACAGTTATTGTCTTATGTCTAGGTGGTATTAAGTTCTTTTTTTTAAGTTAAGTACTTGAGGTTGGATGGTTTTGTAATTTATGAGTTGGTTGATTTTGAGTGGGATGTGTTGTTTTTGTTGTGTCCTTTTTTATTGTTTTGTTCTGTCTCTGTGTTGATGTATCTCATTGTATGTTGTGTCTTATGGTTTTTGTTGTGTCCTTTGTTTATTATTTTGTTGTGTCTCATTGTGTTGATGTATCCCATTGTTTGTGTGTCATATTGTTTTTGTTGTGTCCTTTTGTTTATTGTTTTGTTCTGTCTCTGTGTTGATGTATCTCATTGTTTATTGTTTTGTTGTGTCTCATTGTGTTGATGTATCCCATTGTTTGGGTGTCATATTGTTTTGTTGTGTCCTTTTGTTTATTGTTTTGTTCTGTCTCTGTGTTGATGTATCTCATTGTTTATTGTGTCTTATTGTTTTTGTTGTGTCCTTTTGTTTATTGTTTTGTTCTGTCTCATTGTGTTGATGTATCTCATTGTTCTGTTCTGTCTCATTGTTTTGTATGTTATTGTAGGACACTGCCACCGGGTATAAACCCATTTGCAGTCAATAATAAATAATAATAATAATAATCTGCAAAGAAGTTTTAGACGAGAGCGCCTGGCATAAATGTACGTAAGGTAAGTAATTTGTGTTTAAATGCCCTCCTCAATTGGCCTGATTCTTTTAACCTTCCTTGTTTTAGTTCATATGTGCTACAATTAATTGCTTTAAGTAAGGTTATTATAGGTTATAATTTAATTTGAATTCCTACTGCAATTTCTTGTTCATCTGATAAAGATTATTTGGCGAAGTTTGTTTGTTACTGATCGATACGTTTCTTCGGTGCATGTGGATGCCCTCTCCAATTGAACTCTGATTAATCAGAGCCAATTTATAGCAGTTATGTTGGTGCAACTTGGAATCAGAAGACTCAAAATACAAATTGCAGTATTTAACAGTGCTTTAAAAATTTTCACGTTTTTATCTGTGACGATACAAAGGGGAATTCAACCCAACATTCCTGTCCTCAGATTACATTTCAAAGTATCTGTGATAATTATGAAACATGTTCAAATTTTTAAAAACTGGGCTGGCATTTTAAAGCTTTGCTTGTGTCCGTAGAAACTTCTTTTTACGAAATGCTGCTTTATGATGAAGCAAAGGAAATACTCTTAAATCTCCCTTCAGTAAAAATTATGTCTGATAATTACATCTGTAACTATAAATAAAAATCATTATACTATATCTGGGTTCAAAATAATCTGTTTAAAAAATATACTGGAAACATATTTGTGCTGAGTCAACTTCACAGCGTTTTGAAAGTCAGCTGTATATTACAAATTATATTAAAACATAGTGAAACTATTAGAATATGTGTGGTAAACTTTTTTAAGTATGCACCTTAAATTCTAAATAAATCAAATGGGGTGTACATACTCGTATTAATATTGTTTATACTTTTTCAGGTATCTTTTAAATTTATCTTAATATTTAATCTTACATGGTGGTGGCCTGCGTACAATTGCATCAGAAGATGAGATAGTAATCGAGTCTTCTGTCGTTTCAACACGTCGTGGTACTAACTTCGTCTAGCATTAAGCAGCTCAAATTATTGCTATGAATGAAATAAAGTGAGATGGGGCGCAAACCACATCTCACTATAAAAATTAGCGAGTCACAAAACGTTAAAAAGAACTCAATGAGGATATGGAACAGCACTAATGTGTCTGTTCTTATCCGCAGTTTTCATCACAAGAAAGGAAACTGCTCTGAGTTGAGATTCTATGTTCTCGCAATACGTACATGAGTTTGCTACCTTCATCATCAGTGTAATAAGTATGATAATGAAGGCAGCATGCTCCTCTGAAACACTGGTCAATATCTACCAGTCTACACATTCGCAACATCTCCGAAGACGGTCAGCCATCTTCTTGCTCTGAATTATTACGGTACTTGAATTAATGTCCCCCTCGCTTCTCTATGAATTTCAACAAACACACTGAGTGTCTTGGATAATTATGTCCATAATAATATAGATCTGCTCGTGCTCTGTATCACAATTTTCTGTTTTCATACCGTGCAACGCTTAAGTTGTCCTTCAATCCCTTCTGGATCATCAGAAGCAAGTTCTAACAGGCAAGTTGCCTCCTCCACGACTCTCAGTTCTTTCAAAGCTCTTGCAAGCCGGGGCTCTAAGTTCGATAGGGATCGGAATCTCTGGAACTCGAGCTGGACTTCTGCAAAACATAATAATGCATGCCATTATAACAACCTATCAGGGTTCTCAAATTTGTAAACATGGTTATCCTCTCCTCATGCAGAGAAGTGGCAAAATCTCTTAGGAGCTCTGGTGAAGGGTCTGGCTGAGGGTGAGGCTAAAACAGGTATCTCGAACCTGACCATCAAGAAGAATAATCAGGCTGGCTTGCATTATAAGAGGGGCAGAAAGAGGAAAGGTTTCCTCAAGAAGGTTGAGGGCCTCGACTGAAAAACTCTGTTGCTGATTCAGCCTGGGACCAATGATGGGGGCTCTGCTGTTCAAGTCAGTAAATTGCAGAGGGAAGCCGGAGATATCCAGCTGTCAGCAGCCATGGATCCACCGGCTATGCTCAGGTATGGTGGTCATCAGGACATGGGCATCACTGTGGAAGTTCACGGTCGACGGTGTAGAGTGCGGAGAGGGAAACTGATGTGTTTCCTGAAGAGAAAGGCATGACACCTACCTATCTTGAGCAGCAGCACACTTATGTGTGTTCTTGAATGAGCTAAGGAATGGCTCTGAGGCGTAATTTCACGGATAAGTCACTGGGAGAGAGTCAGACTGAGAGTTGTGAAGACTGGATCAATTTCAGAACTCAGAAAAATTTGTGGCATAGATCCCTGGGAAACCAGTGCAGATGGCTACCATGTTTATGAGATTTTTTTTATTATTATTATTAGTGTTCTGTCTGACGACAGGTCCATATGAACAGGATCCTTCCATCCTTTTCTCGGACTGGGACCTGTTCATATACGTTCTTGGCAGATGATCCAGAAGTGGTTTGCCATTGCCTTCTTCTGTGTGTGAATAGAGTAATTGTTGGGATGCCACGGAGAAACCGGGGAAGCCCCCGGAGGAAAACTTCGTGATACCTAGACCACGGTCTTGCCCAACACAAGTTATAAATCTGAGCACCACCGGGAATTGAACCCGGGACCCCAGGATTACAAGGCTAGTGTTCTGACCACTAGACCACTGTGGCGGTCGTTTATGAGATTACGACAGCAGAATTCAAGTCTGAGGATAGGCACAGACAAGTTCCCCAAAAGGGGTCCACTTACCTAGCTTTGAGAGTGTACGATGATGGTATTTATGCTGTTCAGAGGCATGGACAAAGGGGGTCGGTGGCTCCTTCTTAGTTATCTGAGAATGGGGCTCTCCTTCCTACAGATTAACTAGCATCACAGCAAACTGGGCACTCATAAACTCAGTGAAGAATTGACTGCAGAGCATACAAGTATATCTCTGACACAGCAGCCATGATATTTACTGTACTTCTATAGGAAGATCCATTTATATACCTGACTCAACACCAATGGCAAGGGTGTTCTGCATACTTGCTCTGTGACTCAATCAAACTGCTGCTGTCTATGTTGGCAGACATAATTAACTACTGCAGGGAAAGGCAAATGGCCTTATTAATCACAACAAGTAACATAGAGAAGTTTGGTCACCAATCCTAGAGCACTACTGGAATACCCAGAATCCAAAAATTTACAAATATTAAATCAAGGAGAAAGGTTCACCTTCCTCAGCAATAGAATGCAGGAAATAATAGATTTTAATCCATGTGAGATAAATGGATGGTGTCTCAGAACCGTCTTTATCATGTCATACGCATATCATCTTTAATCTCAAGGAGTAGGTGAACTACAGAAATTCACAGACCACCTGATGGGCCTCCTATTGGGAGGAACTACAGTCGGTTTCTTGGTCACTCTGGTATTCTGGAGGGTACTGCAATAGCTGTGGAGTTTCTTCAGGAAGCCATTCTCTCTTCATATGAAAATAACCATCCCTTATCAGACCACCAAAAGGCAAGACAAAGGTTTCCTGTTGCAGAGGTCTATTTGGCACTAAAAACAAAAGATCTTCTGTCGTGGTATCAATGACACTCCACAAAATGCTCATTAAGCAATGCAGAGACACATATGGGCCTTCTTTGCTTCCTTCCAGTGAAATGCTGGAGACTGATTTCCCTGTCTCTGAAGTGTTAAATGAGGAAAAGACTGCATGGTAATAACATTCCACATGCACAATAAAAGTAAAGCCATCCCATTATACGCCATGTAGGTCGTTTGTGGGAAGTGGAGGTATAGCTCCTAATTCTTGACCTCAGCACTAGATGAGGGTGAGTGGTCAGTATCACGACCCAGTCACATCACACTCCGAGGAAGGGACCCCAGTACCCATTGGATACGAGTCTGGATGCAGAGGCTAGAGGACAAAATTTCAGTTGTCCAGCCCGTAACTAGTCACAGCTCATTCCATATGAACAATGACAAAGCAAAAGCTATTTAAGGCAATGCCAATTGTGATCTTCTGGGTTGTGATCCCATACAGCAAGTTTTTACCAACATTTTGGAAATGTTCATATAGTCTCCATAATCAGGGTTGATACAAAACTAGTTGTTTGACTCTGCATAGTGTTGCCTAACTGTAGAGGTTAACAATATCAACTTTCAGGTTATCACTGTAGTAAAGATATTGACTGTGGGTATGCAAGTTACAATGCAGGGGCTGTACTGAAATACTGGATTTGTGCCCATTATAATTGTTAATAATACTGACATATTTAAGACAAGATGCAGCATACCAATTTACTGTTAATCTGAATCAAAGCACTGCTCTGAGATATATTAAGTAATTTCTTAGTAGGATTTGAGGTTCTAATGGCAGTGTGAACAAAAATAGTTATCTTCTGGGTTGTAGCACTGTGTAGTCAGGTAGACATTTACCAACGTTTCAGAGGTCATACTCCATTCACGGTCCAGCTCCTATAAACAGCACCACTCACCCAACTGGCACATTCATCGCCCTGATGACGGAGGCAGTATGACCTCTGAAACGTTGGTTAACATCGACCAGACTACACAGCGTAACAACCCAGAAGACAGAAATCTTCATACTCATCGCCCTGATGACGGAGGCAGTATGACCTCTGAAACGTTGGTTAACATCGACCAGACTACACAGCGTAACAACCCAGAAGACAGAAATCTTCATACTCATCGCCCTGATGATGGAGGCAGTATGACCTCTGAAACGTTGGTTAACATCGACCAGACTACAAAGCGCAACAACCCAGAAGACAGAAATCTTCATACTCATCGCCCTGATGACGGAGGCAGTATGACCTCCGAAACGTTGGTTAACATCGACCAGACTACACAGCGCAACAACCCAGAAGACAGATATCTTCATACTCATCGCCCTGATGATGGAGGCAGTATGACCTCTGAAACGTTGGTTAACATCGACCAGACTACACAGCGCAACAACCCAGAAGACAGAAATTTTCATACTCATCGCCCTGATGACGGAGGCAGTATGACCTCCGAAACGTTGGTTAACATCGACCAGACTACTGAGCGCAACAACCCAGAAGACAGAAATCTTCAAGATACAAGCTCCTTCTTCTTCACTGTGTATTATTACCCCTGCATAGATCATCCATCCTGTAAATAAAAATAATATATTATGATATTAAAAGGAAACACTGTCTTATAGTTAAGCAGTGTTATTCTACTGACGAAATAAGCAACAGAAACATGTGAACTATCTATTTGTTAGCTAAACAACCAAATCATGCACACAGCAAGTGCTGGCACACAATATAAAAAAAACAGACTAGAATTGTATTCTCGTGAGCCTACTGACAAGGCAACACTTTTAATGCTGCAGAAGTTAACTATTAATCTGTATTTCATGATAACAGGTACACAAACTTAGTCGGTAAACAACGAACTTTTAAAACTCTTAAAATGGCATTGCAGGGGCTGGAAAAGATTTACCACTCACAGAATAGCAAGTATAATTTATGCAATATAAAGCATTAATGTGCACACATGCAGGCACACGTATGCGCACACACAACATCCTATCCAACTTCAAACTTTTCACCAAATGTAACAGCAAAAAAGATTAAATATTCCAAGAACCCTCCAACCCAACCAGACACTGAAGATGAACGTGGTTGATACAGAGAAGAGGCTTAGTATTCTATCTTGCTCTTAGTTTATTTAGTACCTGTGTATTGTAACATCCCCATGGGACTGAATGGCGGATACGCGTTGTGCGAGGAAGATAAACTGGAAGTCTGTCTTCTGTCGGGGATGGTTCGATGATCCTTTGGTGATTCATCATATCCTGAAATATAAAATATTTAACTAAAGAAGCAACAAAAACCTTAAAACAAGGACTTACAAAATCACCTATGAAATGCCAATGTAAGGATAACATTTATACAAAGCCTACTCTGCTTCCTATAAATCATGTGGCCTATTTATTCGTTCTACGTGTCGTCTGGTGACGGTGTACCTTACAGTTCTCATACAATTTACTCTGAATACCATGCATGGCACAGGTCATATTTGAGGATTATGTCTACGATACCTCAGTCTTTGTGGAAATCACTATATTAAAATTAAAATTAAAATATGGTGTACACAGTCACACGCTAAAGTTAGAAATGTATTCCGACTATGAATTTGTGACTCATGAATTCAGAGTGAAAAGCAAACTAGAAGGGATTTATGTACAATGATTCTGTCAAAATAAATACATTAACATCATCACACAATTCTGTTGGCCATACACATTTGAAAATATGCAAAATACTGGGCAAATAAATTGTAAAATATGGTACAAAAATCGATAAGGTGTAACATATACAGAAGAAGAATGCAGACCAGATACAGCGCAGAATTGAAACAAACAAGGCAGAGTTACAAGGGAACCAGGGAGATGCTGGCAAGGTGATGAGGCTGATAAAGGCATTAAGATACTTAATCCATGAAGACGAGAAGGTATAAATGAATGAGAAAATGAAAGCCACAAACAATCATTCAAGGCAGAATTGGCACAATGCCTGTACCAAGTACCACAAACTAATTTCTAGGTAACAGGAAACAAGAACAAAAGGATTTGCCAAGTCCTATTTCTCACTGTATTGTACTCTTTGCTGCTCTTACCGCAGAGAAATAAAATCCATCCAAGATATAGAAAGGTGGCTTAATAGCTTCCCAAAGGGCCATGATTAAACAAACAATGGCGTATGAACAATCTCCTGTAGGCATGATGTCTTCTACATGAGGGTCATTCATAGATGACACTTTCACTTCCAACGTCTGTTTTTGGTGATCAATCTTAATTTCACCCTGCAATCAACATTTGCCAAAATCAAAGTCTCTGAGGAGACACAAACACATTACAAATTAAAAACATAGTTAACAGAACACATAAGAGGCCACAAACATCAAACATCTGGTTCAGCTTTCACTGTCAAACCCCAAACACTTTTGCCTACATACGATTTAATTTACTTCTATTAATTTTTCACTTAAAATTAAATATCATCCCACCACACGTCTGACAATACGTTGGATTTGAGAGAGACTACTTGTCCATAAAACAGAAAATTTGAGAACTACTGTTTTAGAGAAATGTTCTGATTCTTACTTTGCGTCCGCACCCTTGGAGCAAACTCTCGAAAAGGGACTTCACTTGCAAATCAATCATATCACGTGGTTCGATCATGTTTTCTAGATCCTGAAACATACAAAACAGAAACTAAATAACCACAGAAGAAACAGTTCAAATTCCTATAAAATTAGACAACAGCTACTACAGTCTTCAAAAACGCAACTCAAAATACCTGGTAGGGCAGGAGTACCTGAACAGCTGCATTTTCACCTTATCCAGCGAAAAATTATTAGCCACAGCTACTAGGATTCATACTACTCACGTAACAAATATCAACAATTCAGAGGAACATACTGCCTCGATATTTTCAGCCCTAAAGATGGAAGCAGGACGTTCCTCAGGAATGTTGGTATTTACATACAAATCCACATGGATTTACAACCCACAAGACCAATATTTACGGATTAACAACAACGGCTTCATGAATTCATATTTAACAACTTAACAAATGTTTAACAAGCTAAGAAATGTATGCACAGCATAACAGTGATGGTCCAATGTCTGTGATGTCAGTTGTCTGGAATCAGTAACAATTGATCCATAACCACTGTGCCCCTGCCAGCAGCTTCCAAAGTCTGATTTCTCACTCAAATGAAAGTAGCATTTTTTAAAAAATGTGCATTTCTCATTTATAGTACCACACCAAAGGAGTTGCACAGAAGTGGCACTTAATCATTGATTGCAAATGACACCGAGTTTATTACTTTCACTTACATCAAAACTTGATGTAGCAACTTCCAGTACAAAATTTACAAGTGTAACTCATACTATTACAAAGATTTAACAAAATGTAAGCAAGCACGATAAATACGAAGTTGATGCAATGTTGCAATGTGTAGTCTGGTTGAAACTCGCCTACATCGCAGAGGCGCTTAATGCCTCCGAAACGTTGGTAAAATTTCTACCATAACCTAGAGGACAAGTCACCTGATTTCTTGCTGCTTGCACATTACAATCTGCACAAATATAAAACATTCAAATACAATCTTATTCTTCTTCAGTTGGTGGACCCTGGCTTCCTTACATACAATACAAAATTTCCCTGCCTTCTTTTACTTCCCCTGAGTATTACAATTTTTAATAGTAAATGAGTAGTAATTTTTCTGGAATAAACACAGCATAAAACAAACAACCATTGCAGCAGTGTAGTTACCATGTGCTTTATACACAGGAGGTCCCTGGTTCAAATTTCAGCCTGGAGACCTATTATCCTGAGACTTCCCTCAGTCCCTCCAGGCACATCCTGGGTCAGTACCTTAAATTACCATCCATTATATATCATCTAATGCCATAAAGTCTTAACTAGTAGCTAATGACAGTGGCGAAAAATAAACCACAAACAAATAAAAATATAATTTTCAAAGCAAGCGACTTCCACAAAATCCGTCGCCAACGGCGTATTTCCTGAAAGGATAAACAGAAAGTGGGGATGAAGTTCGAGTTTCTCACAGAGAACAGGTGAGTATCAAAGTCATGGAAGAACATATTTCCTCCAGTATGTTCCTCCGAGACAAAGGTACCCACATGGCATTACAACTAGCAAGATCAACATCGACAGAAAATTGGGATCTCAAGCCAAGTTAATTGTAAATTTGTCTGAATAAAATGAAACTGGTACTGCTGTTCAGTCTGATATGCATTCACTACAGCGCAGATGCAAATAAGTGCATTACACAATTTAATCATTTAAAGAGAAAATGACAGCCATCTGAATTGTAAAAAAGGTTGTAACATAAAACTCATTCTATTGTAAACATTAATCAACATTTGAACAGAATAACAACCTCTTTCTTAGAGTTTAAAATGGTAGCGACCTTTCGTCCTACCTTCCTTGCTTCCATAAAGAATTTGTACTTCTGAGAACTGCTACTGTTTAGGAATTCCCGGACATCTTCCCGATTCAGAATTGTTACGGGATTGTCAATTTGTATGTTGAATGCTGAAACAATTTTGTCCAGTTCTTCTTTTTTCCTGGAAATTACTTCACCTGCAACAGGAAACAAGTGAGAAATGATATACACAGTAATGTAACCCACTGACCCAAATGTGATCAACTGCTACTCCAAACAAACTATTTCATTGAGACGGTCGGGACCTGGTGCCAATTTAACGAAGATGAAAGGATAGGCAATGTGCCACTTACAGAAATCTTCAATATTTAAAAGCTGTAAATTTTGTAATATAGTAGAGTCAATCGAGACTATTAGTTTGAATGGAGTACAGTACATAAATTTTGTAAATCAACCTTCACCCAAGTTATTAATTCAATACATCAAGTAACGTGAGTTGAAATAAACTGAAACTTCCTATATAATGCTGTATATGGAGGAAGACCAACAGGACTCTCAGAAAAGAAGAAGCCTGATATGACACTTTTACGCAATTTCAGTAAAATGGGCCTGAAATCTGCGCATCTTTTTAAACAGCCAAAAATAGAACATATTTGAAACAAATATGATGAAACAGACATTTACACATAATCAGTGTGCATGGTAAAATGCCATCTTAAAACACATATACAATCAGGAAGGGGACAAGTCATATTTTATTTATAAAAAACTAATTGTTTAAAGATAACAAATTTCTTGTTGAGAGCATCCAATATCTGAGATGAAGGAAAAGCAGAGGGAAAGAAAGCCCAGTACCTTCTTCTGACTTTATTCCGTATGTGCCGCGACCAGTTGCATCGAAGCGTCTCCTTACAATTATATGGACACCATATTGTTCTCTCTCGTAATTAAGGTGACCAGTATTCTTCAATGTCACTTCGATGGTAGCAGTGACGTTACCCTTCTTTATAAATTCTGGAAGAAACAGGAACAATTCTAAAATTCTGATACACACACTTAATCTTCCTTCCAATATCATATGAAATAAAATTAAAGTTTTGGACCAAATCCACTGTTCATTCAGTATTAGGTTAACTGAGAGGATCCTTCGCAATTCTCATGTTCTCTAATTCAGTCATTTGGGCTTGATGATATTAAACATCACGATCTTACAAAATTTACTTAATGGGTTGGCAATAAATACCATGGTATAATTTTTTTCATCAGTGCAGGAATGGTAAGTCATGGTAGGAGAATATCCAGCGCACAATATGCTGGATCTTCTCTGCCCCCTGAGTTACCAAGCTCACACACGTACACACTATGAATTATTTTATATAATCAGATTAAAGAAATTTAAAAACATAAATAATATGTACTGGGAAATTAGTTTTAAGGGAAGATAAGAGATGACAAATTTCAGTTCATTACCTGTGTAGACTGTACACTCAGACTTTTCAGACTGGACTAAATTCAAGCTAGATAAGCAAAGACCAAACCTATGACCTTAGCAACTTGTTACAATATGTTACCTTTCAAAGAGGTTCCTCTCTTAATAGCTCTTGGGTTACCTCCCAAACCAAGTACAAGAGCATAAACTACTGCAGTCTTGCCACTGCCATTCTTCCCAAAAACAAAATTACCTCTTCCGTTCAGACGAACCTCCAAGGATGAGTGGCACATGAAATTTGTTATGTATATTTTTTCAATGATCCCAGATTTTGGTTCCTGTAATGTCAATATTCTTTTAAAATAAAATTGCAGTAAACTCTACAAATGAGGCAAACTTGTCCCTGAGCACCAGAACCATGCTAGTTCAGTTGCAACACATCAATCACATCTATAATAATCAATCTTCAGGGGCTCCTATAATGTACAAAGTTCCACACTTTTCTGTCAATTCATGACACACAGATTGAAACTTCAATCTGCAGTACAACAAAAGTGGAACTCCAAGATCCAAATTCTTAAAATGTTCACACATGAATACACGACTTAGAAGAAACCCAGGCACCAAAACAAATATTTAGTAACACGGCAACCTGGTACATATTATAATTTATGCTCTGCGTGTGTAATCATGTGCCTATAAATAAGGACTCATATACAGTATATATTCACGCATGTACGCCCACACACACCAGTTACATAGAACTCACATTTGAGGGGTGTCCACTAGAACTGGATTCGTCTCCGTCATCATCTCTTCGGAATTTAGAGGTGCTCGGTGCATCGTCTGATTCTCGAACTCGCTCATCTCGACTGCCAGAGTTCTTTTGTTCAAGTGAAGCTCCTTTCACATTCATTTTTAAAGATGACCTACAGAATCAGAAACATGTGAGAACTACATCTT
Organism: Zootermopsis nevadensis; assembly: GCF_977971745.1. Taxonomy (NCBI): domain Eukaryota; kingdom Metazoa; phylum Arthropoda; class Insecta; order Blattodea; family Termopsidae; genus Zootermopsis; species Zootermopsis nevadensis. Next base: position 3,007,373 of record NW_028259177.1, read on the forward strand.
TACTTCTTAGATAATTTCATAAAAATGTAACAAACTTAATTTCACAGACTTCAACACAACTTGCATGCATAATACCTGTCTCATATAAACCGTACTTCTTGAATGAATTATCCTAGAAATAAGATAGAACTTTCTTTCTGCTGTTACGTCCTCCCTTACATCCACACTAAGTAACCACATCTAAACAATTACTCATAAAACACACAAAATATGTAGCTTAAACTGAAATTTTAAATATTTCACGATACTGTATCACATCACTACTCGCTTACACAGGCCCACCTGACTCAATTCTCATTCAGCTAGACACTAGATGTACGTAATTTTTAATAGGTCTTATTTCATAAGGAATTCAAGAATAAACAAATATGCAATTTCTACATTTACTTCTAGTCAATCAACAAAATCTGGACATGTGAAGGCCAGAGTGAGCGAGCAATTTCGCATGAGATACGGGTCAAATGCCATTTTTAGATCAATGAAATCTAAAATCCTACAATGAGCTGCGTTTATGGCTTGAAATAGAAATCTAAGGAATTCACACTGAATTTCTTGGTAAACATCAATTTGGAAGGCACGTACTTGGAGGAGCTGGTAATTATATAATTCCCCGTGTTACATGAAAACCGAAAGTTTACTGGTGTTCGCTCGACTCGCCACCAAAGTCAATTTCCATTTATGCCTGTGTCCTGCCAGTGGTCTCCTTACTTCAAACATGAGGTACACATTTCATATACCTCCAATGCGCGCTACATGTCTCCTCCATCAAGCCCTCCTAGATTTTATTATCGTAACAATATTTTTGAATAAGCTGGATACTACGTGCAGAACGTAAAGCCTTTGTGTTTGCATTTCTGTACAAAAAGTGCTCAAAATCGTTTATATCGAGGGGAAAGTATGGAATTTGACATAAACCGACCAGTCCAAAAAGGAATATTAATTAACAAGAAACAGAACAAGGGGAAACAAATTACAAAATATTCTATCAACTGGTTTCAAGGCACACATTTCTTTCTACTCGGATCCCAAATACATCCATCCACACTCAATTCGACTCGAATGTAGAGAAGTTTACACAGCCCTGTTTTAGTTGCAAAGAATAACGACATACTAGGTCTCTCTTCACACACGAACATGTTTTGGTCATTTAAAATTACGTAACTTCAGTATCGCAAACCAGACAGCGTCGAATGACAGAATAATTAGTTAATAATTAACCGGAAAGTATTCAGGATGGACGGCCAGTGGCGTAGTTTAAGGTACCATCCAGGCATCTTCCTGGAGATACTGAGGAAAATCATGAAATACCTCCATCAGAAAACACGGTCTTTGGGCTGAGAACAGAGCCTCACAAATACGAAACCCGAACTGTAATTATGTGACTGCGATGATGTTCTTTGTCACTGAACAAGTAGACCTATTTTCTATACGTGTTTGAGGATTCTTACGTTAGTTAGGGAAAATTGACTGCATAAAAACGTAACAAATGGCTGCTCAGTCAATATGTTCTTGAAGAAAGGTACATTTATCATTAATTATATTACAAAAATAACGTTATATAAATCAATAATGGACTGAATCGTTTCCTTGGCTTTATAAACTCGTCATTAAAGAAAAACTAAGATGATTTTGGTATGATCTGAGTTCCCCACAGCGACGAGTATGATGATGGGGGCACAAGGATCTGAAACGGCGGTCAATATCTACCAAACTATAAACGGCTTCCGTACAGACTAAACTTTTAGACGACTAATAGTGCCTTCCACTGACGTTAAATTGTTTCGACGGGTAAGATCGAGCGAGTTCACCCGGTGACTGCCACGACTGCACACTGGCCGGCAGAAAAGCAGCTCATTCATTACAATTGCAGTGCCTAATTGGGCACCTACAAATACAAATTAGAGAAAAATCCGGGCCAGCCTTGTGACATATTCTGGCCTCCTGACGATAACTGACAGATACAATGACCTGAATGTTAACGCCATCCGCAAGTTAAATATGAACTCGGACACGCTGTCAAAAATGTATCCCCTTTTAAACCGTTGCTCTAACACTTTTAAGTTTTTCATTCGGGCTACTACGGCAACCGCTGCTCGTTGTTGTCCCCATTTTAAAGAAGAACAATTAGGATTCTCTTACCTCGAATGTGACTCCGATGCAGTTCGAAGAGCCTCACACAACAGTTAAATGGAGTATTCTAATTGTGACTGCGCGTGGTACGTGCAGCGCGTCCTTCGTTCGCGGATGAAAACGGCACCTGATGTGGAGGGCAGCTGCTAATACTTTAAAGGTTGCTGTGTATGCGAGTGGAAATGTATATGGATTCTGAAAGACTAAATATAATTAATTCATCAACACAAATTACAGGACAGAATTTAGCAATTAGTAAAACTCTTACTGGTGATAAGTGTAAAAGTTTCAACCTGTAGTTAATATCACCTTAGCTGTACACACAGCCACGTTGTTCACGATCTCGCAGTTTAACAGCTTTCAGTAGAGGGACAAAATGTTTGGTACTGGTGAACAGTTGTAATTACAACTAATACTTTTGCTGCAATGTCACTGACGATTAAAAAAACTGGCACAAGAACAAATATAAATAAAAGCTTTCTTACTCAGACTAGTGACAGAGTCCTCAAGCAATACGGTACGATCCCTAACCCACAAAGCAAGATGCAATCAAGCCATGGCCAGTGCATGCCTTTCAAATTCCAATGCAATGCCAAATGTAGCATGACTTTCAATAAAAGATAATCATCACAAGGCACAGTAAGTGTGATCCCAAAATCCTAACAAGCTGTCATTTTATACTAAAACACATAAGCTCCATTAGTCCCTCATGCTATTATCATTAAAGAAAAAAGTAACCATATTTATTCCTCTGTTACTTTAATAATGCTTTGTCATTCCCGAGGAACACTTATCATAAACTGGCAGGAACATCGTAAATTATAAATTGTAAAGAATACAGCAATACCCAGAGGAACTGAGGAAAATAATGAAAACTGAAAAGTTTGGGTATCAGATTTGAATCCTGAGACTATGGTGAACTGGAAAGAGAGTAAAACAAAGCAACTGTGGCATATTTCGTTCGAATGATGAGAAAACCTCAGTCTTGACACCTGTAACCAATTTCAGGATGTCAGCCACATATAGCGGTATAAATTTTTCCTATTAATTACAGTTAATACATTCATTCATCAATTTTTAAAGGCAGATATTCCTTTTTTATTGCTACATATGTAAAAATGAATTTCATACTCATTTAGAGAAAAATTATTATCGATATGGTAACGTGATACATTCACATACTAAATAAAACCTACAATTAAATATGTAATACATACACATTTAATAAAATGAACACTGCTGATTTGATACTAATTAAAACAAATTATATAAACAACAAAATTGTTATTCTTTAACCCACTGCTCCTCAGACTGTACAAGAAGAAAAACACAGTGAAATGTCACCTGTAATTTTAAACTGGGTTTAAGGCCCCACAAACTACTGTTTAAAATGTTTAAAAATAAATTTAAATGGTGGCATTTGACATCAATATATGACGATTCACTTGTGGTTACAAGTCGATTGCTGAGGTACCAACTGAGAAGCTACAGAATTAAATATGCTATCTTGTTATTTCTGTTTCATAGAGATCCTTGTAACAGCAAAGAGCATTCTCAGATTTTTTTGTTCAATATTTGGACCAAATACGTATGCTGCAGGACCCTTGTAAGGGGGGGAGACATTTAGACAGGGGTAGGGATGATTTGACTGAAGAGTATCAATGGGATTAGCAGAGCAAGGTATTGTATCACCTGCCTGGAAAGAGTAGTAAACTATAGCACGTCCCACAGTACTGCAGTATGATACAGCTTGCTTTTATGATATATAATGAGTTCAATTTCTTCCCAATAAAAAATGACAATCTCATAAACTCGTGGGTATTTTAAGTAGAGCTGAAGTCTGAACTTCATTCCCTCAAATATATACACAGAGTCATAATGATATAAACAGGGGCATTTTAAACTGCCTTTAGACTGTTTTGTCTGATTTTGACATTCTGCAAGAAAACAAAATTCCTTTTAATTATTCCAAATTGTTTGAAAATTTCAAGTGAATCTTAGTTAGAGAATCCTTTCCTTAAAGTGGATGATTAGGTTAAAAATTAATCTTCGACGTACTGTCAAGCCTTAGAAGCATTTTGGACATACACAGTGCTATTTGTCTGAATATATAAACATTATAACAATATCATGACACAACAGGACCATATAGTCCTATTCAACCAACCACACACACACAAATTAATGGGACACTCAACCCTTAAAGCTTAGGAACATTTGTTCACACAGATCAACGCTTATATCTTCCAGTAACCGAGACCTTCAACAAAATGATGGACACCAAGAGAATTCAATGGATGTCATGGTATTGGCCAAATTTTATTTTAGATTTTAATTGCATTATTCTTATTACCAGCTGCCATACTGCCACATCAAGCTGGTTCAATTTCACTGTCAAATGAGATTACTTCATCAGAGACACTCTTCAAAATTAGATGTTCTCTATTTCGTTCCTCATGTTTCAACTAAACGTAACTTCAATACATATGTCAGTTTCTGTAAACATACGACGTAGGTCATTTACAGTATTCAAACTTCCAAAACAACAAAAATCACGCAACTACAAACAATGAATGAAGTATTATTTGTTGTGGCAACATTGCGTGTTTCATCTAGCTTACATTCAGATGTCACTGACAAGACTTCATCCCCATGTGATCTTTTGGTAAAAATAACCTTCATAGGGTTGGTAATCTTAATTTCAATTTCGGAGTTGTGTGTGTGTTTGCTTACAGTTCAAAAAAAATATATTCTAATTCATATGAAATTTTAAGTGCTTCTTCCTGGAAACCAAGAAGATATTTTAGAAAAGTCAAAAACTCAGTCCTGAATTTGAGTGCTGGTGATGGTGATTCCTGTTGCTTGGAAACTACACATGAAAGGACAGTGCCATGACCGAAATTGCTTTTTTCAATGTGCAGACCACAGTAAAAATGGCTGCAACTCCAAAAACAGAGATACGGGTGAGAAATGGCCAATGAATTTTGCTTACAAAACATCTTGTTCATGCTCATAAGGTTCTTTTACATGCCATAAAACTATGACATGAGACCGCCGGCTTTACTTCCCCTCTGAAGGAAGTTTTATCATCCTTAAAAGTCCACCGACCTCGGCTGGGTTTGAACCCGTGAACCTTGGGTCCAGTGGCGAAAACGCTAACCACAAGTCCACTGAGGGCAACTTAAAAGTACAATAGTCAAAACAAACAGGTAAGCAGATTAATACAGAGCAATCACATTATTACACATTATCAGACTTTCATTTCATCATGCTGACTTAAGAAGTAAGTAATGAATTCCCTATTTCTACCTGCTGACTCAGACGACTCCACCTTGATGTAATAGCCTCCACATCTGATTTCACTGTCTGTGACATGATGCCATCATCCACAAAATGACGTCCAATATCCTGGATCTTGGCCAGGCGAGCTTCTGGATGATTTCGAATGTAGTTTTCAACGTCCTTCAAAAGAATTGCTAAATCATTTACTTTCACAAAACATAAATGTAGCTATGGTGACTTCGAAAGCGATCCAGGAATGACACTTTTTAGGATATAAGCCAAAAGACCGATCATTTGCAGGAATTCCATAATCTTCAAACACAACTCCATATAAATTGTTTGTTCTTTAATGTGTTTACTCATCAAGGAGACGTGCAGAAGACTGAAATAAAAATGATAACCTTGCAAGCTATCCTGAAAGACCATTTCCTCAGAACTCACTCTGATCCATAAATTTCAACAAGAGATGTGAAAAAAAATTAAAGCCAGTTCAGAACGTAACTGCTACATAGCCTGCAGATATGGAGTCTTCTCAAAGGTTTCAAACTCAGTTATTCTGACCGAGGATTTTTGTGGGGTCTCCTTAGTATTTTCACATAAATGCAAGAAAACTGCTCTAAAGTAGACTATCCCCTCAAAACTACCCTACTCCTATTCATTCAGTTACGAGGGAAAAAAAATATGTTAATGCCTGCACTCATCATCTTCACAGTAAATAGTCTACATGCATTATCCTCAGAAGATAAATTTCAGATTCACTGAATATGTAACATTTGAGGTTTCCACAGTGACAAATCCAAAGACAATGATCACTGGTAAACTTATACCAGACCACAGAAGACAGCCATCTTATGTCTGGTCATCTGACTAAGTGATTTCCCTAATCGCTTCTCTAGTTTGTCCAACCAATCCATTTCTTGGGCAACCAAAGCTGATTACGGAAAATTCTCATATTTTATTCAATTACAGAAATTTCAAAAAAACAAAAACAGATGATAGCTGAAAATAAACTATAAACTCTTGCCTGACTTACAACATGACGTAAAGTCACCTGGTAATTAAACAATATCTTACTATTAAATAACACACGTAACATTTATGCACACTGAGTGGAAACATAGTGAGTATGCATATACTGAAAAATGTGAAATGATTCAGCATCTGTGCATCAGTCACCAAGATCCAGTTATCATCTGACTTACTCATCACCCAGATGATGGAGGCTGCAAAGCATCTCAGCAATATTACGGTAAAATTAGGATGAGCGAAGAAACATAACCAGACTTTTCAGTAAGTTTGTTGAAGGAATCTGACTGATGAAGAAATGTGTGTCTTCCAAAACAATTCATTGAAGATGTCAATGGAAGCCCAGTGACACCAGAAACAAAAAGATCACAACATCAAAATGCTGATACGTTTTTCTAATTTCAACAGAAACATCCATTATAAAACTGTTAATATAAAAGTACACATATATAAACAGTTCTGTCAGTACAAAATTCCTCTGTTACGGATGATAACACAGTACAATCTGTTAAATCATTCTCCACAATTTTAAAATCGCAGGTTGTATCATTTAGAGGTTATGAATCTCGATGTAAGGTCATGTGTCGTACTTGCAATTTACATTTCTTAAAAACTAGCAGAACATATGAAATAAGCAATATTGCTATAGACATCTGCAACATTTCAGAAATATCTTTGATAGAAGAAACAATTAGCAGACCTCAAATAGGTAAGTTGTTTCAAAATTTCAAAAAAATAAAATGACTTTCATCGAAGATACTGAAATTTTACAGTCCAACAGTAAAGCAGATAAAAAGTTATACAAATTAGGGGACTTGTTTACAAATAAATCAGACATCTCACCAAATGTAAGTTAATAAGGATGGATTCTCATTCTGATACAAAATCTTAAGAACCGACATACTGCTGCAAAATTTGTGTCTCATCTGCTGACTTAGAAGCAGAAGTAGAGTCAAGTCGATATGTCGAAACTCCTGGAAAACTTCAGAAAGAACCTTATTTCCTTTCCAGTGATAAAACAATGGTTCATGGGTAACCCCAAAACAAATCTTCAAAATTAACAGGTCTAGTATGATGAATCATAGAAAAGGCCAGACGAGTTAACTCAAATGCAAGGAGCACGTAGAATGTCCTCCTCTTTTGATGTAAACAGAAATCTGTATTGGGAGTTTATTTCATATATAAGTTTTTCTAAATAAAATTTTGTGATTCCTTTCTTCACTCTGCTGTTTGTTCAGAAATTTCTGACAACCATTTCCGGCTGCTGTGCATTTCTTAACATATTCCTCCGCATCTAGTATTGCGCGACTTTTCGTTCTTCCAAAAACTCAATTTAGAATTCAAAGCGAAAAGGTTTCGATGACATCAATGAAATAAAGGGGACAATCATAGACTAGGTTTTTCAAAATTCCACAGCAACTTATGAAATTACAGAAGCTCGGTATTTGCTGTAACAGGTTTGAAAGGGTACTTCCAGACAGAACAGCATCAAATAGCCAATAAGTACTGAGATAAAATTTCAGTATGGAAATTTAACTTGTCACATCTCGTGACACTGGCTATTAATGAAACAATAGGAATGTGATTCATCACAGCAACTGCAGGATACAGAATGCTGGATCTTAAATGTAACAAAGATAATACAGAAGAACCAATAATAAATATGAGGACAACATGAAAACTATGAAAATATGCATGAGAACAGAATTCCAAAGCCACTTTATCAACATAAACCGAAGAGTACAACAATCCAGGAATGCCTGAAAAAAATATACAGAATAACTTTAATCCCTGTGCATGGGGCAGGCCAAAACTTAATCCATAATGTTGATGTTATTCGTGATGAGACGAAACACCTTCGAAAACCAACGATTATGAAATTCAAATTTTAGATCCTTCACAGTAACACATTCATAGAAACAGGCCAAATCTTTGGCAAGACGAGAGGACAGTGTTACTTTTGCCAACTTATTCCTGTCCGAAAAAACAAATAACAGTGTTCAAACATTTACCATACTATCCACATTCACATTCCCACAAAAAAAATCTTAAAGAAATTTCATTTTCAATCATCTGGAATAAATTCAGAGCCATGCGATTATAATAGAATTTGTCAGAATATGTAAAGTCATAAGGGGCATAATTTAAAGCTGACCAATTCATTAACGCTTCCCTTTCTCATCTATCTAAATGCTGCTCTACAAACACAGAAATATGGACAACTGTCCCTCCCCTAAACTCGATCGGAGGTTAATTTTTCAATTGCCCTCGTAAAATGATTTCAGTTTCCAGAGTCAGCATCAGAAGCAGGGGGTTTTGAATACAATTGATTTTACTGTTCAAAAATGTGTAGGTGAGAGCCATCTGCAAATCACTGCACGGCTACATAAAGAAAACAGAAAAGTAGGCTTTATGAGATGGTTCTTTATAATGAAAATCAAAGGTTCCTCAACAGCTTACTATGCTAATCATTCCACTACCAAAGGGCACAAGTGACTACTTTATTCCAGCAGAGTTATTAGGATGTCTTCCGACTACCCCTCCACACATGTGCAAATGTACAGAGGTTATATCAGTTATGGTTTCAGGTGGAGACAAACACATACGAAAAGTTAGTTGTATGATAAACAATAGATAAGTACAAGATTTTCATTTGAAAACCAAACACAAGAACACAGGAATACTTAGGAGGAAAGTACTGAAACATTAGGTGAGAATTAATTTTTCTGTAGCTTTCAGGTTGCCCATAATGTTACAGATATTGCAACACATCTACATTTCAAAATTTGGAACCTTCAACTATTTCCAATACTGAAAAAAAAATTTGAAGAAGTCTTCATACTTCCTGCTGTGAGAACCTCAAATCTTACAGAAAAAAATATGTAACTAAAATCTGGCACAGAAACAAGAAGCATGTTATTTTTATTTCCAATAATTTCTTAAAAACAATGAATAACAGTTCTAAATCAAACTATTTCAGTAAACAAAATGACCACATTAACTTAGATTGTAAGAAACAGCTGATTCCCTCACGCACTGAGTTAGCGATGCACAATCACTTACAACAGCAATTTCTACACTTACCTCTAAATTCACCATATTCTTGTGAAGCTTCTTTAAGGATCTTAAACTTATTGCAGCTTCCATCTGTTACATCACTCCATTAGGCATTTAGATGTGTGAACTTCCTTGCAACATTCTGAACGCAGTTGCCTTCACTGCTCTGCAAAACAGATCACTTCCTGTGAAACACAAACATAAGGAGAAACAAAAAAGCTGTACATATAACAGAATTATGATGCCAGTTCAATAAGTTCCAATAATAAAGTTTACTGCAGCAGTCGTGGGCACTGAAATGAGAAACTAGTAATTTCTTATATGAAGAAGCATCACTGGGAAACATGTAATGTGCTGCATATGACACATGCTTCACAAGTATATCCGCTAGACAGTGCCGAAGTACAATGTGGTTAATTTTTATGTCAGTCAGGAATTTTTGTAGTCAGCAGTCAAAATGTCAACATCAGAACTTATGTAAATAAAGAACAACAAACAGTTGTTGCTGGTTCTTAATTGTAGTGAAAATAATGTTAATAAATTGAAAAATTGGTATAAATTTACACAGTTCTTTGTGTGATACATTCCTAAGAAACATGAATGTTTTGTTATAAAGATTTATAAACTTAATGACATGACTGGCTACACATGTGACATTGAAAAATCTCACTATGAGAGTAGCAATAAACTTTAAGAGGAAAATTTTTTCTCTTCTATGGACTTATGCGGTATCAACTGTCAGTCAGAATCATACGATAATGACAGGGGAACTTTGGTAATTAGACACTAAAACTGAACTGGAGGTGTCTCAACAGCAGTGATATCGAAAGGCTACCAAGATGTGAGCTTACTAATCCAAGTACATGAAAACAAATTAATATGTTTTGTTAATGGAAATACGTCGCAAACAGCCTGAATAAAATTTATATAGACTCCAATCTATTTTCTGCTTTTGTCTTACTATTCAGTTATAAAATTCACAGCTATAATAATTAATTTATAAGGGTCTTGGATAGAAATCACCAACATTCTTCTCTCTGTAATACAGCCTCTTCCTTCAGAAACAGAAACTTGTTCAGCTGATCATAAATTTGATTATTCTTATGAGTTAAATACTCATCACTGTGATCACAAAATCCTGTTATTTATTCTGAGTCACTTCAAAGCAGAAGTCATGTATAATGTCCTGAAGTTTATATAAATTGCATGAAATGACATGTTCGAAATTGTTCTTACTTTACGTCCTCCACACAAGGGAAAGATAACACACATAAATTCAACAAACGCTCAAATAACAAAACATTAACTTGCACGTCCTCGCAATATATGACAGAAGAAATGCAGTGGACACACAACAGTTACGCCATTATCTCGTACGCAGGGATGGCAACATCTGAAAAGCAGCGAACACATCCCGCCATCGCGGGAGAATGAGGGATATACAATTATCATTCTTTGCGTACTGTAACAAACTCTGCTGCCATCTACCGACTACGGATCTGAAGTAGATCTACGTCGAAGCACGCTCCATTGCACTGCCGTTTGAAATGCTACCTGCAATACCTCACATATTGTAATATAGCTGTGTGTTGGTTGTCTTAATAACCTTCCACATTAGCCATTAAACCCCAATATTATGATGCTCAAACCTTATTACACAAGTCTTATAGCATCAAATATTCATGGCAAATGACTATTAACTTACAAAACACAGAAATACACACAGTAAGAAAACAAATTCAAGAAGTCAAAAAATCAAAAAAATGCTTGAAATTGTCAAAAAAGCGCACAAAACCAAAAAAATCGAAAAATTTCACTTTAAAAATTTTTTCCCTAATTTTCAATTTTTTTTTTTTTGGTTTTTACGCTTTTACTGACGTGAAAACCTCACATCTTAAAGCATGTGTCAGCTCAGAGGTTTTAAAGATGGCAAAACAAACTGTAAGGCAGGTCACACACATAGAGAAAATAAATTAATATCAATGTTATCCAATTTTAAATTGTCTGTTGCAATGGTTTCCGATCAGTAAATTATAACTAACACCTCCTAGGTCCATGCATGGCTTGTTCATTCAAAATGCTGTCACTCTGAACTGATATTCATCACTTTCCTTCAGATCATACAAAGAATTTAGTGTTACACAGTTCAACCAATCAGATACATACCAAAACTAACACATAATGCTCCTCAATTACCGTATATACCAAAATTCTATAGTCGTAAGTAACTACTTGTCAAAATCAGCTATTAATATTAAAATGAGTTTAAAAACATTACAAATCAATACTAAAGTACTCCAGGTGTTGGGCAATCCCCCATTCAGCCTGGACCTGTCACTGTATGACTTTCAAGGAGTTCTCTGCAGAGGGAATTAATGGGACGCACGACTCCATACACTTACGAACACTTTAACAGCCATTACTAACCCCGATCAATCCCCAAACAGGCTTCCTTCAAAAAGCCTGTAACTATTTATATTTCCCACCAGTAACACTTTATTGTAATGTCTCAAAATAGATTTCATCTCACTCCACTTTTCAAATTATAACTACGTGCGTTGTAAATTCTTACCTAATACATTGACTTGGAAAGATCCTTCATCCAGACCAGAGCTGTTCCGTAACATTGTATGTTCTTTCATCTGTCTTGAGTGGCTTATTTTCCACAGACCATATTACTTCTGGTGGAGGTTCACTAATAAAATCGATGTCAACGTGAAAGATCTGGCCTGCTTTGATGCGGATATCATTCAGAGGTGTCTTGATTTTAGGGGGATGTCAGTTTCATAAGTAATATTATTGACAAACGAATATTTCTCAGTGTTTAATAAGTACAGAAATACTTACGGTATCTTGCTTCAGCAATCGCAGTATCAGATGACTCGCTAGGTTCACTCTGGCCAGCTGAATTTGTTGCAATGACACGGAACGGTACAGTACCCTGAATGGTAAGTAAAATTTCTTGTTTATTTTGGTGCAGTATGTGACAAAATACACCAAAGTAAATTAGAGAAGTATAGAACTTGTACAAAAATATCATTAAAATCTGTAACTCACAAAAGAAGTAACTGTACTGATTATCTCAGAATGAAAAAATGAGTCATAGATACAGCCAAAATAAGAGATGTCAACTACGGCATCAGACTGCTTCTGTTTCATTTTTGTGAAAATAATGGACAATAACTTGTAAGATATCAATTTGTCAATTATATTATCAATATGAACAAAGTATTCACAACTTTTAATTTATTAAATTATTTTAAGATGCTGGAAGTCATCCCTCCAGCGCTCGCGTACACCTTTGGAACGTCCCGACTCGCGTGTGAGCGCCGCGCCGCAACCCATCAATTGAGCAAATACTTAATCAGACTATTACTGACTTTTAATTTATTTAAGGAGTTACGATTAAGAGACTAATAAAATGTTAAAACATTGTATAAAAGTCCAATTGAAGCTTCGATTTCATCGATTGAAGTTTCTAAGCAGTCTCTTTGCCTAGAATAATTCTCTCTAATGTTATCCAGTGTTTTATTTGTGAATTTTGTGATATCGCCCAATAAATTATCTGGAAAAATAGCTGCCAGAACTCGATCTCGGTTTTTAAGTTTTTTGCGCATCCCTTGCCCCGAGGAAAGTGAGAGATAATGTGCCTTTTTACTTCTTCATAGGGGAAATTTTAGAAATTTATTCATTTTATCTTTGCCAAGATAAACATCACTTATCCCTAAGTTGGAATCTTCATCTAAACTTTCAGCCGAGTTTTCTGATTGACTATCGTGATTCTCCTCTTGTGGTTCCTCATCAGAATCCTGACTATCATCGAATTCACAATCTATAATTTCTCCTGCACTCACTTGTTCTAATAACCACTTCAACTAAACATTTGGATCAGAAGATTTTATTTTAGAAGACATTACTGGTAAACGTGACCAATAGAGACGAAATTAACCCAAACTTAAAAACAATTCACTTTAGAACACAAACACTCGCGTGTGAGCGGGCCGCCGCACTATCAGAATTCTAAAAGTAAACTGATAAAAGCGGGTCTATAGTCGTAGCTAGAAATATTTCCTTTGAAATTCCCATTTAAGGGGGTTTCCTCTTAACATAGATAAAGCGACAGGAGAGAAAACAATTCCTAGAAAGAGTGTATCAGACTTCTACTGAAAATGCGGCGCTGCGCTCACAACGCGAGTCCTGGAGGGTTAATAACTGTATCTTGAAGAGAAAGGAATATCATCAATATGACAATTTGGTATTTTTAACTTACACTGGATTGTTAAGCATTCACCCAGTATGGACTTCCTTTTTCCTTCTTCTGAATAATACAGCCAGTAATGGGAGAACCACTATCTCATTTACGTCTACATGGTCCATGATAAATGGCTTTCCAGGAGCATCTGGTCCGTCTAATATAGTAAATAAATTTATAAAGAAACAGATAAATTATAATCGTTTTAACACAGCACACTATGGAGAATTTAAATTACATACTGAATATTCTGCTCCTGTAATTACAATATTTCTATCAGTGTTAGTAACATTTGTAGTTTTAGCTGTTCTTAATGATGTCAGTGAAGTGCCTTCAAATTTTAATTTTGTTGAAATATTTTAAGTTTTAAACACAGACCCATTTAATGGAATAATGAAACAGAAACTTTCACTAACTTTTGTGCGTGTATGAGTGTGTCTCTCTCTCTCTCCCTCTCTCCCAGTAGTACGCATGGATATGTCATACTGTCACATTTGTATTATAAAGAAAACAAAAGTGGAACATAACAAAGATATCCTTTAGTTCATTACTTCTTTGAAAAATATGACGAAAAAAAATTAAAATTAAGAAACTGTACAACAGAGATGCAGTTGTGCTGATGACTTTTACATATAAAATCAATTTTTCCCAATATTTTAATGCCTGTTTTTAGAACAAATAGCAAAATACTGCTAATCAACCAATGTAATATCAGATTACTTGTTTCTCTTTTTCTATAAAAGAAAGCACTACTTATAAACATTAAGATTTGAAGAGAACAGAAGTAAATTATATGGACTAGACAAATATATTTGATTATTATTTTATTTTCACAGAATCGTATGTGATTACATACCAAATTCATTCTTCGCAATGATGCTCTTTGCTGTCTCAAGAGGATCAGACTCTCCTATGCTATTGACAGCCTTTACTCGGAAGAGGTACTCCTTCCGATGTATTAGTCTTGTTACGTCATGAGATAGACCTGAAGCCATGCCTGCATCTGCCCATGTGCCCCTTGACACATCCATTTTCTCCACAATGTAATGCAGAATGGGACTTCCACAATCAACCAAGTCGTACCTTACACGTAAGGCGAGCGCCCTCCTTTGTTATATTGCTAACCACTAGAGGACCTTCAGGTGGAGATGGTCGATCTGTAAACATAATATAACTTTATGATTAAGAACATTTAGATTCATGGTATATTAATTTCATTTAAAAGAAATATTCAACACCTTACTTAAGTATAAGACTAGAATATTTATTTTTGACTGAATGCTTAATTCTTCACATCCATATCTCATTCCTAGGCTTGCTTCCAAAAACAAATAATTGGGTATACGTAGCCAAATAACTTCAAAAGCAAATAATTACTACTCTTAATTTAATATGGTATAAAAGTTGTCATTTTATTTCACTTATGTAACTAGTGCTTTAATTTCATAACAACAAACTGCGGCTATGTAAATTCTACACTACAACCACTGTGATTCAGTACAGGACACGAATGACAGACACTGACATTTACTTTTGTATCCAAAACACTTCACTTCAGAGAACTGCCTAAATGTAAAGTAAGCTTCCACATGAACAAGTATCCCTAATTCTACAAGCATAAGGGCAAATACACTTACATATACCACGTATCAACAAAAGTAATTTTAATGTTGATCCTGCTTTCTTGGTACTGGTACAAAAAGCAAGACCACTATTAATAACGAATCACCATGAAAACTTAGAAATATTTTAAAGTCATAATACACTACTTCCCCGTCTTTATTTCGGTTATCAGACTGACTGGCCTAAGTACACATGTGGGTTTTGAAATCACACTCACCTTGCACAGTGACACTGGCAGAAGCTGAGGACTCCCCAGTGTGAGAGTGTAGCGCCCAGTATCATTAACGAGCTGAAAACAAAATCTCAAACACAGTCTGATTGGCAAATGTCTGAATATCAGCTCGTACTTCAGGTTCAAAAGGCTTGCCATTTACGGAGCATTTGTCTTTAGGTCTTGGTGAAGCTCCAATTGGGATGGTGTAATTAATCTTCTGATCAGCTTTTACTACCATATCTTGTAGCAAAGTCTTATCAAACCATGGTGCCTCTAAAAAATAAATAAAGATTTCTTTGTGGAGATTGAATTTATGTTACATAATTGTAGTAGTGTTTTGGGACATAAGTATCCCCATTATAAGGGAAGAGAAGGAAAAGGTAAAGAATATGAGGTTTTCACAGCGGTAAACATAAGGTCTGTTATACCAGGTTATAATGCCATGTAGCCTTGTAGGACACAAGTGATATTAGACTGAAGATGGATGCGATGTGTTCCTCCAAATGTTGGTAACCACTTAAAATAACTATATAGCTTCATGGCCAAGAAAACCATGATTTTCAGAGAGGGAAAAAATTTAAATGATAAATTTTCAGAAGTACCACTAGTCACACAACACAACACAGGAAGAATAGGCCATTTTCTTCTTAGACAGGCACGCCAACCTGACAAACTGGAAAGGAACCCACGTGTTGTGGACGATACAGAAGTATATAAAATTCACAAGAAATTATAAATACATCCAGACAATTGCTTGCTACATCCATCAATAACGAAATGCATCGTGAAGCACTTGCCAATCGATTTCATAACCACATATCTCGGAAAATGTAACCTATCCATTTGCGTAAAATTAGCCAAGGCTCTGAGATGTAGATGTAATTATAAGGATTTCATTATGAAGTAAAAATTCTGTGGGTATGAATTAGTATCATATACTGAAATTATTAAGAGAAGACCTCTAAGGGACTTTCATGTACATGGCATGCTGTTTAGTCATGAGCTCGTAAACAGGATATTCCACTGTCCACCACTCGCACGGGAGAGAAGCCGTTAGAATGTAATGAGTGTGGTCACAAGTTTGCTAAAAGTTTAAAGTTACATATGTGATGACATGTAAACATTCCTTCAGAACAAGTATAAAAGTGGATAGAAAAGTTTTTTCTGTACAAAATAAAGTTATGAAAATTAAAACTAAAGGTTTATATTGTTGGGAAGGCTCCCATCTTACACGAAAACACATATACAAATTAGTGATGAATCAATGCTTTTTTTTTTTGTTATCCCAATGCCACTGAAAGTAGATATGTGACTGGTAGGTAATGCATAAGGAACAGCCTATTATATCACCTTTAAGTCAAGCATTTAAAGGATCCTCATTGCAGTTCTGTATGTCAGTAAGAACATGCTGCATTAGGCTAGGCTAGCTTTGGTTAGCTGGTTCCACTTTGTTATCTTATTATCTTTATGCCAATGAAATATGTGTTACTATTTAGGGCTAAAGTTGCTGCCTTAGAGGCTTTTCAAAATAACACATTTTTGCTTGCAAAACTTATGTGGTTAGTACATTTTATATACACAAAGATATTCAACCAAAACCTTTTATGTGTTTATTTTGATACTAGATTAATTGCAATAAAAATGTGTATATACAGTATTTTGTGTACAGACACATGTCCAGTAAGGTCTTATAAATTAATTGATATTAAGAGAATCAAGATTTTGGAAAGGAGTACACTTTACAATATACTGACTTTCTGAACTTCATTGATAATATGTTACAAGACACACCTGAAGATGTAGAATGCAAATTAACAAAATTGAATTCTACAAATTATGAGCTGGGTATCCTAGCAATTTAGGTAACAAGAAGATATTTCAAGGAGTTGCTGATATCCTGGATGATGATATAAAAATAACAGAATTCCTTCATGTTTTGTCACACAACACTCCACATTATTCAAAAAATATATCGGAATGTTGTACAACATTGGTTCTAACAGCTGCTGCAAAGTCACAAAGTGCAATCTCTGGTGGACATCTTGAACCCCGTGCTATTTCCTTTATGAAGGCCGTAGCCTTTTGACAGGACTTCTCTGTACATGTGCGTACGTACCACAACGCTGCATAGCTCATTATGTATTTTTATCTGATGATATAAACGCATAGAAAATAAACTATTTTCCAAACACTGACTTGCCACATTGTAGCAAAAATGTCACGGGTAATATTTACAACATAAACAAAGTCTTTGAAGTTTAAATTATTCACTCCATCACTTCTCCACTACTTGGTATTTCAACCAGTATGCACACGAGAAAGATGACTTTTAAGATTGACAAGTTCTGTGAAGCTTAATTCACATACAACACAACCATATGGTTTCACCCCGTGTGGATACCATAACGCCTTCTCAGTTTTTCTCGCACTGGAAACTACTTATTGCATACATCACAATTATACGGTTTCTTCCCCTGTGTGTATGCGTTTGTGCGCGTTGAGATGTCCGCCCTGAGAAAAACTTCTATTATATACTTCACAAGTGTAAGGCTTTTTACCTGTATGGATAAAACCGTGTATCACAAGATTTTCTTTCTGTGAGAAATGTTTATTGCATACTTCACATTTATAAATCTTCACTTCAGTATGAGTGCGATAATGTTTCTTCAAATCATCATTCCTTGAAAAGTTCTTGTTGCAAACATCGCATTATCACATTTGTACTGTTTCATTTCCATGTGTGTTGTACGATGCACTGCGTGAGAACTTTGCATACACACATTGCATTCAAAGGCTTCTCACCAGTGTGCATACGGTAATGATTTTTGAGAGGTTTGTACCACTGGTGTTACCGATCAGGCATTCGCGTTTAGTGGGCTTTGGCTGTGACGTCACAACTTGGCGGCTACGTTTCGTGAGAAAGGGTACTTTAGAATGTCTGCAGGTAGGCCAATAACCGGCGGGCAAGAATGGTTTTAATTGGAGAGTGGGGCGGAGACCTCGAAACTGTTTTCATGTGCTGTGGTATGTTGGAAAGCTTGAGGTATGCGGCATATCATAATTCAAATACATGACAAAAATGGTCACAAAACAGTTCGTAATCTTTGTAGCTGCATATCTTATGCAAAAAGGTATTTCAGGTTTGCTAATTTTTGTTGCCTTCAGGTTTGTTACGTGAACTCAAATGTAGATGGTTTCTCATCAGAAATGTTTTATTGGTATAGAGCTTATAAACTACTGGAGTAGAAACAGTGTTGTAAGTTGCATGAGTTAAATAGCATACTTCTTATCTATATACTATCTAACTAACTCACTGGTAGCAGAACTTGCAGGTCCAACACCAACAACACTAAAGCCTGTCAGCAGACATGATCCTTACTTTCATGTAAACAACTTATATCTTAATTGTCATATTTTTAATGGGAATTGTACCTTCCTCTGGAATTAGAATAAGAAATATGATTTTTTTTGGCTTATTATGAGTTCCCTTGTGTAAAAACAATTTTGTTTTTTTACAGTTGCATGTACTGGACAGACTGGGGAGATATTTGAAAGGCTGGAATGGATGGCTCACACCAATGATTCACTGGGCTGGCCAAATGCTCTGACCATCTCATATGAAGCAAATGAACTATTTTGGGCAGATGCAAGGGAAGATTATATCGCAGTCTCAGATTTATAAGGCATGAACAGGAAGCAGAGGTAACAACTGTTGCATTGTATATATATTAGTGATTCTACTAAGGTTTGTGGGAGTCGTTGATTTATGGTAGGAATGTTATGGCTGGATATTGTCCTGATGTACACCATGTTTAGTTAATTTGGTATCTTATAGCTTCCTCCAATGAATATGTGTTTCTCCCTCATCATCTTTCACAAATTTATGGAACTAGGATTTATTTTTTCCTTATTAAAATATAAAGGCAATTCCAATGCACAAAAGTTCAATAACATGAATTCATTCTATACTCTCGTCTGCACGATTACTGTGAATTTTGTTCTGGCATGTAGCAAACAGTGAAATTAAATTTTTTCTGTATTCTTTTCAGTTTGACTGTAACAAAAATTGGATTCAGACTTACTTAGAAAGTTGATTTTTATCATGAATTTATTCTGGAGAAGCTTATTGTTGTTGTTGTTGTTGTTGTAAAGTCAACATAAGAGTGAGTATGATCTTCACAGACCAGTTGCAATCCTCAAAGTATATTAGGAAGTTTTTATTACATTGAAACCTGTGGTATTTTGATATTAAACAATTAAAAATCATGTATAGTTCAAAGTGTATTGTACTCTCAGTTGCTTCTTTGTTCTGTTTTTGTGTTCCTAAGTTGTGTGCCTGCTGTATTTTTATTGTACTATGACTCGTTCCACATATGGGTGATTTAGATAAGTTGAATGCGTGTTATCTGTGTGACAGACGTCGTTATGGATAATGCACGTGAGTCTTAGTATCGCTGTTGGTGCATCATTTTAATGTATACTTTATAATATGATTTGTTTCTATCTAATAACATTTCTTGTCTCTCTGTTATGAAGATGTAATACATATATGATAAGTTCAGTTTACTAATGGTTTTGACAGTAAAATTAAAGATGGAGTTATTTATATTTAGTCGGATCTTAAGAATATAGACTTCATGCTTGACCGTTTTAAGACATTTTGACTTTATGTGGATTATCTGGCTTTGGCACTACAGATTAATAATGTTATTCTTGACGGATGCATTCCTGGCAGTGTTACTATTGGAAACATGTGGACAATGTGAGAGAAATAGTGCAGCTGGGTTGAAGAAAATGAAAATCGGTTTCTGCGTTACAGCACGGGAAATCGTATGATTTCTCATTGGCTGACATTTGGCTTGGTTAAGTTTACTCAAATGCAGACTACATTTTTCTACATACATAACCTTAAGAAATTGATGGTTCCAATGATTTTGTTCACTATAATGTACTTCTTGTTATAAGTTGTACTTGTTCTCTGCCACTTTCTTTGTGAGAGCAAGGAAAACCACAGAAAATATCCTTCATCATGGCTGGTATCCATCTTAGATTTGAAGTGGTACATTCCATCTGAATTGTAATAGGAATTTTTGTAATATCAGTTTTTATTCCTGTGGAAATGACGTGTGCATTTTAGTATGCCACAGTTATTATGCCAAATCTTTGTTAATAGAGAATGGAAATGTGATGGAGACACAGACTGCAGTGATGGTTCTGTTGAAGCCAGTTGTAATGAGTCATGTCCAGACAATCAGTTCACTTGCCAAAATAAACAGTGTATTAGCCAGTCTTGGCACTGTGATGGGGGATGATGATTGTGGTGATAACTCAGACGAAACTCAGTGTATATAAATTTTTTTTAAAATGGTGCGTTCTGTCTCGCAAACATGTTTTTCAATACGTGATTCAAAAGACTATTATGAATTAGGATATAGTATTTATTAATATCAGATATTCGAGGAAATGTCTGAAGTTCGCCGACATTTCAGAGGTGTTTGCTGCCCCCATCGTCAGGACCAAGAGCAACTTGGCTTACTCCTTGCCATGATGATGGAGACATCAAGGATCTCTGAAACGCTGGTAAACTTTTTACCAAACTATGCAGTGCTACAACCCGGAAGTCAGCCATCTTCAGTATGACAAGTTACACCAGTAAGTGATACGATATCCATAGCTTTTTTTATTTTGTTGGTGCTTGGGTGATACTGTAAAGATTGGCTATTATATTCCTTTTAGGTCACACTAGAAATTATGAAAAAATTACCATTATATTTTCTTTTTTGACAGCGACTGATAGTAGACTGTTGTCAAGACAGTAGCGAATCTTCAGCTTCCATAAAGGGTCGGAAATTTCTTGAGCATACCAATAGTTTGTCAAGAAGAGGACTCTGTTTCATGGAGTTCGGTAGTTGGTTAGTTGTTATATATATATATGTGTGCGCACAGAAAGAGAAAATAATGTGTAGAAACATTAATTACTTTTATAAATTTACATATGAAAATTTAAAACAGGAAAATGTATTCAGTTATTTTTATATGAGAGCTACAGATTAAGAGTATAGACTTCTTCCATTTATCAAAATGAAGCAGGTGAGACTGATTTATACAAGAAAAACTATGTGTAGAATAAATTCCTCTCTGGCTACCAGCTGTGTTGGGTTTCAAGAACCATCTTCATCCTAATCCAGAGGGTACTGGAGTTAAGTACCCTGGGGACCTGACATGGCCGGTAGCCTGAGAAGAATTCATTATACTTAGTTGCCATGAAAGTTTTACATCATACAAACTTATATTTGTATTTCTTGATGGAGAAAGCTTTATCACATAAGTATTTAAAGGTATTGTACGTATTTTGAACCGAATTATATTGTTTCTTCCTTTATCTTTTGTCTGTTTTATTTATTCTCTTTTTATAGGGAGCAGGGAGACATAAGTTTGAAGAAATTTTCGTCATTTCTGTTTATGTGCCTGCTACACTTAGTAAGGATCACATACGAATCTGTGTAGAATCTTTGCAAGCTACATGGTCATTTGTTTGCAGGTCGACAGTCTGGCCACTGTGGTACTGATCAATTCAAGTGTGCTGACAAGAACTGCGTTAGCAGCAAATTCCGCTGTGATGGATCTAATGACTCTGGAGATGGTTCTGATGAAGAAGACTGCATTCTACCACCATGTTATTTTGGAACCTGTTCACAGAGCTGTGTAGAAAAGAAGGGAGGGAGGAAACTTTTCTTGCCACTGCGCTCCAGGCTTCATAGGGGAAGGAACATCGAGGAACAGGACTTGTTTTGCGAGAGGTAACATTTAGTTCAATATCAGGTCTTCAAGACCTCATTTCT
This sequence comes from Zootermopsis nevadensis, assembly GCF_977971745.1. Classification (NCBI taxonomy): domain Eukaryota; kingdom Metazoa; phylum Arthropoda; class Insecta; order Blattodea; family Termopsidae; genus Zootermopsis; species Zootermopsis nevadensis. The sequence continues at coordinate 3,029,799 of NW_028259177.1, forward strand.
GTCGAGACAAACGCAGAAATATTTTAGGGCTGAGGGGCATCATGATTTGTCTAATAGATTGCTGATGACAGCCTCTGTGCTGTCTTAACTTATCCACTTGTTGTTGGACTGTATTTTTTTTGTCATAAATATTTTTATTCATCAGATATAACTTTATTAAAAAAATCTTCTTTTCCATCCTATCTAAATACAAGTTAACTAAAATATGTGAAACTAACATTTTACTTGTAGTTCTGTATGGGTGTAAAACTTGGTTTCTAACTCTACCAGAGGAGGATATGTACATGTAAAAAAGATTTTGATTTTCTGCAGGTAATTCTGATGTATACGTACATGTAATTTTTCATTGTTTCCAAATGTAGGCAAATGAAGACTGACACATCTTACGTCAAATTCATGTTTAATGTTTGCACTTTCCGGGGAAAAACCTGTCCACTTCATTGTTGCTGCTGAAATGGATCTAAGAGACCTGGTGAAAACTCTCTAATCCATGCCCTTAGCAAATCATTTAATGACCGTGGTCAAAAAGTGGAGTCAGTGGATATATTATGGGATCTAACAAATCCAAACTACATTCTGGTCTGACCACCACGGCAAGATGATCAGGAGGTCTTATTTCTATGATCTGTCCTCAACATCGAATCAAACCCCAGTCGCGGAGAGTGCAGCGAGATGACGTGATCATTGTGGTAGGCGATCAGCAAGTGTTTTAAGGATCTGATACTTTTCTGAAACTTACATGAAATTTAAACAGATGTGAAACTTTGTAGCCTGAAATTTGAATGGTACGCTGTAGCATGCTCATCCATGTCTCACATTTTTCAGCAACAGTGGTCCAAGTGGTCATTGTTATGGCTATTGCTGCTATGCCTACAGACATTGTTGTTTTTCCTTTTGTTTATTTTATTATTGTTGTTGGAGGTGGTTTTGGTGTCTGTAATCTTATCGAAACGCAGACTTTTGTCGTGGTACCATTCTTCTATTGGGTTTAGTTCACGAGCTACAGAAACCATCTTTATTTGGGACTTGAATCCAGAAGCTATCCCGACTGTAGTTTTTCATTATTTTCTGAAGTTTCTCCAGGGTTAGAATTCCGAAATTGACAGCCTTGTAATTTTGTTTTATATTGCAAAGATATATCTTTGAGAGACTTTTCCCTCTGCCTTCCCTATATTACACAACTGTATCTCAATATAATGAAGGTAATTATAAAAATATCATCTCCCAACAAACTTTAAAGAAGTTAAAGTTTCTCGTAAATCTAAGCACCATGCAATGAAGATGTGGGAGTTGAGAAGTAATCTAATATTTTGGCACCAGGTCACTAAATGTGGTGAGTGGTTAGTTTGAGCCATTCTGCAGGTGGTTGCAAACAGGAAAGGCCTTGCCTCACTTGGGAGGATAGCCAGTAGCCAGTCACATAACCAACTTATCGTTCTTGGTTTTTTATGCCCATGTACAAGTTAATTGGTTATCACATTAATGACGTTGGTTTGCATATTTATTACAACTACATTTTATTGAAACAGGCATTTCTTGAATACATGACACCAACATTTTATAGTGACAGAAATGTAACTAAGTCCAACTTTCTTAGGTTTTGAAAAATCTGAGCAGTATGTTGTCTGCACAGAGGGCTCCGAATTTCTCATTGTGTTGCTCATTCTGAATTTTTGTCTCGAATATGTTTCAACAATCCAAGCAGTGGGAATTCATTTACCTGCAAATGGTATAGAATGTTTTGAATCTGTCCGTCTCTCGATCAGCCATTTCAGAAGTGAATGTATATGTTTATTTTCAAGCATCAAACTTGGTAGACCCACAGGGGCTTTGCTTTGAACTGGGTGGGCATGCGTGTGTATTGGGTAGATGCAGGACTTGATGTGAATTAACTGGAGATAAGAAACGTACACTCGTACACACCGAGCTGGATCGACCTCATGACATTGTTGTGGGCCCTCAAACTGGGTAAAGTTGTGTGTTTTACACACGTGACTTGATCGGTGATTTCTACCACATAGATTAATTAGTTAATGATTCACTGTAAAGTGTGAAACTCTAGTGAAGGCAACAGAATCTCACGCTTCTTTATAACATTCTTGAAGACTGACTTTACAGCATTACTGTTGCATAAGTTCATTAAATGCTAAACACTGAACCATTTGTTCGGGTTGTTTCCAAAAGATGCTGGACTTCTAATTGCATATATTTACCAAATTATGTGACAAACATAATCACGTTTCATGTTCCTGAACACAGCAGCCTCGAGAGTGCAAGTCAAATGAAAACAATTTTGGTACGTGCACCGTCAGTTTATAAAACTGCAGTTGTCTTTGGTACTGTTGCATTACGCCAACCGAAGCTTGTTCATCGGTGCCGATAGCAGCTTCAGATCTTGAGTTGTGTTGCGGATTATTCCTGTAAACAGTATTATAAGAAGAAATTGCATATGGGTTGAGTTTTGAAGAGTACACTGGCCAGTACCAGCCATAAGAAAAACGTGCAGGAAACTGATTTTTCAGAAATTGGTCATGGAAATGTTGATTGAAAAAAAGTAGGATTTCAGAGTCTCATGACAGTGAGCATGAAGATGGCTGTCTTCTGGGTTGTAGTACCGTGTAGTCTGGTAGATGCTGACTGATATACCAGACTACACAGTGCTACATCTCAGAAGACAGTCATCTTAATATGTCATGATGAGAACCTCAAATCCTTTATATTGATAATTGTCTTAATTTGTCGAGAAAGACTATGAACAATGTGCAATATTTTCTGGTGTTTTGGATGCCTTTGTGTTTGTGTGTGTACACACAAATCTTCTTGATAATGGTCCCAGTAATTTCAATTTAAGCAACCAGCTTGTTTATAGCAGGTCTGTTTGGAGTTTCCTTGCATTCTTGCACATAATTTTTTCTCTTCACTACTGAAGTTGAACAACTCTAGCAGGCTGGGAAAACCCTTTCACTACAACACACAATATCTTGTTCAAGACTGCAACTTATTTGTTCATTTTTTAGTGGTCTGTTATCTTCAGGATTTTCAGCTTGGTCCCGTTTCACCCTACAGTCATTATACAGTGGCAGGATATGTGCCAACTATGAATACAGAATTTTTCTGTTATTTCTCATAGGCTTATGTTCCGGTCTGACTGGGGTGTGAACGGTCGTATTGATTCAGCGTATATGGATGGAACTGGGCGTCATTCACTTGTGGATACAATGGAACAGTGGCCAACTGGACCTGCAGTAGACTACCCAGCTAGAAGACTATATTGGACTGATCCCTAAGCATGTACTATAGAAAGTGTAGATCTCAGTGGACAAGATCATCACGTCATCAGAAGATTCCCACATAGTAAGTCTTGAGTATCGTGACAGGATTCCAAAGGATCTAATTTATGTAGGATTTGTGATTTTTATGGTAGCGAGTGTGAATATGGCTGTCTTCTGGGTTGTTGCGCCGTGTTGTCTGGTAGAAGGTTTCCGACGTTTCAGAGGTCCTTGTTGCCTCCATCATTATGGTGATCGCGTCAACCAGGCTACATGGCGCGTGAACCCAGAAGACAGCCATCTTCAATCAAATTAATGGCTTAATTTACTTTACGTTGTTTATTGCGACAGATTTGTAGTTCCTTAGAGCTGCTTTTGATTGTTTTAAGTTTCTTGCTTTTGGCCATTAGTGTGAAAGTAATCTGCACATTTTGCTCTGGATTTTCGTTTTACATCTATAGAGTTCAAAACATAAGTGTGAGCAAACTAAGATATATTTATTAAGTTATGAATGATTCTTCTTTAAAGACTCAGAAAGCAAGCTGGCACATTACTTTCTATTGAAAATGTTACTTCAGTGAATGTAATACTATTCTCCATAGCATAAATATACTTCTTAATTCTTACTTGTGTAGCACTCGTCATGTCTGACATCAGAAAAATGTAAATTCTTTTTTTACTTTTACAGAGGAGAAACCTTACAAAGTGGAAGTGTTTGAATACAACCTGTATGTTAGCACATACCAGACAAACATCATCTCTAAACTGAACAAGTTTAGACGTGGTGATCTGACATACCTTTACACAGGGACTGAATAGAGCATCAGACATCCTTATTGTTTGAGAAAACAAACGAATGAACACTAAGTTTCTAAGCACAGTCTTTACCTGGGAGATAAATAGATTGATTTTCTCCCACAAGGCTCATGATTTAGGATGACAGTTCAGCACACAAATTCTACTATAAGAAATAGTGTGGAGATATTTTGTTTCATATATTGCTCTTCGCCACGATTTGCAGAATGGTTCTGGGGCCGCCCAGTCTCATCTACGGTGGATATTGGTATCTCTCTCCCCAAGATGTAAAGCAACTACAGTGTGAAGCTACGATCCTCCAGCCGGTGCTATACGTCTACAATGCATGGGGCTAATCCTAGAGCCTAAAGTACGCTCTCATGGAATGAATTGTAGTCACAGACACAACTTATCCTTTATTTCCTACATTTAGCATTTTACATATCTTTCTAATTACCAAAGAGTTGAATTTTTTAAAATACAAGTTGCAGTCATTAATTAAATTACTTTCTCTCGAAACTTTTTATTATGTGTCTTTTATATACAGGCATGCCTCGTTTTATTGCGCTTCGCAGATATTGCGTTGTTTTTACAAATTGGAGGTTTGTGGCAACCCTGCGTCGAGCAAGTCTATCGGCACCATTTTTCCAACAGCATGTGCTCACTTCGTGTCTCTGTGTCACATTTATTAAAATAAATATAAATTAGTATTGGATGTTTGGCATTGTAGCAGCATTTCACGCGATTTTAATTGTGACCCGGAGAGAGTTCATAGTGCCAACAAGGTTTGTTATATATTAAAGGTTAGCAGGGGTATAGAGAAATAAGGTTTGAACTGAACTGAAATGTAGGTAGGGCAGACATGACATGTCTTCAAGGTGTTCTGCAAAGCAGTGTCTGTGAAGTGTCCCTAAGGGGGACTAACGCAGCCAGTTCTGCCATGATTTGAATATTTCCCTCAACCCAACAAGGAAAAATGGCTAACTGCGCAGTGTGTGTAGCATCTGTACTTTCATCCATGGAAACAGAATTAACAACACAATTTAAGCACTTGGACATTAAGGCACAAAAAATATTTCTGAATAACTTTTCTATTTCCCGTGCTTTTATGTCTTTTAATAAAATGATGTTTGAGATTGTTTGCTTCAAATTGGACAAGTAATGTCAGCAGTGCACTGAAGGCATGCCTTCATATGTGAAGCCCCTATATAAAAGATGTATGTGTCTATTTGCTATGTTTACTTTGTCTTTGGAAGTTAATAGTACAAGGAAATGATGATGTTACATGGGCCACCATCATGCAAGTACTGTGATGTAGCCACTGTTATTACCAATCACAAAATTCGCTGTGCATTTCATGTAGCCAATAAGTCAACAGTTGTATTCGGCTAAGTATTTAATCTTGGTTGTAACCAGTTTTATCATACAGACTGATAAAAACCAGAAGATCACAAAAATGCATATGGGTTGTACAAAACACATCAGGGGGGCTGTGGGTTGATAACCTCTGGTTTAAATGCTGTATTCCTATATTTGAAATGGACAGCCATTTTTTAAAAAAATATGCTTTAATTTGCTATACCTGTAACTGGTTCTTGCAGGTGCAAAACTTTTTGAACATGTTATATAGCATTTATAATTGGATAGGATTTTTGGATGTCTGTTAAACCAGACAAATGATTTTAAATCATAACAAAAATTGGTGCCTGATGACATATACATAGAGTATGCTTAATATTCTAATCAGAATCTGAAATTAATTAATACTGACAGATGTCATCATTCATACTGGTGCTATAATGTAAGTCGTGACTGCTTCCTCTCAACAACCGTTTATAATTGTCTCGTCATGTACTACTGTTGTAAATAGCGTTCCACAAAGACTGAATGTTGTTTAAACTTACAGTGAGTAATCCATGTTATCGATCCCTGTGCCACAATTCAACTCTTTGTCCGCTGGGATCGAGCCGGAGCCACACAGAGCTAGGCTATTCTCGCGTGTGCCCAGATGGTTTCGTGAAAACCATTGCTAGGTTTTGAATTCGCAACAGCCACCCTGCAGTTACCTTACTGCTCAAGATATATAGTTTGTTCAGTAGTACAGTATTTTAATACCTTGTATTTAATAGGATAAAGAATATTTTATTTTGTGTTAAACATAAAATACCATGTGAGATGAAAGGTTTTCACAGCAGTGAGAATGATGTTTTCTGGTTTCGATACTGTGTAGAATAGGAATTTTGATGTATTTCATTTCATTTCATTCAATTGTTATTATAGGACTTTGAATCACTATAAAATGGTATTAATTTTGTATTAATCTTAAACTAAGTCTTGACTATCAACATACCTCGCTTACTCCTCGACGCAATTACGGGAAAGGAGACTACTTATTACTTTTCCATACCCTAGAAAACTCTGACTGGTCTTGCGTTCTTAATGAAAGCTCGGTTGATGCTGCAGTTAATAATCTCACGGCTACTGTGTCGAAGGCCATCAGTCTAGCTATTCCCCTTGTAAAACCCAGAAATTCTGCATTTCCTCATTGGTTTTCCAAAACTCTTGTCTATTACATTAGAAAGAAGAATGCATCTCTTAAGAAATTCAAAAAATCTAAATCTGATTATCATTATAGCGTTTTTTCTCACTATCGTAAACTAGTTAAATTGACTATTAAATCAGATAGATTGGTTTGGTTAAAAACTATTGAAGAAAATTTGAAAACCCAACCAAAGCACTTTTGGAAATATATTTCTAATTTCAAAAAGAAAGACCAGTCGATTACACAAATTAAAGTTGGAGACAGTTTTATCACGGAACCCCAGGCAATCGCTGAGGCTTTTGCTGACCGCTTTCGTTCTGTTTTTAACTCCCCTTCTTGCGTTAATGTTACGACTAGTTCTGACTTCGCCTATTCTGATGTTTTGAATATTCCTCGTATCTCTGTTGATGATGTTACGCGGGCAATTAGTCATCTCCGTTCGACGAAATGCGTCGGACCCGATGAAATCCCGACTTTCGTCATAAAAGGTTGTTCTGAGATTTTAACTCCTCTTTTACGCCATATTTTCAACCTTAGTTTATCTAGTGGGAACTTTCCTTTGTTATGGAAGCGAGCGGCTGTTGTGCCGATTTTTAAGAAAGGCAACAGCGCCTTAGTATCTAACTATAGGCCTATTTCGATCCTTAATAACCTCTCCAAAATTTTTGAAAGCATTGTTCATGATCACCTTTCCTTTTATTTCAAATTCAAATTACACCCCAGTCAGCATGGTTTTTGTAAATCAAAATCTACGGTAACTAATTTAGTTACCTACCTTAATGATGTTCAGCCGTCTGTTTGTTCACAGGGACAGATCGACTCTGTGTATTTTGATCTTAGGCAGGCCTTTGATTCAGTCCCGCATTCTATTCTTTTGAAAAAGCTAAATAAATTTGGACTATCTTCTCCTTATGTCAAGTGGTTCCAAAGTTATTTATCAACCAGATCTGCCTTTGTTCGCATTTTAGGACAGTCTTCTTCTCTCTACGCGGTGTTATCTGGAGTTCCACAAGGCTCTACCTTGGGACCTCTCTTATTTAATATTTTTATTAACGACCTTTACGACAAAATTAAGTATTCTAAATTTCTCTTATTTGCCGATGACTTGAAACTATATCACGATATTAAATCTGTGCATGACTGCAGAGCTCTTCAAGCAGATATCGATTCCGTACATGAGTGGTGTAATGATAACAATATGGAACTTAACATAGAGAAAACCAAAATTATATCGTTCACACGTAAAACCAACAGTATCCATTTTAATTACATTGTTAGTGACTTTTTAATCTTGCGTACAAATTGTATAAAAGATCTTGGTGTTTTGTTAGACAGTAAACTGTATTTTCACTGTCATGTAAATTGTGTTCATTCCCAGGCACTAAGGACCTTAGGGCTTATTCGTTTTATTACTTATAATTTTTCCTCTTTAGACAGCCTTGTTGTTTTATATAATGCTTTAATTAGGTCAAAGCTTGAGTATGCCTCGGTCGTTTGGAATAATCTTACACAGACAGATTCTAATAAATTAGAAAATATTCAAAGAAAATTTGCCAGTTTATGCAATTACCGATTTTTCCAGTTTAATATCCCCCGAAAATATGAACTGATCCTATCTACTTTAAATTTTAGAACACTTTATTCCAGACGACGACATCTCGATGCGTTATTTCTTATTAATGTATTTAAGGGCAAAATAAATTGCCATTCCATTATGGACGCTGTTGGTTTACGTGTGCCGGCGAGGCAAATAAGAGAATTTTCTACTTTTAGTGTGAGCAGTGCACTAAGGCATAGTCCTTCAGCCAGGTGCGTCATCGCTGCAAATGACGTGTGTAAATCTTTGGACGTATTTAGCACGAACATTGTCTCCCTTGAGCGAACGTTCTCAACAAGGGAAATGATCTAGCTTGGTTATCTGTCTTTTTATATTTTTTAAAGTTTTACAATTATATTAGTGTTCCCTACGTGGATTATTTGTTTTTATTTATATTCCTTCATTTTTTGCTCTGTGTTAATATTGTTTCTATTTTGGGTTTGCCTGTACTTGGCAGTTATATTTAATACTGTATATTTATAAGTTTAGTTAATCCGTTTGTGTAATATTTTTAATTTTTATTTCACTATTATTGTATATATTATCAGTGTTTGCCTGTTATTGGCTTCTTGCTGTTGGCAAACACGTAAATAAATTAATTGAATTGAATTAATTGAATTGAATTATATGAAAATACTACGAAACTATTATTGCAATTAATGGAGTTAACACATATCATTGAATTTTCATTAAATTTTTGTTTAAAACTGTGTACTACTACTGCTACTTATTAAATTTTTTTCATGAAATTTACAGTTTCAAAATGTAATGTTCAGTAATACAGCAGTACCTACTAGTTATCAGTTTATTGTTGTATTATTAGTGGTACTTAAAATGGAATAGGTCCTGGTAATTGAAACAATATGCACAGTGCATTGTTATTGGTTACAGCAAGAGGCAACTGAAAGTGTGTCAATTCTGTAGGATTACGCACTTAGCTAATGAGAAGACTTGGAGTCAGAGTTAATGAATTCAGTCATTAAACACCATATTTACTACTGAGATTCCCTTTACTGAGATTGTAACAAAGTGAAAATATATTCTAGTACCGTATGTATACTGTAATTAGTATGTGATTTCTCTTTTGTCAGGTTGTGTGCGAACCAACTGCGAGACCTCCGAAGGTGCGTGACTTAGACTGCCATAAAGGAAGACTTGGACACTCAGGAAGAAGGAACAGAAATACCTGGAGAGTTTTGAAATGTGGTGTTGGAGAAGAATAGAGAAGATCAGGTGGACGGATCGAGTGACCAACGAAGAAGTATTGAGGAGAGTCAACGAGCAAAGAAACATTCTGCAGGCGATTACACGAAGGAAAGCTAACTGGCTGGGACATATTATGAGAAGGAATGGGTTACTGAGTGATATCACCGAAGACCAGGTTGAAGGAAAGCGAGGACTGGGAAGAAGACTGATACAGCTAACCGACGACCTTAAACAAGGAAAGAAGATGACGTTCCAGGAATTAAAACGAGAAGCCGAGAATAGGGAAAACTGGAGAGCTCTTTTTGGGCAGAGCAATGGACCTGTCGTAAGACAGAACACTAAATAATAATAATAATAATAAAGGAATGTGTAAGATTGTGCACGTTGTTCGTACGTGTAAATGACAGTCATTGTACAGTGGTGACAGGTGTCAGCTCTACCGCTGTTCACAGTATTGTAAAAACAAAGACCTGTGCTCTGCAGACATTTTGGTCACTTTATCAAGTGACTCTTCACCTCCACTTAAGGTAATTTACACTTGAGCTTTATCACATAATCAAACATGTAGGATGCTCTTGTCTGATCATTCTCATAGTTCATGTTCCAAACCATTTGATTTCCTAGAAGTGAAGTGTTTTGGCTTTTGAACGAGTTTCATTGTAGCCTGAATTGGTTCATTGTAATCGATGGCTTACTGCAGAGACAGTAGATACAGGAAGAAGATTATGTTTCTTTTTAAGGTTCATAAATTTATTTGAAAAGTGTTTTTAATGTATTCTGTATTTAATTGAATACAATGTAAAACGTGTGCTTCATAATCGCTTATTTTTCTGGTCAGTACAATAAATTACAGCTTCTTCAATACCAAGTACCTGATTTTATATTAAAAGAATGTTATCAAGACCAGCTGTTAGAGACAATCTTGAGCCAGTTCTGCATCTATAAATCCTATACTGCTACTACTACTAAATGTCACTGTATAGTAGGATGTGTTTGTATCACAGGTTTTCCTTGGTCTTACGATTCAAATTCTGGGTTAGTATCTCGAACTATGTTGCCACATTCCTCCTCTCTTTTGTTTTTGTGATGTATAAGTGTAGAAAGTAGTGTTATAAATTATCTAAAAAGCACAAGGTTTATTTTTCAGTATCAAAAGCAAGGATCTGCAGTAAGTATTTTTTAACTATTACAATTAAGAGCTGCGTAAAAGGTATGATTTTAGGCAGCACACTTTACTCAATAATAACTGTCAGAACTATCAGCAATTTTATTTGTTTTTGTGACAGGTTGCAGCCCGTACTTTAGGAGATCTAGTGCGGAAACTAGGCGAACGGGTGCTGCCAGAGATCATTCCGATTCTGGTGAAGGGGTTGGAGTCGGATCAACCAGATCAGAGACAGGGAGTGTGTATTGGTCTCTCAGAGATAATGGCTTCTACCAGCAAAGACATGGTGCCCACTGTGTGATCCGCTGCCAGAAGTGAGGCCGAGCACTCGATGACATCCTTCCGGCAATGCTCAACCATTTGGTATGCCATTGCAAATTCAGATTTAATGTCACTCTGGGTGAATAGCTTTTGTCTTTTATTTGTGTTACATGACAGAATGAAGCTAAAGCCTATACGTTGCTTTGGCATCCATATTCACTGGTAGACAAGAAGATAGGGCAGGGGGCAGTGTTGTTACACAGGTTAAATATGTGAGTTTCAGTCATGATATTTTTCGTATGTTGTGTTTTGCACAAATACTTATTTCAACTGGGCAGTTGTATATTATTTAGCTGTATGTTTCAAGATTTCTGTGTGGATCTCATACGAAGAGCAATTGGAAATGGATAACAAAATGAGTAAATTCAGATGTTTGAAGGGAAATGTGTGTTTTTAATCATTATAGATCTCTACAGTGGTACTAGTGCATAAATACCTCTGATTAGAGTCCATTTGCTTGGTGAAAATTTTATAGTTGCAAGTTACATATGGGAAGGAATGTCAGTTTCTGTTTTAAGGAGTATTGAAAACTTTTTCTTTTTCAGATTGACCCACACCCGAAGGTTGCAGAGTCCGCGCTAGATGGGTTACGGCAGGTGACGGCCATAAAGTCACGCGTGGTTCTGCCGTACCTTGTTCCACAGCTTATCGCTCCTCCACGAGTAAACACCAAGGCTTTATCAATTCTTGCCTCTGTGGCAGGCGAAGCTCTTATAAAGTATTATCTGCACTTCTGGCAGCTCTGTCTATGGCCCAAGGCACAACACATGAGGCCCAGGTGAGCCATTATTTAACCCGTCAATGCAATTTGCCGCATACGTCATTCATCTGTAGTCTGCCTCCCTTTTTCAGCAACAGGCTGGTGTTATGTGACATCAATTAATGAAACTGCAAACACTTTCAAGATGCTATTATTACTAGAATGAATGAGAAGCTTTGTTTCAGAAACACAGGCTCAGGTAAACATCTGATGATCTCACTCATAAATGTAGGCTACTAAATAAATGAATAGAGCATGCTGTCTTACTTGGTAAGCTCATGACTTTGGAGAGTCATGGTCTTACAGCGCAAACAACACATCTGATGATGAAATACTCTCGGGTGCCAAGCCGCGTCAGGTGGTTTGTTACCCGAGAGTCTTTCATCAACTTCCATCGCCACGAAAGCTTCACTTTATACAACAAATCTGATATTTAGACAGATTATTGGATATGAAAAATGTGGGAGAGTATAATTCTGTTTATGAATGTATCAAAGAAGGGTTTTTTTTACAAGCATTGCTTGTTGAAACTCATAAGAATGAAAGTGATATGCTAGAAGTGGGAGTGGTGCTTAGCATATTACGAAATTTATTGTTGTGAAACTTATTGCGGACAGATATAAATTCCTTTCAAAGTGTATGTGAAGTGTTTTGCTATATGCTCGGACCACAGCTTCGGCGATAGGGTGACAGCTTTCAAAAGATGTTTCACCGGGAATTTATAGAATTCATTTTGGCGCAGATGAATCTGTATGCGTAACACTGTATTTATGCATGAAATGTGAATGTGGGATCACTTTCTGTGATGAGAAGGTGGAAAGAGATAACTGTAACGAACTGCACATAGTCATTGCACTTTTTGTGTTGCTGGAAATCGTTCAGAAAACTACACTTCAGTCATATTCATTAATATTGCCTATCATTGTAATGAGATGTGATTGTAGCGAATATAATTTGTCTGTCCACAGAAGTTCATTATACTGAGATTGTTCTGTATCATATACTTATGTGGTTAGGAAAAGTGTTTTGATAGGGAATTGAAACTAGAAGGAGGAAAGCTAAAGGGAAGAAATTTGACATTAAGATAATTTGATTGAAGTTATAGAAATTGAATCTGAGTGGAGGCTGACCTCGGCATAACAGGCCAACTTAATTTATTTTACATTTTCACAACAGGCGGATAATTCAAGTTGAGTGCAGCTTATGCATATCTTAACATAACCTGGTTGTTGGTCTTGTCTGCAGGAGCTGGAATACTGTCAGTGACGGATGAAGTTGGTATTCGGACAATCATGGACCAGCTGATGGGGTCCACTCGGTCAGACAAGGTGGAGCTCCGACGTTCTGCGCCTTCTGTCGGCTCATTCATGCTGACTACTCTCAGTATGTGCCACAGCTTCTGCGAGGCCTAATACTTATGTTCACAGACTCAAATTCTGATGTGTTTCAGATGGCATGGGAAGTTCTCAGTGCTGTTACCAAGGTACAGAGCTAGTTGAATGCAATTTAAATCTCATCGCTGTTTTTGTCTTAATATCCATTTTAATATTGTCTTGTCATCTGTGCCAAAGTGTCGCAGGTAGTAACTTCGCTGAGGTTTCTTGAATGAAATTTTGTGTTTCATACCTCTCCCATGCATTGTTTACGTCCTGCCCATCTTATTCTCCCTGATTTAATGAAGAGTGCCAAGCATTGTGCCCTCCCTCTTATATTGTATGTGCATCAGTTAACACCTTGTTGTTGATTGATGTATACATTTTTTAGGGTGAGATACCAAGTTTCATATCCATATAAAGCAACAGGTAAAATTTAATTTGTTTATTTGGTAATTCAGTTTGGTTTATTTAATTAAGGAATGCTGTGTAATAATTAGGTTATGCAAATGTAAGTGGTAGGGATTAATTTAAATTCTCAGATTTAATTTTTATGAGGAGCTGGGTTAGCTCAGTCTCTGTATAGTGACTGGCTACAAGCTGGATGACAGAGGTTCAGTTCCTGGCAGGGGAAAAATAATTTCCCCTAATCCTCTGCATCCAGACTGGCTCTAGGGTGCACACAGCATCCTTTGCAGTGGGTAAGTACCAGGGAACCTTTCCCTATGGGGTAGGTAAAGTGGTTGGTGCATGAAGCTGGCCACTCACCTCTATCTACTGCTGAGGACACGGAAGAATGGATATATACCTCCACCACCCCACATGTCTAAGGTGTGGAGCTTAATAATAGAGGCAGAAAAATTTTACTTTTGCCATATTTGATTTTCTAACATTATAAGATTAATGCCGTATTTATCCAAATACTGTATGTCCCTTATAAGAAATGCATATAAATTTTTTTATGTATTCCGATTGTAGACACGAATCTTCCCTTTCAATCTTCCTGTATTATGCTGGAATACTTTTTGTTTTACAGACTCTGGACTCTTCCCAACAAACCACTCATGTTGGGGACATACGACCGGCCGTGCGTTTTGCTGTCAGTGATTTAAAAGGACAAGATTTGCTTCCTGGCTTTTGCTTACCAAAGGTATATTATTGTCATATGTTGAGGTATGCTATATCTACAATTCACAATTTGTTTTTTTATGAAAAATTGAAACACCTCTAAAATCTGGCCTAGTAATAATCTTTATTATCTGAAAGGACATAAGAGCCCACAACTTACGCTATCCTCTGACTGAACGCGTTCAAAGAAACAAGCTGCGTTCTCTTACCAGTAAGAGGACTGTCAGCAGTGGCGCCACGCACACATGATGGAGAGTCAAACAACCGTGAAGTAACAGCTTTAAACATGACAGGCATAGGAAATTGCCACCATAAAAAATTACTGGATAGAAATATGGATTTTAGGTCCTTCCTTTGGGATGCCAGATGCATTGTCTGACATTGTATTTAATTTAGTTTTGTTTTCACTTTTTTCTGTTTTTTGTGTATGTTTTATCTATAATTTTCTCCTGTAGCCGTTGAGTTAGCGCATTTAAATAGAGAATTGTATTGTTGATGCTATATTGTTAGTGTTGTTATTATCACTGTTTTCTAAATTTCTGACTTTTGTTTTATTTATTTACTTCAAAGTGAGCATAGGAGTAAACTGAGCATTCAGTTTTGATGATAAACTGAAAGGTTTTATTATAGGGGCTTCCCATGTTTGAAATGCATACTCTCATTTACAAATGCGCCTAAAAATTGGCCATTGATTACATTTTCTGTTTGCAGGGCATCATGCCGATTCTTCCTATTTTTCGTGAAGCTATTCTTAATGGGCTTCCTGAGATAAAAGAGCAGGCTGCACAGGGCCTAGGTGAAGTGATAAAACTGACCAGTGCTCAAGCTCTCCAGCCATCTGTGGTTCATATCACGGGTCCACTCATCCGTATTCTTGGAGATCGGTTCAAGTGGAATGTGAAGGCTGCAGTGCTGGAAAGTCCTGTACTGCTGCTTGTGAAGGTGGAGAGAGAGAGAGAGAGAGAGAGAGTGAGTGCATGTTTCCAAATATATTATCCTTTGCTGTTTTTTATATTTAATTTTCTTTCATTTAAATGTATTGTGTATGTGAATGCATTGTATGCAGAGCCATACTGAACAGTGTCAGAAAATATTTTCCTTGTGTTTCTTTAGTGATTAGTCGTTTATGGTGATGTTAGGGTCCATGAACACCAGCATCAGCAGTCGTGTGATATCAGACAAGTCAGCATGACCTTCCCTTCAGATTGTTGGGACTTGAATATCTTGTGGTGGGGGAAGGATGGATGTTTCTGTTACATGCTTAAAGCTTTTGCTATGGGTTCAAAGTGGCTGTATCACTTGTTATCACTGCCCTCTGTCTGGTAGAACTGCAAATGCTCCACCAGTAGTGTCGTGCTGTAGCTTTTGTTGGACCTATTGGGTGCACCCCTTAAAATATCCCAGGCATCACATGATTCTGTGTTGATGCATACATTGAATTGCACTGCTAGTGAATGAATGCTGCAGTGTTTATCCACAGACACAGCTTCCTCCACTTCTGCAACATTCTTGGGTGTTATGTCCACATGGGCCTGACCTGACATTGCCTCGTCGGTCCTTCCCCTGAACAACGTCTCGTGCCGCTCTACCGTTCTTGTGTTACTTCATTCCTGTCAGGTCTGAATGTTCTCCTCAGCACATGCTGAAGGTAACAATTATAATAAAATTTATTATTACCTGGATTTATGTTCAGGTCCATATGAACAGGATCCTTCCATCCTTTTCTCTTCTCGGACTGGGACCTGTTCATATACGTTCTTGGCAGATGATCCAGAAGTGGTTTGCCATTGCCTTCTTCTGTGTGTGAATGGAGTAATTGTTGGGATGCAACGGAGGAAATCTCCGTATTGCCTAGACCACGGCCTTGCCCAACACAAGTTATAAATTCGGGCACCGCCGGGAATCGAACCCGAGACCCCAGGATTACAAGGCCACACACTGCTGGTTTGCTGACTCTTAACTATACCCCTGCTAGCTGCACCTTGTCGTGGTGGTGGGGCTTGTGTACCTCAGTGACCCCAAGAGCTATGCTGGCGGTAGCATAGCTACTGGTAGGGCCTCCCTAGCCAGATTAGTCGAGGAGGAGAGGTCAGACTAAGACAGGTACCGTGGTCCTCCAGGTTCCGGGTTGGTCGCAAGGCCAGCAACCTTGCACCATAAAAAGGAAGATGTTCCGAAACCTAAACCTCGGACAGACGGACCGAAGGAATAGGACAATTGAGGAGGCCATGGACCGAATACGGACCAGAGAGCAATAGATGATGAAGAAGAAGCTGGTTTGTTGACTCTTAACTATAGCCCTGTTAGCTGTAATTTTCAGAATTACCCCAATAAGACACACAAACAAGAATACACTCGAGGATGGGCTGTATTGTTTGAGATTATTAACGTATGATACTGTAAATAAGAGGGAAAAAATACCATACAACAGTGAATACAGAATTAAATCCACTCTACTTTAAGAGTCAATGTAAATGAATACACATAATTAAAAACAGACAAAAAGTGAAAATTCAATGCAGCTTACTGACAACAAAAGATAGACAGCCAGCAGCTGTGGGACAAGTGCTGGAGCACAAGGAAAGTCTGGCAGGGCTCACACTCATCCAAGCATCAGTAAAATTGTTTACAAATAATCAAAGTTTCACTTTCAGATACAATAAATGTACAAAAATTTCTGAGTATGTGAATGAAATATACATGCTGGATTTAATATTTCTTTACTTACAGTTAATTTTTATTTAATGTCAATGCACGTGCACACGCATACACACAAAATAAGATAGAGCACTAACACACCAATAAATTCAGTAATATATTTCAATGGATTCTTATAGACTCCTGGTAAAGGCTAAACAGAACTTACACAGGAGGTGTTCTGTAAGGGTAGCATGAAGTTGCTCAGGTGACTTTAATAATTTGACACTTTCTAATTAAATAAATTGTTTTCAACATTTTTGAAAGCAATTGAGAACAGAAATATCAGTGGGGCTACACTCTATTGTATTCAACCCTCATGTCCTCTTTTGAATTAGAACGTGGGATATAAGGAAGGTAGTCAGAGTATGAGGATTGCGCCTACGAGAGATCTTAGACCACTGCTTGAAACAAATTTAATGAACTACAAATCGCAGAAATAAGAAACTTAATTGATAGCTGAGATGTGAGAATATAAGAAAAATTACAGAGGGAATGAAGAGGAATACGACGCTAAAATGTCCAATAAAATATGCCCACTGAGAAGAAAGAGACGTAGGAAGACCTAGAAGTAAGTCATATCGCTGAGGATAAACCCCATAGGGTTAAGAGTTTGGCCAAAGAGGCGCTGGGAATAGGAAATTGGGGCTCGCAAGGCAATAAATCGTCTAATTGAATAGAAGGGGTTTCTGTAAAAGTATTTTGTTCTTACCGTGATTGTGATTGAATCAGCGAATTTTTGGAATAGGTGGGGCCTGCTGAAATTGCGTGATAAAAACTGCTTCTTGTAGATACCAAGCAGAAGTGCCATTTCACTGCATTGAGTTCTCTGGACGTCGAGGGCGGGCGCAGTTGTGGCATTCGTCAGTGTAGTGCTGTTGGTAATTACATTTGATTTTCTTCCAACCGCGTGCCTTACTTTCTTGTGAAAGATTTCTCTACGTTGACACTCTTCTGATTTATAATATTAATAGTAAGCACGAACTGCAATTGTGCCTTGCTCCCGTAGGTAATTATGAGCTTAACGACACGGTTTCTTAATAGTCATTATCTGAAGTCATATTGATAAGATTATCTGCAAACTGCTCTGGATTTTCTTACTCCGACAGTTACATTACTCTGCTCGATGATGCGAAACTTTGATGTTAGTTCGTATCCGACATGTGTAGTCTGAATCTATACTAGTGTAGACTATACACATATTAATTTCTCTCTAGCTTAACCACATTGAGCTGATATAGAAGTTCTCGTTTTGACTTTTCCATACAGACTTGATAGTGACTGAACTCAGACCAACGATTCCAGCACAACATTCGTTCTTATGTCTTTAAAATATTTGTTTGCAGAAAGTCACATGGTCGCTAAATTGCATCGTCTTACACACTTCTGAAAGTGGGTCGCGATGGTCAGGAACGCGCTTAATTTTTTGCCCGCGTTACTAAAATGCCCCTCGTGACTACATTCGAGTCTATACTGAATGTTTTCGGGTGAATTTAATTTCTTTCTGTATCGGTCTGCAGCCTTTTGCCACCTAAAGAGACTAAGGACAACTCCTGTAATTGTGCGTTTGTTGTTTTGTGTTGCAGGCGCGGAGAACGTGACATTATGGACAACTCTTACGCCGTTCATAGCAGTTGCCTTCCTCGTCACGTCGGTGGTCCTGCTGATGGGATGCGTCTGTTGCCGTGAGAATAAGGGCTTATAAGTAAGAGCCGTGGAATAACGCTGTCTTTGTGCAACTGCATTTTTGTGGAAGAGATTTACCATCGGACACCAATGCCTGTGGCTGGGACGTGACACTGACCGCTCAACCCCATCCGCCTACCTTACTTTACTTATCCGCAAACGAGTAACAGTAAACCTCTTCCTCTGTAATTGTTATGTTAAGCAGACTACAATGGCTGTTACGCAGTTCTTTCTTTTCAGCAGATATGAATTGGAAATTCAAATATTGCTTTGAAGACCATTTCCGGGTCGTTTCGGGCAGGAAACCGAAGTGGCCAAAATGCGGCACAGCACAGTGCAGATTAACAAATGACGGGGTAAAATATTTATTTATGACTCTGATACCAAAACAACTAACGAGCTGCCTGGTAATTATGCATCCTGAATGTGGCGTCTGTCCAGTGGACAGGAGAACATTATCCGCGTTGATACAACTGATTTCCCCAAGGTCCAGCTTATTCTTCAGTATCCCAACTGAAATTTTAAGGACCTCCCCCACCCTTCTCCAGTATTGCATACTTATCGTATGTTACAAGAGTACGATCTTGGTTTGGGTGGAGTGAAAACAATACCTTCAGACTGTAATGGAGATTTTCTTGACGGTCACAGTCTGTATGTGGGTTATGGAAAAGAAAATAGGGAAGCGATGCTATTTTTACCCTGAGACTAGCCACGTACCGGGTCACAGATGAAGCCCTTAACTTTGGACCGCGAAACACTGGTAACCACCTACAAAATTACACGGCACTAAAACCCGGATGACCGCTGATTTTAATCGAGTACACTTTCAGTAATGTCGATTCCTCACAGGCAGCAATCATCTTAAAGTTAGCGGTTGAATATTTATTGCGTAGACATTACGAAACCCGTGTCAGGATTCGAATAAAGAACTAAGGTGTAACGAAAGAGAAATAAAGTAAGAGAGTGAGCGAGGTAAACAGGAAGAGAGAGAGAGAAAAAGAGGCTGAAAAGAAATAGACAAGGGGAGAGAGACAAAAATATCTACGCGCTTCACATTTTACCCATACGTGCTACATCTTGTGCCCATCTAATCCTCGTCGATTGAATCACTGATATTATTTTTCTTTTATATTGCGGACGCACTCGTTACGAAAATTTTCCAGCTCCCAGGCGGCTTATCCCAGCATCATCGCAGGAAACATTCAGACTGCGTTCTAACCTCAACGTAAATTTATCAAAATATTGTTAAGAAACAGTAAATACCAGCGTAGTGATTCGTTGTCACTGGCCCAACTCTGTTGTAACCCCTGCCACAAAACGGTCACTAGCCCCAATGTTAGATGTTCTGCAGTGGTCCAGCACTGCCAGTGCCTCAGTGAACACCGAGATGACGTCAGTCTGACCAACGGAACGGACTGTAACGGTGATCCTGACCTGCACTTTGCTGTCCGCTGGATAACAGTTGTTGGTTTCCTCGGGAACGCTCTCTGTTGCCGAAATGCATCTGATAAAGCGACAGAGTTTTTTGTGAACCAGTAAATTTTGAAATTTGTTGTAAAACGTATTTCGGACTGTTGTATAGAGTGTTATAATTTATATCACAGTGCCCTGATGAGGGTAGCAGAGACCTCTGAAACGTCGGCAAACTTCTACAAAACCACTAAGCACTCCAACCCAGAAGACACCAATCTTCGCACTCACCGCAGTGAGAACATCAAATACTATACTACCAAAAGTGTACTATAGGTTGTTTGTGCATGTTTGATCTTCGAACCTGTGCAACAAAATTGGATGAATTTTTGTGCTAGGAGATCTGTGTTATATTTTCGAGGTGAGTGTAAACCGTACCAAGCATAAAGCTTGCGTGGAACTTGTCCACTTTCTCAAAAATGGCTCCTCTTACGAAAGTTTTTAAATGCTTAAAGTAAATATCCTTCTAGATTCTGTAACTTCTATTGTAATGTTTTTCGATATGGTGAATATTTAACGAAAGTACAGTGAAGAAATAAACAGATTCCTACTGAGCTGTGTGATTCTTCAATGCGACGGTAAAGTAAAGTAAAGTTTGTCCCACTATACGCCATGTAGGCGCTTGGGGGGGAGTGGAGGTATAGCTCCTACTCATTCTTGACATCGGCACTAGATGGGGGTGAGTGGTCAGCACGCCCCGGCCGGCTTTATCCCGAGGAAAAGACCCCGGTACCCATTGTGGAGGAGGCTGGATGGGCCCCAGAGCCGGTCTGGACGCAGAGGCCAGAGGAAAAAATTCCTCTGCCCCCCCCCGTCGGGATTCGAACCCCGGCCGTCCAGCCCGTAGCTAGTCACTATACTGACTGAGCTATCCCGGCTCGTCAATGCGACGGTACATAGTAAATTAATGTAAATAACAATGAGGTATGCGAAGTGGCAGATATCTTGTTTATAAACATTTCAATCTTGTTTCCATTGTTTCCTGTGCAGTATACGCGCTGAAAATGCAATAATGTCATTTTCATGTTGTCCGCGAAACGTTCAGGTCAGTTGGGTTGCGGCGCGTTCAGGCGCATCGTACAACGCTCCGCGCTGAGGAGTTAAACTATACTTTCTCCCTATATTTAGTACGAGGTAATATTAAATCGAGCAAGTTTAGTTCAGCGTCTTATGCCCTTTTATACAGTGCGGTTTGAAATTAATTGTATTGACCTCGCGTACCTACCAACAGTGTTTATTCGCACTTGTCACTTATTCTGACATACGCCTTTCAGCCCTGTTGTGTCATCATCAGTGTGCCATTCAATATTAAACCATTTTGTTCTGTATTGCTCTAGAACTATTATTCATTTCCTGTTATCAGTTATCGTCGATGTCACATTCTGTACCCCATTTTTCAGCATAATCAATATAATGTTCCACCGTTAAGACCAGTATTGCGAAAAATGACAAAATAACTTTAACCCGTTCTGAAGGACTCGTACCTATTTTGTAATTGAAAATACCAAGGGTCCTACAACGCAGAAATTAGCGACGGAAGGATTGGCACTCTATTTTATTTGTGAGGTCCCGGCTTCGATTCTCAATCTGGAATCCAGTTGCATAAATCAGACTCCGTGTTTGGTCATTCCCTTTGAGATAATCTTGAGACAGTACCCAAAATATTTCATAACCACTCCTTTCCACTTTGTCTTGAATCTATTAGTCATTAATCATACTGACATTCGATGCTACATAAACTGAGCTATTTATAACGTCATTAAATAAGCAGTAAATAAATATGCAGATTGCTCTCCGTGGCCAATAATCTCGACACGGGTAATACTAGTGGTAAATCCTGGTATAGAAGCCAGGCCATCCGGAAGTGCAGTATTATTAATACCCCCTTCAGTTGCATCACATTGGTATGGTACTTTAATAATAATAATAATAATAATATTTTTATTTTTTATTTTTAAAATTTCTGTGATTTCCGAAGTACCGCTAGCCATATCGGAGCATTTTCCACTCCAATGTACATCCGTTTCCAGGGAACTATAAAACAAATATGAAGTAACAAAATGATACATGAGGCTCTCACGGCGGTGAAAAAGTCGATGTTGGATATATTTCGGAGGAATACGTATGTCCAGTGAGTCCTACCTAATGTCAAAGCCGATGCATAATTTTACAATGGATTATTACTGAAATCAGGCCAACACTTCCAATCTTTAAAAGCTACAAGAAGCAGCAGCAACCTGTGTAAAGTCGCTCATCTAACCAGACTTGAGACGCACGTAAGGACTGATCGTGTATCGATAGTGTACCTGATCGAAGCGTAGTGTGCGTGTCGTTGATTAATTCATCAGCGTCTTTACATTATTTATGTGAAGTTCATCAAAGGATGAAAGTTGTCGCGTGTCGATTCTGTAATATTGCATCTAGCGTTGGGACACTTCTATTTATAATTCCACTTCACGCCTATTTAACATGGAGTTGCTACACACAAGAACAGTTGAATGACGATGAGACGAAGGGAAGCAGTTCGGCCCGAAAACTGTGAAGCTGGGGCTCTCCGATTACTTCGCACAAAGTAGAATTTGAGGTTCTCACGGCTGAGTTGTAGCGCCGTGTAGTCTAGCAGAAGTTTATAGGCGTTTCAGAGGTCTTTGATGCCTCACCGACTTGATGATGAAGGTACTTTTAGCCACTTTCAACCAAAGTACACGGCGCAATATCCCAGAACTCGTAACGTCAGAATATGAAATGTCATAAACGCAGATTTGGTCATGTTATGAACCTCACGCATTATTTTAGTCTGTATATGTTTTGTGGGACTTGTTACTTAAAAAATAGACTCCATGCAGCCGAACACGCTGGTCCTGTAATCCTGGGGTCACGGGTTCGAATTTATAACTTGTGTTGGGCAAGGCCGTGGTCTAGGCAACACGGAGTTTTCCTCCGTGGCATCCCAACAATTACTCCATTCACACACAGAAGAAGGCAATGGCAAACCACTTCTGGATCATCTGCCAAGAACGTATATGAACAGGTCCCAGTCCAAGAAGAGAAAAGGATGGAAGGATCCTGTTCATATGGACCCGTCGTCAGACAGAACACTAAATAATAATAAGATGAGGTGGTCTAGCGGTTAGATCGCTGGCCTTGTAATCCTGGGGTCTCGGGTTCGATTCCCGGCGGTGCCCGAATTTATAACTTGTGTTGGGCAAGGCCGTGGTCTAGGCAACACGGAGATTTCCTCCGTGGCATCCCAACAATTACTCCATTCACACACAGAAGAAGGCAATGGCAAACCACTTCTGGATCATCTGCCAAGAACGTATATGAACAGGTCCCAGTCCGAGAAAAGGATGGGAGGATCCTGTTCATGATATATGGACCTGTCGTCAGACAGAACACTACAAATAAATAAATAAACGAAAATATTCACACAGCATGTCGCTATGGCACTTCAGCGCCATTACACATTTGGTGATCACTAGTCCTTGTTGTAATGTCCGATGTTGACTGTATCATTTCTTGTGAGAAAAGTCTGTAGATTAGCAACTGGATTGCTCTATTTGAATTCCATCTTAAACTGGCTATCCAAAATGAGATTTTTGTGGATTTCCTTAGTCCCATAATGCTAATGCCTTAAAGATTGTCACTTGCCACTTTCTCTCGTACCCATCCCGATTCATCATTTAAATTTCTTAATAGTTACAACTCGACTGTAGTTGTTAATGAAGAAGTAAATTAATCGAATATATACCCCATATAGTATTTGTGGTTTTCACAGCGATGAGTATGAATATTTCTATCTTCTGGGTTATTGCGCCGTGAAGTCTGGTCAATGTTTACCAACGTTTCAGAGGTCATACTCCCCTGATGACGCAGGCATCTTCAAAATTTTCAAAAAATAAAAAAATGTAAGAAAATGTCCAAATAGCGCACAAAACCAAAATTTTTTGAAAAATTTCAAATTCAAAATTTTTGTCGAAAATTTGTAGTTATCTTCGCTATTCATGCCATTTGCAACCATTTTTACATTTTTTAAAAGTTTGAAAATTTTTCAAAAAATTTTCGAAACTTCGGAAAATCACACCTCTGCTTGCTTCGGTCTATGCCTCACCCGGCCTCTGCCGAACCAGGTCTTTCCACAGACGACCTGGCAGATGTCGGGTGACACAGAGAACGTATCCTGCAGAGAGCGAGTTCGGCAGACTCCGCGTCCCTCAGAGAAAGGGAACGGAAGTGACCGGGTCGTACACAGACGGTCCTGGCCGGGATAGTGTGGAGAAAATTTTGATAAGAGATAAAATTTTTCAAAATTTTCAAAAAATTAAAAAATGTAGGAAAATGTCCAAATATCGCAAAAAACCAATTTTTTTTGAAAAATTTCAAATTCAAAGTTTTTGCCGAAAATTTCGAAAATTTGTAGTTATCTTCGCTTTTCATGCCATTTGCAACCATTTTTAATTTTTTAAAATTTTGAATTTTTTTGAAATTTTTCAAAAAGAAATTTCAATTTTTTCGAAAATTTTCGGAAAATCAAAAACCTAGGAAATCGTCCAAAAAGCGCACAAAACTAAGAATTTTTGAAAATTTTCAACTTTTAAATTTTTCTAGAATGTTCCGAAAATTTTTGGTTTTTTGCGCTTTTCACCAGATTTGCAGCGTTTTTTGATATTTCGAAAATTTGAACATATTTTTTCTAAATTTGACCCTACCCATCTGTGCCTCACCCGCCTCTGCTGCACCAGGTCTTTCTACAGACGGCCTTGCAGATGTCGGGTGACACAGGGAACGTATCCTTCAGAGGAACACTTATTACTGGGTAATTTTTTACGTAAAAAATAAGCGCTTCTCGAACTGCGATCACTGAACGTCGTAACTGCGCTGCCACTCGAAGCTTACACAACCTTGAAGTGTGCGAAGCTGTATCTCTGTGATACCTTAACTTCGAAGAAACCACTGAAACCTCACCTGTTCGACCTGGCATGAATTCGTTGAACCAAGAAAAATAATTGCCTTTGCTATCGCGAGTAATTGTGAGGTGATGAGAAGAAATAGATTGTTTAATACAAGTTTCCAACAAATTTGGTATCTTCACCCATGCCCTCCACCGCCATTGAAACGTGTTCGTAAGGTAGTAGCAATACTGCATGTGTACTACACACTCCAGCTTGTCAGGTCTTGTCTGACATCTGACGGCGGAAAGACGAAACATTTAGGCGCTTCAAGCGGGGTATGTAGGTATGTGGATAAAGCTTCACTTTCTACTTGTCTGTTGAACTGTACGGGTCGGAAAAACAACTTCAGTCAAATTTAACGTGTAACGAGAGTAGACAGTTTCATATGTTGGCTTACGACCCCATGTGGTCTTATAAACACATTACCCTGTTTTTTTAAAGTTCATAAGCACGACATTAATTAAGGTACCAATGATGTTTAAAGGAAAATGTGTTTATTATGTTTAAATTACACGGGTGCTGTAACATGTGTGAAAAGTGATAATTGCGTTTACTTATAAAGTTTATTAACTTTTTGTGGTTCAACGACTTATATAATTCTTACAGCTTCTATACAGCTCAGGCTGTCGGCTTTATCTCTGATACATAGAGTTCCCACTTGAAGGGGCGAAACTCCTCCCATTCGAGGTTTTGATTGGTCGAGAACTCGCTACGTAGAGATGTGTGCGACTATCGGTTGGTAGGTATGCATTACGCGGACACGCGGAGTCTTCAGTCGTCGTGTTACATTGACAGGAAGAACGTTTAGTTTAAATGGATGTGCAAGAAAGTTTGACGGGAGTTGCCCCGCAAATACGTGGAAGTGTCTGAAATTCGTAATATTACTAAAAATATTTGGCTAAAGTAAAGGGAGTTTTCACTGTACTGCTACGAATTATCTCCGTGAAATATAATTTAGACGCATTCAAATTAAATTAAAAGTGTGTAGTATTTGTTGGTGTTCTTAGTGAAAGTTCTTATAACGAAAATAATGCTGCCGCAACAGGACGATACCAGTCGGTCTATAGCAGCCCCACCTCCAGTGGAATATCAATGTTTGGATCTCAGCTGATCAACAAAAATTCTTCCACACATTATACGGATGCTACCCAGGTGAGTTTCAATTCATTTGTCGTCCCCAGAAACTAATGTGAGGTGAACTGTACTAAACGATCGATTGTTTTATCGTCAATGCAAATTTAAGATGGGTGTTTGAATTTGTGTTTCAAAGTGTATTTAACACCATCGTCTTTTACTTTTTTTTAAAAAATTTGTCGTGTGGAAAGTGAACAATTTGGGTTTTCCAATTTTGTGTTTAAGGTTAAAATTGCTACATTAAATGAAATAATTTTTTGGGAAATATTGAAAATGAGTTCGAATATCTTAAGGTTTTCGCGATTGTGTTCTAGTGCGATATATCGATATTTTGTTTACTTCCACTTACGGTATATTATTATTCAGTAGTGAACATTTGGGAGAATGGTGTGATCAGTCTTTCACCAGGATCTTATGTTTTATCTTACACGGTATTATTAATCTGATTTCGTTTCGTGATGTTAAGGAAACGGTGTAGAAGAAAAACGTTTGCCTGTCACGATGATTGATGGTGAGGATATTGAATTTTACGCGTGCACTCTTGAATATTCTGCTTAATTTGAGGCAAGTGAAAAGTGAATTGTAATCCTTAGCCAGGTTTCGTCAAGCCGTCGTTGAGCGAGTATTGAGCAAGTGAAAGTGGCCGATTGTTGCCAGGTCCCACGCTTTGTGCTCCTGACCTTCGCACGACGAATTGACGGTTATGATGTGTATTGCATTAGGACCAGGTGTTGCCTGTTTTGTCAAGGCTTTGTTAGATCCGTGAGTGATATTCTCGAATCTTCCGCATTTTCTTTAGGAATTATTTCTCAATTTCCTAAGTTCATACAACTGGCAAGGCACCAGTTTTCATTTATTTACAGAAGCGGCTCGTCTATTTTGTTGATATTGTCATCGTTAAGTCAGTTTTGATAAACCGCACTTAGGCTTAATCTCGCTATTTAAACGCTAGTTCCTAATCAGAACTCGACGTAGAATGCCTGAACCAATTAGGGATTGAATTACGCATGATGTGTACGCCACTCAGTATGTTGGGGGCAGTTTGTGGTGATTAGAGCCACAGACACGGGAATGTAAGAAGCGATGTACTTCTGAGTATTTTCATAATAGATGACGTTGTTACGGATAAAATAAATAAGAAAATAAAAGTTTCGTGTGTTGTGGCATTGTATGAAAATGGAATTCAAGAAATGTTTCGATTTTGACAATTCTTCGTCTGTAGTTTTCGAGTTTTTCTCACTACAGAAATCGTATTAATTTCAAAGCGAGAATATTCCTGGAGTTACGTGTTATTCGCACAAGTAAACGATTCGAATTCGTTGGAAGTAATCTCAGTGTTGCTGGACGTTGTTGAGCTGGATAGGTGTAGCGAACTCGGAAGTCTCGTGATTGTTGTGAAGCTAACATTTGTTGAGCTAGTCAGATTTCTGTAGTTTACGGGACCTGAAGGTTCACTATCGCGTTAACAAGAGTTCGCCACTGGACTGAAACCGTAGGACAGAAGAATCTAACCCTGGTCTTTTCCTTTCAGTTTGTTCCCATTTCTGAGCGTCCGGAACAAAGTATCGATCGGTTTACAGAACGAAGTTTCCGTGTTTCCCATTACTCGTGATGAATTTCGTAGGTAATTGATTCGCGCTGTGGTTGTGTTCTGTTTTGTGCTCTTAAGCTATAGTTAATGTCCCGCCTCAACTAGACAGAATGATTGTGAGTGTTAAAAACAGAGGAGCGTGCATAAATGTAGTAAGTAAATATTAAAAGCAGGTTTCGTTATAACGTACGCTCTCGCCTACAGAGATATGAGAAGGAAACTTTGATGTTGATGAAGTTTGGGTATTGCTTACCCCCAATTTCCTTACGTTTTTGGTTCTAGAATGAAGTGATTTCAAGACTGTTGGTGTTCAGGTAGATATGTGCGGTTAAAATAATTACGAAAGTACATCGCTGTTGCATTACTATTTGTGTAGATTTGATATGTGGTTTCTTTATACGTCTTTATAATTGCCAATTAACACTGTGCTGCATCGTGAGATAACAATATAGTTTTGTGTTACGTAAGCTCTTTACATTGTTATGAGAAAGATAAGGACGTTTGAGAAGAACTTTTGGGCCGTGAAATTCCACCAGCCTGAAACATACGGTAATTTATGTTCTTAATATAGAAACCCTATGAAAATATCGGTTGTTTTGCCTTGGAAATCTTTAGGGTTCCGTGTTATCATTCCTAATTTCTCGTATGGCGCGTCTGTAATGAAAAAAATGTGTGGTGAACATGAAATCAATATCGTAACAACCGTGTAGGACGCGAGCTAGACTTCATTATCGACGGAATTTGATTCATTTCCTAGTGCCACGAGTCTTGTATGATTTTATTTGTCGTCAGCGTATAATTTATCACAGAAGTTCGCGTATAGAAGAAACGACGGAATATGCATTTTACGTAATGACAGGCAACATGAAGGAAATTAGTCAGGTGAATGCTATTTAATGGGACACTGATGCAGGCACGCGTGGGCGATGTAATGAAGTTCTTCGGGGTCATCTTATCATCCGTCTGATCGCTTCTTGGAACGTTGAGTGTAACTGGCTATGAGTTCAGTTGCCGTGCAGACGTGTTGTCAGAGTTTCGGAGATGCATAATGTCACCATCTTCAGGACTGAAGTGACTGTGGGGCCACGAAACTGGCAGAGAAGTTTCGTCATTTGTTAAAATAATGGACAGGGCTGTGTATTTTGTTTGGGGCGACGTAGGGATCCTGTGATTTAGGACGAAAATTTGAATCCGATGCGTCTGTAAAAAGAGAATAGCTGAGCTAGAGCGAAATTATATGAATTGAAATCCCCTAAAATTGCCTTGCATCTGTTTCTAAGGTCCTCGTTAATCTGTCTCGCGAGGGCAATTGTCTCAGCAACGTAATCCAAAGGTCTTCTTCCTACACTGCAGTGTCGTGTGTTCTCGCAGGCGTGTGATTTAGCTGTGTTGGGATGTAGAAGTTTCGAGAAATTGTTAAAAAAAACAGTGCATCCATCATTTATACGGAAATGCAGACACCGTTGTTGACCCAAACAATCGTACAGATTTTGTAGACCTGTTTAATAAACAAAATTGAATGGATACATTTTTACGAAGTTAACATATTCCGAACTTATTTTCGCTACGATTACAGTGTTGTGTGTCGTGTTCCTAGTCTTTTGTTTCTACAAGGTCAGTGAGTGAAGAGTGTGATTTCTGTATCTCAGGATCTGGCCTTGTCGTGGTATTGACGTAGCTCTCAGAATTGGCTTTACCAGTCACTGTACTCTTGTGTGAATTTCAGGACGAGATTTTTTCAATTTTCTGTCATTTATCCAGCCAAGGGTTTTGGAGACCAGAAGTGTTTGGTTAGGAAATTTGCCCTGACGAATAGAAATGATTTCTCGTTAATGCGACAGCTGCGCTTTGTGTTGGTGTGCACGTGGGGCCTGTTATGGAACCGTGCATGGCTATCTTGTTCTGATCCACCTGGAATGTGGATCATCACAATTTACCTAGTACAGGGGTATATGATTTCAACACCCCGTCCGTCCGCCCGCCTGTAAAATGCGTACGAAATTTTTTTAAGAAAAGATTAAATCGTAACGAAGGATTGATTTTATGTTGAAGGAACCAGCATTTATAACGACTGCTGTTTTATTTTTTGCGTGTATGTAAATGGATTTTTTTTTTCGTTTTTGACCGTATTGAACAAATTGCGCTAAATATTGAGGTGTTTTGTTTTCTTTGAGGTGAGAAGTGAATGTTTATATGATGTTTAGGCCAGCTGAGGTCTGAAAGGTTTTAGCTAGCTTCGGGTATTGATTGGCTGAGTGGTTTACGCGAGAAAAGAGGATTTTGCAGCAGCTGGAGTCGTCATACCGGTTTATCGGGACCCAGTTATGTACAATATCTGTCTGTTTACTTAAATAGGTTCCTCTTACTTGTCTCTATGCTAATATTTGTTATATCCTCGAGTCTGTTTGTTATCAGAGCCTATTGAAGGGTTGAAACTGCACTTTCTCGAGATTTCCAAACAGATATTTGAATTTTTTTACGGATACATTTGTACCACGCGTGGACAATACTTAGAATTGTAACACGTCTCTCTTCCCGAATATGTTTTCTCGAAACACAGAGTCTCCAAGAAAATTGTTTTAAATGGTGATGGCCCCGGGAATCTGAACTTTCCTTTCTTCGATGTCTTAATTAATCTACGCCGTTGCCATCACAAAACAAAAGGTTTTTACAAGAACTAGATTAATCGAGCTGATGATATGATAATTATTGTTCTGGAACAGGAGGTGGGACGTGGGGTCAGGTTTATCTGTGATAGGGAAGAAGACAATGGTCGAACATCTTGATTTTGATGACCATTGTATTTTTGTTTTTAGATCGTTGGCCCTGATAGTAAGGAAGGTTGCAGCATACATAAGTTGTACCATCTAGACAGCTAGGCGACTTGATAAGGGCTGCCTTCGTAACAAACTTTGTCTGACTAGAACAACGGTTTTAAACAAACTTTTTGCGAAGTGAACTTATTCTTAAGAAAGAAAGTTATTGAAGATGGGTTGTTGCGCAGTTTAATCTGGTAGAAGTTTTCCGACGTTTCAGGGATCCTTGGCAGCGCAACAACCCACAATACAGCCATCTTTAGACTCACCGCCTTGAAAACCTCAAATCCGACATAGAAAGTTCTTGATTGCGGATAATGAAATATTGACCTCGTTTGAATCCTTATTTTTTCGTAGTTCCTTCCAGGGATGGCAGAAGTGTGGCCTTACTGGGTTAAAAGTTAGTAACTAACTCTTGTAGTTCCTGCAAGCCAGCAACGTATCTCATACAATAACGGGTGTTCCAAATGTGTATTGTTATGGGACAGTAATCGGGCATTAGTGTTTCTGTGGGACTCTTCTTCGTCTTATATTTATGCAAATTTGTAGATACGCACTTTTAGGGGTGCGTATGAGAAGTACGGCATGGCCAAACATTTGCCACAATGACACCTAAGGCGAAGTTGATATGGGGCACGCGGTATAAGAATTAATGAAATCGTGACTTCGTTTTGCGCGACGGAAAACGAAAATAGTTCTTATCTTGCTTGGGATGCTGCGCATTTCTCTGCATTCTGATTTCTCCTCAACCTCATTGTAGACCCGTAGTGTTATCTACCTCCCTCGTACTTTATCCTAACACGTGTGTTTTAGTAAGAGAAATTTTAAGATTGATTTTTGACGTGAAAACATCTTTAAAATGCCCAAATGAGCGACAGTTTCTGTCGAAGTAATTTCAAACTTCAATAACTCGGCTAAAAATAGACATAGCGTCGCCATCTGAGTCTCGCTTTAAAGAGGAAGGATGAAAGTGTGTGTCAGTACCGCTCCGACATTCGTGGCGGCTGGAAGTCGCGAACTGCGCACGCGCAAATTGAACCCACGATTTTCGACTTTCCGGATTCGACACGTGTCCATAAACGGGATCATATCTCAGAGACTAATTATCCGATCTGAATGAAACAAGTGTAGTTTTGAAGAGGAGTGTATATGTTGCAACTCATCCTGGCCTCCAAGTGTGTATCTCAAAAACTCAAAAAGATACGAGGCTGTGAATTTAAAAAAGTTTGAAAATTTTCCGATTTTCTTAAAATGTCGCGATATATGAGGGCAAAGTACAACCAGAATTACAAAAATCTGGCACGAATGCGTAGAGCATAACATTCCAAAGAGAATGACACGGAAAACGTCGGGCCCGGACCCCAAACCAACGCGCAGTACTGCCGCGAATATAGGCAACGTAAGCGCGCTCGGACAACTCAGGCGGCATCTGACGAGCCTGAATGACATACCGCTCGTACTGATGGACGATTTCAACACTAGTGACGAAAATGACCACTTTTGGGCTCTGGTGTGTAAAGAATTAAACTTTTCTTTTTACAAATTACGGGGCGTTTCTTGAACCATTGACTTTTATCTTCTCAAAAAGGGCAGTCACATGGAGTTTGTTATTTCTGCCTTTCGTTTATCTTTGTCTTAAATGCATGGATCATGCTGTTCCTGTAATAGTCTTGGAAAGCCCTGACTAAGTCCGTGTTTCATGTGTAAGTTTGGAGCAAACAGGAAGAACTGATGTGGTTAATGGAACTAAATTGTCTGCTGCAAAATATTTTCTGCGGCGAATTTCGCTTGAATCGAGTGGATACAGGGCACAGATGCGATGAATAATTAAATATGATATAATTATAATTAAATAGCAAATCAAAATATTTGAAAGGGTGTAATGAAATATGTTCTAAGGATATGGATATGAGGTGGATGATACGAAATTTTAAGAGAGAAATTCAGAACGTCTATTATGTAAGTCTTCAAAGAAAATTAAAAAATAATTTCTTACTGAATTAAAACACCACGCGTCTCCATTACAAAGATTAATAGGTTTATACCGTGTAAGGAAATGTTAGCTGTTAAATATGCAGAAACCACGCCTTTCCTATTGTAAGAAATGGAGCTTTCGGGTCGAGCGAAGAGAGAATCTAATTATAGAGCTTGTGTCAGTCGCGGTTCTGCGATTGAATTGAAGAAATTACTCGAGTATAAAGTTGGAATGGCAGGAGAAATGGCTCTTATGAATTCACCGACTGGGAAAACTCTGTTTTAACTAGCGATAATAGGCCCTTTGTCAACTTGGCGATGAGATTATAAAGGAAAAAGGTTTTTTTTGAAATGTAACTACCTTATGTGCAATGCTTCAAAGGACGTGTGAAGGTAACAGTTTCAACGATACATTTACGTTGTGTGTGATTATTTGCAAGTAAATTTATGTCCATTTGTCTTGTGTTAAATAAAATTATTTATTAACATGCTATTACCGTCCATTGTGTTAAGCCAGATAAATCTAAATTAAAACAGGTAATTTGTACAACGTTCCGGCCTCCTTGTTATTTTACAAGTCACGTCTGTGTACAAATAGTTTTACACGTTGCTTTACATGGACGTTGTACTTAACTTTATGCGTCCTGAGGATAAGGGAGACGAAGGAAGTTTAAAAGAAAGTGTAAACAAGATTAGTCTGATTTAAACAGAGTAAAGAGGAGCTTCATATTTCTCCTTTTCAGCAACTACTATTCCACTTTACTTCATATAATGTATTAATATTTTCTTTCGAATGTCTTAATCGCCTACCCTCGCCCTACTATCTGATGTAACTAGCCTTCACACATTCTCTCCGTGTGTTACGAGGCGCGTCCACAAAGTAAGTTTCCCACTCGTCCCACAGCTAGCAAACCTTATATTGCACGAAGCGACTGTGCGTACGTGATAGAGCAATGACGTAGCATGGCGCATGCACTAACGGTACTTCCCGCGTTCTCACAGTAGCATCGTTGCAGCTGTTGAAGATGGAGGTTCTTATTCCAGCTCCCGCCGACTGTGAAGTGCGGTCAGTGATAACGCTAGGCCGCACACGGCTCGACGGACAGCAAGTCTCCTGCAGGAGTTCAGCTGGGAGGTGTTTAATCATTCACCCTACAGCCCGGACCTCGCTCCCAGTGATTTCCATCTTTTCCTACACCTCAAGAAATTCCTGTCCGGTCAGCGTCAGCGTTTTGAGAATGACAGAGAGGCGGAGATGGTTGTCACACAGTGGTTCCAATCCCAGGCGGCAGACTTCTACGACACAGGTATTCAAAAGTTGGTCCCACGGTATGACAAATGTCTCAATTCCGGTGGCGAATATGTTGAAAAATAGCTGGACACTTGCTGTATCTGTTGCAATAAATATTTCCATGAAATTGTGTTTTGTTTCTGTAAACGGCCCCAGGGAAACTTACTTTGTGGACGAGCCTCGTATTTTGTATTACTGTAGGCAGAAATAATCAATCTCTTTCGCTTTGTCTGACCATGTAGGCCTGTATGTAGCTAAGGGTCTTAAATAATTCTCTCGATTCTGGCCGTCTTTCTCGTACCGAGGTCTGTGATAAAGGTCCGTATTTCCCCGCGTGATTTAACCTGCATCTCGTACAATCTCAAATGCCAACTCCGTTACGTAATTGAAAATGTCTTGTCTTCACACTCACCGCCGTAAATACCTCAAATCCTACTTTTAGAATATTACTGGACCTAAATCGAGGGAGGATGAGAAACGCTGACAGTCGAATGAACAGCAAAGCTGTAAATGAACAATAATTATACTGAGGTACTGTCTTTTGGGTTGTAGAGTGCAGAAGTTTACCAACGTTTCAGATGTCCTTGCTTCCTCCATCACCATCGTCCTCATGATGGAGGCAGAAAGGATCTCGTAAATATGGAGACGTATCTACACAGTTATTATTACGTTGTCTAAGAAATACATTACTTTGCTGGTAACATCAATGAGACATATATTCCACGACTTTCCAACCGTACGTATGGAAGAGAGTACAAAGAAATAGAAGATAGGATATAAGAGGGAAAGATTAGTGTCTCTCTTAGTGGACCTCACACTTCCACACACTATTGAAAATTATTCGTTTAAAAATACTTGTAAGCGTGTGTTCTGGAAGTTTCTGCTGTCAGGGACAAATGAATTCGTGAAGGGGCAGGCCGAATACGATGGTAATATTGGAGACAAAATGTCGTTAATTCTGCGAAGTGTGAAAATGTGGGAAACATTCGCACGATTTTTATTCTGTCTGGATAGACGAGTGAAATTACTGTCTTTGGATAAATTTGTGTGTTTTATTTCGTAACGTGAACTTCGCCACATATAAATTAAATGATATGGGCGGGATATGTAGAATGCACTGGAACTATGTTTATATTAGTATTTGAAGGAAGATTCTATCAACTAGTTGTTTCCAATTTATAATATAACTGGTGACTCTGTTACTAATCCGGTCGCAAGCAGGTGACTAGTCACAATTTTAATTTAATATTTTAATAAAACCATCAATTTAAACTGCTTTTTCGTGAACTCCGACTATATTGCGTGGAATGAGAGGATGATAGTAAGTAATTAAATGTAAAAGATGTCGTGGCCTAATTTAAGGCATGTCATTTCAATTTTTACTATGTTCAGTTTCTCGGTAGTTTATATTTGAATATAATTGCAGGATAACATTAAAATCTATCGGCCTCTTGTTTACAAAACACATTTCATTCTGACTAGAAGCTGATCTCGGATTTGCCAGATGATATATGTGTTCTGTAGCCACACACATACAGATACACACTTCGAAACTCCTGAAACCGTATAACGTGTTATAAAATATCCTCTATACGTAGAAACACCCCCCCCCCCACTGTTTTTGCCCCATTTCTCAGGTTTTCCCTTAGTAAATTTTCCAATTTCCTCTCATGGATAATATGAATTCCCATCAGCACGTCCTTCAAAAGGGATTTTAATTCGATTTCTCTGCCCATTGATGAAATATGCATATGCGTTAAAAATGTACATACACACACACAGAATGTTTCATTTCAAACTCAACCCTGTAACAGTACTACAGAACAAAATGAAATCATAAGTCGGTACTCTCCCAATATCGTGACACTGGACTCTAGGTCACCTTATCGTAAGGCCGCAGGTTCTGTGCAAGTGTTCACGAGAGGAAAATGTGTTCATTCTCGAAAATTCTATTCCAATCGAAATTGTTTTCTACTGTTCGTGAAGCATTTGGGAAGCGTGTTGTAACCCGAGAGTCTTTCATCAATACCAGAGCTATTTTTGACTGTTTATTAATAAATTGAAATGCGTCTGTTTTGATGAAACCCAGTCATCGTTTTCAGAAAACGATATGTCTAGTCGTGTTTGGTCTAGATATAACAAATGAGAATCTTTCTCACCATATTGTTAAAAATTTAAAGATTTTTATTTTCCGGTTAAAATATATTTCCACGGTTGCTGGGCTCCATTTTTTTGTAATAAATTTTAATTCTTTTGCAATACGTTTGTATTGATTTGTGTACTGATTCTCCACGAGCTATAAAAACGAATTACTTTTATGCTATCGAAAAATTTGTGTCTCTTTTCATAACTAAGAAATAGCAAGAGAAATTTAGAACAAATTACTTAGCGAATAACATAAGTATTTGTGAATAAAATATCGATTTTCATGGTGCTGCATAAGAGACCCCCACTAATTACGGAAGTCGTCCTTCCTTGTATGGAGAGTGAAATAGGAAGTCTGATCGGACAGGTATGTTGAGAAGGGGGTCTATGATTTTAAGATGTATCTTAAAAAAAAATTGGTGGGGATAGAACTGGCTTGAGATCGTCAGTATCATACTTCGGGTTCTGCTCCAGTAGAGCTAAGAGCAGTTCAAATTATATCTGGAAACATAATTTAATATTCTTCACATACAAATTTATAATTACAAAAATGATGATGCAGAGTTTGTACGATAATAGAAAACTCATTCTTTCTTATTGACCAGAAATTCAGGCAAGATAATAAAATAATATTAAATTTGAAGAGGTGAATGGGTATGAAGATGTTAAAATATGAATTCATATTCCGTAGTATAAATCTTAACAGACAGCCAGAGGATACAATTGATGCAGGGAACATATTGAGAAAAGGAATGTTTGGAATATGGACCGACAGGACATAGCTTAATCCTTATACCGTGACGATGGTGGTGGTGATGATTTCGTCTTCACAGCCTAGAAAACCACGATTTGTTTTTGCACCGATGTATAAATATCAAATGTCATGATCATTGCATTTGAGTTATGATTATGGCTGAAATAAAGACGTTAATAAAATTATCTGCTACGAAGTTAATTCTGGACGATCATTCTGTTGATAATGTAAACATAAATCACGTATTTAACCGTCCGGGATATTCTTCACGTTATATACAGTACTGAAAATTGTACGTATTGTATTGTGTTTGCGTTAAAAAATCTGTATATCGTAACACGTCCTCAACCGTGATGACTAATTACATTGATCGAAAATTATTTTTTGGTATTCATTATTTGAAATTTTCTTGTCAATGCAACGAACACAGTTTTCACAACCAATTGTCTCTGTGACAAGCATGTCGTACCGTACGCCTTGATGCCAGCTGTAATGAAGAAACAGCCATTGAAATTAAGAGCCAAAAATAAGTCTATAATCCATTAAGACTTCTGAAGTTCTGTGTTATCTACTTTGCTCTTAATTTCATGGCCTTACCTGCAGATGTGAGGTCGTGGAGACGATCGGAAATAATGTCGAAAGGAGACAACCCCCACCCCCGAAGAGGCACGTAAACAAATCAGTTAGCATTGCCCGAAGAATGGTAGAAACAAGTGTTGAGTGGATACATCCAAGGCGGAAGACAGAAAGCCGAGAGTTGTAATAGATTCCTTTTCTCGTGAAGCTTGAGTGAAAACCAGTTAGAGTGGTCGAATGCTAGCCGGGTGGCCCGACTGACTCAATTCGTGTGCTTCTCGGGCTGTTTCGGTCGATCTCACAAGCTTCGCGAAGTATAACTTAGTGGTTCATACCAGACTCTCAATAATTGGAAGGTAAAACGTGACACCACTAAATTGTCGAATATAGTACAAAAGTTTCTGTTGTTTTCACTGGATGTTTTATGTGCCAGCGGGGATTAAGCATCACAAGAAAAGGAATGAACTATAGATGAACGAAAATTATCAGTCCTGCTGCAGAGTACCGGAAGGACAGTGGATGGAAATAGAAGAGACCTTGTTATATAGCAACCGTCCATAGAAGTAAGCTAGTGAAGTTGTTCCACAATACGCAATGATGGAGCTTGTACCAAATTCAGTTCAAGTCAGTTTACCAGTTTCCGAGATTTAATTTACATAAGGAGGATAGAGAGACGATGTCCTCATGCGTTAATTTTGTCTAGTTTATGTAAGTTATTCATAACAAGAGACATGACGTCGATGTCAAATATTGTCGAACGTTGAAGGCTCTGAATGAATGCTTACAGAATACGTGATCAAGATCTGTCTCTTGATATGCATGGACCGACATGGTACGACGTCATAAACGTGGACAACTGTGCCGTTTTGTTGATGGGCGCTCCATACAGGAATCCACTGGAAGGAGAACGGAAGCCTGTTAACTGGGGAAGGCAAGAGTTTGCAGACTCAGGGGTTTCCAAAATGTATGATTTGGGATTTATACAGCGGCGAGTATGAAGATTTCTGTCTTCTGGGTTGTTGCGCTGTGTAGTCTGGTCGATGTTAACCAACGTTTCTGAGGTCATACTGCCTCCGTCATCAGAGTATAAAGATTTCCGTCTTCTGGGTTGTTGCGCTGTGTAGTCTGGTCGATGTTTACCAACGTTTCTGAGGTCATACTGCCTCCGTCATCAGAGTATGAAGATTTCTGTCTTCGGGGTTGTTGCGCTGTGTAGTCTTGTCGATGTTAACCAACGTTTCTGAGGTCATACTGCCTCCGTCATCAGAGTATGAAGATTTCTGTCTTCTGGGTTCTTGCGCTGTGTAGTCTGGTCGATGTTAACCAGCGTTTCTGAGGTCATACTGCCTCCATCATCAGGGTGATTCTTAGTATGAAGATTTCTGTCTTCGGGGTTGTTGCGCTGTGTAGTCTGGTCGATGTTAACCAACGTTTCTGAGGTCATACTGCCTCCGTCATCAGAGTATAAAGATTTCCGTCTTCTGGGTTGTTGCGCTGTGTAGTCTGGTCGATGTTTACCAACGTTTCTGAGGTCATACTGCCTCCGTCATCAGAGTATGAAGATTTCTGTCTTCGGGGTTGTTGCGCTGTGTAGTCTGGTCGATGTTAACCAACGTTTCTGAGGTCATACTGCCTCCGTCATCAGAGTATGAAGATTTCTGTCTTCTGGGTTCTTGCGCTGTGTAGTCTGGTCGATGTTAACCAGCGTTTCAGAGGTCATACTGCCTCCATCATCAGGGCGATTCTTAGTATGAAGATTTCTGTCTTCGGGGTTGTTGCGCTGTGTAGTCTGGTCGATGTTTACCAACGTTTCAGAGGTCATACTGCCTCCGTCATCAGAGTATGAAGATTTCTGTCTTCTGGGTTGAAGCGCCGTGTAGTCTGGGCGATGTTAACCAACGTTTCAGAGGTCATACTGCCTCCATCATCAGGGCGTTGAGTATGAAGATTTCTGTCTTCTGGGTTGATGCGCTGTGTAGTCTGGTCGATGTTAACCAACGTTTCTGAGGTCATACTGCCTCCATCATCAGGGCGATGAGTATGAAGATTTCTGTCTTCTGGGTTGAAGCGCTGTGTAGTCTGGTCGATGTTAACCAACGTTTCTGAGGTCATACTGCCTCCGTCATCAGAGTATAAAGATTTCCGTCTTCTGGGTTGTTGCGCAGTGTAGTCTGGTCGATGTTTACCAACGTTTCTGAGGTCATACTGCCTCCGTCATCAGAGTATGAAGATTTCTGTCTTGTGGGTTCTTGCGCTGTGTAGTCTGGTCGATGTCCAGCAACGTTTCAGAGGTCATACTGCCTCAACTGCGCAACAACTCAGAAGACAGAAATCTGCAAGTATTTTTTTAGTTAATCTCTGTTTCCTCATGAGGTCTTGATCTTGCTGACGGCGGTGTCTTCAGGAACGTAGCCCTAGCAGTCGCTGACAGATTGCCTTATAAACGCAGATAAAACAGTGTTGGGTTCTGAGCTGAAAGAAATTGCCATGATACGGGATTCTTGCTATCGATTGCTTGAAGATTGAAAATGTGTTTTCTTTTCGCTTCAAGGCAGAGTCTGTCGTGCGATCTAATAAGATGCGACTCGTTCTCTGCTTCGATATAGGAATCTTTAGGACTTCCCTGGACATGTTGGTGGGTCGAATGATACCAAAATCATATAGCAGTCGCTACGTGATCAGGGTTGTTCATGAGCAGAGAATTGGAAACTGTCTGACAGCAATGCCTTGTTTACTGAGTGGCATGTCTCTTGAAGAGCTTCAAATGTCAAAGCCACTAACCCTCGTAGAGTTTACAAATATTTATAAACAGATATGAACTTACCTGCATTTTTACAATGAAACTTTGCTGGGGGATTTTTTTTTGTAATTTTTTGTTGTTGTTAAATTTGACAGTAAAACATGCTATAGAAAGTAAAATGACACGATTAATTCTAATTATGAATTTTGAAGGACGTTGTGTCGTGGCCAGTATTAAAAGTCGCAAGTCTTTGTTGGAGTCGTCTCGGTATTATTCTTACGAGGTTTGGTCATCAGTGTCACGTTGAATAGATGTGACACTAAACACTAATAGATGTTCATGACAGTCGCGGCAGGCAGCTCCTTGGCTGGACAGACTGAAAATTCTCCGGAGAGCCGCTGTCCAATCCGAGTTTAGAAATTCAAGGTCCCTAATGGAATGTAGGAGTGATCTATAATCTAAAGGGGGATTAACTCTTGGTAGATATTTGTAGTTTTCCTGGGTCCCTGTAAGTAATTTCTTGGGAAATGGTTTAATATGGCTTAAGGCCTCCTATTTATCATTAAACCACTCGTGACTGTTCCTTCATTTCTTTCGGTAGTGCCTTGATAAAAACGTCGTTAAAGGACTCACGACACAACACCTCGTCATGATATCTAATCGGCCTTCCTATTAACACGTCTTTGGAGACGAAAAGGAACTCGGTCTTGTGAAAGTAATCTCAATATTTAGGTTTATCGATGGGCGTTAAAGTTTTATCTTGCCCTCTTCTTGTGGTATTGCAAAATATTAGTTTCTGCAACTACTTAATGTCAAATTAGACTAAATAAGGATATTTTCATAACTTTTAAGGAATTTAATGTTGCAGAAGAAAATTGGGGTAAAACTGCGAGCTTTGGGATCCGTATTGCAAAAGTTAAGAGTCCTTCTTAAGAATCTAATAGTTGCTCAACTAGGCAATAAATTCCCCGGCTTTTATGATCCGAAATTTTAAAAGTTCTCCTATGAATTCAACATTCATTCTCATGCCCTGTTTAAGATACATTGTAACGTTATCTTTTCATGTATGCCCACGCATTCCTAGTGGTGTATTTCTTTCAGATTTTCCATACAAAATTCATTTATCATGATCGCAAAATTTAAACGGTATTCTTAAATGCTTCAATATGGAGATTGCTGGCTTCTGGGTTGTTGCGTCGTATAGTCTGGTGGACATCTACCAGAGTACATGGTGTTACAACCCAGAAGACAGACATCTTCAGACTCACAGCCGTGAAAACCTCAAATAGTACCTTTATTATGGAGTTTGTGTTATAGTTCGTATTTTTTTTAGTATTCTTAATTATGTATTTCGTCGTGTGTTCCGCTTACGATGTCGTCTAGGTCAAGGGAGAAACTTAAGAAATTTTCCCAGGAAAATGTATGAGCATTACAGACGTGGCGTGCTTACTCATATGGTCTAATAGAAGGCATAATTGCTGGAAATGTTTGTCTCTGAAGTGAAATCACTTTGTTAAGTACATTTTACACTTCGTGTGTCTAAATAGGCTTCGCACAGGACATTACTCTCCAATTAACACGGAATTAATTTGGTGGCGGTATGCCAGTCACTCTTCAAGTGTGAACTTCATTCGCGGAGGAGTCTCGGTGATATTCTTGTACTGTTTACTTTTTTATGGTCCGACAGAAATAGATGTTTCTGTTCTCGAATTGTTTCTCTCGAAATTCTTAATCAGCTGTAACAATTTTCGTGTCTATTCATCGAGGATAAAGTTACATAATTTCTGATGATTTTTTATGATATGTCCACAATTACAACAGTGTAATTTTCCTAACCTATTCTTCAGGAGAGGGAAGAAATACCCATGCGAACAGAGGCTAAGATACAATTACGACCTGAAGATGATCACTTAAGGTGGAAACATATAGTGGATTCTTAATAAAAATCGAAACCATAATAAAAATTATTATGTAGACGGACAATCAACCCAACAAAAAATAGATTATATTTTGTGCCCTGTTCCACATGAATATTATAAGTATTAAGTGCGTAGAAAATGTTTTTCCATTTAAAGTTGAGCTCTTTGTGAAACACCGTGTAAAGTTTGAGCGCTGTGGTGATGAACAAGGTAAAGTGGGAATCTCGGACGAGAGAAAGTGGCACCCGAGGGATAAATTATCACGGAAGAAAGTAATTTTAGATGGGAATTTGCATATTCCCATTTCTTCACGAAATGGATTCCTACAGTGATTAAGTTCGAGGAGGAGTGCATTGTACAGCCGAATGCCCTCAGAACGGTGTAACGCTGGACCGAATGTCGATGGAATGAATCCTAGCTTCGGATGGTAAAGGAATTCCAAGTATAGCAGTGAAATCCACGTCCCTTTATGGAAACAGCTCGCTCACTGGTACGTACTCTGCGTGTACCATGGGATATGACGTTACACTTTACCTGAAATTTTATATCTCCCGTTACCTGCAGTTTATTTTCATTGTTATCTCAAAAACACACTAGTTCCTTCCAAACATTCTTGAGGACGTCCCATTGTCGGTTGTTCATATTTGGAGGCCGTCTGAGGGCGCATCGTGCAGTGTGCTGGGAGGTTCTGAAATGGATTTGTCTGGCTTATGTTAAGGGTCATTTGCTGTATGTTATAAACACTGTAATGGACTTTACGGTCTTGTAAGGGGCAACGTAATATCTGAGTAGCTGAACGAATGGTTCTCAAGGACTGCTGTACTCGTATGACGTTTGGGAGTTATAACGTTGAGGTCTAAATTATGGAACAGGTTTGCGTGACGTACACGGTAGATGGATAAATACTTAAGAACCCCTAGCAGATTACTAAATGAACTCTTCATAGATGCATACTCACTGAATTTACTTTACGAACTGGAAGACTGTGATTAATTATATAAAATTCTTTCATAAAAAAAAAATCTTGAGTCCTGGTACTTACGCGCATAATAACACATTTCTTAACCATCTCCGGCGTTCACAATTGAACCGAACATGAAAGAGAGAACGATTAATCATGTGTCAAACGCATGTATATCTTAGAAAATGGTTATGTTCAAAATTCCGTCCTGTCGTTCACGAAATTACGTGGTGGAGAAGGCGTACTCCACTCGGTGAAGACGTCAGGGTCTTAAAAATGCCAGTCTTCATCCTCCGCCTGCGAAAAAGGGAAGTGCTCTCCGTTATCTGAAGAAACTTCTGGCCCATTTGCTGCTCGGGAAATCAGCTTTTTCCCCTTCCGCGTCAGTTTGGCTTTCTTCCAAATCATTTAGTACGTCAAGACAGAGCATTATCTACGTGTATGTATTGTGCGGGTCTCTGGAAATAGTTACATTCAAAGTTGGTGCAAGTTAATAGAACACGTCCGTCAACCTTCAGACATTAACATTTCTTAAATCGCGTATGTGTACATATTCTGCGAACGCCGATTATCAGCTGTTGAAATATCATTACTAATCGTAAGATAATAGACATTATAGTCGTATAGGCAATTTATTATAGAAGTTTTTGCTTTACTTGAAGTCTTGTTGCAAAATATACAGTGTCTACCAAGTTACGCGTTGTTTGAAATGTGCCTTCCAAATTGTCCTTCAAAAAAGCCCTGTCATTCGGCGCTGGAGACTTAAGTGCATTTTTTAAGTAGCTCAGTAATGAAAAACTGCGAGACGTATAAGGTAAGGCGATTATAACCTCTGGTGCGATGCCTCGTGTTTATATCTGTTACTGTTGAACGTCTAATAGATGTGTTCGTGTAAAAGGATTTTTAGTACAGCTGCTCCGAGAACATAACATAACATGCAGATCATGAATTTCGCATTTATTCTTATTATTTTAAGAGGAAAAATCTACCTCGATATAATTTTTTTTATGTTACCGCGTACAGATTTATGTATCCTATGGAATATAAGTAAATTGGTGATATGTACTGAAGCTGGAAGTTTTGTATTGCCGACAGTTTGGAAAAATTTGACGTATGCGATTTGTTAAGAACTTCTTGCGACCCCCAACGCTAACAGATTAACCTTTGTAAATTATTTGCATGT
Organism: Zootermopsis nevadensis; assembly: GCF_977971745.1. Classification (NCBI taxonomy): domain Eukaryota; kingdom Metazoa; phylum Arthropoda; class Insecta; order Blattodea; family Termopsidae; genus Zootermopsis; species Zootermopsis nevadensis. The sequence continues at coordinate 3,073,844 of NW_028259177.1, forward strand.
GGGTGCGATATGCATCATTGTCAGTGTTCTGTGGACATACGATTAATTTTTACAGTTTTTAGTTGTTTCCTGCTTATCTCCTGCTGTTCATTCCCGGGGCGTTCATTGTTTATCCCCTAACAAATAGCGCCGTTGTCCACGGTTAGTGATTAGTTGCATCCAACAAACCCAAGAGAGTACTTTTCACTTCGCTGTATCATGACGTAGGAACTGCTCAGTTATCTAAACATGATTCTGTCCAAAATAAAATGAAACTCTAGATAAAATACAGAATGGCCTGCCTTTGTGTCAGTTTAATATTTTGTATTTATTTTCCTTCTGTCATAAATTACTTCTAAATACACCTGAATATGAGTGGAGCTCATGCACCCTCGTGAATTTCCTTCACATCGACATCGTAAACTCCTTGATTCTGTGACGTTAACAAAACTACGAGAGTCAGAAAATCAAGATCTTTGTCTCCCTGAGTTCCGGAAAGCTACGGTCGTGGTTTGTGGCATTCTTTTAGGGTCTCAGAAATATCGATAGGTTCTTTGAGTTTCGCTTTGCCTAGAATAGACCAATACCACTTCTCGTATCTTATTCTTATCTCTGTTATTCATGGCGTTGTTTTCTATAGTATTCTGAAATTACTATCTGCAGGAAAGAATATTAATTTTGCATGTAAATGACTTATAAATTATGTAATTACATCAATGTCTGTATCCTGGTTACAAATAGGGCAACGTCTTTCCCTTTGTACGAATTTAAATTATACGTTGTGTCGATATTCATCAGCTGTATAAACTTTTAATTACTTCGTAACTCATATGTAAAATTATATCTAATACGCATTTCTTAAAATTAATAAAATGTTAGCCTATAAGCTATGCATTATAATAGGTATTGTAATGTGGGATGGCTGTCTTTTGGGTTGTAGCGCCATGTATTCTGGTAAAAGTTTGCCGACGTTTCAGAGTACCTTGCTGCTTCTGTCATTAGTAATTATCGCCCGTATGATTGAGGTACTAGGACCCCTGACTCTTTGGTAAACTACCGGAGGACAGGATGCTGCAACCCAGAATGCAATCATCTTAGGAAATGTATTTTTGACGTAAGGAATCGGTCAGTAAACTTGAAAGGGTTTATGTTGCATAAACGTATGAATACATATTTGAATCTTCATCAAAGAGAGTTTCTTCTCATTCTCCGCATTTATATGTAAATTAATATCTGTATTCTTTGGTGATATATCGGGTCGCGTCGTCATGATGGAAATTTATTATATTAGCGGAACTGTGCTTGGCGTTTGAGAAACTATGAACGCATGTCGTCAGTCAACACTGTTGCTTTGTGCGTCGATATTGATTATCAGCGTCGGTTACCTTTTCCAGTCCTACGGTGTCGCGAGCTCTTTTGTGAGAGATAAAAGTCGTTATGCTAAGAGGTCTTGTTCATCGTGAAGTGTAGTAATGCGGTTCTGTCATGTTTCAATGGAGAACGTACGTCCAGATTTCCATTATCTTGCCTGCCATCTTTAATGGCATCGCAAACAGAAATAACTTAACTTTTACGACTTTTGTTTCCAGAGGAAGATGTTTTGGCATGTGTTTATCTGCCACGAGGTCTTCTAGTTTGTTACGAACGTTTTGGAAGAACGTACTGTCTTCATCTTCAACCTGTGGTCTTTTGTGTGGTTACCAACAAGACTGAGGCTACGCGTTCATCCAAAATTTTAGTCGTAAGTTGTCACAACCCGGAAAACGTCACTACAATCTTCTTCACTATGAAAACCTCAGACCCCGGAACAAACTACAGAGTATGCAGAAAGAAATTAACCTTTTCGATGGTTTTGCATGCGTCCACGAGGTCCTGTAATCGATTCCTTCATGGAGGCTACTTCTGGCTCGGTGTATACTACTCTAAATAAAAACTCTACTTCACTGTTTCAAGATGAACGAATATTTATCAATTATTAATCTTTCCTTCGCTACTTATATGCTCCGGTCGTGTATTAGTCCGTGGCGTATCCCACACCTTTGAATAACGGCATGAACTACGTATGATGCTTTCAGGAAGTTATTGTGGGTGAGTTCTGGCATTCAAAAGATCCGCTGAGGAGTATTGGTACATAACTGCAAGTTTTACATCATTAAACTTATCGCACGTAAAAAAAAATATAAAGCCTTAGATCTCACTTAGTGGGAAACAGAGTATCACGTGTGTTTAATCGTAGAATATCCTTTGAACTTCAGCTCTGAGCATGAATGTTGCATGTGGTGTAATCTTAATGCCGCGGGTAGATTTGAATGTCAAAATGGGGGGGGGGGGGGTCGGCTATTTAGCGTCTAAACTTACTCTCAGATGTAATATGGGCGAGCCTTTATGTGAACAGATACAGTATGTCCCATAAAGATATATACGCATTAATGAAGTAAATCATTACATACGTCAGCATTATCACTCATTTAATTAAAATGGACACCGTTAGCTTCGTGGTACATTTGACAGCGGTGAAATCAATATCGGGATTAATATTCCATATTGTATTTTTATATATCTTTCTGGGACATTCTGTATATCGCTCTAAAGATTGCACTATGTTCGTAAGTTAGTTTCATCAGGGTATTTATAATAAACAGTAAACGCGGCAGAAATGTTTCGACTTCTCTGTGAAATCTTGCGAAAGCATTCACAAGTAACGCATCACCGATTGTGACAGTATCAGCACAAATATTGTACTTTTCCGCACAGTTGGCAGCCCAGAACGATTTAATTATAGATACCACTGAAAACTATGCTGTATAGAATTGATTTTGATGGTGGCAGCCCTGATTCTTCTTAACCCACGGAAATTTTTGTGCGTATAACTTGCAAGACGTTGTAAATGTATCAAGGTTTTCAAATTAAGAAATACTGGAGAATACTTGTATGAAATTAGATGCAAAATTAAATAATAAAAATTTGTAAGATATGTCTGAGTACTGGGAAGGGTGGGGTAGGTTTTTCGTTATAGGGGTAATGTTTGTATACGTCTCTAGGGCAATACTAGATTGCAAAATCCCGGTGATCGTCGGACATACAGTTTTGTGCAGAGAACTCAACTCAGTAAATGCATAACTCGATTTCCTTGGAGTAGGCTCACAGCAAAACCTGCCACTGTTTTATAAAATCCAGCTATGAATATTAAATATTCCGGTGGACTTCCATAGACGTCCTCAGAAGTAAAATAGTAAGTCGCAAGGTAAAACCGAACGTGTAGAAATTGTAGGCGTGGGGGGTGGATCGTGTTCAGGCTTCTGCGATAGTAGGATTTCACGTTCCAGCAGCTTTGCCTGAGGGCAGAGGGCCTGTCACAGTTCTGGTGTGGACGTGGTGACCGAGAGGGACGCCCTGACAAGCTGGCAGCCACTTAACTCAGCAGTTCCACAGGGGCTTAGCGAATCGAAATCTAACACTTATATTCCAGTGTCATGTCTGGTAACTCAAAACAAGCCCGCGATTTACATGCCTTTGATTCTCGACATGGGCTTATTTATAGACAGATAATCGACCGTACAACCGTTCTAATGTACCCGAAGCCCGTTATTCAGGAAGTCCCGTTAGTGCCCGTCATGTTCTGAGGGAATTTTCCTCATTTCCCCCCCCCCCCCCCTCGGTCTGTCGAGGTGTGTTCTGGGACGCTACGCAGAAATTAGCCAGAGCCGTCTCGTTTAAACCCTTATCTAAGCACATAATTGTGTCATAATATTATTTAATCATATCACGTTTGCATTTGAGTGAGGACCGCAAGTGCTTAGTGCAGTGAATTTTTGAAGGTAAATTAGTTCAGGAAGTTGTCAGAGAAGAAAAATCAGAAAATCTCCTAGAAATTACTTCATAACACCTGATTCTCATGCCATACACGGTAAAACATTTATACAGAGGGCGGTGGTCTCCTGGGTTGTGATATTACGTAGTCTTTTAGGTGGTTACCAATCTTTCCGAGAAAGTTATCTACTTATGGTTTATTTAACAAAGCTTTTTTCAGTACCTCAGATTATGTGGCGTCGAATGAGAGGATGGCAGTGTGTAATGAATTGGAAAGGATGTGGAAGGAAGCGGTCGTGGCCAGATTTAAGGTTTTATTCCGGAATTTCCCTGGTGGGACTGAGGAAATACACGAAAGACCCCATTGAGGATATTTGGATTCCGGGCCGAGGTTTAAACCCGGGATCTCCCGAATGCGAAGTAGTGTCGAGGTCTCCATCTTCACGATAAATGCATGACGTGAAAATCCGGAAGAACATAATCGAGATTTTCTCCGGCGATCGAACATTTAATCTCCGATATTTGTATCGTGTTAACTTGTTTATTGTACGGCGCTTTATCAACTCCATAGGTTGCTTTATAAAGTTGACTGAAGGGATAGCATTTAGAAGGGTAGTTTCACGTGCAAACGATCGCGAGCTTAAGCTTTCTTGAAAATACATTTCTCTGATCCCTGTTTATGCAAAGTTTCCTTTATTCGTTCATGAAGATAACTCCTCATTGAATATTGGTCAACTTCATAACTTGCCTTCCGACCTTGTTTAAAGAATATTTCTCTTTTCAGGTATGTGCGCCGATACTGAACCACTGGTTCATATTGAAGTGACTGTTTCGCTCGAAGGGTGAGTTACACTGCCGGACGTGTATATGTCGATATTAATTTTGTGCCTCTAGTATAAGCAATTAATCACGTAGATACCACAGTTATATATCGTTTTAGAATTTTGTCTAAATGTAAGTACGTACACCTCGCTCAAAATGTTTTCTAACAGAATGGTTTCGACGTCTGACCCTTGACTTTCAAAGAACTGTTTAAAGAAAGATAATTGTGTGTTGTACCTTATTTTATTCTTAAATTTTCCTACAGGGAGACTTTTTCGAAGATTTCGGGTCTCTGAATGTGTTTTAATCTCAAAATACAAAGCACAAAATTAAAAATAAAAATCATCTCCATGAAAAATCATGACAGAATCATTCTTCGTATTTAATAAGTGACGACTCTTAGCGTCATGACCCAATTTTAAGCAGTGCGGTCGACTTTGTACTATCTCTCCTGTCTGATGTTTTCCCAATAACATAACCTAAAGCCAGCACAGGAACAGACAACGTGTTACATCGTAAGCGTTCATGTACGTGTCTATCCGACCTCTGCAACTCCTACAGCGTCGAGGACATGAAGACAAACATTCCAGGTCATAAATGAATTAGGTAAAAGTTGTATGTTTAATTTGGCAACGCTGTTCACGATACACGTCACCCCCACTACAGCACTTGGACGCTGAAGTCATCACAATTCGTTTCTTTTTTTGTTTTGTTGAGTGAAGGCAGGGATACCAAAACAACTACTTACAAGATAATGTGGCCCTAGTTTTTACCCTCTCAAAAGATTTGCAGTTATTTGAAAAATAACGACTGTGTCTGGATGTAAATTAGTGAGCAGCGCATAGGCGTGTTATTTTTTATTTAGTGTTCTGTCTGGCGACAGGTCCATATGAACAGGATCCTTCCATCCTTTTCTCGGACTGGGACCTGTTCATATACGTTCTTGGCAGATGATCCAGAAGTGGTTTGCCATTGCCTTCTTCTGTGTGTGAATGGAGTAATTGTTGGGATGCCACGGAGGAAAACTCCGTGTTGCCTAGACCACGGCCTTGCCCAACACAAGTTATAAATCCGGGCACCGCCGGGAATCGAACCCGAGACCCCAGGATTACAAGGCCAGCGCTCTAACCGCTAGACCACCTCATCTTATTATTATTTAGTGTTCTGTCTGACGACAGGTCCATATGAACAGGATCCTTCCATCCTTTTCTCGGACTGGGACCTGTTCATATACATTCTTGGCAGATGATCCAGAAGTGGTTTCCCATTGCCTTCTTCTGTGTGTGAATGGAGTAATTGTTGGGATGCCACGGAGGAAAACTCCGTGTTGCCTAGACCACGGCCTTGCCCAACACAAGTTATGAATTCGAACCCGAGACCCCAGGATTACAAGGCCAGCGTTCTAACCGCTAGACCACCTCATCTTATTATTATTTAGTGTTCTGTCTGACGACAGGTCCATATGAACAGGATCCTTCCATCCTTTTCTCTTCTCGGACTGGGACCTGTTCATATACGTTCTTGGCAGATGATCCAGAAGTGGTTTGCCATTGCCTTCTTCTGTGTGTGAATGGAGTAATTGTTGGGATGCCACGGAGGAAATCTCCGTGTTGCCTAGACCACGGCCTTGCCCAACACAAGTTATAAATTCGAACCCGAGACCCCAGGATTACAAGGCTAGTGTTCTGACCGCTAGACCACCGTGGCGGTATAGGCGTGTTATTGGTCTAAAAATTACTTCTTGAAATAATATCAGTTTCACAGTTAAAGAAAAGATAATTGTTTGTCGTGTTTATATTTACGTCGGTTCACGGCGTTGGTAATCTTTTACAGTACTACACGGTGCAAGATCCCATAAGGGTGTCGTATTTATAATTTTTAAGCAGTCTTCCGTATAATTTGTTAAACAGTACGTAACGTTTAAGGACGCATTTGTTAAACTCCTCCGTTGGCCTGTGGTTACAGCGATGGCTGAATCTAGTCAAGCGAACAAGCGATGTTCATCGAACCTGGTATATTGGATCATGAATCATGTCGGACAGTTTGTCAGTTTTGGTAACAATAAGGTCTATGGGGAGCTGTACCCATGCTCGGGAGGAGAACGCCAGAATGTAAGCCACCCGCATTGCCGATAATTGACTACCGCCTTCCGTAGAAGCTGGTGGTGATCGAAGAGTCCGGGTTGTCGTAACGAAGTCTCGCTAACCCTCCTTTCATCCACACACGCACAGAGACTGAGTTGTGTGAAGACTGTTGTGGGCACAGAAGATTGACACCAATCCGAATGTAAGCGTGTTAAGGTTTTTATCTGAAATAACCTAGTCGTAATTTCGTGTAAGGTTTTTCGAGGTAGACACACGTTCATGCGTTTGATTTACGCAGTCTGTTTCACACAAAACACTTTTAAGTCGTCAGGAGTGAAGGACACGATATATAAGCGCGGGATTATATTAATTTTCCGAAAATTTAATAATTGATACTTACCTTCTGCCAGATTCAACTTTGTTTTAATAACATTCCTTCCTTTCTATTTCCTGGGCGAAAGGGAAGTTTAGTGACGTTTTCCTGATGGAAGGGGCGAGGACCACTGAAAAGTTTGTGAACATTAACCTGACTACAAGCCGCTACAACCCAGAAGGCATCCATCTTTTTAATCAACGCCGTGAGATACTCAAAGCCTTCGAGACAACAAAATTTTAATTGTGATTTACTAACAAATGCACAATTTGTCGCAAACTTGTGTGTGGATCGATCGAATCCGCTATTAAAATGGGAAAATAAATTGTGTGACTAGGCCTACGCACATGTTTATACGTATTCGGGTATATACGTGTAGGAAGATGTGTAGAGAACATTTCATAAAACAAAGAAAATTAATTGTTTAATTGTATATATATTTTAATATATTTTAAATATTAAATGTTAATTATAGTAATAATATTTTAATATTTAATAAAATATTTTATTGTGATTAGACGGTTAAAATAAACAATTATAATCATCACAATATGACGCAACAATATCATCTCATCTAAAGAAAATTAAGTTGTGTGGAGAAAGATAAAGGTTTGGGTGGACCAGTTTAGACACAAAGAGACGTAAAGATCAGTCTGTATTTCGTGAATACTAAATGCGTCTTGAGCCAGTCGAGGCTCCAAATCACGATTTAAACGTTTTTTTTATGAGTAAGAAGAATTGCGTTGTATTCATTTATTTATCGTCCAATAATCAAGAGATATTTCTTGTAGAAAGAATAAAAAATAAGGAAAAGGAATATCTGCACTCTCGTTTCTTGGAATCAAGACATTATTTTGAAAAACAAGTTACAGTTACTGTGAATCGAACCGCGAATGAGTGTCTTACAAGAAATTCGTATTGATAGCAATATAGTCGTCTTGCGGCCACGCTGAAGAGACAATAGTGTGTTATTGACGTCTGTCTGTCTGTCTGTCAGCCAGGACGCCGCAACCATAGGATTCATCTTTTAACTGATGAATATTGTATTTGGTTGCACAATGCTTTACTGACTGCGAATAAACTTGTAAATCCCGCGCGGAAGGGAAATCTCGCTTCCAGTTTATGAAACAGTTAATTAAGCAAGGTAGGATCATACACGTTGGTTTGACTACAAGCACGGTTAAGACGGCTATTTAATTAGATCTACTAATCGGATTTTGCTAAGTTAGTAGGCCTAACAAGCCGTTTGACCCATAAAGGAATTACTCAGCAGCGCACCACATTAAATCCACGGAAAATTAATTACGTACACAAGTAACAATTTACGGGAGAGTCCGCAAATTCAGAACACGCGAAACATAAAATTTGACACGTTTAAATATTTGATAATAAAAAATTATTTTAACGGAAGTGGAATGTAGCGAAGTGTGTTTCGTTTGCCTATGTCAAGGTGGGGTCCAGCGGCGATCCCTAGAGAATAAAATAATGAAATTTTGTGTTCCTTACAAGTTGAGAAATAACTTGGCTACCTGAGCGACCATTAGCTTCTTAAGATGGGCTTAAATCACAATGCGCCGTTGGTGGAGTGGACAGTAAGAAATTTTTTCGGTTGGAATTCTTCAAATCAGTGCTCGGTCCTGTCTGCGTCCAGACGTAATTGGCTGACGGTCACGTGTTTGTCAACTTGTTTCGCCACTTAGGCACCCGAATGGAATGTGCTCCGACTGCTACAAGCTTTAAGCTGATATCTTGAAAGATTTGAGTCCAAACGAACTGCTGAAAGCATCGCTACTTTTTATCACCTGAGCTGGGGCTTGCTACGTCAGGCGACCTTGCCGCAAAGAATACGAAGGAGGCTCAGAAGCGAATACCCACGACCAATTTTTCGAAGAACAAACTCTGTCAATTATAAATGTGTGTTTCTAAAAAGCTTACTCCGACATGTGGAAGGTGATTGATCAGTGTTCGATCTGTGAGGTGTCTGCGGAAGCCATAACAAGGGCTTTTCTGTGTTAATCCTCAGAGTTTATTGATTCCTGGTGCTGGTTATCTCCCTGCTCGTAATTATGTGATAATCGTTGTGTAAACTGATAGGCTACTGTAAAATTCATATGTCGAAATCAAAGATTATAATTGAACCAAATACTCTGACAAACCTCAGGGGTTATTATAATAAGCATGAGTGGTGTATGGATTAAAAAAAGGTTCTTAAATGTGACTAATATCGTTGTATCAGATGTATATTTGTTTAATGTTCGTATTATTTTGTGTTCTGGGTATTATACAATAATCCGCAAATGTTATTAATGGGGATTAATGCCGAGGACTCATTACGCTGAGTCGACGTTTTCCACTTGTGGTGTGTGTGAGTGTACATAAGTCTGCTGATCACTTTAAGGTACTTGGTTCGAAATTCGGAAAGTGGATTTTTGTCGCAACTGCGGTATATACACTTTTCTTCTATTATTGATTTATTTATTTTCTGATGAAAAGAAGATACGAGTATGGAAGACGTTCTTCTTATGTTTCAATCAATTTTCTGGTTGCGATAACTTTTACCGCTGCGGGCAAGTATGGCGCCACGCGATATGATCTTAAGTTGCACAGACTTAGATAATTGATACGTCTTTGCTATGAATTTTTACGTTTGATTTAGTTGTTGTAGGTTTACGTAAACGCGATTAAGTAGGCACCCATGAACCACATCGTGCAAATTCAACTGCAATTTCGTTCTGACCCTTTTTGTCTAAAACGTTCGTGATGATTTTCGACAGCCGCGTGGCAGTGCTTGTTCAGAAACGAGATGCGATGCGAAGAATAACGTCCTTGGGGCTATATCCTTCCGCACAATTTGATGTTATAATTGGAGAATTAATTTCGGTGTCTTAGTATCAAAAGTAATCATAGGGTATGTACCCAGTGGTCTGGTTGCTTTGTCTTGTAGTTAGACACGTACCCTGAGGGTTTCAGACATAATTAGCACGAGTCTGTAGGAAACTGAAAGGCTGTACTTCAAAGTAGCGGAAAGTTTTTGGATGTATTCCGTTATTCACATTATCTTTTTTGTTTATTTCTGTTTTTTTTTTTCCTAAAAGGAAAAGTTTGTATTAACGAATTCCACGGACGAGAATCCGTCTTGAAAAGATGGCGAAGAAAATTTCTGATTTTCTACAGGAGCATTGTGAGCTGAAACCAGTCCACAATCTTATACATATTTCTTTAAGAACCCTACATTGGTGATCGGGAAAATTTTCAAAACCATGGGTCGTATTGGTTATTAATATATTTGTCAGAGTTGCAGAATAAAATTGATTATGTTGTGAACAGTATGTGAGGCTGACAATACTGTTTTTATACGATTTGAAAGATTTTGAAATGACTAAACTTAATAAAATCCATTTCGGCCATCAGCTATGTGAAGTTTGAAAAATAAATCGACTTTTCGGTACCATCTGTGTCTCGATAATCACGACTAATTCGTATTTCTCAGTTAATTTATATTTTAATTAGAATGCTTCCGTAAAACATAAATTCCTCTCAAATTTTGGTTGCAAAGACCTATTTTTTTAATCTGTACCTCCTCGGAGTCTTTAATCAACAAAATTATTATAAATTTTATGGAATCTATCTTAATCATGTATGTAATTGCTAACGTTACGATTTCACTCCGGTGAAAGCATCGATTGTGATCTTCGGTGTAAGGACACCGTGTTGTCTATTAAAATACCCGCTTGGCGGTAATATCTTCTGGAATGTTGGTAGCCATGCGCGAGTGGTGCCCAGTAGCATCCAAGATTCCCTCTTATTATACGCACGACCAACCAATATCCTGGACCGTCCCGGGGAAAGAGACTATTCATACAGCAAGCCAGTATGCACAGCTGTCATACGGACCGGTAAGTGTATATTAAACAGAGGAAGTGAGTACATAAACAGCAGAGCTCAGCGGTACGCAGTAGGCCCAAATAATTACAGTCGTGAATACTGAAGCCTGGTGGAGTTTTATGTTGTTAGCAGTTGCAGACAGCACCATTAGAAACAGCAATAATAAAGAACATGTCCATTGCGGAGTATACAGTTCCATCACCAATCGTCTGAAAATTTCGGTCTCTGAATGCTCCAAGTCCTCGGAATTGTGCAGATGGAACGTTGACGTTTTCGAGTAGGCCTAGACCTTTCCCAAAATAACTACCAAATCCTCAACCCAATCTAACAAAACCTAACGTAACCTAACGTAACCTAACCTAACCCAATCTAACCTAACCTAACCGAACAAAACCTAAACTATCATAACCCAACCTAACCCAACTTAACATAACAAAACATAACCTACAATGTAACCTAACCTAACCTGACGTCCCTTTACCCTGCATTCCCCGTCTGTGACAGGTGTTATACCTTCCCACCCATCAAATATGCCTCGAAATATTAGTAAAAAAATACGCCAGCTTTCGCTCTACGCCGTTTGGCCCAATTTCATTTGACTAAAACTTTTTAGAAGACCGAGAAATGAAACCAATTTAATAACCGGAGATTCGTCAACAGTCTTCATAACTTCCGCCACTGGTTCATATCCCGAATGACATTAATTTAGTTCCAATTACCCCCCCCCCCCACCATTTATTTAACAGCCGTCTTAATATTATTTTACCACATACGAAGTTGCCACTTCGTTTCAGGTTTACGAACAAAAATTTCGTATTAGTCCTTCGTCTGCCTCAAACATGCTACATGCCTGCCCATCATCTTCTTTGATTTGATTATCCTGACACTTAGTTAAGAGTAAAAATAATTACTTTCCTCATTTTGTGATATCTCACAGTATGATTTTTATTACTAGGACGAATTATGTAAAAGTCTGACTTCAATTAACTTTACAAAATAAGGCGATGAGTTCACTGTGAACGCACGACACACGCAGTGATCCATCGTGACGTGAAGTTTGGGGGCTGACGATGAATCCGTTTGTTAGGCGTAATTGTGGGAACAGCTCATTAAAAAGACAACGTCAAAGGTTTAATTAGGGAAACGAAAAATGACTCTGCACAAGGGTGTGGTTACTGTTGAAGAAAACTAATTATCGAATGGTCTTGCTCTGTGGTCTGTTCTTGGAATCGATTCTTGCTTACAGTTTCATATTTAGATCTGTCAAATTAGATATGTATTGTCAAGATGGAGTGATTAACGATCTTAAGTCACATTCTGATTTCACTGGATTCCAATATACATTAACATAACATGGAATATATTACTTAAGAATGATACTGACAATGAGACTTAAGAGACTCGGAGAAAAATCCGACTTAATTTATCACTTTGTCCAGCACATTTCATATGTGGACAGCTCTGGGATCGAACCTGGGCCTCAGAGACTACATTTACGTAGACACGCTTAGAGTTAACATGTAAAATTGCCCTAAGGTTACTTACTGTCGTAGTAATGTTATGTTTAAGTAATCTTTACACTTAAATATAATGGCATCCGAGCCCCACGAGCTGTGAAGTGTCCATGATGAAGGAAAGGAGTTTTGTTCTGAAGGGCCCGACAGTCATTCTGCATTTTGTATTGAAGAACTAATGGTCACAGCACCTCGTATCGAGTGTAATCTGGGGTTTTAGCGCACCAAAATCCTCACTGTTATTGCTATTCGTAGCAGAACTGCATTTGTATTGGAATAGCAGTTATTACTTTGTTTTACAACATGAGCAGAATCACTGGTTTTGTGCTCTGTGCTACATCTGTTAGCTAACAGCAAAGGCTTAGGTTTAGCTTATGAAGTCAGTGGCGTTTCTCCCACAATATGTGACTTGGACTAAGTCAAAGTACCGTTCGTATCAACATATTTTCTGCGTTTCGACTTAGCTAATTCCGGTACCATGATCTGTTAAAGAATATTGGAATGATCGAAGGATGTTCTGGACACGAGGTGCCTGTAGAAACACATGACGAGGTTGTTACAGCGGTTTAATGGACTATCTGTGGGCTGCGATTTGTAATTCGGAGTTTCGGGAGTCCGTAATATGTTGGAAATGGAAGACTGCTTCAGAGCTTTGACGAGGATGTAAATTTAACGAAATAAAAGCGAACAGGTGGAATTACTACGTCATAATTCTTCGGTTTACTCAAGAGTTCGTATCTAAGGCCGGGATTTTGCTTTTGATGGAATGGGGCACTCGGATGCTTTTTCGAAACTTATGACGTTAAACACAATTAGCTAATTTTTGCCATCCGTGTCAGTTACCGAGCGAACTTAAAACCAGTTTTAGCCTTTGAACTCATTCGACGCTGAATGATATAGTTGATGTAGCATCGTTAAATAGCATTGGAATAGAGATCAACTGATCTAGCGGTTAGAACGCTGGCCTTGTAATCCTGGGGTCTCGGGTTCGAATTTATAACTTGTGTTGGGCGAGGCCGTGGTCTAGGCAACACGGAGTTTTCCTCCGTGGCATCCCAACAATTACTCCATTCACACACAGAAGAAGGCAATGGCAAACCACTTCTGGATCATCTGCCAAGAACGTATATGAACAGGTCCCAGTCCGAGAAAAGGATGGAAGGATCCTGTTCATATGGACCTGTCGTCAGACAGAACACCAAATAAATAAAATAAAATATACAGTTTATTTAGTAGATCTTATGATGTAAGTATCTCAGTACGTAGGCTGTATAAAGTAAGAATGTTGAAGTTGCTTCTGTGCTTAGGAACGTATTTCGTATTTTGCCTGAAGTCCCCGCCCATTCCGGGAGTCGAATGCCATCCGTTCTGTCCGTAGAGTCAGTCCACGATGTAATTCAGAGGAGGGTCGGACACCCCATTTTACAGCAATTACTCTGTAATTTTCTCTTGAGCGTGTTTCTTTAGTTCATGTAGCGATAATTTGATTGTCTCCTTTTAGACTTTGAAGCCTAGTTCCATCTAAATATTAGTTAAAAATTCACTCAGCATCTGAGAGGAAACAGTTCTCAATTTGAAAGACAAGTTGGTTAATGCAGCTTAGGGAAATGTTCTTTATTCTAGTAATCATACGAACCTGAGTCGCACTCTGTGGGCAGAATGCAGAATTACTGATTGTTAAAGCACGTGATACGTGTAGCTACGACTGGGCTTTTAAAGATTAAACCAATTTCCAGCACCTTCTCTCTTCAAACAAGAAGGTGTGTTATAACTTTGAGTTGAACTGTATAAGTAGTCTACTGGAGCTGTCGGAACAGGCGAGTAATTAAGAGGTTTTAGAATCTGTTTGATGAATTTTCATTTTCAGGCTTTAAGCAAGGGGAGAAGTCTCCCTACACAGTCCAAGTGACACAGGAACAAGGAAAATCCTTCAGTGGGGAAATGCCTAGGACACAGAACTGAACCTACAATGAAAGAGCCTCCTGGGAAATTCATTAAAGATTCTTTTTATAATTTTTATTCACTTTTTACAACTCCCAATTAACGTTTCAGTAGTGCCATGATGGATTTAGTTTTTCCTGAAATGGGTTAGGATTAAAAGCCGGTCTGCTGCCATCTCTAGTGCAAGGGTTTTAAAAGTGAGCCGTCCCTGGCTTCCTCTTTATCACGTGCTCAAAGTGACATGTGCAGTTCCTAGTTCCCCCCCCCCCCCCCCCTGAATTGTTACTGTGTCCGTCCCTCTTGAAGAGTAAATGTGTTCAATTTGCAGTCCTTTCAGTTTACATTTTCAGGCTCGTAGAATTTGACTGACGTTTCTGGGTGGATAAAAAATTACTTCTCCGTAAGTCTTCCTCAGGATCACTATGAAGAGATTCAACGATTTAATACAATTTACGAGTTGAAAGTCACGAAGTGAGTCCTGACACTTGAATCTATTGTCTAACATGTCTCACCTAGTAGCGAGATGCAACAAGGTAATTTTATTTGTACGCTGCATCTGTTATAACTAACTAACTAGGTGGCTTACCGAAACCGATGGTTCATCACCGAATTAACCAAAGCCCTCCACCAGACCCTGTCCTGGGCCAACAAAATCCAGTCTCCGTCAACTTCTATCTCCCATAGATCCCGCCTGAGATTATCCTCCCATCTACGTCTAGGTCTCCCCAGTGGTCTCTTCCCCTCAGGCTTCCCAACCAATACCCGGTGCACACTTCTTGTCCCATCCATACGTGCTACATGCCCAGCCCATCTCATTCTCGACTTAATCACCCTGACAATACTGGGGGAGGAGTACAGATTTTTAAGTTCGCCATTACGCGGTTTTCTAAAGACCCCATCGCCTTCTCTCCTAGGCCTAAATACCCGCCTCAACACCCTTCATCTGGTTTGGAAAAGCTTTATTGAGTGATCCGATAAATTCTTAGTTACCTTGTGAATGTTGAAATTCTAACGGCAGTGAGTTCTGGGTTGTAGCGCCGAGTAGTCTGTTAGAAGTTTACCGAAGTTTCAGAGGTCCTTGCTGGCTCCATCATCAGGGCGATGATGGCGGCACGGCGCAAATACACAGAAGACAGCCATTTTCAGACTCACCACCGTGAAAACCTCAGATCCTACAGCGTTTGTAAGTTTTGGTGGTAACCGTGTAACCATAAAAGAAGGAATTTTGAAGTTCTTCGATTAGCTGCGCCAATATTAGCTTCCCAAGGAGAAATGTGCCCCGCGGAATCGAGTTAATTTGATTTATATTAAGATTTTTTCTTCAAAATTTGCAGTGTATTGAAACGACGTTCCTGCGTTTGTGCCTTTAAAACTATTTTATCATTATTTTTACAAGTTACTTTATTGAGTTTCCTTACTTTAATATCGTAAAATCCCGGTTTAGATTCGGTACGAAACAATGCGGCCGTATTTGAGAACAAAATGTTATTTTTAATTGGTACAGTTTCAAAAGTTCTCTTTCAGTATTAAGAAAGACTTCAGAACATGTTACGATGGCGTTTGAAAACATTAATTAAAATGTAGAATTTACAGATTTTCAGCCCCGTACAATTTGCTGGAACATCGTTTCGGTTTCCTCCAGGCTTTTATTAATTAATTCGCCCTTTTCTCCATCCGTTGTGTAGTTGCAGTTCCAGCCGCGGGAGCGCTAGGGAGCGAAGTTAAAGCGTGGAGTCGCATTTCCCATGTACAGAAAGTAAGATCAGTAACACCTCCCAAGAGTGTAAGCGTGTGGTGTAATTTCTTTAGGTGCGTAGGTTTCTGTTACAACACTTCTGAATTTAAACAGAGCTCTGGTTTCTTATTACATTTTAAACCAATTCTGTTGAACCTGGTAGAGTGGATCCTATATTCTAGTTGTGGAATTTAAAGTCCTAGGCGATGTATTCATGTTCATCTTTTAGCTTAAATTATGAAATAAAACTTATAGGTAACCGTTGTAGTGTCTCTAATATCATAGACGTTGCGGGTCACAAGCTAAAGTGACTTAAGGAGACGGTTTGTGAGGAACCCGATTGTGGTTCTCAAACTTCTATTCGTCTCCACCTTTGATAACACCTGTAATATGTAATCGTGTTTTTCCATAGCTTTTCACCGACTTAAAATATACCGTAATGAAAGATTTGAGGTTTTTCACGGCGATGAGTCTGAAGATTGCTGTCTTCTGGGTTGTTATGACGTGTAGTCATCATGAGGGCGATGAGTGATGGAGGAAGCAGTGACCTCTGAAACGTCGGTAAACTTCTACTACACGGCGCAACAACCCAGAAGACAGCAATCTTCAGACTCATCGCCGTGAAAACCTCAGATCCTATTAAGTAACGTAAATTCCTTACATGCAGTGATCCACTGTTTATCCGAGGACATTTTTACAAACTGAAACATAAACTTAATGTAGGAGGAGAAGACGAATATAAATTTAAGTAGAATGGAGAGGAAAGTGACAAGGATAGAAAAGTTGGCACGAGTAGAAAGAGAACATAAATTGTTTAAGTATTACGCAAGGTTTTCAAAAATATGTTGGCAGAACTTTATCTTCTATAGACGTAGTCGGAGAGAAATGAAAAATACGTACATATTTTGACTCTCCAGATGCTCAAACATGAGACAGTAATACGTTCGCATGGGACGATTAGTTTAAGCCGTCACTTAAAGGAGTACAATTTTCTTTTATCTTAGCCTTCGCTAAAGAAAGCAAGTTTATTCTTATAAGAAATGTCACAAATCTCAAGGTCGGAAAAGGTTTTTTTAATTTACGTTTTTTAAGTAATATTCTACGTTTACACAAAGGAAAATATATTTTACATCTGGACTTAGATCTTAATTGTTTCTGAAGTGTTTGCATTGCAGATCTATTTAATTTGCATTCGCGTTTCGTGTCAGATTAAAACCTAAAACTTGTATCTGACATGTTTACGCTCGTCGTATCGTGGTTTACCTCAGACTGCATCTGAGAACGCAAAGAGGCTGTAGTCACGTGATTTTTTAGTCTAGATTGTTGTTGTTTAGAGTAGACATCGTGTTGACCATGTTTCGCAAAGTTCTGTTGCTTTGTAGTGTTAACACGTGGTTAAAAATGCAAGTATTTCAACATCTAGTCTGAAATTGAACATTGTCTTTTGTGGGAGGGGATTTTCACGTTTGAGGACAGTAGCCAGCGACGTAAATAAATTGCAGAGTTTATAGAAATGTCTACATTTTTTTATGTTTGTGACAGCGTAGTTAAATAATATTTATAATAGAGCGAGGCTGTCATCTGTTTCCAGCAGTGGGGCTTTTAATACAGATTTTAGTTCTTGAGAACAGGAGGAACGAGACAGACCGAAGTCGTCCTCTGCTCTCCCAAATGGTCCCTTTTTCCCCGTCGTACTTCGCCCTCGTCATAACACTCTGATGTATTTTCAAGGGAACACTTGAAGGTGGAAGTCCGTCTCTCGCTTTTGTTTCTGGCCGATAACAAGATTACAGGTTCAAGAGGGCAGTGGAAATTTATGGTGTGTTTTCGTCATAACTCGCTGCCTTATGTTTGTTGATGTCTTTTTGTTTTCATCCTTCAGAATCGATTTGTGTCTGAATCTTACAGTACGTTAATACATTTTATGCAGAACTGTTCATATTGACTTTTGTGAGTTATTTCTGTTTCGGATTCTTACTGGGTTCGTTCCCAGGGCAGTCCAAGTGGGATTTTAAGTGGACAAAGTAACATTGAGACAGATTTAACTTAACTTAACTAGATGGCTTACCGAACCCGAAGGTTCATCACCGAATTAACCAAAGCCCTCCACCGGTCCCTGTCCTGGGCCAACAAAATCCAGTCTCCTTCAACTCCTATCTCCCATAGATCCCGCCTGAGATTATCCTCCCATCTACGTCTAGGTCTCTCTTCCCCTCAGGCTTCCCAAATAGTGGACCCAACCAACCAGATGGCTTACGGAACCCAAGGTTCATCACCGAATTAACCAAAGCCCTGGGCCAACAAAATCCAGTCTCCTTCAACTCCTATCTCCCATAGAACCCGCCTGAGATTATCCTCCCATCTACGTCTAGGTCTCTCTTCCCCTCAGGCTTCCCAAATAGTGGACCCAACCAACCAGATGGCTTACGGAACCCAAGGTTCATCACCGAATTAACCAAAGCCCTGGGCCAACAAAATCCAGTCTCCTTCAACTCCTATCTCCCATAGATCCCGCCTGAGATTATCCTCCCATCTACGTCTAGGTCTCTCTTCCCCTCAGGCTTCCCAAATAGTGGACCCAACCAACCAGATGGCTTACGGAACCCAAGGTTCATCACCGAATTAACCAAAGCCCTGGGCCAACAAAATCCAGTCTCCTTCAACTCCTATCTCCCATAGATCCCGCCTGAGATTATCCTCCCATCTACGTCTAGGTCTCCCCAGCGGTCTCTTCCCCTCAGGCTTCCCAACCACCTGTTGTCCCATCCATGCGCGCTACATGCCCAGTCCATCTCATTCTTCTCGACTTAATCACCCTGACAATACTGGGGGAGGAGTACAGATTTACTCTAACCAAATTGATTTGTTTCCCTCATCCGTATGTATAAAGGAATTTTACTTCTCACCGAAGGCGATCAGTAAATTGAAGACGAGAGATGGTTTCTTCTGGGACGTAGCGCCGTGTAGTCTGGTTGATGT
Source organism: Zootermopsis nevadensis (assembly GCF_977971745.1). Classification (NCBI taxonomy): domain Eukaryota; kingdom Metazoa; phylum Arthropoda; class Insecta; order Blattodea; family Termopsidae; genus Zootermopsis; species Zootermopsis nevadensis. Next base: position 3,092,966 of record NW_028259177.1, read on the forward strand.
TTGCCGACGTTTCAGAGTTCCTTGGTGCGTGCTTCACCAGGGTGAGAGTGCTTATGTTACGATACAAACTTTGACGTTTAGAATAAATATCAGAAATGAAGTATTAAGGACAAGTTTGTGGAGTAATTTGAGGAATGCGTTTACCCACAATTTGCTGTTAAAAATAACTGATTCCCTTATGTTTCGACACGTCTCATTTAGTCCTATTATATTTTTTGGTTGTGTACTACAAATTGAAAATAGCGTACTTCGAATTTATTAACAGTTTCTATAACGCGTAATGTTAATTAATTAATTTAGTTATTTATGTATTGTGAAATAATAAATGAGGGATCAGCACGATTTATTGCTGTCGAGGTTTAACACACCAAATTCTTCAAACTTTTATTGATATTTAAACCACAAATAATTAATTCACATAGTCCTAATTCATGGTGACATAAACGGAATAAAATTTTAATATACCTTCATGTATACAGGTTGTAGTAACAATTAATGTGATATTAATTATAGTTTTTAAATGTTCCGTTACATGACGAATAATTTTATTGTCGGTGTAATAATTGTATAATTGTAACACATAAATGCACCTTAAATGTAATGGGACTTACGGAATAATTTTCTTTTTGGTGGTAATGTTTTCCCCTGTTCGGATTCTGTTTTTGGCCAGACAGTTATATCTTAATGTTTGAAAGGCTTTCGAAACAAATGTATGGAACAGTGTTGCGTGTCTCAAATAACTTTTCAGTCCTCGAATAAAATGTCCTTTCTCTTGTGCGAGTATTTTTTTAAGTTAAGAAATACAACCACAAGTTTCGTACAAGGAAAGAATTTCAGTTCTTCCTGGACAATTTTATTAGGTTGTAGGAATGTTTCCAGGCCCGTTGTTATGGCAATAAATGTCTCAAACCAGGACAGAGATGCTAACAAAAGAGAGCCACGGCATCCGATGTCACTGCACACGCGATGATTCGATTTGGATGTTTTGGTATTGAAAGCACAAGAACTCTGATGAAGAACGAAAGTATTAAGTTTTAGTCTTTATATTTTAGATGGTAACATTTTAAGCGACTGTGGGTGCTTTTAACCCAGACACTTACCGAATCAGAATGACCAGTGAGGAAATATGATTTGACAAAAGATTAATTTGCCAAATAATTTTATTTTATATTTAATTAAGTGTTGAATGCAGATGCTTGGATAATAAGCAGGATTTTGGGGTCTCACGGAGGCGAGTCCGAAGATGGTTTGTCTTCTGAGTTGTAACGCCGTGTAGTCTGGTAGAAGTTTACCGACGTTTCAGAGGCGTTTGCTGCTTCCATAATCAGGTTAATGAGATTTTACTGATGATAACAGTTCTAATAGACTACGCGGTAGTACAACTCAGAAGACTGCCATCTTCATGCTCGGGTAATAAGTTTGGAGTATACCACGCCAGAGCGCTTGCCACAGAACAGGATAATCAATCACAAATTCCGTATTAATTTGTAGAATTTCAGAATTAATTGAACCTCGTATGCAATTGTGTTCGATTCTACAAGAACAATTATGGATAATGGGATTACTCTCGCATTAGAAGGTTTTAGTGATTTATAGGACGTACGCACAGCGCATTTCCTCGATTTTAAGACGTAGTCGATTGTAAGAAGTGCACTTGATTTAGTATCAGATTTTAAGGGGAAATAGAACGGTTTATCGATCCTTAGACGTCATCAGATGTAACATGAATCATGATTTCAGAAAATTCAAAATGTTAAGAAAGCTCGTCTCGAAATCGAGGAAGTGAAATACGGCGTGTTTGGGCGTGCGTGTATAACAGGAGATAAATGTCGAGTTGGATAATTAAAACTGTCGCCAAACAACATCAATCACTGCTTATTTTGCTATAATCTAAGGCGTATTATATCAGTATTTAATGAGATAAAACTATTGTAATTACCTTTGTGGCTATTACACCAAAAACTTATTTTTGATATTTTAATGATTTTACAAAAATCATTAAAATAATCTGAATTTTTTGTCTCGTATTAACCGAGATGTGTCTCCCCGTGCTTTCACATCCTCAAAGTTTTTAATATCATCCTTACGTCGGCCATTTTTAGTCTGTAAATAACCGTAACTTTATCGTAATTGATTGAGGAGAGAGTCGTGTTCGAACAGTCCTCAGATGTGGAGTACTGCTGTATTTCACATTTTACAGTTCAGTCTCAGGCCTTGGCTAAGATACCTCTTTGAGTTCATAGTGTATTTACTTGAATTATACTACTACTATTGTGTTGTGAGTGGCTTCAAAGATGGGGGAAAACTATTAGGAAGCTGTAGGAAAAGTCTGTAAATGCGTTCCGTAGCAAAGAAATGGGCCCTAAGAAACCAGCTGAAATATATAAAGTTTCTGGAAATGGTCGACGTATATAACGTGTCTGGAACTGCTTTGTGTAGGCTATAAGGCAGAAACTTAGAACCGAAGAAGGCCGTACTGTAGTAGCCGTCATCAAATTAGAAGCTTCAAAGCCATGGGAGGACTCCGGTCCCTTCGTCACGCTCGCATAGGCCACCAGCACAGCGCTGCTGGTTCTGACTTGTCTTAATTCATCTGAACCCCGCTGTTCGCGCTGCAATGCTGTGACCTTGAAAAATGCTTTTTGGTGATTGCTGGTTGCATTTTGAAGTCCTTGGTGTTATTGAACAAAGGCTATTAGCAGTAAGAGCAGTTCATGGCATTTTGTTTTCATGTGGAGGTCCTGCGTGTCCTTTTTTGTTGGAAACATTGTCATTTACGTGGTAAGTGGGTCCTTTGTTACTAACGCGTGGTACATCGTTGAGTTTTCAATGGGGAAGGTGACTTTCGGAACGGCATTTCCGAATGTACTAAATAGACTATAGCGGACAGCCGACAAGGAGTGGTACCAAGCTTGGGACTAGGTAGATGAATAAAAACTAGCATGATAGGAAACGTTAAAAAGCTTTTCACGTTTGGACGAATAATTTTATATTTTGAGGTCTTCGCCCCATTTTATAAGGGTGATCAAAAACCAGAATGAGATGTCAGAAATACAAGCACGATTTTAGAGCGCTTGAGACACAAATGTATTTGGTGGGATAATATTAAAATTGATCTTTAAGAGGAGGGTCTAAAATTGTGGACCGCATTTAACGGGGTTAGGATATGTATCAGTTGTGGGCTATTGTGGAAACTGTAATTAATATCTGGAAAGAAACTTATTTAAAGACTCTGCTTCAATGAGTGAGGTTTTCGAGGTGCTTAACTGAGGCGATTACAAAGACGGCTGTCTTGTAAGAGTTTACAGACGTTTCAGAGGTGTTTCCAGCTGTCATCATCAGGGAGATTTTAAGCTTAATGTAGATTGTTAATTCGCATTTAAATTCAAACCAGCAAATAAATGCGACTTAATTAATGTACGTCGCTTTGAACAAGCTCTGATTATACTGAGAAAGTTTTGTCCGTTGCTTGGGACTGTGCAAATTTTATTCCTAGAAATTCCCTTAATGTTAAGTTGCTTTAAAGGTACAAGTCACTAATGATGAATGATCTTAACATAGACATTATCGGTCACTCAGGAATTATAAATGAATTTTAGACTGAAGACCGACTTCTGAATTTACATACAGAGTACATTTTAAAAATCGCAGTACTTTGAAAGTTGTTATACAGTTTGGATTATTTAAAGAAAATAAAAGACCAACCGAACTTAGACAACCGACCTTTTATTCAGAGCAGTCTTATAATTATTGCTGACCCAAATTTTTCTTATTATGTAAAATTATTCTTTTGACTTCTCACTCCAATGCCCTTTTCATGCCCCGTCCCCATCTTCTTTGATTTATTAGATGAAGAATACAAATTATAATTTCCTCTGGCCTCCTGCTTTTTCCCCCTTCTATTTAGGTCGACATTTTTTATGTAAAATGAAGGATGTACCTCCGAAACGTCGGTAGCATTCTACCAGACTACACGACGCAATAATCCAAGAGACAGACATTTTCATACATACCACTGATTTTTATATAATTTGAATGTGTCGTCTTGAAGAGCTTATAATAAATTCAGTTTTATACACAAAACCTAATCGTAAAAGTCTTGGATTAATTAAAAGAAGTGTGGAGATAAACCTGGGTCTCATTCATATTGATTTACACTACAAGGAATAAATATTAAGTCGTATTTTATGTTGAGTTTATTTATGTCAGGATAAAGATTTTGCTCTTTTGCGAGATTTTATTGTGAATATATATACATATATGCAGGACACGTGAGAGTGTGAAGAAAAGGGAATTTCATCCCCACGCAAGCGTTGTAGGGCACTGTATGATCGTTAGGTTGGCAGCTGACATTCCTTAAAGCTCCTACTGAATGATATTAATATGCCGGGGTGTGGTCCATGTGCATCTACGAAAGACGCAGTCTGGTGGACTACAATGCAACTATGTTGCTACCTTCACAGTTAATTCATTGCTTTATTTGTGTCCGTGATGTTTACTTACGACAGGCGAGAGTATTAAGTTACTGTATTAATGAGATGGTAAAGTTGCGTCATATTGTGATATAATAAATATATATTATTTAAATCTTGTCCGTCTAATCACAATAAATTCTTATTAAATATTAAAATATTCCAATAATTAACATTTAAAATATTTAAAATATTAAATGATGTTCTTTATCGAAATATTCGATGGTCTAATGTAAATCTAATATTTCGATAAAGAACATCATTTAATATTTTAAATATTTTAAATGTTAATTATTGGAATATTTTAATATTTAATAAGAATTTATTGTGATTAGACGGACAAGATTTAAATAATGTATATTTACTGTATTAAGATAAATAAAAATATGCAGATTAATTACGTATCGGATAACTTCCGGACAGTTCGTGTCTCGGTTGTGTTTAACGTCGCATTTCCAACGCCCTGGATGGAGGTAATATATAAACAAGTAACACTAAGACTGGGATTTATTCACGTGGCAGAATGTTCAAGGACTGGCTAGTTCCTTTTTATGGTTTATCTTGTCAGTAATGTGTAATGTGTACTATTTCATAGATAACGCAGTTAATATGACGCACATGCCTGCTATGTGACAAAATAACTTCGACCAGATAATAGTTTTGTGCAAGTAATCAGTATTCAAACCTATAAAAAATTAAAACTTCGAAGGAATATATTTGGAAAATCCACTGTAAGTTACATGTAACACACTGTGCGAAAAGTGGTGCACAGGAAAAACCGTGACTGAACACATTCTCTTGTTCAATAACAGGCATTTTAAGTTAATACGTATTTATATTATATATACCGACACGATTTTAAGTAGCTCAGATGTTACAGCGTTGTATGGGAGGATGATAGTGAATAATGAACTGGAAAAGATGTCGAAGTAAGCAGTCGTGGCCTATTTTAAGGTACTATCCGGGCAGTTGGCTGGAGGGACTGTGAAATACCAGGAAAAATCACAGCCTGTGTCCGGGCAGAGATTTGAACCCGGGACTTCTCGAATACATAGCAGGAGTGTGAGATTGTAGTTAAGTAAAAGGACCAGGAATGTTGGTTATAGTCGAAGCTGTGAAAGTCCGCCCACGATGAAGTCCTTTGCTGTTAGGCTAGCTTTGATTTCGTGGCATATTTTCTGATTTGCGGTTTTATGAGTACGACGTTGGAAGCGGATTGTAGGGAAGCCATTTGTTTATATTCCGCCCATTAAGTTGCGTGCCGCGGAAAAACCTACCCGCTGTGTGTAACGCTCGCTTCAAATCAGCTCTTTCTCTTTTTGTTCCAGAGATTCAGTCAGCGTTATTCAAAGCGAGATGCGCTGCCGCGTGTATTAGGACAGGCGGTTTTAAATATAATTCTCCAAACTTCGGAGGCTGTGGATTAGTTGTAATAAAAAAAAAAGCACAAATCTTTCCGTCAGATGAATTCAGCATTCAAGAGTTCATTAAGTCTCGTTCTTGGGCAACAGCTGTTCGTGATTTGATTAATCTTACTAATCTCCTGAAGAAATTCCAGATTTGTCATGTTTATAAAAGCCGCCATTGTTAAATCTACTGTAACCCCGGGAGGGGGGGGGGGCTCTCGGCTTCCTAGCCAAAGAGATTTGTGGGCTCCAGAACGAATTACGATTTGCGAGTACAATTTTTTTTATTCCCACACTTAGAATTCGTTTGACACTCTGTAATCTCGATGATAAGTTGGTGCTTTGAGTAGCCGTACAAAACTGTGATTCATCCGCTTATATATTGGTTCTGTTTAATTAATTTAAAGCGGAATGTGTGTCATTATGTCCAGTCTTCAGTTTTGCAGGAACGTAGAATGTCTCCTCACGTATTATTCGTGTAACTTCTGACTAGTAAAGCACATAGGCATTTATAAAATTGTTTATTCTAACATATATACAGATAGTGTTTATTCACATTTCATAAAATATGTATAAACGTCTTCCCTTGTCTGAAAAGCGTTTTCCCTACAAAACGTGTTTACGTGAACCAGGCTAATAAGCAAAATTACTTCACTTTAGTAATTCATGGTTTGTGTTACCAGGTAAGCGTGTTTTGTTCTAAAATAAATGTCGTATTAGAGCGTATGTCTGTCTTGGTCCTTGAGACATGTTTTAATCCCGAAGGAGATGAATGCAATTTATGTTTGCAGATTTATGATGTGATAGTCACCTGCTAAGCTTATAGATTCCTTGAAAACCTTCAGTGGTGCACGTTTTCAATCGCAGACGTTAAATTCATTGTTTCGTTGGCACGTGGCCACTTTACAGTGTGGTTGGCAAAGTTTCAAGTGCCAGGCTAAGAATGTTTTGTCGCAGTGTTACGTTCTCTTGTGGTAATTTTGAATGTAATTGTATTGATGTTGAAAAAATAAAATGGCCTCGCTAGAAAGAGAATTTTGACATTGAAAGCTTTAATTGTATTATATTACTTCGTAAATGGATTCGAGGGAAAACGTAAAATTATACTTTTCCATCAGAATGGCATTTGCCATATAGACAATTTCCAATTTTTTTAAAAGAATTCCGTTGTTTTTACAGGAATTGCATTTTTGGGGCCAGATCCGAGAAAAATCTTTGCAGATACATTAAAAAATACTTTAATTAGATTAATCGCAGTAGTTTCAAAAGTGACGACGAAATTCTTCTAGGCGAACAGAAAACGTTTCCTGTATTGTTTGTCAGTTACATTCGAAAAAAAAATTAATGGTTTTTTTTTCTAATCATGTTTTAGGTACGAAGGAAGTAACGCGGTATTCCAATAATATGTTTTGTCAGAACGGAGTACTAAATTTACCCAGCTATCAGGAATTTTATTGATAGTGGAATTTTGTGCTGAACTAAATATTTCTTTTCTCTCAACTTGAAACATTCAGAGTCGTGAACATCTGCATTTGGCAAAAATGAACCTTTTTTGTTGTACAGAATAATTATTGAAATTTTCTGTTACGAGTAAGCGATTCCATCTAGAAAGATTTAAAACATTTTGGATGTCCGCGTATAACACAGCACATGATCGTGTTTTATTAAACGTGCCTGAAATTGTTAGGTCAACACTGTTTGGAAACGAATGCCTGTATGAATATTTAAAGGAAATGTTTGTCAGCGCTGAACGATTTGCGGATAACCGCGTCTCACGGAATGTCGAAACCTGCTTCGTGTTCAAGGAGTTGCAGATTCGAATCTCGGCACAATGACCGTCTATCGTGACCGAGGATCTTCGTAATGTTCCACAGTGCATCAAGGCGAATGCTGGTAGTGTGTTTTAAAGTAGGCCACGAGCGATTATTTAAATATTTTCCAAAATAATCGTTCACAGATAGCATCTTACTGTTTGCCGCAAGTAAGTAGTGAATTAGACGATGTGTTCTTAAATAAACTAAGAGCCAAGATTCGGCAGATCAGAAAACAGTCACGTACCAAATCTTACTATGATTTTACCAGATGAATTATTTGTAGACGAAACTTTCTGTTGTAGGGCTGTGTTCTATGACGAACGAATGCGGAATAAGTCGAGAAAATGGGTGATTCTGAAAAGGGAAATGTTGTGTAACAAAGTTTACCAACTCTGTGGGTCATCATGAAGAGATTTTAATTGAAACTAGTTACAGTGTGTTGATATTCGAATGAAAATACTTAATATTTTAATAATTTTGTTGCAAAAACCGATGTGAAAATCCGGCCATTCCAGAATGTCTTAAACTTCATCGCAAGCCGTTTGAGAGAATGTGAGTATGGGCTCTCGAAACTCCGCCGATGGCTTTGTTTATTCTTTCTGACCTTTTATATAGTTTTTTTTCCTTTCGCCTCTGCAGAACAGGTCTTTGTAAGATAGAGTCAAAGACTCGCTGTCTCGCTGTTCTTTCATGAAGGGCAATATCTCTTCGAATTTCGTCACACATCGAACATTTATCCTTTGAAGTGGTCATTCGCCATACCACAGACCAGACCTGTTTACCGGCTGAGCGACTGCCAGCTTTTTAAGAAGTGATGGACGCAATCTTTCCCCGAATTTAACACGTCTCTTAATGTCTTCGTAAATGTGACTTTGATTTTTTGAAATAATATTTGGGGAAATATGCATCTTGTGTAGTAATTTTGTCCTAGAGTCTGTTGGCGAGACATTGACGTGTCCCTAGATCTCTCTGCCTTCACGTCTAGAGCTGCTTCCTTACAACAGAGTTTCTCTGTTCATCTTCGTGATGCTGTGGGATATTTGTGTTTTCACCAGTGAAATAATATGTAAAATACTTAAAAGCATGTGACTGGAAATTTATAACATAGCAGTCAGAATATTACAGCGAATTTCCATTAGTCGATGGTGCCCAGATTCAAGAGCGTTTCCGGAACCAGCCTTTTTTATTCTTACGGATTCCTAATATTGTAAGTGGTGGTGGTTCTCAAGAACGAATACCCTGTATCGAGTCATTCAGTTACTTAGCTGCCGGTTATAACTTCGATATGAGTAGTCGCAGAGTTAGTTACGTCACCCAACATACCCGAAAACACTCATAAATATTTTGAGCGAGAGGCGAAGATATTTTGAACACCGCACAATTCGACACAGTGTGGGCCGCATAACGCACAGTCCCAGATAAAGAGACGTTCTTTCAGTGTTTTTTCACTGTGTAATTAGCTAACTAGATGGCTTTACGGAACCCGAAGGTTCATCACCGAATTAAGGGAATACGTAAAAAGAGCGAACATTCAGTTTAGTGAAGGTCTCCTAACTTAGGTTATTTGCATTTATTCTCTGTATTAAAAGAAATCCGATGTACACGTCTATAGCATAGAATAAGTGATCACTTCTACAATAATAGTAATGCCTCGTTCTGGCAAAGATGAATACATGATAAGACATGATAAAGCCTGTACATCTGCATTACTCAGGCATAAGGCACTGAAAAAGCAGAAAATTTTTACATACGCCCAAGTTGGTCTGTGAATATGTAGTTAAACAGTTCAAAAGAGATAGAGAGATTCCGGAAAATGAGTCAAGTATAATAATTACAAACAAGTCGTTTAGAACTTGTTTTCCGGTAGATGTAGTTGTACTGTCAGAGAGAAATGTAATGGAGGAGACCGAAAAAGTAGTACAAATATCAAATGCAATATAGCAATTCTGGGAATGTGGAATATAAAAAGCTTTTTCATACCGGTAACCATTGGTTTCATTGGAACTGTAACCAAGGGACTAAAATAATATCTGGTAACAATGTAGGGAAAGCATCGAATAGATTTCTCTACAAAACATAGATGTACCAGGAGCATCACACAAAGAGGAAAGTGAAACTTAAAGCCTTAATCGTGAGACGCGAGAGAATATGTAACAGGAACACAAAAAACCTATGATAATTCAATTCAATTAATTTATTTAAGTGCCTGACAACAGCCAAAAAGGCCAATAACAGCCAAGCACTAAACCAAAGTAAAGGATAAAATATAATAAATAATTTATTTATTTCAATAATAATAAAAGTAAAACAAAAATTGAAACTAAATATATAAATGTAACATATTAATAACAATAATAATTCGATTCATTTATTGAATCAAATTTCACAAATAAATGAGCTAATACAATACCTAAGTAATATAATTCAATACACATAATAATAATAATGCTAATGATACTTGGACGACCCGTTCTTCAGTGCCTGAGAACTGCGGGTCCAAACTTTTCGTTGGCTTGGTCTATAGACATTCGGTAGGACTCCTTGGACGAGTGATCAGCCCGTCGCAAGGCCTCTACCTGTACACAGGACGGCACAACATAGAAATACGCGGAGAAACATCCATCCGTATCAGAATACAGGCATGAATTCTTTACAAAATCTTGGTTCTTAATAATATATTATGCCAGTTATTTTACTCAGAAAACACTACTTTCAATCTACACAAATGAAGCCGTTCTATAGGCTTCTCTATGTACCGTTATTCAGTAATCCTAATGACATCATACGGCACCTTAGCCGTGTTAACACAAACAACTTAACTCTTACGCATAGGTTTGTAGATTAGAATCCCGGTGTCACTATTTTCTTTACTTTAGCCGCCATGTTGTAATTTTGTATTATACAGAGAAGTAATGGACAAAAGTTTGTTATTTCTGAAAATCTATAACCAAACAACACTAATGCAAGTGGCGCTGGTGTCGATCCAACCTCACAAGTTTGTTCGTCCGCCATGTTGGTATCACCGATTATAGAAAAGTAAAAATTTCGATTTTTGGGAAGTCACCAATGGAATAATATCAACATTAAATTTCCAAGTCTGTCCGGCGGTTTTCTAGTTTAATCATACGAAATGACAGATGGAGAGACAGACATGGCCATCCCTATATGCATTCATTCCATGCAAATCGTGCAAAGAAGGCATACTTACTACAGTGTAGTGTATTAAATGTACGAACAAATGACATCTCTATCAACACTTCTGGAGTAATTATGTCGCAACATATAATATACTTAAACAGCTCGCGTTACAGTTAGCGTGATCTTTAAATTTATAATCTTCCTTTTCACTGGGGCTTTCCTGATACTGCTTCACCGAGCGTCATTTGTCACCTGTAATTTTTCAGTTCAACGCGGGAAATGCGGTGTTATGGGAACAGACAGCATGAAGTTACGAGTATGCATACAGTATAGCTGCTGCTGCTTCTGGTGACAATTTAGAGCAACTTTTCTTACTGGTGTCAATGAGCAGCTGTAGCTGGCTTCGATGATGAAAACTCTATCTAAATGCAAATGAGCACTGTGCACTTGCACGAACATATAATACTGTGAATGTGTGTTCTGTAAAAATCTACCTAGTAATGTCTTCATTTAGACTGTAGGTGGTGTTAGTGTTCTATAGTACGAAATTCTGTATACATTTCCTCGAACAATGCTAATAGTTAATTGAGTTAGGATTGGATTCGGAGTACGAGTCCCAGTAAACTCGTTACTGACATGGATGCTATTGGCGAAACTTATAATGAGAGACATCTTGTTAAGATAACGAAAGGGCGGAACTATTTATCTGTGAGATTTGTCACAGTTACTAATCGGTAGCAGGGATAAATTATGTAGTGTATGGATCCTATGGCAATTCGACAAACTTACAATCAAATACTAATCACATTACACCAAGTAAACACGTAGTTACGATTGTATTTCGCTGACAACTAACTCCATATATCAGAATTTGGGGGAAACTAGTATTTACTAAGGACTGAATTGTCTTTTATAGAACACAGACGTTGATCATCGTATTCCGAGGAGCTCGCATTAGACTCCTTATGAGCTAAGTGAATCCATACCGTAACTGTTTCTTTAAGATGATTTTAGTATTACAGTTCCATCTACAGCTGTGCCTACGAAACGGACATTTCTACTCAGTTCATACACTTAAAATTTTAGCATGTGTATTCAGAGACCCCCCCCCCCACATACGAGGTGCTACGCAAAAGTTCGGGGAATTTCAATTCCACGCGAGAACCGGTTGTGGAATGGCCTGCCGCCGCTAGATTGGGCGAGCAGTACCCTTTGTGAATTAGTGTGCCAACAGCCGTGAAGGCGAGAGCCCGCGTTCTTGAGTCTCGTGCGTTTTGTAACGTTGTGTTGTAGTGGTTCGGTGATTTTTTAAACCTGCATAAATGACAGATTTTAAGGAGCAAAGAATCTGCATCAAATTTTGCTTTAAGCTTAAAATAACTGCTGTAGAAACCCACCGCATTCTTGTGGAAGCATTTGGTGAGAATGCTATGAGTCAAAGTAAAACTTTTTTGTGGTGAAAACGCTTTAAGGCGATGTCCTACGTAAGGGATAACAAGCGAGCCATGCGAGCTGCATAAGCAGCATGAGGTGTCATATGAAGCGGGGAATCGCTTGTTGTGTCCTACGTGAGAGACCGCAATAGAAGCACACGGCCTTCCTTCGCATGCACCTTCCGTGTACTGCACGGTCAGAGGTATGAGCGTTCAGGACGACCATCGACAAGCACAACACCGGAAAATATCGCGAAAGTGCGAGAGGCTGTGATTGCAGATCGTAGACAAACAATCCATGATGTTTGTGCGATCGTAGGAATATCATACGGGTCCGTGCAACGCATCTTGTCAGACGATTTGAACATGAGACGCATTGCTGCAAAATTTGTGCCGAGACTGCTGAGCAACGACCGAAAAGAACTCAAAGATGAAGCCAGAGATGACCCAACTTCATTTCCAAGGTCATAACCGGTGATGAGTCATGGGTTTACGGTTATGACCCTGAGACCAAGCAGCAGTCGTCGCAGTGGAAGTCGCCAAATTCGCCGCGGCCATAAAAGCACGTCAAGTTCGCAGCAATGTAAAGTTTATGTTGGTCGTTTTTCTTTGACATCCAAGGCATTGTCCACAAGGAATTTGTCCCCCGTGGTCAAACTGTCAACGAAAAGTTTTATTGTGAAGTTTTGAAGCGCATACGGAAGGACATTAGGCGCAAACGTCCGGAAAAGTGGGAGAACAGCAGCTGGGTTCTTCACCACGACAACGCGCCCGCCCACACATCGCTCGTTTTTCGGCAGTTTTTGGCTTCCAAAAACACGACAGTGGTTCCACACCCACCCTATTCGCCTGACCTCACCCCCTGCGACTTTTTCCTGTTCCCCAAAATGAAATTTCGATTGAATGGCCGTCGTTTTCACACAATTGATTAGATCCAGGCAGAATCGCAGGAGTTGCTTAAAACACTCTCACTTGAAGACTTCCAGGGATTCATGGAATCATGGAAAAGACGCTGGGGTCGCTGTATCCATGCCCAAGGGGACTACTTCGAAGGAAACGGTGAAAACTAGGAGTTCTGATAAGCAATTTTTTTATGGGAAAATTCTCTGAACTTATGGGTAGCACTTCGTATGGTGCCTGCCGGGTTCATGCCCTATTCTACTCCTTTACTTCACAACAAGAACAATAACAACATATCATTCGTAAGACGTTGATGTAAAATATATAATATATATAATACATATAGTAATACCTCACAATAAATCTATATAATTCAGGATGATTCTAAAAGGACTTTACAACTTTGAAAGTGTATAGAAATTTATTCAGAAGGCTTACAGAATCGATCTAGGTGCCATTTTGTAGCAAAATCACGTTTTACCTCAGAGTCATTTTGATTCGATGTGATTGTCATTGGTGATACCGCAGACATCCCACCTGAAATCAATTTCTTGCCAAACACGATCCAGCATATCCGGTGTCCCTTCTGCAACTGCGGCAGTGATTCGAGCTTTGAGCTCAGTGAGATTGGCAGGTAAGGATTGAACAAACACACGATCTTTAATGAAACCCCATAAGAAAAAATCGAGAAGTGTCAAATCCGGAGAACGAGGTGGCCATGCTATCGGCCCTGTTCGACCAATCCACCGACCTGGGAAACGGTTATTGAGGAATCCCGACTTCTGTGAGGTAGTGAGGTGGTGCGCCGTCTTACTGGAAGTGAATGCGTCCTTTTTGGTCATCTTCGTCTAACTGAGGTACGAGAACATTTTCGAGCATATCCAGATACTCGATACCGTTGATGGTTCTCTCATGGAAAAAGAACATTGTTAAGGGCACGAAACACATTCACCTTTGGGCTGTCACGAACATGTTCCAGAGATGCACGTGGATTTTCGCTACCCCAAATCCTGCCGTTGCAGGTGTTCACCTTACCACTGACATGAAATGTCGATTCATCACTAAAGATTATGTAGTCCAGTAATGTTTCTTCTTCCCCCTATCCGATGCAATATTTTTGCACAGAATTCCTGACGAGCCACTTTATCTTAGTCAGTAATTTCTTGCACAATGGTAAGTCTGTATGGTTTTAAGTGGAAACGTTTTCATAACACGCGCCAAACGGTCGGTTGTGGAATGCCAGTCTCACGAGATGCACGTCGCGTTGATTTTACATGACTACGGACAAAGCTCTCCCTCACTCGTTCCACGATAGCATCAGAAACACGCGGGCGACCGGAGATTTGTCATGGCGAACAGAACAGCCACTCTCAACAAAATTCTGGTGCCAAGAGTAAATTGTAGCTCTACTGGGAGGATCTTTGCCATACTGGGTGCGAAAATTTCTTTGAACCATTGTCGAAAATTTCTTCAAACCAAAGCACATAGCGAGCGCGCTCCGAACCTGTGAAAGTAGCCATTTTGAAATGTACTGCCGCTTGCGCTCGCGCTGACGGAACTCGGTACTACAGCACAATGTGAGTCAAACGTGATTTGTTTTGCTAAAAGATGACACCTTAACCGATTCTGTAAGCTTTCTGATTAAATTTCTATACACTTTCAAAGTTGTTAAGTCCTTTTAGAATCACCCTGTACATGTAATACATATTAAGAATCAAAATGTATTTCAGAAGTAGCTGCTGCACTATCTCCCTCAGGGGCAAATTTTTGTCTCAGGTAGATAGAAATACCCTGTAAAATGGCGAAGAAATGAAACGATAATAATAATGTGTAAATTATGACGATTCGTGTAGTGCTATTTTATTCAGACTCTTTCTGACCCTCATGTCCAAATATTGATTCAGAGGTTTTTTCTCAAACGCTCTTAATCTGCGCCCTTCCCTTTAACTGACAGCAGATGTTTGCACCTAAAGAATTCAACAAGCAAAATTATATTTTTGTATATTTATTTGTTTTTCCTAAACTTATGATAATATAGGATAAAATTTATGCGAATATAATTACAGGTTCCCGGGTTATATACTTAACTGATTGCTTCTTTCTGAATAAAAGAATTAAAAGAAAATGTTACAAATATTTGTTTAAATTTAGGGTAACATTTAATGACCAACGGAACGAATAAATTAATTCACTGAGCGTTTGTTTTCCTGGGCGCCATTTACTATTAGCATCATAAATTATAATCTGCGGTTTTAAACGTTTCCCTTCTAACAACTGATACGGCCTTTAGCTTTGATAAGTGGAAATAAATGATGGGCAATTTGTGAAATTAAACGCAAATATAAGGAAGGGTGTAAGAATACAACTTTAATTAGTTTGACATAAATCCAAATGAATCAGAATGATATAAAAATGGACATAAAAGAGAACTTCCCTTGGTTCCTAAGCCAGTGTGATATAAATAATACTGGTTATGAAAACAGAATGAAACACTGCACCCATTTCATTAGGAAGCACAAATTAAATGTTAGCTTTTAACAGTATGAGAACCCATTATAACTGAGGTCTGCCAAAAATCCTTGTAGAAAGGAAATGAGTAATTGGAAGCAATATGCATTACCAAGTCGTGTTTTGCGTGACTTTCAAGGTACTGGTCGTGCTCTGTAAACGTTGAGGAACCCTAGCATTTCGGATTCTAATATAATTACGGAGTTGGAGTCAAAGAGTCAAAGGGGAACCAGACAGACCACACTTACGGAAAAAAATATCCAGAATCAGTATTACGATACTGTTTTTAAACAGTTGAATCTTTCGGGACGTTTAACCCTTCAGTCACGAACATTACAATTACTTTCATTAGTTCATTGAAATAAGGGATTGTTAAAAAGTTAACACATATTTGATGAGACCACCAATGTTTGGGAGCACTGTGACTCTTTTAAGCCATTTGTAAAAAATAATGATTTAATTATATATTTCCTCTGTGAAATCTGTTCTCATGAGTGCAAGAATGAAGTATTTGTCTTTTGGATTGTAAAGTCCTATAGACTTGCAGATATCCCTGAAGATGAAGACAATATGCTCCTCCGAAACCTTGGTATTTATCTATAAGTCAATACAGCGCTTAGCCCAGAATACCAACATAGACTCCAAATTATATATTTTTCGGTTTAGAAGGATTATTTTTGACAATAGATAGTAGTTAATAATTCTAGCTAGTTCTACGCGGCTGAAGCTACAGATGCTGTTTACGGGAAAAGCCACTCTGAATGTCCATGGTTTTATATTTTCAGTAAAAATTGCAGCTGCCATTTTCAGTGTTAAAGTCTTCAGGGGGTTTATTAAGCACTTTTAGTCCACCGAGGTAACATTGAAGGATGAAATACGTGCTTGGATGAACAGAGGTTCAGAGTTCTTCACAATGTGAAACGACCGAGTGATAGAAAAGAAGAGGTTATGAAGAAGAAAAATGTTAGGGATCAGAAGGTTTGGAAGGGAGGAGATGAAAAATATTTGAGAACCACGTGGTCAGAAAACGATATGATGAACAACTTGTGGTATTAGAATAGAAGGAGATGGCAAGAAGGATGAGAAAGTGATGGCGGTTCAGGAGGAAGAAGGGAACAGTTAAAAAATTAAGAAAACTTGAACTGATTGTCTCCGTCTGCTTAAGTTATGTTCAACTGGTGTTTAATGAAGAAGGTGTCTACGTGGGGGGATATAGGTGAAGTCAGTATCTTCTTAGCCTGTGTCTACGCTTGTGGTTGAAGTTATGGAGGTGTTTTTGTACATCACCTTCTTCCCTGGTGATGCCGCGAACATGACTTCCGTTCAAATTTTAGCATTCGACGACACTTATCCCAGAAATCTGTAATTCCTTTGTTTATCGTTTACAAGTACTGACGACCAGTTCCTAGAGAAGTCTATGGTCGCGTACCTTACGCTTCTCTGTTTTAATACCGTCTTAAAGCTGGTTGTCTTTTGGAATGTCGCGCCGTGTAGTCAGAAACTTTATTTTATTATTGTAATCAATCACAGGCTGTCGTTTCAAATCATCTTCTTTGTGGCATACAGCGCTAAATTAGTTCGAGTCTATATTATTCTGAGGATAAACGCTAAGAAGTCGATTGCGTTTCAGCTTTCAGTTTACTAATACCACAAATGTTAGATGCGTTCGTGTCTTTCAAATTTACTATCTACATTCAGTGGACACATTCATTTCCATTAACTTATTTATATACTTTCGCGTGTCGGGTTCAACGGCGTCCAACAATTCAACTGCGAACAAATTACTTCATGTTGAAGCTGTAGGAAAAGTGTTTATTTTACCTTCTAAAGGAAGGTGAGTAAATTACGCCTCTGCGCTCGTCACGATGCTAATGATTGTGCGAATAGACGAGAACATGTGGGAATGGTAGGGTAGGTTCCAATGCAGTGTATACAACATAGATTCATGTATCGTGCTAAAATTATAATTGTAATTAATATCCATAATGGTTTCTGAATTGATGTAATGAATATTAAGCCTGCTGAGGCTAATCAAGAACCGTGCAGGCCTATGTGTAATTATCAAAACACGCTTCATGGGAAATATGTAGAATTTTAAAGAAATTAATGAGACGTTTGAATGCATTTGCTTCTGTATAGAAATTATTGGTACGTGGAAAAAATATTAATCATTTTTTTATTAAATGTTCTTTTATAAACGGCAGGCTTATGAGTGCTATTTCTTTTTGAAAACCCCCAAAATAATCATTCCTAATTCTGACAGGAAACTCAGTGTTATCTATAATATTATTTTTTTAATTTTACGATGCTGGTAATATCTCTGACTCTATAGAATGGAATGATATGATGACTAATGAAGCATGAATTAAGAACGATACTGAATGTTATTTTGGTTGCCTAATTTAAGGTGTTATCCCAATAAATGCCTGGAGGGACTGAGAAAACCATGAAGGACGTGTCAGATTTGTGGGCCGAGATTGAAACACGGAACCTCCCGAAAATGAAGCAGGAGTGCTAATCATTTGTTACCATGGAGGTGGGAATTAACATTGCTGAAATAATTTGTGATGGGTGTACCTGTTAAAGATCGACTTATACGGCGAAACTCTGTGTTGACGGCTCTAAACTTTAATACTATGGTATTTTAAACTCACCTACTTTGTTTGGATCGAATCAGTAAGCTCAGCAGTGTAATCTATCATCTGGTAGCGTAGCGTTTTAATATCAGTTGTTTATATTGACCAGGTTTATTTTATGTTGACCTGTACCACAATTTAATTTGTGCAAGTTCTGCCGATTAGTTTACCTTGCGTTCGGAAAGTTCCCCTAGAGTGGAACACTGGCCATATGGACTGTGTACTTGTGATGTTAACTGATTAAACGTGATCGGAAAACACCATTTGGGAGATGAGAGGACTAGGGCTAACTGAAATGGATTTTGGGAGAGTGTAGTAGACTAACCTGGATCAGGGAGCAGTGGCTGATTCTTGTAATGGAACTTCAGGTTATATAAAAAGTAGGGAAATGTTACATCATTCTTGTTCTTCGTTTTTAGCGGCTGGAATGTAATGCATACCCTTGAATTATGGCGAAAAGCCGTGTAGAGTATTAAAAATTGTTCAAAGTTTCGGCAAGCATTGCAGTTAACATCTTCGAAGTTAATGTAGTTGAGCGTTTTGGAAGACCCATATAAGGTAGGCAATTGGTGGTGCTTTTCCTACCGCCATTCATCACCGTAATAACCAATTCGCCACCTATTTCCTGCCTTATACAAGGCTTACAAGACCACCAAACGATATTTGCCCTGAAGATGGCAGATGAAATGCTCGTTGAAATGTTGGTAATTTCCAACATTCGACTCGGCTGTCAGCAGAAGCCGAAATTGTACAAATTTATAGATAAGCCGTGCGACTATTACTTTTTTTATAAGGGCTCAGCTCCGTTGAGTTGATAATTCGTACCTCGAAAACAACAACGCCACAGAAAGAACCCAAGTCGATGTATTCTGTCTCATCATTATAATGCAGAACAATGGTTTAACAAAAAAACAGTTAATAAAATCTTTAAAAATGTAACAAATTCAAATATTTGTTATTTCGAATTCGTGAGAGTAACGAATCAAAGTTCTTTTACAATGAAGTTAGGCACAGATTAAGTTCAGACATTGCTTTCTGCCATCCAGGTCAATATTTTTATTTACCACTTCTGTCGAAAAGCCTGGAGATTTTTTCGGATATGAAAGTTGGTCGCTCTTCCTCTAGCAACAATATACATTATAAATGTTTGGGAACATCTGAGGGGAATATTTACATCTGACAGAAAAGGAATATCAGGAAACATGAAGAAATTACGAAACGAGGATCTCAAAAACTTGTAAATTTCGCCAGATATTATTTTTATTAAACTATTTAAGAGGATGGTGAAACACGTGTCACTACAAGACCACTTCGGGATGCTGAGCACTTTGGAAAGGTAATAATAAAATGGGCGTTAAAGGAATATGCGGTAAGGTTGTAAACTGTTTTCGCCCTGGACAAGATCCAGTGTATGAACATGGTCATGCACATTCGGTTCCCTATGTTTGTGATGCATTGACTTATAAAGAAATAACAGACTGTTATACAGTATGAACAATAAATAAATAATTTTACCGTTTAGGATAACAAACTAATAAAGCTATCAACTTTAACAGGCAATTAAAATTTATTTAATTATTTATGAATGCGAAGGATTATAAGTAAAAGACCAAAAACCAGATCCTTCAATCGGGAACAGTTCGAGTGCTGCTTAATAAGTAATGAAGTCGGTATGTTCTGAGTGCACTGGACTAAGAAATGTGCCATCAATTTCTGCTCTGTAAGTTGCCTTCAAACAGACAAGCTCTCCGGTCTTTCTACTCACTCTAAGTAAGAAAGATAGAAGTGAACTCCATAAATATTAAATGCGATTTCATCGCATCACTCACTATTCACGAACAGATCGTTAATAAGTTAGGAAATACTTATATTTCAGGAAGAGATGAAAAGTAGCAATCTACCGCCTTACTCTATTCTTCGTCTATCAAATGCGAGTATTGAATTTGGTGTCACACGAGGTAAAGAGTTTTTTTTAAGACACAAGTCTTTCCACGAAAAATTGTACAATATTTGGAGGAGGTGTGTATATTCGTCTGTTTGGTCGAAGTACTAAAATATGTAGAACAATACTTTAATTAATTAATTAATTTGAAGAGACCTATTGCCCCGTTATACCGCCAGTCGGTGTAAGTTATCTACAATTTTGTACCTTTTAGACATCGACATCGCCGGTTCCAATACCGGTTAGGACATAAATATATGACTGCGTTTTACTACGCTACGTTTTCGTGAGACAGAACAGGACTTCAGATGAACCGAATTCCCTTCTAAGTGATCATATAAAATATCTTAAAGACTTCTAAATTTGTTTTAAACGTTGTCCGTCGTCTTAATTATAAAATAGTTGTAGTTATATAATTTAGACTTTGGATATATCCACAGGAAATAGTTTTACATGTCCTAATGAACCATCGTCAGAAAACCTCAGAATTCCAAATTTGAATATAAATCATAATTTGTGATAGCATAAAGAAGGCAGAATCATATTAATTACTCAGAGTTACAATATTTCGAAAACAGCATTTATGAAGTATTTTGTAGCTCTTAATCCCTTTTCCTAAAGCCCAAGATTACACCAGGAAATATTTCTAGAATGCTTAATTAAACGTTAAAGAGGGATGTGTTTGTAAATTTTACTTAGTTCAGAGCATGGTCTTGTAGTGGAATATTATGAACACTGCAATGAACATACTTGTTACATAATATCGCGAGGTGATTTAGTTGGTAATGTACCTTCATTAAATATAAGGGCACAAATTTATGTATTGTTCTCTTCTTTAAATATTCATATGTTCAGGGCCAACGATTCGAAACAGCTTCAAGGCAAACCTCTATATCCCAATGGCTTAGCGAAATGCATAGCAGGAAAGTACACGGGCCTGACGTTCTATCCTCAGGAACACTTGTTGTTGTGTATTTAATTAAAACGTGAATCCAACAGTTGTTTTCAGTTTTAATTTTGAGTGTCGTATTTCGGCAAGCTCGCTTCCAGCAATCAAATGTGACCCTGGAGGGAACAGTAGTTTTGTTTTGTATTTGGGTGAACCTAAGATAATTTGTCAATATAAAGATATATTTTGCCTGGGATTCTCCGTGTTTTATCTCACTCCACCCAGGCATTACTTAGGATTAGAGCTGTACCTTAAATGAACAGCGATCAGTGTCTTCCACACGCCTTCCAATTTACAAAAGCCGCTGCGCAAAAGATGTAATTGAAAGAGCATTACTAAGAAACTAGCAGTCTATAAAAATCTTTGGAAGAAAAAGCCAAACTTAGATTATCACTGTTGTTCGCTGCAGAAACAATCTTGATTCGGTATTTGTTAGGATGTTGGCAGGGGATCGAGGCAACACTTTAACTTTTCCACGTAATTCATGTCATGAGAAGTATGGTGATCGGGGAAGGTGGTCACCTGACAAAACTCGCTCAGATAATATGTTGCACACACGAACATTCATGCTTCCTTTTCATGATGAGTTGAGGTCTCGTAAAAATCACAAAACGCACATTTACTTTGATGTTTGCCAATGTCAACATGCATTTGACGAACAATTGATGACGTGTCTTGAATGCGACCAGAAATGTGGACGTCCAAAATTGATAATTATTCAGCGTTTCATCACACTGGAGCCGCCATCCTCAGGGTGAATATCTTTGGGCCTAAACAGGGTAGGCAGAAGGTGGCAACTTGGATTTGGTTATGCTGATTAGTGATCGGTGGAAAAGCTAGATGCTGTTTAATTGGTAGTGAGCAAGTAATAGAAGATAAATGGTGATACAATTTTTTTACAGAAACAGGTAGGGGGAGACGTGACAAATGACGTCACAGAAGTCGTCACTTGTGTAGTAAAATTTTGTCAGAAAGTAGCGTGATCCTCTCTCCCCTTCTCAACAACAGTCGAAAGGGGGAGGAGGTGTTCAGTTCTATATGTCGTAGGTTACCTTGTCCCAAGCCCCTGAAAAGAGTGTACTTAAAACACAGCAAGATACAATTAAAAAATAAAGCATTTACTATCTTAAAACAAATTATGATACATGTACATTACATGGGGGCATATATTGCCCCACTACAAACAAAGAAACTCACAAACACACAAACAAAAATAAATAAAAAGCCTCACGAGAAACCTCAAATCGTCTCCCCGGCCTTGACCATCCTGAGGGATCTAGAACAACTCTGAAACACAGTGGTTGCCCCGTCCACCAACTCAACAAATCCAATACCAATCTGGACGGCCAAATACAACGTGAAAACACATACAAACCAATGTCGCCTCGAAGGGAGTGCCCAGCCGGAGAGACGTTGCCGACCGAATCTGTAGCTAAAGCCAGAGAGAGTGTCTGTGTTCCGGCGAGAAGGGTTCAGCCCAAACCATACGCACCCCTTTCGAAGTTTCGCCGTCACAAACTCAGAGCCGGATGTAGTCGGCTCAAGCGAATATTAAGTATACTTGAACCTAACCAACATCACTAGTTTCAACTCACTACTAGGTCGATTTGCTTATTTCAAGAGCCGACGACATTTACTTTATGCTAAAGTCTGAGCAATTGCACTTAACGAGGCTCATTCCCTAGAGCCGAAGATTGTGCACTGACTTCGATAACTTCTCTTTTCTTCAAGATGATTAAATAGTAGTGCCTAAATGCTGAAAGTTGCCGTTTATACCGAGTTCAGTCGAGCTGTACCAGAGGATGACGTCATATAAGAGGAATTAGATTGGAAGAAGAATATGTTTGCAGTTTATTTTCGTGTTGTGTACGCCGTATCCAAACATTACTGTGTTCTGTGCACGATCACATGGTACACTCTGAATGCTGCGTCGTAATTAACAATGACAATCTAATGGAAATGTATATCTACACGAGCCGCAGACACTTTGTTTTATGAACTTACAAAGATAACAAGATGCAAAGCTGAAGGGATCAGGTGGCAGCTGTATTCAAGGCACTCTATGCGACTAGTTTCCCGTTCCTAGTAAACATTCAATCCTTGTTTACGTTTAAAATTTACACGCATTTACTTTTGTCAGTGGATTGTTGAAGTTTAACTTACTATTGCTGTCACTAAAGAGCGCCAAGTTCGAATAAAGGGCTACAAACTACGGTTGTTAACTGATCAAAATAGTTTCAAGATAAAATAGAAAACCTAATAAAATTAACACAAGCGAGATAAGGCTCGATCAGAGAACGTGATATTTTGAAACTCAATTTTATTTTACGCTTTTAACATCTTTCGATTTCATTAAATTTGAAGGTTGACACAAAGACTCTCAGAAAATTTATCTAGCATAGCATCTTTTCCGAAAATTCTATTCGCGTACAAAAAGTAAAACGTTTCGCCAGACAGAGAGTACTGTTGGAAATGGCACTTTGCAAATTTAAATTAAGGACCAAAGAACGCAAGTAAACAACGGAACGGTAGTTTTCAAATTTAAATTAAGGACCAAAAAACGGAAGTAAATAACTGAAGTAGTTTACAAATTTAAATTAAGGACCAAAAAACGGAAGTAAATAACTGAAGTAGTTTACAAATTTAAATTAAGGACCAAAAAACGGAAGTAAATAACTGAAGTAGTTTTCAAATTTAAATTAAGGACCAAAAAACGGAAGTAAATAACTGAAGTAGTTTACAAATTTAAATTAAGGACCAAAAAACGGAAGTAAATAACTGAAGTAGTTTTCAAATTTAAATTAAGGACCAAAAAACGGAAGTAAATAACTGAAGTAGTTTACAAATTTAAATTAAGGACCAAAAAACGGAAGTAAATAACTGAAGTAGTTTTCAAATTTAAATTAAGGACCAAAAAACGGAAGTAAATAACTGAAGTAGTTTACAAATTTAAATAATGGACCAATTGAATTGTAGTTTAAAAATGTAAATTAATTATCAAAGAACGAAGGTAAACAAAGGATAGACATAAGTTCAAAGAAGGAAACTATATTTCATAAGCATGAATAATTTTAATGGCTTCAAGCGTAGAATTTTCATAAAAGGGATCATTCAGATTTACAATACTAGAAAATATAAAAATGATATTTGTTGTTTCAAGACACTACTAACGATGACCTTGTTGGCTGTTTTTTTGTGTTAGTTATGATAGTCTTTTCAAGACATCTACCCCATGCAGAGGTAAGAAACTGGGTTTCCATATTACCCTTACACTAGAATCGCCCCTAGTATAATTTTTGCGTCTATTTAATTACCCTGAATGCCCTTGTCCTCTTCACACATCCCTTCTGTTTCCGTCCCATTTTCTATCCGACTCAATCTGCAAACCTGTATCTTATCTGCTTCTTTCAAAATACTTATTTAAGACATAGGCGATTAGATAGTAATTATTACCTACCAGAAAAATCTCTTCATTCGTCTTTGAATTGCCATCTATTAATATAAACCTTTTAAAGCTCAGTGGTAACTATGGGAACCATCTGCTAAAAGAAACTTGCCCGAAAATAGTAGTAATGTGATGTAATTCTTAGAATAAAGAACGAGTATTTTCATTAAAATCAACCAACTAATTTATATTGGAGGCGCGTTATGTTTTATTTACGTTAGGAAACGAATTTCTAAATTTTTATGTCAAAATATTATGAAATTGTTGATAAAGCCTAAGGCACATTTTAGGGGGCTGGTATACTCCTTCGTTTGCCAGATAACTGGCTGCTAGCCACTATACAAACCTTAGTTTTTGCGACCGGCCACCTCGACACAGGGTTTCTTGATTTTTCTCTATCTTAAAGCAAATGGTTCCCAATTGCTTCTGATTTATTCAAATGCAGTCAACCCGATTTAAAATAATCTACATTACTCCCTTACTATGGAGATCACTAAACTACTCAACTTCTTAATTCAATTCAATTCAATTCACTTATTAAAGTATTTGCCAACAGCGTGGAGCCAATGACACTCAAACACTGATAATACATTCTTATACAAACTATTATAACAACATTACGAAGAAAATAAAGAATTCTTTGTCTCTATCTCAAACTCTCGATGCTTATCACACTAACGTCTTCACTCTCACTCTGCCCTTATCAGAAGCACAAGGGGGCATTGTCTGTAAACCTTTCGACAGTATTATGTTCTTTGCCCCTCCCCCCAACCACAGAAAATAATACAAACTTCTCCTGTATTTTTCTCTTGGTTCTACCCTTCTTCTAAACTCCTTTTTCATCACCTCTTTTCCTCAACTACACAACTCAGCTGCACAAATCAGCACCAACCAAACCCAAATCTCTAAAACCTCCCAAACTTTTATGAATGGTGACACACTTGATAAAACATCCGCGATTCCATGTCAAACCACCCACGATAAGCCCCACAATCCCACCTTCCACAAGGCTAGGAAATAAAATACTTAATAACATAATAAAAACAAACAAACCGAACTTGACGACTAGATTTTGCTATTTAATTGTATCTAAAGGTACAATTTGGCTGCACGCGACAGAGACAAGCGACCGAGGCAGGCGACAGAATTGCGAGACCGAGACTGATCGCTTCCTGTCTGCTCTCTGTACAATCGTATGAAGTACAATTACGAGCGCGAGACAAAGACAGGCGACAGAGACAAAGCACAGGAGACCGCTCTCGGACCAGTAGTGTCTCGCGACGGGCTCAGGCAGCACGTGTGTTGTTGAGTAAAATAATGGCAGAAATTAAATTTACTGGTGACCAAGATGAGCAATTGGTAGAATTAGTAGCAGAAAATGATAAATGATTCTTTATTAACAGACAGAAAGATCCTTCTTCGCGTCTGGTTTTGAATATTGAACTCATAGGTTTTCTTTGTTTCTTTCGCAACAAATAACACAGCAACACATCATATTCTTCGATTAACCTTTCTAGAAGCATTTTTGTACTCATTTTTCACAGAATATGTGCACGTATGTCTCAACAAAACAAAGAAAACAAACACTTTGCCGCATGTCTCGGTCGTCACCTCAGAAGTGTGTGGCGACAAGCTGCGATGTGTCCGTCTCCCGTCTCTGTCACCTGCCTCGGTCGCTTGTCTCTGTCGCGTGCAGCCAAATTGTACCTTAAGGTTGAGTTCAGTCTTATGACATCACATTTAAGCATTCCAACAAGAATTTGTACATAATAGTTTAATTGTTTGTTTAATTGTTAATAATCATCATCGTTCACTTGGTTGTGTGAAATCTGAGCTTGGTGTTCTACTTTCGATTAGTAGCGGAATTGTTTATAACCTTACACGCAACTCATCACCCACGGAATTCAGTCTTTTTTTGTATTTCATTTTCGCGATCCTCATTGCTGAAAATGCTGCTTCACACAGGTAAGATGTCACAATTGGCAGCAGAATACTAAGGCTTCAATTACGGTCACGGTTATTCACTGCGCCCGTATTGGCACTCACAAGAAGTAGAAAGAAACATCAGCTGTCTACGGGTCCGACAGACTTGAAAAACTGCCATTAACTGCATAGCACATAAGCAATTTTTCTCCGTTTATATTCAAATTACAGAAAGGCCGAACAGATTTCAGCATTAAATTTAAACAACCATACCAAGAATTGGCAATTTGTGCGAATTGTTGTTGGTATTACATTTGAAGTTGTTGCCAAAGACTCATACTTTGCAGTAGGTTACAGATTTTAAATATTATATTGTTCAGTCTGTTTGTAGTAAAAAGAATCCTATAAAAACCTAAAGCAGAGATCTGAAAAGAGGGGGACAGCTGAAAATGTAGTAATCTGTAATTGACAGCTCAAGTACAATACTACTAAGTTGTTTATTTTTATATTTCTGATTTCGCAGCTCACCTTGCTATCCCTCGTGAACACCCGGGTGTCGCGACACACAGGTTGAGAACCCCTATTCTAACCACTGCGTACCCTACATAATAAGGATTCCAAGAACGCCCAACATCTACCCTGACAGAGCGCTTCCGTGGTTTTCCAACGTTGTAAAGCAAATTCCAGGGTATAATTGAAAGGAGCACGGCCAGCCCTCCCTATCATGGAGGCCTCTAGTTGAAGTGATTTCCCCCAACATGCAGAGGCCATCAGAAAAAATCAGTCCCAACACTTCTGGGTTCAAATCCCAGAGAGCCATCAAAACCAAATCCTTCTCCTGAATGGCAAGTGGCCTGATGGGACAATACAGCACTGTTTACAATTTATAACTTTGGTTTTCGCAGGAATGGTGTAACCTAGCAACGGACGATGTAATATGCCTGCGCAGGACTCCTCTGTAAATTACGATGAACTTCTTGGTTGGTTACTTGGCCAGCATCAACACTTTTACCCTGAAGATGGCAACCGCACTGTTTGCCGTAACGTAGAACAACTATCAACATTCGACGCGTCCTAAGCGCGAAAGCCAAAGATACTTATCTAACTACTGCTGCGTAAACTTAGGTCAATAATCTTTCTGTCGTTGGTATCAAAACAGGTTTTTTCGGTCTCAAGAACCAGACAATGTTTTGTTCTATTTCAAACTTTCAGTCAAATTGTTCAAATATAACGTTAAATAAGTTTCACGTGCAATTATTACAACTTAAACACGAAATTCTTACAGAGATTTGGTTACAAATTCTGAAGATGAGAGGTGAGTTGGCAGACATAGACTTATATGGGTGAATTTTATGTTATATAGATGGGGCTTATCAATGTGGACGATGATGTATTCGGCTTAAAACATGTCGTTCTGTTGTGAAGACGTTAATGAATGTATGCGGCTCATAAAAGGCGGGAAATTTGGCATGCTGAGCAAACAAGAATTACGTTGCTTTGCTAGATTTAAAGAGTTTATCCCTAAAGCAAATATTACTGAGTCATAATATTAACAATGGGGGTTTCATTTGCTTTCTAATAAGAGATATTTCTGAATTTAAAATAAGGTTTTTGTTTGGGTTCAGAACCACAAACGTTTTTAAATAACTTCTTACGTTATGGAATAAATTATTGCCTCCGTCTTCAGGGTACAAATGAAATGAAGGAAGGGTGCTGTACGTTTATCCGAAACACTATGGTTTTCTTATAATTTACCCTGAAAAACTAAGAGTTTGTCCAATTTAAGATAATCCTATTAGTAAATTAGTAAATAGTGAAATTTACGCTGTGACTTCAGAGATTTTTACATTGTTTCTAAAGGGATTGGATGATCTGTTCATAGAATATAATCAGTTATTCCTTCGTTTCTTGATTCTACAAACTGGTATTTTCCCTTTCTGTTTCTATTTTGAAATTTTTTTGTGGAATCTATAACGAACATTGGTCCAAAATAACGTGACACTGCAGACTAAATAACAACACGATGATTTCAGGCGGCAGGTTGATATTTAAAACCAGCATCGTGTGACTGTGTGATCTCCACTACAAACTCAACTGAAGTGTAGTGTAACGTGATTATAAATGGAGCCATCTCCTCGACATATATGAACAGCAGGAAATACGTTTCCAAAATAACAAGGTACGATTTGAACGTATGATCAACCAATCACAATGCCTATAATTAATCACGTGAGATGATGCGAATGATGGTAATTGGTTTGTTAACTCCTCACCGTCGAGTGGCGTAAAATTACGTCCGGCATTTAAATCCTGGGGATTGCAGCTGTACGTAGTATTACGTCCGGCTTTAAGCCTAATTTCTTCAGTTCATAACTTTGTAACGATTAATGCCAGCGCAATGAGGTTTGTAGTATTCTGTTGTGGAAAGTTTTCTGTGTGTGAAGATCCGGCAACGTTGTTGACAAACCCTTAAACGACTACCTGGGAGTCTAAAAATAGACGACTGGCCTCAGTTTTGCAATTGAGAACCCTTCAAGCAGTCGTGTGTTATTTGATGCTGAACAAAGGGCACTTCTAGACGAATTATTGGAAGTGACAATTATAGTAGCTCGGACACTGAGAGTGTAGACTTTGAATATACACAGTTGGTGACACCGGGAACGTTAGCGATTAGTGAGAATGAGAGTGACAATTGTGGTGGCGAAAACCAGGAAGAAATTGTAGAAGCAAATTCAGGTATTGTTTGCGGCAAGTATATGTGGTTAAATATAGAATCATTTACTTCTTCGAGAGAAGAATTTTGTAATGTATATGGTCCTCGGTTCGACACGGATGGACTAGATGTCGTGAGTTCATTCGAAATCATTTTCGATACAGCTCTTGTGCAGCTCATTGTAGATGAAACCAACAGATATGCTAAGCAAGAAATTTCTAAAAGTGTCCATCCTCTCACATTTCGATCTAGGATTAGGAAGTGGCAAGATGTCACAGTAGACGAAATTTACGTTGTTTTGGCTCTATTTATGTTGATGGGCATTGTTCAAAAGCCTACAATCAGATCTTATTATGCAAACAACCGGCTGCTGTACACTCCGTTCTCAACTTCTGATCCACTTGCTCCCATTGGTCACACACAGAGTGCTCATCTTATAAGGTAAGATTACAAAACCATCTTTTAAGAGGATTTCAGTGAAAAATTCATAAATATATCTCATATAGTTCAAAAGTTATGGAAAAAAACGTATTTTACAGCAAAATTTAAACGGGCATTTAAAAAATACTACCGCCGGAACAGCACAACAGCGGTATATGCTGGGTATTTAAACTTCCGCGTCAACAGGTTAAAGCCACCGTACATTATCCAATATAACAACCAACTCATCCCTTAGCCCTTATCACACCCTTTTGATACGAGTACCATTGTGAAAAAGTGTGACTTGTTCGTACACTGGTGGGGTTGAATTAATTTCAATCGCTGGAAAGCAATTTACTGCTGCAGTTATAAATTACACATACAAACGCCCTAGATATTCTCAAATCGGTTATTCATCCACTCATATACACACACTTATAGAAGTGGCTAACTTTGTTTTTCTGCCGACATATGTTCTGCTTTCAACTACTCACTCGATTAGTTACCATCATAGAAAGTACTATCTGCTGTATTGGTAGAATTGTGTTACCAGAATTAGTGAGGTAATGATATCAGTGTCATTTTCCCACTTCCAATAAATGTAATCTGTGTTACTGATGTGAATATCTATATATGAACGTCCTTGTATGTGCATCTTTGTGCATAGAATTCATATACGCAAATATTAATATTACATGTTGTTCATATTATAAATATACGACGTTTCAATAATAGCTATATTCCCGTCTTCCAGTAAATTGTTTTCATTATATTAACATATTTATTTATTACATTTAGATCTTCCACAACGATCTAAACTAATATTAGAACAAAATGTATATGACTTAATGGTCGGTCAATATAAGAACAACATATAACCTGAAAACGGTTGTACAGTAAATTCCCGAAAAGTTGTGCACATCATATTTGTTTGAGACATTCCGTAGTGACCGATACAAGACTGGTGTGAGGAATTAGACACTACCGCGAACTTTTAGAGTGTCAGTGTACCGGTAACAACAATTATTTCCTAACAATTATTTATTTTAATCCGTCTGATCACAATATTTAAAATTTCTTATAATTAAGATAATAAAATATCATTCATGTTCCGTATCGATTGATCGATTTACATTTCGGAACATTTACACAACATGTTTCAGTTTTTATAAAACCATCATCAGGTGTAAAATATATCTAAGAACTTAAAACTCAATTATGATTTCTGTAGTTTTTTGGTGATGTTTCATTACGTTTGTTTTTCCATTTTTGGGCGAAGGTGTTGTTTTTCTTAAATGTTATTAGATGTATATATCGGCCAGAGATGTAGGAGTGAGTCAATATTGACCCACACCTATTCGAAAACACTAGTACTTCTGGACATATCGGGACACTCACTCCTACATCTTTGGCCGATATATACATCTAATAACATTTAAGAAAAACAACACCTTCGCCCAAAAATGGAAAAACAAACGTAATGAAACATCACCAAAAAACTACAGAAATCATAATTGAGTTTTAAGTTCTTAGATATATTTTACACCTGATGATGGTTTTATAAAAACTGAAACATGTTGTATAAATGTTCCGAAATGTAAATCGATCAATCGATACGGAACATGAATGATATTTTATTATCTTAATTATAAGAAATTTTAAATATTGTGATCAGACGGATTAAAATAAATAATTGTTATAATATTCACAATATGACGCAATTACACTATCTTAATTATTTCCTAGTTTGAAGTGTCGTACTAATTACTGTCAAGATTGACGTCAACAACGATAGGATACTAATTCGCAGATAAATATGCCTGTTAGAAGTTTGGTAACTTTTCGCTTCAAAATGATCATCGTCTTCATTTAATACAACTGCTATTTAGTAAGGATCTATAGAATTTCGTAGTGCATACTGCTCACTTGTAAATGCTTGTATTTACAGAATTATAAGTTTACTGGCTCACACACTGTACATTACAATTATGGTGTACTTTAATATACATTTATAAATATATCCTTATACGTATTAAAACTCCCTTTTTATCTTGTGGCGACATTCATACAATAGGTTATATGCTGTTATATTAGTCTTATGATAATATTATATTCTGTGGGAACAAACATTACAGAGTCGAATGCCATACTGTTGACAGGTAACAGTTTGGCTACAAAGTTTATTTTCTTCAGAAGAAATAAAACCGAAGTAGACGCTGTGAACTACAGTTACGGACGTCGTGTGTGGAGATCAGACTGCTCTCTTCCGTGTGGAAGCGGTTAATATGAGAAACTCCATCATATACACAGCTGTCAATTGACCGTCATTTCCCACATTGAGTGAAGGTTCAGAAAACTAGCTATAGGAAGGAAACAGTAAAAGATAAACAAACTTATTTTATCACAAAAGTTTTCCAGCACAAAATAAATCTGAAGTTGTGGTCATATTGCTTATAGGCGGAGTTTGTGGTAGTGGACTCTGGGACATTTTCTGGGTATTTCGCTACATCGCCTGGCATGCCCTTTAGCAGATCCCATTCTATTAAGTATAATCTTTATTTTCATTGTTCGTATGTAATATAAATTCACTTTGTAACAGCTTTCTCCAGAAATATAAAACCATTCGTATCGTTTTCTATTATCTTCAACACTGCATACCGAAATGTTTGTTTGTTTTCCATCACTGAGTTGTGAGTTAAGTAAAATAATGGTGGGGTACCAAATAGTCATATTTTTGGAACAAAGCATGATATAGACATGAAATAAACGTCAAAATAAAGAGAAACTCTCCAAGAATCTTACCTGTTCAGTAGATTTCGATATGCGCTCCTTTAGTTGCCCTGCAGACATCAAGACTATATTCAAGCTCTTGCCGTACTCGACCGAGAATTTTTAGACAAGTTTATGTTCAGTGATGAGGCTACGTTTCATGTTTCAGGACGAGTCCATCGGCATAATGTTAGAATATGGGATAATGAACCTCCATATGTCATTATGGAACATCAAAGTGATAGCCCGAAAGTTAATGTGTGGTGAGCAATTGGACGAGACAGAGTCATTGGCCCCTTCTTTTTTGCTGAACAAACTGTGATGGGAAAGAACTTCCTGGATATATTAGAAGGGTATGCAGTGTTCCAAATACCGGAGAATTTCATTCTCCAGTTAGATGGAGCACCTCCACATTTTGCCACATTCGTGCGGGATTACCTAAACCAAACATTTCCTCAGCGATGAGTCGGACGAGGAGGGTGGATAGCCTGGCCTCCACGCTCTCCAGATCTTACCCCTATGGATTTTTATTTGTGGGGTTATGTGAAGCAACAAGTGTTCTCTGTCCAAATAACAAATTTGGACCATTTGAAAGAACGGATCACTGAAGCTGTTTCATCTATCACACCGGATGTTCTCGGTTGTGTATGGCAAGATCTTGAGTATCGTCTTGATGTCTGCAGGGCAACTAACGGAGCGCATATTGAAAACTACTGAACAGGTAAGATTCTTGGAGAGTTTCTCTTTATTTTGACGTTTATTTCATGTCTCTATCGTGCTTTGTTCCAAAACTATGACTGTCTGTTACCCCAACATTATTTTACGAACACACTGTATATTAGTCTTAAGAATAAACAAAGCGGTTAACTGCTGTTTCTTACCTGGAAGAACCCCACTTTTAACCCTGGAGTGGATGCCATCTACCGTGACAGCAGTTATTAGTATACGAGGTGCGATCCGAAAGTTTCAAGACTGTGTAAATAGAGGACGAACGGGATGTAGTACTGGCTTCTGCCGCTAGGGGGTGCGGCCTACATTCATAGTGAATCAGTGTGCTAGCCGGCATCATCGAATTAGCATTTGTTTCTTAGTTACGGGCGTTTTGGTAGTGCATTACACCGACCCTCCTGCGATTTCGGAATGGCGTGTGCATCAAATTTTGCCAAAGACTCCCCAAAACGGCTACGGAAACCTATGAAATGCTAAAGCAAGCATTTGGGGAGTCCGCAAACGTTTGTGTGGCATTCACGTTTTAAAAATGGCCGAACCTCTGTCGATGATGACGAGCGTTCTGGACGACCATCTTCGAGCACAACGCCCGAAAATGTTACGAAGATTCGGCAGGCCATTCACGAAGATCGACGTCGTACCATCAACGACTTGTGCGACATTGTTGGGATAGGCTATGGAACCTGTCAGCTAATTCTAAAGGAAGAACTCCACATGCGACGCATCCTGTCTGAGGACCAGAAGCTGAATCGACTTCTCGTTTGTCAGGAGCTCAAAGATCTTGCAAGAACCGACCCCAACTTCCTTTCTAAGCTCCGTGTGACTTCTTCCTCTTCCCAAAGATGAAAATTCAGCTAAAGGGAAGGAGATTTGAGACGATAGAAGAGATTCAGGCAGAATCGCAGATGGTGCTTGACAGGCTGACAAAGAAAGATTTCCAGGGATGCTTCCAGGCTTGGAAGCGGCGCTGGGATCGTTGTGTTCACTCCCAGGGGAACTACTTCGAGGGTGATGGATGAATTTAATACCTGAGATAAGTGTACGGGTTTTTATACGCGCAGTCTAGAAACCTTTCGATCGCACCTCGTAGTAGCTGACAGTTGACACAACGACTTTCTCCTGTAGTTTCCATCACACACAGCCAACTTTTATTTCGAAGGTCCATACTCGTACAGTTGGAAGAGCGTCACCAAATGTATCAAGATCACGCACTTCCTTCTGCAAAGGGTTGTGAAGAAATTTGCTTGATCGAATGAAAACTATACACTTCTTTAACAGTGGAGCATATCTGTTCATCTGCTTTTTAATTTCAAGATAGACTCGTGATATCAAGGCTTACGTCACCGAGTGATGGATTTTCACGATACTATGTATGAGCATCATGTTTGTGGAGGCTACCGCACTTATTTAATACGACTAATAACCAACGTAGCGTTTCTGCATTGTAATGTGGTGGGAGTGAAGATTCTGCCACACACAGTGACAACTGATCTTTGAGAAATATAGAAATTATGTTAATGCCTTATTTCCTAGGAATGATAAACATGGTGACGACGGAAAATCTACATTGTTGGTAATGACTGGTGTAAATTTAACATGGAAATAGCTCTCAGCATGTTAACAATTAAAAATGTAACATTCGTATTAATCGTTGAAGTGTATGGACAAACTAAGGAAATGGACTTTCGTATGTTGGAAACTATACATTTAAGTGAATCAGTAAATTGTATAATAATATAATTACACTTATGCTAAATTCGGCGTATATATATTGAAGAATCTGAAGAAAATTTTGTATTTTGAGTTATTCACAGAACTTCTTGAATAGTATAGCAGTGAAATTTGATATCACATAACGCGTAGTACAGTACAGTTGTTACCATAGTCATGTACGTGCGTGTTTTTATTTAAACTTAGTTTGTACACTAGTCATGCCTCAAATAGTGATACATAGGGTCTACTGAGCTTATGCTGTATGAACGGTGCCAGCATTATCTAGGTGCGTATTATAACAAAGTTACATTTATAACTAAAATAATTGTATTAACACATCGGATGCAATTTAGTATTATCTTGTAGGAAAAGATTCAGTATTTTTTAGCGTAGGGGCTTCCATTATTCTATGCGATTTCAACAGGGTAATTTAAAGCTAAAGTGAATACTTTGTAAAAAAAATTGTAGCGTGTGTGTATTTAATGTCGTGCTATGATGTGAATTTCGTGTTCCCGTAAAAGTGTATCTTCGTTGCGTCTGGGCTCAAATGCCGACAATAAAGAACACAAAGGAATTTTGTTCATGGGGCTAACATAAAGCGAATGGTACCATCATAAAAACGAACTACAAACGATTCAAAGTAGAGAATATTTCATTACGGACGTGATTAAATGTTAAATATGGGCAATGTAACAAATCTTGATGCCCTCTTGTGCAATATAAACGTTCAGTGTGGTATTACATGAAATATGGTTTTATAAAATGTGACTGTTTTATGCTCAGTGCTTTATAACAACCAATCGATTTATGCTTTGTATGATTTTAATAGACAGACTAATTAATATGTTTTCGCAATTGATGATGACCTCATGAGGTCGAAACGCGTTTTTCACAAAGTGTTTTCAAAGTTTAAACAATTTTGTTTGTATGCATGATATATTTTTAAATGTAACAAATGGTAGCACTAACTGAAAAATGCATGAGAATAAAAGAAAGAATTACTCTAAAATCCGCCAGGTAAGAGATGAAACCCCTAAATTACGATCGCGGTTATAATAATACATGCTTATCGCTTTCTTCGTGAGGCGCTTATAGATGAATATAGAGAAAGGGTGCAACGAAGATTATCAGGGAAAGCTGAAGAACTCTAGAACTACACTGCTAATTTTTACATCATATATCCTACTTGAAATCACTTGGGATTTACCTTGGTTTCAGCGGTGAAAACTATTATTTAACCACTTAGAATATGACGCTTAAAACCATAACAATAACGGAATTAAAATATTTAAATAAATTATATGTTTTTATGTCGGTCGGCAGGTTATTCAGTCAGTCACTTATTTAGTCACCAATTTCACAAAGTAGCTTGAATTGTTACCAAATTACCATATCCTTTCTTATTCCCGGAACACAGACTGATATCGCTAATATGCCAGAACAACCACGGTGAGTACAGAGTAAAATTATTCTGCAGTGTATAAGTAGCTTTTATTTTCAAAGCGTTTTCTTGCCTTTTACCAGGAGGTTTTAATTTCAAAGTTTCCTAAAACTTTTTAGTTTTATAACTTGTAATTTATGGCGACTTTTTCTAAACTTCACCTCTGAATTGTTACTTAATATCGATTTAGCCTAAGTCTTTTTAAAACTTTTCTTGTATATATAACATATATTTCTAAACCTCTGGTTATGGATTTAATGTAATCCCTTGAGACGTATGAATTCGTCGAAATACTGTTATATAACATAAATGTTTCAGAAAACGAAGATTTCCGATCTTTTTTGTTTTGCATTTAATTTTTGCCGAAACTGCTACTTGAAGTTTTAACACAGCTGTGTAAATCGTCCTCATAAGGACAAGCACTTTACAATATCTGTGCCTGGGCTATGTATTATTTTCTCTTTGAACAGCTTATTCTTTCGCCCAGAATCTAAGTATGAACTTACAAAAGTGATGTATTGTATTTCTGTTTTTTTAATAGATCAGGTCTAAGCTGCTAATTGTATTTTCTTGCATACAATCACTGTTAAAGTTTTTACTACAACAATATATAATCCCACATACTGGTATGTAGAATCAACGTAGATTGCTTAACAGGAACGGCATTATAACTGCCAGTAGATTAGGTTGTAATTTTACACATAATGAAACGTTAATGATCGAAAATGTTCTGAAGGCGCATATCAACGACAGGAACAAATATTGTGTATGCGGTTAAGATATATTCTTATTTATCATGCGAAACTGTAATCTACCATCCACAGTTTACTACCTGTTTAACTCAACAGGTCATTTGCCGTCCTTACTTCAATGACACTCTCTGACAGGTTGTTGTTTGAAAGTGCTTTCTCACCAGATAATTTATTCAAGGATAATTACCTATTAATGGGGAAATTCGTGATATAGGTATATAGCCAATGTCTGTAGAAGTTCTTAGGTTCGAGATTAACCGAATGAAGTAATGAATTTTCCTAATCACTTTCACTTTCACTTCCAGATATTAAAATTAATAATAAAAATTATTTACCGTGTGCCACGTAACATGCACATTATCACACAATGATTTATATATTAATTCTTCCCATTATTATTATTATTATTATTATTACTACCACCTCCACGATTATCTCAAATATTAGGCCTGCCACATTTATCATTATCTTTACTGTAAGAATTATTATAGACTTATTAGAAAAAATAGGTTTTACTGTATATGATTGAAGAGAAACAACATTTACTTCAGTAATTTTTAAAAGGTATATTCATATTTGTTAATAAACGGTTCCCTGAAATTTTGTGAATCATAAAAACCACAATAAATATCCTACATTAGTAATAATATAAAAGAGTTGAAATAAATTACTTGAAGCAGTTTATATGAATTAAGAATATGAATTTGTACGTATGTCTTCATTAGCCAGGATGCTCTAATACTTATAATGCTTTGAGATTTAATTCACGACAACAGGATATAAAAATTCCATGTGAAATGAAAAGACAAGAAGCAGACAAAGACTCGTCAAATGTCCAGTGCACTGTTTCATAACAAGTTCCTCACAGAGCTATAGGTAACTCATGTATAATTTTTCGGTTAAACCATGTAACCCGAGAGCAGATACAGCACAGTGTACTGTATCTGCTACTGAGTACACTGTGCAAACTGCTAGTTCAAACAACCTCATTGGTCCATAGTTTATTAACTATATGTCAGCAATTGAGGGAAACTCTACAACATACAAAGCCTTGTTACTTGCATTACAAAATGAGTGAAGAGATTTGAATTCCAGTTTGTATATTGTAATGTCAGTGTTCAAACCATTGCACAAAGCCGTATTCTGTTTATGCCTTGCAGTACTGATAGTTTTATTTGCCAGAAGGATCAGTTTGTAAAGACTTGTGACAATGTTTGATTCCTTGTATTAATTACGTCGTACATTTTCCGTTGTTTGGTATGGGTATTTATTTTTATCCATGAAGTTATGGGTGTTGGAATCATTGCAAACTTCAGGTGATTAGTATTCAGAAGGTCCCCGATTCGATCACAATCATTGATACTTACAACAAAATAGACTATATATACACTCATAGCGTAGCAAGTTTGGCGGGTTCACCCTCCTATTTGCTCTTGATTTTCATTAATTCCGACAGTGTTCGAGTTATGAGATTATACAGCATAAATATGGAAACTGTTTATTTCCCGAAAAAATCCTATTACCAATGGAGAAAATGTATTTTGTACAAAATGTAAATATCGCTTATCTATACTGGCTCCGACAAATACTGAGGGAGCTACGTCAGAAATTAGCATAGAAAAGCTTGTAAACAGGTACATATTGTCCCCAATAGTGTCGCTCGATTTTGACCAAAATAGTTTTGTATCGAATCTTTAGTATCATTTACCAGTTTCAGATATTATAAAATACCGTTCATGGGCTCTCGAGCTGTTACATGAGGACCAACTGACGGATGAAAAGCACGATGAAGCTAATAGGCATATTTTTGCATTTTTTTGTTTCGAACGAGTTAAAATATGTTTCTTTGATTGCAGACACTAGCTTGAAGGAAAATAAAGGCCAAATCAAGGAATACTCTCTAGGTGTACGTTAATTATAACTTACCCCTCGCAATAGACAAATTCCGGTGCAAATGTTAGGAGAATAGTAATAAAAATGTGAGATTTCAAGCTGTTAGTGCGACTAATATGAAGATTGTTGTCTTCTGAAATGTTGCACCGTGTAGTCTGATAGACACTGATCGACGTTTCAGAGGATCTTGCTGCCTCCATCATCAGAGTGATGAACAAGCTGCGCGCGGAGAAATGGTGGTAGGTACAGGAGTAGAGTACATGGGACGGCTCTGGAGAAGCCATCGGGTAAGGGCAGGGTAAGACAACAAGTGAACAACCGATGGCCTAAGTAATACCGGATGGGAGGGAGAATTGGTAAGGTACACAGAAGTATACAAATAGATAAAAGACTTAAAGAGATAATGAACTTAGTAGGGAATAAAACCCAACTGTTTGTTTTTCTACCAACTTAAAATGGAATAATTGTTCGAAGATTCGATTATAAGATATAAGAATAATAGTTACTTACGATACTTGACGACAATGTACCAATTCTGGAGAATAGAAGGAAGATGATATATAATTTGCGTAAAAAAGTTAATACAAGAGTCATTGATCTTTCTAAAGAAATATCCAGCCTATCAGTGTTCAGACTTCCTTCTCAGGGACTGAGGAAGACTACAGAATCTGTAGTCAGGATATTGGATTCCCTATTGGAAAAAGAAGTCCCTGTGAGATTTAAGGTTCTGAAGACCGTGAGCAAGCACCCAGAAGACAGCAATTACCGAAAATTATTAGCTTACAGACCAAAAGTACATTGTCAGTTAAACAATCATATCCATTAAATTCAGGTAACAGATTTTCTAGTCACTGTAAACCGTATCCAAGAAAGGAAACGTAAATTTCGTTGTTGATGCGTGAAATTGAACGATATCTGCAATTACGTAATATTGGCTCCAAATACCAGACTTAATTAATCGTTATTATGGTTGGTATGAAATCATTTTGCAACTTCTAAATAATGACTAAAGGATCATTGTAATATTTCTGCACTAGTAATTACTGAAGTGTGATCTTACGTTTTAATTCATTGTGTTCTGCGATAATGTTAACTGCCTTCGGTTGGCGCTATACGTAAAGATCATTTGTGATTCAGTTTAACAATAACATGATTTTCATCACAGAGATTATTTAAAATGTTCAGGAAACTCTTCGTTGTAATTTCCCTATCATAGAGATTTCTGTTATCTGGATGGACGAGTTTCGGTCTCCGATGTTTGAATTCCCAATTAATGAATTACCAACGCTTGTCTGTGTTTAGCCACAGTAGCAGTTATAATCTCTTTTATGATTTTGTAAACTTTCCAGGCTAATTCTTTATTTATAACATTTATTAGGACTTGAAACATAATTCAAAATTCTGTTTTAAAATATAAAATATATTCGGAATATTAAAGTCTTAAAGTAACTTATAGGTTCATATAATGTTGAAACTTGTCATTGACAAATAATTTTTAAAAAGCTGTACTTGAGATGTGTAACACTGAAAGAGAAAATTTCGAAAGGTATTACTTTTCTTAGAAAAATAAATTTTTAAAAATGTAATCGGCAGACTATGTTTTGAAATATCTACAAATACAAAGGTGCCAATGAATGAATAATAGTGTGGGTCAATTTAGAACCAGGTAAGTAACATTGGAATTCTGTAAGTGGAGGGTAAGATTTTATTTGGTGAGACACGTTGTAAATTCTTAAGGACACTGTTTAATTAAGTTATTTACTTAGCAATAACACCTACACATGTGAAATTTAAATAATTAGGGCATGCTTGCCTGTTATTACTAAGGGTTTATGCACTAAAATTGTGTGTAAATCACAAAATAGAATCTGATTGTAATCGATGTTATTGCTGAAAGCTGTTTTATGACCGTATCGTATTCTCCTTCCCACCAACACTTCTTCTTCTTCTTTCCGGCTTAATCTCGTTATCCGCCTTTCTTTTTAACTTTTCTACAGTCTGAGTCAGTAAAGGGAAGGAGATTGTGATTGATGATTTACTTAAGAGATCTTAGGGACGAGTAGAAGATCGATTGGTTAAAGTTTTATCTTATTTATTTAGTTGTTTTAAATAGGATTTTGGATATAATTTAAAGGTACGGGATGCTTACAGGTCACTGTGATCAGAAAAAGACTTTCGCTAAATTGATTGACTGCTGTGTGGGCTAACACCGCGAAGAAAAAGGCAGTACGGTAAGATAATCGATAGTAAATGTGCTGAGATTAAGAATGAGTAGGAGCTGACATTCCTCTCCTCCTAAGCGCCTACATGTCGTATAACGAGACAGCTTAACTGTTTAGTTTTTTTTATACTGTTCTCTCTCGGAGGCATCGTATTTAAATATAATTATGAACCGCAACGTGCTTAGGTAAGATTTAATTTTCTCATTACAGTTACAATGAATCTGATTCCCGTATGGAATGTTGCGTCCGTAAACTGGTAGAAGTTCACCGACGTTTCGGAGGTTCTTGCTGTCACCACCATTACGATGAATCACCCTGGTGGTTGAGACAGCAAAAACCACTGAAATGTTGGCAAACTTCCAACAGACTAACGGCTCAATATTCCAGAAAATAGTTGTCTTCGTAATATAATTCCATTGAGTATATCAAAGTATTCATTATCCTGATGATGAATGCAAAAATCGCCTCTAAAACAGCGGTAGATTTTCAAAACACTGCAAGGCTCAACAACCAACATACGTTTATTGCGTGTATTATAATTGCTGTAAAGTTTCGCTTTAGCAGTCTTATATCCATTTTCAAAGATAAAATTATAGAAAT
This sequence comes from Zootermopsis nevadensis, assembly GCF_977971745.1. Taxonomy (NCBI): domain Eukaryota; kingdom Metazoa; phylum Arthropoda; class Insecta; order Blattodea; family Termopsidae; genus Zootermopsis; species Zootermopsis nevadensis. Next base: position 3,134,784 of record NW_028259177.1, read on the forward strand.
ATGATGTGTCCTATATCAGTAATGGAAATTCTATGATGTTTTACTTATTTTAGTAATTGAGCTTAAATTTCCATTGTGGTAACGTTATGCAGACATTGTGCGTCATCTCCATTGCGAAACAAAGCCCATAAACAGCATGACATTTTTAATGAACAAATTTAAACTTTTCTTGGACGAATTAATACGATACCTTTAACAAAGATGACATAGGCTTATCTGTTTAAGAATATTTTTATTTGTAATATTACATATAAGAAGAACCGTGATAGGACTGGACGACTGGGGTTAGATCGAGATTTGTTTCTCTAGCTTCTGCATTCAGACCGGCCCTGGGCCCACCGAGTCTCCTGCACATTGAGTAACGTCGTCCTTTCCCGGGGGTAAAGGGCGGCCATGGCGTGATACTGACCACACACCCTTGACTTTTTCCGAGGTTCAGAATGAATAAGAGCTATACCACCCCAACCCGCAAGCGCCTACATGGCTTAAAGCGATACTGCTTTAATATTACATATATTAGGTGGCTCATTTAAAAATTGCAGTATATATTTCTAAAACGACGATGTTCCACTCAAGACGATGAATAGTGTTTTCATCGAATTCATGTAAAAGACCTATCATCCCTAGACACCTTTTATTATAATTAAAGTTGTCGTACTGAAAGTAAATAACTAAAATATCTACTGTCTCATTTCTGTCATTTCATATTTACTACTAAATATACATATGTATGTGTATATGTATATACATACATATATATAAAAGCTGCAGATTTCTTATTCTTTGTCATTAATGTTTAGCGTTTATTGAGTTGAGATTTTTCGTCTCTTGTCCTTGTTAGGCGGTCACGTCATCACCACAGCCAGCATCATTATCACTGACATAATCCGATGCTTCAAAATCATTATCAATGTTGACAACAAAAGTTTTAGTATCTTTATCGTCATTATCGTCATCACCACCAACAAATTCACTACCACATTCAGAAGCAGCAATTAAAGTTAATATAATTACTTTTGGTTTTATGATTCTAGTTGTTATATAGTAGGTGAATTTGTACCAGAAATTCGAGTAACGAAGGACGTAAAATAGAATGCAATGTACTGTTCATTTGTGTCTATTTTTGGAGAGATTTCAGATTGGTTGTGTATGTAACTGATGAATTTACCTGAAATTGTAGTTTTAATTTCGAGCTTGTGAAAAGATGTGTTATTTAACGTTTCTCCGATTCATGCCTGCATCAAATAAAAATGAAATGTATTTAATCATAGACGACTCATAAAATAACATTTTTCATCAAATACATTTGTTATTGGTATTTTGTCATTAACTGTCCAGGCCAAATACAAGCTTACTTGATTCTAAACGTTTTTATATTTCTTTTAAACTGATTTCATATGACCTCAATTTATTTAGCCACATTTTAGAGGTCTAAAACTGCGAAGAAAACTTTCAAGCATCGGAAGTAATAAGAGTAAAAAAGCTTTGAGCTGTTCTGAATTTAAACTCAAGTTCTTCGAAACCGACTCGGCAAACATCATCGCCCCCTGTTACCTCACTTCAAACAAGTCTTCACACCAACCAATAAACATTTTACACCCTAACAACTTCCATAACCTTTATCTACAACTAACCGTCACGTCGAAACACCAACCTACCCCTTTCAACAAGGCGAGCGCAAATGAGTGTAGTAATATACCCTGAAGGCTTATACACAACTTCTTCTCCAGAAGTTCTGGTCTTCCAAGACTTTGCGATCCATCAAGTGTACGTTCCGTTGGTACTTTCCACGCTTCAGTCTTGTAAAGTATAGTAGATAGCGTTTATCACTCCTCTTAGATAGACAGTACCGCAACGCCTCAGCAGATAATAAAAAAATCGATAAATGTTTCGCTTTAGTAAAATATGAAAAGCATGTTTTTCTTACACTTGAGTCTTCATGGTTTCAAAATCCTTAACATCCTTAGCAACTCAGTCCTTTCGTGTTTCTATTTTTTTCAAGCACACCCACACAAATTCGGCTTCTCCTACCCTTTTTGATTCTCCTTCACAATTTACTCATTCTGTTCGGCTGGCGTTAGCATGTTGAATAAGTTCCATCTCATTCTACTTTTGGAGCAAAACTTTTGCCTACTTCCCATCGACTATACTCCTCAGATGAGATAAAATTCGCAAACTGATGATAAACACGACCAACGAGATGGATAACACAAGAGGCTAGACAAGGATGAAGAGATAAGGAATAGAGCAAAGGTGGTTCTTCATAAATGTCTTCTCTTTCTTTCTCTGTCTCTTATCTGTCTCAGATGATGCTGTGTGTATCCATCACATAGGCATTGATGTCTGTTACTGCCGGCCGTAGTGACTGGATGTGCCTTTCAGCTTGCTGTGCTCCTTTGTATTGATTCAATGTGAGAAAGTAAGAAAGAGAGGACGAGAGGTCGCGGAGACTGGGGTGTTACAGATACAACACCCATCTCTCTGCTCTGCAAGGTAAAGGGTTACAAAGATCATCTACAGCAGGAGTTTCACAACTTTATCAAACTCGGACACTTTGTCAATTAATGTTTTCGCCGGACTGCCCAGACCATTTTTTCTCTTAACCTAAACACTCAAAGATAAAAATGTATTCCCTATGAAAATGTGGTATAATAAATTGGTTAAATAATTATTTAACTGCAAAATGTTCCAACTGTCCGATCTAACGTTAATTTTTTTTTGGACATGAATTGTATTCAGACATTTAAATAACAATGCTGTACTTCAGCGTATATGAGTGTTATTCATAGGTTCTTCACTTGGCGTATTTGTAATTTATGGACACCTTTATTTTTATTTTTAGTAAAATAAATTCCATACGTGCCTAAGTATCTTATGTAATGGAGCAGCGGGCAGCATCCAAACCGCGGCCCATACTTTGGAGAGTCATTAGCTAGTGGGAAAGATGTGGGTTAGAATTATGTAGGAGGTTGTTTGTAGATGTGAGTCTCAGGTAGCACTAATGCTTTCTTCAACTATATCACGTCCACATTTTCTCATCTTCCACTGAGTCCCTGAAAGCCTACACATTATACAAGTAACATACAGCTCTAGTTCCACAACAATAATTCTCTAAAATAATCGATAATACAAAGCCTAATGCAATAAACTTTATATTAGCGACGTTAGTTTACGTCAGCAAATCGATATGATAAATCGGAAACTTTTCATATCCATATGAATTGAAAATACCGTCGAAAGTCTGTCGATAGAGAAAATATGGGGAATGATCTATTAGTTCACAGGATCAATCATAGTTGTGTAATTAAAATACAAACAGTATAAATAGCATTAGAATGAACTATATTATTTCTACAATTTAAGATGCTTTATCATAGTGGCCGCACAGGTTAAGGTGCATACACGCAAAAACTTGGATTCCGGGTAAAATCCTCCTCAGAGTACGGAGGCCCTCGATGTGTTGATTTTTCCTGGATTGTATTAAGAAGAATGGGATTTCTTTTATAACTTTAGAAGAGTGAACTAGCAAAAGAAATCGCAGATATTTAAATATCAACGTACACCATTTTGCGGAAGATTTTAATTTGGGCTTAGATCCAATAGCTAGTTCCTGCGATGCTAAGAAAACATTAGAATTAGTTTCTGAGAGGCTACAAGTTTTTAACTTGGATCTAGCAAACGACATAGTTTATAATTCATATTTTGTACGGATATTAGTTATTTTAGTTTTTTATTTGGTTTTATATAGAGTATAATTTATTTTGTTATATTTTTGTAGTTTCATAAATATTAAATAAACTGAAAAAAATTAAAATAAGTGTAAATATTTTTTTAATGTTTGAACTATATTTAGTTTTGTTTTTTGTAAAAATTCTAAAACCGGTTTAACCGGTTTTTTGGAAATACTGGAAATCGAATCCGGTTTTTTTAAAAGTCGGATTTTGTATAAACCCTAGTGGGCTCAGATGTTTTTAAGACCTGCTAACTAGAATATAATTTAACGGGCTGAAAATTCTTTATTACCCCCCTTACCTTGTTACAAAATATTTTATCCTCATGAAATCCATGGAGAATATTTTTTATTAGCTGATTGTAGCTCATTAATTTAGGAAATTCTCCGCTAATTACAGAAATCACTTCACTTCCTCCCACACTATTTCTTTCTCATACATGGGCCTAGATCATTTAAATAACATATTCTCTTCAGACTTTCCGATCAAAATATATGAATTTCTCATGTCTTTCATGCGTGCTGCTTAATTTTCCCATTTTATCCTCCTTCATTTGATCATCTACAACATGATTTGTAGAATTCTATCAATGTTCTTATTAGTTGATGAAGTAAAGTTATTATTAATTCTGAACTTAATTAAATCTATGTGGTTCCTTACCATAACTAAAACCCTGTCTATGTCTGCTTGCCAATAAAAAGCACGTTTAATATTTAATCTGTTATATAGTCCTAATAAAATTATCAGTGCCAATTTATGTTGTTAACGATCGTTCATATCTAGCAGATTATATTTCGTTACCTGGTGCAGTGTACGTTGCAGCGTTATGAAATTACATATAATTTCTGAATAAACTTTTTGAACAGAATTTTCTGAAGCAGTTACAAGAGTTTGATCGCCTGCAAGCAACAGTCCTTGTACGCAGATTTACGAGACTGAACTTCAATAACTTCGATTTTCGAGTGATAACCGTGTCGGAAATTTGGTGTAAGCCAAAGATTCGACAAACATTGAATTTGTTCAATAAAATCCTCTCAGGCTATCAGCCGAGTCATGAAGAAACCAACGCTTCGAGGCCCATCACTTCAGTACCCTGAGGACGAGTTCAGTGATTGACCTCGAAACGTCGGTTTCTTCATGACGCGGCTGATAGCCCGAGAGGATTTTATTGTACACAGTCGCCGTGAAAGCTCAAGATCATACATTGAATTTGTCATCCACCTTGAAAATGGCAACTGCAATGTTTTCCAAAACGTTGGTTACCACTAAATATCATTCACGGTTCTCAACCGAAAGCCAAAGTTATACATGGAAACAATAATACTGTCAACAAGTTATTATTTAATACATTAGTATTTTCTTATCATTCTTCAATGACATAGGTTAAACAAATATTGAAGATTACTGGTGGTACTGAATATCCCATTCTTATGTCTACAGCTACGTTGGCATACTGACACAAGCAATAAGACCGCTATGGTAATATTTATGAATACATCCAAGTCCTAATATGGCCTCAACCTCTTCTGAAATTTTATCTGTTTTTTTTAATTCATACTTCCCGGAAATATAATATTCGAACGTAAATGACCGGAAAGCTATTTAAATATGAAAGTTGAGAAGTAATCTTAAAATATACCTAGCTATAGAAGAAATATTATCACGTAGTTTGTCAGTTCTAGCCTGTAAATAACATATAAAAATTATGCTTTCCAGTTACAAGTGTTCGTTTCTTGTCTCACGGTCCGCGATGATATTTTTTACGTGTTCCTAGATACATGAGAGAACGGAATTTAATAATAATCCAAAACGCCTAGTTTTTATTCCTCTACATTTCATAAGTAACAGATTTACAATTATATAGTAGACACATTCTGTATGCAGTTTTGACGAACACGGATACTTCTATAAGGCTAATGGAGCAGAGGAAACAATGAGGGTGATTAGAGCTTGCAGGTTTTGGGATGGAGGAAGCCGGAGCACATAACGTATCGTCTCCCAGGGGAGACTAAAATACCATTAAAATACACAGGATTAGAAGATAGTCTGTTTCCATGTAGAGTCTACCTGCTCAACAAACATGCTCCTTGCGAAATTTGTATTGCTTTTGGGACCTGTCAGAATTCATGTTGTTTCCAACAGGGTATGTAATTTCTAAAGTAGGTCTACGTAATGAATGGTATGAAGTGTTCTGCACTAATTCCATGGGGCAGAATAGATAATCAGAAAACTCACCTTCAGTAATGTAACTTTAATTTTCACTGTCTTACCCTTCACTAATCTCTATTATCAGACAAATTAGTATAATCTACGCCCTAATAAGTTATTTCTTTAACATTCACTTTAATATTATCCTATATAAGCTCAGCTTTTCTCAAGTTCTCGCTTCCCTTCAGGATTCATACTAGAATTAAAATTTGTACATTGTTTTCCTTTGATACCAACCTCTTTAATATGACGTAGGATTTGAGGTTATCACTGCGGTGAGTTTGAATATGGCCGTCTTCTGGGTTGTGGCGCCGTGGAGTTTGATAAATGTTTACCAACGCTTCAGAGGTTTTTGTTGTGTCCATCGTCCAGGCGATTTTCGCCGTAATAGAGTTTGGGTACTATACCGATATTTAGGAATACTAGTAGTAAATAAATACCTAGTACCTGCATTGTTTTAATCCGTAATTGTTAATATGAGCAGAATTTTTACAAAATTTTTATATCTATTCATTAGCTTGTCAGATCTCTTCCGACTCCGGCCGCATTTACTTCAGACTTAGGAACTCTTGGGCTATTGGTATTCATTGAGTGGTAGGGGATAGATGAGGTATAAACGACTGTATTAGAAGTATTGATGGAATAAAATATCGTATCTGTCCTACCGATAACTTCATTCATAATTTGTTTCGCTCAGAAGGATTGTATCGATTTTCCAAGCTAGACTAAACGTGTTATTCAAAGTTTCGTTAAATAATCTTCGCATGGACTATGTTTATTTTACAAAGGAGCAATTAAGGTACACAAACAACGGAGCAGTAAAAGCTAATAAGCTCAGATCTAGGTAGCGTGTTCTTGAAAACTGGTTGATATGAGGAAAATAATTTCTAGTAGAGAATAAAGACTCGGAAATGACGTGTGTGCATTATGAAAGTTAAATAATGATTAATACTGTTCAAACCACATGTTCCTGTCATATACAGATTAATATCATTTACAAACGTGTTGTTTTAATATTCGATAAATCGATTGGTATTTTTCGACAAGCTATAAATTACAAGTTAAAACTTTCCACGCAGTATCAGATAATCTGTTTATAATTTATGTTATTTACGTAACAGAGTAGATTTTATAAGAAGAAGTAAAGATTATATTCTCTTTCACGGCATGAAGTGAATTTAAAAGTTGGTAATTCGAAGCCACAGTCAGACGGCTGACCTGGTAATAACGCCTTTCAAAATAAGTGAGTAACTAACTAATTAAACTCGCTGCTGCGACACAAAAACACGAATTCTAAGCAAAATGAAGAAACAAATGTGCAATGTATAGGAATCACAAGTCAATAACAGGCAGAAAATTACTGCAAAATAATCCATTTCAGTTATAAATGTCCCAGATATTCGTAAATGTCATGTGATGAAAAGATTTAAAAAGGATTATTATCTCCTTACGTAAATTAAAAACAGATTGTGGGTTGAACAAGTGAATAATAACCCATCGTCTCATAAAAGCTTATTTAGAAATGTTGCTCAGTTTATCGGAATTGACCAAATTCTTGAAACGATTTAAATAAATGAATATGTTAAAAGAAATAGTGTCATGATGACTAGAATCATTGGGCTTAAGAATGGGAATAGTTGCGCGCTTTTGTGAATTATCTGACCTTCCCTTTTCGAAACATACGCGATGTTTCTTAACTAGCTTAGTGACTATTAACATCTCACGATTTCTGCTGAAACCTTGCATACCGTGCAGTGTATTGACATGCATACAAACAAAACTGTTTACACTTGAAAGGACACTAATGCCAATCATGGTTCGAGCTCAAGAAGCTATGCTCTGTAGAAACCATAGTCTCTTGAATTGTATTATATGTGTTAATTTGTTTTGCCGCTGATGATGACCTCTTGAGGTCGAAACGCGTATGGTATTAGTATCCTTTCAAGTGTAGATAGTTTTGTTTGTAATCATGATTTTTTATCTCTGCTGAGTTAAACTGATTATACAGATTCGAATAAGGCAATTAATAAAACTGCACGGAAGAAACTAATCCTGAATTATGCAGGATTACATCAATCTGGTTTTTCCTGAATCATTCAGGCGTCCTTAGTGTGTCCATCTCTTCTCATGTTTCCGGAAAGGACATTTAAATTGAAAATATTTACGTTATAAAACTGTCAGGTTCTTACATTTTCCCACAAAAAGAATTTTTGTGCCTTAATTTCTCCCAAATTACCAGTGCAATAAAGGACACAGCACACAGTCATCTGTTGATTCGGTATCGATTATGTGCCATACGATGTTCTGCATTTTAACATCACGTTTCCTTTCATCTTCCTGTATCGTTTCGTCTTGTCATGTCTTGCACAGACTGTTTCTAGGCTTACGAACCGAACTGTCTGCAGCAAAGACAAACGCAAACTTATACTTTGAGTTAGGCTACTGTTGGTTGCATCAATCTGGAAATTTCAAATTCTGGTTTCATAGCAACTTATTTAAAGTATCATTCAAACTGAAAGCTTCTTTCATGAATTGCGCAACAATATTCCAAACCAGCAGAATAGTAACAAATTAGATAATGTGCACTCCGCTGGATTTCACAGATTGTATGTGGTACTACGCGAAATTGTACACCTATTTGAATCCATTAAGTAGATTTGGGTGTTAAAGAGCATATTTATAAGCAGAATATTTTAATCATAATATAACGAGTCTGGAGAACATTGTATATTGCTCAGCTTAGTTTATGTTTTTACAAAATATTAATAGAGTGATAAAATATTAAAAGATAATATGAGCGGTTATGTATCTCATAAGGTAATAAGAAATATCAACAAATTTTGAGTAGGAATATCTCAACGGAATATATAACTTTAATGAAAACACTATATGCCATAAACCATAAATAGGAACCTAGAATTCTAATTTATATTAAGTTTGAGTTTAAGGCAGCACCATTTCAGGCCCTTGTATGAAACAAAAAATATGAAATATTATATATCTGTAGTCAGTTGATCAAAATAGGGACCAAAGTAACACCTAGTGACTAATACTTTAAAATCACCCACCGATAAGTACCAGTTTCGGCAGCGTGTTTTAAATTTTATCCTACAATGCACAATATAATACTGTTTTTGAAATTTACAAAAACGCAAGTTCCTGGGTAGAATTTGTGACACATATTTCCTTTATATTTTAATTCTATATTCTGAAGCTAGCAAAAACTACAAATTAATATTCATTAAATTTAATGACCTATTTAAGTGTTGCTCTTACACCCAGAAATATTCCAAGTACGTTAAATTACCTGATATGACATCACAGATTCGCGTTGCCAGGTTAGTGATTGCTAAAATATGATACGACTTTCAAGAAGAATATTATTCATGCTTACGATTTATCTCCGTGCAAAATTAATATGCTGAAATCTAATGATTCTTTACGTGCCGCCATCAGACCGAAAGCTAAATACAGATTTTGCATTGCCGCCATTTTACGGTTGTCTTCCTACAAACAAAAGTGGCATACGTTGCGACGGTATATTAACACATAAAATGTTAGGGTCCTACGTTAGCAGTGACGCTCATACTTCTAAGTACGTACTATATGTGGTAGTGTAACATTAAATAGTACGTAATTTCATGGCATAAATACAGCTTCGTATAAACGAGCTAATGGTTTAAAATTTTGATGGAAGCACTATCAAACTGACAAGATGTGAAAATTGGTCTCTACTTCTTTACTGCAGAATGTATGTTGGCTAAGTATTAGAAAATTTCACTGATGTTTGCAATTGCTCCGATAATTTTTACGCGTTGCTAGAAGATATGCCACTTTTGCACAAAATGTTAGAGGGTCCGTTTTGAACTTTCATCAGAAATAAGACGGCACAGCGACTTCCCTGGCCTACGTCACAGCTGAGAGAGTGATACACGCTACTGGCCTCAATAGATATGATGAAACTGGTTGGCCTGGTTGCTGCCGTGAGAATCGAGCAACGCTATTGTGACTGCCTTTCAGAAAACTGAACGTGAAGAATTTCTGCGGACAATGCGAACGTGATTAATGTCAAGCAGATACAGAATGAAAAACTGGCGCAGGAATTGTGTTTTATGAAAAGAGAATGTCAATCGGTTTTTGTTGCCTGCCTGCAAAATAAAGTGAAATCGTCAAAACTCCAGTCCTTGTATTTTTGTAGGTGCTGCTTATCTATTCACTGCGCACATCTTGCACTCCATGTCTTCCTGCATTTTAGAAGAGGCTCTGATTTGAAAGAAGTACACGAATTGAGTGTGTCTTAAAAAGGAAGTTGAAAATATTTAAATCTAAGGCTGAAGTAACAAGAGGCTAGTGAAAATAATGTAATGATGAACCTCGAAATTTACAATCGTAGCCAAATATTGTTACGATTATCAAATTTCTAATCAAGAAGGAAAAGTTGTAGCGAATTTAGCATCGCAGATATGAAAGATGAATAAAAAAAATATTGGCTGGCAAACTTCGATGGCTAATGTTAATAAATCACTATGTAAAAATTATCGACAGGATTCAATCAAGATAGCTCCAGTGGCATAATAATTTAACGAGGGTAAGAAAATTTCAGAGTTTCATAAATAGTGGATCATTTTTTGATTAGTTCAGCGACTGTCAGATTGTTTAGCAAGAACCTTGTGTCATGGAATTTTAGTAAAGTTGCTAGTTCTATGAATCATAATAAAAGGGAAGTCGAATTATATGATATTTAAAATAATTAGAAGTTCAGACAGATAAAGACTCATATGGAATCCAGGTGATATTAGTTAATAAATTTAAATTTTATATTTACAAACTTTTAGAAGTCACATTAAGAATGTACTTTAGCGAGTAAGGAAAAGGAAATCTGTACTTTAGTTTTGTATTTTACATACATTATCACCAAATGTTTTCCGCTTTTCAGATAGAAATTGATGCAACGACATAAAAGTGATTAAATTTAAGCCAGAAATACTTTATAAGACGCTATTAACAGAAAGAGAATAGGAATATCGTGCAAATTTTTATATTAACACGGTTCGGATACATGCATTTCTGGATAGAGATGCTTGTTCGTAGTGCATAATAGAACTGTGATTCAAACAAATGACGAGAATGTAACCCTATACTTTTATAGTGCATTCCACTGAACAGCGGGCTGTCTTCCTACATTCGAGTAGCCCGTTGAAGCACATATTTCTGTGGAAGAAGATCTTAATTATTTCCTGTTTATGGAAGAAGTATTATACCTTTGATCTTTCCAGGAGGCATGGTATAGAACAAACTTATATGAACAGAACACAATAAGCGCGATTTTAAGTTTTCGCGACTCTCTTCTGGGATGCTGGTGTCTTGTGCAAATGTACTGACGTATTATAGGCGCTTGGTTCGACATTAATCTGTGCGATTACTATCACACTGTTTCAGAATAATGTGATGAGAACATATGTACAGTTTTCACAAAATAATATGGTGACTGGCTGAGAGGTAGGAACAGGAGTTCAACTTCATTTTTGCCAGTACCATGCTAGAATAATTCGTGACAGTGAGAAATCAAGTTCATTTATTTATCTTCACTATCTACAGATCTCGTCTCTTGCCTCATTCGAGCTTGTTAACTCCATGGAGCAGATCAGTGATATAAAAGATTAGAGTAGCTTAGTTCCTAGAACTTCTGTGAATTTAATGGGATTCAAAGGTTCATTACATGGATCGCAGTAGCCCACTGCAAAGCCCTATCTTGAGGCACGCGAGTACATCACACCTCCTTATGAAACGCTTCTATTTATACATTTTATATATTTTGCTATCCTTCGTATATACAAAGTGACAGACATCAGGTTAAAGCAGACTTTCTGCAGCTCTCTGCTGTCTTCATAGGTAATATCAGATTTGCCAGTAACAGCTGCTCCCTTTTTAAGATCCATCCTATTATTATATTATATAGCCAAATTAAATCAATAGATATCTTTCTTTCAGGTTTTCTGCTACAACAACTCGTCATTCAAGCTACATGCTCTAACCGTTCATCGGCGTTTGTGTGATCATCATAACAATAGTAGATAAATCCATTAAGCCCACTACAAGACAATGTCGCGTGTAAAAAGAGTAATAAATTTCCAAACGTAATACGTTCCCGTTAAATGATAATTTTTCATTTCCAACTTAAACACTTTCCATTCCTTTGAGCAAAATATTAATTTAACAATAAAACAGCAAACTTGAATATTGTGTTGCATTTATATATTTTTTTCCTGTAGAACTGCTTTATTTCCTGGAACTGATTTCAAAAAGAAATTTACAATCGTATATTTGAAGATTTGAGCCCTACAGAATGTGTACCAAAAACATTAATGAAATGCTGGAAGAAGTAGAATAAGTAAAGAAAGCAGTGCATAAAAAGGAGAAAGAGGGGAATGAAATTTCCTTTTTACTACCAAAGAATGGCATATTTCTAGTGGTTTTATGTCGAGAAGTCTTAAGTCGGCTTATCTTCTGCTCCTTCACATCATACCAACAAATAATGTTGCGACTCAAGATTTTGATCGTCTAGATTCATTCTAATGGTCATGTGGATTTTCATTTTCCAACGGTTCGGTAGGGAACGAGTTGATTTCATTTGTTTAATGTATTTTAATATGAGTTAAATACTATGAAATAATCGTAATCTATCGCTATCTTGCACTGAAAACTTCAGAGTCCCATAAGCATATATTTAGTGACAAGGTTTCTTTTATTTGAATTACTGATCTCTCTAAGATTTCACCCTCTTCTTGCGTGGCCGTGTACTGCATTCTTACGTTCTAAGTTCAGGACCTCATTAACACTCTCTGTTTCCGTAGGTCGTTCCAAGTACTATGTGCAGTTATCAGTGTATTTGTTATTCAATTATTCTTCGTTTATTTAATAACGCTGTTTCTGCTGCTTAGCTTGTAGAGGGAAATGTTAGAAGCAGCAAATTATTTCGGTGATGAACCTTCGGGTCCTCTAAGCCATCTAGGTACTTAACAGAATATTTATTATTATTGTTATCGAGAGGGTTGTGTAGAACAGGTAACTTTAGCCAATTATAATAGACTGCCTTTGCAAGAACTAAAGAAAACACATTTAATTGTCCGAGTAGAATATCGGATGTCACCGACAAAACTAGGAATGATAAACTTGGAAATACAAGGGAGTAGAAATAACCACTATATCATTACATGCGGTTCGTTTGTTTGTTATTTCATAGTTATCTGGCGAGGTGTTTTAAGCTCTAACCCCCATCTCCAAAGTGGTTAGCCACACATTGTCGTCTGTCTGTGGCTGTTTGCTTAGTATATTCGCGGCCACAGACACCACCTAGGCTATTGTGAGGGCGACTAAATCAATAAAGTTGGTACGGACCTGTATTTTGCCTGTGCTGAGTATTATAAACAAATGAAACGCTTTTGATAATAAGACTTTATGGAAGAAATTGCGTGGGAAAGAAATGGAGTTGACAGTATATTAAAAAGGATCATAAGGAGATGAGTTATTAAATCAAAGAAGATGATATCGGTACGAGATGATAAATGAACACTATGCTTCGGTCGGAAAACGTGACACGAAGGAAGTTTCGATGCAAAGATACAGACTGGAGAATAATATTTAAAAAAATGAATTATTACCTTATACGTACATTAGAATTGTCTGGCGGAAGATAGTGAACATTCACGACTTTTTATGACAGGGATATAACAAAAAGCTGATTATTTATTTACTGCTTCTTATGAACGGAAGTGAGATATGATTATGTGAACCAAACTAAATCATAGTTTATTACATTATCAAGATTTTTGTTTTAAATATATTTAACTCACCGCTTCTGTATATTTTTTTATTTTGATAGCCATTTTAGAAAAATAGGTTATCACATTATGAAGTGAATGGGGGTGATATTCTGTGTTTGGCTTTCATGTCGAGGGTATTGCGCATTTGTTTTCGTATCGCTAGGAGAATTTTTAAACAGCTAAACCAACAGCTTAATTTTCAATACCAACACTGTAACGCTTGTATTTTGATTGTTTAGTTGATTAGTTATTGCATAACGATGCGCTTGACACTGAAATATATTAAGTTCTACTATTAAAATTCGGTCAATTACTGATCCACAAAAGACGTAAGCAGCTGAAAGAAGCATTAATCCGAAACTCATCTACAATACATTTTTATATCGGCCTACGCTTTGTGTAGTACCATTCTTAGTGTGTATTCTGTCGATACTCGTCACATAATCTTTCTGCTTCAAATTACTTTGTGTTGAAGATCGCACTCCATTGCGTATCAAATTTTTATACATTCTCAGGTTCCACGTTATTTAAAGCTTGTCATTTGGGATTAGTTTCTAGACGGAGAAGGATACTACAATATCCAAAGATGCCACAGCGCAGTATATCAGATAAAGTGAAGTAACAGGTGTTACTGATATAACTGCGATGGCACTACGAAGACAGCAACCAGCTGCAACAAGTCTGCTTTCACCTGATGTCTGTCACACACATAAAGAATGGCTAAGTATAGGACGTAAAAATACACGTATTTCATGTTGTTATATGTCGGCCTCTCAGTAAAGATCATTGTCATAGGATATACAAAAATTTATGCATTTTTTATATATATTGGTTCATCCACATAGATTCTTATTACAGAAACACCATGTTGGAAATTATACATGATCTGAGGTATGTTTCTGGTACACGACGTTTCGGGAGTTGGTTATATTCCCGTCTACTTTTCCTAGTTTTGTTAGTTACAATGGTTGGGGTGGAATCCGGAACCTTACACTTTTAGTTTCCAGAAACCGCAATTGGGGTAGCCGTTTAGAGGGTACATTGAAGCTCGGTTGACTGATTTCCTGATCTGATGTTCGGTTTCCTAATTATGATCTTCCTTTCTCATTTTAATTACGGCAGGAAATATAAGCGTAGACGACTTCATACAGATACTGACGTGACCATGAACATTATAACCACTGTAGGACACAGGACTTTAAAATAATGGCATTTCACATAACTTAATATTTATTGATATAAAAATAGAAGCATTTTATGTAGTCTTTTCCTAAAGATCACTGTCATAGTTGGGCATACAGAATAGACGTATTTCTGTTCCATAAAGTTTGGAATGTCAGCAGGGCATAAATAATATACCTTTATCGTATATGTATCGGCCTGACCACAGAGATAGTTGTCACTGTGGGACATGTAAAAATAGATGTGTTTAATGTAGGCATGTGCATACGACTAAGTATTTATACTTTTATAAAACGCGATCCGGCTCGTCGTCTTTGTTAAAACGTTTTATAATATTCGTGCAACGTAAATATTCTCTTGCTCATACAGTAAAATGTAACATTTTAACATGAAGACACCCTTGCATTTCACTGAAGCCTACGGTAAGCGTGTATGATCTCAAAGGTTTTGTTTCACTTGCAGAGGTAGATTAAAGTCTCTAACCTTGGCCGTAGTAGTATACTAGGGCACTACAAAATTGTGTAAGTCAGCAGGAAAAGGATACATTGCTGCATACATCATATATACATAACAACACAAGAACTTATGAAATCACGTATGCGTGCTTATATATACATGAAATTTATGCATCGCGTACATACACGGTATATCGCCTCGTATATAATGAGCACTGTGATCATTTGTAATTGATGTGGCTTTAATCAGATGTTGAATTAGTAACATTTAGCTAACAAAGCGTTACTGTTGTAGAACCCAAAGGTTCTCCTACAGTAACATCAAAGCTCCCTATTAAGCGCAATCCTGATCCAGTTCTATTTATTTCCGTATTCACAACCTCTTCATACAAAGTCCATCTAAATGTATAATTAATTGTTATTCTGCTAAGAGCTCTCGAAACATTGGTGTTTACTCTATTAAACTACCTGTGACGGCTGGCAGCCCGAGAAGAATCCATTATATTTAATCGTCGTGATAGTTTCAGATCATACATCCGTGTAAATGCTAGACTACAACTTCGTTCTGAGTTTGTCAAGGGACCGACAACTAAATTATCCCGCACCAAAATTCTGCCTACATTTATCGTCTTCTTTGCCACATCAAGCATTCTACAAATTATTTCCCTGAATATATATTTATTTATATATCACGAAGTCCTTCCGTATGAAATTGCCTACGTACTATGACGTGCGTAGGATAAAATCACATTCCAAACGCTGAGTACTTTACTTATAAACACTTGTAATTTATGTCAATACCTTTAAGTGAGAGGTATGTATTACTACTAATTACGGTAAGTAATATATCTTTACTATCAGAGTGCCTGCAGTTCTACTGCAGGGAAATTCGACAAATAAATTTAAGCTTGAACAGAATTTACTTTGGTTTCGAATACAGGTCGTAACTCTCATACATATTTCGACTTGGGGTAAAAAGCATTTTAACATCAAACCAAAACAAAAGGAAGAAAACAAAGATGAAATACATAGTCGGCAGAAACTATTGATCGCGTTCTCTTGGTATGCAGCCAGGAAGCCTGTGCCCTTTTCACTGGGGCTACACTCGGAGCCACATATTTAATGTCTGTAGTCAGAATGTCTTGATTTTCTTTAGGAAGTGTGGTCATTTTTAATAACTACGCTTTCTCACTGAAAGATTAAGGCAGCACTGATTCTTTCAGTTTGTTCTTGGTAGAAAAATGAAACCCAAAGTAAGAATCATGTGAGGAAAATAATAAATGCCAAACCATCAGTTTTACGGTGTTCTTTAAACATTTCTTGAGAATAAAAACACGTCTAGAATGAAATATTTTTCCTTGTAATCCATCATAATAATTGAGTTTGCTCATTCAGCTCATTTGGGAACTGTATTATTCTTTCAATTTTAATTTTGCCGCGAACATAAATAACTCTACATTTAGAAGTTGGCATAGAAAACTGTTCTGTATGGGGATCTTTGTCCAAAGATGATTGATATTGAAATTTATAACGAGACTCCATGAAACAGAGATATATCGATGGTCAACAAATTTTATGGAACAAAAGGTCCATTATCGTGTTCACAAAAATTCTGATATTTGTCCTAATCCTGCAAAATATAAATCTGATACAAACCCTAATATCAGATTATTTATCATTCTATTATTATTGTCATCCCCCATTTATGTCCACGTCTTCCAAGTGCTTTCTTATCTTTGGGTTTTCCAGCTAAAATTTCGTAAATTTGTTCGTATTTCCTATCTTTCTCATGCTACATATCCTACTAATATCGAACTTACTCTTTGGAGTGGAGTCGTGTTTGAGAGGCTAATAGTCCCTCATGTCGTTAAGAAATATCCGTCCTTTATGGAACGTAAAGGATCATTAGCATCTTTACAAGAGCCTTTACATCTACTCCAGTCGCCTTGATTTTGATCACCGCATAAATATTTAGTAAATGTTACCGATTATAATGCTCGGTATGAGGCTAATATCTTTTTAAAATTTACGGCATATGTTAGATTATAATTTCTTAAGAAAAATAGTGTTCTTAACTCAGTCGACTTGTGGTTAGTCTCAGATTATGAAGGCTATTATGAGAATATTTTATATAATTATGCAGAAATTGCTTTCTGAAATGTCCTTCTGGTATACTGACAAAACCCGTTTTAACAAGTCATAAACATTTTTATAGTTTTACTTCAAAGAAACTTGAAGTATGAGCCCTCATTATTTCCATCCGAAAGTTGAAACAAAAGAAATGTGTGACGTCTAACTTTAGCTGAAACCGCATTGCTGTTCTGATTTTGTGTCGTATTAAGATGCATAATGAGGCACCCTTAACTGTTCTCTTGTACAAATATTATTAAGAACAATTTGTCAAAACGGATTAGATTGGCGGTGTGTAAAGAGTAAAAGAAGGTGAGATGAAAAGATCACTTAGAACACCTACACGTAGGTTCAGGGTAATATTAAAGTAGTAATTAAGACAATAAGATGGGTGATGTGGATATATGTTGGTCAGAAGAGGGACCAGTGACGGGCTCTTCTGAATAAGGTAATGAACCTTTCGACTCAATCGGTATTATGGAATTTCTTAAGTACATGAGCGACAATCAAAACCTGAAACAGGATTCTGATCCATTAAGTTATCTGTACTAATTGCATTCTTTCTTGTGTATAATTGCAGTTTATATTCTGAGAGTAATGGGCTTCTGTCTATAGTTACAAAATTGTTCTTGGGCCATTTTTATACAGGAATTTGTTTACAACAAGAAATATTTCCCTTTCGTTAATTGCTATTTTTATTTAAAAGAATTTCAGTCTCTTTCTGAAATCCACAACTTCTCTCTTTACTATGACTGGAAAAAGGGTATTCAAATTTATTATCATAGAATTTTGTGAAAAATCACTAATACTCAATGGAAGAAATGTTGTGTTGCAAGACATTTTTTTAAAAATTTTAAATGTTTGTCAGTATTTTTTCAGAAAGAATTAAGATATCTGATTCAGAAAACTAGCATTCTGATATTCGATAATTCACAAAATTGTGTAGGAGCAGAGATAAAAGAAAACTATAGAAAATTTGTAGACCATAGACAAACTACAGGGTGGATGGGAAGTAAGTAGGCATTGAGAAATGGTTATAACCTCTATATTTCCAACGTATAGCGATTATTTAATGCCTACTTACTTCCCACCCAGCCTGTATATGTTTGCTGATGAATGTCCTCTATGTTATGCGCCGTGTAGTCTGATAGAAGTTTACCGACATTTCAGAGGTCCATCATCAGGGTGATGAGTGATGGCGGCAGCAAAGACCTCTGAAACGTCAGTAAACTTTTACCAGACTACATGGCGTAAAACCCAGAAAACAGCCATCTTCAGATTCACCGCCGTGAAAACCTAAGATCTTACATATGTTTATTTTTAAGAATAGTCGTGAATGTTTAATTTTTCAAGTCTATAAATCACTCAACTAATACAATTTATTAGAAAGAACTTGTTTGTAAATGTTTAAATTATGATTCCTGGTGTGAATATTTGGTATTAAAGACCTTGAAATTGGCAACTGCAATGTTTACCGAAACAGTGGTTGAAACCAAACATTCGACGCGGCTGTTGCACGATAGTCTATTTACATATTCAAGCAATCATGTTAAGTGAGTGCGAGACATTTTCTTTGACATTTACTGTCTTATAATCTGAGTGTAACGGTCGAAGTATATTATCATACTTAAATATCGTCACGTATTTGCGAATTCGAACCAGGGTATCGCAGAAAATACAGAGTTGCGCAAAGTAAAGTACCCGAAATTCATTAATGGAAGTATTTGTTCGAAATATTCTCAGTGTACACACAGATTATTGAACATGAGGATATATTGCGTTTTGTAAGTGTCCTCCATTTCGTTCCAGCATCTGTCAAGTCTTACTGCTGCATTTTCTATGAATGCATCCAATGTGTGTTTATAAATTCTTGCAATAACATGTTTGATGTTCCCATTCACCTGAAACGCATTTCGGGGTAATGAATCTCTGTATATGCGTTCTTTCAGCATTTTCCAAAGTAAAAAGTTTTAGATATGAAAACTGCCCGGGATAACCAAAATTTGTGACTCGCCGACAAACTTTTCAATCTCTATTCGATATCGTATTTGTTTGACGTAGCTGCCTTACGCCCATCTTAAAAAATGCGGGCGGATGATGGAATAACTGGAGACAGGACACCAAAAACATTTCAGTCACTTTTTTTTTGGTCTGTACTATCTCAGCTATTTACCTCTGAGGTCATTCGATGTAGGCCATACATATGGTACATACGAATGCTGTTAAACTTCCGAACATTTACCATACATTGGAAATACTGCTATTAAACACAGTGCTAGAATACGTCCTGTTTTTATTCAATGGCCTCTGCGAACAATAATGAATGGTTTTGTATTAATGAATCGTCAGCGGTAGAACATCAGAGAATTTGTGAATGTGTAGCGTGTCACAGATTACAGACGTAATTACCTGACACCTGGCGCACTTTGACCGCGAAAGTAGCAAAACACCGCCACTGATCACTATTAATACGAATTACGTAGTCGTATAGGGACGCAACATCAATATGCATTAATATTGTGTATGTATGATTTGAGGTTTTCACAGCGGTGAGTATGAAGATTTCTGTCTTCTGGGTTGTTGCGCTGTGTAGTCTGGTCGATATTAACCAACGTTTCAGAGGTCATATTGCCTCTGTCATCAGGACGATGATGATGGAGGCAGTATGACCTCTGCAACGTTGGTAAACATCTGCCAGACTACACAGCGCAACAACCCAGAAGACAGAAATCTTCATACTCATCGCCCTGATGACGGAGGCAGTATGACCTCTGAAACTTTGGTAAACATCGACCAGACTACACAGCGCAACAACCCGGAAGACAGAAATCTTCATACTTATCGCCCTGATGACGGAGGCAGTATGACCTCTGAAACGTTGGTTAACATCGACCAGACTACACAGCGCAATAACCCAGAAGACAGAAATCTTCAATATTGTTTATGTTCGTTATTTTAAAGTTGTTAATGTCTTTTGTAATTTTAAAATTATGGGTTATCCCTTATTACGGTGGTTTGATTGGGACATATAACGCTGTTAGTGGAATAAATGTGTAGAACGGATGACAGTTTAGAGTTCAGTATAATTGTATTGAAATGAACAGGCAGAATTTCTTGAATTCTTAATAATGAGATGTCACATCTGCCTCAGGGTGTTTGCTAGGTGCTTGTTACTGTCGCTGCTATGAACATGTTTTGTCTCATGAGGCTGATGTACACACAGGTATTAGGATACAGATATTACCGTACGTGGCAGGTACTTACATGCCAGCTGCTACATTAGGTACTCTTCTTACATCACTCGTTTTAACAGATCCACGATCTCCCCACAACACTACAAACAAACGTGGTTTTCAACTTATTTAGTTGGCAACTGATGTGCTTCAAACTGCAGTCGAAAGATTTACGTTATGTAATTCTCCCTTGCATGTCAGAGCTATGCTTGTGTTCCCCCTCCCTCTGGCCCTACTCCCATTGGCCCCATTGTTCTCAACCGATCCGAATAATTTTTCCCATTGGACGGACCACGTTCTATCACATCCGACCGGTTCAAATGTTTTAAACCGATTCCTCGCCCTTTTGACAGAGGCAGCGAGCGCCTCTTTAACATGGACAATGTTCTACCAGACTACAGGCGCTACAACCACAAAACAGCCATATTAGATTAAAACACTTATAAATTAATATACAAACTGAATTCTATGGCTAACATGTAGTAGCATGGTGACGATAATAATTTTGTGCACTTTTTAAAATTACTCGAATTTATTATTTGTTTCAAAATGTGTGTCCGTGAAAAATACACAAACAAAAATTCCTGTATTTTAAAACAGGGTATTATTTCATAATCTCGCCCTACGTATCTCCGACCCCTGTGCAGCAGTCGAATAAACTTATAATGGGAAAACAGGGCGAAGTCCTGAATCATCCACAAATTAGGGCGTGTGGTAGATATATCTTTATACCAACTCATTGTCCGTAATTTCAACTGCCCTGTCACATTTATCTGCTACCGTAATTAAAACACTTGCGGCTATGGATATAAATAACTTTACATCGTCAGTCCGTGAAGGGTCCCAAGTTAAAACACGCCTCCGTTTTTGATATAAACAATAAACATAATGATCAGTAATGAAGAAATTTGGCCTGCAGGCAGCATGATCTATGAAGTTTATCTCCAGTTATAAATTATACAGTTTGTTGTATAGGTCTTTAATGCAACAAATTTAGTACATCAGCTTTTGTTAACAGTCTAGCTTCGCTTATAAACGTAGAAATATATTTCTGTTTCAGGGGCTTTCGTAAACTACAGAACAACTTATAAAAGTTTACCGTAAAACCCTCTGTCCGTATGCATGAACAACTCAGGAACTGATTAACATGTTTTGTTTTCATTTAAAATTGATGAATTTAAAGAGACATCTGTCGAGCCGTTCACAGGCAGTTTCATCTATCACTTTACGCAAGAGCTTGTACCAATATGATTTCGGAAGGTTAGTGAGATTCTTAGTGATGACATCATCACAACCGCCCACCCACGCAAATTCCATTAACCCCAGATAATTCTGAGATCACTGCTGTCATTCAAAAACGTGGAAGGTCGACTTTTGGCTACAGCGTCAGAAACCTTAAGCCACGCGTCCCGAGAAAACAATGAACCGTACACCTCAAGTATCATCATTTGAGGTAGCTGAGAGACAGTATTGGTTTCCTTATTCTTATAAACAAGGAGAAGACGTAAAGAGTGGTTTTGGTTTCCTAAAGTTGGTGTTACTGCTCGTGTAGCCTCGAATCGTTCTGCATGTGCTCATTGTAATATTAGAACAACTCGGCCCCTGTCAGCATCGGCACATCTTATAGCTGATTCTGGGCTGGCCGAACGTTGAAAAGAATTAAAATCAATTTAAATTTTGTGCTACTTGCATGCCTGCTAGCAGAAACAAACCACCAAACATATGTTCTGTTCTTTATTATGATAACTAACTTTCAGTTGCTTTGAAAACATTGAATTAACCCACATTAAAGAGAAGACTCAAAAGTTCTGGTAGTCTGATCTTCAGCTATTGCTTCCATATTGGTTGATGAATATCCTGAAGGAGCTTTTAAGTTGATTTGAAAATAATAAATCTGCTTATATTAAAATAGTAAACTCAAAGTATTTTACGAAAATTCAGCAAGTGTTGTATTAGATGAACTGTTAAATGCATAGAATTCTAAATGATTTTTCCAGTTGAAAAGTTCCTCTGTTTTGGCCTACACGTTTTAACTTACTATTATGATTAACAAGGTTAACCTGTGATACTAAAATTTCTTTGTGAGATTTGGCTTATTCTAACTCTAAGACAGTGATAAATCGAGAAGAACAAATTTTTGTGGTTGAACAAGGAATACCAAACCGAAACAGAATTCCATCGCAGTGTCCTTTTTCCAAATTTTTAAAATAAATAGGAAAAGTGCAACTTGTAGGTAGAACAGGTTTGAGGCGTCTGCGATATCTTATCACAGACCATTATCTTTCGACACATTTTATACACGTAATTGGAATGATTTGAATTATCTTTTTAAACATACGATCGTAATTTCTGTCCGAAATATCCTTTATTCGACGAACAGTGAACAAGGCAGCCCTGTATATTATGAAATAATAACTGTAAAACCCAAGTTACGATGGCAAAGAGTTGAAAAGATGCTTATTTGTAACTGCGCGAACTTCTGTGGACTTTTTATACATATAGTCTGAACATCATACGGAAGAATTCTTGGTCATCTGCTACGCAATATTGTACAGAGTAGCAATGAATTTTATGTCAACGTGTGTTGAACTGGCTTTCTTCTTTTTGAATTATTTGTTTGAATTTCTATATAATATAATGATTCTGTATTCAATTGGATTTAATTCTTAATCGCACAAAGGGGCTGCGTATTCTCTGTCACTTGTTTTCAATAATGACCGTGATTGAACGTACGAAATAGAGTAAATATTATTCACAAGTTTTGTTAAAATGACACATTCATCTGCCAGTTCAAGGATGTTACACTTCAGTGACATAACGCTCTATTCCCAATTCAGATGTGCCATCTTCATCTCTTTGAGCAAGATGACTTCAAAATGTATACTGTGTGAAACTTCGGATGGTATACTTACTTTAGTAAACATTTACTCCTAATACTAAAAAGTCTGTGTAAATTAAAATTATCATTTGGAAAACTGTGCAGAACACAACGTATCGAGTTTTGAGTTAGACTTCGGCTACAATAGATTTCCTTACGGCGAGAATTGCAAACCGAACTATGCTGCATGAAATCGTGACTAACCCAGGCAAGTTCTCTGCCCAAGAGACCAAGTAGTCAGTCAGCACATCCAGTCTCCATGGAATCGATCCTCTGCTTTCTAAAGAGAAAATACGCGTGTACAATTTGGAATAACGGAGTGTGTAAAGTTGGGTTAATTATTTATTCGCTCAGTTCGAGCAAATACTGGACCACTGACCCGAAACAATAATTGAATGAGGATCTGAAAGCCTGATGGTGTTGTCAGATTTGTTGCTTTTGAGATAAGGTTGATAATTGTTAGCGGATCGGGAATGTGTCTGATAAACATTTCGATAACAGCTGCGCTTAGAACTGAGTTTCAGTGTGTTTTTCAAAAGATTTACTGTATAATTTAAAGGACAGTTTACCGTTGCATGATTGACATATCAATGAAATTATAACAGGGGCGTATCACGTGTGTAGGTATCTGTTTCCATTTGCCAAACTATTCTTACGATTTTCATTATATTTCATTTTAGGGGTTAGGAATAATTTGTGTCGAATATCCTTTGCTATTTCCGTACTGGTGCAACATTAAGATTAAATCAAACATTATAAGGCTCTGAAACGTCGAAAAGTAATTAGTGGGCTTAAAATAATGTAAGCATGTCAAAGATGGAAAATATGCCTGGTGTTATTCCTAGGGTACAGAAAAATTATTCGCAAATTTGAAAATGTTTAATTGATAAATCTAAACATAATGATATACAGCCTAAATTAGCTTGTTCATTTATAATTTATTTACCCACATAGTTTCATTTAGAATTTTCAAGTAAAGATCAGAGGTTTTTATCAACCTGTTCTGCAAATATGATTGTTTCCGAGAGTCTGAAGCACAACACAACGCAGAGTGTTGTCAATCAAATTGAATTCGATAAATCGTTTAATAAGTTAAATTGGTTTATTATGGTATGAAGTGAATGTTAGATTAAATATAATCAGAAATATGAAAGGAAAGTGCCGTGATAAGAGTCAGGTCCTGTCTTAAAGACTGCCTTGCAATAATGAATTAATAAACCATTCAGTTTTCCGTGACAGGTCTGGTCTATTAATTCAAATACACTAGGGCACTGTACTGTATGAGCTGTCGTGTTTTGTTTCCGGAATCACGAATGTTGTTCAAAAACATTCAACACTTCTTTTCTTATTTCTCTCTTTTCCTTATATTCTTATTTCTTGTCCGTTGGCTCTTCTTTTGACTACTTTCGCTTCCTTCCTTTGCATCTTTCTCACTGCACAATACACAGGCCAACAATTTTTCTCCAAGTGAAAAATGAGTTAGATCCAGAAATATACAAGAGCCCTGACCTAAAGAAAGCTGCCTTTAAATCTAAAATAAAGCGATCGCTACGGCGTATGCACCAAATGCTTTAACAATCAGTAGGCCTAACAGTACGTACTATCGTATTTTGCTCATAAAATGTATTTTTTTTATTTCACATGACTCCACAGTAGTTAGCGATTATTTTCGTTAATACCTTTTAAATACAATAATATCAGTTACGAAGAACTGTTGTGTCTTCATTGGGATAAAAGAGTAATACACACCATGTAGGCGCTTAGGGGAGTGGAGTTATAGCTCCTGCTCTTTCTTGACCTCTGCACCAGATGAGGGTGAGTGGTCAGCATCACACCCCGTCCGCGCTTTATCTTCGATAAAGGACTCCGGTATCCATTCGATAAGAGGTTGGGTGAGCCCGAGAGTCGGTCTGGACTCAGAGGCTGGAAGAAAAATCCTCTGCGTCCCCCCCCCCCCCCCCAATGTCAGGGATCGAACCACCGTCAACCAGCCCGCAACTAGTCACTGTACTGATTGAGCTGTCCCGGGGCGTCTTCATTGGGGTACGGAATGAATTATTAAACAGTAATTTTATATGTTGTTTAGCTCCAAAGTTTTTGTGTGAATTAAAGTTAATGGACCGACACTCTATATTAAAGGTGCCGCAAGTCGATTTTGATTCTAAATTTGTCAAACACCTCAAACATACAAATTACGTGAATGTTAATATAGACTGTTAAATAAAGTATATATTAAAATAACCAAGATAGACATCGAATTAAAATTTCGTGTAAATATTTAGTACGGGCCAATCACACTGAGTTTGATCGAAATCGGTTTGTCGTCAGGAATTGACTAAATTGACTGATAGAAGAGCTGAAATAATAAGCTCTTATCAGCTTGTATTTCTGAAAGGAACCTAAAATGTGTGTTACTTAAATTTAAAAGTTTGACAATAAAACCGTAAGAAATTATTCATTTTTATTTACATGTGAAACATGGTTGAGTCATGAATACGTTATGTATGATGAGGATGCTGCATCAGACAATTTTCATTTGTGACCTGAATTGAATTTACCTGCGCAGTGAAATTCAGATGCAAAGTCGTGACACCAAGACGCTTTATGACAAATGCTCTGTCACGCGCAGTGGAGCTGCATAAAGGGGACCGTTCTGTAACACATCGCACAAATTTCTGTTCCTCTCTTATCTACAATGTTCATCCACCGTGGCATGATGCACGAAGCATCCGCGCTGAAGTCTAAGCACCAGACTTCAAAGTCTCGCATGCTTCGGTGTGTATGAATTATTTTAATGCGCCGATTTAAAGAGCATGTGATGTAAAATCAAAGGGTGAAATACATGAGATAATAGTAACTGGGTCGTTAGGATGAAGTTTAAGATGACTTCTGAATGTGTGTTACGGAATACACATGTTTTTATCTCATTAAGGGGAATGAGGTAAACTTATGTTTAATATACTTTTTGTAAAGGAAAGGCTCAATATAAAGGGTCTATGATACAAGAAGTCATGTCTTATGAGCTCTGAAGCACTGATTAAAGATTACAAGCAAACAGTTTCGTGAAGGATAGTAGTCGATTACGTAGGCAAGAAATTCTAGGATTTTATGAAAACTGAAGTTTCCTTAGGAGATTTGGTAGAAATTATTTTCAAGTTGTATGAGCTTCATAATTTGTATTCTTCATTAAGTATTACTAGAATGACTAAATGAAAAATAACTAAAGGCTGTGAAATGCAGCACGTATGGGAAACATGAGAAATTAATACAAAGTTTTAATAGGAAATATTAAAGAGAAGAGAATACTTCAGAGAATTAACCATAGATGGCTGGGATAAGAATATAATGGACTTTGAAATATATAGGGTGTAAAAATGTGAGTTTGAAGTCGGGACAGATGGTGACTCCATTGAGAAACGCAATAACTAAACTCGGAGATGATGAAATGCTGGAAATGCGACTACCTGTGGGACTAGTAGCTTCTCAACATATAATTTACTATAGTCTTAGTTCCTGATTTAATTGTATTTCGTGGGGTATCACAAGTCGTATTGGCGGCATCAACAGCAGTAACTGTAGCAGTAGTAGTAGTAGTAGTTGTAGTACAACTATTACTGTTATTACTACAACCACCACTACTAGTACTACTATTATTTACAGGTAACTCGCAAATACAAGACCCTAGTTACATATATTTCATTATTTTGGGTTTATTTTAAAACTCTCAGTAGCTCAGAATATATGGCAACGAATGATTAGACTTATTAATTTGAAAGGCTATGTTGGAAGTGTTCTGTGGCCGAATTTAAATTTTCCCAGTATTTTTTTAGAGACTGGGGATGACTGTGGAAAGTCTTAGCATGTATAACTGGCCTCTGGGTCGAGATTAAAATCTGTGACCTCCCGAATACAGAGCAGGAATGCTAACCATTCTACCGCGACGGTCTGTCCTCATTAACCCTCTTCACAAATACGTAGTTTAACTTGGGTATGCCGTCTCCTGTTTGACTAACCCACACATTATTTTGTTTTTATCGTGGTTTTTAAAACGTTGAAACCCTATCTTGAAATCTTCCGAAACATCACCCCCGCAACGCAGACCGCTTTGAAGTTTATAATATTGATAGCAAAATTCATTCAGCTAAATTGTAAAATAGCTTGTACTAATAACATTGTGACTTGAGAATCAAATGGATTTCTCGCCGTCAGAATCTTAGGGAAAACTCGCTTGCAAGGAACGGACTTCCGTAAAATTTTGAATTCCTACACAAATGTTATTATCAGCTTCTGTCGTGTATTTAAAAATTATGTTTCACCTAGAACTCTTAATATTGAATTATCTATGCTCTTTGAATGTGAATTCTTGATACAAATTTAGAATGCTTAGAAATTCCTTACATTGAGTTGTATCACAATTTACAGGCATCGCCAAATTACAGGTAGAATTTATTGCTTTTATTCATTCTGTTTATCATTGTTGAGGAAACGCGACACCAGTTAGTAGAAAATGCGGTAAAATTCACCTACGTACCAGGAAATCTTTAATACCTATTATAATTCACCGAATGAACGAGAATAGGAACCGTTGAAGAAGCCACTCCTTACAGTTGCGTAGTGAGATGTAATGTAACATGTAAGACTTGAGGTTCTCACATCGGTGAGTATGAAGATTTCCGTCTTCTGGGTTGTTGGTAAACATCGACCAGACTACACAGCGCAACAACCCAGAAGACGAAAATCTTCGTAATGTAACACATTTCTGACTCTAACGATGGAAGACTAGAGCTTGCGCCTCTAGAGATGTTCAATTAGAACAAAGCGAAATGGGGTTAGAAGGAAAGAAAATATAAAACACAGGAAAGAGAAGGGGGCTGAGTAGCAGCTAACTGACTTCAGAAGAAAGAGGTGCATCTGCGAAAAATCAACGTCCTTAGCTCTTTCTACTCCGGAAGAATGAAGAACATTTCTCTGTGACATTACCTTCAACCTACAAGTAATGTTCTGCCTTGTCTGATTAACAGATCAGTAAAAAGCAATGGAACTTCAAGAAACGTCATTTTGTAGCTTTTTCACATTGTGAATTTTAAATTATAAATAATATTAACACGTCTAAATATGTATGCATGCAATTATAATATAATAATTAACATCTTTATGATTCTGCTTGTGCTTAAGGAGCATGAAGATACAATTATAGATGGGCTGAGATGAAACTTCATACGTTGTTCACCTCGAGAGCAGATTGAGGAGACGGGTCGGGCAAATTCACTCCTCGCTCTTTTACCCTTGGGAAAGTATCCCTAGGTATCCATGGGATAGGAAGATGGGTTAACTCCAGACCGATCGTGACATGATGGCACAAACAAATGTCCCCGTTGGGAATCGAACTCAGTCGTCCAGACTGAAGCCAGTGGCTGTATCGGGTCATGATTAACACTTTTGTGTCAAAGAGATGAAATTATCGCTCAAAATGGATAATAACGATTAAAATATATGCAATAAAATACGAAATAATTTGTCGGACATGGCTGTCTTAATGGCATACCACTCTTTCCGAAATTCTAGAATATCGAGCACAAAATAGTCTCTAAGAAGAAACTGGGATACAAGAAAATCTCTAGGTGTAAAATATTTTACACATATTGCAAAGTTTTATGTAGGTACAACTTGAATGTGAGTCGTAGTTTAGGCGGCTACATAACTGACTTCTTATCGCGTAGACTTGCGTTCAAACTGTCGATTTCTGGAAATACTCTTGTCCCTCGAGCAGCTTTATTTCGCAGTTATTCGATTTTTGACTGTTAATCGTCATTCGACCATTGTTCAATTCTCGCCTTGCACTTTCCCATGATGCGTGAGGTAGCCTAACTAAGGAGCACATTATCATATTTTCCGTCCTACGTTCAGAACTTCGTTTTGATTCAGCGGTTGGCTGGTCTCAGAGTGAGGGAAACTTTATAACTAGAACTTCCGGACAAGCAACTGTCGATGAACGCTATTCTGCGAAGCGGTATATGGATCTTACCAGTGCATGGTTATTATATATGGTAAATTACGTTTGAATTTATTATGTGGTATTGTACTGTGGTGGCCGTTAACAAATTGCGTGTTTCAGGGTCACAGCAAAATCATACACGCTACAGCAATAATAGAGGAGCCAATGCGAGTGAAGATAGCTCAGAACTGGCAGCTGGTAACATAGATTCGCGCGGTAAGGCTGGAGGGCGGTGAAGTCCTTCCATAGCCTTGAAGCATGCAATTTGGTGACGGTTACTATAGCTAAATGAAACACCAGCTTAAACAAATGTGTATTAAATGAATTTGAATACATGTCCATTTTGTAGTGAGCCAAATATAAAAATTGAGACGCTTTTAATAGAAAATTTGTTTTCGGTGTTAATTAATGCGCACGGGAAAGGCATATCTTCCAGACTGGCCTGAGAGCGGTCACACACACACAAACACACTTATATATATATATATATATATATATATATATATATATATATACTCACCCACATCAAGGCGCAAATTCCAAGGACGACAATCTGTAAACTCAAATTTCGTTTAAGAAATTTCTTGATCAGTTGAGTGCGTAAGAAACTTTTCAGATAAGATATTGCATCTCGAATTTGTTAATGTTATGGCTGCAAGAGAATGTCTTTGGGGAAGTGGGCTGTTAAAGAGCTCGTTGTCCATCCCACAGATGATACGGGCGACAGGATGTTTAATTTAAAACTCAACCCTAACTACATTAAATTTACTCCTTGATGCATAAAACAACGGGACTAAATTCTTGCATCCGTGTGTCGTTGTTGGTGCTGATGTATGACTTAAAATCGTTAAAGTAGTTTTCTTTTCCGTTCGAATAGTTCGTTAGAGACAAACACTTTCTCTGTACCGGAATGTTATTAGCAGTCTATAGTTTAGATGCGTCATGTTTGTGTTTAAAATTCAAATATATATTTATTATTCAAGTCTATACACAAACTTTTAAATTGTTGATGTTAAAATTTAAAATTAATATTAATATTCTGCGCCATTCATCGTTATCTCGATGTTACAATATTGCGCTTTATACTACTACATGTTTCAATGTCATAGCATCATCTTCAGGTTTTTTATCTTTAAAACTACTCTATATTTATTAATGCAAGCTTTTCATTGATTGTAGATGTAGATTACTGTTGTGGGTGTTCCTTTGATCTTCTTATTATTTTGCATATTATGTTGCATATTATGTTAGTTGTTCATTATTCAAGAGTTTGATGTGCAGTGTGTCCCCGTCTGATCAGGTGAATGTCAGTTATTTTCTTATTCGGTACTTTCTTGACAGGATAGGCGTTGCTAAATAAATTCTTCCTAAGAGAAAGAGGAAAAATACTTTGATATGAACTTATGTTTAAGAAGTAGAACACGTTCTTCTCGTGAATATACTTATTTGTACCTGCGTTCCTTCTACGATCTGGAGTGAGCAGCGACCTAGCAACAAGAGTGACCTTGCCTCGTTTACTACCGGGACTTTGAGATGGACTGTTACACGGTGATCAACCTGTTTCTGGTTTAAATTTATACCATAATATGTTATTGTTGTCGGGTTGTATTTTAAGTGGTATAACCTCTATGAGTGAATACAGAACACTGGTGGAATAATATTGAGAAAAAAAAATTGAAAACTCTGAGGAACCTATCCCAGTGCTACGTTCTCTATCAAAATTTCCGCGTGGATTAAATTGGAAGCGAACCGAGCTCCTCGATGGAAAGCAGGCGACTACCCACCTTAAATACATAACGGTCAAGGAGTTAGTTAGCTTGTCACTAATAAATAAGCTTCATGGTTATTTACTTGGCTACTTGCAACAACCTTACAGAAGGTCCGATGATTACTTAAACAATTTAGGTCATACAGTGATAATTTGTTTTGATAAAAAGCGAATAGCATGGCGGGAATACCGTGTAGTGATGATGCCGTGCTTTTCGCATCAGATCGATATTCTCCGACTCCGACTTAGTTACGAGTATGGAAAGAGGAGGTGGTTGCTGATTATTTAATGCACTGGTGGGTGAAACAGGCCATAGTAACCATAAATCGTGTGTTTTATCGGGATAGGACCGAAACCTAGCTAATAATTTACCGAAAGCAAATTCTAAGGGTACACTCTTTAAGAAGTATCCAAATATAACTGTTATAGATTCGTACTTGGGCATGCAACGTTCTCTGTAATACCAATGCTTTTAAATTATGTTTCGTTTAACCAAGCTTTCAACTGTGCTGTAAAGTAGAACAACGAAATACTAATATATTCCAACCTCTCTCAATGCCCTAAATTTTTGATCGCCTTTCAAAAGTCAGTAATCTTATTGATTATTATATTTTGGAAAAAATATTTTGTCATCAAAGTCGTGTATTATCAATATGCAAATCACTTAATAAATTAAATAGCGTGTTTATGAAGGAGATCAGAATTGGTCATCTGCTGAATACATCACCTTTTGTACACGACGAATTAAATCCCCTTTACAAAATATGGATTTTGCCGGGGGGACCAAAAACAATAAAATACGTTTCTATATATGTGGGATCCGAATTTCCTTCTTCTCGAGATATTGCTAATAAAATACAAACAAACATTCATTTACAAATTCCCTTTTCTCATAGTAGTCTTATAAAATGTATCTCAAATTCGAATCTCCTACCTCCACACATGACCGAGGAAGAAGTACAGTATTCTGATGAACACTAAGGTTTCTGTGAACCATTTGACACGCGTTCCGCATACGTGACCATAGTTCTGCGTTAACTGACGCTGCGTAAACCATGGACGTCAAGTGGCCACACGCATAAAGGCCCAAAATTTAAAGGTCCGGAAACCTGGGTGGCCTTGTCCCTTGGCCTCATCGTGTAATCCACCGTTATGAATACTGATTATACAAGCAGTCTCCAAAGAGATACTGCAGTGTACCGAACCTCTTAGTGCATACACGTCCTACAAGCGGTAAGTCGAAGAGCAGTCACGACTGTTCTGTGAGGCGTGGCATGTGAGGACCTACAAGCTTGCCGCTGACATTGACTGAAAATTTATGCCGCATGTGGAATTCTTGGAGTGCATGCGTAATTGGTCGAGCTCATGCGTATTTGTTAAGGCAATTAAAAACATCGTTCCTCATACAATAAGCCACTAGGTAAGCATCAGCAGAGAAATGTAGAGATACTTCAGGAAGAAAGCTATTCCAAATCCATGTTCATCGGAACTGTTTATAAGATGGTTATCTTCTGGGTTGTAGCGCCTTGTAGTCTGATAGAAGTACGCCGACGTTTCAGAGGCAAT
Source organism: Zootermopsis nevadensis (assembly GCF_977971745.1). Taxonomy (NCBI): domain Eukaryota; kingdom Metazoa; phylum Arthropoda; class Insecta; order Blattodea; family Termopsidae; genus Zootermopsis; species Zootermopsis nevadensis. The sequence goes on from NW_028259177.1 coordinate 3,167,753, forward strand.
GCCTTTTTATCAGGGCGATGAGTTTTGACGATTATTGCCTTGATGTTGGAGACATCAAATATTTCTGAGAAGCCGGTAAACTTCTACCACACTACATAGCAAAATAACCCAGGAGACAGCCATATTCATATTCTTCGTCGTGAGAACATCAGATCCAAATGTTTTATTGATTTGGTTCTCCGGACGAGCCCCCAAATTTTGTAGGAATCATTCGGCTCAGCATATAAAGCCTCACGTTTCAGTGTCATGTCACAAGTGACCGCCTATAAACCCTATTTTGAGTAACGTGAATCATTTCCACACGCTCAAACACATTTGTCACTTTGTTTCCCAAGTGACCAAATTTCTCTCTTAATTCACTTTTAAGGACTGCGCCTCTGAATTTATCATCCCATGCTTGCTTACTAAATTTCTCATCTATCTTATAAGCCTTGATTTGTAAATACTAAAGAATACTTGGTAGTGGGTATAATTTCGGAAAATCTTCATTGCGTAATGTTCTCCATTATAATTTTATCTTCTTCGTCCTAAGTCCGGTCCGCATTGGCCGAGCGGTCTGAGGCGCGGGCCTTGTGCCGCTTGGTCGCTGGGACCGTGGGTTCGAATCCCACCCAAGCCATGGATATTGTCCGCGTTTTCCTGTGTTGTGCTGTCCTGTGTACAGGTAGAGGCCTTGAGACAGGCTGATCCCTCGTCCAAGGTGTCCTACCGAATGTCTAATAGATTAAGCCAACCAAAAGTTGGGACCCGCAGATGCTCAAGGCACTGAAGAACGGGTCGTTCCCAGTATCCCAGTATCCCAATCCTAATTCCAAAATTTTTTCTCAGCACTTTAATAACAAACACCATTCACTTATTTCAAGCAGGACCAGATTCACACAGAAGCAGTTAAAATTATGAGTTTTCCATATATCGTTTTATGTTTTCAGATACGAGACGGAATGACTACGCGTTAGCATAAAATTCGCGTTACTAGCTTCATACTTCTTGTCTTTTGAATATCCAGGGAAATAACTTATATGTCGTGAGGTGTTATATACACCACATTTCAGATAACTGACTAAATTAATCTTTACGAATTGGACTAAATTTTCCGAAGGCCAAGTTTTGCAACCCCCATTCGAAACAAGAATAATTGTTACTGATTTATAAAAATTGACTTTATACAGGTTAAGCAAAAAGTTTGTTTGGAAAATTTAAGGGCATGTTTTGGGAACTAAAATAATAAAAACTGTATCATGAATATGGGGTCTGAAATTCTTCCTTACCCACATGTAATTACTGAATGGAAAACATACATTCTGTTACAAAGTGTTTATTACGATGTATGTAATTCGCGATTTCACAGGTGGTGGCCAAGATTCGATCTCTCCACTTCGACACATGCCTGAGCACTACGAACACACTCGAACACTTCAGGGCATGTTTAAACCGTATTATAAGCAACGCAGACATTTTTCCATGGCTCATGATTTGTGTTAACTGGCGTTGCATACACTGGACCTGACCCCCTTGGACTTTTACCTGTGGGGTCATTTGAAGTCCCATTCAATTATAATATCTAGGCACAGAAGCATTGCCAACCCTTTGTTCATAGATTCAATATTTAATGTTTTGGTTCCAAGAACACAGACGTTACAGCACACTCATCTAGCTACGCTACACTGCCAGTTTTTAATAATTTATAGATTTTAAACAATTTTAAAACTTTTTTAGCCATTAAATTTTATACTATTGTTTTTGGACTAAACGGGATAATGGAAAGTAACGTCCTATTGCCTATGCAATGACTATGAACTTATCAAATCTCTTAATGGTCGCATTGAGCCGAAACATGTAGCTCGCCAACACCGTGGTGCTTCACTGCAGAATCGAAAATGTGCATGGTGCTTGTGAAGGGAAAGAAACGCGTTGATTCCCCTGGGATCCTACGCACATTTGAAAAGACGCATATAAAAATTCTTATATTTCCCCCTTGTGTTTAGATACCTGTGTAGTAGTAGTAGTAGTAGTAGTAATAGTAGTAATGTAGTGGTTCGAATGTAACAAGCTGAAGGAAAATTGGTACTTGAAATGTTTCGTGGCCTCTTTAAAGTGCTAGCGAATGGATGTTAAGTAGCTACTACCAGAACGTGAAGGAGCTTGGTCGATCTTTACTTCCGCTAGCGTGTAATTGCTGCAGGAATGTCATGCACCGTTAAACAATTTTGTATTTCTCCTTTCTCAATTCTGTGAAAATTAATATAGGAATTTTTTTTCTAAACGCTAAAATATTACTACCATTTAATTATTGAAGTTACTCTTGCGTTGTTAGCAAATGAAAACCCTTTTAAATTATATATAATACATATATATATATATATATTCAGTAGATTCGCTTATGATGAGGTAACAGAATTCCGTACGTTATAAAGCTAGCCTGCAGTTTCTTATTATACCTTTAAAGGCCAGGACAATTGCAAGTCTCGCCTACTACAAAAATAAATAAACCTGCATTTTTTATTCGTGGATTTCTTGTGGCTTTCACTGTAAACATCTATTAGTTTCTTAAACAGCATTAGGAAGTTTATTTTTACAATAGTGAAGTGTGGTGTTTACTTTGCGGTACGGAATGAAATTTTAAATATTATTTAAATACGCTTCGGCTGCAAAGAATTAGTGCTCCATAAACTAAGTATTTCGGAGGTCTTAATTCCTAAGAACACATTCACGTGAACTTACTCAGTTGTAAAATTTTTATTTTTGTTGATCATTCTCTGATTTTTACAGAAAATGAAACTTCCATTATTAAATATGTAAAGTTCATTTAAAATTTAAATTTTTGTACTTCCCATTGAGGACATAATTTCTGACAGTTCCTCAGCTGATTTACTGAAGAAAAGTTATATTACCGTGTTTATTACAAGCCGCCACTGAACCCTGTTCTGAACCATAAAAAACTAGTCCACAAATTCGTATCCTGCTCCTTATAATCTTACTCTTCCTTCTACACCATTGTCTCCCAAGTGGTTTCTTTCCGTCACAATTTTATATGTATTTCTGATCTCTACCGAGTATCTTAAATGCTTAGCCACATTCATCCTTCTTGAATTGAGCTCCCAAATAAAATTTGGCAAAGTTTTCACATTGCACAACAGCTATCATAGAATTCTCGTAGCGAATTTTTATTACTACAAGTATTGTTTTCATCCAAAAAGGATTTTATTATAAGTTATATTATGTAGCCACCTGTTCCGACAAACCTAAGTTTCCTTCAGACCACGTTATCTACTTAGGTTTTTAAGAAAGGAATTGCTTTGTTAATCGTCTTAATACAATTCAACAAGAAGAGTATGGTTTTGAAATTAATGTTTTATATTATTCTGACTAATTCGTTTGGATTTACATTTACTCAATTTGTATCTTTTAAATGCTGTGTTACTTTTGTACCGTATTTAGGGTTTCACACTTGTTTATTGAGATCTCAAAGTTCACCAATTTTTTACTTAATATGTAATAATTTTGTTGTAAATAAAATTATTCCACCTAAAGTAATAATAATATGATTTTTTATCAATTTTGCGTGCAAATCTATGTTGAACTTTAAATGGACGGAAAACTTAATATCTATCAATTTAACACTGTTTCATAAAATTTAAAATGTATAAATTTAGTAAATACGAATCAAATATAAAATAACCGTGGTATGAACGTTATTGACAAGATTTATTTGGTAAAAATTTAATAAGATTGTAATATATAATTTATCAATAAATACTGACGCACTTGCAACCCAATCAAAAACGTAAGAATAAATATGAAATCTCTTGATATGTAACATAACAAAGTGGCGCATAGCTGGTAAAAACTATTAATATTAATAAGCACATTGGGGTCCGCAGTGACTGCGCGGTCTGAGGCGTGGGCCTTGTGCCGCTTGGTCGCTGAGACCATGGGTTCGAATCCCACTCAAGCCATGAATATTTGTTCCGTGTTCGCGTTTTCTGTGTTGTGCTGTCCTGTGTACAGGTAGAGGCCTTGCGACGGGCCGATCCCTCGTCCGAAGAGCCATACCGAATGTCTATATATCGAGCCAATGAAAAGTTGGGACTCGCAGTGCTCAGGTACTTGAAGAACGGGTCGTTCCTAGTATCCAGTATCCCAGTATAAGCACATTACAAGGCTTTGTTTACCATTCTCCTTCCTTAGATCCAGATATTATTAAAATACTTTTAAAAATCCTAATTCTGTGTATTTCCCTTCGGGCGTACTAAACATAAGGTCAATTTATAATTTCATTGCTAAACATTTTCCCGGACTTAGGTAGGAGACGGGAAGATAAGGTTTGTATAATATCTGCATCATGAGAAGAATTGTACGAACAGAATTTGTTATTTGTCATGACTGTAAATTTTATATGTTGCTGCCGTCTTCAAATAGACTGAATTTTGTCACAAATTTAACTTTCTCTACGGCTACCAAGATCGGCCGTACGCAGGTAAGAATATATTATTTCGTTGGTAGTAATTTTAGTGTTCGTTATGGAAGTTTTCTTTTAATATTGAGACATTATATTACAAATTTTGGATTTCATGTAATGAAAGTTTATTTTACTGAGACAGTCAGCTAATTTCGTAAGACCAAAAATTGATTCAAAGGAAACTTCACAGGTGAGTGTATGCCTTCTACATTTATCAATTATGGCGCAATTATAACTACTCGAACACACTTAAAATACTCCAGTTCAGTATGAAGATATAACATGTCGTAGATTTCATTGAAGTGTAGGTAATGCAATATAACAGAACGTAGGACTATAATAAGTTACCGTTCTTAGTTCCTCTGTTTTGAATTTCTTCCTGTCTTGAACCTTTTCGCAAAATCTAGAAGTATCGTGTGATTTATGCACAGTAGACTACTGCACTTAGAACCATATATCATTCAGTGCGGGGGTTGAAGATAAATTGACAAAATCATATATTTTTTATAAACTCACAACATACTACACTCTTGACATACACGTTAGTCCCTCATGACCATATTTCTCTTTTATTCAGTAAATTATGTCATCAAGGTACGTTATCTTCAACGTGTCCGAGATATATTTATTCCAGCATGTGGCTGAGTGGGGCTCACTAGTATTACCTTCTTATAAACAGGGCCCTGGATCGATGTCACGTTTCTTTGTGGCACATTGATAAATCAGTTGCAGTTTAAAACCCACACACTTAATACAGTTTCATTAATATTCATGTCTACTCCATGCAGTACTGTCATTTTTGAGAACCTCAGGTTCTCACGAAGATTCACAGTATTTATGAAAACAGGAGTTCAAAAGAGCCCACAGCTGGATTCTGTTTTAAGCCAGTTTATCCAAGTCGACCCCTAAACCAACCTTCTTTAAGATTCGATTTAATGTTATGCTTTCATCCATATCTGAGTCTCTCGATGAATATTCATACGTTAGAATCTGCGCCTGTACTTTAAACCATTTTACAAAAGCTATGTATGGGGAAAACACAATTTTACGAACTAATTAATGATAAGGTAAAACAAAACGTCAGTCGAGGGGTTAGTAGCTTACTCATGCTTATTGTTTACGAGATTCTGCTTGAAAATTTCGACACTGATGCCGGCCCTCCGGCCAGATTTTCCATGCATGTCCGTACAAATTACCCTAAATCAAGGAACAATCGCTTCCTTTCACACATGTTGAATCATCCTGCTTATTCTTGATTTGTTTTGCTTAAAGGCGTTTTCGATAATTTATGCTATATTTAGCTATGTTCCAGCGATGTTGCAGTACATTTTAAACCGCTGAAACTGTCATTAAATATATTAAAATGAAGCAATGAATGCCGTGGTCACTTTTACGCTAATACCAGTACATGTTATCCATAAATTAAATAAACAACCAAATAATTTCATCAAGACGACCGCTGTGAAGTGGATTTTAATTGAGTACGTCTCGGAAAAATCGTGTGGAGTTTTCCTCAAACATTTCTTCATTAACATCAAATGTCATCAGACAACAAAAACCAGGCTCAAAATTGTACTTACGTATCCTCGTTCATTTTGTGACAACCTCCGTTAGAAAATATTTACGGTACTTTGCCGTAAGTACTACGTTCATTTCATAGTACATCTGTGACATGAAACCATGGTTGGATACTTTATTCTCTGAAACTTTACTACCTCTATCTACAATTGGTTCGCCTTCCATAGGGGTTTTGTGTCTGTTTTTCTTATTTCGGCAGTGCATAATCAACAATTTCATCCACATAGTGCCTCTTTAGCCCAAATCAAGCCTTGCTTCCAGCTCTGAACTTTACCTGTAATTTGCAGATTTAGCTAAGTTGATTTTTACTAAAACTGTTAGTAGTCGACTGTGTTGCTGATGATCCCAACAGATCTGCTTATAGAATGATTCAGTTAAGATAGGACTACAAGATGACGTCTGTACAAACGGGGCTGTGGCTCAAGTATTTAGACAAACAAGGCCCCAAGCTTCTTTAGACAGAATGCAAACTCCATCAACTGAGTTTAGAGCCATTGAACACGGAGTACATTTTCTGTATCTCTGATCTACCTTTTGTATTTTACAGCATATTTCTGGATGCTGTTTCCCAGGAACAGATTTAAACTTGCCCCACAAGATAAAAAGAATGCAGACAGAAAATTAACAAAAATCATCTACATCAGTTACATGAACGACGTAGACTTTAATTTTGGTGGTTGTTAAAGTTAGTGTTTCATTTGCGAGTAAAGTACTGGTGTGTATTATATAATACCACATTCCTTTCGGTCTAATTTTCTTGTGATCTATACACGTTGTGTGAATAATTATCAGCACGCCTCTCTCATCGAGGTCGTGTCACCCATCTCATCACATTCCTATGCTGCAATCGCTTTTGTTGTACTTAATGAGCCGTCTGTTTTGCATTGAATCTAATATTGTACCTTGTAATCGTATATGATGAAGATTGATTACTAAAGGGGTGGTTTGTTTTGATTTGTGACTTGTTCAGTAAAACTGTATGGATTGCTAGTTAAAGCCTGTGGCTCAAGACAATAGTTGTACTGTACAAACTTCACACAGAATTTGGTACATATACGAAACTACACCAGCAAAATATATCTCTGTGCAACAAATATGTAAATTATGCTCTGTGGGACTGTGGTAGTAAAAGGATCTGCCGGTAACTGATCTGTCAAAATAGTGGTAGTACATAATTATGCTGGTAGGTGATTATGCCATCAGTATAATAAAGATGATTTTTGTTCTGATATTATGTTACGAGTGAGTAAGTGAGTGGAATGTGGATAGTAAAGAAAAAAGTTGGCAGAAACTGCGGCAGTATCAATCATGGTGTCGAGAGCGAACTCGTTAGGCTTTGTTAGAATTGCCTTGTGTTGCAAATGTAAATGAAATACGGTTAGGACGCCTGTGAGCTTCTCGACGCCTTTGTAATAGGAATCAAGCTTAGTCAGAACACCTGCAATATAGTCAACCACGGGACAGGTTGCTGGACATGCTGGAGAAAATATGGAGCAGTAGAATTTAAAGCTGGAAAGAGACTGACTGACGACGTTATTCTTCTGGGTAATAGCGCATATAGACTCGTAGATGGATATCAGCGTTTCGGAGAAACATACTGTTTCCATTATCAGTAATGAATCAGAATAAATACACTGTCTTTACTGCCGTGGGAACCTGAAATCTTACAAGAACAAAATTTACATAATTTCTGTTCATTTTCCTCATTTTCGGCCCTTCCATCACTGAAACTATGGAAGCAAGGGGAAGGTAAAAATACAAGGGACCTAAGGATGGAAAATCACTGGTGGGGTTGATGAATGAAGCAGTGAAGCCCCTACTGTATGAATGAAATCTAAAGTAAAAGCAGTGTGAGTAAAAGTTTTCGTTACGCATTTACTAATCAGATTCGTTTGGAAAAAAGAGTTTTGTCATCCTCTTCCTTCTTTGTCTTAGGATAAGGCGTTAGAAACGTAAGAACACAAACATCTTAATAAATATAACAAAAGGACGGATGGATGTATTCATGACTACTAACTGTTATTCGGGACTGATTTATAATATTAAGACACTTTATAAATCCCTTAAAATTTGGTGAAACCTAAACAATTGGAAAAGAATCATTAACTAATCTAAACTACATTCTATGAAAAGTTGAGGGTATGTAAAGTAATATTTAAACGGAATTTTGTGAATATAACGAAATGCTATAAAATATCTATAGCCACAAAAGAATTAAATCAATTTTCATGTACTTACTTTATTACAAGCCTGTGAGTTACTTACTTAGAGACTTATTTAGAACTCATGTTCCAATTCAGACTCCAAATTATTATAGCAAACCATTTTGTTTCTACGTACAACGAGTATTTGCTTAACATTATGATTTCAAAAACGTTGTAAAATTTGTATATGTATTTTATAACATCTGACTAAAATACCACAATATCACTAAATATTTAGGCCTACATATATTATCGCTATTAATTAACCGAAACAAAATTTAATAAACGTAATACAGTGATGATATGAATACTCCCATATATTTAGTGATGCTTGAAGTTACGAATATATAATGTTTTTTTTAAAGTTCAGGGACTGTAAGATACACAATATAACAACGAAACATGTCGCCAAATATGTAACGAACGGCGCATATGCAAAGTGGCTGAACGCATTAAAATTCATTTATTGTGTGGAAGCGGATATAATATACCGTTGAAATCAAGGATAGAATAAAATTCGGAGTCTTTCGTCCTCGCCCCGTTTATAAAGCCACATATTCAAAAATCTTGTTCTTCTGGTAATGACGTTAGGCCAATGAATTATCTCTTTCAGCATCAAGTCTTGTATTCTCTTTCTTCATCAAAGACTAGGGATCAAAGGCTGGAATAAATTGCAGGCACACAAGTATATGTCAGCATATTTTCACCACAAATCCTGGGAAATGCCATCTATCTGCAAAACAGGTCTGCCAGCAAATGACATTTATCAAGGCCAAATCGCAACCCCTGGGCAATGCAGATACTGAGAAGGAGGCATAAGGACGAGTCTTCAACGCCTTAAAAATGAATACCTTTGGCTAAGGGAGGAAATACTACCATAAAATATAAGGCGGGTGTAGTTCCTAAGCAGTCATGTAAGTAATTGGACTGGACGGCAGGTAATTCTGGAAATATCAATCTATCCATTCTAGAGCTTGTGTAATCGTAGCGCGATAACGTCATCACGGGATATTGCGGAAGACAGATAAGGAAATCATCGGCGAAGAATATCGTCCGTCATCCTCACATTCCATAAGTCTGAGCATTTACCACGTTGTTATTACTGATTGTAAAAAAATTAACTTACGTTGGCATACCTTATAAACAAATTTTTATGAAAATCCGTTCTGTCATCCTTGACTTTATTTGCTTACAATCGGATGAAACTGGCCGAAAAATTGGTTTTCTACAAGGGATTCTTTGAACGCACCTGAAACAGAATGTGAGCTATGTACTGGTTTCATCCGTCTCGCGAAATACACCAGACCTGTCTAATATTGTAATTTAAACATGAAAAGATTTTCAATTCAATTCACATGCCCTTGACAGAGATGCAATTAGTTTTAAGGGTTCGGAGGTTTAGTTTGCTTTATTAAACTGGAATTAAAACGTGGAATTAAGACGTACTGACACTGATCATCATAATGCCCAATAGACTACTTTATACAAAGGAGGTTTGATGTATTTAAGTATATCCTAATAGGAATTTTTATTTTTATTTAAGCGAGTGTCGGTTTAGAAAATGCATAATAATAACACATTTGAAATATTAATGCCCCGTCTGCGCTAATTTTGAAAAAAAATATCTTTGAAGACTGCTTTAAATATTTCCTTTTATTTTGATTATTTATGGCTACTACTCTCGAAATTTGCAGAACTTTTACACATAGTATATGTTCATATTTTAGATTATTAGTGGGAATGGATGCATTTTGGTAAATATAAATTAATACCATCGTAACCTTAACGTAAATCTACCTGAAATGAGTTAAAATATGAGCAATGGCAATGCAAAGTCGAAATTCATTCCCCTAAAATTTTTGCTGACGCGTCCATCTAAATATATGTATTGCGAATTCACGGACAGTGAAATAGCAGCAGAAATCCATCACTGACTGTTACTGTATATTTTCTGTCCTGTTCTCCCAGTGTTTGTCTTATGCCCATTTTCTCACCATAAAGTATGCATAGCCCCTACACCACGAAAAGAAGTCTCCTTTAGCCAATTTTCATCTTGTTTTTCAGCATCCGCACATCCTGCTACACAGGAAGGAGATTTACATCCCTCAGAACGCAATACATTCCGCGCCAACAGAAAAAGAAACATAGTTAACAGATTTGTCTCTCTTTAGAAGTCTTTGAGGACATAGGAGGTTTGTTTAAAGCTGAACGCTTCTAACGGAAATAATTTCCTATTTATGAAGGAATATGCGGTGAGAGAAAGAAGAGTGTGAATTCTTCCATGCTTTTATTCTGAAATTCGTAGTTTTTAGTGACTTGAACATCTGACACGTAATGCAGCATTTTTTGTTGATGCGATCGAAAGGCCTTAAAGTAATTTTCTAAGCATATTTTCGAATATTTGCAATTCATATGTAAATGAAACTAGTTGTGAATGATTACAATTTATATCTTCTGTTTACAGTGAATGCAAAAATAAAATATTTCCTACGATGTTAGACATATTTTAACTTTAAAATTTTCAGATAGTTCTTAAGTCTATCTTTTCTTCTTCAATTTTTAAATTTCTGGGCACGTACTTTATGCATTTATTTCCTATTTCTTTTGAGAATTTTGTTATTCACCAATCATATTTATCGGCAAGTTTTTTTATCAGTTCATATTCAATGCAAGAATAATATATGTTGAAGTTAATTTTGTATACAGGCATGTTTCTATAATTGTCTCTGTTTTCAGGCAAATAAGTTATGTTTAAATAATTCGGTCCAGTTTGGAGGAATTCTAAAACAGAGCCAAAATTAAATCCATCCGTCACATGATACAGCGTGCAGAGTAATGAACACCAAGAATTAAATTACAATACTCGCTGTTCCATCAACTTTATTATGTGGTATAATTGTATTAATTACTACGAATAGGGACCGTCACACGTTTCAGCCTTGCCAGGCCATGAAGTTGGTTCTAACCTATTATACATTTTTACATATTACCCAATGTATAAATATTCCATTGTTCTTAATAATATATTTGTAACTATTTGATAACAGCCTTCTAAAGCCGAAACCTGTATCCGTCTTATATTCTTGTGATTAATAAGTTAATACGACGGAGTGGTATATGGACTAAAGACTGTTATTACTTGGTTCTGATTCTGCAAGCAACGGAATAAAACATAACAAGAAATGGACACACATTAAAAGTGCATGTCAATATTTTACGGGCATAAACTTTTGAAAATCTGTTATAAACTACAACATACTTACTTCATGGAACCGAGTCTTTCCTGAGAAACTAACAGTCGCTCAGCCACTCTATAAATTCCCAACATTGTATGGAATCCAAAGATTCATTACCTTATTTACAAGAGCCAGCCACTGGTCCCTATCCTGAGCCAGATGAATCCAGTCGAATCCACCCTATCCTATTTTCACCCATTTTAATATTATCTTCCCACCTACGTCTAGGTCTTCTTTATAAACTACAAACGTCCGGAAATATTTCAATTTTCTCTCGTTTCAGGGGGAAACACAGATTTAGAATATTACTTCAGAACATAGTGCTAGTTAGGATATATGGTTCAGTTAGGGAGGATGTCAGCTTACGTTAGGCTACAGAAAATACCATAATGAGTAGCTGCGACAAAGATCATTAGGTTGATCAGTTCATGGAAGATGATATTTTCGAGTCATGTACCACTATCGAGAGAAATGAGGGTTGGAGGTGTTGATGTGGGATAATATTAAAATGAATAATTAAGAAATATACTGCTACATTGTATACTGAATTTATCTGACTGACTATACAAATCAGAGCAGGCTCTTGCTAATAAGGGAATAAACCTTTGGGTTCTTGATAAGCTAAGGCGACTCTTGATTTATAAAGAATGACTTAACTGAATGGAGTTCTTTAATTATTCCCTGCTGAATGAGGCAGTTAGTATATTTCTTTTACAATATTTCTCAAGGTAAAATTTAAATCTCTGCTTACCCCAACCACAATAATTCTGTCACGATTTTATTTAGTCCTCAAAGACAAATTGCAAATAGTATTGTTACGGAATCGTTTAAGACAATCGTCCATGACCCATGTCCATTATACTGCTTGTCATAATCAGAGCATGGAATCTGAGCTCATTTAAACCTTTGAACATTTTTGTCTGATATGACGTGTATATCGTCGATGCAGAGGTGTTAGATGTCAATCGGCGACGATTTAACATTACTTGTCTGAATTTTAAATAGTTATTTCGAACTCACCATAACCAGTTGATTATATTATCCCCTAGATATCGTGATTTGTAGAATAATTTTTAACTTTGCTTCTTATCTAACTGTAGTGCGTAGAACGTTTCAGGAAAACTTAATTTTCTCCAAAATTGTAATAACCTATGATAAATAGTTCTGCGACACACGACGTGAACGACATGGCGTGTGGCTTATTGATTCTTAAAATTGTCCCCGAAAATTAGATTTTGAAAAGTCGGCTGATAGACAAAACCTGACTTTGAATAGTTACCACTGTAATTGAAACAGATTTTCAGGAAGATCAATTCAAGAGGAATAAATGGATGATAAATGCACACAGAATTTTAGTAGGAAGGCCTCAAGAGGAACATTTCTGAAGATGGGGGATAATACCGATATCGATCTCAAATAAATATAATATGAGGATATGGACTGGACTCGTCTCGCACATATAACGGTAAAGAACGTTTGGCATTCATAAAGTCTGAGATATTTATTGACCATTTGAGAGACTAAACAAGGACTATTTTCTAAGGAATTAGTTACAAAACAATAATTTTGCCTGTTGTTTTGTATGGGTGCGAAACACTCAGAGGGAGGAACATAGATTGCAGGTGTTTGAGAATAGGGTGTTGAGGAGGATATTTGGGCCTAGGAGAGAAGACGATGGGGCATGGAGAAAACTGCATAATGATGAGCTTAAAAATCGGTACTCCTCCCCCCCCCCCAATATTGTCAGGGTCATGTAGCGCACATGGATGGGACAAGAGGTGTGCACCGGGTATTGGTTTGGAAGCCTGAGGGGAAGAGACCGCTGGGGAGACCTAGACGTAGATGGGAGGATAATGTGAGGCGGGATCTATGGGAGATAGGAGTTAAAGGAGACTGGATTTTGTTGGCCCAGGACAGAGTCCGGTGGGGAGCTTTGGTTAATTCTGTGATAAACCTTCGTGTTCGTAAAGCCATCTAGTTAGTTATAAGTTACTAAGTGGGAAAAATGCTAATTGTTACCAAAATTCTTTCAATTGCAACAGCGGAAAGTGTGACATGGCGAAGTTATTAATCGCTTAGATATGTCGGCAACACGCCACTTTAGAACTTATGATTATTCTAGCGCACCAAAACGTTTTACTTTAATGGGGCAGGGAATAAACTATCAGATTAATTGCAATAAATGTCTTTCAATTGATATAAATGATGTGCAGTTGAAACATAAATTAATCTCCAGTCCCGCCTGTAAAGACCATGAGAAATAGACATACCTCTAAAACTTAACCCCGGACGACACATCTCTTCTGGGAGCCAGAAGAGACTTATGAGGGATCGCGGCTCACACGAAGCAGAACATTTTGTAATCTACAGGGCTTACAGAAAATATGTTATTTCACAACACCTTCTGATGTAAATATGAATACAATAGGAGACGACAGTAGTTCATGACTAAAACTATTGATACTAGTGTGTGTGGAGTTCACGGAATTAACTAAATGTTATATTAGTGTAACTTATAAAAAATCGACATTAGTTATTGAGGTTAATGATAAAATACCGTGTACGCAAGAGCATTCCGTTGGGCCTTATACTCAAGCAGTTTATTTTAACCCACGCCGTATTTAACTGACTAAGTAACTAACTAACTAGATGGTTTTACGAACACGAAGGTTTATCACAGAATTAACCAAAGCTCCCCACCGGACTCTGTCCTGGGCCAACAAAATCCAGTCTCCTTTAACTCCTGTCTCCCATAGATCCCGCCTCACATTATCCTACCATCTACGTCTAGGTCTCCCCAGCGGTCTCTTCCCCTCAGGCTTCCCAACCAATACCCGGTGCATACCTCTTGTCCCATCCATGCGCGCTACATAACCCTGACAATATTGGGGGGGAATACCGATTTTTAAGCTCATCATTATGCAGTTTTCTCCATGCCCCATCGTCTTCTCTCCTAGGCCCAAATATCCTCCTCAACACCCTAATCTCAAACACCTGCAATCGATGTTTCTCCCTTAGAGTGAGAGACCGTGTTTCGCATCCATACAAATCAACAGGCCATATTTATTTGAGATTTATTTCAATGATACCATAACTTTGATGCCTGCGTCTCTCTATTGGTAACTTCGCATCATAGTTCCTGACTAAAATCTGCTTGTATTTCTAACTGCTGTGGAGGTACTTTAAATAAAGTTAAGCACTGAGAATATTTTGGAATAACATTGAAGATAAGTACAATAACTGCGAGAAAGACTGCCTCAGAGCAGTTTCGCCTGCTACTAATCCAACCGGAACGGTGCCATAGGTTTGAGGTTAACATTTTGCTTGGCAAACGAACTTCAATTTCTCTAACACAAGTCACTGGAACTGTCATTTCAGATCAAGTTTCCTCTGCAGCCGACTATGCAGTGTCGCAGTGCGTCTGAATCTAAATGTTAAACCTTGTCGAGATAATTCTCACCTCTCGGTTTGATTCTCCTGTCTCTCCCCTCCAACGTTTCTAAGGTAACATTCTCCTAACCTACCGCACTTACTCGAGCACATCCCTTGTTCGCTAAGTGACACAGTATTATGGTTCTCAAGCCACTTAACACAACTCCTGCTTTATTATGTACGGAATGTCATCCAAAATGCAAAACAGAGTAGGTTATGATATTCACTAGGTATAAGTGTAAGAGAACCTTACATGTCACAGCAACGACACAACATATAAACTCGATTTAAAATATGTAACTTATGAATATTCAGATTAACTAGTTTTATGTGTAGGTAAGATTATGTGTTATTTGTGATGCATCAACCACTAGGCCTACGTATTTGTTATATTTGAGCTGTCTTCATTTCCAGGTGTTCTTCAAGCTCTAGCGTGAGGGTAGATCACCCTTTGTACCCTTTTTCTTGCGGCTGTCATTAGTAAATACCGGCCGTATTTCTAAAAAAGTCTCTGCTATGGCTATCCAATTAAGAATATATAGATATTTTCAAATCATAAACATATGCTAATAAAAGATGAAGTTTTTAGAATACAAGATGAAAACAATCCATACCTTCGGAAGATATTGATTAAATACGATTCAGTTTTATGTTAACTGTATAGAACTTAGTGAAATTCTGAAAGCTTTAAACCTGATCCGCCTTCCTTCGACTTAAAGTACAAGGACAATCACTTGAAATGTATATGTTGCTAATGACCGTTTAAATGTGTTCCAAGAGTACATGAATAAAGCAACATGGACAGTAAAGTGAATAAGTTAAAAATGACAAACTAAGAATATTTTAATCACTTGATATTATGCAATTATCTTGATCGGTTATGAACTATGGTATACATTTTCTGCCGGGAGAGCCTGTGTACGAATGTTAATCTAGAACACTAGAAATGCGTGAATTGTGAGTGACAAAAATTATTATTTCGATCGCATATATCTAAACAACATATGCCACGTTTAATGCGTTACCCTAGTTGATGCACCGCTGGCCAGTTATAAACGTAAAATGTCTGTATCCAAACTGTTAACTAACCACTGTAAGCCCTAGTACGGAATTTTGATCACATGGATAGTTCTCAAAGCAGGAGGAATGACTATATATATGAACTACAAAAGGAATTTTTTCAACTAAGTAATGTATTGAATACACTTGTCTGTAGTTTATTGAAGCATTTGACAGTAGTTTACTCAGAAGAGTGTACAGTAGTTATATTAATTGTCATTCTAGAATCACCTGAAACAGTTTTCGGAAAGTATATATGCCTAGTTGTTATCAGATAATTAGTTCATTTTTGTTACATGCAAACACATCGATCATCTATAGACATGCGTTTAAAAATAAGTTTTGTCATCATCCGTTATCAAATTTATCATTGAATTTATATTCGCGCATAGCTGGACTACTCAATGTATTTAGTATTGGCATCGCAGTTTTTAATTAGAATGTGATAAGAATCTACGTAGAAAGTTATTTGGCATCGAAACACATTCTGTACAACAAGAAGATGCATTGCTCTGAAGAGAAAGCTATCGTAGGCGCAGTTATTCTGGAGATTTACACACAGTGGAGGTAGATGACGTGTGTCGTAATTTTCGAACTACTCTCATTTATCGCTTCATGAAATTGTATCCACACATCTACTTTAAAGGAATTTCCTCTACTCTGAAAGAGAAATCACGAATCTGTCATTCAAATGTTAGCTCAAAATTTTGTTATCTAGTGTAGCTTCACTGTTTTATTTATATTGTGAATCGCTTACACATCAGGAATATAAATAACATTCACAGACAATATGGCCGTCTCTTTGAAGGCATTATATATAGATCTATATCTGCCATTAGCACTTTATTATCTGGATGTGTGTCTGGTTAAATAATTAGTTTTCTGATTATACATCAGTCATACAATATAAAATATACTAAAGTTATTCAAGTTAAAGAATATAATTAAATAACGGAAAATAATGAAGAAAGGAAGGAAAGACATGAAGATGACTGTCTTCTCTGTTATAGTGCCATGTATTCTGTTTACCCACGTTTCAGAGGCGTTTGCTGCTTCCATCATCAGGAGACCCATTGTCCAAATGATAGATACAGCAAACAGGTCTGAAGGTTGGTTAACATTTACCACAGCACACGGCTCTGCAGCCGAGAAGACTCTCCGCCATGAGAACCTTGAATCCTACTACGAAGGACATGTTGGAACTTTAGTGTGTTCAACAGAGTACACGTTTCAGTCTTGTTTATATTATTCTTTTATCTGTGCTCAAGTATCGCGTAGTTTTTTTCCTTCATATGTTCAGACTGAAATTCGGTATGTACAGAGTGGGCCGGCGTACAGTCGTAATTTTTGAGAGATAAGTGGTTGCCATTATTGAGGAACACTATAACAAAGTTTCAGCTTAAAATAACACCCGTCAAATGTCGTTCATCAAGACCGATGCACTGATGTACTCGTTTCATAATATTTTACGTTGCACGCAGTAACATTGCCGGTGTTATGTCATTGATTTCTTTATAACTTCTCCGTTTCGGGTTATTAAATTTGGCCGCTCATGTTTCAAACACTTTGCTTTTCATCTAGGCCCACAGAAATAAATCACAAGTTGACACCGTGTGAACGGGCTGGACAAGAAATGTCTCCGTAGCGGGAAATTATTCGAAGATTAGACACAGTCTTTAAAGTGTTAATCGACTGCTGAAGAGTAAATTTCGTGTTCACTTTTGTGTATACAAACGTTACGGAATAACACGCTACTTTCATCTTCAAGTTTGAGTATCAATCTTTCAAACACACACGACTCAGCCAATGCAGAAGTCACAATCTTAAATCACTTCATCTTGAAAATCTGAAATCTCATGTCTATAAATATAATAGAATCTCGTATCTTTCATGAGACATTGTAATGCTATGCTCTGCACAAGAGTTTGAACACACGCCAGAATTATCCTAGACATATAAGATGATGATGATTCAATTATTTATTATTAGTGTGCTGTATCCACAGCCAGGAGGCCAATTACAGATACAACACAATAACAAATGTTAATAATATAAATAACTGTTATTATAATAATGGTAACTGAACTAACAATAATTATTATTAAAAAATTTTAATTTTTAAATAAAGTCCTAATTTTTCTATAGTAGTAATATTGCACTATGATAAGAATAATGTGGATAAAAGGATTACTGTGTAACGATTTATCAGAAGTGAAACATGTTACAGTGGCGTGCAGTTGAACTTAGCACGTCACTTGGGTTATCGGTCAGCACATTACTCGTGTCACGCACTTGTCACGTGAAATCATATTCTGCAAGATGTACGCAATTTAATGAGCATTGTTAATGCCACGCTTATATTATTGTTAATAAGACTCGTATAATAATGTAAGAAATCTGACAACTTATATTACAACTATAAAAATATGAACATCTCCATAGTGCACTTTCGAGATAACAGCTTTTATAATATAAAACCTCTTTTATTCAAATGAATTTCTTAATTTTAGATGTTTATTTCATTTTCTATATTTATTCGTTTCTGACACCTTTATTGTAATATTGGTAAAGTATATTTGCCCCTGTGCTTAGGCATAACATCATAATGATTATGGGGCGAGAGGAGGCATAGTTCCACAAATTCTTCACCTCGGCACTGGATTTATGTGCTTTGTTAGTTACATGTCGCTGACTTTACCGCTAGGAAAGAATCCACTATTAATTAATTATGAGCCTGTCTACAACTACCTAAAAGCATGGAAGAAGATGTCTGGATTTTTATATCATCGGGGAGTGCGGCATGCGTGAAAGGGAAAAGAAATGTAGTGACAATTTCGGTCGAAAAATTTGACATAAAGACTTATAAATTGATGGGTTGGCAATATTAAAATATATCTTTTAAATAGAGTGTCATTTTGTCGAGTACATCAATCTGGCATAGAATAAGAACACATGACAGATACTTGTGAAATTAGCATTCCATTAAAAGTTGGGCATTTATTCATCAAATGAGCGACTCTGATGTTCTGAAAAATGTACTCTTTCTTGGATTTAATTCTCGTCCAAAGTCATTAAACGCTAATTTTTCTTTTGGTATATCTGAGATAAAAAAATGTTTTAAATTTTACTGTCTTTTGGTTGTCACGTCGTGTAGTGTGGTAGAATTTTGCCGAAATTTTAAGAGCGCGTGCTGCTTCTATCATCAGAAGGAATGTATGGATGATAGAGACCTCAGGCGTGAGAACCTGAAATCACATTAAATATCTTTTGTTTTCTAGTAAGTCATTTACATATTTTTATTTTAAAACGATTTTACAGTCGATGTTTAGACCACAAATAAACCCCGTAGTTTTCTTCTACAATTTCCCCAAACTCTTTCATGGGAAGTTTGGAAAACTAACGCCTGAACTGATATCTGTTTAAAGTCAATGTTGATATCTGCTGCCTAATGATCCAACAAAACATAGCAGTTATCAACGTGAGTAACGAAACTGAGTCATGGTAGAGTTTCTCGGGGTTGTGCCATTTTCTCAACTTCATTCCATCTATTCATTCCTATATCTCACTCTTTATAACCAGCATCAACCACGCTAATTACCGCTGTAATTAAATTTCGTATCATTTCATCATCAAGCTACGACTAGGCTGACAAAGTTTAAATGGTGTCAAATGCTTTCGTCATTCATATCTTCAGCGGCGATAATATTATGCTTTCAAATAAACTGAGATTATTACCAGACACGTCTAGATTAGTAGTGGTTGAACAGATGTGTTACTGGGGTCTGCATAGTGGAAAGTATCAAAGATATTTGTATTTCGAAAACGCGAGTGAGGAAATGACAAGAACAATTTAGCTGAAGTTTGCAACGAATTTCAAAGCACTCAACCCCTTTGGAGAGAAAGCAGCAAGAAGTTGATTACCGGGTACAAGGTAGCGATAGCCAAGTTCGAAGGTCTAAAATGTAGAGACAACATTTCTGTATTCAGTAAAAGAGATCAGAAAGGACCTGTGGTATTTCGCGAGCATCGTGAGTGGTTATTTAGCGAGAAATGAAAATAGCAGCTTTATTATGCTATTAATTGCCAGACACTGACATCAGCGCTGTCATGTTTTAACCACTTTCTAATATAGTTTAGTTGTTCCCCGCTACCATATCAACTGCTGAAGTAATGCAGAATCGATAAAATTACTGTTGAATAACTGTTAATTTTGACGTATCTCAAAGGAAGCGATTGTGTCTATTATACAGTCAACCTCTGATACAGAACCCCTCTGTAGACTCTCGCATTGTCGACAAAGGTCAAGATGAAGAAATGTCTTATGTATTTCCGAGAGAATTCTCCAGTAAATCGCCATCCCGTCTAACCGCAATCCGCCAATATCTTTGGCAGAAAAATTTCACTGTTAAGCATTACAATAAAGTCCATTACAGGGCCATGCTATTACAGTCTTGTCGGTT
Organism: Zootermopsis nevadensis; assembly: GCF_977971745.1. Classification (NCBI taxonomy): domain Eukaryota; kingdom Metazoa; phylum Arthropoda; class Insecta; order Blattodea; family Termopsidae; genus Zootermopsis; species Zootermopsis nevadensis. Next base: position 3,188,181 of record NW_028259177.1, read on the forward strand.
GTGAAGTCCCAAATATATTTAATAGGGAAACTGCTGTAAACTAATAGTTCTACGTCATCAAGTCAAGCATGCTCAGGCAAGAAACCTCCTGCAGTAATTTAAAAGGTAACCGACCATATGGATGACCATTATAAACATTAACATTAGGCATGGAGACATTTAAACATTTAGGTTTATGAAATTATGCAGAATAAGATAAGCAGAAAATTCAGAACGTGAGGGAGGGATGAAAAATTCGACACTTTCAAAGGAAGACCTAGACGAGATGCGATGATAGTTTTAAAATTTATACTTAATACTGCGGTAAGTTGTGTATTGGATTCAGCTAGCTCAGGAGAAGAACCATTGAGGGATTTTATGAACACTGTATGTACAGATGACACCATTAATATGTACACATATATACTTTGGTTGCCGCTTGTCAGTTGCTCACCACTGGTAACTGTGCCACGAAACTAACGGTGGTCATTTTGAGAATCTACAAAAATACTCCAACTCACCATGTGCCAAAGCTGACGTATATAATACTTTAGTTTATTATTAAGTTTTTGTTTCTTTCATTGAATATGGTTATACATCTATTTTGTAAAAAATGACTATTAGTTTCTCGAGATGGACTCTGCTACATGAAGCTAGTTGTGCGGGTGACGAAGAACTTCAGAATTCTGTCATATTATTCTTTTTTTAAACTTCATTCACTTTCTTGTCTGTAGTTACGTATCAAAACGTTAATGGTAAGTTCAATTAAGATACAAACATTTATGCATTTACGGTGAACTGTTTTACGTCGTGTTAAATTTTAAGTTACTGTAATTCCTTCTTATCTATTGAATATTTCAGGAGGCGGCTGTTCAGGGCAGGTTTGTACTTTGAATACGTATGCTGGCAATTCCATTGTATGGGTTACTACACCATACCCTGCTCCCCAGCCGTTCATGGGTTCGGCTTACAACAGGACTTCTGGGTGAGTGTAGATTTGATCTCAAATATAGCTCTTGGGATTCACACGTCTCTAGAGAGACCAAAAATACGACTAAACGTTTCCTTTATGACGTTCCTTTCGCGTTGGTCACTTGTTTCCTTTTACACTTTTTGTCAAGTGGTTGCCGGAAATTTAATGATACATATTTTGGCATTATATCACGGTAATAACATCCACGAAGTGGATCAGTTGAGAATTTGTCTGGGAACGCTTATACTTATAATTGTTTTAAGGACTAATAAACAATACATGAATTTCCACCCTTGAAAACTAATGGAGTTGCTATTAATAAGGTGGATATTAGTTGGAGATTTTTACTGAGACAACTGCGTGAATAAATGGATACTTATAAGACAATTAATTTAGAATAGCCCAATGGCGTAAATAAATAAGGAATTACCGGATTTATGCACCATTTCATATTTTATTTTATAAAAATAATTCCTCATTTTATACAGTAATTACGCACTCTTTCCGCTCAAGTCCCTGTCGAAGAATTTTATTCTTATGTTTTGTGTTATACTTGAAACTAAAACCGAAAATCTGTCAGTTCTTTAAATTATTTGTTTACGTCTGTGTTGCAACACATATTAAACATTCCAAAAACTATTTAAGACATTTGTGTTTGTTTACTGCCTATAGGAACTCCTTAGGATATTTTAAGTTGGCAACCGTCTTAGAAAATATAGTTTTGAATAAACAAATACTACAAATTAGTTATTCAGTGTTTTAACTATAGGAAAAAAGGTGAAGTGGTAAGCAATGCATACAGAATGTACGATTTTATATTTGAAGTACTGAAAATACATAAACAGGCTCTTCTTCAATTTAGCTGCAAAGAAAAGGGCGTTGCCTTTAGACCGTTTTCCGTACACAACCACAATTCTCGCTGAACGGAGCATTCGACTTATTCGTATCTGTTCAGTAGATTAGTAATATTTTTACCGCCGTTTCAAATCTGTATTGGGCTGCCAGAAATAAAATAATGGCTGAGAGGCTTAAGTCTGGCGTAGGATAAAAAAAAAGATTAGTGATATTGGCCCATTTATAGATAATGTAGTCAGTTTTAGATCAAGTTTAATATAACGTCTTTCATTCCTCATTATTTAGAAGCGGCAATAAATTAACATTGAACACGATACTTGCAGTCATGCAATTCATGGCCACTTTCGGATAGTCCAAGTTCCTTCGTATCATGGACACCTCCATCGCGATTCGAAGCGTAGGGGACTATATCATTAAGTTAAGTTTGTCCCACTATGCGCCATGTAGGCGCTTGGGGGGAGAGAAGGTATAGCTCCTCTCTTTCTTGACCTCGGCACTAGATGGGGGTGAGTGGTCAGCATCACGCCCCGGCCGGCTTTACCCCCGGGAAAGAACCCCGGTACCCATTGTAGAGGAGGCTGGGTGGGCCCCAGAGCCGGTCTGGACGCAGAGGCTAGAGGAAAAATCCTCTGCCCCCGTCGGGGATCGAACCCCGGTCGTCCAGCCCGTAGCTAGTCACTATACTGACTGAGCTATCCCGGCTCATACTATATCATTAATATAGGAAAATAATAAAAAGTAGGATCTGGTGACTAGGAATAAATTATTTGCTGCTATAGTTCAGCCGGTAATTTCGCTATCAAATGTGTCCCTCTTAATTTCTCGTAATATTTACTATCCCCGATATTGGAAGAAATATGTCATATATGTAAAATAAGTTATATTATTTTATATTTGTGTTCATGGATATAAAAGCTGACGTCATAGTCTAAAACGTTTGCTGAAACATTATTAAATACAAAATTATTTAATTTTTTATTTGATATTCAGTTTTTTTAACTTATACTGCATATATATTTAATTGGTCATTAGTAAGCCACGTTAGTCTACTTTTGTACAGAATTGCGCCATTGATACAATGGTAATAACTGAGGGTGTATGCATTGATTTTAAAAGTACACCAACCAAGTTTTTACTGCACGTTGGCAACTGTAACTACCATATTTATTTTTCTCTGAGTCCTGGAATCTTGTTTGTTTGCAACCATATTACTTCAGTTTTCTTTAAAGTTAATTTCGTAGAATCATGTGATTTTGCAAGATGTCTAGTTCCTTGTATAGCTGATTGTTTAAGCATCAAAATTCATAGAGATGAGTTTATTACTCTTTTTAATTCTTGAGATACGAACAGCTAGTTTAAGAGATTCCTCAACTTTCGGTTAACAAGAAGGTTTGTTACACTACTCACTGCAACCTCACAGGAATTACGCCCTAAGCCAATTTGATCTATTCCCGACCGTCACAGTGTGTTAGTATTTATCCAAAACCAGTCTTATTATTCTTTCACCTACGGAGAAGTCTACCGATTCAATTTTGCCCATCAGTATTTTATACACGATTATAGCTAATCACCCCATGTTTGCTATGTGACCCACCGATGATATTAACCTTGATTTGATCACGCTAATAATAATTGATAAATATTGAAAATTAAGCATACGGTATACTACCGATTATACATGAGTGATTTACCGTGGGTCTATCTGATTTAATAGGAAACTGAAAATTAATTTATGTTGTAATGTTAGAACGTTTAAAGAACTAATAAAAGCAAAAATTACACATTATTTAACGAATTAAGATAAATCGATAATCGGGAGTCTACTGCTAAATCACAACGAAATTTCCTCCATCCAACTCTTTCCTCATCACAGTTAGGTGCATATATTCTTCTTGGCATCCTATTCTAAAACACCCTTAAGACGTATTCTTCTCTTAACGTGTTTACCAGGTTTCACACTCATAAAACCACACGTCGTACGCTTTCACTGGCACCAGTCGTTATTTGCTCTAACGCGTAGCCGAGTAGACCGTCCACATAACAAACCCTCTGCCGTTCCAATGAGTTTCTTTCATTGCAAAAACCTAATGGAACATCGATTTATCATCTGAGTCAATAAAGGAGGAACGAGGAAGAAATATTTGTCATTTCTTAGCTGCAGAAATAGAAAAGTGACATTGAAACAATTTTATAATTCGTTTGCTGCCTTTTTTATAGCTTATCATTTTACATTCTCGCGTTGAAAATATAAAGATTCGCGATTATTTAATCGTCTGTGGCGATAACTGACACAAGTCAAGTTCGATACATTATTGTTATCCCTCTTTATGCTGGTGTGTAATTGCTTAAAGCGAATAATTCATCTACTTCTTGTAGGTGTAGGGTAATACACAGTAACGTGGTTTCCTTTGTAATGGTGCATGGAGCAACCCTTAAAATAATCAAAACTACGTGCAAAATGACGTGTTCTCTCACAGTTTGTATCTAAGCGTTGGTTACTGTTTGAATCCGTCTACATTGACTCGCTTTCTTTGTTTATCTCATATCATGAAATCAATTTATATTTCAACTGTAATTTACCAATCTTATTGGCAATTTGCTTTATAGTGGCCATTTACAAGTTCGAGATGAGGGATTCATATAAAATTATATAAGATATTAAATTGTTAATAAACAGGAATTGAGTCTGTTCAAAAGATAAAATACTTCAAATGATGTAATTTTGAGACATAGGAAACAATGAAACAATGTAATTTTACTGAAAGGATTCTATTTCGTAGTAATTATAGTTTGTTTATGATTTAATAAATGGGCAAAAACAACCACCAACTACATTTTTTATGAAGATTTCTGTCTTCTGGGTTATTGCGCTGTGTAGTCTGGTCGATGTTAACCAACGTTTCAGAGGTCATACTGCCTCCGTCATCAGGGCGATGAATATGCCAATAGGGTGTGAGGAGTTGGATTTTATAGGCAGGGAAGTGAAAGGTGTAGCCTGCCCCGAGCCAATGGGAGCAGGTATGGGAGTGGACCAATGGTAGCACGTGGGCGAGGGTGGGAGAGGGAGAGAAAGGTGAGTGTAGTTGTATGGATAAAGGCCCTGAAAAGGGCCGAGTTAGTGGTCTGGTTGGTTCTGGCGGCGCACTCTTGCTCGTTCTCGGAGTCCTCGGAGTGTGTGGATCAGAGGCTTCCAGGACCGGCTCAGGTGAAGTCCATCTTCCCTGTTAAAGTTATCAGGATGAAGTTCGATCTCGATGGCTTCCCTGATTAACCGGTCCATGTAGCCGGTTTTTGAGGAGAGGATAGCAGTGTCCTCTAGCTGTATCTTGTGCTCCAAGTTGAAGCGGTGTTCAGCAACCGCAGATTTCTCGGGCTGCCCGAGCCGGATGTGGCGTTCGTGCTCCTTGATCCTGGCCTCAACGGAACGGCCTGTCTGGCCGATGTAGACTTTTCCGCACTCGCAGGGAACTCTGTATACGCCAGGCGTCTTCAGTCCTAGGTCGTCCTTTACCGGCCGGAGAAAACTGGGAATTTTCTTTGGCGGAAGACCAACAGACTTGATGTCGTGCCTGGCCAGCAACCTGCTTATGCGGTTGAAGGTCGTCCCGACGTAGGGCAGGAAGGCAACCGAGGCTGGTTTTTCAGTAGGCGGTGGCAGCCTCGCAGGCGGATTGAGAGCTTTCTGAATCTGACGGTTGCTGTATCCGTTTTTCCTGAAGGTGGTGGTGAGTGCCTCCAGTTCACTCTGTAGGCTGTCGTGGTCGCAAAGGGCTTTAGCCCTGTGTACCAGGGTCGAGAGCACGGCCTGTTTGTTGGACGGGTGGTGATGGGAATTGGAGTTGAGGTAAAGGTCGGTATGGGTTGGTTTCCGGTACACCTTGTGGCCTAATGAGCCGTCAGGTTTCCGGTGAATGTCTATGTCGAGGAATGGGAGATGACCGTCCTTTTCAGTTTCCATGGTGAACTGGATGCTCTCGTGAATGCTGTTGAGGTGGCTGAGGAACTCCGCGAGCTTGTCAGGGCCGTGGGGCCAGATGACAAACGTGTCGTCTACGTAACGGAACCAGCAGAGGGGCTTGAAGGTCGCCCCGTCCACCGCCATTTCTTCAAAGTACTCCATGTAGAAATTGGCGATGACAGGTGATAGTGGGGAACCCATAGCCACCCCGTCGGTCTGTTCGTAGAACCGGCCGCCGAACTTGAAATATGAAGAGGTTAGTACCAGGTGGAACAGCCTCAAGACGTCGCCATCGAAGTGCCGTTCCAGGAGACGTAGGGCATCACCAACGGGTACCATGGTGAAGAGGGACACGACATCGAAACTAACCATGATGTCCCCAGGACCCACGCGGAGCGACTTGATAGTATTGATGAATTCGGTGGAGTTCTTCACGTGACGTGGAGAGTGCCCCACCAATCCACCGAGTAGTCCCGCGAGATATTGGGCGAGCCGGTAGGTTGGAGCGCCGATGGTGCTTACGATGGGCCTGAGGGGAGCTCCTTCCTTATGGATCTTGGGTAGCCCATACAGTCTAGGGGGCCTCGAACCCTGGGGCCGTAGCTTTTGGATGACCTCCTCTGGAAATGAACACTTCTTGAGAAGGAGGTTGGTCTTCCTTTCAACGGCTTCCGTAGGGTCCTTAGACAGTAGCCTGTACGTCGGGGCTTCCAGAAGGGCTCGGATCTTCCCGTTGTAGTCATCAGTGCTGAGGACAACCGTCGCGCTACCCTTGTCTGCCGGGAGGACCGTGAGGTCCGCGTTATTCCGCAGTGCTCGGAGAGCTCTCCTTTCAGCTCCGGACAGATTGTCTTTCGGCTTCTTGGAGGCTCTCAGGATCCGCACGGTCTCTTGCCGGACCTCCTCGGCTGCTTCCACAGGTAGGGAGCGAACAGCTCTCTCAACACCGCTCAGGAAATCCTCGATGGGCAGCACTGTAGGTGCTACCGCATAGTTCAAGCCCTTGCCCAGGGCAGCGTAGGCAGCATCCTCCAGTGGCCTTCCGCTCAGGTTAACCACAGTTTTCTTCGTGTCGGTCCGCGGGCCTGCATGTTGAGCTCCATGCAGTCGCTGGAACTTCTGGCACTGCCTGGCTTTGTCGTCAGCCGCAGTCCGTGAAGCCCTCTCGAAGGTGATGCGGTCGATGAGGTCCCAGTCCGCTGTGGACAGCTCCGCAGCGAGGCGGAGGTGCATGCCCAACAGGTCCCGGGAGATCGCATCTAACTCGCGCCTCGTGTGGTGCACGCGCTCCCGTAATAAGCAGAAGCTCGTCCTTCGATAGATCCTCTTGGCGCCCTCGGAATGGATGTTGTGGTGGAAATGAAGGAAATGCGGGACCGTCCCTTGGTCCCTGCATCGGAGTAGGAAGGAAAGGGAGCAGAGACGTTTGGCTTTCTTGATCCGAAGAGCCTCGAATCTCCGGATGAAGCGATGAGTATCCTCCCCATAGAGGTTTACTATGTAAGACTTGAGGTTCTCACAGCGGTGAATATGAAGATTTCTGTCTTCTGGGTTATTGCGCTGTGTAGTCTGGTCGATGTTAACCAACGTTTCAGAGGTCATACTGCCTCCGTCATCAGGGCGATGAATATGCCAATAGGGTGTGAGGAGTTGGATTTTATAGGCAGGGAAGTGAAAGGTGTAGCCTGCCCCGAGCCAATGGGAGCAGGTATGGGAGTGGACCAATGGTAGCACGTGGGCGAGGGTGGGAGAGGGAGAGAAAGGTGAGTGTAGTTGTATGGATAAAGGCCCTGAAAAGGGCCGAGTTAGTGGTCTGGTTGGTTCTGGCGGCGCACTCTTGCTCGTTCTCGGAGTCCTCGGAGTGTGTGGATCAGAGGCTTCCAGGACCGGCTCAGGTGAAGTCCATCTTCCCTGTTAAAGTTATCAGGATGAAGTTCGATCTCGATGGCTTCCCTGATTAACCGGTCCATGTAGCCGGTTTTTGAGGAGAGGATAGCAGTGTCCTCTAGCTGTATCTTGTGCTCCAAGTTGAAGCGGTGTTCAGCAACCGCAGATTTCTCGGGCTGCCCGAGCCGGATGTGGCGTTCGTGCTCCTTGATCCTGGCCTCAACGGAACGGCCTGTCTGGCCGATGTAGACTTTTCCGCACTCGCAGGGAACTCTGTATACGCCAGGCGTCTTCAGTCCTAGGTCGTCCTTTACCGGCCGGAGAAAACTGGGAATTTTCTTTGGCGGAAGACCAACAGACTTGATGTCGTGCCTGGCCAGCAACCTGCTTATGCGGTTGAAGGTCGTCCCGACGTAGGGCAGGAAGGCAACCGAGGCTGGTTTTTCAGTAGGCGGTGGCAGCCTCGCAGGCGGATTGAGAGCTTTCTGAATCTGACGGTTGCTGTATCCGTTTTTCCTGAAGGTGGTGGTGAGTGCCTCCAGTTCACTCTGTAGGCTGTCGTGGTCGCAAAGGTGCAAGAGTGCGCCGCCAGAACCAACCAGACCACTAACTCGGCCCTTTTCAGGGCCTTTATCCATACAACTACACTCACCTTTCTCTCCCTCTCCCACCCTCGCCCACGTGCTACCATTGGTCCACTCCCATACCTGCTCCCATTGGCTCGGGGCAGGCTACACCTTTCACTTCCCTGCCTATAAAATCCAACTCCTCACACCCTATTGGCATATTCATCGCCCTGATGACGGAGGCAGTATGACCTCTGAAACGTTGGTTAACATCGACCAGACTACACAGCGCAATAACCCAGAAGACAGAAATCTTCATATTCACCGCTGTGAGAACCTCAAGTCTTACATTTTTTATATCTCAGTTCTTTCAGTCAAGCTATGTGAGTTAAGAATAGATTACAAAATACTTCATTAATATGTGTAATGTGGGAAATAACCGGATATTTAAAGAACTTGTCTGTTTTCGATTACAATTTTAAAATTTACTCCCCTAGATATGACCATAATACATTCCTTTCCTATTTGTACTTGTTACTCCAACAAATATATACAGTTAACAGTTCCCAATAGGTAATAATAATCATTACTTCCTTTCTGTAAAGAAACTCGTGTTGGTTTTATTTAATCCAGAATAACTACTTAAATAATTATAGTAGAAATTATAATGTTCTAATTTACGTGAATATAAGAATCATAATTGAACCGTTCTATTTAGAATGTTTGAAAAAATAGTAAGCTGCTAGTTTGTCTTCTTTACGTAATGCAAGATGTAATTTATGCGGTTACGTCATACAATATACCATTTGTTTTCAGAGTATTATCCTAACAGTAGTCATAAATTATTTGCTTTGATGCTTGTAAATATTTAATTAAATGCGTATCTCTGTTAACATAACGATAATGTGTCACGCACTTATATTAACTTTGAGTTTTTGTTCATACGTTATCGGTAACATCATGAAAATAAAAAAGGTACAACCTCAAACAATGGCGCGATTATCTTAAAACAGATAAATGGAACATGTATAAAGAAATTTTCTCCGTAAATATTTTTACTCATATTAGTACGAGACATAACTATAACCTTATGCGTCTATAATAATTGTTATAGACACATAATGTAGATTTAGACGTAGAGATTACAAGTTGCAGATGTAGGCCTATTACTTAATTTTAGATTGCATGTAAGAATAATCGGTAATTATTGATTAGCTGTTAAACTGCGAACATTAGAATATAAAGGCGCTAAGTTTATTATAAATATATTTGAATGATATTTATCGATACTATACTACGTATTTTGGAAAACAAGGGAGCAAGTCTTTTAAAATGTGCTTAGGACTAGTATTTTAATATTGTACGTAAGTTAATATTACAAGCTCTGTGGAAATAATTTTTGTTATGGTTATTTCTGGTGGTGAACACAATAACGCGGAGATTATGACGATATATATTAGTTATCCTCCGGATAATACACGAATGTACTACCGAAAGACAGTTTAGTTTCGATATTCGTCTGTCTTTGCTCTTAGATATTTTACCAATTACACTTGATGGTTAAATTTGTTACAAATTCACAACATAGAATGCAACTGAAAAGGTTTTGGATTTATATTTCAGTGTTCCCCAAAGAAGTAGCATCAAAAATTGATTCAAACTTGAGAAATATATTAGTTTAAATAGCGTGAAATTCTAAGAAAGGGTTGAATTAAAATATATTATATATCTGACATACGGTAGTTATTCATTTATGGCAGTGGATTCTCTTGCATAAGATTTCCATGAATATATTTCATAGTTTGTGTGTGCACGACTTTAAGTTGTTGTATACTTTCACTATCTCATGTTACTTTCACACTTACCACCTGTGTAGGTCACTCATGTCGGAAGTTTCTTGGAACTCAGATCAATAATTTCTTCAGAAAAAAGTTCACGTATTAAGAGATAGATCTAAATTTAAAGTATCTTCAAAATAAGACCAGCAAATCTCTTATTGTCTGATTTTCAACATGTAACATGGAATTAAACACACGCACACAAATCACCACACATATATATGCATGCAGTAAATTGTTGTTAATACGTCAAGTATCAAATTTGATAAAGACGGGAAGATACTTTGTTCACGTTTTTGTACAGTAATTGTTTTTGGAATGTTAGTTGTTAGTTTGAATTATGAGGGCGTGGCTGGAGCATTGTGGGTAATGTTCTCACTTTACATTAAAAGGTATGTCAAACGAACAGTAGGTTTTAGTCCCTTTCAAAACTGCTTAACACACATACTGTCTTTTTTTTGGTAATCATGTAATGCTGGAAAGTTGACGCGGAATTAAGGATCTTCAGTACAGAAACTGTCGAGAAACTGCACCCGACGCGTGACACTACGAGACACGGACGTTGTGCTACTGCGTTCTAGAAGAGGCCAACCCTGCCCGACTGCCGGAGAAATATTGCCACGCCCCCTTTACCACGACATGCTACGGATTGCCACGAAGTTTCGCGAAAATTTGAAATGCAGAAGTTTATCCTTATTGGATCTACGCGTTCTGTGAATAGAAAAGGGAAAATGTTGAAGTTATTAAAATTTTACACTAAGATACGAGCATCACCGTATGTGGGTTACGGCTAAACGAAAGATCGTGCTAGAACACCGTTCCTTTGAGAATATATGCACTCCCAGTAAAGTAATAGATCTATAAATTCATGGTTTTTTACGAATAAGTGATTTCAGTTATTACAATTTTAACGATTTGGTAACATCCGAAAACTTTATAAATTCCTTCTTCATTGTCGTCGGTCTCAAATGAAAATGTGCACAAAGTAAACTAGACAAAAAACATGAGGAGAGAAAATTCCTACAAATAAATGTACATGTTGTAAGGTACGCGAGTCCCTGGGCTGTCAAACACTTAATCCGCTTTCTTCTCTGATTCTGCACCATTCATACTTGCATCGAAGTCATTCGACCAAGTAAATGATTTAATGCTGATAAATACACCACGGAATCCGATCATGATCCACGGTTTCGAAATAATTTTTTTTTCATTACAAAATTCATTATCAGTTGAATTTTAAATTTTGTCTCACATCCTAGCATAACTTAGGTGCCTTCGAAATTACATAAACAGATTTGCTACCTGTGCCTGTAATAGTGTTTAATATAGGCTCCGACCATTCTAAAGATTTATACACTGACCAGTTGTTACTATTATGTCATCTTGTATTCAATACAATGTAACCTCACTAGAAGACATAACTAAATGTATGTAGCTGAGTCCTTCTGAATGAAGTACATAGATTGTCAACAAATCCTGATATTTCTCGTCTCTTATAAAACCCGAATGTTCGTTACCGTATTTACAAGAGCCCACAACCCGTTGCTATTACGATTCTTTAAAATTTAATACATATCTCCTAACCTTCTTCCTCAAGATCCATTTTAATAGCCTCCTCCCAACTACTCATTGTCTTCCAGTGGTTTCTGTTTCTTTGAAACTTAGTACGCATTTTTCAACTTCTCTATGAAATTTACGTGTCTCCATATTCTTCCTCCTTGATATGATCATCCTGAAACTATTTGGTAAGAGGTACCCATTATTAAGCTTCTAATGATGTCATTTTATTTAACCTTTTGTGACGTAATTTCTACTAGGTTCATACATTCTTAGCAGTCTACTCTCAAGCACCAGCAATCTGTGCCTTTTTTCATAATGTGTAAAGTAAAGCCATGTAGGCGCTTGGGGGAGATTAGTTATAGCTCGAAATCATTCTCAACTTCGGTAATGGACGGGAGAGAGTTGTTAGTGTCACGCCCCGGCCGCGCTTTACCCCCGGGAAAGGACCCCGATACCCGAAGGCGGTGTGGATGCAGAGGATGAAGGAAAAATCATCTACTGCTCTCTCGGCTAATTCCCTTAATGTGAGTGATCCAGTTTCATAACCTTACAAAAGATGAGGTATAATAATTAATACGTTCGCAAATAACTATCTAACTGGATGGCTTACGGAGCCCGAAGGTTCATCACCGAACTAACCAAAGCCCTCCACCAGACCGTGTCCTGCGCCAACAAAATCCAGTCTCCTTCAACTCCTATCTCCCATAGATCCCGCCTGACATCATCTTCCCATCTACGTCTAGGTCTCTCCAGCGGTCTCTTTCCCTCAGGTTTCCCAACCAATACCCGGGGTACACCTCTTGTCCCATTCATGCGCGCTACATGCCCCGCCCATCTCATTCTTCTTGACTTAATCACCCTGACAATACTGGGGGAAGGGTACAAATTTTTAAGTTCGTCATTATGCAGTATTCTCCATGTCCCATCTCAAACACCTTCAATCTGTGATATTCCCTCAGATTGAGAGAAGATGTTTCCCACCCATACAAAACAATAGGCGAAATTATCGTTTTGTATATTTTAATCATCAGGTTCTTATAAATCAGGCGGGAAGACAAAATATTTTGATGTAAGAAGTAGCAAGCATTTATATAATTTAGTCTCGTCCTGACTTTCTAATGAATAAAATTTTGATTCGTCACTATTGTGTCCAAATATTTTAAATTTGTCACACTTTTGTAGGATTTATTAGTCACCCTAAGATAATTTTGCCCGCCTGCCTGTCTACTGACGAGATACTAACATGTACTTAGGTTTTTCTGAATTTATTTCTAGCCTCACCTGTTTACTAGCCTCTAGTAAAACTTCTGCGTTCCTCTTTATTGTATTTATATCGTCCCCCAATAAATTATCATCATCAGCAAATGCCAATAGCCGATGTGTCCCATTCAACTGCAAACCTTCCTGCCTATCTTGGACTTTCCTAATGGCATATTCTAGCGCAAAGTTAAAGAGCAAGGGAGACAAAGCATCTCCTTGTTTTGGACCGTTCTTTATGGAAAATGAGTCAGATAAATATTTACCTATTCGAATTTTCCTACAGGTTGCATTTAAACACAATATTAAGTATATTGTGTGTTCAACTGCTCTGTCTGTTAAGTCTCACTTTCCAGCTGTTGTTACATTATCGAGTAAAAATTATCAGGATATATAATACCATTATTTATATTTTAGTTAGGCGTCTAGGGTTTTAAATTCTGCGTGGTTTTACAAAACACCCAAAGTCCCAATTCACGATCATTGGACACTTGAGACATCAGCGGTGTGTTTGTTTTATGAAATGGAACAATTGAATAGTGCAGGGAAAGCAGAAACTTGTCTTAAATTGTAATACATTTCACTTAAATTTAATTCGAGATTGTTTATAACAGTGCAAACCAAAACAATTACATCGCATCCTCAGAAAATCTTTTGTTTATTACACTCACTGATTGGCCAATTAATTTACGACTGCTATCTTATTACCTACACCCAAACTCCTACTCCATGACTTACTGTTAACCAGTGCAATGTGGCGTGCAGGAACACTGACAATTTTTAGAAAAATTTTAGACTAACAGAAACCTTGAAAACTAATTATTTTCGCTGATGCTAATGGCACAATTAAGACTTAGAGGAAATATGTAAGAAGCCCGTAAATATACTATCGTGTCGGTTATTTGCGTTGTCCCGTATTCTGATATTCAGAAATAAGTTTAGGATAATCATATTCATTTAGGAAAAAGAAATAATGATTATTAATTTTCACATTACATTGGAATTTGGAGATTCGAGTCCAGTCATAAAGAAAATTAAGTATCTTCTTCATTCCTACTCTTCGGGTTCGCAACAGGCTGCTCGCCAGTCGCGGGTGGCTCTTTATGAACATCAGCCAAAATAAACCAAAAAGTCTGTATGTATGTGTTGACTCATCTCGCTAACTGCCAAACACTTATCGTGCCATGAGCAATGTTTTAAGCTAATCTCTAAAGTATTATAATTGTACTCTTATATGAAAATAAATATCTGATAGTTGTATTCAGTACATTATAATTTATCGACATTATGGTTATTTCTAACTATTTATATTAAAATATCGCTTTTAATTACAGTTTACGTCCATTAATTATAAATATTTAGCATTCTTCTTATTCATGCATGAGGTTATTGTAAAAAAGGTCAGTATTTCTTTATGGAGAGGCTATAGAGTTATTGTAGTATATTAACGTCTTAATAAATATATAAATAATAAAATATATTAACTGGAAAAGATGGCGTTGGTATAAAAGATATTTTGGGGATAATTTGAATAAGAAATATAATGCAGCTGAATAAAATGTTACGTTGTAAGTTTATTGTTAAAAAATGTTTCTTATTCTTGTACAATTTTGACGACACCTGTCACAAACCAAAGAGAGAAAAGGACGACGTGTGGCAGAAACATTTCTTTTTAATTGTCTAGAGACCTTAAACACTTGTATTCTTAAGTTTGGGCAATACCGTCGTTATGGTATGGCACACAGCAAATTCACGTTCAAGTTAACGGTTCAATAAGTCATCAATCACCTCTTTTAACCATCAGGTTCAGTACAGTCATCTGAAATAAGTAAAAATGTGTGGCGTCCGATTGCTGACATCAGCTGGCAAATTTAATTGCTGAGTTTTAGAATAGTTTTTACTTTTGTCTCTACTCCTCTGTGTAATTTTATACTTTCGTTTGAAAGCTATGAATGTAAATGTTTGCCATAAAACAATTCAAAGTACCTTGTAAATTTAGTTAATGGTTATTTAACGTTTCCTTTTCCGGCTGAAATACGTATTTATTGTTAGCATAATGAATGTCCTGGCAAATAAGAATTCCTTCAGATCGCTGTCTTCTGAGTAGTTGCCTCTTGTAGTCTGGTAGAAATTCACTTACGTTTCAGGGGTGTTTGATGCCTTAATCAGCATTGTGCGTCTGAAACGTGAGCTATCGTCTACTAGACGTTACTGTGCAACAACCCAGAAGAATGTCATCTTATTACGTGCAGCCATAAGAACCTGATATCTCTCCAAGAATTCTTTATTTTCATTTCTACAATTAAATCCGTAAAATGTTTTACTTTCTATGTATAAAGTGATTTCTCCCAGCTCTCTCAGGCCTGTGCCAGGGTTGTGTTTTGATGTAGGGTTATCTTCTCCCTTGTTCCGTCGCAGTCTAATCATCCGTAATTTTCAACCATATCCACACTTAGTTCTATCAGATCTTCATTTTATACAGTCGCCAAGTAATCAAAAAGACTTTTTAAGAGTATGCATAATGATTTTTTCTACTTACAAGGACGGTGTTGAGCATGCCGACGTAAATACAAATGAATTGTATTCTGTGAAGCGAATTTATGTAGAGTGAAAGACAAGTGAGCATAGTTTACACTAGTATGTCCGAGACGTTAGGCTGGCAATAATTAAGATATACATATATCAGATGGCTTTATTAATCGTGTTTTGTTTGTAAGCGGAAGAGTACATGATGTCAGAGCAGTGAAATAATTGTTTGCATAATAATTTATTTAAATTATTTATTTATTTACGTGCCACTTTTATAGACAATTCAATGCAGCTAATAATAAAAATTAAATTTATTATTTTTAGTGCTACATCAACAACAGAATGACCAAGAACAGATACAACACAAAACAAAAATTAATAAATGCAAACGAAATAACATTAAACAAAGTATAATTATGATTTCATAATTATACCACACAAAATAAAGTTCAAGCGAGAATACTAACAGAAAATTATTAGTGTATAATGCGCTCAAGCGCCAACATTTCTGCACACTGTATTTGCTGAGGATACACATCCAGTGGATGTGCAACTCTTACCTGAAGAACCAACTGTATACAAAGGAAAATCTCTAAATGTCGCGGTTTCTAAAGTTTCGACCAAGAAGACAGAATTTATTATATTCTTTGAATATATTAACAAGAGAAGCATATCTAAGTGACGTCTCTTTAGGCGAAGGTTGTGGAAATTTATATATTTTAAATCACTCTGCAATAAGGTTGAGGTCAGAAACAACTGTAACAGTGAGATAAAAACATACCCTCAACGCGTTCAAGCTTGCTGACATCTGTATTACTTGAAATATTCCACGAAAAGGAAGAACATTTAAGTTTATATATACTTGAAGTGCAACATAACATGAAAGGACTATAAATGAGACGGAGAAAGTTTTAGCATGAAAAAGACCCAACAAGTTAAGAGCTTGTATAGACCATGTTCATCTTTTCAATGAACTGAGCGGTTGTTCGTATTCCCACAAATAAGACGAAAGTTTTCCTTATGTTACGTGTTGGCATAAAGTTTCCTTTATACCAGCCCGGCTTTTTAACGTCGTAAGCTTCAGTACAAAGAGATATTAGTGTAAATTAATTTTTATTTAAAATTTCCAAGAATCGGTGTTGCGATATGGCGTAATAATTTGTTTTGGCTTTTAAATTTCGATATTTCAATTTACAAATTATTCCTAGTAATATTTACATACGAATCAAATACAAACTGTGTTATACTAACATATATCATAGGGAAAAATGTGTAGCAAAAATGAAAATATATTAATTGGTATAAGAAGCTTGGCCTTATTGTGTTAATAACTTATATGTTCGATTTCGTTTCTGATTGTTCTATAGTTCAATGGAACTGGGAATGAAGGGTTATGTAATATTCTGTAAAACTAAATAAACATAGGCGGTGATTAAGATACCTTCATCATAGATTTATCCGAGCGTGCCTTTACATTGTTCAGTTACTTGTGACATAAAATTTATATCAACGAAGAGTGTAACTAAATATATAATATCAGTCCAAAACGTGAAGAAAACCGAGAGTTGAGAAACAAAAAGAGATTATCTAAATGACAGTCAGTGATTTAAACCAAACAGTAAATCAATTAAAGGATTTTTGTCATGAGCCCTAAATTAATATTAGAAGACATGCCAAAACAGGAAAGACTTTATAATGGTTGAAAACGGCGACCTGTTTCCTCAGCTCCATAGTAATGGAAACAGGTGAAAGAACTGTTCTAGTAAATTAGTGGACATTCCTGAAGCGGACTAACTTATAAAATCTGAAATGCATGCTGCTGAACTGTTGGATTTAAAACCAGATTTAGTATAGTTGGAATTATTATACCTTATTAAGGGGAGATACACAGGTATTAACACACGTACACAAGCTAGAATTATATTAAATGTACAGACATAAAATTCTTGTCCGAATATCATTACAAGTGAGAGAGAAGCAAATCATTTTTAAATATAAAGGTATACATATCCAAGATAACAGTTACTACACTGAAAGCAAGTTTCATATTTTTCCTTCTTTTTTCGTAAAATAGCGAGTAAACTGCGAAATCCAAAGAAAACTGGCCAGAAGTACAGTCTATCAAGTAACTGACAGAGCAGAGTTTTTCAATGGAAGGTAATGAATGTGAGTATATAGACAAGACACCGTATAGTACTATTGTTGTTTTGTAGCTGGTATTGTTGTAACCACAGCCCTTATAATATACACGGCTAGTCTAAATGATGTTCCAGATTTGAAACACATGTTACTCACGTTTAATGAAATTCAGATGCACAAAATTGGTACCGATCGAAAGAGAAACTCTCCAAGTTTATTGTTGGTATACTTCGCGGCCGCGTAGTAACACTGTTCGCCGCCAGGAGCGATATGAGAGAAAATGGCTGCCATCGAAGACAGGGGAGCTTTTGCGTTCTGGATTTCTACGTTCACCGGACCTGACGCCCTGTGATTTCTTTCTGTGGGGGTTCGTCAAAGATAGAGTATTCGTGCCACCCTTATCACAGACCTTGCTTGATCTGCGAGCGCGTATCACAGCAGTCATTGCAGCAATCGATCATGATATGCTGCAACGTGTCTGGGAGGAACTCGACTACAGGTTGGATGTGTGCCGAGTTACCAAGGGGGTTCACATTGAACATCTGTGATGTACTGAAACAAATCTTGGAGAGTTTCTCTTTTCATCGGTATCAATTTTGTGCATCTGAATTTTTAAACGTGAGTAGCGTGTCTTTCAAATCGGGAACATCATTTAGACTAACCCTGTATTGACACTCGTTGACCTAAGAAATAAACGAAAGGAAACGATCAAATGGAGACGTTTACTGTGACAGTAGGTCTGGGGCCAGTTGCCTCAATTCACACCTAACAGAAAGGAAAGCTGAAGAAGGAAGCGTAGAAAGAGAGAAAGGCAGAATGGAGGAATATAAAGATATATAGACATAAAGGGAAAACGAGAGAAGAAAAAAGATAATTTTGACGCTATTGAATAAAAGGTTAGTAAGAACGAAAAATAAAGTGGAAGGAAGGAAACGAATGTGTGATGGATGATGAGATGAAGGGAAAAAGAAGAAAAGCGAAGAAATCGAAAGATACAAAGAAAGGCATAGAAAGAGTATGGGATAGAAGATGGACAAATTGAAGAAGTGGTAAAAGGAAGAGATAAATGAAAACCAAGCAATTCTAAGTAAACAAAGAGAGCGATGAGATGTGAGGTTTTGACAGCTGTGACAGATCTGATTGTGATTTTTCTGGGTTACAGTACACTGTGTCACGGTCCAGAAGACTACTTTGTGAAGAGGAAATGGTGTAAGAACTAAGCGGCAGAAGACGCAGCCAAGCTACAACAGTGCCAAGGAGGTAGGAGTTCGATTCGTTTGTACCACGTGCGACAGGAACACCGAAGTCTATGATGCCAAATTTACATTCGCGCGACTCAGTCTGCATTTACAAACGCGGTTCTACTGGCTGAATCAAGACAGTGTAATCAATTCTTTTATAAAATGAAGCTACTTAATATAAAAGACAGGTAAATAAAGTCTGATGTAGAGGAGTGATGCTGAAAAGTGACATTTTATACAGTTTTAAAATCGTATTTTGTTTACTGTCTCTTGCATGAAAAGCTTTAAACAAACTTTACTATTTAGTCGACTTCGTACTCATTTAAATGCGGGTAATATGTAAAAGGACTAATAAATAAATTTGCTTTATGTCAACTCGAGAGCAATACAAACATCACTTTTTTTATGACGATGGACAGGTTACCACGTGGCTGATACTGTGCAACATTGAATATTTTACATCATTATCTGCTGCTTATGATTACACGAGTCCTTTAAAAGTGTCTTCATAGATTATGGAAACATTTTTCGAAATGAAGATGCTGGCAATATTTATATTAATTTTCTCTTTTCTTGATATATTCTCTCTTCACAGATCAAAGTATTTTGAGTAAATAAACATTTTCCTGTTTTCAGTATAACTAATTTAAAATGTTGCTTCACTGTGAGTTTGTAATTCAAATTGTGATTTCTTTTTGTAGACGAATGTTTGGATTTGAGACGACGAAACCATGTGTTCTGAGTGCAGGAATAAATTACATTGCGTCTCCAACTGCGAATGGGAAATGTGTTAACATTGGTTGACACTCTATGTTCATAGAAGTATGAAAGACAATGTAAGATGAATCTGACAACACTTACTGTGAAATAGGAAGGTACGGCGGACGATGAGAGAGAAATCGCCCTAGCATTCATATGAAAGCAATACAATAATGTTAGACACGTGATATTCCTTTGTAATACCCAGCATAAATGAATAGAGACTAACTACTATGACATTGTTAATCATTCTTATTATTTTCAGTATTGAAGTTCATACTTCTGCTCGCCTGAGCTTTAATACCAGTTGCATATTTTATATGGAACTATGATTTTACCGAACAGTTTGGTACAGCGGTAACTCCAGAAAATTGTATTTGAGATATACCATATTCTAAACTCGGCCAAGTTACGGCCTTCCTTGAGTGTTGTCATGATTTTCCTCAGCGTTTCCAGCGAATATCAATATTTTAAATAGACTATAACTGTCTCCTTCCAAATATTAACCCCCTTGATATTTATTATCGACCTGCCTTATTAAACTCTTTATAGCCTCTTTTGTGGAAGCAGTTTCCTATATAATCTAAGAATAAAACAATCTTATTAAAATTTAATTGAAATATTCTACATCAGAAATGAATATGTAACTGCTTCGTGTGTTGATCTAGCACTTTGTTCTGTGGGAAGCACGCTAGAAAATTGAATTATTATTCCTTCTCTCTTTCAACTGACTACGAGAATTGTAAATTAAATTCAAGCTTCTCTGACACTCTTCCTTCATGTGGGAGTTCAGATATGCATAGTACTTCATTTTGACAATAAAGTCAATAAGACGTTTTATACTTTAGTAGAAAATGTAAGATTATCCTTGGGGAAATATAATTTAATTTTTGTAGTAAAATTCATGTAACACAAGTATAAGCGATGGATGACAAGTCGGAGAGTTATATTCAAATACTTCCATATCAGAATTTATTCCACTGATTTATAAGTTATCATACACGCAAAATCATCAAAATACGTTTAATAAATGTCTGATTCGATAACGGACGTTACAGAAAATAAGTCTTTTTTCAATCTCATTTTTAAGAGGTCAATTTGAAGCAGAAAACGAGTACAGAGAAGCAGAATTTATGACCAAAAGTTTGACAGACTATTGTCGCCTACTATCTACTATAGGGTGTTGCTACTCACACACCTCTCAATGCAAGTAGCAATCAGGGACATATTAACAACGGTGATTTAATAACTGTTATTCATACATCACCGTCACCACCAGTTATTGGATGTCTGAAGTAGTCGTAGTTCAAGCCCTTGTTTAATTCCACTGGCTGTACAGTAGAATCCGAGGAGTGGGAAGTAAGTCGTTTCCAGACAAACGGGGTTATAGATAGCGTATTTGCCACGTATATAGTCTGTCTCTAGTCTCCATAATGGAAACACAATTTAAACATATTACATGATAACACAAGTTATCTGAGTTCTTCCAAATTTGCCAAATATACGTATATCGTGTTCAGAGAAATGCAAAATGCCTCTCTCAGACCATCGTTTCCAGGTTTTAAATGACACGAGCAGTACTTTATAGACTTATGGTAGTGTTAATAATATCGTAGGCAGGAGAATAGTCACTGCATAACAAATGTGGTTATGAAAGATTGGGAGAGATGGAGTAAATTAGCATTTAACGAATCAATGAATAATTAATTACTGAATTTAAGACGAATATGTACGTGTTAGTCTTTGAAGGTACTGTCGTCTGGAGGACTTGAGGAAAAATGATTTTATTATGTAGCAGGCGACTTGTTAGCTTTACGAACATGCATTACAATAGTATTTATAATACACAAATTCTATACTTCAGGCAGTCCTCTGCGGCAAGTGAAGGCAATTATGTACGTTGTAGACTTAGATTTTCTAAACTTACTTAGTCGCAAGTGATTTTGCCAATACAATTATTACTGTGAATGTAGCATCGTATAATTGAGTTTTTCTGCTTTTTTGTACAGGAATCCACACGAAGACTTTAAAGTGGAAGTGAATAACTGGCAGGAGATAAAGCAGAATTTATATTGAAATCCCGGATCTGATTAATATCTACACAGATATCGACAGCCTTGGCTTCAGAGATTGAAGTCTCCAAATCAATATCACATAACTACATTCTAAGGAAGATACTTTTTAAAATATGAAAAGAAGCACGCTTGTATGTTCTATCGACATTTTCTAAATTAAAACTAATCTTTTTTATTATATCGATTCATTCTATTCAAACGTTTATAACTTTTTAGATATTTAAAGATATATTTATTAAAACCTGTATAATAGATGCTGGTTTTGTAGTGCACGTGGTATTTCTAAACTATTTGTTGCTTCTCCTTGTTACCTTCGAAGTGAGTTTATTTTAAATAATATTATTTCTGTCTTATATATTCTAACAATATATTACTTATGTATTACTTACACTAATCTGCATTCATCTTCAACACAACAGGACAGATTAAAATTAATTCACTGAAAGAAACGAATACTAATCATATCCAATATATTGATGTTAAGAACCAAAGGTTGTGACGTCATATATTATTTATATTATTTACTACGCCATAGTTAAAAACCTTGTAAACAATAAACATCCATTTACGTCATTCAGCGTGTTTTCTCTTACAAACCGATACACAACAGCAACAGAAAAAATTGTGAGGGGAAAAAGGAGTTAGAAATATAAGAAAGAATTTACATCCAAGTGTATTCTTTAATTACTTGATTTGAAATAGAGAATATAATGACTATAATAATGGTAAGAACAAAACTGTAATGGAATCCTTTTTGAAGTGCATTGAAATTCCGAGAGCGTTTTTCACCCCACATCGTAGCCGTTGAGGTTGTTCGGGCGATCATAAGCGAGAATGGTGTTTAAGGTTGTGTTAAAATAATGAGATTCGAGGTTGTTGTTGCAATAATTTTACCCAACAGCGAATTCCGTGCATATTGTTGCATTAATGTGTTCTGGCAATTACCATGGCGCACACTGTGGTGACAGTGTGTTTGTACAATAACCTGGGCCACACCGTTGCAACCAGGATGCTGGAAGCTGGAGCCTGGCTAGGCCTGCAAGCCAAGACACGACAGAGGAGATACGTGAGACCAACTAGTGATAATGAATTCTGGGGAAATTTCTGTCTTCACGGGTGGTATTTCCAATCTTGGGGAGCCCTTTGTGGAGGAAGCCGGACTTAGTCAATGATTTGCAGGTTCTGGATTTCGTCTAGCTATGTAATAGGCCAAGTGACAACTAGCAGTCCGTCGATGGCTAGCCCCGTGTTTTCTAACCCCTACAGTTTGTAGTCTAATGGCTTCCAAACACAGCAAAAGCAAAGATAAGGAATTTAAGTGAAAGTGGGCAAGGGGGTGAGAGGTGAGGCCTGTTGGGCAATGTCCCCGAAGTAGCAAGCACTCAGAGTAAGAAGGCTGTAGGAAAGCCAGGTTTCTGAAGCTGTGGGGGAGTCAACGTCGGTTTGTGGTAAGATTTGGGTGTAAGGAAGTTTCTGGGATTTTGAGGTGAAAACGTCTTTAAAATCGATGCCGGGTGAGGGGAGGCAATCGCGCCCAAATGACCGACAGTTTCTGTCGAAGTAATTTCAAACTTCAATAACTCGGCTAAAAATGGACATAGCTCCGCCATCTTAGTCTCGTTTTAAAGAGGAAGGATGAAAGTTTGTGCCAGTACCGCTCCGACATTCGTGGCGGCCGGACGTCGCGAACTGCGCACGCGCAAAGTGAACCAACGATTTTCGACTTTCCGGATTCGACACGTGTCCATAAACGGGATCATATCTCAGAGACTAATTATCCGATCTGAATGAAACAAGTGTAGTTTTGAAGAGGAGTGTATATGTCACAACTCATCCTGCCTCCAAGTGTGTATCTCAAAAACTCAAAAAGATACGAGGCTGTGAATTTTAAAAGGTTTGAAAATTCCCCGATTTTCTTAAAATGTCGCGATATATGAGGGAAAAGTAAAACCAGAATTACAAAAATCGGACACGAATGCGTAGAGCACAAAATTCCAAAGAGAATGACACGGAAAACGCCGGGCCCGGACCCAAAACCAATGCGCAGTACTGCCGCGAATATAGGCAACGTAAGCGCGCTCGGACAACTCAGGCGGCATCTGACGAGCCTGGGTCAAGTATGGATGTGTACCAATTACGAAATAATCATTTATAAAAATGTGACGAAAATTTGGAACTCTTACGTGCATACCTTCAGAAATTCTTTAAACTTGAACTAGTGAATGATGTGGACAAACGAACCACGCAAGGGAAAGCTTCTGTAGATTTAACATTTGCAAGAGTTATTCAAATAATTTCAAAGCCATATGTATCCTACTTCTCATACCACTACCCTGTATTCAATAAATGTAAGTTGCAATTGAATTAAACGATTCAAAACAAAATGTTTGTTTAATTTCAATATACTACACACGATTGACGTTTTCACAAAAATAACTGCGGCAGTGTCCGACATTGTCTATCAATTTTTCAAGGTATGGAGCCTCTTAGGTGGCCCAGTAAGTAATAATAATTATAAGAAGAAGAATAGGCCAATCTAGCTCAAGTAAATTTCGCTGAACAATTTTAATTTATTTTAGTGCTAAATTTTACCAAATCCGTTAAACGGTTTGGGATCTGAAGCATGTAAAGTAACGGGCTGCCCGACATATAATTGAACGAATATATTACATAGGTTTTTAGGTTTTTACGGAGGTAAGTCTGAAGATATCTGTCTTCAGACTAATATGTCATCAACGTCGTATCTCGGTTTCCACAATATACTTCGACAACTCAGAGACATAATTTGGTTTGAAAATGATAACTCTAATATCCAACACAATTTAAGTATTTAAATCAT
Source organism: Zootermopsis nevadensis (assembly GCF_977971745.1). NCBI lineage: Eukaryota > Metazoa > Arthropoda > Insecta > Blattodea > Termopsidae > Zootermopsis > Zootermopsis nevadensis. The sequence goes on from NW_028259177.1 coordinate 3,212,636, forward strand.
TCCACGTCGTTACACACACAATATGTAATTTATGCTCTGGGAAAACACCTTCGATCTATTAAAATGAAGTTACTTTGGCCCTGAGTATCAAAATGATTAAATGAATGTGGTTAAATGCGTTTACAAACCCAAACTAGAAGAGAATGGATTGCGTTTAACAAAAATGATTCTCATTTTCTAAACCATTTCTCCGAAACTTGAGTTCAGCGATTACCTGCAACAATGATATGTTAGTTAACCAGTTAATTGTTGCGTCCAAGTGAACATTACATTTGTTCAAGAACATTAAATTCGTTACAAGAATAATTTATTACACGCAGAATTGAATTTTAACAACACCAATGAATATTCATTTGCCAAAGTTGAATACAAGTAGAAATCGTCAGTAAACCCGAACCGTATTATATACTACACTTGTTACAGTTGTTAAAATAATTGTAGTTAGTTTGTTTTGGTGCAACAAAGTGGAAACAAACATTTGACAGGCAAGAACGCACAAAGACGACTATAAATTTTAATGCATTTCGAATATCTTCCACGCTTGGTTAGTAATCCACCAAACTTGCTCTTCGTTAATTTAATTCCCTAATACAATATTTACATATTTCCTAGATTTTAGTACGCACTTTACTTATTTTAAAATTCCTGAAATCAGCTTGGTTCTTCCATTTGATGGCGTGGGTGCGTCTTCCATTAGATGGCGTCTAAGAATGGGTATATTGTTTTTTCCCTAAAAATATATTATTTACTCAAATCAATGGCGTCTTAAATTGTAGGAAATACGGTAATTTATGTTCGGTTTATTATAACTTTGCCTTTCTCTTCGAGGAGTTAATAGGTACGGCGCATTTAAATCAGTGGTACTTGACCTTTAGATCCTCGCGGTACAGTTTTCTTTCTGCAAAATAGAATCTCAAAATGGATCTAACATTTATCGGAATACACCAATTTCTAAGCAAGTTTTTGTTTTAATGTTTCTTGTAACTAATCTCCTCATTTTAAGGGCACTATTCGTAATTATTATTGTTTTCGGCGAAAATTATTCCAACAGATGACACAACTTTAGTAAAATTGAGCGACCCAAAATATTGCTCATACAAACTTAGATTCTTTATGATCGTAGCGGATTTTGTCGATAAACGAAGTCCATACGAATTCATTTACGGTAAGGAGTTAGGTGAGGAACATACATACCCACTGATGTAACACTACCATAAAAATTACATTGTTACTACCATTGCCACTAATTAATGTAAGTTTATGCTTTAACTAATTATTAAAATATTTTCAATTACGGATAAACTAATAATGTAATATTAAAATTATTTAATATTTTGATTTTTAATATTTATTGAAATTGTTCTATCCGAATTCATGCGTGGCACTTGACAAAATCTCGCGGCCCACCGGTTGAGAAAACTGCAATAAATTATGAGCTTTCCTGCATTATAGTGCCGGAACTGAAATACCGTTAGCACGTACAATTTAAAAGGTGATATTTCAGATCTCCATGTTGGCGAGGATGATGATGGCTGCTTTCTTAGATGTAGCGTGGTGAAGAAAATTTACCAACGTTTTAGAGACAGGAAGAACGTTAGAAAACGTCGGTAAACTTCTAGCAGACTGCATGGTGCAACATCTCAGAAGACAATTATCTTTACACAATTGAAAATGTAACAAATAACCTACTTAAAATTATCAGTAGAGAGTCGTCGCATCCCATGCCTCTTATCGTTATGGTGAACAATTAAAGTGTTCAGATGAAAAGTTTGTGTCAAGAGTAAATGAGTAATCTGAAACACACACGGTTTTCTTTAGTGTTGCTCTGCCGTGTAGTATTCTGTCTATGTCACAGTGTTGCGGATGAATGTAGAGTCTCTATATTCGGGGATACATATAGGGGCATTGTTTTCTTCCGATAAGTCAACACAGCCAGAATGTTACAGGGCATAGCGAATTACATGTACATGTTTTATTCACATCACAAAGGAGCCTTATATGCTACAGGATTCTCACTTGTTTAAATGCTCCGGAATTTATGGGTTTGCCCATGGTATTATACAGCCATGTTTCTGAACAAAGGGCCAGAAACAAATGAAGAAAAATGTATACAGCAAATAAGATATTAAAACAAAATGTATAGTTTTATAATCAGTTCGAACCCTGTGGGCACAACGCCTAACGAATTGGGAATAAAATATATAATCATCCATTCGGATGACCAGAAAGTTCAATATAAATATTTTATAAAATTCATGGTTAATGGTAATGCATCAGTTAGCCAGTCAGAGTGATTTGCATATCACACTTACTAAGCATGCAGAACAGAGTTTAGTTGAAATTTCCCTTCCGACTCGGATGCTTACACACGAATTTTATTATCGCATTTTACAGGTCTATTCATTTCACTCCATTACAGAACATGTCTCAACACATCTTTAAAAATATAACCTATAAATTTAAAAAGCAAATGAATTTCCTGTACAAATTCCACTACATTTTTTACGTTTGGTTCTTTAGTTATGTTTTATGTAAATAAAAAGGTGCAGATGTAACTTTGCTTTTCAACAAATGCATTTTTATACGATTCTAAAATACGAGTTTCTTTCAGAAGTAATTATATTTCAGCGAGCAATAAACATTTGGATGTCACGGAATAAGAAATGTCCTCTATTACAGTTACCAATCCATACCCTTCGCTTTATCTCTTTAATGTTTTTATTTAATTAATTATTGTAACTTACCTTCTCCTTACGGTTTCCTCCGTTTAGACAGACGTAATTGAAATCGTGTACAAGTGCTATCAATTTTGTCGAAAGTAATTTGTATTTAGTTAAGAGCAGTGCATTAAGTTTAAAATTAGTATTTTCTGTTATAAATTTTAAGAGGGTTTATAATTTTGCAAGAATAATTGTTTTATCACCGACCCATATCAAACTTCGCTAAAATAAAAAGTTAATCATTTTTATTTTTTGGTACTGCACTCTAAGAATAGATATATGAGGTGAGAAACTATGAATATATTAGCTAATTGAATTTACACGTCACCTTTATTGTCCACAAAGTATATTTATTCATCGGCTTGGTAATTATATACTAAGTCCCTGAAACGGAGTCCTTCTTAAGATGCTGATAGTAGGCTCAGTTTGTCAGAAACTTCCCAGCAATGTTTGAAAAACGAATTCATTATTTTGTTACAAGAATCGATCATTCTCTACTCTGAGTTAGATTACCCCAATTCAAATCACAAATAGATTTACATAATATTCACTTTAGTAGTGTTGTCCCTTCTACGCCTACATCTTTCGAGTTTTCTATATGCACTGCAAATTTTGTACCAATTTCTTATTTCCTTCTTTAGTGCTAAAAGCCTTGCAGATCTCATACTCCTTGACTTAATCACTCCAATAATTGTATGTTAATCAGATAAAATATCGACTATTTCCTTACACATCACTTAGTTTGTGAAAGTTATTAGACGAGATTCAGCTTCAAAGTGTTCAGCCAACCGACATACTGTCACTGTTATATGACTCTTTTCTCTCTCGAGGACCTTCTTTTTGGCAATGGCTAGATAACCACAAAGTTTGGATCCGGGATATAGAGTGCTTATACCTGATAAAAATGTTCCAGCTATACCAGTAGGTAAGGCTAATGAAACTTGTGACACCTCTAGTAAAGATCTCGTGGGAAATCCTTCAGATTCGCGGTTATTAGCATCATTATTCTGTGGGCTTTCGGATAAAGCTTTAGAACCTATCATCAATCATTCGTGAACTTCAGATACTCAAGAGTATGAAGGCAAAGGAAGTGGCACTGTGGTGTGGAGTGAGGTAAGACACTGTGAGCATGAGTTACTTGTAAACTAAATAATCTATTATTGTGATACATATTGACTGAATCAGGAGTGCGTGAGTTCCGGCCCGCGGGCCGCATTTAACATGATTTTGGAATAAACTGATGCGAAAAGGGAAAAAATATTCTGAGCAACCCTGTTGTGGATACATTGAAATTAATTAATCGTGAGTGCAAAATATAACAATGAAATTAATTAAACAGAAATGGTTTATGTGTAGATCACTAAGGTTAAAATTACATTATTGTGTAAACGTGCACTGTTTTGATGTTCAGGACATGTTAAAAATTAAAATAAAATAAATAAATAAAATAAATAGATCCGTGGTGTAACAGCTCCAGAGAGCCAAAGCCGACTAGCTTGACTGCTGGTCTCACGTTCACATGCCTAAGCAGAGGTGAACGATCATCCAACCAGATATAGGGTGACGTGTGGTCAGCACGACGAACCCCCAGCCATTGCTAGTTTTCATGACCGGATTACGCTACTTATTGTAGCTCCCCAATTTCCTCACGATGCTGGGTTGGCGCTGGTCCCATACACCGGTCGAAAATCTCATGAGAAATTTCTTTCCCCGAGACTCGAACCAGCGCGCATTCCGTATCACCGGTCCGAAGCATGATGCCTCAGACCACGCGGCTACAGCGCGGGACAAAAATTAAAATAATATATAAATATATCTATGTGTGAATAATTATGGTTTTATAATATTAATGATGACTTGAAATGAAAACTGTCTAAAAGCTAACTATCACCGTCCTTAAAAATAACATATATCTGCACATAAATACGTTTATTTTCCATTTTCAAGTGAATAATAATGTCGCTTAAGATCCACGATATTATTTATTCTTTTCGGAGACTGTCAACAAAGATATGATTAGCCAATGCGGACAGTTGTAATGTAAAATTTACCAACACGTAGACTATATATTTGGTGTTATATTTCTGCCAATAAAAATAAGGATCTCATGTTTTCTAATGCATCAACTAAATTATTCTTGGTGGTTACATGTCAACTAAATAAAAGAATAAATTGTTTATAAATTTATCACTAAGTTACAGTATCAATAACAATGTTTATTTGCTTTCACACAAAATGCTTAGCGGATCACTTCTTGTCTTGTATAAGCATAGAACCTAGAGTAAAACAATACTACATTTGTAACTTTGGGATTACTTTCGCTCTATAGTAACGGGAAAGAGATTGTATCATGTACACAGAATGTATTATAGTGAGCATTATACTGTGTCAGTCGGAAGGCTGAATCGCGAACGGATATTTTCAAATGTTCTATCGTGTATTGAGTCGTTTCAGTGGTTTGTGCTCTTCTGGTTAATCAAGGCACGGTGGAACGATTTGAATAATATAATACTTGAATAAAGTTCAGTAGATACATGTTACCAAAAACAGAATGCAAATAAAAATCCAATCGCAACTTTTCTCGCCATCATTCTTAAAGCGATAAATAACTTCATGTTCATAGTGTAATAACGTATGTCTATAAACGTCAATAATAACATTTAAAGTGTATTTGAGGTTCTAATGGACGCTACAACAAACACGACAGCCAACATTTAAATTGCGATTTATTTTAAATAAAACTAATATAAACTTAATGCAGTTTGACACAGCATATTTTTGTCATTATTTATAGTGTCTGTTCGCGTACTAAACTATTACTAAAATTCACTAAGAAATTGACAGATTTTCATGAAATTTAGAACAGCACGTCAACAGAAACAAACTCACCAATGGATGTAACGTATGGGAAAACAGAAACGCAGTCTTCAAGAACATGCAGGCTAGAAAATATGGACAGAGAGATCCCGGTAGTGCTGTTACAAAATAATAGAGCAGTCTGTCGCCGACGGAGTAATTACTTTCCTGAAAAGGAATGAATGTGGTAGGAACAAAACATTGTATGAATTTGAAAGCTTAGTTTACCGCTGACATTGCGATCTCTGTAATCACTTGTCTCTGAGCTGCCTGTTTCTTCAGGAAATAACAATGTACGAAATTAATGCATAAATATAATAACACAAATATTGTCAGAAAAAAGAAGCACCAACAATAGGCTAAATAATTGATTCATATGCAGTTTGGCCTTTCCCTGAAAATGTGGATGTCTTTGTGCAAAATTCATCGATTTTGTTTTGTGTACACCAATTACGTATTTGACGTTTCGAAACTACGAGTACATAATGCTAAATACCCGTTAAGAAATTATAAGTATTTATAAATACCGGTTTCAAATGGAAGCCATTGATATTTAAATTTTGCATAATACAAAAAAGCGGTTAGCGAGGAATTATTGACATTTTATAGGCTGAGACATTCTCTCTACTGAAAGAATTACTGAGCATTCTTAATTCACAGAATTTCGTACACCAGATGTAGGTATCGGATGAAGTAGATAACCATAATTCTACAACAATAATATACTTAAATCATAATATAAACCTAACAGAAATGTCTATATAAAATTAGCGATTATAGTTGCGACGATACCAATTACTTCCGCATTCCATGGACAATTATGAGTTATTATAATGATGCACAATTTGCATCAAAAATTTTAATATTTATTTGGATTCTAAATACATACTTAACCACAAGAGAACAGACTACAACTCAGGTTTCCTTTGTTTGTTTGTGTCATGATAGGGTGGTTACACAATTTGAACGTCATGAAGTTTAAAGCTCCATAAAGCTGAAATAACAGAGCAGAGGTGTAGCAGATGTTAAGAACCGCAGACATCGTTACCAGAGTAACGCTTCGAATGAATTACACATAACGATCGCGCGATAGCCTCAAAGCACGAGCAATTCTTCTCTTGCAAGAAGTGTCTTGGGAACTAAACGTTCTGCCCCATTAATTTCTCTTAACATGGGGGATGGGTAGAGAAAAAGACGAATGGTTTGTGGGCTTTGTTCTAATTGAAAAAGAAACAAATGCATTTAATCGTTATAGTTGACATAAATTTAAAACTAAACTTTATTTGACATTTCACAAAAGTGTTTGATCTCATTCTTAAACTATATAACTACGATTTATCAACTGTACAGATTCATTCAGCCTGATGTTAGGATCAATACGAATTATGAATTGAAAGGGCGTGGAATAAACGGTCCTGGCCGATTTTAAAGTAATATCTCAGAATGTTCCTTGAGGTAACGACCATATTTATAGATAACCTGTTGAAGCTCAGTCACTATAGTTACTGATTACGGACTGGACGACTGAGATTTAATCCCCCACAGGAGCAGAGAATATTTCTCCTTGGTCTGCGTCAATATCGGCTCTGCTGCCCACGCAGCAGCCTATAGTACCGAGGTCCATTCCCGGGGGTAATGCGCGGCTGAGGCGTGACTCTTACTACTCACTCTCACCTAGTGCCTCGGGTATGAATGAGTAGGAGCTATACAACTTCTACCCCCTATCGCCTACATGTCGTATAGTGGGGCAGTTTTACTTTTAGCTGTCTAAGACATCCGAAAAATTGGGTGAGAACAGAACCTTATGCATTTAGAATATGAATTATTTTGGCCCAAATTTCGCATTTAAAAGATATTTTCTGTTGTTTCATGAACGTGTAGGTAGTAGGCCTCTCTCTAGTATTGTTATAGAATGGACGGAGAAGTCGAGAAAATACATAAGCAAGCGTTACTAGACTGAAAATCTAGAAATGAGAACGGACGAAAAGGCGACAATATTGGTGAAACATGAGACAACCCAGTAATATGAATTTTAAATTATACAGCTGCTTCAATGAAAGCAGATATTCTCCGTTTTAAAGATAAATAATTTTGGCTTTTTCTGCCAGTATGTAAAATTAGAGAATCTATCTACAGTAAAGTTGTCGAAATTTATCATCTGAGTTGCAACGCCGTGCGGACGTGTAGCTTGGTATCAGTAATTCGGAGAAATATACTGCCCCCATCATCAGGGTTGAGAAATTCCTTTTCCATTAATGATATCTATTGCTCTATTGTAGTTACGATCCAAATAATAATGATGTATATTCAGGCGAAACTGTTCGATATTTGGCATTTAAAATATTTTAAATGACACTATTAATTCCAAATGAACATAATTACTTCTGATATTCTTTAAGATAGTAATGCAGCATATCTGAGATGATAGAGCTTGAGTTCTGTATAAAGAATATAATTGAGTTTGTAACTGCATTTCTCAAATTTCAGTAAATGCGATGCCAAAGAGATAAAGATGTTTTGTTTGTAATATTCTGCCTCAGCAGAACATTAAATACCGTTTCGTAAGGGATAATTAAATGCATAAATCGTTCTTAATCATGTAAGACAGGTTATATTAATAGGTGTCTTTGGCATGGGGAAATATCCGTTGATAAATATTTTAAATGCGCCAACACTTAACAAAATTAGATCTAGAATTAAAATTAACAAAAACGATAATAAAGCATTTAATTTGTTTCTTGCATTAAATCTAGAATCATGTTTAATAAGTGTCTCTGTTACTACTTACATATGTCATTCAATTACAGAGAAAGCAATTTTCTTAAACGACTATTTATAAACAGCAAACAATATTACATTCCTATAATATTTATATAGCAATTTTATTGGAACCTAACCAATAGAAGGAAGCAGTATAATTGTTTGGCTTCTAATGATGGATATTCCCTCGTAATTTAGCCTACAAAAGCGAGCTCAGAATTTAGATCAGAAGGAAATAATTATTCCTTAAATTAATTCTTCATTCTGATACTAACTTAAATAATCAGCAACACTTTAGTATCTGTGGCGTTTCTATATCCGAGTGACTTATACGTTCGAAGACAGCAATATTCAGACTCACCGCTGTGAGAGCCTCAAATCTTATTCATCAATTGATTAATTTTTATGTTATATCACGACGTTCACTGTTATTTAACGGCTATTTCTTCACTATTCTTTTTATCATACCACGTAATAAGAAATCTGAGTATGTTTCAACATATAACCATTCGAAATAACATTAAAATTATGAGGTTTATGATGATGTGAATATTTCTATTGGAAATGCATGTTGAGTCACTTTAAAATGTGTAACCACCCCATCTGCAAAGACACTAAAATTCGGATTATGCGAAACAATATATTTTGAAAATGTTTGTTCATGTGTCGATACGTTGTATCTTATAGTGAATGAAGAACTTTAATGTTATAGACCTGAGAGTTTGCATACAAATTTGTCCGGGAAATATTTTAAACATAGAATAGTGAAATATGGGGCACTGTGATGGAGTAAGTTCTTTACCGCAAAATATTAAATCGTTACAAATGTAACTTAGTGATTCTGCTTGTGTTGTAGTGTTACAGAGATCTTGTAGTATTGTTGTAAGACTTTCTAATTATGACAATGTTTTAGAATCGTTTTCTTTCGTTAAAGCTTCCCGTGTAATATTTTATATACATTTCTCATTTCCTCCATGTGCGCTACATGTACTTCCTATCATATTTTCCTTTTTGTTCGCACTCAATACTTTAGAGTTCTGAGTACCTTAATAATATTTCCAGATAACTTCAGTGTTTATACTGTACGAAGAAATACGCCACTGCATTAGACTTTAATTGTTAAATTTAAGTGTCAAACTGAGATTATAACCTGAAACAATTCGGCATAACGCACAGCAAAATAACAGCAACCGAAAGAGCACTAACTTTTTTAAGATCAAGTGCCGAAACATTTTGTGCTTTATTCTGTCTATTATTGTTCCATTTAATGGTCTATTTAGTCTTTATATAGGCAGTTAATCGCTACGTGTCTTAACGATGAAACGAATCTAAGGACACGGTGGTTCATTTCTTGACGTTATGAGAACATTAGATGTGGAAACATAGTTAGTGGTGGTGTTAAGGAAAATGCTAAAGTTCGATACATCACTGGACATAGCTAGATAGCTGCTATGCCTGCTGACTGATCAGTACTGCACGTTTAAGCTTCAATTCCGTGTAGAATTACATTTAAAATATTTCTTTATACTCGTCGTGGGAATTTTATATTTTACTTAGAAGTGCATTATTTGTTGTTCAAGAAATCGTACCTAAAATGTTATGTCTAGATTCTGCCTAGTAATATTTCTAATTATAAGCAAGTGAACTTTGTTATCGAACGGAGTTTGCATAGCCAAGTGAGGGATTGTGACGGATTTTCCTCTTCGCCGTTTAGCTTATTGCACATGGTGATATTCTTACCCCGCGGTAAAGCCACCAAGTATAGAGCTATCAGCAGTCCATGCAGTGCGCTTATCTAAAATATGTGAAACTTTACGTTTACTCCACTTCGCTCTTTCATGCCGGCTCACCCAGTTACATATGCACTGGTCCCACGGATATTTTCTCTGCGTTATATGCCACCTGGAGCTAAAAGCTCCAGCCGCCTTTATACAATATCAAAGTCTTCAAATTCACTGTCTGGAAAACTTAAAATCTCGCTTTTATGTAAGTCTTAAATTGAGTAGGTTGTCATATGCGAATGCAACTCGCATTAGCAGCTAGACGAAAGTAATATATGTTTTATTACTGTAATAAAATTTAATGATATAATTTAACTTTTACATTCATTTATAAGTCTACTATATTGCACAGGAATATATAGTTATCTTTTATACTCTATACAGAGTATACACAAAAGAATGGTGCAACTGTGACTGGCGACTCATTTTTGGACATGTTGGAAAGCTGGTTGTTACCCCAACCGAATACCAATTATGACGATTACATTCTACAACTGGACGGAGCTCCACCCCATTTTCACACGAATGTACGAGTGCTTCTCAATCGTGTTTCTCCACAGCGCTAGATCGGATGAGTTTGATTACCGTGTGGATGTGTGTCATGTGACCCAGGGTGCACACATTGAAGGATTGTAATTAACGCGTGAGAAACGTGGACAGTTGCCGTCGCTGACGGTGTTTGTTGTGCCCGTGTGAGGTGAGAAATAATTTTTTTATTAACTTTTGAAACCGCACTATTCTTTTGTGCATTAGCCCCAGAACTTTTTGTGTTTTGTAAATGCTAAGGTGTGATGTTTTACAGTTTACTAACATCTTTGATGGTTGGGTTCTATTACATTTAGTTTCGATTCATAGGAATGGCAAGGAACGCTGAAATTTAACTCTATTTGTGTTCAGATAGTCGCTTCCTTCTTTTGTTGGTCGAATTCGTATTGAAGGGATATTTATAGATGTCTTCCTTGCTGCATTTACCACTACATTCTGTGATTACAAAGACCTTCAATGTTGTTAATATTGTCCTGTCAAAATAATCCTCTTTTTAATTTATGATCCGAAATTCAAGTGAATGAACTACAATGAGAACTTGAGAAATGTGGTAGAGGAGTACGTTTGACAACTGGTAGATTTATAGTATGCAAGTTTCTGAAGATAATGTCTTCTTAAGAAATGTGATTGCTTCTATTTAGAGTTGGAAGATGTTTATTTATGTCAGAGCAATAATATATTGCAGGTTATATTAAGAAAATGTGAATTTGTGGATAGAATTTAATTGATCCAATGGTAGGCTTCTGTAAGCATGAAAATGTAATTCAGGGTTCCAAAAAGGCAAGAGACATTTTGACCGCCTGAACTTTTATAACTATCACAGAAAATTTTTCTCTGTGGATGTATTATATTTAAATTAGTCCATATGAAGGAACTATTGCATTTGCCCTCATCTTTATGTATTTCATGATACTAACCTGTAGTATTTCATATTTAACTAATATCTTTTGCGGTTAAGTTTTATTACTTTTACATTTTGTTTAAAGACAGTGGTAAGAAACGTTAAAATTTAACTCAACTTGCGTTCAGCGAATCATAATTTCTTTTGTTGTTTAAATTTGTTCAATTCGATTATAATCATCAATCATCCTATTTTTCGACCATATAGATCTATGTAGTCTAAGCTAGTGATTGTGATGTTTAAAGAAGCATATATAATTGTACATACACGAGGAAATTAGGAGGAGGCTAAATTCTTGAAATTCTTGGTACTTTTCAGTTCAAAATATTTTGTCTTCTCGTCTGATTTCTAACAACTTAAAAATTAAACAATAAATTTGCCCGTGGTTTTGTATGGGTTCGAAACACGGTCTCTCACTCTGAGGGAGGAACTCAGATTGCAGGTGTTTGAGTATAGGGTGCTGAGGAGGATATTTGGGCCTAGGAAATAAAAGGACGAGGTATGGAGAAAACTGCATAATAATGAGCTTAACAATTTGTACTCCTCTCACAATATTATTACGCTGATTAAATCAAGAATAATGAGATGGACGATGCAAGTGGAGCCAAGGATGGGGCTAAAAGTGTACACCAGGTATTGGTCCGGAAGACTAAATGGAAGAATCCGTTGGGGAGACCTAGGCATAAAAGGGAGGTTAATATCAAGAGGGATCTGTGAGGGATAGGAGTTGAAGGCGATTGGATTTTACTGACCCAGTCCAGGGACCGGTGGAAGTTTTTGGGAAGTTCGGTGATGAATCTTCGGTTTCCCTAACTCAGGTAGTTATATATATATATATATATATATATATGTAATGTGATAAATTTTACGAGAGTTAATATTACGAAAGATGAGAATGATCATCTCTACAGGATTTTAGTAAGTGATAAATGGCTTTAACCAAGTGCTAAATGTTCACGACTTTCATGACAAGAAACATATATATATGGCTGAGCCATTAGTGCCAAAAGGCAGTTTTCTGGAAATGGACACTACTATTGAGAAGTTGAATAACTATAAATTCCAGGGCACTAATCACATTTCGGCCGAATTTATCAAAGCAGGAGGCGAAACGTTGGATTCCGAGATACACAGACGTATTTCTCTATATGGACTAAGGAGGAAATGACACAGCAGTGTAATGAATCCGTTATTGTGCCACTTTAAAAGAAAGGTGGCTTGCTAATGATTATCGATGTATCTTCCTCTTTTCATCTGCCTACAAAATATTCTTTTGATAAGGTTGGCTCCATATGTCAATGAAATTACTGGGGATCATCAGTGTGTGTCTTATATCGTATATACAAATGATAAAATTTTCTACATTAGCCAGTTACTACAGAAAGAAATGGTAGTTCAATTTGACAGTAAATAAACAATTTATTGACTTTAAGAAAGCCCATCACACTTATCCCACGGCCAATTCTATGATCCGAGACCGAAAAGCAAACTTAAGTTGCGCTGTCAAATCCGACATTTCTGTCTTTGGTGCCGGCGAAAAAATCTCGTGGCAACCAGAAAATATCCAGTGCACTAGTTTATTGTAATGGCACGTAGCAACTATGTAATACACTCTATCGCCCCTGGGCGGTAGTTGCCAGGAGAAAACAGTACTAGCAGAGATCTCGATGCCAGGCGTAGATGGTAGGTACCTCATATGGAAAAGCACCGTTGACAAAGCTGCAGTACTTGGAAGAGTGATCAGCGTGGTATAGGTTCTTAGACACATACACTGATGACAATGCCAGGGTTCCGAAGGTAACTGGGGCGCACAAGAGATTTTCGGGAGAAATACAAATGCAGCAGAAGCCTGGTGGACTGTGACGCATAATTAGAAGAGTGGGGATGCAGAAAATGCCCCTGGAAGAAACAAAAACGTAGCAGCAGTCAAATATAAACACACAGTATGCAGAACAATACCAAAGGAAACACGTAAGAACCTTAGGGCTATATATATAGCAGGATTTATCGAAAAATTTAAAGTCGTTTAAACTGAGAAAGATGAGCTCGGATACAAGAGTTATCACCAGGATAGACTGACTTTACAGAAACGGAGTTGTAAACTCAGAAATAGTCAATTACCTGCGGTATCTAGGTATAAGCTTAACTAAAAATCCTGGGCTGATCGACTCTGGGGAAAACTGGGAACCAAAACAGACTGACCAACTTTATAAGCACCGGTAGGCGATTAGAATTATAATACAGCGCAACACGTTCATGAGAAACGCGAATATTATGTTACGCTCTATTTGAGGTCTCACGTAATTCAGAAGGCTCGGGATGGTTCGGCAGCAAATCAGAAAAGGTCCAAATATTGGAAAGGGGATTATTTAGTCAGAGGGCAAACATGAAGGAAACGGCACTTTTATCCTAAGGACTCATGGCGAGCAGTACTATTAAACGCGAAGTTTAATCACTGCACGGGGCGTGATGCTGACCACTCACCCCCATCTAGTGCCGAGGTCAAGGAAGAGAGGAGCTATACCTCCACTCACCCCAAGCGCCTACATGGCGTATAGTGGGACAAACTTTACTTTACTTTACTTTGCAACTCGGAATCCCATAAAGCATGGTTACCATTATCATAAGCCATAAAAGCGGACTTCAGATTCCTATGAGAAGGATTAGGATAATAGGGTGTAGTGTTAAATGAGACAGACCCAAGACCAAAACAAAATCCCAAAACTCGCGACTAGTAAACTGAGTACCATTATCAGACACAATGAACAAATAAGGACCGAAATTAGCGAAAATAGATTTCAAGCAGTCTGTGGCGACAGAGGATGTAGCTATCCTGACTCAGAAATCCCAGGTAAATTTCATGAAAACTTCCACACACACACACTAGAACATGGATTTTGATCTGGGAAACCGACATGAAAAATCGATGAAAATTTTCTCCGTCGTTGCTATGGGCAATTCTGAAGCATACAGACAAAAGTGGAGGAAAAGTGCCGGTTTACTCATTCGGGATATCTGACAAGTTTGACACGCTGAAGTTCCACTTTCGAGCAAAAATACAAGAGCCTTTTTCTCAAGCTGTAATAATGAACACATTCACCGGCATTTAATCTATTAATAATTACAATATTGGCAGGTTGCTTAACCTGATGACTTTTCGGGTGTGGAAGAACTTAAAGGCGGAATGCCCATTTCGCAATAGAGCCTGTCTGCAGATCGAAATCTACATATCTGAGAATTAACTGAAACTGTTCAATAGCAAAAAAGGACAGAGAGGTACTCCTGCTTATAGATGGAAAATTTTCTCTCCGCGTTAGAGAGAGTACGGGTGGCAAAGGCGACGGGTCGTACTTAGAACTAATATTCGTGCGAAAGCAAAGCCCCAGTTACTATAGAACTAACGTATGCCTGGAGGATGAATCGTTGAGTGAAATCGGCCATGGTCAAAACTGGGGTAATGCATACCTTAAAATCAGAGAGAGTAGCTTGCTCTTCACTACCCCATTTAAATTTTACTCCCTTCTTCCTCAACGCATTGAGTGGCGCAGATCTATTCGGCAAATTTGGGACGATTTTATAGAAGAATTTGACCTTACCAATAAATCTCGCTGTGGCGGATAATTTCTGATAACAACGGAACGAGCAGGGTCAATAGTAACCCCTGAAGGAGAAATAAGGTACCCCTCCAAAAAAAGAAGATATGTGTAGCAAACTTAACGTTGAATGGTTTAACAGTAAGGCCCTCGTTGCGAAGGTGCGTAAATACTTTCCGGAAGTGCACCAAATGCTCTTCAAGGGACGAACTATAAATCACAAAGTCGTCCAAATAATTGTAAACAAATCTGAATCTGATATCCGAAAATATATTGACAAGCAAACTTGTCAAAACCTGAGCTCCAGTGGCGATGCCAAGGGGTTCACGAAATAATTCATGAATGTTCCAATCGGTAGCAAAAGCTGTGAGTGGACGAGACTTTTCAGAAAGAGGGGTACGGTTATACTCTGTATTGAGATCAAGAGTGGTGTAGACGTTAGCTCCGGAAAACCAGTGCAAACACGAATGAAAGTCCGGAAGAGGAACTGATTCTATTTTAATCATCTTATTGAGGGCACGATAATCAAGAACAGGGCTGAAATCGGTTTCTCCCTTTGGGACAAGAGAAATGGGAATAGAATATGGCGAAACAGAGTGTCTAATAATCCCTTTCTTTAACAGGTCTTGAACTTGTCGACGTAAAACAGTCATCTTCGGGGGAGAAAGCCTCTTGGGGGAACTTAACAGGCGTGGGGCCAGTCAACTAAATATCATGGTCAAATAGGGCTGTAAAGCCTGAACTATCAGTAAGTACCTGAGGGAAGTCAGCATTGAGTTTGCGAACAGCCCCAGCTTGAAATAGAGAAAGATAGCTCAGATCTAAAAGAAATTTGTCGGCGCGAATTTCACATGGACAAACCCAATCTACATTACCAGAAACGATGGTATGGTGGCTAATACATAGGGTTTGCCAGGTACCGGATTCCGAAATGGAGAAATTGAGGCTATCATACTATTAGAATGTTCAAAGCTAGCAGACCGCACAAACGTTTTCAAGTACTACAATAGAAGTGAGATTCTTACCCAACACCTAACATGACCTCACCACTAGGGGTCGAACTATCCAAAATAGCATGGACAATATTTGTATTTGGGACCTCAAAACAAAAAAAGTTGGAGTAAATTTTAATGTCGGCCACATAGTCAGGTAGACTCGCCCTGACGTTGGACACTAAAGCAATAATCTTGTTGAATCGCATCTTTACCCAGAGCCGGGAAAAAGAATCACAGCCTGTCCACATGAAATCTATCTAAAGACGTAGAAGCGCCGATAGATTCACTATGTGCCCTGGACAGTGTGTCTGCCAGATACGAGTACGAAAATTGCAAAATATAAATATCCTGAATGGACAAAACTGCAGCATGAATATGGATTTCTATATTGTAAGACCGACTCAAACGTATCTCCCCACAATACGGTTTGACGGGACAAAACCCTCTCAATAGAGTTGGACAACTTCGTATATTGAAAGACGTGAACTTCGAAATGGTATTGTTTGCTGACTCTGAAAATTTCTCCAAAGCCTGGAGCTGGTTAAGATGGGCAGCCTGTGAAATAAGAGCCTCTGTATAACCAGAGGTAATATGATCAAGACAACGCGGGCCCCGAATGGAATCCTGGGAAGACTCGAAGAGATGGCTAAAAAACTCCTCCATAGACGACACTAAGTGAGAAGTTTCCCAGACAATTCGACCAGGGAGGCAGAATTGCAATGGTCTAAAACTTTCGTGTTGGCAAGACCACGAAATCTGTAGGTGAACTGGCGTAGGCACGTCATAATACTGGGGTACTAATTGAGCGAAATGTCAGCCAAAACGTCAGTTACTGCTTCCTAAATCTGACTTAATTTAATGCGCAAGGTTTTCGACTCACCCAGAGGTTCCATGGAGTATAAGGCGAACATGTGAATCTCGGTGCCAGCTGATTCACGTAAATATTTCCGAAGGTCGGAGACCTTCAACAGTTGTGTGACTACTCCCTCCCGTATGGTGACTTCGTTTTCTAGCTCATCCTTCCTGAGGTTGTCTGCATTCGGAAGTACTCGATCCTCTATGACGAAAAAGCAGACAAATTAATAGCAATTCTCAATAATCAATTCAAAGAAAAAATGCAAGTACATTAACAGAATATCTTGAGTGGATTGAATGGCGAAACTAAGCTCTCTGCTATTACCTGACAAGGAAAAAGACCCAATAACCTTTTCAAGAAAATAGTTTATTGACAAAATATGAATTACACAACAGTATACGGGCATATAAATAAACAGCGACATTTAAACAAAGGATGAATCGCAGTGCAGTTTTCTGCCTCCAATTTCTAATCCAGAAAAAAAAACATTATAATCTAAAATAAATAGAAGCGATGTGAAACGTGCGACCACCGGGCTGAGACTCATCCACACTGGTCCCCGTATGACCTATAAACAAAAGAAGACAAGGGCACACTCTGACGGAAAAAAATGAAGGTCGGGAACAGGTTGATACTAAGGAAAGTAGGAAAGGGATAAGGTGATAGGGAAGGAAACGTCACAGTCGTAAATATTTGTCCGATACAATTCCTATTTGGAATGGCCGGAAACAGGGAGATGCTCTGTCGCCGCTGCTTTTGAATTTTGCCTCAGAATACAACATCAGGAAAGTTTAATATAATCAAGGCATTATGTATATGAATGGGAGACATCAGCTGTTGTTCTGCACTGATAATGTTAATCTGCTGGGCGATAATATAAATACTATAAAAACGAACACACAATAGCTATTAAGGCATAGTAGGTATGTTGGTTTAGAAATAAAAGTATAAAATACAGAGTATATGAGTATGTCTCGGCATCAGAATTCATTACGAAACCAAAATATAGAGATAGCTTATGAGCAATTTGAAAATGTGACAAAATTCAAGTACTTGTGGACAAAACTAACAAGTCAGAATGCCATTCACGACGAAATCAAAAGTAAATTAAATTTGGGAAATTCTTGCTATTATTCAGTCCAAAATATTGTAACCTACCGTCTCATATTTTAAGAACTAAGTGTACTTTTGCCAGTTGTGATATAAAGGTGCTGAATTTGGTCTCTCACCTTGAGGGAGGAATATAAATTGAGGGTTTTTGAGAACAGAATGTTGAGGAGGATATTTAGCACCTAAAAGGGAGGACGATGGATCATGGAGAAAATTGAATAATAATGAGCTTCAATGTCTGTGCTCCTCACCTGATATTGTTAGGGTGTTTATTCAAGGAATATGAGGAGATCATTTAGAGGACTTAGGCGTAGTTGGGAGTATAAAATTAATATAGACCTTAGGAAGATAGAAATCTATGGAGCGAACTGGATGCAGCTAGCTTTGGGTACAGTCCTGTGGTGGGCTTTTGTGAACATGGTGATGAACGTTCAAGTTCCATAAAGAAAGTGAGCTATTTTTTGATATACCGAATAACAATCGACTTTCCAAAGAATATCTTTCACCTTAGACAGAGATAATGGGAGAGGAATTTTACGAATCTTTGTTGACGCTTGAAAGAGCAAATTAAAATGTTAGTTTATATAGACTAATTTATGTACTCTAAATCATACACCACAATGCATCTTGATAAACTGACCGTCGCTCAGCCGGTCTAAAAATCTTTCGACTTCTGTGGGGCATGAACTTCTTTATCCGGTTCTTGAATGCCCAACCACCGTTCCACTTAATTGAGCCCACAATCTCATATTCTGTTCCTGTAAGATCGATTGTAATATTTCATTCACATCATTACTCTTTGTAAGTGTTCCCTCGTGTTCTGGACTGACACCGTGTGCTATTGTAGCTGCTTACCAACGTTTCATTCTGAAGATTGAAGCGACACGTTCATCAGGAACGTTACTAACTATCTACGTCACACGGTGACACAACCAAGAAGAATATTGTCTAAATCTTGGCCGACTTCAATATTTCAACTCTCAGATTGCAGTATTTAGTAGGATTTCAGATTCTCACGTCCGTGAATACAGTGATGGTTGTTTTTGTTGTAGCGCTGTGTAGTCTGGTAGAATGTCACTAATGTTTCAGAGGTCCTTGTAGCCTCCATCATCAGGGCGATGGTGGAGGCAGGAAGGATATCTGAAACGTTGTCAAACTTCTACCAGATTACACGGTACTACAACACATATTTGAAGTAGGTTGACTTAATATTATGTTGTTTGACGATGTTGTGTCAGCCATTTATATTTCTTACCATCGATTAGGAACATTAGTAAGATTCTAAATGTTACAATGTGGATATTTTAAGTTCTTATTTATGTTGCTCCCTAGACATGTATTGAAAATATTCTAGAAACCTCAATCACAATGGTCAATCTCCCGGTTAAACTTCAACACGTAGTCTAAAAAATTACGAAGAAAACTTTTCACGCATACCAGGAATATTATGCCAATTATAGCATAAATAAACTTCCATAATAAGCAATTTTATTATTTTTTGTAATAAAATGTGAACTACGACGTTGTGGCCGTTTCCTTTCATATCTTTAGATAGAATCAGCATAAGACTTACTAGCAGAAAACTGATTATTGTCTTCTGTATTCGGGTCGTCTATATCCGTATCAGAGTCCATGGTCTTACGTCATTACTCACCATGTGTGTGATACGTGACTTCTTGTAGCATCACCGCACATGGTGCTCATTAGCATGTATTCAGTTACCTTGTTGTCTCTTCCCACTGTCATAATAGAATCCGTCATGAAAATTTAGTAGAACATACTCAGAGAATCATTGATGTGTTAAAAGCGTCTAACTCGCATTCGAAACACATCTGTCCTTGTGATTTTCTGTGATTTATTAAAATGCCTTAAAGTCTAGTTTATGTGCACCGAGTTCGATTAAGAGACTTTAAGTCAAAAGTCCCATTATAATAATAATAATGTATTATGTTCAAGCATGCGAGGGCAGTTACGAAATGAATATTTTTATGAGAGTTGGTGAGTAAAAACATATGAACCTTCCACGAAATAATATAATAAAACTTTGGAAATCAGTTTTACACACTAGAATTTCAGATTAATTAGGTAACCTTTGGTTTTATAAAGAATATAAAGATAATTAATACTATATATAATATCTGACATTACATCCGTCCGTCCACGAATCTCTCAAATGACTCATTGTAGAACAAAACACTAACGACAAACCGTTTCACTTGACTAGACAACTTCAGGAACATTATCTACTTTTTTATAAAAATTAGACACAGGAGTGTCGAAAATAGTTTCAAGAAGGGCGGCCATGATGGTAATAAAGATAGTTTCAGAAAGGTTGGTTTCTTCTTAACACTTGACGTGACTAAAGCTCGGATAAAATTTAATTGAGAACCAGTACAATGAATGTTAGTTTTGGAAATAAAACTCCAGAAAAATTATTGATTGTTTTCTGTTTACAAAATTGAATATAGAGGTGTTAAATGACTTGGCGCATCAGATAAAAAATGTTAAATTAAATTTGGCATGTTTTAAAGAATTTCGTTCCAAATAATTTAAGATACATTGACGGTTAACCGCGGATTTTTTTTTTATTTTTATCGAATTCAATTATTCGTTGCTACTTTTATAAAAATGCAAGTAGCGTTATATACTTGTCTTCCTGCAACCGTAGTCTCAGCAAAACCAAGATGGGATAACCCTCAGCTGCAAAGCGATTTCAGTTTTATGAGGCCCCTGGGAATAGTCAACCATGTCTCTCTTTTGAGCTCTGTATCACCCCGCAACACATGCAAACGATAATAACGCGGAGGTCAGGGCAGCAAAATACTTATTCAGAAGAAGCCAATGCATATTAAACATGTCATTCTTTAGGCGGGATAATATCTATACGAAAGCAAATATTTTACTCAGAAAGATCATTCTGAAATACTTTACTCACTGTGGTTTTAAGCATTCAGGCTTGGAGATAAAAGATACGAGCGTTAGTAATTTACGCCATTTTGGAAGTGGCACACGTCGAAAACTACGAAGAGTTTGAATACATCGACAATAGTCTTCAATTTTATAATAAAAATTAAGATTATGAGTACGCAAATATTGAACAAATTGCAGCAAAACACCAAACGACATCAGAAGACCAGGAAAGTGATGAGGACGACGCATCTGAGCTTGAGCGAGTGACTAACCTGGATGCCAGGAAATTTGTTGCTTGATTACGACGCTACTTCATGCAGGAATGCAATGAACGCAGTCCTATATCTCCACTAGGTACCTGCTCTGATTTTGTTCAGTTGCAGTCAATCAAAAGAACACTTTAGGGTACACTCGATAAATTCCTCCAACATTATTAACTGTTATGAACTACACACATGCGTGTTTAATACATATATTAAATCAAAATTATTTTTAGTGTAAATATTTTTCTCTGATCTGTACCACTTGTTCCAGAATTCATTTATTATATTTTTGTTGTTCAATAAATCATCTCAATATACTGGAGTTTGTCTTTTATTTTAAACCTCTTTAACTGTTTACGTGGAACTTCGCGTAATTGGGGCAGCCACTTAACTGGGCCAAAGTGTTCTAGTCCCGACATGACCCAATTAACCGGAATTCACTGTACTTCTCTGATAAGTACAAATAAGTGTCATAGTACAGTCCTGGGGTTTTGGTTGCAGTTATTGAGTACTGCCTCACGCGGTGCAGTGTGACTCATAAGTTAGCGTCAGGGCTCCTTCCCATATCGTCATATATTTGAATCTGGCCATCTGAATATTATTAAAAGAGTCGTTTCTAACTCAAACAAAACACAACGCCTCTCCACTATGAAAGCAGCGTAGTTAATGCTGTTTAAGGATATGATAGCTGCTTATTCCGAGAAACGTACGACATGCATAGACACGCATGGAGGCCATAATTTGAAGCGAATAGTCTCTCAGTTTTTCAAGTATTTGCAACTTGATATGGACACCAAGTGTTCATTCCAGTATTCAGTGGTTCGTATCTTAAACTAGATTAATCCAATCCACACTCTCCCGCTCTGTTTCATTTATATATAGTTTATGCAACTGCGCTTTTTCAGTATCTCAGAGTGCATACCGTCGAATAAGTTGATAATAGATAATAATCAATTAGAAATAAATATTGAAGAAAGCGCTGTTTTCATAAGGACCATTTTAATATTGTAATTCATTCTACGCACAGGTCTCCTATGTGATTTCTTCCCTTTACGTTCCCGGATAAAAGTTTTATAAGCATTTCCCACTTCTACAATGCATACTACATGCCTCGACCATCGTATTCTGTAAAAATTCAATCGACGTGTAAACATTATGCAGGTTTGTTTTACAAGGTGAATGTTCTTTAGGATGGGCATGAGAATTGTTTATGTTATGCATTCCACACAACTTATTACATTTTCTTGTGCTGGTCGTATTTCGAAAGCTTGGAGCAATGTATGTTGCGTATTAACCGACTATGAGCCAATTTCTAGTTTGTTTGTATACAGACTTTAGAACATATTTTATTGACATAACAGTTACATCCAGAAATGGAGGTACGAGGTAAGGTGTAGGGTAAAAAGGAACGAAGGGACAAGTAAAATACATCTGCTGTATTACGAAAGAAAGACTAATCTCTTCAACTAAGAATGTGTAACGACTGTTGTGCGCAACTGCATGATAAAAAATTCAAAGGCATTTATCATTCGCTCTGTGCAGAATTTAGAAACGTCTGCAGTCCCATATTTATAGTAAAATAAGTGTGGTAAAATGAGACAAAATAAGTATTGCATTGCTCCTTTAACATTCTGTGTATCCTATGTTTGTAGGATAAAGAAAGTGGATTGAAGTAATATGATTCCAGGCCTGTAGAAAGAAATAAACAAGTGATGGTCGTTGAGTATGCGACGAATCGTAAAATTCACCAATTAGCCAGTAATTGTAATTAGCATTCAGGCAATCTCCTTTATTGTTTGCTCTGTTACGGCAGCAACGGAAGGGCGTTCGTTGGGTAATAACGAAAGTACGTGTGTTCGCACTTTTGTGTCTCCATTAGCAAGCTGCTGGTTAAGAGGATTGAAAAAGGTTACTAAATTTTGTTCACTGCGCAGAACGTGAGATTCATGCCTGAAATTGGTGATTAATTAAATCTTATATTTGTTAACATGTTCTAGCAAAACAAAGGATGTGTTATATATATGGTCCTATACTTAAAAATGACCAAGTTGCAAACCTGACTTTATTAATATAAAATAACATAAGATCAAATACATACATCTTTATTAGATGGAAACAGGATGTGGAAAAAGTCATAATAATAATAAGAATGCAATACATATTATAAAGTACAATTTATACATAAATTTCACATAATACAACAAATGGTTCACCTAAAGTAATAAGTTACAAACAAATCTACCCATTACATACCGTAGATAAATTATCACTTTGTAAACAACAGAAATTAATCGACAAAGTAAAACAAATTAAGCCCGTAATAAAATCGTTAGTGTCGATATACTGTAATCAATTTATAGGCCGGATGTACCCATAACACCCAATTTGTGTCTCGCTATTTCGCACTCATATTATTCAAAAGGAAGTTACAAATTTTCCTAAACTGCTTTTCCTAATTTCCTTCACAACAGAGAATGACCTCGCTTAGAAGCAAGCAGGAAACCATTCTCTAGGTGTATACCTCTGTTTCAAAATACCATCTTAAATGCCTGCTAACTATTCGGTAGCAGCATTACTGAATGTCTACATTCTGTATCACATTCGCCCGTCATTGCATCTCGGATTCAAGACAGTCATCTCTGCGTACGATACGGATTTTAAGACGTTGCTATGATAGCCGTCAAGAATTGTAGACTTAGGTTCTAAGGTCAAGTAATATCTTACAATGTTTCAAAATGACCAGTGGAGCTCAGGCAAGTGAAAACAGCTCAGAACTTGCAGCATAACAAAGCCAGAAACGCTGTAAGGAATAAGTGAAGTCTTGAAACAAGCAATTTGGTGACGGCTACTATAGCTGACAGCGATCTTAATATTAGATAAAATCAAGACCTATTTATAATTAATTATTCAATAATGATGGACTTATAATTTTAAAATTTGCCAGTTATCTAATAAGTTCTATAATAGACATCATCCTCAAGTTAAGGCTATCGGTGAGAAAAAATACTGTAGCTTGCCTAGCAATTGCATTCACTACAACATTTTTAAATTAAAACTTCATTAATCTATCGGATGTAACTCGGAGTGTGATTTAATACTGTTAGTAAATAGAAGCCTCTAGAGTTAGAAGCAGAAAGTCTTAAATAAAAATGCTTTATTTTGTCTTAGACACACAAATATAATGTTTAATTGCATTTTCTTGAATTATAATTGAATAGTTGAATATTAATATTTACATTACTCTGTGGTTTGTTTATTATTGAAGGCCTTCATGTGAACACATATTCAATATAAGGTCCTTTACGGACTCACTATAAACAAACCTGAAAACTTCATCTTTATCATATACGTGTCACCTGTAATTTCCAAAGGAAGAGCTTTAATTTCCGACGGGAACTGTCGAAGAACGTGCAGTTTTAAGATATTTTTGAGTAGCCCAAATTAATAATTATAGGGATTCATGTCATGTGAATATGGTGGCCAGGACCACTCACATATATAAGAGATTTGGAAATCACTTCGACAGAACAAATGCAGGTCGTCGAAGATGACGTCATATTTTGTATGACAAATATTGCTCCACGGAGCACAGTCTTGAAATGTTGATGGCTCTGTAGCTCGTAAGCGAATTCCTAGCTTCTGTAACCCGAAGATCCGTTATTGTATTCACAAGATACTGCTACTAGACTCTACCCTGAGCCAATTGAATCCATTGCCGGTTTTAATAGCCTCTTACCTAAACCTAGGTCTCCGCTTCAGACGTTTTTGTTAACATGTTGTTTATTTCTCATTTTCCCGTGCGTACTACATATTCTGGAAAATTTACTTCTTAATTTTATCGCAAGAATATTATTATAATCTGTGACATTATGTTGTAATCACTCTGTTGCGTCCATGTCGCTCACCATAACACACATTTCACATATATTGAGTAGCGATGCACGGAAACAGGGGGCTTGTGATTATTTTTAAGTTTTACAAGACAGAAGTATGTTAAACAATGTTTAGTATCATAAAAAATCTGTGTACTGTCCTATAATTTTTAACTTGTCCGTTAAACTAATCCAGAGAATATCTTTTCCCCTTACCTGAAACGTGTTTCGAGGAAGTGGACAGTTTTAAAACATCCGCTATTAGAAAACTGAACTTCGTCTGCTACTTATTAAGGGCTAAGAACTTCACTTTTACCAAACCCATCACGGTAATGCAGGAATATATAGTGCCATTTCCATGATATGTTACTAATACTGAATATAATATATGTAGACGAAATTTGTTTCTTGAGAACCCAAAATGTGATTTCCTGAAACGTAGTCAATTGTATTGCGATATCGTTTCTTCAACATGAGATAATTGGAGACAGATAATAATTGTGTTTATTGTGAAATATTATCAGTTTGAACATTAGTATCACCTCAGTTCCGTTATGAACATCTTGTTTCGCCCGACGGACAGTGGCTTGCTAAATACTTTAAATATAAAGTAATGTAGAAAATACAATTATCCAGGCGATAAAAATACAAGTAATTAAGTGCACTTTAGTTTAGCTTATGAAATGTGTGGACGAATATTATAACTTTTGGTTCACAAAGTGATAACAGATAAACTGAAGTAATTTATTTATTATTTCATATTTCTAATACGATGAATTTAATTGTGTTGTGGTGGGTTCTTTATTCTGGTTCATCGTAAAATCGCGTATGTGTTTAGTTTACAAACGCTAAAAGCCTCACTGAATGGCAAGGTAAATACTAAAACATGTATTTGTCAATATGTGTTGTGCCCGGTCCTGTTTGAATTTCTGTAAGAGAGCTCTTGTTCAGGGATCGGTGAAGCGATGGGCGTGCTTCGTCTGATTGTAAAATCGGTCACGGTTCCCTGTGGCGATCACCAATTGCAATGTGATATAATAAAAACACTATTTAGTGTATTTTATTTACTTAAAATTAATTATTTAAATGCCGGTATTTGTTGATATCTTTACGTAATTATACACAATAATTTTCTTTGAACTTGTAACGACGCCAAATGGTTTAAACTTAGCAACTGAGATACTGTGAATACAATAAACCAACAACGGTCCCAGTTTATCATGTATGTTGCTCTACACTTATGAGTATGCTACTAAAAAGAATTTGTACTTTTTTAAATAAAAAATACACCAAATATTGTAATGTCATTATATGTCATTTTAAGCAGTATTATGAAGTATTTCGATGGCCTCCTGTATCAACTCTCGTCATAATAATTATGATTTTTTTTAAAATTACGGTATGTAATTCTATAGTTATGTGTACAGAAAAAATTGATATGGCTGTTATGCTAGATAGTTCTTTTCATGAATCATGTCATGGAAGGAAGTAATGTACAGCTTTGTAAAAGAATATTTCAGAATATTATTGGAAACAGACAATGATGTTTAATATTATGCGATAACAATAATAAACATATTGAAAATGTAACAGTATATGTCGAATATGTAAAAAATATTAAGATATTTCCATAAGTTTTATGAACACAATGTAAGCCAATCTTCGCACCTTATTTTTTAATATTAATGTTAATTGTATATTTGATGTCGCGATAGATTAGTTAGTAGGCCTGATTCGTATTCTGCAGGTCACTGGTTGAGATCTAATTTCGGAGACCTGTGATTTCTCGGCGCTTGTTTCAGTATGGTTTCAGACAAATGTCGGGATTGTTCCTGTAATTAGGCCACGAACATTACCTTCCACATCCCTTAAAATTCACTAGTCACTAGTTCAACAAATGAAGTTTCACGCCGCTGGAGAAAAAGAAACATTATATATTCTTAACTGAATATAGTTAAGTGATAACTATGTGCACCACATTCAAAACTCCATGTCACTTACATCAAATGTGCACAGGTTTCTTCCCGTACACATACACACTTGAACGTTTGTAATGGTGAAGTCTTGTGCATACAAAAAGCGATTTTAAGTAGTAAAATCCCAAATCCTACATGTTCATCTAAACTTAACATGTTTTTGAATATTCTTTGTCTATGTTATGACCATTTCGAAAAGTTTGAAATTTGCCACATTTTCTAAAGAGTTATTAGTTACTTTATATTGTGATATTTCTTACCTTCTAGTGACGAAACATAAATATACAGGTATTTTGGTTTAATTTATATATTAACTTCTATACTAGCATATATTATTTTTCATTCTAACTTAATTTTTTAAATTTATGGCAGACCGGAAAATTTACCTTCTGGGTTTACATTATCCATTTATCTCAATAATGAATAAAGAATAATAATACATTTCTAATTACGATGGCGTTGGAGACATCGTTTTATTAATTCCATAAAATTGTACTATAAACAATGTTTTTCTTAGAATGAGCTTCTTCCTGTGCATTAAGAGACTGCCGTGTGACGTAATGTATATAATAATGTAACAAACAACAGTCATTATTAAGATGCGCCTTCCCTAGGTGTCAGAACGAACAAACTAATTACTTTTGATGGTATATAAAGACGTCTGCTAGTCCTTTCCACAAAGTGCACACATAAATACAGCTGCCTTGGAATCCTGCGTCCAGTCCTTATTCACTAGCCTACAACTAAAGTGCTCTGATGAGAATCAACGGAGACAAATGTGGAGAAATCTCGTCGGGAATTATACCACCCCTGTCTCTTTCCTTTCATTCAACCCAAGACCCAAAACCGACGCTGCTGGTCGCATAGGAACACAAAGACCCGGTGACTGAAATTAACAAAAGAACTTAAGTCTTAGCCTACTTAACGTATCTAAACTGTTCCATATGATGTAGTCAGGCTGTCCTGTTCGGACTTTAGTGGATTTTCTGAGTTATGCCTTAGAGTTCACAATTAATTCCGCACTTCCACGCTTTGTATATTACTCTGTCGTCAAGGCATCGTTGAGAAAACAAATAGTTAATTACAAGTACTTGACAGCTCCTGATTTCAGTATTCAACTATGTGTCTTTCCATTACAATTGCGAAATATTTACAAAGTGCTGTTGGCTAAGACTTCAAGGCTTATTAAGCCACTAACAATTCATTATTTCTTGACTCTCGTCACATAATATATTCCTTATGTATACGACTATGATATATGTTGGAAGAGGTAATGATATTTATCCTTATTACCCCGTCCAGATCGGTCTGAAGTCCAACAAATCTCTTATCCATCGGGTACGAGGTGTCTTTCCCGTGAATAAAACGGCCGGGGCGTGAAACGCGCTACTCACTTAGGCCAGACTAAGGTAGATCTAATAATGTATTGAGCGTTGCCTCCACTTATGCATACATCTTCATAACGTGATGATTAGTTAAGCTACTGACAAATGTGCATTTGCATTTACGTTTCTACATTCTTGAACCGCAGCACGTAGTAACAAGCCTATGGAAACAATAACATAACCAAAAATTCATGTTGTTACCTTGATTTGCTTAGAGACTCAAGACACACTCGTATCTTCATAGACTGTCTTCTTTCTTTCTTTCCTTACCTTTGTATATGTCTCTCTCTTAGTATCTTTGTTGAAAATTAATGACCTGCTTCATTCTTTCCTTATTATTAATCTCTGTGCCTCTCTCCTGTCATCGGTTAAACATTAGTGTTTCATTATCAACCCTTCAGACAGAAGTAACTTATGTGCATTCACGCAAACGGCAAAGATCGTGTTGCGTGAATTAGCGTCGATATTTCTCGTGTGAATCGCAGGTTTCATGTGAAATAAAAAATTCAATATGATTAATTACTAGGTACTAAAAAGCAGGAGGGAATTTAGGTATCAAGTAATTATTTATGCCTCTCTTTAATTAGTAATACCCTGCGAAAGAACATCTAAAATAACCAGATACTATACGTTATCTTGAACTTGTTTGAATAAAGTGTAGTGTAGTGCAGTGATAAGGCGATTCAAAGATATCTTATGAAATTACATGGCCATATCTTGCTAATCTCACTTCCAATTAGACTATCACAGATTGACGGAAAATATCAGTGCGACAATTTACAAATTGTTGTTCTTCTCATCATTAAGCTGATTGCAGCAGACATACAATGTTTTTGCTTACTCTAGGTCGAACAACTGCCATACATAGCTCTAAGTCTGACTGCATCTAAGTCTCTCTGCCCTCGAGTCCCCTGTAATGGGTGTAGGACCAGAGTAAATGAGCTTGAAGCTAAACCAATCCTTGGTGTTACAGAAGAAGAAAGTGAGGGATTGGAATAATGAGAGAAACAGAAGACTAGAGACACGAAGGGAAATAAGAACAGAGAGGACAACGTAGAGGTCAACAAAGAAACGAACAAGAATGTAGCATCACCGTGTCCACAGGAGCTTATCCCGCAAAGTTGAATTAAGGTCACACGATAACATTAAATCTAAGTAATGTTAATGTCAATATTATTATCACATATGTTTAGCAACAAATTTCAATGTTTCACTAAATGGTAATTGTATTTA
This sequence comes from Zootermopsis nevadensis, assembly GCF_977971745.1. NCBI lineage: Eukaryota > Metazoa > Arthropoda > Insecta > Blattodea > Termopsidae > Zootermopsis > Zootermopsis nevadensis. The sequence goes on from NW_028259177.1 coordinate 3,242,393, forward strand.
ACTAACTAACTAACTAGCTGTATGGCTTACAGAACTTGAAGGTTCATCACAGAATTAACAAGAGCGCTCCACCGGTGCCTGTCCTGGGCCAGCAAAATCAAATCGCGTTTAACTCCTATCTCCCAGAGATCCCGCCTGATATTATCCTCCCATCTACGTCTAGGTCTCCTTTCTTCAGGCTTTCCGACAAATACCCGCTGCACACCTCTTGTCCTATCCATGGGCCACATGTCTAGCCAATTTCATTCTCCTTTACTTTATCACGCTCGCAATATTGGGAGAGGAGTACAAATTCTTAAGCTCAATATTATGCAGTTTACTTCATATCCCATTCTCTTCTCCGGCGGGCGCAAATGCCTTCCTCAACACCCTATTCTCAAACGCCTGCAATCAATGTTTTTTTTCCCTGAGAGTGAGAGACAATGTTTCACACCCATACTAAACAACTGGAAAAATTACAGTTTTATATATTTTAATTTTTAGGTTCTTAGCAATCAGACGGGAAGAAAAAATGTTTGAACTGAGAAGTAGTAAGCATTTCCAGCATTTAGTCTCCTCCTAATTTCTTTGTGAATATCATTTTGATTTGTTATTGTTTTTCCCAAATATTTGAATTCTGTCACACTCTTAAAGGATTTATTAGCAAAAATAGTACGATTTTGCCAGCCTGTCTGCTTACGGCATACTAACACGTACTTAGTTTTTTTCTGAATTATTTTATAGGTCAACCTTCCTACTAGATTCCACCCAAATTGTATTTGTTATTTACAGAGTTAGTCCAGTATAAAGTGTTGTTTGTCAGAACAAACAGCTGTGTGCTTTAAAACTGAATAATTCGTTGGTTCTTACCTAGATTCTTTAGTTTTTTCCTACAAATTTGCACAAACATTTCTGTACATGTTGCTTTTATAAGAAAATTTATAAATTTAAAAACCTTCTGCACCCAAAATGGAAGCTTATCGGCATGTGTAACCAGCGTGATATTCCAGTGTGAATTCCAAGTACAATTTGAATTCCGAAGTCTCGATGCTGTACATTTCTGAGTTCTGGGAATTTCTCGAATTATTGATTGCCTGGGATTCGCGCTATGTCAGATTGCTGTGAAGTCCATTAAGTGGAATACCACCCGTAGCGTAATTTAGACGAGTGACAGTCGATAGTTATTTGTAAGAAAATTTTGGATGTTAGACTAGTCGTGTGATTTTAGTCTCAATTATTATGATTTGCGAATGACATAGCACATTTCTTTAACTTTACACAATCTTGCTTAGAATTAGATCTTTTGTTGTGTATTAATATACAAGAGCATATTGCTTTCATATTACTTTCGGATTAACAATCCACTTTTCAGGGACTGTAAAAACGCACTTATTGTAGAATTTTAGACGGACGTCTAGGCAACGAATGGCTGTGCCTGATACTGAGAACACCGAAGATGAATTAGTTGTCTTTACTGAAAAGAAAGGACGTTAGCTTCGTTTTCCTTCGCAGAGAAATAAACACTATTTGGAAATACTAGCAACGAACGTCTTTCGACAACTAAGTGATATAATAATCGTCTGGTAATATGACACCCTCCACATATAGACAAATATTTAATTGCCATTTTGGTAGTAGAGGCCTCTCCGTTCTTTCGACTTTTTCTTCTGATTTTATACAGATGAAATGTACACCATAGAATCGTTGCAGAGCATATGGTAGTAGCTAGTTATAAGTCTGTACCATTATTGTAGCGTCTACTATGTTTAAGTCGCACTTCACCACATCAGGTAATTGCCAACATTTCTTTTCCCTTCCATTGCGAAGCGAACGTTGAACTCAGATTTTGTACTTTTTCTATTTCCATTTTTAATTTTCCTTTTTCGCCCAGATTTCAGATTTTGAAATATTATCTACCATTTAAAGCACACTTATTAATACTTCAATTTTTATCACGTTTATTAATGTAACAGTGTACAAAATCAGTAAAAATTGTCGAAAAAAGGAGCAGTGGGCAGTAACAAAGCAGATTCTATTGCAATTCCTTTGGGCTCTGACGTAAAGTAAAAAGTTAATATATTATAGATCTCGTAGTTTACTTTAAAATTTCTAACTAATCAGCCTATCTGCAAAAACAGGCTTTCCCATCAGACACTAATAAAGCAATTCACCCACTTTTGAAGACCCGGAATGTCTGTAACCGTGTTCGCAAGAACTGTCATTGGACCGTAATTGGTGTCATATGATTCAAATCTACAACTTAACAACACATATTACTATTATCCTTCTTTTCATTCTCCCATCTTCGCCTTGGTATCAAACAGACCCTTCCCTTAATAAAGATCCTGGTCCTATTATATTTTCATTTTTTATTACTCAAATTCTTTCTATTTGACCAGCTCATCTCGTTCTTCTAGGCCGATAAACTAGCAAACTTTGAATAAGTGTATAAGCCTTGAGGGTTCTTGTCAGTAGAAATTCAGAATCAAAGAATATGTCTTAAATCGGAGCTCATTTAAATAGTACTTAAAAATATTGTGCCTATCTCAAGAAAAATACATTACCCCGGCATCACAAAAATCAAGTGGTTAATGTTCTTTGGTGTAATAAACGCTGTTTATTCTTGCAACAAACGAAATCCATAAACACACTAACCTCAAAATGCAGAGTTATTCAACAATAAAGCAGACTGTAAACAGTTACAAACGTAATTTAAAGTCAAAGTTTAACGGAGGCTAAATCTGGACACAACACTGTCAAAGAACTTTGGGAAAACTTTTATTATGCCGACAGCGAAAATTTCTCGAATTTAGTGTATTTTCTCATAGCGCCTCAAAATCATACCGAGCCTTATAGCATGAGCCTGAACAGATGCGTAATTACAAAGCATTCTTTCTTGTTCATATTAAATGTAGCTTCTTGTGGTTGTGCAACTAAAAATGATAAAATATTACGATTTTAAAAGACAGCTCTGGTTTCAGTTCATCATATATGATGGATTAGTGTAAGATGCTACAGGCAGTTCATATTTCATACATTCTGTATGGTGGAGTCAGTACATCAATATTCTGTATACCTGTTCCGTCTTTGGGACATGCACTTCGCTCCACGATAGAACAGAATCTCTAATGCTGGATTATGGCTGAACAAGCAGTGCTTATTTTGTAGCTATGAAATAAAGGAATATTTCTGCTGCATTTTTTTTCCCTAAAGAAACACTAAGAAAAATCCGTCAGGTTTGAAACTGAAGTAGCTCTTACATAAAACGTGTCCCTTACTCCACAGAAGATTATTAAGAAAGAGCCATAACTGTGTTGGTAAGGCCCCGTTGGATCTCGCACAAAATTTGAAAAGCCATCGGATTGACTCCGGGTAAATTACTAGGGACAATTACTTTAGTGCAGATTTATCGTTCTTCTTCTCATTTTACAAAGATAAATATAGAGTATTTGTCTGTCATAGATGGCTTGTAATATGCTCTTATTCTTAAATTTGTTTGACTTATGCCCTACGTAAAATTTGTCCCGATATCCTCCTAATCCAACATTAACACAAGACGTGGTAGACGTGAATGTAACCATAGTTGAATCTAGTGAGACAAATACGAGTAATTATGCATTCATTTCGATCCAAGATTACTAATATTCTGGAAGAAATCCGAAAACTTCTTACAAATACCCGCCTTTGAAAAATATCTAGGGTTGGTTCAAACAATATTTGAACACCTAAAACTTCGATATCTATTTATTGTAATCCCACATTTAATTTTAGGTCTCTTTACTTCAGATTTTTTGAAACTATTTCTGTAAGCATTTATAAATTTCTGTGTGAGCGCTGTATGTCCAAGCATCATTAGCTGTATATCCATACAGCTAATGATGCTTGATTTAACCATTGTAGTAACATTAAGTGAAATCACACGCAAGAAAATTTCTCGTTGATTTCTCCCCGACTTTCTATTACTTTCTATTTCCTAGCTCTGAATATTCTTCCCATCGTTTCACTTTTGTTGGTCTCAAGATTAAGTTCTTCCCTTAAACTGAGGAAAGCGTTTCGCACTCTTGTAAAATAAGAGAATCTTATTTATTCCCAATCTCCATACAACAAAGACCTCTATTAGAATCTGAAAGTCGCTCGGGTAATCAAGAAATTGTTCTCCTTTTGTGGAATCAAAATATTGAATATGTGATCCAAACGCTTGCTATGATCCTTCCTCAGAGTAGTTATTTTGCGAAGAAAATTTATCTTCTTGTAGTTTTGTAATGAAAAAATAAGGAATCTGTACCACAGTCCTCGGTAGTATAGTGGTCAGTATCCCCGCCTGTCACGCGGGAGACCGGGGTTCGATTCCCTGCCGGGGAGTAATTTTTTTTTTAATTTATACTTTCATTTGTTACAAAAGAATAGAGAGTATATTTGCGGTAGGACGCAGATGGCAGTTAACTTTGACGACAAGGAAGAATAATCCCTCGTTACTAAGCATTTCTGTGTGATCTAGGAGCTGGATCATAACGGTGAGTTGCTACATGTCAGAACGTCTTTTGTGTTGTCTAGTATTATGATTTTTTTGTACGTGCATTTATGCAGAGTATACCATTTATAATGCAACCCGAAAACGGCCATGTCCTGTTAAGAAAAGGTTAAAAGTAGATCTTCCTCCATGTTATAGACTCTTCGAACCACAACTGTGACACTGGATTGAAGGTCACATTCTGATCGCGCCAGTTGGGAACACGTGACCATTACTTTGCATCAAACTACCTTTCGATGAATATTTGTAATTCTGTATTAGTGCAAAATTTTGCCAGATAAATAAAATTATGTTGCTGGTTACAGGACAAAATTTGGACTTACCAACCAGGGCAGCACATCGGAAATTCTTTAAATTTATTTTCGTAGGGTATTAAATTTTACTCTCAATATGCCTCAGTGATTATCCTGTTTCTCCAAGTGAGTATCAAGATAGTACCGTCAAATACATCATTATTTTCGTTTCTCGCTGGTCCCCGAGCGTCCGATATAGTTCGCGCTCTGTTTCACTAATTCACAAAACAGCTAAGGACGGAGACCTGCGCAAGTCGAAACATCGTCCTTTGCTAGGTACCACGATTCTAACGTACGAAACGCAGTGCGCGAATTGGTAGACAATGTCTCACAACTAAAACTGGGGTATGCTTGCGCAAACGGGGGTTTCCTCGTGGCGGAAAACCTTGATTGTTCAAACTAGAGTCTGTAGTTTCTAATGGAAGGTTATCTCGTCAGGCAACTAATCGTTCATGAAAAGGATTTTGGTTTGGTCAGTTATTGGGGACCTCTCAAACGTCGACAAACTTGTAAGACTTGAGGTTCTCACAGCGGTGAATATGAAGATTTCTGTCTTCTGGGTTGTTGCGCTGCGTAGTCTGGTCGATGTTAACCAACGTTTTAGAGGTCATACTGCCTCCGTCATCAGGGCGATATTCATCGCCCTGATGACGGAGGCAGTATGACCTCTGAAACGTTGGTTAACATCGACTAGACTACACAGCGCAATAACCCAGAAGACAGAAATCTTCGTCGACAAACTTCTACCAGACTACACGGCGCAACAACCCAGAAGACAAATATCTTCAAACTCACCGCCGTGAAAACCTCAAATCCTACAGAGTTTAATATATTTGTGTAAGAATCATTTTCAAATTTTTCGAAAGGAAACTCCTGAAACCAACAGTAATGTTTTGTTTGAAATTGTGCGTATTAATATTTGAGTTTATTCACGGCTCCTAAAAGCCAGTTTCAGTAGTTCTGCATTACAGCTGGAAAGTCAGTTTTACTTACAACTTGGCTGTTTTGTATATCAGGGACAAATATTTTTGGAGAAAGCATGATAAGGTTAAAATTACGGCAACAAACTGAGTTGTCACACATTAAGCAGACATTATCTCTACCAACTCCATGTAACTGATGTAAGTTATTAAGATGTTAATTGCGTGCATGAATGATTTATATCTCTGCTAACGTAATGCATATTGATCCAATGCGGACTGCTGATAATCTATGCCTAAAGCATAAAAACAGCAGCTGAATGCTGCTAATCTTAATCAGCCGATTCTCTTTGTAACTTGTACAAAGAGTTGCGTTAGTAGGATAAGCTGATAGAGAGTTACCATACATGGTTATTACCATGTGCTTAATATTTGAGTGTAAATGTGTATGACATGTATCCATGTTACAGAATCGTAAATATAAACAGCTACAAATATTTATTTTGTGCAACGTACGATCTATGTTTATTTTTTTACATTAAACTTCTCTTGTGTCTCTGTATTTTCTCTGGTTTATTTAAGTGTGCTTTTGAGAGATTTCAGTTTACTTTTTTGATGTCTGTACATAAGCACGTAAAGAAGCAGATTTGTAAGTAACAAGTTGTAGAATATGTTCGATAATGCATTTAGTCATCAGCGAATTTAGGTCATTCCTCACGCTCACCCTGATGATGGAGACAGAGATAGTCTCCGAAACGTTGATTTGTAAGTCAACACTGAAACGGCTAATCACTCCAGAGGATATTATAATAAGCAAATGTAAGTTTAAAATCTTAGATACTTATCTGTCAGTTAAATTTGTGCTACAGTTTCAGCTAACAAAATTACAATGGACCCTACAAAAATGTTAAGTGCCAGACTGCTAAGATGACAAATCTTTATCTGGTGGTTTTTTGGTGGACGATTTAAACAAACTTTCTTTAAATGATAAATAATTCTGATCTAAAATAAATCTTAAACAAGAAATATTTGTTTTATTAAGCCACAGCAAAACCCGTTATTATAATTTTAATAATTTTTATAATTATGCTCTTATTAATTATATAGACGTACTTAATGCATGTTTTAGGACACCAAAAATGTTTCACGTTAGACTGTTTAGAAGTCAAATTTTTGTAACCTATTTTTCTTTGTTTTCTTTCGCGACCTAGAGAATGGTTGCTTTCCAAGAAAATTTGATAATAAAATAGTGTGTTTCTTTCCTATTAAAAAATTCATGTATCTAGATCATATTTATCATTAAATCAAGTAAAATATCATGGAGCCATTCTTCTTTTCTTTATAATGAGACATTTGTAGACCTGTAAGTAATCGACTGTGTCGCAATATTTCCCATTCGTATATTAAGGAAGCTAGGGCTTAAGCCATTTGAAACATCGACAGTGTGCAGAATTCAATGAGAATGCAACACAATACTTGACTCCTAATTGAATTACAGGCTTTGTTCAGGTCTCTAAATATCTAATATAAATTTACCTTTCTTTCCCTTTTTCTGACGAATGAATCTGAATTGAAATGACCCCAGATAACATGACATCTTACCAACTTTAATAAAAATTGTTCTGTTAATTCCGTATTTCTGTGGATGAATAGTACACAGAATACGTTGATAGTATTAGCTTGTATTTGCTCTTAAAATAATGTAAAATTAAGTCGAAATTATTCTTTGTGTATTGTTTAATTTACAACTTATGTGTACCGTGGCTTCATCATTCTGAATGGGCTATAGCTTTATAGTGACTATTGAGCAATATTGTTTCTGTAGTATCATTATCTGGGATTAACAGTGCCAATAAACAAAAGAGACGAGGTTCTATTATTACATGAAATTTAAAACGTGTTAATGTCAATCACAAACATGCATGAAGACTGTGTTCTAAAAATGTATTGTATAACAATTTATTATGTGATATTAAAAAACCGTATTCTACGTGAAACTTCATATAAGGCTTAACCAAGTTTGGATAAAAAAATGTAAATACGCATATTTTCAAAATTATTTCTTCACATGTCAATCATCTTTACGTTCATTTATTTCTCATGCAAGTAATACTATTTTATACAACAATTTCCATCTACACAAAAACCCTAGAAAATAGCAAAGATTTTACATAAACCCGTAGATTACGCGATCGAAATTAGTTATAGAAATTAATGTAGGTACCCGGTACATAAGCGAACGGACCGTTAATCACCAGTATTACGTGCCGAAATTAAAATAAGATTGTGCCCTTAATTAATATTATAATTTACTATTCTTGATATAACACTAAGAAGCAAGTACGGAGTAAGAAGGAAGCTGTAGTAATCCGCAAAATGAATTTCTTCAACTTTGTCTGTCGTTTAAATTTCAATAAGATCACAGCACTTCGAAAGCTGAATTCTGCTTCATTCTTCAAGTAAAAATGAGAACAGAAAACCTATCTAACCTCTAGGTCTGAGACCAAGTCAGTCAGGTTTCCTAAAAGATAGGGTGCTGCCATTCTTCTTGTTATCTAAAGAGGGAAGAAAAGTCAGCTTTTGAAACGTTGTTATTTTATTTAAAATTTTGACAACGGACGAATTAAAATAGATTATGAAACACAATCGTCAAAAACGTTCAGACTTCACAAAGAAAGCTGTATTATTTCGAAACGTATGTACATTTCTGTTAGCAGAACAAGTTTAATAGCAAGCATTTCACCATTACAGATATATTTACGCACATTAAATAAGCAGACAAATAAATTGACTTTAGATAAAATCATTCTTTTGTAAATATTTCATTCTGCTGATTTTGTTTAGTTTTCGCTTTCAAACATAATTGTTTACACTGCGTTACCATAGATTTTGACAAGTCCTTCTAGTGCTGCTGTGGTTCATAGCTGTCTTCTTCTGCATTTAATTCAGGCTATTAAGTTACAAAATTAAATCTCTATAGCAGCGCGCGGTACAGCAGCCAATGTAGTGGAGGCGGATTGAATGGGGTAATTTGTGTCATATTTCTGATTGTTCCGTTCTCCCTAAAATAGTGGGAAATGTAGAGAAATTGCAGGGAATGTTAGTTTAGGTGGAATGTAAAGGGATAGAAGGAATGAGCGAGAAAATTTAATTAACTCAACTCAATTGAATCTTGTTTATTGGTTTAATGCGCATAAAGCAAGGGCATATTCGCTTTGTCTCAGTACTCACAATTTTAGTGGTAAATAAATGCATACAGTTTGCCTCTTCGATTCAATTGTTTGCACTTGAAAAGTGGCCAATATGTTCTTCTTTAAATACATGTTAGTAGTTTGGAAATAAAACCAAGTCTTCCAAATGCACTGGGAAAAATTAATTTGATTCAATCGAACTTTTAAACAGTAGTATATTTTCACTGTCGACGCATGGATATGTAAAATTGTTTCATATGTTTAAAGAATTTAACTCAGAGAGCGGCGATATCTTAGTCAATAAATTAATAAAACCCTGATGATCATGGTTCGATTTCCTTCAAAGGCAGACAAATTTCTCCTTGCCAACGTGTTCAGATTGACACTGAGATCTACCCAGCCTTTTGTCCACTGAAAGTTAATGCGTACAGCAGTAATCGTTATTTGCAGTACACTTAATTACATAGAGTTCCATATTATTGTATAACGTCTACAAAAATTGTGTGAAAGAAAGACTTCTTTTAGGATCATCGTGATTACATATATCACTAGTCAATACGTAAAATGTTATGAAAACGAACCTAACCAATCTTGATTAATTTTAGGCCGCTGAACACGAAAATCATATAAAAAGTTTGTCGATTGGCTCCCGTTTTCTAATTACGGTTGGGGTCTCATATTGGCGAGTTACTCTACATTATTATCCGTTATAGTACCACCACGCTCTTAAAACGTGATCAGCAACAGTCACCCCGCTCTGCATTACGTGATAAGTTGTTGCCGCCTCAAATGCATCTTCAACTCTTGCAATATTCCTCGAATCCGGCCAGGTACTGGGTAATTTGTTCTCAGTTAAATATTCTCTGTGAGATTCCGACTTCTTGCGCAGTATTTGTGTCATGTAAGATTAATATGCCTCGTAATTGTGTGAATAGTCCGGATAACTTCTGTCTCGTTTGCTTCATAACTCAAGACATAATATAAGCCTACGAATTGCACTTTCGGTGTAAAGTAGACGACCAGGACAAGAATTGGGCTCCACACATATGTTGTACCACCTGCTTATCAAAACTCATCACGTGGGTAGATTGTAGAGGACGTTCTGTGCCTTTCGTAGTGCCATGGTATGGAGGGAGCCAACAAATCACATCACAGACTGTTACTTCAGTGTGGTGTCTCCTATTTGAAAAAAGGTGACAATGAATGAAAAGTGGACACTTACGTACCCAAATATACCATTTGCAATTCGCCCCGTCCCTCACTGTGGACTACTACCTATTCCTGAACCGCCCGAAAGTTTTCTGTAGAGTCTGATGAAGATGAAGACACTGGTGATGTTCATGTTGAGCTTGATATAAACGAAGAAGTACAGCAGCCGTCTACGTCAAAGGATCCAGCAAGATTGTACAAGTCTCTATCCTTCTGTACCACATAAGATCACAGAAAGTGAGCTTAATGACCTCATCAAGGATCTCGAACTGCCGAAGAATGAGGCAGAGCTTTTGGCCTCGAGGGTACAACAGTGGAATCTTCTAGATCACTCTGTGAAAGTGACTACATTTCGTACTCGAAATAATGACTGTGATAAATTTTATCAAACAGAAAGTGAACTCACTGACTTCTTATGGAAAACTGGGGTGCAACATGTCATTGAAGATGCATTTCTTACACTCACACCTGGATTTCTTTCCGTCAAACTGTGGTGCCGTCAGCGACGAACATGGCGAGCGCTTCCATCAAGACATCTCAGCAATGGAGCAAAGATACAAAAGCAAATGGAGTGCCGCCATGTTAGCTGATTATTGTCGGATGGTGAAAAGGAATGCTCCAGTAACTAAATATAAACAAAAGACAAAGAGGCGCCGTGTTTGACAAATGTATGTTCGTAGCTACATCTTACTGCCATATAACTAAAAAATACCTTGTATAAATAAAACAAACTAATTTCTTTCGAAAACAAAAGCCGATCTGCCAATTTAAGCACTATTTCCGTGTTTATCACCCCAAAATCTATAAAGTAAACTTACTTTCAGACCCATAACAAGAAATTACCCAAAATTTGTTGCACATTGTACTCAAAGATTTTAAACTTGATAAGCGATTCTGTTGCTTCAGTACATTTTATCCTATGAGAAATCGGAATATGAGCTGGGATTTCAGGTGCTTTTCATATTTTTTTTTATATTTCTCACACTTCCATACAAAACAAATTGTATCGTGCACAAAACCATTTTAAATAATATTTAAAAATTAAATTACTACTTCAAAATAAACAGCACACCATGTTTTAGTTTCAGTAATCAGTTGACTATTGTTGTTTAGTGGAATTATTGTTCTTAAGAAACGTGCTAAAGCTCATATATGTAGGCAAGGCTTAGATTTACTGAATCCTACAGCGTTTGGGATGTTGGGTTGCCAGTGTACTTTAAAAATTAATTAGGTGGCCTACACTATTGCCGAGAATCTAGACAACAATGCATACTACAGTACAATAGAATTGATTAATATATTTTTAATGATGCCGCTTCATGTTTGGATTTTTCAGACTAGTTTGCGTAATGTAGTTTATTTTAAACTTATTAATTGATACGAATTTGGATCGTTCGTTTTCAGTTCTTGCGGAAGTTCTTAGTACCAAGAAATCACAAAAGAAATTAGCGGGGTAAGAATTATAACTGTTTACTCGTAAGGTATTCATTTGCATAAAAGATTTATTTCAATTATAAGGTGTACGTTAATTCACAAGAATTTGATTAGTTATTACACAGCTCACAAGAACCATATCTAATACTAGGTCCATATAACTTACCTTTACATTAGAAGCACAGTGGTTGAGCCTGTGTATAATAAAATAAATTTAAATGTTATCACATGCTATATGTTTGACTCCTTTCTCTATTTCTTTGGCATTGTTTTCTATACAACGCTATCTTGCAAAAATATATAAGAAAGGAAGACCAGAAATTATTTAATGTAATTAAAAAATTTCAAAGCCCAGTAGAGCATTTCATTTCAAGCTAAGTTTGAAGTACAATTTCTTCTAGTTATACCATAATTTCTTATCAATTTAGACGTATCAGCTATATGAGGAATAGTAACAGACATATTAGAAAGTTTCTAGTAATACACTCCGAAAGTCGCGGATAAACGGTTATGACTCCTGAGTCATATGAAACACGTCCAATTTCTGATTTCTGCTTGAAGACCCACTAGGAATAACTTGGATTTCCTGAGTCACTCTGTGCAAAGTCCGTTGGTGCATCTTAAAATAACACTCGGCAGCGTCTTTCCACCTCGCTTCCAATTTATTGTTTCTGAATAATTTTATGTTTGGACTTACCCTACTCAGTTCCGTGCCTGTGCTACGAGCTGGACGGTTGGGGTTTGATTCCACGTATAATTTTCTCTTCAACACAACGTCTAGACATATTGTGGCTTCCACCCAACATTTTCCCGATGGATATCGGAGTTGTTCTTGAGGCCAAATCAACTAGAGCGTTAAGCTAACCACTCACCTGCACCTATTACCCAGGTTAACTATGCGTGGAACATTTGCGTCATTCCACTAAATATCTGCATTGTTTAGCACGAACAACTTCATCTCGCTATAAATCGGTTCTGTATAAAATGAAAAAATAAACGTGTCCTTAAATAACTTAAGAATTATTATTTTAGAAGTAGATTGGCGATCTAGCTTGGTTATTTGTTTTAATTTGATTATAGCTTTTATTTTGTTTCCTTGTATTGTTTTAGTATTTTTAGTGGTTTACATTTATAGTAGTGTTTATATTGATAGTTTATTTGTTTTTGTATTTAATTTGTATTTTATTGTACTTTTGTATTAGTGTTAGCCTGTCATAGGCTCTTTGCAGTTGCCAAACACTCTAATAAAGGAATTGAATTAAATTAGACAAATTATTTCTTACAAATATCACAAATAACTGAAATAAAGCAATATATTTTGGTTATTTAGACACATAGAGAGTGATCTTCTGTTACTTTCTCGTTCACATATTGCACAGAATTAATAATTGTAATGAGTTTGTGTGGGATTTGAGGTTTATACTGCGGTCATGCCGAAGATGAATGTCATTGGTAAACTTCTACCAGACTACACGGTGCAACAACTCAGAAGACAGTCGTCTTCTGAGTTTTGTGTACCTCAACGTGTCATTATGCAGAGGAAAATTTCAGTTTTGCAGCTCCCTAGTTCCACGCTTGCATTGGTACAATCTTCTATCTGCTTCAGGCAGGACTATTAAAACTGGCTTTGTATCGTATGTTCAGGCATTTGAATGTGTGTGGATCCATGGTCGTAAACAATTTAAAGTAGTGTCTACGGTCACATAATTTTTTACAATGTTTGCTGAGAGTGACAAACGTGGATATTTTATAGATATAATTTTCTCATCATCAACTACTGCAAGGATTGGACCTATTGATCAAGGCTACTAGTCCTGATTAGTCTTGCATAGCGCATTGGAGCAGTGAGTGACAAACCCACTGCCTCTGCACAATTTCTGCTCAATTCTGATTTGTTCGCTAGAGTCATCTGGGAGAGACATAGGTGAGAAATGCCGCTGAATTTTGCTTACGAAACATCTCGTATCATGCTCGTGAAGTTCTTTTACATACCGTAAATTTACGACATGTGCTACGGATTTTTATCACCCTTAAAAATCCATCGACCTCGGCCAGGTTTGAACCCGCGAACCTAGGGTCCAGCGGCAAGCACGCTAACCACTATTCCATATAAATTTTTCTTGTGTTTAAAAAATCTGCATATAATTTATTTCTGTCTGTACCTTTCTGTTATCCCTCATTTATATAAGTACATCTTGTAACGCGTTCCGTGTTACTATTTTCATAAAAAATAACATTCTCATTCTTCCGCGTTTTTCAGTTTTACGCCTAACTAAACCTTTAACTTGCTTATTATTTAACACATTAAATCCGAAACAAAAAGACTTCATCGCGCAATAACCAAGAAAGCGGCTAACTTCAGAGAGAGAAGGAGTTAGGAACGATAGGAAGAGAGCAGAAGTAAAGAGAAAATTGGTGGGGGTGAAGTCAGAGACACTTTATTCCTTGGGAGCTGGAGTGGAAGACAAAACATCTTGTAGTTAGAACGTTCCCAGGAAATACCCGCTTGTCCTTTCCTTAAAGATAAAGTAAGAAGTAACACCTTAGGGTGATAATTTTTGAAAGATTGATAACTGAGACGGCGGAATATTGAGTTCATTGTTAGTTAATATTAAAGCTATAGTTTGTAAAATTAAGCAATTTAGCGACCTCATCAGAAAGGTGGTAAATTAATTTTAATCTGAAGGGCTTTATGAGAAGCAACTTGGAACTTGAATACCAGGGCAATACTTAGATAAATTTATTTATTTGTTTATAGTTTGCTTTTGAATACTCTTGTTCAGTAGTTCAAAATATATACGAGAGGATGATGGTGAATAATGAATTGGAAGGGATGTAGAAGGAAGCGGTCTCAGCTTAATTTGAGGTATTATCACAGAATGTGCTTGGAGGGATTCAAAAAAACCTCGAGAAACTTCCTTTAATAGAGCCGGTCTCCGGGACGAGAAATGAAACACCGAATGAGATGTAGGAGTGTTAATAACCAAACCACGACGTTCGGTAGAAGGGTCTTAAAACACGGGATGAAAACCAAAAACCTTGTATCGAAATAAATGGTCCCTGTGCCTTCCGTATGCGTACTGATTAAATCTGGTTAAAACAATGTTTAAAAATCCAGTCCGTGCAGCAAAGAAAATACTGCACTTACCATTACAAGGATTATCTGGTTAAAGATGTTTAAGGAGGTAATAGCTGTTTACACTGAGAATCATACTAAAATTATTAACAATCTTTGCAGAGATGTTAACTGATAAAACAGCTGTTACATATAACTTCCACTCAGCTTTGAAGAGTTAAGTCAGTTTTTTTTCATATAACCATACTTTTCGAATAGTCACCACGTTCTTTCTATTCCTTTCTTTTAATCCCCACTGAAAAGAAAGAGGCAGACTGACTCGATTTCCTTGTAGCATGAAAATAAGCACTCCCTCGGAGGTTCTTCTTACAGCAGCAAGGTCAGAGAGAATAAATGAAGTCGCGTGAAATCAAATTGCAAGTCCACGGATAACCACAGCGCGGTGGTTCTTCTTTGTTTTGGCAATGATGCTGATTTAGCCTAACTGGAAAGAAGTCCTGTAGCCATATTAATTTCACCATTTTAAAGAAGCAATGTAAAAGTTTTCACTCTGATAATTTCAGAGCTCAGAATTCTTTATTGGGCACCAAAAAAGAATAATTCGTATTAAGTATAGGTAAAAATGAAAATGAAAGCCTTTTGAGAGCCTAACCTATAAGGCGTTTTAAAAACTTTTGCAACTCTCAAACTGAATGTTTCGTTATTTTCAACTACTTTTAATCTTTGGAAGACAACAAATCAATACACGAATTATATGACAATATCACAGGGTAACTAAACACTAAGTAATGGAGAGAATTATACATTTTCGCGCAGCACTGACGTAAGAAATACCATGCCTTTTAAAAACAAAGCTATAATCTGTTTTCAATTTATTGATAAGTACATTTTGAAACTTGAATTCCATATATGCCAAATAGCAGGTGAAAATGGTTTTACGTGAACGCCTGAATTTCTGCTGGCTGACTACGTGAGTTACAGGCATGTTGGTGAGGTTGACGCACGAGAGAGGCGCATGAATTCCCAACAGTCGCCGAGAGTTAGGTAATTCAGTTCGGTGTAGAGGTTGCAACAGAAATGTTTTAAATAAACAATTTAATTTCAAACACGAATGAAACGCTAACTAGACTACCCCATTTTCGTACGTTGTAATGTTTTAAAAATCAGTAAAGTGGCACTGTTCGCAGTTTTGTGATTCTCGCTGTAAAGCATTGGTGATAAGAAAAAAGCAAATTATTTTTAACTTCAAAATTTTTGGCCATATTTACCGTTTATTAGGAAAATGTAACGAAATCCTCTCACGTGATTACACTCGTCATTATAAGGTAAATTTCATAATCTGTAATTTACAAACACTTTATATATTTTTTCTAATAATGATGGAGAAAT
Organism: Zootermopsis nevadensis; assembly: GCF_977971745.1. NCBI lineage: Eukaryota > Metazoa > Arthropoda > Insecta > Blattodea > Termopsidae > Zootermopsis > Zootermopsis nevadensis. Next base: position 3,258,415 of record NW_028259177.1, read on the forward strand.
AGTCTTTAGATCGCTGGAAGCAGACGGTTGGCGTAAACCTGGCTTACAAATGTGTAGATGAGAGGATCGAACTAAAAGGAATCTTCAAGAAATAGGACGAGTTTGCTCTGTAGTGATCTCACCTATCTGGGGACAGGGAGCAGTGGTGGACTGGTGAAGTACGGAAATGACGGTTCGTGTTTATAAAAGGCGGAAAATATCTTGGCCAGCTGAGTGACAATCAGTTTCTCAATAACTTTTTTTCACGAAGTTGCTTACGTATTTATGGCTCTGGACGTTACATCCTGTGCTTTTTCTCACCCGTTTGCATCACTGGTATTTTAAAATGAAATAATAATAAGCATGCACCCAGGAGACTAGAAGCGTTATAAGACGGTGGAAAATGGGCATCTGGAAATTGAAGAGTGTTCGTGTAAATACGTAGCAGAAGATGTGTCACATGTGTAAAAAACAAGAAGGCTGGAGCCACTTACTGAGATGTGAGGAACCTAAAAATTGATGGGAGGATTTGGTAAATTAAAGATTCACAAGTAGAAGGATAGCGACAAATAAAGACTATGAAAATTTCAAAACGTTTGGTTTATATTTAAGCGTGAATAAAGAGAAATGGAAGGGGTCAGTGATGAAATATTATAGCAAATAAAATTTTAAACTAGGGGGAATCAAAGATAAGGAAGAGTAGTATAATTTAAAGAAGGTAGAGAAGGTAAAATTATTATAACAAATTAACAAATTAATTAAGAGTTTAAAAAAATCTTTCGCTGGCGAGTCTTCGAAATTTGTCAAACACAGCGGTTTCAGTCATTGTTCGTACAGTTTCCAAGTAGTTTTCTCTGCTTAATGGCTGGGAGGAAAGAAACTTGTAGGTGTGGAATCATGTTGGCTACTTTATTATACCCTGTAAAAGTACTGTGAAATTACGATTTGAATAATTATCAAATTTTGCAGAACATCAACAGTTGTTAGTGTTGATTAGGACATTATTTGAAAATATATATCGACTGAATTTACATTAATTTGTATCATAACAGTATTATCCTGAGAGAATTATAACTAGTATCAGATGTATAGAGGATAATTACAGAATTAATGGAAGGCTGTCAATCATATTTTTAAGTGAATTAAGGTACCAAAATCTCAAAAAAAATTTCATGTAGCTACTATACAAAGTTAATTCTTTAGCTGCTTAGTAAAAATGGTCTTACATGGAAGTAATTTGCATATCCAATATATCATGCTGAAGTTCAATTATAGTCTGTAACAAAATACTAAATATTAAAAATGATGACAAATTTCGTTAGGAATAATAATAGTCAATACTAAAAGTGATTTGTTCCAATTACCACGTAATATTAGAGTAATCATTTCTGTCTGGGACATTACAATGGGCTGTATATATCTCAGATTTCAAAGACAAGAAATGCAAACAGACATTTTGAAGGAAAACCTCTTGGCAAGGGGATAGTTCGATAATACAGAGAATAAGTTTCGAGGGTAACAGTTAGGTGCACTACTTTTTAGCATTATGTTGTGGATTTTATTAAATTTCTGTAGTGTCATTTGTTTAAACACAACAATTCATTAGTTATTTATAATTTTGTATTATTATTTAATTTATATTTTATTATTACACATCTGTACTGTTTTCAGTCTTCACAAAACGGTTTATTTATAAATTTCTTTGTGTAAACTAAAACTAACATAAATATTTAATTAAAATGAATCTTTATATGATGAGTTGCTAGTTATCCCGAACTTACTTACAATCGTGTGAAGCATCGTCTAGGTTATTAGTTGTGTTGTAACAGCAATAATTGTGTTACTATCCATTCATGATACATTAATTACATTCAATATATATTAATTTATATTTTCTCCTTTCCATCTTATTTTACTGATTATCGACTGTTTGTTATCATTCTAATTATTTAAATTCTCTGATTTTGAATCTTGTTTCTTTAACATTTTCTTCTCCATTTAGTCTAATTGATTTAGTTGAATTGAATTATTGTAATAAAGACATTTATGTATTCAGTAGCACATTATATTTCTGCATTAACTTTCAATACAGGACTGTAATTAATTGTTAATGTGTTTATTGTTACCTTTATCTTGTGCTGTATATGTAATTGGACTTCTGGCTGTTGATACAGCACACTAATAATAAGTAACTGAAATTAAACTTGAATTCCAACTGCAATATGAGTACAGATGAACTTAGGTTGAATAGTCTTAAACTGAGACAGCCTGTTGTGATTTATCAAAATGCTTTTTTTCGTCTGCATAACGAATTATATTGAAAACTAATTATGTGTTAAATGAGGACACATCGTGTTTTCTAAGACATTTACACAAACAAGTTTGAATGGACCCGTAACCTTTCCATTTTCAAACATTAGATTCCTGAATTGTAATTAGAGGGAAATTAAGGCCACTATACATAACCAAATGCCGGTCGCTCGGTCTGGGGCGCGGGCCTTGTTCGCTTGAAACATGAATGCTTCTCTGCGTCTTTCTGTCTTACTGGTGTCCTGTATAGGTAGCGGCCTTGGGACGGGTTTATTACTCTTGCAAGGAGTCAAACCAAATGTCTAGACTAAGCGACCTCCCATGTTTGAGGAGGCCAAGGTCTAATAGGGACTGTAGAGCCACAGACAGTAATTAATGCCTAATAAAATAAAAACATTTGAACAAAATCACACGGAGTAAGAATTTAATTTTTTCAGACAAAGCCAGTTTTATTTCCTCAGTTCTTCAGATCTTAATATTTTTCTTTTGTGAATATATGCCTGATTTCCTGCTCGCAACAATGGATTGCGGGTTGAGCAGTGATAAATGTATTCAATCTAAACGATTTAAATTAGAACAATATGTTACGTCAAATACAAAATGTCACAAAGACACTTGGCCGCAAATATTTTACTTTCAAATTTACGGCCTCTTTTTCATCGAAACGTTTATTTTTTGTTTCTTTGGCAAGCCTGGAGAGTGAAACGTAACAGAAAACGAGAAGGAAGAATTTTGGCGAATGGAACAGCGATACGACTACCGCTTCATCTGAGTGTGTAGGGTTGGAGTCGTCTTGGTTTCCCCCTCTAGCTTTGTATTCTGTCTGAGATCTTCAACCAGCCAGAGTAACTCTTAACTCTGGCGCTGTTACTGTTTTCTTTCCAGTTATTTCCTCTCAATCGTGAGCCGTCTGTCTCTGTCCTTTAGGAATCAGCCTTATTTTTGTTGTATTTCCTTCCTCTGCGGGTTAGGTTCCCTCTTTCTTCTATCATGTCATATGACTCCATTTTCTGCTACAGATGTGTTTCTCTTTCTATTATAGAATCTGTCTCTTCAGTTCACAGCTTTTTTCTAGATTTATTTCTTTTTTGTCAATGTAGCTTATCCCATTTTTTGTCGATTACTAACTTTATACTTATGATGATTCATCGCCCTGATGACGGAGGCAGTATGACCTCTGAAACGTTGGTTAACATCGACCAGACTACACAGCGCAACAACCCAGAAGACAGAAATCTTCATACTCACCGCTGTGAAAACCTCAAATCACACAAGACATTTGTTCCTTTCTATGAAATATAATGATCACTTTGAGGTCTATCTTTGGGAGTGGTAGGTAGATGCAAAAGTTCCGGAAAAATATATTATCTTCATTTTATAGATGAAGATGGTGACACTGTGTTTAGCTGAAACGTTAATATCTACCTATAAGTTAACACGACGCTGTAAGCCAGGAGACCAACACCGATATCTTCATTTTGTGGCAGTCTCAAATATTACGGAACATTCGTTGCTGACAAAGTAGTAAACATATTTCTGTGCATTTTATTTCCGAATTTATTTAATTATTGTTGTTTAACGACGTTGTCAGTACCTCGGATTACATATCGTCGAATGAGAGGATGGTTGGCAAAAAGGAAATGAGAAAGAAAGCTTTTCTTGCATTTTATGATACTATCCCGGAATTTTCCTAGAGCGACTGAGGAACAACACCTGGAACCTCAGTGAGGGTAGCCAGTGTTCAAACAAGTTGAGATAAGATGCATTGGTTAGCATACCCAAGTCTCATATGTAGGAGACCGCCAGTTCATATCTGTACCAGGAGACAGACTTTGCTGCATCAAATACGTATTTTGTGGTCTTCCTCCTAAATACAACATAAACGTTGGATTAGTTCCTTTAAAACGGCAGCGACGGCTTCTTTGACGTCTTTTTCTGTTCAGTATGAATATCAGACCCCACAAAATTTCATCCTTTCATTCAGCGATTGAGCGTGGTTAATTAGAAAAGAAGGAGTATGGCTGATGGTGAGTCAGGATGATACGGTGCAAGTTTATTTTCATATAGAGTAATCTGCGTTCAACCGGAGTAACTCGGTAAAATAGGTAGCTAATATGGCTAACATTTACACCGGTACATCCAGAATGTGAAAGAGTATTATCAGTAACATCTCATCCTCTAGTGGCAAAAATATTATGAAATAAAATTTGTTTGCGTTTCTGCATTTCCGTACTATACACAAATGCGCTAGCAGTTTCAGCCTTTCTGATATAAGCATTTATAGTGGTAGGTGTCCACCTGGTTCTTACGGAAAATGTGTACAAACATATTTTAATTTCTGTTCTCCTTGCAACAGTAGAATTAATCTGATATTATAGAAAGCTATACATTTGCAGATTTATCCTAGGATATTAACAACGCTGTTTCGACAACAAAGGTTGAATATAGCGTAGAATGGAATTGAAAGACAGTTATGACTGGGAAATAATTAAATAAATGAAAGCATGCAGTCTTGGTTATTTTCAAGGTGCTAACCTTGTAGTTTCCACGAGAAATTAATTAACCTGTAAGTAACCTGTTAAACTAGTTACTTTCCTATTGCATAATTAGAACGTAAAACTACAATTTTTAACTTTCATATAGGAAGTAGGAATAAATATTTTGTGTTCTGTAATAAGAGTTTCAACATGTGCCTCGTTTTTTTGGTAATAATCTAACTAAACGGCATTTAATGACACGCACATTTAACATTTCATAAAGTCATTGTAAAATAACCGATTACTACGATACTACGATAAAAATTTCATAGCTACAGGTAAATTGTCCTCTCTACCTAAACAACATTCCACTTATTTTATGGGCTAGGTTTTCTAAATTTATTGAACTATGAACAAAAGTTATTAGAACGAATACCTCGGAAGTATCAGTATTAATATAATAGAATTAGACTTATTTCTGCGAAGGCCGGTTTTGACTCACAGGCTCTCAGTTTATAAAATTTTAGTTTGAAATAAATAGAAATGGCATGTTCCGCTCGAACGCCTGATTGGTAGGATTTGAGGTTTTCGCGGCGGTGAATTCGAAGATGACTGAAGATGACAGAAGTTTAGCAACGTCCATCATCGCTTTGATGACGGTGGCAGCAGAGACTTCTGAGAAGTTGGTAAACTTCTACCAGACTACACAGCGATTCAAACCTGAAGACAGACATCTTTACCTGAACAGTTATTTGAGTAATATTATAGTCCGGAAATGTCTTGTCATTTTAAGAAGAATGGCTTCATAACATTCTGTAAAGATTGTTAAAAGAAACGCCGTTGTCTTTTTAGAGATACTTTGTTAACCACGGAAAAATGAATTTGGAAAGTAAATCACACATATACTAAACTAAATGTCCTGCTCCGTAGCCGCGCGGTCTGAGGCACCATGCTTCGGACCGGTGACACGGAATGCGCGCTGGTTCGAGTCTCGAGAAACAAATTTCTCAAGAGATTTCAACCGGTGTATGGAACCGGTGTCAACCCAGCATCGTGAGGAAATTGGGGAGCTACAATGAGTAGCGTAATCCGGTCATGAAAACTAGCAATGGCTGGGGGTTCGTCGTGCTGACCACACGTCACCCTATATCTGGTTGGATGATTGTTCACCTCTGCTTAGGCATGTGAACGTGATGCCAGCAGTCAAGCTAGTAGGCTTTGACTCTCAGAGGGCTGTTACGCCATGGATTATTATTATACTAAATTAAATTGGTTTTGTCTTGAAATAAATTTTTTATTTAAATTAAACAAACTATTGTATTTATAAAGCATAATGAGTTTGATGTTACTTTATGAACATCTGCAAATTATTCGTGTTTGTGAACAATACAGTTACGTGAAATTGGCTTCACACTTTACTCCTTTATTCCTTGAGACAAGAGATAACTGCATCCATTGAGTGAGATCCTGGTTGAATCCAGAGCTTTGTGGACATATCGATAAAGAAATTAGTCCCTGCCATTTTCTCGGAAATGTTCGCCTATCGTCAAGCCAGTGTCTTTACTGTCTGGTCTTAACATTGATATAATCTCAAGTTGGCTTTTGCAGCGACCTGACAACATTATCTTTCGTTACCCATTGCCAGTAGGAATGTCCCAGATTGTTCTAGCACGAGACGAGCAGTCGAGTTCACAGAACATACAGCATGAATGTCAAATCTGTGTAGAAATGAAGTGAGGCTTCTCTCTTACACTCCTGTTTGGGACAGAGCTCGGTTCCTTGCATCTTGTCGCGCATGGTAATTCCCTGCACTTCTACACCCTTTCCCTGTAACCCTTTTCCCTCAGGCTAACATGGAAAAGAGTAAAAGTGATTGGAATGAGAATCACATTGAATTCGGTATGTTCTGGATACGGTATGGCTTAAGGAAGAACAAAAGTATACTTTGTTGCAGAATATCTCTCTCTCATTCTACGGGTTTTACATGAAATGCTACTCTTCTTGAATTAGTAAAAGAGTTGCCTATGGAACGACCGACCTTTTAAAGGAAATTGAAGGATCAGTACTCGGATTGCCAAAGATGTATTCACTGCAGGGTTCATGCTATTTTGTATGCATTGTCTTTCGCGTTATGTATTAACGAGTGATCACATAATCAAATAATATTTCTTAAAAACTATGGATTTTTAGATGTTCCGTAAGGAAATTCTGAACATGATTTTAAATTCTTTAGGCATTCAAGAGGACTCCTCAATTCAGTGCTTCCCGGAAGGAACTGTGAAAAAATTACTTCATTTAATTGTTATATCAAGAAAACATTGTAATTCTTGGCGGTGAGACTTGTAGTTTCAGCCGGCAGCTGGCAATGACAGTTGTCTTAAAATTTATTTGTAATGACACTGTACAAAGATTTGTCGTACTAATAGCGGACATTGGAAATGGCTATGCAAAATCCTCATGCATTATTATAATTCATGTTCTAATGCCTGCCGTCTGCAAGTCATTGAAAATCATCCAGTTTAGAAAGCGAATTGAATAAAGTGTGAAACGAATATCAGATGATATAGTATGGAGCTGTCATTAAAAAGCAATCACTGTAGAAGGCTGAAAGGTTTAGTCCTGTCTTCATTTGAGCAACTGGGGTGTTTTCAGAATATCGACTGCTTCCTATTACATTCCTTCAGATCCATTATTATTTAATCATCTTATCTTAGCCACTGATAGCGTCATTAAATATACGACAGAGATTTCATTGCTTTTCTACTAAGTAATACAATGGGATATTCTTGATGGTTCCAGGTACCTAATTCTTTCGTGCCATAAATACCCAAAAGTTATCAGATAATTGTATTGTTCACTTGATTTCTGAAGTTAAGACTCGAAATATTTCTCGCATATTTAACTTCAGCTGTTTCTGTGACATGTCCTGTGTACACTGTTCATCACTCAGTCCTCTGAGCCATGAAAAATGCAGTTGCTGCTATTAAATTATACAATTTAATCGTTGAATATATTCTGGTTTAATTTCCTAATTTTGTTCTTATTTTACCACGCATTGTCTAAAATCTATGTTTTTGTCAAATTTAAGATGTATTTTAAAATAGGGGTGCTGATGCATTAATAACAAATCATTTGCAACGTTATGAAGGCTGTCATAAAATGCTTCTTCAGTTAACGCCTATAATAGGTTGAGGTGATAGGTTTCTTAATGTTCCTGGATAAGACAAATTTAGACAGGATACGATTTAAAACCTTTGGGAACGTGAACGGATGTGTAATTCACTATACTATTTTGGGTGATTTAATAGTATTTGGAATGTGGTTTCAGCTATCATATTAATAACAGTGGTTATTATGACACTGAAATGTTCAGGAGGGGTTAATTAGGTGTGTTTACATGATACGAGTACAAACATTAATTACCGAGAAGCGACTGCCCATTTTCATTGTGCTAAGCAACTAGTTCAAAACGTTTAATTTGCGAGTGGTAAAACGAGGACAGCAAAAATATGAGACAATTCATGCTAACAAACTAACTATGTAAGACTTGAGGTTCTCACAGCGGTGAGTATGAAGATATCCGTCTTCTGGGTTATTGCGCTGTGTAGTCTGGTCGATATTAACCAACGTTTCGGAGGTCATACTGCCTCCATCATCAGAGTATGAAGATTTCTGTCTTCTGGGTTATTGCGCTGTGTAGTCTGGTCGATGTTAACCAACGTTTCGGAGGTCATACTGCCTCCATCATCAGAGTATGAAGATTTCTGTCTTCTGGGTTATTGCGCTGTGTAGTCTGGTCGATGTTAACCAACGTTTCAGAGGTCATACTGCCTCCGTCATCAGGGCGATGACTACACAGCGCAATAACCCAGAAGACGGATATCTTCAAACTAACTATGCTTCGAAATCTGTGATGACAAACTTTATTTATTTTGAGGAGGTTATTTGAAACATACGACTAACCTAAAGCTAGCTTGAGGCTGTAATATTTAAATATCTGAATTGTATATATGTACGACTCTTCACAGTAGGTCTTGTAAAATCAACATAACATGCTTAAGGCGATATAAAACCAAAATGTTAAGTTATAAATATCTGTTTCTAGTGTCGCTTAAACAGGAGAATTTGTTAGTTGCTTTTGAAATAAATGTTTTTGAATTAATTTTAATAAAAGCAAATATTTGAAATTTTATGAGCAAACATCTAAATAAACAAAACTTTACACTGTCATGTTACAACGCTTATATTTTTTCATACTTTGATATATTAAATTCTTTTGTAGGGCCCAGTTATTAAAGCTAACATTAAATAGGCGATGTAGCCAACTATAAGCCTGATTTAAGAATCTCTTTCAATATTTGGTAGGACTCCTTACATAACATATGGGTATTATTTCGGTTCGTCGGAAGGCTTCTACCTACACACGTAAGCACAACACAAGACGCAGGCAGACATTTATGAGTGAGATTCTAATTAAATATCTCTCTGTCCTAACGGTAAAGACGCGCGACGCAGACTGCGAGGCCGCTGTGTTAAGCATGGAATTAAGAAAATATTTAAATATCGGGTAAATTCTTTGATCAGATTAATTTGTACCGGAAATTCCTAGCCTGTGCAGGAGAAAGTCTCAAGGCAGCCACACGGATAATTCTCAAGTTCACTAAATTGTTAAATTTACTAATATTTAAAGCCGTTCTGCATACCACGATGGACAACACCGTTGGTGGATTTAACATTCATCGACTTCAATGGGCAAACATATAAATCTGTTGTGTCAAGTTCAAAAACTCTAGCACCAAAATCCGTAACATATGATCCTTAGTCAATTTTATTTACCGCCGATTCTCATATCCATTCTCTTGAAGATCCAACCTAATCACATTACCATCTACTTCACATTTTTCCAAGCAGACGCTTTCCATTATGTTTTCAAATAAACATTCAGTATACATTCGTTCTGTTCCCTACTCCAAACCACCCAGCGTACTGTCAAACTTTCTCCGCCCTAACAATACAAGGTGACTAAAAGAATTCCTGTTTGTAATAGTTTCCATTCCTCGGTTCAGATTTCTGACATCCAAACATTGTTAGCCTTTTGTTCTCAGACACTTGTAATGTAAATGCTTTGTTATTCTCTCAGAGTAAGAGGTTGCAATTTACACATTCACAATTAAACTGTTAAATCTGGTTACAAAACAGAAACAGTGTTTTTAGTTGTAGATCTTAAATTGGTAAAACTTAAAGAATGTTATTGTCTACAGTAAAATGCATTATAATAAAAGTAATGTGTTAATTTATTGAAACAGTGAAATAAGTTAGTGTTTCTACGGTGTTTAAAATTATTACTTAATCGAGACTGTTGGTGTACGTGTCCCATTTCGTAATTTTAGAGATTTCTCACGTTTTACTGTTGGCCCCGCATGCAAAAGATGTCCATCTGCTAGATGCGCATCAGCTGCGAATACTTTTGCAATGATTTTGACATCTTTAGTAACCATTTTCTTACTCTTAGGCATATCCTAAAGTAGATGGTATTGCTTCATTTATAAATAATCATGCTATTTTTGCTTTGTTGTAATTATTAATCTGTCTGTTTCCTACAAACGTTGTTATTATTATTATTATTATTATTATATGATTATTTATTATTTCTTACTTTGTTTTGTTGTGCTGCATATGTAATTGGCCGACTGGCTGTTGATGCAGAACTCTAATAAAAAGAATTGAATTGAATTGAATTACATTTTACAATTACGATTTCAGATTTCTTTACAGATGACCATGTATGATCCATACGTTAAAAAATTCTGATAATTACAATAGTTTTAAAAAGTGTTGTATTTATCTGTCGAAACTAAGATCGTTTACATAGGAATGTCACTTTTTTTTTAAATTGTGCAATTATAATAAACACTAATACCTGTAGTTTCTTTTACTATGATCACTGATAAAGAAATTCTTCTTACGGATATGAAGTATCCGTAATATTAACTGCCGGCAGCGAGTCCGAAAATTTTCAGTTATTCCAAAACGTGTCACCAAAGATTAAGATAAGTCATGTGTAAAAGAATTAGTGCCCCGCGCATTATTTATTTATTGACAGTCTTTTGCGTGAAGACGGACCAATAATTATAATTTAGTTTGTATCATATTCTTAGCATTACTTTGTTCCCTAACTCGCACATTTTTAATTATTCCCGCAATTCAGTCCACTTTTCTTACCTGTTACTTTTAAAGATTGCACCGTGATTGAGGCTATCGCTATGTATTTTATTAATACATATTAATTTAATTTTTTATTATCCAAGAAATATACCAGCTAAACAGATATTAACCTTTCAGAAAACATATTAACACTGAACTGAATTTAAATAAACCAGTCCAGTACCTCAACTGTCAGGAGTGATTGTAGCATTATTTCTCAGTGTTTTAATATGTTTATTATTGAAATACTAACAAAGTTACTTAAAAAATCAACTTGGACATCACAACTTCGGACTCCCACGTATAACAGGACTGAAGCAAGGAAAATGCATATCTCGAAACTATTTTATTGTATCCGAATGCATATCGTACAATTGTCATAAACAGAGCTTGCGGAAATCTGTTTGTTTAGCTCTGATTGAGTTCTGTTTCTTAATGTAGTGGAAGGATGAACAAACTATCCACTCGTTCTTCGATATCTCAGATAAGAATGTTTGTTCTTTGTGTAGGTTTTGAGACTGAATTATTCTTTAATCCTAGTGAAACTATCCTTTATTTTAATCATATTTTTATGTATGGTAAGGGCAAAATTATTTGTGAGTGTATTTGGTGCGGTCATTTCCTTTTAATTTGTTTTTCAACAGTAATAAAATAGACTCCCAATTATCCTGGGGGGCGAATTAACCAGGTTTAATTAATAGAGTTCTATGGGATTTAAAATAAAAAATAATTTAAAGTCTGTTGTAAAAGTTAGAACGTTTAAAAATAAAGACATACGAACAACAATTAATTAGTATTTAACTTACTAACATAATCACATATTTCTAAAACCTCACGTTTGCGACAATGTGACATTATTTATGTTTGTCAGAATGCTTTTTAAAAAAGATAATTCTTATGTACTGTATTAAATGTTATATATTAATCTTTCTGTTAAAAGCAAATTTTTAAAAATTTAAGTCGCATATACTTCTAAATATACTTTACTATTTGTTATATTTGCAAGGTTTTCCTTTGTTTATCGTCATTACCCGGGGTTCTGATTACCCAGAGAAATGTATTTTCCAACAAAGGCGAATAATGGGGTCTACTGCGTAATGATTTCCAAATTAATATATGGAAACAAACCGCTTTTTCATAAAACTTGTACAAATATATCTATAATAAAAGTTTCTGGTGGAAGGAATAACTAGGGTATTTCAAAACAACCAAAGGAAGGAGTTACGGTATGTGTTAAGGCCCGTTTCACACTGTCGACCGGTCGCCGGCGACCAGTCGCTGAACGACCTCTAGGTAGAAAAGCTAAGTACGAGGTTACACACGAGGGCGACCGCGAACAATGGCCGCCGTCGACCAGCAAGCAGTGAGCGACGCAGAGGAGACCAACGACCACGAGATACATAGATGACAATCACGCGTTCACATTGCAGGCGACTCAGTCAGCGACCAGAGCTCAGAGAGGGGACATATCCATTGTTTCTTGTTTTCTCCCGTCTTGTTCATGTCACTCAAGTGATCAGTATGTCATGAGTTTTGATACTGAAAGATTTATTTCGGCTGTAGAGTCACGAAGAGCCATTTCGGACTTTGCAAGTCCCAATTATGCAAACAGGGAGTTGAAAAAAAGTCAGTGGGAAGAGGTTGTGGAATTGTTTGACGAATTTTTATCATTATAGTGATCTCCTCGACGTCCATACTGCTCGACTGCTTCCAAAGTACTGAGGCTGAGGCCTCTGTCTGCGCTGGACGCGCTGCTGGTCTCCTCGTTTAGTCGCTGATGGTTTTGGTCGTTCAGCGACTGGTCGCCGGCGACAGGTCGACAGTGTGAAACGGCCCTTTGAGCCATTAATGTGGTCCGCTCCTTTTACTCCTTTTTGCAAAAATTGCATATCTTTGTCAGACATAAACTGGCAAAGCCAAGTTTTTGCAATGTCGCATATCGTTTGTACAATTAAACTCCTTAATTATTCTACAAGGCCATACAACCTGTCAACTTGGCAAAATTCTGTTCGTTTTATATATTATGATCATGCAACATAACATGCACAATTAATAAATGACGCAGCACTTCGCCTACGCGTTGTAACATTGCCGTCACTATTATGAACTATAATTTATTACATATTTTTATTATTATTTATTTTGACTGCAAATGGGTTTTTACCCGGTGGCAGTGGTCCTACAATAAGACACAAAACAATGAGATATAAATGTACTTACATAGAACTAGTCAAGGTCTGCCTTAGTAATCGGGAGGAATTTAGCTTTTTAATTAGATTCTTCGTCCTTCATTTAATTGTAATGCTTCGTATATGTAAATTATTCAGTTTGGAGAATGAAAGAAATAAATTGTAAATATATTGATGATTTTTTCTGAGTTTTGGCGCTGTGCACAAGGACGGATTCGTAGATCCCGAATTTTAAGAGAAATATATTTTCTCCATTTTCAGCCATGAATATCTTCTGGTGATGGTTTTGTGTTGTGTTTTGGCATGATTCGCTTAACCATAAAATCATCCGCAAAAACGAAAACCACGGAATAACTGCAGCATACCACTGACGCGGAATCAAATCTTCACCTACAAAAATTTGTTATTGTATACATGCCTTCATGATTTTAAAGATTTTGACAAATAATTATAGCAAGAATCATGCAGTATTTCATGTATACTTCTTAGAAATGATAAAGATCGAGTACAGTAATAAAATGTATTCAACAATAGTTAACATTACACAATAGTATTAATAACATGAAAATTGAGTGTGACAGTAAATCAGACACCAGGAATATAAGTTGAGACGCACCATGACGCTTCACTCCAGAATTATTAGAATAATCTACACATGTATATATTTTAGCCATCGATACTTATCCAGAAGAAAGGTAAATTTTAAATATGTTAAATCACAATTAATTTTACAGTGTCATAAAGTATTGAAGTAGTTAGCAGGTATAAATTAAGAATGTACATACAGCATTACATTGTAATAAAGCACAGAATTGTGCTTATTTTACTGTAATTTCGTATGACCCGATACGGCGTCAAAACGAAATGAAATCCTAGAATATCTACGTCCATTTAATCTGACGCCCTGATCTGTTATGTGATATGGGGTAATTTGTTTAAATTGGTCAAGAGCTTTAATGTATTCTGACTGAACTGAGTGATTAATGGACCATTGTATTTCTGCAGCTCTTCTCATTAGAGAGATGAAATTTACTGCTGTTGGTCATAAATAAACCAACAGGATTTTTTTATATGTATTTTGTGTTAAAATTTAAAAACATGGCGACATGATATAATAAAATTTCATCTGATACCTTACAATGTAACAAACTATAAGAGCAACATATATTTAACAGTAAAGATTTCATTGTTATATAACTATAAGTTATACTGATCTGTCTAGTCACACTAGAGCGTTTTACAAAACGTGTTTTATTAATTATCATGCGTTCATGAATTAGTTGTTTAGCTGTCACACACTCAAATATTTTCACGAGTAGCGAACAGGAGGAATTACGTTGATGAAGAACTAGGTGATGTGTCCTTTTGGGATTGATTAGTTGATAAGTTATTGCATGTGCTGTTAAGAGAAAACAACATATCTTCAATAACCTTACACAACCAATTAACCCAACATGAGTAAACAATTGAAATTTGTTACCGTCTTCAAAATAGTCGATCACTGGACTCTATTCTGAGGAACAATAATAAGGAATGCAATACAGTACTTTTATTTTCCGTCGTTACACAAGCTTATTGTTAAAATCATATAAAATTTTCACATAAAATTGTTACATTTTAAAATTGACGACATGTTTCGATATACAATTCTATCATCGTCAGGTCTATCAAAATTAAAATTAAAATCTGGTGTATCTGTTGCTCTGCTTATATTGCTTATGTTTTATCCGTTTTTATTACATCTCCAGGCTTCTTTCATTTAATTATGGAGACGCGTCTGGGTGCCTATATCGGGTTGTGTGTGAGGTGCGTGTCCGTCGTTATTGAATGGCAGACAGCAACTCTGACTGAGTTGCTGTCTGCCATTCAATAACGACGGACACGCACCTCACACACAACCCGATATAGGCACCCAGACGCGTCTCCATAATTAAATGAAAGAAGCCTGGAGATGTAATAAAAACGGATAAAACATAAGCAATATAAGCAGAGCAACAGATACACCAGATTTTAATTTTAATTTTGATAGACCTGACGATGATAGAATTGTATATCGAAACATGTCGTCAATTTTAAAATGTAACAATTTTATGTGAAAATTTTATATGATTTTAACAATAAGCTTGTGTAACGACGGAAAATAAAAGTACTGTATTGAGGAACACAAGCATGATGCAATTAAGATATAAGGAATGCAGTTTACTACCTTATTCTTTAAGATCAATTTTAATGTTAATATTCCATTTACTGTTAAGTCTTACGTATTATTTCTTCCCTCCAAGTTTTCCTTATAATATTTTACTTGAATTTCTTATCATTCCCAAATATCTTTTTTTTCCGCCCGTATTATTTATATTTATTTTGTGTTATTTAAAGAAGCAATACCAAGTTCAGATTTCGAACAACTTTCAAATTTTAGAGACAGATAAAGATGGTGAAAGCGTGGATATTAACAGAGAGTGGGAAAATGTCAGAAACTGTGCCATTTTTCAGTCAAAGAGAAACTAGGATACTACAGGAGAAAGCAAAATAAACCATGGTTTGATGAAGAAAGTTCAAGAATAATAGATTGGAGGAAGGAAACAAAATTGCAATGGTTGCAGGTCCCAAACAATACGAATACGAGTAATCTGTGTAATGTGAGACTTGAAGCTAGTAAAAATGTTAGGACTAAGAAAAGGAAATATCTGAAAGGCAAAATTATTGAGCTTGAAACAAATAGTAACCACAAAATCATCAGAGACCGGTACATAGGCATAAATTATTTTTAAGGGAGGATATCAACCTCAGGCTACTTTTGTAAACGATGATATTGGAAACTCACTGGCGGATCCAAACAAAATTTAAATAGGTGGAAAAATTTCTTTAGGGAGCTCTTAAATGTTCATGGGACTGATGATATTAAACATTAAAACACATACGACTGAAATGTTAATGCCAGAACCTAGTTTAGATGAAGTTGACCTAGCCATTGGAAAGTTTAAAAGTTATAAAACTCCAGGTATTGATCAAATTCGAGCAAAATTATTTAAAGCAAGTGGCGAAAGTCAGCATATTAAGATTCATAAGCCTATTCAGTTAATTTGGGATAAGAAAGATAATGGAAGGAATCCATAATTATTCCTATTTATAAGAAGAGGGACAACAATGACTGTGTTATTTACCTAGGAATTTCTCTTCTATCATCCTTCCTTACATAAAATTATATGGAATATTCTTCTGGTGAAAGTAACTTCATATTTTAATAAAATTATTGGAGATCATCAGTGAGGGTTCAGACGTAACAGATTAACAACTGATCACTTCTGCATCTGTAAGCTATTAGAGAAAAATTTACAGATTATCTCAATTGTTTGCTTTTTCAAAAAGCCAGCAACTCTATTAAGAGGGAAGTGTTATATATACGAGGGTTACTTCAAAAGTCATGGCAATAAATTTTTTGAGGACAAACACGTTATATTGAAGAAAGTATAAAATATGCATATGAAAGGGCACGATATACTCCTCCGATTGGCACAGTCAGTTCAGGTAGATGTGAATGGGTGTAGGTCTAGTAGGCAAGGAAAAAGACACATTAAGGAATAAACTTTTTTCATTCTTTAATCCTCGAGAATCTCAAATGTGATTAAAATAAATCAAAAATTCAATGTGAGTTTAATCATAATTAACATTAACGTTAATTAAACTATAATGAATATTTATATTCCTGCTATTTTTCTTGTTCGTCTCTCCTTTGAACTCTACGTCGTTCTCTCTTTTCTTATATTCCTTAGTTTCTTATATTCTGCTCCTCTCATTATTCTAATCCCTCACTTCCTTCTTCTGTACCAGCAAGGATTGGTTTGGCATCAATCTCATTTACTCTGGTGTTACTCGCATTACAGGGAATTCGAGGGTAGAGAGATTGAGTCAGACTTGAATCAAATTATTGTATTTGCTATACTTATCATTCTCTGTTCGAACTTGAGCATGCAAGAACATTGTATGTCTGCCGCAATCATGTTTTTGTTTTTGTGGTTTGAGATTCTATACTTGTAATTTGGGTGGATCTGGATAGGTTTTCGTCCCGGTTAGCTTCTGTCGTATCTGAGGTTGCAGGTCCTCTTGTTCTATTCCGACTAATGCCGGCATGAAACGTGCCTTAAAATGTCAGCCACACCTTCAGAATCCTTACCATTTACGAACATCTCCACTTCTTACCCGTGTAGTAAAAATAGGTTCTCAAAATAACCTAGGAATTAGCCTGTCCTCTATTAAATTGTCACTATCTGGTAGAAATACCCTTTGTTTTAACAGCAAAAAACAATGTGCTTCTACTAAGCGGTTACTTTAATCCGTCTTAATGCTATGCTACTATCGTCTTCAGGTCTTCCACGTTATTTTTCATAGGATTACTGTACCACGTTTATGTAAGCAATCTTTAACAGTCCTATGCTAGCTTCATGTCTATATAAGTAGTTCATTCAATGCGCTTATGATAAAGTAAACTGTTCCACATTTTATTTTCGTAATAAATCATCGTTCAATAATTTTCATGCAATTTATTTTAAACGGTTGATCCACCTGTATTTTCAGTTTATGGTTTGTAACTTACAACTACCAAATTATCTCAGATTACAGGTTTTCTGAGAGGCGAGTCTGAAGATAGCTGTCTTACACCTAATTATAAGGATAAAATTCGAAATTAGGAGGAAGGCTTTACGTAAGCAGAGTCTCACTTCATTTACGATGCTTACTTTGAGGATTGAACATATATATATATATATATATATATATATATATATGTATGTATGTATGTATGAGCCGGGATAGCTCAGTCAGTATAGTGACTAGCTACGGGCTGGACGACCGGGGTTAGATCCCCGACGGGGGCAGAGGATATTTTCCTCTAGCCTCTGCGTCCAGACCGGCTCTGGGACCCACCCAGCCTCCTCTACAATGGGTACCGGAGTCCTTTTCCGGGGCTAAAGCCGGCCGGGGCGTGATGCCGACCACTCACCCCCATCTAGTGCTGAGGTCAAGGAAGAGAGTATATACATTTCCAGCTGCAAGGGAGAATTTGTATTTGGAAGAGAGAGGATATTATACGAGACTTTTTGTACCACAGGGTAGTCCCGACTCATATATTTCACACTTAGACCACCTGAACCATCCCTTTTTAAACAAGTATGTCATTACAGCATTTTAATACAAGTGAAGACAAGTTCGGTGGTGGGTTTCATAGTTTATTTTACAAACTATGTGTTACAAAATCTGCATTACACAACAGTATACAGTCAAATGAATAAATACTGACAGTTAACAAAGAATGAAACACCGTCCAGTACCGAGGAACTGTGCCGGTTCTCTGTCCCGAGTTTTCAATCCAGGGAGACAAACTCATATCTGGTATTAAATAAATGAAGGCGGCGCAGAACGTGAAACTACCGGGCACAGCGTGACTCGGACTGGTCCCCGTATAACCCAAGAAAACATCTTAAGACCAGGGCGCACTCTGACGGGAAAATAATGAAGCTTGGGAACAGGTTGACAGATAGGAAAGCAGGTAAGGCACAGAGTGACAAGGAAGGAAACGTCACAACAGCGCCCCCCCCCCAACAAAGAGAACGACAAGGAGAAACGTCCCATACGTTGAGACCCAGAAAGTCCAGAACTGGAACGGAGGTGATCTTCACGTAAAAAGCCTTCCAAGAACACTTATCCCATGGTAAAGTAAGTCCATGAGCCGAAATGGGAAAAGCTCAAGCAAGTTTGGCTTCAAATCCGATATTTCTGTCCTTGGTGCCGGCGGAAATATCCCGTTCCAACCAAAAATTATGCATTGTAATGGCACTAGTTCATTGCGATGGCAAGTAGCAACTACATAACACTCTCGACCGCCTCTGAGCGGTGACTCCCAGGATAAAACAGTATGGGTAGCGATCCCGATGCCAGGTACCGGATTCCGTACTCAAGAATGTGAGGCCCTGATGCTATCCGAATATTCAATGTAACAGCGCGCACAAAGAGGTTTTCAATTTCTAAAATAGAAGTGGGTTCCTTAGCAAACACCAAATTTGATCTTTCGTAGAATTGGACTGGTCAAGAACTTTCATATCGGCGCGGTCAGGATCGCTGTAGTCAAATAGCGTAGGCGCTTCATAATCCTGTAGTACCTGTTACTCGAAATGTTGTCAGCCCGAACGTCAGTTTCGACATCGTGAATGTGATTACATTAATTGCGCAAGTTTCGCAACTCACCCAGACGTTCGATGGAGTCCAAGGCAGTGATGTGAATATCGCTGCCAGCTGATTCAAATAATTATTTCCATAGGTCGGAGACATTCAACAGTTGTGTGTGTACTCGTTTACATATGATGACCTCATATTCTAGCTCATTCTTTCCAAGGTCGTCAGCATTCGTAAGAACTCGAACCATGATGGCAAGTGTGCAGACAGATTAACAACAAGAATTAGTTCAAAGAAAAAAAAGTACAAGTACGGTAACAGAATGTCTGGAGTGACTTGAATTGCAAAATAAGCGCTCTGATTTACCACGTGCAATCCAAAAGGCTCAAAACCCTTTTATAACAAATCGTTTATTTTATGAACTATGAGTTACAATCTATGCATTACACAACGGTATGCAGTCATATGAATAAATACCGACAGTTGACAAAGATTTAAACACTGTCCAGCGCCGAGGACCTGTGGCGGTTCCCTGGCCCAATTTTCAATCCAGAAAGACAGACTTCAATTTGGTTCGAAATAAATGAAAGCGCCGTGGAACTTTCGACCACCGGGCAGAGACTGACTCGGATTGCTCCCATGTAACCTAAGGAAACAAGAGAAGACCAGGGCGCAATCTGACGGGAAAATTATAAAGCTTGGAAACAGGTTGACAGTAAGGAAAGTAGGGAAGGTACGGAGTGACATGAAAAGATACGTCACAGTACAATATCTTTAAATGAATTCTTGAATATGACACCATTCTTACCTTGATTATTTCTTGTTATGGTAACGTAATCGTTCTGATGTGGCAAAAATAAAACATAAAGTAATCTCGTTTACTCCAAAGAATAAACGTTTCCATTCTTGCGTTTATTCTTAATGACTAATATTCGGATTATGATTGTTGTCATGAGATTAATTCCAAAAATCTTACTGTTTCTTGGATTTCCTTTCCTTTTTGTCACTTTTCACACACTCAGTTCTTTGTCTGTTCGTTGAAACGTGTTACGGTCCAGTGTGGTCATCTGGTTCAATTCCCTTCTTTTGTCATTGCACTTGGAAACGATTTTCCTTCTCCAGTTGTCAATAAATTATTATATAAAATGCTGTATTTTTATGTAAACCAGTGTGTTTAATGTGATATTTTATTAATAGGATTGCCCCTATTGAAATCACTGTACTTTCCACCAAATTTCGTTTGTCTAAATATTAATTCTTATGTGCGCATGCACTCCTATAATGTGTAAATGTAATGACGCTGAATCTTCTGGCTGATACCCGCAATAAAAAAATTCTGTTGTACTAATAATTCCGTTTCTATCTTCATAATCTCTTTTTGTCCAATTCAATCGTATTTTTCTGACTGCAATTTACTTACTTTATTTAGTCTTGCATTCAATATACCGGACTTTTGCTATAGTATAGAGCACTTCCATTTTCTCCTAATTCCTTTCGACTCCACATAAATAATAATTATACATTTCCTTCGACACTGCAAAACGTATGTGGCCGTGAAACAATCAATGAATAGAAATGTGACACCAGTCAGCGTTTCTTAACGAAGTGTCCGATTAAAACTCAATTAAGCTAATGACATCGATATTTGTATTTTACAAAGTGAGTCACTTGAATATGTGAAAATTAGAACATTTTGAAATAGGAGTAAGAATGATAAATTTTACAAAACTTATTCTTTAAAAGATACCCGAGGCGAAAGCTTCTTATGTCTACATGATAACATTGAAAACAGTGTCTGCTTGAAAACGTAAGTATTATATTACATTTTTATGTGTTTTGTTGAGGTAGTTTTCACAACAAGTAAAACCATATTTCTAAAATCTTTCAAAGAAAATTCCTTCTGACAGCAGCTCCAATTTTCTCTTCTTATTCTTATTCTTCTTCTTTCCTTCAACGTACATAGGATATTGCATTATAGTCTGGCAGAGAAGAGCAGCCGCAACGAATGAGAGGTGGGAGAGACAGGAATGATGTGTGAGGAAGGCTCAGATAAGGTGAGAACGCAGGTCATCGCCGGAACGATGTTTCGAGCGTCTGCTAGCCTGGGTTCACGGCTCTCTATCTCTCTCTATAAGATTTTATGGCTCGAGTACACGAAAGCCTTAAGTAACTGAAATTCTTACTGAGGCATTGTCTTTTTTCCAGTAATACGCAACGAAATCATGAACCGAATTCGCGTGTTTCCAAGCTCACGTCTTCGACCGGGAATGTTTTGGTTGATTTCCTCGTCCCCTCCAGGAAGATGTCGAGACAACTTCCTCCCATATACTTTACTTTTCTGAATTATTATTATCATATGATTTGACACTAAGCAGTTTGAATAGTTACGGCATTATTAAATACAAATAGGTTAATTCAAATAAATAAAAGTGTAAATGAATCTAGTACTATGTGTACTATTATGAAAGAAAGTGAAACTGGGAAAAAGTATAAGTAAATATCCATCGCCTTCATTGCAACATCTCCACCCACGGAATGTTCCTGGACAAACTTAATTTTTCTTCCTTTCTACCGTCACTGACTACGTACAGATTTCCTCTCATGTAAAACTTACTATTCAGTAGACTTTCCATTACTCGAACGACAAAATATTGAGATATGTTACAGCATTTTTCTAATTTTCCTGTTAGTAACTGCATCATTTAAGGCCATGAATATTGTACTTCCTTCCAGAAGTATGATCTGAAAATTGCAGATCTGTTGAACCACCTCCACCTGTCCAGATCTAGTTTTAAAATTTGTTTCGCGATCAGTAAAGAATCGAATTATTTCACATAAAAACAGATATTGTTCGTTTTCTAAGAGTTCAAAAGTTGTTTTCAATAGGTGTGCCGCAACATCATGGATTTAAATTCGTTTTGGACATTTAACAATAAAACTGGTCAACAATGTTTCGGTAACATAGATGAAAATATGTATGTATTCCATATTTTAATTTTGCGCTAAATTCAAATATGGCCTTGAAAATTTTCCATCACGTACCATTTTTGTGTTATTTTGTCTTAACATCTGCCAAATGGGTGAATTTCTTGATTCCATATGGATATTTTTTTTTGCAGGTTGGCTACACTGGCAGTCTCCCATAACCTCACTTTAAGTGTGAGTTTTGACGTTTAAGCACATGCTATTGTAATGACATTAATGGTCTTATGAAAGAAATAGGAGTCATTTATGATCCATAAGAATGGCGACTACGTATTTATAGATTCGTCAAAGTTCTGCTTGAAGGCCGTGATGCCAAATTGAAAGAAGGAATTTTTGTCGGGCCTCAGATCAGAAAACTGTTGGACGATGGAAATTTTGAAACCAGACTTTCTGCTAAAGAACTCGCAGCGTGGAAATCTTTTGTATCTGTGGTGAAAGGTTTTCTTGGAAAGTGAAATGAAGAAAACTACCAGCAGCTTTATAATTAAACCCATAAAAATGACATTATTAGTAGACTAAACTTTGTACTGTATACGGAACCGAGAAAAAGTAAAAGTTATCGTTAGGTGTTTTTAAAATCATATTTGAAATCAGCGCCCCAAAATTAGTAAAGAACACTGAAAATTGTCCATGTTACCGGAAAAAAGTGAAAAATTGTTTCCCTGTGTAATTAAAAATAACAGTAACGGGTGCAATAT
Source organism: Zootermopsis nevadensis (assembly GCF_977971745.1). Classification (NCBI taxonomy): domain Eukaryota; kingdom Metazoa; phylum Arthropoda; class Insecta; order Blattodea; family Termopsidae; genus Zootermopsis; species Zootermopsis nevadensis. The sequence continues at coordinate 3,281,425 of NW_028259177.1, forward strand.
TTGTTCACTTTCTTCTGTCATGTTACATCGCTCTACCCCTGTTTCATTGTATTATTGTAGTATTTTAGAGGTCCTTGCTGCCTCCATCATCAGGGCAATCATCTCCCTGATGATAGAGGCAGCAAGGATCACTGAAACGTTGGAAAACCTCTATCAGACTACAAGGCACTACATCCCATACGACAGCCAGCTATATTACACTTTAGTTTGCATCTTCATGGAAAATGTTTGCGAAAATCTGCTTTAGAGAAATGGGACATGTTATTTTATGATATAAACCTATCCGCTTTCCAGGCACCTCGGCATTCATTTACGAGTAATACCTACTGTCATTTCTCTTGTCTTTAGAAGCAAATAGTCTCATTATATTTACAGCTCTGCTAACCGCGCATTCACACAATAAACACAAATTCAGAACACTGATAACTTGTTATAATAAAATTTAAACAGTGTGTATGAAGGATATACCACGATGTGTACTCTTACTCTTCCAGGAAGATTCACGCACGGGTTCTCCAGGTGTCGAACGTTCATGTTATCGGTGTTAGAACATCTAACACTATAAAAAATAAAAAGAGTTCTGTCTTACTTTAGTGGTTCAGTAGCATTCCACACAAGAGAACCGCTCAGATACAAAACACCGTTTGTCATCTCCAGCCAGACATGCGCTCGTCACGATACAAAGAGGTTGTTGCCACGATTACACAATACAACGTCCTTTCTGAAAGTGAAAGTAAAAGCAGAAACTTTCTTAATAGCGTTTAATCTTCTATCTTCTATCAAAATAATGTAATTATAAATTTTGTTTTAAAATAAACTCAATATTTATCACGTCAGTTTTGTATACAAGTCATCTTTAATGGCGGGTCGTTTTGGACTTCATGCGAATTACGGTTTATATTTCACCGATACTAATCAAAATTAAATCCATCTGACAAAACTTTCGTGTATATATTCTGAGATAAACTTGCGGACGTACATACATCACCTCCACTTTCTGCGTTTGTTTGTCAGAAGTTCAAATTAAAGACAAATGTTTTTATTTTTCATAATATAACGTATCTGCGAGTCTTTTACTGGTGTAATGGGAAAATTAGTTAGGAAGCCTCCTGTTATAACACAATGACATAAATGTTGAACATCGTCCCTTCTTTTCGAAAATACGTTTATCTAAAGAAATTTCTTTCTGTCTCTTGTCAGTCAAGGGTTTGAACCTGTAGCCTCTACTAAACGCGTCAGTGGTTGTAACGGAATTCACTGTCAAAGGACATTTGCTGCAAGTGCTCGGTGAATCCAATGCGACGGTCTCTCAGCAGCACTGAATGGGTCGTTGTTGTGTCAACAAGCGGAAAAGTGCTTGAAGTTGTATGCGATTCATGTACGTGACTTGGTAACAAACCAGAACATGGTTAGCTCTGGTCCCAGCGTGTCTTGTTTCGCATTCGGGTAATGTTAGTGTGGTGACAGGGTACATTGTTAGTTAGTTAACTCTGAGGTTAGTGATACACGGCCATTGTACAGCTCTCAAGTTCCGTCTGAGACTGGAGTTTTAAAAAGATGCAAAATAATTACATTCATGACTAATTCCTTTTCATGTCTCTTTTTACGACGTACTTGTAGTATATCCACGGTTATAAATAAGATGTTTCCATTTTATTTTTCTCACTCTGTGTTCCAGTGCGGTTACTTTCCACAGCATTCAAATGAACGGGTTTAGAATTTACTCATTCGGAAAAAAAAATTGAATTTAGGTTTATTAATAACGAAAATTAGTACAGGTAATAATTTATTCATTTGAAACATATCATAAACATTTCGATGTATAATAAGATGACATCGAGCTTGGAACTACACACGCGAGCCAATCCGAAAATGGGATACAACTTAAGAACGGCATTAACCGCTGCTCAATGATTACTCTTATATTATCTGGGGGGCACTCAATAAATCTTGCAGGTGTTTTGAAACACATTCAAAAATAATTTAATTTGGTAAATTAAACAGAACATTCGTATGCCTAAACAAATTTTCAAACTGAGAGGAAATTTCATATTTTCATTATTTGTGGTAGCACGTTTGAGCAGTCACTTTGCTCTGTTTTTTACATAAGTAACATTCATGGAGGGGTCCGCAGTTGCCGCGCGGTCTGAGGCGTGGGCCTTGTGCCGCTTGGTCGCTGGGACCGAGGGTTCGAATCCCACTATATGATGTTTGTTCGCGTTTTTTTGTGTTGTGCTGTCCTGTGTTCAGGTAGAGGCCTTGCGACTGGGCGATCTCTCGTCCAAGGAGTCCTACCGAATGTCTATAGATCAAGCCAACGAAAAGTTGGGACCCGCAGTGCTCAAGCACTTGAAGAATGGGTCGTCCCAATATCCCAGTAACATTCATGGAAACGTCTAGAGTTTAAATTAGTTCATAGTTAGAGAAAAGGAGGACGTAGATGTAGATAGGAGATAGAATTAAAATTGGTCTTATTTAAATAAGTTTTGGGGGTGTGAATTAGAGTCCCATGGTCACAGATAGAAACCGGGGATGGAATCTTGTGGAGACTGTAATGAATCATTTGGTTGAATGAAATAAGAGTAATTTCTTGTCTATCTGAGTACTGTTAGCTTCTCAAGAAGGACTCCGCTACGAGGACTATGTAAAAAAGCAATTAGGCTCTGTGAGTTAAAGAAGTGATTTGTAATACAACAAATAAGACCTAACAACTTTAGTTCCCTAGAATATACATAATCGACAGAAATGGAAATGCAGCTTATTATCCAGCATTATAAAAACGTGTACACAATCTTTAGCAGAATTAAAATGGCAGTGACAGAAATCATAAATGTTACTGTTGGTTTTAAGTGCGACATAAGTAATTTAATTTTTTTTTTTTGAATGTTGAGTTCCAACTACTTATAATCTTACCACGTTTGTACCGAATAAATGACAGCATGAAGATAGCTGTCTTTTAGGTTGTAGCGATTTTCCTTATTATGAAGGTATCACGTACCTCTAAAACTTTGGTAAACAGTTACCAGACTACACTGTGCTATAACTTAAAAGACAGCGACCTTTTTGCATTCTGTCATAAGTCATTATTGACGAAAAGAAGACCCAATTTGGAAATTGACGTTACTCTCAAAAACATAGAAAATGGGTAAAGAAAAGTTTCATAAGATACGAACGAAGAAAGATCGAGTAGATGAGCAATTTTGTTCACACTTATAATAAAGTGAAGATAGTCCAAATTGATTAAGCGTATTTAATAAGAACATTATGAGGGACTTTGTCGAAGATTCGGTTAAGATCAAAATAAATAGTAAAACTTTCTGTGAGCAAACAGGCAACAAAAGTAATTTAGGTTGGTAATTAAATTAATTACCGTTGGTTTTCTGACATGGATGTAACATAGATGTAGTACTGAAGGAAAGGTTACCGGGTATAATAATTTTGAATACTTGATAAAGGGCTCTAGCAGACAAATCACAGATGAGTATAAATAGTGCGGAGGCTGTAGACTTGTCACCTGCTACTCTGAGGCACTTAAAGTCTAATAAGACTAGTTGACTTGAGAAACTGTCCGGAATGGGCCAAGGGCCCAATCCTTGATAGTAAATTATTACTTGAAAAATTATTTTACTGGACATAGGGTCTAGATTTATAGTTAGTAACGAGAACGTATTAGCGTTTCATACATTAATACCCGTATGCTTTGATAATGAAAGAAATTCTCTGTTAATAAGCTGAGATTGAACGTATTACGTATAAGAACAATAAATATTTCAGAAGAATATTTTATTATTAAACTAATGAAATCATTTCCTACAGCAAATAGCTAATTGTCCGTTTAATGCCAGAAATATGCAGAATATTAAGAAGTAAGAAGAATTATTTAGAATTTTAACGCAACAGGAAGGGTAACAAACCAGAATTGGCCTGCAAAGGCTTCATCGATATATTGCTTCTTCGTAATAATTGTCTCCAACTTAAATTTAATAACGGTAATAACACTACTTTTATTATTCGTATTATTAGTAGTACTGTTCTCTTTATAACTAAACGTAACATCCTTCGTTTTCATCTTAGCTTCTTACATAACTCTCGTATATACCACAATGTTATAAATATTATTTTATTGTTTTCTTTATTATCGTGACATCGGTTGAAATCTACACTGCTACTGAATGTCTAAAAACGGTTTTGTGAAGTGTTCCGGTGGAGAAAGTCATTAAAACAAAGCATGAAAAATAATTTTCCACTTTTGTAATACAGCGCTCTCTATCTAAAAAATTAAGTATTCTGTACTTCGTAAGAGTTTGGTGCTAACATTGTTCGGAACATGTAATCAACGGATTTCAACGTGGAGGATAGTTGACTTTCTCCAATACTATGATTATAATGCTTTAATTTAATCAAAAATTCTATACACCTTTTTCATATAGAATCATCTTATATCGATTCACCAAAAAAATATATAAATTTAAAAATTTGTCTTATTATATTTTTTTATTCTGGTACTTTACTTAAGTATGACGATATAAGTCTTTTTATATTTTGTTGACACCTTATTACAGATGGATACATCTCGAAGCTTCATTTCTTATTAATTATTTCAAGAGAAGAATAAATTGTTTTTCCATCATGGGCCCACTTGGTATACGTTGTCCTTCTTTTTGGTACCATCAGGTCGGAGCCGACCCCTGGTGACATTATGAACAAGTTCCCTCTGATAGGGACCTGTTTATATGTTTCCTCGGCATATGATCCAGAAGTGGATTGCCGTTGCCTTCTTCTGTATGTAGATGATGATGAATGGAGTAATTGTTGGGATACCACGGAGAAACCAGGGAAGCAGAGGATTAAAACACCGTGATACCTGGACCACGGCCTTGCCCAACACAAGTTGTAAATCCGGGCACCACCGGGACCTCAGCGTCTGACCGCTAGACCACCGTGGCGGTCGCGTTGTCCTTAGAGAATATGTTTAGATTGATTTTTTGTATTTAGTTTAGTTTATTTTCTTTTGTTGGCACTTAAATCAGTATTTATTCATATTTGCCTGTCATAGACTTTTCGCAGTTGTGAAACACTCAAACAACGTAATGAAAATAATTTACATTATCCCATCGTATTATTTAATAATCAGTTGACTCTTTAACACTGTTTTCTCTACATGCACTGTTCGCTGTAACAATATATAAAGTTATATTCTACACACATAAGGTATTTATGGGTTTTGTGTGGTTCTTAGAGTAAACAGCGATTTTTCCTTAAAAACCATTAACCAACAGTTCTTTGTTACTCAGAAGTATCATGTTTTAAATAAGAACAAATGCATCTTTGAATATTATCTTAATGAAATTTGACTTCAAAGGTTCAGGAGTTAACTTGGTTAAGTATGACAAACCATTGAAAAATTATTAGCAACAAATCAAAGCACCAGACTCTTTTTGCCATTTTTCTTCTCTAAATCCACCACAAATACATGACAGAAATAAGATCTTCATTCGTTGATTTTATAGCAATTATGACTTGAATACAAGTTGCGAAAATAAAGGAGAAGATCTGGTCAGAAGTCAGAACGCTTCCCGAATGTAAGCAGGTTGTTACTTCAGTTACAGAGCAAACGTTTTAAAGCTAAAATCCTCAGAGGTCTTCTCTAATTCACGTCCCGTTTGCAATTGGAAGACAGTTGCTTAATCCTAACATTGGCCTAAAGCTAATCCTGAAGGACGACCCGGAGGGATTCAGAAGTGGCTAACGTTGTTCCATACGTTTTATCTGTACCACTTCCCTTTAATCATACAAATTGTCATTGACTTATCATCTGAAGTAATTTCATCAACAATTTTAATGTTGGATGGTGCGACTCCTAAAATCCGTACATTGAATACAGTTGCTTATAGATTCACTTATGTTTATTTAACGCCATATATTATATTTAAGATTAGAGAATAGTAATGTAAGTCATAAAAATAGTAAATGCAGAGTCACTGACGTAAATGAAGGACATCAATATTGTCAACATTTTTATTTATGGTATATATATAAACTTTAACATATTTAAGGAAAACTCGTTAAATATTATTTAAGATAAACGGCACATGAATTTTAAAATTGAGAGTTCAACAATTATTTTATTTTATTTAAGAGTAGTTTTTATCTATCGGTGGCACAACATTGTTCAATATAATACACTTTCATTAATAACTGGTGTTTTCACCTGATATTTATTGACAAGCGGAGATTTATTTTCATCCTGACTTCACGCTCTGAAGGAGGCTGATGTATTTAAACTCAAATTGAACTTCAAAATTTTTTTGGAACATCTAAAACCATCACAATTATTTTCATGTTCAGTACATGTATCTGGACAGGAACTGGTACTCTGTTCAGTTTAGGCATAGTTGGAAGTGTTTAGCAGGACAAACAGACTGATGAAACACATTTACTTGAAAATTTTAGTTTCAAACAGTCTTCTGATTTATCTTGTCAGAATTTTTTCTCATCACCTGCGTTAACTAACTATCTAACTAACCAACTAAATGGCTCACGGAAACCGAAGGTTCATCAACAAATTAACCACAGCCCTCCACCGGACCCTGTCCTGGGCCAACAAAATCCAGTCTCCTTCAGCTCCTATCTCCCATAGATAACGTCTGAGATTATACTCCCATCTACGTCTAGGTCTCCCCAGAGGTCTCTTTCCATCAGGCTTTCCGACCAATAACCGGTGCACACCCCTTGTTCCATCCATACGCGCCACGTGCCCCGCTCATCTCATTCTTCTCGACTTAATCACTCTGATAATTTTGGGGGAAAGTATACATGCAGTTCCTTTTTAACCAAAGCCCTCTACCGGACCCTGTCCTGGGCCAACAAAATCCAGTCTCCTTCAACTCCTATCTCCCATAGATCCCGCCTGAGATTATCCTCCCATCTACGTCTAGGTCTCCTCAGCGGTCTCTTCCCTTCAGGTTTTCCAACCAATACCCGGTGCACACCTTTTGTCCCATCACTGTGTAACAACTTAAATTTAATAAATTACCTCTGATTATCTCCTACTGATGCTGAAAATAGAGGAGGGGGCTTTTTAGATTAGGACAGTTTAAAAAAATAAATATTTTGTCTTCATTTTATGATTATATAAGTGGGAACAGGACCACATCTTGAATGTTATCCTATGAGAGAAACATTTATTAGACTTGCAATGACGTCTGTTTCTGTCCACGCGTTGAAATTCGTGATTACCTGAGACACTGTTTCTGTCTTGCTGAAAACTCTGCTCCATGCGCGTTTATTTGGTGGATGGTATCAATGTCGAACTGGATATTAACAATCGGTTATAGTCTCTGTTCTTCTGTTTTGAACAAGAGCCAGTTACTTTTGTTACTGTTGGCCTCATACACCTAAAAAAAAAATTTGTACCGAGGATGGAAAAATACATTTGTTTTTCAGTGATTTATTGCAGAACTGGAAAACAATTTTGTTCGCATGTTTGTTCCTTTTTTGTGTCCTACGTCAGATATCTAGACGTGGATAATAAAAACTTCTTTTCGACTGATTAATGGCCTTAACACCTGCCTCATAGGGGGTTAAACATATCCGTGGGAACACATTGAAGATCCGACATACTGTATCATGGAGTAAAGAGATATCACGTGCAATGTTATAAAGATCCCGCCTCTGATAATTCAATTTCATGAACAACGCCCATTTTCCTTTCAATACTTCCAAATTCGTGCGATAGGCTGTTTGTTGTGCGGATGTTTCTTTAGATATTTAGACGTAATCTTAATTTCAGACGTGGATATCAGTAAAAATGGTATCCCACAACACTCAGTTGAAACTATCCACTTCTTCGTTTACCTTGCAGTGAATTATCCAAATGCAACAAATATTTATAACTTATGCTTTTGAAATCCTACATTATGCTCATGAAGCGAGCCCTCGGGAGGAAATCCCTGAAACAAGAGCCTTCTGGAGCTCAGGAATACACAAATTCTGTGCAGACATTCACATTTATTAATAAAACATACAGCATACAAAACTTGAAATTGTAAACTTTTCGACTTTTAATTCTAACTGTCCTCCTCGGCTCGGAAGATGGCGCGCTCTCTGTGTGATACGTGTCACAACAGTAAACATCCTCGTCTCCTGCAACTCAAAAGTTTTCATCGTGGACCTGTCTCTGCCCTCTTCACTATGAAGGTACATCCTTAACCTCCGTGCTAGATGGTACTATTTGAAAATTGTTTCACCTTCTAAAGAATGAGTTGTGATTCCGAAGAAACCATCTTCGGGATTCTCTTATTAAAATATTTCGTGTTGATCACCATTAGAATAAAGAACAAGGTTGTTAAAGTGTCATCCGTACCGAATACACAAATGCGTTCTTTGTAAATTCTAAATTATTAATGAAAGCTCACTTCGGCTGAGTCCTCTTTAAGTAATGTAAATTAATACTGACAAGTCACGAGGCTCATTGGCTTTGTAGACCTGGAGTCATAGAATCAAATTATAGTTACATAAAAACTTTTCTTTTTTATTGGTTATATGCATCCGCCATGTTGATACTATACATTTTACAGAGAATACCAAAGTTTTTATTTTCCTAAAATCAGCATAATTGTATGGAAGTTTTGCAAATGGGGTTAGTGTCTATCCCCCATCCCCTCAAACGCTTGTTCGTTTGTCGTATCACCCATTGTGGGACATTGAAATGCGTGATTTTAGGCTAGTCCCCTAATGGCGTAGCATCCATACAAAATTTCATCCGAATCCATCTCGTTACATAGCTCGCTCATTATCATGTGTATTCTTGTAGTACGTTGTAGCTTTCCGCATGTGTTATGGATTGTGGATTAATCAGATTTGTCTCAGACCAGCCATGTAGCACTGATGATGTGTGTGTGTGGATGGATGAATTCAGTTTTGAAATTAAAAAATGGTTCATATCGAGCTAAATACAAATACGCACACATGATCTGAAGCTTGTAGCCCCATGTTCAATGTTATACGTCGTATAATTTCTTGTGGGTTTCTGGTGGTGAGCTAATTTCCCTATTTTATGACTTCAAACACTCAGCATGCTAATGGCCTGTCTTCTACATTAAAGTTATTTACATATGTCAGCCCTCTTAATTAATTAAAATGCTGTTTAGTGGGAGTAATTCAGTTAGTACGAGGCGATGTTTATTTAAGCACAGGGGTAAACTTAAGTCTATGTTAACGGCACTGACGTAATACGAAGTTGCTTCATGTTGAATTATGGGCGAGGGTTAAATGAAGCGAAATATACTTAAAGTAGGAGGTTTGTATGTCTGAAATAATTGAATAGAATAAGCTCGGAAAATGTGGTCCTTTCAAAAATACACACAACGCGTTGTTTTCGAGGTCCATTTAGAGGTCGTAAATCGGCCTTATTAAATTGTTCCCACTTTGGCCACCAGATCGCAGTACATCAATGTCCACCTCGCGATTTTCATCATCCGCCATTTTGTTATCGCTGCTTGTAGGATATTAAAAATAATATTTTGAGTTAGTGCAGATTGGCACAACCGCCATGTAAAATTTCATCAATATCAGTCCAGTGGTTCTAGAGTTGAATCAAAGGACGGACGGACAGACACGAGCAGCCCACAATGCGTTTTCGTATGCAGTTCCCGCAAAGAACGCACAACTACGAAGAAGCTCTCTGTAGAACAAGAAGGAGTAGAAGTTAAATTTTTACGCTCGGTCGTGTTCTTTTGGTACCTCGGCTCATAACACCCGGAAAACACCTTTACTTAACACGCCGCGATTTATGGATTTGCGAATGGCCGACGGTCATGGCGTGGCAGCTGCGCTTAAGAGAGAACATTATATTCTTGAATCAAACTCTTGCATTTAAATTTTACGACCGTACTGTGCCCGGCTGCTACGATTCTGCTATACCATTTAACGGCGAATAGGTTAACATTTGTTTCTTGATGTAGCCGGAAAAACACCTTTCAAAATAAATTGACGGAATCTGCCGTAACCAAGAACCCTGACAGGTGTTGGCATTGGACGAGTGGTCCAGTCCATCGTGGACACTGTGTTCCACTTTAGTTTATTCGACACGTGAGAACACTAATTTGTTTTCGAAGTTGGTAACCCTGGAAACATTCTAAGCTCGTGGGAAGTTTTAAGTTTTATTTGTAGTTGCACTGAAGCATAAAGGATGCCTGATTTTCTTTTGGGAGACGTGTGACATGGGGAATGGTCTGTTTTTACCCCGTTTGTACCACTCCGCGTGGGGACTTCCTCTCCTGGCGTTTTACGTTGATTTATGTGTGACCTGTATATCGAGTGAAGTCTTTCAGAAGGAAAACCCACTAAGGCATTGTCTCCGGAAGAAAGTGTTTGTTTTCCGTCATAGTTAAAAACAATTAAAGAAGGAGTTTGAACAAGAAATGGAATTGGACTGGAGACAATGGAATGCTGCCATACGACGTAGGAGTGAGATGTAATGAAGTTTTCCTCACGTTCTTTTGGTCCTTAAGGAGTGTGTAAGAAAGTGCACCCAGAGGCATGGTCGTGGGTTCACAGCTTTTACTTCGACTACGTGGCTTGAAAAGCCTGAGTCTTCTCCTCGCATTTTCTGTGGCTGGAATGGACCATCGTCTCGTCATTTAAGGCCGACAATTGCGTTTGCAAATTTCCCTTAGATTCCGGTTGATGTATTAATGTTGTGTGTCGTCTTGAATCTCGCCTTTAATCCTCAAATAAAAGATTGGTTCCGTGTTACTTTAGAGCTAGTCAGCCAATACATGAAAAGCCCGTAATGGTTCACTGAATTTCAACTCAGAGTTTTCGAAAAGTAAAATTGTTGTGATTTTAATGTTTCGAAAAAAGAGACAGATTTGCAGATGAATGATGACGAAATTTTGTGTTCCTGATTATACTACGGTTGTTTCAAATTGTAACACACTTCCTACCCCCGCCCTTCCCAAAAAGGCAAAGTATCCTCAAAGGTGGAAATGTCTTTGTTAAAACGTGTTCACAAATCTGCATATCTTATCTGGAGCACAATGGCGAGCCTAGGTATAGTACTGTCTAAATACAGCGCCCTGTAGGCACACGAATTTCATCGGTGTCCATTATAGGATGACAGATTATATTACTGTATAAATTTTTAATAAGAAATGAAGTGTCAAAATTTCGTCGTGTGGAATAATGTGTCCTGTAATTTAAATTTTTTTAAATTAAACCATAATTGAAAATGGCAGTTTCTGGGTTGTTTGCGGTGTGTAGTCTGATAGAAGTTTATCGGCGTGTCAAAGGTCCTTGCTGCATCCATTATCAGGGCGATGATCGCATCGGATAATTCCTTTTAACATCTGGACACCTGGAAACTTAAAGGGTCTTACGCGTTTTGAGCGATGGTGTAATCGAAAACTCCTATAAGACAGATTTCATCCAGACAGGCGTTTCGAGGTCTCGTCTATTTACTTTTATAAATTTGATGCAAGCAGCTACATATTCACTAACGAAGTGTAATTATTGTAAGAAAATAGTGTAAATACAATAAGCAAGCAGTCATGTGATTATATTTTGAATTTAACGATTTTATTAATTATTTATCTTAGTTAAAAGTATATACAGATTTTTAGACACAATTCTCAAAATCGCTTTTTTAAAAAATGTATTATTCTCATATTTCACAAAATTCTTCTCTTATTTTTGTTTGTTGGTCGACTGCTCAATTTTTTCAATAAAATCTTCTCGGGCAATCAGCCGCCTCAAACTGCTTACCGTAGTTGTTGATTAAAATTAATTAACATTGTCTTTCCTTTCCTGTCTCTGATAAACAGAGATGCATTTCTATCGAATTCCCTTTCTTTACGAGTTCCTCTCTTGTTTTACTGAACGTGCAGTAGATTTGTCTCTTGCAACGTAACAAACTGCCACTTGTCCAGTTTCTTTCGTGAAGTCCTTGGTTTTAGTAGAGGACATTCGTATTCATTGAAACCTCTCGTATATTCGAGAACAAAATAGGGTTTCTAAAACATCTCTGTTCGTTCCAGTTACTTCTGAATCACTTCTAATGCTTTTTATGTACTGTATTCGAATTTTTGTATATTGTGAGTATATATATATATATATATATATATATATATATATTTTCAATGATGTGAAATTAAATGTCGTTCCTGTACTTTGAAATGGAGACTGGGATACAATGACTAACAAAAACTAACAGCTCTGATTCTAATTTCTTTTTACACAAAAAGAAAAAATCTGAATCATTGTTTCTGCTCGTCTAATGCGTAGTATTAAAGTCTGAGAGGAAACGTAGCTTTATGTATCTCCCCTTCAGTTGGTACACCTGCTCTCTGACACTGGGGAACGCAGCTAATGAGGGAGCATGCAGGGATTTAGAACAGAGGCGAAGCTTCTGTATGTATCCAGAACACGACGCTACGAAATCCTTTGCCCTTCTCATCAAAAAAACATAATTATTTCCAACGGTTTCTCATTTTCTTCATCTCCTTTTTTTCATCCTTTCTCGCTCTGTTTATTTCAGCTTCGTGGTTTTCTCCCGGCAGGCATACAAACTACAACAAACTTATAACTAGCTAATCGCATGGAATAGAATTATTTTTAAGCTGGCTGTCTTCTGGGTTATTGCGCTGTGTAGTCTGGTCGATGTTTACAAACGTTTCAGAGGTCATACTGCCTCCATCATCAGAGTATGAAGATTTCTGTCTTCTGGGTTGAAGCGCCGTGTAGTCTGGTCGATGTTAACCAACGTTTCAGAGGTCATACTGCCTCCATCATCAGAGTATAAAGATTTCTGTCTTCTGGGTTGTTGCGCTGTGTAGTCTGGTAGATGTTAACCGTTTCAGAGGTCATACTGCCTCCATCATCAGAGTATGAAGATTTCTGTCTTCTGGTTTGTTACGCCGTGTTGTCTGGTAGAAGTTTATCGACGTTTCAGAGGTTCACGCTGCCTTCATCATCGCCTTGATGACGGAGGCAGTGTGACCTCTGAAACGTCGGTTAAGATCGACCAGACTAAACAGCGCAACAACCCAGAAGACGGAAATCTTCAATGTATTTTTTGTTTGCTAGAAGATATTATATTCGATATATCCTTTTGTGGACGTCTGTTGCCTTGTTTTCGTGGCATCAGACATAATGGAGAAATCGTAATCCATTTCAGAGAGTGACGTTCTTAGTACGAAGTAACACTTCTCTAAGTGCGCTCGTAGCACCTACTTTCTGGTGTCCATGCACCCAGAAACTAATTTCAGCTCAGTGACTCGCGAATCGAGTTCCGGAGCTACTAACCTAATTGAGATTTCTCAGGCTTTCTCTGTCCTTGGAGGAAAACGATGGGATACCAGCGCCTTAAACGAGACCTTAACATTTACCCCGATGTGCGATCCCCGTCATAATTTACATGTAACTAGCTTTCTGAGTGCGGTCAATAAATTTTATGAAAAGAGGAAAACTTTCCCAGGAATCTTAGGAGTTACTCCATTTTCATTTAAGCTACTGGCTAACCTTGAAAATGTAAATGTAATGCTTCCCATATCGGCTTCTTCATAAGTCTTTATTTTCTTAGTCCCCATATCTGCTTTGATATCGAATATCGTCGATTTAGTATTGTGGTTTTTCAAAATCCGTCCAGATGAATGCTGGGATGTCACTGCATCCGAATGGATGAGAGCTATTTGCATTAATTTCTAATTCGTCACGTGGTACCATCAAGCCCCTGCCATTCTGTAACATCCGGTGCAATTCCTAAGCCTAAAACGTCCTTAAAATGCTCACATAGGCCTATAAGACATGGAGACGTATATTTCCTTGTCTTGATATAATTATATTTCTTTGACTTTTTTACGTTGCTGAAAAATGCAAAGGTTTTTCATCAACATTGTCGCCTGCTTCAAGTTGAAGACCCATTTTACTGTCCCTCTTAAGGAAAAGTCTATTGCCATGTTGGTCTCCCTGTAATTGTGGTTTGTAATTCAATCGACTTTCTTTTGCAAACTGCAACTCTGGCGGAAGGGAGGGATATATCTCCCGTCAGGTCTGGTCGCCACACAGCGGTTGCGCTGTCTAGAAAACTCATAATATTTATTAAAATATTTAAAAATAACCGTCAATCACAATAAAACTAAAAGATTAAAAGACTAAAATATCATATTATGTTCCCTATCGAGTACTCGATTTACATATGGAACTTACACAACATGTTTCGGCTATATATAGCCATCATCTGGTGTTTTGTATATAAACTTTTCACTAAATTACTTTTAAGGATTTTTTAAGGATTTTCCTTATGATGTTTTGTCCTTTATGTTGATTCACCATTCGTTGTAGTACCAATTATTGTAGTATTCCAGGTCACTAATTTTGTATTTCTTATTGATGTCGAAGTTCAGTATATGGACAAAGAAGTAATATCGTAATCCTATTTGGAGAGATCGGAGTTGTACGTACTGCATTGGATAGTGGCTGGTTATTTTTAATACTATTAATTCACAATATGACGCATCTACAATACCTCATAATATTTAATCAAATCATCTTGTCAATTTTCTTTCCCATTCAGGTAAAACGTATTTAATTGTGTTCCTCCGTCTGCGAGTTATTTATCTTTTGGTCTAAGATCTTAAGAACCTCGTCTTAGTCTGGTTCCTGATGGTCCAGATTTCAGAACTACCATTTATCATGAGTACCGTCGTCACTTTATAAAAATGTAATTCTGACGTTTAAACATAACGATTCTAATTTGATCTGTGATCGGAATAAATGCACAATTTTGATGGGTTGTAGCACCGTGCACTGTGATAGGCGATTACCGACTTCTCAGAGGCGCTTGTTAACTTTATCATCAGGAAGTATCGCCCTGATGATGGAGGCAGTAAGTACCTCCGAAACACCGGCTAACTTCAATCAGTCAGAACGGCGAAAGAACCCAGAGTAATTGATGATTGTTGAAGTGATATTTATTCAACACGAGTTGACGTTTCATTTGGAATTTGACGGAGAACAAATATGATGTGCGAACTTTGGGGTTAACTGATTATGTAGGCGCACGAAATAGCACTAACGCTTTCAGAGAACTTTCCTAAGCTCATCCAGAACTGTGATAGGGTGAGGTCAGGAGGGTAATCAGCGTACATGTAAGTGTTATGGGAGGTGATTATTTACTAAATAATGGGTATAAACGGGGGTTTCGGAAAGATTTGTGGACAATCTCTTCAACAGATAAAATTCTAATGAATAATTGAATTTTGCTCTGTGACTTGGCATTAGAAATTAAAGTTTTGTCGTCATGGTTAAATACAAGGCTATGAGTCTGTGTAATTAGGTTCAGTCTCCGCGCCTTCTTGTCCCATTTCCACCAGTTACGAGACGTCGCGTGGTCCAGAGCATCATAATTCGTTGCTCTCTGTACGTCACAAACGAAACTGACTGGTTCCTCTGTGGTCCCAGCATCCCTCTCTAAGATGGACCGGCTTTTCTGCCCACCCAGTGTAACGCGAGTCAGAGAAGGAAGTCGCTAATTAATTACAGGTCTGTATACATGCAGGTTATGTGTAATGCCGTTGCTAGGACGAGTCGTAGCTTTGTGACTACACTGAATCAACTCTGCTCGTACAATAAGTAGGAATGCGCGTTCCTCTTAACATGGCCTACCTGAGGTCTGTTTCGATTATGTCGCTGTAAAACTATTTATATTGCAAAAAACAATTCAACGCTTATCTGTGGCGGGACTTAACCAGGGCTGTGGAGTTGGAGTCGATAAAAATGTATCGACTCCGACTTCGATATAAAATCTTAAGAACAATTTCTATACCGAGTGTGCCGCAGGCGGCCTAACGCTTAGGGAGATTCAACGACGCTTTGAGTCACGTGGTGTGGGAAAAATGCTTTGTAACTTTGCCTCCGGTAACTTAAGAACACAAACTGTCTACAAATCAACTGATTTCTGCAATAACCATTAGACGTATATTTAAATATAGGTTATAAGTCTAAAAAGTAGGCTGATGATTCACGTGGTGGTGATGAAATCTATTATGGTGCTATTTAACATTTTCGTAGGTTTACACTAATTAATAAATTGAGATTTTATGAAGGAGTCGACTCTACAGCTCTGGACATAACATTTGTGAAAGCCACCAGCGTTTTGCCTTCCACGTCCACGCTCTGACCAGGCTCGTGGAACTTCCGCTCTGTGAGTACCCAGAACTCTCGTTTGCATTTTGTGTGTTCCGTTAACGCTGTCATGGGCGTGACGTATCTCTGTGTTTCAGGCTTGAAGTAAGCTGGCTCCTCGCCAGTTTATTGGATGGGTTTTCAGGTTTGCCTGCCTTAATGACAAGCCCTGTGTATTTGTCTCGTTTTTCGGCGTTTTTAAAAGTTTGGCTCGAGCGGCAAAATTGGGCTATATTTTACGGAAGGGTGCAATTTTTGTAGCATTGCCAACAGACCGTGAATATAACGAAATTTAAATGATCTTTATTCGTGAGATGGTTATTATACTTTGCTTTTGTGGTCTTGATAAGTGGCCATTATTCTGAAGAAGGAAAAATAACCGGGTTGCACTGAAAATGTTTGGATCTGTGAAATAAAAAAATTAGATCGGATATTTACACGGTTAATATTTTCGTACAATCTTGAAAGACCGAGATACATATTTGAGTATAATATTAAAGTAGACATGACAGAGGTGTACTGGACATTTGCTATCTTTTTGTGATAATCCTCGTTTTAAAACAACAGCGAACACAAAATTCTGTTGAAATGCAGCGAATTTGGTTGGTATTTTATTCTTAGTTCTGAATGTAAAACTTTTATGATACTTCACGAGTAGTAAAGTTCTCGACAGTTTTCTTTATTACATAAAAGGCTGTTTTATGATGTGGGCGTATGTAATTTCTTGAGCTCACGGACGAACTGGGCGGGGATTTCGTTGGGAAAATGTCGGAAGTGTGTAATATTTAGTCACAATTAATATTTATTGGTAGTGTTGTCTTGTAATGACAAGTAATAGCAACATTGATTTGTTTAAAACTTTTTAGATTCATATTACAGAATACAGAAGGTAATAGTTTCGTGTGTGTTTGTTTGTAACGTCGTTAAATTTATACTGGCATGTGGGAGGGATTTGAAGAGATCCCAGAAACAATAATAAATGAAAATATAGAAACGGGAAGGAGTAAAGATGATAAAAGATTAAGGTACATTTTATCTCGTTTGCTTTCAGTCGTGTGTTTAAACTATTTTTTTTTTGAAAAAAACTTGGAGCGTTCTGATCACAGTGAAAATGTTTATATGAAGTTCGTGTAGCCTGGTAATGCTTACAGAAAGCTTGTTTATTGTGAGTTGAGACTATAGTTTACAAATCGTGTATAGTGATAATATTTATGTGAGGTTGGAATTTGAGACAGATTTTGCATGGAAACACGTTAATTAGCTACAAGTTAAGATTCTAAATAATCTGTTGTAGTATGTTACCTTTGACGACTTAGTAAATGTGTACATTTTTTTTTGAAACAAATTGGTTTTAAAGACATGTTCTTGACGTTACTCTGACAAGATCGGAAATCATTCTTGCCTCTTCGGTAATTCTTCCAGAGATGACCAAAAGTTAATGTGATACGAGGTCCCGTCTTTACGCAGCTGTGGGATCCATCGTTTTTCAAAAACAGAACAGAAGTTTGGACGAGCTTATGAGGTGTTCTTTGCCTACGATGGAGCTCTAACAATTCCTAAACACTAATAATAACTCTGAGTTAAGCTGTGTGTGTGCGTGATTATGTAAATCTGAAGAATGAGAAATCTACGTTAGCGAAGTTCCTATTATCTTCAGTGTACGAGTTATCGCTCGAGACAAACTGCAATGCCTGAACATATTAATCGGAAAGAATAAATAAAATTTGTTCAGTCCATATTCTTTCTAATGGTACGACATTTATTCCAGTTTTTTCTTGTGTTACTTTTGTTTATTTTCTGTGTCTGTTGATAGCTTCAATTTCTTACCTCAGTCCTCCCGGATTATCCGCGTGATACATGAGTTTGGGAATTTTGTCCCAGTGTTGAATCTGTCTTTGGCTCCTAAAGCTCCATTTGCAGCAATGCGCAGGCGCCAGTTGGCTGACTGAGTCGTGTCCGTATGTCCAGGGTAGTGACGTCACTGGATCAACGCTTTTCTTCCATACGTAGTTCTCGCTTCAACAGCAGTTTTTTTTAAAGCACGTCTGAAGTTCTAAAACATTTGTGTTGGCGCATGCGCGTGAGGCCTGTACTAATAGAAAAACTGATGAAAATAGTTTGGAAATTGAACTTACGAGGAGAATTGCATTTTATACGCAGTTATATTATGGACACAATGAGGATAACTGCGAAGAATCGAATATTTAAACATAATAACTTTATAAAATTACGTAAATAATGGAAGTAACGTGTATAAATGTGGCGAACGGCACCAAAGTTAGGTTAGGTTGTATGTAGGGAATAGAAATTCGGTAAGACGTTTGAAGAGACGATTGTAATTGAAGGTGCGTGGTGTACACGGACGCACCGAAGAGACTTTATTTCGACGGCGTGGCAAAGTTATGAATTATTGATCGACGTCTCTCTGAAAATGGGAAAATCGTCTCCTCTCCCCGAATTTCCCACCTCTTACCACCGCGGGCGTCAAAGCATAATTTCTTCAGATGTTAGAACTCCTTCAAGTGAGCCGTCTGAAACTAAACCAAGATATTAAAGTTATTTCACTTTCAAATCGTTTTACGAGGACGCTTGCAGCATAGTCCTTCTTGAGAAGCTGATAGTCGCCCATTCAGTAAACATATTCCACGCCTTTAGTGGAACTTGAAGGTTTATTTTGGTGTTCACAAAAGCCCCACGACGCAGTAGTGCTGAAATATGAATTACCTGTTTGTAATTTTCGCAATTCGTACCATATATCTGTGCTACTCATTATGCGTAGAAGAATATAAGGATGAGATAGATACATTAGGTGGACATTAATTTATTGGGCTGAACAGATTTAGAGTAGTCCACGTTAGTGGGTTATCAATTAGTGATGTATAAAGTACTCAGTATTATGGACGTGAAAGAAAGGCGATAAAATATCCATTTAACACCGTGGATTATTTTTTATATTTTTAGTGATGCGAATGTAAATTTTCAGACCACTGAATGAACATAAAAATTACGCTGAACACATCTACATAATACCCGAAAATATATGAGTGGATGGTCGGTGGTTACCCAAAAAAGTTCCCATTATTTTAAACTGGGACAAACTCGGTAAAAAAATATCATACCAGTGATTAATTATACGAGTTCATCAGACCTTATTAACGTATAATTAGTTTATACAAATTCAGGACACCTGTTGCCGATATATGGCTTTGACCCAACAATTAACATCTGTAATTAAATTTTAAGTTAATATTGGAATATATGGAATTTATTAAAGCTGGTGTCTTGCTCGCTCATACACTCTGTCCAAAAACATGGACACTCATTTAGTGAATGAAATAAATATATTTTAATAAAGTAAACAATTACATACGTCGGAATTGGCACTTAGTGAATTAGCGAATCTGGTCAGAAGGCGTACGAATTTTATTGGTTGGCATCAGAACGACCACATAGACACTGCACCTTAACGTTTGTGTCTTCAGTGACTGCGCTGTTTTCAGGTTAGGTGGACAGACAGACAGACTGATAAATGCATGAGTAGATGGGTGCATGGGTGGTCAGACTGTCGGGCATGCAGATAAACAGGTAGACCCGATAATTACGTAAAGTCTTGCAGCTAAGCATGAAATGCCACCTGCTCTCCTTATGTACGACGTGCGGAGTTGTATCCCGGTCGGTCCTAATGGTACAACGCTTAATCACACGATAAAATTCTCCTTTCCTGTTGCCTGGTACTCGGTGTATATTTAAAGCCATTCAGCTGTATATTTTTATTAAAATGTGTTATATTTATCATAAAACTCTTTGTGCCCAAGAAGACGGAAATGCGATTTGTGTACATAAAAATGCACAAGAAACTATTGTTTATTGGCAACTCTCCTCTGCACGCGTTGGAAATTCTGCAAAGCGACACTCGGCAATCACGTGTTCGTTCTGAAGAAGAAAGATGAATGAATTGTGTGGTCTGGAAAGGGAACGTGCCCTTTGTGGCAGGATTCTTCTTGAGAAGCTTGTATGGCCCCTCATCTGTCGAAGCAATCTGTGGCTTTTATGGAAACTGAATGTTTACTATTATCTTCTCACGAATCAAGCAAAGATTTCTGTTCTCACCTAGACGAAATCTGCCCTCACACTCTCACCGTAGTTGATAACCAATTAAAATTACATACATTTTAATATGATTCAAGATGATACAGAATTATTTTCCAGCTTCTGAAAACATTGTCATCGGCATGTGAATTAACGTGGATGATTATGGGGGTTGCGTTAGGGTGTACTCTGTAGGCTGAATTGTATGAGCCTTCAAATCGACTCGCCATTTATGTCGCGCTCAAAACAGCTTTGGTCGACAGCCGCGGGTATTCGACGCTCGTTATTTGCAAGCGAATCATCTGATGATTCTCTCTCCCGTTTGTTCTCAGCGTTAAGAAATATTGCGACTACACGTTTTGACGATTGGTGGGTCTTCGAGTGAGGAGCTGACAGAGAAGCGATGTTGTTCCGCCTGAACTGGGGCTTGCTACGTCGTGCGCATGCGTGTCTAGGGAGCCTCAATACGCGACTCTACTCTAGTCATCACTGTGCAACATTTCGCCACCAGCGAACGGCTTCTGTTTCTTCAGAATAAGACTGCGTAGGCTTGGAGCTCCCTAACGAAAGTCGCTTTTAGGTTAAACACGTCGCATCTCTTACTCCGTGAATTGCGATGCTCACATTTTATACGACAGAGGACTCTGCTGTACTGTGAAGTACTATTGAGGAATTTTACAACTGTAGTTCAAGGTTCGATATTTATTGTCTTGGCAATATACACAGAGCATCGTTCGACTTTGTTTGCTCTCTCTAACAGATTTTATGGGGCCCTGCGTTGCCAGCCATCTGGTCCACACTATTCCGCCCCAACAGATCCTTACTTTGTTGTCAAATTGATGTTCGCAAGTCTTTATGGACTGTTAGGAGTACAAATATGTGACGACTTTCATTTTATAGGTGGAAAGTTAATTACCTACGAACAGTGTTGACAAGTTGTTCATGATAATTTCAATAAATTTTCAGTGGAACTTGTTTAAACAAATTAATAATAAATACTAAAAGAATAAACTTATAGTACGAAGTACAAAGTTGTTTTGTTAATAGGGACATGGATTCAGAGTGTCAGACTGTCATACTAAGTTCTTTTCGACGTTGCATCAGCAGACGTTTCGTGCCCTAATTGACGTATTCGCTAAATGAAAACTTTCCGCCTACTGAAGTCGTGTCTGTCCTGGTTTCTGTCCACCGCGGGGGGCGTGTTGGAATGTACTTCGTTGATGAAACTTACCCTCACGTTTTGCTCATTGTGAGGTCAGCGAGGTCACGGTCCTGTAAGTCCGTACATGTTAGATTCAAAGCCCATTTGAAGCACGTAGAAAACCTGCAATATAAATTAAAAACAAAACATTTGCAGTGTGAAATTTTCCCATTTGTATCCCACCATCGTGTGTTGAACAGGAGGAAAGAGACAATTAGGAAGACCTAGACGTGGGTGGGGGAACTTAGAGGTGTAAGACAGAGTGTTGTGGACTGGATTCATCTGGCTCAGTATCGGAGCATGTGGCGGGCTCTAGTGGACAGGGTACTGAACCTTCGGGTTCCATAAAATGTTGGGAATTTCTTGCGACTGTTAGTGTTTCAACTGGCAGTTTATACGGACAAATCGGTGCATACAGATTGTGTCCAAAGTAGCTTGACCTTTCAAATTCACGCATGTACACTTATTGTTAGAGAAATCGTTCTTTGTAAATTTTATAATTGGACGTAAAAGTTATCGAAGTTCCATTTCATGTGATATAAAACCGGTTTCGAAAATATAACTACATTTCATGGGTTTTTTTCTATAACGTGAGACGCGAGTAAAGTATTTAATTAAATTTACCATAAAACCAGGATATCTGCAGCTGTGGTCAAAGTGGATGAATTTCAAACGAAACGATAAGAGTATGAAAATTAAGAATTCTGAGCGCAGATAAATGATCCCGCTTGTCTCATTGTGGTTTCTGCCTTGCATTTTCTTGTTCGAGTCGCCTGTAAATGAGAATCTTCGCGGTGGTACCCAGAATTAATAATAGGGTAGGCTGTACCACGTTGCTCTGTCAAGTTCCATACGCATCCTCGTTTATTTTCGAGAGCTCGAGAGCTGTAATTACAACAAGTAGCCGAGAGAGCGCGCAGTGAACGCTGGAACTCAGTCCACAGACCAGGGGACGCGTTCCAGTCCATCTTATTATCTCTCTTGTGATTCAATATTCGTGCGCTCTGTGCAGAGGCCATTGGCGGGGAAGGGGTTAGGTTAGGTTGCATTCTACACGAGTGGAAGTCGAGAAGTGCACAGTCGTCTCAATGTATTATAAAAGTTCTCCTCCGATTTCCCGATAAATTCTAAAAATAAAACGTTCCAGGAATCTGTTTGTGCCCGTGATTGAGAGCCAATTCTGACTCGCCGAAACCAAAACCCACTTGGCTTATCTGAAAAATTAAATTTTGGTAGTAAAATGTCAACAACGAATTCCTGCGTGGATTTGTGTAATAAAAGAAGGAATGATATCTCACCAGGCGTCCTTGAATCAAATCCTGGAGTATATATTTCTTACTGATGCTGTACGTACCTACAGTTTTGAGTCTTTCTGCAGTAAATGTTTACTTTTACACGAAATCCATGCAACAGACTTCTTAAAAAAATACATCCAATTACGAAGTCATATATAAAATTTTCTGACATGTAAGTATTTTACGTTTAGGTATTTGTCACTCTGTATCAGGCCTCAGGCTTAAGAACCACCCTTTGTCAGCTGTCAGTAACTGATTTTTTAACATATACGCTCCGTGCTGTGAGTACCAGGGACCCACAGTAAATCAACATATATTTCTATACCTACTCAGTTTAAATAAATGACTTTACTTCTGTTTGTTCAGCACTACGAGTAGATTAGTTTTCTTGGAAGACGTGACTGTTCTGAAACATTGCAGTTCTATTAAAAAATTGTTTTAGAAGCTTAAATAAGCTCCCTAGAATTTTACATAGATATTTTGCCTCGTACTCCAATAGTCGATTAGACTGTAAATATCCCAGAAATAAGCAATACACAAATTATTATATTGTTTAATCATCTGTGTGTCACGGATTGTTGAAGTGTGTGTATTGTTTGTCTAAAATGTAAAGTGCTAAATGCTAAGTATAGAACGCGCATTTCACAAATGGTTTACCCACTCGAAGTAAATTGCGATATTTCGTCTAACCAACTGGACTGGTGTAGTAATGCCCACTCTCTATTATGTGCACAAAGAATATTAAGTGGTGTCAACTGGGCTTTGTTGAATGATGCTCTGTGACCATGTGCATAGACGTCGATGGATCAGGTCTTACTGACGTTAAACAAAACGCCTCGACTCGTATAAACAGCAAATGATACTCACCTAAAATAACTCATCAGTCTTGTTGTGGTGCTTATTGTAAAATGCAAATATTCATGTTTGTTCCAATCCTGTAATTACTTCCTCGTGGACAAAACAATGAAGTCTCATTAAATGATTTTTTTTGGTCATTATACGAACAATATCAGCATTAATTTTATGATTACTTTTCCATTGTAATTGTGTTTTATAGATGACCACGGGATGTACCACAAACTTAACAATAAATACTTACAACTTTGCATAGCGAATTGTTAGTAAAACGTGTTTAATTAGTTCTGTTTGAAATCTGTGTTGATAATTTCACAATTTAATGTCGCAGTTGTCTGTTATCACTGAATTTAAGCTGAAATGTAGATTTTTTGGAAGGTCTAGATGTTTGATGTTGTTATTGAAATCATTTGACGTGATTTCTTGTGGAAAACACATGGATTGAAAATATTTATATAATTTATAAAGAAATAAATAGCCGAAGACAACTGTCTTCTGGGTTGTTGTGCCTTGAAAACCTCAAATCATAAAAAATAAACAGCCAATTACTATTGTAAAAGTGATTAGTGTATTCATACTTTTGCAATTCGTTTAATTTAATTTTTTTTTTAAACTATTTTTTATTTTCATTACCAGTTCTACTTCGTTTTCAGTAGGTCTGTAGTTCGGTTCTCGGGTAAGCAGACAGCGGGCTTTATAAAGAGGCTTAGTGATTTATTTACTCTCTCAAGGAAAGGTTGCTACTTCTTCGTTAACCCCCCCCGCCCCCCCAACGCTGTGTCGTTGACAAAGAGTCGCTACCTATTTGCTTTGAGTGCGTAAATTCCAGGCAGAGAAGCCAGTCGACAGTTAATTAATCTAAAATTAGACATGTTCTATATAATTAAAACGCCTGAAGACTTAGTAGTTGTAAATTCCGGGAAAGCCGTGTACGGTAATATATACCCCGGAATATGGACAATCTCCAAAATAATAACAGAACTATGAATTATTAATCAATGCCACGGGACTTCAGACAACTCTGATGTTAATTAACTTGTCTTTTATACTCTGATATTTAAACACATGATAGTGTCTTAAATTTAAGCAAGGATAACGCACTGTCCCGTCAAATGACCAGGTTAGAGATACGAATCGGTACCACCATTTCCAGAAATAGCAGCTTGTATGACAGTCTTTATGAAGCTAGATCGTGAGTACGAGATTTTTTTTAACTGGAATGTCACAGGCAGATTGGGCGACATCCAAATTCCAAAACAAAACACCTTTCTTTTTGCGAACCGCCTTTGCTGCGGGAGAGAAATACATTGTGGGCGCAAAATAGCTCTACGCTGTAAGAATGTCATGGAAAATACACTCGGTTTATTAAATATCGTTTTAGACAAAGTATCTTGCGACATGGAATATAATTTCGTTCATCTGTTCCAAATAAACATTGCATTTGAGACCACGTTTTACAGTGAAGAACCAATTGATCTGTTTAATGTTTGAACATTTGCTGTTGAGCAGCTCCAATCTAAAAGACAGATATGATTCGATTTACTTCTCTATGTTTGTTGATAGTTTAGTATTTAAAAATTATCTCCGACCAATAGGCTTACAGCTTATTATTCACATGACAGAAAACATAGATGGGAAGATAAATATATGTAGTCACCCGTTTGGGTGGGCCTTAAGAAAATCTCGAAGTTGGTATACATTCTTCCCTGAGCGTCACTGCTGATATCAGGTTTTCCTGGTGTCTGTGTTGCTTTAAAGCAGGCGTCGAGACTGTTTTATAGTTTTAAATGAGTGTACCAGCTGCTAATTACATTATACCAGAGTTTCTCAACCTATGGTACGCGTACTAATGGTGGTACACGATCCAATGTTGAGTGGTACTCGAACTAAGTCAGAAAATCAAATGATGATATTAACATAAATAAGTTTTCCCAGAACCCATTTTGTTAGTGGTACATTTAAATTTAGAATTAGTGGTAAGCCAGCGAAAAAGGGTGAGAATCCCTGCATTAGATAGTTGTCGCAATTGGCAGTGCTTAATGTGTACACAGTTGTTATCTCATTCGCCTGTAGTGGACTTCAAATAATCAGTGGTAATTTCGCTTGCAATACTTTGTAATAACGCATTTCAATTCGAGTCAACCTGTACACAGGACAGCACAACGAACATCCATGGCTTAGGTAGGATTCGAACCCACGGTCCCAGCGACCAAGCAGCACTGCGGACCCCTTATCACTATCTTTGCAAGTAATACTGCACCTAAAACCATTCACTTATGTTAGCGCGAGTGATTTTTTTAAGCTTTAAATATAAACAGTATCATGCAAAAAAACTGGCCGAAATAATTCTTAACTGAGTTTTTGTAAATATTTATAAATCAGAAACGTGTCTATGGAAGATTGAAGTATAACCAGTTTGCGTAATTTCCTCCTAACCATGTCCTTTTACTGTAATATGTGACTTCATTTCAGAAAGTAAACTAGCATATTATTTCGCTGTCCATGCATAGATATTTTTTTGTCATCTGGATTCTTCTCTGATTCTTAGAAAATTTATTGATTTATCTTCATCCGTTTTCTTAATTCTCGTCCGTGTCCTCAATTTTGATTTTAGTCACGAAATTCCTGTGGCTTTAAGTACAGCAGCGACTTGTACGCTTTTTCACTCAGAACACATTTACCGCATGAAGACAACATTTGGATAAACACCGCAGTCACGTGTGACTTGCACGGGAAACCATTTCCGTTTTTAAGATGACACAGCTTCTTGAATCTCAAGTAATAACATAGGATTTTGTCAGTTACATGCACCGTCTTTTCTCATCCCATTCCAATGGGCGTTATGGAGTGTTTGGTTGTCATTTGCAGTTCTTCTGGAGCGAATCGCTCCTTCCCTTTCAAATTTCACGGTCAGTGGACTGTCTCATTTTAGTCGATAGTGGAAGAACGGAATTGTAAACGTAGTCTCGATAGTCCATTGGCAACAGCTGGCACCTATCATAGCAGTAGCCACTCGCACAAATAGAGTCGGGAAGTTTCCTTGGAGAGATGTGGTTGGTTTCCAGCCTCTTGTAATAGTCTACGTAACCCTGCAGATGAATTTTTTACACTGTTGGGAAAGAAATAAGAAATCTCTGCCCTGCTTTCCTGATTTTAGAAATGTACCAGGCTTACCTAGTCTTGCTGCATTGGAATATAATTTTAAAATCTCTTTAGTGTGGCGAATTAATTTTGAGTCTGGCATGTAGAGCATGGCTTCATTTGTCAAACTCTGGATAAAAACGAGGCTTGAGAAAGTCTTTGTATTTGTTAGCACGTTGTTGGTTGGTGGAGTAGCCGTATTTTACGTCAACCGCCTAATACCCATAATACGTGCATATTTTTATCGCCGCTACGAACTACGTGCTTTAAATCACAAATAACAGACGCTTGGCTCAAAAGGAGAAGATTTTGGTACTAGAAAGTGCTCCTCATTTAGTACGACATAAATAAAGATAATCGTGGGCTGGCCCTGAAAAGTCCACGAAACGAAATATTCTGGAAAGCGTGCTCTGCACGTCATCCGCGGTTACTGCCTTCATTGAGGTTATGTTACAGAAGAACGCTGTGTTGTCGCCATCTGTGAGTCAGTTCTGCAAGAGTCACACACCTCCCCTTCGATAATTAGAACACGTGTAATTTTGATGGTGCAACTTCAGTAATTTCCAAGTTTAAACTCTAAGAGTTCAAAAGGCACTGGAATGGGATGCGCTCTTTATGATTATACTACAAAGTTTTCATAGGAAGGCAGATCTTCTTCTCAGTCATAAAACAGAGAAGTAAAATAATAAACTGAAAGATTTGATTAAGGAGGTTATGAGTTTTAGCTATTATTTCAACATTTGGTGATTCGATTATGGGTTACTTAATGGACGCTGCATCGACTAAGTAATCTGTCGTGGCGTGGTGTTGTCTTACTGTCTGAAAATCCTGGGAAATAATTAAAATATTCAGAAAACCCTGTTAGACTCATTGACATAAGGCTTGCCAGGCTGCAGACAGGTTTATCAGAAATGACCTTTCTGTTTTCTGTTAAATACAGTGTAGTGGTCACCACTGGCTGCTACTTGGTGGTTTTTATTCTTAGCGGCCATTAAAATAATTCCCCGGAAGAGGCAGCCCGCTTTGACTTTCGAGGCCCTCGACTGCCTTCTCAAGTCAGTCCGGTTGCCGTGCCAACCGGCGTGTCGTCTCCCACTAGCCGGCCACCTATTGTGCCGGTCATTTCTAGGTTCATTCTAGATACTCCCTGCACCAACTGCACTTCCCACATGATCAGACCTGGGATTCGAACTTTCATGTGACCAAATTTTGTATCAAAGGGACAAACCTCGACTTGCTTTCGTAACAATCTTAGCAAGAGCGTCTGATGGAGTGTTTCGCCTGAACCTAGCAAACCTTCATGCCTTTGATGCTGTTGTTGATTTCCTGTACTTCCGGACCACTGAATGACAACTTAAGAGGTTATGCGCTACCATGTACCTAAGAAGCCAATTACAATAAAATTACAATATCAAGTTTACTGATTTAAACTGTATAAAAATAAATATTACCAGGAGATTTGTACCCAAAATGTTTATTTCGAGTCTCATTATTACAAGACTCAAATGGCCAAAAAGGGAATGAATGTAATTATTGTCCAAAACGTATTTCCCGATTTCGTAAACCGGAGATAGAGTTCGCTTACGTGTGAGCTTGAAGTAAGGTGCCACATAATTGCCTCAGTGAGCAATTCCCACCTTGAACACCTGCTACTGACAGAGGACTGTCTGTTCATATCAGCCAATCACGACGTCCGAGGTTCAAGGCAGAGACATTGTCTGATGACGGGGATTGTACTTAACACATCGGCAGTCTTAGCGCTTGATAGAATCTCGATCTCTTCCCTCGTAATTAACTTTTACAAAAGCGATCAAAACTTTGTTCAAAAAACAATTGGAAATTTTAAGTCTTCTAGTTCCCCTAATAATTTCCAAAATAAATTGTATCATCGAGTTTCAATAAATCGGAGAACACGGCTTCTCTAAATTTGCATGTACTACAGAATGTCAGGTTGAGAAAAGTTTAAAATTTAAAAGCACGAATTTCGTCTTAATAATATTTTAAAAAAGCAGTTCATTCCTCAAATGAAACAACGTGTCTCAACTATAACGATCAACTGATTTATTTTAAGATACACAAACGCCTAAATGCAGTGTTATGAATGTTAAAGTAAGTGGTACATAGAGTAACTACTGTGCTTCATAGAGTTGAAATAAATCTATAGACTCTAATGTGATCTATATTTTATATTATCTATATATGGAATTCTTCTAGACCATCTTTTTCGTAGAGAATGAATAGATTATGAATATTGGTTTAAGATTTATATAATCTAAATTCTTTCAGCACGTTTTATATCTGAAATATGCGGTCGTAGGTTTAGATCTCCACATCACAGGTTATTCTAATGATTAATAAACTGGAAATGAAAGGGGACCTGTGAGGAGAGAGATTTGAACCCAGAAACTCTGGAGTCGAAATCACTCGGCCGCGAAGTACGGCACAAGTTTCTTTACACAAGACAGTGATGTACAAATTATCAGTGGTAGGTGGTTTTTAAGTACAGGAATGTGCTTCCCAATAATTTTGAACAGTTCTTACTGAATTTCACGAAAATTGAATACGTTATCCCCACAGTATCCGAGTGTGAATTTCAAATTGGCTACGCATCGGCTGACAGCCGAACACAACGGAGTTCGCTGATATTGTTAAAACGTCATAGATTTATGTCCTACTGGCTAACAGCAGTTCCGGGGTATCACAGCCAAACAAGTCTAGAGCACTGAAACAGGTCAGTCAGCATATACAGTGTGAATTACCACAGAGAGATGAAAATATTGGGAATCTGATTTGCGTTAAATATTCGAGGGTTGTCCACATTATACTGAAAACCAATAGTGCAAAATATCAAACATTCTTTACGAGAATTATCGGTTCGCATATTCTGCCTAATCCAAAAGATAGCATGTCTGGTATAACACGCAAATTTTACCACTGTAAGACACGTACCTTTGGCAGATAAGTGGCGCCATATCGTAAATGAATACGAAAACATTTCCGGTTCCCAATAACACCATTTCAAAAGGTAAAATCCGAATTGGGTTTGGAATTACAGATGTAAAGTGACAGTGCTTAGAAAATTAATCCGAATTTGACGATACAGACCGTATAATAAACGCAGATCCATTACGAGTCAGTGGCCAACGCAGTATTTTAATATATTTGTTTAAATCTTATCAGTCTAATCACAATAAAATTCCTATTAATATTAAAATATTATGTTATATTATATTATTATCATGTTAAGCACGACGTACATATACAGAACAACTTCGAATACGATATTAAAAATACAATAAAATCTGGAAGAAAACATCATTTGAAATCTGATAAACATATGACTAAAAGTTTCATTTAAGAAATTATATTTAAGTTTATATAAGTTTATACACCTGAAGATAGTTCTTTTAGAACTGAAACATGTCGTGTAAAAAGTAAATGGTCTAATGTAAATCGAACATTTCGATAGAGAACATCATTTAATATATTTTAAATATTTAAATGTTAATTATAGTAATATTTTAATATTTAATAGGAATTTTATTGTGATTAGACTGATAAGATTTAAACAAATATATATTTATCACAATATGACGCAACTTTATCATCGCAGTATTTTAAATTTTCAGAAAATAAGAATCTCCCCCATTATAAATGTTATTCCCGCGAACTTAAACACATGAGAACCTTTTTACAAGAATCGAGCTACCTCGCAGTACAAGACGACCCCAGATAAAGGCATACCAATATCATAACCTGCTGGAACTTACTACAAAACACACGTATTTGAAACGAACAAGGAAAACCTGACAGTTTGTTTCTTATTGGCCGCAGTTCATTCAGAATGACACGAAATGTTGCACGACATTTTCCCCGCGAACGTCGATCTGAACAAGATTCGACTTACGGACACATTCTTCCGTGCAACCTTATGACGTAACCTAACGTAATGCGACAAAACTGAGGACCATCAAGACATGACATCACTACACTCGTCTTGATATTCCGAACACATTTATCAACTTTAAAGTGAAAGATATTATTCTGCCCGGACTCTAAATGAAATCCGCCCCTATAACACTTGAGCAATGAAGACTAAGCTACAAATGTTTACATAAAGGAGTACTTGTAATCACTTAAATGAACTAGATAATAATAATATGACAAGAAGGGAGGGAAATCCCTGTTTGGAAAATTTTCATCAGTAATGAAAGGATAAACATCTGTAAATAAATACATTCTGTAAATACATGAGAAGTATTACATCAATTTTTTATATTTCATAAACTGACAACCGAGGCAACCGAACATTTCAAAAGTTAAACACAAAAGGGGTGTTATGATTTGTATTGTGGGTTTCGCACGAAGAAAGGCAATATAGTGAGCGATCTCGGCCTCGACGACAGGGGTTCGATCTCGGGCAGAGCCAAAGATTTTTTCTCTTTTCGCCCAGAGTGGCTTTGGGTCCCACCTAGCGCGGCCGGGGCGTGACGCTGAGCAATCACCACCCCATCTATTGCCGCGGTCAGCAACAAGAAGATACATCTCCATCCCCCAAACCCCGCGAAAACACTTCCACGGCGTGTACTGTGGACAGCTTTACTTTAACAGCGACCCGTCCCAATTAATTTGTATGATCTATGCTGGCGAAACTTAATGAATTGCAAGTGAGTTTGATATGAAGTTTAAGTTTTATGTTGTAAAATATGGGCTCTCTCGGATCAGTGCGAATGCAAATTAAGTTAACGGATATCCCAGAATAAACAAGAAGAAGCTTGAGATAGAACTTTCGTGATATTAATTACGCAAATGATTTAACTCGGTGTTATCTGTTACCTGTAGCCTTATGTTCCTTAACTGACGTTGGCCTCCTCACACGTGGGCGGTTTCTTAATCTGTTTGGAATCTTTGCAGGACTCCTTGGAAGATTGATCAGCCCGTCGAAAGGCCTCTGTGTAGACAGGACAACGCAACACAGAAAGACAATGTCTTGAGTGGGATTCGAACTCACGGTCCCATTATCGAAGCTAAACAGTAACCCTCGAATCCGCGACCACTGTGACCAGCATGAACTCATTAATACCAAAATATCCATAATGGATATTACAAAGCGTGATGGTATTTAGATAATATACTTCTAATTTAGGTTTTAATTAATGAATATAAAATTACTCATGTTCCGATCACAGTGGCCGTGGATTTTAATGAAAGTCTTGGCTCCACGGAAATTCGGATCGTCGGTTCTTATCCCACTCGAGTCACCGATGTATTTCCACTTTTACTGTGTTGTGTTTTTTCTGGGTGACTAGAGGCTTTGCCTTTTCAAATACACATAGGAACGGACTACAAATTCACAAATATTTCCGATTTGGGACAATGCGAAGAACAACCCTTAAAAGTGAAATTATAAATGTGTCCACGTCTCAGTTATCACGCTGTGAATTTGCACATGGCGGTAAAGAATTGTACATTCTCCAACTCAGTACTAAAATTTGGAGTGATGGTAGTGGATGATCGAGTATTTTGTTGGACGATGTTGCTTCAGTTGGAGAGGTCTTGAGATAGAAACGTTGTAATGAAGATTACTGTTAATCTGAATGATCTTCTGACGATCTCGTTAAATAACCCCTAAATAAATATATAAATAAACAGATAAGTATGGTGACGATATATATACATGATAGTAAGGAAGTTTGTTTAGAAATAAAATAAATGGTTGATATTAGGGGAAATAGGATTATTGGCTAGATTGTTAACAGGCACTGAATTTGAATTACCATCACCTATCTTGTTCGCCTCGCTTTCGGTTGTAGTGCACGTGGTGTGTGCTGTTAAGCCTTTTTCGACCAAGCTCCTTGGGCAATTACTGTCATAACGAGGCTGCCATTAAGCATCTATCGTATTGAATATGGTCGTTTGATCGTCGAGTTTTAATACAGCTGTTGCAGTTCATAATGACAATGCTGGAGGCTTTCAACACTACTGAAATTGAGTACATGGCACTTCATACAGAACGTAACAAGTCATTATGTGGTAAAACATCGTTTATAAAGAGCGGTTTTCAAGTGATGTTTCAAACTAGGGAACATGATTGGTATAGACAGTGACATAGATTATCGTACACCAAGATGATGGTCCCGTTTAGCTGGTTTAATTTGCAGTCGTTTGTTTATTTAGGTCAAGGGTACTCAGATATTCGCTACTAGGTCATTTCTGGCTCCTCAGTAACATTTGTAAGATATGCCACTATCTATGATATTTTAGGCAATCGCGGGGAATTGGAAGTCTGAGGGAGCTATTTTGAAATAACCGAGGTCGGACAGTTATCTTTCAATTTAATTATTATATTTTTAATCTGAGAATTGTATTAGTGACTATCACTTTGTAGGGCTATTGTCCTCTTTGTCAGTGTGCTAAGGCGTATGTTTGACCAAATTTTGAACAACCCCACTCAGCTTTCTAACACACTGAGTTGTGGAAATGGTAAATGAATGTATTATAAAAACATGGGCTCTGTATGTTAGTTAATTGTTTTACTCTGAAATCAACGTGTTTTCTCAGAATACTGTGCAAGAGATTAAACGTTGAAGAAGGACGGTGTAATAGTCATTGGATATTATCGCGGGAAGGAATGAATCATTTTGGGGGCCATTGTTTGTGGATTTATGCACGGAACGTGACAGGACTTAAAATTTCGCAAGGTACAATTAAATTTACGTTTTCATCACTTCGTGAGCGAATTTTCGGCGAACCTAGTCTGTATCAAATGTGTGCAGCTTCACTGTCACAAAGGAAATGTGCCTAACCGTGTGACTGTACATTATAAATACTGGCAGTCCATATTAGGACAGGAACATGCAAAGAGATTTTTAGACAGGCCTTCTTGTAAATTTACCACTGAGCTCTTGAAGCTCGGCAGGTTCCAAATAATACAAGTGACAGGACTACTGAGAAGACACTTCTTCAAAGTTGCGAAAGTTAATAATCTCTTCTGTAGAATGTGCTACCGTCAAATAGAAACAGCCTCGCTTGTCCTTTGTGATTGTGATGCGTTGGGTAAACCACGATTTCGCAGTTTGGGCTGACGTTTCCCGGAACTAGGCGATTATCATGAGATCCCACAAAGCAATATGTTGTTCTTTGCTGCAAGTAAGGGGCTGCTGGTGTATTAGAAGAACGAGGATGCATAAAAGGTCGACAGTTTCCGCGCTTATGCCATTTACATACATCCGTAGAGTAATTTAGATTCAAACTCCACATCTCAATTGGAATTTGTGGTCTGGTGGCTTGACATGATATCTCAGAATACTCTTACCCCATACTCGTTATAAGTACTTAATCCTATATTCTTCTTATTCTGATATGTCATAGTGGCTCAGTCGGCCTTGTGTTGTATCATTCATAATGCTGGAAGCTTCTAGCAACGTCCAAATTACTTCAGCAAGCACCCCCCCCTCTGACGTCTGTCGGTGGAGAAATGGAGCGAGTTCTGGAAACACCGATGACTTGTTCTAGAACGCTGAGGCGAACTGTCGAACCATTACTAGAAATGCAAATACGGGCTGTCGCAAAGTGCCAGCCTCCTGTTGAAGACACGAGGATGACGTCATCTAAGGAGAGAGATGACTGTCAAATGGAAGTGACGTGCGAACCTAACAGTGGTTGTGGACGCGGCAGGGATGAACGCTTACGACCGGAATCAGAAGCCCGGAAGAATAGTATGACGACGAAGTAGAGAACATTTCTGTGCAGGAAGTAATGATATCCAATAGTGTGAAATATATTCAACTTTTGTCTTGTAACAAACAAACCCACGTGTAATCAATGTTCAGGTCACAACGAGTGTCATACTTGTGTTCTTTTGTTTCTCCGTTTTTGTTTGATCGCAAAGGCTCCTGCCCTGATTCCGACTAACATTTTTGTGTCCCTAGGTTTGCTAGGATCTGTCGTGCGCCACCGTTCCTATCCTGTCTTCCATTAGAAGTGGGAAAGTGGTCGGCTTTAAGGAAGGATGCCTTTACCTGGGATCATTGCAGAAAATAATTTCTCTGACGGGCGTCCTTTTTACGGTTTCGTAATAAGGGGCGAATTTAGAATTCACTGTATTTCCCTATGTTACCTTGTTAAACTTCATTAGCGACGTTATCCAAAGAAGAGTATTTTTGGCGGTAAACTTTGTAATTTCTCTTTTTACTGAGAGCCCTCTTCTTAAAAAAATAATTTACTAATTATTTTATACCCTTTAACTATAACGTAATTACAGGAGGTGTGATTCGGAGATAATTTGGACTGGGAGTGTCATTAGAAGAAAAGGGCAAACTAAATGAAACTGACAAGGAACTGAAGTTGATCTCTCAAGTTGATGGATGGTACGGACTAAGAACTAAAATTGATTTGTCAATAGATGATAATTATATTATAATTTAGTAGGAAGCGTGGGAGTGTACTTGTATGATTGCAGCAGGTTTAATAATTTAGGAATGCGATATATGTGTGTAGGTCTGTGGGCTGTTATTCTTAAAATATGTCAATCTTAAAATGACAGTCAAATAATCGGACGGGATTTGTAGTTTCGGCGACGGAGAGAATGAACATGGCTATCTTCTGGATTTTTGTTCCGTGTGGTCTGGTAGAAGTGAAAATACTCGTACGTTTCAAAGGAGCCCGTTGCCTGCTTTATAATGGCAATGATTGGCCGACAACCCAGAAGGCAGGCATCTTGAAGAAAGAGAAAGCAATTCAAAACACACACATTCATTGTGTTTAATTGTGTGTTTATTTTGCAAGTTGAATTCACATATGTCATTCAAATCGTCTCTTAATGTAAATATCAGCATGTGTAATGTTTCTTCATTTAATTATTCCGCTTTTGTACCTTAGTAGGGAAAACATGAAGCATTACTAGAGGTTTTAAATTAAATAAGAAATAAAATTAAAATTATATTGAGAAAAAAGAAATAATTTGTTATAGTGGTTTGGATATGAAATACACCTGAAGACAAAAACGATACAGAAGTAGATACATGAAGGAAGAACTGAGGCAAAATCATTAAGGAAAATGGACTAAATAATAAATGTTGACACGCAAAAATAAAATCTTGCGATGTAAGTAAAATAATTCATATGAATGGAAAGGTAACGTTTCTCTTGAGGAAATTCCATGGAACAATACAGAAACATAAGCCCCTCCCAAGAGAGATGAAACTATATTTTGTTACGTTTAATGATTTTCAAATAAGTACGCGTGTTCCAAACCCTCTTCGTTAAAAAATCGAAAAGACAAAATATTTTACAAATCTTGAAATAATTATTTAGGCATTTTTGAAAGAACTCTAAAAGATACGAATCTGAGCATAGCTTATTAATTGATAGGAAGTCTTAAGATAAAACCTCGTGCACTTAAATCTTTTCAGAAGCTCTTTAAGATAAAGAAGATAGCAATTCAGACATATTACAGACAGTTAAGGAAATATATCGAATTTTATCAATTCAAAGTTCTTCAATTATCTGTCGGAAGATCTTAAATTATGGATCTCCTCTTGAAGCTTAAACGTAATTTATTAAGCCTTTAAACGGTAATAGTCAATTATTAGTATCTTCTGTACGTATTCCGGTCTTCCTATTCAATAGTCGAAGCGAATGGCTTTAATTGGGTGGTCCTTAAATCCAAGTCGTGAGAATCCGGCGGCTGTTACAGACTCCGGCTACAGCCCTCATGATCCGCCCCACAAACCACTTTATAGCTTACATAGGACGCTGCTTCCTACTTATTAGTCATGCGTTTTATATACTTGGGTGTAATGTAAGTAAATGAGCTGGGCGTCCAAGCGACTCTTGCACTACGACAATTTAGCTGATCTTCAGTGTTTCCCCGTTCTTCTAATCCGCCAGCAACCCCATACCATACAACAGCAGTGTCCTACTTAGCAAGACCTCATGATAATCGCCTGGTTTCAGTAAATGCCTGCCCAGATGGTAAAATCCTGAAAAGCAATGTGTTAAAATGTTCTTTTGTTAGTTTACGTAATCAAGCCCTCCCTGTAGGTCCCTGGTCTTACGGAGTTCGTAGGTCCTTGAAGAATGATGATGTTTTTGCTTAGAGTATTGCCCTTAGAACTTGACCTTATGGGCACACTAATCAAGGCCTCCCTGGATTTGGTTAGTGCCACGTACCCCAGTTTCCATAAGCCCTCTGTACTACATTGGCTCTCCATGGCTTTTAAGCTGCCTTCTGGCATTCCAGAAACTTTGCCTATGCTAGATGAATCCTGTCTGCCTTAAGGTTACGAAATGTAGTTCACCTTTGTCCATGGCTCTGTCGTAACAGCCAACGTTCTGTGATGGTATGCCAAAATATACTTGGGCCTAATTATAATTTATATAAATTGTAAAGGAAAGTCCATGTTAATTTACATGAACATAATTAATAGAAAATCTACATCACATATATTAATGTTATTAATAATCACTTTTTAAATTCCTAAATTATGTAATAATTGTTTTTAGGTTGGTGCCTTGAAGTTTTTATTCAGTTTGCGGGAGTGTCCGTCTAAAGGAGTTTGGGAACCACTGCACTGAAACTCCTTCACATGGAGATTAATTATAGCGTAATCAGTAAACTCAAGGATAATTTATCGTGCAACGTGAGAAGTATGAAGGAAAATAATATTTAGGTTTGTCACGCCAGATTTTTTCTGCAATTGATTAATGTAAAGGACGATGATAATGAATGCATCTGTAAAGAATGTGTTCTATATGGGAACACCCCTGATCTCATTTCTACAAGTCCTAATCAGTTAACAAAAAGATGTTTAGATGTGTTTTGTTAACGCGTTTTAAGCGACAATGTTGCATAAAAGTTCGTGAGGTTAATTACCCCCATGGTCTTTGTGGCCCACCGTAATGATTCACCAGTTGACTGAGTCTGAGAAATTTATTTGTTTGACCAAAGGGCGCTCGTGAATATTTACATCCTACGAAGGCCCTAATGGGGAGCATATGCGGTACTGTATAATTGTGCAGCTAACGTCACCTGTCTGCAAAGCAGAATTTTCGTAGTCCACCACTGGCAGTTTCTGGTCAGACGGAATATATTGCTGTAATTTGTGCTCATAATATTGCTCGTAGAATCATGAACAGTGATTCTGAAGTGCCGAAAAGTAATGATTTTCCTGAATTCTGTGATTGCATCTGAAGTAACAGCGTGTGTCAAGATGTCACCATCTTTTTCGTTTCAAATTTTCGTCGTTATGCTGCGCAGGGTAAGTCGTTACACATTCCGATTCGGATGAATCTTCCGATGTTGTACGATCTGAAGCTTTCACGGCGACGAAGTATAATAAATTCTTCTCGGGCTAGCAGCCAGCCTGTCTCAGGGTACTACAGTACCCTGAGAACGAGGACGAAGATGGTTCTCGAGTCGTTGGCGTTTTCTTCATTAAGCGACCTTACGCGTCTGGTAGCCCGAGAAGAATTTATTATAATCTTCCCACATCTCTGTAACAAGTGGAATTACTTACTAAAATTCTCTGGGCTGTCAAATTTAGTTCAAATCTTAATTCGATTGAAATATGGGCGTTATACAAAGTACAAAATAACACTTTTACGTAGTATACTACAACTTACAGTTGTCAGAATCTTTCAGACTTATTTTCTATGCACTTTGTTGAGGGGCCCAGGTATTACATCCACGCGTTAACATCGAGATAGCTATAACTCGAGTACCCGTGTTTCTCTCTCAAATTTGTTTATTAATTGTCTATTAATGTTCTCATGTGTATACACTTGATGACAGTATCTAAATATTTTTTGCGCTACTGAACATAAATATGTCTTAATTTCTTTAATTTATTTTTCAGCTAGTGGCACTGGTCCTTTGTGACTAGTGTCCGTCTATTTCAGATTACCGTATATTTCTTCTTTATTTCGATGTAGTACGTACTATCGAATTTTTGTTTGTATTAGGTCTCATTGTATGTTCTGCACGTGTTCTGCCATTTTGTTCTGTATTTGTCTAAGATCTTGTTAATGTTTTATAGTCCAAATATTTTGTTTCCCAACTTATGTCTGTCTTGATCTCATGAATCCCGTTTCAGTCGCATTTAGATGGTTTAATCTCTCTGAAGTCATCCTCACACGAGACCACAGTTGCGTAAAACTTAAGTCTGATTTCTGTTGTTAAATGATGTATTGTTCTATTGTTTTAGTTTGCTGTTTGTTGATCTGAACGTACTATAAAATTACGAAGAAATGTAACTATCTAGAAACTTGAATTTGCAGACCTTTTAAGTTATTTTTGGATCAGAAATTAACATGAAATATTATTAAAAGTGAATTCAGCCGGAACACATTTCGTTTGTGAATCCCTTGTCGTAGGAACGCGGCTGTGGGCGCTTAATACAATTCTGCTTCTGTGTTTGTATAGCCTTGGCTGTAAGTCAGCTCGCACTTGCTAATAAATTTATTAACCTAGAATGCTAGTGGGAGTAGCCCTTTCAAATCTTAACCGCGTTATTAATAATCTAGCGTTTGATTTTAACGAACTTTGTATTCAGTTTACAATCCTTGTTACGCACAGTGATCAATACGTACATTAACAGAGTTTAGCATAAAATAGTTATAGGCTGCTTTTGTGTCTTGCGAGAGAATTATGTTCGTAGTGAGGGACAGATGGCACTGTTGGGTATACTGATTGATTGGTTGATGGATAACTGATAGTTTAGTTTTGGGGGGAGGGGTGGGAGTGGTCGTGTCTTTATGAAAATATTTTGATAATTCTTGTATTAAATCTTTTAAAACGAAGATGAACGAAATATTGATAAGTATTTCGTATTTCTGAAATGAATTGTTAAACTTACGAAATAAATGTTACCACAAAAAATTCACATGCATTTCGCTCCTTACATGCCGGAAAATGCACATAGCACTCATAACGTTGTCAGGGAACAGCGGAACACAAAGTCACTTCAAAGCCAACAGAAGAGAAATTTCTGTCGTGGACATTTGTGAATAAATTTTGTTTAGGCCTGGAACAGAAGATCAGATGAGCAATGTGGGTACTAGATTGGTACTAGATACCCGGGTAATTATGATGCCTTGACTTCTGAACACACCATAGATGGAGGTCGCGAACAATAACCTCATAAGCATTCCAGATTATTTATATGGCACATGGAACTGTGTTCGCCTCTCGGAATTGAAAGTTACATCATACTATAACGGAAGACCAGAGTGTTAACTCTTATTAAAAATTGTCAGTGTTATTTAACTGAACCAAAACGAGATTACAATGCTTTTACGTATCTGTCAGTGGCCTGGTTTTGAGTAAAGAGACTTAGTTTGACGTGGCTGTGATTTATATAGCGTTCTGTTATAAGTTCGCAGAGCGTGTGGGTTAAACATGGAGTTAATGCCTTCTCAGAAGTTTAATTGTCGGTTATCTTTTTTGTATAGGAGTGGGAATGTAATGATTTTAAGTGGTGTTTGAGAACGGCCCAAATTAACAAATGCCGTAGGTACACAGCAGGTTTCTTATTGATAAGTCAATGCAATGCAAAAGAGCCAGCACCTGGTATTAATATTTTTTGTAGATATGACGAACGAGAGGAAATATAAAATGTCAAGTGAACGCAGTTATTGATTTTAGCATGTCAGTGGTACAATAGAACGAACTCAGAGAGGCTCAGTGTACAAACTAATTATTAAGGACTGTTGTCCTATTTGTGCTCAAGGGATTTTTATCTTAAATATTTATCCCCAGAAACAAAATTACAGGTCGTGCTACGACGTTTTCTGTTCGCTTAATTGCATAATTATGTGATTTATTCTCTATTTGCTGATTTTAACATTTATATTGAACGGTAATATATCTGATGAAGGTCACAACTTTTGATGTATAATCAATTTTATTATGAAGAATGTTTAAAGAAACGTTTTTAAAAAGTGTAAGGTACGTAATTTCAAGTGAAATGAAGATGAACAACGATTATAGACGCCAATGGTCGGTTTAGTGACGTAAATATTAAATGTGATTAAATACTGATGTAATGAATATTATGTTATAAAGTTAAGAGGAATACAAAAACAGTTAGTACCATAATTTCTAATGCAATTCATACATCAGCATTGGCATTACGTAAATTTTTCTAATCTAATATGTGTGTTGAAAATGACTACAGTTAGCTTCGTGGCGCAGACTGACAAGCGACAACCAATGTTGATGCTGGGACGACTAAGCAAGACGTATTAATTCTTATTTTCTTCTGAAGCTCTGAAACTTATGCAGGCTTTGTGCTGTACACTGCGTCTCTTTAGTAACGCCACAGCAAAGGAACAGACGGGGTTAAATCTGGTACCTTGGGGGCACTCAACATATCCTCCGGGTCCTGTCCATCGGTCGGGAAATTTGTTGTCCTGACACCACAATTGCAATGCGGGGGCTCTCCGCCTTGTTGATGCCACATGTTCTCATTTTCACACAGCTGACGAAAGTCGGGTACAATGGATTCTTAAATGTGTTTACATCGTTTTGGCAAAGCTTGCCATATACGTATTTACTTAATGAATTCGCGCTCGAACGTCATGACAGTGAACAACACAAGAACGCTGCTCGTGAGGAATCCTAAATTATTCTATGTTTCTTGGAAAAAATGCTCTGTCCTCTAATGTTTAGAACGATGTTATGTCCTTTTTATGAGTCATGCCGGGCACATCCTGTGTTTGTGTGGTATGTACGCTATCTAAAAGTGTCAATTTGATTGATAAGGGCTAGGGTTGACGT
The DNA here is from genome assembly GCF_977971745.1 of Zootermopsis nevadensis. Lineage (NCBI taxonomy): Eukaryota > Metazoa > Arthropoda > Insecta > Blattodea > Termopsidae > Zootermopsis > Zootermopsis nevadensis. Next base: position 3,322,970 of record NW_028259177.1, read on the forward strand.
CATCCTAATTCACTTCCTGGTGGAGTAGTGAATAATTTGTACCCTGGCTGCAGTATCCCTCTAACTCAGTTCTTGGTACGATCCCAATCCGCAGACTAGAGTAAGGGGAATAGAATGGCAGTCCCGCAGTCCCCTGTCAGACGAGCAACACTTTTGTGTTCTGTTCAATTCGACCCCCAGCGTGGAATTGGAAATTAATTAAGTTTAGCTACAGCCCAGACGTTATTCAATTGTTCTTATTTTCATGTGACTGTGACTGTGACTGCGCTGTTTTTGATCATGTCTCTAGCAATCAAATATTGGTGAAATGAAGGTAGAAGGATTTAAAATAAGAGAAGAGAGTTAATTAATTTAATGAATGCAGCTGACAAAATTTCGAGACCTGGGACTGACAGAATAAGTATGTGAAAAACATAAATCATGTTTTATGCAAGTAGAAGATTTTATTTCGACTTTTAATACATCACGTGCACAGAATGCAAGTAATGGTAGAGTCGCTTCGCGTCTAAATACGAGGTGCGATCAGAAAGTTTCAAGACTGTGTCAATAGCGGGCGAACCGGATGTAGTACGAGCTTCCGCCGCTAGGGGGTGCGGCCTACATTCATAGTGAATCAGTGTGCCATCTGGCATCATCGAATTAGCATTTGTTTCTTAGTTACGGGCGTTTTGGTAGTGCATTACACCGACCCTCCTGCGATTTCGGAATGGCGTGTGCATCAAATTTTGCCAAAGACTCGCCAAAACGGCTACGGAAACCTATGAAATACTCAAGCAAGCATTTGGGGAGTCCGCAATGGGTCGTGCACAAACTTTTGTGTGGCATTCACGTTTTAAAAATGGTCGAACCTCTGTCGATGATGACGAGCGTTCTGGACGACCATCTTCGAGCACAACGCCCGAAAATGTTACGAAGATCGACGTCGTACCATCAACGACTTGTGCGACATTGTTGGGATAGGCTATGGGACCTGTCAGCTGATTCTAAAGGAAGAACTCCACATGCGACATATCCTGTCTGAGGACCAGAAGCAGAATCGACTTCTCGTTTGTCAGGAGCTCAAAGATCTTGCAAGAACCGACCCCAACTTCCTTTCTAAGCACCGTGTGACTTCTTCCTCTTCCCAAAGATGAAAATTCAGCTAAAGGGAAGGAGATTTGAGACGATAGAAGAGATTCAGGCAGAATCGCAGATGGTGCTTGACAGGCTGACAAAGAAAGATTTCCAGGGATGCTTCCAGGCTTGGCAGCGGCGCTGGGATCGTTGTGTTCACTCCCAGGGGAACTACTTCGAGGGTGATGGATGAATTTAATACCTGAGATAAGTGTACGGGTTTTTATAGGCGCAGTCTTGAAACTTTCTGATCGCACCTCGTACGGGCTTCAGAATTGTATTAATTCTCAAAGATCAAATCACATTATCAGAGTACGGTCTTGTGCCTGAGGTCACGGGAACTGTCTACTTTTGTCGAAGCTGTGATTGTCGTTCGGGTTGCGGATATTTGCGCGCTTTGCAGTTACTGCAGCCTTTCTGGGGGTTAGTGAAACTCTCGAGATCTGTGATCGAGATGTACCCGTTTAATCTTCTCTCTCAGGTTTTACCTATCTTTAAATAAACCGAGACAAGGTTATTTTGGCGACGTTCTTAACAACCTTACTCATCCCAGTCGCCGCAACATAAATCATCCTGTTAATACAGAGTCTGAAAATCAACCCTTAGTGATATTTAGATAATTGCATAGTTAAAATAGATAATATCAAGGCTTGGATCAGATTGTAGCAAAGAGGAGAAAAGCAGCTGATGAATGCAAAATGAGATAGGTGGAGAATGAAGCTCCATAGTTGCTTAAAACTGGACATTAGGTTTAAAGGACAATGTAAGACCATAGCCAACACAGATTTACGGACTTAGATCATTAAACTCATTGCTGACACGTTCCGACTAACTTCTGTTGGCATCAACTAGCACTGTTACACAACTTTCAAGTTATTGTGTAAGAATATATTATCAAAATAGCCCTATGAATGTAAATGTTTTAATGAAAATCAATATAGTGATGTGGCAACGATTCGATCCACATACATTTAAGAACACATCAGACGTGTTATCTCGAGAGTGTATCTCGATTAAATATTTGATTTGTAACAAAGACATAATTAAGAGCGTTAACTGATGAACACATCTCGATTGTGGTCTTAGAAATTGCTATTCTGTGTGGTGTTGCAGGTGATTACAAAATGTCGCCCTGAAGATGGAGACAACACGTTTCTCCGAAACGTTATTAACTACGTGCAAAACCACTATCGACATCTTGACCACCGTTAGAATCTCAAATATCTGATTAAGGATAGAAAACTTTAGACTTCAGATGTGTAACAGCTGACCATAGAGTGAAGCTGATGATTAATGTAACACTGGGAGGTAAATGTTTCGTGAAGTCGGAAACTATTTTCCGATATCAATCAGCTGACACGTTTTGTTAATGTACAGAATGTGCCATGTCAGATGATTGCGTTTTGTGTCCCTATCTTCGAACTCGTGGTTGGCAATTTCAACTGCAGTTCAGCATTAACGGTTGAACCTTAGAGTAATTTACGTGGTATATTTCAAGCGAATCAGCTCAAGTGAATTGCATTTTGAAATATTTTGTTTTAATATACTGTACACAATAAGAGAAATCTTCGGGTTAGGTTAGGTATGTGCTAGTTATCATTGTCTCATTTTAACCATATTTTGAATATATCATAACATTTTAATAAAAAGCGTTTTTGTTAAATTTCAGTTTGTCAGTTTTCTAATTAGCATGGGGATAAACACACGAAGAGAAAAGGAGAAAAAGCTCTTCGCACTTTCTCTGCGAAAGCATCTAACATTGGCGTGATGCTTCTCAGATCTTCGCATTATTTAACGACTGTATCTGAGAAGATTAGTCTCAAAGGAATTTAAGAAATCCCAGGTATTCTCCTCCTGTCAGGTTTCCCGACTACAATTTTGTGTACATTTCTCATTACTTCCATACGTGCTAAAGTCCTCTTCTATCTCATCCTTGATGTAATGTAAATAAAGCTGACGAGGAATACCAGTAGGGAAGGTGTAGTCGCTTGTGGGAATTTCTCTCTGGAATTCGCTTTGAGAATAACTAAGCGAAAAGGGTGCTTTGAATAAGCAGGTTCATAGAAGAAACTTTCCTCTTGTACCTTACGCATTCAAGGAAGAGGCGTTACTTTCCTGCTAACCTGTTTAGTATGATATTTATTGTTTTCTGAAAAGTAGAGGAGGGATCACTGGGTCTTATCCCACGCTGTCCGCTCTGTACTTTCTCGTATGTTGTTTCGCTAATGAAATTAAATCATTTGGGGCATAACCCACGTCACGTTCCTCTTCAAACTCCACCGAGTCGAGAAGAGTATTTTTTGTGCTCTCATTCTATAATGTTTTGTATGCAAAACTGGGACTGCAGTATGTTTAACGAAACATATTGAATAAGTTGAACATATAAACAATTTAATCCATCAATAAGAGACCTGTGATTAATGAGAATGAATCCCAGTAATAAATATCATCATCCAACAGAATCTCAAGCTAGTCAACAAATTGCCAGCCTCCTCTGGACCCTACGTTGAATCGGGTAAATTAGATCTCCTTCGCACTGCATTGCTGCTGTATCAATTTTAACATTCTCTCGTCAATGCATGTCTCCCAAGTGACCTCTTGTTTGCAGATTTCCTGACGAAATATTTTTTATGCATTTCCCATATTACTCGTGCGTTCTATATGCGCCACCTATCTTTTCCTCCTAGATTTGACAATATTAATAATTCGGTGAAGAGTACAGATTATGAAGGTCCTAATCTAAAAAATGTCTTTGCTCTCCTCTTATGTAATCTCTTACGACCAAATATTCATTGTATTTTCTCCCCTTACAGTGAAACATTCTTATGTACAATTACCAAGTGCTAAATGACTCACTGATAATGTACATCAATTTACTATTATCTTTCACTCTACAAATCAGATATTTTCAACGCTCCTGGTTCTACCACTGAACATATTTGCTTGATTCTTTCCTTGGTGCTACAGTGCTTAAAAAACCTTGGCCTGGTCTCGTATGGGAGCTTTCTTAATCTATTTAGACATTCGGTAGAATCGGCCAGTCGCAATGCTGTTGTCCAGGACAGGACAACACAAAAATCGATACCTTGAGTGAGATTTGAACCCACGGTCATTGTCCGAGCGATAAAGACCTCAGTAAGTCTACATTCACATTAAGCTCTCTTTATTCACGTAATAAAATCCATGCTGTTACAAGGATGCTATTACTAAGCTATATATATATTTCTCTTGTATGATGAACCATGTTCGGTAACTGTGGTCTTTTTGAATCAAATTGTGTGTGAATTTCTCACCCCCCCCCCCCCGTAACAATACTCCTTAAGGAATCGACTGTGTCGCAGTTAATCAAACTGCCCTCCGATCTGTAAATTTTGTGGCATTAGGCACTTTCATAAAAGTATTTTGAAGTGGAGAGTAAAATTTTTCTGCGTAAAACTTGACAGGTTTTCTCAAGCTCACTTGAGTGAAACATATCTGAGATTGAGGAAAAGGTGATTCACTCTTCTCCAATAATCTGTCACCTTCATTTCTAAAAATTAGCCAGAAATTTGAACATTTTTCACCAAACAAATCCAGTGAAACTACGTCCTGATCTAATTAATATATTGTAGTGTTATGTGTGGACGACAGTAAAATACGTCTTTTTCTGTATGAAATTTCTTGTACGTTTCACTTATTTCCGCAAATGTCCTTGTGTTTTCGTTAAATAATCACTGCGTACGGGCTTTTCTTTAATACACGCTATGAAGAATTCTCCTCCCCCAAACATTTTCGAAACCAAATGAAGCCATTTTTGTGACATTAACAGATCAGTCATTTATTACTTTTTTATTTTTTCAGTTCTGTTTTCTGTTTGCATCCTTCTTCCATTCTTAATTACATATTCTCTCTGCCTTCTTTTTGTGGTATTTGATCTTCTGGGCGTATATTTTTCTATTCTTCGTTTAAACTTTTAAATAAAATGTATCAGTTACGTTCTAATGCACCAAGCACGGGAGGGACACGTTAATTACACTTCTATACTACGCCCTAGTGCTTTGGATACCTGCCTCTACTTGGCATCATAAACCCGATGAGGCTTCAGCGACCGCGTAATGTCAACAACAAAATACATCAAATAATTGAGGTAAATTACTTTTAAATACTGTGGGTATACACATTTTCTTTGTAGTTTTTAACGAGATTTGTTGATTGATGTTTTAATAATTCAAACATTATTTGGAAAGACGACAACATGAATTTTTGTGTAGTATGTTGAATGTTCTTATTCAGAGTTACAATGCAGTTTACATCTGTTCTATTCGCATGATTCAGTATATTTAGTACAAAATTTTGAAAGCAGTTTTGAGATTTTACAATCTCGACCGAGATTGAAGTAGTTTTATGTCCGGGTCTTCAACATTATGAGAAATTCATGAATTGTGACTTTTGCTAGTAATCTTTATGTCGACTCACATTATATCTAGTTTCAATACTTTTAAGAGATGTTGAAATTAGAAGCAAGAGATCAATAGGAAACGTTTTCTTCAGTTTCACAAAGCGAAAGGAAACAGAATTTGAGAAAGCAGGCGTGGAGAGACGAAGGCGGACGGAGTAAAGTGGATTGGTTGTTTAATGAATCTGGCTCCATTAGTGGCAGGAGGAACACTGCCACACAAGTTTGGTATTTAACGAGAAGTTATCAGTGGTCACAGAGACATCTCGTGACCACAATGCAGTTGTGATCTCATACTGTGACAGCAGATTCTTGGCTTTGAAGAAGAAAATAACGTTCCTGTTTACTCCCGTGACTACTTCGCCTGGGAATCGGTTAAGCGCATTCAAAACATGACTTCGAATATGGTGGTAAATAGATCGACTACTTGGATTATGAAGCGATACTTTACAATCGAAGTTTTAAGGTTTCTATCGATGGGGCGTTATAATATATAAATTAGACTAGCCTGTGTCTGACTTAGCCAAGGGTCGCCTACAGATTAGCGTAATATCCTCTTCCCTGTTTTTCTACCTGAAGATGGATGCAGACTCTAGCTTCAGTATCGTTGTAGTTTCATAACTACAATTCAAAGGAGTTTGTAAAGTAAAATTTCAAGTAACATGTCTATTATGAATAACGTATATCCGACAAGTATTTTAGGATTCTCCGAGAGAGAAGTCATTGTGATAGGTGGATTTCATATCTAGAATCGACACATTTAAGCCTCGCTCCGAAATATGAAGTAGAAATTCCTTTAACTACTAAGTCGACGATCGGCCATTGTGTAGTGTTCATGTCTTGGTTTGATTAAGTGACAACTGTGAGAGTGTCTCTTAAGATTATTTTTAAAGCTTACCCTGAAGGTTTATAGCCAAAGAAATATTGTTCTCTGAGTATATTTTGATGATAACGTACAATTTCTACTGTTGAAAATAACAAATAGAATTTGAACTGCTGAGAGGTAACGTAAAATATTTATTTCTATGATCTCAAGAAAAATAAATCGATTCCTAGACACAGGGCTCATGAAACGAGATGTGTTGTATGATGAAAAAGGTAAACTTGGGCTGTCAACTTAAAGTAACATTTGTTACAGGCAGCACGTAAAACATCATGTCAAATTGGGGACTGGAATGGAAACCAGCGTTGCTTAAAATTGGTTGTGATATGTCGTACAATGTAAATGAAGTTGCTGTTCTGCTAAGTCTCGGTCGTCAGAAATTCTTTTATGACACACACCACATGAGGTTAAGAATGGTATTAGGATAGACTTTAGAACTTCATTCCCTGTAATCGTTTATTATATTAAACAACTACAGAATGAATTACAATGTAGTATAAGAGTTCAGAAAATGAAAAAGTTTCGGGAAATTGTTACATACTACAATTGCTGCTGCTGTTGTCATTATCATTATCATTATTATCAATATCAATGCAGCAATAGCTCATATAACCTTTTATTCCAAATGCTTCACTTAATACGTCGAACCTAGCACTGACTATAAATTACCAGTGATAATTAAAATGTAAAGAGATTTACTTTTGTGCATAATTTTTACTAAAACGCAGGTCCAGGTTTAGATTTGTCAGAAAAAAACTCCGCTATGTCCGTATTTACTGACATACAAAACATTGTTACAGAATTTAAAGGCGTGCTCACTATTTCTATCGAAGTTCTATCCATTAATAACACAGAAAAATTGCTAATAATCGAAATCATAACCGGAAATTAAATATAGATTTGGAGTGATTAAAACGTTATTATATACATTATACGGAATACGTCCTCAGTAAAAAACATACATTTTTTGACGAAAACAACTCATACAAAATCTGAACATCTCATGTTATATTTGTTCTCACGTCAAAGTTTTACTAGACCGACATTTTGGTATCAGTGCTATGAACTTGAGAAATACAAACGTGGAATGTCCTCTAGTTGCGTGATATTGACATCTATTATCCTAAAAATCAGTATCTTGGTTTAACACGAATGTGTTTGTAACTGTTAACGTATTTTACTCTGGAACATGAAATAATCTGGGTTAAACGTTACGATAAGCAGTAAATGTTATTTTCCATTCCTGTTTAACTCATACTACGAGATAATTTAATATACGCGAATTTATGTTCTGTCTTTATGTGCTTTAAAACGCAACGTAATAGAAGTAATTCTCATAGCTTTCTTTGTTAACTCCATAAAAGAGTTATGGTAAGGGCATGGAATGCTTTGTTCTTTCTGAAATTCGTTTTATTGTTCTCGCAGAAAGGTCTAGCTGCTTGGAAACCACTAATTACGCAATGGATCGCAGGTAACATGCTCCCGATTCCACCGAGGGGTGGTGTTAACCGGGGTAATACTGAGTGGGGCTATTTATCGATTCTGCTTCCGGTTCGTTGTTTCCGTCTGCAATTCGTGCGTTACTTTGCCCGAAAGCCGCAGCTCCTGATTCGTCCAATACACTACAGTAATCACCAGCGGTAAGAGGCCCGAATAAATTAAAATGTTGTTGAAGCCACCAAGTACCAAGAACGTCCATTTTCTCTGCAGGATTTTATGTTTTCACGGCGGTCAGTTTGAAGATGGTTCGGTTGTTGCACCCTGTAGTCTGGTAGAAGTTTACCGACGTTTCACCATCATCAGACTACAAGGCGCAATAACCCAGAAGAAAATCATCTTTAGTCAACTTTCTTTATTCAACGTGAATTAAATGAATTTCGCAACTTCTGTGTTCATTTGCACGAGGAATTATTGATATTGTGTGCCTTTTATATTTTCCTTCTTCCTTTTGAATCGTCATCCTTTCATTTATTGTTTTGAGGCGACTTTTAACTTTCATTGTTTTATTATTCTTTATTTATAGTCACTGAGATTCCTGTACATGTGACCTTGACGTAAAGTTGTATATTGGTTGTGGGATTTTGAAACCTATCATTGATTGCAGTGGGTAAATATATTTATTTATCTACAGAAGAAAGACAGGTTTTATCCAGTCAGTACAAGCCAATATACTATGTTTTACTGAATTCTTGCGCAGTGTAGTTTTCTGGTTTTATGCCGACGTTTCGAAGGTAAACGCTGCCACATTCTTCAGAATTGATTTCGGTTCTGAAGGTAGAGGCAGCATGCTTCTCCGAAAACATGGAATGAAACCAGAAGATCACAGTCTGAACTCGCATCGCCGTGTAAACCTCGAATACCTCAAAAGTAGTCAATCTGATTCAGTCACTGCAGAAACTGGGAATTAACTGCATTATCTATTATGTTGACTAGAAAAGTTGTGTGTACTTTTCTTTTAGGTTAAGCAGGCAGTCAGCACATTTACTCTTTGCCCTGATTCAGAAGAGCTACTTTCTCCTACCCAGCGTATTCAAGCATTGCAATGTTGGAGCCAGTGGAATTAAAGATCTGTTGACTGTAACACTTTGAAGCCACATGTCATCTAAATAATATTCCAAAATTCATTTACTCTCGCAAAGATAACACATTTCCTTATTATAAAATCAATTGGATTATGCTCTTTAGGGAAATAATCTGTTTTTTTATGAGTATCCACGAAAAGAAAATTAATACACTGCTAACAAAATAAAGCGTTACTGAATGTTAAGGGATGTTACCATTGAGCTTTAAAGAGTTAATGGTTTCAAAATCCACCGAGACTTTCTTATTATACGCTGCTATCACTGTTATATGAAAATGAAATTCAAATTGAAGTTACGTACGTGGTATTTTATGGTATTTTCATGACGAACGAACTTTTAATAACATTGTTTTGAGTATGAGAATAAACGAGCGTTTTTGGACTAGGAAGAATGTTGAAATAATCAGTTGAGTACTATTTTAGGTCAGTGTACAGATAGTAATGTGTGAAGAAAGAGAAAATTATTGTAGAAAACTCGAAATTTATCAGACAGCCAGAATAAAAATGTAGGATTTCTTAAAATGAGACAGTAGTTCTGTGATTCTAAAAGTTTTTATTTTATCGTTCATTGAAATTCTTTATTCCTGTTCCTTCCTTGTGTTAAGCTTGGGGGCAGAGAGGCGCTCTTATCGAAGTATGCAGTTAGAAACTGGTACATACGGCGTGGAAATACAGCTGCATGCATTATTGGACTCCCGCCATTTTACCTACTAGATAAGACACAGGGTGTGTGTCAGAGCCGTGGCGAAGGAAAGACTGAGATTTATCGTAATTTTCTCCTGCATTTCGATGGCGGAACAATATTTTATGAACCACGACAGCTTTTTTCCAGAATCTTTCGAATTTATAATCCAACAGTGGAGCAGTAGTCGATGCTATGTACCTCAAAACTCGATAAAACAGACAACTGCTTGAATAGATAACTATTCACGTGCCCAAGAATTTGTCTGCCTCTCGTGGGGCGCGAATCCTCAATAACGTGCTCACAAGGGACCGCTGTTGGAGCCAGAACTTCCCATCCCATGTTATTGATAAACGATCCGCGAATGTGTCAATCAAACGCTTAATTCAGTGAGAGATCTCACAGTTCAGTGCTCATTTCCTTCCTTTGTGTTGATTGATTCGTGTTCCTTTTCACAGGCGGAGTGCTGTCTCTGAAGCTTCTACGGGTCAGTGTCCCTCAGTACAAGGTTCGCGGGGACATGGCACTGCTGGAGTGCCAATACGAACTTCGTGGCGATAAACTTTACTCTGTGAAATGGTACAAGGACAACGAAGAGTTCTACCGATATGTGCCACGTTCGGAACCCGTGAAGTAAAGCTACAAAGTGGAAGGCGTACGAGTCGAGGTCAGTTCCCTCCTGACTAACAGCACGAAACACATTCTTTCTTGTGAACCTAATAGTCGCTTAGCTGGTCAAGATGTTTTCCACCCTTTTATGTAACCCGAAATTTTATTACGGTGTTCAGAAGTTCCTGTCACTGGACCCTACCCAGAGCGATAGAAATCAACTCCACACAGTCAGAACTTCGTTCTTTAACATCCATGTTAAACACCATCTCTTGAGTGGTCTTCTCCCTTCAGAATGTCCGACTAAAATGAAATGTGTGTCTTCCTGAGAAGATAGAGCGAATGGACGTTGTTCTACTGCAGTAAAATATTCTCATTGCTTACATTTATGTCTTCAAGACCAGCTCCAATTAAATAACCAAGTAACTATCATGCGAAGTTCTTATTGAGATGCTGATAGTTAGTCACACAGTCTGTGAAGATAATTGCTCGTAAAGTAATTAAGTTCCCTACATTTATGACAGTCGAATGATTTTATTATCGTTTCCGCCAAAGGCCGCTATTAGACCTTATCCTGAGGTGTTTTGAATTCATGGAGAGAAGGCTGGATATGTTATATTTACTGGAGCTGTGCATGTGGTTATCTGTCGTCTGTCTTAATTTCTTGCTTACCTGTAAAAGATATGATGTGGAAAGTCGCGATTTACCAAAATATGTCTCACTTACATGGAATTCTTATGCTGGGTCAAATATTTAGTTTCCCAAACCTGGAAGAACGAGAAATTTACACAATTAAGAGCGTCTCTTATTTGTTTTATACGATTCCAGAGAAGTTAATTCGAATAAATCTGAGATTAAAGTAATTTAGACAAAAATTGAATTTTATTTAAGTTCGTTGTAATAAGTAAACAGCTAGATAGAAAATGGTTATGACACGTCATAAACACTGCCTCACTGATTAAAAAACTGTTTTTTAACTGGTGCTATATATTACATGTACACCTTCATTATTTTCCATCATTCACAACGGTCGTACTGGTCGACGGTTTATAAACCTCGCATTCGTTAACGCTTCACTAAATAAACCCAATAATTAAAAGCGGAAGATAAGTTTAATGTCCATATAAAGCAACAGGTAAACTAATATTTTTGTTATTTTTTGTACATGATTTTGAGAGGACAGAATAAAACTGTTTCAGACCCACAGAAGGCAACAGATACACTATATATTTTTACCACGGAACGGTAGAAATAAATTCCAAATTAATTTTAATGTAGATATAAAATTGTAATTCTGTATACTTTAATGTTTAAGGGTTTGGATATGTCAGGTACCATAATAGTTTAAAATTCATATCTCTCGACTAAACGACGTAGAAAGTTGTAATAGTTTTATATATTTTAAAGTGGACATGGACAAATAACGTTGTGGATCCTTATAAAACCAATATATCGTAATGCTGTGTCCAACTTGTAGGACTGGAGGTGGGTCAGAAGATGGCTGTCTTCTGGGTTGTAGTGCCGCGCAGCCTTGTAGAAGTTTACCAGCATTTCAGAGGTCCTTGCTGTCTCCATCATCAGTGCACATCACCCTGTTACAGGGAAGTCTGAGTTGTCGGTGAAATTCTAGGAGAGGGTAGCCATCTTCTAAGTATCAAACCTGTATGAAACAAAATGTAAAATTATAATCTTGTTCATTGGATATGAAATGGAAGATTCACAGCGTACTTCCAGTCCAGCTGTGTTGTGTGTGACGTTCTACTGGTAGCACGAGTATAATCACAGACATAACACATTTCACTCAGCGAATATTTCACGTGGATAGTTTAGTATTGAAACAATAGAATGCATATAGCGTTATGGGACGAGGGATTACGAGCCTGTTTGTCCATTAATAACTATTGTATTCCAGTGTAAAATGGGGCAGGTGTTTCACAACGTGACAGGTTGTACGAATGGAGACTCAACCGACGTGGGGATTAACATAGCTCAGTGCTGGCATCTTATTACGGCAAGCCATCATTATAAGGGGGTTTTCTCACGTCACTGTCACTCATGTGAACGGCGTTGTCCAACTGCTACGATAGCTTACTAATTTATTCATCACAACCCTAATTTCTTAAACGACTTGGTTGGTAATACCAATAAAAGCTGAAATAAATTATGTAAACGATACATGTATAAATGCAGTTTAACCCTACGAAACTAATCCCTCGCTACTTGTTTGGAAAGACTTGCAAAATTTTGGGTAAAGTACAATCAGACAATTAGTTGCTATCCGCCTTAGTAATTGTAAGGTGACTTTCTTGTTACGTCGGAGTAGGTTACGTTTTCCAGGTCAGGGCACATGACTTTGTGTAAGAGGTAGTATATTAAATTGGCTCTGATATTTTTAGTTTCCGTATCATAAATAACGTGGAATTTCACTCTCATTGACATTATCAGCGTCGGAGCCAACTTTGGCGCAGACGTCTACGTCGGCGTCGATTATTGTTAACAGGCTCGGAAAGGTGCACTCTTTGGAGTACACAGACGTTTCAAAGTTCATAAACATGTCACATCACATAGGTATGTTTTAAACTAATGTTTTCCAAGGCAATTTTTACTCATAGATGTTTTAAAATATATATTTTATACCGTTATTACACTCACGTTGCAACTAAATTTGTGGAAACAAGAGAGGTGTCCAGGCCCACGGGACAAAGTTCCTGGAGAAACGATCGTTGGCGGCGAAGCCCAACGGAGCATGCATCCTGAGGAGGGAAATGAGTGGTAAGGCCGCATGTCAGAAAATTGTTATAAAAGGCTTCGGTGCGCTGGGCACAGAATAGAAAGCCTGGGACCAGAGAACAACAGAAAAATCAGACGACGAGGCTCCAACGAAAGAATCCTGCGTTGTAAGAACTCGGAAGTTGGAGGCATTGCTTAGTGGTACGCCGAAGTATAAAAGTGGGATTACTAGTAACAATTGGGCTTCATTTTTGCAAAATAATGACCCCTGGTCATTCAGGTTGCCTGCTTCGAACGCAAAACGTGACAGACTTACATTGACCATAAGGTGGAGCGTGAAGACCTAATAAAATGAGCTTGAATATTATATCAGTGAAACGTGTATTTAAAAATCGTCGAATAATAGATTCAGATTTTGTTGAGACCTGTGACGTATTTCACAAATCAGCTTCTCGATCAGCTGCTTCGACGTGCCAAAATGAAGTGAGTATTCCAAATGAATCCCTGCCTGCACATTCAGGAACAAGAATGCATTCACAATTGTAACTTATTCCTGATTGGATTACAAAGTTACAAATTTTAACCAAGGAATAAGTAACAAAGATTCCTGTTGGGTGAGGGTACGGGGTTTAACCCAAGAAAACGAACCTTCTACAAGCAGCACTGACAACCTATCAACAGGTGGGTAACATACCCTTACAATATCCTTCTCAAACCAGTAAACCAAAAGCAGTACACATACTACAAAGGGACCGCCAAGCATTATAAACCAGTTGAACCTTATGCCCTTAACAAATATCAATCTTCAGAAGACGTTATCGAAGTGAACGACTAAGGTTCTGAATGCAGAGGGCATGGTGATCGGTTACAAAAAAATTATTTATAACTTTGATTAAAATTCCTTGTAGCGTTACATTCGGCCAGTGCCGTTTAGAATGGATATCTGGTTCTAGATTCCATTTAAACACGTTCAATAATTGGAAAAGTATGGTCACTCACGGTATGAAACTAATCTGTTACTTTTATGCATTTCATAGAAAGAACGTATACATCAGATCTCAGTACTGTTAGGTTTCCTTAGTGATTGTTATAATGTTACGTACATTGTCGTTAAATATGCCTAGTCACATAACTACGTTACCTAAATTTGGATATGTAAAGAAATAGAATATTCTGAAGAAACAGATAATTCTTGTGGAAGACGTACGACAGCGCGTATGCTCTATCGAGTTTCGCACTCGCCCGAGATGTCTTCGTCACTGCAGAGATAAGAAATTTGTTAACATCGAACTCCATTAAAAAAACCTTGTACGTTTTTTCCTCAATATCGAGATTAAATTCCACGCCGTTCCAAGACAAAAGTAAGGTTTCGTCGTGTGTACATTATTCGTTTTGTTTTTCTGTGAAGAAATGCGAATTTGAGATTTTTTTAAACTAATCACAATTGAACAATTAAAACAAATTTCACGACCTATGTAAGCTGCGGATAGTTACGTTCAAATTTTAAAACGTAGTGCTGAGTAAAATATTTGGACTCTTGAGGGATGATTGTGATAGAAGGCTGACATTTGTATAATGTGGAATCGAAACAAAGCGTTGTCTGGGTAGTACCAACCGAGTAGATTTGTCGGATATATCCTCAACATTTCGCACATTCCCTATATCAAATCGGGAGCTTAATAAAGATTTCATTCCACCGCCATATTAACATTTAACACTACAAAATTTACTACTCTTCGAACACGTATTAATATCCACCATTTTAAGGTCTTATATTAAGTGGATTCGTGTCGCTCGCACCCCACAAAACCAAAGAGCCCACCATGTTTTGAAAGTTAACACCAATTTAAAACATAAAATGACACAAAATCTGTTCCTCCTAGACATCCGGACTTGCCCTGAGGTGAAAGTGACTCCGAGAGTCCTCGCTAAGTTCTGCTCGCCAACTCGCAAAATGGACTCGTGACCGTGTTCTTCAGGTCATGTTTACAAAGCTGCTACAAAGTCAAAGGGAAATGACGTAATTGCATTTATCTGTTTAGAAGAGAAATCTGCTGATTCGGAACTATTCCAAAACAAACACGTCGTATTTCCTGAAGCCGTGGTTCCTTATATTGATCCCAAAGTACACAGATGTAAGGAAAACAAAGTTAGACATTAGCCCGTGCTGGAAAGAGTCCACGTCATGACACAGCTACCCCCGGAAAGTCCTTCATCTTTATTAACATGACTGATTTAGGGCATTCAATGTCTTTTATTATCGGACTAAGCGTTCTACTCACAGAAAACACTCTTGTGTACTTTTAACATCATTTGTTTAATTGCAGTTTTAGTGGTTTGTAAGTTCTTATGGTCATTTACATATTATTATTATTTTATTAGTATTTTATTAGTGTTTTACATTTATACTAGTGTCTACCTAGGTAGATTATTTTCTTTTTATTAAATTTCTATCCTTATATTAGTGTTTGACTGGCAAACACTCAACAAAGCAACAAAGGAATTGAACTATTATTATTATTCAATAAATTAATTGAATTATTATTATTAATATGGCACATTTATATATTTAGTTTCATTTGTTTGTTTTTGTAATTTTTAATGTTTATTTTTTTATTATTATTGAAATGAATTTAATTATTTATTATATTTTATCCTGTACTCTGGTTTAGTGCTTGGCTGTTGTTAAGCACTTAAATAAATGAATTGAATTGAATTATATTTATCACCATTTTACAGTGTATTTACTTCTGTGTACCTGAGACAAACCTTGACCCTGAGGTACATAGTGCAGCAGCCATTTCCGAAATACATTTTGTTTTATTTTTAATCTTCTTTTTATTATTATTAGAGTTTATACATGGACACTAAATTAGTCGCTAATTATAGAAAAAGGTTTTCATATCAATAAATTAAACTATGTGGGTCACATCTTTTCAAATCTCCTTACGAATCAAGTAGAATTACCGATATTTGCATGTAGAATGTATTTTTTACGAATTTGGTTTTTAGTGAGTTTCGATTCTGAATTACTCATATATTCCTTTCGGGTGTCATATTCTTCTGCTCTAGCCCACCGCTGGCACTGCGCCTCGAGATTAAAGCCCTTCTCACGTGCTGCTTCTCCGGATAAATGCTGACCACATCATATGCACCCATCAAAAATAACAACTGAATTATGGAATAATTTTCTTACAGATTTTACAAATTGCAACTATTCATCTGCGTCATCATCATCATCGGATGCTCTCTGTGTGGGGGCAGCGAATACAATTCTGCTCCCTGAACACATTTTTCTCCATCACACGTCTTGCTGAATCCGTATCAGGAGTCCTAGAGTTGAGACGGGCCGACCGGGCCCGGGGTGTAGATGCATGGACCAAGGACCCAGCCGATATTTACAAAGATACAGATGTCCCGCCCGAGCAGAACATCTCCCTGCTGTATTTCTTCCGCGTTACGTAATTGCTAGCATAACAAGTATCAGTGTACTCCATTTCATTGTGTAGCGTCGTACAGTCTGGCAGAAGTTAACCAACGTTCCACAGCTCCTCACTGCCTCCATCATCAGGAACCTAATTATAGAGGCGCTACAAATCGAAAGACAGCCATTTTTCATACCTTACGAAGAGTTTGTAAGTGAGCACACTCTTCTGGTTTATACCAAGCGAAATTCGATCTGTTATCCGTCAAACATACTCCTAACTTCATATCAACGTTAACATTTACAATAGGCCTACACATCTGTTATACATTAGAGGTGATATTTAATAAACATTTACTGTTAATATTAATATAAAGTTTGTTTGTTTTCGATGGTCTTCTGGGCAGGGACGCAGTGTAGAACATTCTAGATCAGGGCTAAAAATGGAGGCAGTGTGTTCCTCCGAAACGGTAATATCTTCCTACAGGTCCTCACGACGTCACATCCCAGAAGACGAACATCGACGTCCTTCACGCGAGGCGAAGTTTCAGGGTCCTATCTAAATGAGTCCGTCAGCTGACTGATTACAACACAAACTTCGTCCGGCCAAAGAGTGGAATTTACGTTTATCGCAGTTTTCTTCAGCATGAAAGGATTAATAAAGTAGTGGGCCCTCGTAACAGTGGTTCGTCATTAGTTCAAGCTACCCCCCCCCCCCCGATATCTATCCATTGAAAGCTGTTTACACAAAGGAGGAACTGTCTGGTGGGATCAACTTCCTACCAGTAGCAATAGGCCCTAGTCTGAACACTGCGAGGCCTTCGGCCAACACAAAGACCCGGTTAGCGTAAGTACATTCCAGCATTGAATTTCGTAGGCGGGAAAGGTTTAACCCAGGTTACACTTAGCAAGGGACGTCTTGCGTTCGCCTTAGTTAGCTGTTTGGTTGGTTGGTTGGTCGCATTCACCCCCCCCCCCGCCCACATACACACGTTCACCCTGAAGATGGCAACTCCAACGTTTGTCGAATTGTTGGGAAAAAATCAACAGTTGATTCTGCTTATTCCGAAAGTCGAAACTGTTCACTGAGCTCCAACCGCGGAAACAAGAAGATAACCAAAGTTTCACATCCACTTCATGATTTACAAAATTAGGCTCACTGCCAAAAGTTGTAGATTTTACCGAGAAAAATGTTTAATCACACATTTTCGGAATTTTCCAGAAATGACCGTGCTAAGATAAGGACAACCCCACCCATTTCGGCTTTAGATCCTAATTAACTTTATGTTCGTAAGTCGATTGCAGATTTTGAGTTTCTACTATAATCCATTTTATTCCTAAAACTCTGTATCTTTTCACTTAAAGAAGATACTTGTAATTCAATTCTCGCTTCTTCATTACAGACTATCTATCCAGCTTTGGACAACGTTTTCACATTACACATTAAAAAATTCATGTCGCAGCCACTGAAGTTTCTAAGACTTAATTTATCAATATTAAATTACGACATTTCAGAGGCTCAACTTTTAACTTCATCAGCAATGAATTTTAATTGGATTGACGGTTTATATCATCCTGCGATCATAAATAACAGAAATCGAAGATTCGAATCCACCCTGTTGCTTCAAACATTTGTAATCTACGTTTTCCTTCAAGGTAAGAAACCATGTTTCACAACCATACAAGACAACAGGCAAAATTATTGCTTTTAAAAATCCTGGTCTTTAGTGTTTTGCACGGCAAACGAGATGTTAACAGTTTTTGAATTGGGAATAAAAGCGTCTCCGAATGAATTATACTCTCAATTTCATCTTGGACCTCATTTCTATTTGATATCGTTGTTCCCAGATACTTAAATTTTGGAACACTTTCAAATGATGTGTTACATATAATTATCTTTCTTTAAAGGTTAGGTTATCTAAACTAATCACTTATACAAAATATAATAAATATATACTATTGCTATCAAACGACTTTTACTGAACGACAAAAATTCTGATTGTATATTTTTTTATAAACATTTGTCTTGCCGGTTGAAATTCACTACTGTAGTCGAAATCAAACATTTAACAAAAAACACATTAAAAGAACACTACAGATGCTGATGCTGATTCATTAAACATTCACGCTGTTCATGACGAAACTTTCAGAAAGTTTTTAAACTTCGTGAGGACACGTCCTTTATAAACAAACATCCTAGTTTCTAGAACCACAGATTTACATTAATTAATTAATTAATTAATTTGATGGTACGTATGCTATAAGCGTGCAAGCTACTCTAGTGGCCGCGAGGATTTGCTCTCTGTCACAATGCGCCTCTGCACTTCAATCCGCTGACAGTAGGCCTCCTGGCCGTGAGTGAAGAGTTGCCTACCCCTTTGTAGTTCTACCCCAATACGTAATCGGTCCCCTATCGATTTGCATTGTCTTAATCGTCACAATTTACATGGTTCTACGCTTATCCCAGATATTACGTGCTACAGAGGCTAACACAATGTGGAAAAGGCATTATTCTACTCACGCTGTTAATCAATACTGCGTTTACTTAAACCTTCATCCGAGACAAATGCTTTGTCAGGATATTGGTGACACAGAGATGTAATATAAATGCCCACATCTGCAGCCTCCTTTGGTGCAGAACAATTAAATTCGTCGTCATCATCATCACATAGCAGTCAAGGCAAGGAGTTAGCCTCTTCGTGATGTTACATATTAAACCAAATCGATTCAGTATGTTCACAGAATACAGAGACATATTTACCACATGTTAAAAAAATTACAAATCACATGAATTATGAATCCATGGACGACCTTAACAGAGATTAAAATATAAAAAAAGTGAGGTACGTCTTCATACAGGAACATTCTACGGGAGTTACCTAAGAATCAACTAGAGAAGAAATTTTGCAGGATTTTATGTTTCGCAAAGGTTATCCCGTGTTCACACGAGTCCATCAACAGACTCCATACTGAGCCAGATAAATCCAGTCAATATCATCTCCCCTTTTATCCGTAGTTTTCATCGGCCAAAATTATTTGTAATGAACGATGTAATTTTTCTCTCTCTTTGCTACATTAGAATCATGAGTAAACTTTGAAAAAAGGGGCTCGATAAGTATATATTTCAATTGCCTTATGGCATGTAATGTGTTAGCTTCGAACTTCGTGTGTCAACTGGCGGCCCGCGGTTCGCCAGCGGCTGTCTTCAATATTATTCATGTTACGGTCTCAGAATGCCAGGAAAATCATAAGACAACTTCAGACATTTTCGAATTAAGGTAACAAAGAAATGCCTTACAATTAATATTTAATTATCATCTCATAAGACACTTAATTTCCTTCCATTTACATCTAAATACTACACTTTTATTCCTCTATTAAGGGTTTGTGTTGTAAGTATAAATCTTTAATAGTTTTATCGTGCGACGTGCCCCTCAAGATGGCGCTATAACACCGTAATAACTTTTTAATATTAAATGTATCTGGAAGGAAATAACATTTTGCACAATATGATCACGAAATATTAATTACAATATTATGGACCTAGAAAGGCAATGAATACAGCAATTAAGAACTGATTAAATTCGGGAACTGCTTGCTATCTTTCAGTTCAGAATTTAATGTTTTTCAGTCTCCCATCTAAAGCTTTAAAGATGAGAATATACTTCTACAGAACTATACATCTGAGTGGCAGGAGGCTTTCATAACTCCAAACCTACTCTTCTTCAAATATCAGAGTGATGAAATAAAAGCTAAGTAGGTGGATGAATATAGAATAAATTAAAACGACGGCCCCATGCAGAATTTTGGATGACCTCGGAAGACCTAGGACAAAATGGCAAGATAATATTAAAATGGATCTTAAAGTTATTTTAGGATGTTGGATAGTTTCATCCGGCTCTGAACACAAGACCCGAGGTTTTTGTGAACGGGGGGATTTCTTGTTCATCTTAAGCATTATAAGATTATCAGCATGGGCTCTACTGTTTGGAGTTAATTTCCTACATTTGCAGGAGTTAAACAGTCCTGATTTGAAGTAGTCACGGGAGCATTGCCCACAGTTGACCCGAAGACGAGGCTATTCCTTCGAGGTATCAGACTGAGGTAGCCCGGGTGTGGCAAAGGTCATGGTCGTTGCCCTGCGAGGGCAGACAGCCGTGGTGGACTAGGCCCCATTGAAACGAGCACCGTCGGGACATCTGAAGAGTTAAGTAACAAAAACCCGGTCGAATTTAGGTGACCCTAGAAAGTGTAGTGCCCGGAAGTAGCCTAGCCCCCCTGGGGGTAGTTCCGGTCATCAAAAGGCCTGGATGATGTAACCTGAGACGGAGGCAAAAGGGTGTCCAACCTGGCGATGGCAAAGCCAAGAAATAACAATAAAAATACTATTAAAATAAAAACAGGTAGTCAGGCAGGCTGTATAACTCCTAGGAAAAACGCGACAGACAGACGGACACACGGGCTCATAAGCACGAAGCAGGCTTGAAGTTCATAAAAGATCTGGAGCTGCGGATTGCGTCTGTCAATGGTTGCAGAAAAGCCTCGTTTGTCGCCAAGGATGCTTTGCGAGTTAATTACCGAAGTTAGAGGACGAGTACTTAGTAGATGTACGATCCGTCTTATTGATGCAGATTAGGTTAAATTTCTGTTCTGGGTTATCGATGAGAAATTA
Source organism: Zootermopsis nevadensis (assembly GCF_977971745.1). Taxonomy (NCBI): domain Eukaryota; kingdom Metazoa; phylum Arthropoda; class Insecta; order Blattodea; family Termopsidae; genus Zootermopsis; species Zootermopsis nevadensis. The sequence continues at coordinate 3,344,099 of NW_028259177.1, forward strand.
AAAAATCGACTTCAAACAGAACCTAATAAACATTGTAGGTTAGTTCAAATTTTTAAGTACGCATTCATAACAAGAGTCCGCGTATTGTTTGTGGTGTCAGCTCAAAAGTTAAAATAAATAAATATATAATAATAATCACATCGTTTTTTATAACCAAAATACATATATTGTATGAAATAAATTAACAGCTTGTATTAAGGTAGGTTTACAAAGACCGTTTCTGCATCAGATTTTTTAAATATAAATTTAAAAAAGAAACCGTCGCTCATAACTTGCTTCAGTTAAACAATTCAGGATACATTTATGATAAAAAATGGATGAATCTGGTTTTGACCTCCCCGTATTGCGGTCTGTGAAGGTAAATGGGACACCCGCTCACAGCAATCCACAGAAGCACCCAGGTGTCGAGAAGTTGGCAAGTTTCCCGAACACACTAATGTTCCGCGCAGTTCTGCAGTGCAGACTAAGTTCCATGATAATTCAATGAAATATTCTGAAGCTAACGTGATAATGGAGGGCAAGGAGGCACACAGGTAGGGAAGTTGGCATTCAACGTCTGCGGTATCTCCCATGACGAGATTTCAAGAACCACTTCCATCTGTTCACCAGGTCAAGGGGGAGTCTCGTAAGTTATCAAGTGAAGACAGATTGCATAGCAACGGTGCAGCAAATGTCCTCCGCACCCACTCCCTCGCACATAAGCGCTGAAAAAAATCTTAATTTAAATTATTCGCTACTGTTGTATGATCTTAAAAAAATTTGGAATTTGTCCCGCAATCCTTAGGACTCACGATACCAAATTTCATAAAATACGTTCAGCGGTTCTCGAGTTGTTACATGCGGACAGACAGACATGGCAAAGCCGAAGGAAATTCTTGTAACTTTCAGTTTCGGAAGTGCCTGAAGACATTCGTTACGATTTCTAGTAACATTTTCGTTCATCATGCTGATTATAATTTTTTTAATCTTAAAAAAAAAACTTTCACATTCTGGGATTTCAGCCACAGCCAATCCTTTAATATAATTCCAATTAATAAATAGAATATAAAGCCTTAAGAATTATCATTAAACTCTCGCATGAATCCAAGTATCAAGAGGCAAACCCGCACTGATTTGGAATTTCTGTTCTCCGAATTTACGCTCACTTAAATGTCTTACTTCAGGGTCTAATAAAGGAGACTTCAAGAGGAAAAGAGGATCGGATTGCTTTTGTTTTAGAACAGGTAATGGAATCTCCTTAAGTCCGCAAACTTTTTTATGGCGTTCATGCGTCAAACAGCGAACTAGCTCTAGAGCCCCTAAAGAACTTCAGAAGTTCCGACATCGAAAGTGTGTGTATACAGAGCCTATGGGGCATGGTATTACATGGCATAGCAAACGGAAACTGGAAGCAGTATTAGATCATCGCCGTAAGTCAGGAAAAATTTAAATGTTTCCAGCAAACAAAAAGTTCAACGAAACACAAACCAACATAAAAAAACTACAGACCGATCTAGCACTTAAATTATCTCAAGGGATTAAAGTTGAAAATACATACACGCACGCACGCACGCACATTGAAAGGAAGAAATTCAACATCCCGTTCCCTTGGAACCCCACCTACAATGCGGTCGAGTGGTTAGCACACCGGCTTCGTATTACGAAGGTCTATATTAAAATCTCAGCCCAGAGACTGGCTGTCCTAAATAAGGACTTTCATTGATTTCTTTACGCCCTAAATACAAATTATAGGATAGATTCTTTTCCAATTCATTAAACATGTTATTAATAAACGCTGAAGAGTCTAATCTACTCACGGCATCAACAAGCAAATAGCAAACGAATAAATACACAGATAAGTCTATTTGCATAGTCAGTACAAAGACGGAATTCCATTTTCAGCTTACGTCATCATGAAAATATTTTTATTACTAATCCTATCTCCATGAAGGACAGCACTTGAGTACCCAACAATCGCTCAATCACTAAATATTTATCATAAATATTACACAGACAGAAATTTGTTGTGAAAAAAAATAAAGTAAATACAAACATTTTAAACTTTCAATAAATTTGGTACTGGATGAAAGTGATTGAACATCCTAAAGAAGTGGGATGATAAAAATACAGAAAATTATTCATGTGGCATAATTCTCTCATTTCGTAACAAAAATATTACTGAACGGGCAATCAATCATACATAAGTAACCCTAACTCGAGTACACAACATTTGTGACATAGGTGTTAGAGTACACAAAGCGAATTTATATTCACGTCACACCTCTGAATTATCCATAAGATAGAAATTGTGGTTCATGAAAAAATAACCGTAACGTATACATTTCCGAAAGATTGATGTCGTTCGTGACACTTTGTAACTGACGACAGGTACAGTACAAAACATTATTCTAATGCCGACATCTTTTTGCGGTTAGGTTCTACTTTATACAGGTAAGTAAAGATACACGCATGAGTTGTCTCGGGAACCATTGTATTAGCATCAAAGAGTACGTATTTATATTGGCACTGCTAGTCTTTGACCTCAATGTCTGTGAGTGATGTTATCACCTCTGCACCCTCCGACACGTAAAAAACACGCGATGGTACACACTGGACCCGGCACTGAATTTATTAAGATCTGTCATCTGGATTATAATAGGGACTGGTAGCGAACTCTTGTGCACTTGGTAACGAAACTTTGAGGTTCATAAAAGACGAGAAAATTCACTAGCTGTCAAGATCGACTCTGCTCCATGGAGTTAGCTACCACACCCCGCCACCCGAGTAAGAACTGTACCATCTCTCACTCTTTTTGTTCGGGATAAAGGGTTAAATAAAACTTGAACATAAATTACAACTTCGCTGCGGAGACATTAAACACAGACCAAAGAACATTATTAACAGTACTACGTCTGAGAAATGACAAAGAATCTCTCTAAAGGTTGTGAAAATGGCTGAATTATTATACCAATATTATGTCGGCCATTGTCCGTTGTCTGACAGTTTTATGGCGTTATTTTATTCCAAGATTAGTAGCTACAGTTGGGATCGAATCGGAACTATTTTAATACTAGGTTAGTACTCAAAAGGCCTTCCCGAAGGTACAGCGGACAGCGCACAAGCCAACAACAACAAAAACAAAAACAATAATTGACAATAAAAGCAAAAGTAATTCCAATAATTATAGGAGCAACTGGAACTGTCTCAAAGTCACTCAGAAAATATTTGGCCAACATTCCGGGCAAACACGACATCAGGGAACTTCAGAAGACCACCATTCTAGGAACATCATACATCATTCGAAAGACGCTGTCGTAAAATATTTAGTCATCCCTCAATTGAAATCTGTATAATGTGTGTAACAAAATGTATTTCGGAAATAACTGCTGCACTGTGTACCTCAGGGGCGAGGTTTGTCTGGGGTACGTAGAAGTAAATACCCTGTAAAGTGGCGAATAAATGAAATAATAATAATAATTTATTTATTTATTACAGTACCAAAACCACTAACAAATATATACATCAAAAAGGAACACACTACAAAGGAATTAAACTAAAACAGACAACCAATCAAGACACTTTCCCGTACAAACGAAGTATCCTCAAAAGAGATTATGCTTATTTTTTAAAAAAAATATAGAACACCAGTTCCTGCAAAAATCATCATCAGCAACATTTTCCTAAAGAAAGAGTAATAATTTAATACGAAAGTAAATTTGGATAAGGAGTAGTGCAACAAGGTGATAACTCCTGTAAGGTATTGCATTTAATTGCTCTTAAATTGTTAGCATAAAAGTAATGAAACAAACACGGACGTCGGTCAGTTTAAATGTTACGAAGGACGAATTGAATAATTCTGAGATAAGCGAAAGCTCCCAACTAGACCAAACGAGAAATGGTTTATGCAATGGAAGTTAAGAAACCAATCTGTGGTTTACTCTCTGAAGCGAAAGGAGACTGACTTCGTGAAACCATTTCTTACTCATTTTGCGTACATTTTATACAGCAATAAATTCTATTTGAATTCCGTGCCACGCTTTCAAGAATCTTGAATCATCAGCACTCTGTTAGACCTACGGCACAACAATCCCTATTCAAATGAACAGCGAAGAAAAGAAATTCAGTTCGTAGCTTCGGTTCAAAAGTGGCTTGCCACATTTATCAGCTGCTACTCCTCAGGACACGAACAGAACATCCATCGCCAAAGCTAAAAAGAAGTATCGACGAGCAGACCACTCGACTCAGCACTGACAATAATTTATGTGCATGTTTTCAAAATGCGCTACACAAAAGTTTAAAAAAAACGCGGGGGAGGGAGAAATGCACATAAGTTTGAAAATACGCGTGAACGCAGAGTAATGAAAAGGCCACAACATTTTGCGGTCTAGTTTGAAGCATCCCACACACTTTGTGCGCTGTCCTGCGTGCATTTAACACTGCAACAGAATCCATTAGAATCGCTTTTGAAGCTATTACAATAATCCGACTATAGTGGGAGTAACATCGATCAGTTGCATACATAAATACACACACTCGTCATTCCTGTCAGAGTCGGTAAATGGAAATGTGCTGATATACGAAATATTTCTCTTAACACCTACTTTAACTTAAAATCGTTATACTACATTTGTTAACAATTTAAAGCCTGGTGGTAATTATATGTCCAACCTGCTTCAACAGTTAATAACTGCTCGTATTGTATTTATGTGTTTCGTATGATTCTCAATGTGCACAGCAATTATTTACTTATAAAGGTAATAAGTTGATGTTTGTAAAAGTGAACAGTTGTGATTTCTTCGCGATATGACATGGTATTCAGACATGGTTCGGTTTCAAAGGGCCAATCGAACTGTGAAATCAGTGGAAACAGCCTATTGCTGATGCCAGAAGATAGTTTGTGTGTTCATTATGAACACTTCGCTTGTTTCAAAAATAAGTGACTGTTCAAAAATTTGTAAATTATGGTAATGAAACAAAATCTCTCCTACATCCATAGCTCCAATAACTAACTAACTAACCAGGCTTCATCATCGAATTAGCCAAAGCCCTCCACCGGACCCTGTCCTGGGCTCCATGGTCCTGCCAAAGAGTCCGTCCTGGTCCGAGGCTTTTGGTTGTTATGTTTTTCGTAACAATGTTGGTTTTTTTGCAGTGAAAGGTTATTAGCCTCACGCCCAACCCCCAAGCTGGAGGACCACCCCTCGCTGGCTGTCCGCGATAACCTCCATAACTGGAGGCCGTTCCTCCGTCCGCAACTTGAGGACGCGCCTAAAAGTATGCCGACGTTTCGAAGGCTCTTGCTGCTACTATGATGATGGAGACAGCAAGGGCCTCTGAAACGTCAGTAAACTATCAGACTACACGGCGCAACATTCCAGAGTACAGTCATGTTCATGACCGCCGTCGTGAGAACCTGATAACTCACCAAGTTGAAGAATGACTGGATTTAGAAATACCATACAGAGCAAACAATTTGGGGGGGGGGTTAATATTGCATTTGTATACGATTTGAGTAATGATATGGTAATGTAAACAATCATTAAATAAGAATTGTAGCTTCATATAACGAGTTATTTTTGTTTGTAAGACTAGACCCCGGCTACAGATTGCATAAATATGAACACAATTACAAATGATAAGCAGGGACTGGTACAAATTAAAGATTGATGCCGATCCAGGCATGTAAGGTGACTGAGAAAAACCATAATGAATATCCAGTTACATATACAGCCGATATTTTCAAAGGATACCTCAGAACGTGATCTATGTCGCTAGATAAAACCTACTCATTATAACATTAATAGACTTGATACATTATTAATTATTAATTAATTAATAAATTAATAGACTTCTACAGATTTTTCTGTACTTTCGATAAATTAGCAGAAGTTCGGGGAATAAAATGCCTGCTGATTTATCTAAACCGTGTGATCATTAATCATGAATGTCGAGAAGAGGCCGTCCACACTAAATTAAAGATGTAGATCACTGATTTAGTAGCATAAAAATCGCATCATTTTAGATAGCATTTCCGCGACTAAATCGACTAATTCAAGCGTACAGTTCATTTTGCACGTCGAAGGAAAAATAGTCTTTTAAAAATACTTTTATCTACACTGAGAAAAGAAAAAAGGCATTTGGTCGCAATATTTCACTGGTAATCCAAAGGCAACAAAGCGTTTAAACAATGTTTAAGTCATTCGAATTTATTTTTTTATCGGTAATCGATTCTACTTAAACACTATTTCCGAACACCAACTCGCTGTCGTCTACATTATTAAAGAAGATTTCATGGATATATTCTAGGGGCGTTTTCACATTTTTCATCTGCATAACTTCCATTTACATGGGCGAAGGGCGATAGATGGTTTATAAAGCCACCCCCCCCCCCCGTCTTCAGCAGCTTAAAAAAAACTGTCATCAAATGTAATTCAGTGCAAACGTTATCAGACATCAACGAAGTAAATCGGACAAGTGGCTTCAACGCAGAAAATTTGTGGTTTTCAGGCGTTTTCATAACAAAGTAGAAAGATTTGATCTTCTAATCCAAAAATATTTCATAATTCCTTTATATTATAGACCTGCATAAGCATCAACATGTCAATTCCCTACAAGAAATTGGGACAATTTAGATGTGGACACGTATTTCAGGAAGCCGGAGATACTACTGGAATATTTCCGACTTATAGTAATGTAACGTAAAGGGGTAAGCAATTACCATCTCTTTATGATGATGTTCTGGGTTTTGGCGCCGTGTAGACTCGTCGGTAGATGCCAACGTTTCGGTTGAGCGTACTGTTTCCATTTTCAGGGCTAAAGATGATTACAGTGTGTTTCTACACGGCCCCTAAATCCAGAAGATTTTACCATGATTCTCACCGCCGTGAGAACATAAAATCTCACACAATGAGTGTATTTTCGTTGTGTCATATATCGAAATACATTAAATATTTACTTCATCTAAATCAAAGATACTTGTAAAAAAAGTAAGTGGCCTACTGGCTCTGGAAAACAGAAGCAGTAATTCGTCTCACCCTGAGTACGATTCAATCTCTTTCACGGAATTCAAAGCACGGACATTTTGTGCCTTGAAGCCCCGCCACGAAGTTTAAATAAACGATCGGCTGAGTACATACATAATACAGGTATTATTTTACGGAATTTTCTAACGCTGTAAAATTCGTCTACCTCTAAAATATATTAATTTATTCTTTTTTTATGAGTTATTTACATATAGTTGGTAGACTGAGCACAAACTGGGGAGATCTGTCCGTCAGAATGTTTAATCTCTGAGAAAAAAAGATGGATTCTGTTGTAATTCAAGATCGCGGGCTTATTTTTTATTCCCAAAATTTAATACAATTTCTGAAAATAAATATCTTACGTTACAACAAAATGACATTTATATTAGTGATACACATAACTTTGAAGCAGGTTAGATACGTAAGCCTTTAACAAAATATATTATTATTATTTAGTGTTCTGTCTGACGACAGGTCCATTATTCTGCCCAAAAAGAGTTCGCCAGTTTTCCCTCCGTCTTCAGGTTCGGAGATAGGGATTAGCTCTATCTAGTGGGCCCAACTGTGTAGGAACCTGAAGACGGCGATAGAGTCCCATCTCCGAAACGTCGTTTTACGTTTTTACGTTTTATATTTACTAGACGATGGATAATATCCAAGTAAATTTTTATTCAATTGACTCTTCACCATCGTCAAGAACTTTTAGATTTGATATACTCAGTACATGACCATCGTCTATCCAGTCAACTGCGTGAAATACAAGTCGGAAAACGTGGTCCTGAAACAGCTACTGTAATTTTACATTATAATTTAAATTATACGTAAAACCATTTTAATTCTAAGAATAAGAAGGGTGTGTCTTCATTAACTGTTAGAAATGCAGTGATAACTTATTGTATTATCTACTTTAACTCTCAATTTTGCCAGCAGAGTGCATTAAGACGTTTTGTACGGTTATCAGAACTGGCAATGACCATTATTTTGAACAGCAAAACAGAAACTTGAATTTTAAATTTTAGAACCCCTTTGAGGTAAAAACTGAATTTTTAAGTATCATTTGCCGCACACGACATTCGCGTTTAAAAGAGCTAAACCTATTAAGAATCAACGTGGGTTTGTACATTTTCCTGGGCTGTTCTCGGAAAACGAATTATCTGGGCAATGCTGTACTCCTACCAGTCTCTCTCTCGACCTACAGAAGTTTAGAAATTCCTCCTGGGCTCTTAAGGAAAGTTGATCTTGTTTTAAAATTAAATTTCTCGTGCTAAGGCTGACGGTAGGGTGTATCAGTCAAAACAAGACGACGACGATGGAACTGGGAGGTCGGCTGTGCGTTTGTCGACATGCAGTTCAAAAACTAGTTAAGTTTTCTGGACTGGACGTGACTTCTAACTTTTGAAAGACTTTTCTACAACGTACCAGGCAACTCTTATTTTCCTTTGGCTTCGGGCGACACTGCGTGACATATGTGGCGACAATTTTGTAAAAAAAATCTGCTCAAAGCGTCAGGAAACTTACTGATTTCGGCTACTAAGAGAAAGATTTATTTTCGATACTAGACCCAAATTCAATACACGGACATGTCTACAGTAAACTATACGTTCATTTTAAATGTAGTTCTAACGTAAGTATAACGAATATCATTCTGAACCGACAGAAAATGCTAAAGAGTTTCTATGTCAATGAACATGACAAACATAAAAGCTTGCTAACTATTTGAATACATTACGAAAGATACTACAGGGAGAAGATTTTAAAAATTAAAGATAGAAGCCGAAGCTAATCCTAAAATCCTTACTTCAAAGAAAACACAATCCATAACCAATGCAAAGATCAACTGGTTAAGGAAACAATCCCCGTTTACTCTGAGAATTGTATGAAATGGATAAGTACAATCTATGGGCAAGCAGAATTGATTATTAAAGCAGATTGTAGATGTAATAACCACAAAACTTGAAAGGATTATAGCAAGTTGTTTCAACGTAGCGGTAATTTCACAATGCTGACAGAGTCTTAACACCATACAGATATGCAACGTGTGAAAGTAACATTTAAAATGAGAAATTATCTTTGTGTTTTTATACATAATTGCACTAATGTGCAAGGTCTTTCCAGAAGTACACTGCAGGTACAATAGTACAACAGAACATATTAAGCTAAGTACCTACCAGTTAAGTACTTTTGGTTACTTTAAGCGTCGGTATAAAACGGCTATGAACGTGTAAGAATAAAAAATACACAAATTAACTTATTTCTGACCTATGGTTGTGGTTTTAGCTTAAAAAGATGTTCTGTCATTCTTTAAATGTGCCTTCTCACTTTGAAATACATTGCATTATATTACATTATCGAGAGTAACGTGTTTGGGCATTTTGCATGCTCTAGATTTGTTTTATATAATTCTTAAAATATTTAAAATGTAAAAGTCCATGTAAATGTAAATTATACGTTATGCTAGGAAATTTCATGTAAAATCAAGGATCTCATGATAGAATAAGAAGTGGTGGAGGGAACCTCCATTCCCCCCACACGCCTAAACGTGGCAGCTTTATCTTAATCCAAGAATCAGCACGCATGTAGATGTCTCTGCGGAACGCACTTTTAATTTAGAGATTAAAAGAAAGTGAGTGGGTCAACTTCTCTGTGTCTCCGAGCAACGATCCCCGGTACCCCTAGGATGAAAGTTGGGTGGAGCCCACAGTCTGTCTGTACGCTGTGGGAAAGAGAGGAATCGAACCATGGTCAATCAGCTCTCAACTTAGTCTCTGTGCTGACTGATCGTCCACAATCGTTCTAGTAGTAAGCCCATGAGATTAAGCGATACACGTGAATATGAAATTTTACAATGTGAAATCATCACAAAAGAGAATTCGTGTCTGCCTGTCCGTCCTCATGTTTTGTCTCCAGAGTTACCAGATACGTTTCGATAAATCTGACATTATAAATTTATTCTGAATATTAAATGATGAATTATTTTGTGGTTCGTGACTGTTCAACGTGATACCTACTTCTGTCATACATTAAGTTCAAATCGAACTTCATATTTCCTTATCCATGCTATCGAAACCAGTAGCGGACAAATGAAAGGAGCGCAGAGTATTATAAAGCGTTTACATAATTATAAAGACGAGAATTACAAATAAAACTCAGACTGTAATTATTTTCTCCTTTCCCAGCCCGTTTCAATAACTGTGACCACTTCTGCGTTTGTTGAGGTCGTAAAGTGGGGCAGTGGGAGGGGGAGGAGGGAGGAGGCTGACTTTATGACAACAATTTCCGCGTCACTTTGAATTGTCTGCTACTCCAATGTCACCTTTGCAACATTTCAAAGAACAGACGAAAATAAAGTGAAAAATAAACCAGAAACGTAAAGCAAATTACGTTGCTGGTCTGATCTACTTATTTATTATTTATTTATAGTTTAATTAACGACAGGTTTTCAGTAGCTCAGACTATACAGCGTCGAATAAAAGGACGATAGCAAATAATGAATTGAAAGGGATGTGGAAGGAAGTGGTCGTGGCCTTACTTTAGGTACTATCACGGCATTTGCCTGGAGGAACTGAGGAAAACCACGAAAACTCGGTTAATGCTGATCTATTTAGAAACTCCGGTGTAAATTTTCCTTAATAGTCTGCATTTTATTTGGTTATTTTACGTTAAAACTGCAACGAGCAGATTTCATTTTATGATACCGACTTAATCCGGTCGTGAATTTGCGCCGATGTAATTTAAAGTCCCATATAACAAGGATTAACAATTAAGAGTAGAGAGCCCTCTTATTTGCTAGTCATTTTACAAATGGTCGTTAAGCTGAACGTTACTGTCAACTTAGTTAACATAACAGCATCCGTATATTTATGCAAAGAATCCAAGTATTCAGCAGAACTTACAGTACGCGACTGTAATCTTGAGACTTGCAATGAATGCTGGAAGTCTGACGCCGTCTGTCCTCCTTCAACCCGCAAGTCTCAAGATTACAGTCGCGGACTATATCTACCTTTATTTTGATGCACTATAAAATAAATCTGCATTTGAAATTGTTCCATGCATACTTTTTTTCGGACTGATGAGATAAAAACACATCGGCCACTTCAAATCCTGTTGCAGAACGCACACGACGTAATATTACGCAATGCTTACTGACATCCATTCCAAGGTCACAGTATAACTCGCCCGATCAGCTAGCGCCAGTGGCGAACTTCGGAAACTACGCCTTCTTGACTGCTGACGTAAATCATGCAACCCCTCCCCTCGCCTCCCCACCACTAGAGCCGACATAAAATGTAAACATTCACGAGTGCCCCCCCCCCTTTCCAAATAAATCAGAAATCTTTCGTCAGATGGGACAAAATGAAATATATTCAACGTAAGAACAGCTCGTTTTTGCGGGATGTATAATTAAATAATTTTTGTGTCAATAAAAAGTATATATATATATATATATATATATATATATATATATATCTTCCTAGATAAAAATAATAAATTTTCGCTTAAAAGACCGGACCCCAAGCTACAGGTCACAGAGCTACTTAAACCAGAGTAAATTCTCGATTATTCGATCTTCGACGTCAAAGAGAGCCGCTAAATTGTGTTATTTTCACTTCGCAGTGCAGCGTTGATCACGGTAAAGATGTACTCTTTGGAGTACAACGACGTCGAAGTCATCGGGGCAACCGAGCGACAAATGCCTTAGGACTTTGCTCTTAAAGATATCTTTTAGGGCGAATGAGGTACACGTACTGAACATTTTCGTTTAAATACTTTTAGTGCAATGCCAGATTACAGGATTTATAAACATTGCATATTTAAATCCCATTCAACAATCTGCCAAAAATAACTCCCAAGGAACAAATTTCTTTCGTAACGCGACTCACAACTTAACAACGCCCGAACTTTACAAACGTTTAAAAAAAATGTGTTTCTATATTTCACTACAAAATTTCTGTATCCGACATTGTCCACTGAGGTAAAAATTTATATACACGACGTTTCGGGAGTTGACTGTAGTTCCCGTCTTTAGGTGACTGGTTTTCATTAGCGTGATTTCGTATTACTAGTAATAGAACCGTGATCTAACCCAGGACCTCTAGAATATAAAACCACAAGACCACCGGGATAGCACATCATTCAAAACGTGCCGGGTTTGATGTCGGCTGTTGTCAATAATACAAAAAATATGTCAGAATGACAACCAATCATCCGAATATGGGAAGAAAGCTAACTCCGAAACGTCATGCATGTTTTAAACCAGGGAATAGCCAATGTCCAACACGTGTTACTGTAATGAATCAGCCATTGTCAAAAACTTTTAGAGGCTCGCTAATGTATGATGATATGATCCTGGTTTATTTCAGTTTTGATTTACAACTTAATTATCCGGATCTAGCACAAAATTCCAACTCGCCACGTATAAATACAAATGCGTAACAATTATTTATTCCTGTCGCACAGAGAAACCGCATTTACTGGACAATCGAATATAAGGGAGTCCACGGAAAACCAATCTCAGAGCCCCCCCCCCATCTGCCACCGAACGTGACCCCCCCCCCCCCCCCACTGGACACTCGAAGAGAATACTTAAAGGATATTGTGTGCTGGACCACGGAATCACTGAACCTGTCAAAAGTAAGAGCGCACAGACTAGGGCTTTCGTGTTTTGGTAGCAAATCACGTAGGCTGGCAACGCTGAGACTGAATTTTTTGAAGCCACGTGTTTAATTTGTTTCTCATTTCATAATTCAACCCTCGATTAGCAAGCAGTACGTGTAGATGAAAGCAATACTATTTTCTGTTTTGAGTAGGGCAGTTTTATTTTTAAGGCGTGTTTGGCGATTAAAATTATTCATTCTCAGGACTTTTTCCATCGTCTGTTCTTTAAAATAACGACGTTTCGGAGGCTGGTTGTGTCTCCGTCTTCAGGTGAGAGGTACTATGTTGAGTCCCTTAGATAGAGCCAGTCTCTGTCACTGGACAATATAAATCGTGCAATTATTTCAACTTGTCCACCCAAGTACAGGTTCTGTCAGTAGATTATAATACTTAAATGATAAAATAAAAATTGAATGTTTGGCAAAATTGCTATGTATATTATAAAGTTAGCAGAATTATCTTGGTAATGCAAAAGGGAACGTTTTCTATGAGATGGCATAATATTTTGTTCTGTGTAACCTATCGTGGAGAATGTCACAAGTTTCACGTATTATGCGTCAGAAGTAAATTCGTTTCGTTCAATAAAACTTGTGAGTTCGCTGCTACGGCTGTATTTATGGTCAAGGCGACAGCAGAAGGACTGAAGAAAACCACGAAAACCGCAATAAAAAAAAATAGCCTGTGGGTCGACTGCGAACTCTCTTATCTCCGGAGCATGACATTAGTTAAATAAAGTACAGAATGCAGAATAATGTTTAACAACCTCGTGGCTGCTTTTTAAAAACTTTACCAACATCACCCCGAATAGCTCCGAAAGGAGCGCTCTGCTCTAGTTATATAAAAATATACAAAAATAATTTAATAACACTTATACAAACGGTTTTGTTCGTAAGCATGATTTTATATATCAATACATTGCACAGTATGAAAGGTTTTAAGATTAAAAAGACTTGTTTTTTAGCCTGGTACGCCCAGAGTATAATTTATGGCTCTGTTTAATTAAACTGTGTAGGTTTTCATGTGTTGTTTCTACCTACGTGGGTGTTTAGAACGAAAGACTATAAAAATGTCAGATACCATATTATGATTGTACATCAGTTATAAACGCTCGTATTAACATTTTATTTGTTTCAATGTGCCCGCACTGAGCGATAATGCGTCTTGCCGAATTTCACGTGAAAGGTCTCTGGTTCAAAACGCAGCCGAGGACTTGGCATCAAATATTTTCACGATCTTTCGTAATTAAACGTTACAAAAAAAGAGTCTATTAGCTTCGCCATGCCAGACTCTTAGTCAACACATAAAAACTAAATAATTAATCGCATTTACATTGAATCTCGTATGGAAAAGTTCCACTAAAACATATCTAACATAACAGTATCACTTAAAATCGGACAGCGACAAATACTTTGCATAAGAAGCTACGGGCTGAGTGAACAAAACGTCATGAAGGAATCCCCAGCTAAGCAGGAATCCCGATTCGGAAGTCACAGGCAGAATTCGCAAAATAAAATGTCAACATTCTGTAAAATGCGCCAGAATTATGATACGTGTACATTTCGTAACTTGTTATTTTTAATGAATATCCGACTTTACGTTTCGCATTACCTATTCTTTGAATACTTGCAGAAATGTTTCAGTCGGCAAAGTTATCTGCTACCTCTCCTCCCCTTCTGAATCCACGCCCTTCACGTGTACATATTCACCCCTACTACTGTAAAATCACGCGGTATTATATTTCATTCAATCGCTGCAGTATTCAATATCGTCAAGCCACTGGTATTTTACTAATCGCGCAGTTAAATTAACTGACACAATCACACCGAGCAATTAATCAAGCTTGTACGGCATTGTGGGTATTAAATACAGGTTTCGAGATTACTATCTAATCGTCATTATGTACGTGGCCCATTAGTCTACAGGTACAAACGAGAATCAATAATATGCGTTTCGACACCGTCATTTAATAAACATTATTTCGGAAATACTGCAGGTTCCAATCGCTGTTTAACAACGCTCCATGACAACACGCTGCACGTTGTTCAATGACCTGTAAGATTATTATATTTACAAATAAAACCCATAAATTAATATATATGAATATATATATATATATAATGTATTTATCGCAGACGTCTAAATTGTTACAGCTACCAAAAGGCTAGAATCAATATAAATGAATAATTGTACAACAAATTGACCCATCGAAGGAGGGAGGTCCTGGGTGCGAATATCGGCCCAAAGACGGAATATACTGACATGTCTTCATGGTGTTCCTCACTCCGGCCAGGACTTACTTTTATAAAACCCATATGTTCATTACAGTGTTGACCACAGCACGCCACTGGACACCGCCCCTGAACCAAAGAGATCTAGTTCAAATTTGAGTGTGAAGACGACAGTTTTCTGACATTTACCACCATGCAGTCTGGTAGATATTGACCGACGTTTCGGATAAACTCACTGCCTTTATCATTAGTGTTTCATCAACATGATTACAAAGGAAGTATGATTACACGATGCTACATCCCAGAAACTTGTCATTTTTAGATTAATCAAGTCCACAACCATTTTTAAGATCCATTTTAATATTATCCAACGATTAGATCTTCCAAATTACAGATGAATCCAAATGGTATATTCCGTTCAATCAGTTTTATACTGTTTTTTTAACTCTGACTGATCAAAGAAACTTGGTACAGCCCTTTAAAACCTCAGCTTCATTTCCATCCAAAGGGAACATGACTTACTGCCTTCGTAATCCATGTTCTTTTTTATTTCCTTTGTTTATATAAAGCCCTTCTATTATTCAGTGGACTGACTGGGCCTAAAATTCTGTCCTTTGTAACTGTAAATGTAGCCATTAGCGAGTGATAAATATCTGCGTGGGCCTGCAAATGTGAGATCATTATTTGTCAGTTACCACTCCTGTAGCCACTGCACACAGTACATTATCCTCGAAGTCCTCATCGCGCTCTGAACTTAGAATAATACAAATTAATACCGAGCTAACGAATATAATTTTGAAATAAAGTCTTTCGGAAAGACGTGGGATAAAACTCAAAAATACTATAGAGTGACGAAGCGGCTGCCCGCCCTGGTGATGGAGGCAGTAAGCGCCTCCGAAACGTCGGTAAATTTCATTTCAAAAAAGTTCCACTTATCGATGAAGACAATGAAAATCTTCGGCAAAGTTATAAGAGGCACTATGAAAGCAATGAACACAATTTTATTAGTTCTGACTGAACAGAATGTCAACCAAAATTTCGTCAGAAGACATCCATCATACTCGTAACTTCTTCACGTAAATATAACGAGCAAAATATTATATTCTAAAAAAATCCATGTTGTTCCAGGGTTTCCGTGTCAGTATATCTTTTAAATATAACCACGGCATCAGAGTTTCTTGTTAGGTTACATCAAAGAACTACCTTCCTCCCGACCCTTTCCGGCTTCGGCAGCTCAGAGAACTCTCCCAGGTTTTACTTTAACGACGCCGATACCGGCCAGAGAAGGAGCAGTAATGGACGGAGGTTATTTCAAGCTTTAACGAGAATCGAATCATCAGTTTCCCTCTAATACCGAAATATCTGTTCGCCCAAGGAAGAATAAAGACTGTCTTCTTCGGCGTGATGGGAAACTAGACCCTTCCGAAGGTCTTATTTTCTGCAAAAGCGGCTTCCAACACAAGGATGGGATAGAGCACAGTTAAGTAGCAAATTCGGCTTCTTTTACTAGAGCCTTAAACTATAAAGCCAAGGCTTTTACGTCCCCTAATTTGAAGACCGATAAGACAAGGGCAAAGGGGCGTGGAAGCCCCTACTGCTACAATGCCAGATTCATCCATAGGTGGACGGAGCACTGCCTTCTCAAACGAGGTTTTGTACACCGAGTCATGACATAATAACAGTTACATCTGCCATCAAGGAAGACCCACTAAATAAATTCCACATGATATCAAGACTCCATAACTGAGGCAGAAAAGTTATTGTTTACATATATATTTCTAAGTTACACATTCTAATTTTTGTATGTCTCAGTGATATTTTTTAAACTGGAAGACAGTACCTTATAATAATAACAACAGCTGAGTTTACACTAACGCAAAATATGCTTAAGACGAGAAAGGAATTTTAAGGCGCTTTAATACAAGGCATAACTTTTTCTGAACTCCACACCAAAGTCCCTTCTAACCCAATTATATTAATTACCTGAAATATCAAACCCCTACAATCAGAACTGACGCCTTGAAAGACAAGTTATAATTAACTCCAAGGATTATGGCCTCCCTTTGCGCTCTTTCCTGACCACCTGAGCTACACAGGTGATCAATAAGACGTCCGACTTATACAGAACCAGGAGGTTCGTCACCGTATTCACAAGAACCGGCTATCGGTTCCTTTCCACGGCCAGATGAATCCACTCATCAAGAAAACACAATGAACTGTGTATCCACAGCGCAGGACGTCTGAATAACGAAATTAATATTGTCGAACAACTAAAGACTAATTACATTGAAATGACTGTCATGATTTGTACCCTTCAATATATAAGAGGTAAAGTAAAGCTGTAGCACTATACGCCGTGTAGGCGCTTGGAGGGGGAGGCGGTATATCTCCTACTAATTCTTGACGTCGGCACTAGATGGAGGTGAGTGGTCAGCATCACGCCCCGGCCAGGCTTAACCCCCGGGAAAGATTTCGAAAGTGCTAATGATGGCTTCGCTGATAAAATATCAATTTTTCCGTCGGTTACACGTGTTAGTTGTAAGTACAAAATGTCGCTATGTGTCCAATGGATTTTTTACTGAACAATAACACGAACGTTCTGAATTGGACATTCAGAGGTCGAAACTACAAGCAACTCCCATAGACCCCTTGCAGACCGCTGTATCCTTTTATCTAGGGCCGAAAATATTTCTTACTCACGAATGAAATTGTTCTTCAGATATGAGCGTAGTTACTGGGCTACTGTCTGACAGACCGGACTTCAGTTACCGGTAGAGCCAATAAAAAATATATTCTGTAAGAAAGGATAAATGTGGCCTCATGTCTGAAAAGGTAACGTACCAAATTTTCGTGCAAATAGCTTTTTGGAAAAAAAAATCAGTTTACGTCCCCGATGCGAGATCGAAAAGAAAAGAGTTATGTATTCACGGAGATGACATAAGCTGGCGGACGGACGGACATGACATCCAAATGAGTTTATTTTATACACCTAGTGCAAAGAATGAACACAAATCACTTAAAAAGTCAATGTTATCAAATTTTCAGTCCGATGTCTCACAGAATGCTATAGATTCATTTAGGTTGAATTTAATTCAAGGTTCCGAATATGTGAACTTTTACGATATCACGAATACAAAAAAGTATTTTGCAAGGATTTCTTTATAAACCAGAGGATGCAGGCAAGGGCTAACCTACAAATCTTTTCCGCAACAGAACAAATAGGCATATTTCAGAATATGAATTCGGCGAACAACCGAATATACGGCAAGTACGAGGCACACCAATCCTCAGAGGAAATAAATATCTTAGCCTGTCACGTGCACTGCCACAAACCAATTTTAGAACAAATCATAAACACTCGATCACCAATTTGTTATACTCTCAAGTCGTAGTTTCAAGCAACGCTTCCAAGTTTCAACCGTGTAATAAACGATTTTAAAAGGTTGTCAAATCACGAGGTCATGAAGACTTCTGAAAGAGTGAAGCATTCTTAACCTGGGCAGCGGATTGAGGTCACCGTGGTGAGTGATTAGGTTCACGCCACAACCCCTTAATCCCAGCGAAATAGCTCGCGGTGCCCTCAAATTGAACTGGAGGCTTCATGGGGAAAGAGAGGTGTCGATGCGCTGACAGAGAGAAATAACCCTGCTACAGCTGGAAATCGAACCTTCGTCGTCTAACCAGTGGCTTAGCCACTACGATACTGGGGATACCGGGAACGACCCGTTCTTTCAAGTGCCTGAGCACTGCGGGTCCCAACTCGATCTATAGACAATCGGTAGGACTCCTTGGACGAGGGATCGGCCCGTCGCAAGGCCTCTACCTGTACACAGGACAACGCGGACAAACATCCATGGCTTGAGTGGGATTCGAACCCACGGTCCCAGCGACCAAGCGACACAAGGCCCGCGCGGAATGTATAAAACGGTTCAAAACTGTCAATGTCTTTAAAAAAATGTCTGACATCGTTTTTGTAAAGTGCGCATGCTCGCTGAAGACAGGTTGTATTTATGTGGTTTCGATTCGCATCAGTGTTAAAATTTCAGTCGCTAACAAGGCTACACACGAGAAATGCTACTGACGTGTAAACAGCGGACGGACAATATAAACCAGACGACATCCAGCATATCACAACGAGCGTCAAATGTGCAATTTCCATTTGACAGGTTATTTTCCCGTCGAATCAAGTGACGAAGATTTACGTGGTCATCCGATAACAAACATGAGAATCACGAAGCCTATTTATAAATCAGTAGATGTGGATAACCTACCCTAGGATTCGAACCGCTGACTTCCAGACTTAACAGTGGATCTGATGCAATCGCGAACAAGAAGACCAGAAGCGAATATTTTTTAAAACAGCGTAACAAAGACATCGTTTGTTACAAAGAGAACGGGAGGAGGGAGAACACGTGACATCGTGTGGGGTGATGATTTATGGATACGTTAGAAGATGCAATGAAATTGCATTGGGTCCCCGAATGTAAACTTGGCAGACTTCAGCTGCCATTCAAACAACATTTTTTATGTTTGCAAATATTTCATATATATATATGTGGATTTTAAATGTTGTGATGAGAAACTTATCATACAGACGCAGAGTAAGTTTATTCGCTTCAATAACTAAACAAATGTATCTTGTGACGTAATTACCATTCCTGCGAAATAATCCCACTTATATCATTAACAATAATTGTTTTAATCACGAAACCCGTAAACCTCATCAGGCACAGAACATCATATACTCAAAATTACAAAAGATTTGCTTCATATTAGGGACGAGCCGAGTTTGTCGTGATTTTCCTCAGTCTTAACTGACGAATTATGTCAAAGTACCGTAAATATGCGACGACCAATTCCTTCTACATATTTCCAGTTTTTATTAATTAACAATTCTATCATTACAAGTCTGAGCAGGATTTGAAGACAGGTAAAATGCAAGTTTGTCAGATACGGGGTCAAGGCAGCGAGAATCGGTCTATATTGTCCAACGCAAGGCAAAGTTAAACATCCCACGTTGCCTGACTTTGTGAGTTTTCAGTTGTCCATTAATTACTGTGACTTGCAGAATTGACAAACCGACGTTTCAGATGTATTTGCTTATTCATAATTTTGAAAACCTCGGAACTTAGGTTTGATAGGTAGTACACCTGTCGAGTGTGTGTGTGTGACGGGTGGAGGGGATGTTTCTTTTTTTTTTGGGGGGGGGGTGTTAAGACGCGTCAGATTCTAAGTCGGTATCCCAACTGGGTACATCCCGAATAGAAATCAAGTCACAGTCTACCAGTGATAAAATGTGTGCATCTTATTTTATGTTATTTCTTATCAGGAGTGCTAACCACTCGACCACGACGTCCGGTGAGCAGCGTATCTGCGTAAACGTACCAGAGAACCAATCAGGTTACGAACAGCGGACTTGCTGAAAACGAACCAGTTCTGCATCTACAAAATTACAGGGCAGTATGATATATTGCGATATGCAGGAGACAAATGTATTTTAAAAATAAAAACATTAATCCCTCTCTGGTTCTGAGTCCTGCAGTTCCGAGGGGCTGGGGGCAATTTATCGTCTTCAACGGCGTCAGGAATTTGCATCAAAATGAGTCCGCACTGAAGACAGTAAATGTTACTGACGGGAAGTAATTTACAACTGGGGTTACCCGGGACGAGAAAAGTCTCTTGTAAATAACGTACGGTCGCGAACTTGCAATGTTTTAAAATGAAATATCAGCCTATGGATCAACACGATGAATTGCATCCACCCACAGAACCGACAGAGCTTCCGAAACTTATTTCTCTTTGCGTTACGGGTCATAGAAAGGAGAAGGGCCTAGAATCAGACTCACTTTATCGACCAACTGTCAAAATTTGAAAACAACGTTCACTTTCTTGGCTGGAAGCCATTTACTTCATTTGTCGCTGGCCTAATTAATGTCTGCTATAAATATCAGTTGACTTAAGTTACAAATTCAATTATTCATTTTTGTGACAGGACGGAAAAATTATTGTTCGTGTGCCTTTAAACTTCTCTTATAGTTACCATTACAACGCTATACACATTAATAAATATATGAAAAGTTGTGAAAGTTCTTAACCAATTCAGACAGAAAGAAGGAATGAGTTATTAAAACTGCGAATTGCTTACTATGCATTGCTAATTTTGTTACGATTAATAATAATTCAATTATTTATTAGTGTGCTGCTTCAATAGTCAATAGGTCAATTACAGATACAACACAATAATAAATATAGTAAAATAACAACAAACAGATTATCAACAAATTACATAACTGCAGAGGACCTTAATACACAAAGGCAACTTGCTCTGAATACATAATTCGGTTTATAATAATAATAATTGAATTAAATTAGGTCCATTACATTAAATTCCGAAAAAAATATTCAAAACACACAAGGTACTAGATCAGAGAATTTATATTGTTAGAATGATGACACACAGCTATTCAAATGTGAGTAGAGAATAAGATAGGAATTTATAATGAATGTAATTAATATCTAATATATGGATAGTAACACAGTTATTGCGCAGGCAGGCACCGTTCAAACATTAGAGAAAGGCCAGTATATTTTGTCAAACATGATGACTCTTGAATATAACTGTTTTCAGGAATGTTACGCAGTGCAGCCTAAATGAATTTTCATCTGATTAAATAACTAACTAACAAGATGGCTTATGGAACCCGAAGGTTCATCACCGACTTAACCAAAGCCCTGTCCTGGGCCAACAAAATCCAGTCTCCTTCAACTCCTATCTCCCATAGATCCCGCCTGAGATTATCCTCCCATCTACGTCTAGGTCTCCCCTGAGGTCTCTTCCCCTCAGGCTTCCCAAATAGTGGCCCCAACCAACCAGATGGCTTACACAGCCCGAAGGTTCATCACCGAATTAACCAAAGCCCTGTACTGGGCCAACAAAATCCAGTCTCCTTCAACTCCTATCTCCCATAGATCCCGTCTGACATTATCCTCCCATCTATGTCTAGGTCTCCCCAGCGGTCTCTTCCCCTCAGGCTTCCCGGTGCACACCTCTTGTCCCATCCATGCGCGCTACATGCCCAGCCCATCTTATTCTTCTCGACTTAATCACCCTGACAATATTGGTTTTCATTTGATTACAGTGAACAAATTGACAACACAGACTTGTACCACCTCAGATTTTATCACCTAATTAACATATTCCCTTGGTATTTGGGAGGTCCTGTGTTTGAATATCGCCACGCAGACAGACAGACGTACACGCGTGATTTGTGATACACCCATTCCCACCAGCAGTGGCTTTTTCCTTTAGAATGCAAACAAAGGACCAGGCTGTAATACACCTGTCCCCATCTGCAATTTGCATTAAAATCTTCTTCATTCTTTATGACAGGCTCATCAAGAAGTCTCTCTTCAATCTGAATTATTCATTAAAATTCTACCAGAACTAAAGAAGTGATGGCCGAGTGTCACAAACGGTCCCATTAATTTTACACTCTTAAGTTTCTTCGTAATTGGTGGCGAAACCTTGCAGAATAAATTCACACATTTTAACAAACACAAACCTGGGATTCTTTTTACATATTTCTTTTGTAAGAGAGACAATTTGTCACCCTTACATTTCCGGCGACCGTTTCTCATCTGTTTCTGGCAGCTCAATTATCTGGACAGACAAAATGACGTTCATCAGAATATGAAAAATTATTTTTACTACTGTCCGCCTAAATTTACGCCTACATAGGATACTGGTTTGGTGGACCGCCCACTGGGGGTCATATGGCCTAACGGAGCTTCAAAAACCCAACGTCATTACCAAGAGAATGCTGAAATAGTTCATTAATTTGCAGCAAGCCACAAACCAGTTAATGTGGAATGTGTGAACATCACTCACACTTCGTATACGCCATAAAACCAATCCACTCTCAATGCAAATTACACATAATCGCGGTATGAATGCTATAAATCGTAAGTTAAAATGGAATTCTAAGCCCCGGGATTTTGTACAGGTAATAAAATTTAAAGCTCATGGGGAGATGATACACTTGGAAACACTGTCTGGGAAACCAAAATAGCTGAGGCCACTCAGAATACCTAGGCATAACGAATGTTACAACTCCTTGGACTGGGACAAATTATTTGGTACGGAAAAAGACGAGATTTGGAACCTGCGGTAATCAGGCGTCTGTAATCAGATGAGTTGATAAAAATGAGCCTTAAAGCAACAGAATACGGCATATGTAAGTGTGAATAGGATTGAACTGGCAAAGACCCAGAGCAAACTTAACACAATTTACAGTTTTAACGTTGAATAACGTTTATAAAATCACGGTACACTCGACGGAAACTGTAAGATGTAAGGTAACGCTGGTGTGTAACTCCTTCAAACGTCAAGAACTCGAGACCTATGTAAGATAGAGAATATAAACCTATATTTAAATTAAGGGCTTTTTCTACATGATGTTTACTTTATTTAATAATTCATATTTTACACACTGTTGAAATAATTACCCAAAACACGTAATAACTATACCCTCGTTCGAACTTCAATCTCTTGCCACCTCTGAAGCGTAAGAGTTGGATCGGGCATATTGCGAGTGAAATACGTAAATAAACACGAGCTTTTCAAATTTGCAAACAGATTTCAGCTAACTCTCACGGTTTAGGAGTTTTGACCCATTTATTTGTTAACAAAGAACGGTTCTAGAGTCAGTGTGTTGAGTACATGACGCAACACGTAGATAAGCTGTCGGCAGATGACGTCACGTATAGATAAGACGTAAAGGTACACATTAATGTGTAAATAAAATGTTATTTCAGTACAAATATACTTCTACAGTTAAACGTTATTCAACGTTACCTAGGGAACCGTAGTTCCACTGTCAATTTTTTAATTTTCTCGTAAATGAAATGTTTATTTGTTCTGTTATCTGCACTGATTTCATTGTAGTTACCATTTCAATCTTTAATTTCCTCCTTGAAGACAAAGGAAAAGGGTCCCGATTCCCGGCAGGGTAAAACGCTTTCTCGGTCACAAGGTGAAGACCTATCTGGGATCTATCTGCCCCAACCAATTCGAACTAAGGTCTTCTCCTCAGGGATAAGGCGGTCGAGACGTCCAGCTAACCACTCACCTCCATCTCATCTAGACGTGTACAACTCCATTTAATCAGTAAAATCCCAAATGTGTTCGATTCAAAATGTATTAATATTATTACAATGAACGGACGCAAGGAACTGATTATAAAGACCTGAATCAGTACATGTTTTTTGTGTAACAGTAAACGATGTTTAACATCAGAGACGCCCATAACAGGAACAGCTCTGCTGTAATGGGAACGCCTGTAATCAGATACAATAGCGCGATTTTAACGACACTTTTTACGAGGCTGTTAGAAGGACGCAAATGTACACACAGGCAATTTCGCGTCTGTTCGAATCGACTGTATCATTAACGTTTTAGTCAATTAATTTTATTTTCTCTTAAAATACTGACAATCTGTGTGATCACCCTTTACCAAAAACACATTTACCATCACAAATTAAAGGAAGATGAGATGGGTGGGACACATAGCACGCATGGGGGTAAATGATAAACATACAAAGTTATAGTTGGCAAGCCTCAAAGCAAGATGCAGGCGTTTATGGGTGGATTAGCAGGTTCTACCGGATCCATAAAAGCTGGAAAGCCTTTTTGAATAACTGAGCGACTGTTAGCTCAAGAAGGACTCAGGTCCACGAGGTTAGATCTTGTCTTTAACGACAATTTTGCAATTCGATCTTTATTTTACAATCTTGCAGCAGCCAATATTTTTGTTCGTGCTTATGATACATTAATAAATACGTTCGTTCATAACTGTTTATGAACATGGTTTTAAAACTCCCTGACTTCGCAATTCTAATTACTATCACTGAATTTATATATTTAGGGAAATTCTGTACACAAAGTTTGTATGCAAAGTAACGGAAATGACAAAGCCATTAGATAATGTTGCCATTACAAACTAAACACTGTGAAATATTACCGACGGATAACATTCTTCACACTTAAATACCAGTACTGTAGAGCATAATTACCTTATTCAATTCTCCAAAGAATCAAGGTACGGTCAGGAATAGAACTGTATAATGAACACTAGTAAAAGTGAAAGTTTAATTATCTTGGGTTCTTAATTTCTTGACTCACAAATTATCTTCTATCTATATAGCAAACTTAAATACAAATATGATGCTAGAATGTAACATATTCACGACACACAGCATGTCCCAAAAAAAGAAACATACACATTATAACACGGAATATTAGCCTTGTTACTAATCTTCGTGTGGTGTGTTTACGAGGGGAGCCTAGTGTGGTCTACACTTAACATAATTCAAATACGCAAAATGGCGGAAGGCTGATTGCGTTTCGAGCAACGCAAATTCAATGGAAGTGTATACACATGTTTGAGACACCCTGTACATCAAGTGAAGTACATCTTCACACAGTGCCCGTTAGCGTTGTTCCACCGTCAACAAAATGGGAATGTGTCGAAATTCTTAGCAGAACTCCGAACAAAAAAATTTAATAAAAGTTATCTCAGCAGTTTTACACGCAGAGAAATGGACACACAGACGGACGTACACGGCAAAACTAATCGAAAAAAATGTTTTAGCTTTTCGTTTTGATCGTACGTAAAAACAATGAAAATTTCAGTGCAGATAATTGAAATAAATGTTAATTTTGCTTGCAGTATTCTCTGAATGAAATGTGCATATGGAATTGGATATTCTTTATACGAGAACATATATCACGACTCTAAAATTATACGGAATATCCCAAAAATATTTATACACAATGCTGACGTAAGTAATGGTCTTTTTGGGACATTCTGGACATGCCAAGTTTATTTAAACAGACACAGAGAGCGAAGGAGGGATTCTCGCGGACACTACTTTCAACACCTCCTGTATAGACGCATGAAATAAAACAATTTGTTCCACTTATAAATATTTGAACTCCGATATCGGAAGTCAGTTTGTGAATGTAATACCGTAAACAGAAGTAACAAAGTAAAACATTTAAAAGCATTTTCGGAATGCGAACCAAAGGCAAATCTGCATACGCGCGTCATCGATTTTAATGAAGCTTGCAGGTAAGCGTTTCACAAGGGAATTCGGCGTGTTTGGTAAAGGGGGAGGGGACAGAGAGAGAGAGGGGGGCCCAGAGAGTCGCATTCCGTTGCATGATAAACCACAATCACTGTTATTAACAAAGTGATGGAGATAAACTGTGGTTAGACACCAAGAGATTGTGATCAACCTACACACAGACAGTGAACAGCATATCACGCCCAAGCCCAACAAATTACCAGCAAACTTTTAAAACAAATGCGAGGAAATGTGCTATGAACTAACAGCACACCTGCTTATTTTATGACAAACTAATGTGGTAATACTTGTTCACCGCGCAGTAGGTCCCCCGCTCATCCGCGGTCACTCTTGTGCAGGCCCTCAGCTGACTACCAGTGCTCAGAAGTAAGGTCTACAGATGGTAAATGTCACAATCGATTATTTCTTCGAGGCTCAGAATATCATGGAAAAATCCCTGAAATTTAAACGTGACAACACAAATTATTTTATATTTATTAATCACTAATTATGGACGTAGCATGTTTTGTGTGCCTTTGGTTCCCCTAGCCCAATTTACCCCATAAGGTTTTTACAATCGCGGGGGTGGGGTTTCAAGAACGTAACCCCCGCAAATGGCAAGGATCTGCTGTACGTAAGAGCACAGATGACGATAAATCCTGTGTCAAAAAGGACATGCAAAGAAGAATCAAGGCCTCGACTCCTTTGCGACAGACATAAGGACACAGCTTACTTGTTTCTACCATCAGATAACCTCTATAAGGCATAGTCAGCTTTTTAAAAGTCTCCTAGAACAAAGTGCACAGCCAGACCGAAGAAGAGAGTATCACACACTTAAGAAACCTCCAAATAAAGTTTAATAAATCTGAAGACTTTCCGCTGGTTCTGGATTGTGACAGCAGATGGTCTTACAAATTTCAACCAACGATTCGGAGTTAACGTATCGCGTCCTTCTTCAGGGCAATACGTTCGTCAGAAATTTTGGTATCAAAACCCAGAAGACAAGTTCCAAAATCCATTCCACACCGATTATCTCAACAGCAGACAGAGTCCTGGCAAAATCCAAATGTCAGTGTTCCCTGAATGATATTACAAGCCTCTATATGTTCCCAGTAAACTTATAGTGGGCGGTGACAAATTTGATCTTGTTCATTATGTATGCACTTAACCTGTCTGCTGAAGTTATGGATGTTGGTTGACGGTATCAACATCAATAGAGTCAAACATTGACTACCATGCGAAATGCAGGCTACAAAGCTCCTTTGGATGTTTAAAAGTAACTTCAGAACACCATGAACATTACATTATACTGAGAACCATCCGTTGCCTGAGGCATCACCAGATAACAGTCGGCAAGAAAACCATCGACACCGCAGAGGAAGGACGATCCGAGGTGCGAAAGCATCGCCACGACCCCTCAACGCGGGAGGCGAACGATTACAAAAGAGAAGTGATAAGCTTCTAGTCGGACCTCTAGCTAGCGGTACCACCTTCAACTTCAAACGCATTCCTAAATAGACGATTGCATCACCGGTAAAATAGATGTGAGTTAAATTAAGAGGGAACAAAATATAAAGAAAATAACTTTCCTGAAAAAGCTACGAGTGCGTTCTGATTAGAAATCACCCGCCTCTTATTGCATCCGAGGTTTCACTGCCGTGTCCACTAGAGTCCACCAAATTTACGTTTAACAACACATAATGCGGAATAAAATGTTCCAATACGTTTTTAACTAAATTTAAAAGTGTTAATTATCATAATCATAATGCCATAGATTAATAGCGAAACTTATTTGTTTGTATTAAAATTATAGTTTCCATCTGTAAACAGGTGGAAAATATATGAATAAAATCACCACTGATACTTGATGATACGTGTATAAAATAATTTACCGGAAGGTTTACGTCAATGAGGAAGTTAGGCTTTTTTTGTTACGAGGTTTATGCTAAACTAATTTCGCATACTTTTGCGCAAAAAAAAACCCAGCAACATGACATGACTCACATTTCGGAAAGCAAATACTCCCACCGCAATCCCTGAAGTGCCGACGTCACGAATGGCTGAACAAAGGCCGATATTTTAATTAAATTTATATTTAAATCGCTTGGCCCTCTCAGCAGAACTTTTTAATATTAAAAATCCATTCATAAAACAGTGTGGCTTACTGAGTACTGTTTCATAACATTGTAATTTACTAATTATGGATTAATCCTCTATGGATATTGAGCTGAGACGTACAGATCCAACTGATTCATGTTTTAATAGTGAAATCGGCCAATGAAACTGGCATTAATACGTTTGTAAATGAAGAAATAAAGGAACCAACTTATCAATTTTGAAATAAAAAATAAATCGTTGGTAATTTTTTAAAAATATATACAAATTTAAGTTCCAATGTAATCGAGTACTCGATAGGAACGTTAAATGATGTTTTAATCTTTTAACAATATTATATTTGTGATTGACGGCAAAAGTTTTTAATAAATATTTTAATAATATATAATCACAATATGACGCATTTACAATATCTTACAAATTTAAGAATTCAATCTACATCACTATAATGTTGCATGCTGTTTCACACATTCTTGAAATAGATTAAGGACGTCTGAAAGTACGATACTGAGTACAAGATGTCCACGGCAGTTTTCACGGACGGTAAGCCCTGTAAATTTTAAGATTAGGTTACCAGCATTACGGAGAGGCAGGAGACCATACCGAACACCATTAACTCCTTAAGAAACTAATGAAATCCCACTGAGAAGAAGATATTTAAGAACAAAATGCCTACGAGAATATTTGGGGCTGCGAGAGAGTAAATAACAGTATGGCAAAATAATTATACTTCATCGTCAAAAATTATGTATGCATCTACGATATTCCGACGGTTATGTTAATATATGGTAACGTAATGCGATTTAGTTGACAGGATAAATGGGATAAACAGGAAGAAGCAGCCACATGAATTAACCTTCTGAATCCCAAACTAATTTAAATAATATTTTAAATATTCCCACCACAAAGGAAACAACGCATCTCCATCACAAAGATCGAATGGTTAAAGATTTTTTCACGGAAATAATCGCTGTTTATTCTAAGAATCATATGAAACCAACGCACATACTCTGTGGCAAAGTACAGACTTGTTTAAATGTTTTAAAACAGATAGTATTTATTCTTACCACTGGGAATTTGTTAAGATAAACAATACCATTGATTATTGCTTCTCTATTTTAAACTTTCATCTGTCATTCAAAACTAGATGATCTGTTGTGTACCCCCCCTCCCCCAAATGACTTAACCGCACGTGACATTTTATAGTGAGGATACTTCAGGGACGCGGTGTACAGCACAAAGCCAGTCAAATGCCTGCCGCTGTCATCTGCGCCACGAAGCTAACGGTGGTAATTTTGATGAACTACATTTCATTCACTAATTCACTAAGTTCCAATGCTGACTTACGTAATGGTCCAGTTAATTCAGATGTCTTTATTTCATTCACTGAATGTGTACGTATCTGTTAGAGCCGTACATCATGTACGCATTTCACCGGATGAAGATGATGAAATTGATAAGCACGTCTCGAAAACAAATATAACATACGAAATTCTAAGTTACACCGGTAAAGTATGGAGACACAGAAACTTATTACAAAGCCTGAAGCAAGTACTGAATATTGATCTCATTCTAGGAATTTGCTTCAGAGGTTGCCTAACAAATAACCAGTTTTAAAACAAAGCACTTCAAAGTAAAACTGAATTTCATCCGTTTCAGCAAAAAAAAAAAAAAAAAAAATAATAATAATAATAATAAAGATTTTAAACCTCAGGACAATTCGTTTTCTTATTATTATTATTCCTTCCTTGCACAAAAGTCACAGACCATCAATATTATTTAATCTTCAGAACTAATCGAATTTCAATTAATTATTGTATCAAATGTTCCATACTCCATCAGTACAACGTAACCCGTAAGCCTATTTTACATTGAACTCAAATCTAAACTAGCAATTTCATTGGAAACGGCTACCCTACTAGAATATGGCAGGATTTATTGACAACTTTTATTACATACATTTTTCGATATTATATATTTATTTATTTAACAAAACACAGTCAGAAATGGATAGGCCCCCACAACATGACTCTACACAGCAGAGAATAATGTATTGCCTGGGGTGAAAATAAATTATTTACATTTGTAATTAATAAAAATTACAGCGACTGACGAACACGAAATTGGAAAAAAAGGTGAACACTATTTCATGTTATAGTTAATATAAATATTATTAGAACTTCACAGTGCAGAGATTTTCCTGAAAACCCAAAAATGGCGTAGCCTGTCAATAAACTGTCTTGTGAAAACGTAAAATACATTACCGTGTTCACAAAAGCCCGCCAGTGGCCCCTGTCCTGACTCAGATGAATCCAGTACAGACCCTTACACAATATTTTTAAGATACATAAATCAAGACCACATCATATCACTCTATATATTTAAGATCTACTTTAATATTATCCTCGGATGAAGTCTTAAGTCTCCCAATTTCTTTTTAATTATTTACCTGCAGGTAATGAGTTCAGATTGACCTGAACATCGGGCTACAGACATGGGGGGTATGTTGCTTAAATTGCTGTGCGAATGAACACTAGCTCTAAACAGCAATTCACAAGCCTCTGATAAGTGAACGGGTTACATGACCCTAGTAACTGCAGAGCGCTACATAATCCGCCTGTAGAACGTAACACAAAGGTTTGGCGTTTGATCTACAGGTCGTAATCGTCTGTGACAAAACAAATCCTAAAATGTGACAACGGACTGCATAATAACGACAGCCCTGAGGCAGGATTACGTCGCGTTAAGACAAAATTACGTAGCGGAGTGCGAAATATGCACGAACCGCAAAGAGTATAAGTTGTTAGATTCGTTTATTTCAGGTGGAAAAATCCAATAAAACTTCTTATAATTGTGTTACAGGGAAGACAACAGAATTTGCGAACCCCTTTCCTAATCAGGTGGTTCGGGATTCCACTACCGGCCACAGCGTTCCTTGTTGTCCTCAGGTCCTCCACAAAATGGTTCCGATAATATCTGCCTTTTACGGAACTCGATGGTACAATACCGTGTTCTCAAGACCCGCTCATTAAATAAACTAAAAAAAAATGTTGCCAACGTACAGTTTTGTACTTCTTAGACTAATGACAAAGAAGCGCTCACATGCTAATTCCCCGTCAAAACATCTCTTAAATGTTAGCTCCCAGATACAACGCTTACATACGAACACAGAGGCTTGACAGAGGAAAATATGTATAAGGTTACTCTGTTTCTGAGGAACTTTTCTCATGTCATTTAAGCTACATATTAAATCCAGACGTTCTGCACTCTTTACGCTGACGTGTTAATTCTTCGTACATCCATCAAACATGACGCACATACATTCAAAAGCTAACAGCCGCTCAACCAATCAAGAAATTTCTCGCCTTTTACCGAAGCCCAAAGTTCATTACCGTGTTCACAAAAGTTCGGCATGTATCTAGCCTGAAACAGACACATCCCGCCACGCCGGAATCCTCCCTTCATGTATTCCAACTAAAATTTTGTGTTTCTTCTCTGTTCCCGTTCTACTACATGAATTGGGCGTGTCTCATCTCTTTTGTTAAACACTTTTCTCCAACCTCCTGTTACAACCTCTTCCTTAGGTCCACAAGTTACGCTTTGACCCACATAACAGGCCTACAATTTCTAAATAATTCATAACTACTGACTAGTTCCCTTCTCATATATGTTTCTAAAGGCAAACACGCAATAGCTTGGTCCTTTGTACCTGTAATGATCGTTGCGTATATCAAAAGAGGGTACATTTTTTCTATTTCTGACAAGTTTTAACAACCTAAGTGCAAAACATCCGGAGGGAGTTCATATAAAACACGTCGTAGACATATTCACATTAACGCCAAACATATTACCTGAAGGTTCTGCGAAAAGGTTCTTTTGCCACAGTAATATTTATTGACAGTGCAATTTCATACTATATAAAGCCACTGGAAAAACAACAACATAAAACTCTCAATTACGACGCCAACAACGCAATCCGTCGTCTTCGCCAAACGTGACTTCATTTCGTCACGAACACGAATTCGAGTACGTGCTCCTGGAGAAGGGATTAAAACGAAAGAAAGTCGACTAGAATGCAATCACATTTTCAAACACCTACAGTGGGGAGGAGGGGGTTTGAGGGGTTGGGGGTGAGACGGCTTGACGTATTTCACATTGCCGACGGACGATCTACGAGCGTCAGAAACGGAAGCACGTCATTAAACGTATTACACGCAAACAGAATAACGACGTTCCACAAAATTCTACAATCCGATGACAGATAAAAAGTGGGAATGTGAAGGTGCTCGGTGTTTGTAAACAACTCCGCCTGTGAGTAAATACATTATATTCGCTTATTAACTTATTTAAAAACGCTTGGGTTCAACCATCAGTCTATAAAGTAATATATAATTTCACGATAATAAAAATCACCTAAAACGAAAGTGACGTCATGTAGATTCACATTAAATCTATCTCAAATAAAGGACAATGTCCAGCACAGTATTGATAAAATGGATTAACATGTGACAAATATTCGTAGAACCATTAAATTATACTCACAGGCCATTTATATCCAACGAGAAAGCACGTACGCGTTCAATGTGAATTACAAGCTACAAATTTGACATGCATGTGTGCATTATATGAAATCACAGCTCCTATATAGAGACAATAAGGTTCTGATATACGATACAAAGGTTCGATACACAATCGTTATAAATCTAATTTATTTGTGATTTTATTGACGTTCTCATAGATCAGATTATATAGCATCGATTTATAGGATTTTATTTATTTATTTAGTGTTCTGTCTGACGACAGGTCCATGTGAACAGGATCCTTCCATCCTTTTCTCGGACTGGGACCTGTTCATATACGTTCTTGGCAGATGATCCAGAAGTGGTTTGCCATTGCCTTCTTCTGTGTGTGAATGGAGTAATTGTTGGGATGCCACGGAGGAAAACTCCGTGTTGCCTAGACCACGGCCTTGCCCAACGCAAGTTATAAATTCGGGCATTGCCGGGATTCGAACCCGAGACCCCCAGGATTACAAGGCCAGCGTTCTAACCGCTAGACCACCTCATCTTATTATTATTTAGTGTTCTGTCTGACGACAGGTCCATATGAACAGGATCCTTCCATCCTTTTCTCGGATTGGGACCTGTTCATATACGTTCTTGGCAGATGATCCAGAAGAGGTTTGCCATTGCCTTCTTCTGTGTGTGAATGGAGTAATTGTTGGGATGCCACGGAGGAAAACTCCGTGTTGCCTAGACCACGGCCTTGCCCAACACAAGTTATAAATTCGGGCACCGCCGGGAATCGAACCCGTGACCCCAGGATATACCCACATCTTATTTCTACATTCCTCTCCCAATTACTGTCAGCCAGCAAACATTATGGTATTTAAGAAAATACACAACTTTTAATAATGCGTTCAACACACGCGACTCCCACAAGAATCTACGAAATAACAAGTAATGCAATTTCTATTGTTAAATGCATTATTAAAGCGAAACTACTTGAAATCCTTTGAAAAGAGTTTTGTACGGGTTTAAAACTTCGTTTCCTACGGAAAGAACCCGACGTAAGGGCGTCTGATAACGACTGAGGAAAATATTAGGATCTAGGACAGAGGAAGTAACAGGAGAACTGAGAAAATTACATATTGAAGAGCTTCATAAGTTAATGTGTACTCTTCACAAAACATCATTAATCCAGTCAAACCAAGGAGCGCAAGGTAGGCGGGGCAGGTAGCTCGCATTACAATTCAGTCCAAGATAGATAAGGAGAATGGTAAGTTGGTAGGACATTCAAAATACGTAATTGCTCCTAGGTTAAAATTTACTTAACAAACATAAAATTACTTTGTTTTCTGAAAACTGGGGTGAGATTTGACGTGCCCCATCGTAATAATTTTAAGTATTAATGTTTACTAATACTGGACACAGATTGGTTTACGTATTAAAATCGTATACGGGTTTTAATCAACCAGACGAGAACAGAGACACGGAGGGATTTTACCCGGTACAGACCCCAGTAATGGATAAACTCTTTTATTATTCTATGTTTGAAGACTTAAATCTGCATCTATCCGACACAATTTCAGAAGCACGAGTGCAGCTGGGACAAATTACTGCAGACGAGACTCAAGATAGTAGCGGAAGTCGTTGGCAGAATGTTTAAAAATCCCGGCAGTTTGTCGACAGTAAAAAACATTCTTCCTACGGACACAAATTAACGTACCGTTCCTTAATGGAAACGAAATACTGATTGGCCTCCGTGGTGGGAGGACGCAAGATGCAGCCAAATACGGGAAGAAGATTTATTTGAACTGTGCATTACGTCAGCATTGAGCATAACAATTAGTTTCAACTGATTATAACACCGTCTATCGAAGAAAGGAAAAAAATAAAATAAAATTACACAGAATTCTTCTCATTTGAGTAGAGCTTAAAAACTATTTAAGTTCCCAGGTATTGGTCGTTAAAATTGTCAACTCTAAATAGAAAATTAAATGATTCAACAATTTTTCGTAAAATTCTCCGATATTTAATTCATTTTAAATCGGTCTGTCCTTTCCTGGAGATGACCCACGCTTAATGGGAAATTTGGCCGGGTTACGTCACATAACAGCGCATAAATATACCTTATTTATTACCCACACCGTCTGCACCACGTT
The DNA here is from genome assembly GCF_977971745.1 of Zootermopsis nevadensis. Classification (NCBI taxonomy): domain Eukaryota; kingdom Metazoa; phylum Arthropoda; class Insecta; order Blattodea; family Termopsidae; genus Zootermopsis; species Zootermopsis nevadensis. The sequence goes on from NW_028259177.1 coordinate 3,378,886, forward strand.
TCAGTAAACGCTTTCCGGAAATCATACGTACACCATTTCCTCTTTGACCAGTCGGAAAGCTACGGAGATAATGTTCTTTTTGGGTCCTACCGAGGTCTAATACTGAAGAATACGAAATGTGAAATGGACGACTACTTGAGTTACATTCGTCCTTATCAGCAACAGGCAAATTTATTGCTCGGAGATACAATGCATTTCTATACGTTGACGTTCAATTACGGATAAAAAAATCTTGTCCTATCCAATGGATACCGGGGTCCTTTCCCGGGGGTTAAGCGTGGCCGGGGCGTGATGCTGACCACCCTCCCCCATCTAGTGCTGAGGTCAAGAACGAGTAGGAGCTATACCTCCATTCCCCCCAAAAACCTACATGTCGCATAGTGGGACAAACTTTACTTTACATCAGTGGTACTCAACCTTTTATGTTCGCGTACCCCCAGATATAATTTCTCTTCAACTTTGTACCCCTAAAGTTGTTGATGTATGATTCAAGTTATACATAGTAAATAATCTAAATCTAAAATAAATTAAATAAATTACATTACTGATTATTCAGTGTTTATCATAAAATAATATATATATATTTTTAAAAAATTTCACGTACCCCCTAAGACGTCTTCGAGTACCCCCAGATATAATTTATCTTCAACTTTGTACCCCCAAAGTCGTTGGTGTATAATCCAAGTTATACACAGTATATAATCTACTTCTAAAATAAATTAAATAAATTACATTACTGATTATTCAGTATTTATCATAAAATAATATATATTTTTTAAAAAAATTTCACGTACCCCCTAAGATGTCTTAGCGTACCCCTGGGGTACGCGTACCCCAGGTTGAAACCACTGCTTTACAGCACTTATTCCACCGTGCCTGAATTTCTTTAAAGGGAAATCATCAGTATTTAACAGATTAGGTTTTAAAATGCCTATTTTAAGAGGCGTGTTTTATTTGTAAATATATTTAACAGCATTTATAGACAAAAATAAAGGGTTTCGTTGTAAACACTGGCACGAGAACGTGCTTATACTTCACTCAAGGTTAGTTCACATACAGAACAGCGTCTAAAATATATCGGAAATCATTATGACCCTTCTCATCCAGCAGTACGATATCCGTCGACAAACAAAACTGGAAACTCGCTGCTAGCAGCTCATTAACAAATATTTGAATAGCATAGAGCGCAAGTTTGCGTTGCAGAGCAGAATTCTCAAATGTCACTGCTCGGTCCACGTGCATTCTGTAATAATCATACAACTCAATGTACCTAACGGCTGTAACACTAACAGGTACTGTACATAAATCGTGTTTCTCTGTCTGAAGCTGGCTGTCTTCTGGGTTGTTGCTCCGTGCAGTCTGGTAGACGTTTACTGCTGCCTCCATCATCAGGGCGTATAGTTGCTTCAGTTAAGCAAAGGCTGTGCGCTCTGCTTATGGAGACTTCAGTCATGTTTAATGTATATTTAATTTTCCTAACACGAAATTTGGTCGGGAGTACATTTCTGCAATATGATAAATGTACTTTATACATCCCATTGATGGTAATGAAGGAAAATTTAATTTAAAAAGAATGGCAGAAGAGTCACGCACTTTGAATTAGGTTATAATACGCTGTCATGAAATTGGTTTCAGTGTAACTGAATAAACGCTAATAATGTTGGTACAAACATGTTAAATTACAAATACATAATTTCGTAAAATGTGAGTAACAGTTGCTTTCTAGCTGACAGGATATTTTTATTCGATCGAAAATCAACAGAAATTTATATACTACACGTTTTGGAAACAAAATATAATATTCATCCAATAAAATTCATATCTTAGCGAAATCGCCCAATACAAACACAAAGAATTTTACTCGATGACGTCACGGGTTTCTACGTGCATAAACACGAATGCCCGTGCGACTGAAGCACAGGTCCGTATTTCGTTGCCCGATTCCATCCTCATACCAAGTGAAATGGCCAACAAGTCAAAACACTTTGTTAATATCGCATTAATTATAATTACATGCGTGCGTTAAAAGTAATCAGATTATTATTTAAGTACAAAATTAACAGTATTCAACACATTTATTAGATTATTATTTTATTTAGTGTTCTGTCTGACGACAGGTCCATATGAACAGGATCCTTCCATCCTTTTCTCGGACTGGGACCTGTTCATATACGTTCTTGGAAGATGATCCAGAAGTGGTTTGCCATTGCCTTCTTCTGTGTGTGAATGGGATGCCACGGAGAAACCGGGGAAGCCCCCGGAGGAAAACTCCGTGTTGCCTACACCACGGCCTTGCCCAACACAAGTTATAAATTCGGGCACCGCCGGGAATCGAACCCGAGACCCCAGGATTTATTAGATATTAAACGTTATTTGACGTGTCTAATTAAACACATCAGGCCAGAGTGCTTAGTAGATAATTTAAGAAACTACGTTAAGAAATAAAAGGGTAATTATTTTATTATACATATTTTTATTGCATTTATAACATACGAAATTCTAAGTTACACCGGTAAAGTATGGAGACACAGAAACTTATTACAAAGCCTGAAGCAAGTACTGAATATTGATCTCATTCTAGGAATTTGCTTCAGAGGTTGCCTAACAAATAACCAGTTTTAAAACAAAGCACTTCAAAGTAAAACTGAATTTCATCCGTTTCAGCAAAAAAAAAAAAAAAAAAAATAATAATAATAATAATAAAGATTTTAAACCTCAGGACAATTCGTTTTCTTATTATTATTATTCCTTCCTTGCACAAAAGTCACAGACCATCAATATTATTTAATCTTCAGAACTAATCGAATTTCAATTAATTATTGTATCAAATGTTCCATACTCCATCAGTACAACGTAACCCGTAAGCCTATTTTACATTGAACTCAAATCTAAACTAGCAATTTCATTGGAAACGGCTACCCTACTAGAATATGGCAGGATTTATTGACAACTTTTATTACATACATTTTTCGATATTATATATTTATTTATTTAACAAAACACAGTCAGAAATGGATAGGCCCCCACAACATGACTCTACACAGCAGAGAATAATGTATTGCCTGGGGTGAAAATAAATTATTTACATTTGTAATTAATAAAAATTACAGCGACTGACGAACACGAAATTGGAAAAAAAGGTGAACACTATTTCATGTTATAGTTAATATAAATATTATTAGAACTTCACAGTGCAGAGATTTTCCTGAAAACCCAAAAATGGCGTAGCCTGTCAATAAACTGTCTTGTGAAAACGTAAAATACATTACCGTGTTCACAAAAGCCCGCCAGTGGCCCCTGTCCTGACTCAGATGAATCCAGTACAGACCCTTACACAATATTTTTAAGATACATAAATCAAGACCACATCATATCACTCTATATATTTAAGATCTACTTTAATATTATCCTCGGATGAAGTCTTAAGTCTCCCAATTTCTTTTTAATTATTTACCTGCAGGTAATGAGTTCAGATTGACCTGAACATCGGGCTACAGACATGGGGGGTATGTTGCTTAAATTGCTGTGCGAATGAACACTAGCTCTAAACAGCAATTCACAAGCCTCTGATAAGTGAACGGGTTACATGACCCTAGTAACTGCAGAGCGCTACATAATCCGCCTGTAGAACGTAACACAAAGGTTTGGCGTTTGATCTACAGGTCGTAATCGTCTGTGACAAAACAAATCCTAAAATGTGACAACGGACTGCATAATAACGACAGCCCTGAGGCAGGATTACGTCGCGTTAAGACAAAATTACGTAGCGGAGTGCGAAATATGCACGAACCGCAAAGAGTATAAGTTGTTAGATTCGTTTATTTCAGGTGGAAAAATCCAATAAAACTTCTTATAATTGTGTTACAGGGAAGACAACAGAATTTGCGAACCCCTTTCCTAATCAGGTGGTTCGGGATTCCACTACCGGCCACAGCGTTCCTTGTTGTCCTCAGGTCCTCCACAAAATGGTTCCGATAATATCTGCCTTTTACGGAACTCGATGGTACAATACCGTGTTCTCAAGACCCGCTCATTAAATAAACTAAAAAAAAATGTTGCCAACGTACAGTTTTGTACTTCTTAGACTAATGACAAAGAAGCGCTCACATGCTAATTCCCCGTCAAAACATCTCTTAAATGTTAGCTCCCAGATACAACGCTTACATACGAACACAGAGGCTTGACAGAGGAAAATATGTATAAGGTTACTCTGTTTCTGAGGAACTTTTCTCATGTCATTTAAGCTACATATTAAATCCAGACGTTCTGCACTCTTTACGCTGACGTGTTAATTCTTCGTACATCCATCAAACATGACGCACATACATTCAAAAGCTAACAGCCGCTCAACCAATCAAGAAATTTCTCGCCTTTTACCGAAGCCCAAAGTTCATTACCGTGTTCACAAAAGTTCGGCATGTATCTAGCCTGAAACAGACACATCCCGCCACGCCGGAATCCTCCCTTCATGTATTCCAACTAAAATTTTGTGTTTCTTCTCTGTTCCCGTTCTACTACATGAATTGGGCGTGTCTCATCTCTTTTGTTAAACACTTTTCTCCAACCTCCTGTTACAACCTCTTCCTTAGGTCCACAAGTTACGCTTTGACCCACATAACAGGCCTACAATTTCTAAATAATTCATAACTACTGACTAGTTCCCTTCTCATATATGTTTCTAAAGGCAAACACGCAATAGCTTGGTCCTTTGTACCTGTAATGATCGTTGCGTATATCAAAAGAGGGTACATTTTTTCTATTTCTGACAAGTTTTAACAACCTAAGTGCAAAACATCCGGAGGGAGTTCATATAAAACACGTCGTAGACATATTCACATTAACGCCAAACATATTACCTGAAGGTTCTGCGAAAAGGTTCTTTTGCCACAGTAATATTTATTGACAGTGCAATTTCATACTATATAAAGCCACTGGAAAAACAACAACATAAAACTCTCAATTACGACGCCAACAACGCAATCCGTCGTCTTCGCCAAACGTGACTTCATTTCGTCACGAACACGAATTCGAGTACGTGCTCCTGGAGAAGGGATTAAAACGAAAGAAAGTCGACTAGAATGCAATCACATTTTCAAACACCTACAGTGGGGAGGAGGGGGTTTGAGGGGTTGGGGGTGAGACGGCTTGACGTATTTCACATTGCCGACGGACGATCTACGAGCGTCAGAAACGGAAGCACGTCATTAAACGTATTACACGCAAACAGAATAACGACGTTCCACAAAATTCTACAATCCGATGACAGATAAAAAGTGGGAATGTGAAGGTGCTCGGTGTTTGTAAACAACTCCGCCTGTGAGTAAATACATTATATTCGCTTATTAACTTATTTAAAAACGCTTGGGTTCAACCATCAGTCTATAAAGTAATATATAATTTCACGATAATAAAAATCACCTAAAACGAAAGTGACGTCATGTAGATTCACATTAAATCTATCTCAAATAAAGGACAATGTCCAGCACAGTATTGATAAAATGGATTAACATGTGACAAATATTCGTAGAACCATTAAATTATACTCACAGGCCATTTATATCCAACGAGAAAGCACGTACGCGTTCAATGTGAATTACAAGCTACAAATTTGACATGCATGTGTGCATTATATGAAATCACAGCTCCTATATAGAGACAATAAGGTTCTGATATACGATACAAAGGTTCGATACACAATCGTTATAAATCTAATTTATTTGTGATTTTATTGACGTTCTCATAGATCAGATTATATAGCATCGATTTATAGGATTTTATTTATTTATTTAGTGTTCTGTCTGACGACAGGTCCATGTGAACAGGATCCTTCCATCCTTTTCTCGGACTGGGACCTGTTCATATACGTTCTTGGCAGATGATCCAGAAGTGGTTTGCCATTGCCTTCTTCTGTGTGTGAATGGAGTAATTGTTGGGATGCCACGGAGGAAAACTCCGTGTTGCCTAGACCACGGCCTTGCCCAACGCAAGTTATAAATTCGGGCATTGCCGGGATTCGAACCCGAGACCCCCAGGATTACAAGGCCAGCGTTCTAACCGCTAGACCACCTCATCTTATTATTATTTAGTGTTCTGTCTGACGACAGGTCCATATGAACAGGATCCTTCCATCCTTTTCTCGGATTGGGACCTGTTCATATACGTTCTTGGCAGATGATCCAGAAGAGGTTTGCCATTGCCTTCTTCTGTGTGTGAATGGAGTAATTGTTGGGATGCCACGGAGGAAAACTCCGTGTTGCCTAGACCACGGCCTTGCCCAACACAAGTTATAAATTCGGGCACCGCCGGGAATCGAACCCGTGACCCCAGGATATACCCACATCTTATTTCTACATTCCTCTCCCAATTACTGTCAGCCAGCAAACATTATGGTATTTAAGAAAATACACAACTTTTAATAATGCGTTCAACACACGCGACTCCCACAAGAATCTACGAAATAACAAGTAATGCAATTTCTATTGTTAAATGCATTATTAAAGCGAAACTACTTGAAATCCTTTGAAAAGAGTTTTGTACGGGTTTAAAACTTCGTTTCCTACGGAAAGAACCCGACGTAAGGGCGTCTGATAACGACTGAGGAAAATATTAGGATCTAGGACAGAGGAAGTAACAGGAGAACTGAGAAAATTACATATTGAAGAGCTTCATAAGTTAATGTGTACTCTTCACAAAACATCATTAATCCAGTCAAACCAAGGAGCGCAAGGTAGGCGGGGCAGGTAGCTCGCATTACAATTCAGTCCAAGATAGATAAGGAGAATGGTAAGTTGGTAGGACATTCAAAATACGTAATTGCTCCTAGGTTAAAATTTACTTAACAAACATAAAATTACTTTGTTTTCTGAAAACTGGGGTGAGATTTGACGTGCCCCATCGTAATAATTTTAAGTATTAATGTTTACTAATACTGGACACAGATTGGTTTACGTATTAAAATCGTATACGGGTTTTAATCAACCAGACGAGAACAGAGACACGGAGGGATTTTACCCGGTACAGACCCCAGTAATGGATAAACTCTTTTATTATTCTATGTTTGAAGACTTAAATCTGCATCTATCCGACACAATTTCAGAAGCACGAGTGCAGCTGGGACAAATTACTGCAGACGAGACTCAAGATAGTAGCGGAAGTCGTTGGCAGAATGTTTAAAAATCCCGGCAGTTTGTCGACAGTAAAAAACATTCTTCCTACGGACACAAATTAACGTACCGTTCCTTAATGGAAACGAAATACTGATTGGCCTCCGTGGTGGGAGGACGCAAGATGCAGCCAAATACGGGAAGAAGATTTATTTGAACTGTGCATTACGTCAGCATTGAGCATAACAATTAGTTTCAACTGATTATAACACCGTCTATCGAAGAAAGGAAAAAAATAAAATAAAATTACACAGAATTCTTCTCATTTGAGTAGAGCTTAAAAACTATTTAAGTTCCCAGGTATTGGTCGTTAAAATTGTCAACTCTAAATAGAAAATTAAATGATTCAACAATTTTTCGTAAAATTCTCCGATATTTAATTCATTTTAAATCGGTCTGTCCTTTCCTGGAGATGACCCACGCTTAATGGGAAATTTGGCCGGGTTACGTCACATAACAGCGCATAAATATACCTTATTTATTACCCACACCGTCTGCACCACGTTTCAGTAAACGCTTTCCGGAAATCATACGTACACCATTTCCTCTTTGACCAGTCGGAAAGCTACGGAGATAATGTTCTTTTTGGGTCCTACCGAGGTCTAATACTGAAGAATACGAAATGTGAAATGGACGACTACTTGAGTTACATTCGTCCTTATCAGCAACAGGCAAATTTATTGCTCGGAGATACAATGCATTTCTATACGTTGACGTTCAATTACGGATAAAAAAATCTTGTCCTATCCAATGGATACCGGGGTCCTTTCCCGGGGGTTAAGCGTGGCCGGGGCGTGATGCTGACCACCCTCCCCCATCTAGTGCTGAGGTCAAGAACGAGTAGGAGCTATACCTCCATTCCCCCCAAAAACCTACATGTCGCATAGTGGGACAAACTTTACTTTACATCAGTGGTACTCAACCTTTTATGTTCGCGTACCCCCAGATATAATTTCTCTTCAACTTTGTACCCCTAAAGTTGTTGATGTATGATTCAAGTTATACATAGTAAATAATCTAAATCTAAAATAAATTAAATAAATTACATTACTGATTATTCAGTGTTTATCATAAAATAATATATATATATTTTTAAAAAATTTCACGTACCCCCTAAGACGTCTTCGAGTACCCCCAGATATAATTTATCTTCAACTTTGTACCCCCAAAGTCGTTGGTGTATAATCCAAGTTATACACAGTATATAATCTACTTCTAAAATAAATTAAATAAATTACATTACTGATTATTCAGTATTTATCATAAAATAATATATATTTTTTAAAAAAATTTCACGTACCCCCTAAGATGTCTTAGCGTACCCCTGGGGTACGCGTACCCCAGGTTGAAACCACTGCTTTACAGCACTTATTCCACCGTGCCTGAATTTCTTTAAAGGGAAATCATCAGTATTTAACAGATTAGGTTTTAAAATGCCTATTTTAAGAGGCGTGTTTTATTTGTAAATATATTTAACAGCATTTATAGACAAAAATAAAGGGTTTCGTTGTAAACACTGGCACGAGAACGTGCTTATACTTCACTCAAGGTTAGTTCACATACAGAACAGCGTCTAAAATATATCGGAAATCATTATGACCCTTCTCATCCAGCAGTACGATATCCGTCGACAAACAAAACTGGAAACTCGCTGCTAGCAGCTCATTAACAAATATTTGAATAGCATAGAGCGCAAGTTTGCGTTGCAGAGCAGAATTCTCAAATGTCACTGCTCGGTCCACGTGCATTCTGTAATAATCATACAACTCAATGTACCTAACGGCTGTAACACTAACAGGTACTGTACATAAATCGTGTTTCTCTGTCTGAAGCTGGCTGTCTTCTGGGTTGTTGCTCCGTGCAGTCTGGTAGACGTTTACTGCTGCCTCCATCATCAGGGCGTATAGTTGCTTCAGTTAAGCAAAGGCTGTGCGCTCTGCTTATGGAGACTTCAGTCATGTTTAATGTATATTTAATTTTCCTAACACGAAATTTGGTCGGGAGTACATTTCTGCAATATGATAAATGTACTTTATACATCCCATTGATGGTAATGAAGGAAAATTTAATTTAAAAAGAATGGCAGAAGAGTCACGCACTTTGAATTAGGTTATAATACGCTGTCATGAAATTGGTTTCAGTGTAACTGAATAAACGCTAATAATGTTGGTACAAACATGTTAAATTACAAATACATAATTTCGTAAAATGTGAGTAACAGTTGCTTTCTAGCTGACAGGATATTTTTATTCGATCGAAAATCAACAGAAATTTATATACTACACGTTTTGGAAACAAAATATAATATTCATCCAATAAAATTCATATCTTAGCGAAATCGCCCAATACAAACACAAAGAATTTTACTCGATGACGTCACGGGTTTCTACGTGCATAAACACGAATGCCCGTGCGACTGAAGCACAGGTCCGTATTTCGTTGCCCGATTCCATCCTCATACCAAGTGAAATGGCCAACAAGTCAAAACACTTTGTTAATATCGCATTAATTATAATTACATGCGTGCGTTAAAAGTAATCAGATTATTATTTAAGTACAAAATTAACAGTATTCAACACATTTATTAGATTATTATTTTATTTAGTGTTCTGTCTGACGACAGGTCCATATGAACAGGATCCTTCCATCCTTTTCTCGGACTGGGACCTGTTCATATACGTTCTTGGAAGATGATCCAGAAGTGGTTTGCCATTGCCTTCTTCTGTGTGTGAATGGGATGCCACGGAGAAACCGGGGAAGCCCCCGGAGGAAAACTCCGTGTTGCCTACACCACGGCCTTGCCCAACACAAGTTATAAATTCGGGCACCGCCGGGAATCGAACCCGAGACCCCAGGATTTATTAGATATTAAACGTTATTTGACGTGTCTAATTAAACACATCAGGCCAGAGTGCTTAGTAGATAATTTAAGAAACTACGTTAAGAAATAAAAGGGTAATTATTTTATTATACATATTTTTATTGCCGTTGTATTTCAACATGAAATATCTCGTCGGCATAAAAACCAATATCAGTAAGAATGAATAATATAAATTCCCACGGATGGCATTACAAGTACGAAAGAACCAGGTAAGTTTTAAAATTCCTTATCTCCTGAAGTACAATTTCAGCTGTTTTAGCGCGTTTGGCGACTGGGTAAAAATAAACTACAACCTAACCTAACTTAAATGCATAATTTACTTTGTATTGCTGTTTTAATATAAGAACAATTAAGAGACATATGAATTCTCAGTAACCACTGGCGTGGTCTTGCGAACAAGGCAATGAACCTTCGAATTACAAAGAAGGCGAAGAATTTCTTGATCAGCTGGGCGACTACTAGCTCCTCGAAAGTATTGTTAGTTTGTTGGTTGGCTTTGTCAAATAATGATGATATACAGAAGTGCTGAAATAATGAGTACTAACCGGACATGTTCCTAGATTAAATGGTGATGATGATTATGACAAACAACATTTTGCTGTTTTCCTTCAATAGGAATCATCAGTGGTCGCCCGAATAGCAAATAACGGTCATGATGTTCGAGTGAAATTTTCTAAAAAAAAAAGAATATGTTGATCGTAAGGAAATTATCTGACAAAAACTTGTGTGCAGAAGCCCCCCCCCAAAAAAAGTAGAAGTAGGGTAGCCCACACTGAATAGCTCTAATTGCTCTGTGTGTAACGTAATGTGTACTCGTCGTCGACGTTTCGGGTGGTTTCGACCTCGTCCCAACCAACCAGCCCTTCAAAAAGTATCCCACAAAGTTCGAAATTTAAATCAGCGTATCTCAGTTAATCGTTTGCTGGGTATTTCTGTGTTCCACGGTTAACGAAGCAGCCGGGGCTAATAAAGTTTAATCGCAAACCGCGTTAAAACGTAAACAATTTATTACAGCCCCTCGAACACAGAACATTAAAATAATTTTATATATTTATTTGTACAGTCCATACACAAACTTTGAAGTTTATTGATGTTGGAAAGATTATATGATATTAAAACATTTTGTTGTATAAAATATTATATTGGCATTAAATATCTTAATAGTTTTTAAAATATTTTAAATTGATAAAAACCTGAAGACGACGGTATTACCCGTCGAAACATGTCGTTTTAATAAAAAGCGCTAAAAGATATAATGTAAAATCGTATTCACGATTAAGAGCGCCAATATAATATTTTATACAACAAAATGTTTTAATATTATATAATCTTTACAACACCAATAAAATTCAAACGTTTGTGTATAGACTGTACAAATAAATATATTTAATCAAACACAAACATGACGCATTTAAGTTACAAAATAAAATAATTTTATTCACTGTAACCAGAACTGAATGAAATAAAATTAAAACTAGACGCAATTCTCGAACGACATTCATTTATTATTCGCATGGCTTGCATCTGGTCTGTTGCGCCGTGTTGTCTGGTAGAAGATTACCGACGTTTCAGAAATGCTTCCTGCATCCATTATCAGGGCGATTATACATAAAGTAAACTCTACTGAAACGTCGACGTTTCAGGCGTACATAACTCCTGCATCAACAGGGAGATAATGAACGTAGTGATATCCTCTGAAACGTCGGTCAATTTAGACCAGATTACACGACGTTAACAAGTTCATACCTACCGCCGTGAAAAACTGAAATATCGCAATTTATTGTTTGTTAATTTATTTTCGTGCTGGTTCTGTAGAGCCGATACGATCTTTGTAGGAAAGGATGTAGAAGAGAACGGTCGTGGCCTATTTAAATGTACTATAATAAATTTTCCCTGGACGGACCAGTTCATAACACGAAGAATATCAGGTAAGTGAGCCAGTATCCGGAAAAGATCCGAACCCAGGGCTACGACAATAGGAGGTACGATTAGTGTTAGAGTAAAAATAAATTGAGAAACGCTGATTTAGACTATTTATAGCAGAATTTGTTGTGTAAACGCGCACGTAGTTGAGTTATCGTTTGAAATGCGATCATCAGGATTACAGAAATTGCTTCGTCTCATGGAATCTTATAAGTTAATGACAACAGAAAATAATCGAACCCAGCGCTTTGCAAGATCAAAGATATAATAATTTCGCTAAAATGTGTCTGTCTACTACAATTTTTTCACGAGGTCTGGTTAATTTCCAGTTCATAAGTCTCTAATGACAAGTCTTTCAGCACCTGCATTTCATTCGCACTTATTTAAAGATTTCAACGATAATTCACGACCCTCATGAAAGATTGCAGTTGGGGGCAGACGAACCCCAGGGGATTTTTTTTTTTGGATTACTGCCAATTTCGAAATCGAGCGACATGGGCCCGCATCAACTGCGTACACAGTCATCTGGCTGTCTTCACCCAATCCAACTCAACCACACACCACCAATAACTCCAGTATCCCTGGAATAATTTAAAAAGTAATTTATTCAGGTACGGCCAAATGCAGTAATCTGATATTTCAGCCTCTCACATGAGCATAAAGATAAACTGTCTTATGGGATAATGTGCGGTGTATTCTGGTAGAAGTTTATCGGCTTTTTTGAGGTACCTGCCGCCTTCATCATCAGTGCGATGAGACGTTCTGAACAAGACACGTAATGAACTAAGAAACAAGACGAGCTATAACCTGGAGCGGTGACGTCAGGCAATTTAAGAGAATCGTCCAAAGCTAAAGAAACGCTTTGCATCCAAGCTTTCACCCACTTTCACGCGTATTCAAATGGATATTTACAGCGCTTTAAGCCAGTTTCTTCCCCTCTTTGCCTTAAAATTTACGACCGTTCACCCCCAAGACTCTTTATCAATGTTACACTCACATACACTCCCGGTCTTACAAACACACTCGTCACACCTCGAGTCTCTTTGCTACAGCACAAATGGAAAGCACCCCTTCAAAACACGTCGCTTGCGACCCTCCGAGCCCTTCGTTAAGGCTCCGGAAGAGTACAACCGCCTTACAGAAACAGATTCACCAGCCACTCACACACAAACCCTCTGTTCTGTCTTCGTTGACAGCTACTCGAAGTTTAAAGGACGGAGGACGACTTCCGTCCTTTTTGTAACGTGTATATACGGTCTTGGCGCATCCCTGAAAACACCCCTTTTAAAGAAAACATAGTGATTCTATCAAAATACTGTTGGTACATAATTCACGGTTTCAGAGTTAACGAAAATGTTGTGTAACTTACTAATAAGTTTATTGCATAAAAATAACGGCGATATAAGAAATGAGCACAAATGTTTGACAAAATACATAACTGTCATGGAATGTTTAATATCGCAAGGTCTCGAAATACGTACATAACTTAAGACACTAATAAGATTATTATATATAGCTAAAGTCTCGTCATTCATTTGGGGTATAACATTACATGATCGATTCAAGTCGTATTTATTTTTCGTTAAGGACAATACAAACGCACATACGAGAAAAGTCATCCCCAAAAAGCGAATACCTGTTCAGCCAGTTTAGACGTCTCCCGCCTCTTATAAAATATTCTAAAGTTTATTACTGTGTTCGTAGGAAGCCGCCACTGGTCTGAATCTTAAGCCAGATGAATCCTATCCAAACCCTATATTCAGACGCGCAAATCTGATGGCTATGAGCGAATATTTCACAAATTCTTTATGGCCCTTAAGACATTTGTAATTATTTTATTCAAGCAAAAGAATAACATATACTGTGCGTACTTTGTAAATTTATTAGGCCAAATGCCTTGTACGTGATCCCAAAATTATTTTCTGTCTGTCTGACATATTTTCTTGGGCAATCGCCGTGAAAATCTAAAATCTAGCCAACAGGGCAATGTTTTCTCTTTACCTTTACGTAAAAGCTCTACATGTTGGTTAGTGTCTCAATTCTGCAAGATGATTCAGGTCTTATGAGAGGGAAAACACACTAGAACTGGTCATTTTAAGAGATAGGTAGATCGTGTGTGGGGCGTTGAAGGAATGCTTCGCGTTTTCTAAAGTCTCACCTCGACTCTTCAAATATTTCTTTTTTACCACAGAGCAGGAAATGCACTGGAGATTAAGCCCTATAGGCGGTTCACAGTCACATTGCTAACTGTGGCTGTGTATAAGAAACAAGCCTCACATTCTACGAGTGTTACCACGTCGACGGTGAGAAAAGAAACATTTGGAATTACAATACAGTCCGGATTACCCGACCTAAATGTGAACAAAGGACAATAGGATTTAATGGCGAGGGCTGAAAGACACGAAAATATCAACTCAACTTGACTCAATCTACGATATTATTAAATTACGAAGAGAATATAATGTGGTATCTAATGAAAAAAAAATATCCCAAATAAGAACAGTACACAGTAAAACGTAAAAAAAGCTTATTTCTTTGAGAATTTTTTTGGGTATTTGCTTTCCTTATCTTTGACGCAATGTGACGTCAGCGCCTAAAGAGTAGAGCGTCTGTGGTCGACGCCTCCCTTCGACGTAAGGAAGAACTCGATGGAATTAAATCACTCAGTGAGATTCACTGCGCGTCGAACAACACGGAATTTGAGATAAGCGACGGTCGGATAATCAGGACTCTAGTAATAATACAACATACGTATAATGAGCCATCTGAAGTGAGCCTCAATGTAGTTCGCTTCATTTGCATGGCAATGCCAGAACAAAGGGCACGAATCTAATGGACTTGTTTAGTGAGTCGTGCCATTTTGCATTGAATTTCACAGGCACATAAAATGGAAGACCTGGTAAAACCTCTTCCACGTCGCCTTTAAAAGCCTAGAGAGAAGCTGTCATGAATTTACAAGTTAAAATATAGAAGTTAATGATCAGTAAGTCTGCAGTACAGATTCGATTTTATAATAACTTGACAGGCATAACTTTTTGAAACTCGCTTCGTCGCTATATTTTTTCAGTTTAAACGAACTAAGTGGATAAGAATCCTTCTTGAAAAACTGACAGTCGCTCAGACTGTCAAGAATAGTATCTTCGCCTACTAAGAGCCGACTAAACCAATTTACACAACAGGATCCTATTTATTCGAGATCAATTTGTTTAATATTTTGGCCCCATGTACATTTTAGTCTCCGAAATGGTCTTGAAAAATGTTTCGTGTGTATGGGCGCTTTCCTTAAAAGTCCATTGACAGTTTTAACATATTTAATAGAAATATTTAATTATTTATTGACATAAAACCAAAAATTAATGAAGATTTCGTTCTGCTGTCAAGTTGTTAGTATAAAATCTGAAATAAAAGAAACTAAACATGTTCTTAAAAGATCAATCACAACACAAAATTTAATGATCACGTATCAGGTGGTTCGGTGTCCCTAACACTCCAGAAGTTCATACGGCGGCCATACTGTTAGTGAGAATGCTAGGATGAGGTGCTGTAGCTTCCAATGACACCCAACTGCACCATGTCCAAGCCAAATTTTATGAAAATCTGCCAACAGGTTACTCCATAGTTGGAAAGGCATATACACACGGAATAATTACACCATACGATTACATTTTCTCACAACAGATGACAGGCTAAAAACACAAAGATGCAAACTACATTATCAATGCGCTCCGTGCTTAACCTCCTTCGAGAAATCGTTACAATTCCGCCGATGGCAGTCTTTGGGTGTACTGAAGAGGCTGAATTTTCTCCCAATTTTATTTGCACAGACTAGAACAAATGAAACAAACGATAAAGAAAAATCTACAGAATAGGAACAGCGTACTTCCAGAATAATAATAGAATTATTTATACGGATGATTAACTTCGGTTCTCCAGCGCGTTTTTTCCCACAAAACACGACGTTTCTAATTTCATTCTTAGATAGGGGCCAGGTTAGAAACTATCAGCTACCTCAAGAACCACAGGTCCTTCACAATCCATATTCTTATCTTCCATATACTGAAGCATATACATAATGTACAACTTCAAACGCAACCTAAGAGTAATCACGTATTTTCGTACGAAACAGAGACATAAGATGGGAGTCCCCGTATGACGTAAGCATGGGAAGATAGAGAGAGCAAATTTTAAAGACTGTGTGGAAACAGTAGTTGCGGATATGAAATTTCAGACTCGTGACAAAGAACAAACGATCAATTTCCTTTCACGTATCTTCATTCACATTTGTTGTTTCCATTCTCATAAAGCTGACTTTCAAGTGCTGTGTAATGCACGGAAAGTCTCCGTCTTAATTCATGTAAAAAAAAACTACATAATATAGCGTAGAACGAAAGGTCGCTACAAATCGTAAATTCTGAAGAACGTGGAAGGAGACAGCCGTGGCCTATCTACAAATGCTGACTCAAAATTTGCGTCGAGAGAATAAAGGAAACCACAAACGAGAGAAAGTAGTCGGCCTCTGAGCCAGAAATCGAAACCAAGTCTCCAAAATGTGAAACGAAAGCTGTAAGTACTGCTCATAAATTATCGATAAAAGGGCCCTAAATGATCGGTATAATATCGCCGTGGCTGACTATCCAAATAAAATGGCTGAAAATGAGACCTGTTATTTTCACCTCAAAACCAGGTCAGAAGTTAATGCAGGTCTATTTATTTTTGCTTCAAATAATTGCATCATTAACTAATGATGAATCTGAATGGAGAGAAGACAATGGGTCTGGATGAACTGCATAATGACGAGCTTAAAAATCTGTACTCCTCCCCCAATATTGTCAGGGTGATTAAGTCGAGAAAAATGAGATGGGCTGGGCATGTAGCGCGCATGGATGGGACAAGAGGTGTGCACCGGGAAGCCTGAGGGGAAGAGACCTCTGGGGAGACCTAGACGTAGATGGGAGGATAATCTCAGGCGGGATCTATGGGAGATAGGAGTTGAAGGAGACTGGGTCCGGTGGAGGGCTTTGGTTAAGTCGGTGATGAACCTTCGGGTTCCGTAAGCCATCTGGTTGGTTGGGTCCACTATTTGGGAAGCCTGAGGGGAAGAGGCCTCTGGGAGACCTAGACGTAGATGGGAGGATAATCTCAGGCGGGATCTATCGGAGATAGGAGTTGAAGGAGACTGGATTTTGTTGGCCCAGGACAGGGCTTTGGTTAAGTCGGTGATGAACCTTCGGGTTCGGTAAGCCATCTAGTTAGTTAGTTAGAATGTAAATGGTATTCATAAGTAGCGATGATACCCCGGTATCACAGATCTGAGTATGCCTAGAAGATTCTCAGACAAAACTTGGACCGGATCAGAAAACTATGTAAAAGGAAGCTACTCCGAACTCTAAAAGCCTCAAGCATCATAAATTCTGTTCCATTATTTGAGTGTAAACAAACGAAAAAATTTATGGAGGACGCCCGTTGCCACGTGTCTCCTGCTCCAATGCGTTTTCGCTCATTTCTTATTTGCGAGTTCGCGCAGAGCAAACAGAGAACAAATCAAAAACAAACACAGTTCGCCAAGAGATAAAACTTTCCCCAGTATGGATATATATATTGATTCTTACGATGGACGACAGAGCTCGACGATTTTTCGCCATGGTTGAAGAGTTTAAATGACCGCTTCCTACAAATACAGGTCTACTGGTATTATCTCACTCGGAAGATGAAATTCCACGACACAAGCAAGGCAGGGGTTTGAAAGCTACTCACTTTAAGTCAACTGAGTTGACACACACACACCAACATGTATAAATTACGACGGCAGGCTGCAATTTATATCGGCACATTTATATATTGATTTATGGCGAGATTTTTTCCCGTCATTACTATCCCTAGAGACGGCTCACACAAATTGTTTTGACAACTTCCTTTTATAGGAAGTTTTTATCACCAGTGTTTTTAATTCATGATATGGGGGAAGCCAATGGGCAAACGGGGAACATTATTGGGGTTCGACTAAGGGCAGGGACGTAGGTTATTTCGCCCGCCACGTTCAGAAATAATCCGAGAGACACTCAGCTTCTCAAGCCACGGAACTGTTCGGCGCTCGATAAAGATGTCCTATATAAACCGTAATTCACGACGTCCTGCTTAGGTAACCGCGCACCTTCGTACTCGCAGATGTGAAAACTTCAAATCCTGCAATCCATCAGTTTACATCCGGTCACTTCAGACTCGTAAATTCCTTCGTCACATGACGCATGCTTCTTAAGACTGAAAACATGTATCATTGGGATCTGCCGTGTTCAGGGCTCCAGGGTAAAATGTGCTAATTGAAAAGTCAAGCAATCAATTCATGACGCCTGTTCTACTTGTTAAAAATTTCGATGAAATCAGCAAAAAACAATGGAACTTATTCGAACAAGTTACGTCAGAACGAAATTCAAAGAAATAGTTTTCGACAAAGAACACTCTTTGCACTCGTGAAAAAAGACATCCTTGCACTTCCATTTTTGAAAGTCGACTGACGAACTGGCACGAGCAGACACGACCTACGTGGACTCTTGTACAGTCACACTGATATCTATCAACCTAATAAAACTGTACTGAAGTCCACCGTCAACAAATATTTTAATATGGTTCAATAACTTTTCGATTACCATGGACAAACAAACTGGCTGAATCCTTCAAAGTGTTCTGTCACGAGGAACTGTGAATTCCGAAATTTCTACAACACCAACCAATCTCCACTGTGAATCAACTTTGTTCGGCATGTAGACACACCATCTTGCGTACAAATCACTCAGTCGAGTTAAATTTGAGAACAGCGCGACTGAAGAGTTATGGTTTACAGATGAAATCATGGCTTTGCAGAGGGGGAACTGATTTTTTACCCAACAGCAGGGGTGGAAGTGGAATCATCACTTACGGCACACAGATATGACCGAGCTGTGTGTCTTTGGACAATATAAATCATAATAATCAACAAAACATTTAACGTGAACAGTAAGTTATGAAGCATGTCACTTTTCCCTTTACGAAAGGACGCGCTAAAGCCACATTTCACTAAAGCGCTTTCGTCTGTCTCTGTTTAAGACGTAAGTGTTGCAGAAGTTACGCGCCCTTCAAGTTTACTGCGTCGAGAAAACGAAGTGGAAATGTCTCAGACACAAGAGAATGTTATAAACATGTTTGTACAGAGGAACTTTCGGCAGAGTTCTAGCGTACATGAGGAACATTTGCCGAGTCTGTGATGTGCTATGAACAAGAGTAATCGAATTTCTTTAAAAAAATAAGTCAGAATAAAGTACAGTTTACAAATATAACAAAAGAAAAGTGATACAAGAGGTTAGTTGTCTGTATTAATTACAGACGCACTATAGCATTTACCGAGAAACAGGGATGTGACCTGATAAAGAATTCTGCAAATGATATTTCAGTCTGAGTGATTCTACTGTTTTCCTGGCCAAGACAGGAACCAAGAGCTACCCTATATCAGATGGAATGAAAAGGAAAATTTCTACATCTGATATGTAAAAAAATACGTAACCAAAGTTATCAGCGTGTATCATTTATTTAGTGTGTGTGTGCATTTAGAATTTCCTTGAAGATATGTAAAATAAAACTAAAATAAAGAAAGACAAAAGTTAGCACTGGTTGATGTTGGTCTTCTGGGTTTAAATGTCTAAACGTGTGTGTAGACACCGACGTTTCGGAGGAACATACCGCCTATATCTATAAATTTCAGCCTTGAAGTTGCAGGAACTACGTTCGTCCGAAACTGTGGTATCTACCTACACGTCCACACAGCGTTACAACCTAGAAGACATGTTGACATCTACAGGGTGGGTGAGAAGTAAGTATGCATTAAATAATCGCTTTACATTGGAAATATAGAGGTTATAACCATTTCTCAATGCCTACTTACTTCCCACCCATCCTGTATATTTCCGCGAGAACACCATCTCACAAAAGTTAGTGACCCTCTACATGTTTGCGAGCGGATTACAGCCAACTCCAAAAATGTCATCGTTATTCCAAACAATGGACAATATTCAACATAACATTAATTTAAAAGAACTTAAAAAAATTATTGAATAAAGTTTAACTTTGCCCTCCGTTTTTCACGGATATTAAACTTGATCTCTGATGGCAAGGAGGCAATTCTGAGAACGGGCCTTGAGAATAAATGAACCTACCGAACGTGAAAAAAGATAATTAAAAAAATTACAACGAAAGAGCTTAAAAATTTATATTCTTCACCAAGTATTATCAGAGTAATATTATAAAGAACAATGATGTGAGCACAACAGATAGCTCGTATGATCACGTGGGAAATTTCAGCAAATTGTTTGTTGTAAAATATGTAGGGGAAAACCATTTCGAAGATCTGAGCACAGATGGGGAAAATAATAACAAAACTAACATCAAAGAAAGTGTGTCAAATTGTGGATTGAATTCTGATGGCTTAGGAAAAGTTCCAGTATGATCAATAGTATCTTGCGGATACAGTAATACACCTCTGGCATCCCACTAAGCAACTACAAGCTTCTCAAGTACTAGGCTTCATACATTTATGTACTTAGTGCCAGTGTCGAACTCCGCCGAGCGGTGGTGCAGACGTGTGTGTGACGGTCCACGAGTTTGGCTTTACGGTATCAACTCTCTGTTTCCATTAAGAAACTTGCCCACTTTATAGGTCACACTGCGGGAAACATAACTGCAATCAGTGAGTCAGACATAAGTGTCAACGTTGGCAAGCCACGTGCAGGATTTCCAATTACTTTCTTGAGAAGTCCGGGAGGAACTGCCCTCTAATAAGTTAGTGAACACCAGGTCTGCGCAAAACCAGAAAATTACAGTACGTTCAGCGGAAAAGTCCTGTGTTATTAGGCAGTACAGTAAGGTCCATAATCGTCGTACAAAAAATTAAAGGCGAATACAAATGGTTAAAAGATGAAACCGACGTTTCAGGGACCATCTCTGGCCCCCCAACATCGGGGGTGTGATGACCAGCTGATCGCCCGAGATTTTAATCGAATTACGTCGCGGCGAAAGCTTCTAATTAAGTAGTAAAATGTCCGATCACCGTGACTAAGCAGTCTAAAGCACCCATCACAATCGCAAATATATCACGAGAATCATGGGTTTGAATCCCACGCGTTGTATTATGTTAGGCTGATTGACCGACCTCCCATCTAAGATGAATGTGTGAAAGGGTTCATTTACCGAAGTTAGTTCACAATTGAAACAGGTTAGAGAAAGAATTTAAAAATAGTTTCCAATAAAGAAAATTTGATTTTGATGTTCTACATCGTCTAGGCCAGTGGTATTCAACCTTTTTTGTTCGCGTACCCCCAGATATAATTTCTCTTCAACTTTGTACCCCCAAAGTTGTTGGTGTATAATTCAAGTTATACATATTATATAATCTACATCTAAAATAAATTAAATAAATTACATTACTGATTATTCAGTGTTTATCATAAAATAATATATATATTTTTTAAATTTCACGTACCCCTTAAGATGTCTTCGCGTACCCCCAGATATAATTTCTCTTTAACTTTGTTCCCCCAGAGTTGTTGGTGTATAATTCAAGTTATACATAGTATATAATCTACATCTAAAATAAATTAAATAAATTACATTACTGATTATTCAGTGTTTATCATAAAATAATATATATTTTTTTAAAAAATTTCACGTATCCCCTAAGATGTCTTCGCGTACCCCCAGATATAATTTCTCTTTAACTTTGTTCCCCCAGAGTTGTTGGTGTATAATTCAAGTTATACATAGTATATAATCTACATCTAAAATAAATTAAATAAATTACATTACTGATTATTCAGTGTTTATCATAAAATAATATATATATTTTTTAAAAATTTCACGTACCCCCTAAGATGTCTTCGCGTACCCCAGGTAGAATACCACTGGTCTAGAGGTCTAATGAATTTGTTGTTGTGCTATAGGAAGCTTTTTTTAAGACTTGAATTCTACTTTTACTTAATTGCAAAGAAATAAATCCGGGACAGGATAAGAAACTAAGTCAAACGCGTTTATTAACAGGCTGGCATCTCAAAAGAAAGACATTCAGGTATCAAAGGAAGCCTGTTAAAGGTCCGATGGTGTGAGACTGTCTTCAGGAGATTGGCTTACATCGGGTCCTCTGTCCGTCCCCAAGATTACACGTGACTGAAAGCAAAACAGCAGTGGAATAATGTTGGCAGGGTAAAACAAACGGCTTTGAGAAAAATTTCTCCCAGTGCCACTCGGTCCACAAAAAATCCCACATGAAATGTCCCGGTGGCCAAACCCGGGCCTCCGCGATGAGAAGCCGGTGCCAGCGACTAACCGCCTGAGCTATGGCACGGCTTAAAGCAACTGTACGGCACAGGAAGACGTTAACTGGCGGAACAGGAACACGCACTCGCGGTTTACATGTCTGAAAGTGATACATGCAGCACTGACAAGAGGAATTTAGAATCTCACTTCCATATATTTAACAGCAGGAACATAACTGCATGCATATTAATATGTTTCAACTAGTGCAGCGCCTCTGTCAGACGAAGTTGGAACATGGTTTAGGCTTATCACGTGCCACATGCCGGAATACAAATTTCTATAGTACCAGAACATTCAGGTAACAGACGGTTAACATGTAATCGTGAAAAAGTTGGCCACAATCTTCCTTTTAACGCTTCAAACAGCATGTATTACGTCCTTTAAAAATCAATACCTCGTAATTTTCGCAACAAGATATATATTTATGAGTTTCGTGTGATTCTCAATATGAATCCTATGAGGATGACGGAAAGTAACACAAAGGAAGGGCAGGTATCGGGCAGTTGAGGAGCAGAGTACTCTGAGCCATTAAGGAGGTAACTTCCGTCCTCTGTTCCAAGCTTCTCGGATGTCACCGCGAAAATAGATGACAGCTTGACTTCAGTGGCCGAAACACTCCTCGTTTCCCACGTGGTTTTTTGTGCACGGTGTTTAAAATAATGCATGAAATTCAGCATCGTATCATCTTCATACAAATCTGTTATTCATCCACAATCTCTCTTTTCCCTTCATTCTATTTTCCTCAGTTTATCCACAAACTGCTGACAAAACGAAAGCTTTCACATTAGAATTGTCCAACATCCCGGTACATGTCAGAATTTGTCCCAGACCTAACCGAGTCCTGCCCCGCAGTGTGAAACCCGGCCTCAACAGGAGATACATGCGTGTTACGCAGTGAAGTTATCACCTGCCATGCAGGGGCAAACGGGAATCGTGTGAAAAAAGCCGCGACACGTCCAGACATGGTGAGGGCCCGAGGCTCGGAGCATTCCGCAACACTGTGAAGGAGAAGTTCACGTGAATTTACAATTCCACAAATGTAAGCAGCTTATCGCTTTAAAGTACCAAAAGAGAAAGCCAGCAGTCAAGATGTTTATCCGTCCTTAACCCCAATAACATTTCCTCGGGCCATCACCCGGGTCAAATGGTTATACGAAGAAACCAACATTTTGGAAACCACCCGAGAATATTGTATCGATTTTAGTCGCCGCGAAAGCTTCCAATCATATACGATTTTAATCCGTTCCCCCCCATATAAAGTACCGGAGAGTCTGTACTGCATCCGAACTGCCTAGTGTCTGACAAAGTCGTCGCTCGTAAAAATCTTGTAACTCGGCCAGGAAAAGAGAAACAAATACGAACAGAATAAAATAACAGAATTGATACAAATACTTGCTACAGAGGAAAATGTTTAACTGAAAAATCTCTACACTTTACCTCCGATAGCTTAGAACGCTGGCCTTGTAATCCTGGGGTCTCGGGTTCGATTCCCGGCGGTGCCCGAATTTATAACTTGTGTTGGGCAAGGCCGTGGTCTAGGCAACACGGAGTTTTCCTCCGTGGCATCCCAACAATTACTCCATTCACACACAGAAGAAGGCAATGGCAAACCACTTCTGGATCATCTGCCAAGAACGTATATGAACAGGTCCCAGTCCGAGAAAAGGATGGAAGGATCCTGTTCATATGGACCTGTCGTCAGACAGAACACTAAATAATAATAATACAACACAGATTAATACGCCAACATTCAGAACATCTGACAGACATACGAGGATACATAATTCTATACGTCAGAAGCATAATTACTTGCTTCGGTAAGCGATAAACTGGCGGAACAAATTTTGATGAAGACGTCAATAAACAATATATAAAACATAAGCCAATATTTATTTATTTATGTTCTTACCAAGAACAGTCCTGAAATAAATAAAATAGTTTTAGCTAAATTTATTGCAATCATTTTGATGTTTAGATTGAACCTTCGAAAAGCAGCGAATTATAAATGAGTAAGAATGTCGAAGCAAGGGATTGTGAATTATTTTGAGGTGCGATACCATCACCTGTCTGGAGAGCATGAGGAATACCACGAAATAAATTAAGTTAAACAGTCTACGGCTCGAATAACCTATTTTTCATAGTCCCAGAAATTCATGACACAATGTTTATACTGTAGAGTACTCGTTAAAATACCCAAAATTTTAACTGATCTTAAAGTCATACAGAAAATATCGCTTGACGTAACTAGTGGTATCATTTAAAGCTGTTTCTGCAGTGATAAAAAGGAGGCAGGCTGATATAATTGGTGTTATTTTTACTGTTAACACTTTCCGCGTATGCAACACTGAGTTAGAACAGAATCCCAAAAGCTGGGATGAACAGAACAGTCAACATACTTGTAACACAGTATCAGACACTTGCTTTATTCGTCATGTGGCTTAAAGTTAGCGGCCAGCTCCCATGCGTGTCACCGGAGTTGCCTAGTTCCCAAAACTTTAGCGGAACGAACGGCAGGCACCACATAACATCTCACTGGTTTTGGCTTTACAGAACTCGCAAACCGAAGACGTCCTACGTACTCAAAACTTTAAAATGCGAAGAGTAAAATTTAGTTTTAAACTGAGTGATTCATGTTATCTTACTTCAAGGAAAAAAGGAGGATGAAATAGTTGCGTATTAAATTCCTCCCAATGAAATTTCATTTTAAACGAGAAACTGAATAAAATAGAGTAAAAAATTCGTTTCGTTTGAATAAAATGTAATCCAGTTTTGATTCCATTACTTGTAACAAAAAAATCAACATTACATCAAGAATATTAATACGCCAAAAGAGTATAAAACAATGATATATGGAGCACTAAATAAACCCAACTTAATTAAACAATATAGGAACAAATATGAACCTGAAAATGAAAGTATACAAAACAATAATTTTGCCTGTTGTTTTGTATGGGTGCGAAACATGGTCCCTCACTCTCAGGGAGGAACACAGATCGCAGGTGTTTAAGAATCGGGTGTTGAGGAGGATATTTGGACCTAAGAGGGAAGAAAATGGGGCGTGGAGAAAACTGCATAATGACGAGCTTAAAATTCTGTACTCCTCCCCCAATATTGTCAGGGTGATTAAGTCGAGAAGAATGAGATGGGCTGGGCATGTAGTGCGCATGAATGGGGCAAGAGGTGTGCACCGGGTACTGGTTGGGAAACCTGAAGGGAAGAGACCGCTGGGGAGACCTAGACGTAGATGGGAGGATAATCTCAGGCGGGATCTATGGGAGATAGGAGTTCAAGGAGACTGGATTTTGTTGGCCCAGGACAGGGCTTTGGTTAATTCGGTGATGAACCTTCGGGTTCGGTAAGCCATCTGGTTGGTTGGGTCAACTATTTGGGAAGCCTGAGGGGAAGAGACCGCTGGGGAGACCTAGACGTAGATGGGAGGATAATCTCAGGCGGGATCTATGGGAGATAGGAGTTCAAGGAGACTGGATTTTGTTGGCCCAGGACAGGGCTTTGGTTAATTCGGTGATGAACCTTCGGGTTCGGTAAGCCATCTGGTTGGTTGGGTCAACTATTTGGGAAGCCTGAGGGGAAGAGACCGCTGGGGAGACCTAGACGTAGATAGGAGGATAATCTCAGGCGGAATCTATGGGAGATAGGAGTTGAAGGAGACTGGATTTTGTTGGCCAGGACAGGGCTTTGGTTAATTCGGTGATGAACCTTCGAGTTCGGTAAGCCATCTAGTTAGTTAGGAACAAATATAGTTTTCTCGGATTTGTTGATACATGAACCGGCTTATACTGACAAACATTACGAATCCATGACGAAAGCAATGTCATTCAGCATGGTTCGACAACATTTAATAGAATTTCACAATAAAATCAGTTTGATTGTTCTCCATGTGCCTCATGCGTACGAACAATTCGACGCCGATGAACCAATTTTAGACGGCGCTCTGCAGGGCTCCTAGCGAAACATCTGAGAAACGATGTGCGTGACAGAGCGGACTGGAATCAAGTGGCTAAGAACAAGATCTAACGCCGGGCTCTTATAAAGAGATTAAGAAGTCTTCGTTTAAAACAACGTCGGGCAAGTTCTTTTTCAGACTACCAAGTAAGTTTTAGAGAAATACAGAAAAATTCAGAATACAAACAAAATTAAAAAAAGTTATCCTGAACGACCAAAAAAGATTAAGGGGTAGACAGTGACCGAGAAGAGAGCGGGGGGGTTACAAAACAATAAATGGGTAATTTAAAATTTCCTGCTGTAATAATTTAATGTGCTCGTGAGTCCCTAGTCAGGACGACAAGTCACGTTGTCTTTATCTGCTAACACATCTGCATGACAGCGTTAACTTATGTATATATAAAAGAACTTGTCAGTTCTAAAGCCTGCGTCGTTGAGCCATCAGAATAAACATACCCCGTCACATTTTTAGCGCGCGGAGCTGTGAAATCTTCTGTAAAGTCGTTCAGTTTAACGTCAACTGAAGTTAGTGCATTGCAAGAATCAAACACATCGTAAATTATTCGTGCTTATCATTATATTTATGTTTCCTTATAAATCAAAGAATATGAAGTCACTCGTATTTTATATACAGTCGTGGTTATGAAAATTAATCGCCTGATGTATCACATATTGCAAAGGGGCCCCTACGAAATTCAACTTGTCTATGTAGATTTGCCACGAACATCTGGCACGGGAATTGCTATGGGGGCTTCTGAACGCAAATCACTTTACTAGGGAACATATTTCGCTCAGCTACACGTCACTTCCTAAGATCAAGCAACTGTTAATGACTTTACGTCGATCGATGAGACATGTTGTACCATAATTCTGAGTGAAACGGTCTTGGAATATCTGAACACTGATATCGTGGACTCGACTACCATCTGAAACATGGAAAGTTGTGCGCCATTTTATGTCCAGACCTGTACATGCACAGGCTTTGTGACAGGCTGAACCCTGAAGATTCCTACATTTAAAAACCAATTCTGGCACAACTCGAAAGGTAAGCAGCCTAAGCGCTATATAAGATGGGGCAAAACAACACCCATTAACTCTTGAGAACCTAACAGTGGCTCAGCTACCCAAAAATCGCCAGCTTTTGTAGTGAACACGAAGATTTAATATTGTGTACAAAAAGCCAGCCACTGGTCCCTGTCTTAAGCCGGATGTGCCCAGCCCATATTTATGCACCCTAGTTCGTTAAAATCCATTTTAATATTATCCTAGCATCATAACTTCCAGGCTTCTGGCAAAATAATTTTTATCTTTCTCATGCATTCTACATACCCAGTCCATCTCACCCTCTTGATTTAATCGTCCTAAAAAAAACATAGGTTATCTGTTTACTTCAAGACTAGTTCCCGTATTAATATTCTGTAGGGTTTCAGTGTTTTCTTTAATGTATTTAAGTTGTCATTAATAAATTAATATAATCAGCACAGACCAACAGCTGATGTGTCATTCAGTTATAGGAACCTTCTGCCTTCTTGGACCTTTATGATGGTATGACCTGCCTTCTGTTACGTTGCGCTGTGGAGTCTGGTAGATGTTTAACTACGTTTCAGAGATGCGTGTTACTTACAACTTCCTTGACGAATAAATGTTTATCTATCGGACTACAATATGGTTCTGATACAAATACATTACAATCAGCATAACGAGTTTCATGAGTATATCGAATCCGTATAATATTAAAAAGGGACAAGGTAATCTCTCCAAATCGGTTTAAACTCAACATTCATATCACCTTCGCGCCGAGTCCCGACGCCAAATAACCTATGCAACTGAAACACAATCTTCAAACAACGTAATAATCATAAGATGTTCGAGATGAGGCAGAATCACTTTGTTAACCTAGAACCTCGTTGTCTCAACGCAGTTATTTTAAATACTTCACGTCAGGATCCCGTCGCAAGGGTAATAATTAATGTGTATGACAGGTAAGCAATTTCTGGCATATGTGCATATACCAACAAGAATGTCGATTTAGTCAGCACTTTCTGCTGAAGGTACATCATGGTCTGCAGTTCGTGCATTCACTGAAACGTAGCAGAATAAAATTAACTTTCAATTTCAGTAGCCACCCCTTCCCCCACCTGCTATCCCCACCTTCGCTCCAGGACTCCGACTTCTGCGCAGACGACCACCCGATAAACACTTTGCTACGTTACAACACACGAAACTGCTCACGGGTGGTGAACAGAATGATTTCCACATGCTCAAATTGTCATTTTATGAACAAAACATCTGATTCAACCGTGAAAAAGTCCGGTCCCATAGCAAAATTAGATTCACATTATTTGTGCATTTTTACTTACGTGCGAAAAAAATACGTACACAGCGCAAGACGAGTTCATTTCTCCGTGAGTTCTCACCACCAAAGTATCTCAAATTAACTATGTTGTGCGGTTTTCATGGTAAAATTCTTCTGATATAAATATTAAATCACAAACATCTCCATTTGTTTCATGATTTGTTTGAATCATACTTAAGACACTGAGATAGCGAAGTCAAGTTTACTTTCAGCCGGATAAAAGGCTACGTCACTTCGGCGTGAGGCACGTAAAGAAACGTCTATAATAGCGAAAAGGCAATACAAATGTGGATGAAGTTCTGCCTGGATACAGCGTCCATATACAACGCATAATTTATTTGATGGGTCAGCATACGACGCTTTTATCCTGACATCAACGATAATAAGGAAATTACGTCATCAAAATTCATGCCGAAAGTTCTGCCACCAGGCCTATGAAATCTGTTAACTTACTCAGGGTTACACACTTTGATCACCCTTCGTGGGAAAATTGCATCAATTTCAAATACCTAATTTTACCCCAAGATATTCTGAACCACTGTAAACAGAAGAATAACCACAGGCGAGAATACAAAAATTTCATCTCTCGTGGATTTACATAGCAACTCTGCAAGAACTGCATTTTTATGGTACTCACACCTTCATAAATTCCCGTACACAGGTTTATGTTTTATTTAGGGGCAGGTTCTATCAGGTATTTTGTGAGTGCTTTCTGTAGCCAGCCGAAAACTCACAGCTTTATTAAAACGTTTAACACTAGTGCGTTTTAAGTACATATTCATTTGCATTCGTGACTTGAACATACACTGCCTGGCAACTGTATTAACATCGACGCATAGACGACAATGTATCGATTAATTAACACAGCAATGTATCGATTAATTGATACAGTAATGTATCGATTAATTAACACAGCAATGTATCGATTAATTAACACAGCAATGTATCGATTAATTGACACGGCAATGTATCGATTAATTAACACGGCAATGTATCGATTAATTAACACGGCAATGTATCGATCACATGCTCGTAACTTGACTTTAACATTCTGAAAGAAAGGGCAGACAATGGAACGCTGGTCTAAGATATAATTTAGATTAACTTTAATTCTGCTACAACATTCGTTAGTAATAGACGAATGTCAAAATTTGTACACAATTGAAAGAACGATAAACTATTTAATTTCTGGAGATATTTCAGGCTCTGTCTGTCATCTGGGATGTTGTAACGTGTAGTCTGGTAAAAATCTATCAAACTACACACAAACCTAGAAAGCAACCATTTTTATTTCAATCCATTTCAAAAGAAACAAATGCAGAATATGGTTTTAACGAGTATTGCCTCATAAAATTACACTGTTAATCAAAATGGAGCGACATAAACTACAGGTGGCCCAACAAACATGTATACACACAAGGTTAATATTCCGTATTATGTGTACACATCTTTTTGGGAAGTCTGTGTATCGATCTAAATTTTACGCTGTACTGATTAAATACGATAGTGAGGAATGGATATAGGCTGAGAAATTAAATAAAAATTGGCCTACAAACGGTAAAACCAAGATCCTTGCTGACGTCAGTTGGATACAGACGTACACGATTATACAAAATAAAAGAGTCTTAAGAATCCAGGCTTCGACAACCTTTTAGAGGAGAACAGAGACATCTTTGTTACACTGTTATAAAACTTTGTTTCTTTTGTTCATGCGCCTCGTATATGTGTTTCATCCCATTTTAATACCAGAAAGAGATTTCACTCCATGTATATGTTTCAATTAACTAATTTAATCTATAAAACGTATTGGGTGTAATAAATCCTCAAGCCTAACCTCTGTATAAAGAAGCCCTGTCTTCTGTAATATGACCTCACACACATGCAAATAATGTTAATTATTCAAATGTTAGATGAAAAAAAGTCTAATGAATTTTTATAATATTCACAGTTACTTTGACTTTTATTAACAAAGGTTTAATTTAGTTTGTGAGTGGTTACTCGTTTTCAAACTACGAAGTCGAGTCAATACAGCAGGAAGGAGGTCGCCATTTTTTTATATCTCCTGAATTTCATGGTGAAGTCATCTGAGTAGACAGACTTTTCCTCTAGTAAACCAAGACAGCAATCCTTTCTATTTTACGGGCCCCGTCTGTGGTCAAACACCAAAGAGACGAAATCTTAGTCTAAAACACAAGGCCAAGGAGACT
Source organism: Zootermopsis nevadensis (assembly GCF_977971745.1). NCBI lineage: Eukaryota > Metazoa > Arthropoda > Insecta > Blattodea > Termopsidae > Zootermopsis > Zootermopsis nevadensis. The sequence continues at coordinate 3,409,714 of NW_028259177.1, forward strand.
TATTCATAGTATCGCAGAAAAACGAACCTTGTACAAAAGAATATGAATGGGGGTAGCACAATAATATAATTCTGGAGATCTGAACATAAATGTTATGAACTTCATCACTCGAAGTACCACAGCTTCTGAAAACGACTTCATACATCTCAGAAAAGAAAATATTTTAAAATACTTTAATAAGCCATTAATGTCCAGCCAAGTGAAAGTATCAAGCACGAATAAGTTTATCTGAGCACTAATTAACTTACACAAGAACAGGAATAAAAAAATTGAAAAGAGCGAAACAGGAAGACAGCTGTTACATAGAACAGAAACGACGCTCTCGAAATCTTGTGGAGTACGTATGCAAATTCTTTCTGCTTCTTAACAGACTGCGTAAATGAAATGGCTAGACTTTTTTAATTACATCTCAAAAATTCTGTAGTTAACTTGAGATTACATTTACAACTAACAAACCAACCAAGTAACACCACTGAGAGCATAATTTTTCTTGACAAGTTGTCAGCAGATCAACCAATGAAGAAATGTCCTCAAACCCGAAGGTTCATTACCGTGTTCTCAAGAGCCTACCACCGGTCCCTATCTTGAGCCAGATGGATCCAATCGACTATAATTCTGAAATAGCCTACCATCTACGACCAGGTTTTCCGAACGGTCTCCTCTCTTCAGGTTTCCAAAAAAGTATTTGGCAAAGTTTGAGTCTCGGCATTACAGATTACATTTATGCAACTTCAATTTCCTTAAATTTCTGCCGAGAATCGAAATATCTTTCACATAATGAACAACAACGCACGATCCAGAATTAACTACTCCAGTGAGACGGTAGTTTCGACAACAATTTCATTTTTTTAATACACCAGTGCCTTAAAATAATTTAATAATATTCCTAAGGACATTATTCTTTTAAAAGCATATTCAATATCCAATCGTCATCCCTCACAGATAACTGGACATTAAAAATAGTTTTAAAACGTTCTAGTGCTCCCGATGTGGAGAATAATAATGAAGCAGATTTTTATAGAAATATCAATAGTATGTAAAATCGGGATTAGGTTCATCACGCTCAGAAATGACAATCAGTAAACTAATCCTAACACCGCCTGAAAAGTAAGTGTTGTGGGGGGGGGGGGCAAATTTATTGCGCAGCCGAGAACAAGGGCCACCATGAATTAACAGCTCTGTATGTTATTCTACAATGCAAGTTCGTTTAACCATAATCTGATACAGGTTTTGAGATTTATGGTTCGAGATTGTAAATATGAAGTCGATGGCGGTCTTCTGAGGTCGCGTTCCTCCGAAATACCACGATCCATAGCTCCAGGTTTTGTTTTAAGCATCCGACGCCTAGTGGCTGACCTCAATTGTATTTATCATCGAATCTTCGATTATCAAATATCGCAGTGTAACCTGCATTGCTTATCGATATGGGCACATGAAAGGCCGCTGAGCTGATGAGTTATTTTATGATATCGGGGCACTCGCCTGACAGAAATGAGAGAAATTACTAAAAGCATCAGACAGTGCAGCAGGTAGACCGGCAAAGACTCGAACCAAGTACCTCCTGCACAGAAATCTAGAACATAGTATCTTCATAGGTTTGTTTTGTTTACACGTGAGGACTAAAACAATTATCTACATTATTAATAGCGGTGAAGACGTTCAAAATGCATTTACTGTCACATATTTCGCGCATCATGATTTATTAAACACACTTTCACGTAGGAATATGTGTATGACAACAACATTTCCTACGAAATCCCATCTGACAAAGGAATTACCGGTGGCGAAATTCGAAACCTGGTGACGTACGCTACATACCCTACAGTTGTACAGTACTGTACAAGCTGCCTGAATCCTTGGTCAGACGGAGTATATATTTCTGTCCACCCGATTTACTTTTCAGAAGAACAACATAAACATCTTCACCGTGAGTACCTGAGGTCTCATTAAAGATAATGACAGCAGTGAACACAAAACAAATTTGTGTCATCTTAAACTGCATAGTCCTGGTAACACGCAATACTGACCTAGCTTATGTGACTTCAATCCAGATGTGGGTACGTACATCTTCATGCGATCAAATCCAGAATGCCTCATCCTTCAATTTTTATCTTAGACTAGAGTCAGAATATGTACGTAACAAAGAGGATCCTAGATTCGGAACGAGATGAACGAGGCAATACATATCTCTGCCAACAGTCGTGTGGGTGGTATCGATTTCACATTAGAATCGAATACCGTTTACATATCAACGTAGGCCTATAGTCTTATTTCAAAAATATAATACGTATAGAAATATATCACTGACATTTTAAAAACACATGCCACTGTAAAGAATAGAACATTAGGCCTTATCGATCAGGAATAAGCAACTGGATAAACGAAGTTTTAAACCGACTACCGTCAAGCGGTTACATTTCTCGATAAAAATTAAGCACTTGAGAAAATTCCGTGTGGATGCAAACTCCAAGCAATATTTAACTGAATGTAAAGTAAATATTAAGAATGTAAAAATATCTGTGTCGATAAGCGGAAATTGTTATAAGCTGGTTTTCTGTGGCGAGACACACACAAATGAAATTGATTTGAAAACATCGTTTATAGTAGAATGTCACTTGTTTAACTGCCATAGAAATTTCTACTGGGCCAACCACTGGGAATCATATTCTTTCAAGATCATGATAACTGACTGTACAAACACTGCGTTGATTAAATAACATCTTACGACACTTTATAACCTAAACAGCAGAGTGCCCGCAGTGTTACTAAGGCGAAATTCGATAAATGCTCATAATTATATCAATATCCATTGCTCTAAAGTTTCCAAGGGTCTTATCATTTGATAGACAACGTTGAATATCACAGAAAAATCATCTCTAAAACCAACATTTTCACCGGCAATCGATACCAGGACTGATTTTTGGGTTTGAAACATTTATTCCTGCAATCTCACAGTAGAAACAGAGAAGTTCTGTCTACGCTCCGTTATTCCAACGTGCTTAGTTTCTGATCTGCAACAAACACCCTCACCAAGACTCAAACTCAGAGCACTTTTGCACAGATATTTTACCTATCAAATATCTCCTTAAATTGTGAAGGAATGTTGCAATCTGGTGAAACCGTACTCAACCTATAAGCGAACACACACACACAGAATCATAATTTAAATTTTATATATGATAATAAACCGATTAATTATTATCTGTTATTTGTTTTACCTTAAAACTAACCAAAGTACAGAGTACTTACATAGCACAACATGATGAGTGGTTTCAATCAAAAATCACCTCGAAAATCAACTTAATCGATCTTAATTGATAAGATCATGTAGCAAAATTTGAAGTCATCGTCCACCACGATCGACAAAACGTCTTTCGCCTTAGAAATCACCACATATATCACCCAGAAGACTGAACTCATGGCGAACACCACAAAACTACGAAATTTAACACCAGTTTATAATAACAATTAATTACAATTTACACCCACAACATTCATTTTTCTAGGATAACTAAAATTTCCTCAATTTACGAGTTTCTGTGCTAGTTTTATCAGAGTGTCACTTGAACCAGTTGATTTCTCTTGCATTTTGAAATTACTGCCCTCACTTTAAAGCACTGTACAAAATTACTTACAGTACCGTATATCTTGAATTCAGTTTCTGTATCGAGAATAATTCATTTCTAAATAACTTACAAAAGCCGACCATTTTGCCAAGCTAGTACAGTAGAGATCTTGCCACCACCAGTCACTTACACAGTCTGTTAAACTGTACAAATAATAAATTATGACAAAGGACGATATAATTATAGCCAAAAAAGAGTCAAATGTGTGTCATCGTGTGTTAATTATCATAGCAGCAATCTCTTCCGTCCACCCCACGCCAAATCCCGCGATATACTAGCAGCACTGGGCCCGCAATACAACTCGTTCAGGCTCTCGCGCGCCACACAGTTGCCATGGATACCACCGAGCCCGCCCCTTCGCTGATTTACCAACGTCACCACGCACCTTCGTCTTTTCGTATCGTAAGATTCGGACTGTGAATTAAATCTAGATCTTCAGCCACGAACTGGAGATGTTAGTCATTCCGTCATCTGACTTCGGATGTTCTTTTGTTAAATCTTATGTGGTACCGCCTGATTCGACTTCTAATGGTTAAGTAAAGTGTTTTCTTCGCGGTACGGTCTGGATTCGTAAATATTATGAAGACGAGCTTCGGCTTCAAAGGGTTAACCAGCTGATTTTCGTAATGGTGAGGTGTAGTGTTTTCTTCGCGGTACGGACTGAATTCATAAATAATATTCAGACGATCTTCGGCTTCAAAGGGTTAAGTGAGTGCGTCCACAGAAAAGTTACATGCAACTGTTACTTCCAGGTCACCGGAAAGAACTGCATGGCTCACTGCCAAGATGTAATATATTTCCCTGATACCATTTCGGTATCAGGCCATAAAAACAATAAAAAAACAACTTATCTCTCCTCTAAAATGTACTGAAAACGTGTTTATTCCGTTTAAATAGGTTGCAGTTACGTCATGATGTCGAATTTCTTGAATTTCGGCAAAAATTATTTCGGAAGGAAACATGTCTGTGCAAATTTAAAAAATATGCAGAACTTGTTTTCAAGCCGAGTCATGTGTTTGCAAAGCATGAACTACACTCGACTTATACGGCAGAAAGTTAAGCAGCTTCGTCATTTCGGATGTTGACGATTTAAGTTAGTTCAGTGGCGTTGTGTTCTAACCTAGTCTCCGATTTCGTTCAATTTTCTCAGGAATCTTATCAAGTAGACAAAACTTTATAAGTTATGGATGCCTGTTGTGACTGAAAGTGTGATTCCGGTAATTTGAGGCAAAATTTTCTCAGACACTTCCTAGCGGAACCACGTTCACATATTTCTCACAAACAAAATCACGCAGTTAAAAAACATATCCACACACACAAAACAGTAATAAATATTGACAAGATTTTAGACAGAGTTGAACTGTTGTGTGAATGTTTTTAGCTTGGCGGTGGATGACACAGTTGCTGCCGTGAGTCGGGAGATGACAGCAGCGTTTAACTTTGTCAGCGGACACACTGCACAACGCTTAATATAGATAAAGATGCATTTTGTATTTGACGTTTATGTTCTCCTGAACCTACTTTTAACAAAACGAAGTCAAGAAAGAGATGAAAGGGTGAGATTCTTCCTATTTTTTGAAGAGAAAATAATAAATAACCTAATGTAGTTAATACACAGAGATACTTGGGTATTTTTATAAAAACAAAGTTTTCGTAAGAATACTATGAAGTTAACTGTACAAAATTCCAAATTAAATGATCCTGCGAGTAGGAATCAGAACACTGGTCAATCTAGTGCAGTGTTCCGTAAATGGTGTACCGCCAAATTTTTTTAAAGAAAATATTCCCACGTTATAGTTAGAAAAAAAAGGTAATATCATACCTTTCGTAAAGCGAATTCGTAAAAAACGCACATTTCATCATCGATAGCTTTATCTACCACGTGCTATGTATTGTTTTCAAACACCCACATTCTTGTATGGCAAGGATTTATATTTATGGCCATGCATAGTTCCGTATCCCTTTTATTCGTGAGGCGACATTTCGTGGTCCGCCGTAAAACGTCTTAGACACAATAAGTGCACCGTTGATGAAGAAAGGCTGCAGAACACTGCGCTAGTATAAGGCGAAAATCGCATCTGAAATGGAGAAGGCTCCGTGCTACCGGGTACGACGTCGTAAACGCCGAACGTTCGGGCTTATTAAGTTCGTCTGGCCACAAGCAACGTTCGCCCATTTCTCGGGCTTTCTCGCCTTCGACATCTGATTAAAGGCAGAGATAAACTAAGAGTTTCGAATTCGATATGTATCAGTGTAGTGTCTCCGTACCGTCATTTCGCCAAGACCTTTCAAATTCATTATTAATTGATTATCGTATAAAACGACGTTACATAGGCTCAGCCGTTTACAACGTCGGTAAATAAACCACAAATAAATAAAAGTCTGATCCTAGTTTCAACTCGAAGGATTAAAACGCAGAAGCCTAACTCACATTGTCAGGGCGCTGGTAATGGAGGCGTTTGGCGTCGGTAAATTTCTACGAGACTACGAGGCAAAGCGTCGCAAGAGACAGGCGTCGCGTCCAGAATGTCAGAAGTGTTTGTTCTTCGTAATCATGGCGGTTTAACGAAACAAGACAAAGAAGAAATTGGTGACACATTTTACATTAGTAAATTTCACGCGTGCCCCTTTTCGAAATGCGGTAAACACTTTTCACCATTTCTGATATTATGGTTTCAAAATATGCCGAAATTCTGTATTTTAACGTTTCAACTCAACGGCTCCATAAACTGCACATTTCATTCAAGGGGGCGTTCAATTCGGTGGCCTACAAGGCCCCCCCCAAACAACAAAGTGAGGTTCCCCTTCAACGGCGTTTTCGTTCAAATGGTCTTCGATCAATAACACAGATCTAAACTCTCTGCGATCCATAACACGCGCTGGTACTGCCAATGCACTAAAGGCTCCTCGCCGCACAGGCAGCGTAAGTGTTGTTAACACTAGTTGTAAGTGTTAGAAAGCTTACGTTTCTCCATTACCAGAAAAGCCTAAAGTACAATTGTAATAATAATAATAATAATAATAATAATAATACGGTGCCCTATAACATTTTAGCAACTTCGTTAAAAAATAAAATTGACAAACTTATATCTTAACAAAATCTAAAAACAATAAGATCCTTGTAAAATTCAGCTACAACTCTATATATTAGCCCAGGCCTAACAACAATAATTACATATATTAACTTATTAAACTTGTATTAATTAATAATCAACTGTCCAAGCTCAATTTTGAGGATTCCTGGGTACATGGAATTAATTCCCCCTTGATTCCTTTCTGGGGGGGGGGGGAAACAAAAACGCAGTTCACTGAACAGCTGAGCGTACAGAGGGCGATAAAACTTCAAATCACAGGATTACGGAGGCCATTGAAACCAGTGCACCAGAAGAACTCAAAGCTGTTTGTGCACAGATAAAAAACCGTCTCGTTATCTGCTACTCTTCAAAAGCCGCACGGAACTTTACTAACGCAAACTGTAAGCGTGTGTCGTAATTTAATTTGTTTATTTCACTGGTTCAGTTACGTATTACGATTACGAAAATACAAAATTTTCAGACAATGGCCGTATTTTTTGGGGGGGGGGGGAGGGGATTAGGTACAACACTGCTTACAGACAGAGATTCGCGTGTTCCCATTTTTACACGACAGACTGGCGTGTGTTTATAATATAAATCTTAATGTTTTAACGTGGTGGCAGATCTAGACGTCGTCAACTCCACTGTAGAAAATTTTTTAACTGAGCAAGAACATATCACGCTACACGCCAAGTAGGCGCTTGGGGGGAGAGAGGCATAGCTCCTACTCATTCTTGACCTCGGCACTAGATGGGGTGAGCGGTCAGCATCACGCCCCGGCCGCGCTTAACCCCCGGGAAAGGATCCCGGTACCCATTGTAGAGGAGGCTGGGTGGGCCCCAGAGCCGGTCTGGACGCAGAGGCTACATTAAAAATCCGTTCGGAGATCGAACCCCGGTCGTCCAATCCGTGGTCAGTCAATAGAATGACCGAGCTACTCCGGCTCCAAAAAAAATCAGTACTGCAGAACGCCACGAAGTTAAACGTAATATTCTTATATAATTTTCGGTCACGTGAATATTCGAAAGGCTGCTCCGGTTACATTAAAGATGTACTTAATCTATACATTAGGGTCTTCAACCGTTTAAAGCAAAGTGGCAACCTTCGTGTACGACCTTCTCTAAAATTAAATAACTGCTCGCAGTGTGTATTTGTAAGTTTACGAGTCTCAGAATAAACAGAGATTATTTTATTAAAAAGATTAACAAGCCGATATTTACACGTAAGAACACAAATTTCAAATATCCTTCGAAGAACCGATCTCCAAAATATAAGTATATATCAAAACTGATATTCTGTGTCAAAATTATGCATTTTGAGTTTTACAAATTACATTATAAATCACAGCACTTTCTAACTTCAGAATTACGTGCTCAACTAAAGGAAAAAATAGTTAACTGCACGAACACGCGAGTTAGATATATAAATTTCATCTCATTTTCCAGAATTTTACATACTACACCCCCCCCCCCCCCAAATCAAGGAGCCAGCCTCCCGCTGATCCAGGAGAGCACATCTTGTTCTCCCATTACTACTATCTTTCGGATCTGCATAAAATAGAGGGATCGTCTACATTTAAATCTCTTGTCAAGGAGGAAAGAGTATTTTCTGTAGAGACGGGAAATTAATCTCCATTCAGTGCGTGTTCTTCCTAAATCACAGCACTTCTATAGCTACACGGAACGGTATTCTATTGTTATTTTAATCAGCGAAAGTTTCGTGTGTTGGAGACCTTTCATTTGCAGTGCCGAACAAAGCCTGATGGGAGAAACAAACACAGCAGATAGTGAAATGCAGTCGGCCTGTCCCATGTGTCCAAGAAAGTTATCCTTGAAACAAAGAACACTTAAATCTTTTTAACACCGCGCTATAAAAGAGTGTGGGACAGTGAGGGTAAAATCTTCTCCTCTAAAACCCTCTTACGTGGAGGTGAGTGGTATGTTTCACGGTTCTGCGGCTCTCCTCCCGACAAAAGGACCTTCCACCCACCCCCACCCCTCTGATAGTCATCACACAGGAGGTCGAGTTCGACCCAGGGCCGGCCTGAACATGGTGGCAGTCCCGTTATCCAGAGAAGCCAGTCAGGTAATAAGTAACAGTGCAAAGTCATTTGAATAGTGAAAGGCAAATTATCTTAGCATTAAAAATGCGGAATTCTTACAACTAGCTGTAATATGTTTATTAATTTAAATTATATCGTGTTCTAAGATTGCAAAAGGTTGAATGTTGAAATCAGACTCAGTCAAAAACTACTGTGTAACCCGGGGGCCGCAAAAAAAAAAAAAGAGAGAGAGAAGAGAGAAAGTGGGGGGAGTAGCGATAGGCACTACTGCAATAAATGGGGGAGGGGTATAAAGTTGGTTGTGGGCTACGAAGGTTCCCAGGCAGTGCCCGCTCGTCCTTCTGGTATGAATAAGTTTAGTGAGGACAAGGGATTTAGGAGACAGGATGGGGTAAGAAATAGGGTAGGGGGGAGTTGATTCGGGTCTTTGCGTTAATTTTGAATTTTGATATTGGCCTTGGGGGTGGCGTTAGGAATAATTTACGTTAATTTTTGGGGGGGGGGCTACTATAGAGCGGAATTTTGATATTACTCTGAGAGGGCTGCATGGGAGGCATGCAGAGCAACGTGGAGTTTGGGTACCAACTCAGCATTTGCTCTAGTACCGAGGAAAACCACGGAAAACCTTGGTCGAGTTGGCCGGTCGCAGGACCTTCCGGATGCGTGCTGCTGACTTCTAGCCAGCAGTCCGGCATTTAAAATCGCGAGCCCTAACGGTAGCCTCTGTCCTTGCGCTTCCTTTATTAAAAACTGATACATTTTTTTTTCTTTTCATTTTTACAAAGATATGTTTTGGATAAGAAACGACCAACTTGGCTCGTTGCTTATCCAATTACAAAAGTTTCAATCCATATTCCATAAATCATTTTTCCATTTTCTTGCCGTGGTCGTCTTGTGTTTGTTGGTTCGCGGTCGGTCCAGCGTAGGGGAGTGGTCGATGTGACCGCCTATGGACTGGACTCTCCGGGGTACCTATAACGGGCTGGTGGTACACTGTAGTGGGGGCTACAAAAGAAAAGCCGAGGTTTAGCTGCGTTTATGCAGGAGGTGAAGGAATTTTAAGGTGTGCTGTTGGGCTAATGTTACAGAACAATGTACTACAGAGGCAATCCTCTGACCGTTTATTGAGCAAAAGGATTGGAGGATTTCGCGGGTTGGGTCACCTCGCAAGAAGGGCTCGGGGGCGGAGGTATTTGTCAATGCTGGGATCGTACTGTCCTAGCTCTTGAATTTGACTGTTGTAGCTGATGGCCGATTTCAAGTATAGCCTATTCGCTAATCCTTTAATGTAATTCTTGATCAACGGCATTCCGGTCTGTTCGTGTAGGGTACTGATTGGAGTAACCCTTGGCAATTTGGTTATTATTCTGAGGACTTTGTTCTGAAATGTCTGAAGTTTTTGTAAATGAGTGTTAGCAGCGTAGCCCCAGGCGGGGGAGGCATATGTCAGTATGGACCGGAGGAGTGATTTATAGATCATTAACGATAAATTAACATCCATTCTGGAGGATTTATTGAGTAAAGGAAATAGTTGCCTCAGTCTGAAGTTAGCTGTACGGAGAATGGATGATATGTGGGCCTTGTACGTCAATTTGGAATCTAGAGTGACACCCAGATATTTGGTTTCGGAGGTAAAAGCTATGGTTTTATTAAAAAATTTTACGGTGGGAACATTGCAGCGATAGTCGCGACTCGTCTAAATAGGATTTAAGAATTCAGTCCGTACCGCAAAGAAAACTCCACACTTCACCTTTAGAAAGATCAACTGGTCGACGCTGTTTAAGGAAATAATCGCTGTATATTTTGAGAATAATACGAAGCATTTAAACAAAATGCGCAGCTAGTGATTGTTTAAGCAAGCGGTACATATAGTTACCACTAAGCTTTAAATGGTTTATATATAAGTCGGTTTCTGTCATACCAATGGCTAAAATGTTACAAATGTTCAGTCGTAAATTATGGTGAAGACGTGTATAGAACCAATTTTTTTTTTTCCTTTTATAGTGTAAGGCAGGTCGATTCACATATCGACAAATCGTACGTCATAACCGTTGGAACATTTCAAGTTTTGTCTGCTCTGAAATGGCGCGCCGGTGTTCAAGTGAGGATCATTTTGTCACGGTAACAACTTGAAAGAGGCGAACAGTTGTTTCATCAATGACAAATCGATTCTGTTACCACCTGAGCTGGAAGGGAGGCCATTACTGTTGAATAGATACTCACAAAAGCACAGTTGTAGGATTTTTCTTTCATTTCTGAGAGCCACCATCTCGTCCGATTACTCACCTGTAAAGACAGAAACACGATATAGTCAGTCACACACGAAGCACCAATCATTAATTATAAAATTAATCCACAGTTTGGAAAAACGTGGCACTTCCTAAGTACGGGTTGATATCTCACGGCCGTGAGCACGAAGATGGCTGTGTTCTGGTGTAGTCCGATATATTTTTTAACCAGACTACACGATGCTACAGCCGAGAAGACAACCATCTTCATGACACTTCCTCCGTGGTGTGCAGTTTTCAAGGTTGTGTACTAACCTCTAATTCAAAAGGTTCCGAGTTCTATATCAAAAATCGTCAATGTTCACAACATACAAAATAATTAAAATCTACCCGTACAAGGCGAAAACACTGCCTGTAGGCGGGCTCAAAGCCAACTCTCAAAGCGTAGCCTAAACACAAAATACAGTGGATTCCGGTTAATGAAGCCATCGGTTAATCCGGGCGGTCGTTTATCTGGGACAAATCTTAAAGAAAAAACCTTTTCAAACTCTTTACGCGGAACTTCGCTTAATTGGGGGCAGACGCTTAATTGCGGCAAAGTGTTCTAGTCCCGATGTGTCCCAATTAACCAGAATCCACTGTATTTCCAATTATGAACACCGACTAACAAGATGTTAACAAACGTTCCTTGCGTGTATGATGCATGTTTCTGTTACAGTAGCTGTCACAAACTTTTATGCTGGAAACTTACATCAAAATTAAACAAAGTTATGACACGCACATCGGAGCAAAGCTAGCAACGCTGGGCTTCAGTGGCCCTGTAGCACGCAATTCATAGACGGCTACTATAGAAATGATCAAAACGAAGACGTGCTCTAATATGCTTGGTAAGAACATCAATATTACGATGGATAAAGGAAAAATTCTCTGAAACAAATTAGTCTACGAGGCCGGCAAACGGAACACTTCAGGGTATTATATTATAGATATATAACATGAACAGCTTGAGGATGTTTAACAACGACAAATGTAAATGAGATGAGCGATAACATTAGTAGAATGTAATTTCGGAAAATGTCTGTTCTTCAGTTCATAAACTACATCATCTGATTCAATTTTAAAGAGTTTTGAAGACGGTAGTTTACACTAAAAATCATTCATTGTCAGGACTTTTTCCAGTGACAGAGACTATCTCTATCTAAGGAAACCAACAAAGTGGGTACCTCTCACCTGAAGAGGGAGACAGAACCAGCCTCCGAAACGTCGTGATTTTAAAGAACAGACGGTGGAAAAAGTCCTGACAATGAATAATTTTAAGTACATTATCTGATACTAACTAACCAACCAACATCACGAAATCAAAGTTATTTTTGAGACCTGACAGTGCGATCAGCTAGTCAATAAACTCTCTGTATTTTATGAAACCCTATTTCCCGCCACCGGTCCTTAGCACGATCCAGATGACTCCAATTAACTCTTCTACCACATTTACACAAAATCTGTTTTAATATTATCCTCCTATATAAGACTAGTTATCTGTTCCCAGAAAGGTTTAGAACTTCTCACATCATTAAACATCAACCTCAGAGGAGCATAAGGCCCGTTCTGTTGCACTGATGGGTGATGATTTACAAGTCCTTTAAAACACAGTCAAGTTATTTAAGAAAATATTCACAAAAGAGTGTCAGTGTACAGCGAATACGAATGGTGGGTAGGAATATCGTCTATGATCACCCAGTACTTTTAGGGTAATGAAATCAAGCGACTGCAAAGGAACACGAGACGAGGGACGGTGGACCTCAGGGATGGACGCAGACTCTGGAGCAAAACGTGGACGGGAGAAACTACAGTAATTCAGGGCAACAACAGTTTCTGATACAAGGTTCTACTCGCTAATTAACTGCGAGACCTACACTTACAGCCTCAAGCAGGTCTTACGCACCGGAAAATGTTAAAAAAGTTTATGAAACGTGATATGCACGTAAAAATATATATGTATGAAATAAAACAGGGTGTACCAAAAATATGTATATACACAAGGTTAATATTCCGCATTATAACGTATGCACACATTTTTGGGGCAACCATTACATGGTACTAAGCAATGTAATCTCAAAGTTTAAATATTCTCTATATTTAAACAGAGCAATACGTCATATTATATACCTACAAAATTCCAATTAAACCTGAATTTTGAAATTAAATCGGTTGAATTGGATAAATTTATATTTATCAGAAGGTTTTAAGCTCTCAAAGCCCTTTATTAACTAATGCACCACCCACTTTAACAATTAATAATTACGAACTTTGTACTTATGGGTTTCAGATGATTCAGAGAAACCAGCGATTATTTCCTTAAACATCATTGACCTGATGATCTTTGTAACGAAGGTGTTCTGTCATCATTGAGAAACGGACTGAACCCATGAAAGAGTTTAAAGGGTCCACTCACATCCAAAAAGTGTTTCACGCACTGAACGTCGCGATTTTAATTTTTCACTCGAATTACAAATAACCTTAAATAAATTTTATTATAATTAATAAATCATTCTCTTTGAGCTATAAATTTTAAAAGTCCAACCAGCCCTTGTACTACGGTTAGCATTATTGTGAGTTACGGTACCAGATTATATAAACTTGTAGGCTTTTACTAACATTTCTGATGAAAATACAGCCTCCATCTTCAGGCTATAAATAAAACGACTGAGGATGACATATTACTCCGAAACGTCGGTGGCCACTGACAAGGCTACGCGGCGTCATATCCCAACAAGGACCAGTGGTCGTCCAGTCTGTGAGTAACAAACAGACCGGTGACGAGGCATAACAACACGTTCTATTCGATTAACTTGCCTTTGGTTGCCACACAGAAAACAAGATCTACCAATGCCGCACTTTTATAGGCGTACAGACAGCGAAACATGGCATTTCGATAATAGCAGTGTGAACATCCAACTGGAATTTCAGTGAGTGAGGAAATTAGGTATAGTTCCTAAAACAGACAATACACCAAGTTAAGTAAGCTAACGAGCTTTTCAGATCGACTCCACATACCGAACGCGTAACTAGAATCCTATTATTTAATAGGATACATGGCAGGCGAGTGATTTCAAACCATCTGAAGCTAAATTTTAGGAAGTCAGAAAATATCATTAACACACAGCACTCTACAGTACCGATTCCACAACCGGATATCTGTACCGGGTAGAAATTAAGTTTAGAGCAAAAAAACTAAAACACGGTACAAGAAATCAGGGGACGTTAATGATGATGATCCTGATGATGATGATGATGATAATATTACACTCGATGTTTAATGAAGTATTAGGTGTTTTGATCACAGCTTTATAAAGAAAGATGCCAAGATTAACATGTAAAGGCATAGGATAAGGTTAGGTTAGGTTAGGTTGGGTTAGGTTGGGTTAGGTTAGGTTAGGTTAGGTTAGGTTGGGTTGGGTTAGGTTAGATTGGGTTAGGTTGGGTTGGGTTAGGTTGGGTTGAGTTAGGTTAGGTTGGGTTAGTTTAGGTTGGGTTAGGTTAGGTTAGGTTAGGTTGGGTTAGGTTAGGTTGGGTTAGTTTAGGTTGGGTTAGGTTGGGTTAGGTTAGGTTAGGTTAGGTTAGACTAGGTTAGGTTAGTTTAGGTTCCGTAATTTCTTCTTCTTGAATTTTGACGATTAAGTCTGTTCTATGTAGAGTCTGAGGTTTTAGAGGCAGCCAGTATGAACATGGCTATATTTTCGGTTGTGGCCCCGTGTTGTCTGATAGACGTCTTCCGACGTTTCAGAGATGCCTGCTAATTTCATCATCAGGACCTCTGTTGGAGGCAGCAAGACCCTTTGAAACGCTGGAAAACTTCTACCAGACTACGCGATCCTACAGAACAGAAGACATGTCTTCTAATTCAGAATTAATTTCTAACACTAATAATCCATTCTGACATTTGCTAAGACTACTTGGACGAGGGTCGGCCCGACGCAAAAACCTCTTCTTACACAGGACAACGTGACAGAAAGACACGGACAAATATCAATGCATCAAGTGGGATTCAAACCAAAGACCCCAAGCGTCAAAAGCAGACGGTGAGGTCAATTTTCTCCGTCCAACCACCTGACACGAATGGTAGCCCGAGAAGAGTTCGTTATAGGACGGGAAAATTACGAATAAGGCAGAAATAATAGAAATAATACGCGGTGAAAAATAATTTTAAATACAGGGAAATATTTTTTCAATAATTAAAATAATAAAACGCAACGTTAAATGCGTTATAAAGTATTTGTTACATCAACAAATACATGAAGAATACAGTGATAGAAATAGCTCATAGATCCTATTGCAGATGAAAAGGTTACAGCAGGTCTGAGCGGGAAATCCCGCAAAACGTTCAACTCGCCAGAGTTCCGCTGTTCGTGTCGCGACGTCGTACGTCCTTGAAGCATGCATTTTCGTGACGTCTATTATACGAGTAGAATACAGTTAATGCGTTTCTGCTGTTAACGTTAATTATATATTGCACGTTGCACAGAGGGCTTGATATTAGCAGAAAGGAAAGGTTAAAGCATGCACAGAACTGTTTGTGACATGATTCACGGCACCTCTCTGCAACGGAGGGAAAATCCATTTCTTTTTTTTAAAAATAATCATTTGATATATTGAGAATATTAATCAGCGCGCATAAAAAATAACAAAGTACTACACCTGGAAATGACAGGTGATATAATAATTAAATATCCCGCTGAATAATATGAACGATACAATTAGATCGAATTACAGAGCAGTCAAATAAAAATTCTGAACTACATATACCACATATAAATTAAAAAATATATAACACAATGTTTAACATTATTTACAAGAGTGGAAAACTTGGTCACTAAGCCAAAATGGCTTCTACGAAAAACCTGTAGATAAACGAGCGATTAAATTAATTTCATGAATAAAGGTCAGTGTTATGAGTGTTTGCGCGGCTAGGTATAAAAATGTCACGCCGCCCTCTCCACTGAGGTATTACCGCGGTCTGACCTCAGTGTTGCCGTCCAAAGCTAAATGTTAAACTGTACTGAATTCATAAGCAACAAGCACGAGGACTGTAATGAGCAAACTGTAATTAGAGGTAACAGATCGATATTTCCCACTTCGGGCCACCAGATCGCAGCACTTCAATGTCTACTCTTCTGTCATTTCGTACAATTCTGAGGTTGTGCAGAATAACACAACCTCCACGCCGAATTTAATCCAAATCCGTCCAGTGGCTCACAACATAAATCAACTGGACGGAGGAAAAACTGTGCAGACGCGGTCAGCCCATAAGGCGTCCTTTGCAGACGCCTATAACTCATGTATAAAAAGATGGAACTTCGTTGTACGTCCAATGCGAATTAATGTGATACAGAATTGAGGCATTTGCATTTCAATTTGGGAGGGGAGTCAGGTGCAATGTTCTACAAAGAAAATAATTAGCAGAAACTTTTAAAAACCATTATTTCCAATATCTGGTGAATAAATTATTACCCGTACTTAAATTTCTTTAAACACAAGTTTCCCAACAGAGTTTAAATTTTAATCCGATTAATTTATTTTGTTTATGAAACTTGGCAAAGTTCTTGAGAGGAAGCTAACGGAAAATAATTTTTTATCCGAACTTCATAGGACAGGAAGCTATTTTGTATACATAATTTAACATGTAATCTTTCAAAAAAAACTCCCGTATTTCAGTCCTACACAGCAAAAACAGGTCACACGCTGCGGGGAAAAAGAAATTGAAAAACAATTAAATTAAACAGCAGAACACACATACACATTGATGTATCTGTCCATTAAAAAACGTCATGTTTGCATTACTGCAAATTTAAAATTACAACGGCTTTATTTTTTCTTTATTTGTTAAACGACACCTTCAACATTATTCAGCGTTAAAACATTTATTTCTGGTATTTATTTGTGTTGGTATTTATAATTTTATGCAGGAGGAAAAAAAATAGCGTACACGAACCAAGTAAATAAAATTTATGCGGACAAGCGCAGGTTATGCACTATTAGATCACAAAGGAATTGAAATTTTTTGGACACAAAAACCACTGAATAAATTATGCAGAATTTCCGAATTTTAAAAACGCATATAAAATGAATGGAAATTAAAAACAATACCAAAAATACGCCAGAGCATACAGGCTCGGTGGGGGGGGATGATGATGATGACGACATACAATAACTAAGCAACACACAGTTACTAAAATAAATGGAAAGTTCATCAACGATACACAATGCCAAAAATATTTCTTCCATTAACAACTAAGTGAAGGTATTATTTACTCCTCAGTGTGAAATAAACTAATCTTCTCCTATATATTTAAATACATTACAAAGTCATTTCCCTCTAGCCTCTGCGTCCAGACCGGCTCTGGGGCCCACCCAGCCTCCTATCAAATGGGTACCGGGGTCCTTTCCCTGGGGGTTAAGCACGGCCGGGGCGTGATGCTGACCACTCACCCCCATCTAGTGCCGAGGTTAAGAACGAGTACGAGCTATACCGCCTCCCCCCCTAGCGACCTATATGGCGTATAGTGGGACAGCTTTGGTTTTTCTAATACAAAGTCATCATGATCGAGCCTTGTGACTTCTTCAAATTCGGAATTATTTTTGAAAATGGTACGACTCCCTTGTCACAGCACAGCCTTCCATACCCTGAGAAGACTTCGAACCCACGATCCCAATACACAAACGGCAGATTAACGAATGCCTTCATGTAAAATTATATACAGGCAGGAACGGCATTTTAAATGTAATTAATTTTAATGTTTAAAGATAATTATTGCCACGCGGTCTGAGGCATGGACCTCGTGCGACTGGCTTCGAGTCCCACTCAAGGCATGGATGCTTCTCCGCGTCCTTTCTGTGTTTGTATAGGCAGAGGCCTCGCATGGGGCTGATCACTCATCCAAGGAGTCCCACCATTGTCCAAACAGATCAAAAAAATGAATAAATAAAAACCTCGACACCTACGAGTAAAAGAGAGAAAGAAAGAAAGAAAGAAAGAAAGAAAGAAAGAAAGAAAGAAAAATTATTTAAGTCACAGTCCTAGTAAATATAACACGCCTGAAGACATTTATATATGGCCGAAACTTGTATTTATGCTATTTAGTACATACATATAGTAGATATAATTATAAATATAAGAAGGTATACATAGTTAATCTGTTGTAAATTACTTGTAATACTCATAGACTAGTAATTTAATATTATTTACTTTTCAGATTTTTGGCAGCAACATAATCATTTGTTTAAACTGACACTAAATCACGTCTTGCGGTTAGATCCTATCCTATCCTATCTTGCTCCAAATATTTGTGACAGAAGCACGTAATATCAAAGATAATTATCAAGTTACTTCGGCGATACACTAAATAGGCTACGTAGTTATATTACAATTGATTTTTGAAACTTATGTTGGTATGCGTCTATTTCAACTCAAATTGGGGGGGTTGAGTGTTCGTGTTACCCGTGGTAACCCGCTCAAAGAAAGCCTAACCTCGCTGGCTGCAGCTGACAAATTCTTCATTTTACTCGATTGGTTCTGCACTGAACAGGAAGACAGAAGACTGTCTGATTTTTTTATTTTTTTTATTTATTTTTGGTTTTGCTAAGTGTCGGCCGAGCTAACACGATTAATATGAACGATCCGCCTCTAATACAGACTGATTCTTATTCACTCTGTGAACTGTTAGAGCTACTATTTTTCGTTGTCTTCTATTTGCCAGAACTCAAAAATGTAAAGATACACAGAAAGCGTATGACTTCTGTTTGTGATAAAATCGACCACAAGAATATAACTGTGTTGAACATTCAATTCAAACCAGTTTGTCTTAAGAGATTCACACCAGTAAATTCTATGACTGTGATATATTTAGCCACAAGTCAGCTTTGTTACTTCCAATGTAATTAATTTGTTTTTGTTTCAACAACACACCGATACAAACAACCCGTAAATATTGCAGATTTATTTTACAATTTTTAACTGCACTAAATAAATTGAAGTGTTTTTATTTTAAAACTAAATTAAATTATATGATATTCTGCTCAAAATCATATTACGAAGCTCCGCCCGTATTTCGGTACCACTCCGTCGTGTTTTCTAGGGTCATACACGAATTAAATTATTCGTTACTGAAAGCCGGAAATTGTTATGGCTAGCTAAGGGGTATAAGTCACTTCGTGAGGACTAAAATGTGTACGGAACTTTTAAGAAAGCTGTCGAGTTCTTCCTTTGAACTTGAACTTCGTCTTCAGAATATTTTGCTGAGTAGTCACGGCCTAAGTTATTATTTTCTCACAATTTGCATGCATTATGTATGACGTCATTACTCATTCCCCGTCGAGAACTCTTCAGAGCGGTTGTTTGTCACTCCATCAAAGAGTACTTTCTATGCAGATTAGATTCTCCGTCTAAGATGAAAAAATAACAGTAACATGTTTCTTCTCTTTTTTAAACCAGCGACAATATGCCTTATAAAACAAACATCTGTTCGCTGAGGTTTTGTTACTTTCCTGTTGCGAACCGAAATTAGAGTCTAAGCTAGAATTCATCATAATAACGCTGGGGATTGAAATTAATTACATTTTTTTTTACAGAAACAGGCAAAATGAAAGCCTAATACGTTCATCAGAATGTGCGCCAATTAGGAGAGACTGGCATTTCTCAAAGGCTTAATGTAGGTTGTATATTGAACCAAGTGCGTTAGCTTTAAAACAGTAATTGACTTTCTGATCAATATGTCCGAACTGTCATCCGTATACTTTGGGTTTCATCAAATTACAAACTTTTTTCCGGTTAAATCCAGTAATTTCCTCTAACAAATTAATACGCAAAGGCAATAATTTATACATTACGCAATAAGAGCCTTGTTCTACAAGTAAACAATCGATGTTTGTTTACTGTGTCTATTATTCTTTATATATATTATTATTATATATTATGAACATACATAAATAGCAGGAGTTAAATACATAATAAGACGGACAACGAATGTGTTCTCTTTCGAAATTTTATTGGGATTATCAAATAAATGAAGATGTGACGTAAGAAAGGTGGAAATGCGTACAAAATACTGGTCGGAAACCCTAAAGGGAACACTTGGTAAGACATAAACATAAATAGTAGGATAATATTAAAACGCATTTTAAATAAACATGGTGACAGAGTATGGATAAAATCCATGTGGGTAATGACCAGTAGTGGGCTTTTATAAACACTGTAATGAACCTTCGTATTTCGTAAAAGAAGGCTAACTTGGCAACATGAGCGACTACAAGTTTCTTATGAATTATTCAGTTACATAGGTTTAATTTGTCTGTCTTTATAAAGCTTTCGACTCTTTTTATATTGTTTACAAACGTAGATTCCGTCAAAACATGTACACTAAATAAATAAGTCAAACATTACTAACACAGATTTAAGTTCGCGCAGTTTCTGTATTTAGATTGAATAATTTGAGAGAAATTATACATCATTACTTGTTATAGATGAGTAAAGTGAAGAGTTAAGCCTTAAGTTCGGTCTTATCCAATATCTGCGTTAAATCAGAGCCAGTTTTACGTCACGATGAGTGTTTAATCTCGCTCACAGAGGGCACCACAGTAATGGAATCAGATAATAAAATACTATATTTCGTAATTGCTGGAACTATTAAGCATCTTAGTACATCTACTTATGACCGACGTTCCGTCATTTTGCACAAATTTTCCTCGTTTCCACACTGTGATAATCTAAAAAAAGATAAAGAATAGTCATAAGTTATTATCACGAGTGATAGGACAATAAGAACGAATGGCTATTCAACGAGCTATGTCGACGTACGAACCCGAAAGATTTTCCAAGTGTGCAGGGTTTACGCGAAATGCAGGACGCCATCCCTTGCCAGGTAAAAACACGGGTGGAATTATAAACTGGGACACGAACAGGAATTCTCTTTTGCGTAAACGCCTTGACGTATTCAGACTAAGAGCTACAGTCACTTGAGGGAGCAAAGTGCCATCAGGCAATTTGCCCTTTGAGAAAGGAACTCTGGTTGCATAGATATCAGTGAGTTGAACCAAGAAGGGTTTTGAATCGCCTTAGCTGAAAGCCTCTGCTCCTGCGAATTGGTGAGGGTTTGAGAGTCCCACGGCGGTTGAGTACGAAGATGGCTGGCTGTCTTCTGGGCTGTAGCCTCGTAGAAGATTACCAACGTTTCAGAAATCCGTACTGCCTCCATCATCAGGGCGACATTTTGCCTTCTTCGGAAATTTCGAAATGTTTTTACCGGACTCAACTATGAAAATCAGTACAGCTCCGGGTCAGTCTTTAAAGGAAATGGGAATTCATTATCCTCTTACGTGGCTTGATCAGAAACAGGTTCTGGCACTAAAAGGACAAATAAAACTAAACAAAAGTCGATA
This sequence comes from Zootermopsis nevadensis, assembly GCF_977971745.1. NCBI lineage: Eukaryota > Metazoa > Arthropoda > Insecta > Blattodea > Termopsidae > Zootermopsis > Zootermopsis nevadensis. The sequence goes on from NW_028259177.1 coordinate 3,431,135, forward strand.
TTTTACAAAGACGTTTCGTGCTGAAATTTTATCACAAGAAAAAAACATTTTTTAATAATTCTATCATAAGCAACATTATTAAAATATTTTAAATGCATCTTCAAATCTTATTCAGACACAATTTTCTGTCTTCGCAGAATTTAATAATTCTTTCATAAATGAAATTTATAGATGGATGATTAATTACCTACTTTTCACACTTTCTTACTGTACAATACATTTCAAAATTCAATTTATATGGCAACTAACCTGAGACGGAAGATGGGGCCCAACTGCTAATTATATTCATTCAGAAGGAATGACTAGAATCCTCACAAATATCTTTGATATCAATTACTGTGGATGATACCATAAAGACAAATATTATTGCGATCACGGATATTTTTCCCTGTGATAATTAATGATACCTCTCGAATGATAAGGCCTACGATAGACAACTTTTGGGGAAAGGAAAGTCAATAAGATATGTAAGTATTTGTCATGTTTCGCCGCAGTAACACTACGGGAACTGAGCTAGATTTAAATTAAATTTGAGGTAACACTAAAGAATATTTGAGGCGATGAAACATGCGAGATACAGACAGACATACGGCGTCCAGACGGACAAGAAAACTTAATTCCGTTAAGGGTCTCCCACGTACACAATACAGTAATTCTCTCTGTAAAATTAGATTTTCCTTTTTGTTCATAAGAATTACTTCATTTATAGGAGCTGATTCCTGTGGGAGGCTTGATTTGATTTCGCTGCTCGATGTTTTGCTTTGAATTCAATTTTCGGAATTTGTGGAGGAGGGTCACTAAATACAAAGACAAATTATCTCTCACAGTCCACCGACTGTAGCGACCGACTTGATAATATCTGTCTCCTATTCGGGAAGACCCGAGTTCATTACGCGGACATGTACAAACCTTCACATACTGTTTCAATATGATCACTTTTAATATTATCCCATTTACGCCTCGGCCTCGCAAGTATTTCTTCTAATTTACGTCTTCTGACCAAAATGATGCATATCTCATCATCCACTGCATGCAATATGTCCGACACAAGTCACTCCTTTTATCACACAGGTCAAAATATTAAACTTAATCGTTGCTTATTTATCGACGCTGTTAGTAGCTCTTTTAAGCCTTGAACACGATGATTAATGAACAACAAAATACAACGAATAAATAATAAAGTGGTCGTGGTATATTTAAAGTACTAACCATTTAAGTCTGGGGGATTGAAGAAAACTGCGAAGTATCCAAATGCACGATCGGTCCATCGCTAAAATTTATGTTTTAATAACTTTTCTACATAGAAGGTGGGAAGATGCATACTGAAGTGTGCGGTGGTAAAACAGAGTACTGCAAATCGCTCAAAATTAGGCCCATATTTAACTGATATTACATCTTCGGAGGCTTAGAGCGATGCTGAATCGGATATTAATACACGGTAATCGATTTTCACCAAATAATTAACATTCTATACGTAGAATTCCCTAGTGTACACATTTAGGAGTTAATTTATATAATTTTCGAGAACTGAAGCACGTCCTTAACTCATAAATTACGGAACAAATACTTTAGCAAGCAAAAATAAGTTACGTTTACACTACGCTGTATTTTGGGAAAATATTAACACACGCGCGCTGCTTCTATAGCCTAAACGTAGTAATTTCACATACGACATCATCCAAGGAAGGACTGGGTTGTTTGTAGAAGTGTACCGCAAACATGCTTTAAGCGGACAATTTTACTAGGAATTTCGTTCGTTAAAATGAACAAACATATATAGGACTGAGCAGCAAAAACCTTTATCATTTTATGGGAAATGTCTTACCATGTCATGTACTTATAATATTACCGACATACGATTTGACTGAAGGCGGTAAAAATAGGAAATGTCTTGTCTTCTGAGTTACAAACGCCTCTGAGAAATCTGTCTCCACCTTCAGGGTGGTATGTTTATCGTTCGCAATTACGCAAGAGACGCGATTCGCCAATTCCAGGGTTAAGCCCACTCTGTTTTTAAATGTGGAGTAAACAAGAGTCAATAGGCTTTCGGCCGATAGCCTATACAAGAAAGGAGAAAAATATTATTAATCAACAACAGAAAAAAAAGAGTTGTCAGTGGAACCACGGTTCCGGAGAATTTGACGTAAATATCGTACATCTATACGGAAAGGAAGTTTATATATTGGCTTTATTCTAAATATTTCCTTTATACATGCTTTACAATTGAGATAAGTTTGATTAAGACATTGCTTAATCAACTTGAATTAGTTACGCTTAAGATGGGTCTGTGGTAGCTGAATGTAATGTAAAGTAATGTAAAGTAATGAAATGAAATGTAAGGTAAGGTAATCTAATGTACTGTGGTTTCCAAGGAAACCATTGTTGTTTATTTGTAGATAAACAGATGACGTTTCCCAGGTAACATAACAATGAAGTTACACTTTTTCGTTTCCCTTTTTCGTAACACTTTTTTGCCGAATGACCCTTCAATATAGACGTATTTACGTCAAAACTTAGTTATTAAAAGTGCATAATACGAAGTAAAAAAAGTATATTTACGGTATGTAAAAGAACCTTACGAGCATCAACGAGATGTTTCGTAATCAAAATTCATCGGCCATTTCTCACCCAAGTCTCTCCTGATTCACTGCTAGATGGCTCTAGCAGTCAAATCAGGATTGTGTAGAAATTGTGCAGAGGCATTGGCACTATACAAGACTAATAAGGACAAGTTGCCTTGAGCAAGTGTCCCGGAAAGGGTCAATAGGCCAGATCCTTGTAGTTGATGGTGATGAATACGAACACAGTCGCCCTGGGCATCGCGGAGAAGAAAAGTTAGGTTAGATCATTCCCGCGTACGAAACGCTGGAAATGATGAACGGTGCCTTATGAACTATAACAGGGGACGTGATTGTCCTAACAGGACTCGATACGTTCAGACTACGGGTCAGTGCTACTGGTGAGAAGATCATCCCGTCAGGCAACTTGTCCTTTGCGAAAGGAAATTTGATTGGATGGATGTCTGGATGTTGAGCCCAGAAAGGTTTGGATCGCTTTAGCTGATGGCATCTGCGACCGGAGGGGGGGGGGTCATTTTGGCTGAAGGCCGGGTTCTTGTAGGACATATATAGTGCTCATTCAAGATATAGGAAGGCTACACCCATGTTGTGTACTTCCGGAAGAAAACAAAAATTTTATGTGCACAAAACAAGACGGTTGCTTCAAACAGACTTATTTTACGATTAAATAAGCTATGGTTTTCCGAATGGTATAAAATATACATAACATGAAACGTTTCAAAATCACAATTTATATATTTAATTTTAAAATATGGAAGGGAGGTTGTGTGATTGTTCCGTATAATTGCACACGGCAAACATTTTAAATTGTACGCGCATGTATAAAATATAGAGCGATTTATGCAGACATTTCCTGGTGCTTCGACGCGCCGAATCATTTGCATAATGTAAGTCTAGAGGGGAGGGTTGGGGGGGCTCTACCGGGACACCACGGAGAGCGAAGTTCAGGCAGGCGGTGGGAGACACGTCACAGGACTCTGCTTAATGAGGACGCGATGCCATAAATTGAAGAGAAGTTGCTTTCAGCTTAGCCGTGCACGAAGCTACATCTTTCTTCGACAACTCCGATAAAATAAAGATGAAGTACTAATTAAGCAAGGCGGTCTGAGTAAGAGATACTTCTGCGGATGGGGCGTGCTTTGTGAAATATGAATTTACCAAGTACACATTCATTATCCAGACAAACATGGGCGTCCATTCTTCTTCCTTCTTGTACGAAGTAAACAAGTTAACATAATCTGCACGTCCAAACTAGCTCAAGATTCGAAATTAATGATAATTTGGTTACCAAGTGACAATTAGGTGCCTTCTGTTTCCCACAAAACATTTCATTCCACATGACAGAATGACCTTTCTCAAACAACATTATTCTTTTAAGTTCGTCTCTCCATTCACTGTGATGGGAAACACCACGAAACATCATTTCAGTGGGCGAATTGTGTTCGCCGAAATGGCTGGTGGCGGCAACTTGCGACGCCACAGTGAACTATCCGATTGGTTCATCGATCCTTCTTCGACGCTGATGGTTCTTGTCGTCTCCGCCAGGGGCGTGACGAATACGCGTCCTAATTTCTTCTAATTATATTATTTTTAAAAGGTGACAACATTTAACCTTATGGGTGTGTATTTACACATCTGGGAATACACAGGTCGAATTAAAAACGTCAGTGAGAATTTGAAGTTCACGTCGCATGAATTGGTTGAATGCTAATTACGTCAACTGCCTACAAGAAAGTGGGAACAAGTTTATAAAGATCGATGAATTGAATTTTGAAGTTCTTGGCTGTAAGTGACATTCGTGTTTAAATATGATACAAAGGGAAAGATGAATGTAAGATGACTGTCTTCTTGTACGTTGCTACCACGCCACGGAGTTATATATTCGCGATGAACAGCAAAGGAATATAAAACAACCAAGTAATAGATGGAGTTGAGTGGTCAGCTTTAAGGCATGTCCGCTTCAGTTCCAATGAGAAAACCCCCTCTTGCTTGTAATGAAGGATAATATTAAAATGGATACTAGGGAAATGAGGTTGGAGTACTTGGATTAGATTCATCCGGTTACCAACTGGGACCGATTGTGGGCTGTGGTGGACACAATAACAAACCTATTGTTTTCATTAAAGACAATTAATTATTTGACTACCTGAATGTACTATCAGATTCTCAAAACAAACTCTGTACCATGGAGTTTGTTAATTAGTATATTTTGTTTCTTTCTCTGAAGCCAAAATTACGTTACGTATGGACTAAAACTGGTTAAAAATGAAACCAAAACAATTTTAATTAATAACTGTGGCACTCAATTAAATCAGCGTTCTGAAACTAGGCCTAATTATTGACAGCGGGCCATTTGGCAGACAGACATTCAATAAGTAATGAGTTTTCACATCAAGTTTCGTACGTGTACACGAATAATATTTTTGTAGTAACTCTTTCATCTGTTTGCAGGGCCTGTAACTGCACAGCTTCACACACAGACCTGTCGACGGCGCTAATTTGATTTCACATAGAAACACGTGTCTGTAGGCAACTGCCATTACAGCAGCAAAACACATACACGAAAGGGCTATTTTCTTTTATTTGCATTTTTAACTTATGAAACTATCAGTGTCATCAAAATTATAGCTTTATTAATTAATATCCGCCAATATGTTATGTCGAATATCAAACCCAGTGTTATTGACAGCACTCAAAAGGTACAGAGCGTTCAAAGGTGACGATACCAATTCTCGTTAAAACCTGCCACTCGATGAAAAACATAAAGTATCAATGTCAAGTTTTTAACTCCTCAGAGCTGAAGTGGTATAAATCAAACTCTTTTAATGGTACGTAAAATAAGGTTTCTCGTTCATAGCAGAAGGAAACAAAATGTAGCTTAATTTCGTCAGCTTGCCAAGAAATTTCATTAACGTATTGTCAATGATCATAGTTCTACACTGAAAACATAAAACTGAAACACTCGTTCCGTACCTTCGTTGACTCTCATCATCTCGCATGTGACGCATTTAACAACTTATAAGCCCAGAAGCCACGTTTAAATTATTTATAGGAGTCTCTTATAATGAAATGAACACGCCCTGTCGTGTTATTCTCCTTGCACTCCGCAATTAGTCTCTTCCTGGAAGGATTTTAATTAACTTTGATCTCTGGATTTCGTTAACACACGTTAAGGTATCCGCTGGGTGTATGAAGAACACATGAATAAAAGATGCGTGGCAACAAACATCTAACACGCAAAGTGTACAATATATTTCGAGTATTCTGTACCAAAATAGACGTTGCGTGTTTTGAGGTAAACAGAAAAATCCGCACGTGTGTGAATAATTATTAATAAGTTCCTCGAGAAGATGGTTGTCCTCTGGGCTGTTGCGCCTTGTAGAGTGGTATAAGTTTACCAATGTTTCAGAGGTCCTTGCTGCCTCCATCATCAGGGCGATGAGTGCCTCATCACCCTGATGATGGTAGCCACATGAATTTGGGAGCTGAGCAGGTAACAATGTTCGTATGAAATTAAATATTACAAAGGTGCGGTTTCCTGGGGACACGCACGCACAACTTGTCAGTCCATACATAACAATCACTCAGTCAAAAAATTCTCTGCCCTTAACGGAATCTGAATATTCATTACCGTGGTTTCAAGAATCCACCACCGATCTCTATCCTCAGCCAGATAAATCCAATCCACACACTCCAATTTTTTCCCCAAAAATACATTTCAACAGTATGTTGACGTTACAAAATATTTGAGCTCTGTAACGTTTTTAAAGGATATGTCAGAGGCTCTCTAGTTGTTAGAACGCTGGCCTTGTAATCCTGGTGTCTCGGGTTCGATTCCCGGCGGTGCCCGAATTTATAACTTGTGTTGGGCAAGGCCGTGGTCTAGGCAACACGGAGTTTTCCTCCGTGGCATCCCAACAATTACTCCATTCACACACAGAAGAAGGCAATGGCAAACCACTTCTGGATCATCTGCCAAGAACGTATATGAACAGGTCCCAGTCCGAGAAAAGGATGGAAGGATCCTGTTCATATGGACCTGTCGTCAGACAGAACATTAAATAAATAAAAATAAATAAATAAATATATATATAACAACCTTGCTTTTCGTTTACTTGTAAACAAACTTCCTTAGTACAGATTCTGAATTCTTTTTGCTATAATAATGTTGGATGTGAATATTGGATACCACAACTCCACGAAAAAAATGGCATCGTAACCAAAAATATAAATGGCGTGATCATAACAAATGAACATCCCTTGGTGATTCTGACAAGCGCCACTAGAGAGCCACTGACAGTCGAACTCAGAATGCTACAAGAGCGAGGCGTAACTTGGATGTTTAAAAGGATGAATATTCATTGGCTGTGGTGGAGACACGGGGAATGTTAAAAAGACGGAAGAAATCCCACATAAATCCTCTGGGGATCAGATGCAACCAGCAAAGCTCATTAAAAGTCGACAGTCGGCGACATCTGCATCATCTCCCGGGCAAAGTAGTAAAATTTAGTCCCTAGTGAATATGCATCCACTGTAACAGCATACAAAACAACAAGACGGGTTTTCGGTCCTCCTGGTAGGAATGAGGTGTTGGCGCCACAAAGCCCGAACTGTCTGCCCTTCGCACCGCTCGAATTGAGTTAATGGAGATTAAAGTTCTGCGTGAAATTCAGCATTTTTTTTCTGGCAGCACAACTTTCAAGCGTCGCTGGAAAAAACCTTTTCCCCGACAGAATAAAACATGAACAAGAGTGCAGACCAACCACCTCAAAAAATGAGACGTCGGTTCGGCCACTTTTGGGCTGAAGTCCACAATTTTTAAAAAAAAAAACAAAAACAATATGGACTTCCGACTGTACGTATTTAGAACATTTTAAAACTGTTTCTTACATTCACTCTTTCCATCTATCTACATTATAGCCAAGCGTTACGTGTTAATCCATGGCCTGCTATGTGCATCGCATCACAGTTGTTATAACCCCGATATAAGATTATATTTGTGACTGCAATACATGAAATTGTATAAACATATTTAATTAAGCATGGATAAGTCATAGCGTAATTTAAATTATTTTGTTACATATTACTTCATTCTAATTTTTATATTCTGCTTTTAGAAACAATACATCGAAACAAAAGACTGCTCGTTTGTTCACTTACCCATGGCCTCCTATATACATTTACTTTTATACAACGCAGAAAAACATATGCTAACGTGTTGACGGTCCGCAACTTTCGTAATTAAGCCAAAATAAAAAAAGATTTTAATTCTTATACGATGCTTTGTTACAGTTTTCAATAAAAACTAATTTTAAGTACTAACTTATTTTTAATTATTCTTGATATAAATTTTGTGGTGTTCAAATATTAAAAACGAGGTGACACAACCAGGGACAGGGACCAGGAGACATTGTAAAGCCCACTGGTTGCTACAGAGCACTGCAATCTCAGCGACAGACAGCTTTTGGATCGAAGCAGCACGTAACGTATAACAGTAAGTCCTAATAGAAGTTGGACCAAAACAGCTGTGGGTCCAAGATACGTCATAACGTCATCACGAAGTTCTCGTACATCTGCTTTGTTAGTCGTCAATTGATGGAACTTAAGACACATGGACGGAGAAATATGAAGTGGTGTTTGAAACAGGGACTAAAGGATTACGGCAAAGATTCAAAACAGAGGTCCCCTAACTCCTAGAACCCTAGAAAACACTAACAAAATTCCACATGAAATCGAAAATTCTGACACATAATATGGCCACATCCGCATTACAGAAAATAATCGATAATGGAAGTCACACAAATGAACGCCAGGTTATTAAAACAGATGCTTCTGATCTGATATGAAATTCTTATACTTCTGAAGATCACGTGATAAGGCAAATATCGACGTATTTCCTCTGTAAAATGCATTATTAAACAATATCACGCAGCCAAATTCTACCACAAATGGTGTTTAACCCCAAGCTTACGATGCTCTGTTGTTTTTCATCCACAATCGAGAAGAAACATTTAATTCCATGATCATGGACCAGACACCTACTAAAAGTCACCTGGGGGCAGAATTAGATTTCAGATTTGCAGTTTTATTAAAATGACTATGTAAATTACATTGCACGATATTAAAATATAACATCAAGGAATATATGCGAATATTTCTACACGAGATTTGAGATTCTCAAAGCGGTGAAGGAGTCAATTTCTTTTCCTGTGATTAACGCTGTATAGACTTGTAGGTACCTACCAACGATCTGGAAAAACACGCCAACTTCAGCCCTGAAGACTGAGGCAGCGTGTACCTACAATTCCACAAATGCGTTACAACATTTAAGCAACGTACGATTAATCTACTTCAAAAAGGGGGTTCAATATGGTCTCCATGCCCTCTGAACCTTTGAATCAGGAAATGTTTTGATTACGTGGCCTTCTGAAGGGGGACTCTACTCTAGAAGTCACTGTGCCCCATTATAGTACATCATAACACAGAATTTCATCAGAATTAATGCGCTACCACAGACTTACAGAGAATCCTATGAAAATGAGGCATTATAAATTGCAAACAATGTCCCGCCCTGAAATATTATACTGGCATTGTAAACTACTGCATTTTATAAAGTTGGCTGTCTTCTGGGTTGTAAATCCGCGCGGTCTGGTAGAAGTTTATTTTAGTCTCATTATTTTTTCCTTCAAAAAGGAGACTAGTCGAATTACAAATGCGTGTGAGAATAAAATACTAGTTGAAAATTACGAATATGGAAAATGACGTTAAGCAAACGACTATCATTAATGACAGATGGAAAATTAAAAGGTGACGGTTGGGCAAAGGAATTTAAAGATGAAAAATACATTTGAATTGGAGTATGTTTTAAAAAAATTAACAACCAAAAACGTGCGAATAGAACATATAAAATAATTAAAGAATGAAGCAAAGACACAGAATGAGATAATTTCTTTGCAAAGACACAAAACTTGACTGTTGTTTTATTGTGATATTAAGCGGAAGTGTGGCGAGGGGGGGGGATATATATATATATATATATAGAGAGAGAGAGAGAGAGAGAGAGAGAGAGAATCATCGGCGAAGAATTTGCTACATGGGACAGTATGTGTGAAGGAAAATATTTTAAAAATAAGATGGATTACGAAAGGGTTTGGGAAAGGAATATATTCCTTATATCTGGAGGACGAACACGCTAAGCACGTGTTATAATATCGCGAGGAAAGTACAGAATGGATGGAAAAAGGGGGTAACATGAAACAAATGGATTTGTATAAACGAGGACTTAACTTTTACCAGACAACAAACAGAGCTGTGGAGACTGATTTAAAAAATACTGAAAGAGATTGTACTCATAAACAAATGAAAAAGAGGAGAGAAAAGCAGGAAGATAAAGGTTAATTAAAGAGGCAGAGGGCAAGAAAGGAGAGAATTGCAGATGTAAAATTAAATTACACAGAATGAGAATAGCTCAGAGTGCAAATAAAAGTGAGAAATTGTGCACTGCGAGACCCCAGCATTAAGCGGGCACGGTCTTGTACAGAAATTAACACAGCTCAACAAAATTTGCTGTCCCCTTACTACAGTCCCATTATTTTCGGATGGACTCTTGGGGGGGGGGTGCTGTTGTTGTATAAATTTACTGGTTAACGGAGCACTATTCGCTGCTACGTTAACAAATGGTGTACACAAATTTCCAACTAGATCGTAAAAAGGAGAGTGCAGAGATGAAGTTCGAAATACCTTCACGAAATAACACACTTCTACACTCACTGAAGTCCTTAACAGAATATCAGAGATGCTGGAAAACACTCCGGTATCCAAGCCGGCAAAGCAGGACTCTGTTTTACCTTCACACACACAGAATCATGCTGTTTCCACGTATAAATAAAGCTGACATTCGTATAGGGATTAGGGCTACACGTGTAGGCCAATATGGTGGTTTGCATGCTCCATACATGTCTGTTCGAAATCCAGGAAAAGTTTAAAAAAATTATGGCTATAGAACTATGCGAGTGGATTTTTTTTAACCAAGTTGGTACAGGGATTAGTACTGACGAGATAACATTACGCTGGACAGTAAATCCAGTCACTGATAAAATTTCAGGAAATGGACGACCACAGACAAAATAAGCTTCATAAAAATTATCAGAGCACGTGATCACCAAAGCACGGCGTGCCACGTAAAGTCACCAGGAAATTACATTTCAGTGATAAATAATACTTCCGTTACCAAAGCAACAGTACTCTTGAATATTTCGAAATTTCGTAACTTTTTTTCCAACGTTATCCTATTAACAGCCGAGTCCCCGTGATATTACTATAGGTATATTCGACAAATGCTTGCATTTCGTATCAATAATTCTTCACATGTCTGATCATTTGGTACTTATCCGTGGAACAGAATTACTCTAAACCCAAGAAAATGTGTCTTTAAAGTGTAATCTGCAGTAATTATTTCCACAGGTATGTTAGCCTCGTTCTTAGTTCAGTTTCACTTCAAATTGACTGACTTTTGAAATGCATTGCAAAGCGAAAAATATAAAAGAATTAAATATTCATGAGGTATTTTCATTTACAAAATTAATTAATACAAACTATAAAGACACAGGAATATGTCTAAATAAGAATTTACATCTAAAAATTCTTAATTATGATGAAAACATTTCAATTTTACAATTAATTATTCTTGACAAAGAATGTGTTGTACGTTCTCATAATTAAAATCCAACACAGAAGTTCTTTATAAACGACATATGTTGTTTCTTCTGAGCAAGCCACATGCACGAAAAACACTTCTCTCTTTAAATAAAAACCCACTTCTTCTGGTGATTTACCTGGAGCTTTATTGATTATCAGAGCGAAACAGAGTTTAACATTAAACTCAAAACGTCTGAAGAGATACTGGTATACACATGGTATTATATTAGTGACATTCTGGGAATGAATTCAGTTTATGAAATCTCACGTGATAAAATGTACCTTTTACGTATTCTATTAAAATTAGTCTTCTATTAACTATGTTTTGGATTAAAGTTTAGCTTGAACCTTTGTCTCATTACATCATTTTAGGGCGTAACATCGCCCCCTAAATATTTTTGTATTATTTTTTTTGTTTTTTATCACCTTTAGTTTATTTGTCTTCAGAAAATAATTTACCGCAATGATTTTTAAACATACAAAAATCAACTTCACCAGAATTCAAAACCCAGGACACACTTTCCATGCCTACGGCGTTTTTAAGTCGAATCTCACTGTCGAAAAATCTTAGTCTCATCTCAGTTCTTCTACTGTTAATATGCTCAAAGGTCCAGGTTACGTAATGATAATGTTCTTCTGATTTTGGCGACGTGTCGACTGGTCGGTAGATCCACCGCCGAAACCGGAAGACCACATCATTATATTTCTCGTAACATCATTATCCAGCTCAGGATTGTTTTCGTGTTTGTGAACCTTACTCCTGAGATCTCCCCGCCAAAACAAAATCCAGTGCCTAGTATCTGAGATATAGAAACCGCCCTCACCAGGACTCGAACCCAGCACAATCCTTCCGGATTTTCCACCTATCTGAAGTCTCTTCGTGGTTTCAAGGCATTTTATTTATTTGTAGTGTTCTGTCTGACGACAGGTCCATATATTATGAACAGGATCCTTCCAACCTCTTCAGGTTGTCAGGGACCTGCTCATACATATATACATTCTTGGCAGAGATGATCAGAAGTGGTTTGCCATTGCCTTCTTCTGTGTGTGAGTGGAGTAATTGTTGGGATGCCACGGAGAAACCGGGGAAGCCCCCGGAGGAAAACTCCGTGATACCTAGACCACGGCCTTGCCCAACACAAGTTATAAATTTGAGCACCACCGGGAATTGAACCAGGGAACCCAGGCTTACAAGGCTAGTGTTCTGACCGCTAGACCACCGTGTAATTTTCAAGGCATAAGAAAGCAAAATTTGAGGCGAATGGTATGTTAATTTCCGAGCTATATGCATTCATGCATACAAACAATCTCAATTCTTACATGTAACATACGAAAACCCTGCTCATTTATAAGCAAGATTTCCAGTTGTAGGGACACCGAATTTTTAAACCTTTACCAGCGCTGACTGGAAAAATAAGGAAACTTTCAGAAGTTTTTAATGTGAAAATTTGCTGTGGATAAAAGCTGCAAAAACCTTACAGAAATACGAATGAGAAGACCCAACAGAGTTTAGTGGAACTTCCATAATTCTGGAAGCATAACATAAACTTTTTTAAACGTGTAAAACTACAAGATGTATTGTCGCGACGAGGTCTTCACTTTCCCAAACTACTTATTTTCTTAAAGTTATCTCTTAAATGTGCCCTGTCCACCATTACATATCCGGTAGATGGAAGGTCCCATACTTCTATACCCATTTCATAAATTGCTTAATTTTTTGTCAGTCTCTGAAAATAAATTGAATTCCTTACATTCTAAGATTCCCGAGTCTGTAGAAAATGCAGAGCAATCCTTTCGCAGAAACGAGCCTAACATTCAAAAAAGCTGCGTCGATTAATGGAGGTCGCCTACGGCGGGTAAGTTAATTAGCTGTTTCATTCGTATCTCTCAAAAAATTCGGGACAATACTTTAAAATATACTTACAGATTAATGGTCACGTTAATTCCAAACATTAATAATTCCACTATGCACAGATCAGAAGCGTAGTTAAGTAAATACTTTAAATAATTAGTAAACTAATCAAATCATAAAATTATCTGAACCATGAAGCTACTTCTGTATATTGATTTTTACACCAAATAATCAGTTTCCTACATAAAGTACAATAACTAACTAACTAACTAACTAGATGGCTTACCGAACCCGAAGGTTCATCACCGAATTAACCAAAGCCCTCCACCGGACCCTGTCCTGGGCCAACAAAATCCAGTTTCCTTCAACTCCTATCTCCCATAGATCCCGCCTGAGATTATCCTCCCATCTACGTCTAGGTCTCCCCAGCGGTCTCTTCCCTTCAGGTTTCCCAACCAGTACCCGTTGCACACCTCTTGTCCCATCCATGCGCGCTACATGTCCCGCCCATCTCACTCTTCTCGACTTAATCACCCTCACAATACTGGGGGAGCAGTACAGATTTTTAAGCCCGTCATTGTGCAGTTTTCTCCACGCCCCATCGTCTTCCCTCTTAGGCCCAAATATCCTCCTCAACACCCGATTCTCAAACACCTGCAATCTGTGTTCCTCCCTCTGAGTGAGAGACCATGTTTCGCACCCATACAAAACAACAGGCAAGATTATTGTTCTGTATACTTTAATTTTCAGGTTCTTAGAAATCAGACGGGAAGACAAAATATTTTGGACTGAGAAGTAGCAAGCATTTCCGGAATTTAGTCTCCTCCTAACTTCCTCACAAGTATCATTTGATACATAAAGTACAATACTCAGAATAAAAAATTACTTCAAAACTTTAATGCAGAAGCATTGTCAATACAGCTGCTTGCCAGTACTTATTGTTTGCACTATTCAAGACCTCATGACAATGTTTTAATTTGGAATCTAAGTAAGTGTCGCTTTGTTATGTACGTTAAGTAAAAATCTATCGGAGAAGCGATCACATGACCTCGAAACTATTGTGCTATCAGCGCCAACAAAGCAGATTTCTGCCGGTTCGATATGGAATCACGGTATTTAATTATTCCTATGTTGGATCAGCGAATTCCAGCTTTTGAAGCAACACGAGTGGAAATAATATTAGTTATAGAAAAACACTTTTACAAAACAAGACATTTAAAAATGTAAACTCTAAAGTAACAAATGCGTAGAAGAAAAATTGCAACATGGCTACCGTGCAAAATACATATCACGCATATTTGGCGAGACTTCTGTTTGTCACCATCAGGGTTTATCCGTCTCAAGATGGAGACGTAAGCAGATCTAAAACGTCGGATATCATCTACCAGACTATACAGCGCAACAACCCAGAAGACAGAAATCTTCATACTCTGATGATGGAGGCAGTATGACCTCTGAAACGTTGGTTAACATCGACCAGACTACACAGCGCAATAACCCAGAAGACAGAAATCTTCATACTCATCGCCTTGATGATGGAGGCAGCATGACCTCTGAAACGTTGGTTAACATCTACCAGACTACGCAGCGCAACAACCCAGAAGACGGAAATCTTCATACTCTGATGACGGAGGCAGTATGACCTCTGAAACGTTGGTAAACATCGACCAGACTACACAGCGCAACAACCCAGAAGACAGAAATCTTCATACTCATCGCCCTGATGATGGAGGCAGTATGACCTCTGAAACGTTGGTTAACATCGACCAGACTACACAGCGCAATAACCCAGAAGACAGAAATCTTCATACTCATCGCCCTGATGATGGAGGCAGTATGACCTCTGAAACGTTGGTTAACATCGACCAGACTACACAGCGCAACAACCCAGAAGACAGAAATCTTCATACTCATCGCCCTGATGATGGAGGCAGTATGACCTCTGAAACGTTGGTTAACATCGACCAGACTACACAGCGCAACAACCCAGAAGACAGAAATCTTCATACTCATCGCCCTGATGATGGAGGCAGTATGACCTCTGAAACGTTGGTTAACATCGACCAGACTACACAGCGCAACAACCCAGAAGACAGAAATCTTCATACTCATCGCCCTGATGATGGAGGCAGTATGACCTCTGAAACGTTGGTTGACATAGACCAGACTACGCAGCGCAACATCCCAAAAAAATGTCATTTTCCTGCTCATATTTGACTCTTGATTTCATATTAAAATTCTAGAACTGTTAGGATAGTGGACTAAGACGATTAAGATTGGCCTGTCATGTAGTACGAATGTAATAGACCAGAAATGTACACAGACCAGGTGGACTTACAAAATCATCGCACAAAATAAATTGAATGGGACATAGAATAACAGGTTCTCAAGTGTCGCGTAGATAGAAGATGGATTAAGCTGTCAGGGCAGAGTCGAAACACTGTCTTTCGTACCCGGGATGTTAAACCTTCGAAGTCGCTGTTATTTGAATGTAAATCATGCACCGAGTACTAAAATGTTCTGTGACAGCTGACACAGGGCATAATTCGGAAGCCAGTGCAAGTGAGGACCACGTCAACTGAGATAATATCGCAGACGATCAGTGACAGATCCATTCGGGTCGTGAGAAGTGAGGAGTACCGGAGAACCAGAAATGGTGCACTTGAGAGCCGAAGACAATGCCAGTTCAAGAGGCAGGTTAACGCAGCGTGAATACAATGCAGGATCCACCTATGAACACCGCAAATGAGGATTTAAGGTTCCTTTAAACGTTCGTGACATTTATTACAAAGAAACTGTACAGAAAATAAGACTTAATTTAGCTAGCAGACTAGGTAACTCGCCAAATACCTAACTAGGCAGATAACAGTCGCTCAACTGGTAAAAAAGTTCACCTCCGTTTATGGAACAAGAAGGTTCATCACCGCCATTGGCTTATATCCTGACACACAAACAGAGTCCATACCTCACGATCAAGAATACGACTATTGTAATATTAACCTCCAACCAATGGATAGGTCTTTATAATTGTCTCTTACCTACAAGTTAGAATTAACCAAACGCAAAAATAATGCTGCTCAAAAGAACAGTTAACTAATAAGCAATATTTTTAATTAACCAGTGATAAAGATTGCTGTCTTCTGGGTTGTTCAGCCTTGTAGTATGTTAAAAGCTTCAGAGGTCATTGCTGCCTCCATCATCAGGGCGATTAGTCACTCATATGAGTGATGATGGAGACAGCAAGGACCTCTGAAACGTCGGTAAACTTCCACCAGATTACACGGCAGAAGCCAGTCAACTTCAGACTCACCGCCGTGAAAACCTCAAATCATACTTAACAGTGATTTATTTTAAAATTGCCAGCTTAAGTTTCTTATGCTATCGGATGGAAAGACAGGCTTATCTCTGCATGACCTCCCTAATTTTGTTTAATCAATCGAGGTAGGGTGTTACGTTTCTTTACATTTATAGTATATGAACTACTGTACTTTTAAAACGCACCGGGTGTTGGTCGGGAAGCCTGAGGGGAAGAGACCGCTGGGGAGACCTAGACGTAGATAGGAGGATAATCTCAGGCGGGATCTATGGGAGATAGGAGTTGAAGGAGACAGGGTCCGGTGGAGGGCTTTGGTTAATTCGGTGATGAACCTTCGGGTTCCGTAAGCCATCTGGTTGGTTGGGTCCATTATTTGGGAAGCCTGAGGGGAAGAGACCGCTGGAGAGACCTAGACGTAGATGGGTGGATAATCTCAGGCGGGATCTGTGGGAGATAGGAGTTGAAGGAGACTGGAATTTGTTGGCCCAGGACAGGGTCCGGTGGAGGGCTTTGGTTAATTCGGTGATGAACCTTCGGGTTCCGTAAGCCATCTGGTTGGTTGGGTCCACTATTTGGGAAGCCTGAGGGGAAGAGACCTCTTGGGAGACCTAGACGTAGATGGGAGGATAATGCCAGGCGGGATCTATGGGAGATAGGAGTCGAAGGAGACTGGATTTTGTTGGCCCAGGACAGGGTCCGGAGGAGGGCTTTGGTTAGTTCGATGATGGATCTGCACGTTCCTTAAGCCAACCAGTTAGTTAGTTAGTGAGGCTGAGTATCGGGGTCACTGGAGCCAGTTAGTTAGTTAGTAGTTTTAAAAGCAGGACCAGAAGTAAAGCGCCCTATGTCCAATCGCCGGATCTATGGGCACAGCATTAATGGCATATTACTGTGACTTGCTTTACGGTTCATATCTTCAGCAAACAAGAATAAAACTGCACATTAATACTGCAACTGTTCATGTAGCGGAACTGAAAATAATTTAAATTGCATGCTCATCTGACATTCATAACGGATTAACTAGAATTCTCCGCCACTTTGTACAGCACATATTACGACAACCCACCTCCTACCACCATCTACTAGCCATTACTGCAACCTCAAAGCCGGTTAAAATGTCGATATTCAAACTCTTTTTAGCTGATCCAATGGAAAATCTACAATGCCCATGTCCTTGTACAATTATGTTGAAATGCAGCGAGACAGAAACTGAAATCGTGTGTACGTTCGCTGATATCCCGAGAACAGATACCCCGATGTGCACCAAACTTGGCATACTTATTCCTTGAAACCAGGACGGAGTCTTAGAAAGGTCAAAACTACAAAAACGTGTCTTGGGTTTGAAACCAGGTGAGGGTAATTTATGTATCTCGAAAATTAAGAATGATTGAACATCGCCAAGACCGATGTAATTTGTTTCAAAGAGGAGATTAAAGAGAGTAAATCAAAAAACTTATTCTGTCCTGAGTTCGAGTCTTGGTTCAGATGGGTATAGGAAAAATGATTTTCTGTGATATTCAGTGATACTTTTCGGGCAATAGGGACTGATAAGAGATACAAATATTCGTGAAATTTCCCCGCAAAAACTGCAGGTTCTCTGCTACTAAAACAAAAAATACGAGTGAACACGTTGACCTACTGAGAAATGTGTCTCGTGCATTAACAAGAGCAAACACATCATCATTTACTAAACTCTTTAGCAACAATAATTATAACCTCCATTAGACGAACAAAAATAAACAGGTTACTGTCTAAACGGCGACAGCAATGAACATTTCGGCAAGAGGCGGCGACGTTATATATAAAAAAAGTTCATATAAACAAGTTAGGACGTGTGTGCAGACACACCAATGCCGGTGCATTAGCCTGAATTTGACCGCTGACCTTTCCTGATGACGCTAGTAACGTCATATTGCCTGGGCCACATGACTTCTGCGTAGGCATTTGGCTGAGTGATGACGTCATTTCGGGGATTCCGCCGTCGGTTGGATGGGAATTCATAACCTATCACGCAGATAGGCCTTAGATTTCAGCGTGCTGTCCGATTTTAACCAGAACTGTAATGCGTCAATCGATTCTAGTGCAAATCTCCAGCGTCAGTTTCCATGTAAACTCACTTAACTATTCTCGATTTGCCATACAAGGGCGGACACATTTTGATAACAAAAGATGCATTTCTGCGATCCCTAGTTACGAACGCATCTAAAAATAAGGTTTGTTATCGACTTTAATCACTGGCTGAATACGGAGGCAGCATTCTGAAACGTCGGTGACCTTCTACCAGACTACACGGCGCAACATCCCAGAAGACAGACATCTTCAATACCACAGTGGTCTAGCGGTTAGAACGCTGGCCTTGTAATACTGGGGGTCTCGGGTTCGATTCCCGGCGGTGCCCGAATTTATAACTTGTGTTGGGCAAGGCCGTGGTCTAGGCAACACGGAGTTTTCCTCCGTGGCATCCCAACAATTACTCCATTCACACACAGAAGAAGGCAATGGCAAACCACTTCTGGATCATCTGCCAAGAACGTATATGAACAGGTCCCAGTCCGAGAAAAGGATGGAAGGATCCTGTTCATATGGACCTGTCGTCAGACAGAACACTAATAATAATAAAAGTTTCATTATGCATTTAACAATAAGAATCATTTGTAACTAACCAAAGCCCTAAAACTGTTGCGTTAACATACGAAATGCATACGAAAGACAGAAAACGAACACGAAAATGAGAAGTTTATGTCGCGTCACTACAATAAACTCCAAGCTTTTCTATTTGAGTCACTTCAATGTACGTATAAAATAAAATATCACTCTATTCCTCAACGGATTTAGTCGTTGCAATTTTTTTTAGTTCCATTTGATGACAAAAACAACGAAACAAGTGAATGGCGGTAGGAAAAGTGGCTCTGGGCTTGATGGAGGGAAGAATAAGGAAACTGTTCTTTAACATTGTCTTCTGCAACATGGCGCATAAATCACGTCAGGCTCCACGGTATGTAAGAACGGAGTCTGTAGCCTCAAACACGACATTTGTGCATGTGAAGTCGCCGCCCCGCCTCCTATTCGGAAGTTTCGCAGTTTTCGAAGTGTGCATTTGTGAGTAGTGAGTGACCAGCCCACTGCCTCCGCACAATTTCTATTCAATCCTGATCTGACTGCTAGAGCCATCTAGTAGGGAATCAGGAGAGACTTGTGCGAGAAATGGCCGATGAATTTTTGCTTACGAAACATCTCATTGTGAAGTAGCATTACCTAAAGCATAATTAACTATCCCAAGTTAGTGGACAAAGGAGATTCAATTCACCAGTTCTAATCACCGCGTTTGGTTGCCTTGAGTGGAGTCGCTACTCTGTCTAACAATACGCTAGACTATGATAGGTTTAGTTTATAACAATATTATAATTGCATTTCGTGTGGGAGTCTAAAAGGGTTAAAACTTACTTATCCGCGCGACGGCTTAATATTGTGCATGTTTTCAGCTTGGAACGACGCAAATTTGAAAATTAAGGGAAACGAAAACCCAACAAAGGCTCCAACGAATTCTTCTTGGGCTGCCAGCCGTGTCCGGTGGTCCATTAAGCCACCTTACACGGCTGGTAGCCCCAGAGGAGTTCATTAAACTCAGTCGCCATGAAAATTTCAGATCATACACAACAAACGCTCATCAAAACGGACTTAAATTATCCGCTATAACACACTTTTATCCAGTTTTGCAATTTTTTCTTATATTTTATACCTAGTGTATTTTTAAACGTGCTACTCCGTTTACATACATAGGATTTCAGGTTGTCATGGCTATGGAATTACAAATTATCGTCCACAAAATTGTGGCGCCATGTAAGTATCGGAGGTACACAGTGTCTCCATCCTCAGGGCTCAATATCACACAATCAAAATGCTATATGCCGCAAGAATTCAGTAGTATGTCATGACATATGCTCAGTGATTAATACGCGGTGGTCCAAGCTCTGAATAGTAATAATGCAACAGCGGTTCTCCTGACCCCTAATTTCCCATTAAGCCAATCTTACCAAACGGCGTATAGTGAGAGGAAACCACCATTATACATAGTTAGTCATATTACAGCTGTGGTCTGCAAAACACGGGGTTTAGTATAGAGAACACAGCTAAATTAATGACTGTTAGTGTACCCTTTGCGAATGTGAACTCCGAAATGGAATCTATTTTATAAATCTAAATCAATGTTCATGACATTAGAGACACAGCAAATTTAATTTAGAATTTGCACTGACATTACATTCCACACTTCCAAGGCTTTCTTTAAATATTCGATATAGAACATGACGTATTGACAAGAGAAGACATAATTTCAACCATTTTACAATTTAGGCAAGATTTACAGTATCTCTAGCCAGTGAACACTGTATTCATTTATCTGTCATTTACTTAGCAATGCTTTCAGTACCTCTCACTATACAGTGCCAAGTAATGATAAGATTAATTAATAATGAATTGGGGAGGATATGGAAGGAAGCTGTCGTGGCCTACTTTAGAGTAACTATTCCGGAATTTCTCAGAAGAGACTAAGGGAAAAAATGATTATACATCCGGTCTCTGGACTCAGATGTGGTCGCAATACAGAAATGTTAATCAAAAGTTAGGTAATTAGACTATGTTCAAATTACAAATGGCATGATAAGTAAATAATGAATTAGAAAACTTCTGGAAACAGTAACAAACGATTATCCGGAATTAACGTAAATTCCCGGGGTGACGTAGAGAATCAAAATAAATTCCACAAAAATTTGACATGTGACACAGCGGCGTTACGTGAACTACTTAGCACGTGGATTGATCAGAATAATCTCCATCAGGCCAATCTGTTTGCCACTACTCTATTGGCAAAGGTACAAAGCCTCGTTTCGGTTGCCTAATATAAAACGAAAATAAAATTCCTTGCAAAACCACTACAAAGTCGACGCTTAATTGAATCACACGACTTATGTTAAATCAGTGCTGATAAAAACGTGTTATCATCTGCTATTGACCGCAGGTACAATTTTGATTCATAACTGAACAGAGATTTAATTCGACAAATAAGCCAACAGCAGTGCCTGTTTGGATGGCAGGCGGAATTAGCATTCGAGTCAGTGCAATTTCGTAATTTGATGCATAATTTTTAATGACGCAAAATCGAAGTTGCTGCTGCCCGTCGTCCTTCTGTGGCAACTGAATGAACCGCCTTCAAACCTGATGGGCTGATTGATGCACAGTAACCTAATGAAGGATATATTACGTCTATGTTACTAGCTTTCAGCTTATTGCATTGCTAATTCTATGTAGAACCCAGCGCGGATTTCACAGCTACATCACAAATACAACAGATCCAATAAGACAGATGTATCCTGTGTTCTTGCGCCATGTAGACTGGTAGAAATTTTGAATAAAAATTTTCTTGGATATTATCCATCGTCTAGTTAAACTAATGTACTTCATTGTCGGATATCAGGACATTAAGAAAATTCAGACACGTAGCGTAACTAATTATTAAACGTTAGAATTAATTCCGAATCTATGAAGGGAGGAATCTTTTTGGTCCACCACGAATTTCACTTAAAAGTACGTGCGTTTAACGAAGTCTGGGTCGCTAATTACAGCCCAACCCAAGGACATACTACGGGCACACCACAAAGGCGCTGAAGCCGATGTACGAATACAGAACTCGTTTGCCATTTCCAGCGGTGAAAAGCGAATTCGTAAAACATCGGTGTGGCTATTCCTGTGGCAGGGACATCGGGGAAGAAGGTACCGATTTACTTCAAAGTCCTGAAGGAAAGTCTGCAAGGAACGTCAAAAGATCAGACGACAAACTCGACAAATATTTCTGTCGAAGCTTGCATAAGCGATGTAATGACCAAAGGCCATTTGCGACTAATTTATTAACACATTCTTGGATAAAATATCGATTAAACTGTCATGCTTTTAGCTGATTGGTGGGGGCTAGTCTCAAAGTTTCGAAGACAACAAAACTTACTTTTCGAGGTAAGTCTGTGGACATGTTACTCATTCTCGCTAGAACGACAAAATCCCTTGAAGTCCTTTTTTCAGCAGTATAAAATTTATATAAGACGGACTGAATATGAGTGTCTGCCACATGATGGAAGATTAAAGCTTCATGTTTGTAGCTTCACGATGAAAATACATTCGGTGGTGTGGGATCAGATAGGAGCATTATGTTACACAAACATGCTTCTACACGCTTGGGAAAAAAAATGTTATACTATCCAGAACACACGTGACACGTTTGTTAATAGGATTTTGTGTAGTTAAACTTTCGTTTGGATACATGTTTCATTGATGGATTTGTCACTAGAGCTTTTATATCAAGCTCGTTCTCACTTTTATTAATTCCAGTATTTTATTCCTAGTCGTCACTTGTATTTTGATGTCGACCATGAAGATGACGTACAACATCGTGCCAGTCTCATTAGCAACAGTACGAAGGCCAGGCCAGGCCAGCGCAGTGGAATTTCGTGGTGATCAAAGTGGCATGGGACAGATTTTATCTGCGAGTTAAATTGGTATTTCCCCTGTCAGTATGGTTCAATATTCATTCATGTATTGTGTCCAGAATGGACAAAGGATCCACTTCGACAATGCAGTCTCACTCTTCGTAATAATAAAACACACAACACGTGTATTTAAATACCAGTTTCCACACCTATTGTGCAGGGCGTTTTTTACACAGCGCGGTCGTAAAGGGAACGCCAAGCGTTATGATTCAACGTGATTTGACGGAACTCTTCGGGCGTTCGCAAAACATCAGTGTTATTCGTAAACTATCCAGCCCCTCGCAGAGTTAATGACTCTCGTTTTGGGTCCTTGGAAATACAAACCAAATGTAAAACCGACAGCTTCTTGTACCATAAGGCAAACTGAAATCATCGCATGGACCCTCGACTTCACACGCACAGAACATGTTAGTCCCTGTAAACGAGTTTCATTCTCAAATTCCCTAAAAGTCAGAGTTGCACAGGACAAACGTCTGTGACAAAGTTTAGTCTCCGCAACTCCCAGGAATCTTCTAGCGATTTAGAAATAAAAAGATGGCCGACATCTGGGATGTTGCACTGTGTAGTCTGGGAGAAAATGACGGACATTCAAGAGGGCCTTGCTGCTTTCATCATCAGGGCTATTGCCAGAAGACAGTCACGTTCTTACTAGTCGCCGTGATAACCTGAAATGTCAGGACTTCGATCTCCGACAATACTCTTTAATATGCACCCAGTCGTGGTTTTACTTGATTTCAAGTAATATGAAAGAGTAGCCGAGGCAGCTTTCTATACAGCGCTGCCACCCTGGTGGACAGAGATTTCAAAACAATCGAACAAGGATGGCAAATCGGGCTGGAGGATGCGAACTTGCATCTCCTGTGTTCGTATTGATCAATGGTCCACGACGCAGCATTGCGGCAAGTGCTGCCATCTCTCGCGCCAGCCTCATAACTCCTAAACAAATTCCCTTCCGGCCGCTCCAGCAGACGTAGAAAAATGAACTTCAGTTTTTATTTTTGTTATTTTCACTTTGGGAAAACGTGGAGGCGGCAGGCAGAATGAGACGGCTCCATTCTGGAGATTAAGACAACAGAAATACATCTCTCGTTCTCTGTCAACATGAGTGAGAGTTGTTCAACAAACGAGAAGCCAAATAAGATGAGAATGGAATAACCCTTGTGGCTGATATATCACTAGCTTCTTCAAGCAGCGAAACCGAACACAAAGGCTTCCGG
This sequence comes from Zootermopsis nevadensis, assembly GCF_977971745.1. NCBI lineage: Eukaryota > Metazoa > Arthropoda > Insecta > Blattodea > Termopsidae > Zootermopsis > Zootermopsis nevadensis. The sequence goes on from NW_028259177.1 coordinate 3,455,332, forward strand.
AACGATATTCCAAGGAGGACAAAGGAACACATTTCTTCACTCCGATCATTCTTTTCTCTTTACATCTTTTGACCCCACCCCCCACCCCCCCAAGAGATCAGCGAATGCACTCAAGGCAGAAAGAAAAGTCTGAAGAAGTTTATAAACATGTAGAAACAAATAAGAGACAGCTTGAACGAAGCAGTTTCTATTACGTTGAATGTTTTAAAAGACTCGGTTGTGCCCAGAAAAAATTAGATGTTTGGTTTATCTGTTACACCGTTAATAAGTTATAATAATTCATCCGGTGATGTCAAAAATCCTCTTTGCTTCGACACACATTTCTCACACTCTTTACGCACGATTGTGCAGTTAAAGATAAAAATATTAATGAATCGTCACTTCAGAACATGCAGATATAATTCTAATTTATCTAACTGATCCCACACGCCATTTCGTACCCGAAGAAACAACACAGTACAAGTTTTAAAACATAATAAATTTAAGGACTTTAAAAAATATTTAATTTATGTAAAGCTTTATTCCGATAAGCAGACAATAGATGTGTAACCAAAATTTCACAGGAATATAAAACAGATGTTGGAATATCGCATGTTATAACGAGCAGGTCTACACGTTAGCATTATATTAGTTTTTCATTTGGACCAACAACATTTCAGAATACATGGTTTTTATCGGCTGTGCCCCAGCATTCCTAAACGACAAGAATTTTAATCTTGCGTTGGCTTGTGTCCAACAAGAATTCGTGTGTCAATGCAGTAACAGATTCAAACGACACACGTTCAAATTCCTCTCGCCAGAGCACGCCAGCAGCTCAGCTGACGAAAGCATCACTCGTCAGAATTTGATACACGACAAGGAACGGATACAGAAACTCGAGTAAACATTTGCAATGCATACAACCAAATGTCGGAGGCAGATACACCAACTACAAAGTGACATTTTAAAGACACACGAGGACCACAGTTCGTCACACACAGAATGAAATACGACTGATCTCAAATGTTTTTTTTTCCATTAAACTAAAAACACCACATTTTTTTAGTCTAAACGAATATATTCTACATTTAGATACAGATTAACCAACAGATAACGCAATTTAGAAGTACAAAAACTTCATAAAATGGAATTCTATTACTGCAGGGTCTCAAATAAATGTTCAATTAAAACAAATCATTAACGCATTCAAATTTAATTCATATACAATGAAACAAGATGAACAGGTTCCTACATGGGGACACAGACCACAACATCACAAGTGAGAAGTTCTTAAAAAGTTTTGACGGAGATGTAAAAACCTACCCTCGTGTAAACATTTTACAAGACAGAAATGAGGAGATAAAATTTCCTACTGGTGTTTTAAAGTAATGTGTTACTAGCTTAATGTGAGATGTCAGCGCCATTATCCGGGCGGTGGCGAAGAAAAGAAGCTCTGCTCCTGTCGGGAATCGAACGCCGATCGCCCAGCTCGTAGCCACTCTACTATTAACTACGCTTGATAAATTCCATATCAAATTTTTTTGAAGTTTTATTAAACCCTTTTCGGATACAGTTCATACACATCAACCCCTGAGCCTGTTCTACCTCAGGAATAATGTAAATTAATGAATATTTTAGTCATTACGCCCCTGGGATAAGATCAGTAGACTGTAAAGCGTTTCGGAAGACAACAGATTACAGCCCGGGCTATCATCGTCTCCAGGAACACGATTACAAAGCACCACGACAATGTTACCTTACATCAAGGGGTGACAAAGATTTACCGCAGAGCCAGAAAAGAACATAATCTTAGATCTGCGAATGAGACAAGCCGGGAACTCGTATTGACGTAAGAAAAACAGACCTCGACGTAAATGCCAAGTGCCACTTAAATGTAAGAAAGACAGGCTAAGAGTAAAATTAATATACACTGTGATTATATTCTGGCAATATTTCTCGGATGTCTTAGATATCCTGACAGTCTTAATTTAAATCTATGCCACGAAATTCTATCCAGTTTTCCAGCCTCGTTGTCTTCATCGTGAATTAATTGATACTAGAAAAAAAAACCTGTAAACGATTCACGAAAACACTTAGGCAGTCAACTAATCTTCAAGACCTCCCAGTTACACAGTGTAAACGTTCTAGGTCCTTAGATCGGAACCCCGAAGGGTGAGAGACGCGACCACACGTGTAGGGAAAGAGAGAACATACGTGTAGTTATACGAGGTGCGATCGGAAAGTTTCCAGACTGCGCCTATAAAAAAAAAACAAAAAAAAACTTACACTTATCTCAGGTATTAAATTCATCCATCACCCTCGAAGTAGTTCCCCTGAGAGTGAACACAACGATCCCAGTGCCGCTGCCAAGCCTGGAAATCTTTCTTTGTCAGCCTGTCAAGCACCATCTGCGATTCTGCCTGAATCTCTTCTATCGTCTCAAATCTCATTCCCTTTAGCTGAATTTTCATCTTTGGGAAGAGGAAGAAGTCACACGGAGCTAAGGAGGGTGCGGGATGACGGCCATGGTGTTTGAGGCCAAAAACTGCCGAACTTTGAGGGCGGTGTGCGCTGGCGCGTTGTCATGATGCGTCGCATGTGGAGTTCTTCCTTTAGAATCAGCTGACAGGTCCCATAGCCTATCCCAACAATGTCGCACAAGTCGTTGATGGTACGACGTCGATCTTCGTAACATTTTCGGGCGTTGTGCTCGAAGATGGTCGTCCAGAACGCTCGTCATCATCGACAGAGGTTCGGCCATTTTTAAAACGTGAATGCCACACAAAAGTTTGCGGACTCCCCAAATGCTTGCTTTAGCATTTCATAGGTTTCCGTAGCCGTTTTGGCGAGTCTTTGGCAAAATTTGATGCACACGCCATTCCGAAATCGCAGGAGGGTCGGTGTAATGCACTACCAAAACGTCCGTAACTAAGAAACAAATGCTAATTCGATGATGCCGGCTGGCACACTGATTCACTATGAATGTAGGCCGCACCCCGTAAAGGCAGAAGCTCCGGTTCGCCCGCTATTAACACAGTCTTGAAACTTTCCGATCGCACCTCGTATATTACGTGCCAGTTACCGACGCAAATATTCCGCAAAAATTACTGTAATTTGTTACAGTCACGAAGTATCACTTAACTGGGAATGGACAAAATTCTAGAGCTCTGTGATGTTTCATTCAATTAAGAGTAGCTTAGACCAACGAGCATCACTTTCACCGAAGTAAAGACATCATGGAGTAGGAGAGATAAGAAAATCCTCGCGTTTTTGAGAGGTAACCAACCGAATTTTAATTTAGACATGTTTAAACAAACGACTGGCGACACCGCTTGAGTTCAGACAATCAGAATCGAAATGTTCAAACTTTTTAACTTGAAAGTGGAGAAGTCTCTAGCAGTTGAGATGCCATAGTGATATATCAGTTATATATATTCCTGATTACGTGTTGCGTGGTCTTAAATACCTGTAACATTTTAATCAGTTTGCATAAAATGTGGTAAAAGTCTCAAGTTAAGTGCCAGCCGTCAGTAAGAGGAAGGGGTATAGTCCTTTCGTGGGCTTACAGCACGTAATTTGGTTATGGCTACCATAGTAAAGTTGGTATTCAACCACCACACGGTTGTAAATTTCTCAAATGAAAAAGGGACAGATAATCATCTATTAGCCATTTTCGTGTTCGTAATAGAGTAATATCAGCGGTTAACGAGGTGGAATTGTTTAAGTGATAAGATACCACGTACTGAGATTTTTGGTGAAATCTTCGTGTTCTAAATCTGGATATCACAACTGCTGGCAAGTGATGATACAAAGCTTTAAATATAACACACCAGAAGCATACATGGAACCAATTTTAGAAGATATAATTTGGTAGACGACTCCTTGAAATTATTCTGAATTATAATAAAACGCAAGCGAAACAAAGTTTGATTACGAGAAAATCACGAAAAACTCAAGTCAGGATAGCCGAATTTCCAGGACGAGATTTGAACCAGCGACCTACCAAATATGATTAAAACATTTATAACAATTCAAATCGTTCGGTAATAACAACAGTGACAATTTTACGTTTAATCTGGGGCTGAGATAACGAATTTTGTTGCTGAAAAGTTTAAAAGCGTACTTCTGCTTATATGAATTCATACACGGAATGCATTGTACGCGTACTATATTTTTCATCTTGCTGTAGCTTACCAGAGCACTGTCCTGAAATAATTAAAAGGAAAACTTCACAGCTTAAAACCCCGAAATAACAACATAAATTACTGCCTCCAAGCAATATCCTGAAAATGTATGGAAGTAAATGAGAAATGTATTATGGAGACTTATGCAACAGCTTTGGTAGCGAAATGAGGTGTATTCACTTGTAAGTAGTTACACAGCAGAATAACATACTAGCTCTCAACATTATATATCAAGGGGTAAATGCTAAATACTCGTGAAAATTTCGAAGTATTTCTTCCTACTGCCGGAAGGCGAATCTAGATACAAAGTCGCTAAAATACAGACTTCGGACTTTTACAACAAATCCCTGTTACTAAAACAATGGCTGGTTGCACAAAACACACAAAGCATTCACTGTTTATACGACGGATTCTAGGAATCCCCGAATCGAATTCACAAGTTCTACCATCTTTGCCGCATTAATTTCCCCTACACATCTCGAGGCAAAATACGTGACAACGTGCTAAAGCTGACCTGGATATGCGATGTTCCGTGATAATTATTCTGCGGCCTGTTATGGGTGTGAGGTGACAGTCGATAAAACAGTGAACACGAAGACAAAATAATTTGAAAGATGCAAGGTAAACGATAACACACAACAAAATCATATTACGATATGAGACCCCGAACACATGTGAGAAAAAGTAGGAAACAGACAGAGAATATTTACAGCGATGTAAAATTCAAGTACCTGTAAAATTTTCTAAAATAACAGCATGTTTATTCCGAATTTTCATTTACTAAATACGACTTCACACTTCAAACCTCTATTTCATAATACCGTGTATCATTAACCACTTAATTTCTATTGTCATAAAGTCGCGAATTATATATATAGGCTACTCGTCTCATTCCGGTTAAAACAATTAACACCGTTCCATCCCCCACCATTCGGCCACAAATAAACCCTCTGAAGTCAAGGGCTATCTGATTTAACATTCAGTGTCCATGTATTTTATATACAAGGCTTTCGTATAATTCTCAGAATAAACAGCGATTACTTCCTTAAACAGCGTTAACCAGTTGATCTTTGCTATGGTGAATTGTGGTGTTTTCTTCGCGGTACGGACTGAATTCTTAAAATATTATTTAGACGAGCTACGGCTTTAACAAAAGTTAATATAAAAATGCAATTCTGAGAGAATTCAGTAAGGCCCTATTTAACTTTATTCTCTGCTACACTTTCCATCCAAAAGCCCAAAATTTCCAAAAGTCCCAGTGCTGACGCATGTTATGGTTTGGTATATTAAAACGTATTAATTTCATTCACTGAATGCGTGTAAACAAATTTTTCGGGCATTCTGTATGTATTCAGAACGCGTATGGTACAGACATCAACAGTGTCCTGGGAGTGATATACTAACTTGCTATTGGGCGAGAGAACTGAAGATGAAGACAGTATGTTCCTCCAAAACGATGGTCCACCTATTAGTCGGCATTGCGTTACAACCCAGGAGACCAATATCGATGTTCAGTTCATACTTATTCGGAATATGTTATAGATACGACACATTTACGGACAATTCAAATACAAACTTTCTTATTTCAATTTCAAATATCGTGTACACATCTGCATCCAAAAACAAGCCACATGACCGTAACAAAAGTCCTTAGAAATTTGCGCTGTAAAAGTGGGAGAATGTTACGTATATTTATTACATAATATTTACATAAAACTTGATAGCTCAGATGAAAATTCAAGGCTTGGGGTTGGGGGGAGGGGATTTTGGCGAAGATAAGGAGTTTGCGGAAGTATAACGGGATACTGATGGGCTAGTATACAAAGTGTCAGCTTCGCGTAACTTAGTGCAAATTGCTCCCTCTTCCACCATCCACCCACACACAAGCAAACACGAGGTTAGAGAGGCGGTCCATACTATGTTAAGAAGATTCTGCCGAGTATAATATGGGAGAGACCAAACAATTACGAAGGGCCTCGCCTTTCTGCATTATCATGCAATGACGATGTCTTCATAACACTGGCAGAGCGACTATCAGCTTTTTTCAATAACCTCTCTGTTACATGGACCATGGGCCGAGTCAGTTCTCAGGCAGTTCGTCGCCAACTTCTCACCGTGCAGGCCACTGTTTGCTCCCAAAGCAGTTCGTATGGGATTTGTAATAGACAAAGTAGCACTGAGACAGGTTTTACTCAGAACCCTTTTCTGTACCCTTGTCAGCATCGTCTTATCGGGTTACCTTCTGGGCTCAGAGGGACATGATATCTTAACTGTGGAGGCGACCCTTTGAAGCAGAGAATCAGTAGGATTCGAGGCTTCCACGGCGGAGACTTCTGGGTTTGCAGCGTCGTAAAGTCTGGTAGAAATTTACAAAACATTTCAGATGTCCATACTGCCTCCATCATCAGGGCTATGAGTGACTACACAACGCAATAACATAGAAGACAGCCATCTTAGAATTTTCATGCTAATAAGAAAGGCAAATAGCTTTACGAGCTGCAGAAAAAACCACATAGATAATTTAATTTTTAACAGAATTCATACATAAATAAACTGCATAGTAAAAGTATGTAATTGGGAGAAAATTTTAAACTCTACCAGTTACTTCATATAATAACTAGTTATTCAATTAATGAACTATTTGGGAAAAGTTAAAATAATATTAAAAAAAGAAGTAGGTGTTAATTTGTGTTAGGTCGACGATCTGAAACAAGGAAAGAAGATGACGTTCCAGGAATTAAAACGAGAAGCTGAGAATAGGGAAAACTGGAGAGCTCTTTTTGGGCATAGCAATGGACCTGTCGTAAGACAGAACAATAAATAATAATAATAATAATAAGGTTGGGTAGGGTAGAGTAGGTTGGGTTAATTTAACCGCACGTTATGCTAATCTCAACCAAGCTAACTTAACACAACATCGATTTCAGATTGAAAACAGCAGAAATGTAGAAACCACAACTCCATTCTATACGCTCGATTAGTTACACGGTGGACTATCTAGAGCAGGAGTTCTCACCCCTTTTTCGCTGGCGTACCCCTAATTCTAATTTAACACATTAAATGTACCACTGACCAAATGCGTTCAGGGAAAACTTATTTATTTTAATATTATCTTTTGATTTTCTTACTTAGTTCGCGTACCACTCAACACTGGCTGGCTTATCACCCGTGGTACGCGTACCATAGGTTGATAAACGCTAATCTAAAGTGTTTTAGTACACACTTTAACGGAATTCTATATAATTACGGATTCCACACTTCAACGCTAACATATTCACTCATTTGTTTGTCCGTTTATATATTTATCTATATCTAGCTTTCTCTCTCTTTCCTCCTGCCTTCCTTTCACTTCCTTTCTTTATAAGACGATATTCTATTGCACAGGAGAAACTTTCAGAGATTTCTTACCGACATGAGTCTTAAGCTGAAAACATTTATGGCCGCGTCCAAGTTAAACTGCAATGAAGAGTGGGTTAAAAGCGAATTAGTTCTGGGCTGGAGGAGACCCTACATTTCCACAGATTCCTTCATTATAAGTTAAAGAGAATGAAAAGTAGCGGTACAATACGGATCAACGCGAACTGCATACAATGAGTATAAAACTTTCTAGACAAAGAGGTCCAGACAGCTAAGCCTCTGGTAACAGGACTCCAAAGGTCAACACAATTAACGATAAAGGTCACGAGAGGATTCGGTTCTCAGACAATTCAATGCAGCGAAGATCCTCTCGACCTACTTTCCCAAGTTGCTGGGAGTCTTTTGTGTGTGTGTGTACCAGCACAGCAAAAACGCAAATGCAATGTAATGTGGAAAGAGACACGCTCGAACCGGAATACACAAAAAATCCTCTTGCCTTCTTCGCAAGGTGTACTCAGCGGTATCAAATCCCACCTTGGCCACCAGATCGCCGTACCTCAACGGCTACCTCACGACTTCTCTCGTCCGCCATTTTGTTTTCACAGCTCGTAAGAGGAAAAAAACAGAAACAGTGTCAGGTGTCGTGGCCAATTTTTATCGGTAATATCTTTACCAGAGCAGTCAATCGCTGCCGCCAGCTTAAGTGGCGTGGTTTGTAGAGTTAAAAAAACAGCACGATGGGGTTGGAACCCACCCTATCTACACGACACGTCTAAGGCTGCAATGTGGTTCGCTCTATATGACTAACCCATCATCTCAACTTCAGTTAATGCTATCACCACGACGAATCAGAATTGCGCGCCTTCCATTAATAACTGTTCTGCTCCAAATATGGACCCAATGCCAATTACAGTAGCTCTGGTTTGATCTGATATACATTTGCTCTCCGAATTCGTAAGGAAAAAATTGGAGACGGGTTTTCTACAAATTCAGCCCTGAAGACAGAGACAGCATGTTCTTCCGAGACGATGGTATCCACCCACATCTTCAGCGCTGTGAAAACCCAAGATCTCAAACGGCAAATTACGTTTACCATAAAAAACTGTAGAGTAACGTAAATTTAAATTCGCTATTCACACGTTAACACAAAGAGTTAGTGTCGCATTTTTTCCGGTCGTCAGAATTCCAGTCAGTACTCCACTGAAGAAAGACGAAAACAGCCAATCACAACTCGATGCCTTTCTTACGAGTCACTTTCACACAACAACAACAACAACAAAAATCAACAACAACAACAACAACGACGCTAATTTCGACTGAGGAATGTGCAAGTCGATACACAGATTATCTTTACCAAACGCCGCATACGAGTGGTTAGCACTCCTCGTATTTCGGAAATCCCGGGCCCATATTTCGGCTCGTTTTTCGTGGTTATACTCAGTCCCTGCAGGAATATATCATACAAATAAGCCATAACAGATTCATTTGATACCAGCTCCAATTATTAAAACAATTAATCATCCTGCCACTCTACACATCTAGTCTGAGTTACTGACGTAGTCAAATAAACCACTCAGTAATCAAATTACAGCTTGCTGGAGGGGAAAAAGTTCATGCCCACTTTGGCTGGTAATTTTCGTAATGTCATTGTGAATTATGAATGCAGACAAGGTTCTGTGTTCACTGTATGCTGTTCTGAACTTTTGTTAAATTACGTTGAAACAGTTACAATTTGATTAAAAATTAAAATAGTTCGACAAAATGCATGTGTGAAGATGGCTGACAATTTCTGATGCGTGAAGACAGATATGTGTTGCAAAATCTACTTAAACACAGGCTGAAACATGCAAATACAAATACCAATGTAAGCAACGATCCTCAGGGTAAAAAGGTCAACCATCTTCACGTATGCATTTTGTTTATGAATTTTGATCTTTAATCAATTTTCAACTATAACTAATATTTTATTCCGATTTAAATATCACCGCATTTCCTGGATTCTAAGAAGCAGTTTCTCATATTTGAATATTTCTTTAACCGATGTACGTCTTGTATTTGTTCGTTTCTAAAAATCATTACAGCGTACTTTTTTTCTAATCAAGCGTGAGTTGTACAACCGACGACATATAAAAATTTATGTAAATATGGTAATACAGTTCGACAGTCAACGGTATCCTTAACATAAGGCCACCTGATGACAGTCCATTTTAGTCCGAAACGTGTAGCTGAATAAATCAATAAATTGTTTAAAACACATAAAGATAGTTTTACGTACGAATTTTTGTGTCAGATTAAATCATCACAGCCTTAAATTTCATTATAAGCTCTACAACGTTTTAAATGTTTCAATATTATTAGACACCTTTCTTCAAAAGCAACTGGATTTGCGTGCTTTATTCTTGTCGAAATAATTTCCTACATAATTTTATAATCCTCATTCTTCCTCTTTTAACATCATAATCTGTTTGAAAAAATACCCCCCCCCCCTCAAAAAATACCCTTTTTTATAATACATTTTATTTTGTACAGCTATGAACGTTCGTGTTAAGTTTGCGAGCATTAAAATCCAGTCTTCCTTACTTGTATTTCTGTGGAAACATGGCTGTTCCATGTTTTTAACCCTCTATTCCCATAATTCTTATTTATTTTCCCCAGGGACTCTGCAGCTGTGCCCTTGTGTATCATTTATCTCCTCCCATGATCTATCCACAGTACATTAAGATCGTGGAGTGAGTCTTGCAGTGATTTACAATTGCTTGGTGCAATAATCCTCTCTTAATAAACAAACTTTAAATATATTTTCAGGCACTTTCTTTGTACGCCTTCCATTTTTCCATCTCGCTGACATCAGCACTCACACATTCTCTTGTATCTTGTACTGAGAGTCCTTTTTCGGAATGCCTTATCAATATTGGGGAGTACTCCTCCATGCAACTACGCTTATGGACGTCTCCGTGGCTAAAAATATCAATTTATTTTCAAAGTTCAGCCTTTTAAAGCCAAATCAGAGAAGGAAAAAGAATATTAAGTGGGAAAGGATAGTGAACAACACTAGATTTTAAAGGGGAGAGGGGGACGGAGATATTAAATACTTTAAGAGCTGAGGGGTAACTGTAACACCTACTTAACTATCAGAAATTATCCATTTTGCATGGACTGAATTTCATAATAATGTCAAACACGAGGCCAGAACTCGTCTAAGTAATTTTTAAAATAATTAAATTTGTACCGGAAAAAAAACACCTGACTATCACAACCAACAATTTGTTAACGTCGTTAAAGAAAATAATCCCTGTTTGTACTGACAATTATATAATGCCCACAAGAAAAAATCACCCAGCTGCTAATCTTTAACAGGCGATATATATACTTCTCACTGAGCTTTAAAGTGTTGAATGACCAAAAGTCTTGTCAATATGTCATTACCAGTTTTAAAATTCTTTAAACTTTCCTCCCAAGTACGTCGTTAACACGGTGATAACCGATCATCGCAATAAAATCACCTCTTGTTACGACACAACAATTCTTATGTCACGTAGTCGTTATCGATTTTGTATCTTCGGCCACGAAGATGGTGACAGTATGTTTCGCCGAAACGTCTGCACGTCATTAGAGATAAGAACAATATCACTGTTACTGTTTTTTCTATGTCAAAGTTACAGAAGTAGATTTGTTACGCTGGGATTTTTAACTCTAATAGCCGGAGATACACAGAACATTTCAACCCTGAAGATGAATATGGACAAAACATTAATACGTACGCTTATGGAAACACATGTACAACAAGGAGGGCTTTGGTTAGTTCCGTGATGAACCTTCGGGTCCCCTAAGCCAGTGGTATTCAACCTGGGGTACGCGAAGACATCTTAGGGGGTACGTGAAATTTAAAAAATATATATATTATTTTATGATAAACACTGAATAATCAGTAATGTAATTTATTTAATTTATTTTAGAAGTAGATTATATACTGTGTATAACTTGGATTATACACCAACGACTTTGGGGGTACAAAGTTGAAGAGAAATTATATCTGGGGGTACTCGAAGACGTCTTAGGGGGTACGTGAAATTTAAAAAAAATATTATTTTATGATAAACACTGAATAATCAGTAATGTAATTTATTTAATTTATTTTAGATGTAGATTATATACTACGTATAACTTGAATTATACACCAACAAGTTTGGGGGTACAAAGTTGGAGAGAAATTATATCTGGGGGTACGCGAACAAAGAAGGTTGAATACCACTGGACTATGCCATCTAGTTAGATAGTTTAATGAATTCTGGAAGAAATACGATTGTAATACAGCCCTAGACAATAATAATAGAGCCCATGATCGTTGTATTGGGCAGCACGTAAGCCATAGTAAACGAAATGTGCCCAAAACTGCAAAGGCGACGGAACTATTGAGTCTGTCATTCAGGGGGAACCAAGAAGATCTTCTGTTACGGAGTTTGGTTCGGTCCATCTTTCATCCGCGGCCCTCCACTGCCTTCAACATATCGAAACAAATTACGTGCAACATCGAAATAACTTGATAGCAAAGAGCTGGAAAATAAATGTAGGCAAAGTGTACAGAATTCAAACAATGTTTTTATTTAAAAGACTCAAATAAAGTCGGCTCTCAACACGGAACAAACGTGGCAGGACGTACATAAAATTAAAGTACAGTCTCTCTCAGCATAATAACATCTGTACACAGATTCGACTTGCGTAAATGCCGCTCTATAACTACGAAAAGAAGACTTCTATACGATCTTGCTCTTTACACCGTCCCTGATTATGCCGAGATATCTCGGGATTATCTTTTGAAAATACAATAGATTCCGGTTAATTGGGCCATCGGTTAATCGGGGCAGACGCTTAATTGGGCCAAAGTGTTCAAGTCCCGATGTGTCCCAATTAACCGGAATCAAATGTAAATATTTCTCCACTTAATTCAGGATAATATTTTTAAATCAGGTTATTACTAAATCTAGTTAATTAGGGTCATGACGAAAATACGTACATGGCGGACTGATGTGCTTTCATTAGCCGCGTATGTTTACAAATTTTTACGCTGGAACACACACGAATAGCAGGACTTTAACGCTTCTGTAACACTTGTCATAAGTTACATGATAGCTACTCTGATCGTGAATAAGTCAATTTTTACAAACAATGAAAAATGCTACAAATCAGGGAAAATTACGCCAAATCCAATTTCATAAGCTGTAGTCTTTACAGTGCAATTTTCAAGAGATATTCCACAGGGTTTTTTTTAAGTGTTCTGTCTGACGACAGGTCCATATGAACAGGATCCTTCCATCCTTTTCTCGGACTGGGACCTGTTCATATACGTTCTTGGCAGATGATCCAGAAGTGGTTTGCCATTGCCTTCTTCTGTGTGTGAATGGAGTAATTGTTGGGATGCCACGGAGGAAAACTCCGTGTTGCCTAGACCACGGCCTTGCCCAACACAAGTTATAAATTCGGGCACCGCCGGGAATCGAACCCGAGACCCCAGGATTACAAGGCCAGCGTTCTAACCGCTAGACCACCTCATCTTATTATTATTTAGTGTTCTGTCTGAGGACAGGTCCATATGAACAGGATCCTTCCATCCTTTTCTCGGACTGGGACCTGTTCATATACGTTCTTGACAGATGATCCAGAAGTGGTTTGCCATTGCCTTCTTCTGTGTGTGAATGGAGTAATTGTTGGGATGCCACGGAGAAAAACTCCGTGTTGCCTAGACCACGGCCTTGCCCAACACAAGTTATAAATTCGAACCCGAGACCCCAGGATTACAAGGCCAACGTTCTAACAGCTAGACCATCGTGGCTGTACACTCTTTATATAACACTAAAATAATATTATTTCACCACTGCAATGCTGAGTTTTACATTACCTAAACATGGCATTAACAGCATAATGTCTGTTGCTATGGAGGTCAGCGCAAGTTGAAAACAGGCTGTGTTGCTATGCCCACAATTCGTTGTTCCAAAGCAGACCACAGATTGTAAGCAACTTAAGTGGTAAGTAACAACGATTTAGATTAACGTCTTTAGGGAGACAAAGGGGAATCGAAGCACAAAACTAAATACACCTGAGACACATTCCTTTGGCAAAGTGAAATCGCACTCGTGATAAGGAACACATCCAAAGAAACTGAGGCTCAGAAGTGGGGAGATAAATGGCGTATACAACTCCCTGGAAACGTCTTTATCGCCAAGATACTGCACTATAGTATCTACGACGTCAGACGGGCACATAAAGATCGTGGCGGTGTGAGATTTAGGGACGACAAAAGCAAAGAGCAGAACTCTTCATCCTTCATTCAGATACATAATGCATCGCCTATAATGCTTTAGACGTTTCATTTCGTCTGTGTTTTGTTTAGCCTAAATTTCTGTCGCAATGCGTTGGCTGCAAAGATGGCTGACTGAAGTTTACCTTTCTGGTACATCTTCAAGAGAAAAGTATAATTTCCCACAAATCGGTAACTGATAAGAAACAACATGTTACACCGAGTTTCTAGAGGAAATGCGTACCTTTTACATTATAAGTAGCATATCATTGTGCCTCAATACTTAAGATAAGAGCGCATATAAAAATAAGTAAAATTAATTCTTAATTAGTGAACAGACTGAGAACTAAAAGACATCTCCACTCCACCTACAGAATTTTCCTTAAAGCCAGAAATAAGTTAGAAAGTATAAGTAATGAAAAAAAAATTATCTTCATTTTAAGGAACCTGGAAGGTTCAATACTGTTTTTAAAACAAGAACTGAACCAACTCTGGATTCCATACTGAGCCCGTTCTCCCCTGAGTCCACTTTTCATAAGATTTCTGTTAAGAGCCATTTTAATAGCATCCTCCGAAGTTACTGGCGTGGTTTATTCATTTGAAGAATACCAATCGAATTAGTAAATGTTTTTATCCTTTTCCTTCACATTCTGGTTCTACTCCATATGCACTCGTTTCGTCGCCCATTGCCAGTAAGTCTCTCATTATTCACTGTCTATCAATGTCTATAAAACTATACAACTCTATCAATATTCAGTGTGTTACATCGTGTAAAATCTGAGGTTTTCAAGGCGGAAAACACGAAGATGGCTGTCTTCTGAGTTGTAGCTCCATGCAGTCTGGTAGAAGTCTACCGGCGTTTCGGAGGTCCCTGCTGCCTCCATCATCAGGGCGCATCAGGACCAGTGAAACATTGGTAAACTTCTACCAGACTACACGGAGTTACAACCCATAAGACATCCATCTTCGTGTTATGTCAGTGACAACACCCTTAAGTTGTTCTTCGGAGAACAGGTCAAATCAGTACAACAGAGCGCTTCTAGGGAGGCCAAAGGTCACTGAGCAGAAATTCACGGCCATTTACGTAATCGGAAATTTCATTACCGTATTCACAAAAGCTTTAAGCCGGATACTATCCTAACCCAAGGTAAATCTAATTGATTCTGACAATAGCGTGTCGTCATAAACATGATCATAATTATTTTATATTTTCCATCGGCGTAAGTTTCTTTACATCTGACGTTTCGAAAACTGTCTCCGCCATCAGGTAAAAGGGTAAGACGTTTCCTACTCAAAATGGATCCGTTATTCAGCGCTAGAGTCGATCCCTTGGCGACCCAGTACCTAATGACAGCGACGGAGCCAGATTCCGAAACGTCGATAGACAATTTAAAAAATATATTTATGAAATATAAATTCAGCGTAAAATCTCAAACCCTATTTCAAATGTTACATTTGCAAACATAACACTTAAGAGAAGTATAACGTTTTTTTAAAATACGTGTCCCATCACACGAACTTTCGCGACTCCATACGGAGTGACACTAATATTCCACCCATCTCACAAGATTACTCGGCAGCCATATTGAAATCGTTATCTACTGCAAGTATGACCTCAAATAGCATGATTCTCCGACTGAAATTTAGAAGTTATTAAAGCGAGGGAGAGGTATCGATCTATAACTTATCCCCCTTTCCACAACCAGCCCAAGAATTCATATATGAAGCTTCAAAACCACATATTTCGTCTCGAAGTGTAGCTGTTTGATCACAGCACAAGGAAATATTGAGATGGCCTATACCACGAAGTTACTCTCTCAACCCCACAGAACCCAGCAAGAGCAAACAATAATCCTCCAATCACACCCTGAGTCATTGCCCACAGAACTGCCTGTCAACGCAAACAAGAATACAAAATGGCACTCCAATGCAGTTCGCGTATGTCCTATGCGTGCTCATTCCTACTTTGCATACACCCTTAGCTTGTGTATACATATATACAGGGTGATTCAGAAGTATGTTTACAAACTTCGTGTGCGTGTTCCAGGATCAAAAATACTCTTTTTCTGTATCTCTCACTTCAAACCCAGCCTAGGTCTCGATGAATTTTTAAGGGTGATAAAATCCATAGAATAACTACTTCTTTCGGTCCCACGTCGAAGATTTACGGCATGTAAAAGAATCTTACGAGCATGAACGAGATGTTTCGTAAGCAAAATTCAGCGGTCATTTCTCACCCAAGTCTCTCCTGATTCACTGCTAGATGGCTCTGGCAGACAAAAGTCAGGATTAAGTAGAAATTGTGCAAAGGCTTGTCACTCACTACTCATAAATGCAAGCTTCAAAAAGACTAAGAAACCTCCCACATGGGAGGATGCCAAGGCTCGACTTCGGACTGTTGCGCGAGTCACCTCCAATGTCAGTCTCCTAGTGGCTTATTAGGCACTGGAACGACCTCCTGCTTCTCAGTTAATTGCGAGTCTATTTACAAAACTCCATACTACGGTCTGATAGGCACAAATGACTGACTCGGCCGGGTTTGAACCCACGAACCTTGGGTCCAGTGGCAAGCACGCTAACTAATAGTCCACAAAGGACGACATATTATGCGAGGAACTCTTTCGGAGTGCTACCACGGCAGCGGTGCGTGTAAAGTTACTGGGATAAGAAAGCACACCGGTCTCCCACCCACGGATCCAAATATCAATCCGAGGTAAGAGAAATCTGACATGTAAGTTACTAAATCCATTACGGGAGATCAAAGTGCTTTAGTACCGACCACTGCGTCTGTAGATTAATGGAATGGCAAGACGGATATCTGATAACTGAAAACCACGACCAGCGGTCCCTTCTTCAGTTACATTAGTTCACAGAAGTTGGCCAAACTGGTACCTGAGAGCGTCATGTGGTACGACTGGCAGGTAAACCCATCAAATCCCAAATACGTCACAAGACCCTCACAAGTACGAAGATACGCGTAATCTGAGATGTTATGCCGTGTATTGGTAGAAACTGAACGACATTTCGGAGGTGCTTACTGCCTCCATCATCAGGACGACACAGAACCACTGACAGACGAACAATGAAGCTGGTAATTCAGGATCCTAGAGAGAAGTATCTTGAGGTGAGGCGAAATAGCTTAGTCAGGACAGGTTGGACAACCGGGGTCGATTCTAGCCTGGGGAACGAGTATTATCGTGTCCAGACCGGTTTAGGTCCATCGAGTCTCGTAACCAATGGCTACCACGAGAAGAAACATCCGGATGGAAGCCACTCACCTCATTGTAGTGCGGAGTTAAGATAACGTGAAGGTAAAACCTGCCTATCTCCCATAAGTCTTAGTTGTCTTCCACGCACGTTAAAAAATGCGTGAGGTAATTTGATATTCATGACGTTTCGGTAGTTGACTTCTACTCTTCGCCTGTCTTCAGGCGACTGACCTTATTTCTATTTGTTCATACATTATTTGTTTATTTAATTACGCTCTGAGCTCAGACTACATACAATCAAATGTTAAAATATTTCATAAATAATAAATTGGAACAAATACGTAAGGCAGTTACCTAATTTAAGGTACTATCCCGGAATTTGTCTGGAGGGACTGAGGCCGAGATTTTAACACGGTATATCCTTAAATGCAACGCAGGAATGCTAACCACTACCTACTCAAAAATATGACATATCAATTATGAGTCTTTTTAATTTGATATAATTTGCGAAAGTTGGTCTCTCAATCCAACCCAGACATCACCAATACGTTTTAACATTAAAATAAACGAGTAATAACAAATGACAGTAAATTTAAAACCAGTCACCTAAATATCGGAGCAGTCACGTGTATAATTAATACACCTCAGAATATGGCAAGTGTCCAATACCATAACCCTACAACAGATCAACCAGAGTGATGGACTGGCAGATTCTTAAAGTGGTCCTTAAAGGTAACGTAGTAACGATTATATTTAACAAGAATGCGCTGAATTAGACACACATTTGCAATGAACATGGGCATTCTGCAATTTAATTAAATTTTTAAACAACTAGAGTAAAACTACAGGCAAGTTATTATTCCCGAAACTGCAGGAGGGCGGACTGGTAGGGCCGGAACACGCACAGCTGTAGGGAACACTACGTAAGGCCAGATTGTAAATCTAATTTCCATATTACTGTACCAGAACACCGGCGAGCAACCAGGGCATAATTTACTTTTACATGTTGCAGGCAGAGACCTCGTGGCGAGGCAGAATGGTAAACACACGATCACGTGAAGTTCGTCCAATCCATTAAACGAACATTACAAGTCGGTAACAGGAAGGCCAAAGTTAAATCCAGTCTCAATAACAATATTCTGGTTCGGTGTCATCTGAAACTTCCAGATTAACAAGGGCATATAATAATCATAATTATAATATTCGTTACCAAACGCACTGAGTATCTTTAGTAAGAAATTTCTCATAATGACCTTGAACTTATACAACTTATAAAGCTATGTATATGGTGATAAAATAAACATTTGAGAGATAAATTATATATTGAAGATTTCTGTCTTCTGAGTTATTGCGCTGTGTAGTCTGGTCGATGTTAACCAACGTTTCAGAGGTCATACTGCCTCCGTCATCAGGGCGATCAGGGTGATGACGGAGGCAGTATGACCTCTGAAACGTTGGTTAACATCGACCAGACTACACAGCGCAACAACCCAGAAGACAGAAATCTTCATACTCATCGCCCTGATGACGGAGGCAGTATGACCTCTGAAACGTTGGTTAACATCGACCAGACTACACAGCGCAACAACCCAGAAGACAGAAATCTTCATACTCATCGCCCTGATGACGGAGGCAGTAGGACCTCTGAAACGTTGGTAAACATCGACCAGACTACACAGCGCAACAACCCAGAAGACGGATATCTTCATATTTTATTATTCATGCTATCGAAACCAGTAGCGGACAAATGAAAGGCGCGCAGCGTTTACATAATTATAAAGACGAGAAGTCCTGATGACGGAGGCAGTATGACCTCTGAAACGTTGGTTAACATCGACCAGACTACACAGCGCAATAACCCAGAAGACAGAAATCTTCATAATCACCGCTGTGAGAACCTCAAGTCTTACAAATTATATATTATTTTAAAAACCCTTTATATAAAGACCGTCATCACTAGGCGTTTGTTTTTAATTTACAACTTATATTACTGCGATATTCTCTACAATTATAATGTATCATATGTTCAATGTACTTACTTCGTCGAATAGTAAAATTATAATAAAATTTACCAACAAAATATACGACACCGTTCGCAATATGGCGGCCTGGAGGATAAGCTGACTGCAGCAGACCTGTAGGTAACTAGATATACGTGTCTCTTAAAAAAAGTAGAACAAACTCGGTCAATTTACGAGTCATAATAGGCCTATAAATTTCAATAACGTACGCATTTATAAATAATTTTCGCTGTGAATCTCATTTTTGTTTTAGCAATTTTACAAACGCTATAAACTGAGCTTTCATACCACAACACGAACAATTCGAAGAATGCAAGCTCGTTACAATCCGTTTGCATTCTTCAAATTGTTGTCCGTTAACAACCGGCAATTCGGCGTTATGGTATACTACTGCATTAGCTATTCAACAAATAATCAACGCTCCGGACAAACGTAGAAATTGTCGATTAGGTTTTATTCCTTCTCAAAACATTGACTATTTGTTAGTAGGGTTGTATATTCCATTACGATTTTATTTTACTAGGAGTAAGAAAGTTGTTAATTATGATGTTTCTTGAATAATTCGATAGTGTAGTTACTATTATCATTTAATATAAATGGGATAAACAATATATTATCGCCCGAACGTCAAAAGAGCATTTTTAATAATAGTACACACTTGCCATTACGTAAACAATTTTGAATTATACAAAATCAACATGCAGATGGCAAATCAGAATTCATTTGTATTTATATACATACTGGACTGAATACATATTACGGATCAAAACAAATTTATTCAAACCTAAAATGTAGGAGTAATTAATTAACAATTTCTTACTACAGGAACAGGTTTTAATGGATATGTACTAATCTCTATTGTATGGACGGGCGAGCTTTCTGGTTATCACGGATGATGATGATCTACTGGGTTTTGGCGTTTTGTTCGGTAGTTACGAAAGTTTCTGAGGAACGTGCTGTCTCAATCTTCAGCCCTTCTCTCAAACGTTGTTGGTTTATTTTAATTTCTTTGACGGTTTAGAATCTTAAATTTTTGTATGTATTTTTTAATCTTATAATAGTTTTAACTAATTAACACTGCAACTTATAGGATCTTAGGAACACTGATTTCTTTGATCTGATGATGGAAATATAATTTCAGAAACATGTCGTCTGAAGTAACATTAACTAGTTGCATCAGACTGTGTTTTATTTCAATAGTTTTTGAGCAACATGACACAACATTACTATCATACTACTACGATGATGAAATTAAGAAATATACGATGGGTGAAACATGTAGTACGGACAGCGTGGAAGACAAATTAGTACAAAAGTTTGGTTAGAAATCCTGAAATAAAGAGACTACATGGGACGACCCAGGCATAGATGGAGAGCAATATTAAATTCAATTCAATTCAATTCAATTAATTTATTTAAGTGCTTGACAACAGCCAGGTAAGGCCAATAACAGTCAAGCACTGAACAACATTACAGGATAAAATATAATACAATGATTACATTCATTTCAATAATAATAAAAGTAAAACATTGCAAATACAAAATCAAACAAATGAAACTAAATATAAAAGTGTATCATATTAGTAATAATAATAATAATTAAATTCCAATCCTTTATTGAGGGATAATTCAAAAGAAAATGGGCTAATTAATATGCCTAAGTAATATAATAATTCAATTCATTAATGCTAAAAGAACAATAAACAATAAAAAAACTAGAAAAGACTTAAAGATTAAATACCATAATATATAGTCAAAATGAAGAATTTTGAATAATAATAATAATAATGGATCTTAATGTAATGTGGCGGAAGAATGTGAACTGGATTCTACTTAATCAAGACTAACACCGGAAACGTGTACCTGTAAACGACTATTAGCTTGTCATGAAGGACTTCATCATGATGTAGTGGCTATGCAAACGTTTAAACTGACGACGATCACAGAGACAGCAGTGGCGAAGAATTTAGTCAGATAAAGTGTCCATATGAACGACATGATTACTGGAAAGTAGGATTTAAAGCGTGCTTAGTATTGTCTCTTTGTCCCCAACAAACTAAATATGGCAGGCAAGTTTCAGTTTTCTACTGATCACATTAACATTTAGTTCCAGTACGATAAGCTTCAGAGGGAATATCGATCCTCGTCGATACATGGGCGGTCGAGAGGACACACAGAAGCAACGATGCATCGACTACGCAGTTCGGAAATACAACAAAGTTCCAGCGCACTCGATCTAATTACGCGAAAGCCGTACTTTGTCATCACTTTGTTTCAAGCCTCGGTTTATGCAGACAATTTTTAAAGTAAATAAAGTTCCCAATTAGGAACGACGCATCGTACAGAAATATCAGCTTCCATCTTGTTTCGTCACCGAATCTAACACTCATAAGGTAGTCCCGTAATTATATTTGCTATGAGTTTATAAATGTCGCCACTGCACCCAGGGTTCGCGGGTTCAAACCCGGCCGAGGTCGATGGATATTTTAAGGGTGATACAAATCCGTAGTAAAATAACTTCCTTCGGAGGGGCATGTAAAAGAACCTTACGAGCATGAACGAGATGATGTTTCGTATGCAAAATTCAGCGGCCATTTCTCACCCAACAAACTTCGCGAACAAGTTAGCAACACTGATCTGGGTCGCATATGGGCCGGGTGACCTCATCCGAAGCTATTCCTTTGGCCAACTTACACCACTCGCCACATAATAAAAAAATACCGTAGCTACCTGAAATAAAATACTTAATTCCACGTCAAACTTGACATATTCTACTTCCAAACTGACAAAAAAAGGTCCCACTACACGCCATGTAGGGACTTGGTGGGAGAGGCGGTATAGCTCCTACTCATTCTTGACCTCGGCACCAGATGGGGGGAGTGGTCAGTGCTTTACCCCTCGGGAAAGCGTAACCATCAAAAAAACTTGTTATCCATCCGGTTTAAGGTGACCAGTGGTCATGATTTCAACGTCCTTGCTCTACTGTCAGGTTCAGTGGCTCTAATTTGCGAACAATTATCAGTATCAGTCACCAATCAAAAACTTAAGAAGCTTTACTTCTTGACTCCGAGAAAAGCCAAGTGTCGGGTCATAGATAACCATCGTACTAGGAAGCAAATACACATTCTGGAATTGCAACTGCGCGGTTTTTGTATCAGCAGACTGTTCTTGTACTTACGAATTCAGACGCTGGTCCCAGCGCCTAACAAAAGCGACATATGCACCCATATCGACTGAGACGTACTCACCTACAATAAAGAATAAAATACAATTACAATTTATTATTGACAACAACAAAAATGCTACAATCACAAGCTTTAAACCCTTCGTACATCACGATTTATAGTCATCCTAGACTTAGTAAAATTATAAATACTTATCAATGCATGACGACGATATTTTGGAAATGAAATATAATCGGCAAGATTATATATATAACAAACGAGGGCTATTCAACGATAAACAGAAATATGAAGGATGGAATTGTCTGTCTGACACAGTAGTGAGTGAACTTAGGCCACTTATGCACAGCCGGACTTTGAGAAAGGGGGCACCTATTTTGACACCGCAGTTCACGTTTTTGCTGACTACGTACCCACAGATAAATAAAAGAGAGAGAGACAGCGAACTAATCCTGGAAAATCCGGACCACCCGATTCTCGCTGGATTACGTGAACTCGTAAATTTTATATACTTTCTTCTTTTGAAGGTAACTAATTTACTACAGTACTCTAGTTAAAATAAAAATAAAGACTTTAGTTTAAAAAACTTGTGAGAGATTTTTATAGGTACAAGATTCAACATTTTATTACACACTTTTCTTATATATTCATGTCAAATACTGCTGGACGTTTTAAACATTTAAAATAGTAAAACTCTACTCTTAACATTAAAATGTACAGCAAATATATCTACTATTCAGAATTAAAGTAATGACCAACTTCGCCTGTGAGCTTTTTCCAAAGTCTGCATGCAGATTTCCTTCAGTGTTTTCCACTATTAACGTATTGGAGTAAAATTAACACAATTCTAGTATCGTGTATATATATATATATATATTAAAACGTCACTACGGTAAAAAGTAAAGCTGCCAGCTATGCACCATGTAGGCGCTTGGGGGGAGAAGCGGTATAGCTCCTACTCATTCTTAACCTCGGCACTAGATGGGGGTGAGTGGTCAGCATTACGCCCCGGCCGCGTTTAACCCCCCGGGAAAGGATTCAGGTACCCATTGTAGAGGAGGCTGGGTGGGCCCCAGAGCCGGTCTGGACGCAGAGGCTACAGGAAAAATCCCCTGCCCCCGTCGGGGATCGAACCCCGGCCGGCCAGTTATTATATACTATAAGATCTAAAATACAACCTCAGTTAGACATATTATTTAAAGCATTTC
Source organism: Zootermopsis nevadensis (assembly GCF_977971745.1). Classification (NCBI taxonomy): domain Eukaryota; kingdom Metazoa; phylum Arthropoda; class Insecta; order Blattodea; family Termopsidae; genus Zootermopsis; species Zootermopsis nevadensis. The sequence goes on from NW_028259177.1 coordinate 3,478,767, forward strand.
AGGTGTAGTGTAGGCCGACAAATTAAAAAATAAAATCCAAATTCTTCTAATTACCTTTGTGAGAAATATTATTGTATATTGATCGCATCAGCACAAGGTAAATAATTCGAAACAAAAAAAATGTAAGTTACTAAGTGCAAGCGTATCGTAACAGAATTATCATTTTCACTCTGACGATTCCTGATTTTCAGTTCGCGAAACCTGACCTTCGATGTTCGCTTATAAATAGCGTAGAACATGCGATAAGACAGGAAAGCGAAAATTATCAGTCCAACGCTTCTCGAGTTACGGGATGTCACAACTTGAAAAAAAAAAAAAAGATTTTCATTTAATTATCTAAAATATTTTACGACGTACGAAATAAGTGCACTAGGCGTACTCGTAACTTGTTTCAATTTTAACCATCCTTTGCTCCGATAATCCTTTCATTAGTTACGCTCGAGGTACGATCAGAAACGCGCGTATACGTTCCTACGTAAAATGTTCCGTTATTTTGAGCGATTTGAACCAAAGTTTCGAGCGTGCCGACAAATGTAATTAAAGTCTCTCAGTACAAAATTTCATTAGATTCCGTTCAGCGGCTCTCGAGTTGTTACATGCGGGTAGATACGCGGACGAGCACAGTCGCAACTTTCCGTCGGTAGAAAAGCCAAAGAGTGTATCTGGAAAAACAAAAAACAATAATTTCACGAGAACAGGAACACAAAGCCCGAAATAACGTACCTGCAAAACTTTCTACACCTTGGAGACGACTTTAAGGTTCGATTCCAGGCGGTGCCCGAATTTATAACATGTGTTGGGCACGGCCGTGGTCTAGGCAACACGGAGTTTTCCTCCGTGGCATCCCAACAATTACTCCATTCACACACAGTAGAAGGCAATGGCAAACCACTTCTGGATCATCTGCCAAGAACGTATATGAACAGGTCCCAGTCCGAGAAAAGGATGGAAGGATCCTGTTCATATGGACCTGTCGTCAGACAGAACACTAAATAAATAATAAATAATTACTGAAGAGGTCGTGACATCCCGCAGACTCAGATACGCTGGATATTTCTCCCGTCGATGACAAATTTCTGAGCAATACGTTCTTGTACAAAGATATCTGGTTGGGAAACATTGGCACAGCGTAGATTGATAGCCCGAATGTGCGCCCTTTTCAAAGCGTACACGGGGGGCCGGGCTTGGAAAACGATAGGGGATAGATTACTAAAGCCATGCTACCTGGGCAGGGACGATCATACTCGGAAAATTAGGACTAGGAAACAAAGAACGGATGTAGGCAAATATTCCTTTGTAAATAGGACCATAAGAAGCTGGAACCAATTACCTCCAGGCGTGCTAGAGTCTTTCCCTAGTCAAAAAAGTAGTTTCAATCAAAGGGTTATTAAGTGGGGATTAGATGGTGATAAGGGAAGTGAAGTGTCTTAGTCTCCAAGTGATGAAGGGCTGTAGTTCTCTGGGATAAAAGTTTCATGTACTGAGGTCTGACTTTATATTCTAATCTAAAGTATTGTGATTAATTAATGGATGTGTGTTCTTGAAATGGGTGTAAGGTGGAATGTTTTTGTAGGAGTGGATGTCTAGTTATGTGTGTGGGGTGTTCTATGGAGTGTACTTGTTTATATTATATGTATTTTGTTGTAATTGTGTAGTGTAAGGACCACTGCCACCGGGTTCAAACCCAATTGCAGTAAATAAATAATAATAATAATAATATAAAATACCACAACGTATTAAAAGGGCTAAACTACATTAAAATAAATTCTCAAGAATGTAAGCTGTTTGGAGTGAAATGGGACAAAGCTGTATTGTCATGTAAATTCCCCCATCTCTAAATCATAAACAATTTGTCTTTACAATCTCAGTGGTTACACACGTTGAGGGCCCATATACTCATATTTCTCGCAAAGATACGCCCCGCTCTTACGAAGAGAACCTAAACGTCTATTACCATCACGGCACTATCGTTTTACAGAGTTGAAGGAGCGTCTCTGTAAATGCCTGAGCGATCGGAAAGCATCGCTTAGCGAGACAATTAATTCGGCCCGTGCCCTCATAGAATTAAGGGTTTAATGCGGAACTGTGCGTTAATAAAACATGAAGACTGGGGGGGGAGGAGACGCAGGGGGCCCCCATCTGTTACAAAGATTTATTCTCTCCCACACTGCGTCCCATGTAATATGAGAATATTGTAATAACGTCTCCAGACACTGAAATTCCCCTATTCGCATACTACACTGCATTACAGTGTTTACCGTCTTTGGAATTCAAGAGGAAATTGAGAACAAAACATAATTCCTTCGCATGTCTGGGTGAATTCATAGCGACACTGGGTAAAGCATGAATCACGGTGAAGAAAAGTGCGTACAAAATTTCTGTTGTAAACCCTGAAGTTAAGAGCCCACAAAGAATACCTAGGAGCAGACGGGAGGATGATATTAAAATGTGTTTGGGAATTGGATCGTATGGATTACGAAAGGGGCCACTTACGGGCTCTTGTAAACACGATAATAAGTCCTGGGTGTCGATAAGGCGCGGTGCATTTCTTGATAATCAGAGGGTACTATTATTAACATCTAAAGATAGCCTATTTTCAAGTATTTTAATCTACATCTCGACAAATAGCAGAACGTAGCATTCTTGAATGGTCAGACAATATCTCGAAATACATCAAATCGCTGTCCATTTTCCAAAATTCATAAGGACTGCTTTTAGGTAGAGGTTTATAACAAGGTGCTTATCAGCCGGTATAACGCAATATTTTGAACTGCAATTAGTTTCAAAATATTTTGGCTCTGAAATTGTAAAATACGCTAAAAATTACAGCTGGTTATATTTTACCGAATCAGTGCTGTTGTTGATTTGCCAAAGTGTTCGAAATCTCAACATCTTTATATATATATATATATATATATATCACAAGATATCAATTTCTAATATTTTCAATCACGTCTCCCGATTTTTATCGTTCATAAATTAGTTATCAGTTACGTTTTATCAGACGACTGTGCTACATATAACACAAATGCGTACAGAACCATTGATAATAATATGAATACAGTTTATGTATTCACACACACACTGGTACGAACACTTTTTAAATAGACTCAATAAATGACTCGGTGTTTCCGCGAGGTCTGATCTAATCGCTAATACGCCGACGCTTGGGAAAAGTTAAGAAATACCCCAAAAATAAAAAAATATATACTCCACATAATTGTTAAAATTATAACGTCTACTGAATTCAAGAGTATCAATACTGTATGAGAAAAATAAAGCATGTAAACATTTTCGTTTTAAACTTTCGCCTCAAATTTGAATAATAAACAGAACTGAAATACAAATTACAACCTTTTGTTACTTTGTTACAGACTCCACACCGCGTAGTTTAAAATGTAAATAATAATTTCATACAAAAATGCGATTAAATGTTGTTACAACATGAAGAGAAAATTTGGTGTTTTGTTATTTTGGTAAACTATTTCTTTGTTTTATATCAATGCACACATATTTCATGAAAACATTTGTTCAAAGTATATTACTTTCGTGGGAATGTACCTTCTGATTAAGTAAGCCTCATTACCCGCGGGTACCTGAGGAAGACATCGGAGTCTCTTGTTGTTTAAGTCTTCATGTGTTAAAATATCGCCTGTCCCTTCCAAGAACCCGAGGTTTTTTATAACAAACATAAGATAAAATTAAATTACCTACTCGTCGAAAAACGCACGAAACTATAAATTCCTATTAAGTGAACACAAAAAACTACTTTAAATGTGTAGAATGAAAATGGAAAAGTTATTTTCCACCGACAGTCCAATTTCCGCCTTCGAAACGGACACATCAGCAACCATGTTGAATGTTCGATCAATGATACAAATTCCACTTCTATAACATAATTTTCTATTCAGTTATATTTGTTTAAATGAATAAACATCCCGTGATAAAATCCGATGCTGTCCCATCCTGGATTAAGAACTCAACAAGAAAGGAGGGACACAGACCTTCAATCTCCATTTCGTTAGAAAAGAAAAGGTTGGCGGAACATAGGCCTATGGTATGATGACTTGCCGATACGAGTGGAAACAAGAATTCCAATGGAGCACACTTCTATACAATCTCTGCAGTGTATGTTGTTTTATTCTGTAGTGTACAACGTACAATAAAATCAATGCATGCTGCAAAAGCAAATATTAATTTCGTATTAATGTGTGTACATGGTAATTTTATTAAATGTTTATAATCTTACTAAAAATCTCTCTCTATACACTTTATGTCAGACCAGTAACCACACAACTATTCCCCTCACGTCCAGCTTCACAACATGTATTTCCGTCATACACGAAATTAGGTCAGTAGGTTAACTAAGGGACGTAATGTTTTACTAACATCACATTTTATCCCCAGACGTAGTCCAATACTCCTACATCACTTTACACTAAGCTCGCTGTATTAACGTCAAGTATTCATAATAATAATTTCCTTGCAGAGTGATTTAACCTACCTTAAAACAAGTGAATCTAAATTTGAAGACTAATCCCACGAACTTCCTCTTATTTTCCATAGCCACACGAAAGAAAAACAACAAAGCAGGAACAACATGTTACACGTAAAATAAAAATAAAAATATCTGAATTTAGAGACAACTGATTAATTGGGTAAATTAAACGAACGATTTGGGGTAATATAGTAGGACCAGACAAACAAACAAAACGTCTTCGCTGTCGGAACGAAGTTACTGTCTAATATTTATGTGGGCTGTCTGAAAAATTTACAAACTTTTCATTCATCGAAATAAGGACTGCACTGCGAGTCCTGATACTGCAATGTCACTTTTACCTTGGGCGAATGCAGCGTTCCAGCGGCCAGAATAACAATTTCCAAACGCGATCGTGTTCTACAGCACAAACATTGATAATTATCAAACGTAATCTAATTTAATTATAATTAAATTAGATTACATGGCCATGTAGAGCGCATGGAGTAAGAAAATCTAATTTTCCCTCTCCAAATTCATGCGCATATTGTTTATAGCAGTCGTCACGAAACGCTTCACGTCCTACACTGCTCGGCACTAAGTTCCGCTAGTTTTGCTACGCCGAGAGTTCTGAGCTGTCTTCACTCGCCTGGGCTTTGCTGTTGCGTTGAAATCTTGTAAGATTATGCAATGACCTTGAAGAACGAAATCTGGTTCCGTCTGTCTGAGAGTTACCGCTCCAGCAGAGACCTGGTATCGCAGGTATGCTAAACGGATGGGTAGACTCTTAAAAGTTTCTTCGGTGAATTTAATAACACTGATATCCTACATAAAGATGACGTTTTATTGTCAATATCCAGTCAGACACGCTACCTGTTATAAACGTAAAGAATAAAGCATTCTTGTGTAACTAACCTAGCGGAATCACATTCATACAAACTTCTGTAAAAGCAAGGCAATTTTGGCTAGCACGCGTACTTCCGAGATGCCCGAAGCAGCAAAGTCCTTCTTGAAAAGCTGACAGTCGCTTCGGTAGCCAAGAAATTACCCATCTTTTATAGAAACAGAAGAAGCAATTTCATGTCCACAAACCCAATTCCCTGTCCTATTCTGCGACAGATAAACTCCATCCACTTCTTCACATTCGACTTAGCTCTTTCACGAACACTTTAATATTATCCTCTCCCTCAAAAAATGATCTCTTAAATTAACCCCAGCAACAGTAACCGAGAACTACGTTTTCAAAGCCTCCACCTTACCCAATTGGAAAGAATCCAGCAAAGTCGGAGGCCTCTAATTAGCTAAAATATGGAGAACCTCTTTTCGGCTGTCAGCGGGTGCTCTTGTTCGTTTTCCATCCGAACAAGTCGACGACGTAAACACAACCAATTTCTGGCTAGTAAAGCTTTGATTTCTATTTAAAAAAATAAATTTTAATTTGTATGAACATAATACATACAGACCTTTGTTGTTACTTATATTAATTTACAAATATGTAATCGGGAGTAGGAACAATGGGGTTATTTATGAGATAGAACAGAAAAATTTAATATGAGAAATTGAAAAGTGTGTGGGTGTTAGTTAAAACGGAAGACAGGGGACGCGTCGATGGAATCCGACGGATCTATTCAATTTATTCTTTAGGCTCCTCCCACGTACGTCAAACTGCTAATACAGGACTCGATGAGCCACCAGACGAGACCCTTGATTCCTTTTCTTGTTCAGAAGCTGGAGCACGTTCAATTACCGTAACTACTTCTGCCCCTCTGACCTGTTTTCGCTTCGCCCCAAGTTCACAAATGCCAGGCGGTAGTTCCTTTTATATTCAATTATCTAAACATATCGATTATTCACCCCAGTTCCACGTTACTTCACAGACTTCAGATGGATTTACAGTTCGTAAAGAATCTGCCTACTTTTCAAAAGAAATATAATTTAATTCGAAAAATATCTTTACATCTTATCACAGGTTGAATTACACGCCTTAGTATTTACAATTACCTAAAGTATTTTTGGTATTCTTTGTTCGATAATGAACAATTCGTGCAATCGGCAGGCCGTATTTCCTGTCTGCTGGATCTCTGTAATCCTGAAACTCTAGACGTACCTCGTACGAAAAATATAAACAAACAATAAATCATGATAATGTGAGTTTTACATCCGATGCTACAACGAATGTCCTTCATAATGTTCAAACTACAAATTCACTTAAGTATTAACTATACGAATAATTTAAACTCGCTTTAATTAAATTACTAGGAAAATAGATAGTTGAACTCATCAAGAAATTTAACTTTTAATTTTAAATACTAATAAGTGCTTCACATTCGTTATATTTATAAGTTATCTTATTTCTGGCACAGTGTAATTCTCCTACAAAATATAAATAAACTTCAACTCAAAATAATGTATACAGCCTGTAAACGAAACACTGAAGTTCAGACAAGTTTCGTTTTAGCCTATGCATATTTAAGTAAATTTAAGTTGTTATATTATCTGCGTTGTTTAATTGTAAAATAGTAAAAATGTAATCTGTAACTCTCAAGATGAGCAACACCTTCAGCTGTTGCTTTACTAATCTTATAGAGTATTACCATCTAACCCACCCCCCCCCCCACAGTCTTTATGGCGTTACGATGCCAGGGGACTTCATCTAAACACTAATGAACTTTAATCATGCGACACGAAGCTGACTTCCGGACGAAGAAGGAAGACATTATTCTACCGGAAGAATTACAGCTGTCCAATCTCCTACTCTTACTCAAGTTCTGGTAGAATATGATTCACATACTTATCTTCCTCATCTGACGTCTGAGGAGCCAAGAACCTCGTGGGAATATCGCAACATCAGTTAACACGGCTCCAGATCCTGACAGCAAACACAAATTCGTAACCCGATTGCACAATTTAACCGCAACGTACCACCAAACAATTGAACGTCACAATGCGCATTTCCACAGCCCGGCTGACATATCGGAAATAAGAATCGAATTTCGATTATATTTTATATTGGAGGTTCCGGTATGCACTAAAAAACGGTGAGAATTCAACATTTGTTCATATCTCTTAAATATTACATACGTGAAAATGTCACCTAACTTCACTGTTGTAAAAAATGTATAACTAACAAAAAATATATGTAATTCATGTCAATACATTTTGACATATTTCTCCTTGTGAAAAATATTTAACGAATTCAACGCGGATTGATATGTAGCGCCGTGCAGACTAATACAAATTTACCGATGTTTCAGAATTCCTTGCTGCCTCCATCATCAGGGCTATCGCCATGATGATAGACAGGCATCTTCATAAGCACCGCTGTGAGATCCACAAATACTAAATACAAAGAAATCTGGTTAACTTCGCAATACGACGTAACGTAGCGTAACCAAACTATACAGATACGTAAACACTTAGCTGTGTTTTATAATTCAAGCGACTTTTATTGAAACGACTACAAGAACTGGCAGTTTAAGACAAAGCGAAATTTAAATATTAAAAATGCCTAGTCGAAAACCGTTAGTATCGTGCTTCGTAATCAGGAGCTTTGACTCCACAAACGATCATTGAAACTGAAGATTTTTGTGATGTTCCTCGGGACGTACAGGCATACTCCGATACAAGACTTTAAATTTGGCCACGACTCCTTCTGTCAACATCTTTTCCAATATATTATTCACCAGCCATCCTATTACTCGACGCTACAATGTCTAAACCACCGACAGCGTCGAAAAATAAACCATAACCCCATAAACGGGCCTCAACAAAACAAATAGGTCTCGCACTTGTCACAGGCCTGTCTGATTTACACACACACAAAAAAAAAGCTTTCTCTAAAAAATACAAAGTCAAATTTATATCGAGGAAAGATGAACCTAGAAATTTCCTTATACCTCCCGCCACCCAAATTTATCTTGTCTCTTCCTTTCTCCTGCAACCCAAACTTACAAAGATTTGCTTCGTGTACCTTGACACATCACCCAGGCTCTTGCAAGAGTCCGTCTTGTCTTCAGGCTTTCTAATGAAGTTAGTTAGTAATTCGTCCGCTAGGTGTCCCTCGACACCGATCACTCTCCAACTAACCATAGTTGTCTCCTTCAGCCGTAATAATATAGTAGCCGACGAAGTTTACAAGGTTGTACACAATTGAAGTCAGAAAGTTCCTCAATCTCCCTTAAACTAGATCATAAACACTGGATCTACACAATCGACAGCATCCAGTTGAAAACTTGGGCGAGGCCTGCCTTTGCTGACAGCTTATTGTGACAATCTATTCATTAATAGCGTAAGACCTGAGAGCAGCGAACTTCAAATAAACTTCCAGTGTTTAATCAATAAACAAGAAACTTCTTCAAAATTGAAAACAGAAATTTCCATTGATAATTTGCGTAACACAAAAGCGAGACTTTTAAATGATCTCCAACTTCAGTTTAGTTAGGAAAGTAATTTACGTTAGTACTAGTAACATTTCTAATAAAGTAGAAAAGAAACCTTCATTTTGGAATATTGTAAAAATCTACAGTCCTGATAATGTGTTATCTCAGTCCCTGAAATAACTCAAACACAAGACAAGGTACACACTTTACTATTTGCATCTAATCCGCCTCATTCTAAATCTTTTTTTCTAATCTGACCGTGTTACAACCTAACCTAACCTAACCTAACCTAACCCAACCTAACCTAACCTGAAGTTGATTTGTAAATTATATACGCACACAACTCAGCCTTGTATTTAACCAAAACAACTTAAAAGGTTTTAACTGGCTACAAAGCCCACTTCATTTATAACTACATTTTCCAAACAGCAGAATATACACTAGTGCAGAAACAAATGAAGGTTCTTCCTGCTACGGAGGCAACTTCATAAGGGAACGATTAGCAAGAAACAAAGAAAAGAGACTCTTTCGAATACGGGTCATCCATCCCACGCCGTGGAGCTCTAATCTTACGTCAGTAGATTTCGCTACTTTGCAATACACACACACACACACAGAAATATATCCGGAGTGTAAGTCATAACAGGAAAACTCCTTCTCTCAATAAATTCTTCCATTAACCCCCCCTCCCCAATTCCGACCACAGAAAAAGCTTAGCGGCAGGGACTTTTAGCACTCTACAAAACCAAGGCTGCGAACACGAATTAGACCACCCCAGTCTGGGTCACTGTTTCAGCTCTGATAACAGATTTAAGCAACTGACCACCCCCACCCCCACCCCCCACACACAATAGGCCTACTCATTTCAGATTTCTTTTTCGTAAAAGCCAGAATGAACTTTCCTAAGCATAGGACTGAGAGCAGGAGGTGTGTTAAGGAGCAAGACATGATACGTCTGACACAAATCTTGCCCAGTTTAGGCCACTGTCTGGGTTCTACATCGGCACCTCACAAACGCGGGCTTCGCTTTCAACGCAAAGGTCGCCTTCAGACACGGAAACCCCGAAAAACGTTTAATGTGGGATGACGCCGGAAAGCTCTTATTAAAACAAGTAAAATGTAAGTCGCTTAAACGGAATTCTGACGCCGTCTTCACTGAGTATACGAATCAAACGTTTAACAACAATAAAGAAAGAATTAATTAACATCGCCCACATAACCTCAGCCTTCATGAATAGTTGAAGGCAAATCAACATAATACTTGTCAGCTATCGACGGAAAGATTTAGTCAAAATCAGGCAGAATGTCGATGTCGCAAGATACTTTCTACAAAGTCAATTCAAAAGAATAAAGCATTGCTTAATACATCATATTAAATGTTTATCGGCATTACTTCTAGAAACGCTTTCTGGCAATATTTTCATGAGCCTATAGTAAGTACTTAAGAATGTTAATACAAAAGAGATTAATATTCCAGCAGTGCGAAGTACTCGCTGGACGAAACATTTAGAATTTATCACTAAGGGCCAGTATTTAATTTCAAAAATTATCGTGAATGCTGATCATGACTGATACAACTTCGCATTAACTGAGAAAATAAATCCACAAATCTGAAATTAAACTTCAGTCACAATTTATTTACAAGTTCTATTCTATGAGACATTGGTTCACACTCGACTAGCACTTTAGTCAAAATGATAACGAAACTTATTAACATTTTAGCCTGACTTGTGACTACACTAGTCTCTGATTTTAATATATGGTATCAGGACTTGTAATATTTCACGCAAAAAATGCCGGAACGCTCTGTAGGAAGTAACTCATGCAAAATAATCTTTCTTGAATACCTAACAGTCGCTCAGCTGGTCCATAAATTCCTCAGTTTCTTATGAAACACAAAGGCTCGTTACCATGTTCAAAAGAGCCCGCCAGTGGTTTCCTATCCTAAGTCAGATGAATACAGACCCTTAGTCAAAATATCTTTAAAATTAATTTTAATATTATACTTCCACACACACACCAGTCACAAGTGGTCCTTTCCCTCCAGATTTTGTGACTATATTTCTGTATTAATCTCAGCCCAGCTCTGTACTTCTTCAAATTCCACTGTAACACTATGACGCCATCTGTCAAAATGCCCCCCCCTCTCTCTCTTACACCTGGCCAAGGACGTAGTTAGGCAAATGCCCGGATATCAGCCGCGTTATGCAGAAATATTTTAATATTCAAAGAACTGGCGGTAAATTCGTTGACAATGAAACCTACCACATTAAACTCTCGCCTTGCCCAATTAGTTAATTAAATCTTTCAATTACGAAGCAATGTTATTACTGCTACGAGACAAGACTACTCAAGATCCCCACAAGACATCATCTTCAAATGAAAGTGATATGGTTTGTGGTCTTACGAGACACAGCACCGCGAAATACTATAGGCAGTTATCAACGTTTCGGAGGCGAAAACTGATTTCATCTTCAGGAAAAAAGTGTAATGTTGGAATCTGGGTGAGTCATACAGCAGTGGTGGTTTATCATGGCTGTGTGCACGATGGTCTCTGACGTAATACATTTAACTAAAGTTAACAAATATACTCTCTGCCAACTGTATGTACTTATACTCATATAAACTCATTCTCAGAAGCTGGATTAAAACACCAATTGACAAACTGGATCATTTTATTTGATCAGCCCTTAAACATATAACTCGAGAACGAATATACATAGGTCATAACACCGAAATTCTGTCCTGGAATCGAGTCCCGACGATAATTACAAAATTCGTTGCAACCTCCTGTTACGTACATAGAAAACCTTCATCGCGTGTAACATTTTACCCTTCTTACCTCGACCGAGGGCTGGTATTAATATATATTATATCTGCCTTCACCTTTAAAAGTCCAGTAATATTTGTATGTATCATCCGCTTTAAAAATAAATTATATTTATTTTTAATTTTAATTTTCTGGTATGATTCTCATTGTGGACAACGATCATTTCCCTACATAACGTTAACCAGTCGATTTTTGTAATGGTAAAGTGTTGTGTTTACTTTGCGGTGCGGACTAAATGTTTAAATACGATGTCTGTAATGGTAAAGTGTTGTGTTTACTTTGCGGTACGGACTAAGTGTTTAAATACGATGTCTGTAATGGTAAAGTGTTGTGTTTACTTTGCGGTACGGACTAAATGTTTAAATACGATGTCTGTAACGGTAAAGTGTTGTGTTTAATTTGCGGTACGGACTAAGTGTTTAAATACGATGTCTGTAATGGTAAAGTGTTGTGTTTACTTTGCGGTACGGACTAAATGTTTAAATACAATGTCTGTAATGGTAAAGTGTTGTGTTTACTGTGCGGTGCGGACTAAATGTTTAAATACGATGTCTGTAATGGTAAAGTGTTGTGTTTACTGTGCGGTACGGACTAAATGTTTAAATACGAATAGACGAGCTTCGGCTTTAGGGGGTTAAGCCCTTCTTGTCGACTAGATTCAGTACAAATTTTCATTTCATGATGCTCCGTACCTTTCCCACCATCAAGCCGTCATCAGCATCCCGGATTTATCGGCGGTTTATTCAAATACCGGAGGTGAAATGCAACAGAATTCTGAGCATGATTGATGATCATGTGATCGATAAGGTTCTGTTTGCTACAAGGCCTCGTGTGAATGAAGGATATTTGGCTTGGTAATGACGGAACAGAATGCCTGGACTACAGGTTCTTGTTCACTGTCATAACGTGAGGACTTTAATGATAAATACGTATGTATGACGTGGGACTCAGCCAGGTTCCCCAGTCGCCCACGTGCAAATTATGCAAACCAAAGCAGCAGTAGTGTTAGGTTGCCTGCTTTCAGGGGCAGAATAGGTTCAATAGAACATTGCCGTCCTTAGGATATATTAAAGTCTGTACTTTTAAATATGTGAATAACTCCGTTGCTTGCAAGGAATGCTGTTTTATTAGAGGCTTAATTGAAATTTAAACTAACGTAACGACCTCAAGTACACATCGTCCTGGATGAGGCTGGTGTTGCCGTCATGAAACTAGGAAGTCTCGAAGCCGCCAGAGTGTAATTTCGTACCACGGTTTAACCAACTCAGATAATCACTCTTGTTACAATCTGGATAACTATAAGCTTCCTAAACAGAAACTAACAAAGGTCGTGTTATCATACGTAGTAGCAGATTTCACTAAATAGGTAGAACTCCCAGGAGTCAATCACTGTCAATCGATTCATATCGAACTCCACGCCGTAGTAATTTTATGAACATAAACGCGATGTCTGAAATGCCATCAGCAAAATTATTTCCAGTTTCATTGACTACATTTTTTTTTATTTCCACGTTACAAAACAAACCCACCCTCTCAGTTCCTCTTAACTTAGTTTATATCTTAATTGCGTCATGTTTGTGTTTTATTGATACAATATTTTATTTTCCGTCTATACACAAACTTAACAACATTATTTTAAGTTTGTGTATAGACGGAAAATAAAATATTGTATCTTAACTTAGTGTTTATGGTCTTACCGATCTAACGCAGAATTGACTTCAGATTTTATTTACAGAAGTGATCTACCACTCGACAGACACTACCTAGTTTGTCTGTCTGTCTGTCTGTCTGTTTGTTTGTTTGTTTGTTTGCTGTGTTAGTACACACGTAACATCCATCAAAAATAAATTACTACTGTAATCGTGTTCTGAAAAATTTATCGCAGGTTTTGGACAGGATGTTTTTAAGAATTAAATTATTAATTTAGGTTTTATCTAGATGTTGAAACACTTTTCCTTTGCCTATGATGTGCTTCTGACAGTTGCGTTTCGAGTTATCACTGAAAGCACTAGATTATTGTTTACACAGTTAGAAACTTAGTTTCAGAGCGCTGTTACCCATTATGTGGGAGGAGGCTGCTTTGAAATACTACAGTAATACGCCCATATAAACCAGCAAAACAGTATGACAGCTCAGTTCTGAGTGCAGTGTCCTGTTCATGCCACTACACACACAATAACAGGATATGAAACAAAGAATGCTCGGCGAAAAATGTGATAATTTTTCCCTGTTAAATGTTTACACGGCTGACAATTATTTGGTACTTACCATCAAAATCATGAACAGTGTTATACAACTGCAAATAATATTTTATGCATTCAAATTTTATGACCTCGTTTGCAAGTTACAATGTGATTTAGATTTTATTTACAGAAGTGATCTACCACTCGACAGACACTACCTAGTTTGTCTGTCTGTCTGTCTGTTTGTTTGTTTGTTTGTTTGCTGTGTTAGTACACACGTAACATCCATCAAAAATAAATTACTACTGTAATCGTGTTCTGAAAAATTTATCGCAGGTTTTGGACAGGATGTTTTTAAGAATTAAATTATTAATTTAGGTTTTATCTAGATGTTGAAACACTTTTCCTTTGCCTATGATGTGCTTCTGACAGTTGCGTTTCGAGTTATCACTGAAAGCACTAGATTATTGTTTACACAGTTAGAAACTTAGTTTCAGAGCGCTGTTACCCATTATGTGGGAGGAGGCTGCTTTGAAATACTACAGTAATACGCCCATATAAACCAGCAAAACAGTATGACAGCTCAGTTCTGAGTGCAGTGTCCTGTTCATGCCACTACACACACAATAACAGGATATGAAACAAAGAATGCTCGGCGAAAAATGTGATAATTGTTCCCTGTTAAATGTTTACACGGCTGACAATTATTTGGTACTTACCATCAAAATCATGAACAGTGTTATACAACTGCAAATAATATTTTATGCATTCAAATTTTATGACCTCGTTTGCAAGTTACAATGTGATTTACGATCTACAAAATTCAGTATCATTGTGCATACTAATGTTCTCACTTAAATCGTTACACACCTTACCGAAATTCAGGCACCATCTTTAATTTCTGATCCAACTTTATCTTACGCACGTTCATACACACAATTCGGTACTTTTTGCGTCAATGTAATTTGTAGTCTGTTCTGTGTAACGAGCGAGTATTGTATGGAGAAATTTCACTTAAAAGACAAATCCAATGCGATGTGACTTGCGTTTCCATGGAAACATGAAACATGCCAACACCAGTTTAGCGCAGTAGCAACAAACCAGCGCACAGAACATAAATGCACCACGCTCCAATTCCCGTGTAGGACGTCATACATACATACGCGTCTCACTTTGAGAATATTATTTTCATTTGTGATTTCGAAAGCATATTCTGTGTGTTCAGATAAGTTTGTCATAATGTCGTTTACAAATCATATTCCTACAAGTTGATGAAGGAAATTTATTTCTAATACACAAACTGGCCTGTCACTTCTCCGAGAGAGGGCGTGTCCAAAACCAATTTTCGCGTAAGTGGGGTGCAAACTCTACTAATTTGACCTGACTTAACACGCAATCACTACGCACGCGACTGTACCTTGCTCACGCTTGGTAACAGTGGCTTGTTTTCAAGAGAAGTCCCTTCTGAAAAGGTGTCAGGTTTGTACATACACAGACTGATCGAAGTGTCACGCGAACCAAATGGTTGCATTTCGATCGGATTAATAAAGACACGTGTGACCCGTAAAGGTCATGACATGTTGTAACCTGGTCACGCCAGTCCATTAGTTCATCATCAGCAGTTGAAGTGCAAGGATGTCTTTTTAAGAGATGCAGGACGTCGAACATCGCCTGGCATCTCGTGAAAACTTGCCATAATGAGTTAAGGTCATATTTCCAAATTTTCGTGTGACGAACAAATCGATAACACTTCGTCATTGTAGAAACGCTTCACCGGGTTGCATCAAACACGGAGACATTTCCAAGGCTTAATACAAAACAGCTTTTTAAATTTAAATTTCATGTATTTTTTTTTCAATGTGGCGTTACTTTTGTCCCATCCTATACTCTCCTACCTTTCCTTTTGTATCACCCTGTTCTAACCTTAACTTTTTCCCGTCAGAGTGAGCCCTGGTCTTCCTCTGCTTTGCTACGTCATACGGGGACCGGCGTGAGCCTTGTCTCTGTCACGTGGTCGGATACGTTTCTTTCGGACTAAATCGGAAGGGCCTTATCCCGGTTTAGAAAGTGGGGCTGAGAACTGACACAGGTTCCCGGGTCTGGGGCTGCTCGGTGAACTATAGTTATTTTTCTGTGTGTTACTAGTCTGTATATATATATAAATTGTAATCTGTTAAAAAAAAGTCTTACAAAGAGTTGTGGGCCTGCGTGTTACAACAAACAGAAATGCGTCACGAATGGTTTGCGTGAACTTTCAATCACCCTGTACTGAGGTAATATTTACAGAGGGTATATACAGGGTACATTACTTTATTAAGTGTCGATGACCGGAATCTGTATAAACAGATTGGAGAAATGTCTATATGCCTATTTGTATCATTAAAAATCAAATTTTCATGTTCATGTGTGAAACTTGTTTAACCCTTTGAAGGAAGAAGAAGAAGAATAAGGTGATAATTAGGTTACCTCCGTAGCGGAGGGGGGGGTTCTAATGTGCTTAAATTGGAGGGGGGTTGCATGGAAAACACGCGGTAGCAACGTGGTATTTGGGGACCATCTCAGCGTTTGGTTGAAGACTGAGGAAACAAACATGGCCGGCGACAGAAACTTCCGATTTCCAATGAGAACTAGCAAGGAAGTCCGGTATAAAAAAGACTGCACTGTTTTATGAGTAAAAGAACAGATTCGATTAAAGTTTGTATAAAATAAGAAGTAATTTAGAAGAAACTGACCACGCGCGTTGATGAGGTTTTTGTTATGTTGAATTGTAGTTTGGGAATGCACGTGACATTCATCTTCTGCTACTGAAATCGTCAAAACTCGAGTCAGACGCTGCCTGTGTCAGTAACCATTAAAATTGTACACTGGAATTCTGGTATCATCCAATTCTGAATACGGCTGTCACAACGAGGACGAAATTCTCAACGCTCCTTTGTATCCGAAGTGATGTTTTTGTCCGAAGCACAACTCATAACGACAGGAGATAAGTTGGCAACGCTGGCATCGACCCTATTTTAAAAAAAAAGTTTCGGAGGTTCTGATATTCGACGTCGGTTAACGGTATTTCAGAGCTACTTTAAAAGGAATTCTTTTTTTACGTATTATGTCGCATAAAGTCTACAACGTTTTGTGTACATGAAACAGAGGACGGACAATGAATCAGAAAACACATAACACACAATGCTTCATTTTGCATATAGATAGGCTACTTTGTGGATAAAGCTGCTGGTTGTTTATGTATTGTCGTGTTCTACTATAAACAAACGTAAATAAAAAGTTCATAACCATCTTTTCAAAGTAATAAGCCCTAAATAAGAATTACAAAGATACTTACAAATAAAGATTTGGAGTTATATTTACGTATATATGAAGAGAACTGTAAATTTCCATTGTTGAAATATCACGACGAATAAATCATAAACTAGACGTAGAAAAAAACCCGGATAGCGTAGAACGTAAAAATGATAAAACAAATGTAAATATCCTTGAACACGACCGGCGAGTCATGTCCAACAATGTAAACTATAACCAACAGACTAATAAATGTCATTGTTAATGTCACTGTAGTTAGTAACAATACGTTTGTTGTAAAGAGCGATTATAAACGTTCTGAAATGTTTCGTTTGAAAGTTGCAAGTTACCAACCTCTGTGGTAAGTGATCTTCCCTTCATAGTTGACTCGGCCGGGTCAGAATGACTTATTTTCCTTCCTAAGTCTGCGATATACTACATCGTGAACAACGAACGGGAAACCCAAACCACGAATCATGAAGTTGCTGTGGGTAATATCGGTTTGACTTTAATATCTACTCTTACGGCTGACAAAGCACGTGGACGACAGCGATTTTGAGTAGCGACTGTAATTAAAGCGAATTCTAAACCCTCTGGGGCCTTCAACCGAGAGACAGATCGTCAGAGAACGTCCTCTCATGGACCAGACGCTGTTGTTAACAATGAAATGCAGAACCTCATTCATTGTTGTGCTGAACCAGCTGATTCTTCCATATGGTAATGAGACCAACCTCGAGGCATTCTGTTCAATGCCACGCCAGTGTTTACGACAAAGAACTCGGATGAATGTTGCAATTCGGCTGCAGGGTTGACAACAAAGCAAGAGAAAATAGTCCTCTCAATGCAACGTTTGAATCCGGGTCGAATTCAAGAAATCTCACGTAGTTTTGGAACTTTAGCAAAGACACGAACTGTGTAACAGTCCACCAAGATTGAATTATATTAATTGAAACGCACTTGCGTAGGGATTATTTTTATTTTATTACGGATAATACAAAATATACATAACCTCAAAATAAAACCTATATGGTAAAAACAGTAACTTTTTATGAAACTATAATCACACACGTACTAGGCCACTGCAGTTTAAATAAAAAGGCATCGGGAGGTTACGAGACGTCGAAGTGAAAATGTTTACATTAAGTTAAAGATGGGCAGAATCCGAAATGAAGAAACAAGATCTCAATCAGAAGCATTATCTTTAATTGAAGATATACGGGCCTGCGTTCTAAATATAAATCACAAATTACGAGAGTGATAAGTCTGGGACACCCAGGAAAAGAAGATGGCGCAATGACACAAGTGTTACCAACTTTGGTTACAATCCTGGCAAAAATTGTTCTACTGACCGGAAAATTTCGACCAATAAATCAACGCAGATAAAAGAAGAGATCTTAGATTGACAGGACAGGATACGGGAAGACGTGACGGGAGGCTGGAGCAGTCCACAGGAGATACACAGTTTTACTTCTCGTCAAATATTACTAAGGTGATCACATGAAGAAGAATAATCACGGGGGGGTTGCAGCTCGCACGGGGGAGATAAGAGTCGCTGAATCGTGTTCAAAAGCCTGCAGAATACTGGAATGTGCAGGCGGAGACAGGATAGAAATAAATTCATGGGAACAGACTCGGACGACGTGGAATGGATTCAACTGGTTCGGGATGCAGACACGTGGCTGGCTCTCGTAAACTACGTAATTAATATTCGGGGTCCGTAAAGGGCGTGAAATATCTTGACTTCTCGAGTAGGGAATTAGGTCATATCGAGAAAAAAAAAATTATGAATTCTAGATATTCAGTCCCAAAACTGTAATCACCCCACCTACATTAAAAACGAATCTTAGAGCTGTAGAAACAAGTCCCTCCGTTTCAAAGAAGACAATACATTTCGGGGTGGGGTGGGGGGGTGGGGGGGTCTATTGGAAAATGTCTAAATGGAACACCAAAAAGGATGTGGGAGGATAATATCAGCATGTATCTTACGAAGATGCTTCTAAGGATGTAAGATGAATGGATCTAACTCAGAATCATTTCCAAAGAGCAGTTTTTTAGCATCACGTGTACCAAAGACTCAATTATGGCCTACGGCTTTCACAACAAATTTCCGACAGGGATTAACAGATGCGATATGCTGCTATGATCAACAAAAACAAAAATATCGGACTATATTTAATTCGATAACGCCAACTTTTATAGCGGATTTTCCCTTCAAAATTTTTTAAAAAAAACCACAATAACTAACGCATCACAACAGAAATGCAACTGAAAATTATTGCACTTCGGTTACAAGAATATTAATATATTACCAAGTATAAATTTCGTTTATTTTACTGGATCTTAAGACATCTTTTAAATAAGGGTTTACCTTCAAATTATATTGTAAAGAATGTATAAAATTAAACGTAATT
Organism: Zootermopsis nevadensis; assembly: GCF_977971745.1. Taxonomy (NCBI): domain Eukaryota; kingdom Metazoa; phylum Arthropoda; class Insecta; order Blattodea; family Termopsidae; genus Zootermopsis; species Zootermopsis nevadensis. The sequence continues at coordinate 3,498,338 of NW_028259177.1, forward strand.
ATTCATCGCTTAAAGTAATGCAATAAGGGTTTATATACATCTTTCGTCATAACATATGTAGTTATACATTCTTCTGAAACAAATAATATTAAACAAGCCTTAACAGATTAATAAGATATACATTTGGCTAGAAAATAATTGCACAAAATACTAGATGCAATAACATCGGACAGATCTCACGCATATAACTAATAAAGATTGCTAACCCTTTGAAGCCTAAGCTGGTCTAAATAATATTTAATAATTCAGGCCGTACCGCAAAGAAAACACAGAACTTCACCATTGCAAAGATCAGTTAGTTATTGCCATTTAAGAAAATAATTCCTGATCTCAGTGAGGACCACAGGGAACACGCAAATATAAAATGAACCTGCACTGATTCTTAAAGTAGATGTTACGTAAAGTCACTTAATTATTTAGTGTTCTGTCTGACGACAGGTCCATATGAACAGGATCCTTCCATCCTTTTCTCGGACTGGGACCTGTTCATATACGTTCTTGGCAGATGATCCAGAAGTGGTTTGCCATTGCCTTCTTCTGTGTGTGAATGGGGTAATTGTTGGGATGCCACGGAGGAACACTCCGTGTTGCCTAGACCACGGCCTTGCCCAACACAAGTTATAAATTCGAACCCGAGACCCCAGGATTACAAGGCTTTAAGGAATTAGTTTCACATCGAAAGGTGGATGATGCTCTTTAAAATTTCGTAAGATATTTTATGGAAACTGCACAACTACGATCCGGTTACTCCTGACTGATGGTAACTACTCAAAACAATACTAACGGAAATCACGAACATTTCTACCGGTAGTTTGGCGTAGGCTAACAATAAAATAACGCATTCAGCACGGGGTCAAAGTGCAGCTGAGGGACTGCATTAAAGGAGACACACGTCGTCTGTACGAAGTGGAGATTATGCTCGATGTAAATGTGCCAGATTTCTCAACATCAAGACGAAAATTCCGCGAGATTTGAGGTCAGTTTTGCACTGAGGTCCTTCGGGCTTCGACACCGAACAATATTGAGCACGAGGTTAAGGACGTTTCGGACGAATTCTGCACGGAACACGCAGTTACTACGCTTTTTCGAAACGTCGGTGAAAACCAACCGGATTGGAAAGGCGTATTCTCGGAGTAAACTGAGATCTCAAACCTAACCCTCACACCATTATTGTTGTACCAATGTGTTCCAAGAAAAACGTGTGTGTACAATGACCTTGGGTCATGTTCGCAAGAATGTTCCAACCAGGATGGTGGTAGCACGTGGGGTACCAGGCGTGGTGGCCCGGGGTGGGGGGGTTATAGTTCCTGAAGCGATGATCCGAGGGGAAAAATAGACAAGAACTGATGACGTGCGTTGTTTGGACTACAGTGATGATGTAAAGAAGTTATTGACGACACATCACATATGCCGCTCTTTCACTGATGTAATCCGAAGACATTTCTGCCCACTTAAATGTTCTAACAATGAACTCTCGTTCCACTGATCCGGCAATGGGAACAAATGGGACCGTAATGCTGTGCAACAATGACCACCTTGGAGAAAATCGAAAAACATTAATGTACACTCACGTTAGAGCGTCAGGAACAACAATGACTGCACATCACAACCCAGAAGACCAAAGTGTATTACAATGGTGAGCCGTGTCGTATTTAATTAATTCTATACTAAATCACCGAATCACTCCGTTCTCTTGTGACACTTGTTTTCGTTTCTGGTTCTCAAAGGTACAACGGCTTTATGCCAACTGTTACTCGCGTCATCAGTTCTGGTAACGCGGTTATGTGGTTCTGACACAACACCGAGATTACAAATCGATGGACGACACTCCGACAGTGTAAACGCGACGCGTAGGAACAGAGTTAACGTATTCCACGCCATCCAAATGGAAGGCCATGACCGTAGAATGCAGTTACAATTTACCTCTGGATTAACAATCGTTAACGTTCTCATCGCCCGAAGTTTATTTCAACTTATCAGAAGTATTTTATTCGTGATTTTCAACACAACAGAACACAATTTTACACCTTAGAATGGATTTAAAAACTTCTAAAATGTTGCTGAATCATTAAATAGATCTCGTAATTTGACGGTTCTCCGAGTTACAGATGAGAACGATTTCTGAATTGGCTGTTCAAACCATTAAGACGTTCTGCTAACACACACACCGGGCGGTAACACTGTTTAGTGGTCTGTTGCGGTGATCCACCGTGAAGATTGAGGCACTACGTTCCTATGAAAAGTTGGAACACGTCTACAATTAGTCATAAGACCACAACATAAAATAAAATTGAATTAAAAACCTCACATATTAATACAGAATGAATCCTGACACATGTTTTTTGTCAAAAAAATATATTATATTGAAATCAGATATTAAAAAATAATGTAACATTAAGTGATGGAAATTTCCACCGCGCTCAGCGATGCGTGGATTAATTATTTTCCTCATATTTAATGTAATGTCAAGGAAACAGTTCACCAGACGAGACAATATCGATTTGTTCGGCACAGAAGACTCACGGAAATGTATCCCTAAGAACATTCTAGCAAATAGAGTTAGAACGAGTTGCCAGGTGGCGTTCGATAATGAACACTCGTTGCTCGTGTCTAATTAACCCAGTTACACACGTCACTGTTAACACTTTATCGGTAAATATGCTTACCACGCGACAAATAAACAAATTAAATACATTAAAGCATCGGAAATTATAAAGTTCATAAGACAAGCAGCTACAGAAAGCAATTCTAAGCACACCGAACTTCGTTATAAGAATTTCTTGATAATTTCGTGGCGATAAGCCAGATTCAGACAAAACTAGGATACGTAAAATGGACCGGAATTCAAACACACACTACGCAACATTTAACATACGACAGTACAGAAAATATATGAAGCCGGATTAATTGTAGATGCTGAAATACGTTCTATGAACTTTTACTGAATTAGTGAGACTCAGACAGTTATTTATAGACTAGCAGAAAATAAGTTCATTATGTGTGAAATACATTTCTCTTATTAGTAAATTCCTTTATCCTACCTAATTATCCAATATCATTAATTAACATTTGGTTTTTGTTACTTTAAAACAAGGATGATTCACATCACGCTGAGCTACTCTGTCAGTACAGTGACGAACATATGGGCTGGATGACAAGGGTTCTATTCCCGGCGGAGGAAGAGATAGTTTCACAACTTCATCTCCCTAAAATAGATCACACTGCAGCATCCGAAGGCAAATCCACTTAATGACTTTTAACCGTAAGATATTCAAAGTATTATAACAAAAGACAGAAAACCTATAACACAATCTATTCCTTTTCATTATAGACATCAAAACGTATGAATAATTCGACCACTGATACATCAGAGCTAATAATTATACCTTAAAATGAATATATGAGTGCACAAATTGAATGATCATGGAACAATTATTCTGTAGCCTACATAATCATCTAAACGGGGCCTATAATTGAAACAAAGGTAATTAAATTGCAATTTAAAATGCACATCCAATTCAAATCACTAATTAACTCTAACTGGAAAATACTTTCACTCATTTGCCAATGAACGAGTTACTTACGACACATTAAATATATCGCAAGTTTTAAATAGCTTGTAATTTACAATTAATAAAACTATACGTGGTTCGATTTCACACACGGACGTCGCAAAATCTTCCTCCGTACAAGCAATCATAGAAGAACTCTTGGTCCGACTTCAAACCGCTTTACTTATAAGGCCAGGGGGAGTCTTCAGGTGGAAAAAGACAGCTCGAACGTGAATATGATCACATTACCCATTGAACAAGACTGAAGACTACATTGAAGATACTTACATCCGGCGCTGAGAGGGGTCTGAGGTGCATTTCGAAACAATGTCATATTTTAATGAAAGACTCTAGGGCAAGGTGGATGAATGGTAAATGAACAATTTTTGCCGTCAATGTTTCGAGAGCTAACTCTGCTCTCATCCTCGGGGCAGCTACGAAACCTTAACTTTATAAATGTCATATGTTACCTGAAAACCGTCCAGACTAATTCGCCGAAGAGAAAACTACAAACTCACATCGTACAAGCTCCTAGGCCGTGTAATTACTAGTTTAATACATATTTCAGGTAACAAACTATACATGACGTCCTTCCCCAGGTCAGGGCGACGAAAATGATTACGGACTGACACAATGTCAACATCACGTGGGTGAGCTTTCATGGCGCGATGGTCAACGGCTTTACAAAGCTAGAATGGACGTCGTGTAGATCGAACACCCAAATGAAACCTACAGAAGTCAGGGCGAATCTGTGCGTTCTACGCCCGTTATAAATAAAACGCATGGGGATCACAGGTGGTGAGAGAGATAGGCGATAAGAACGCATGTAATTTAAGTTGTACCAACATCATTTCACGTGGTAGCACTGCGTATCTCGCTGTCAGATTTCTTACGTCTGTAATGGAGTTTTAACATTCTTTATTTGTATCATACATTTTGGAGGATATATTTTATAAATCATAAAGAACGTAATACCACGAGAGAAAGCAAGATCAGATTGCGATAAGAAAATTCAAATGCAGAACACAACAAAGAGTTTTGATTACAAAATACAAAACTTTACCTTCGCGTTCAGAAACGGTAAACTCCAGAATGCCGTGGGGGGTTTAGCAGTTTTACTAAGGCAAGAACCAGCAACAGTCAAGATAAAAGCTCCGTAAAAAATAACGATGTTCCCATTCCTCTTTTATTTACGTAAATGTTTGCAAAACCTTTACTTAGCTGTTGTAAAAACACTGGAATAGCAGTTAGAACTGCCTTTCGCCAATGTTGCTGAGTGCAATGTGCGGTATGAACCAAACCTTCCCAAGTTCTCATCGGCGAGATTCAGTCCATTATATCGTACCACCGCCTGCCGCCAGGGTCGGGTTATATAGGCTGTGCCACAGCTCAGATAGTCGCCGGATTCTCACCGGTTCGCGCCCAGAGCAATTCAAAGATGGTTAAAGTGGCCCTGGGATTCATTTTCTCTCTCAAACCAACGAGGTAGTGATATGGTACGGAATGATACGGCGGTGTAAAGTTAGTGACAGACACACACTGATTTCAGGACTTTAAACCGCTGTATCATACCGTACCATATCGCTACCTCGTTGGTTTGAGAGAACCTTAAATGGGGTGTAGGTCGAGGTGACAGTGGATTGAGAAGGAGGAGAAAATGGGAGGAGAAAACGCTGAGATAAATTTCACTGCACTACAGGGAGTTCCACAGCAAGAGCTGAGATTTTCAGGAAAGAGGAACAGAAATGGATTTTCACTTCAATCTGTCAACTGACCTCTCACAAAGCAAGGAAAGAAATTAACTCCCTTGGTGTCTGTCCCCTTCTAAACCTGACCTGCAAAACTTCTAAGTCCATGAAGCCAAAATGTAAACTACAGAAGCGCTTAGGGTCGCAGTCAATAATTAATACAAAATGTATTTACTATGACAATAAAATAAATTTAAAAATATTAAAAGGAGGCACGAAGAGAGAAAAAAGTACAATATCACCTGCACTTAATTAAAAACGTCATTAACTACATTAATTTTGAAAGCTGATTTTTCACGGGCCCGGACGCTTTTGAGTTGATCGCCTCTGGGTCAGAGAAAATATTTCCGGGGCCGGCATGTTGTCCTGTCGTGATCTAAACCAAGAAAAATTTATACAGCACGTCGCTACTGGACTGAAATGACGTGTAATTTAATGTAAATCCAAGCCTAAATTAAGATTTTTACAATCAATGTTCCGACAATTATTAACACATAATAGCCTACGATTATCACAACAAATTAAGCCAAACAATGAAGAAGAATTTTCATTAAAATTTAAGGACAGTCACAACTTGTATAGCCCCAAATCATATTACAGTGACAACCAAGCAATATGAGATGAGTCAGACATACAGCATGAATGGTTGAGATTAGGAAAACGTCTAAATTTTCAGTCGGGACCCTTAAGTAAGAATAACTTCAGAGACCAAGACATAGATGGAACAATACTAAACCGGATTTAGAAAGATAGGATGTCACGGAATGGTCTTGATTTAACTCAAACCCTATCGGATCTGGTGACAGGCTCTTGTGAACACGATAATGAACCTTCGAAGTGCTAAAAAATTGCGGAATTCCTGCATCGGCTAAGACACAATCAGCTTATCAAGAAGGAGCCTACTCTATGGAGCAGTGTAATGACAACTAATCGCCTGGATTTGAATGTAGAAAAATATTTCGATATGTCGTTTATGCAGGTGTCCCAAAGAGATGTAGATATTCACATAATCTGCCGTACGTAATAGTTTAGATCATGAAATGTCTTAATTTAATTAATTCAGTACGTAAGTCATAACATTTATCACGATTTCCTTTGAAGTGCTCAAAGTCTGACGTTAATGTTAAATCCATAACTCGAAATTGCGTATGGGGCGAGGCCTACACAACACAGAGATGAACCAAACAGGTAGCAGGCCCACATCAGTCTCCATCTGACCTAAATCGATGCACTAAGAACAGAATTCATCACCCGGAAATGGAGTGATATCGATATATCTTCCGGGTATTGGTCCCGTGTAGACTAGCCAGTACATGCCAGCGTTTGTGAGAAACGTACTGCCTCCATCATCAGTGTCGAGGGAAAACGAACTCTTGGTTTCAGTAGGAACCTCAATAGATTCGACTCAAATTACTGTTACCATCCTCAAAATTAATGCACGATCCCATAAAGTAATTACCAAACCAAAAATTTAAAGCTCGCAGTTCAAGTAAACTCGATACAAAACAAAAAGTTAGTATTTCCTGTTGATTAAACAAACCCATTCGTTTTACGGAATCTGATTTCCAGGCGGATAGTAACAAAACCGAAGCGAAAAACTTATCATATGATACCAGGATCATATCCGAAAGAGACGAATACGATGTTACACTTTCTGAAATGAGATCACAGATTTCAGGAATGAAGAAATGTAAGTAAAGTAGGTCGCAGAAACCGATGGTGAACTTCTGGATTTCATTTCGACTTCCTGGTGAGTCAGTGCCAGGGTACTAGACTGTTGAAATAGCAAACTACATTCTGCAGCAAAAAACTGGGGGGGGGGAGAGAGAGAGGGGGGAAAGAGAGAGAGGGGGGAGAGAGAGAGACTCAACGACAAAATCATCACCAGTTTCAGGTAGTTCTTCTTCCCACCAACAGAGGGGAAATTGATGAGTCTGCCCTGCCTCCGAGGGATTTCACTTTAAGAGATTTCCCGACGCGATAAAGGAGCAAAACTCAGGGACAGAAATTTATCAAAGTGCTACCGCATACAGCAAGAACGCCCACCAATAATAATTCAATTTAAACATTAATACACTCAGCGAAAGGCAATCTATTCATGACGAAACAATCTGTCCAATTTGATTCTGATCAAAGCAGTATAATTGATAACTCTGACCATCCAACGTGATTTAACTAATTTTGGTTCAGTGCGCAGTTAATTTATGATGTATTTCCATCCATACCAAGATAAGCCCGTTATTTTAACGTATTAGCCGATGTGTGCATCGCCTTTGTGAATCGTTAATACACCAACACCAAATGAAGCCACAATTAATGAGACAGATCTGCTAATGACACTACGATTATCAATGTAATTCATAATGGAAAAGTAAAACTACTTCAAAATCGATATTTACAACGAACTGACCTCTCGCTATGAATATGTAAATATGTAAATGTATGTCCAAGGGTTTGGAGGATAGAGACATTTCAATTTTTCGAGATTATTCGAAAGTCAATTTTTGAAAAGGCAAATATCTCCCGATCTGTAGGAATCTGAGAGACAAAACTTATGTCACTTTGAGGGAACGTATATGTCAACTTCATGTCAGAATCACGTCAATGTATGTCCAAGGGTTTGGAGGATAGAGACATTTTAATTTTTCAAGATTATTCGAAAGTCAATTATTCAAAGGTAAATATCTCCCGATCTGTAGAAATCTGAGAGGCAAAACTTATGTCACTTTGAGGGAACGTATGTGTCATAGTCATGCCGGACTCACGTCAATGTATGTCCAAGAGTTTGGAGAATAGAGACATTTAAATTTTTCGAGATTATTCGAAAGTCAATTTTTGAAAAGGCAAATATCTCCCGATCTGTTAGGAATCTGAGGGACAAAACTTATGTCACTTTGAGGGAACGTATATGTCAACTTCATGTCAGATTCACGTCAATGTATGTCAAAGCGTTTGGAGGATAGAGACATTTTAATTTTTCGAGATTATTCGAAAGACAATTTCTGAAAAGGCAAATATCTCCCGATCTGTAGGAATCTGAGAGACGAAACTAATGTCACTTTGAGGTAACATGTATGTCAACATCCTGTCAGAGTCACGTCAATGTATATCCACGGGTTTGGAGGATAGAAACATTTCAATTTTTCGAGATTATTCGAAAGTCAATTTCTGAAAAGGCAAATATCTCCCCATCTGTAGGAATCTGAGAGACAAAACTGTTGTAACTTTGAGGGAACGCATATGTCAACTTTATGTCAGAGTCACATCAATGTATGTATAAGGGTTTGGAGGACAGAGGCATTTTAATTTTGCGAGATTATTCGAAAGTCAATTTTTAGAAAATGCAAATATCTCTCGATTTGTAGGAATCTGAGAGACAACACTTATTTCACTTTGAGGGAACGTATATGTCAACTTCATGTCAGAGTCACGTCAATGTATGTCAAAGGGTTTGAAGAATAGAGACATTTTAATTTTTCGAGATTATTCGAAAGTCAATTTTTGTAAAGGCAAATATCTCCCGATCCGTAGGAATCTGAGAGACAACACTTATGTCACATTGAAGGAACGTATATGTCAACATCATGTCAGAGTCAAGTCAATGTATGTCCAAGATTTTGGAGGATAGAGACATTTAAATTTTTCGAGATTATTCGAAAGTCAATTTTTGAAAAGGCAAATATCTCCCGATCTGTAGGAAACTGAGAGACAAAACTTATGTCACTTTGAGGGAACGTAAATGTCAACTTCATGTCAGAGTCACGTCAATGTATGTCCAAGGGTTTGGAGAATAGAGACATTTTAATTTTTCGAGATTATTCGAAAGTCAATTTTTAAAAAGGCAAATATCTCCCGATCTGTAGGAATCTGAGAGACAAAACTGATGTAACTTTGAGGGAACGCATATGTCAACTTCATGTCAGTGTCACGTCAATGTATGTATAAGGGTTTGGAGGACAGAGGCATTTTAATTTTGCGAGATTATTCGAAAGTCAATTTTTTAAAAGGCAAATATCTCCGGATCTGTAGGAATGTGAGAGACAACACTTATTTCACTTTGAGGGAACGTATATGTCAACTTCATGTCAGAGTCACGTCAATGTATGTCCAAGGGTTTGGAGGATAGAGACATTTTAATTTTTCAAGATTATACGAAAGTCAATTGTTAAAAGTCAAATATCTCCCGATCTGTAGGAATCTGAGAGACAAAACTTATGTCACTTTGAGGGAACGTATATGTCAACTTCATGTCAGAATCTCGTCAATCTATGTCCAAGGGTTTGGACGAAAGAGACATTTTAATTTTTCGAGATTATTCGCAAGTCAATTTTTAAAAGGCAAATATCTCCCGATCTGTAGGAATCTGAGAGACAACTCTTATGTCGCTTTGAGGGAACGTATATGTCAACTTCATGTCAGAGTCACGTCAATGTATGTCCAAGGGTTTGTAGGATAGAGACATTTCAATTTTTCGAGATTATTCGAAAGTCAATTTTTGAAAAGGCAAATATCTCCCGATCTGTAGGAATCTGAGAGACAAAACTTATGTCACTTTGAGGGAACGTATATGTCAACCTGATGTCACAGTCACGTCAATGTATGTCCAAGAGTTTGGAGGATAGAAATATTTTAATTTTTCGAGATTATTCGAAAGTCAATTTTTGAAAAGGCAAATATCTCCCGATCTGTAGGAATCTGAGAGACAAAACTTATGTCACTTTGAGGGAACGTATATGTCAACTTCATGTCAGAGTCACGTCAATGTATGTCAAAGGGTTTGGAGGATAGAGACATTTTAATTTTTCGAGATTATTTGAAAGTCAATATCTGAAAAGGCAAACATCTCCCGAACTGTATTAATCTGAGATTCAAAAGTTATGTCATTTTGAGGGAAAGTGTATGTCAACTTCATGTCAGAGTCACGTCAATGTATGTCCAAGGGTTTGGAGGATAGAGACATTTTAATTTTTCGAGATTATTCGAAAGTCAATTTCTGAATAGGCAAATATCTCCCGATCTGTATTAACCTGAGAGACGAAACTTATGTCAATTTGAGGGAACGTATATGTTAACGTCATGTCAGAGTCACGTCAATGTATGTCCAAGGGTTTAGAGGATAGAGACATTTTAATTTTTCGAGATTATTTGAAAGTCAATTTTTTAAAGGCAAATATCTCCCGATCTGTAGGAATCTGAGAGGCAATATTTATGTCACTTTGAGGGAACGTATATGTCAACTTTATGTCAGAGTCACGTCAATGTATGTCCAAGGGTTTGGAGGATAGAGACATTTTAATTTTTCGATATTATTCGCAGTCAACCTTTGAATAGGCAAATATCTCCCGATCTGTAGGAATCTGAGATACAAAACTGATATCACTTGGAGGGAACGTATATGTCAACTTCATGTCAGATTCACGTCAATATATGTCCACGGGTTTAGAGGATAGAGACATTTTAATTTTTCGAGATTATTTGAAAGTCAATTTTTTAAAAGGCAAATATCTCCCGATCTGTAGGAACCTGAGAGACGAAACTTATGTCACTTTGAGGTAACGTATATGTCAACTTCATGTCAGAGTCACGTCAATGTATGTCCAAGGGTTTGGAGGATAGAGAAATTTTAAGTTTTCGAGATTATTCGAAAGTCAATTTTTGAGAAGGCAAATATCTCCCGATCTGTAGGAATCTGAGAGACAAAACTTATGTCAATTTGAGGTAACATATATGTTAACTTCATGTCAGAGTCACGTCAATGTATGTCCAAGGGTTTCGAGAATAGAGACATTTTAATTTTTCGAGATTATTCGAAAAACAATTCATCAAAAGGTAAATAACTCCCGATCTGTAGGAATCTGAGAGACAAAACTGATGTAACTTTGAGGGAACGTATATGTCAACTTCATGTCAGAGTCACGTCAATGTATGTATAAGGGTTTGGAGGACAGAGGCATTTTAATTTTGCGAGATTATTCGAAAGTCAATTTTTTAAAAGGCAAATATCTCCCGATCTGTAGGAATGTGAGAGACAACACTTATTTCACTTTGGGGGAACGTATATGTCAACTTCATGTCAGAGTAACGTCAATGTATGTCCAAGGGTTTGGAGGATAGAGACATTTAAATTTTTCAAGATTATACGAAAGTCAATTTCTGAAAAGGCAAATATCTTCCGATCTGTAGGAACCTGAGAGACGAAACTTATGTCACTTTGAGGGAACGTAAATGTCAATTTCATGTCAGAGTCACGTCAATGTATGTCCAAGGGTTCGGAGGATACAGACATTTTAATTTTTCGAGATTATTCTAAAGTCAATTTTTGAAAAATCAAATATCTCCCGATCCGTAGGAATCTGAGAGACAACACTTATGTCACTTTGAGGTAACGTATATGTCAACTTCATGTCAGAGTCACGTGAATGTATGTCCAAGGGTTTGTAGGATAGAGACATTTTAATTTTTCAAAATTATTCGAAAGTCAATTTTTGAAAAGGCAAATATCTCCCGATCTGTATTAATCTGAGAGACAAAACTTATGTCACTTTGAGGGAACGTATATGTCAACCTCATGTCAGTGTCACGTCAATGTATGTCCAAGGGTTTGGAGGACAGAGGAATTTTAATTTTGCGAGATTATTCGAAAGTCTATTTTTGAAGAGGCAAATATCTCCCGATCTGTATTAATCTGAGAGACAAAACTTATGTCACTTTGAGGGAACGTATATGTCAACTTCATGTCAGATTCACGTCAATGTATGTCCAAGGGTTTGGAGGATAGAGACATTTAAATTTTTCGAGATTATTCGAAAGTCAATTTTTGAAATGGCAAATTTCTCCCGATCTGTAGGAATCTGAGAGACAAAAATTATGTCACTTTGAGGTAACGTATATGTCAACTTCATGTCAGAGTCACGTCAATGTATGTCCAAGGGTTTGAAGAATAGAGATATTTTAATTTTTCGAGATTATTCGAAAGTCAATTTTTGAAAAGGCAAATATCTCCAGATCCGTAGGAATCTGAGAGACAACACTTTTGTCACTTTGAGGGAACGTATTTGTCAATTTCATGTCAGAGTCAAGTCAATGTATGTCCAAGGGTTTGGAGGATAGAGACATTTTAATTTTTCTAGATTATTCGAAAGTCAATTTTTGAAAAATCAAATATCTCCCGATCTATAGGAATCTGAGAGACAAAACTTATGTCACTTTGAGGGAACGTATATGTCAACTTCATGTCAGAGTCACGTCAATGTATGTCAAAGGGTTTGGAGGATAGAGACATTTTAAAGTTTTCGAGATTATTTGAAAGTCAATTTCTGAAAAGGCTAATATCTCCCGATCTGTAGGAATCTGAGATTCAAAACTTATGTCACTTTGAGGGAACGGGTATGTCAACTTCATGTCAGAGTCACGTCAATGTATGTCCAAGGGTTTGGAGGATAGAGACATTTTAATTTTTCGAGATTATTCGAAAGTCAATTTCTGAATAGGCAAATATCTCCCGATCTGTATTAACCTGAGAGACGAAACTTATGTCAATTTGAGGGAACGTATATGTTAACGTCATGTCAGAGTCACGTCAATGTATGTCCAAGGGTTTGGAGGATAGAGACATTTTAATTTTTCGAGATTATTCGAAAGTCAATTTTTGAAAAGGCAAATATCTCCCGATCTGTAGGAATCTGAGAGACAATATTTATGTCACTTTGAGGTAACGTATGTGTCAACTTCATGTCAGAGTCACGTCAATGTATGTCCTAGGGTTTGGAGGATAGAGACATTTTAATTTTTCGAGATTATTCGAAAGTCAATTTTGGAAAAAGCAAATATCTCCCGATCTGTAAGAATCTGAGAGACAAAACTTATGTCACTTTTAGGGAACGTATATGTCAACTTCATGTCAGAGACACGTCAATGTATGTCCAAGGGTTTGGAGGATAGAGATATTTCAATTTTTCGAGATTATTCGAAAGTCAATTTTTGTAAAGGCAAATATCTCCCGATCTGTTAGCAATCTGAGAGACAAAACTGATGTCACTTTGAGGGAACGTATATGTCAACTTCATGACAGATTCACGTCAATGTATGTCCAAGGGTTTGGAGGATAGAGACATTTTAAATTTTCGAGATTATTCGAAAGTCAATTTCTGAAAAGGCAAATATCTCCCGATCTGTAGGAATCTGAGAGACAAAAATTATGTCTCTTTGAGGTAACGTATATGTCAACTTCATGTCAGAATCTCGTCAATGTATGTCCAAGGGTTTGGACGATAGAAACATTTTAATTTTTCGAGATTATTCGAAAGTCAATTTTGGAAAAGGCAAATATCTCCCGATCTGTAAGAATCTGAGAGACAAAACTTATGTCACTTTTAGGGAACGTATATGTCAACTTCATGTCAGAGTCACGTCAATGTATGTCCAAGGGTTTGGAGGATAGAGATATTTCAATTTTTCGAGATTATTCGAAAGTCAATTTTTGTAAAGGCAAATATCTCCCGATCTGTTAGCAATCTGAGAGACAAAACTGATGTCACTTTGAGGGAACGTATATGTCAACTTCATGACAGATTCACGTCAATGTATGTCCAAGTGTTTGGTGAATAGAGACATTTTAATTTTTCGAGATTATTCGAAAGTCAATTTTTGAAAAGGCAAATATCTCCCGATCTGTAGGAATTTGAGAGACGAAACTTATGTCACTTTGAGGGAACGTATATGACAACTTCATGTCAGAGTCACGTCAGTGTATGTCCAAGGGTTTGGAGGATAGAGACAATTTAATTTTTCGAGATTATTCGAAAGTCAATTTTTGAAAAGGCAAATTTCTCCCGATCTGTAGGAATCTGAGAGACAAAAATTATGTCACTTTGAGGTAACGTATATGTCAACTTCATGTCAGAGTCACGTCAATGTATGTCCAAGGGTTTGAAGAATAGAGATATTTTAATTTTTCGAGATTATTCGAAAGTCAATTTTTGAAAAGGCAAATATCTCCAGATCCGTAGGAATCTGAGAGACAACACTTTTGTCACTTTGAGGGAACGTATATGTCAACTTCATGTCAGATTCACGTCAATGTATGTCCAAGGGTTTGGAGGATAGAGACATTTAAATTTTTCGAGATTATTCGAAAGTCAATTTTTGAAATGGCAAATTTCTCCCGATCTGTAGGAATCTGAGAGACAAAAATTATGTCACTTTGAGGTAACGTATATGTCAACTTCATGTCAGAGTCACGTCAATGTATGTCCAAGGGTTTGAAGAATAGAGATATTTTAATTTTTCGAGATTATTCGAAAGTCAATTTTTGAAAAGGCAAATATCTCCAGATCCGTAGGAATCTGAGAGACAACACTTTTGTCACTTTGAGGGAACGTATATGTCAATTTCATGTCAGAGTCAAGTCAATGTATGTCCAAGGGTTTGGAGGATAGAGACATTTTAATTTTTCGAGATTATTCGAAAGTCAATTTTTGAAAAGGCAAATATCTCCCGATCTGTAGGAATTTGAGAGACAAAACTTTTGTCACTCTGAGGGAACGTATATGTCAACTTGATGTCACAGTCACGTCAATGTATGTCCAAGAGTTTGGAGGATAGAGATATTTTAATTTTTCGAGATTATTGGAAAGTCAATTTTTGAAAATTCAAATATCTCCCGATCTGTAGGAATCTGAGAGACAACTCTTATGTCGCTTTGAGGGAACGTATATGTCAACTTCATGTCAGATTCACGTCAATGTATGTCCAAGGGTTTGGAGGATAGAGACATTTCAATTTTTCGAGATTATTCGAAATTCAATTTTTGAAAAGGCAAATATCTCCCGATCTGTAGGAATCTGAGAGACAAAACTTATGTCACTTTGAGGGAACGTATATGTCAACCTGATGTCACAGTCACGTCAATGTATGTCCAAGAGTTTGGAGGATAGATATATTGTAATTTTTCGAGATTATTCGAAAGTCAATTTTTGAAAAGGCAAATATCTCCCGATCTGTAGGAATCTGAGAGACAACTCTTATGTCCCTTTGAGGGAGCGTATATGTCAACTTCATGTCAGCGTCACGTCAATGTATGTCCAAGGGTTTGGAGGATAGAGACATTTTAATTTTTCTAGATTATTCGAAAGTCAATTTTTGAAAAATCAAATATCTCCCGATCTATAGGAATCTGAGAGACAAAACTTATGTCACTTTGAGGGAACGTATATGTCAACTTCATGTCAGAGTCACGTCAATGTATGTCAAAGGGTTTGGAGGATAGAGACATTTTAAAGTTTTCGAGATTATTTGAAAGTCAATTTCTGAAAAGGCTAATATCTCCCGATCTGTAGGAATCTGAGATTCAAAACTTATGTCACTTTGAGGGAACGGGTATGTCAACTTCATGTCAGAGTCACGTCAATGTATGTCCAAGGGTTTGGAGGATAGAGACATTTTAATTTTTCGAGATTATTCGAAAGTCAATTTCTGAATAGGCAAATATCTCCCGATCTGTATTAACCTGAGAGACGAAACTTATGTCAATTTGAGGGAACGTATATGTTAACGTCATGTCAGAGTCACGTCAATGTATGTCCAAGGGTTTGGAGGATAGAGACATTTTAATTTTTCGAGATTATTCGAAAGTCAATTTTTGAAAAGGCAAATATCTCCCGATCTGTAGGAATCTGAGAGACAATATTTATGTCACTTTGAGGTAACGTATGTGTCAACTTCATGTCAGAGTCACGTCAATGTATGTCCTAGGGTTTGGAGGATAGAGACATTTTAATTTTTCGAGATTATTCGAAAGTCAATTTTGGAAAAAGCAAATATCTCCCGATCTGTAAGAATCTGAGAGACAAAACTTATGTCACTTTTAGGGAACGTATATGTCAACTTCATGTCAGAGTCACGTCAATGTATGTCCAAGGGTTTGGAGGATAGAGATATTTCAATTTTTCGAGATTATTCGAAAGTCAATTTTTGTAAAGGCAAATATCTCCCGATCTGTTAGCAATCTGAGAGACAAAACTGATGTCACTTTGAGGGAACGTATATGTCAACTTCATGACAGATTCACGTCAATGTATGTCCAAGGGTTTGGAGGATAGAGACATTTTAAGTTTTCGAGATTATTCGAAAGTCAATTTCTGAAAAGGCAAATATCTCCCGATCTGTAGGAATCTGAGAGACAAAAATTATGTCTCTTTGAGGTAACGTATATGTCAACTTCATGTCAGAATCTCGTCAATGTATGTCCAAGGGTTTGGACGATAGAAACATTTTAATTTTTCGAGATTATTCGAAAGTCAATTTTGGAAAAGGCAAATATCTCCCGATCTGTAAGAATCTGAGAGACAAAACTTATGTCACTTTTAGGGAACGTATATGTCAACTTCATGTCAGAGTCACGTCAATGTATGTCCAAGGGTTTGGAGGATAGAGATATTTCAATTTTTCGAGATTATTCGAAAGTCAATTTTTGTAAAGGCAAATATCTCCCGATCTGTTAGCAATCTGAGAGACAAAACTGATGTCACTTTGAGGGAACGTATATGTCAACTTCATGACAGATTCACGTCAATGTATGTCCAAGTGTTTGGAGAATAGAGACATTTTAATTTTTCGAGATTATTCGAAAGTCAATTTTTGAAAAGGCAAATATCTCCCGATCTGTAGGAATTTGAGAGACGAAACTTATGTCACTTTGAGGGAACGTATATGACAACTTCATGTCAGAGTCACGTCAGTGTATGTCCAAGGGTTTGGAGGATAGAGACAATTTAATTTTTCGAGATTATTCGAAAGTCAATTTTTGAAAAGGCAAATTTCTCCCGATCTGTAGGAATCTGAGAGACAAAAATTATGTCACTTTGAGGTAACGTATATGTCAACTTCATGTCAGAGTCACGTCAATGTATGTCCAAGGGTTTGAAGAATAGAGATATTTTAATTTTTCGAGATTATTCGAAAGTCAATTTTTGAAAAGGCAAATATCTCCAGATCCGTAGGAATCTGAGAGACAACACTTTTGTCACTTTGAGGGAACGTATATGTCAATTTCATGTCAGAGTCAAGTCAATGTATGTCCAAGGGTTTGGAGGATAGAGACATTTTAATTTTTCGAGATTATTCGAAAGTCAATTTTTGAAAAGGCAAATATCTCCCGATCTGTAGGAATTTGAGAGACAAAACTTTTGTCACTCTGAGGGAACGTATATGTCAACTTGATGTCACAGTCACGTCAATGTATGTCCAAGAGTTTGGAGGATAGAGATATTTTAATTTTTCGAGATTATTGGAAAGTCAATTTTTGAAAATTCAAATATCTCCCGATCTGTAGGAATCTGAGAGACAACTCTTATGTCGCTTTGAGGGAACGTATATGTCAACTTCATGTCAGATTCACGTCAATGTATGTCCAAGTGTTTGGAGAATAGAGACATTTTAATTTTTCGAGATTATTCGAAAGTCAATTTTTGAAAAGGCAAATATCTCCCGATCTGTAGGAATTTGAGAGACGAAACTTATGTCACTTTGAGGGAACGTATATGTCAACTTCATGTCAGAGTCACGTCAATGTATGTCCAAGGGTTTGGAGGATAGAGACATTTCAATTTTTCGAGATTATTCGAAATTCAATTTTTGAAAAGGCAAATATCTCCCGATCTGTAGGAATCTGAGAGACAAAACTTATGTCACTTTGAGGGAGCGTATATGTCAACCTGATGTCACAGTCACGTCAATGTATGTCCAAGAGTTTGGAGGATAGATATATTGTAATTTTTCGAGATTATTCGAAAGTCAATTTTTGAAAAGGCAAATATCTCCCGATCTGTAGGAATCTGAGAGACAACTCTTATGTCCCTTTGAGGGAGCGTATATGTCAACTTCATGTCAGCGTCACGTCAATGTATGTCCAAGGGTTTGGAGGATAGAGACATTTTAATATTTCTAGATTATTCGAAAGTCAATTTTTGAAAAATCAAATATCTCCCGATCTATAGGAATCTGAGAGACAAAACTTATGTCACTTTGAGGGAACGTATATGTCAACTTCATGTCAGAGTCACGTCAATGTATGTCAAAGGGTTTGGAGGATAGAGACATTTTAAAGTTTTCGAGATTATTTGAAAGTCAATTTCTGAAAAGGCTAATATCTCCCGATCTGTAGGAATCTGAGATTCAAAACTTATGTCACTTTGAGGGAACGTGTATGTCAACTTCATGTCAGAGTCACGTCAATGTATGTCCAAGGGTTTGGAGGATAAAGACATTTTAATTTTTCGAGATTATTTGAAAGTCAATTTTTGAAAAGGCAAATATCTCCCGATCTGTAGGAATCTGAGAGACAATATTTATGTCACTTTGAGGGAACGTATATGTCAACTTTATGTCAGAGTCACGTCAATGTATGTCCAAGGGTTTGGAGGATAGAGACATTTTAATTTTTCGATATTATTCGCAGTCAACCTTTGAAAAGGCAAATATCTCCCGATCTGTAGGAATCTGAGATACAAAACTGATATCACTTTGAGGGAACGTATATGTCAACTTCATGTCAGATTCACGTCAATATATGTCCAAGGGTTTAGAGGATAGAGACATTTTAATTTTTCGAGATTATTTGAAAGTCAATTTCTGAAAAGGCAAATATCTCCCGATCTGTAGGAATCTGAGAGACAAAACTTATGTCACTTTGAGGGAACGTATATGTCAACCTGATGTCACAGTCACGTCAATGTATGTCCAAGAGTTTGGAGGATAGAGATATTTTAATTTTTCGAGATTATTCGAAAGTCAATTTTTGAAAAGGCAAATATCTCCCGATCTGTAGGAATCTGAGAGACAAAACTTATGTCACTTTGAGGGAACGTATATGTCAACTTCATGTCAGAGTCACGTCAATGTATGTCAAAGGGTTTGGAGGATAGAGACATTTTAATTTTTCGAGATTATTTGAAAGTCAATTTCTGAAAAGGCAAACATCTCCCGAACTGTATTAATCTGAGATTCAAAAGTTATGTCATTTTGAGGGAAAGTGTATGTCAACTTCATGTCAGAGTCACGTCAATGTATGTCCAAGGGTTTGGAGGATAGAGACATTTTAATTTTTCGAGATTATTTGAAAATCAATTTTTTAAAGGCAAATATCTCCCGATCTGTAGGAATCTGAGAGGCAATATTTATGTCACTTTGAGGGAACGTATATGTCAACTTTATGTCAGAGTCACGTCAATGTATGTCCAAGGGTTTGGAGGATAGAGACATTTTAATTTTTCGATATTATTCGCAGTCAACCTTTGAAAAGGCAAATATCTCCCGATCTGTAGGAATCTGAGATACAAAACTGATATCACTTGGAGGGAACGTATATGTCAACTTCATGTCAGATTCACGTCAATATATGTCCACGGGTTTAGAGGATAGAGACATTTTAATTTTTCGAGATTATTTGAAAGTCAATTTTTTAAAAGGCAAATATCTCCCGATCTGTAGGAACCTGAGAGACGAAACTTATGTCACTTTGAGGTAACGTATATGTCAACTTCATGTCAGAGTCACGTCAATGTATGTCCAAGGGTTTGGAGGATAGAGAAATTTTAAGTTTTCGAGATTATTCGAAAGTCAATTTTTGAGAAGGCAAATATCTCCCGATCTGTAGGAATCTGAGAGACAAAACTTATGTCAATTTGAGGTAACATATATGTTAACTTCATGTCAGAGTCACGTCAATGTATGTCCAAGGGTTTCGAGAATAGAGACATTTTAATTTTTCGAGATTATTTGAAAAACAATTCTTCAAAAGGTAAATAACTCCCGATCTGTAGGAATCTGAGAGACAAAACTGATGTAACTTTGAGGTACCGTATATGTCAACTTCATGTCAGAGTCACGTCAATGTATGTCCAAGTGTTTGGAGGATAGAGACATTTTAATTTTTCGAGATTTTTCGAAAGTCAATTTTTGAAAAGGCAAATATCTCCTGATCTGTAGGAATCTAAGAGACAAAACTTATGTCAATTTGAGGTAACGTATATGTTAACTTCATGTCAGAGTCACGTCAATGTATGTCCAAGGGTTTGGAGAATAGAGACATTTTAATTTTTCGAGATTATTCGAAAAACAATTCTTCAAAAGGTAAATAACTCCCGATCTGTAGGAATCTGAGAGACAAAACTGATGTAACTTTGAGGGAACGTATATGTCAACTTCATGTCAGAGTCACGTCAATGTATGTATAAGGGTTTGGAGGACAGAGGCATTTTAATTTTGCGAGATTATTCGAAAGTCAATTTTTTAAAAGGCAAATATCTCCCGATCTGTAGGAATGTGAGAGACAACACTTATTTCACTTTGGGGGAACGTATATGTCAACTTCATGTCAGAGTAACGTCAATGTATGTCCAAGGGTTTGGAGGATAGAGACATTTAAATTTTTCAAGATTATACGAAAGTCAATTTCTGAAAAGGCAAATATCTTCCGATCTGTAGGAACCTGAGAGACGAAACTTATGTCACTTTGAGGGAACGTAAATGTCAATTTCATGTCAGAGTCACGTCAATGTATGTCCAAGGGTTCGGAGGATACAGACATTTTAATTTTTCGAGATTATACGAAAGTCAATTTTTGAAAAGGCAAATATCTCCCGATCCGTAGGAATCTGAGAGACAACACTTATGTCACTTTGAGGTAACGTATATGTCAACTTCATGTCAGAGTCACGTGAATGTATGTCCAAGGGTTTGTAGGATAGAGACATTTTAATTTTTCAAAATTATTCGAAAGTCAATTTTTGAAAAGGCAAATATCTCCCGATCTGTATTAATCTGAGAGACAAAACTTATGTCACTTTGAGGGAACGTATATGTCAACCTCATGTCAGTGTCACGTCAATGTATGTCCAAGGGTTTGGAGGACAGAGGAATTTTAATTTTGCGAGATTATTCGAAAGTCTATTTTTGAAGAGGCAAATATCTCCCGATCTGTATTAATCTGAGAGACAAAACTTATGTCACTTTGAGGGAACGTATATGTCAACTTCATGTCAGATTCACGTCAATGTATGTCCAAGGGTTTGGAGGATAGAGACATTTTAATTTTTCGAGATTATTCGAAAGTCAATTTTTGAAATGGCAAATTTCTCCCGATCTGTAGGAATCTGAGAGACAAAAATTATGTCACTTTGAGGTAACGTATATGTCAACTTCATGTCAGAGTCACGTCAATGTATGTCCAAGGGTTTGAAGAATAGAGATATTTTAATTTTTCGAGATTATTCGAAAGTCAATTTTTGAAAAGGCAAATATCTCCAGATCCGTAGGAATCTGAGAGACAACACTTTTGTCACTTTGAGGGAACGTATATGTCAATTTCATGTCAGAGTCAAGTCAATGTATGTCCAAGGGTTTGGAGGATAGAGACATTTTAATTTTTCGAGATTATTCGAAAGTCAATTTTTGAAAAGGCAAATATCTCCCGATCTGTAGGAATTTGAGAGACAAAACTTTTGTCACTCTGAGGGAACGTATATGTCAACTTGATGTCACAGTCACGTCAATGTATGTCCAAGAGTTTGGAGGATAGAGATATTTTAATTTTTCGAGATTATTGGAAAGTCAATTTTTGAAAATTCAAATATCTCCCGATCTGTAGGAATCTGAGAGACAACTCTTATGTCGCTTTGAGGGAACGTATATGTCAACTTCATGTCAGATTCACGTCAATGTATGTCCAAGTGTTTGGAGAATAGAGACATTTTAATTTTTCGAGATTATTCGAAAGTCAATTTTTGAAAAGGCAAATATCTCCCGATCTGTAGGAATTTGAGAGACGAAACTTATGTCACTTTGAGGGAACGTATATGTCAACTTCATGTCAGAGTCACGTCAATGTATGTCCAAGGGTTTGGAGGATAGAGACATTTCAATTTTTCGAGATTATTCGAAATTGAATTTTTGAAAAGGCAAATATCTCCCGATCTGTAGGAATCTGAGAGACAAAACTTATGTCACTTTGAGGGAGCGTATATGTCAACCTGATGTCACAGTCACGTCAATGTATGTCCAAGAGTTTGGAGGATAGATATATTGCAATTTTTCGAGATTATTCGAAAGTCAATTTTTGAAAAGGCAAATATCTCCCGATCTGTAGGAATCTGAGAGACAACTCTTATGTCCCTTTGAGGGAGCGTATATGTCAACTTCATGTCAGCGTCACGTCAATGTATGTCCAAGGGTTTGGAGGATAGAAACATTTTAATATTTCTAGATTATTCGAAAGTCAATTTTTGAAAAATCAAATATCTCCCGATCTATAGGAATCTGAGAGACAAAACTTATGTCACTTTGAGGGAACGTATATGTCAACTTCATGTCAGAGTCACGTCAATGTATGTCAAAGGGTTTGAAGGATAGAGACATTTTAAAGTTTTCGAGATTATTTGAAAGTCAATTTCTGAAAAGGCTAATATCTCCCGATCTGTAGGAATCTGAGATTCAAAACTTATGTCACTTTGAGGGAACGTGTATGTCAACTTCATGTCAGAGTCACGTCAATGTATGTCCAAGGGTTTGGAGGATAAAGACATTTAAATTTTTCGAGATTATTTGAAAGTCAATTTTTGAAAAGGCAAATATCTCCCGATCTGTAGGAATCTGAGAGACAATATTTATGTCACTTTGAGGGAACGTATATGTCAACT
Organism: Zootermopsis nevadensis; assembly: GCF_977971745.1. Taxonomy (NCBI): domain Eukaryota; kingdom Metazoa; phylum Arthropoda; class Insecta; order Blattodea; family Termopsidae; genus Zootermopsis; species Zootermopsis nevadensis. The sequence continues at coordinate 3,521,330 of NW_028259177.1, forward strand.
TTATGTCAGAGTCACGTCAATGTATGTCCAAGGGTTTGGAGGATAGAGACATTTTAATTTTTCGATATTATTCGCAGTCAACCTTTGAAAAGGCAAATATCTCCCGATCTGTAGGAATCTGAGATACAAAACTGATATCACTTTGAGGGAACGTATATGTCAACTTCATGTCAGATTCACGTCAATATATGTCCAAGGGTTTAGAGGATAGAGACATTTTAATTTTTCGAGATTATTTGAAAGTCAATTTTTTAAAAGGTAAATAACTCCCGATCTGTAGGAATCTGAGAGACAAAACTGATGTAACTTTGAGGTACCGTATATGTCAACTTCATGTCAGAGTCACGTCAATGTATGTCCAAGGGTTTGGAGGATAGAGACATTTTAATTTTTCGAGATTTTTCGAAAGTCAATTTTTGAAAAGGCAAATATCTCCCGATCTGTAGGAATCTAAGAGACAAAACTTATGTCAATTTCAGGTAACGTATATGTTAACTTCATGTCAGAGTCACGTCAATGTATGTCCAAGGGTTTGGAGAATAGAGACATTTTAATTTTTCGAGATTATTCGAAAAACAATTCTTCAAAAGGTAAATAACTCCCGATCTGTAGGAATCTGAGAGACAAAACTGATGTAACTTTGAGGGAACGTATATGTCAACTTCATGTCAGAGTCACGTCAATGTATGTATAAGGGTTTGGTGGACAGAGGCATTTTAATTTTGCGAGATTATACGAAAGTCAATTTTTTAAAAGGCAAATATCTCCCGATCTGTAGGAATGTGAGAGACAACACTTATTTCACTTTGGGGGAACGTATATGTCAACTTCATGTCAGAGTCACGTCAAAGTATGTCCAAGGGTTTGGAGGATAGAGACATTTACATTTTTCAAGATTATACGAAAGTCAATTTCTGAAAAGGCAAATATCTTCCGATCTGTAGGAACCTGAGTGACGAAACTTATGTCACTTTGAGGTAACGTATATGTCAACTTCATGTCAGAGTCACGTCAGTGTATGTCCAAGGGTTTGGAGGATAGAGACATTTTAAATTTTCGAGATTATTCGAAAGTCAATTTTTCAAAAAGGCAAATATCTCCCGATCTGTAGGAATCTGAGAGACAAAACTTATGTCACTTTGAGTGAACGTATATGTCAACTTCATGTCAGAGTCACATCAATGTATGTCCAAGGGTTTGGAGGATACAGACATTTTATTTTCTCGATATTATTCAAAAGTGATTACTAAAAAGACAAATATCTCCCGATCCGTATTAATCTGAGAGACAAAACTTTTGTCACTTTGAGGAAATTATATGTCAACTTCATGTCAGAGTAACGTCAACGTATGTCCAAGAGATTGGAGGATAGAGACATTTTAATTTCTCGAGATTATTCGAAAGTAATTTCTGAAAAGGCAAATATCTCCCGATCTGTAGGAATCTGAGAGACAATATTTATGTCACTTTCAGGGAACATATATGTCAACTTTATGTCAGAGTCACGACAATGTATGTCCAAGGGTTTGGAGGATAGAGACATTTTCATTTTTCGAGATTATTCGAAAGTCAATCTTTGAAAAGGCAAATATCTCCCTATCTGTAGGAATCTGAGAGACAAAACTTATGTCACTTTGAGGGAACCTATATGTCAACTTCATGTCAGAGTCACGTCAATGTATGTCCAAGAGTTTGGAGGATAGAGATATTTAAATTTTTCGAGATTATTCGAAAGTCAATTTTTGATAAGGCAAATATCTCCCAATCTGTAGGAATCTGAGAGACAAAACTTATGTCACTTTGAGGTAACGTATATGTCAACTTCATGTCAGAGTCACGTCAATGTATGTCCTAGGGTTTGGAGGATAGAGACATTTTAATTTTTCGAGATTATTCGAAAGTCAATTTTGGAAAAGGCAAATATCTCCCGATCTGTAAGAATCTGAGAGACAAAACTTATGTCACTTTTAGGGAACGTATATGTCAACTTCATGTCAGAGTCACGTCAATGTATGTCCAAGGGTTTGGAGGATAGAGATATTTCAATTTTTCGAGATTATTCGAAAGTCAATTTTTGTAAAGGCAAATATCTCCCGATCTGTTAGCAATCTGAGAGACAAAACTGATGTCACTTTGAGGGAACGTATATGTCAACTTCATGACAGATTCACGTCAATGTATGTCCAAGGGTTTGGAGGATAGAGACATTTTAAGTTTTCGAGATTATTCGAAAGTCAATTTCTGAAAAGGCAAATATCTCCCGATCTGTAGGAATCTGAGAGACAAAAATTATGTCTCTTTGAGGTAACGTATATGTCAACTTCATGTCAGAATCTCGTCAATGTATGTCCAAGGGTTTGGACGATAGAAACATTTTAATTTTTCGAGATTATTCGAAAGTCAATTTTGGAAAAGGCAAATATCTCCCGATCTGTAAGAATCTGAGAGACAAAACTTATGTCACTTTTAGGGAACGTATATGTCAACTTCATGTCAGAGTCACGTCAATGTATGTCCAAGGGTTTGGAGGATAGAGATATTTCAATTTTTCGAGATTATTCGAAAGTCAATTTTTGTAAAGGCAAATATCTCCCGATCTGTTAGCAATCTGAGAGACAAAACTGATGTCACTTTGAGGGAACGTATATGTCAACTTCATGAGAGATTCACGTCAATGTATGTCCAAGTGTTTGGAGAATAGAGACATTTTAATTTTTCGAGATTATTCGAAAGTCAATTTTTGAAAAGGCAAATATCTCCCGATCTGTAGGAATTTGAGAGACGAAACTTATGTCACTTTGAGGGAACGTATATGTCAACTTCATGTCAGAGTCACGTCAATGTATGTCCAAGGGTTTGGAGGATAGAGACATTTCAATTTTTCGAGATTATTCGAAATTCAATTTTTGAAAAGGCAAATATCTCCCGATCTGTAGGAATCTGAGAGACAAAACTTATGTCACTTTGAGGGAACGTATATGTCAACCTGATGTCACAGTCACGTCAATGTATGTCCAAGAGTTTGGAGGATAGAGATATTTTAATTTTTCGAGATTATTCGAAAGTCAATTTTTGAAAAGGCAAATATCTCCCGATCTGTAGGAATCTGAGAGACAACTCTTATGTCCCTTTGAGGGAACGTATATGTCAACTTCATGTCAGCGTCACGTCAATGTATGTCCAAGGGTTTGGAGGATAGAGACATTTTAATTTTTCTAGATTATTCGAAAGTCAATTTTTGAAAAATCAAATATCTCCCGATCTATAGGAATCTGAGAGACAAAACTTATGTCACTTTGAGGGAACGTATATGTCAAATTCATGTCAGAGTCACGTCAATGTATGTCAAAGGGTTTGGAGGATAGAGACATTTTAAAGTTTTCGAGATTATTTGAAAGTCAATTTCTGAAAAGGCTAATATCTCCCGATCTGTAGGAATCTGAGATTCAAAACTTATGTCACTTTGAGGGAACGTGTATGTCAACTTCATGTCAGAGTCACGTCAATGTATGTCCAAGGGTTTGGAGGATAGAGACATTTTAATTTTTCGAGATTATTCGAAAGTCAATTTCTGAATAGGCAAATATCTCCCGATCTGTATTAACCTGAGAGACGAAACTTATGTCAATTTGAGGGAACGTATATGTTAACGTCATGTCAGAGTCACGTCAATGTATGTCCAAGGGTTTGGAGGATAGAGACATTTTAATTTTTCGAGATTATTCGAAAGTCAATTTTTGAAAAGGCAAATATCTCCCGATCTGTATGAATCTGAGAGACAATATTTATGTCACTTTGAGGGAACGTATATGTCAACTTTATGTCAGAGTCACGTCAATGTATGTCCAAGGGTTTGGAGGATAGAGACATTTTAATTTTTCGAGATTATTCGCAGTCAATATTTGAAAAGGCAAATATCTCCCGATCTGTAGGAATCTGAGATACAAAACTGATATCACTTTGAGGGAACGTATATGTCAACTTCATGTCAGATTCACGTCAATATATATCCAAGGGTTTAGAGGATAGAGACATTTTAATTTTTCGAGATTATTTGAAAGTCAATTCTTGTAAAGGCAAATATCTCCCGATCTGTAGGAACCTGAGAGACGAAACTTATGTCACTTTGAGGTAACGTATATGTCAACTTCATGTCAGAGTCACGTCAGTGTATGTCCAAGGGTTTGGAGGATAGAGACATTTTAAGTTTTCGAGATTATTCGAAAGTCAATTTTTCAAAAAGGCAAATATCTCCCGATCTGTAGGAATCTGAGAGACAAAACTTATGTCACTTTGAGTGAACGTATATGTCAACTTCATGTCAGAGTCACGTCAATATATGTCCAAGGGTTTGGAGGATACAGACATTTTATTTTCTCGATATTATTCAAAAGTGATTACTAAAAAGACAAATATCTCCCGATCCGTATTAATCTGAGAGACAAAACTTTTGTCACTTTGAGGAAATTATATGTCAACTTCATGTCAGAGTCACGTCAACGTATGTCCAAGAGATTGGAGGATAGAGACATTTTAATTTCTCGAGATTATTCGAAAGTAATTTTTGAAAAGGCAAATATCTCCCGATCTGTAGGAATCTGAGAGACAATATTTATGTCACTTTGAGGGAACATATATGTCAACTTTATGTCAGAGTCACGACAATGTATGTCCAAGGGTTTGGAGGATAGAGACATTTTAATTTTTCGAGATTATTCGAAAGTCAATCTTTGAAAAGTCAAATATCTCCCTATCTGTAGGAATCTGAGAGACATAACTTATGTCACTTTGAGGGAACCTATATGTCAACTTCATGTCAGAGTCACGTCAATGTATGTCCAAGAGTTTGGATGATTGAGACATTTAAATTTTTCGAGATTATTCGAAAGTCAATTTTTGATAAGGCAAATATCTCCCAATCTGTAGGAATCTGAGAGACAAAACTTATGTCACTTTGAGGTAACGTATATGTCAACTTCATGTCAGAGTCACGTCAATGTATGTCCTAGGGTTTGGAGGATAGAGACATTTTAATTTTTCGGGATTATTCGAAAGTCAATTTTGGAAAAGGCAAATATCTCCCGATCTGTAAGAATCTGAGAGACAAAACTTGTCACTTTTAGGGAACGTATATGTCAACTTCATGTCAGAGTCACGTCAATGTATGTCCAAGGGTTTGGAGGATAGAGATATTTCAATTTTTCGAGATTATTCGAAAGTCAATTTTTGTAAAGGCAAATATCTCCCGATCTGTTAGTATTCTGAGAGACAAAACTGATGTCACTTTGAGGGAACGTATATGTCAACTTCATGACAGATTCACGTCAATGTATGTCCAAGGGTTTGGAGGATAGAGACTTTTTAAGTTTTCGAGATTATTCGAAAGTCAATTTCTGAAAAGGCAAATATCTCCCGATCTGTAGGAATCTGAGAGACAAAAATTATGTCTCTTTGAGGTAACGTATATGTCAACTTCATGTCAGAATCTCGTCAATGTATGTCCAAGGGTTTGGAGGATAGAAACATTTTAATTTTTCGAGATTATTCGAAAGTCAATTTTTGAAAAGGCAAATATCTCCCGATCTGTTAGCAATCTGAGAGACAAAACTGATGCCACTTTGAGGGAACGTATATGTCAACTTCATGTCAGATTCACGTCAATGTATGTCCAAGGGTTTGGAGGATAGAGACATTTTAAGTTTTCGAGATTATTCGAAAGTCAATTTCTGAAAAGGCAAATATCTCCCGATCTGTAGGAATCTGAGAGACAAAAATTATGTCTCTTTGAGGTAACGTATATGACAACTTCATGTCAGAATCTCGTCAATGTATGTCCAAGGGTTTGGAGGATAGAAACATTTTAATTTTTCGAGATTATTCGAAAGTCAATTTTTGTAAAGGCAAATATCTCCCGATCTGTTAGCAATCTGAGAGACAAAACTGATGTCACTTTGAGGGAACGTATATGTCAACTTCATGACAGATTCACGTCAATGTATGTCCAAGGGTTTGGAGGATAGAGACATTTTAAGTTTTCGAGATTATTCGAAAGTCAATTTTTGAAAAGGCAAATATCTCCCGATCTGTAGGAATCTGAGAGACAAAAATTATGTCACTTTGAGGTAACGTATATGTCAACTTCATGTCAGAGTCACGTCAATGTATGTCCAAGGGTTTGGAGGATAGAAACATTTTAATTTTTCGAGATTATTTGAAAATCAATTTTTGAAAAGGCAAATATCTCCCGATCTGTAGGAATCTGAGAGACAAAAATTATGTCACTTTGAGGTAACGTATATGTCAACTTCATGTCAGAGTCTCGTCAATGTATGTCCTAGGGTTTGGAGGATAGAGACATTTTAAGTTTTCGAGATTATTCGAAAGTCAATTTTTCAAAAAGGCAAATATCTCCCGGTCTGTAGGAATCTGAGAGACAAAACTTATGTCACTTTGAGTGAACGTATATGTCAACTTCATGTCAGAGTCACGTCAATATATGTCCAAGGGTTTGGAGGATACAGACATTTTATTTTCTCGATATTATTCAAAAGTGATTACTAAAAAGACAAATATCTCCCGTTCCGTATTAATCTGAGAGACAAAACTTTTGTCACTTTGAGGAAATTATATGTCAACTTCATGTCAGAGTCACGTCAACGTATGTCCAAGAGATTGGAGGATAGAGACATTTTAATTTCTCGAGATTATTCGAAAGTAATTTTTGAAAAGGCAAATATCTCCCGATCTGTAGGAATCTGAGAGACAATATTTATGTCACTTTGAGGGAACATATATGTCAACTTTATGTCAGAGTCACGACAATGTATGTCCAAGGGTTTGGAGGATAGAGACATTTTAATTTTTCGAGATTATTCGAAAGTCAATCTTTGAAAAGGCAAATATCTCCCTATCTGTAGGAATCTGAGAGACAAAACTTATGTCACTTTGAGGGAACCTATATGTCAACTTCATGTCAGAGTCACGTCAATGTATGTCCAAGAGTTTGGAGGATACAGACATTTAAATTTTTCGAGATTATTCGAAAGTCAATTTTTGATAAGGCAAATATCTCCCAATCTGTAGGAATCTGAGAGACAAAACTTATGTCACTTTGAGGTAACGTATATGTCAACTTCATGTCAGAGTCACGTCAATGTATGTCCTAGGGTTTGGAGGATAGAGACATTTTAATTTTTCGGGATTATTCGAAAGTCAATTTTGGAAAAGGCAAATATCTCCCGATCTGTAAGAATCTGAGAGACAAAACTTGTCACTTTTAGGGAACGTATATGTCAACTTCATGTCAGAGTCACGTCAATGTATGTCCAAGGGTTTGGAGGATAGAGATATTTCAATTTTTCGAGATTACTCGAAAGTCAATTTTTGTAAAGGCAAATATCTCCCGATCTGTTAGCAATCTGAGAGACAAAACTGATGTCACTTTGAGGGAACGTATATGTCAACTTCATGACAGATTCACGTCAATGTATGTCCAAGGGTTTGGAGGATAGAGACATTTTAAGTTTTCGAGATTATTCGAAAGTCAATTTCTGAAAAGGCAAATATCTCCCGATCTGTAGGAATCTGAGAGACAAATATTATGTCTCTTTGAGGTAACGTATATGTCAACTTCATGTCAGAATCTCGTCAATGTATGTCCAAGGGTTTGGAGGATAGAAACATTTTAATTTTTCGAGATTATTCGAAAGTCAATTTTTGAAAAGGCAAATATCTCCCGATCTGTTAGCAATCTGAGAGACAAAACTAATGTCACTTTGAGGGAACGTATATGTCAACTTCATGTCAGATTCACGTCAATGTATGTCCAAGGGTTTGGAGGATAGAGACATTTTAATTTTTCGAGATTATTCGAAAGTCAATTTCTGAAAAGGCAAATATCTCCCGATCTGTAGGAATCTGAGAGACAAAAATTATGTCTCTTTGAGGTAACGTATATGTCAACTTCATGTCAGAATCTCGTCAATGTATGTCCAAGGGTTTGGAGGATAGAAACATTTTAATTTTTCGAGATTATTCGAAAGTCAATTTTTGTAAAGGCCAATATCTCCCGATCTGTTAGCAATCTGAGAGACAAAACTGATGTCACTTTGAGGGAACGTATATGTCAACTTCATGACAGATTCACGTCAATGTATGTCCAAGGGTTTGGAGGATAGAGACATTTTAAGATTTCGAGATTATTCGAAAGTCAATTTTTGAAAAGGCAAATATCTCCCGATCTGTAGGAATCTGAGAGACAAAAATTATGTCACTTTGAGGTAACGTATATGTCAACTTCATGTCAGAGTCACGTCAATGTATGTCCAAGGGTTTGGAGGATAGAAACATTTTAATTTTTCGAGATTATTTGAAAATCAATTTTTGAAAAGGCAAATATCTCCCGATCTGTAGGAATCTGAGAGACAAAAATTATGTCACTTTGAGGTAACGTATATGTCAACTTCATGTCAGAGTCACGTCAATGTATGTCCTAGGGTTTGGAGGATAGAGACATTTTAATTTTTCGAGATTATTCGAAAGTCAAATTTGGAAAAGGCAAATATCTCCCGATCTGTAAGAATCTGAGAGACAAAACTTGTCACTTTTAGGGAACGTATATGTCAACTTCATGTCTGAGTCACGTCAATGTATGTCCAAGGGTTTGGAGGATAGAGATATTTCAATTTTTCGAGATTATTCGAAAGTCAATTTTTGTAAAGGCAAATATCTCCCGATCTGTTAGCAATCTGAGAGACAAAACTGATGTCACTTTGAGGGAACGTATATGTCAACTTCATGACAGATTCACGTCAATGTATGTCCAAGGGTTTCGAGGATAGAGACATTTTAATTTTTCGAGATTATTCGAAAGTCAATTTTTGAAAAGGCAAATATCTCCCGATTTGTAGGAATCTGAGAGACAAAACTTATGTCACTTTGAGGGAACGTATATGTCAACTTCATGTCAGAGTCACGTCAATGTATGTCCAAGGGTTTCGAGGATAGAGACATTTTGATTTTTCGAGATTATTCGAAAGTCAATTTTTAAAAAGGCAAATACCTCCCGATCTGTAGGAATCTGAGAGACAAAACATATGTCACTTTGAGGTAACGTATATGTCAACTTCATGTCAGAGTCACGTCAATGTATGTCCAAGGGTTTCGAGAATAGAGACATTTCAATTTTTCGAGATTATTCGAAAAACAATTCTTCAAAAGGTAAATAACTCCCGATCTGTAGGAATCTGAGAGACAAAACTGATGTAACTTTGAGGTACCGTATATGTCAACTTCATGTCAGAGTCACGTCAATGTATGTCGAAGGGTTTGGAGGATAGAGACATTTTAATTTTTCGAGATTATTCGAAAGTCAATTTTTGAAAAGGCAAATATCTCCCGATCTGTAGGAATCTGAGAGACAAAACTTATGTCAATTTGAGGTAACGTATATGTTAACTTCATGTCAGAGTCACGTCAATGTATTTCCAAGGGTTTGTAGAATAGAGACATTTTAATTTTTCGAGATTATTCGAGAAACAATTCTTCAAAGGTAAATAACTCCCGATCTGTAGGAATCTGAGAGACAAAACTGATGTAACTTTGAGGGAACGTATATGTCAACTTCATGTCAGAGTCACGTCAATGTATGTATAAGGGTTTGGAGGACAGAGGCATGTAAATTTTGGGAGATTATTCGAAAGTCAATTTTTTAAAAGGCAAATATCTCCCGATCTGTAGGAATGTGAGAGACAACACTTATTTCACTTTGAGGGAACGTATATGTCAACTTCATGTCAGAGTCACGTCAATGTATGTCCAAGGGTTTGGAGGATAGAGACATTTTAATTTTTCAAGATTATAAGAAAGTCAATTTCTGAAAAGGCACATTTCTTCCGATCTGTAGGAACCTGAGAGACGAAACTTATGTCACTTTGAGGGAATGTATGTGTTAACTTCGTGTCAGAGTCACGTCAATGTATGTCCAAGGGTTTGAAGAATAGAGATATTTCAATTTTTCGAGATTATTCGAAAGTCAATTTTTGAAAAGGCAAATATCTCCCGATCTGTAGGAATTTGAGAGACAAAACTTTTGTCACTTTGAGGGAACGTATATGTCAACTTGATGTCACAGTCACGTCAATGTATGTCCAAGAGTTTGGAGGATAGAGATATTTTAATTTCTCGAGATTATTCGAAAGTCAATTTTTGAAAATTCAAATATCTCCCGATCTGTATTAATCTGAGAGACAACTCTTATGTCGCTTTGAGGGAACGTATATGTCAACTTCATGTCAGAGTCACGTCAAAGTATGTCCAAGAGTTTGGAGGATAGAGACATTTGAATTTTTCGAGATTATTCGAAAGTCAATTTTTGAAAAGGCAAATATCTCCCGATCTGTAGGAATTTGAGAGACAAAACTTATGTCACTTTGAGGGAACGTATATGTCAACTTCATGGCAGAGTCACGTCAATGTATGTCCAAGGGTTTGGAGGATAGAGACATTTGAATTTTTCGAGATTATTCGAAAGCCAATTTTTGAAAAGGCAAATATCTCCCGATCTGTAGGAATCTGAGAGACAAAACTTATGTCACTTTGAGGGAACGTATATGTCAACTTCATGTCAGATTCACGTCAATGTATGTACAAGTGTTTGGAGGATAGAGACGTTTTAATTTTTCGAGATTATTCGAAAGTCAATTTATTTAAAGGCAAATATCTCCCGATCTGTAGGAATCTGAGAGACCAACCTTATGTCACTTTGAGGGAACGTGTATGTCAACTTCATGTCAGCGTCACGTCAATGTATGTCCAAGGGTTTGAAGGATAGAGACATTTTAATTTTTCGAGATTATTCGAAAGTCAATTTCTGAAAATTCAAATATCTCCCGATCTATAGGAACCTGAGAGACAAAACTTATGTCACTTTGAGGGAACGTATATGTCAACTTCATGTCAGAGTCACGTCAATGTATGTCCAAGGGTTTGGAGGATAGAGACATTTTAATATTTCGAGATTATTCGAAAGTCAATTTTTGAAAAGGCAAATATCTCCCGATCTGTAGGAATCTGAGATTCAAACTTATGTCATTTTGAGGGATCGTGTATGTCAACTTCATGTCAGAGTCACGTCAATGTATGTCCAAGGGTTTGGAGGATAGAGACATTTTAATTTTTCGAGATTATTCGACAGTCAATTTTTGAAAAGGCAAATATCTCCCGATCTGTAGGAATCTGAGAGACAATATTTATGTCACTTTGAGGGAACGTATATGTCAACTTTATGTCAGAGTCACGTCAATGTATGTCCAAGGGTTTGGAGGATAGAGACATTTTAATTTTTCGAGATTATTCGAAAGTCAATTTTTGAAAAGGCAAATATCTCCCGATCTGTATTTATCTGAGATTCAAAACTTATGTCATTTTGAGGGAACGTGTATGTCAACTTCATGTCAGAGTCACGTCAATGTATGTCCAAGGGTTTGGAGAATAGAGACATTTTAATTTTTCGAGATTATTCGAAAGTCAATTTTTGAAAAGGCCAATATCTCCCGATCTGTAGGAATCTGAGAGACAATATTTATGTCACTTTGAGGGAACGCATATGTCAACTTCATGTCAGAGTCACGTCAATGTATGTAAAAGGGTTTGGAGGATAGAGACATTTCAATTTTTCGAGATTATTCGCAGTCAATCTATGAAAAGGCAAATATCTCCCGATCTGTAGGAATCTGAGATACAAAACTGATATCACTTTGAGGGAACGTATATGTCAACTTCATGTCAGATTCACGTCAATATATGTACAAGGGTTTAGAGGATAGAGACATTTTAATTTTTCGAGATTATTTGAAAGTCAATTTTTGAAAAGGCAAATATCTCCCGATCTGTAGGAATCTGAGAGACAAAACTTATGTCACTTTGAGTGAACGTATATGTCAACTTCATGTCAGAGTCACTTCAATGTATGTCCTAGGGTTTGGAGGATACAGACATTTTATTTTCTCGATATTATTCAAAAGTAATTACTAAAAAGACAAATATCTCCGGAACCGTATTAATCTGAGAGACAAAACTTTTGTCACTTTGAGGAAATTATATGTCAACTTCATGTCAGAGTCACGTCAACGTATGTCCAAGAGTTTGGAGGATAGAGACATTTTAATTTCTCTAGATTATTCGAAAGTAATTTTTGAAAAGGCAAATATCTCCCGATCTGTAGGAATCTGAGAGACAATATTTATGTCACTTTGAGGGAACGTATATGTCAACTTTATGTCAGAGTCACGACAATGTATGTCCAAGGGTTTGGAGGATAGGGACATTTTAATTTTTCGAGATTATTCGAAAGTCAATCTTTGAAAAGGCAAATATCTCCCTATCTGTAGGAATCTGAGAGACAAAACTTATGTCACTTTGAGGGAACCTATATGTCAACTTCATGTCAGAGTCACGTCAATGTATGTACAAGAGTTTGGAGGATAGAGACATTTTAATTTTTCGAGATTATTCGAAAGTCAATTTTTGATAAGGCAAATATCTCCCAATCTGTAGGAATCTGAGAGACAAAACTTATGTCACTTTGAGGTAACGTATATGTCAACTTCATGTCAGAGTCACGTCAATGTATGTCCTAGGGTTTGGAGGATAGAGACATTTTAATTTTTCGAGATTATTCGAAAGTCAATTTTGGAAAAGGCATATATCTCCCGATCTGTAAGAATCTGAGAGACAAAACTTATGTCACTTTTAGGGAACGTATATGTCAACTTCATGTCAGAGTCACGTCAATGTATGTCCAAGGGTTTGGAGGATAGAGACATTTTAAGTTTTCGAGATTATTCGAAAGTCAATTTCTGAAAAGGCAAATATCTCCCGATCTTTAGGAATCTGAGAGACAAAAATTATGTCACTTTGAGGTAACGTATATGTCAACTTCATGTCAGAGTCACGTCAATGTATGTCCAAGGGTTTGGAGGATAGAAACATTTTAATTTTTCGAGATTATTCGAAAGTCAATTTTTGAAAAGGCAAATATCTCCCGATCTGTATTAATCTGAGAGACAAAACTTATGTCACTTTGAGGGAACGTATATGTCAACTTCATGTCAGAGTCACGTCAATGTATGTCCAAGGGTTTGGAGGATAGAGATATTTTAATTTTTCGAGATTATTCGAAAGTCAATTTTTGTAAAGGCAAATATCTCCCGATCTTTTAGCAATCTGAGAGACAAAACTGATGTCACTTTGAGGGAACGTATATGTCAACTTCATGACAGATGCACGTCAATGTATGTCCAAGAGTTTGGAGGATAGAGACATTTTAATTTTTCGAGATTATTCGAAAGTCAATTTTTGAAAAGGCAAATATCTCCCGATCTGTAGGAATCTGAGAGACAAAAATTATGTCACTTTGAGGTAACGTATATGTCAACTTCATGTCAGAGTCACGTCAATGTATGTCCAAAGGTTTGGAGGATAGAAACTTTTTAATTTTTCGAGATTATTCGAAAATCAATTTTTGAAAAGGCAAATATCTCCCGGTCTGTAGGAATCTGAGAGGCAAAACATAAGTCAATTTGAGGTAACGTATATGTTAACTTCATGTCAGAGTCACGTCAATGTATGTCCAAGGGTTTGGAGAATAGAGACATTTTAATTTTTCGAGATTATTCGAAAAACAATTCTTCAAAAGGTAAATAACTCCCGATCTGTAGGAATCTGAGAGATAAAACTGATGTAACTTTGAGGGAACGTATATGTCAACTTCATGTCAGAGTCACGTCAATGTATGTATAAGGGTTTGGAGGAAAGAGGCATTTAAATTTTGCGAGATTATTTGAAAGTCAATTTTTTAAAAGGCAAATATCTCCCGATCTGTATTAATCTGAGAGACAAAACTTTTGTCACTTTGAGGGAACGTAAATGTCAACTTCATGTCAGAGTCACGTCAATGTATGTTTAAGGGTTTGGAGGATGGAAACATTTTAATTTTTCGAGATTATTCGAAAGTCAATTTTTGAAAAGGCAAATATCTCCCGATCTGTTATAATCTGAGAGACAAAACTTATGTCACTTTGAGGGAACGTATATGTCAACTTCATGTCAGAGTCACGTCAATGTATGTCCAAGGGTTTGGAGGATAGAGATATTTTAATTTTTCGAGATTATTCGAAAGTCAATTTTTGTAAAGGCAAATATCTCCCGATCTGTTAGCAATCTGAGAGACAAAACTGATGTCACTTTGAGGGAAGTTATATGTCAACTTCATGACAGATGCACGTCAATGTATGTCCAAGGGTTTGGAGGATAGAGACATTTTAATTTTTCGAGATTATTCGAAAGACAATTTCTGAAAAGGCAAATATCTCCCGATCTGTAGGAATCTGAGAGACAAAAATTATGTCACTTTGAGGGAACGTATATGTCAACCTCATGTCAGAGTCACGGTAATGTATGTCCAAGGGTTTGGAGGACTGAGGCATTTTAATTTTGCGAGATTATTCGAAAGTCAATTTTTGAAAAGGCAAATATCTCCCGATCTGTATTAATCTGAGAGACAAAACTTATGTCACTTTGAGGGAACGTATATGTCAACTTCATGTCAGAGTCACGTCAATGTATGTCCAAGGGTTTGGAGGATAGAGACATTTTAATTTTTCGAGATTATTCGCAGACAATCATTGAAAAGGCAAATATCTCCCGATCTGTAGGAATCTGAGAGCCAAACTGATATCACTTTGAGGGAACGTATATGTCCACTTCATGACAGATTCACGTCAGTGTATGTCCAAGGGTTTGGAGGATAGAGACATTTTAATTTTTCGAGATTATTCGAAAGTCAATTTTTGATAAGGCAAATATCTCCCAATCTGTAGGAATCTGAGAGACAAAACTTATGTCACTTTGAGGTAACGTATATGTCAACTTCATGTCAGAGTCACGTCAATGTATGTCCTAGGGTTTGGAGGATAGAGACATTTTAATTTTTCGAGATTATTCGAAAGTCAATTTTGGAAAAGGCATATATCTCCCGATCTGTAAGAATCTGAGAGACAAAACTTATGTCACTTTTAGGGAACGTATATGTCAACTTCATGTCAGAGTCACGTCAATGTATGTCCAAGGGTTTGGAGGATAGAGATATTTCAATTTTTCGAGATTATTCTAAAGTCAATTTTTGTAAAGGCAAATATCTCCCGATCTTTTAGCAATGTGAGAGACAAAACTTATGTCACTTTGAGGGAACGTATATGTCAACTTCATGACAGATTCACGTCAATGTATGTCCAAGGGTTTGGAGGATAGAGACATTTTAATTTTTCGAGATTATTCGAAAGTCAATTTCTGAAAAGGCAAATATCTCCCGATCTTTAGGAATCTGAGAGACAAAAATTATGTCACTTTGAGGTAACGTATATGTCAACTTCATGTCAGAGTCACGTCAATGTATGTCCAAGGGTTTGGAGGATAGAAACATTTTAATTTTTCGAGATTATTCGAAAGTCAATTTTTGAAAAGGCAAATATCTCCCGATCTGTATTAATCTGAGAGACAAAACTTATGTCACTTTGAGGGAACGTATATGTCAACTTCATGTCAGAGTCACGTCAATGTATGTCCAAGGGTTTGGAGGATAGAGATATTTTAATTTTTCGAGATTATTCGAAAGTCAATTTTTGTAAAGGCAAATATCTCCCGATCTGTTAGCAATCTGAGAGACAAAACTGATGTCACTTTGAGGGAACGTATATGTCAACTTCATGACAGATGCACGTCAATGTATGTCCAAGAGTTTGGAGGATAGAGACATTTTAATTTTTCGAGATTATTCGAAAGTCAATTTTTGAAAAGGCAAATATCTCCCGATCTGTAGGAATCTGAGAGACAAAAATTATGTCACTTTGAGGTAACGTATATGTCAACTTCCTGTCAGAGTCACGTCAATGTATGTCTAAGGGTTTGGAGGATAGAGACATTTTAATTTTTCGAGATTATTCGAAAGTCAATTTTTGAAAAGGCAAATATCTCCCGATCTGTAGGAATCTGAGAGACAAAACTTATGTCACTTTGAGGGAACGTATATGTCAACTTCATGTCAGAATCTCGTCAATGTATGTCCAAGGGTTTGGAGGATAGAGACATTTAAATTTTTAGAGATTATTCGAATTCAATTTTTGAAAAGGCAAATATCTCCCGATCAGTAGGAATCTAAGAGACAAAACTTATGTCACTATGAGGGAACGTATATGTCAACGTCATGTCAGAATCTCGTCAATATATGTCAAAGGGTTTGGACGATAGAGACATTTAAATTTTTCGAGATTATTCGAAATTCAATTCTTAAAAGGCAAATATCTCCCGATCTGTAGGAATCTGAGAGACAAAACTTATGTCACTTTGAGGGAAAGTATATGTCAACTTCATGTCAGAGTCACGTCAATGTATGTCCAAGGGTTTGGAGGATAGAGACATTTAAATTTTTAGAGATTATTCGAAGGTCAATTATCTAAAGGCAAATATCTACCGATCTGTAGGCATCTGAGAGACAAAACTTATGTCACTTTGAGGGAACGTATATGTCAACTTCGTGTCAGAGTCACGTCAATGTATGTCCAAGGGTTTGGAGGATAGTGACATTTTAATTTTTCGAGATTATTCGAAAGTCAATTTTTGAAAAGGCAAATATCTCCCGATCTGTAAGAATCTGAGAGACAAAACTTATGTCACTTTGAGGGAACGTATATGTCAACTTCATGTCAGAATCTCGTCAATGTATGTCCAAGGGTTTGGACGATAGAGACATTTTAATTTTTCGAAATTATTCGAAAGTCAATTTTTAAAAGGCAAATATCTCCCGATCTGTAGGCATCTGAGAGACAAAACTTATGTCACTTTGAGGGAACGGAAATGTCAACCTCATGTCAGATTCTCGTCAATGTATGTCCAAGGGTTTGGACGATAGAGATATTTAAATTTTATGAGATTATTCGAAAGTCAATTATTAAAAGGCAAATATCTCCCGATCTGTAGGAACCTGGGAGACAGAACTTATGTCACTTTGAGGGAAGGTATATGTCAACTTCATGTCAGAATCTCGTCAATGTATGTCCAAGGGTTTGGACGATAGAGACATTTAAATTTTATGAGATTATTCGAAAGTCAATTTTTAAAAGGCAAATATCTCCCGATCTGTAGGCATCTGAGTGACAAATCTTATGTCACTTTGAGGGAACGCATATGTCAACTTCATGTCAGAATCTCGTCAATGTATGTCCAAGGGTTTGGACGATAGAGACATTTTAATTTTTCGAGATTATTCGAAAGTCAATTCTTAAAAGGCAAATATCTCCCGATCTGTAGGAATCTGAGAGACAAAACTTATGTCACTTTGAGGGAACGTATATGTCAACTTCCTGTCAGAGTCACGTCAATGTATGTCCAAGGGGTTGGAGGATAGAGACATTTTAATTTTTCGAGATTATTCGAAAGTCAATTTTTGAAAAGGCAAATATCTCCCGATATGTAGGAATCTGAGAGACAAAACTTATGTCACTTTGAGGGAACGTACATGTCAACTTCATGTCTGAATCTCGTCAATGTATGTCCAAGGGTTTGGAGGATAGAGACATTTAAATTTTTAGAGATTATTCGAAAGTCAATTCTTAAAAGGCAAATATCTCCCGATCTGTAGGAATCTGAGAGACAAAACTTATGTCACTTTGTGGGAACGTATATGTCAACTTCATGTCAGAATCTCGTTAATGTATGTCCAAGGGTTTGGACGATAGAGACATTTAACTTTTTCGAGATTATTCGAAAGTTAATTTTTAAAAGGAAAATATCTCCCGATCTGTAGGCATCTGAGAGACAAAACTTATGTCACTTTGAGGGAAAGTATATGTCAACTTGCTGTCAGAGTCACGTCAATGTATGTCCAAGGGTTTGGACGATAGAGACATTTTAATTTTTCGAGATTATTCGAAAGTCAATTTTTGAAAAATCAAATATCTCCCGATCTGTAGGAATCTGAGAGACAAACCTTATGTCACATTGAGGGAACGTATATGTTAACTTCATGTCAGAGTCACGTCAATGTATGTGCAAGGGTTTGGAGGATAGACTCATCTTAATTTTTCGAGATTATTCGAAAATCAATTTTTTAAAGGCAAATATCTCCCGATCTGTAGGAATCTGAGAGACAAAACTTATGTCACTTTGAGGGAACGTATATGTAAACTTCCTGTCAGAGTCACGTCAATGTATGTCCAAGGGTTTGGAGGATAGAGACATTTTAATTTTTCGAGATTATTCGAAAGTCAATTTTTAAAAGGCAAATATCTCCCGATCTGTAGGAATCTGAGAGACAAAACTTATGTCACTTTGAGGGATTGTATATGTCAACTTGCTGTCAGAGTCACGTCAATGTATGTCCAAGGGTTTGGACGATAGAGACATTTTAATTTTTCGAGATTATTCGAAAGTCAATTTTTGAAAAAGCAAATATCTCCCGATCTGTAGGAATCTGAGAGACAAAACTCATGTCACTTTGAGGGAAGGCATATATCAACTTCATGTCAGAGTCACGTCAATGTATGTCCAAGGGTTTGGAGGATAGAGACATTTAAATTTTTAGAGATTATTCGAAAGTCAATTATTAAAAGGCAAATATCTACCGATCTGTAGGCATCTGAGAGACAAAACTTATGTCACTTTGAGGGAAGGTATATGTCAACATCCTATCAGAGTCACGTCAATGTATGTCCAAGGGTTTGGAGGATAGAGACATTTTAATTTTTCGAGATTATTCGAAAGTCAATGTTTGAAAAGGCAAATATCTCCCGATCTCTAGGAATCTGAGAGACAAAACTTATGTCACTTTGAGGGAACGCATATGTCAACTTCATGTCAGAATCTCGTCAATGTATGTCCAAGGGTTTGGACGATAGAGACATTTTAATTTTTCGAGATTAGTCGAAAGTCAATTTTTAAAGGCAAATATCTCCCGATCTGTTGGCATCTGAGAGACAAAACTTATGTCACTTTGAGGGAACGTATATGTTAACTTCCTGTCAGAGTCACGTCAATGTATGTACAAG
Source organism: Zootermopsis nevadensis (assembly GCF_977971745.1). NCBI lineage: Eukaryota > Metazoa > Arthropoda > Insecta > Blattodea > Termopsidae > Zootermopsis > Zootermopsis nevadensis. The sequence continues at coordinate 3,540,430 of NW_028259177.1, forward strand.
GGTTTGGAGAATAGAGACATTTTAATTTTTCGAGATTATTCGAAAGTCAATTTTTAAAAACGCAAATATCTCCCGATCTGTAGGAATCTGAGAGACAAAACTAATGTCACTTTGAGGGAACGTATATGTCAACTTCATGTCAGAATCTCGTCAATGTATGTCGAAGGGTTTGGACGATAGAGTCATTTTAATTTTTCGAGATTATTCGAAATTCAATTCTTAAAAGGCAAATATCTCCCGATCTGTAGGAATCTGAGAGACAAAACTTATGTCACTTTGAGGGAACGTATATGTCAACTTCATGTCAGAGTCTCATCAATGTATGTCCAAGGGTTTGGACGATAGAGACATTTTAATGTTTCGAGATTATTCGAAAGTCAATTTTTAAAGGCAAATATCTCCCGATCTGTTGGCATCTGAGAGACAAAACTTATGTCACTTTGACGGAACGTATATGTCAACTTCATGTCAGAATCTCGTCAATGTATGTCCAAGGGTTTGGACGATAGAGACATTTAAATTTTTCGAGATTATTCGAAAGACAATTTTTAAAAGGCAAATATCTCCCGATCTGTAGGCATCTGAGAGACAAATCTTATGTCACTTTGAGGGAACGCATATGTCAACTTCATGTCAGAATCTCGTCAATGTATGTACTAGTGTTTGGACGATACAGACATTTTAATTTTTCGAGATTATTAGAAAGTCAATTATTAAAAGGCAAATATCTCCCGATCTGTAAGAATCTGAGAGACAAAACTTATGTCACTTTGAGGGAACGTATATGTCAACTTCCTGTCAGAGTCACGTCAATGTATGTCCAAGGATTTGGAGGATAGAGACATTTTAATTTTTCGAGATTATTCGAAAGTCAATTTTTGAAAAGGAAAATATCTCCCGATCTGTAGGAATCTGAGAGACAAAACTTATGTCACTTTGAGGGAACGTATATGTCAACTTCCTGTCAGAGTCACGTCAATGTATGTCCAAGGGGTTGGAGGATAGAGACATTTTAATTTTTCGAGATTATTCGAAAGTCAATTATTGAAAAGGCAAATATCTCCCGATATGTAGGAATCTGAGAGACAAAACTTATGTCACTTTGAGGGAACGTATATGTCAACTTCATGTCTGAATCTCGTCAATGTATGTCCAAGGGTTTGGAGGATAGAGACATTTAAATTTTTAGAGATTATTCGAAAGTCAATTCTTAAAAGGCAAATATCTCCCGATCTGTAGGAATCTGAGAGACAAAACTTATGTCACTTTGTGGGAACGTATATGTCAACTTCGTATCAGAATCTCGTTAATGTATGTCCAAGGGTATGGACGATAGAGACATTTAACTTTTTCGAGATTATTCGAAAGTTAATTTTTAAAAGGAAAATATCTCCCGATCTGTAGGCATCTGAGAGACAAAACTTATGTCACTTTGAGGGAAAGTATATGTCAACTTGCTGTCAGAGTCACGTCAATGTATGTCCAAGGGTTTGGACGATAGAGACATTTTAATTTTTCGAGATTATTCGAAAGTCAATTTTTGAAAAATCAAATATCTCCCGATCTGTAGGAATCTGAGAGACAAACCTTATGTCACATTGAGGGAACGTATATGTTAACTTCATGTCAGAGTCACGTCAATGTATGTGCAAGGGTTTGGAGGATAGACTCATCTTAATTTTTCGAGATTATTCGAAAATCAATTTTTTAAAGGCAAATATCTCCCGATCTGTAGGAATCTGAGAGACAAAACTTATGTCACTTTGAGGGAACGTATATGTAAACTTCCTGTCAGAGTCACGTCAATGTATGTCCAAGGGTTTGGAGGATAGAGACATTTTAATTTTTCGAGATTATTCGAAAGTCAATTTTTAAAAGGCAAATATCTCCCGATCTGTAGGAATCTGAGAGACAAAACTTATGTCACTTTGAGGGATTGTATATGTCAACTTGCTGTCAGAGTCACGTCAATGTATGTCCAAGGGTTTGGACGATAGAGACATTTTAATTTTTCGAGATTATTCGAAAGTCAATTTTTGAAAAAGCAAATATCTCCCGATCTGTAGGAATCTGAGAGACAAAACTCATGTCACTTTGAGGGAAGGCATATATCAACTTCATGTCAGAGTCACGTCAATGTATGTCCAAGGGTTTGGAGGATAGAGACATTTAAATTTTTCGAGATTATTCGAAAGTCAATTATTAAAAGGCAAATATCTCCCTATCTGTAGGAATCTGAGAGACAAAACTTATGTCACTTTGAGGGAACGTATATGTCAACTTCCTGTCAGAGTCACGTCAATGTATGTCTAAGGGTTTGGAGGATAGAGACATTTTAATTTTTCGAGATTATTCGAAAGTCAATTTTTGAAAAGGCAAATATCTCCCGATCTGTAGGAATCTGAGAGACAAAACTTATGTCACTTTGAGGGAACGTATATGTCAACTTCATGTCAGAATCTCGTCAATGTATGTCCAAGGGTTTGGAGGATAGAGACATTTAAATTTTTAGAGATTATTCGAATTCAATTTTTGAAAAGGCAAATATCTCCCGATCAGTAGGAATCTAAGAGACAAAACTTATGTCACTATGAGGGAACGTATATGTCAACGTCATGTCAGAATCTCGTCAATATATGTCAAAGGGTTTGGACGATAGAGACATTTAAATTTTTCGAGATTATTCGAAAGTCAATTTTTAAAAGGCAAATATCTCCCGATCTGTAGGAATCTGAGAGACAAAACTTATGTCACTTTGAGGGAAAGTATATGTCAACTTGCTGTCAGAGTCACGTCAATGTATGTCCAAGGGTTTGGACGATAGAGAGATTTTAATTTTTCGAGATTATTCGAAAGTCAATTTTTGAAAAAGCAAATATCTCCCGATCTGTAGGAATCTGAGAGACAAAACTCATGTAACTTTGAGGGAAGGCATATGTCAACTTCATGTCAGAGTCACGTCAATGTATGTCCAAGGGTTTGGAGGATAGAGACATTTAAATTTTTAGAGTTTATTCGAAGGTCAATTATCTAAAGGCAAATATCTACCGATCTGTAGGCATCTGAGAGACAAAACTTATGTCACTTTGAGGGAACGTATATGTCAACTTCGTGTCAGAGTCACGTCAATGTATGTCCAAGGGTTTGGAGGATAGTGACATTTTAATTTTTCGAGATTATTCGAAAGTCAATTTTTGAAAAGGCAAATATCTCCCGATCTGTAAGAATCTGAGAGACAAAACTTATGTCACTTTGAGGGAACGTATATGTCAACTTCATGTCAGAATCTCGTCAATGTATGTCCAAGGGTTTGGACGATAGAGACATTTTAATTTTTCGAAATTATTCGAAAGTCAATTTTTAAAAGGCAAATATCTCCCGATCTGTAGGCATCTGAGAGACAAAACTTATGTCACTTTGAGGGAACGGAAATGTCAACCTCATGTCAGATTCTCGTCAATGTATGTCCAAGGGTTTGGACGATAGAGATATTTAAATTTTATGAGATTATTCGAAAGTCAATTATTAAAAGGCAAATATCTCCCGATCTGTAGGAACCTGGGAGACAGAACTTATGTCACTTTGAGGGAACGTATATGTCAACTTCATGTCAGAATCTCGTCAATGTATGTCCAAGGGTTTGGACGATAGAGACATTTAAATTTTATGAGATTATTCGAAAGTCAATTTTTAAAAGGCAAATATCTCCCGATCTGTAGGCATCTGAGTGACAAATCTTATGTCACTTTGAGGGAAAGCATATGTCAACTTCATGTCAGAATCTCGTCAATGTATGTCCAAGGGTTTGGACGATAGAGACATTTTAATTTTTCGAGATTATTCGAAAGTCAATTCTTAAAAGGCAAATATCTCCCGATCTGTAGGAATCTGAGAGACAAAACTTATGTCACTTTGAGGGAACGTATATGTCAACTTCCTGTCAGAGTCACGTCAATGTATGTCCAAGGGGTTGGAGGATAGAGACATTTTAATTTTTCGAGATTATTCGAAAGTCAATTTTTGAAAAGGCAAATATCTCCCGATATGTAGGAATCTGAGAGACAAAACTTATGTCACTTTGAGGGAACGTACATGTCAACTTCATGTCTGAAACTCGTCAATGTATGTCCAAGGGTTTGGAGGATAGAGACATTTAAATTTTTAGAGATTATTCGAAAGTCAATTCTTAAAAGGCAAATATCTCCCGATCTGTAGGAATCTGAGAGACAAAACTTATGTCACTTTGTGGGAACGTACATGTCAACTTCATGTCAGAATCTCGTTAATGTATGTCCAAGGGTTTGGACGATAGAGACATTTAACTTTTTCGAGATTATTCGAAAGTTAATTTTTAAAAGGAAAATATCTCCCGATCTGTAGGCATCTGAGAGACAAAACTTATGTCACTTTGAGGGAAAGTATATGTCAACTTGCTGTCAGAGTCACGTCAATGTATGTCCAAGGGTTTGGACGATAGAGACATTTTAATTTTTCGAGATTATTCGAAAGTCAATTTTTGAAAAATCAAATATCTCCCGATCTGTAGGAATCTGAGAGACAAACCTTATGTCACATTGAGGGAACGTATATGTTAACTTCATGTCAGAGTCACGTCAATGTATGTGCAAGGGTTTGGAGGATAGACTCATCTTAATTTTTCGAGATTATTCGAAAATCAATTTTTTAAAGGCAAATATCTCCCGATCTGTAGGAATCTGAGAGACAAAACTTATGTCACTTTGAGGGAACGTATATGTAAACTTCCTGTCAGAGTCACGTCAATGTATGTCCAAGGGTTTGGAGGATAGAGACATTTTAATTTTTCGAGATTATTCGAAAGTCAATTTTTAAAAGGCAAATATCTCCCGATCTGTAGGAATCTGAGAGACAAAACTTATGTCACTTTGAGGGATTGTATATGTCAACTTGCTGTCAGAGTCACGTCAATGTATGTCCAAGGGTTTGGAGGATAGAGACATTTAAATTTTTAGAGATTATTCGAAAGTCAATTATTAAAAGGCAAATATCTACCGATCTGTAGGCATCTGAGAGACAAAACTTATGTCACTTTGAGGGAAGGTATATGTCAACATCCTATCAGAGTCACGTCAATGTATGTCCAAGGGTTTGGAGGATAGAGACATTTTAATTTTTCGAGATTATTCGAAAGTCAATGTTTGAAAAGGCAAATATCTCCCGATCTCTAGGAATCTGAGAGACAAAACTTATGTCACTTTGAGGGAACGCATATGTCAACTTCATGTCAGAATCTCGTCAATGTATGTCCAAGGGTTTGGACGATAGAGACATTTTAATTTTTCGAGATTAGTCGAAAGTCAATTTTTAAAGGCAAATATCTCCCGATCTGTTGGCATCTGAGAGACAAAACTTATGTCACTTTGAGGGAACGTATATGTTAACTTCCTGTCAGAGTCATGTCAATGTATGTACAAGGGTTTGGAGAATAGAGACATTTAAATTTTTCGAGATTATTCGAAAGTCAATTTTTAAAAACGCAAATATCTCCCGATCTGTAGGAATCTGAGAGACAAAACTAATGTCACTTTGAGGGAACGTATATGTCAACTTCATGTCAGAATCTCGTCAATGTATGTCCAAGGGTTTGGACGATAGAGTCATTTTAATTTTTCGAGATTATTCGAAATTCAATTCTTAAAAGGCAAATATCTCCCGATCTGTAGGAATCTGAGAGACAAAACTTATGTCACTTTGAGGGAACGTATATGTCAACTTCATGTCAGAGTCTCATCAATGTATGTCCAAGGGTTTGGACGATAGAGACATTTTAATGTTTCGAGATTATTCGAAAGTCAATTATTAAAAGGCAAATATCTACCGATCTGTTGGCATCTGAGAGACAAAACTTATGTCACTTTGACGGAACGTATATGTCAACTTTATGTCAGAATCTCGTCAATGTATGTCCAAGGGTTTGGACGATAGAGACATTTAAATTTTTCGAGATTATTCGAAAGTCAATTTTTAAAAGGCAAATATCTCCCGATCTGTAGGCATCTGAGAGACAAATCTTATGTCACTTTGAGGGAACGCATATGTCAACTTCATGTCAGAATCTCGTCAATGTATGTACTAGTGTTTGGACGATACAGACATTTTAATTTTTCGAGATTATTAGAAAGTCAATTATTAAAAGACAAATATCTCCCGATCTGTAAGAATCTGAGAGACAAAACTTATGTCACTTTGAGGGAACGTATATGTCAACTTCCTGTCAGAGTCACGTCAATGTATGTCCAAGGATTTGGAGGATAGAGACATTTTAATTTTTCGAGATTATTCGAAAGTCAATTTTTGAAAAGGAAAATATCTCCCGATCTGTAGGAATCTGAGAGACAAAACTTATGTCACTTTGAGGGAACGTATATGTCAACTTCCTGTCAGAGTCACGTCAATGTATGTCCAAAGGGTTGGAGGATAGAGACATTTTAATTTTTCGAGATTATTCGAAAGTCAATTTTTGAAAAGGCAAATATCTCCCGATATGTAGGAATCTGAGAGACAAAACTTATGTCACTTTGAGGGAACGTATATGTCAACTTCATGTCTGAATCTCGTCAATGTATGTCCAAGGGTTTGGAGGATAGAGACATTTAAATTTTTAGAGATTATTCGAAAGTCAATTCTTAAAAGGCAAATATCTCCCGATCTGTAGGAATCTGAGAGACAAAACTTATGTCACTTTGTGGGAACGTATATGTCAACTTCATGTCAGAATCTCGTTAATGTATGTCCAAGGGTTTGGACGATAGAGACATTTAACTTTTTCGAGATTATTCGAAAGTTAATTTTTAAAAGGAAAATATCTCCCGATCTGTAGGCATCTGAGAGACAAAACTTATGTCACTTTGAGGGAAAGTATATGTCAACTTGCTGTCAGAGTCACGTCAATGTATGTCCAAGGGTTTGGACGATAGAGACATTTTAATTTTTCGAGATTATTCGAAAGTCAATTTTTGAAAAATCAAATATCTCCCGATCTGTAGGAATCTGAGAGACAAACCTTATGTCACATTGAGGGAACGTATATGTTAACTTCATGTCAGAGTCACGTCAATGTATGTGCAAGGGTTTGGAGGATAGACTCATCTTAATTTTTCGAGATTATTCGAAAATCAATTTTTTAAAGGCAAATATCTCCCGATCTGTAGGAATCTGAGAGACAAAACTTATGTCACTTTGAGGGAACGTATATGTAAACTTCCTGTCAGAGTCACGTCAATGTATGTCCAAGGGTTTGGAGGATAGAGACATTTTAATTTTTCGAGATTATTCGAAAGTCAATTTTTAAAAGGCAAATATCTCCCGATCTGTAGGAATCTGAGAGACAAAACTTATGTCACTTTGAGGGATTGTATATGTCAACTTGCTGTCAGAGTCACGTCAATGTATGTCCAAGGGTTTGGACGATAGAGACATTTTAATTTTTCGAGATTATTCGAAAGTCAATTTTTGAAAAAGCAAATATCTCCCGATCTGTAGGAATCTGAGAGACAAAACTCATGTCACTTTGAGGGAAGGCATATATCAACTTCATGTCAGAGTCACGTCAATGTATGTCCAAGGGTTTGGAGGATAGAGACATTTAAATTTTTAGAGATTATTCGAAAGTCAATTATTAAAAGGCAAATATCTACCGATCTGTAGGCATCTGAGAGACAAAACTTATGTCACTTTGAGGGAACGTATATGTCAACATCCTATCAGAGTCACGTCAATGTATGTCCAAGGGTTTGGAGGATAGAGACATTTTAATTTTTCGAGATTATTCGAAAGTCAATGTTTGAAAAGGCAAATATCTCCCGATCTCTAGGAATCTGAGAGACAAAACTTATGTCCCTTTGAGGGAACGCATATGTCAACTTCATGTCAGAATCTCGTCAATGTATGTCCAAGGGTTTGGACGATAGAGACATTTTAATTTTTCGAGATTAGTCGAAAGTCAATTTTAAAAGGCAAATATCTCCCGATCTGTTGGCATCTGAGAGACAAAACTTATGTCACTTTGAGGGAACGTATATGTTAACTTCCTGTCAGAGTCACGTCAATGTATGTACAAGGGTTTGGAGAATAGAGACATTTTAATTTTTCGAGATTATTCGAAAGTCAATTTTTAAAAACGCAAATATCTCCCGATCTGTAGGAATCTGAGAGACAAAACTAATGTCACTTTGAGGGAACGTATATGTCAACTTCATGTCAGAGTCTCATCAATGTATGTCCAAGGGTTTGGACGATAGAGACATTTTAATGTTTCGAGATTATTCGAAAGTCAATTTTTAAAGGCAAATATCTCCCGATCTGTTGGCATCTGAGAGACAAAACTTATGTCACTTTGACGGAACGTATATGTCAACTTCATGTCAGAATCTCGTCAATGTATGTCCAAGGGTTTGGACGATAGAGACATTTTAATTTTTCGAGATTATTCGAAAGTCAATTCTTAAAAGGCAAATATCTCCCGATCTGTAGGAATCTGAGAGACAAAACTTATGTCACTTTGAGGGAACGTATATGTCAACTTCCTGTCAGAGTCACGTCAATGTATGTCCAAGGGGTTGGAGGATAGAGACATTTTAATTTTTCGAGATTATTCGAAAGTCAATTTTTGAAAAGGCAAATATCTCCCGATATGTAGGAATCTGAGAGACAAAACTTATGTCACTTTGAGGGAACGTACATGTCAACTTCATGTCTGAATCTCGTCAATGTATGTCCAAGGGTTTGGAGGATAGAGACATTTAAATTTTTAGAGATTATTCGAAAGTCAATTCTTAAAAGGCAAATATCTCCCGATCTGTAGGAATCTGAGAGACAAAACTTATGTCACTTTGTGGGAACGTACATGTCAACTTCATGTCAGAATCTCGTTAATGTATGTCCAAGGGTTTGGACGATAGAGACATTTAACTTTTTCGAGATTATTCGAAAGTTAATTTTTAAAAGGAAAATATCTCCCGATCTGTAGGCATCTGAGAGACAAAACTTATGTCACTTTGAGGGAAAGTATATGTCAACTTGCTGTCAGAGTCACGTCAATGTATGTCCAAGGGTTTGGACGATAGAGACATTTTAATTTTTCGAGATTATTCGAAAGTCAATTTTTGAAAAATCAAATATCTCCCGATCTGTAGGAATCTGAGAGACAAACCTTATGTCACATTGAGGGAACGTATATGTTAACTTCATGTCAGAGTCACGTCAATGTATGTGCAAGGGTTTGGAGGATAGACTCATCTTAATTTTTCGAGATTATTCGAAAATCAATTTTTTAAAGGCAAATATCTCCCGATCTGTAGGAATCTGAGAGACAAAACTTATGTCACTTTGAGGGAACGTATATGTAAACTTCCTGTCAGAGTCACGTCAATGTATGTCCAAGGGTTTGGAGGATAGAGACATTTTAATTTTTCGAGATTATTCGAAAGTCAATTTTTAAAAGGCAAATATCTCCCGATCTGTAGGAATCTGAGAGACAAAACTTATGTCACTTTGAGGGATTGTATATGTCAACTTGCTGTCAGAGTCACGTCAATGTATGTCCAAGGGTTTGGAGGATAGAGACATTTAAATTTTTAGAGATTATTCGAAAGTCAATTATTAAAAGGCAAATATCTACCGATCTGTAGGCATCTGAGAGACAAAACTTATGTCACTTTGAGGGAAGGTATATGTCAACATCCTATCAGAGTCACGTCAATGTATGTCCAAGGGTTTGGAGGATAGAGACATTTTAATTTTTCGAGATTATTCGAAAGTCAATGTTTGAAAAGGCAAATATCTCCCGATCTCTAGGAATCTGAGAGACAAAACTTATGTCACTTTGAGGGAACGCATATGTCAACTTCATGTCAGAATCTCGTCAATGTATGTCCAAGGGTTTGGACGATAGAGACATTTTAATTTTTCGAGATTAGTCGAAAGTCAATTTTTAAAGGCAAATATCTCCCGATCTGTTGGCATCTGAGAGACAAAACTTATGTCACTTTGAGGGAACGTATATGTTAACTTCCTGTCAGAGTCATGTCAATGTATGTACAAGGGTTTGGAGAATAGAGACATTTAAATTTTTCGAGATTATTCGAAAGTCAATTTTTAAAAACGCAAATATCTCCCGATCTGTAGGAATCTGAGAGACAAAACTAATGTCACTTTGAGGGAACGTATATGTCAACTTCATGTCAGAATCTCGTCAATGTATGTCCAAGGGTTTGGACGATAGAGTCATTTTAATTTTTCGAGATTATTCGAAATTCAATTCTTAAAAGGCAAATATCTCCCGATCTATAGGAATCTGAGAGACAAAACTTATGTCACTTTGAGGGAACGTATATGTCAACTTCATGTCAGAGTCTCATCAATGTATGTCCAAGGGTTTGGACGATAGAGACATTTTAATGTTTCGAGATTATTCGAAAGTCAATTATTAAAAGGCAAATATCTACCGATCTGTTGGCATCTGAGAGACAAAACTTATGTCACTTTGACGGAACGTATATGTCAACTTTATGTCAGAATCTCGTCAATGTATGTCCAAGGGTTTGGACGATAGAGACATTTAAATTTTTCGAGATTATTCGAAAGTCAATTTTTAAAAGGCAAATATCTCCCGATCTGTAGGCATCTGAGAGACAAATCTTATGTCACTTTGAGGGAACGCATATGTCAACTTCATGTCAGAATCTCGTCAATGTATGTACTAGTGTTTGGACGATACAGACATTTTAATTTTTCGAGATTATTAGAAAGTCAATTATTAAAAGACAAATATCTCCCGATCTGTAAGAATCTGAGAGACAAAACTTATGTCACTTTGAGGGAACGTATATGTCAACTTCCTGTCAGAGTCACGTCAATGTATGTCCAAGGATTTGGAGGATAGAGACATTTTAATTTTTCGAGATTATTCGAAAGTCAATTTTTGAAAAGGAAAATATCTCCCGATCTGTAGGAATCTGAGAGACAAAACTTATGTCACTTTGAGGGAACGTATATGTCAACTTCCTGTCAGAGTCACGTCAATGTATGTCCAAAGGGTTGGAGGATAGAGACATTTTAATTTTTCGAGATTATTCGAAAGTCAATTTTTGAAAAGGCAAATATCTCCCGATATGTAGGAATCTGAGAGACAAAACTTATGTCACTTTGAGGGAACGTATATGTCAACTTCATGTCTGAATCTCGTCAATGTATGTCCAAGGGTTTGGAGGATAGAGACATTTAAATTTTTAGAGATTATTCGAAAGTCAATTCTTAAAAGGCAAATATCTCCCGATCTGTAGGAATCTGAGAGACAAAACTTATGTCACTTTGTGGGAACGTATATGTCAACTTCATGTCAGAATCTCGTTAATGTATGTCCAAGGGTTTGGACGATAGAGACATTTAACTTTTTCGAGATTATTCGAAAGTTAATTTTTAAAAGGAAAATATCTCCCGATCTGTAGGCATCTGAGAGACAAAACTTATGTCACTTTGAGGGAAAGTATATGTCAACTTGCTGTCAGAGTCACGTCAATGTATGTCCAAGGGTTTGGACGATAGAGACATTTTAATTTTTCGAGATTATTCGAAAGTCAATTTTTGAAAAATCAAATATCTCCCGATCTGTAGGAATCTGAGAGACAAACCTTATGTCACATTGAGGGAACGTATATGTTAACTTCATGTCAGAGTCACGTCAATGTATGTGCAAGGGTTTGGAGGATAGACTCATCTTAATTTTTCGAGATTATTCGAAAATCAATTTTTTAAAGGCAAATATCTCCCGATCTGTAGGAATCTGAGAGACAAAACTTATGTCACTTTGAGGGAACGTATATGTAAACTTCCTGTCAGAGTCACGTCAATGTATGTCCAAGGGTTTGGAGGATAGAGACATTTTAATTTTTCGAGATTATTCGAAAGTCAATTTTTAAAAGGCAAATATCTCCCGATCTGTAGGAATCTGAGAGACAAAACTTATGTCACTTTGAGGGATTGTATATGTCAACTTGCTGTCAGAGTCACGTCAATGTATGTCCAAGGGTTTGGACGATAGAGACATTTTAATTTTTCGAGATTATTCGAAAGTCAATTTTTGAAAAAGCAAATATCTCCCGATCTGTAGGAATCTGAGAGACAAAACTCATGTCACTTTGAGGGAAGGCATATATCAACTTCATGTCAGAGTCACGTCAATGTATGTCCAAGGGTTTGGAGGATGGAGACATTTAAATTTTTAGAGATTATTCGAAAGTCAATTATTAAAAGGCAAATATCTACCGATCTGTAGGCATCTGAGAGACAAAACTTATGTCACTTTGAGGGAACGTATATGTCAACATCCTATCAGAGTCACGTCAATGTATGTCCAAGGGTTTGGAGGATAGAGACATTTTAATTTTTCGAGATTATTCGAAAGTCAATGTTTGAAAAGGCAAATATCTCCCGATCTCTAGGAATCTGAGAGACAAAACTTATGTCCCTTTGAGGGAACGCATATGTCAACTTCATGTCAGAATCTCGTCAATGTATGTCCAAGGGTTTGGACGATAGAGACATTTTAATTTTTCGAGATTAGTCGAAAGTCAATTTTTAAAGGCAAATATCTCCCGATCTGTTGGCATCTGAGAGACAAAACTTATGTCACTTTGAGGGAACGTATATGTTAACTTCCTGTCAGAGTCACGTCAATGTATGTACAAGGGTTTGGAGAATAGAGACATTTTAATTTTTCGAGATTATTCGAAAGTCAATTTTTAAAAACGCAAATATCTCCCGATCTGTAGGAATCTGAGAGACAAAACTAATGTCACTTTGAGGGAACGTATATGTCAACTTCATGTCAGAGTCTCATCAATGTATGTCCAAGGGTTTGGACGATAGAGACATTTTAATGTTTCGAGATTATTCGAAAGTCAATTTTTAAAGGCAAATATCTCCCGATCTGTTGGCATCTGAGAGACAAAACTTATGTCACTTTGACGGAACGTATATGTCAACTTCATGTCAGAATCTCGTCAATGTATGTCCAAGGGTTTGGACGATAGAGACATTTAAATTTTTCGAGATTATTCGAAAGTCAATTTTTAAAAGGCAAATATCTCCCGATCTGTAGGCATCTGAGAGACAAATCTTATGTCACTTTGAGGGAACGCATATGTCAACTTCATGTCAGAATCTCGTCAATGTATGTACTAGTGTTTGGACGATACAGACATTTTAATTTTTCGAGATTATTAGAAAGTCAATTATTAAAAGGCAAATATCTCCCGATCTGTAAGAATCTGAGAGACAAAACTTATGTCACTTTGAGGGAACGTATATGTCAACTTCCTGTCAGAGTCACGTCAATGTATGTCCAAGGATTTGGAGGATAGAGACATTTTAATTTTTCGAGATTATTCGAAAGTCAATTTTTGAAAAGGAAAATATCTCCCGATCTGTAGGAATCTGAGAGACAAAACTTATGTCACTTTGAGGGAACGTATATGTCAACTTCATGTCAGAATCTCGTCAATGTATGTCCAAGGGTTTGGACGATAGAGACATTTTAATTTTTCGAGATTATTCGAAATTCAATTTTTAAAAGGCAAATATCTCCCGATCTGTAGGAATCTGAGAGACAAAACTTATGTCACTTTGAGGGAACGTATATGTCAACTTCATGTCAGAGTCTCATCAATGTATGTCCAAGGGTTTGGACGATAGAGACATTTTAATTTTTCGAGATTATTCGAAAGTCAATTTTTAAAGGCAAATATCTCCCGATCTGTAGGAATCTGAGAGACAAAACTTATGTCACTTTGAGGGAAAGTATATGTCAACTTGCTGTCAGAGTCACGTCAATGTATGTCCAAGGGTTTGGACGATAGAGACATTTTAATTTTTCGAGATTATTCGAAAGTCAATTTTTGAAAAAGCAAATATCTCCCGATCTGTAGGAATCTGAGAGACAAAACTCATGTCACTTTGATGGACGCCATATGTCAACTTCATGTCAGAGTCACGTCAATGTATGTCCAAGGGTTTGGAGGATAGAGACATTTAAATTTTTAGAGATTATTCGAAAGTCAATTATCTAAAGGCAAATATCTACCGATCTGTAGTCATCTGAGAGACAAAACTTATGTCACTTTTTGGGAACGTATATGTCAACTTCGTGTCAGAGTCACGTCAATGTATGTCCAAGGGTTTGGAGGATAGTGACATTTTAATTTTTCGAGATTATTCGAAAGTCAATTTTTGAAAAGGCAAATATCTCCCGATCTGTAAGAATCTGAGAGACAAAACTTATGTCACTTTGAGGGAACGTATATGTCAACTTCATGTCAGAATCTCGTCAATGTATGTCAAAGGGTTTGGACGATAGAGACATTTTAATTTTTCGAGATTATTCGAAAGATAATTTTTAAAAGGCAAATATCTCCCTATCTGTAGGCATCTGAGAGACAAAACGTATGTCACTTTGAGGGAACGTAAATGTCAACCTCATGTCAGATTCTCGTCAATGTATGTCCAAGGGTTTTTAGGATAGCGACATTTAAATTTTTCGAGATTATTCGAAAGTCAATTTTTGAAAAGGCAAATATCTCCCGATCTGTAAGAATCTGAGAGACAAAACTTATGTCACTTTGAGGGAACGTATATGTCAACTTCATGTCAGAATCTCGTCAATATATGTCCAAGGGTTTGGACGATAGAGACATTTTAATTTTTCGAGATTATTCGAAAGTCAATTTTTAAAAGGCAAATATCTCCCGATCAGTAGGCATCTGAGAGACAAAACGTATGTCACTTTGAGGGTACGTAAATGTCAACCTCATGTCAGATTCTCGTCAATGTATGTCCAAGGGTTTGGACGATAGAGACATTTAAATTTTATGAGATTATTCGAAAGTCAATTTTTAAAGGCAAATATCTCCCGATCTGTAGGCATCTGAGTGACAAATCTTATGTCACTATGAGGGAACGCATATGTCAACTTCATGTCAGAATCTCGTCAATGTATGTCCAAGGGTTTGGACGATAGAGACATTTTAATTTTTCGAGATTATTCGAAAGTCAATTCTTAAAAGGCAAATATCTCCCGATCTGTAGGAATCTGAGAGACAAAACTTATGTCACTTTGAGGGAACGAATATGTCAACTTCATGTCAGAATCTCGTCAATGTATGTCCAAGGGTTTGGACGATAGAGACATTTAAATTTTATGAGATTATTCGAAAGTCAATTTTTAAAAGGCAAATATCTCCCGATCTGTAGGCATCTGAGTGACAAATCTTATGTCACTTTGAGGGAACACATATGTCAACTTCATGTCAGAATCTCGTCAATGTATGTCCAAGGGTTTGGACGATAGAGACATTTTAATTTTTCGAGATTATTCGAAAGTCAATTTCTGAAAAGGCAAATATCTCCCGATCTGTATTAATCTGAGAGACAAAACTTACGTCACTTTGAGGGAACGTATATGTCAAGTTGCTGTCAGAGTCACGTCAATGTATGTGCAAGGGTTTGGACGATAGAGACATTTTAATTTTTCGAGATTATTCGAAAGTCAATTATTAAAAGGCAAAAATCTCCCGATCTGTAGGCATCTGAGAGACAAATCTTATGTCACTTTGAGGGATCGCATATGTGAACTTCCTGTCAGAGTCTCGTTAATGTATGTCCAAGGGTTTGGAGGATAGAGACATTTAAATTATTCGAGATTATTCGAAAGTCAATTATTAAAAGGCAAATATCTCCCGATCTGTAGGAATCTGAGAGACAAACATTATGTCACTTTGAGGGAACGTATATGTCAACTTGCTGTCAGAGTCATGTCAATGTATGTCCAAGGGTTTGGACGATAGAGGCATTTAAATTTTTAGAGATTATTCGAAAGTCAATTTTTAAAAGGCAAATATCTCCCAATCTGTAGGAATCTGAGAGACAAAACTTATGTCAATTTGAGGGAACGTATATGTCAACTTGCTGTCAGAGTCACGTCAATGTATGTCCAAGGGTTTGGAGGATAGAGACATTTAAATTTTTAAAGATTATTCGAATTCAATTTTTGAAAAGGCAAATATCTCCCGATCTGTAGGAATCTAAGAGACAAAACTTATGTCACTATGAGGGAACGTATATGTCAACTTCATGTCAGAATCTCGTCAATATATGTCAAAGGGTTTGGACGATAGAGACATTTAAATTTTTCGAGATTATTCGAAAGTCAATTCTTAAAAGGCAAATATCTCCCGATCTGTAGGAATCTGAGAGACAAAACTTATGTCACTTTGAGGGAAAGTATATGTCAACTTGCTGTCAGAGTCACGTCAATGTATGTCCAAGGGTTTGGACGATAGAGACATTTTAATTTTTCGTGATTATTCGAAAGTCAATTTTTAAAATAGCAAATATCTCCCGATCTGTAGGAATCTGAGAGACAAACCTCATGTCACTTTGAGGGAAGGCATATGTCAACTTCATGTCAGAGTCACGTCAATGTATGTCCAAGGGTTTGGAGGATAGAGACATTTAAATTTTTAGAGATTATTCGAAAGTCAATTATCTAAAGGCAAATATCTACCGATCTGTAGGCATCTGAGAGACAAATCTTATGTCACTTTGAGGGAACGTATATGTCAACTTCGTGTCAGAGTCACGTCAATGTATGTCCAAGGGTTTGGAGGATAGTGACATTTTAATTTTTCGAGATTATTCGAAAGTCAATTTTTAAAAGGCAAATATCTCCCGATCTGTAGGCATCTAAGAGACAAAACTTATGTCACTTTGAGGGAACGTAAATGTCAACCTCATGTCAGATTCTCGTCAATGTATGTCCAAGGGTTTGGACGATAGAGACATTTTAATTTTTCGAGATTATTCGAAAGTCAATTTTTAAAAGGCAAATATCTCCCGATCTGTAGGCATCTGAGAGACAAAACTTATGTCACTTTGAGGGAACGTAAATGTCAACCTCATGTCAGATTCTCGTCAATGTATGTCCAAGGGTTTGGACGATAGAGACATTTTAATTTTTCGAGATTATTCGAAAGTCAATTTTTAAAAGGCAAATATCTCCCGATCTGTAGGCATCTGAGAGACAAAACTTATGTTACTTTGAGGGAACGTATATGTTAACTTCATGTCAGAATCTCGTCAATGTATGTCCAAGGGTTTGGACGATAGAGACATTTTAATTTTTCGAGATTATTCGAAAGTCAATTTTTAAAGGCAAATATCTCCCGATCTGTTGGCATCTGAAAGACAAAACTTATGTCACTTTGAGGGAACGTATATGTTAACTTCCTGTCAGAGTCACGTCAATGTATGTCCAAGGGTTTGGAGGATAGAGATATTTTAATTTTTCGAGATTATTCGAAAGTCAATTTTTGAAAAGGCAAATATCTCCCGATCTGTAGGAATCTGAGAGACAAAACTTATGTCACTTTGAGGGAACGTATATGTCAACTTCATGTCAGAATCTCGTCAATGTATGTCCAAGGGTTTGGACGATAGAGACATTTTAATTTTTCGAGATTATTCGAAATTCAATTTTTAAAAGGCAAATATCTCCCGATCTGTAGGAATCTGAGAGACAAAACTTATGTCACTTTGAGGGAACGTATATGTCAACTTCATGTCAGAGTCTCATCAATGTATGTCCAAGGGTTTGGACGATAGAGACATTTTAATTTTTCGAGATTATTCAAAAGTCAATTTTTAAAGGCAAATATCTCCCGATCTGTAGGAATCTGAGAGACAAAACTTATGTCACTTTGAGGGAAAGTATATGTCAACTTGCTGTCAGAGTCACGTCAATGTATGTCCAAGGGTTTGGACGATAGAGACATTTTAATTTTTCGAGATTATTCGAAAGTCAATTTTTGAAAAAGCAAATATCTCCCGATCTGTAGGAATCTGAGAGACAAAACTCATGTCACTTTGATGGACGCCATATGTCAACTTCATGTCAGAGTCACGTCAATGTATGTCCAAGGGTTTGGAGGATAGAGACATTTAAATTTTTAGAGATTATTCGAAAGTCAATTATCTAAAGGCAAATATCTACCGATCTGTAGTCATCTGAGAGACAAAACTTATGTCACTTTTTGGGAACGTATATGTCAACTTCGTGTCAGAGTCACGTCAATGTATGTCCAAGGGTTTGGAGGATAGTGACATTTTAATTTTTCGAGATTATTCGAAAGTCAATTTTTGAAAAGGCAAATATCTCCCGATCTGTAAGAATCTGAGAGACAAAACTTATGTCACTTTGAGGGAACGTATATGTCAACTTCATGTCAGAATCTCGTCAATGTATGTCCAAGGGTTTGGACGATAGAGACATTTTAATTTTTCGAGATTATTCGAAAGATAATTTTTAAAAGGCAAATATCTCCCTATCTGTAGGCATCTGAGAGACAAAACGTATGTCACTTTGAGGGAACGTAAATGTCAACCTCATGTCAGATTCTCGTCAATGTATGTCCAAGGGTTTTTAGGATAGCGACATTTAAATTTTTCGAGATTATTCGAAAGTCAATTTTTGAAAAGGCAAATATCTCCCGATCTGTAAGAATCTGAGAGACAAAACTTATGTCACTTTGAGGGAACGTATATGTCAACTTCATGTCAGAATCTCGTCAATATATGTCCAAGGGTTTGGACGATAGAGACATTTTAATTTTTCGAGATTATTCGAAAGTCAATTTTTAAAAGGCAAATATCTCCCGATCAGTAGGCATCTGAGAGACAAAACGTATGTCACTTTGAGGGTACGTAAATGTCAACCTCATGTCAGATTCTCGTCAATGTATGTCCAAGGGTTTGGACGATAGAGACATTTAAATTTTATAAGATTATTCGAAAGTCAATTTTTAAAGGCAAATATCTCCCGATCTGTAGGCATCTGAGTGACAAATCTTATGTCACTATGAGGGAACGCATATGTCAACTTCATGTCAGAATCTCGTCAATGTATGTCCAAGGGTTTGGACGATAGAGACATTTTAATTTTTCGAGATTATTCGAAAGTCAATTCTTAAAAGGCAAATATCTCCCGATCTGTAGGAATCTGAGAGACAAAACTTATGTCACTTTGAGGGAACGTATATGTCAACTTCATGTCAGAATCTCGTCAATGTATGTCCAAGGGTTTGGACGATAGAGACATTTAAATTTTATGAGATTATTCGAAAGTCAATTTTTAAAAGGCAAATATCTCCCGATCTGTAGGCATCTGAGTGACAAATCTTATGTCACTTTGAGGGAACACATATGTCAACTTCATGTCAGAATCTCGTCAATGTATGTCCAAGGGTTTGGACGATAGAGACATTTTAATTTTTCGAGATTATTCGAAAGTCAATTTTTGAAAAGGCAAATATCTCCCGATCTGTATTAATCTGAGAGACAAAACCTACGTCACTTTGAGGGAACGTATATGTCAACTTGCTATCAGAGTCACGTCAATGTATGTGCAAGGGTTTGGACGATAGAGACATTTTAATTTTTCGAGATTATTCGAAAGTCAATTATTTAAAGGCAAAAATCTCCCGATCTGTAGGCATCTGAGAGACAAATCTTATGTCACTTTGAGGGATCGCATATGTGAACTTCATGTCAGAGTCTCGTTAATGTATGTCCAAGGGTTTGGAGGATAGAGACATTTAAATTATTCGAGATTATTCGAAAGTCAATTATTAAAAGGCAAATATCTCCCGATCTGTAGGAATCTGAGAGACAAACATTATGTCACTTTGAGGGAACGTATATGTCAACTTGCTGTCAGAGTCATGTCAATGTATGTCCAAGGATTTGGACGATAGAGGCATTTAAATTTTTAGAGATTATTCGAAAGTCAATTTTTAAAAGGCAAATATCTCCCAATCTGTAGGAATCTGAGAGACAAAACTTATGTCAATTTGAGGGAACGTATATGTCAACTTGCTGTCAGAGTCACGTCAATGTATGTCCAAGGGTTTGGAGGATAGAGACATTTAAATTTTTAAAGATTATTCGAATTCAATTTTTGAAAAGGCAAATATCTCCCGATCCGTAGGAATCTAAGAGACAAAACTTATGTCACTATGAGGGAACGTATATGTCAACTTCATGTCAGAATCTCGTCAATATATGTCAAAGGGTTTGGACGATAGAGACATTTAAATTTTTCGAGATTATTCGAAAGTCAATTTTTAAAAGGCAAATATCTCCCGATCTGTAGGAATCTGAGAGACAAAACTTATGTCACTTTGAGGGAAAGTATATGTCAACTTGCTGTCAGAGTCACGTCAATGTATGTCCAAGGGTTTGGACGATAGAGACATTTTAATTTTTCGTGATTATTCGAAAGTCAATTTTTAAAAGGCAAATATCTCCCGATCTGTAGGAATCTGAGAGACAAAACTCATGTCACTTTGAGGGAAGGCATATGTCAACTTCATGTCAGAGTCACGTCAATGTATGTCCAAGGGTTTGGAGGATAGAGACATTTAAATTTTTAGAGATTATTCGAAAGTCAATTATATAAAGGCAAATATCTACCGATCTGTAGGCATCTGAGAGACAAATCTTATGTCACTTTGAGGGAACGTATATGTCAACTACGTGTCAGAGTCACGTCAATGTATGTCCAAGGGTTTGGAAGATAGTGACATTTTAATTTTTCGAGATTATTCGAAAGTCAATTTTTAAAAGGCAAATATCTCCCGATCTGTAGGCATCTAAGAGACAAAACTTATGTCACTTTGAGGGAACGTAAATGTCAACCTCATGTCAGATTCTCGTCAATGTATGTCCAAGGGTTTGGACGATAGAGACATTTTAATTTTTCGAAATTATTCGAAAGTCAATTTTTAAAAGGCAAATATCTCCCGTTCTGTAGGCATCTGAGAGACAAAACTTATGTCACTTTGAGGGAACGTATATGTCAACCTCATGTCAGATTCTCGTCAATGTATGTCCAAGGGTTTGGACGATAGAGACATTTTAATTTTTCGAGATTATTCGAAAGTCAATTTTTAAAAGGCAAATATCTCCCGATCTGTAGGCATCTGAGAGACAAAACGTATGTCACTTTGAGGGAACGTATATGTTAACTTCATGTCAGAATCTCGTCAATGTATGTCCAAGGGTTTGGACGATAGAGACATTTTAATTTTTCGAGATTATTCGAAAGTCAATTTTTAAAGGCAAATATCTCCCGATCTGTTGGCATCTGAAAGACAAAACTTATGTCACTTTGAGGGAACGCATATGTCAACTTCATGTCAGAATCTCGTCAATGTATGTCCTAGTGTTTGGACGATACAGACATTTTAATTTTTCGAGATTATTAGAAAGTCAATTCTTAAAAGGCAAATATCTCCCGATCTGTAGGAATCTGAGAGACAAAACTTATGTCACTTTGAGGGAACGTATATGTCAACTTCCTGTCAGAGTCACGTCAATGTATGTCCAAGGGTTTGGAGGATAGAGACATTTTAATTTTTCGAGATTATTCGAAAGTCAATTTTTGAAAAGGCAAATATCTCCCGATCTGTAGGAATCTGAGAGACAAAACTTATGTCACTTTGAGGGAACGTATATGTCAACTTCATGTCAGAATCTCGTCAATGTATGTCCAAGGGTTTGGACGATAGAGACATTTTAATTTTTCGAGATTATTCGAAAGTCAATAATTAAAAGGCAAATATCTCCCGATCTGTAGGAATCTGAGAGACAAAACTTATGTCACTTTGAGGGAATGTATATGTCAACTTGCTGTCAGAGTCACGTCAATGTATGTCCAAGGGTTTGGAGGATAGAGACATTTAAATTTTTAGAGATTATTCGAAAGTCAATTATTAAAAGGCAAATATCTACCGATCTGTAGGCATCTGAGAGACAAAACTTATGTCACTTTGAGGGAAGGTATATGTCAACATCCTGTCAGAGTCACGTCAATGTATGTCCAAGGGTTTGGAGGATAGAGACATTTAAATTTTTCGAGATTATTCGAAAGTCAATGTTTGAAAAGGCAAATATCTCCCGATCTCTAGGAATCTGAGAGACAAAACTTATGTCACTTTGAGGGAACGCATATGTCAACTTCATGTCAGAATCTCGTCAATGTATGTCCAAGGGTTTGGACGATAGAGACATTTTAATTTTTCGAGATTAGTCGAAAGTCAATTTTTAAAGGCAAATATCTCCCGATCTGTTGGCATCTGAGAGACAAAACTTATGTCACTTTGAGGGAACGTATATGTTAACTTCCTGTCAGAGTCACGTCAATGTATGTGCAAGGGTTTGGAGAATAGAGACATTTTAATTTTTCGAGATTATTCGAAAGTCAATTTTTAAAAACGCAAATATCTCCCGATCTGTAGGAATGTGAGAGACAAAACTTATGTCACATTGAGGGAACGTATATGTCAACTTCCTGTCAGAGTCACGTCAATGTATGTCCAAGGGTTTGGAGGACAGGGACATTTTAATTTTTCGAGATTATTCGAAAGTCAATTTTTGAAAAGGCAAATATCTCCCGATATGTAGGAATCTGAGAGACAAAACTTATGTCACTTTGAGGGAACGTATATGTCAACTTCATGTCTGAATCTCGTCAATGTATGTCCAAGGGTTTGGAGGATAGAGACATTTAAATTTTTAGAGATTATTCGAAAGTCAATTTTTAAAGGCAAATATCTCCCGATCTGTTGGCATCTGAGAGACAAAACTTATGTCACTTTGAGGGAACGTATATGTTAACTTCCTGTCAGAGTCACGTCAATGCATGTACAAGGGTTTGGAGAATAGAGACATTTTAATTTTTCGAGATTATTCGAAAGTCAATTTTTGAAAACGCAAATATCTCCCGATCTGTAGGAATCTGAGAGACAAAACTAATATCACTTTGAGGGAAAGTATATGTCAACTTCATGTCAGAGTCTCATCAATGTATGTCCAAGGGTTTGGACGATAGAGACATTTTAATTTTTCGAGATTATTCGAAAGTCAATTTTTAAAGGCAAATATCTCCCGATCTGTTGGCATCTGAGAGCCAAAACTTATGTCACTTTGAGGGAACGTATATGTCAACTTCATGTCAGAATCTCGTCAATGTATGTCCAAGGGTTTGGACGATAGAGACATTTAAATTTTTCGAGATTATTCGAAAGTCAATTATTAAAAGGCAAATATCTCCCGATCTGTAGGAATCTGAGAGACAAAACTTATGTCACTTTGAGGGAACGTACATGTCAACTTCCTGTCAGAGTCACGTCAATGTATGTCCAAGGGTTTGGAGGATAGAGACATTTTAATTTTTCGAGATTATTCGAAAGTCAATGTTTGAAAAGGCAAATATCTCCCGATCTCTAGGAATCTGAGAGACAAAACTTATGTCACTTTGAGGGAAAGTATATGTCAACTTCATGTCAGAATCTCGTCAATGTATGTCCAAGGGTTTGGACGATAGAGACATTTTAATTTTTCGAGATTATTCGAAAGTCAATTTTTGAAAAAGCAAATATCTCCCGATCTGTAGGAATCTGAGAGACAAAACTCATGTCACTTTGAGTAAAGGCATATGTCAACTTCATTTCAGAGTCACGTCAATGTATGTCCAAGGGTTTGGAGGATAGAGACATTTAAATTTTTAGAGATTATTCGAAAGTCAATTCTTAAAAGGCAAATATCTCCCGATCTGTAGGAATCTGAGAGACAAAACTTATGTCACTTTGAGGGAACGTATATGTTAACGTCGTGTCAGAATCTCGTCAATGTATGTCCAAGGGTTTGGACGATAGAGACATTTAAATTTTTCGAGATTATTCGAAAGTCAATTTTTAAAAGGAAAATATCTCCCGATCTGTAGGAATCTGAGAGACAAAACTTATGTCACTTTGAGGGAAAGTATATGTCAACTTGCTGTCAGAGTCACGTCAATGTATGTCCAAGGGTTTGGACGATAGAGACATTTTAATTTTTCGAGATTATTCGAAAGTCAATTTTTGAAAAATCAAATATCTCCCGATCTGTAGGAATCTGAGAGACAAACCTTATGTCACATTGAGGGAACGTATATGTTAACTTCATGTCAGAGTCACGTCAATGTATGTGCAAGGGTTTGGAGGATAGACTCATCTTAATTTTTCGAGATTATTCGAAAATCAATTTTTTAAAGGCAAATATCTCCCGATCTGTAGGAATCTGAGAGACAAAACTTATGTCACTTTGAGGGAACGTATATGTAAACTTCCTGTCAGAGTCACGTCAATGTATGTCCAAGGGTTTGGAGGATAGAGACATTTTAATTTTTCGAGATTATTCGAAAGTCAATTTTTAAAAGGCAAATATCTCCCGATCTGTAGGAATCTGAGAGACAAAACTTATGTGACTTTGAGGGAACGTATATGTCAACTTGCTGTCAGAGTCACGTCAATGTATGTCCAAGGGTTTGGACGATAGAGACATTTTAATTTTTCGAGATTATTCGAAAGTCAATTTTTGAAAAAGCAAATATCTCCCGATCTGTAGGAATCTGAGAGACAAAACTCATGTCACTTTGAGGGAAGGCATATGTCAACTTCATGTCAGAGTCACGTCAATGTATGTCCAAGGGTTTGGAGGATAGAGACATTTAAATTTTTAGAGATTATTCGAAAGTCAATTATTTAAAGGCAAATATCTACCGATCTGTAGGCATCTGAGAGACAAAACTTATGTCACTTTGAGGGAAGGTATATGTCAACTTCCTTTCAGAGTCACGTCAATGTATGTCCAAGGGTTTGGACGATAGAGACATTTTAATTTTTCGAGATTATTCGAAAGTCAATGTTTGAAAAGGCAAATATCTCCCGATCTCTAGGAATCTGTGAGACAAAACTTATGTCACTTTGAGGGAACGCATATGTCAACTTCATGCCATAACCTCGTC
This sequence comes from Zootermopsis nevadensis, assembly GCF_977971745.1. NCBI lineage: Eukaryota > Metazoa > Arthropoda > Insecta > Blattodea > Termopsidae > Zootermopsis > Zootermopsis nevadensis. The sequence continues at coordinate 3,565,364 of NW_028259177.1, forward strand.
AATGTATGTCCAAGGGTTTGGACGATAGAGACATTTTAATTTTTCGAGATTATTCGAAAGTCAATTTTTAAAGGCAAATATCTCCCGATCTGTTGGCATCTGAGAGACAAAACTTATGTCACTTTGAGGGGACGTATATGTCAACTTCCTGTCAGAGTCACGTCAATGTATGTCCAAGGGTTTGGAGGATAGAGACATTTTAATTTTTCGAGATTATTCGAAAGTCAATTTTTGAAAAGGCAAATATGTCCCGATCTGTAGGAATCTGAGAGACAAAACTTATGTCACTTTGAGGGAACGTATATGTCAACTTCATGTCAGAATCTCGTCAATGTATGTCCAAGGGTTTGGAGGATAGAGACATTTAAATTTTTAGAGATTATTCGAATACAATTTTGAAAAGGCAAATATCTCCCGATCTGTAGGAATCTAAGAGACAAAACTTATGTCACTATGAGGGAACGTATATGTCAACGTCATGTCAGAATCTCGTCAATATATGTCAAAGGGTTTGGACGATAGAGACATTTAAATTTTTCGAGATTATTCGAAAGTCAATTTTTAAAAGGCAAATATCTCCCGATCTGTAGGAATCTGAGAGACAAAACTTATGTCACTTTGAGGGAAAGTATATGTCAACTTGCTGTCAGAGTCACGTCAATGTATGTCCAAGGGTTTGGACGATAGAGAGATTTTAATTTTTCGAGATTATTCGAAAGTCAATTTTTGAAAAAGCAAATATCTCCCGATCTGTAGGAATCTGAGAGACAAAACTCATGTAACTTTGAGGGAAGGCATGTGTCAACTTCATGTCAGAGTCACGTCAATGTATGTCCAAGGGTTTGGAGGATAGAGACATTTAAATTTTTAGAGATTATTCGAAGGTCAATTATCTAAAGGCAAATATCTACCGATCTGTAGGCATCTGAGAGACAAAACTTATGTCACTTTGAGGGAACGTATATGTCAACTTCGTGTCAGAGTCACGTCAATGTATGTCCAAGGGTTTGGAGGATAGTGACATTTTAATTTTTCGAGATTATTCGAAAGTCAATTTTTGAAAAGGCAAATATCTCCCGATCTGTAAGAATCTGAGAGACAAACCTTATGTCACTTTGAGGGAACGTATATGTCAACTTCATGTCAGAATCTCGTCAATGTATGTCCAAGGGTTTGGACGATAGAGACATTTTAATTTTTCGAGATTATTCGAAAGTCAATTTTTAAAAGGCAAATATCTCCCGATCTGTAGGCATCTGAGAGACAAAACTTATGTCACTTTGAGGGAACGGAAATGTCAACCTCATGTCAGATTCTCGTCAATGTATGTCCAAGGGTTTGGAGGATAGAGACATTTTAATTTTTCGAGATTATTCGAAAGTCAATATTTAAAAGGCAAATATCTCCCGATCTGTAGGAATCTGAGAGACAAAACTTATGTCACTTTGAGGGAATGTATGTGTCAACTTGCTGTCAGAGTCACGTCAATGTATGTCCAAGGGTTTGGACGATAGAGACATTTTAATTTTTCGAGAATATTCGAAAGTCAATTTTTGAAAAAGCAAATATCTCCCGATCTGTAGGAATCTGAGAGACAAAACTCATGTCACTTTGAGGGAAGGTATATATCAACTTCATGTCAGAGTCACGTCAATGTATGTCCAAGGGTTTGGAGGATAGAGACATTTAAATTTTTAGAGATTATTCGAAAGTCAATTATTAAAAGGCAAATATCTACCGATCTGTAGGCATCTGAGAGACAAAACTTATGTCACTTTGAGGGAAGGTATATGTCAACATCCTGTCAGAGTCACGTCAATGTATGTCCAAGGGTTTGGAGGATAGAGACATTTTAATTTTTCGAGATTATTCGAAAGTCAATGTTTGAAAAGGCAAATATCTCCCGATCTCTAGGAATCTGAGAGACAAAACTTATGTCACTTTGAGGGAACGCATATGTCAACTTCATGTCGTAATCTCGTCAATGTATGTCCAAGGGTTTGGACGATAGAGACATTTCAATTTTTCGAGATTAGTCGAAAGTCAATTTTTAAAGGCAAATATCTCCCGATCTGTTGGCATCTGAGAGACAAAACTTATGTCACTTTGAGGGAACGTATATGTTAACTTCCTGTCAGAGTCACGTCAATGTATGTACAAGGGTTTGGAGAATAGAGACATTTTAATTTTTCGAGATTATTCGAAAGTCAATTTTTAAAAACGCAAATATCTCCCGATCTGTAGGAATCTGAGAGACAAAACTTATGTCACTTTGAGGGAACGTATATGTCAACTTCATGTCAGAATCTCGTCAATGTATGTCCAAGGGTTTGGTCGATAGAGTCATTTTAATTTTTCGAGATTATTCGAAATTCAATTTTTAAAAGGCAAATATCTCCCGATCTGTAGGAATCTGAGAGACAAACTTATGTCACTTTGAGGGAACGTATATGTCAACTTCATGTCAGAGTCTCATCAATGTATGTTCAAGGGTTTGGACGATAGAGACATTTTAATGTTTCGAGATTATTCGAAAGTAAATTTTTAAAGGCAAATATCTCCCGATCTGTTGGCATCTGAGAGACAAAACTTATGTCACTTTGACGGAACGTATATGTCAACTTCATGTCAGAATCTCGTCAATGTATGTCCAAGGGTTTGGACGATAGAGACATTTAAATTTTTCGAGATTATTCGAAAGTCAATTTTTAAAAGGCAAATATCTCCCGATCTGTAGGCATCTGAGAGACAAATCTTATGTCACTTTGAGGGAACGCATATGTCAACTTCATGTCAGAATCTCGTCAATGTATGTCCTAGTGTTTGGACGATACAGACATTTTAATTTTTCGAGATTATTAGAAAGTCAATTCTTAAAAGGCAAATATCTCCCGATCTGTAGGAATCTGAGAGACAAAACTTATGTCACTTTGAGGGAACGTATATGTCAACTTCCTGTCAGAGTCACGTCAATGTATGTCCAAGGGTTTGGAGGATAGAGACATTTTAATTTTTCGAGATTATTCGAAAGTCAATTTTTGAAAAGGCAAATATCTCCCGATCTGTAGGAATCTGAGAGACAAAACTTATGTCACTTTGAGGGAACGTATATGTCAACTTCATGTCAGAATCTCGTCAATGTATGTCCAAGGGTTTGGACGATAGAGACATTTTAATTTTTCGAGATTATTCGAAAGTCAATAATTAAAAGACAAATATCTCCCGATCTGTAGGAATCTGAGAGACAAAACTTATGTCACTTTGAGGGAATGTATATGTCAACTTGCTGTCAGAGTCACGTCAATGTATGTCCAAGGGTTTGGACGATAGAGACATTTTAATTTTTCGAGATTATTCGAAAGTCAATTTTTGAAAAAGCAAATATCTCCCGATCTGTAGGAATCTGAGAGACAAAACTCATGTCACTTTGAGGGAAGGTATATATCAACTTCATGTCAGAGTCACGTCAATGTATGTCCAAGTGTTTGGAGGATAGAGACATTTAAATTTTTAGAGATTATTCGAAAGTCAATTATTAAAAGGCAAATATCTACCGATCTGTAGGCTTCTGAGAGACAAAACTTATGTCACTTTGAGGGAAGGTATATGTCAACATCCTGTCAGAGTCACGTCAATGTATGTCCAAGGGTTTGGAGGATAGAGACATTTAAATTTTTCGAGATTATTCGAAAGTCAATGTTTGAAAAGGCAAATATCTCCCGATCTGTAGGAATGTGAGAGACAAAACTTATGTCACTTTGAGGGAACGTATATGTCAACTTCCTGTCAGAGTCACGTCAATGTATGTCCAAGGGTTTGGAGGACAGGGACATTTTAATTTTTCGAGATTATTCGAAAGTCAATTTTTGAAAAGGCAAATATCTCCCGATATGTAGGAATCTGAGAGACAAAACTTATGTCACTTTGAGGGAACGTATATGTCAACTTCATGTCTGAATCTCGTCAATGTATGTCCAAGGGTTTGGAGGATAGAGACATTTAAATTTTTAGAGATTATTCGAAAGTCAATTTTTAAAGGCAAATATCTCCCGATCTGTTGGCATCTGAGAGACAAAACTTATGTCACTTTGAGGGAACGTATATGTTAACTTCCTGTCAGAGTCACGTCAATGCATGTACAAGGGTTTGGAGAATAGAGACATTTTAATTTTTCGAGATTATTCGAAAGTCAATTTTTGAAAACGCAAATATCTCCCGATCTGTAGGAATCTGAGAGACAAAACTAATATCACTTTGAGGGAAAGTATATGTCAACTTCATGTCAGAGTCTCATCAATGTATGTCCAAGGGTTTGGACGATAGAGACATTTTAATTTTTCGAGATTATTCGAAAGTCAATTTTTAAAGGCAAATATCTCCCGATCTGTTGGCATCTGAGAGCCAAAACTTATGTCACTTTGAGGGAACGTATATGTCAACTTCATGTCAGAATCTCGTCAATGTATGTCCAAGGGTTTGGACGATAGAGACATTTAAATTTTTCGAGATTATTCGAAAGTCAATTATTTAAAGGCAAATATCTCCCGATCTGTAGGAATCTGAGAGACAAAACTTATGTCACTTTGAGGGAACGTACATGTCAACTTCCTGTCAGAGTCACGTCAATGTATGTCCAAGGGTTTGGAGGATAGAGACATTTTAATTTTTCGAGATTATTCGAAAGTCAATGTTTGAAAAGGCAAATATCTCCCGATCTCTAGGAATCTGAGAGACAAAACTTATGTCACTTTGAGGGAAAGTATATGTCAACTTCATGTCAGAATCTCGTCAATGTATGTCCAAGGGTTTGGACGATAGAGACATTTTAATTTTTCGAGATTATTCGAAAGTCAATTTTTGAAAAAGCAAATATCTCCCGATCTGTAGGAATCTGAGAGACAAAACTCATGTCACTTTGAGTAAAGGCATATGTCAACTTCATTTCAGAGTCACGTCAATGTATGTCCAAGGGTTTGGAGGATAGAGACATTTAAATTTTTAGAGATTATTCGAAAGTCAATTCTTAAAAGGCAAATATCTCCCGATCTGTAGGAATCTGAGAGACAAAACTTATGTCACTTTGAGGGAACGTATATGTTAACGTCGTGTCAGAATCTCGTCAATGTATGTCCAAGGGTTTGGACGATAGAGACATTTAAATTTTTCGAGATTATTCGAAAGTCAATTTTTAAAAGGAAAATATCTCCCGATCTGTAGGAATCTGAGAGACAAAACTTATGTCACTTTGAGGGAAAGTATATGTCAACTTGCTGTCAGAGTCACATCAATGTATGTCCAAGGGTTTGGACGATAGAGACATTTTAATTTTTCGAGATTATTCGAAAGTCAATTTTTGAAAAATCAAATATCTCCCGATCTGTAGGAATCTGAGAGACAAACCTTATGTCACATTGAGGGAACGTATATGTTAACTTCATGTCAGAGTCACGTCAATGTATGTGCAAGGGTTTGGAGGATAGACTCATCTTAATTTTTCGAGATTATTCGAAAATCAATTTTTTAAAGGCAAATATCTCCCGATCTGTAGGAATCTGAGAGACAAAACTTATGTCACTTTGAGGGAACGTATATGTAAACTTCCTGTCAGAGTCACGTCAATGTATGTCCAAGGGTTTGGAGGATAGAGACATTTTAATTTTTCGAGATTATTCGAAAGTCAATTCTTAAAAGGCAAATATCTCCCGATCTGTAGGAATCTGAGAGACAAAACTTATGTGACTTTGAGGGAACGTATATGTCAACTTGCTGTCAGAGTCACGTCAATGTATGTCCAAGGGTTTGGACGATAGAGACATTTTAATTTTTCGAGATTATTCGAAAGTCAATTTTTGAAAAAGCAAATATCTCCCGATCTGTAGGAATCTGAGAGACAAAACTCATGTCACTTTGAGGGAAGGCATATGTCAACTTCATGTCAGAGTCACGTCAATGTATGTCCAAGGGTTTGGAGGATAGAGACATTTAAATTTTTAGAGATTATTCGAAAGTCAATTATTTAAAGGCAAATATCTACCGATCTGTAGGCATCTGAGAGACAAAACTTATGTCACTTTGAGGGAAGGTATATGTCAACTTCCTTTCAGAGTCACGTCAATGTATGTCCAAGGGTTTGGACGATAGAGACATTTTAATTTTTCGAGATTATTCGAAAGTCAATGTTTGAAAAGGCAAATATCTCCCGATCTCTAGGAATCTGTGAGACAAAACTTATGTCACTTTGAGGGAACGCATATGTCAACTTCATGCCATAACCTCGTCAATGTATGTCCAAGGGTTTGGACGATAGAGACATTTTAATTTTTCGAGATTATTCGAAAGTCAATTTTTAAAGGCAAATATCTCCCGATCTGTTGGCATCTGAGAGACAAAACTTATGTCACTTTGAGGGGACGTATATGTCAACTTCCTGTCAGAGTCACGTCAATGTATGTCCAAGGGTTTGGACGATAGAGACATTTTAATTTTTCGAGATTATTCGAAAGTCAATTTTTGAAAAGGCAAATATGTCCCGATCTGTAGGAATCTGAGAGACAAAACTTATGTCACTTTGAGGGAACGTATATGTCAACTTCATGTCAGAATCTCGTCAATGTATGTCCAAGGGTTTGGAGGATAGAGACATTTAAATTTTTAGAGATTATTCGAATACAATTTTGAAAAGGCAAATATCTCCCGATCTGTAGGAATCTAAGAGACAAAACTTATGTCACTATGAGGGAACGTATATGTCAACGTCATGTCAGAATCTCGTCAATATATGTCAAAGGGTTTGGACGATAGAGACATTTAAATTTTTCGAGATTATTCGAAAGTCAATTTTTAAAAGGCAAATATCTCCCGATCTGTAGGAATCTGAGAGACAAAACTTATGTCACTTTGAGGGAAAGTATATGTCAACTTGCTGTCAGAGTCACGTCAATGTATGTCCAAGGGTTTGGACGATAGAGAGATTTTAATTTTTCGAGATTATTCGAAAGTCAATTTTTGAAAAAGCAAATATCTCCCGATCTGTAGGAATCTGAGAGACAAAACTCATGTAACTTTGAGGGAAGGCATGTGTCAACTTCATGTCAGAGTCACGTCAATGTATGTCCAAGGGTTTGGAGGATAGAGACATTTAAATTTTTAGAGATTATTCGAAGGTCAATTATCTAAAGGCAAATATCTACCGATCTGTAGGCATCTGAGAGACAAAACTTATGTCACTTTGAGGGAACGTATATGTCAACTTCGTGTCAGAGTCACGTCAATGTATGTCCAAGGGTTTGGAGGATAGTGACATTTAAATTTTTCGAGATTATTCGAAAGTCAATGTTTGAAAAGGCAAATATCTCCCGATCTCTAGGAATCTGAGAGACAAAACTTATGTCACTTTGAGGGAACGCATATGTCAACTTCATGTCAGAATCTCGTCAATGTATGTCCAAGGGTTTGGACGATAGAGACATTTTAATTTTTCGAGATTAGTCGAAAGTCAATTTTTAAAGGCAAATATCTCCCGATCTGTTGGCATCTGAGAGACAAAACTTATGTCACTTTGAGGGAACGTATATGTTAACTTCCTGTCAGAGTCACGTCAATGTATGTACAAGGGTTTGGAGAATAGAGACATTTTAATTTTTCGAGATTATTCGAAAGTCAATTTTTAAAAACGCAAATATCTCCCGATCTGTAGGAATGTGAGAGACAAAACTTATGTCACTTTGAGGGAACGTATATGTCAACTTCCTGTCAGAGTCACGTCAATGTATGTCCAAGGGTTTGGAGGACAGGGACATTTTAATTTTTCGAGATTATTCGAAAGTCAATTTTTGAAAAGGCAAATATCTCCCGATATGTAGGAATCTGAGAGACAAAACTTATGTCACTTTGAGGGAACGTATATGTCAACTTCATGTCTGAATCTCGTCAATGTATGTCCAAGGGTTTGGAGGATAGAGACATTTAAATTTTTAGAGATTATTCGAAAGTCAATTTTTAAAGGCAAATATCTCCCGATCTGTTGGCATCTGAGAGACAAAACTTATGTCACTTTGAGGGAACGTATATGTTAACTTCCTGTCAGAGTCACGTCAATGCATGTACAAGGGTTTGGAGAATAGAGACATTTTAATTTTTCGAGATTATTCGAAAGTCAATTTTTGAAAACGCAAATATCTCCCGATCTGTAGGAATCTGAGAGACAAAACTAATATCACTTTGAGGGAAAGTATATGTCAACTTCATGTCAGAGTCTCATCAATGTATGTCCAAGGGTTTGGACGATAGAGACATTTTAATTTTTCGAGATTATTCGAAAGTCAATTTTTAAAGGCAAATATCTCCCGATCTGTTGGCATCTGAGAGCCAAAACTTATGTCACTTTGAGGGAACGTATATGTCAACTTCATGTCAGAATCTCGTCAATGTATGTCCAAGGGTTTGGACGATAGAGACATTTAAATTTTTCGAGATTATTCGAAAGTCAATTATTAAAAGGCAAATATCTCCCGATCTGTAGGAATCTGAGAGACAAAACTTATGTCACTTTGAGGGAACGTACATGTCAACTTCCTGTCAGAGTCACGTCAATGTATGTCCAAGGGTTTGGAGGATAGAGACATTTTAATTTTTCGAGATTATTCGAAAGTCAATGTTTGAAAAGGCAAATATCTCCCGATCTCTAGGAATCTGAGAGACAAAACTTATGTCACTTTGAGGGAAAGTATATGTCAACTTCATGTCAGAATCTCGTCAATGTATGTCCAAGGGTTTGGACGATAGAGACATTTTAATTTTTCGAGATTATTCGAAAGTCAATTTTTGAAAAAGCAAATATCTCCCGATCTGTAGGAATCTGAGAGACAAAACTCATGTCACTTTGAGTAAAGGCATATGTCAACTTCATTTCAGAGTCACGTCAATGTATGTCCAAGGGTTTGGAGGATAGAGACATTTAAATTTTTAGAGATTATTCGAAAGTCAATTCTTAAAAGGCAAATATCTCCCGATCTGTAGGAATCTGAGAGACAAAACTTATGTCACTTTGAGGGAACGTATATGTTAACGTCGTGTCAGAATCTCGTCAATGTATGTCCAAGGGTTTGGACGATAGAGACATTTAAATTTTTCGAGATTATTCGAAAGTCAATTTTTAAAAGGAAAATATCTCCCGATCTGTAGGAATCTGAGAGACAAAACTTATGTCACTTTGAGGGAAAGTATATGTCAACTTGCTGTCAGAGTCACGTCAATGTATGTCCAAGGGTTTGGACGATAGAGACATTTTAATTTTTCGAGATTATTCGAAAGTCAATTTTTGAAAAATCAAATATCTCCCGATCTGTAGGAATCTGAGAGACAAACCTTATGTCACATTGAGGGAACGTATATGTTAACTTCATGTCAGAGTCACGTCAATGTATGTGCAAGGGTTTGGAGGATAGACTCATCTTAATTTTTCGAGATTATTCGAAAATCAATTTTTTAAAGGCAAATATCTCCCGATCTGTAGGAATCTGAGAGACAAAACTTATGTCACTTTGAGGGAACGTATATGTCAACTTCCTGTCAGAGTCACGTCAATGTATGTCCAAGGGTTTGGAGGATAGAGACATTTTAATTTTTCGAGATTATTCGAAAGTCAATTCTTAAAAGGCAAATATCTCCCGATCTGTAGGAATCTGAGAGACAAAACTTATGTGACTTTGAGGGAACGTATATGTCAACTTGCTGTCAGAGTCACGTCAATGTATGTCCAAGGGTTTGGACGATAGAGACATTTTAATTTTTCGAGATTATTCGAAAGTCAATTTTTGAAAAAGCAAATATCTCCCGATCTGTAGGAATCTGAGAGACAAAACTCATGTCACTTTGAGGGAAGGCATATGTCAACTTCATGTCAGAGTCACGTCAATGTATGTCCAAGGGTTTGGAGGATAGAGACATTTAAATTTTTAGAGATTATTCGAAAGTCAATTATTTAAAGGCAAATATCTACCGATCTGTAGGCATCTGAGAGACAAAACTTATGTCACTTTGAGGGAAGGTATATGTCAACTTCCTTTCAGAGTCACGTCAATGTATGTCCAAGGGTTTGGACGATAGAGACATTTTAATTTTTCGAGATTATTCGAAAGTCAATGTTTGAAAAGGCAAATATCTCCCGATCTCTAGGAATCTGTGAGACAAAACTTATGTCACTTTGAGGGAACGCATATGTCAACTTCATGCCATAACCTCGTCAATGTATGTCCAAGGGTTTGGACGATAGAGACATTTTAATTTTTCGAGATTATTCGAAAGTCAATTTTTAAAGGCAAATATCTCCCGATCTGTTGGCATCTGAGAGACAAAACTTATGTCACTTTGAGGGGACGTATATGTCAACTTCCTGTCAGAGTCACGTCAATGTATGTCCAAGGGTTTGGAGGATAGAGACATTTTAATTTTTCGAGATTATTCGAAAGTCAATTTTTGAAAAGGCAAATATGTCCCGATCTGTAGGAATCTGAGAGACAAAACTTATGTCACTTTGAGGGAACGTATATGTCAACTTCATGTCAGAATCTCGTCAATGTATGTCCAAGGGTTTGGAGGATAGAGACATTTAAATTTTTAGAGATTATTCGAATACAATTTTGAAAAGGCAAATATCTCCCGATCTGTAGGAATCTAAGAGACAAAACTTATGTCACTATGAGGGAACGTATATGTCAACGTCATGTCAGAATCTCGTCAATATATGTCAAAGGGTTTGGACGATAGAGACATTTAAATTTTTCGAGATTATTCGAAAGTCAATTTTTAAAAGGCAAATATCTCCCGATCTGTAGGAATCTGAGAGACAAAACTTATGTCACTTTGAGGGAAAGTATATGTCAACTTGCTGTCAGAGTCACGTCAATGTATGTCCAAGGGTTTGGACGATAGAGAGATTTTAATTTTTCGAGATTATTCGAAAGTCAATTTTTGAAAAAGCAAATATCTCCCGATCTGTAGGAATCTGAGAGACAAAACTCATGTAACTTTGAGGGAAGGCATGTGTCAACTTCATGTCAGAGTCACGTCAATGTATGTCCAAGGGTTTGGAGGATAGAGACATTTAAATTTTTAGAGATTATTCGAAGGTCAATTATCTAAAGGCAAATATCTACCGATCTGTAGGCATCTGAGAGACAAAACTTATGTCACTTTGAGGGAACGTATATGTCAACTTCGTGTCAGAGTCACGTCAATGTATGTCCAAGGGTTTGGAGGATAGTAACATTTTAATTTTTCGAGATTATTCGAAAGTCAATTTTTGAAAAGGCAAATATCTCCCGATCTGTAAGAATCTGAGAGACAAACCTTATGTCACTTTGAGGGAACGTATATGTCAACTTCATGTCAGAATCTCGTCAATGTATGTCCAAGGGTTTGGACGATAGAGACATTTTAATTTTTCGAGATTATTCGAAAGTCAATTTTTAAAAGGCAAATATCTCCCGATCTGTAGGCATCTGAGAGACAAAACTTATGTCACTTTGAGGGAACGGAAATGTCAACTTCATGTCAGAATCTCGTCAATGTATGTCCAAGGGTTTGGAGGATAGAGACATTTAAATTTTTAGAGATTATTCGAATACAATTTTGAAAAGGCAAATATCTCCCGATCTGTAGGAATCTAAGAGACAAAACTTATGTCACTATGAGGGAACGTATATGTCAACGTCATGTCAGAATCTCGTCAATATATGTCAAAGGGTTTGGACGATAGAGACATTTAAATTTTTCGAGATTATTCGAAAGTCAATTTTTAAAAGGCAAATATCTCCCGATCTGTAGGAATCTGAGAGACAAAACTTATGTCACTTTGAGGGAAAGTATATGTCAACTTGCTGTCAGAGTCACGTCAATGTATGTCCAAGGGTTTGGACGATAGAGAGATTTTAATTTTTCGAGATTATTCGAAAGTCAATTTTTGAAAAAGCAAATATCTCCCGATCTGTAGGAATCTGAGAGACAAAACTCATGTAACTTTGAGGGAAGGCATGTGTCAACTTCATGTCAGAGTCACGTCAATGTATGTCCAAGGGTTTGGAGGATAGAGACATTTAAATTTTTAGAGATTATTCGAAGGTCAATTATCTAAAGGCAAATATCTACCGATCTGTAGGCATCTGAGAGACAAAACTTATGTCACTTTGAGGGAACGTATATGTCAACTTCGTGTCAGAGTCACGTCAATGTATGTCCAAGGGTTTGGAGGATAGTGACATTTTAATTTTTCGAGATTATTCGAAAGTCAATTTTTGAAAAGGCAAATATCTCCCGATCTGTAAGAATCTGAGAGACAAACCTTATGTCACTTTGAGGGAACGTATATGTCAACTTCATGTCAGAATCTCGTCAATGTATGTCCAAGGGTTTGGACGATAGAGACATTTTAATTTTTCGAGATTATTCGAAAGTCAATTTTTAAAAGGCAAATATCTCCCGATCTGTAGGCATCTGAGAGACAAAACTTATGTCACTTTGAGGGAACGGAAATGTCAACCTCATGTCAGATTCTCGTCAATGTATGTCCAAGGGTTTGGACGATAGAGACATTTAAATTTTATGAGATTATTCGAAAGTCAATTATTAAAAGGCAAATATCTCCCGATCTGTAGGAACCTGGGAGACAGAACTTATGTCACTTTGAGGGAACGTATATGTCAACTTCATGTCAGAATCTCGTCAATGTATGTCCAAGGGTTTGGACGATAGAGACATTTAAATTTTATGAGATTATTCGAAAGTCAATTTTTAAAAGGCAAATACCTCCCGATCTGTAGGCATCTGAGTGACAAATCTTGTGTCACTTTGAGGGAACGCATATGTCAACTTCATGTCAGAATCTCGTCAATATATGTCCAAGGGTTTGGACGATAGAGACATTTTAATTTTTCGAGATTATTCGAAAGTCAATTCTTAAAAGGCAAATATCTCCCGATCTGTAGGAATCTGAGAGACAAAACTTATGTCACTTTGAGGGAACGTATATGTCAACTTCCTGTCAGAGTCACGTCAATGTATGTCCAAGGGTTTGGAGGACAGGGACATTTAAATTTTTCGAGATTATTCGAAAGTCAATTTTTGAAAAGGCAAATATCTCCCGATATGTAGGAATCTGAGAGACAAAACTTATGTCACTTTGAGGGAACGTATATGTCAACTTCATGTCTGAATCTCGTCAATGTATGTCCAAGGGTTTGGAGGATAGAGACATTTAAATTTTTAGAGATTATTCGAAAGTCAATTCTTAAAAGGCAAATATCTCCCGATCTGTAGGAATCTGAGAGACAAAACTTATGTCACTTTGTGGGAACGTATATGTCAACTTCATGTCAGAATCTCGTTAATGTATGTCCAAGGGTTTGGACGATAGAGACATTTAACTTTTTCGAGATTATTCGAAAGTCAATTTTTAAAAGGAAAATATCTCCCGATCTGTAGGCATCTGAGAGACAAAACTTATGTCACTTTGAGGGAAAGTATATGTCAACTTGCTGTCAGAGTCACGTCAATGTATGTCCAAGGGTTTGGACGATAGAGACATTTTAATTTTTCGAGATTATTCGAAAGTCAATTTTTGAAAAATCAAATATCTCCCGATCTGTAGGAATCTGAGAGACAAACCTTATGTCACATTGAGGGAACGTATATGTTAACTACATGTCAGAGTCACGTCAATGTATGTGCAAGGGTTTGGAGGATAGCCTCATCTTAATTTTTCGAGATTATTCGAAAATCAATTTTTTAAAGGCAAATATCTCCCGATCTGTAGGAATCTGAGAGACAAAACTTATGTCACTTTGAGGGAACGTATATGTAAACTTCCTGTCAGAGTCACGTCAATGTATGTCCAAGGGTTTGGAGGATAGAGACATTTTAATTTTTCGAGATTATTCGAAAGTCAATATTTAAAAGGCAAATATCTCCCGATCTGTAGGAATCTGAGAGACAAAACTTATGTCACTTTGAGGGAATGTATGTGTCAACTTGCTGTCAGAGTCACGTCAATGTATGTCCAAGGGTTTGGACGATAGAGACATTTTAATTTTTCGAGAATATTCGAAAGTCAATTTTTGAAAAAGCAAATATCTCCCGATCTGTAGGAATCTGAGAGACAAAACTCATGTCACTTTGAGGGAAGGTATATATCAACTTCATGTCAGAGTCACGTCAATGTATGTCCAAGGGTTTGGAGGATAGAGACATTTAAATTTTTAGAGATTATTCGAAAGTCAATTATTAAAAGGCAAATATCTACCGATCTGTAGGCATCTGAGAGACAAAACTTATGTCACTTTGAGGGAAGGTATATGTCAACATCCTGTCAGAGTCACGTCAATGTATGTCCAAGGGTTTGGAGGATAGAGACATTTTAATTTTTCGAGATTATTCGAAAGTCAATGTTTGAAAAGGCAAATATCTCCCGATCTCTAGGAATCTGAGAGACAAAACTTATGTCACTTTGAGGGAACGCATATGTCAACTTCATGTCGTAATCTCGTCAATGTATGTCCAAGGGTTTGGACGATAGAGACATTTCAATTTTTCGAGATTAGTCGAAAGTCAATTTTTAAAGGCAAATATCTCCCGATCTGTTGGCATCTGAGAGACAAAACTTATGTCACTTTGAGGGAACGTATATGTTAACTTCCTGTCAGAGTCACGTCAATGTATGTACAAGGGTTTGGAGAATAGAGACATTTTAATTTTTCGAGATTATTCGAAAGTCAATTTTTAAAAACGCAAATATCTCCCGATCTGTAGGAATCTGAGAGACAAAACTTATGTCACTTTGAGGGAACGTATATGTCAACTTCATGTCAGAATCTCGTCAATGTATGTCCAAGGGTTTGGTCGATAGAGTCATTTTAATTTTTCGAGATTATTCGAAATTCAATTTTTAAAAGGCAAATATCTCCCGATCTGTAGGAATCTGAGAGACAAACTTATGTCACTTTGAGGGAACGTATATGTCAACTTCATGTCAGAGTCTCATCAATGTATGTTCAAGGGTTTGGACGATAGAGACATTTTAATGTTTCGAGATTATTCGAAAGTAAATTTTTAAAGGCAAATATCTCCCGATCTGTTGGCATCTGAGAGACAAAACTTATGTCACTTTGACGGAACGTATATGTCAACTTCATGTCAGAATCTCGTCAATGTATGTCCAAGGGTTTGGACGATAGAGACATTTAAATTTTTCGAGATTATTCGAAAGTCAATTTTTAAAAGGCAAATATCTCCCGATCTGTAGGCATCTGAGAGACAAATCTTATGTCACTTTGAGGGAACGCATATGTCAACTTCATGTCAGAATCTCGTCAATGTATGTCCTAGTGTTTGGACGATACAGACATTTTAATTTTTCAAGATTATTAGAAAGTCAATTCTTAAAAGGCAAATATCTCCCGATCTGTAGGAATCTGAGAGACAAAACTTATGTCACTTTGAGGGAACGTATATGTCAACTTCCTGTCAGAGTCACGTCAATGTATGTCCAAGGGTTTGGAGGATAGAGACATTTTAATTTTTCGAGATTATTCGAAAGTCAATTTTTGAAAAGGCAAATATCTCCCGATCTGTAGGAATCTGAGAGACAAAACTTATGTCACTTTGAGGGAACGTATATGTCAACTTCATGTCAGAATCTCGTCAATGTATGTCCAAGGGTTTGGACGATAGAGACATTTTAATTTTTCGAGATTATTCGAAAGTCAATAATTAAAAGGCAAATATCTCCCGATCTGTAGGAATCTGAGAGACAAAACTTATGTCACTTTGAGGGAATGTATATGTCAACTTGCTGTCAGAGTCACGTCAATGTATGTCCAAGGGTTTGGACGATAGAGACATTTTAATTTTTCGAGATTATTCGAAAGTCAATTTTTGAAAAAGCAAATATCTCCCGATCTGTAGGAATCTGAGAGACAAAACTCATGTCACTTTGAGGGAAGGTATATATCAACTTCATGTCAGAGTCACGTCAATGTATGTCCAAGGGTTTGGAGGATAGAGACATTTAAATTTTTAGAGATTATTCGAAAGTCAATTATTAAAAGGCAAATATCTACCGATCTGTAGGCATCTGAGAGACAAAACTTATGTCACTTTGAGGGAAGGTATATGTCAACATCCTGTCAGAGTCACGTCAATGTATGTCCAAGGGTTTGGAGGATAGAGACATTTAAATTTTTCGAGATTATTCGAAAGTCAATGTTTGAAAAGGCAAATATCTCCCGATCTCTAGGAATCTGAGAGACAAAACTTATGTCACTTTGAGGGAACGCATATGTCAACTTCATGTCAGAATCTCGTCAATGTATGTCCAAGGGTTTGGACGATAGAGACATTTTAATTTTTCGAGATTAGTCGAAAGTCAATTTTTAAAGGCAAATATCTCCCGATCTGTTGGCATCTGAGAGACAAAACTTATGTCACTTTGAGGGAACGTATATGTTAACTTCCTGTCAGAGTCACGTCAATGTATGTACAAGGGTTTGGAGAATAGAGACATTTTAATTTTTCGAGATTATTCGAAAGTCAATTTTTAAAAACGCAAATATCTCCCGATCTGTAGGAATGTGAGAGACAAAACTTATGTCACTTTGAGGGAACGTATATGTCAACTTCCTGTCAGAGTCACGTCAATGTATGTCCAAGGGTTTGGAGGACAGGGACATTTTAATTTTTCGAGATTATTCGAAAGTCAATTTTTGAAAAGGCAAATATCTCCCGATATGTAGGAGTCTGAGAGACAAAACTTATGTCACTTTGAGGGAACGTATATGTCAACTTCATGTCTGAATCTCGTCAATGTATGTCCAAGGGTTTGGAGGATAGAGACATTTAAATTTTTAGAGATTATTCGAAAGTCAATTCTTAAAAGGCAAATATCTCCCGATCTGTAGGAATCTGAGAGACAAAACTTATGTCACTTTGTAGGAACGTATATGTCAACTTCATGTCAGAATCTCGTTAATGTATGTCCAAGGGTTTGGACGATAGAGACATTTAACTTTTTCGAGATTATTCGAAAGTCAATTTTTAAAAGGAAAATATCTCCCGATCTGTAGGCATCTGAGAGACAAAACTTATGTCACTTTGAGGGAAAGTATATGTCAACTTGCTGTCAGAGTCACGTCAATGTATGTCCAAGGGTTTGGACGATAGAGACATTTTAATTTTTCGAGATTATTCGAAAGTCAATTTTTGAAAAATCAAATATCTCCCGATCTGTAGGAATCTGAGAGACAAACCTTATGTCACATTGAGGGAACGTATATGTTAACAACATGTCAGAGACACGTCAATGTATGTGCAAGGGTTTGGAGGATAGACTCATCTTAATTTTTCGAGATTATTCGAAAATCAATTTTTTAAAGGCAAATATCTCCCGATCTATAGGAATCTGAGAGACAAAACTTATGTCACTTTGAGGGAACGTATATGTAAACTTCCTGTCAGAGTCACGTCAATGTATGTCCAAGGGTTTGGAGGATAGAGACATTTTAATTTTTCGAGATTATTCGAAAGTCAATATTTAAAAGGCAAATATCTCCCGATCTGTAGGAATCTGAGAGACAAAACTTATGTCACTTTGAGGGAATGTATGTGTCAACTTGCTGTCAGAGTCACGTCAATGTATGTCCAAGGGTTTGGACGATAGAGACATTTTAATTTTTCGAGATTATTCGAAATTCAATTTTTGAAAAAGCAAATATCTCCCGATCTGTAGGAATCTGAGAGACAAAACTCATGTCACTTTGAGGGAAGGTATATATCAACTTCATGTCAGAGTCACGTCAATGTATGTCCAAGGGTTTGGAGGATAGAGACATTTAAATTTTTAGAGATTATTCGAAAGTCAATTATTAAAAGGCAAATATCTACCGATCTGTAGGCATCTGAGAGACAAAACTTATGTCACTTTGAGGGAAGGTATATGTCAACATCCTGTCAGAGTCACGTCAATGTATGTCCAAGGGTTTGGAGGATAGAGACATTTTAATTTTTCGAGATTATTCGAAAGTCAATGTTTGAAAAGGCAAATATCTCCCGATCTCTAGGAATCTGAGAGACAAAACTTATGTCACTTTGAGGGAACGCATATGTCAACTTCATGTCAGAATCTCGTCAATGTATGTCCAAGGGTTTGGACGATAGAGACATTTCAATTTTTCGAGATTAGTCGAAAGTCAATTTTTAAAGGCAAATATCTCCCGATCTGTTGGCATCTGAGAGACAAAACTTATGTCACTTTGAGGGAACGTATATGTTAACTTCCTGTCAGAGTCACGTCAATGTATGTACAAGGGTTTGGAGAATAGAGACATTTTAATTTTTCGAGATTATTCGAAAGTCAATTTTTAAAAACGCAAATATCTCCCGATCTGTAGGAATCTGAGAGACAAAACTTATGTCACTTTGAGGGAACGTATATGTCAACTTCATGTCAGAATCTCGTCAATGTATGACCAAGGGTTTGGACGATAGAGTCATTTTAATTTTTCGAGATTATTCGAAATTCAATTTTTAAAAGGCAAATATCTCCCGATCTGTAGGAATCTGAGAGACAAACTTATGTCACTTTGAGGGAACGTATATGTCAACTTCATGTCAGAGTCTCATCAATGTATGTTCAAGGGTTTGGACGATAGAGACATTTTAATGTTTCGAGATTATTCGAAAGTAAATTTTTAAAGGCAAATATCTCCCGATCTGTTGGCATCTGAGAGACAAAACTTATGTCACTTTGACGGAACGTATATGTCAACTTCATGTCAGAATCTCGTCAATGTATGTCCAAGGGTTTGGACGATAGAGACATTTAAATTTTTCGAGATTATTCGAAAGTCAATTCTTAAAAGGCAAATATCTCCCGATCTGTAGGCATCTGAGAGACAAATCTTATGTCACTTTGAGGGAACGCATATGTCAACTTCATGTCAGAATCTCGTCAATGTATGTCCTAGTGTTTGGACGATACAGACATTTTAATTTTTCGAGATTATTAGAAAGTCAATTCTTAAAAGGCAAATATCTCCCGATCTGTAGGAATCTGAGAGACAAAACTTATGTCACTTTGAGGGAACGTATATGTCAACTTCCTGTCAGAGTCACGTCAATGTATGTCCAAGGGTTTGGAGGATAGAGACATTTTAATTTTTCGAGATTATTCGAAAGTCAATTTTTGAAAAGGCAAATATCTCCCGATCTGTAGGAATCTGAGAGACAAAACTTATGTCACTTTGAGGGAACGTATATGTCAACTTCATGTCAGGATCTCGTCAATGTATGTCCAAGGGTTTGGACGATAGAGACATTTTAATTTTTCGAGATTATTCGAAAGTCAATATTTAAAAGGCAAATATCTCCCGATCTGTAGGAATCTGAGAGACAAACTTATGTCACTTTGAGGGAACGTATATGTCAACTTCATGTCAGAGTCTCATCAATGTATGTTCAAGGGTTTGGACGATAGAGACATTTTAATGTTTCGAGATTATTCGAAAGTAAATTTTTAAAGGCAAATATCTCCCGATCTGTTGGCATCTGAGAGACAAAACTTATGTCACTTTGACGGAACGTATATGTCAACTTCATGTCAGAATCTCGTCAATGTATGTCCAAGGGTTTGGACGATACAGACATTTAAATTTTTCGAGATTATTCGAAAGTCAATTTTTAAAAGGCAAATATCTCCCGATCTGTAGGCATCTGAGAGACAAATCTTATGTCACTTTGAGGGAACGCATATGTCAACTTCATGTCAGAATCTCGTCAATGTATGTCCTAGTGTTTGGACGATACAGACATTTTAATTTTTCGAGATTATTAGAAAGTCAATTCTTAAAAGGCAAATATCTCCCGATCTGTAGGAATCTGAGAGACAAAACTTATGTCACTTTGAGGGAACGTATATGTCAACTTCCTGTCAGAGTCACGTCAATGTATGTCCAAGGGTTTGGAGGATAGAGAAATTTAATTTTTCGAGATTATTCGAAAGTCAATTTTTGAAAAGGCAAATATCTCCCGATCTGTAGGAATCTGAGAGACAAAACTTATGTCAATTTGAGGGAACGTATATGTCAACCTCATGTCAGAATCTCATCAATGTATGTCCAAGGGTTTGGACGATAGAGACATTTTAATTTTTCGAGATTATTCGAAAGTCAATAATTAAAAGGCAAATATCTCCCGATCTGTAGGAATCTGAGAGACAAAACTTATGTCACTTTGAGGGAATGTATATGTCAACTTGCTGTCAGAGTCACGTCAATGTATGTCCAAGGGTTTGGACGATAGAGACATTTTAATTTTTCGAGATTATTCGAAAGTCAATTTTTGAAAAAGCAAATATCTCCCGATCTGTAGGAATCTGAGAGACAAAACTCATGTCACTTTGAGGGAAGGTATATATCAACTTCATGTCAGAGTCACGTCAATGTATGTCCAAGGGTTTGGAGGATAGAGACATTTAAATTTTTAGAGATTATTCGAAAGTCAATTATTAAAAGGCAAATATCTACCGATCTGTAGGCATCTGAGAGACAAAACTTATGTCACTTTGAGGGAAGGTATATGTCAACATCCTGTCAGAGTCACGTCAATGTATGTCCAAGGGTTTGGAGGATAGAGACATTTTAATTTTTCGAGATTATTCGAAAGTCAATGTTTGAAAAGGCAAATATCTCCCGATCTCTAGGAATCTGAGAGACAAAACTTATGTCACTTTGAGGGAACGCATATGTCAACTTCATGTCAGAATCTCGTCAATGTATGTCCAAGGGTTTGGACGATAGAGACATTTTAATTTTTCGAGATTAGTCGAAAGTCAATTTTTAAAGGCAAATATCTCCCGATCTGTTGGCATCTGAGAGACAAAACTTATGTCACTTTGAGGGAACGTATATGTCAACTTCATGTCTGAATCTCGTCAATGTATGTCCAAGGGTTTGGAGGATAGAGACATTTAAATTTTTAGAGATTATTCGAAAGTCAATTCTTAAAAGGCAAATATCTCCCGATCTGTAGGAATCTGAGAGACAAAACTTATGTCACTTTGAGGGAACGTATATGTCAACTTCCTGTCAGAGTCACGTCAATGTATGTCCAAGGGTTTGGAGGACAGGGACATTTTAATTTTTCGAGATTATTCGAAAGTCAATTTTTGAAAAGGCAAATATCTCCCGATATGTAGGAATCTGAGAGACAAAACTTATGTCACTTTGAGGGAACGTATATGTCAACTTCATGTCTGAATCTCGTCAATGTATGTCCAAGGGTTTGGAGGATAGAGACATTTAAATTTTTAGAGATTATTCGAAAGTCAATTTTTAAAAGGCAAATATCTCCCGATCTGTAGGCATCTGAGAGACAAATCTTATGTCACTTTGAGGGAACGCATATGTCAACTTCATGTCAGAATCTCGTCAATGTATGTCCTAGTGTTTGGACGATACAGACATTTTAATTTTTCGAGATTATTAGAAAGTCAATTCTTAAAAGGCAAATATCTCCCGATCTGTAGGAATCTGAGAGACAAAACTTATGTCACTTTGAGGGAACGTATATGTCAACTTCCTGTCAGAGTCACGTCAATGTATGTCCAAGGGTTTGGAGGATAGAGACATTTTAATTTTTCGAGATTATTCGAAAGTCAATTTTTGAAAAGGCAAATATCTCCCGATCTGTAGGAATCTGAGAGACAAAACTTATGTCACTTTGAGGGAACGTATATGTCAACTTCATGTCAGAATCTCGTCAATGTATGTCCAAGGGTTTGGACGATAGAGACATTTTAATTTTTCGAGATTATTCGAAAGTCAATATTTAAAAGGCAAATATCTCCCGATCTGTAGGAATCTGAGAGACAAACTTATGTCACTTTGAGGGAACGTATATGTCAACTTCATGTCAGAGTCTCATCAATGTATGTTCAAGGGTTTGGACGATAGAGACATTTTAATGTTTCGAGATTATTCGAAAGTAAATTTTTAAAGGCAAATATCTCCCGATCTGTTGGCATCTGAGAGACAAAACTTATGTCACTTTGACGGAACGTATATGTCAACTTCATGTCAGAATCTCGTCAATGTATGTCCAAGGGTTTGGACGATAGAGACATTTAAATTTTTCGAGATTATTCGAAAGTCAATTTTTAAAAGGCAAATATCTCCCGATCTGTAGGCATCTGAGAGACAAATCTTATGTCACTTTGAGGGAACGCATATGTCAACTTCATGTCAGAATCTCGTCAATGTATGTCCTAGTGTTTGGACGATACAGACATTTTAATTTTTCGAGATTATTAGAAAGTCAATTCTTAAAAGGCAAATATCTCCCGATCTGTAGGAATCTGAGAGACAAAACTTATGTCACTTTGAGGGAACGTATATGTCAACTTCCTGTCAGAGTCACGTCAATGTATGTCCAAGGGTTTGGAGGATAGAGACATTTTAATTTTTCGAGATTATTCGAAAGTCAATTTTTGAAAAGGCAAATATCTCCCGATCTGTAGGAATCTGAGAGACAAAACTTATGTCACTTTGAGGGAACGTATATGTCAACTTCATGTCAGAATCTCATCAATGTATGTCCAAGGGTTTGGACGATAGAGACATTTTAATTTTTCGAGATTATTCGAAAGTCAATAATTAAAAGGCAAATATCTCCCGATCTGTAGGAATCTGAGAGACAAAACTTATGTCACTTTGAGGGAATGTATATGTCAACTTGCTGTCAGAGTCACGTCAATGTATGTCCAAGGGTTTGGACGATAGAGACATTTTAATTTTTCGAGATTATTCGAAAGTCAATTTTTGAAAAAGCAAATATCTCCCGATCTGTAGGAATCTGAGAGACAAAACTCATGTCACTTTGAGGGAAGGTATATATCAACTTCATGTCAGAGTCACGTCAATGTATGTCCAAGGGTTTGGAGGATAGAGACATTTAAATTTTTAGAGATTATTCGAAAGTCAATTATTAAAAGGCAAATATCTACCGATCTGTAGGCATCTGAGAGACAAAACTTATGTCACTTTGAGGGAAGGTATATGTCAACATCCTGTCAGAGTCACGTCAATGTATGTCCAAGGGTTTGGAGGATAGAGACATTTTAATTTTTCGAGATTATTCGAAAGTCAATGTTTGAAAAGGCAAATATCTCCCGATCTCTAGGAATCTGAGAGACAAAACTTATGTCACTTTGAGGGAACGCATATGTCAACTTCATGTCAGAATCTCGTCAATGTATGTCCAAGGGTTTGGACGATAGAGACATTTTAATTTTTCGAGATTAGTCGAAAGTCAATTTTTAAAGGCAAATATCTCCCGATCTGTTGGCATCTGAGAGACAAAACTTATGTCACTTTGAGGGAACGTATATGTCAACTTCATGTCTGAATCTCGTCAATGTATGTCCAAGGGTTTGGAGGATAGAGACATTTAAATTTTTAGAGATTATTCGAAAGTCAATTCTTAAAAGGCAAATATCTCCCGATCTGTAGGAATCTGAGAGACAAAACTTATGTCACTTTGAGGGAACGTATATGTCAACTTCCTGTCAGAGTCACGTCAATGTATGTCCAAGGGTTTGGAGGACAGGGACATTTTAATTTTTCGAGATTATTCGAAAGTCAATTTTTGAAAAGGCAAATATCTCCCGATATGTAGGAATCTGAGAGACAAAACTTATGTCACTTTGAGGGAACGTATATGTCAACTTCATGTCTGAATCTCGTCAATGTATGTCCAAGGGTTTGGAGGATAGAGACATTTAAATTTTTAGAGATTATTCGAAAGTCAATTCTTAAAAGGCAAATATCTCCCGATCTGTAGGAATCTGAGAGACAAAACTTATGTCACTTTGTAGGAACGTATATGTCAACTTCATGTCAGAATCTCGTTAATGTATGTCCAAGGGTTTGGACGATAGAGACATTTAACTTTTTCGAGATTATTCGAAAGTCAATTTTTAAAAGGAAAATATCTCCCGATCTGTAGGCATCTGAGAGACAAAACTTATGTCACTTTGAGGGAAAGTATATGTCAACTTGCTGTCAGAGTCACGTCAATGTATGTCCAAGGGTTTGGACGATAGAGACATTTTAATTTTTCGAGATTATTCGAAAGTCAATTTTTGAAAAATCAAATATCTCCCGATCTGTAGGAATCTGAGAGACAAACCTTATGTCACATTGAGGGAACGTATATGTTAACTACATGTCAGAGACACGTCAATGTATGTGCAAGGGTTTGGAGGATAGACTCATCTTAATTTTTCGAGATTATTCGAAAATCAATTTTTTAAAGGCAAATATCTCCCGATCTGTAGGAATCTGAGAGACAAAACTTATGTCACTTTGAGGGAACGTATATGTCAACTTCATGTCAGAATCTCGTCAATGTATGTCCAAGGGTTTGGACGATAGAGTCATTTTAATTTTTCGAGATTATTCGAAATTCAATTTTTAAAAGGCAAATATCTCCCGATCTGTAGGAATCTGAGAGACAAACTTATGTCACTTTGAGGGAACGTATATGTCAACTTCATGTCAGAGTCTCATCAATGTATGTTCAAGGGTTTGGACGATAGAGACATTTTAATGTTTCGAGATTATTCGAAAGTAAATTTTTAAAGGCAAATATCTCCCGATCTGTTGGCATCTGAGAGACAAAACTTATGTCACTTTGACGGAACGTATATGTCAACTTCATGTCAGAATCTCGTCAATGTATGTCCAAGGGTTTGGACGATAGAGACATTTAAATTTTTCGAGATTATTCGAAAGTCAATTTTTAAAAGGCAAATATCTCCCGATCTGTAGGCATCTGAGAGACAAATCTTATGTCACTTTGAGGGAACGCATATGTCAACTTCATGTCAGAATCTCGTCAATGTATGTCCTAGTGATTGGACGATACAGACATTTTAATTTTTCGAGATTATTAGAAAGTCAATTCTTAAAAGGCAAATATCTCCCGATCTGTAGGAATCTGAGAGACAAAACTTATGTCACTTTGAGGGAACGTATATGTCAACTTCCTGTCAGAGTCACGTCAATGTATGTCCAAGGGTTTGGAGGATAGAGACATTTTAATTTTTCGAGATTATTCGAAAGTCAATTTTTGAAAAGGCAAATATCTCCCGATCTGTAGGAATCTGAGAGACAAAACTTATGTCACTTTGAGGGAACGTATATGTCAACTTCATGTCAGAATCTCGTCAATGTATGTCCAAGGGTTTGGACGATAGAGACATTTTAATTTTTCGAGATTATTCGAAAGTCAATTATTAAAAGGCAAATATCTCCCGATCTGTAGGAATCTGAGAGACAAAACTTATGTCACTTTGAGGGAATGTATATGTCAACTTGCTGTCAGAGTCACGTCAATGTATGTCCAAGGGTTTGGACGATAGAGACATTTTAATTTTTCGAGATTATTCGAAAGTCAATTTTTGAAAAAGCAAAAATCTCCCGATCTGTAGGAATCTGAGAGACAAAACTCATGTCACTTTGAGGGAAGGTATATATCAACTTCATGTCAGAGTCACGTCAATGTATGTCCAAGGGTTTGGAGGATAGAGACATTTAAATTTTTAGAGATTATTCGAAAGTCAATTATTAAAAGGCAAATATCTACCGATCTGTAGGCATCTGAGAGACAAAACTTATGTCACTTTTAGGGAAGGTATATGTCAACATCCTGTCAGAGTCACGTCAATGTATGTCCAAGGGTTTGGAGGATAGAGACATTTTAATTTTTCGAGATTATTCGAAAGTCAATGTTTGAAAAGGCAAATATCTCCCGATCTCTAGGAATCTGAGAGACAAAACTTATGTCACTTTGAGGGAACGCATATGTCAACTTCATGTCAGAATCTCGTCAATGTATGTCCAAGGGTTTGGACGATAGAGACATTTTAATTTTTCGAGATTAGTCGAAAGTCAATTTTTAAAGGCAAATATCTCCCGATCTGTTGGCATCTGAGAGACAAAACTTATGTCACTTTGAGGGAACGTATATGTTAACTTCCTGTCAGAGTCACGTCAATGTATGTACAAGGGTTTGGAGAATAGAGACATTTTAATTTTTCGAGATTATTCGAAAGTCAATTTTTAAAAACGCAAATATCTCCCGATCTGTAGGAATCTGAGAGACAAAACTTATGTCACTTTGAGGGAACGTATATGTCAACTTCATGTCAGAATCTCGTCAATGTATGTCCAAGGGTTTGGACGATAGAGTCATTTTAATTTTTCGAGATTATTCGAAATTCAATTTTTAAAAGGCAAATATCTCCCGATCTGTAGGAATCTGAGAGACAAACTTATGTCACTTTGAGGGAACGTATATGTCAACTTCATGTCAGAGTCTCATCAATGTATGTTCAAGGGTTTGGACGATAGAGACATTTTAATGTTTCGAGATTATTCGAAAGTAAATTTTTAAAGGCAAATATCTCCCGATCTGTTGGCATCTGAGAGACAAAACTTATGTCACTTTGACGGAACGTATATGTCAACTTCATGTCAGAATCTCGTCAATGTATGTCCAAGGGTTTGGACGATAGAGACATTTAAATTTTTCGAGATTATTCGAAAGTCAATTTTTAAAAGGCAAATATCTCCCGATCTGTACGCATCTGAGAGACAAATCTTATGTCACTTTGAGGGAACGCATATGTCAACTTCATGTCAGAATCTCGTCAATGTATGTCCTAGTGTTTGGACGATACAGACATTTTAATTTTTCGAGATTATTAGAAAGTCAATTCTTAAAAGGCAAATATCTCCCGATCTGTAGGAATCTGAGAGACAAAACTTATGTCACTTTGAGGGAACGTATATGTCAACTTCCTGTCAGAGTCACGTCAATGTATGTCCAAGGGTTTGGAGGATAGAGACATTTTAATTTTTCGAGATTATTCGAAAGTCAATTTTTGAAAAGGCAAATATCTCCCGATCTGTAGGAATCTGAGAGACAAAACTTATGTCACTTTGAGGGAACGTATATGTCAACTTCATGTCAGAATCTCGTCAATGTATGTCCAAGGGTTTGGACGATAGAGACATTTTAATTTTTCGAGATTATTCGAAATTCAATTTTTAAAAGGCAAATATCTCCCGATCTGTAGGAATCTGAGAGACAAAACTTATGTCACTTTGAGGGAACGTATATGTCAACTTCATGACAGAGTCTCATCAATGTATGTCCAAGGGTTTGGACGATAGAGACATTTAAATTTTTCGAGATTATTCGAAAGTCAATATATAAAGGCAAATATCTCCCGATCTGTTGGCATCTGAGAGACAAAACTTATGTCACTTTGAGGAAACGTATATGTCAACTTCATGTCAGAATCTCGTCAATGTATGTCCAAGGGTTTGGACGATAGAGACATTTAAATTTTTCGAGATTATTCGAAAGTCAATTATTAAAAGGCAAATATCTCCCGATCTGTAGGAATCTGAGAGACAAAACTTATGTCACTTTGAGGGAACGTATATGTCAACTTCCTGTCAGAGTCACGTCAATGTATGTCCAAGGGTTTGGAGGATAGAGACATTTTAATTTTTCGAGATTATTCGAAAGTCAATTTTTGAAAAGGCAAATATCTCCCGATCTGTAGGAATCTGAGAGACAAAACTTATGTCACTTTGAGGGAACGTATATGTCAACTTCATGTCAGAATCTCGTCAATGTATGTCCAAGGGTTTGGAGGATAGAGACATTTAAATTTTTAGAGATTATTCGAATTCAATTTTTGAAAAGGCAAATATCTCCCGATCTGTAGGAATCTAAGAGACAAAACTTATGTCACTATGAGGGAACGTATATGTCAACGTCATGTCAGAATCTCGTCAATATATGTCAAAGGGTTTGGACGATAGAGACATTTAAATTTTTCGATATTATTCGAAAGTCAATTTTTAAAAGGCAAATATCTCCCGATCTGTAGGAATCTGAGAGACAAAACTTATGTCACTTTGAGGGAAAGTATATGTCAACTTGCTGTCAGAGTCACGTCAATGTATGTCCAAGGGTTTGGACGATAGAGAGATTTTAATTTTTCGAGATTATTCGAAAGTCAATTTTTGAAAAAGCAAATATCTCCCGATCTGTAGGAATCTGAGAGACAAAACTCATGTAACTTTGAGGGAAGGCATATGTCAACTTCATGTCAGAGTCACGTCAATGTATGTCCAAGGGTTTGGAGGATAGAGACATTTAAATTTTTAGAGATTATTCGAAGGTCAATTATCTAAAGGCAAATATCTACCGATCTGTAAGAATCTGAGAGACAAAACTTATGTCACTTTGAGGGAACGTATATGTCAACTTCATGTCAGAATCTCGTCAATGTATGTCCAAGGGTTTGGACGATAGAGACATTTTAATTTTTCGAGATTATTCGAAAGTCAATTTTTAAAAGGCAAATATCTCCCGATCTGTAGGCATCTGAGAGACAAAACTTATGCCACTTTGAGGGAACGTAAATGTCAACCTCATGTCAGATTCTCGTCAATGTATGTCCAAGGGTTTGGACGATAGAGACATTTAAATTTTATGAGATTATTCGAAAGTCAATTTTTGAAAGGCAAATATCTCCCGATCTGTAGGAATCTGGGAGACAGAACTTATGTCACTTTGAGGGAACGTATATGTCAACTTCATGTCAGAATCTCGTCAATGTATGTCCAAGGGTTTGGACGATAGAGACATTTAAATTTTATGAGATTATTCGAAAGTCAATTTTTAAAAGGCAAATATCTCCCGATCTGTAGGCATCTGAGTGACAAATCTTATGTCACTTTGAGGAAACGCATATGTCAACTTCATGTCAGAATTTCGTCAATGTATGACCAAGGGTTTGGACGATAGAGACATTTTAATTTTTCGAGATTATTCGAAAGTCAATTCTTAAAAGGCAAATATCTCCCGATCTGTAGGAATCTGAGAGACAAAACTTATGTCACTTTGAGGGAACGTATATGTCAACTTCCTGTCAGAGTCACGTCAATGTATGTGCAAGGGTTTGGAGGATAGAGACATTTTAATTTTTCGAGATTATTCGAAAGTCAATTTTTGAAAAGGCAAATATCTCCCGATATGTAGGAATCTGAGAGACAAAACTTATGTCACTTTGAGGGAACGTATATGTCAACTTCATGTCTGAATCTCGTCAATGTATGTCCAAGGGTTTGGAGGATAGAGACATTTAAATTTTTAGAGATTATTCGAAAGTCAATTCTTAAAAGGCAAATATCTCCCGATCTGTAGGAATCTGAGAGACAAAACTTATGTCACTTTGTGGGAACGTATATGTCAACTTCATGTCAGAATCTCGTTAACGTATGTCCAAGGGTTTGGACGATAGAGACATTTAACTTTTTCGAGATTATTCGAAAGTCAATTTTTAAAAGGAAAATATCTCCCGATCTGTAGGCATCTGAGAGACAAAACTTATGTCACTTTGAGGGAAAGTATATGTCAACTTGCTGTCAGAGTCACGTCAATGTATGTCCAAGGGTTTGGACGATAGAGATATTTTAATTTTTCGAGATTATTCGAAAGTCAATTTTTGAAAAATCAAATATCTCCCGATCTGTAGGAATCTGAGAGACAAACCTTATGCCACATTGAGGGTACGTATATGTTAACTTTATGTCAGAGTCACGTCAATGTATGTGCAAGGGTTTGGAGGATAGACTCATCTTAATTTTTCGAGATTATTCGAAAATCAATTTTTTAAAGGCAAATATCTCCCGATCTGTAGGATTCTGAGAGACAAACCTTATGTCACTTTGAGGGAACGTATATGTAAACTTCCTGTCAGAGTCACGTCAATGTATGTCCAAGGGTTTGGAGGATAGAGACATTTTAATTTTTCGAGATTATTCGAAAGTCAATTATTAAAAGGCAAATATCTCCCGATCTGTAGGAATCTGAGAGACAAAACTTATGTCACTTTGAGGGAATGTATATGTAAACTTGCTGTCAGAGTCACGTCAATGTATGTCCAAGGGTTTGGACGATAGAGACATTTTAATTTTTCGAGATTATTCGAAAGTCAATTTTTGAAAAAGCAAATATCTCCCGATCTGTAGGAATCTGAGAGACAAAACTCATGTCACTTTGAGGGAATATATATGTCAACTTCATGTCAGAGTCACGTCAATGTATGTCCAAGGGTTTGGAGGATAGAGACATTTAAATTTTTAGAGATTATTCGAAAGTCAATTATTAAAAGGCAAATATCTACCGATCTGTATTCATCTGAGAGACAAAACTTATGTCACTTTGAGGGAAGGTATATGTCAACATCCTGTCAGAGTCACGTCAATGTATGTCCGAGGGTTTGGAGGATAGAGACATTTTAATTTTTCGAGATTATTCGAAAGTCAATGTTTGAAAAGGCAAATATCTCCCGATCTCTAGGAATCTGAGAGACAAAACTTATGTCACTTTGAGGGAACGCATATGTCAACTTCATGTCAGAATCTCGTCAATGTATGTCCAAGGGTTTGGACGATAGAGACATTTTAATTTTTCGAGATTAGTCGAAAGTCAATTTTTAAAGGCAAATATCTCCCGATCTGTTGGCATCAGAGAGACAAAACTTATGTCACTTTGAGGAAACGTATATGTTAACTTCCTGTCAGAGTCACGTCAATGTATGTACAAGGGTTTGGAGAATAGAGACATTTTAATTTTTCGAGATTATTCGAAAGTCAATTTTTGAAAACGCAAATATCTCCCGATCTGTAGGAATCTGAGAGACAAAACTAATGTCACTTTGAGGGAACGTATATGTCAACTTCATGTCAGAATCTCGTCAATGTATGTCCAAGGGTTTGGACGATAGAGACATTTTAATTTTTGGAGATTATTCGAAATTCAATTCTTAAAAGGCAAATATCTCCCGATCTGTAGGAATCTGAGAGACAAAACTTATGTCACTTTGAGGGAACGTATATGTCAACTTCATGTCAGAGTCTCATCAATGTATGTCCAAGGGTTTGGACGATAGAGACATTTTAATTTTTAGAGATTATTCGAAAGTCAATATTTAAAGGCAAATATCTCCCGATCTGTAGGCATCTGAGAGACAAAACTTATGTCACTTTGAGGGAACGTAAATGTCAACCTCATGTCAGATTCTCGTCAATGTATGTCCAAGGGTTTGGACGATAGAGTCATTTAAATTTTATGAGATTATTCGAAAGTCAATTTTTAAAAGGCAAATATCTCCCGATCTGTAGGAATCTGGGAGACAGAACTTATGTCACTTTGAGGGAACGTATATGTCAACTTCATGTCAGAATCTCGTCAATGTATGTCAAAGGGTTTGGACGATAGAGACATTTTAATTTTTCGAGATTATTCGAAAGTCAATTTTTAAAAGGCAAATATCTCCCGATCTGTAGGCACCTGAGAGACAAAACTTATGTCACTTTGAGGGAACGTAAATGTCAACCTCATGTCAGATTCTCGTCAATGTATGTCCAAGGGTTTGGACGATAGAGACATTTAAATTTTATGAGATTATTCGAAAGTCAATTTTTAAAAGGCAAATATCTCCCGATCTGTAGGAATCTGGGAGACAGAACTTATGTCACTTTGAGGGAACGTATATGTCAACTTCATGTCAGAATCTCGTTAATGTATGTCCAAGGGTTTGGACGATAGAGACATTTAAATTTTATGAGATTATTCGAAAGTCAATTTTTAAAAGGCAAATATCTCCCGATCTGTAGGCATCTGAGTGACAAATCTTATGTCACTTTGAGGGAACGCATATGTCAACTTCATGTCAGAATCTCGTCAATGTATGTCCAAGGGTTTGGACGATAGAGACATTTTAATTTTTCGAGATTATTCGAAAGTCAATTCTTAAAAGGCAAATATCTCCCGATCTGTAGGAATCTGAGAGACAAAACTTATGTCACTTTGAGGGAACGTATATGTCAACTTCCTGTCAGAGTCACGTCAATGTATGTCCAAGGGTTTGGAGGATAGAGACATTTTAATTTTTCGTGATTATTCGAAAGTCAATTTTTGAAAAGGCAAATATCTCCCGATATGTAGGAATCTGAGAGACAAAACTTATGTCACTTTGAGGGAACGTATATGTCAACTTCATGTCTGAATCTCGTAAAAGTATGTCCAAGGGTTTGGAGGATAGAGACATTTAAATTTTTAGAGATTATTCGAAAGTCAATTCTTAAAAGGCAAATATCTCCCGATCTGTAGGAATCTGAGAGACAAAACTTATGTCACTTTGTGGGAACGTATATGTCAACTTCATGTCAGAATCTCGTTAATGTATGTCCAAGGGTTTGGACGATAGAGACATTTAACTTTTTCGAGATTATTCGAAAGCCAATTTTTAGAAGGAAAATATCTCCCGATCTGTAGGCATCTGAGAGACAAAACTTATGTCACTTTGAGGGAAAGTATATGTCAACTTGCTGTCAGAGTCACGACAATGTATGTCAAAGGGTTTGGACGATAGAGACATTTTAATCTTTCGAGATTATTCGAAAGTCATTTTTTGAAAAATCAAATATCTCCCGATCTGTATTAATCTGAGAGACAAACCTTATGCCACATTGAGGGAACGTATATGTTAACTTCATGTCAGAGTCACGTCAATGTATGTGCAAGGGTTTGGAGGATAGACTCATCTTAATTTTTCGAGATTATTCGAAAATCAATTTTTTAAAGGCAAATATCTCCCGATCTGTAGGAATCTGAGAGACAAAACTTATGTCACTTTGAGGGAACGTATATGTAAACTTCCTGTCAGAGTCACGTCAATGTATGTCCAAGGGTTTGGAGGATAGAGATATTTTAATTTTTCGAGATTATTCGAAAGTCAATTTTTAAAAGGCAAATATCTCCCGATCTGTAGGAATCTGAGAGACAAAACTTATGTCACTTTGAGGGAATGTATATGTCAACTTGCTGTCAGAGTCACGTCAATGTATGTCCAAGGGTTTGGACGATAGAGTCATTTTAATTTTTCGAGATTATTCGAAAGTCAATTTTTGAAAAAGCAAATATCTCCCGATCTGTAGGAATCTGAGAGACAAAACTCATGTCACTTTGAGGGAAGGCATATGTCAACTTCATGTCAGAGTCACGTCAATGTATGTCCAAGGGTTTGGAGGATAGAGACATTTAAATTTTTAGAGATTATTCGAAAGTCAATTATTAAAAGGCAAATATCTACCGATCTGTAGGCATCTGAGAGACAAAACTTATGTCACTTTGAGGGAAGGTATATGTCAACATCCTGTCAGAGTCACGTCGATGTATGTCCAAGGGTTTGGAGGATAGAGACATTTTAATTTTTCGAGATTATTCGAAAGTCAATGTTTGAAAAGGCAAATATCTCCCGATCTCTAGGAATCTGAGAGACAAAACTTATGTCACTTTGAGGGAACGCATATGTCAACTTCATGTCAGAATCTCGTCAATGTATGTCCAAGGGTTTGGACGATAGAGACATTTTAATTTTTCGAGATTAGTCGAAAGTCAATTTTTAAAGGCAAATATCTCCCGATCTGTTGGCATCTGAGAGACAAAACTTATGTCACTTTGAGGGAACGTATATGTTAACTTCCTGTCAGAGTCACGTCAATGTATGTACAAGGGTTTGGAGAATAGAGACATTTTAATTTTTCGAGATTATTCGAAAGTCAATTTTTGAAAACGCAAATATCTCCCGATCTGTAGGAATCTGAGAGACAAAACTAATGTCACTTTGAGGGAACGTATATGTCAACTTCATGTCAGAATCTCGTCAATGTATGTCCAAGGGTTTGGACGATAGAGACATTTTAATTTTTCGAGATTATTCGAAATTCAATTCTTAAAAGGCAAATATCTCACGATCTGTAGGAATCTGAGAGACAAAACTTATGTCACTTTGAGGGAACGTATATGTCAACTTCATGTCAGAGTCTCATCAATGTATGTCCAAGGGTTTGGACGATAGAGACATTTTAATTTTTCGAGATTATTCGAAAGTCAATATTTAAAGGCAAATATCTCCCGATCTGTTGGCATCTGAGAGACAAAACTTATGTCACTTTGACGGAACGTATATGTCAACTTCATGTCAGAATCTCGTTAATGTATGTCCAAGGGTTTGGACGATAGAGACATTTAAATTTTTCGAGATTATTCGAAAGTCAATTTTTAAAAGGCAAATATCTCCCGATCTGTAGGCATCTGAGAGACAAATCTTATGTCACTTTGAGGGAACGCATATGTCAACTTCATGTCAGAATCTCGTCAATGTATGTCCTAGGGTTTGGACGATACAGACATTTTAATTTTTCGAGATTATTCGAAAGTCAATTCTTAAAAGGCAAATATCTCCCGATCTGTAGGAATCTGAGAGACAAAACTTATGTCACTTTGAGGGAACGTATATGTCAACTTCCTGTCAGAGTCACGTCAATGTATGTCCAAGGGTTTGGAGGATAGAGACATTTTAATTTTTCGAGATTATTCGAAAGTCAATTTTTGAAAAGGCAAATATCTCCCGATCTGTAGGAATCTGAGAGACAAAACTTATGTCACTTTGAGGGAACGTATATGTCAACTTCATGTCAGAATCTCGTCAATGTATGTCCAAGGGTTTGGAGGATAGAGACATTTAAATTTTTAGAGATTATTCGAATTCAATTTTTGAAAAGGCAAATATCTCCCGATCTGTAGGAATCTGAGAGACAAAACTCATGTCACTCTGAGGGAAGGCATATGTCAACTTCATGTCAGAGTCACGTCAATGTATGTCCAAGGGTTTGGAGGATAGAGACATTTAAATTTTTAGAGATTATTCGAAAGTCAATTATCTAAAGGCAAATATCTACCGATCTGTAGGCATCTGAGAGACAAAACTTATGTCACTTTGGGGGAACGTATATGTCAACTTCGTGTCAGAGTCACGTCAATGTATGTCAAAGGGTTTGGAGGATAGTGACATTTTAATTTTTCGAGATTATAATAAAGTCAATTTTTGAAAAGGCAAATATCTCCAGATCTGTAAGAATCTGAGAGACAAAACTTATGTCACTTTGAGGGAACGTATATGTCAACTTCATGTCAGAATCTCGTCAATGTATGTCCAAGGGTTTGGACGATAGAGACATTTTAATTTTTCGAGATTATTCGAAAGTCAATTTTTAAAAGGCAAATATCTCCCGATCTGTAGGCATCTGAGAGACAAAACTTATGTCACTTTGAGGGAACGTAAATGTCAACCTCATGTCTGATTCTCGTCAATGTATGTCGAAGGGTTTTTAGGATAGCGACATTTTAATTTTTCGAGATTATTCGAAAGTCAATTTTTGAAAAGGCAAATGTCTCCCGATCTGTAAGAATCTGAGAGACAAAACTTATGTCACTTTGAGGGAACGTATATGTCAACTTCATGTCAGAATCTCGTCAATATATGTCCAAGGGTTTGGACGATAGAGACATTTCAATTTTTCGAGATTATTCGAAAGTCAATTTTTGAAAAGGCAAATATCTCCCGATCTGTAGGCATCTGAGAGACAAAACTTATGTCACTTTGAGGGTACGTAAATGTCAACATCATGTCAGATTCTCGTCAATGTATGTCCAAGGGTTTGGACGATAGAGACATTTAAATTTTATGAGATTATTCGAAAGTCAATTATTAAAAGGCAAATATCTCCCGATCTGTAGGCATCTGAGTGACAAATCTTATGTCACTTTGAGGGAACGCATATGTCAACTTCATGTCAGAATCTCGTCAATGTATGTCCAAGGGTTTGGACGATAGAGACATTTTAATTTTTCGAGATTATTCGAAAGTCAATTCTTAAAAGGCAAATATCTCCCGATCTGTAGGAATCTGAGAGACAAAACTTATGTCAATTTGAGGGAAAGTATATGTCAACTTGCTGTCAGAGTCACGTCAATGTATGTCCAAGGGTTTGGAGGATAGAGAAATTTAAATTTTTAGAGATTATTCGAATTCAATTTTTGAAAAGGCAAATATCTCCCGATCTGTAGGAATCTAAGAGACAAAACTTATGTCACTATGAGGGAACGCATATGTCAACTTCATGTCAGAATCTCGTCAATATATGTCAAAGGGTTTGGACGATAGAGACATTTAAATTTTTCGTGATTATTCGAAAGTCAATTTTTAAAATAGCAAATATCTCCCGATCTGTAGGAATCTGAGAGACAAAACTCATGTCACTTTGAGGGAAGGCATATGTCAACTTCATGTCAGAATCTCGTCAATGTATGTCCAAGGGTTTGGACGATAGAGACATTTTAATTTTTCGAGAATATTCGAAAGTCAATTTTTAAAAGGCAAATATCTCCCGATCTGTAGGCATCTGAGAGACAAAACTTATGTCACTTTGAGGGAACGTAAATGTCAACCTCATGTCAGGTTGTCGTCAATGTATGTCCAAGGGTTTGGACGATAGAGACATTTTAATTTTTCGAGATTATTCGAAAGTCAATTCTTAAAAGGCAAATATCTCCAGATCTGTAGGCATCTGAGAGACAAAACTTATGTCACTTTGAGGGAACGTATATGTCAACTTCACGTCATAATCTCGTCAATGTATGTCCAAGGGTTTGGACGATAGAGACATTTTAATTTTTCGAGATTATTCGAAAGTCAATTTTTAAAGGCAAATATCTCCCGATCTGTTGGCATCTGAAAGACAAAACTTATG
Source organism: Zootermopsis nevadensis (assembly GCF_977971745.1). NCBI lineage: Eukaryota > Metazoa > Arthropoda > Insecta > Blattodea > Termopsidae > Zootermopsis > Zootermopsis nevadensis. The sequence goes on from NW_028259177.1 coordinate 3,602,152, forward strand.
TCACTTTGAGGGAACGTATATGTTAACTTCCTGTCAGAGTCACGTCAATGTATGTCCAAGGGTTTGGAGGATAGAGATATTTTAATTTTTCGAGATTATTCGAAAGTCAATTTTTAGAAAAGTCAAATATCTCCCGATCTGTATTAATCTGAGAGACAAAACTTATGTCACTTTGAGGGAACGTATATGTCAACTTCATGTCAGAATCTCGTCAATGTATGTCCAAGGGTTTGGACGATAGAGACATTTAAATTTTTCGAGATTATTCGAAAGTCAATTTTTAAAAGGAAGATATCTCCCGATCTATAGGCATCTGAGAGACAAAACTTATGTCACTTTGAGGGAAAGTATATGTCAACTTGCTGTCAGAGTCACGTCAATGTATGTGCAAGGGTTTGGACGATAGAGACATTTTAATTTTTCGAGATTATTCGAAAGTCAATTTTTGAAAAATCAAATATCTCCCGATCTGTAGGAATCTGAGAGACAAACCTTATGTCACATTGAGGGAACGTATATGTTAACTTCATGTCAGAGTCACGTCAATGTATGTGCAAGGGATTGGGGGAGAGAATCATCTTAATTTTTCGAGATTATTCGAAAATCAATTTTTTAAAGGCAAATATCTCCCGATCTGTAGGAATCTGAGAGACAAAACTTATGTCACTTTGAGGGAACGTATATGTAAACTTCCTGTCAGAGTCACGTCAACGTATGTCCAAGGGTTTGGATGATAGAGACATTTTAATTTTTCGAGATTATTCGAAAGTCAATTTTTAAAAGGCAAATATCTCCCGATCTGTAGGAATCTGAGAGACAAAACTTATGTCACTTTGAGGGAAAGTATATGTCAACTTGCTGTCAGAGTCACGTCAATGTATGTCCAAGGGTTTGGACGATAGAGAGATTTTAATTTTTCGAGATTATTCGAAAGTCAATTTTTGAAAAAGCAAATATCTCCCGATCTGTAGGAATCTGAGAGACAAAACTCATGTAACTTTGAGGGAAGGCATATGTCAACTTCATGTCAGAGTCACGTCAATGTATGTCCAAGGGTTTGGAGGATAGAGACATTTAAATTTTTAGAGATTATTCGAAGGTCAATTATCTAAAGGCAAATATCTACCGATCTGTAGGCATCTGAGAGACAAAACTTATGTCACTTTGAGGGAACGTATAAGTCAACTTCGTGTCAGAGTCACGTCAATGTATGTCCAAGGGTTTGGAGGATAGTGACATTTAAATTTTTCGAGATTATTCGAAAGTCAATTTTTGAAAAGGCAAATATCTCCCGATCTGTAAGAATCTGAGAGACAAAACTTATGTCACTTTGAGGGAACGTATATGTCAACTTCATGTCAGAATCTCGTCAATGTATGTCCAAGGGTTTGGACGATAGAGACATTTTAATTTTTCGAGATTATTCGAAAGTCAATTTTTAAAAGGCAAATATCTCCCGATCTGTAGGCATCTGAGAGACAAAACTTATTTCGCTTTGAGGGAACGTAAATGTCAACCTCATGTCAGATTCTCGTCAATGTATGTCCAAGGGTTTGGACGATAGAGACATTTAAATTTTATGAGATTATTCGAAAGTCAATTTTTAAAAGGCAAATATCTCCCGATCTGTAGGAATCTGGGAGACAGAACTTATGTCACTTTGAGGGAACGTATATGTCAACTTCATGTCAGAATCTCGTCAATGTATGTCCAAGGGTTTGGACGATAGAGACATTTAAATTTTATGAGATTATTCGAAAGTCAATTTTTAAAAGGCAAATATCTCCCGATCTGTAGGCATCTGACTGACAAATCTTATGTCACTTTGAGGGAACGCATATGTCAACTTCATGTCAGAATCTCGTCAATGTATGTCCAAGGGTTTGGACGATAGAGACATTTTAATTTTTCGAGATTATTCGAAAGTCAATTCTTAAAAGGCAAATATCTCCCGATCTGTAGGAATCTGAGAGACAAAACTTATGTCACTTTGAGGGAACGTATATGTCAACTTCCTGTCAGAGTCACGTCAATGTATGTCCAAGGGTTTGGAGGATAGAGACATTTTAATTTTTCGAGATTATTCGAAAGTCAATTTTTGAAAAGGCAAATATCTCCCGATATGTAGGAATCTGAGAGACAAAACTTATGTCACTTTGAGGGAACGTATATGTCAACTTCATGTCTGAATCTCGTCAATGTATGTCCAAGGGTTTGGAGGATAGAGACATTTAAATTTTTAGAGATTATTCGAAAGTCAATTCTTAAAAGGCAAATATCTCCCGATCTGTAGGAATCTGAGAGACAAAACTTATGTCACTTTGTGGGAACGTATATGTCAACTTCATGTCAGAATCTCGTTAATGTATGTCCAAGGGTTTGGACGATAGAGACATTTAACTTTTTCGAGATTATTCGAAAGTCAATTTTTAAAAGGAAAATATCTCCCGATCTGTAGGCATCTGAGACACAAAACTTATGTCACTTTGAGGGAAAGTATATGTCAACTTGCTGTCAGAGTCACGTCAATGTATGTCCAAGGGTTTGGACGATAGAGACATTTTAATTTTTCGAGATTATTCGAAAGTCAATTTTTGAAAAATCAAATATCTCCCGATCTGTAGGAATCTGAGAGACAAACCTTATGCCACATTGAGGGAACGTATATGTTAACTTCATGTCAGAGTCACGTCAATGTATGTGCAAGGGTTTGGAGGATAGACTCATCTTAATTTTTCGAGATTATTCGAAAATCAATTTTTTAAAGGCAAATATCTCCCGATCTGTAGGAATCTGAGAGACAAAACTTATGTCACTTTGAGGGAACGTATATGTAAACTTCCTGTCAGAGTCACGTCAATGTATGTCCAAGGGTTTGGAGGATAGAGACATTTTAATTTTTCGAGATTATTCGAAAGTCAATTTTTAAAAGGCAAATATCTCCCGATCTGTAGGAATCTGAGAGACAAAACTTATGTCACTTTGAGGGAATGTATATGTCAACTTGCTGTCAGAGTCACGTCAATGTATGTCCAAGGGTTTGGACGATAGAGACATTTAAAATTTTTCGAGATTATTCGAAAGTCAATTTTTGAAAAAGCAAATATCTCCCGATCTGTAGGAATCTGAGAGACAAAACTCATGTCACTTTGAGGGAAGGCATATGTCAACTTCATGTCAGAGTCACGTCAATGTATGTCCAAGGGTTTGGAGGATAGAGACATTTAAATTTTTAGAGATTATTCGAAAGTCAATTATTAAAAGGCAAATATCTACCGATCTGTAGGCATCTGAGAGACAAAACTTATGTCACTTTGAGGGAAGGTATATGTCAACATCCTGTCAGAGTCACGTCAATGTATGTCCGAGGGTTTGGAGGATAGAGACATTTTAATTTTTCGAGATTATTCGAAAGTCAATGTTTGAAAAGGCAAATATCTCCTGATCTCTAGGAATCTGAGAGACAAAACTTATGTCACTTTGAGGGAACGCATATGTCAACTTCATGTCAGAATCTCGTCAATGTATGTCCAAGGGTTTGGACGATAGAGACATTTAAATTTTTCGAGATTAGTCGAAAGTCAATTTTTAAAGGCAAATATCTCCCGATCTGTTGGCATCTGAGAGACAAAACTTATGTCACTTTGAGGGAACGTATATGTTAACTTCCTGTCAGAGTCACGTCAATGTATGTACAAGGGTTTGGAGAATAGAGACATTTTAATTTTTCGAGATTATTCGAAAGTCAATTTTTTAAAACGTAAATATCTCCCGATCTGTAGGAATCTGAGAGACAAAACTAATGTCACTTTGAGGCAACGTATATGTCAACTTCATGTCAGAATCTCGTCAATGTATGTCCAAGGGTTTGGACGATAGAGACATTTTAATTTTTCGAGATTATTCGAAATTCAATTCTTAAAAGGCAAATATCTCCCGATCTGTAGGAATCTGAGAGACAAAACTTATGTCACTTTGAGGGAACGTATATGTCAACTTCATGTCAGAGTCTCATCAATGTATGTCCAAGGGTTTGGACGATAGAGACATTTTAATTTTTCGAGATTATTCGAAAGTCAATATTTAAAGGCAAATATCTCCCGATCTGTTGGCATCTGAGAGACAAAACTTATGTCACTTTGACAGAACGTATATGTCAACTTCATGTCAGAATCTCGTCAATGTATGTCCAAGGGTTTGGACGATAGAGACATTTAAATTTTTCGAGATTATTCGAAAGTCAATTTTTAAAAGGCAAATATCTCCCGATCTGTAGGCATCTGAGAGACAAATCTTATGTCACTTTGAGGGAACGCATATGTCAACTTCATGTCAGAATCTCGTCAATGTATGTCCTAGGGTTTGGACGATTCAGACATTTTAATTTTTCGAAATTATTCGAAAGTCAATTTTTAAAAGGCAAATATCTCCCGATCTGTAGGCATGTGAGAGACAAAACTTATGTCACTTTGAGGGAACGTAAATGTCAACCTCATGTCAGATTCTCGTCAATGTATGTCCAAGGGTTTGGACGATAGAGACATTTAAATTTTATGAGATTATTCGAAAGTCAATTTTTAAAAGGCAAATATCTCCCGATCTGTAGGAATCTGGGAGACAGAACTTATGTCACTTTGAGGGAACGTATATGTCAACTTCATGTCAGAATCTCGTCAATGTATGTCCAAGGGTTTGGACGATAGAGACATTTAAATTTTATGAGATTATTCGAAAGTCAATTTTTAAAAGGCAAATATCTCCCGATCTGTAGGCATCTGACTGACAAATCTTATGTCACTTTGAGGGAACGCATATGTCAACTTCATGTCAGAATCTCGTCAATGTATGTCCAAGGGTTTGGACGATAGAGACATTTTAATTTTTCGAGATTATTCGAAAGTCAATTCTTAAAAGGCAAATATCTCCCGATCTGTATTAATCTGAGAGACAAAACTTATGTCACTTTGAGGGAACGTATATGTCAACTTCCTGTCAGAGTCACGTCAATGTATGTCCAAGGGTTTGGAGGATAGAGACATTTTAATTTTTCGAGATTATTCGAAAGTCAATTTTTGAAAAGGCAAATATCTCCCGATCTGTAGGCATCTGAGAGACAAAACTTATGTCACTTTGAGGGAACGTAAATGTCAACCTCATGTCAGATTCTCGTCAATGTATGTCCAAGGGTTTGGACGATAGAGACATTTAAATTTTATGAGATTATTTGAAAGTCAATTTTTAAAAGGCAAATATCTCCCGATCTGTAGGAATCTGGGAGACAGAACTTATGTCACTTTGAGGGAACGTATATGTCAACTTCATGTCAGAATCTCGTCAATGTATGTCCAAGGGTTTGGACGATAGAGACATTTAAATTTTATGAGATTATTCGAAAGTCAATTTTTAAAAGGCAAATATCTCCCGATCTGTAGGCATCTGAGAGACAAAACTTATGTCACTTTGAGGGAAAGTATATGTCAACTTGCTGTCAGAGTCACGTCAATGTATGTCCAAGGGTTTGGACGATAGAGACATTTTAATTTTTCGAGATTATTCGAAAGTCAATTTTTGAAAAATCAAATATCTCCCGATCTGTAGGAATCTGAGAGACAAACCTTATGCCACATTGAGGGAACGTATATGTTAACTTCATGTCAGAGTCACGTCAATGTATGTGCAAGGGTTTGGAGGATAGACTCATCTTAATTTTTCGAGATTATTCGAAAATCAATTTTTTAAAGGCAAATATCTCCCGATCTGTAGGAATCTGAGAGACTAAACTTATGTCACTTTGAGGGAACGTATATGTAAACTTCCTGTCAGAGTCACGTCAATGTATGTCCAAGGGTTTGGAGGATAGAGACATTTTAATTTTTCGAGATTATTCGAAAGTCAATTTTTAAAAGGCAAATATCTCCCGATCTGTAGGAATCTGAGAGACAAAACGTATGTCACTTTGAGGGAATGTATATGTCAACTTGCTGTCAGAGTCACGTAAATGTATGTCCAAGGGTTTGGACGATAGAGACATTTTAATTTTTCGAGATTATTCGAAAGTCAATTTTTGAAAAAGCAAGTATCTCCCGATCTGTAGGAATCTGAGAGACAAAACTCATGTCACTTTGAGGGAAGGCATATGTCAACTTCATGTCAGAGTCACGTCAATGTATGTCCAAGGGTTTGGAGGATAGAGACATTTAAATTTTTAGAGATTATTCGAAAGTCAATTATTAAAAGGCAAATATCTACCGATCTGTAGGCATCTGAGAGACAAAACTTATCTCACTTTGAGGGAAGGTATATGTCAACATCCTGTCAGAGTCACGTCAATGTATGTCCAAGGGTTTGGAGGATAGAGACATTTAAATTTTTAGAGATTATTCGAAAGTCAATTATTAAAAGGCAAATATCTACCGATCTGTAGGCATCTGAGAGACAAAACTTATCTCACTTTGAGGGAAGGTATATGTCAACATCCTGTCAGAGTCACGTCAATGTATGTCCAAGGGTTTGGAGGATAGAGACATTTAAATTTTTCGAGATTATTCGAAAGTCAATGTTTGAAAAGGCAAATATCTCCCGATCTCTAGGAATCTGAGAGACAAAACTTATGTCACTTTGAGGGAACGCATATGTCAACTTCATGTCAGAATCTCGTCAATGTATGTCCAAGGGTTTGGACGATAGAGACATTTTAATTTTTCGAGATTATTCGAAATTCAATTCTTAAAAGGCAAATATCTCCCGATCTGTAGGAATCTGAGAGACAAAACTTATGTCACTTTGAGGGATCGTATATGTCAACTTCATGTCAGAGTATCATCAATGTATGTCCAAGGGTTTGGACGATAGAGACATTTTAATTTTTCGAGATTATTCGAAAGTCAATTTTTAAAGGCAAATATCTCCCGATCTGTTGGCATCTGAGAGACAAAACTTATGTCACTTTGACGGAACGTATATGTCAACTTCATGTCAGAATCTCGTCAATGTATGTCCAAGGGTTTGGACGATAGAGACATTTAAATTTTTCGAGATTATTCGAAAGTCAATTTTTAAAAGGCAAATATCTCCCGATCTGTAGGCATCTGAGAGACAAATCTTATGTCACTATGAGGGAACGCATATGTCAACTTCATGTCAGAATCTCGTCAATGTATGTCCTAGGGTTTGGACGATACAGACATTTTAATTTTTCGAGATTATTCGAAAGTCAATTCTTAAAAGGCAAATATCTCCCGATCTGTAGGAATCTGAGAGACAAAACTTATGTCACTTTGAGGGAACGTATATGTCAACTTCCTGTCAGAGTCACGTCAATGTATGTCCAAGGGTTTGGAGGATAGAGACATTTTAATTTTTCGAGATTATTCGAAAGTCAATTTTTGAAAAGGCAAATATCTCCCGATCTGTAGGAATCTGAGAGACAAAACTTATGTCACTTTGAGGGAACGTATATGTCAACATCATGTCAGAATCTCGTCAATGTATGTCCAAGGGTTTGGAGGATAGAGACATTTAAATTTTTAGAGATTATTCGAATTCAATTTTTGAAAAGGCAAATATCTCCCGATCTGTAGGAATCTAAGAGACAAAACTTATGTCACTATTAGGGAACGTATATGTCAACTTGCTGTCAGAGTCACGTCAATGTATGTCCAAGGGTTTGGACGATAGAGAGATTTTAATTTTTCGAGAATATTCGAAAGTCAATTTTTGAAAAAGCAAATATCTCCCGATCTGTAGGAATCTGAGAGACAAAACTCATGTCACTTTGAGGGAAGGCATATGTCAACTTCATGTCAGAGTCACGTCAATGTATGTCCAAGGGTTTGGAGGATAGAGACATTTAAATTTTTAGAGATTATTCGAAAGTCAATTATCTAAAGGCAAATATCTACCGATCTGTAGGCATCTGAGAGACAAAACTTATGTCACTTTGGGGGAACGTATATGTCAACTTCGTGTCAGAGTCACGTCAATGTATGTCTAAGGGTTTGGAGGATAGTGACATTTTAATTTTTCGAGATTATAATAAAGTCAATTTTTGAAAAGGCAAATATCTCCCGATCTGTAAGAATCTGAGAGACAAAACTTATGTCACTTTGAGGGAACGTATATGTCAACTTCATGTCAGAATCTCGTCAATGTATGTCCAAGGGTTTGGACGATAGAGACATTTTAATTTTTCGAGATTATTCGAAAGTCAATTTTTAAAAGGCAAATATCTCCCGATCTGTAGGCATCTGAGAGACAAAACTTATGTCACTTTGAGGGAACGTAAATGTCAACCTCATGTCAGATTCTCGTCAATGTATGTCGAAGGGTTTTTAGGATAGCGACATTTTAATTTTTCGAGATTATTCGAAAGTCAATTTTTGAAAAGGCAAATGTCTCCCGATTTGTAAGAATCTGAGAGACAAAACTTATGTCACTTTGAGGGAACGTATATGTCAACTTCATGTCAGAATCTCGTCAATATATGTCCAAGGGTTTGGACGATAGAGACATTTTAATTTTTCGAGATTATTCGACAGTCAATTTTTGAAAAGGCAAATATCTCCCGATCTGTAGGCATCTGAGAGACAAAACTTATGTCACTTTGAGGGTACGTAAATGTCAACATCATGTCAGATTCTCGTCAATGTATGTCCAAGGGTTTGGACGATAGAGACATTTAAATTTTATGAGATTATTCGAAAGTCAATTATTAAAAGGCAAATATCTCCCGATCTGTAGGCATCTGAGTGACAAATCTTATGTCACTTTGAGGGAACGCATATGTCAACTTCATGTCAGAATCTCGTCAATGTATGTCCAAGGGTTTGGACGATAGAGACATTTTAATTTTTCGAGATTATTCGAAAGTCAATTCTTAAAAGGCAAATATCTCCCGATCTGTAGGAATCTGAGAGACAAAACTTATGTCAATTTGAGGGAAAGTATATGTCAACTTGCTGTCAGAGTCACGTCAATGTATGTCCAAGGGTTTGGAGGATAGAGACATTTAAATTTTTAGAGATTATTCGAATTCAATTTTTGAAAAGGCAAATATCTCCCGATCTGTAGGAATCTAAGAGACAAAACTTATGTCACTATGAGGGAACGCATATGTCAACTTCATTTCAGAATCTCGTCAATATATGTCAAAGGGTTTGGACGATAGAGACATTTAAATTTTTCGAGATTATTCGAAAGTCAATTTTTAAAAGGCAAATATCTCCCGATCTGTAGGAATCTGAGAGACAAAACTTATGTCACTTTGAGGGAAAGTATATGTCAACTTGCTGTCAGAGTCACGTCAATGTATGTCTAAGGGTTTGGACGATAGAGACATTTTAATTTTTCGTGATTATTCGAAAGTCAATTTTTAAAATAGCAAATATCTCCCGATCTGTAGGAATCTGAGAGACAAAACTCATGTCACTTTGAGGGAAGGCATATGTCAACTTCATGTCAGAATCTCGTCAATGTATGTCCAAGGGTTTGGACGATAGAGACATTTTAATTTTTCGAGATTATTCGAAAGTCAATTTTTAAAAGGCAAATATCTCCCGATCTGTAGGCATCTGAGAGACAAAACTTATGTCACTTTGAGGGAACGTAAATGTCAACCTCATGTCAGATTCTCGTCAATGTGTGTCCAAGGGTTTGGACGATAGAGACATTTTAATTTTTCGAGATTATTCGAAAGTCAATTTTTAAAAGGCAAATATCTCCCGATCTGTAGGCATCTGAGAGACAAAACTTATGTCACTTTGAGGGAACGTATATGTCAACTTCATGTCAGAATCTCGTCAATGTATGTCCAAGGGTTTGGACGATAGAGACATTTTAATTTTTCGAGATTATTCGAAAGTCAATATTTAAAGGCAAATATCTCCCGATCTGTTGGCATCTGAAAGACAAAACTTATGTCACTTTGAGGGAACGTATATGTTAACTTCCTGTCAGAGTCACGTCAATGTATGTCCAAGGGTTTGGAGGATAGAGATATTTTAATTTTTCGAGATTATTCGAAAGTCAATTTTTAGAAAAGTCAAATATCTCCCGATCTGTATTAATCTGAGAGACAAAACTTATGTCACTTTGAGGGAACGTATATGTCAACTTCATGTCAGAATCTCGTCAATGTATGTCCAAGGGTTTGGACGATAGAGACATTTTAATTTTTCGAGATTATTCGAAAGTCAATTTTTGAAAAATCAAATATCTCCCGATCTGTAGGAATCTGAGAGACAAACCTTATGCCACATTGAGGGAACGTATATGTTAACTTCATGTCAGAGTCACGTCAATGTATGTGCAAGGGTTTGGAGGATAGACTCATCTTAATTTTTCGAGATTATTCGAAAATCAATTTTTTAAAGGCAAATATCTCCCGATCTGTAGGAATCTGAGAGACTAAACTTATGTCACTTTGAGGGAACGTATATGTAAACTTCCTGTCAGAGTCACGTCAATGTATGTCCAAGGGTTTGGAGGATAGAGACATTTTAATTTTTCGAGATTATTCGAAAGTCAATTTTTAAAAGGCAAATATCTCCCGATCTGTAGGAATCTGAGAGACAAAACGTATGTCACTTTGAGGGAATGTATATGTCAACTTGCTGTCAGAGTCACGTAAATGTATGTCCAAGGGTTTGGACGATAGAGACATTTTAATTTTTCGAGATTATTCGAAAGTCAATTTTTGAAAAAGCAAGTATCTCCCGATCTGTAGGAATCTGAGAGACAAAACTCATGTCACTTTGAGGGAAGGCATATGTCAACTTCATGTCAGAGTCACGTCAATGTATGTCCAAGGGTTTGGAGGATAGAGACATTTAAATTTTTAGAGATTATTCGAAAGTCAATTATTAAAAGGCAAATATCTACCGATCTGTAGGCATCTGAGAGACAAAACTTATCTCACTTTGAGGGAAGGTATATGTCAACATCCTGTCAGAGTCACGTCAATGTATGTCCAAGGGTTTGGAGGATAGAGACATTTAAATTTTTCGAGATTATTCGAAAGTCAATGTTTGAAAAGGCAAATATCTCCCGATCTCTAGGAATCTGAGAGACAAAACTTATGTCACTTTGAGGGAACGCATATGTAAACTTCATGTCAGAATCTCGTCAATGTATGTCCAAGGGTTTGGACGATAGAGACATTTAAATTTTTCGAGATTATTCGAAAGTCAATTTTTAAAAGGCAAATATCTCCCGATCTGTAGGCATCTGAGAGACAAATCTTATGTCACTATGAGGGAACGCATATGTCAACTTCATGTCAGAATCTCGTCAATGTATGTCCTAGGGTTTGGACGATACAGACATTTTAATTTTTCGAGATTATTCGAAAGTCAATTCTTAAAAGGCAAATATCTCCCGATCTGTAGGAATCTGAGAGACAAAACTTATGTCACTTTGAGGGAACGTATATGTCAACTTCCTGTCAGAGTCACGTCAATGTATGTCCAAGGGTTTGGAGGATAGAGACATTTTAATTTTTCGAGATTATTCGAAAGTCAATTTTTGAAAAGGCAAATATCTCCCGATCTGTAGGAATCTGAGAGACAAAACTTATGTCACTTTGAGGGAACGTATATGTCAACATCATGTCAGAATCTCGTCAATGTATGTCCAAGGGTTTGGAGGATAGAGACATTTAAATTTTTAGAGATTATTCGAATTCAATTTTTGAAAAGGCAAATATCTCCCGATCTGTAGGAATCTAAGAGACAAAACTTATGTCACTATTAGGGAACGTATATGTCAACTTGCTGTCAGAGTCACGTCAATGTATGTCCAAGGGTTTGGACGATAGAGAGATTTTAATTTTTCGAGAATATTCGAAAGTCAATTTTTGAAAAAGCAAATATCTCCCGATCTGTAGGAATCTGAGAGACAAAACTCATGTCACTTTGAGGGAAGGCATATGTCAACTTCATGTCAGAGTCACGTCAATGTATGTCCAAGGGTTTGGAGGATAGAGACATTTAAATTTTTAGAGATTATTCGAAAGTCAATTATCTAAAGGCAAATATCTACCGATCTGTAGGCATCTGAGAGACAAAACTTATGTCACTTTGGGGGAACGTATATGTCAACTTCGTGTCAGAGTCACGTCAATGTATGTCCAAGGGTTTGGAGGATAGTGACATTTTAATTTTTCGAGATTATAATAAAGTCAATTTTTGAAAAGGCAAATATCTCCCGATCTGTAAGAATCTGAGAGACAAAACTTATGTCACTTTGAGGGAACGTATATGTCAACTTCATGTCAGAATCTCGTCAATGTATGTCCAAGGGTTTGGACGATAGAGACATTTTAATTTTTCGAGATTATTCGAAAGTCAATTTTTAAAAGGCAAATATCTCCCGATCTGTAGGCATCTGAGAGACAAAACTTATGTCACTTTGAGGGAACGTAAATGTCAACCTCATGTCAGATTCTCGTCAATGTATGTCGAAGGGTTTTTAGGATAGCGACATTTTAATTTTTCGAGATTATTCGAAAGTCAATTTTTGAAAAGGCAAATGTCTCCCGATTTGTAAGAATCTGAGAGACAAAACTTATGTCACTTTGAGGGAACGTATATGTCAACTTCATGTCAGAATCTCGTCAATATATGTCCAAGGGTTTGGACGATAGAGACATTTTAATTTTTCGAGATTATTCGAAAGTCAATTTTTGAAAAAGTAAGTATCTCCCGATCTGTAGGAATCTGAGAGACAAAACTCATGTCACTTTGAGGGAAGGCATATGTCAACTTCATGTCAGAGTCACGTCAATGTATGTCCAAGGGTTTGGAGGATAGAGACATTTAAATTTTTAGAGATTATTCGAAAGTCAATTATTAAAAGGCAAATATCTACCGATCTGTAGGCATCTGAGAGACAAAACTTATCTCACTTTGAGGGAAGGTATATGTCAACATCCTGTCAGAGTCACGTCAATGTATGTCCAAGGGTTTGGAGGATAGAGACATTTAAATTTTTCGAGATTATTCGAAAGTCAATGTTTGAAAAGGCAAATATCTCCCGATCTCTAGGAATCTGAGAGACAAAACTTATGTCACTTTGAGGGAACGCATATGTCAACTTCATGTCAGAATCTCGTCAATGTATGTCCAAGGGTTTGGACGATAGAGACATTTTAATTTTTCGAGATTATTCGAAAGTCAATTTTTAAAAGGCAAATATCTCCCGATCAGTATGAATCTGAAAGACAAATCTTATGTCACTTTGAGGGAACGCATATGTCCACTTCATGTCAGAATCTCGTCAATGTATGTCCAAGGGTTTGGACGATAGAGACATTTTAATTTTTCGAGATTATTCGAAAGTCAATTCTTAAAAGGCAAATATCTCCCGATCTGTAGGCATCTGAGAGACAAAACTTATGTCACTTTGAGGGAACGTATATGCCAACTTCATGTCAGAATCTCGTCAATGTATGTCCAAGGGTTTGGACGATACAGACATATTAATTTTTCCAGATTATTCGAAAGTCAATTCTTAAAAGGCAAATATCTCCCGATCTGTAGGAATCTGAGAGACAAAACTTATGTCACTTTGAGGGAACGTATATGTCAACTTCCTGTCAAAGTCACGTCAATGTATGTCCAAGGGTTTGGAGGATAGAGACATTTTAATTTTTCGAGATTATTCGAAAGTCAATTTCTGAAAAGGCAAATATCTCCCAATCTGTAGGAATCTGAGAGACAAACCTTATGTCACATTGAGGGAACGTATATGTCAACTTCATATCAGAGTTACGTCAATGTATGTGCAAGAGTTTGGAGGATAGAGACATCTTAATTTTTCGAGATTATTCGAAAGTCAATTATTAAAAGGCAAATATCTACCGATCTGTAGGCATCTGAGAGATAAAACTTATGTCACTTTGAGGGAACGTATATGTCAACTTGCTGTCAGAGTCACGTCAATGTATGTCCAAGGGTTTGGACGATAGTGACATTTTAATTTTTCGAGATTATTCGAAAGTCAATTTTTGAAAAAGCAAATATCTCCCGATCTGTAGGAATCTGAGAGACAAAACTCTTGTCACTTTGAGGGAAGGCATATGTCAACTTCATGTCAGAGTCACGTCAATGTATGTCCAAGGGTTTGGAGGATAGAGACTTTTTAATTTTTAGAGATTATTCGAAAGTCAATTATTAAAAGGCAAATATCTACCGATCTGTAGGCATCTGAGAGACAAAACTTATGTCACTTTGAGGGAACGTATATGTCAACTTCCTGTCAGAGTCACGTCAATGTATGTCCAAGGGTTTGGAGGATAGAGACATTTTAATTTTTCGAGATTATTCGAAAGTCAATTTTTGAAAAGGCAAATATCTCCCGATCTGTAGGAATCTGAGAGACAAAACTTATGTCACTTTGAGGGAACGTATATGTCAACTTCATGTCAGAATCTCATCAATGATTGTCCAAGGGTTTGGACGATAGAGACATTTTAATTTTTCGAGATTATTCGAAATTCAATTTTTAAAAGGCAAATATCTCCCGATCTGTAGGCATCTGCGAGACAAATCTAATGTCACTTTGAGGGAACGTATATGTCAACTTCATGTCAGAATCTCGTCAATGTATGTCCAAGGGTTTGGACGATAGAGACATTTTAATTTTTCGAGATTATTCGAAAGTCAATTATTAAAAGGCAAATATCTCCCGATCTGTAGGAATCTGAGAGACAAAACTTATGTCACTTTGAGGGAACGTATATGTCAACTTCCTGTCAGAGTCACGTCAATGTATGTCCAAGGGTTTGGAGGATAGAGACATTTTAATTTTTCGAGATTATTCGAAAGTCAATTTTTAAAAGGCAAATATCTCCCGATCTGTAGGCATCTGAGAGACAAAACTTATGTCACTTTGAGGAAACGTATATGTCAACTTCATGTCAGAATCTCGTCAATGTATGTCCAAGGGTTTGGACGATAGAGACATTTTAATTTTTCGAGATTATTCGAAAGTCAATTATTAAAAGGCAAATATCTCCCGATCTGTAGGAATCTGAGAGACAAAACTTATGTCACTTTGAGGGAACGTATATGTCAACTTCCTGTCAGAGTCACGTCAATGTATGTCCAAGGGTTTGGAGGATAGAGACATTTTAATTTTTCGAGATTATTCGAAAGTCAATTTTTAAAAGGCAAATATCTCCCGATCTGTAGGCATCTGAGAGACAAAACTTATGTCACTTTGAGGAAACGTATATGTCAACTTCATGTCAGAATCTCGTCAATGTATGTCCAAGGGTTTGGACGATAGAGACATTTTAATTTTTCGAGATTATTCGAAAGTCAATTATTAAAAGGCAAATATCTCCCGATCTGTAGGAATCTGAGAGACAAAACTTATGTCACTTTGAGGGAACGTATATGTCAACTTCCTGTCAGAGTCACGTCAATGTATGTCCAAGGGTTTGGAGGATAGAGACATTTTAATTTTTCGAGATTATTCGAAAGTCAATTTTTAAAAGGCAAATATCTCCCGATCTGTAGGCATCTGAGAGACAAAACTTATGTCACTTTGAGGAAACGTATATGTCAACTTCATGTCAGAATCTCGTCAATGTATGTCCAAGGGTTTGGACGATAGAGACATTTTAATTTTTCGAGATTATTCGAAAGTCAATTATTAAAAGGCAAATATCTCCCGATCTGTAGGAATCTGAGAGACAAAACTTATGTCACTTTGAGGGAACGTATATGTCAACTTCCTGTCAGAGTCACGTCAATGTATGTCCAAGGGTTTGGAGGATAGAGACATTTTAATTTTTCGAGATTATTCGAAAGTCAATTTTTAAAAGGCAAATATCTCCCGATCTGTAGGCATCTGAGAGACAAAACTTATGTCACTTTGAGGAAACGTATATGTCAACTTCATGTCAGAATCTCGTCAATGTATGTCCAAGGGTTTGGACGATAGAGACATTTTAATTTTTCGAGATTATTCGAAAGTCAATTATTAAAAGGCAAATATCTCCCGATCTGTAGGAATCTGAGAGACAAAACTTATGTCACTTTGAGGGAACGTATATGTCAACTTCCTGTCAGAGTCACGTCAATGTATGTCCAAGGGTTTGGAGGATAGAGACATTTTAATTTTTCGAGATTATTCGAAAGTCAATTTTTAAAAGGCAAATATCTCCCGATCTGTAGGCATCTGAGAGACAAAACTTATGTCACTTTGAGGAAACGTATATGTCAACTTCATGTCAGAATCTCGTCAATGTATGTCCAAGGGTTTGGACGATAGAGACATTTTAATTTTTCGAGATTATTCGAAAGTCAATTATTAAAAGGCAAATATCTCCCGATCTGTAGGAATCTGAGAGACAAAACTTATGTCACTTTGAGGGAACGTATATGTCAACTTCCTGTCAGAGTCACGTCAATGTATGTCCAAGGGTTTGGAGGATAGAGACATTTTAATTTTTCGAGATTATTCGAAAGTCAATTTTTAAAAGGCAAATATCTCCCGATCTGTAGGCATCTGAGAGACAAAACTTATGTCACTTTGAGGAAACGTATATGTCAACTTCATGTCAGAATCTCGTCAATGTATGTCCAAGGGTTTGGACGATAGAGACATTTTAATTTTTCGAGATTATTCGAAAGTCAATTATTAAAAGGCAAATATCTCCCGATCTGTAGGAATCTGAGAGACAAAACTTATGTCACTTTGAGGGAACGTATATGTCAACTTCCTGTCAGAGTCACGTCAATGTATGTCCAAGGGTTTGGAGGATAGAGACATTTTAATTTTTCGAGATTATTCGAAAGTCAATTTTTAAAAGGCAAATATCTCCCGATCTGTAGGCATCTGAGAGACAAAACTTATGTCACTTTGAGGAAACGTATATGTCAACTTCATGTCAGAATCTCGTCAATGTATGTCCAAGGGTTTGGACGATAGAGACATTTTAATTTTTCGAGATTATTCGAAAGTCAATTTTTAAAAGGCAAATATCTCCCGATCTGTAGGCATCTGAGAGACAAAACTTATGTCACTTTGAGGGAACGTAAATGTCAACCTCATGTCAGATTCTCGTCAATGTATGTCGAAGGGTTTTTAGGATAGCGACATTTTAATTTTTCGAGATTATTCGAAAGTCAATTTTTGAAAAGGCAAATGTCTCCCGATTTGTAAGAATCTGAGAGACAAAACTTATGTCACTTTGAGGGAACGTATATGTCAACTTCATGTCAGAATCTCGTCAATATATGTCCAAGGGTTTGGACGATAGAGACATTTTAATTTTTCGAGATTATTCGACAGTCAATTTTTGAAAAGGCAAATATCTCCCGATCTGTAGGCATCTGAGAGACAAAACTTATGTCACTTTGAGGGTACGTAAATGTCAACATCATGTCAGATTCTCGTCAATGTATGTCCAAGGGTTTGGACGATAGAGACATTTAAATTTTATGAGATTATTCGAAAGTCAATTATTAAAAGGCAAATATCTCCCGATCTGTAGGCATCTGAGTGACAAATCTTATGTCACTTTGAGGGAACGCATATGTCAACTTCATGTCAGAATCTCGTCAATGTATGTCCAAGGGTTTGGACGATAGAGACATTTTAATTTTTCGAGATTATTCGAAAGTCAATTCTTAAAAGGCAAATATCTCCCGATCTGTAGGAATCTGAGAGACAAAACTTATGTCAATTTGAGGGAAAGTATATGTCAACTTGCTGTCAGAGTCACGTCAATGTATGTCCAAGGGTTTGGAGGATAGAGACATTTAAATTTTTAGAGATTATTCGAATTCAATTTTTGAAAAGGCAAATATCTCCCGATCTGTAGGAATCTAAGAGACAAAACTTATGTCACTATGAGGGAACGCATATGTCAACTTCATTTCAGAATCTCGTCAATATATGTCAAAGGGTTTGGACGATAGAGACATTTAAATTTTTCGAGATTATTCGAAAGTCAATTTTTAAAAGGCAAATATCTCCCGATCTGTAGGAATCTGAGAGACAAAACTTATGTCACTTTGAGGGAAAGTATATGTCAACTTGCTGTCAGAGTCACGTCAATGTATGTCTAAGGGTTTGGACGATAGAGACATTTTAATTTTTCGTGATTATTCGAAAGTCAATTTTTAAATAGCAAATATCTCCCGATCTGTAGGAATCTGAGAGACAAAACTCATGTCACTTTGAGGGAAGGCATATGTCAACTTCATGTCAGAATCTCGTCAATGTATGTCCAAGGGTTTGGACGATAGAGACATTTTAATTTTTCGAGATTATTCGAAAGTCAATTTTTAAAAGGCAAATATCTCCCGATCTGTAGGCATCTGAGAGACAAAACTTATGTCACTTTGAGGGAACGTAAATGTCAACCTCATGTCAGATTCTCGTCAATGTGTGTCCAAGGGTTTGGACGATAGAGACATTTTAATTTTTCGAGATTATTCGAAAGTCAATTTTTAAAAGGCAAATATCTCCCGATCTGTAGGCATCTGAGAGACAAAACTTATGTCACTTTGAGGGAACGTATATGTCAACTTCATGTCAGAATCTCGTCAATGTATGTCCAAGGGTTTGGACGATAGAGACATTTTAATTTTTCGAGATTATTCGAAAGTCAATATTTAAAGGCAAATATCTCCCGATCTGTTGGCATCTGAAAGACAAAACTTATGTCACTTTGAGGGAACGTATATGTTAACTTCCTGTCAGAGTCACGTCAATGTATGTCCAAGGGTTTGGAGGATAGAGATATTTTAATTTTTCGAGATTATTCGAAAGTCAATTTTTAGAAAAGTCAAATATCTCCCGATCTGTATTAATCTGAGAGACAAAACTTATGTCACTTTGAGGGAACGTATATGTCAACTTCATGTCAGAATCTCGTCAATGTATGTCCAAGGGTTTGGACGATAGAGACATTTTAATTTTTCGAGATTATTCGAAAGTCAATTTTTGAAAAATCAAATATCTCCCGATCTGTAGGAATCTGAGAGACAAACCTTATGCCACATTGAGGGAACGTATATGTTAACTTCATGTCAGAGTCACGTCAATGTATGTGCAAGGGTTTGGAGGATAGACTCATCTTAATTTTTCGAGATTATTCGAAAATCAATTTTTTAAAGGCAAATATCTCCCGATCTGTAGGAATCTGAGAGACTAAACTTATGTCACTTTGAGGGAACGTATATGTAAACTTCCTGTCAGAGTCACGTCAATGTATGTCCAAGGGTTTGGAGGATAGAGACATTTTAATTTTTCGAGATTATTCGAAAGTCAATTTTTAAAAGGCAAATATCTCCCGATCTGTAGGAATCTGAGAGACAAAACGTATGTCACTTTGAGGGAATGTATATGTCAACTTGCTGTCAGAGTCACGTAAATGTATGTCCAAGGGTTTGGACGATAGAGACATTTTAATTTTTCGAGATTATTCGAAAGTCAATTTTTGAAAAAGCAAGTATCTCCCGATCTGTAGGAATCTGAGAGACAAAACTCATGTCACTTTGAGGGAAGGCATATGTCAACTTCATGTCAGAGTCACGTCAATGTATGTCCAAGGGTTTGGAGGATAGAGACATTTAAATTTTTAGAGATTATTCGAAAGTCAATTATTAAAAGGCAAATATCTACCGATCTGTAGGCATCTGAGAGACAAAACTTATCTCACTTTGAGGGAAGGTATATGTCAACATCCTGTCAGAGTCACGTCAATGTATGTCCAAGGGTTTGGAGGATAGAGACATTTAAATTTTTCGAGATTATTCGAAAGTCAATGTTTGAAAAGGCAAATATCTCCCGATCTCTAGGAATCTGAGAGACAAAACTTATGTCACTTTGAGGGAACGCATATGTCAACTTCATGTCAGAATCTCGTCAATGTATGTCCAAGGGTTTGGACGATAGAGACATTTAAATTTTTCGAGATTATTCGAAAGTCAATTTTTAAAAGGCAAATATCTCCCGATCTGTAGGCATCTGAGAGACAAATCTTATGTCACTATGAGGGAACGCATATGTCAACTTCATGTCAGAATCTCGTCAATGTATGTCCTAGGGTTTGGACGATACAGACATTTTAATTTTTCGAGATTATTCGAAAGTCAATTCTTAAAAGGCAAATATCTCCCGATCTGTAGGAATCTGAGAGACAAAACTTATGTCACTTTGAGGGAACGTATATGTCAACTTCCTGTCAGAGTCACGTCAATGTATGTCCAAGGGTTTGGAGGATAGAGACATTTTAATTTTTCGAGATTATTCGAAAGTCAATTTTTGAAAAGGCAAATATCTCCCGATCTGTAGGAATCTGAGAGACAAAACTTATGTCACTTTGAGGGAACGTATATGTCAACATCATGTCAGAATCTCGTCAATGTATGTCCAAGGGTTTGGAGGATAGAGACATTTAAATTTTTAGAGATTATTCGAATTCAATTTTTGAAAAGGCAAATATCTCCCGATCTGTAGGAATCTAAGAGACAAAACTTATGTCACTATTAGGGAACGTATATGTCAACTTGCTGTCAGAGTCACGTCAATGTATGTCCAAGGGTTTGGACGATAGAGAGATTTTAATTTTTCGAGAATATTCGAAAGTCAATTTTTGAAAAAGCAAATATCTCCCGATCTGTAGGAATCTGAGAGACAAAACTCATGTCACTTTGAGGGAAGGCATATGTCAACTTCATGTCAGAGTCACGTCAATGTATGTCCAAGGGTTTGGAGGATAGAGACATTTAAATTTTTAGAGATTATTCGAAAGTCAATTATCTAAAGGCAAATATCTACCGATCTGTAGGCATCTGAGAGACAAAACTTATGTCACTTTGGGGGAACGTATATGTCAACTTCGTGTCAGAGTCACGTCAATGTATGTCCAAGGGTTTGGAGGATAGTGACATTTTAATTTTTCGAGATTATAATAAAGTCAATTTTTGAAAAGGCAAATATCTCCCGATCTGTAAGAATCTGAGAGACAAAACTTATGTCACTTTGAGGGAACGTATATGTCAACTTCATGTCAGAATCTCGTCAATGTATGTCCAAGGGTTTGGACGATAGAGACATTTTAATTTTTCGAGATTATTCGAAAGTCAATTTTTAAAAGGCAAATATCTCCCGATCTGTAGGCATCTGAGAGACAAAACTTATGTCACTTTGAGGGAACGTAAATGTCAACCTCATGTCAGATTCTCGTCAATGTATGTCGAAGGGTTTTTAGGATAGCGACATTTTAATTTTTCGAGATTATTCGAAAGTCAATTTTTGAAAAGGCAAATGTCTCCCGATTTGTAAGAATCTGAGAGACAAAACTTATGTCACTTTGAGGGAACGTATATGTCAACTTCATGTCAGAATCTCGTCAATATATGTCCAAGGGTTTGGACGATAGAGACATTTTAATTTTTCGAGATTATTCGACAGTCAATTTTTGAAAAGGCAAATATCTCCCGATCTGTAGGCATCTGAGAGACAAAACTTATGTCACTTTGAGGGTACGTAAATGTCAACATCATGTCAGATTCTCGTCAATGTATGTCCAAGGGTTTGGACGATAGAGACATTTAAATTTTATGAGATTATTCGAAAGTCAATTATTAAAAGGCAAATATCTCCCGATCTGTAGGCATCTGAGTGACAAATCTTATGTCACTTTGAGGGAACGCATATGTCAACTTCATGTCAGAATCTCGTCAATGTATGTCCAAGGGTTTGGACGATAGAGACATTTTAATTTTTCGAGATTATTCGAAAGTCAATTCTTAAAAGGCAAATATCTCCCGATCTGTAGGAATCTGAGAGACAAAACTTATGTCAATTTGAGGGAAAGTATATGTCAACTTGCTGTCAGAGTCACGTCAATGTATGTCCAAGGGTTTGGAGGATAGAGACATTTAAATTTTTAGAGATTATTCGAATTCAATTTTTGAAAAGGCAAATATCTCCCGATCTGTAGGAATCTAAGAGACAAAACTTATGTCACTATGAGGGAACGCATATGTCAACTTCATTTCAGAATCTCGTCAATATATGTCAAAGGGTTTGGACGATAGAGACATTTAAATTTTTCGAGATTATTCGAAAGTCAATTTTTAAAAGGCAAATATCTCCCGATCTGTAGGAATCTGAGAGACAAAACTTATGTCACTTTGAGGGAAAGTATATGTCAACTTGCTGTCAGAGTCACGTCAATGTATGTCTAAGGGTTTGGACGATAGAGACATTTTAATTTTTCGTGATTATTCGAAAGTCAATTTTTAAAATAGCAAATATCTCCCGATCTGTAGGAATCTGAGAGACAAAACTCATGTCACTTTGAGGGAAGGCATATGTCAACCTCATGTCAGAATCTCGTCAATGTATGTCCAAGGGTTTGGACGATAGAGACATTTTAATTTTTCGAGATTATTCGAAAGTCAATTTTTAAAAGGCAAATATCTCCCGATCTGTAGGCATCTGAGAGACAAAACTTATGTCACTTTGAGGGAACGTAAATGTCAACCTCATGTCAGATTCTCGTCAATGTGTGTCCAAGGGTTTGGACGATAGAGACATTTTAATTTTTCGAGATTATTCGAAAGTCAATTTTTAAAAGGCAAATATCTCCCGATCTGTAGGCATCTGAGAGACAAAACTTATGTCACTTTGAGGGAACGTATATGTCAACTTCATGTCAGAATCTCGTCAATGTATGTCCAAGGGTTTGGACGATAGAGACATTTTAATTTTTCGAGATTATTCGAAAGTCAATATTTAAAGGCAAATATCTCCCGATCTGTTGGCATCTGAAAGACAAAACTTATGTCACTTTGAGGGAACGTATATGTTAACTTCCTGTCAGAGTCACGTCAATGTATGTCCAAGGGTTTGGAGGATAGAGATATTTTAATTTTTCGAGATTATTCGAAAGTCAATTTTTAGAAAAGTCAAATATCTCCCGATCTGTATTAATCTGAGAGACAAAACTTATGTCACTTTGAGGGAACGTATATGTCAACTTCATGTCAGAATCTCGTCAATGTATGTCCAAGGGTTTGGACGATAGAGACATTTAAATTTTTCGAGATTATTCGAATGTCAATTTTTAAAAGGAAGATATCTCCCGATCTGTAGGCATCTGAGAGACAAAACTTATGTCACTTTGAGGGAAAGTATATGTCAACTTGCTGTCAGAGTCACGTCAATGTATGTGCAAGGGTTTGGACGATAGAGACATTTTAATTTTTCGAGATTATTCGAAAGTCAATTTTTGAAAAATCAAATATCTCCCGATCTGTAGGAATCTGAGAGACAAACCTTATGTCACATTGAGGGAACGTATATGTTAACTTCATGTCAGAGTCACGTCAATGTATGTGCAAGGGATTGGGGGATAGAATCATCTTAATTTTTCGAGATTATTCGAAAATCAATTATTTAAAGGCAAATATCTCCCGATCTGTAGGAATCTGAGAGACAAAACTTATGTCACTTTGAGGGAACGTATATGTAAACTTCCTGTCAGAGTCACGTCAATGTATGTCCAAGGGTTTGGATGATAGAGACATTTTAATTTTTCGAGATTATTCGAAAGTCAATTTTTAAAAGGCAAATATCTCCCGATCTGTAGGAATCTGAGAGACAAAAGTTATGTCACTTTGAGGGAACGTATATGTCAACTTGCTGTCAGAGTCACGTCAATGTATGTCCAAGGGTTTGGACGATAGAGACATTTTAATTTTTCGAGATTATTCGAAAGTCAATTTTTGAAAAAGCAAATATCTCCCGATCTGTAGGAATCTGAGAGACAAAACTCATGTCACTTTGAGGGAAGGCATATGTCAACTTCATGTCGGAGTCACGTCAATGTATGTCCAAGGGTTTGGAGGATAGAGACATTTAAATTTTTAGAGATTATTCGAAAGTCAATTATTTAAAGGCAAATATCTACCGATCTGTAGGAATCTGAGAGACAAAACTTATGTCACTTTGAGGGAAGGTATATGTCAACTTCCTGTCAGAGTCACGTCAATGTATGTCCAAGGGTTTGGAGGATAGAGACATTTTAATTTTTCGAGATTATTCGAAAGTCAATGTTTGAAAAGGCAAATATCTCCCGATCTCTAGGAATCTGAGAGACAAAACTTATGTCACTTTGAGGGAACGCATATGTCAACTTCATGTCAGAATCTCGTCAATGTATGTCCAAGGGTTTGAACGATAGAGACATTTTAATTTTTCGAGATTATTCGAAAGTCAATTTTTAAAGGCAAATATCTCCCGATCTGTTGGCATCTGAGAGACAAAACTTATGTCACTTTGAGGGAACGTATATGTTAACTTCCTGTCAGAGTCACGTCAATGTATGTACAAGGGTTTGGAGAATAGAGACATTTTAATTTTTCGAGATTATTCGAAAGTCAATTTTTGAAAACGCAAATATCTCCCGATCTGTAGGAATCTGAGAGACAAAACTAATGTCACTTTGAGGGAAAGTATATGTCAACTTCATGTCAGAATCTCGTCAATGTATGTCCAAGGGTTTGGACGATAGAGAGATTTAAATTTTTCGAGATTATTCGAAAGTCAATTTTTAAAAGGAAAATATCTCCCGATCTGTAGGCATCTGAGAGACAAAACTTATGTCACTTTGGGGGAACGTATATGTCAACTTCGTGTCAGAGTCACGTCAATGTATGTCCAAGGGTTTGGAGGATAGTGACATTTTAATTTTTCGAGATTATAATAAAGTCAATTTTTAAAAAGGCAAATATCTCCCGATCTGTAAGAATCTGAGAGACAAAACTTATGTCACTTTGAGGGAACGTATATGTCAACTTCATGTCAGAATCTCGTCAATGTATGTCCAAGGGTTTGGACGATAGAGACATTTTAATTTTTCGAGATTATTCGAAAGTCAATTTTTAAAAGGCAAATATCTCCCGATCTGTAGGCATCTGAGAGACAAAACTTATGTCACTTTGAGGGAACGTAAATGTCAACCTCATGTCAGATTCTCGTCAATGTATGTCGAAGGGTTTTTAGGATAGCGACATTTTAATTTTTCGAGATTATTCGAAAGTCAATTTTTGAAAAGGCATTTGTCTCCCGATCTGTAAGAATCTGAGAGACAAAACTTATGTCACTTTGAGGGAACGTATATGTCAACTTCATGTCAGAATCTCGTCAATATATGTCCAAGGGTTTGGACGATAGAGACATTTTAATTTTTCGAGATTATTCGAAAGTCAATTTTTGAAAAGGCAAATATCTCCCGATCTGTAGGCATCTGAGAGACAAAACTTATGTCACTTTGAGGGTACGTAAATGTCAACATCATGTCAGATTCTCGTCAATGTATGTCCAAGGGTTTGGACGATAGAGACATTTAAATTTTATGAGATTATTCGAAAGTCAATTATTAAAAGGCAAATATCTCCCGATCTGTAGGCATCTGAGTGACAAATCTTATGTCACTTTGAGGGAACGCATATGTCAACTTCATGTCAGAATCTCGTCAGTGTATGTCCAAGGGTTTGGACGATAGAGACATTTTAATTTTTCGAGATTATTCGAAAGTCAATTCTTAAAAGGCAAATATCTCCCGATCTGTAGGAATCTGAGAGACAAAACTTATGTCAATTTGAGGGAAAGTATATGTCAACTTGCTGTCAGAGTCACGTCAATGTATGTTCAAGGGTTTGGAGGATAGAGACATTTAAATTTTTAGAGATTATTCGAATTCAATTTTTGAAAAGGCAAATATCTCCCGATCTGTAGGAATCTAAGAGACAAAACTTATGTCACTATGAGGGAACGCATATGTCAACTTCATGTCAGAATCTCGTTAATATATTTCAAAGGGTTTGGACGATAGAGACATTTAAATTTTTCGAGATTATTCGAAAGTCAATTTTTAAAAGGCAAATATCTCCCGATCTGTAGGAATCTGAGAGACAAAACTTATGTCACTTTGAGGGAAAGTATATGCCAACTTGCTGTCAGAGTCACGTCAATGTATGTCTAAGGGTTTGGACGATAGAGACATTTTAATTTTTCGTGATTATTCGAAAGTCAATTTTTAAAATAGCAAATATCTCCCGATCTGTAGGAATCTGAGAGACAAAACTCATGTCACTTTGAGGGAAGGCATATGTCAACTTCATGTCAGAATCTCGTCAATGTATGTCCAAGGGTTTGGACGATAGAGACATTTTAATTTTTCGAGATTATTCGAAAGTCAATTTTTAAAAGGCAAATATCTCCCGATCTGTAGGCATCTGAGAGACAAAACTTATGTCACTTTGAGGGAACGTAAATGTCAACCTCATGTCAGATTCTCGTCAATGTATGTCCAAGCGTTTGGACGATAGAGACATTTTAATTTTTCGAGATTATTCGAAAGTCAATTTTTAAAAGGCAAATATCTCCCGATCTGTAGGCATCTGAGAGACAAAACTTATGTCACTTTGAGGGAACGTATATGTCAACTTCATGTCAGAATCTCGTCAATGTATGTCCAAGGGTTTGGACGATAGAGACATTTTAATTTTTCGAGATTATTCGAAAGTCAATTTTTAAAGGCAAATATCTCCCGATCTGTTGGCATCTGAAAGACAAAACTTATGTCACTTTGAGGGAACGTATATGTTAACTTCCTGTCAGAGTCACGTCAATGTATGTCCAAGGGTTTGGAGGATAGAGATATTTTAATTTTTCGAGATTATTCGAAAGTCAATTTTTAGAAAAGTCAAATATCTCCCGATCTGTATTAATCTGAGAGACAAAACTTATGTCACTTTGAGGGAACGTATATGTCAACTTCATGTCAGAATCTCGTCAATGTATGTCCAAGGGTTTGGACGATAGAGACATTTAAATTTTTCGAGATTATTCGAAAGTCAATTTTTAAAAGGAAGATATCTCCCGATCTGTAGGCATCTGAGAGACAAAACTTATGTCACTTTGAGGGAAAGTATATGTCAACTTGCTGTCAGAGTCACGTCAATGTATGTGCAAGGGTTTGGACGATAGAGACATTTTAATTTTTCGAGATTATTCGAAAGTCAATTTTTGAAAAATCAAATATCTCCCGATCTGTAGGAATCTGAGAGACAAACCTTATGTCACATTGAGGGAACGTATATGTTAACTTCATGTCAGAGTCACGTCAATGTATGTGCAAGGGATTGGGGGATAGAATCATCTTAATTTGCGAGATTATTCGAAAATCAATTATTTAAAGGCAAATATCTCCCGATCTGTAGGAATCTGAGAGACAAAACTTATGTCACTTTGAGGGAACGTATATGTAAACTTCCTGTCAGAGTCACGTCAATGTATGTCCAAGGGTTTGGATGATAGAGACATTTTAATTTTTCGAGATTATTCGAAAGTCAATTTTTAAAAGGCAAATATCTCCCGATCTGTAGGAATCTGAGAGACAAAAGTTATGTCACTTTGAGGGAACGTATATGTCAACTTGCTGTCAGAGTCACGTCAATGTATGTCCAAGGGTTTGGACGATAGAGACATTTTAATTTTTCGAGATTATTCGAAAGTCAATTTTTGAAAAAGCAAATATCTCCCGATCTGTAGGAATCTGAGAGACAAAACTCATGTCGCTTTGAGGGAAGGCATATGCCAACTTCATGTCAGAGTCACGTCAATGTATGTCCAAGGGTTTGGAGGATAGAGACATTTAAATTTTTAGAGATTATTCGAAAGTCAATTATTTAAAGGCAAATATCTACCGATCTGTAGGAATCTGAGAGACAAAACTTATGTCACTTTGAGGGAAGGTATATGTCAACTTCCTGTCAGAGTCACGTCAATGTATGTCCAAGGGTTTGGAGGATAGAGACATTTTAATTTTTCGAGATTATTCGAAAGTCAATGTTTGAAAAGGCAAATATCTCCCGATCTCTAGGAATCTGAGAGACAAAACTTATGTCACTTTGAGGGAACGCATATGTCAACTTCATGTC
The DNA here is from genome assembly GCF_977971745.1 of Zootermopsis nevadensis. NCBI lineage: Eukaryota > Metazoa > Arthropoda > Insecta > Blattodea > Termopsidae > Zootermopsis > Zootermopsis nevadensis. The sequence continues at coordinate 3,630,126 of NW_028259177.1, forward strand.
AGAATCTCGTCAATGTATGTCCAAGGGTTTGGACGATAGAGACATTTTAATTTTTCGAGATTATTCGAAAGTCAATTTTTAAAGGCAAATATCTCCCGATCTGTTGGCATCTGAGAGACAAAACTTATGTCACTTTGAGGGAACGTATATGTTAACTTCCTGTCAGAGTCACGTCAATGTATGTACAAGGGTTTGGAGAATAGAGACATTTTAATTTTTCGAGATTATTCGAAAGTCAATTTTTGAAAACGCAAATATCTCCCGATCTGTAGGAATCTGAGAGACAAAACTAATGTCACTTTGAGGGAAAGTATATGTCAACTTCATGTCAGAATCTCGTCAATGTATGTCCAAGGGTTTGGACGATAAGGAGATTTAAATTTTTCGAGATTATTCGAAAGTCAATTTTTAAAAGGAAAATATCTCCCGATCTGTAGGCATCTGAGAGACAAAACTTATGTCACTTTGAGGGAAAGTATATGTAAACTTGCTGTCAGAGTCACGTCAATGTATGTTCAAGGGTTTGGACGATAGAGACATTTTAATTTTTCGAGATTATTCGAAAGTCAATTTTTGAAAAATCAAATATCTCAAGATCTGTAGGAATCTGAGAGACAAACCTTATGTCACATTGAGGGAACGAATATGTTAACGTCATGTCAGAGTCACGTCAATGTATGTGCAAGGGTTTGGGGGATAGAATCATCTTAATTTTTCGAGATTATTCGAAAATCAATTTTTAAATGCAAATATCTCCCGATCTGTAGGAATCTGAGAGACAAAACTTATGTCACTTTGAGGGAACGTAAATGTCAACCTCATGTCAGAGTCACGTCAATGTATGTCCAAGGGTTTGGAGGATAGAGACATTTAAATTTTTAGAGATTATTCGAAAGTCAATTTTTGATAAGGCAAATATCTCCCGATCTGTATTAATCTGAGAGACAAAACTTATGTCACTATGAGGGAACGTATATGTCAACTTCATGTCAGAATCTCGTCAATGTATGTCCAAGGGTTTGGACGATAGAGACATTTTAATTTTTCGAGATTATTCAAAAGTCAATTTTTAAAAAGGAAATATCTCCCGATCTGTAGGAATCTGAGAGACAAAAGTTATGTCACTTTGAGGGAACGTATATGTCAACTTGCTGTCAGAGTCATGTCAATGTATGTCCAAGGGTTTGGACGATAGAGACATTTTAATTTTTCGAGATTATTCGAAAGTCAATTTTTGAAAAAGCAAATATCTCCCGATCTGTAGGAATCTGAGAGACAAAATTCATGTCACTTTGAGTAAAGGCATATGTCAACTTCATGTCAGAGTCACGTCAATGTATGTCCAAGGGTTTGGAGGATAGAGACATTTAAATTTTTAGAGATTATTCGAAAGTCAATTCTTAAAAGGCAAATATCTCCCGATCTGTAGGAATCTGAGAGACAAAACTTATGTCACTTTGAGGGAACGTATATGTTAACTTCATGTCAGAATCTCGTCAATGTATGTCCAAGGGTTTGGACGATAGAGACATTTAAATTTTTCGAGATTATTCGACAGTCAATTTTTAAAAGGAAAATATCTCCCGATCTGTAGGAATCTGAGAGACAAAACTTATGTCACTTTGAGGGAAAGTATATGTCAACTAGCTGTCAGAGTCACGTCAATGTATGTCCAAGGGTTTGGACGATAGAGACATTTTAATTTTTCGAGATTATTCGAAAGTCAATTTTTGAAAAATCAAATATCTCCCGATCTGTAGGAATCTGAGAGACAAACCTTATGTCACATTGAGGGAACGTATATGTTAACTTCATGTCAGAGTCACGTCAATGTATGTGCAAGGGTTTGGAGGATAGACTCATCTTAATTTTTCGAGATTATTCGAAAATCAATTTTTTAAAGGCAAATATCTCCCGATCTGTAGGAATCTGAGAGACAAAACTTATGTCACTTTGAGGGAACGTATATGTAAACTTCCTGTCAGAGTCACGTCAATGTTTGTCCAAGGGTTTGGAGGATAGAGACATTTTAATTTTTCGAGATTATTCGAAAGTCAATTTTTAAAAGCAAATATCTCCCGATCTGTAGGAATCTGAGAGACAAAACTTATGTCACTTTGAGGGAACGTATATGTCAACTTGCTGTCAGAGTCACGTCAATGTATGTCCAAGGGTTTGGACGATAGAGACATTTTAATTTTTCGAGATTATTCGAAAGTCAATTTTTGAAAAAGCAAATATCTCCCGATCTGTAGGAATCTGAGAGACAAAACTCATGTCACTTTGAGGGAAGGCATATGTCAACTTCATGTCAGAGTCACGTCAATGTATGTCCAAGGGTTTGGAGGATAGAGACATTTAAATTTTTAGAGATTATTCGAAAGTCAATTATTAAAAGGCAAATATCTACCGATCTGTAGGCATCTGAGAGACAAAACTTATGTCACTTTGAGGGAAGGTATATGTCAACTTCCTGTCAGAGTCACGTCAATGTATGTCCAAGGGTTTGGACGATAGAGACATTTTAATTTTTCGAGATTATTCGAAAGTCAATGTTTGAAAAGGCAAATATCTCCCGATCTCTAGGAATCTGAGAGACAAAACTTATGTCACTTTGAGGGAACGCATATGTCAACTTCATGTCAGAATCTCGTCAATGTATGTCCAAGGGTTTGGACGATAGAGACATTTTAATTTTTCGAGATTATTCGAAATTCAATTATTTATAGGTTAATATCTCCCGATCTGTAGGAATCTGAGAGACAAAACTTATGTCACTTTGAGGGAACGTATATGTAAACTTCCTGTCAGAGTCACGTCAATGTTTGTCCAAGGGTTTGGAGGATAGACTCATCTTAATTTTTCGAGATTATTCGAAAATCAATTTTTTAAAGGCAAATATCTCCCGATCTGTAGGAATCTGAGAGACAAAACTTATGTCACTTTGAGGGAACGTATATGTAAACTTCCTGTCAGAGTCACGTCAATGTTTGTCCAAGGGTTTGGAGGATAGAGACATTTTAATTTTTCGAGATTATTCGAAAGTCAATTTTTAAAAGCAAATATCTCCCGATCTGTAGGAATCTGAGAGACAAAACTTATGTCACTTTGAGGGAACGTATATGTCAACTTGCTGTCAGAGTCACGTCAATGTATGTCCAAGGGTTTGGACGATAGAGACATTTTAATTTTTCGAGATTATTCGAAAGTCAATTTTTGAAAAAGCAAATATCTCCCGATCTGTAGGAATCTGAGAGACAAAACTCATGTCACTTTGAGGGAAGGCATATGTCAACTTCATGTCAGAGTCACGTCAATGTATGTCCAAGGGTTTGGAGGATAGAGACATTTAAATTTTTAGAGATTATTCGAAAGTCAATTATTAAAAGGCAAATATCTACCGATCTGTAGGCATCTGAGAGACAAAACTTATGTCACTTTGAGGGAAGGTATATGTCAACTTCCTGTCAGAGTCACGTCAATGTATGTCCAAGGGTTTGGACGATAGAGACATTTTAATTTTTCGAGATTATTCGAAAGTCAATGTTTGAAAAGGCAAATATCTCCCGATCTCTAGGAATCTGAGAGACAAAACTTATGTCACTTTGAGGGAACGCATATGTCAACTTCATGTCAGAATCTCGTCAATGTATGTCCAAGGGTTTGGACGATAGAGACATTTTAATTTTTCGAGATTATTCGAAAGTCAATTTTTAAAGGCAAATATCTCCCGATCTGTTGGCATCTGAGAGACAAAACTTATGTCACTTTGAGGGAACGTATATGTTAACTTCCTGTCAGAGTCACGTCAATGTATGTACAAGGGTTTGGAGAATAGAGACATTTTAATTTTTCGAGATTATTCGAAAGTCAATTTTTGAAAACGCAAATATCACCCGATCTGTAGGAATCTGAGAGACAAAACTAATATCACTTTGAGGGAAAGTATATGTCAACTTCATGTCAGAATCTCGTCAATGTATGTCCAAGGGTTTGGACGATAGAGACATTTTAATTTTTCGAGATTATTCGAAATTCAATTATTTATAGGTTAATATCTCCCGATCTGTAGGAATCTGAGAGACAAAACTTATGTCACTTTGAGGGAACGTATATGTCAACTTCATGTCAGAGTCTCATCAATGTATGTCCAAGGGTTTGGACGATAGAGACATTTTAATTTTTCGAGATTATTCGAAAGTCAATTATTAAAAGGCAAATATCTCCCGATCTGTAGGAATCTGAGAGACAAAACTTATGTCACTTTGAGGGAACGTATATGTCAACTTCCTGTCAGAGTCACGTCAATGTATGTCCAAGGGTTTGGAGGATAGAGACATTTTAATTTTTCGAGATTATTCGAAAGTCAATTTTTGAAAAGGCAAATATCTCCCGATCTGTAGGAATCTGAGAGACAAAACTTATGTCACTTTGAGGGAACGTATATGTCAACTTCATGTCAGAATCTCGTCAATGTATGTCCAAGGGTTTGGAGGATAGAGACATTTAAATTTTTAGAGATTATTCGAATTCAATTTTTGAAAAGGCAAATATCTCCCGATCTGTATTAATCTAAGAGACAAAACTTATGTCACTATGAGGGAACGTATATGTCAACGTCATGTCAGAATCTCGTCAATATATGTCAAAGGGTTTGGACGATAGAGACATTTAAATTTTTCGAGATTATTCGAAAGTCAATTTTTAAAAGGCAAATATCTCCCGATCTGTAGGAATCTGAGAGACAAAACTTATGTCACTTTGAGGGAAAGTATATGTCAACTTGCTGTCAGAGTCACGTCAATGTATGTCCAAGGGTTTGGACGATAGAGAGATTTTAATTTTTCGAGATTATTCGAAAGTCAATTTTTGAAAAAGCAAATATCTCCCGATCTCTAGGAATCTGAGAGACAAAACTCATGTAACTTTGAGGGAAGGCATATGTCAACTTCATGTTAGAGTCACGTCAATGTATGTCCAAGGGTTTGGAGGATAGTGACATTTTAATTTTTAGAGATTATTCGAAGGTCAATTATCTAAAGGCAAATATCTACCGATCTGTAGGCATCTGAGAGACAAAACTTATGTCACTTTGAGGGAACGTATATGTCAACTTCGTGTCAGAGTCACGTCAATGTATGTCCAAGGGTTTGGAGGATAGTGACATTTTAATTTTTCGAGATTATTCGAAAGTCAATTTTTGAAAAGGCAAATATCTCTCGATCTGTAAGAATCTGAGAGACAAAACTTATGTTACTTTGAGGGAACGTATATGTCAACTTCAGGTCAGAATCTCGTCAATGTATGTCCAAGGGTTTGGACGATAGAGACATATTAATTTTTCGAGATTATTCGAAAGTCAATTTTTAAAAGGCAAATATCTCCCGATCTGTAGGCATCTGAGAGACAAAACTTATGTCACTTTGAGGGAACGGAAATGTCAACCTCATGTCAGATTCTCGTCAATGTATGTCCAAGGGTTTGGACGATAGAGACATTTAAATTTTATGAGATTATTCGAAAGTCAATTTTTAAAAGGCAAATATCTCCCGATCTGTAGGAATCTGGGAGACAGAACTTATGTCACTTTGAGGGAACGTATATGTCAACTTCATGTCAGAATCTCGTCAATGTATGTCCAAGGGTTTGGACGATAGAGACATTTAAATTTTATGAGATTATTCGAAAGTCAATTTTTAAAAGGCAAATATCTCCCGATCTGTAGGCATCTGAGCGACAAATCTTATGTCACTTTGAGGGAACGCATATGTCAACTTCATGTCAGAATCTCGTCAATGTATGTCCAAGGGTTCGGACGATAGAGACATTTTAATTTTTCGAGATTATTCGAAAGTCAATTCTTAGAAGGCACATATCTCCCGATCTGTAGGAATCTGAGAGACAAAACTTATGTCACTTTGAGGGAACGTATATGTCAACTTCCTGTCAGAGTCACGTCAATGTATGTCCAAGGGTTTGGAGAATAGAGACATTTTAATTTTTCGAGATTATTCGAAAGTCAATTTTTGAAAAGGCAAATATCTCCCGATATGTAGGAATCTGAGAGACAAACCTTATGTCACATTGAGGGAACGTATATGTCAACTTCATGTCTGAATCTCGTCAATGTATGTCCAAGGGTTTGGAGGATAGAGACATTTAAATTTTTAGAGATTATTCGAAAGTCAATTTTTAAAAGGCAAATATCTCCCGATCTGTAGGAATCTGAGAGACAAAACTTATGTCACTTTGTGGGAACGTATATGTCAACTTCATGTCAGAATCTCGTTAATGTATGTCCAAGGGTTTGGACGATAGAGACATTTAACTTTTTCGAGATTATTCGAAAGTCAATTTTTAAAAGGAAAATATCTCCCGATCTGTAGGCATCTGAGAGACAAAACTTATGTCACTTTGAGGGAAAGTATATGTCAACTTGCTGTCAGAGTCACGTCAATGTATGTCCAAGGGTTTGGACGATAGAGACATTTTAAATTTTTCGAGATTATTCGAAAGTCAATTTTTGAAAAATCAAATATCTCCCGATCTGTAGGAATCTGAGAGACAAACCTTATGTCACATTGAGGGAACGTATATGTTAACTTCATGTCAGAGTCACGTCAATGTATGTGCAAGGGTTTGGAGGATAGACTCATCTTAATTTTTCGAGATTATTCGAAAATCAATTTTTTAAAGGCAAATATCTCCCGATCTGTAGGAATCTGAGAGACAAAACTTATGTCACTTTGAGGGAACGTATATGTAAACTTCCTGTCAGAGTCACGTCAATGTATGTCCAAGGGTTTGGAGGATAGAGACATTTTAATTTTTCGAGATTATTCGAAAGTCAATTTTTAAAAGGCAAATATCTCCCGATCTGTAGGAATCTGAGAGACAAAACTTATGTCACTTTGAGGGAATGTATATGTCAACTTGCTGTCAGAGTCACGTCAATGTATGTCCAAGGGTTTGGACGATAGAGACATTTTAATTTTTCGAGATTATTCGAAAGTCAATTTTTGAAAAAGCAAATATCTCCCGATCTGTAGGAATCTGAGAGACAAAACTCATGTGACTTTGAGGGAAGGCATATGTCAACTTCATGTCAGAGTCACGTCAATGTATGTCCAAGGGTTTGGAGGATAGAGACATTTAAATTTTTAGAGATTATTCGAAAGTCAATTATTAAAAGGCAAATATCTACCGATCTCTAGGCATCTGAGAGACAAAACTTATGTCACTTTGAGGGAAGGTGTATGTCAACATCCTGTCAGAGTCACGTCAATGTATGTCCAAGGGTTTGGAGGATAGAGACATTTTAATTTTTCGAGATTATTCGAAAGTCAATGTTTGTAAAGGCAAATATCTCCCGATCTCTATGAATCTGAGAGACAAAACTTATGTCACTTTGAGGGAACGCATATGTCAACTTCATGTCAGAATCTCGTCAATGTATGTCCAAGGGTTTGGACGATAGAGACATTTTAATTTTTCGAGATTAATCGAAAGTCAATTTTTAAAGGCAAATATCTCCCGATCTGTTGGCATCTGAGAGACAAAACTTATGTCACTTTGAGGGAACGTATATGTTAACTTCCTGTCAGAGTCACGTCAATGTATGTTCAAGGGTTTGGAGAATAGAGACATTTTAATTTTTCGAGATTATTCGAAAGTCAATTTTTGAAAACGCAAATATTTCCCGATCTGTAGGAATCTGAGAGACAAAACTAATGTCACTTTGAGGGAACGTATATGTCAACTTCATGTCAGAATCTCGTCAATGTATGTCCAAGGGTTTGGACGATAGAGTCATTTTAATTTTTCGAGATTATTCGAAATTCAATTCTTAAAAGGCAAATATCTCCCGATCTGTAGGAATGTGAGAGACAAAACTTATGTCACTTTGACGGAATGTATATGTCAACTTCATGTCAGAATCTCGTCAATGTATGTCCAAGGGTTTGGACGATAGAGACATTTAAATTTTTCGAGATTATTCGAAAGTCAATTATTAAAAGGCAAATATCTCCCGATCTGTAGGCATCTGAGAGACAAAACTTATGTCACTTTGAGGGAACGTATATGTCAACTTCATATCAGAGTCTCAGCAATGTATGTCCAAGGGTTTGGACGATAGAGACATTTTAATTTTTCGAGATTATTCGAAAGTCAATTATTAAAAGGCAAATATCTCCCGATCTGTAGGAATCTGAGAGACAAAACTTATGTCACTTTGAGGGAACGTATATGTCAACTTCCTGTCAGAGTCACGTCAATGTATGTCCAAGGGTTTGGAGGATAGAGACATTTTAATTTTTCGAGATTATTCGAAAGTCAATTTTTGAAAAGGCAAATATCTCCCGATCTGTAGGAATCTGAGAGACAAAACTTATGTCACTTTGAGGGAACATTTATGTCAACTTCATGTCAGAATCTCGTCAATGTATGACCAAGGGTTTGGAGGATAGAGACATTTAAATTTTTAGAGATTATTCGAATTCAATTTTTGAAAAGGCAAATATCTCCCGATCTGTAGGAATCCAAGAGACAAAACTTATGTCACTATGAGGGAACGTATATGTCAACGTCATGTCAGAATCTCGTCAATATATGTCAAAGGGTTTGGACGATAGAGACATTTAAATTTTTCGAGATTATTCGAAAGTCAATTTTTAAAAGGCAAATATCTCCCGATCTGTAGGAATCTGAGAGACAAAACTTATGTAAATTTGAGGGAAAGTATATGTCAACTTGCTGTCAGAGTCACGTCAATGTATGTCCAAGGGTTTGGACGATAGAGAGATTTTAATTTTTCGAGATTATTCGAAAGTCAATTTTTGAAAAAGCAAATATCTCCCGATCTCTAGGAATCTGAGAGACAAAACTCATGTAACTTTGAGGGAAGGCATATGTCAACTTCATGTTAGAGTCACGTCAATGTATGTCCAAGGGTTTGGAGGATAGAGATATTTAAATTTTTAGAGATTATTCGAAGGTCAATTATCTAAAGGCAAATATCTACCGATCTGTAGGCATCTGAGAGACAAAACTTATGTCACTTTGAGGGAACGTATATGTCAACTTCGTGTCAGAGTCACGTCAATGTATGTCCAAGGGTTTGGAGGATAGTGACATTTTAATTTTTCGAGATTATTCGAAAGTCAATTTTTTAAAAGGCAAATATCTCTCGATCTGTAAGAATCTGAGAGACAAAACTTATGTTACTTTGAGGGAACGTATATGTCAACTTCATGTCAGAATCTCGTCAATGTATGTCCAAGGGTTTGGACGATAGAGACATATTAATTTTTCGAGATTATTCGAAAGTCAATTTTTAAAAGGCAAATATCTCCCGATCTGTAGGCATCTGAGAGACAAAACTTATGTCACTTTGAGGGAACGGAAATGTCAACCTCATGTCAGATTCTCGTCAATGTATGTCCAAGGGTTTGGACGATAGAGACATTTAAATTTTATGAGATTATTCGAAAGTCAATTTTTAAAAGGCAAATATCTCCCGATCTGTAGGAATCTGGGAGACAGAACTTATGTCACTTTGAGGGAACGTATATGTCAACTTCATGTCAGAATCTCGTCAATGTATGTCCAAGGGTTTGGACGATAGAGACATTTAAATTTTATGAGATTATTCGAAAGTCAATTTTTAAAAGGCAAATATCTCCCGATCTGTAGGCATCTGAGCGACAAATCTTATGTCACTTTGAGGGAACGCATATGTCAACTTCATGTCAGAATCTCGTCAATGTATGTCAAAGGGTTCGGACGATAGAGACATTTTAATTTTTCGAGATTATTCGAAAGTCAATTCTTAAAAGGCACATATCTCCCGATCTGTAGGAATCTGAGAGACAAAACTTATGTCACTTTGAGGGAACGTATATGTCAACTTCCTGTCAGAGTCACGTCAATGTATGTCCAAGGGTTTGGAGGATAGAGACATTTTAATTTTTCGAGATTATTCGAAAGTCAATTTTTGAAAAGGCAAATATCTCCCGATATGTAGGAATCTGAGAGACAAAACTTATGTCACTTTGAGGGAACGTATATGTCAACTTCATGTCTGAATCTCGTCAATGTATGTCCAAGGGTTTGGAGGATAGAGACATTTAAATTTTTAGAGATTATTCGAAAGTCAATTCTTAAAAGGCAAATATCTCCCGATCTGTAGGAATCTGAGAGACAAAACTTGTGTCACTTTGTGGGAACGTATATGTCAACTTCATGTCAGAATCTCGTTAATGTATGTAAAAGGGTTTGGACGATAGAGACATTTAACTTTTTCGAGATTATTCGAAAGTCAATTTTTAAAAGGAAAATATCTCCCGATCTGTAGGCATCTGAGAGACAAAACTTATGTCACTTTGAGGGAAAGTATATGTCAACTTGCTGTCAGAGTCACGTCAATGTATGTCCAAGGGTTTGGACGATAGAGACATTTTAAATTTTTCGAGATTATTCGAAAGTCAATTTTTGAAAAATCAAATATCTCCCGATCTGTAGGAATCTGAGAGACAAACCTTATGTCACATTGAGGGAACGTATATGTTAACTTCATGTCAGAGTCACGTCAATGTATGTGCAAGGGTTTGGAGGATAGACTCATCTTAATTTTTCGAGATTATTCGAAAATCAATTTTTTAAAGGCAAATATCTCCCGATCTGTAGGAATCTGAGAGACAAAACTTATGTCACTTTGAGGGAACGTATATGTAAACTTCCTGTCAGAGTCACGTCAATGTATGTCCAAGGGTTTGGAGGATAGAGACATTTTAATTTTTCGAGATTATTCGAAAGTCAATTTTTAAAAGGCAAATATCTCCCGATCTGTAGGAATCTGAGAGACAAAACTTATGTCACTTTGAGGGAATGTATATGTCAACTTGCTGTCAGAGTCACGTCAATGTATGTCCAAGGGTTTGGACGATAGAGGCATTTTAATTTTTCGAGATTATTCGAAAGTCAATTTTTGAAAAGGCAAATATCTCCCGATCTGTAGGAATCTGAGAGACAAAACTTATGTCACTTTGAGGGAACATATATGTCAACTTCATGTCAGAATCTCGTCAATGTATGACCAAGGGTTTGGAGGATAGAGACATTTAAATTTTTAGAGATTATTCGAATTCAATTTTTGAAAAGGCAAATATCTCCCGATCTGTAGGAATCTAAGAGACAAAACTTATGTCACTATGAGGGAACGTATATGTCAACGTCATGTCAGAATCTCGTCAATATATGTCAAAGGGTTTGGACGATAGAGACATTTAAATTTTTCGAGATTATTCGAAAGTCAATTTTTAAAAGGCAAATATCTCCCGATCTGTAGGAATCTGAGAGACAAAACTTATGTCACTTTGAGGGAAAGTATATGTCAACTTGCTGTCAGAGTCACGTCAATGTATGTCCAAGGGTTTGGACGATAGAGAGATTTTAATTTTTCGAGATTATTCGAAAGTCAATTTTTGAAAAAGCAAATATCTCCCGATCTCTAGGAATCTGAGAGACAAAACTCATGTAACTTTGAGGGAAGGCATATGTCAACTTCATGTTAGAGTCACGTCAATGTATGTCCAAGGGTTTGGAGGATAGAGATATTTAAATTTTTAGAGATTATTCGAAGGTCAATTATCTAAAGGCAAATATCTACCGATCTGTAGGCATCTGAGAGACAAAACTTATGTCACTTTGAGGGAACGTATATGTCAACTTCGTGTCAGAGTCACGTCAATGTATGTCCAAGGGTTTGGAGGATAGTGACATTTTAATTTTTCGAGATTATTCGAAAGTCAATTTTTGAAAAGGCAAATATCTCTCGATCTGTAAGAATCTGAGAGACAAAACTTATGTTACTTTGAGGGAACGTATATGTCAACTTCATGTCAGAATCTCGTCAATGTATGTCCAAGGGTTTGGACGATAGAGACATATTAATTTTTCGAGATTATTCGAAAGTCAATTTTTAAAAGGCAAATATCTCCCGATCTGTAGGCATCTGAGAGACAAAACTTATGTCACTTTGAGGGAACGGAAATGTCAACCTCATGTCAGATTCTCGTCAATGTATGTCCAAGGGTTTGGACGATAGAGACATTTAAATTTTATGAGATTATTCGAAAGTCAATTTTTAAAAGGCAAATATCTCCCGATCTGTAGGAATCTGGGAGACAGAACTTATGTCACTTTGAGGGAACGTATATGTCAACTTCATGTCAGAATCTCGTCAATGTATGTCCAAGGGTTTGGACGATAGAGACATTTAAATTTTATGAGATTATTCGAAAGTCAATTTTTAAAAGGCAAATATCTCCCGATCTGTAGGCATCTGAGCGACAAATCTTATGTCACTTTGAGGGAACGCATATGTCAACTTCATGTCAGAATCTCGTCAATGTATGTCAAAGGGTTCGGACGATAGAGACATTTTAATTTTTCGAGATTATTCGAAAGTCAATTCTTAAAAGGCACATATCTCCCGATCTGTAGGAATCTGAGAGACAAAACTTATGTCACTTTGAGGGAACGTATATGTCAACTTCCTGTCAGAGTCACGTCAATGTATGTCCAAGGGTTTGGAGGATAGAGACATTTTAATTTTTCGAGATTATTCGAAAGTCAATTTTTGAAAAGGCAAATATCTCCCGATATGTAGGAATCTGAGAGACAAAACTTATGTCACTTTGAGGGAACGTATATGTCAACTTCATGTCTGAATCTCGTCAATGTATGTCCAAGGGTTTGGAGGATAGAGACATTTAAATTTTTAGAGATTATTCGAAAGTCAATTCTTAAAAGGCAAATATCTCCCGATCTGTAGGAATCTGAGAGACAAAACTTATGTCACTTTGTGGGAACGTATATGTCAACTTCATGTCAGAATCTCGTTAATGTATGTAAAAGGGTTTGGACGATAGAGACATTTAACTTTTTCGAGATTATTCGAAAGTCAATTTTTAAAAGGAAAATATCTCCCGATCTGTAGGCATCTGAGAGACAAAACTTATGTCACTTTGAGGGAAAGTATATGTCAACTTGCTGTCAGAGTCACGTCAATGTATGTCCAAGGGTTTGGACGATAGAGACATTTTAAATTTTTCGAGATTATTCGAAAGTCAATTTTTGAAAAATCAAATATCTCCCGATCTGTAGGAATCTGAGAGACAAACCTTATGTCACATTGAGGGAACGTATATGTTAACTTCATGTCAGAGTCACGTCAATGTATGTGCAAGGGTTTGGAGGATAGACTCATCTTAATTTTTCGAGATTATTCGAAAATCAATTTTTTAAAGGCAAATATCTCCCGATCTGTAGGAATCTGAGAGACAAAACTTTTGTCACTTTGAGGGAACGTATATGTAAACTTCCTGTCAGAGTCACGTCAATGTATGTCCAAGGGTTTGGAGGATAGAGACATTTTAATTTTTCGAGATTATTCGAAAGTCAATTTTTAAAAGGCAAATATCTCCCGATCTGTAGGAATCTGAGAGACAAAACTTATGTCACTTTGAGGGAATGTATATGTCAACTTGCTGTCAGAGTCACGTCAATGTATGTCCAAGGGTTTGGACGATAGAGACATTTTAATTTTTCGAGATTATTCGAAAGTCAATTTTTGAAAAAGCAAATATCTCCCGATCTGTAGGAATCTGAGAGACAAAACTCATGTGACTTTGAGGGAAGGCATATGTCAACTTCATGTCAGAGTCACGTCAATGTATGTCCAAGGGTTTGGAGGATAGAGACATTTAAATTTTTAGAGATTATTCGAAAGTCAATTATTAAAAGGCAAATATCTACCGATCTCTAGGCATCTGAGAGACAAAACTTATGTCACTTTGAGGGAAGGTGTATGTCAACATCCTGTCAGAGTCACGTCAATGTATGTCCAAGGGTTTGGAGGATAGAGACATTTTAATTTTTCGAGATTATTCGAAAGTCAATGTTTGTAAAGGCAAATAGCTCCCGATCTCTAGGAATCTGAGAGACAAAACTTATGTCACTTTGAGGGAACGCATATGTCAACTTCATGTCAGAATCTCGTCAATGTATGTCCAAGGGTTTGGACGATAGAGACATTTTAATTTTTCGAGATTAGTCGAAAGTCAATTTTTAAAGGCAAATCTCTCCCGATCTGTTGGCATCTGAGAGACAAAACTTATGTCACTTTGAGGGAACGTATATGTTAACTTCCTGTCAGAGTCACGTCAATGTATGTACAAGGGTTTGGAGAATAGAGACATTTTAATTTTTCGAGATTATTCGAAAGTCAATTTTTGAAAACGCAAATATTTCCCGATCTGTAGGAATCTGAGAGACAAAACTAATGTCACTTTGAGGGAACGTATATGTCAACTTCATGTCAGAATCTCGTCAATGTATGTCCAAGGGTTTGGACGATAGAGTCATTTTAATTTTTCGAGATTATTCGAAATTCAATTTTTAAAAGGCAAATATCTCCCGATCTGTAGGAATGTGAGAGACAAAACTTATGTCACTTTGACGGAACGTATATGTCAACTTCATGTCAGAATCTCGTCAATGTATGTCCAAGGGTTTGGACGATAGAGACATTTAAATTTTTTAGAGATTATTCGAAAGTCAATTATTAAAAGGCAAATATCTCCCGATCTGTAGGCATCTGAGAGACAAATCTTATGTCACTTTGAGGAAACGCATATGTCAACTTCATGTCAAAATCTCGTCAATGTATGTCCTAGTGTTTGGACGATACAGACATTTTAATTTTTCGAGATTATTCGAAAGTCAATTCTTAAAAGGCAAATATCTCCCGATCTGTAGGAATCTGAGAGACAAAACTTATGTCACTTTGAGGGAACGTATATGTCAACTTCCTGTCAGAGTCACGTCAATGTATGTCCAAGGGTTTGGAGGATAGAGACATTTTAATTTTTCGAGATTATTCGAAAGTCAATTTTTGAAAAGGCAAATATCTCCCGATCTGTAGGAATCTGAGAGACAAAACTTATGTCACTTTGAGGGAACGTATATGTCAACTTCATGTCAGAATCTCGTCAATGTATGTCCAAGGGTTTGGACGATAGAGACATTTTAATTTTTCGAGATTATTCGAAATTCAATTCTTAAAAGGCAAATATCTCCCGATCTGTAGGAATCAAAGAGACAAAACTTATGTCACTTTGAGGGAACGTAAATGTCAACTTCATGTCAGAGTCTCATCAATGTATGTCCAAGGGTTTGGACGATAGAGACTTTTAAAGTTTTCGAGATTATTCGAAAGTCAATTTTTAAAGGCAAATATCTTCCGATCTGTTGGCATCTGAGAGACAAAACTTATGTCACTTTGAGGAAACGTATATGTCAACTTCATGTCAGAATCTCGTCAATGTATGTCCAAGGGTTTGGACGATAGAAACATTTAAATTTTTCGAGATTATTCGAAAGTCAATTATTAAAAGGCAAATATCTCCCGATCTGTAGGAATCTGAGAGACAAAACTTATGTCACTTTGAGGGAACGTATATGTCAACTTCCTGTCAGAGTCACGTCAATGTATGTCCAAGGGTTTGGAGGATAGAGACATTTTAATTTTTCGAGATTATTCGAAAGTCAATTTTTGAAAAGGCAAATATCTCCCGATCTGTAGGAATCTGAGAGACAAAACTTATGTCACTTTGAGGGAACGTATATGTCAACTTCCTGTTAGAGTCACGTCAATGTATGTCCAAGGGTTTGGAGGATAGAGATATTTAAATTTTTAGAGATTATTCGAAGGTCAATTATCTAAAGGCAAATATCTACCGATCTGTAGGCATCTGAGAGACAAAACTTATGTCACTTTGAGGGAACGGAAATGTCAACCTCATGTCAGATTCTCGTCAATGTATGTCCAAGGGTTTGGACGATAGAGACATTTAAATTTTATGAGATTATTCGAAAGTCAATTTTTAAAAGGCAAATATCTCCCGATCTGTAGGAATCTGGGAGACAGAACTTATGTCACTTTGAGGGAACGTATATGTCAACTTCATGTCAGAATCTCGTCAATGTATGTCCAAGGGTTTGGACGATAGAGACATTTAAATTTTATGAGATTATTCGAAAGTCAATTTTTAAAAGGCAAATATCTCCCGATCTGTAGGCATCTGAGCGACAAATCTTATGTCACTTTGAGGGAACGCATATGTCAACTTCATGTCAGAATCTCGTCAATGTATGTCCAAGGGTTCGGACGATAGAGACATTTTAATTTTTCGAGATTATTCGAAAGTCAATTCTTAGAAGGCACATATCTCCCGATCTGTAGGAATCTGAGAGACAAAACTTATGTCACTTTGAGGGAACGTATATGTCAACTTCCTGTCAGAGTCACGTCAATGTATGTCCAAGGGTTTGGAGAATAGAGACATTTTAATTTTTCGAGATTATTCGAAAGTCAATTTTTGAAAAGGCAAATATCTCCCGATATGTAGGAATCTGAGAGACAAACCTTATGTCACATTGAGGGAACGTATATGTCAACTTCATGTCTGAATCTCGTCAATGTATGTCCAAGGGTTTGGAGGATAGAGACATTTAAATTTTTAGAGATTATTCGAAAGTCAATTCTTAAAAGGCAAATATCTCCCGATCTGTTGGAATCTGAGAGACAAAACTTATGTCACTTTGTGGGAACGTATATGTCAACTTCATGTCAGAATCTCGTTAATGTATGTCCAAGGGTTTGGACGATAGAGACATTTAACTTTTTCGAGATTATTCGAAAGTCAATTTTTAGAAGGAAAATATCTCCCGATCTGTAGGCATCTGAGAGACAAAACTTATGTCACTTTGAGGGAAAGTATATGTCAACTTGCTGTCAGAGTCACGTCAATGTATGTCCAAGGGTTTGGACGATAGAGACATTTTAAATTTTTCGAGATTATTCGAAAGTCAATTTTTGAAAAATCAAATATCTCCCGATCTGTAGGAATCTGAGAGACAAACCTTATGTCACATTGAGGGAACGTATATGTTAACTTCATGTCAGAGTCACGTCAATGTATGTGCAAGGGTTTGGAGGATAGACTCATCTTAATTTTTCGAGATTATTCGAAAATCAATTTTTTAAAGGCAAATATCTCCCGATCTGTAGGAATCTGAGAGACAAAACTTATGTCACTTTGAGGGAACGTATATGTAAACTTCCTGTCAGAGTCACGTCAATGTATGTCCAAGGGTTTGGAGGATAGAGACATTTTAATTTTTCGAGATTATTCGAAAGTCAATTTTTAAAAGGCAAATATCTCCCGATCTGTAGGAATCTGAGAGACAAAACTTATGTCACTTTGAGGGAATGTATATGTCAACTTGCTGTCAGAGTCACGTCAATGTATGTCCAAGGGTTTGGACGATAGAGACATTTAAATTTTTCGAGATTATTCGAAAGTCAATTTTTGAAAAAGCAAATATCTCCCGATCTGTAGGAATCTGAGAGACAAAACTCATGTGACTTTGAGGGAAGGCATATGTCAACTTCATGTCAGAGTCACGTCAATGTATGTCCAAGGGTTTGGAGGATAGAGACATTTAAATTTTTAGAGATTATTCGAAAGTCAATTATTAAAAGGCAAATATCTACCGATCTCTAGGCATCTGAGAGACAAAACTTATGTCACTTTGAGGGAAGGTGTATGTCAACATCCTGTCAGAGTCACGTCAATGTATGTCCAAGGGTTTGGAGGATAGAGACATTTTAATTTTTCGAGATTATTCGAAAGTCAATGTTTGTAAATCAAATATCTCCCGATCTCTAGGAATCTGAGAGACAAAACTTATGTCACTTTGAGGGAACGCATATGTCAACTTCATGTCAGAATCTCGTCAATGTATGTCCAAGGGTTTGGACGATAGAGACATTTTAATTTTTCGAGATTAGTCGAAAGTCAATTTTTAAAGGCAAATATCTCCCGATCTGTTGGCATCTGAGAGACAAAACTTATGTCACTTTGAGGGAACGTATATGTTAACTTCCTGTCAGAGTCACGTCAATGTATGTACAAGGGTTTGGAGAATAGAGACATTTTAATTTTTCGAGATTATTCGAAAGTCAATTTTTGAAAACGCAAATATTTCCCGATCTGTAGGAATCTGAGAGACAAAACTAATGTCACTTTGAGGGAACGTATATGTCAACTTCATGTCAGAATCTCGTCAATGTATGTCCAAGGGTTTGGACGATAGAGTCATTTTAATTTTTCGAGATTATTCGAAATTCAATTCTTAAAAGGCAAATATCTCCCGATCTGTAGGAATGTGAGAGACAAAACTTATGTCACTTTGACGGAACGTATATGTCAACTTCATGTCAGAATCTCGTCAATGTATGTCCAAGGGTTTGGACGATAGAGACATTTAAATTTTTCGAGATTATTCGAAAGTCAATTATTAAAAGGCAAATATCTCCCGATCTGTAGGCATCTGAGAGACAAAACTTATGTCACTTTGAGGGAACGTATATGTCAACTTCATATCAGAGTCTCATCAATGTATGTCCAAGGGTTTGGATGATAGAGACATTTTAATTTTTCGAGATTATTCGAAAGTCAATTATTAAAAGGCAAATATCTCCCGATCTGTAGGAATCTGAGAGACAAAACTTATGTCACTTTGAGGGAACGTATATGTCAACTTCCTGTCAGAGTCACGTCAATGTATGTCCAAGGGTTTGGAGGATAGAGACATTTTAATTTTTCGAGATTATTCGAAAGTCAATTTTTGAAAAGGCAAATATCTCCCGATCTGTAGGAATCTGAGAGACAAAACTCTTGTCACTTTGAGGGAAGGCATATGTCAACTTCATGTCAGAGTCACGTCAATGTATGTCCAAGGGTTTGGAGGATAGAGACATTTTAATTTTTCGAGATTATTCGAAAGTCAATTTTTGAAAAGGCAAATATCTCCAGATCTGTAGGAATCTGAGAGACAAAACTTATGTCACTTTGAGGGAACGCATATGTCAACTTGATGTCAGAATCTCGTCAATGTATATCCAAGGGTTTGGACGATAGAGACATTTTAATTTTTCGAGATTATTCGAAAGTCAATTTTTGAAAAAGCAAATATCTCCCGATCTGTAGGAATCTGAGAGACAAAACTCATGTCACTTTGAGGGAAGGCATGTGTCATCTTCATGTCAGAGTCACGTCAATGTATGTCCAAGGGTTTGGACGATAGAGACATTTAAATTTTTCGAGATTATTCGAAAGTCAATTTTTAAAAGGCAAATATCTCCCGATCTGTAGGCATCTGAGAGACAAAACTTATGTCACTTTGAGGGAACGTATATGTAAACTTCCTGTCAGAGTCACGTCAATGTATGTCCAAGGGTTTGGAGGATAGAGACATTTAAATTTTTCGAGATTATTCGAAAGTCAATTTTTGAAAAGGCAAATATCTCCCGATCTGTAGGAATCTGAGAGACAAAACTTATGTCACTTTGAAGGAACGTATATGTCAACTTCATGTCAGAATCTCGTCAATGTATGTCCAAGGGTTTGGACGATAGAGACATTTTAATTTTTCGAGATTATTCGAAAGTCAATTATTAAAAGCCAAATATCTCCCGATCTGTAGGCATCTGAGAGACAAAACTTATGCCACTTTGAGGGAACGTATATGTCAACTTCATGTCAGAATCTCGTCAATGTATGTCCAAGCGTTTGGACGATAGAGACATTTTAATTTTTCGAGATTATTCGAAAGTCAATTTTTGAAAAAGCAAATATCTCCCGATCTGTAAGAATATGAGAGACAAAACTTATGTCACTTTGAGGGAAAGTATATGTCAACTTGCTGTCAGAGTCACGTCAATGTATGTCCAAGGGTTTGGACGATATAGACATTTTAATTTTTCGAGATTATTTGAAAGTCAATTTTTGAAAAAGCAAATATCTCCCGATCTGTAGGAATCTGAGAGACAAACCTTATGTCACATTGAGGGAACGTATATGTCAACTTCCTGTCAGAGTCACGTCAATGTATGTCCAAGGGTTTGGACGGTAGAGACATTTTAATTTTTCGAGATTATTCGAAAGTCAATTTTTGAAACGGCAAATATCTTCCGATCTGTAGGAATCTGAGAGACAAAACTTATGTCACTTTGAGGGAACGTATATGTCAACTTCATGTCAGAATCTCGTCAATGTATGTGAAAGGGTTTGGACGATAGAGACATTTAAATTTTTCGAGATTATTCGAAAATCAATTTTTAAAAGGCAAATATCTCCCGATCTGTAGGAATCTGAGAGACAAAACTTATGTCACTTTGAGGGAACGTATATGTCAACTTGCTGTCAGAGTCACGTCAATGTATGTCCAAGGGTTTGGAGGATAGAGACATTTTAATTTTTCGAGATTATTCGAAAGTCAATTTTTGAAAAGGCAAATATCTCCAGATCTGTAGGAATCTGAGAGACAAAACTTATGTCACTTTGAGGGAACGCATATGTCAACTTCATGTCAGAATCTCGTCAATGTATATCCAAGGGTTTGCACGATAGAGACATTTTAATTTTTCGAGATTATTCGAAAGTCAATTTTTGAAAAAGCAAATATCTCCCGATCTGTAGGAATCTGAGAGACAAAACTCATGTCACTTTGAGGGAAGGCATATGTCAACTTCATGTCAGAATCTCGTCAATGTATGTGAAAGGGTTTAAACGATAGAGACATTTAAATTTTTGGAGATTTTTCGAAAGTCAATTTTTAAAAGGCAAATATCTCCCGATCTGTAGGAATCTGAGAGACAAAACTTATGTCACTTTGAGGGAACGTATATGTCAACTTCCTGTCATAGTCACGTCAATGTATGTCCAAGGGTTTGGATGATAGAGACATTTTAATTTTTCGAGATTATTCGAAAGTCAATTTTTGAAAAGGTAAATATCTTCCGATCTGTAGGAATCTGAGAGACAAAACTCATGTCACTTTGAGGGAAGGCATATGTCAACTTCATGTCAGAATCTCGTCAATGCATGTGAAAGGGTTTAAACGATAGAGACATTTAAATTTTTGGAGATTTTTCGAAAGTCAATTTTTAAAAGGCAAATATCTCCCGATCTGTAGGAATCTGAGAGACAAAACTTATGTCACTTTGAGGGAACGTATATGTCAACTTCCTGTCATAGTCACGTCAATGTATGTCCAAGGGTTTGGATGATAGAGACATTTTAATTTTTCGAGATTATTCGAAAGTCAATTTTTGAAAAGGTAAATATCTCCCGATCTGTAGGAATCTGAGAGACAAAACTCATGTCACTTTGAGGGAAGGCATATGTCAACTTCATGTCAGAATCTCGTCAATGTATGTGAAAGGGTTTAAACGATAGAGACATTTAAATTTTTGGAGATTTTTCGAAAGTCAATTTTTAAAAGGCAAATATCTCCCGATCTGTAGGAATCTGAGAGACAAAACTTATGTCACTTTGAGGGAACGTATATGTCAACTTCCTGTCATAGTCACGTCAATGTATGTCCAAGGGTTTGGATGATAGAGACATTTTAATTTTTCGAGATTATTCGAAAGTCAATTTTTGAAAAGGTAAATATCTTCCGATCTGTAGGAATCTGAGAGACAAAACTTATGTGACTTTGAGGGAACGCATATGTCAACTTCATGTCAGAATCTCGTCAATGTATGTGAAAGGGTTTAAACGATAGAGACATTTAAATTTTTGGAGATTTTTCGAAAGTCAATTTTTAAAAGGCAAATATCTCCCGATCTGTAGGAATCTGAGAGACAAAACTTATGTCACTTTGAGGGAACGTATATGTCAACTTCCTGTCATAGTCACGTCAATGTATGTCCAAGGGTTTGGATGATAGAGACATTTTAATTTTTCGAGATTATTCGAAAGTCAATTTTTGAAAAGGTAAATATCTTCCGATCTGTAGGAATCTGAGAGACAAAACTTATGTCACTTTGAGGGAACGTATATGTCAACTTCCTGTCAGAGTCACGTCAATGTATGTCCAAGGGTTTGGAGGATAGAGACATTTAAATTTTTCGAGATTATTCGAAAGTCAATTTTTGAAAAGGCAAATATCTCCCGATCTGTAGGAATCTGAGAGACAAAACTTATGTCACTTTGAGGGAACGTATATGTCAACTTCCTGTCAGAGTCACGTCAATGTATGTCCAAGGGTTTGGACGATAGAGTCATTTAAATTTTTCGAGATTATTCGAAAGTCAATTTTTGAAAAGGCAAATATCTCCCGATCTGTAGGAATCTGAGAGACAAAACTTATGTCACTTTAAGGGAACGTATATGTCAACTTCATGTCAGAATCTCGTCAATGTATGTCCAAGGGTTTGTACGATAGAGACATTTTAATTTTTCGAGATTATTCGAAAGTCAATACTTAAAAGGCAAATATCTCCCGATCTGTAGGCATCTGAGAGACAAAACTTATGTCGCTTTGAGGGAACGTATATATCAACCTCATGTCATAATCTCGTCAATGTATGTCCAAGGGTTTGGACGATAGAGACATTTTAATTTTTCGAGATTATTCGAAAGTCAATTATTAAAAGGCAAATATCTCCCGATCTGTAGGCATCTGAGAGACAAAACGTATGCCACTTTGAGGGAACGTATATGTCAACTTCATGTCAGAATCTTGTCAATGTATGTACAAGGGTTTGGACGATAGAGTCATTTTAATTTTTCGAGATTATTCGAAAGTCAATTTTTGAAAAAGCAAATATCTCCCGATCTGTAAGAATCTGAGAGACAAAACTTATGTCACTTTGAGGGAAAGTATATGTCAACTTGCTGTCAGAGTCACGTCAATGTATGTCCAAGGGTTTGGACGATATAGACATTTTAATTTTTCGAGATTATTTGAAAGTCAATTTTTGAAAAAGCAAATATCTCCCGATCTGTAGGAATCTGAGAGACAAACCTTATGTCACATTGACGGAACGTATATGTCAACTTCCTGTCAGAGTCACGTCAATGTATGTCCAAGGGTTTGGACGATAGAGACATTTGAATTTTTCGAGATTATTCGAAAGTCAATTTTTGAAACGGCAAATATTTTCCGATCTGTAGGAATCTGAGAGACAAAACTTATGTCACTTTGAGGGAACGTATATGTCAACTTCATGTCAGAATCTCGTCAATGTATGTGAAAGGGTTTGGACGATAGAGAAATTTAAATTTTTCGAGATTATTCGAAAGTCAATATTTAAAGGCAAATATCTCCCGATCTGTAGGCATCTGAGAGACAAAACTTATGTCACTTTGAGGGAACGTATATGTCAACTTGCTGTCAGAGTCACGTCAATGTATGTCCAAGGGTTTGGACGATAGAGACATTTTAATTTTTCGAGATTATTCGAAAGTCAATTTGTGAAAAAGCAAATATCTCCCGATCTGTAGGAATCTGAGAGACAAAACTCTTGTCACTTTGAGGGAAGGCATATGTCAACTTCATGTCAGAGTCACGTCAATGTATGTCCAAGGGTTTGGAGGATAGAGACATTTTAATTTTTCGAGATTATTCGAAAGTCAATTTTTGAAAAGGCAAATATCTCCAGATCTGTAGGAATCTGAGAGACAAAACTTATGTCACTTTGAGGGAACGTATATGTCAACTTGCTGTCAGAGTCACGTCAATGTATGTCCAAGGGTTTGGAGGATAGAGACATTTTAATTTTTCGAGATTATTCGAAAGTCAATTTTTGAAAAGGCAAATATCTCCAGATCTGTAGGAATCTGAGAGACAAAACTTATGTCACTTTGAGGGAACGCATATGTCAACTTCATGTCAGAATCTCGTTAATGTATATCCAAGGGTTTGCACGATAGAGACATTTTAATTTTTCGAGATTATTCGAAAGTCAATTTTTGAAAAAGCAAATATCTCCCGATCTGTAGGAATCTGAGAGACAAAACTCATGTCACTTTGAGGGAAGGCATATGTCAACTTCATGTCAGAATCTCGTCAATGTATGTGAAAGGGTTTAAACGATAGAGACATTTAAATTTTTGGAGATTTTTCGAAAGTCAATTTTTAAAAGGCAAATATCTCCCGATCTGTAGGAATCTGAGAGACAAAACTTATGTCACTTTGAGGGAACGTATATGTCAACTTCCTGTCATAGTCACGTCAATGTATGTCCAAGGGTTTGGATGATAGAGACATTTTAATTTTTCGAGATTATTCGAAAGTCAATTTTTGAAAAGGTAAATATCTTCCGATCTGTTGGAATCTGAGAGACAAAACTCATGTCACTTTGAGGGAAGGCATATGTCAACTTCATGTCAGAATCTCGTCAATGCATGTGAAAGGGTTTAAACGATAGAGACATTTAAATTTTTGGAGATTTTTCGAAAGTCAATTTTTAAAAGGCAAATATCTCCCGATCTGTAGGAATCTGAGAGACAAAACTTATGTCACTTTGAGGGAACGTATATGTCAACTTCCTGTCATAGTCACGTCAATGTATGTCCAAGGGTTTGGATGATAGAGACATTTTAATTTTTCGAGATTATTCGAAAGTCAATTTTTGAAAAGGTAAATATCTCCCGATCTGTAGGAATCTGAGAGACAAAACTCATGTCACTTTGAGGGAAGGCATATGTCAACTTCATGTCAGAATCTCGTCAATGTATGTGAAAGGGTTTAAACGATAGAGACATTTAAATTTTTGGAGATTTTTCGAAAGTCAATTTTTAAAAGGCAAATATCTCGCGATCTGTAGGAATCTGAGAGACAAAACTTATGTCACTTTGAGGGAACGTATATGTCAACTTCCTGTCATAGTCACGTCAATGTATGTCCAAGGGTTTGGATGATAGAGACATTTTAATTTTTCGAGATTATTCGAAAGTCAATTTTTGAAAAGGTAAATATCTTCCGATCTGTAGGAATCTGAGAGACAAAACTTATGTGACTTTGAGGGAACGCATATGTCAACTTCATGTCAGAATCTCGTCAATGTATGTGAAAGGGTTTAAACGATAGAGACATTTAAATTTTTGGAGATTTTTCGAAAGTCAATTTTTAAAAGGCAAATATCTCCCGATCTGTAGGAATCTGAGAGACAAAACTTATGTCACTTTGAGGGAACGTATATGTCAACTTCCTGTCATAGTCACGTCAATGTATGTCCAAGGGTTTGGATGATAGAGACATTTTAATTTTTCGAGATTATTCGAAAGTCAATTTTTGAAAAGGTAAATATCTTCCGATCTGTAGGAATCTGAGAGACAAAACTTATGTCACTTTGAGGGAACGTATATGTCAACTTCCTGTCAGAGTCACGTCAATGTATGTCCAAGGGTTTGGAGGATAGAGACATTTAAATTTTTCGAGATTATTCGAAAGTCAATTTTTGAAAAGGCAAATATCTCCCGATCTGTAGGAATCTGAGAGACAAAACTTATGTCACTTTGAGGGAACGTATATGTCAACTTCCTGTCAGAGTCACGTCAATGTATGTCCAAGGGTTTGGTGGATAGAGACATTTAAATTTTTCGAGATTATTCGAAAGTCAATTTTTGAAAAGGCAAATATCTCCCGATCTGTAGGAATCTGAGAGACAAAACTTATGTCACTTTAAGGGAACGTATATGTCAACTTCATGTCAGAATCTCGTCAATGTATGTCCAAGGGTTTGTACGATAGAGACATTTTAATTTTTCGAGATTATTCGAAAGTCAATATTTAAAAGGCAAATATCTCCCGATCTGTAGGCATCTGAGAGACAAAACTTATGTCGCTTTGAGGGAACGTATATATCAACCTCATGTCATAATCTCGTCAATGTATGTCCAAGGGTTTGGACGATAGAGACATTTTAATTTTTCGAGATTATTCGAAAGTCAATTATTAAAAGGCAAATATCTCCCGATCTGTAGGCATCTGAGAGACAAAACGTATGCCACCTTGAGGGAACGTATATGTCAACTTCATGTCAGAATCTTGTCAATGTATGTACAAGGGTTTGGACGATAGAGTCATTTTAATTTTTCGAGATTATTCGAAAGTCAATTTTTGAAAAAGCAAATATCTCCCGATCTGTAAGAATCTGAGAGACAAAACTTATGTCACTTTGAGGGAAAGTATATGTCAACTTGCTGTCAGAGTCACGTCAATGTATGTCCAAGGGTTTGGACGATATAGACATTTTAATTTTTCGAGATTATTTGAAAGTCAATTTTTGAAAAAGCAAATATCTCCCGATCTGTAGGAATCTGAGAGACAAACCTTATGTCACATTGACGGAACGTATATGTCAACTTCCTGTCAGAGTCACGTCAATGTATGTCCAAGGGTTTGGACGATAGAGACATTTGAATTTTTCGAGATTATTCGAAAGTCAATTTTTGAAACGGCAAATATTTTCCGATCTGTAGGAATCTGAGAGACAAAACTTATGTCACTTTGAGGGAACGTATATGTCAACTTCATGTCAGAATCTCGTCAATGTATGTGAAAGGGTTTGGACGATAGAGAAATTTAAATTTTTCGAGATTATTCGAAAGTCAATATTTAAAGGCAAATATCTCCCGATCTGTAGGCATCTGAGAGACAAAACTTATGTCACTTTGAGGGAACGTATATGTCAACTTGCTGTCAGAGTCACGTCAATGTATGTCCAAGGGTTTGGACGATAGAGACATTTTAATTTTTCGAGATTATTCGAAAGTCAATTTTTGAAAAAGCAAATATCTCCCGATCTGTAGGAATCTGAGAGACAAAACTCTTGTCACTTTGAGGGAAGGCATATGTCAACTTCATGTCAGAGTCACGTCAATGTATGTCCAAGGGTTTGGAGGATAGAGACATTTTAATTTTTCGAGATTATTCGAAAGTCAATTTTTGAAAAGGCAAATATCTCCAGATCTGTAGGAATCTGAGAGACAAAACTTATGTCACTTTGAGGGAACGCATATGTCAACTTGATGTCAGAATCTCGTCAATGTATATCCAAGGGTTTGGACGATAGAGACATTTTAATTTTTCGAGATTATTCGAAAGTCAATTTTTGAAAAAGCAAATATCTCCCGATCTGTAGGAATCTGAGAGACAAAACTCATGTCACTTTGAGGGAAGGCATGTGTCATCTTCATGTCAGAGTCACGTCAATGTATGTCCAAGGGTTTGGACGATAGAGACATTTAAATTTTTCGAGATTATTCGAAAGTCAATTTTTAAAAGGCAAATATCTCCCGATCTGTAGGCATCTGAGAGACAAAACTTATGTCACTTTGAGGGAACGTATATGTAAACTTCCTGTCAGAGTCACGTCAATGTATGTCCAAGGGTTTGGAGGATAGAGACATTTTAATTTTTCGAGATTATTCGAAAGTCAATTTTTGAAAAGGCAAATATCTTCCGATCTGTAGGAATCTGAGAGACAAAACTTATGTCACTTTGAGGGAACGTATATGTCAACTTCATGTCAGAATCTCGTCAATGTATGTGAAAGGGTTTAAACGATAGAGACATTTAAATTTTTTGAGATTTTTCGAAAGTCAATTTTTAAAAGGCAAATATCTCCCGATCTGTAGGAATCTGAGAGACAAAACTTATGTCACTTTGAGGGAACGTATATGTCAACTTGCTGTCAGAGTCACGTCAATGTATGTCCAAGGGTTTGGACGATAGAGACATTTCAATTTTTCGAGATTATTCGAAAGTCATTTTTTGAAAAAGCAAATATCTCCCGATCTGTAGGAAACTGAGAGACAAAACTCATGTCACTTTGAGGGAAGGCATATGTCAACTTCATGTCAGAGTCACGTCAATGTATGTCCAAGGGTTTGGAGGATAGAGACATTTAAATTTTTAGAGATTATTCGAAAGTCAATTCTTAAAAGGCAAATATCTCCCGATCTGTAGGAATCTGAGAGACAAAACTTATGTCACATTGTGGGAACGTATATGTCAACTTCATGTCAGAATCTCGTTAATGTATGTCCAAGGGTTTGGACGATAGAGACATTTAACTTTTTCGAGATTATTCGAAAGTCAATTTTTAAAAGGTAAATATCTCCCGATCTGTAGGCATCTGAGAGACAAAACTTATGTCACTTTGAGGGAAAGTATATGTCAACTTGCTGTCAGAGTCACGTCAATGTATGTCCAAGGGTTTGGACGATAGAGAGATTTTAATTTTTCGAGATTATTCGAAAGTCAATTCTTAAAAGGCAAATATCTCCCGATCTGTAGGAATCTGAGAGACAAAACTTATGTCACTTTGAGGGAACGTATATGTCAACTTCATGTCAGAGTCTCATCAATGTATGTCCAAGGGTTTGGACGATAGAGACATTTTAATTTTTCGAGATTATTCGAAAGTCAATTATTAAAAGGCAAATATCTCCCGATCTGTAGGAATCTGAGAGACAAAACTTATGTCACTTTGAGGGAACGTATATGTCAACTTCCTGTCAGAGTCACGTCAATGTATGTCCAAGGGTTTGGAGGATAGAGACATTTTAATTTTTCGAGATTATTCGAAAGTCAATTTTTGAAAAGGCAAATATCTCCCGATCTGTAGGAATCTGAGAGACAAAACTTATGTCACTTTGAGGGAACGTATATGTCAACTTCATGTCAGAATCTCGTCAATGTATGTCCAAGGGTTTGGAGGATAGAGACATTTAAATTTTTAGAGATTATTCGAATTCAATTTTTGAAAAGGCAAATATCTCCCGATCTGTAGGAATCTAAGAGACAAAACTTATGTCACTATGAGGGAACGTATATGTCAACGTCATGTCAGAATCTCGTCAATATATGTCAAAGGGTTTGGACGATAGAGACATTTAAATTTTTCGAGATTATTCGAAAGTCAATTTTTAAAAGGCAAATATCTCCCGATCTGTAGGAATCTGAGAGACAAAACTTATGTCACTTTGAGGGAAAGTATATGTCAACTTGCTGTCAGAGTCACGTCAATGTATGTCCAAGGGTTTGGACGATAGAGAGATTTTAATTTTTCGAGATTATTCGAAAGTCAATTTTTGAAAAAGCAAATATCTCCCGATCTCTAGGAACCTGAGAGACAAAACTCATGTAACTTTGAGGGAAGGCATATGTCAACTTCATGTCAGAGTCACGTCAATGTATGTCCAAGGGTTTGGAGGATAGAGATATTTAAATTTTTAGAGATTATTCGAAGGTCAATTATCTAAAGGCAAATATCTACCGATCTGTAGGCATCTGAGAGACAAAACTTATGTCACTTTGAGGGAACGTATATGTCAACTTCGTGTCAGAGTCACGTCAATGTATGTCCAAGGGTTTGGAGGATAGTGACATTTTAATTTTTCGAGATTATTCGAAAGTCAATTTTTGAAAAGGCAAATATCTCCCGATCTGTAAGAATCTGAGAGACAAAACTTATGTTCCTTTGAGGGAACGTATATGTCAACTTCATGTCAGAATCTCGTCAATGTATGTCCAAGGGTTTGGACGATAGAGACATATTAATTTTTCGAGATTATTCGAAAGTCAATTTTTAAAAGGCAAATATCTCCCGATCTGTAGGCATCTGAGAGACAAAACTTATGTCACTTTGAGGGAACGGAAATGTCAACCTCATGTCAGATTCTCGTCAATGTATGTCCAAGGGTTTGGACGATAGAGACATTTAAATTTTATGAGATTATTCGAAAGTCAATTTTTAAAAGGCAAATATCTCCCGATCTGTAGGAAACTGGGAGACAGAACTTATGTCACTTTGAGGGAACGTATATGTCAACTTCGTGTCAGAATCTCGTCAATGTATGTCCAAGGGTTTGGACGATAGAGACATTTAAATTTTATGAGATTATTCGAAAGTCAATTTTTAAAAGGCAAATATCTCCCGATCTGTAGGCATCTGAGCGACAAATCTTATGTCACTTTGAGGGAACGCATATGTCAACTTCATGTCAGAATCTCGTCAATGTATGTCAAAGGGTTCGGACGATAGAGACATTTTAATTTTTCGAGATTATTTGAAAGTCAATTCTTAAAAGGCACATATCTCCCGATCTGTAGGAATCTGAGAGACAAAACTTATGTCACTTTGAGGGAACGTATATGTCAACTTCCTGTCAGAGTCACGTCAATGTATGTCCAAGGGTTTGGAGGATAGAGACATTTTAATTTTTCGAGATTATTCGAAAGTCAATTTTTGAAAAGGCAAATATCTCCCGATATGTAGGAATCTGAGAGACAAAACTTATGTCACTTTGAGGGAACGTATATGTCAACTTCATGTCTGAATCTCGTCAATGTATGTCCAAGGGTTTGGAGGATAGAGACATTTAAATTTTTAGAGATTATTCGAAAGTCAATTCTTAAAAGGCAAATATCTCCCGATCTGTAGGAATCTGAGAGACAAAACTTATGTCACTTTGTGGGAACGTATATGTCAACTTCATGTCAGAATCTCGTTAATGTATGTCCAAGGGTTTGGACGATAGAGACATTTAACTTTTTCGAGATTATTCGAAAGTCAATTTTTAAAAGGAAAATATCTCCCGATCTGTAGGCATCTGAGAGACAAAACTTATGTCACTTTGAGGGAAAGTATATGTCAACTTGCTGTCAGAGTCACGTCAATGTATGTCCAAGGGTTTGGACGATAGAGACATTTTAAATTTTTCGAGATTATTCGAAAGTCAATTTTTGAAAAATCAAATATCTCCCGATCTGTAGGAATCTGAGAGACAAACCTTATGTCACATTGAGGGAACGTATATGTTAACTTCATGTCAGAGTCACGTCAATGTATGTGCAAGGGTTTGGAGGATAGACTCATCTTAATTTTTCGAGATTATTCGAAAATCAATTTTTTAAAGGCAAATATCTCCCGATCTGTAGGAATCTGAGAGACAAAACTTATGTCACTTTGAGGGAACGTATATGTAAACTTCCTGTCAGAGTCACGTCAATGTATGTCCAAGGGTTTGGAGGATAGAGACATTTTAATTTTTCGAGATTATTCGAAAGTCAATTTTTAAAAGGCAAATATCTCCCGATCTGTAGGAATCTGAGAGACAAAACTTATGTCTCTTTGAGGGAATGTATATGTCAACTTGCTGTCAGAGTCACGTCAATGTATGTCCAAGGGTTTGGACGATAGAGACATTTTAATTTTTCGAGATTATTCGAAAGTCAATTTTTGAAAAAGCAAATATCTCCCGATCTGTAGGAATCTGAGAGACAAAACTCATGTGACTTTGAGGGAAGGCATATGTCAACATCATGTCAGAGTCACGTCAATGTATGTCCAAGGGTTTGGAGGATAGAGACATTTAAATTTTTAGAGATTATTCGAATTCAATTATTAAAAGGCAAATATCTACCGATCTCTAGGCATCTGAGAGACAAAACTTATGTCACTTTGAGGGAACGCATATGTCAACTTCATGTCAGAATCTCGTTAATGTATGTCCAAGGGTTTGGACGATAGAGACATTTTAATTTTTCGAGATTAGTCGAAAGTCAATTTTTAAAGGCAAATATCTCCCGATCTGTTGGCATCTGAGAGACAAAACTTATGTCACTTTGAGGGAACGTATATGTTAACATCCTGTCAGAGTCACGTCAATGTATGTCCAAGGGTTTGGAGGATAGAGACATTTTAATTTTTCGAGATTATTCGAAAGTCAATGTTTGTAAAGGCAAATATCTCCCGATCTCTAGGAATCTGAGAGACAAAACTTATGTCACTTTGAGGGAACGCATATGTCAACTTCATGTCAGAATCTCGTCAATGTATGTCCAAGGGTTTGGACGATAGAGACATTTTAATTTTTTGAGATTAGTCGAAAGTCAATTTTTAAAGGCAAATATCTCCCGATCTGTTGGCATCTGAGAGACAAAACTTATGTCACTTTGAGGGAACGTATATGTTAACTTCCTGTCAGAGTCACGTCAATGTATGTACAAGGGTTTGGAGAATAGAGACATTTTAATTTTTCGAGATTATTCGAAAGTCAATTTTTGAAAACGCAAATATTTCCCGATCTGTAGGAATCTGAGAGACAAAACTAATGTCACTTTGAGGGAACGTATATGTCAACTTCATGTCAGAATCTCGTCAATGTATGTCCAAGGGTTTGGACGATAGAGTCATTTTAATTTTTCGAGATTATTCGAAATTCAATTCTTAAAAGGCAAATATCTCCCGATCTGTAGGAATGTGAGAGACAAAACTTATGTCACTTTGACGGAACGTATATGTCAACTTCATGTCAGAATCTCGTCAATGTATGTCCAAGGGTTTGGACGATAGAGACATTTAAATTTTTCGAGATTATTCGAAAGTCAATTTTTAAAAGGCAAATATCTCCCGATCTGTAGGCATCTGAGAGACAAAACTTATGTCACTTTGACGGAACGTATATGTCAACTTCATGTCAGAATCTCGTCAATGTATGTCCAAGGGTTTGGACGATAGAGACATTTAAATTTTTCGAGATTATTCGAAAGTCAATTATTAAAAGGCAAATATCTCCCGATGTGTAGGCATCTGAGAGACAAATCTTATGTCACTTTGAGGAAACGCATATGTCAACTTCATGTCAGAATCTCGTCAATGTATGTCCTAGTGTTTGGACGATACAGACATTTTAATTTTTCGAGATTATTCGAAAGTCAATTCTTAAAAGGCAAATATCTCCCGATCTGTAGGAATCTGAGAGACAAAACTTATGTCACTTTGAGGGAACGTATATGTCAACTTCCTGTCAGAGTCACGTCAATGTATGTCCAAGGGTTTGGAGGATAGAGACATTTTAATTTTTCGAGATTATTCGAAAGTCAATTTTTGAAAAGGCAAATATCTCCCGATCTGTAGTAATCTGAGAGACAAAACTTATGTCACTTTGAGGGAACGTATATGTCAACTTCATGTCAGAATCTCGTCAATGTATGTCCAAGGGTTTGGACGATAGAGACATTTTAATTTTTCGAGATTATTCGAAATTCAATTATTAAAAGGCAAATATCTCCCGATCTGTAGGAATCTGAGAGACAAAACTTATGTCACTTTGAGGGAACGTATATGTCAACTTCCTGTCAGAGTCACGTCAATGTATGTCCAAGGGTTTGGAGGATAGAGACATTTTAATTTTTCGAGATTATTCGAAAGTCAATTTTTGAAAAGGCAAATATCTCCCGATCTGTAGGAATCTGAGAGACAAAACTTATGTCACTTTGAGGGAACGTATATGTCAACTTCATGTCAGAATCTCGTCAATGTATGTCCAAGGGTTTGGAGGATAGAGACATTTAAATTCTTAGAGATTATTCGAATTCAATTTTTGAAAAGGCAAATATCTCCCGATCTGTAGGAATCTAAGAGACAAAACGTATGTCACTATGAGGGAACGTATATGTCAACGTCATGTCAGAATCTCGTCAATATATGTCAAAGGGTTTGGACGATAGAGACATTTTAATTTTTCGAGATTATTCGGAAGTCAATTTTTAAAAGGCAAATATCTCCCGATCTGTAGGAATCTGAGAGACAAAACTTATGTCACTTTGAGGGAAAGTATATGTCAACTTGCTGTCAGAGTCACGTCAATGTATGTCCAAGGGTTTGGACGATAGAGAGATTTTAATTTTTCGAGATTATTCGAAAGTCAATTTTTGAAAAAGCAAATATCTCCCGATCTGTAGGAATCTGAGAGAAAACTCATGTAACTTTGAGGGAAGGCATATGTCAACTTCATGTCAGAGTCACGTCAATGTATGTCCAAGGGTTTGGAGGATAGAGACATTTAAATTTTTAGAGATTATTCGAAGGTCAATTATCTAAAGGCAAATATCTACCGATCTGTATGCATCTGAGAGACAAAATTTATGTCACTTTGAGGGAACGTATAAGTCAACTTCGTGTCAGAGTCACGTCAATGTATGTCCAAGGGTTTGGAGGATAGTGACATTTTAATTTTTCGAGATTATTCGAAAGTCAATTTTTGAAAAGGCAAATATCTCCCGATCTGTAAGAATCTGAGAGACAAAACTTATGTCACTTTGAGGGAACGTATATGTCAACTTCATGTCAGAATCTCGTCAATGTATGTCCAAGGGTTTGGACGATAGAGACATTTTAATTTTTCGAGATTATTCGAAAGTCAATTTTTAAAAAGCAAATATCTCCCGATCTGTAGGCATCTGAGAGACAAAACTTATGTCACTTTGAGGGAACGTATATGTCAACTTCTTGTCAGAATCTCGTCAATGTATGTCCAAGGGTTTGGACGATAGAGACATTTTAATTTTTCGAGATTATTCGAAAGTCAATTTTTAAAAGGCAAATATCTCCCGATCTGTAGGAATCTGAGAGACAAAACTTATGTCACTTTGAGGGAACGTATATGTCAACTTTATGTCAGAATCTCATCAATGTATGTCCAAGGGTTTGGACG
Source organism: Zootermopsis nevadensis (assembly GCF_977971745.1). Classification (NCBI taxonomy): domain Eukaryota; kingdom Metazoa; phylum Arthropoda; class Insecta; order Blattodea; family Termopsidae; genus Zootermopsis; species Zootermopsis nevadensis. The sequence goes on from NW_028259177.1 coordinate 3,664,556, forward strand.
ATAGAGACATTTTAATTATTCGATATTATTCGAAAGTCAATTTTTAAAGGCAAATATCTCCCGATCTGTTTACATCTGAGAGACAAAACTTATGTCTCTTTGAGGGAACGTATATGTCAACCTCATGTCAGAATCATGTCAATGTATGTCCAAGGGTTTGGACGATAGAGACATTTAAATTTTTCGAGATTATTCGAAAGTCAATTTTTAAAAGGCAAATATCTCCCGATCAGTATGAATCTGAAAGACAAATCTTGTGTCACTTTGAGGGAACGCATATGTCAACTTGATGTCAGAATCTCGTCAATGTATATCCAAGGGTTTGGACGATAGAGACATTTTAATTTTTCGAGATTATTCGAAAGTCAATTTTTGAAAAAGCAAATATCTCCCGATCTGTAGGAATCTGAGAGACAAAACTCATGTCACTTTGAGGGAAGGCATGTGTCATCTTCATGTCAGAGTCACGTCAATGTATGTCCAAGGGTTTGGACGATAGAGACATTTAAATTTTTCGAGATTATTCGAAAGTCAATTTTTAAAAGGCAAATATCTCCCGATCTGTAGGCATCTGAGAGACAAAACTTATGTCACTTTGAGGGAACGTATATGTAAACTTCCTGTCAGAGTCACGTCAATGTATGTCCAAGGGTTTGGAGGATAGAGACATTTTAATTTTTCGAGATTATTCGAAAGTCAATTTTTGAAAAGGCAAATATCTTCCGATCTGTAGGAATCTGAGAGACAAAACTTATGTCACTTTGAGGGAACGTATATGTCAACTTCATGTCAGAATCTCGTCAATGTATGTGAAAGGGTTTAAACGATAGAGACATTTAAATTTTTTGAGATTTTTCGAAAGTCAATTTTTAAAAGGCAAATATCTCCCGATCTGTAGGAATCTGAGAGACAAAACTTATGTCACTTTGAGGGAACGTATATGTCAACTTGCTGTCAGAGTCACGTCAATGTATGTCCAAGGGTTTGGACGATAGAGACATTTTAATTTTTCGAGATTATTCGAAAGTCATTTTTTGAAAAAGCAAATATCTCCCGATCTGTAGGAAACTGAGAGACAAAACTCATGTCACTTTGAGGGAAGGCATATGTCAACTTCATGTCAGAGTCACGTCAATGTATGTCCAAGGGTTTGGAGGATAGAGACATTTAAATTTTTAGAGATTATTCGAAAGTCAATTCTTAAAAGGCAAATATCTCCCGATCTGTAGGAATCTGAGAGACAAAACTTATGTCACATTGTGGGAACGTATATGTCAACTTCATGTCAGAATCTCGTTAATGTATGTCCAAGGGTTTGGACGATAGAGACATTTAACTTTTTCGAGATTATTCGAAAGTCAATTTTTAAAAGGTAAATATCTCCCGATCTGTAGGCATCTGAGAGACAAAACTTATGTCACTTTGAGGGAAAGTATATGTCAACTTGCTGTCAGAGTCACGTCAATGTATGTCCAAGGGTTTGGACGATAGAGAGATTTTAATTTTTCGAGATTATTCGAAAGTCAATTCTTAAAAGGCAAATATCTCCCGATCTGTAGGAATCTGAGAGACAAAACTTATGTCACTTTGAGGGAACGTATATGTCAACTTCATGTCAGAGTCTCATCAATGTATGTCCAAGGGTTTGGACGATAGAGACATTTTAATTTTTCGAGATTATTCGAAAGTCAATTATTAAAAGGCAAATATCTCCCGATCTGTAGGAATCTGAGAGACAAAACTTATGTCACTTTGAGGGAACGTATATGTCAACTTCCTGTCAGAGTCACGTCAATGTATGTCCAAGGGTTTGGAGGATAGAGACATTTTAATTTTTCGAGATTATTCGAAAGTCAATTTTTGAAAAGGCAAATATCTCCCGATCTGTAGGAATCTGAGAGACAAAACTTATGTCACTTTGAGGGAACGTATATGTCAACTTCATGTCAGAATCTCGTCAATGTATGTCCAAGGGTTTGGAGGATAGAGACATTTAAATTTTTAGAGATTATTCGAATTCAATTTTTGAAAAGGCAAATATCTCCCGATCTGTAGGAATCTAAGAGACAAAACTTATGTCACTATGAGGGAACGTATATGTCAACGTCATGTCAGAATCTCGTCAATATATGTCAAAGGGTTTGGACGATAGAGACATTTAAATTTTTCGAGATTATTCGAAAGTCAATTTTTAAAAGGCAAATATCTCCCGATCTGTAGGAATCTGAGAGACAAAACTTATGTCACTTTGAGGGAAAGTATATGTCAACTTGCTGTCAGAGTCACGTCAATGTATGTCCAAGGGTTTGGACGATAGAGAGATTTTAATTTTTCGAGATTATTCGAAAGTCAATTTTTGAAAAAGCAAATATCTCCTGATCTCTAGGAATCTGAGAGACAAAACTCATGTAACTTTGAGGGAAGGCATATGTCAACTTCATGTCAGAGTCACGTCAATGTATGTCCAAGGGTTTGGAGGATAGAGATATTTAAATTTTTAGAGATTATTCGAAGGTCAATTATCTAAAGGCAAATATCTACCGATCTGTAGGCATCTGAGAGACAAAACTTATGTCACTTTGAGGGAACGTATATGTCAACTTCGTGTCAGAGTCACGTCAATGTATGTCCAAGGGTTTGGAGGATAGTGACATTTTAATTTTTCGAGATTATTCGAAAGTCAATTTTTGAAAAGGCAAATATCTCCCGATCTGTAAGAATCTGAGAGACAAAACTTATGTTCCTTTGAGGGAACGTATATGTCAACTTCATGTCAGAATCTCGTCAATGTATGTCCAAGGGTTTGGACGATAGAGACATATTAATTTTTCGAGATTACTCGAAAGTCAATTTTTAAAAGGCAAATATCTCCCGATCTGTAGGCATCTGAGAGACAAAACTTATGTCACTTTGAGGGAACGGAAATGTCAACCTCATGTCAGATTCTCGTCAATGTATGTCCAAGGGTTTGGACGATAGAGACATTTAAATTTTATGAGATTATTCGAAAGTCAATTTTTAAAAGGCAAATATCTCCCGATCTGTAGGAAACTGGGAGACAGAACTTATGTCACTTTGAGGGAACGTATATGTCAACTTCATGTCAGAATCTCGTCAATGTATGTCCAAGGGTTTGGACGATAGAGACATTTAAATTTTATGAGATTATTCGAAAGTCAATTTTTAAAAGGCAAATATCTCCCGATCTGTAGGCATCTGAGCGACAAATCTTATGTCACTTTGAGGGAACGCATATGTCAACTTCATGTCAGAATCTCGTCAATGTATGTCAAAGGGTTCGGACGATAGAGACATTTTAATTTTTCGAGATTATTTGAAAGTCAATTCTTAAAAGGCACATATCTCCCGATCTGTAGGAATCTGAGAGACAAAACTTATGTCACTTTGAGGGAACGTATATGTCAACTTCCTGTCAGAGTCACGTCAATGTATGTCCAAGGGTTTGGAGGATAGAGACATTTTAATTTTTCGAGATTATTCGAAAGTCAATTTTTGAAAAGGCAAATATCTCCCGATATGTAGGAATCTGAGAGACAAAACTTATGTCACTTTGAGGGAACGTATATGTCAACTTCATGTCTGAATCTCGTCAATGTATGTCCAAGGGTTTGGAGGATAGAGACATTTAAATTTTTAGAGATTATTCGAAAGTCAATTCTTAAAAGGCAAATATCTCCCGATCTGTAGGAATCTGAGAGACAAAACTTATGTCACTTTGTGGGAACGTATATGTCAACTTCATGTCAGAATCTCGTTAATGTATGTCCAAGGGTTTGGACGATAGAGACATTTAACTTTTTCGAGATTATTCGAAAGTCAATTTTTAAAAGGAAAATATCTCCCGATCTGTAGGCATCTGAGAGACAAAACTTATGTCACTTTGAGGGAAAGTATATGTCAACTTGCTGTCAGAGTCACGTCAATGTATGTCCAAGGGTTTGGACGATAGAGACATTTTAAATTTTTCGAGATTATTCGAAAGTCAATTTTTGAAAAATCAAATATCTCCCGATCTGTAGGAATCTGAGAGACAAACCTTATGTCACATTGAGGGAACGTATATGTTAACTTCATGTCAGAGTCACGTCAATGTATGTGCAAGGGTTTGGAGGATAGACTCATCTTAATTTTTCGAGATTATTCGAAAATCAATTTTTTAAAGGCAAATATCTCCCGATCTGTAGGAATCTGAGAGACAAAACTTATGTCACTTTGAGGGAACGTATATGTAAACTTCCTGTCAGAGTCACGTCAATGTATGTCCAAGGGTTTGGAGGATAGAGACATTTTAATTTTTCGAGATTATTCGAAAGTCAATTTTTAAAAGGCAAATATCTCCCGATCTGTAGGAATCTGAGAGACAAAACTTATGTCTCTTTGAGGGAATGTATATGTCAACTTGCTGTCAGAGTCACGTCAATGTATGTCCAAGGGTTTGGACGATAGAGACATTTTAATTTTTCGAGATTATTCGAAAGTCAATTTTTGAAAAAGCAAATATCTCCCGATCTGTAGGAATCTGAGAGACAAAACTCATGTGACTTTGAGGGAAGGCATATGTCAACATCATGTCAGAGTCACGTCAATGTATGTCCAAGGGTTTGGAGGATAGAGACATTTAAATTTTTAGAGATTATTCGAATTCAATTATTAAAAGGCAAATATCTACCGATCTCTAGGCATCTGAGAGACAAAACTTATGTCACTTTGAGGGAACGCATATGTCAACTTCATGTCAGAATCTCGTTAATGTATGTCCAAGGGTTTGGACGATAGAGACATTTTAATTTTTCGAGATTAGTCGAAAGTCAATATTTAAAGGCAAATATCTCCCGATCTGTTGGCATCTGAGAGACAAAACTTATGTCACTTTGAGGGAACGTATATGTTAACATCCTGTCAGAGTCACGTCAATGTATGTCCAAGGGTTTGGAGGATAGAGACATTTTAATTTTTCGAGATTATTCGAAAGTCAATGTTTGTAAAGGCAAATATCTCCCGATCTCTAGGAATCTGAGAGACAAAACTTATGTCACTTTGAGGGAACGCATATGTCAACTTCATGTCAGAATCTCGTCAATGTATGTCCAAGGGTTTGGACGATAGAGACATTTTAATTTTTTGAGATTAGTCGAAAGTCAATTTTTAAAGGCAAATATCTCCCGATCTGTTGGCATCTGAGAGACAAAACTTATGTCACTTTGAGGGAACGTATATGTTAACTTCCTGTCAGAGTCACGTCAATGTATGTACAAGGGTTTGGAGAATAGAGACATTTTAATTTTTCGAGATTATTCGAAAGTCAATTTTTGAAAACGCAAATATTTCCCGATCTGTAGGAATCTGAGAGACAAAACTAATGTCACTTTGAGGGAACGTATATGTCAACTTCATGTCAGAATCTCGTCAATGTATGTCCAAGGGTTTGGACGATAGAGTCATTTTAATTTTTCGAGATTATTCGAAATTCAATTCTTAAAAGGCAAATATCTCCCGATCTGTAGGAATGTGAGAGACAAAACTTATGTCACTTTGACGGAACGTATATGTCAACTTCATGTCAGAATCTCGTCAATGTATGTCCAAGGGTTTGGACGATAGAGACATTTAAATTTTTCGAGATTATTCGAAAGTCAATTTTTAAAAGGCAAATATCTCCCGATCTGTAGGCATCTGAGAGACAAAACTTATGTCACTTTGACGGAACGTATATGTCAACTTCATGTCAGAATCTCGTCAATGTATGTCCAAGGGTTTGGACGATAGAGACATTTAAATTTTTCGAGATTATTCGAAAGTCAATTATTAAAAGGCAAATATCTCCCGATGTGTAGGCATCTGAGAGACAAATCTTATGTCACTTTGAGGAAACGCATATGTCAACTTCATGTCAGAATCTCGTCAATGTATGTCCTAGTGTTTGGACGATACAGACATTTTAATTTTTCGAGATTATTCGAAAGTCAATTCTTAAAAGGCAAATATCTCCCGATCTGTAGGAATCTGAGAGACAAAACTTATGTCACTTTGAGGGAACGTATATGTCAACTTCCTGTCAGAGTCACGTCAATGTATGTCCAAGGGTTTGGAGGATAGAGACATTTTAATTTTTCGAGATTATTCGAAAGTCAATTTTTGAAAAGGCAAATATCTCCCGATCTGTAGTAATCTGAGAGACAAAACTTATGTCACTTTGAGGGAACGTATATGTCAACTTCATGTCAGAATCTCGTCAATGTATGTCCAAGGGTTTGGACGATAGAGACATTTTAATTTTTCGAGATTATTCGAAATTCAATTATTAAAAGGCAAATATCTCCCGATCTGTAGGAATCTGAGAGACAAAACTTATGTCACTTTGAGGGAACGTATATGTCAACTTCCTGTCAGAGTCACGTCAATGTATGTCCAAGGGTTTGGAGGATAGAGACATTTTAATTTTTCGAGATTATTCGAAAGTCAATTTTTGAAAAGGCAAATATCTCCCGATCTGTAGGAATCTGAGAGACAAAACTTATGTCACTTTGAGGGAACGTATATGTCAACTTCATGTCAGATTCTCGTCAATGTATGTCCAAGGGTTTGGAGGATAGAGACATTTAAATTCTTAGAGATTATTCGAATTCAATTTTTGAAAAGGCAAATATCTCCCGATCTGTAGGAATCTAAGAGACAAAACGTATGTCACTATGAGGGAACGTATATGTCAACGTCATGTCAGAATCTCGTCAATATATGTCAAAGGGTTTGGACGATAGAGACATTTTAATTTTTCGAGATTATTCGGAAGTCAATTTTTAAAAGGCAAATATCTCCCGATCTGTAGGAATCTGAGAGACAAAACTTATGTCACTTTGAGGGAAAGTATATGTCAACTTGCTGTCAGAGTCACGTCAATGTATGTCCAAGGGTTTGGACGATAGAGAGATTTTAATTTTTCGAGATTATTCGAAAGTCAATTTTTGAAAAAGCAAATATCTCCCGATCTGTAGGAATCTGAGAGAAAACTCATGTAACTTTGAGGGAAGGCATATGTCAACTTCATGTCAGAGTCACGTCAATGTATGTCCAAGGGTTTGGAGGATAGAGACATTTAAATTTTTAGAGATTATTCGAAGGTCAATTATCTAAAGGCAAATATCTACCGATCTGTATGCATCTGAGAGACAAAATTTATGTCACTTTGAGGGAACGTATAAGTCAACTTCGTGTCAGAGTCACGTCAATGTATGTCCAAGGGTTTGGAGGATAGTGACATTTTAATTTTTCGAGATTATTCGAAAGTCAATTTTTGAAAAGGCAAATATCTCCCGATCTGTAAGAATCTGAGAGACAAAACTTATGTCACTTTGAGGGAACGTATATGTCAACTTCATGTCAGAATCTCGTCAATGTATGTCCAAGGGTTTGGACGATAGAGACATTTTAATTTTTCGAGATTATTCGAAAGTCAATTTTTAAAAAGCAAATATCTCCCGATCTGTAGGCATCTGAGAGACAAAACTTATGTCACTTTGAGGGAACGTATATGTCAACTTCATGTCAGAATCTCGTCAATGTATGTCCAAGGGTTTGGACGATAGAGACATTTTAATTTTTCGAGATTATTCGAAAGTCAATTTTTAAAAGGCAAATATCTCCCGATCTGTAGGAATCTGAGAGACAAAACTTATGTCACTTTGAGGGAACGTATATGTCAACTTTATGTCAGAATCTCATCAATGTATGTCCAAGGGTTTGGACGATAGAGACATTTTAATTATTCGATATTATTCGAAAGTCAATTTTTAAAGGCAAATATCTCCCGATCTGTTTACATCTGAGAGACAAAACTTATGTCTCTTTGAGGGAACGTATATGTCAACCTCATGTCAGAATCTCGTCAATGTATGTCCAAGGGTTTGGACGATAGAGACATTTAAATTTTTCGAGATTATTCGAAAGTCAATTTTTAAAAGGCAAATATCTCCCGATCAGTATGAATCTGAAAGACAAATCTTGTGTCACTTTGAGGGAACGCATATGTCAACTTCATGTCAGAATCTCGTCAATGTATATCCAAGGGTTTGGACGATAGAGACATTTTAATTTTTCGAGATTATTCGAAAGTCAATTTTTGAAAAAGCAAATATCTCCCGATCTGTAGGAATCTGAGAGACAAAACTCATGTCACTTTGAGGGAAGGCATGTGTCATCTTCATGTCAGAGTCACGTCAATGTATGTCCAAGGGTTTGGACGATAGAGACATTTAAATTTTTCGAGATTATTCGAAAGTCAATTTTTAAAAGGCAAATATCTCCCGATCTGTAGGCATCTGAGAGACAAAACTTATGTCACTTTGAGGGAACGTATATGTAAACTTCCTGTCAGAGTCACGTCAATGTATGTCCAAGGGTTTGGAGGATAGAGACATTTTAATTTTTCGAGAATATTCGAAAGTCAATTTTTGAAAAGGCAAATATCTTCCGATCTGTAGGAATCTGAGAGACAAAACTTATGTCACTTTGAGGGAACGTATATGTCAACTTCTTGTCAGAATCTCGTCAATGTATGTGAAAGGGTTTAAACGATAGAGACATTTAAATTTTTGGAGATTTTTCGAAAGTCAATTTTTAAAAGGCAAATATCTCCCGATCTGTAGGAATCTGAGAGACAAAACTTATGTCACTTTGAGGTAACGTATATGTCAACTTGCTGTCAGAGTCACGTCAATGTATGTCCAAGGGTTTGGACGATAGAGACATTTTAATTTTTCGAGATTATTCGAAAGTCAATTTTTTAAAAAGCAAATATCTCCCGATCTGTAGGAAACTGAGAGACAAAACTCATGTCACTTTGAGGGAAGGCATATGTCAACTTCATGTCAGAGTCACGTCAATGTATGTCCAAGGGTTTGGAGGATAGAGACATTTAAATGTTTAGAGATTATTCGAAAGTCAATTATTAAAAGGCAAATATCTACCGATCTGTAGGCATCTGAGAGACAAAACTTATGTCACTTTGAGGGAACGTATATGTCAACATCCGGTCAGTGTCACGTCAATGTATGTCCAAGGGTTTGGAGGATAGAGACAATTTAATTTCTCGAGATTATTCGAAAGTCAATTTTTTAAAAGGCAAGTATCTCCCGATCAGTACTAATCTGAGAGACAAAACTTATGTCACTTTGAGGGAAAGCATATGTCAACCTCATGTCAGAATCTCGTCAATGTATGTCCAAGGGTTTGGACGATAGAGACATTTAAATTTTTCGAGATTATTCGAAAGTCAATTTTTAAAAAGGAATATCTCCCGATCTGTAGGCATCTGAAAGACAAAACTTATGTCACTTTGAGGGAACGTATATGTCAACCTCATGTCAGAATCTCGTCAATGTATGTCCAAGGGTTTGGACGATAGAGACATTTTAATTTTTCGAGATTATTCGAAAGTCAATTGTTAAAAAGCAAATATCTCCCGATCTGTAGGCATCTGAGAGACAAAACTTATGTCACTTTGAGGGAACGTATATGTCAACTTCATGTCAGAATCTCGTCAATGTATGTCCAAGGGTTTGGACGATAGAGACATTTTAATTTTTCGAGATTATTCGAAAGTCAATTTTTAAAAGGCAAATATCTCCCGATCTGTAGGAATCTGAGAGACAAAACTTATGTCACTTTGAGGGAACGTATATGTCAACTTTATGTCAGAATCTCATTAATGTATGTCCAAGGGTTTACACGATAGAGACATTTTAATTATTCGATATTATTCGAAAGTCAATTTTTAAAGGCAAATATCTCCCGATCTGTTTACATCTGAGAGACAAAACTTATGTCTCTTTGAGGGAACGTATATGTCAACCTCATGTCAGAATCTCGTCAATGTATGTCCAACGGTTTGGACGATAGAGACATTTAAATTTTTCGAGATTATTCGAAAGTCAATTTTTAAAAGGCAAATATCTCCCGATCAGTATGAATCTGAAAGACAAATCTTATGTCACTTTGAGGGAACGCATATGTCAACTTCATGTCAGAATCTCGTCAATGTATATCCAAGGGTTTGGACGATAGAGACATTTTAATTTTTCGAGATTATTCGAAAGTCAATTTTTGAAAAAGCAAATATCTCCCGATCTGTAGGAATCTGAGAGACAAAACTCATGTCACTTTGAGGGAAGGCATGTGTCATCTTCATGTCAGAGTCACGTCAATGTATGTCCAAGGGTTTGGACGATAGAGACATTTAAATTTTTCGAGATTATTCGAAAGTCAATTTTTAAAAGGCAAATATCTCCCGATCTGTAGGCATCTGAGAGACAAAACTTATGTCACTTTGAGGGAACGTATATGTAAACTTCCTGTCAGAGTCACGTCAATGTATGTCCAAGGGTTTGGAGGATAGAGACATTTTAATTTTTCGAGATTATTCGAAAGTCAATTTTTGAAAAGGCAAATATCTTCCGATCTGTAGGAATCTGAGAGACAAAACTTATGTCACTTTGAGGGAACGTATATGTCAACTTCTTGTCAGAATCTCGTCAATGTATGTGAAAGGGTTTAAACGATAGAGACATTTAAATTTTTGGAGATTTTTCGAAAGTCAATTTTTAAAAGGCAAATATCTCCCGATCTGTAGGAATCTGAGAGACAAAACTTATGTCACTTTGAGGGAACGTATATGTCAACTTCTTGTCAGAATCTCGTCAATGTATGTGAAAGGGTTTAAACGATAGAGACATTTAAATTTTTCGAGATTATTCGAAAGTCAATTTTTTAAAAAGCAAATATCTCCCGATCTGTAGGAAACTGAGAGACAAAACTCATGTCACTTTGAGGGAAGGCATATGTCAACTTCATGTCAGAGTCACGTCAATGTATGTCCAAGGGTTTGGACGATAGAGACATTTTAATTTTTCGAGATTATTCGAAAGTCAATTTTTGAAAAAGCAAATATCTCCCGATCTGTAGGAATCTGAGAGACAAAACTCTTGTCACTTTGAGGGAAGGCATATGTCAACTTGATGTCAGAATCTCGTCAATGTATATCCAAGGGTTTGGACGATAGAGACATTTTAATTTTTCGAGATTATTCGAAAGTCAATTTTTGAAAAAGCAAATATCTCCCGATCTGTAGGAATCTGAGAGACAAAACTCATGTCACTTTGAGGGAAGGCATGTGTCATCTTCATGTCAGAGTCACGTCAATGTATGTCCAAGGGTTTGGACGATAGAGACATTTAAATTTTTCGAGATTATTCGAAAGTCAATTTTTAAAAGGCAAATATCTCCCGATCTGTAGGCATCTGAGAGACAAAACTTATGTCACTTTGAGGGAACGTATATGTAAACTTCCTGTCAGAGTCACGTCAATGTATGTCCAAGGGTTTGGAGGATAGAGACATTTTAATTTTTCGAGATTATTCGAAAGTCAATTTTTGAAAAGGCAAATATCTTCCGATCTGTAGGAATCTGAGAGACAAAACTTATGTCACTTTGAGGGAACGTATATGTCAACTTCTTGTCAGAATCTCGTCAATGTATGTGAAAGGGTTTAAACGATAGAGACATTTAAATTTTTGGAGATTTTTCGAAAGTCAATTTTTAAAAGGCAAATATCTCCCGATCTGTAGGAATCTGAGAGACAAAACTTATGTCACTTTGAGGGAACGTATATGTCAACTTCTTGTCAGAATCTCGTCAATGTATGTGAAAGGGTTTAAACGATAGAGACATTTAAATTTTTCGAGATTATTCGAAAGTCAATTTTTTAAAAAGCAAATATCTCCCGATCTGTAGGAAACTGAGAGACAAAACTCATGTCACTTTGAGGGAAGGCATATGTCAACTTCATGTCAGAGTCACGTCAATGTATGTCCAAGGGTTTGGAGGATAGAGACATTTAAATGTTTAGAGATTATTCGAAAGTCAATTATTAAAAGGCAAATATCTACCGATCTGTAGGCATCTGAGAGACAAAACTTATGTCACTTTGAGGGAACGTATATGTCAACTTGCTGTCAGAGTCACGTCAATGTATGTCCAAGGGTTTGGACGATAGAGACATTTTAATTTTTCGAGATTATTCGAAAGTCAATTTTTGAAAAAGCAAATATCTCCCGATCTGTAGGAATCTGAGAGACAAAACTCTTGTCACTTTGAGGGAAGGCATATGTCAACTTCATGTCAGAGTCACGTCAATGTATGTCCAAGGGTTTGGAGGATAGAGACATTTTAATTTTTCGAGATTATTCGAAAGTCAATTTTTGAAAAGGCAAATATCTCCAGATCTGTAGGAATCTGAGAGACAAAACTTATGTCACTTTGAGGGAACGCATATGTCAACTTGATGTCAGAATCTCGTCAATGTATATCCAAGGGTTTGGACGATAGAGACATTTTAATTTTTCGAGATTATTCGAAAGTCAATTTTTGAAAAAGCAAATATCTCCCGATCTGTAGGAATCTGAGAGACAAAACTCATGTCACTTTGAGGGAAGGCATGTGTCATCTTCATGTCAGAGTCACGTCAATGTATGTCCAAGGGTTTGGACGATAGAGACATTTAAATTTTTCGAGATTATTCGAAAGTCAATTTTTAAAAGGCAAATATCTCCCGATCTGTAGGCATCTGAGAGACAAAACTTATGTCACTTTGAGGGAACGTATATGTAAACTTCCTGTCAGAGTCACGTCAATGTATGTCCAAGGGTTTGGAGGATAGAGACATTTTAATTTTTCGAGATTATTCGAAAGTCAATTTTTGAAAAGGCAAATATCTTCCGATCTGTAGGAATCTGAGAGACAAAACTTATGTCACTTTGAGGGAACGTATATGTCAACTTCATGTCAGAATCTCGTCAATGTATGTGAAAGGGTTTAAACGATAGAGACATTTAAATTTTTTGAGATTTTTCGAAAGTCAATTTTTAAAAGGCAAATATCTCCCGATCTGTAGGAATCTGAGAGACAAAACTTATGTCACTATGAGGGAACGTATATGTCAACTTGCTGTCAGAGTCACGTCAATGTATGTCCAAGGGTTTGGACGATAGAGACATTTTAATTTTTCGAGATTATTCGAAAGTCATTTTTTGAAAAAGCAAATATCTCCCGATCTGTAGGAAACTGAGAGACAAAACTCATGTCACTTTGAGGGAAGGCATATGTCAACTTCATGTCAGAGTCACGTCAATGTATGTCCAAGGGTTTGGAGGATAGAGACATTTAAATTTTTAGAGATTATTCGAAAGTCAATTATTAAAAGGCAAATATCTACCGATCTGTAGGCATCTGAGAGACAAAACTTATGTCACTTTGAGGGAACGTATATGTCAACATCCGGTCAGTGTCACGTCAATGTATGTCCAAGGGTTTGGAGGATAGAGACATTTTAATTTTTCGAGATTATTCGAAAGTCAATTTATTAAAAGGCAAATATCTCCCGATCAGTACTTATCTGAGAGACAAAACTTATGTCACTTTGAGGGAACGCATATGTCAACCTCATGTCAGAATCTCGTCAATGTATGTCCAAGGGTTTGGACGATAGAGACATTTTAATTTTTCGAGATTATTCGAAAGTCAATTTTTAAAAAGCAAATATCTCCCGATCTGTAGGCATCTGAGAGACAAAACTTATGTCACTTTGAGGGAACGTATATGTCAACTTCATGTCAGAATCTCGTCAATGTATGTCCAAGGGTTTGGACGATAGAGACATTTTAATTTTTCGAGATTATTCGAAAGTCAATTTTTAAAAGGCAAATATCTCCCGATCTGTAGGAATCTGAGAGACAAAACTTATGTCACTTTGAGGGAACGTATATGTCAACTTTATGTCAGAATCTCATCAATGTATGTCCAAGGGTTTGGACGATAGAGACATTTTAATTATTCGATATTATTCGAAAGTCAATTTTTAAAGGCAAATATCTCCCGATCTGTTTACATCTGAGAGACAAAACTTATGTCTCTTTGAGGGAACGTATATGTCAACCTCATGTCAGAATCTCGTCAATGTATGTCTAAGGGTTTGGACGATAGAGACATTTAAATTTTTCGAGATTATTCGAAAGTCAATTTTTAAAAGGCAAATATCTCCCGATCAGTATGAATCTGAAAGACAAATCTTATGTCACTTTGAGGGAACGCATATGTCAACTTCATGTCAGAATCTCGTCAATGTATATCCAAGGGTTTGGACGATAGAGACATTTTAATTTTTCGAGATTATTCGAAAGTCAATTTTTGAAAAAGCAAATATCTCCCGATCTGTAGGAATCTGAGAGACAAAACTCATGTCACTTTGAGGGAAGGCATGTGTCATCTTCATGTCAGAGTCACGTCAATGTATGTCCAAGGGTTTGGACGATAGAGACATTTAAATTTTTCGAGATTATTCGAAAGTCAATTTTTAAAAGGCAAATATCTCCCGATCTGTAGGCATCTGAGAGACAAAACTTATGTCACTTTGAGGGAACGTATATGTAAACTTCCTGTCAGAGTCACGTCAATGTATGTCCAAGGGTTTGGAGGATAGAGACATTTTAATTTTTCGAGATTATTCGAAAGTCAATTTTTGAAAAGGCAAATATCTTCCGATCTGTAGGAATCTGAGAGACAAAACTTATGTCACTTTGAGGGAACGTATATGTCAACTTCTTGTCAGAATCTCGTCAATGTATGTGAAAGGGTTTAAACGATAGAGACATTTAAATTTTTGGAGATTTTTCGAAAGTCAATTTTTAAAAGGCAAATATCTCCCGATCTGTAGGAATCTGAGAGACAAAACTTATGTCACTTTGAGGGAACGTATATGTCAACTTGCTGTCAGAGTCACGTCAATGTATGTCCAAGGGTTTGGACGATAGAGACATTTTAATTTTTCGAGATTATTCGAAAGTCAATTTTTTAAAAAGCAAATATCTCCCGATCTGTAGGAAACTGAGAGACAAAACTCATGTCACTTTGAGGGAAGGCATATGTCAACTTCATGTCAGAGTCACGTCAATGTATGTCCAAGGGTTTGGAGGATAGAGACATTTAAATGTTTAGAGATTATTCGAAAGTCAATTATTAAAAGGCAAATATCTACCGATCTGTAGGCATCTGAGAGACAAAACTTATGTCACTTTGAGGGAACGTATATGTCAACATCCGGTCAGTGTCACGTCAATGTATGTCCAAGGGTTTGGAGGATAGAGACAATTTAATTTCTCGAGATTATTCGAAAGTCAATTTTTTAAGGCAAATATCTCCCGATCAGTACTAATCTGAGAGACAAAACTTATGTCACTTTGAGGGAAAGCATATGTCAACCTCATGTCAGAATCTCGTCAATGTATGTCCAAGGGTTTGGACGATAGAGACATTTAAATTTTTCGAGATTATTCGAAAGTCAATTTTTAAAAAGGAATATCTCCCGATCTGTAGGCATCTGAAAGACAAAACTTATGTCACTTTGAGGGAACGTATATGTCAACCTCATGTCAGAATCTCGTCAATGTATGTCCAAGGGTTTGGACGATAGAGACATTTTAATTTTTCGAGATTATTCGAAAGTCAATTTTTAAAAAGCAAATATCTCCCGATCTGTAGGCATCTGAGAGACAAAACTCATGTCACTTTGAGGGAAGGCATGTGTCATCTTCATGTCAGAGTCACGTCAATGTATGTCCAAGGGTTTGGACGATAGAGACATTTAAATTTTTCGAGATTATTCGAAAGTCAATTTTTGAAAAGGCAAATATCTCCCGATCTGTAGGCATCTGAGAGACAAAACTTATGTCACTTTGAGGGAACGTATATGTAA
The DNA here is from genome assembly GCF_977971745.1 of Zootermopsis nevadensis. Classification (NCBI taxonomy): domain Eukaryota; kingdom Metazoa; phylum Arthropoda; class Insecta; order Blattodea; family Termopsidae; genus Zootermopsis; species Zootermopsis nevadensis. Next base: position 3,680,376 of record NW_028259177.1, read on the forward strand.
ACTTCCTGTCAGAGTCACGTCAATGTATGTCCAAGGGTTTGGGGGATAGAGACATTTTAATTTTTCGAGATTATTCGAAAGTCAATTTTTGAAAAGGCAAATATCTTCCGATCTGTAGGAATCTGAGAGACAAAACTTATGTCACTTTGAGGGAACGTATATGTCAACTTCATGTCAGAATCTCGTCAATGTATGTGAAAGGGTTTAAACGATAGAGACATTTAAATTTTTTGAGATTTTTCGAAAGTCAATTTTTAAAAGGCAAATATCTCCCGATCTGTAGGAATCTGAGAGACAAAACTTATGTCACTTTGAGGGAACGTATATGTCAACTTGCTGTCAGAGTCACGTCAATGTATGTCCAAGGGTTTGGACGATAGAGACATTTTAATTTTTCGAGATTATTCGAAAGTCATTTTTTGAAAAAGCAAATATCTCCCGATCTGTAGGAAACTGAGAGACAAAACTCATGTCACTTTGAGGGAAGGCATATGTCAACTTCATGTCAGAGTCACGTCAATGTATGTCCAAGGGTTTGGAGGATAGAGACATTTAAATTTTTAGAGATTATTCGAAAGTCAATTATTAAAAGGCAAATATCTACCGATCTGTAGGCATCTGAGAGACAAAACTTATGTCACTTTGAGGGAACGTATATGTCAACATCCGGTCAGTGTCACGTCAATGTATGTCCAAGGGTTTGGAGGATAGAGACATTTTAATTTTTCGAGATTATTCGAAAGTCAATTTATTAAAAGGCAAATATCTCCCGATCAGTACTAATCTGAGAGACAAAACTTATGTCACTTTGAGGGAACGCATATGTCAACCTCATATCAGAATCTCGTCAATGTATGTCCAAGGGTTTGGACGATAGAGACATTTTAATTTTTCGAGATTATTCGAAAGTCAATTTTTAAAAAGCAAATATCTCCCGATCTGTAGGCATCTGAGAGACAAAACTTATGTCACTTTGAGGGAACGTATATGTCAACTTCATGTCAGAATCTCGTCAATGTATGTCCAAGGGTTTGGACGATAGAGACATTTTAATTTTTCGAGATTATTCGAAAGTCAATTTTTAAAAGGCAAATATCTCCCGATCTGTAGGAATCTGAGAGACAAAACTTATGTCACTTTGAGGGAACGTATATGTCAACTTTATGTCAGAATCTCATCAATGTATGTCCAAGGGTTTGGACGATAGAGACATTTTAATTATTCGATATTATTCGAAAGTCAATTTTTAAAGGCAAATATCTCCCGATCTGTTTACATCTGAGAGACAAAACTTATGTCTCTTTGAGGGAACGTATATGTCAACCTCATGTCAGAATCTCGTCAATGTATGTCCAAGGGTTTGGACGATAGAGACATTTAAATTTTTCGAGATTATTCGAAAGTCAATTTTTAAAAGGCAAATATCTCCCGATCAGTATGAATCTGAAAGACAAATCTTATGTCACTTTGAGGGAACGCATATGTCAACTTCATGTCAGAATCTCGTCAATGTATATCCAAGGGTTTGGACGATAGAGACATTTTAATTTTTCGAGATTATTCGAAAGTCAATTTTTGAAAAAGCAAATATCTCCCGATCTGTAGGAATCTGAGAGACAAAACTCATGTCACTTTGAGGGAAGGCATGTGTCATCTTCATGTCAGAGTCACGTCAATGTATGTCCAAGGGTTTGGACGATAGAGACATTTAAATTTTTCGAGATTATTCGAAAGTCAATTTTTAAAAGGCAAATATCTCCCGATCTGTAGGCATCTGAGAGACAAAACTTATGTCACTTTGAGGGAACGTATATGTAAACTTCCTGTCAGAGTCACGTCAATGTATGTCCAAGGGTTTGGAGGATAGAGACATTTTAATTTTTCGAGATTATTCGAAAGTCAATTTTTGAAAAGGCAAATATCTTCCGATCTGTAGGAATCTGAGAGACAAAACTTATGTCACTTTGAGGGAACGAATATGTCAACTTCTTGTCAGAATCTCGTCAATGTATGTGAAAGGGTTTAAACGATAGAGACATTTAAATTTTTGGAGATTTTTCGAAAGTCAATTTTTAAAAGGCAAATATCTCCCGATCTGTAGGAATCTGAGAGACAAAACTTATGTCACTTTGAGGGAACGTATATGTCAACTTGCTGTCAGAGTCACGTCAATGTATGTCCAAGGGTTTGGACGATAGAGACATTTTAATTTTTCGAGATTATTCGAAAGTCAATTTTTTAAAAAGCAAATATCTCCCGATCTGTAGGAAACTGAGAGACAAAACTCATGTCACTTTGAGGGAAGGCATATGTCAACTTCATGTCAGAGTCACGTCAATGTATGTCCAAGGGTTTGGAGGATAGAGACATTTAAATGTTTAGATATTATTCGAGAGTCAATTATTAAAAGGCAAATATCTACCGATCTGTAGGCATCTGAGAGACAAAACTTATGTCACTTTGAGGGAACGTATATGTCAACATCCGGTCAGTGTCACGTCAATGTATGTCCAAGGGTTTGGAGGATAGAGACAATTTAATTTCTCGAGATTATTCGAAAGTCAATTTTTTAAAAGGCAAATATCTCCCGATCAGTACTAATCTGAGAGACAAAACTTATGTCACTTTGAGGGAAAGCATATGTCAACCTCATGTCAGAATCTCGTCAATGTATGTCCAAGGGTTTGGACGATAGAGACATTTAAATTTTTCGAGATTATTCGAAAGTCAATTTTTAAAAAAGAATATCTCCCGATCTGTAGGCATCTGAAAGACAAAACTTATGTCACTTTGAGGGAACGTATATGTCAACCTCATGTCAGAATCTCGTCAATGTATGTCCAAGGGTTTGGACGATAGAGACATTTAAATTTTTCGAGATTATTCGAAAGTCAATTTTTAAAAGGCAAATATCTCCCGATCAGTATGAATCTGAAAGACAAATCTTATGTCACTTTGAGGGAACGCATATGTCAACTTCATGTCAGAATCTCGTCAATGTATGTCCAAGGGTTTGGACGATAGAGACATTTTAATTTTTCGAGATTATTCGAAAGTCAATTCTTAAAAGGCAAATATCTCCCGATCTGTAGGCATCTGAGAGACAAAACTTATGTCACTTTGAGGGAACGTATATGTCAACTTCATGTCAGAATCTCGTCAATGTATGTCCAAGGGTTTGGACGATACAGACATATTAATTTTTCCAGATTATTCGAAAGTCAATTCTTTAAAGGCAAATATCTCCCGATCTGTAGGAATCTGAGAGACAAAACTTATGTCACTTTGAGGGAACATATATGTCAACTTCCTGTCAAAGCCACGTCAATGTATGTACAAGGGTTTGGAGGATAGAGACATTTAAATTTTTCGAGATTATTCGAAAGTCAATTTTTGAAAAGGCAAATATCTCCCAATCTGTAGGAATCTGAGAGACAAACCTTATGTCACATTGAGGGAACGTATATGTCAACTTCATGTCAGAGTTACGTCAATGTATGTGCAAGAGTTTGGAGGATAGAGACATCTTAATTTTCGAGATTATTCGAAAATCAATTTTTTAAAGGCAAATATCTCCCGATCTTTAGGAATCTGAGAAACAAAACTTATGTCACTTTGAGGGAACGTATATGTAAACTTCCTGTCAGAGTCACGTCAATGTATGTCCAAGGGTTTGGAGGATAGACATTTTAATTTTTCGAGATTATTCGAAAGTCAATTTTTGAAAAGGTAAATATCTTCCGATCTGTAGGAATCTGAGAGACAAAACTTATGTCACTTTGAGGGAACGTATATGTCAACTTCCTGTCAGAGTCACGTCAATGTATGTCCAAGGGTTTAGACGATAGAGACATTTTAATTTTTCGAGATTATTCGAAAGTCAATTTTTAAAAGGCAAATATCTCCCGATCTGTAGGAATCTGGGAGACAAAACTTATGTCACTTTGAGGGAACGTATATGTCAACTTCCTGTCAGAGTCACGTCAATGTATGTCCAAGGGTTTGGAGGATAGAGACATTTAAATTTTTCGAGATTATTCGAAAGTCAATTTTTGAAAAGGCAAATATCTCCCGATCTGTAGGAATCTGAGAGACAAAACTTATGTCACTTTGAGGGAACGTATATGTCAACTTCATGTCAGAATCTCGTCAATGTATGTCCAAGGGTTTGTACGATAGAGACATTTTAATTTTTCGAGATTATTCGAAAGTCAATTTTTAAAAGGCAAATATCTCCCGATCTGTAGGCATCTGAGAGACAAAACTTATGTCACTTTGAGGGAACGTATATGTCAACCTCATGTCGTAATCTCGTCAATGTATGTCCAAGGGTTTGGACGATAGAGACATTTTAATTTTTCGAGATTATTCGAAAGTCAATTATTAAAAGGCAAATATCTCCCGATCTGTTGGCATCTGAGAGACAAAACTTATGCCACTTTGAGGGAACGTATATGTCAACTTCATGTCAGAATCTTGTCAATGTATGTACAAGGGTTTGGACGATAGAGACATTTTAATTTTTCGAGATTATTCGAAAGTCAATTTTTGAAACGGCAAATATCTTCCGATCTGTAGGAATCTGAGAGACAAAACTTATGTCACTTTGAGGGAAAGTATATGTCAACTTGCTGTCAGAGTCACGTCAATGTATGTCCAAGGGTTTGGACGATATAGACATTTTAATTTTTCGAGATTATTTGAAACTGAATTTTTGAAAAAGCAAATATCTCCCGGTCTGTAGGAATCTGAGAGACAAACCTTATGTCACATTGAGGGAACGTATATGTCAACTTCCTGTCAGAGTCACGTCAATGTATGTCCAAGGGTTTGGACGATAGAGACATTTGAATTTTTCGAGATTATTCGAAAGTCAATTTTTGAAACGGCAAATATCTTCCGATCTGTAGGAATCTGAGAGACAAAACTTATGTCACTTTGAGGGAACGTATATGTCAACTTCATGTCAGAATCTCGTCAATGTATGTGGAAGGGTTTGGACGATAGAGAAATTTAAATTTTTCGAGATTATTCGAAAGTCAATTTTTAAAGGCAAATATCTCCCGATCAGTATGAATCTGAAAGACAAATCTTATGTCACTTTGAGGGAACGCATATGTCAACTTCATGTCAGAATCTCGTCAATGTATGTCCAAGGGTTTGGACGATAGAGACATTTTAATTTTTCGAGATTATTCGAAAGTCAATTTTTAAAAGGCAAATATCTCCCGATCAGTATGAATCTGAAAGACAAATCTTATGTCACTTTGAGGGAACGCATATGTCAACTTCATGTCTGAATCTCGTCAATGTATGTCCAAGGGTTTGGACGATAGAGACATTTTAATTTTTCGAGATTATTCGAAAGTCAATTCTTAAAAGGCAAATATCTCCCGATCTGTAGGCATCTGAGAGACAAAACTTATGTCACTTTGAGGGAACGTATATGTCAACTTCATGTCAGAATCTCGTCAATGTATGTCCAAGGGTTTGGACGATACAGACATATTAATTTTTCCAGATTATTCGAAAGTCAATTCTTAAAAGGCAAATATCTCCCGATCTGTAGGAATCTGAGAGACAAAACTTATGTCACTTTGAGGGAACGTATATGTCAACTTCCTGTCAAAGTCACGTCAATGTATGTCCAAGGGTTTGGAGGATAGAGACATTTTAATTTTTCGAGATTATTCGAAAGTCAATTTCTGAAAAGGCAAATATCTCCCAATCTGTAGGAATCTGAGAGACAAACCTTATGTCACATTGAGGGAACGTATATGTGAACTTCATATCAGAGTTACGTCAATGTATGTGCAAGAGTTTGGAGGATAGAGACATCTTAATTTTTCGAGATTATTCGAAAGTCAATTATTAAAAGGCAAATATCTACCGATCTGTAGGCATCTGAGAGACAAAACTTATGTCACTTTGAGGGAACGTATATGTCAACTTGCTGTCAGAGTCACGTCAATGTATGTCCAAGGGTTTGGACGATAGAGACATTTTAATTTTTCGAGATTATTCGAAAGTCAATTTTTGAAAAAGCAAATATCTCCCGATCTGTAGGAATCTGAGAGACAAAACTCTTGTCACTTTGAGGGAAGGCATATGTCAACTTCATGTCAGAGTCACGTCAATGTATGTCCAAGGGTTTGGAGGATAGAGACATTTAAATTTTTAGAGATTATTCGAAAGTCAATTATTAAAAGGCAAATATCTACCGATCTGTAGGCATCTGAGAGACAAAACTTATGTCACTTTGAGAGAACGTATATGTCAACTTCCTGTCAGGGTCACGTCAATGTATGTCCAAGGGTTTGGAGGATAGAGACATTTTAATTTTTCGAGATTATTCGAAAGTCAATTTTTAAAAGGCAAATATCTCCCGATCTGTAGGCATCTGCGAGACAAATCTAATGTCACTTTGAGGGAACGTATATGTCAACTTCATGTCAGAGTCACGTCAATGTATGTCCAAGGGTTTGGAGGATAGAGACATTTTAATTTTTCGAGATTAATCGAAAGTCAATTTTTGAAAATTCAAATATCTCCCGATCTGTAGGAATCTGTGAGACAAAACTGATGTCACTTTGAGGGAACGTATATGTCAACTTCATGTCAGAATCTCGTCAATGTATGTCCAAGGGTTTGGACGATAGAGACATTTTAATTTTTCGAGATTATTCGAAAGTCAATTTTTAAAAGGCAAATATCTTCCGATCTGTAGGCATCTGAGAGACAAAACTTATGTCACTTTGAGGGAACGTATATGTCAACTTCATGTCAGAGTCACGTTAATGTATGTCCAAGGGTTTGGAGGATAGAGACATTTTAATTTTTCGAGATTATTCGAAGGCAATTCTTGAAAAGGCAAATATCTCCCGATCTGTTGGCATCTGAAAGCCAAAACTTATGTCACTTTGCGGGAACGTATATGTCAACTTCATGTCAGAATGTCGTCAATGTATGTCCAAGGGTTAGGACGATAGAGACATTTAAATTTTTCGAGATTATTCGAAAGTCAATTTTTAAAAGGCAAATATCTACCGATCTGTATTCATCTGTGAAACAAATCTTATGTCACTTTGAGGGAACGCATATGTCAACTTCATGTCAGAGTCTCGTTAATGTATGTCCAAGGGTTTGGAGGATAGAGACATTTTAATTATTCGAGATTATTCGAAAGTCAATTTTTGAAAAAGCAAATATCTCCCGATCTGTAGGAATCTGAGAGACAAAACTTATGTCACTTTGAGGGAACGTATATGTCAACTTCATGTCAGAATCTCGTCAATGTATGTCCAAGGGGTTGGAAGATAGAGACATTTAAATTTTTCGAGATTATTCGAAAGTCAATTTTTAAAAGGCAAATATCTCCCGATCTGTAGGAATCTGAGAGACAAATCTTATGTCACTTTGAGGGAATGCATATGTCAACTTCATGTCAAAATCGGGTCAATGTATGTCCAAGGGTTTGGACGATAGAGACATTTTAATTTTTCGAGATTATTCAAACGTCAATTCTTAAAAGGCAAATATCTCCCGATCTGTAGGAATCTGAGAGACAAAACTTATGTCACTTTGAGGGAAGGTATATGTCAACTACCTGTCAGAGTCACGTCAATGTATGTCCAAGGGTTTGGAGGATAGAGACATTTAAATTTTTCGAGATTATTCGAAAGTCAATTTTTGAAAAGGCAAATATCTCCCGATCTGTAGGAATCTGAGAGACAAAACTTATGTCACTTTGAGGGAACGTATATGTCAACTTGCTGTCAGAGTCACGTCAATGTATGTCCAAGGGTTTGGACGATAGAGACATTTTAATTTTTCGAGATTATTCGAAAGTCAATTTTTGAAAAAGCAAATATCTCCCGATCTGTAGGAATCTGAGAGACAAAACTCTTGTCACTTTGAGGGAAGGCATATGTCAACTTCATGTCAGAGTCACGTCAATGTATGTCCAAGGGTTTGGAGGATAGAGACATTTAAATTTTTAGAGATTATTCGAAAGTCAATTATTAAGAGGCAAATATCTACCGATCTGTAGGCATCTGAGAGACAAAACTTATGTCACTTTGAGGGAACGTATATGTCAACTTCCTGTCAGGGTCACGTCAATGTATGTCCAAGGGTTTGGAGGATAGAGACATTTTAATTTTTCGAGATTATTCGAAAGTCAATTTTTAAAAGGCAAATATCTCCCGATCTGTAGGCATCTGCGAGACAAATCTAATGTCACTTTGAGGGAACGTATATGTCAACTTCATGTCAGAGTCACGTCAATGTATGTCCAAGGGTTTGGAGGATAGAGACATTTTAATTTTTCGAGATTAATCGAAAGTCAATTTTTGAAAATTCAAATATCTCCCGATCTGTAGGAATCTGTGAGACAAAACTGATGTCACTTTGAGGGAACGTATATGTCAACTTCATGTCAGAATCTCGTCAATGTATGTCCAAGGGTTTGGACGATAGAGACATTTTAATTTTTCGAGATTATTCGAAAGTCAATTTTTAAAAGGCAAATATCTCCCGATCTGTAGGCATCTGAGAGACAAAACTTATGTCACTTTGAGGGAACGTATATGTCAACTTCATGTCAGAGTCACGTTAATGTATGTCCAAGGGTTTGGAGGATAGAGACATTTTAATTTTTCGAGATTATTCGAAGGCAATTCTTGAAAAGGCAAATATCTCCCGATCTGTTGGCATCTGAAAGCCAAAACTTATGTCACTTTGCGGGAACGTATATGTCAACTTCATGTCAGAATGTCGTCAATGTATGTCCAAGGGTTAGGACGATAGAGACATTTAAATTTTTCGAGATTATTCGAAAGTCAATTTTTTAAAGGCAAATATCTACCGATCTGTATTCATCTGTGAAACAAATCTTATGTCACTTTGAGGGAACGCATATGTCAACTTCATGTCAGAGTCTCGTTAATGTATGTCCAAGGGTTTGGAGGATAGAGACATTTTAATTATTCGAGATTATTCGAAAGTCAATTTTTGAAAAAGCAAATATCTCCCGATCTGTAGGAATCTGAGAGACAAAACTTATGTCACTTTGAGGGAACGTATATGTCAACTTCATGTCAGAATCTCGTCAATGTATGTCCAAGGGGTTGGAAGATAGAGACATTTAAATTTTTCGAGATTATTCGAAAGTCAATTTTTAAAGGCAAATATCTCCCGATCTGTAGGAATCTGAGAGACAAATCTTATGTCACTTTGAGGGAATGCATATGTCAACTTCATGTCAAAATCGGGTCAATGTATGTCCAAGGGTTTGGACGATAGAGACATTTTAATTTTTCGAGATTATTCAAACGTCAATTCTTAAAAGGCAAATATCTCCCGATCTGTAGGAATCTGAGAGACAAAACTTATGTCACTTTGAGGGAACGTATATGTCAACCTCATGTCGTAATCTCGTCAATGTATGTCCAAGGGTTTGGACGATAGAGACATTTTAATTTTTCGAGATTATTCGAAAGTCAATTATTAAAAGGCAAATATCTCCCGATCTGTTGGCATCTGAGAGACAAAACTTATGCCACTTTGAGGGAACGTATATGTCAACTTCATGTCAGAATCTTGTCAATGTATGTACAAGGGTTTGGACGATAGAGACATTTTAATTTTTCGAGATTATTCGAAAGTCAATTTTTGAAACGGCAAATAACTTCCGATCTGTAGGAATCTGAGAGACAAAACTTATGTCACTTTGAGGGAAAGTATATGTCAACTTGCTGTCAGAGTCACGTCAATGTATGTCCAAGGGTTTGGACGATATAGACATTTTAATTTTTCGAGATTATTTGAAACTCAATTTTTGAAAAAGCAAATATCTCCCGGTCTGTATTAATCTGAGAGACAAACCTTATGTCACATTGAGGGAACGTATATGTCAACTTCCTGTCAGAGTCACGTCAATGTATGTCCAAGGGTTTGGACGATAGAGACATTTGAATTTTTCGAGATTATTCGAAAGTCAATTTTTGAAACGGCAAATATCTTCCGATCTGTAGGAATCTGAGAGACAAAACTTATGTCACTTTGAGGGAACGTATATGTCAACTTAATGTCAGAATCTCGTCAATGTATGTGAAAGGGTTTGGACGATAGAGAAATTTAAATTTTTCGAGATTATTCGAAAGTCAATTTTTAAAGGCAAATATCTCCCGATCAGTATGAATCTGAAAGACAAATCTTATGTCACTTTGAGGGAACGCATATGTCAACTTCATGTCAGAATCTCGTCAATGTATGTCCAAGGGTTTGGACGATAGAGACATTTTAATTTTTCGAGATTATTCGAAAGTCAATTTTTAAAAGGCAAATATCTCCCGATCAGTATGAATCTGAAAGACAAATCTTATGTCACTTTGAGGGAACGCATATGTCAACTTCATGTCTGAATCTCGTCAATGTATGTCCAAGGGTTTGGACGATAGAGACATTTTAATTTTTCGAGATTATTCGAAAGTCAATTCTTAAAAGGCAAATATCTCCCGATCTGTAGGCATCTGAGAGACAAAACTTATGTCACTTTGAGGGAACGTATATGTCAACTTCATGTCAGAATCTCGTCAATGTATGTCCAAGGGTTTGGACGATACAGACATATTAATTTTTCCAGATTATTCGAAAGTCAATTCTTAAAAGGCAAATATCTCCCGATCTGTAGGAATCTGAGAGACAAAACTTATGTCACTTTGAGGGAACGTATATGTCAACTTCCTGTCAAAGTCACGTCAATGTATGTCCAAGGGTTTGGAGGATAGAGACATTTTAATTTTTCGAGATTATTCGAAAGTCAATTTCTGAAAAGGCAAATATCTCCCAATCTGTAGGAATCTGAGAGACAAACCTTATGTCACATTGAGGGAACGTATATGTGAACTTCATATCAGAGTTACGTCAATGTATGTGCAAGAGTTTGGAGGATAGAGACATCTTAATTTTTCGAGATTATTCGAAAGTCAATTATTAAAAGGCAAATATCTACCGATCTGTAGGCATCTGAGAGACAAAACTTATGTCACTTTGAGGGAACGTATATGTCAACTTGTTGTCAGAGTCACGTCAATGTATGTCCAAGGGTTTGGACGATAGAGACATTTTAATTTTTCGAGATTATTCGAAAGTCAATTTTTGAAAAAGCAAATATCTCCCGATCTGTAGGAATCTGAGAGACAAAACTCTTGTCACTTTGAGGGAAGGCATATGTCAACTTCATGTCAGAGTCACGTCAATGTATGTCCAAGGGTTTGGAGGATAGAGACATTTAAATTTTTAGAGATTATTCGAAAGTCAATTATTAAAAGGCAAATATCTACCGATCTGTAGGCATCTGAGAGACAAAACTTATGTCACTTTGAGGGAACGTATATGTCAACTTCCTGTCAGGGTCACGTCAATGTATGTCCAAGGGTTTGGAGGATAGAGACATTTTAATTTTTCGAGATTATTCGAAAGTCAATTTTTAAAAGGCAAATATCTCCCGATCTGTAGGCATCTGCGAGACAAATCTAATGTCACTTTGAGGGAACGTATATGTCAACTTCATGTCAGAGTCACGTCAATGTATGTCAAAGGGTTTGGAGGATAGAGACATTTTAATTTTTCGAGATTAATCGAAAGTCAATTTTTGAAAATTCAAATATCTCCCGATCTGTAGGAATCTGTGAGACAAAACTGATGTCACTTTGAGGGAACGTATATGTCAACTTCATGTCAGAATCTCGTCAATGTATGTCCAAGGGTTTGGACGATAGAGACATTTTAATTTTTCGAGATTATTCGAAAGTCAATTTTTAAAAGGCAAATATCTCCCGATCTGTAGGCATCTGAGAGACAAAACTTATGTCACTTTGAGGGAACGTATATGTCAACTTCATGTCAGAGTCACGTTAATGTATGTCCAAGGGTTTGGAGGATAGAGACATTTTAATTTTTCGAGATTATTCGAAGGCAATTCTTGAAAAGGCAAATATCTCACGATCTGTTGGCATCTGAAAGCCAAAACTTATGTCACTTTGCGGGAACGTATATGTCAACTTCATGTCAGAATGTCGTCAATGTATGTCCAAGGGTTAGGACGATAGAGACATTTAAATTTTTCGAGATTATTCGAAAGTCAATTTTTAAAAGGCAAATATCTACCGATCTGTATTCATCTGTGAAACAAATCTTATGTCACTTTGAGGGAACGCATATGTCAACTTCATGTCAGAGTCTCGTTAATGTATGTCCAAGGGTTTGGAGGATAGAGACATTTTAATTATTCGAGATTATTCGAAAGTCAATTTTTGAAAAAGCAAATATCTCCCGATCTGTAGGAATCTGAGAGACAAAACTTATGTCACTTTGAGGGAACGTATATGTCAACTTCATGTCAGAATCTCGTCAATGTATGTCCAAGGGGTTGGAAGATAGAGACATTTAAATTTTTCGAGATTATTCGAAAGTCAATTTTTAAAAGGCAAATATCTCCCGATCTGTAGGAATCTGAGAGACAAATCTTATGTCACTTTGAGGGAATGCATATGTCAACTTCATGTCAAAATCGGGTCAATGTATGTCCAAGGGTTTGGACGATAGAGACATTTTAATTTTTCGAGATTATTCAAACGTCAATTCTTAAAAGGCAAATATCTCCCGATCTGTAGGAATCTGAGAGACAAAACTTATGTCACTTTGAGGGAAGGTATATGTCAACTACCTGTCAGAGTCACGTCAATGTATGTCCAAGGGTTTGGAGGATAGAGACATTTAAATTTTTCGAGATTATTCGAAAGTCAATTTTTGAAAAGGCAAATATCTCCCGATCTGTAGGAATCTGAGAGACAAAACTTATGTCACTTTGAGGGAACGTATATGTCAACTTCATGTCAGAATATCGTCAATGTGTGTCCAAGGGTTTGTACGATAGAGACATTTTAATTTTTCGAGATTATTCGAAAGTCAATTATTAAAAGGCAAATATCTCCCGATCTGTAGGCATCTGAGAGACATAACTTATGTCACTTTGAGGGAACGTACATGTCAACCTCATGTCATAATCTCGTCAATGTATGTGCAAGGGTTTGGACGATAGAGACATTTTAATTTTTCGAGATTATTCGAAAGTCAATTATTAAAAGGCAAATATCTCCCGATCTGTAGGCATCTGAGAGACAAAACTTATGCCACGTTGAGGGAACGTATATGTCAACTTCATGTCAGAATCTCGTAAATGTATGTCCAAGGGTTTGGACGATAGAGACATTTTAATTTTTTGAGATTATTCGAAAGTCAATTTTTGAGAAAGCAAATATCTCCCGATCTGTAAGAATCTGAGAGACAAAACTTATGTCACTTTGAGGGAAAGTATGTGTCAACTTGCTGTCAGAGTCACGTCAATGTACGTCCAAGGGTTTGGACGATATAGACATTTTAATTTTTCGAGATTATTTGAAAGTCAATCTTTGAAAAAGCAAATATCTCCCGATCTGTAGGAATCTGAGAGACAAACCTTATGTCACATTGAGGGAACGTATATGTCAACTTCCTGTCAGAGTCAGGTCAATGTATGTCCAAGGGTTTGGACGATAGAGACATTTTAATTTTTCGAGATTATTCGAAAGTCAATTTTTGAAACGGCAAATATTTTCCGATCTGTACTAATCTGAGAGACAAAACTTATGTCACTTTGAGGGAACGTATATGTCAACTTCATGTCAGAATCTCGTCAATGTATGTGAAAGGGTTTGGACGATAGAGAAATTTAAATTTTTCGAGATTATTCGAAAGTCAATTTTTAAAGGCAAATATCTCCCGATCTGTAGGCATCTGAGAGACAAAACTTCTGTCACTTTGAGGGAACGTGTATGTCAACTTGCTGTCAGAGTCACGTCAATGTATGTCCAAGGGTTTGGACGATAGAGACATTTTAATTTTTCGAGATTATTCGAAAGTCAATTTTTGAAAAAGCAAATATCTCCCGATCTGTAGGAATCTGAGAGACAAAACTCTTGTGACTTTGAGGGAAGGCATATGTCAACTTCATGTCAGAGTCACGTCAATGTATGTCCAAGGGTTTGGAGGATAGAGACATTTAAATTTTTAGAGATTATTCGAAAGTCAATTATTAAAAGGCAAATATCTACCGATCTGTAGGCATCTGAGAGACAAAACTTATGTCACTTTGAGGGAACGTATATGTCAACTTCCTGTCAGAGTCACGTCAATGTATGTCCAAGGGTTTGGAGGATAGAGACATTTTAATTTTTCGAGATTATTCGAAAGTCAATTTTTGAAAAGGCAAATATCTCCCGATCTGTAGGAATCTGAGAGACAAACCTTATGTCACTTTGAGGGAACGTATATGTCAACTTCATGTCAGAATCTCATCAATGTATGTCCAAGGGTTTGGACGATAGAGACATTTTAATTTTTCGAGATTATTCGAAATTCAATTTTTAAAAGGCAAATATCTCCCGATCTGTAGGCATCTGAGAGACAAATGTAATGTCACTTTGAGGGAACGTATATGTCAACTTCATGTCAGAATCTCGTCAATGTATGTCCAAGGGTTTGGACGATAGAGACATTTTAATTTTTCGAGATTATTCGAAAGTCAATTATTAAAAGGCAAATATCTCCCGATCTGTAGGAATCTGAGAGACAAAACTTATGTCACTTTGAGGGAACGTATATGTCAACTTCATGTCAGAATCTCGTCAATGTATGTGAAAGGGTTTGGACGATAGAGAAATTTAAATTTTTCGAGATTATTCGAAAGTCAATTTTTAAAGGCAAATATCTCCCGATCAGTATAAATCTGAAAGACAAATCTTATGTCACTTTGAGGGAACGCATATGTCAACTTCATGTCAGAATCTCGTCAATGTATGTCCAAGGGTTTGGACGATAGAGACATTTTAATTTTTCGAGATTATTCGAAAGTCAATTTTTAAAAGGCAAATATCTCCCGATCAGTATGAATCTGAAAGACAAATCTTATGTCACTTTGAGGGAACGCATATGTCCACTTCATGTCAGAATCTCGTCAATGTATGTCCAAGGGTTTGGACGATAGAGACATTTTAATTTTTCGAGATTATTCGAAAGTCAATTCTTAAAAGGCAAATATCTCCCGATCTGTAGGCATCTGAGAGACAAAACTTATGTCACTTTGAGGGAACGTATATGCCAACTTCATGTCAGAATCTCGTCAATGTATGTCCAAGGGTTTGGACGATACAGACATATTAATTTTTCCAGATTATTCGAAAGTCAATTCTTAAAAGGCAAATATCTCCCGATCTGTAGGAATCTGAGAGACAAAACTTATGTCACTTTGAGGGAACGTATATGTCAACTTCCTGTCAAAGTCACGTCAATGTATGTCCAAGGGTTTGGAGGATAGAGACATTTTAATTTTTCGAGATTATTCGAAAGTCAATTTCTGAAAAGGCAAATATCTCCCAATCTGTAGGAATCTGAGAGACAAACCTTATGTCACATTGAGGGAACGTATATGTCAACTTCATATCAGAGTTACGTCAATGTATGTGCAAGAGTTTGGAGGATAGAGACATCTTAATTTTTCGAGATTATTCGAAAGTCAATTATTAAAAGGCAAATATCTACCGATCTGTAGGCATCTGAGAGATAAAACTTATGTCACTTTGAGGGAACGTATATGTCAACTTGCTGTCAGAGTCACGTCAATGTATGTCCAAGGGTTTGGACGATAGTGACATTTTAATTTTTCGAGATTATTCGAAAGTCAATTTTTGAAAAAGCAAATATCTCCCGATCTGTAGGAATCTGAGAGACAAAACTCTTGTCACTTTGAGGGAAGGCATATGTCAACTTCATGTCAGAGTCACGTCAATGTATGTCCAAGGGTTTGGAGGATAGAGACTTTTAAATTTTTAGAGATTATTCGAAAGTCAATTATTAAAAGGCAAATATCTACCGATCTGTAGGCATCTGAGAGACAAAACTTATGTCACTTTGAGGGAACGTATATGTCAACTTCCTGTCAGAGTCACGTCAATGTATGTCCAAGGGTTTGGAGGATAGAGACATTTTAATTTTTCGAGATTATTCGAAAGTCAATTTTTGAAAAGGCAAATATCTCCCGATCTGTAGGAATCTGAGAGACAAAACTTATGTCACTTTGAGGGAACGTATATGTCAACTTCATGTCAGAATCTCATCAATGATTGTCCAAGGGTTTGGACGATAGAGACATTTTAATTTTTCGAGATTATTCGAAATTCAATTTTTAAAAGGCAAATATCTCCCGATCTGTAGGCATCTGCGAGACAAATCTAATGTCACTTTGAGGGAACGTATATGTCAACTTCATGTCAGAATCTCGTCAATGTATGTCCAAGGGTTTGGACGATAGAGACATTTTAATTTTTCGAGATTATTCGAAAGTCAATTATTAAAAGGCAAATATCTCCCGATCTGTAGGAATCTGAGAGACAAAACTTATGTCACTTTGAGGGAACGTATATGTCAACTTCCTGTCAGAGTCACGTCAATGTATGTCCAAGGGTTTGGAGGATAGAGACATTTTAATTTTTCGAGATTAATCGAAAGTCAATTTTTGAAAATTCAAATATCTCCCGATCTGTAGGAATCTGAGAGACAAAACTGATGTCACTTTGAGGGAACGTATATGTCAACTTCATGTCAGAATCTCGTCAATGTATGTCCAAGGGTTTGGACGATAGAGACATTTTAATTTTTCGAGATTATTCGAAAGTCAATTTTTAAAAGGCAAATATCTCCCGATCTGTAGGCATCTGAGAGACAAAACTTATGTCACTTTGAGGGAACGTATATGTCAACTTCATGTCAGAGTCACGTTAATGTATGTCCAAGGGTTTGGAGGATAGAGACATTTTAATTTTTCGAGATTATTCGAAGGCAATTCTTGAAAAGGCAAATATCTCCCGATCTGTTGGCATCTGAAAGCCAAACCTTATGTCACTTTGCGGGAACGTATATGTCAACTTCGTGTCAGAATGTCGTCAATGTATGTCCAAGGGTTAGGACGATAGAGACATTTAAATTTTTCGAGATTATTCGAAAGTCAATTTTTAAAAGGCAAATATCTACCGATCTGTATTCATCTGTGAAACAAATCTTATGTCACTTTGAGGGAACGCATATGTCAACTTCATGTCAGAGTCTCGTTAATGTATGTCCAAGGGTTTGGAGGATAGAGACATTTTAATTATTCGAGATTATTCGAAAGTCAATTTTTGAAAAAGCAAATATCTCCCGATCTGTAGGAATCTGAGAGACAAAACTTATGTCACTTTGAGGGAACGTATATGTCAACTTCATGTCAGAATCTCGTCAATGTATGTCCAAGGGGTTGGAAGATAGAGACATTTAAATTTTTCGAGATTATTCGAAAGTCAATTTTTAAAAGGCAAATATCTCCCGATCTGTAGGCATCTGAGAGACAAATCTTATGTCACTTTGAGGGAATGCATATGTCAACTTCATGTCAAAATCGGGTCATTGTATGTCCAAGGGTTTGGACGATAGAGACATTTTAATTTTTCGAGATTATTCGAAAGTCAATTCTTAAAAGGCAAATATCTCCCGATCTGTAGGAATCTGAGAGACAAAACTTATGTCACTTTGAGGGAAGGTATATGTCAACTTCTGTCAGAGTCACGTCAATGTATGTCCAAGGGTTTGGAGGATAGAGACATTTAAATTTTTCGAGATTATTCGAAAGTCAATTTTTGAAAAGGCAAATATCTCCCGATCTGTAGGAATCTTAGAGACAAAACTTATGTCACTTTGAGGGAACGTATATGTCAACTTCATGTCAGAATATCGTCAATGTATGTCCAAGGGTTTGTACGATAGAGACATTTTAATTTTTCGAGATTATTCGAAAGTCAATTATTAAAAGGCAAATATCTCCCGATCTGTAGGCATCTGAGAGACATAACTTATGTCACTTTGAGGGAACGTATATGTCAACCTCATGTCATAATCTCGTCAATGTATGTCCAAGGGTTTGGACGATAGAGACATTTTAATTTTTCGAGATTATTCGAAAGTCAATTATTAAAAGGCAAATATCTCCCGATCTGTAGGCATCTGAGAGACAAAACTTATGCCACTTTGAGGGAACGTATATGTCAACTTCATGTCAGAATCTCGTCAATGTATGTCCAAGGGTTTGGACGATAGAGACATTTTAATTTTTTGAGATTATTCGAAAGTCAATTTTAGAAAAAACAAATATCTCCCGATCTGTAAGAATCTGAGAGACAAAACTTATGTCACTTTGAGGGAAAGTATGTGTCAACTTGCTGTCAGAGTCACGTCAATGTACGTCCAAGGGTTTGGACGATATAGACATTTTAATTTTTCGAGATTATTTGAAAGTCAATCTTTGAAAAAGCAAATATCTCCCGATCTGTAGGAATCTGAGAGACAAACCTTATGTCACATTGAGGGAACGTATATGTCAACTTCCTGTCAGAGTCACGTCAATGTATGTCCAAGGGTTTGGACGATAGAGACATTTGAATTTTTCGAGATTATTCGAAAGTCAATTTTTGAAACGGCAAATATCTTCCGATCTGTAAGAATCTGAGAGACAAAACTTATGTCACTTTGAGGGAACGTATATGTAAACGTCCTGTCAGTGTCACGTCAATGTATGTCCAAGGGTTTGGACGATAGAGACATTTTAATTTTTCGAGATTATTCGAAAGTCAATTTTTGAAAAAGCAAATATCTCCCGATCTGTAGGAATCTGAGAGACAAAACTCTTGTGACTTTGAGGGAAGGCATATGTCAACTTCATGTCAGAGTCACGTCAATGTATGTCCAAGGGTTTGGAGGATAGAGACATTTAAATTTTTAGAGATTATTCGAAAGTCAATTATTAAAAGGCAAATATCTACCGATCTGTAGGCATCTGAGAGACAAAACTTATGTCACTTTGAGGGAACGTAAATGTCAACTTCCTGTCAGAGTCACGTCAATGTATGTCCAAGGGTTTGGAGGATAGAGACATTTTAATTTTTCGAGATTATTCGAAAGTCAATTTTTGAAAAGGCAAATATCTCCCGATCTGTAGGAATCTGAGAGACAAAACTTATGTCACTTTGAGGGAACGTATATGTCAACTTCATGTCAGAATCTCATCAATGTATGTCCAAGGGTTTGGACGATAGAGACATTTTAATTTTTCGAGATTATTCGAAATTCAATTTTTAAAAGGCAAATATCTCCCGATCTGTAGGCATCTGAGAGACAAATGTAATGTCACTTTGAGGGAACGTATATGTCAACTTCATGTCAGAATCTCGTCAATGTATGTCCAAGGGTTTGGACGATAGAGACATTTGAATTTTTCCAGATTATTCGAAAGTCAATTATTAAAAGGCAAATATCTCCCGATCTGTAGGAATCTGAGAGACAAAACTTATGTCACTTTGAGGGAACGTATATGTCAACTTCCTGTCAGAGTCACGTCAATGTATGTCCAAGGGTTTGGAGGATAGAGACATTTTAATTTTTCGAGATTAATCGAAAGTCAATTTTTGAAAATACAAATATCTCCCGATCTGTAGGAATCTGAGAGACAAAACTGATGTCACTTTGAGGGAACGTATATGTCAACTTCATGTCAGAATCTCGTCAATGTATGTCCAAGGGTTTGGACGATAGAGACATTTTAATTTTTCGAGATTATTCGAAAGTCAATTTTAAAAGGCAAATATCTCCCGATCTGTAGGCATCTGAGAGACAAAACTTATGTCACTTTGAGGGAACGTATATGTCAACTTCATGTCAGAGTCACGTTAATGTATGTCCAAGGGTTTGGAGGATAGAGACATTTTAATTTTTCGAGATTATTCGAAGGCAATTCTTGAAAAGGCAAATATCTCCCGATCTGTTGGCATCTGAAAGCCAAAACTTATGTCACTTTGCGGGAACGTATATGTCAACTTCATGTCAGAATGTCGTCAATGTATGTCCAAGGGTTAGGACGATAGAGACATTTAAATTTTTCGAGATTATTCGAAAGTCAATTTTTAAAAGGCAAATATCTACCGATCTGTATTCATCTGTGAAACAAATCTTATGTCACTTTGAGGGAACGCATATGTCAACTTCATGTCAGAGTCTCGTTAATGTATGTCCAAGGGTTTGGAGGATAGAGACATTTAAATTATTCGAGATTATTCGAAAGTCAATTTTTGAAAAAGCAAATATCTCCCGATCTGTAGGAATCTGAGAGACAAAACTTATGTCACTTTGAGGGAACGTATATGTCAACTTCATGTCAGAATCTCGTCAATGTATGTCCAAGGGGTTGGAAGATAGAGACATTTAAATTTTTCGAGATTATTCGAAAGTCAATTTTTAAAAGGCAAATATCTCCCGATCTGTAGGAATCTGAGAGACAAATCTTATGTCACTTTGAGGGAATGCATATGTCAACTTCATGTCAAAATCGGGTCAATGTATGTCCAAGGGTTTGGACGATAGAGACATTTTAATTTTTCGAGATTATTCGAAAGTCAATTCTTAAAAGGCAAATATCTCCCGATCTGTAGGAATCTGAGAGACAAAACTTATGTCACTTTGAGGGAAGGTATATGTCAACTTCTGTCAGAGTCACGTCAATGTATGTCCAAGGGTTTGGAGGATAGAGACATTTAAATTTTTCGAGATTATTCGAAAGTCAATTTTTGAAAAGGCAAATATCTCCCGATCTGTAGGAATCTGAGAGACAAAACTTATGTCACTTTGAGGGAATGTATATGTCAACTTCATGTCAGAATATCGTCAATGTATGTCCAAGGGTTTGTACGATAGAGACATTTTAATTTTTCGAGATTATTCGAAAGTCAATTATTAAAAGGCAAATATCTCCCGATCTGTAGGCATCTGAGAGACATAACTTATGTCACTTTGAGGGAACGTATATGTCAACCTCATGTCATAATCTCGTCAATGTATGTCCAAGGGTTTGGACGATAGAGACATTTTAATTTTTCGAGATTATTCGAAAGTCAATTATTAAAAGGCAAATATCTCCCGATCTGTAGGCATCTGAGAGACAAAACTTATGCCACTTTGAGGGAACGTATATGTCAACTTCATGTCAGAATCTCGTCAATGTATGTCCAAGGGTTTGGACGATAGAGACATTTTAATTTTTTGAGATTATTCGAAAGTCAATTTTAGAAAAAGCAAATATCTCCCGATCTGTAAGAATCTGAGAGACAAAACTTATGTCACTTTGAGGGAAAGTATGTGTCAAC
Source organism: Zootermopsis nevadensis (assembly GCF_977971745.1). Lineage (NCBI taxonomy): Eukaryota > Metazoa > Arthropoda > Insecta > Blattodea > Termopsidae > Zootermopsis > Zootermopsis nevadensis. The sequence continues at coordinate 3,701,699 of NW_028259177.1, forward strand.
TTGCTGTCAGAGTCACGTCAATGTACGTCCAAGGGTTTGGACGATATAGACATTTTAATTTTTCGAGATTATTTGAAAGTCAATCTTTGAAAAAGCAAATATCTCCCGATCTGTAGGAATCTGAGAGACAAACCTTATGTCACATTGAGGGAACGTATATGTCAACTTCCTGTCAGAGTCACGTCAATGTATGTCCAAGGGTTTGGACGATAGAGACATTTGAATTTTTCGAGATTATTCGAAAGTCAATTTTTGAAACGGCAAATATCTTCCGATCTGTAAGAATCTGAGAGACAAAACTTATGTCACTTTGAGGGAACGTATATGTAAACGTCCTGTCAGTGTCACGTCAATGTATGTCCAAGGGTTTGGACGATAGAGACATTTTAATTTTTCGAGATTATTCGAAAGTCAATTTTTGAAAAAGCAAATATCTCCCGATCTGTAGGAATCTGAGAGACAAAACTCTTGTGACTTTGAGGGAAGGCATATGTCAACTTCATGTCAGAGTCACGTCAATGTATGTCCAAGGGTTTGGAGGATAGAGACATTTAAATTTTTAGAGATTATTCGAAAGTCAATTATTAAAAGGCAAATATCTACCGATCTGTAGGCATCTGAGAGACAAAACTTATGTCACTTTGAGGGAACGTAAATGTCAACTTCCTGTCAGAGTCACGTCAATGTATGTCCAAGGGTTTGGAGGATAGAGACATTTTAATTTTTCGAGATTATTCGAAAGTCAATTTTTGAAAAGGCAAATATCTCCCGATCTGTAGGAATCTGAGAGACAAAACTTATGTCACTTTGAGGGAACGTATATGTCAACTTCATGTCAGAATCTCATCAATGTATGTCCAAGGGTTTGGACGATAGAGACATTTTAATTTTTCGAGATTATTCGAAATTCAATTTTTAAAAGGCAAATATCTCCCGATCTGTAGGCATCTGAGAGACAAATGTAATGTCACTTTGAGGGAACGTATATGTCAACTTCATGTCAGAATCTCGTCAATGTATGTCCAAGGGTTTGGACGATAGAGACATTTGAATTTTTCCAGATTATTCGAAAGTCAATTATTAAAAGGCAAATATCTCCCGATCTGTAGGAATCTGAGAGACAAAACTTATGTCACTTTGAGGGAACGTATATGTCAACTTCCTGTCAGAGTCACGTCAATGTATGTCCAAGGGTTTGGAGGATAGAGACATTTTAATTTTTCGAGATTAATCGAAAGTCAATTTTTGAAAATACAAATATCTCCCGATCTGTAGGAATCTGAGAGACAAAACTGATGTCACTTTGAGGGAACGTATATGTCAACTTCATGTCAGAATCTCGTCAATGTATGTCCAAGGGTTTGGACGATAGAGACATTTTAATTTTTCGAGATTATTCGAAAGTCAATTTTAAAAGGCAAATATCTCCCGATCTGTAGGCATCTGAGAGACAAAACTTATGTCACTTTGAGGGAACGTATATGTCAACTTCATGTCAGAGTCACGTTAATGTATGTCCAAGGGTTTGGAGGATAGAGACATTTTAATTTTTCGAGATTATTCGAAGGCAATTCTTGAAAAGGCAAATATCTCCCGATCTGTTGGCATCTGAAAGCCAAAACTTATGTCACTTTGCGGGAACGTATATGTCAACTTCATGTCAGAATGTCGTCAATGTATGTCCAAGGGTTAGGACGATAGAGACATTTAAATTTTTCGAGATTATTCGAAAGTCAATTTTTAAAAGGCAAATATCTACCGATCTGTATTCATCTGTGAAACAAATCTTATGTCACTTTGAGGGAACGCATATGTCAACTTCATGTCAGAGTCTCGTTAATGTATGTCCAAGGGTTTGGAGGATAGAGACATTTAAATTATTCGAGATTATTCGAAAGTCAATTTTTGAAAAAGCAAATATCTCCCGATCTGTAGGAATCTGAGAGACAAAACTTATGTCACTTTGAGGGAACGTATATGTCAACTTCATGTCAGAATCTCGTCAATGTATGTCCAAGGGGTTGGAAGATAGAGACATTTAAATTTTTCGAGATTATTCGAAAGTCAATTTTTAAAAGGCAAATATCTCCCGATCTGTAGGAATCTGAGAGACAAATCTTATGTCACTTTGAGGGAATGCATATGTCAACTTCATGTCAAAATCGGGTCAATGTATGTCCAAGGGTTTGGACGATAGAGACATTTTAATTTTTCGAGATTATTCGAAAGTCAATTCTTAAAAGGCAAATATCTCCCGATCTGTAGGAATCTGAGAGACAAAACTTATGTCACTTTGAGGGAAGGTATATGTCAACTTCTGTCAGAGTCACGTCAATGTATGTCCAAGGGTTTGGAGGATAGAGACATTTAAATTTTTCGAGATTATTCGAAAGTCAATTTTTGAAAAGGCAAATATCTCCCGATCTGTAGGAATCTGAGAGACAAAACTTATGTCACTTTGAGGGAATGTATATGTCAACTTCATGTCAGAATATCGTCAATGTATGTCCAAGGGTTTGTACGATAGAGACATTTTAATTTTTCGAGATTATTCGAAAGTCAATTATTAAAAGGCAAATATCTCCCGATCTGTAGGCATCTGAGAGACATAACTTATGTCACTTTGAGGGAACGTATATGTCAACCTCATGTCATAATCTCGTCAATGTATGTCCAAGGGTTTGGACGATAGAGACATTTTAATTTTTCGAGATTATTCGAAAGTCAATTATTAAAAGGCAAATATCTCCCGATCTGTAGGCATCTGAGAGACAAAACTTATGTCACTTTGAGGGAACGTATATGTCAACTTCATGTCAGAATCTCGTCAATGTATGTCCAAGGGTTTGGACGATAGAGACATTTTAATTTTTTGAGATTATTCGAAAGTCAATTTTAGAAAAAGCAAATATCTCCCGATCTGTAAGAATCTGAGAGACAAAACTTATGTCACTTTGAGGGAAAGTATGTGTCAACTTGCTGTCAGAGTCACGTCAATGTACGTCCAAGGGTTTGGACGATATAGACATTTTAATTTTTCGAGATTATTTGAAAGTCAATCTTTGAAAAAGCAAATATCTCCCGATCTGTAGGAATCTGAGAGACAAACCTTATGTCACATTGAGGGAACGGATATGTCAACTTCCTGTCAGAGTCACGTCAATGTATGTCCAAGGGTTTGGACGATAGAGACATTTGAATTTTTCGAGATTATTCGAAAGTCAATTTTTGAAACGGCAAATATCTTCCGATCTGTAGGAATCTGAGAGACAAAACTTATGTCACTTTGAGGGAACGTATATGTCAACTTCATGTCAGAATCTCGTCAATGTATGTGAAAGGGTTTGGACGATAGAGACATTTAAATTTTTCGAGATTATTCGAAAGTCAATTTTTAAAGGCAAATATCTCCCGATCTGTAGGCATCTGAGAGACAAAACTTATGTCACTTTGAGGGAACGTATATGTCAACTTGCTGTCAGAGTCACGTCAATGTATGTCCAAGGGTTTGGACGATAGAGACATTTTAATTTTTCGAGATTATTCGAAAGTCAATTTTTGAAAAAGCAAATATCTCCCGATCTGTAGGAATCTGAGAGACAAAACTCATGTCACTTTGAGGGAAGGCATATGTCAACTTCATGTCAGAGTCACGTCAATGTATGTCCAAGGGTTTGGAGGATAGAGACATTTAAATTTTAAGAGATTATTCGAAAGTCAATTATTAAAAGGCAAATATCTACCGATCTGTAGGCATCTGAGAGACAAAACTTATGTCACTTTGAGGGAACGTATATGTCAACTTCCTTTCAGAGTCACGTCAATGTATGTCCAAGGGTTTGGAGGATAGAGACATTTTAATTTTTCGAGATTATTCGAAAGTCAATTTTTGAAAAGGCAAATATCTCCCGATCTGTAGGAATCTGAGAGACAAATCTAATGTCACTTTGAGGGAACGTATATGTCAACTTCATGTCAGAATCTCGTCAATGTATGTCCAAGGGTTTGGACGATAGAGACATTTTAATTTTTCGAGATTATTCGAAAGTCAATTATTAAAAGGCAAATATCTCCCGATCTGTAGGAATCTGAGAGACAAAACTTATGAAACTTTGAGGGAACGTATATGTCAACTTCCTGTCAGAGTCACGTCAATGTATGTCCAAGGGTTTGGAGGATAGAGACATTTTAATTTTTCGAGATTAATCGAAAGTCAATTTTTGAAAATTCAAATATCTCCCGATCTGTAGGAATCTGAGAGACAAAACTGATGTCACTTTGAGGGAACGTATATGTCAACTTCATGTCAGAATCTCGTCAATGTATGTCCAAGGGTTTGGACGATAGAGACATTTTAATTTTTCGAGATTATTCGAAAGTCAATTTTTAAAAGGCAAATATCTCCCGATCAGTATGAATCTGAAAGACAAATCTTATGTCACTTTGAGGGAACGCATATGTCAACTTCATGTCAGAATCTCGTCAATGTATGTCCAAGGGTTTGGACGATAGAGACATTTAAATTTTTCGAGATTATTCGAAAGTCAATTTTTAAAAGGCAAATATCTCCCGATCAGTATGAATCTGAAAGACAAATCTTATGTCACTTTGAGGGAAGGCATATGTCAACTTCATGTCAGAATCTCGTCAATGTATGTCCAAGGGTTTGGACGATAGAGACATTTTAATTTTTCGAGATTATTCGAAAGTCAATTCTTAAAAGGCAAATATCTCCCGATCTGTAGGCATCTGAGAGACAAAACTTATGTCACTTTGAGGGAACGTATATGTCAACTTCATGTCAGAATCTCGTCAATGTATGTCCAAGGGTTTGGACGATACAGACATATTAATTTTTCCAGATTATTCGAAAGTCAATTCTTAAAAGGCAAATATCTCCCGATCTGTAGGAATCTGAGAGATAAAACTTATGTCACTTTGAGGGAACGTATATGTCAACTTCCTGTCAAAGTCACGTCAATGTATATCCAAGGGTTTGGAGGATAGAGACATTTTAATTTTTCGAGATTATTCGAAAGTCAATTTTTGAAAAGGCAAATATCTCCCAATCTGTAGGAATCTGAGAGACAAACCTTATGTCACATTGAGGGAACGTATATGTCAACTTCATGTCAGAGTTACGTCAATGTATGTGCAAGAGTTTGGAGGATAGAGACATCTTAATTTTTCGAGATTATTCGAAAATCAATTTTTTAAAGGCAAATATCTCCCGATCTGTAAGAATCTGAGAAACAAAACTTATGTCACTTTGGGGGAACGTATATGTAAACTTCCTGTCAGAGTCACGTCAATGTATGTCCAAGGGTTTGGAGGATAGAGACATTTTAATTTTTCGAGATTATTCGAAAGTCAATTTTTGAAAAGGTAAATATCTTCCGATCTGTAGGAATCTGAGAGACAAAACTTATGTCACTTTGAGGGAACGTATATGTCAACTTCCTGTCAGAGTCACGTCAATGTATGTCCAAGGGTTTGGACGATAGAGACATTTTAATTTTTCGAGATTATTCGAAAGTCAATTTTTAAAAGGCAAATATCTCCCGATCTGTACGAATCTGAGAGACAAAACTTATGTCACTTTGAGGGAACGTATATGTCAACCTCATGTCATAATCTCGTCAATGTATGTCCAAGGGTTTGGACGATAGAGACATTTTAATTTTTCGAGATTATTCGAAAGTCAATTATTAAAAGGCAAATATCTACCGATCTGTAGGCATCTGAGAGACAAAACTTATGCCACTTTGAGGGAACGTATATGTCAACTTCATGTCAGAATCTCGTCAATGTATGTCCAAGGGTTTGGACGATAGAGACATTTTAATTTTTTGAGATTATTCGAAAGTCAATTTTAGAAAAAGCAAATATCTCCCGATCTGTAAGAATCTGAGAGACAAAACTTATGTCACTTTGAGGGAAAGTATGTGTCAACTTGCTGTCAGAGTCACGTCAATGTACGTCCAAGGGTTTGGACGATATAGACATTTTAATTTTTCGAGATTATTTGAAAGTCAATCTTTGAAAAAGCAAATTTCTCCCGATCTGTAGGAATCTGTGAGACAAACCTTATGTCACATTGAGGGAACGTATATGTCAACTTCCTGTCAGAGTCACGTCAATGTATGTCCAAGGGTTTGGACGATAGAGACATTTGAATTTTTCGAGATTATTCGAAAGTCAATTTTTGAAACGGCAAATATCTTCCGATCTGTAGGAATCTGAGAGACAAAACTTATGTCACTTTGAGGGAACGTATATGTCAACTTGCTGTCAGAGTCACTACAATGTATGTCCAAGGGTTTGGACGATAGAGACATTTTAATTTTTCGAGATTATTCGAAAGTCAATTTTTGAAAAAGCAAATATCTCCCGATCTGTAGGAATCTGAGAGACAAAACTCTTGTGACTTTGAGGGAAGGCATATGTCAACTTCATGTCAGAGTCACGTCAATGTATGTCCAAGGGTTTGGAGGATAGAGACATTTAAATTTTTAGAGATTATTCGAAAGTCAATTATTAAAAGGCAAATATCTACCGATCTGTAGGCATCTGAGAGACAAAACTTATGTCACTTTGAGGGAACGTAAATGCCAACTTCCTGTCAGAGTCACGTCAATGTATGTCCAAGGGTTTGGAGGATAGAGACATTTTAATTTTTCGAGATTATTCGAAAGTCAATTTTTGAAAAGGCAAATATCTCCCGATCTGTAGGAATCTGAGAGACAAAACTTATGTCACTTTGAGGGAACGTATATGTCAACTTCATGTCAGAATCTCATCAATGTATGTCCAAGGGTTTGGACGATAGAGACATTTTAATTTTTCGAGATTATTCGAAATTCAATTTTTAAAAGGCAATTATCTCCCGATCTGTAGGCATCTGAGAGACAAATGTAATGTCACTTTGAGGGAACGTATATGTCAACTTCATGTCAGAATCTCGTCAATGTATGTCCAAGGGTTTGGACGATAGAGACATTTTAATTTTTCGAGATTATTCGAAAGTCAATTATTAAAAGGCAAATATCTTCCGATCTGTAGGAATCTGAGAGACAAAACTTATGTCACTTTGAGGGAACGTATATGTCAACTTCCTGTCAGAGTCACGTCAATGTATGTCCAAGGGTTTGGAGGATAGAGACATTTTAATTTTTCGAGATTAATCGAAAGTCAATTTTTGAAAATACAAATATCTCCCGATCTGTAGGAATCTGAGAGACAAAACTGATGTCACTTTGAGGGAACGTATATGTCAACTTCATGTCAGAATCTCGTCAATGTATGTCCAAGGGTTTGGACGATAGAGACATTTTAATTTTTCGAGATTATTCGAAAGTCAATTTTTAAAAGGCAAATATCTCCCGATCTGTAGGCATCTGAGAGACAAAACTTATGTCACTTTGAGGGAACGTATATGTCAACTTCATGTCAGAGTCACGTTAATGTATGTCCAAGGGTTTGGAGGATAGAGACATTTTAATTTTTCGAGATTATTCGAAGGCAATTCTTGAAAAGGCAAATATCTCCCGATCTGTTGGCATCTGAAAGCCAAAACTTATGTCACTTTGCGGGAACGTATATGTCAACTTCATGTCAGAATGTCGTCAATGTATGTCCAAGGGTTAGGACGATAGAGACATTTAAATTTTTCGAGATTATTCGAAAGTCAATTTTTAAAAGGCAAATATCTACCGATCTGTATTCATCTGTGAAACAATTCTTATGTCACTTTGAGGGAACGCATATGTCAACTTCATGTCAGAGTCTCGTTAATGTATGTAGAAGGGTTTGGAGGATAGAGACATTTTAATTATTCGAGATTATTCGAAAGTCAATTTTTGAAAAAGCAAATATCTCCCGATCTGTAGGAATCTGAGAGACAAAACTTATGTCACTTTGAGGGAACGTATATGTCAACTTCATGTCAGAATCTCGTCAATGTATGTCCAAGGGGTTGGAAGATAGAGACATTTAAATTTTTCGAGATTATTCGAAAGTCAATTTTTAAAAGGCAAATATCTCCCGATCTGTAGGAATCTGAGAGACAAATCTTATGTCACTTTGAGGGAATGCATATGTCAACTTCCTGTCAAAATCGGGTCAATGTATGTCCAAGGGTTTGGACGATAGAGACATTTTAATTTTTCGAGATTATTCGAAAGTCAATTCTTAAAAGGCAAATATCTCCCGATCTGTAGGAATCTGAGAGACAAAACTTATGTCACTTTGAGGGAAGGTATATGTCAACTTCTGTCAGAGTCACGTCAATGTATGTCCAAGGGTTTGGAGGATAGAGACATTTAAATTTTTCGAGATTATTCGAAAGTCAATTTTTGAAAAGGCAAATATCTCCCGATCTGTAGGAATCTGAGAGACAAAACTTATGTCACTTTGAGGGAACGTATATGTCAACTTCATGTCAGAATATCGTCAATCTATGTCCAAGGGTTTGTACGATAGAGACATTTTAATTTTTCGAGATTATTCGAAAGTCAATTATTAAAAGGCAAATATCTCCCGATCTGTAGGCATCTGAGAGACATAACTTATGTCACTTTGAGGGAACGTATATGTCAACCTCATGTCATAATCTCGTCAATGTATGTCCAAGGGTTTGGACGATAGAGACATTTTAATTTTTCGAGATTATTCGAAAGTCAATTATTAAAAGGCAAATATCTCCCGATCTGTAGGCATCTGAGAGACAAAACTTATGCCACTTTGAGGGAACGTATATGTCAACTTCCTGTCAGAGTCACGTCAATGTATGTCCAAGGGTTTGGACGATAGAGACATTTTAATTTTTCGAGATTATTCGAAAGTCAATTTTTAAAAGGCAAATATCTCCCGATCTGTAGGAATCTGAGAGACAAAACTTATGTCACTTTGAGGGAACGTATATGTCAACCTCATGTCATAATCTCGTCAATGTATGTCCAAGGGTTTGGACGATAGAGACATTTTAATTTTTCGAGATTATTCGAAAGTCAATTATTAAAAGGCAAATATCTCCCGATCTGTAGGCATCTGAGAGACAAAACTTATGCCACTTTGAGGGAACGTATATGTCAACTTCATGTCAGAATCTCGTCAATGTATGTCCAAGGGTTTGGACGATAGAGACATTTTAATTTTTTGAGATTATTCGAAAGTCAATTTTAGAAAAAGCAAATATCTCCCGATCTGTAAGAATCTGAGAGACAAAACTTATGTCACTTTGAGGGAAAGTATGTGTCAACTTGCTGTCAGAGTCACGTCAATGTACGTCCAAGGGTTTGGACGATATAGACATTTTAATTTTTCGAGATTATTTGAAAGTCAATCTTTGAAAAAGCAAATATCTCCCGATCTGTAGGAATCTGAGAGACAAACCTTGTGTCACATTGAGGGAACGTATATGTCAACTTGCTGTCAGAGTCACGTCAATGTATGTCCAAGGGTTTGGACGATAGAGACATTTTAATTTTTCGAGATTATTCGAAAATCAATTTTTGAAAAAGCAAATATCTCCCGATCTGTAGGAATCTGAGAGACAAAACTCTTGTGACTTTGAGGGAAGGCATATGTCAACTTCATGTCAGAGTCACGTCAATGTATGTCCAAGGGTTTGGAGGATAGAGACATTTAAATTTTTAGAGATTATTCGAAAGTCAATTATTAAAAGGCAAATATCTACCGATCTGTAGGCATCTGAGAGACAAAACTTATGTCACTTTGAGGGAACGTATATGTCAACTTCCTGTCAGAGTCACGTCAATGTATATCCAAGGGTTTGGAGGATAGAGACATTTTAATTTTTCGAGATTATTCGAAAGTCAATTTTTGAAAAGGCAAATATCTCCCGATCTGTAGGAATCTGAGAGACAAACCTTATGTCACTTTGAGGGAACGTATATGTCAACTTCATGTCAGAATCTCATCAATGTATGTCCAAGGGTTTGGACGATAGAGACATTTTAATTTTTCGAGATTATTCGAAATTCAATTTTTAAAAGGCAAATATCTCCCGATCTGTAGGCATCTGAGAGACAAATGTAATGTCACTTTGAGGGAACGTATATGTCAACTTCATGTCAGAATCTCGTCAATGTATGTCCAAGGGTTTGGACGATAGAGACATTTTAATTTTTCGAGATTATTCGAAAGTCAATTATTAAAAGGCAAATATCTCCCGATCTGTAGGAATCTGAGAGACAAAACTTATGTCACTTTGAGGGAACGTATATGTCAACTTCATGTCAGAATCTCGTCAATGTATGTGAAAGGGTTTGGACGATAGAGAAATTTAAATTTTTCGAGATTATTCGAAAGTCAATTTTTAAAGGCAAATATCTCCCGATCAGTATAAATCTGAAAGACAAATCTTATGTCACTTTGAGGGAACGCATATGTCAACTTCATGTCAGAATCTCGTCAATGTATGTCCAAGGGTTTGGACGATAGAGACATTTTAATTTTTCGAGATTATTCGAAAGTCAATTTTTAAAAGGCAAATATCTCCCGATCAGTATGAATCTGAAAGACAAATCTTATGTCACTTTGAGGGAACGCATATGTCCACTTCATGTCAGAATCTCGTCAATGTATGTCCAAGGGTTTGGACGATAGAGACATTTTAATTTTTCGAGATTATTCGAAAGTCAATTCTTAAAAGGCAAATATCTCCCGATCTGTAGGCATCTGAGAGACAAAACTTATGTCACTTTGAGGGAACGTATATGCCAACTTCATGTCAGAATCTCGTCAATGTATGTCCAAGGGTTTGGACGATACAGACATATTAATTTTTCCAGATTATTCGAAAGTCAATTCTTAAAAGGCAAATATCTCCCGATCTGTAGGAATCTGAGAGACAAAACTTATGTCACTTTGAGGGAACGTATATGTCAACTTCCTGTCAAAGTCACGTCAATGTATGTCCAAGGGTTTGGAGGATAGAGACATTTTAATTTTTCGAGATTATTCGAAAGTCAATTTCTGAAAAGGCAAATATCTCCCAATCTGTAGGAATCTGAGAGACAAACCTTATGTCACATTGAGGGAACGTATATGTCAACTTCATATCAGAGTTACGTCAATGTATGTGCAAGAGTTTGGAGGATAGAGACATCTTAATTTTTCGAGATTATTCGAAAGTCAATTATTAAAAGGCAAATATCTACCGATCTGTAGGCATCTGAGAGACAAAACTTATGTCACTTTGAGGGAACGTATATGTCAACTTCCTGTCAGAGTCACGTCAATGTATATCCAAGGGTTTGGAGGATAGAGACATTTTAATTTTTCGAGATTATTCGAAAGTCAATTTTTGAAAAGGCAAATATCTCCCGATCTGTAGGAATCTGAGAGACAAACCTTATGTCACTTTGAGGGAACGTATATGTCAACTTCATGTCAGAATCTCATCAATGTATGTCCAAGGGTTTGGACGATAGAGACATTTTAATTTTTCGAGATTATTCGAAATTCAATTTTTAAAAGGCAAATATCTCCCGATCTGTAGGCATCTGAGAGACAAATGTAATGTCACTTTGAGGGAACGTATATGTCAACTTCATGTCAGAATCTCGTCAATGTATGTCCAAGGGTTTGGACGATAGAGACATTTTAATTTTTCGAGATTATTCGAAAGTCAATTATTAAAAGGCAAATATCTCCCGATCTGTAGGAATCTGAGAGACAAAACTTATGTCACTTTGAGGGAACGTATATGTCAACTTCATGTCAGAATCTCGTCAATGTATGTGAAAGGGTTTGGACGATAGAGAAATTTAAATTTTTCGAGATTATTCGAAAGTCAATTTTTAAAGGCAAATATCTCCCGATCAGTATAAATCTGAAAGACAAATCTTATGTCACTTTGAGGGAACGCATATGTCAACTTCATGTCATAATCTCGTCAATGTATGTCCAAGGGTTTGGACGATAGAGACATTTTAATTTTTCGAGATTATTCGAAAGTCAATTATTAAAAGGCAAATATCTCCCGATCTGTAGGCATCTGAGAGACAAAACTTATGCCACTTTGAGGGAACGTATATGTCAACTTCCTGTCAGAGTCACGTCAATGTATGTCCAAGGGTTTGGACGATAGAGACATTTTAATTTTTCGAGATTATTCGAAAGTCAATTTTTAAAAGGCAAATATCTCCCGATCTGTAGGAATCTGAGAGACAAAACTTATGTCACTTTGAGGGAACGTATATGTCAACCTCATGTCATAATCTCGTCAATGTATGTCCAAGGGTTTGGACGATAGAGACATTTTAATTTTTCGAGATTATTCGAAAGTCAATTATTAAAAGGCAAATATCTCCCGATCTGTAGGCATCTGAGAGACAAAACTTATGCCACTTTGAGGGAACGTATATGTCAACTTCATGTCAGAATCTCGTCAATGTATGTCCAAGGGTTTGGACGATAGAGACATTTTAATTTTTTGAGATTATTCGAAAGTCAATTTTAGAAAAAGCAAATATCTCCCGATCTGTAAGAATCTGAGAGACAAAACTTATGTCACTTTGAGGGAAAGTATGTGTCAACTTGCTGTCAGAGTCACGTCAATGTACGTCCAAGGGTTTGGACGATATAGACATTTTAATTTTTCGAGATTATTTGAAAGTCAATCTTTGAAAAAGCAAATATCTCCCGATCTGTAGGAATCTGAGAGACAAACCTTGTGTCACATTGAGGGAACGTATATGTCAACTTGCTGTCAGAGTCACGTCAATGTATGTCCAAGGGTTTGGACGATAGAGACATTTTAATTTTTCGAGATTATTCGAAAGTCAATTTTTGAAAAAGCAAATATCTCCCGATCTGTAGGAATCTGAGAGACAAAACTCTTGTGACTTTGAGGGAAGGCATATGTCAACTTCATGTCAGAGTCACGTCAATGTATGTCCAAGGGTTTGGAGGATAGAGACATTTAAATTTTTAGAGATTATTCGAAAGTCAATTATTAAAAGGCAAATATCTACCGATCTGTAGGCATCTGAGAGACAAAACTTATGTCACTTTGAGGGAACGTATATGTCAACTTCCTGTCAGAGTCACGTCAATGTATATCCAAGGGTTTGGAGGATAGAGACATTTTAATTTTTCGAGATTATTCGAAAGTCAATTTTTGAAAAGGCAAATATCTCCCGATCTGTAGGAATCTGAGAGACAAACCTTATGTCACTTTGAGGGAACGTATATGTCAACTTCATGTCAGAATCTCATCAATGTATGTCCAAGGGTTTGGACGATAGAGACATTTTAATTTTTCGAGATTATTCGAAATTCAATTTTTAAAAGGCAAATATCTCCCGATCTGTAGGCATCTGAGAGACAAATGTAATGTCACTTTGAGGGAACGTATATGTCAACTTCATGTCAGAATCTCGTCAATGTATGTCCAAGGGTTTGGACGATAGAGACATTTTAATTTTTCGAGATTATTCGAAAGTCAATTATTAAAAGGCAAATATCTCCCGATCTGTAGGAATCTGAGAGACAAAACTTATGTCACTTTGAGGGAACGTATATGTCAACTTCATGTCAGAATCTCGTCAATGTATGTGAAAGGGTTTGGACGATAGAGAAATTTAAATTTTTCGAGATTATTCGAAAGTCAATTTTTAAAGGCAAATATCTCCCGATCAGTATAAATCTGAAAGACAAATCTTATGTCACTTTGAGGGAACGCATATGTCAACTTCATGTCAGAATCTCGTCAATGTATGTCCAAGGGTTTGGACGATAGAGACATTTTAATTTTTCGAGATTATTCGAAAGTCAATTTTTAAAAGGCAAATATCTCCCGATCAGTATGAATCTGAAAGACAAATCTTATGTCACTTTGAGGGAACGCATATGTCCACTTCATGTCAGAATCTCGTCAATGTATGTCCAAGGGTTTGGACGATAGAGACATTTTAATTTTTCGAGATTATTCGAAAGTCAATTCTTAAAAGGCAAATATCTCCCGATCTGTAGGCATCTGAGAGACAAAACTTATGTCACTTTGAGGGAACGTATATGCCAACTTCATGTCAGAATCTCGTCAATGTATGTCCAAGGGTTTGGACGATACAGACATATTAATTTTTCCAGATTATTCGAAAGTCAATTCTTAAAAGGCAAATATCTCCCGATCTGTAGGAATCTGAGAGACAAAACTTATGTCACTTTGAGGGAACGTATATGTCAACTTCCTGTCAAAGTCACGTCAATGTATGTCCAAGGGTTTGGAGGATAGAGACATTTTAATTTTTCGAGATTATTCGAAAGTCAATTTCTGAAAAGGCAAATATCTCCCAATCTGTAGGAATCTGAGAGACAAACCTTATGTCACATTGAGGGAACGTATATGTCAACTTCATATCAGAGTTACGTCAATGTATGTGCAAGAGTTTGGAGGATAGAGACATCTTAATTTTTCGAGATTATTCGAAAGTCAATTATTAAAAGGCAAATATCTACCGATCTGTAGGCATCTGAGAGATAAAACTTATGTCACTTTGAGGGAACGTATATGTCAACTTGCTGTCAGAGTCACGTCAATGTATGTCCAAGGGTTTGGACGATAGTGACATTTTAATTTTTCGAGATTATTCGAAAGTCAATTTTTGAAAAAGCAAATATCTCCCGATCTGTAGGAATCTGAGAGACAAAACTCTTGTCACTTTGAGGGAAGGCATATGTCAACTTCATGTCAGAGTCACGTCAATGTATGTCCAAGGGTTTGGAGGATAGAGACTTTTAAATTTTTAGAGATTATTCGAAAGTCAATTATTAAAAGGCAAATATCTACCGATCTGTAGGCATCTGAGAGACAAAACTTATGTCACTTTGAGGGAACGTATATGTCAACTTCCTGTCAGAGTCACGTCAATGTATGTCCAAGGGTTTGGAGGATAGAGACATTTTAATTTTTCGAGATTATTCGAAAGTCAATTTTTGAAAAGGCAAATATCTCCCGATCTGTAGGAATCTGAGAGACAAAACTTATGTCACTTTGAGGGAACGTATATGTCAACTTCATGTCAGAATCTCATCAATGATTGTCCAAGGGTTTGGACGATAGAGACATTTTAATTTTTCGAGATTATTCGAAATTCAATTTTTAAAAGGCAAATATCTCCCGATCTGTAGGCATCTGCGAGACAAATCTAATGTCACTTTGAGGGAACGTATATGTCAACTTCATGTCAGAATCTCGTCAATGTATGTCCAAGGGTTTGGACGATAGAGACATTTTAATTTTTCGAGATTATTCGAAAGTCAATTATTAAAAGGCAAATATCTCCCGATCTGTAGGAATCTGAGAGACAAAACTTATGTCACTTTGAGGGAACGTATATGTCAACTTCCTGTCAGAGTCACGTCAATGTATGTCCAAGGGTTTGGAGGATAGAGACATTTGAATTTTTCGAGATTAATCGAAAGTCAATTTTTGAAAATTCAAATATCTCCCGATCTGTAGGAATCTGAGAGACAAAACTGATGTCACTTTGAGGGAACGTATATGTCAACTTCATGTCAGAATCTCGTCAATGTATGTCCAAGGGTTTGGACGATAGAGACATTTTAATTTTTCGAGATTATTCGAAAGTCAATTTTTAAAAGGCAAATATCTCCCGATCTGTAGGCATCTGAGAGACAAAACTTATGTCACTTTGAGGGAACGTATATGTCAACTTCATGTCAGAGTCACGTTAATGTATGTCCAAGGGTTTGGAGGATAGAGACATTTTAATTTTTCGAGATTATTCGAAGGCAATTCTTGAAAAGGCAAATATCTCCCGATCTGTTGGCATCTGAAAGCCAAACCTTATGTCACTTTGCGGGAACGTATATGTCAACTTCGTGTCAGAATGTCGTCAATGTATGTCCAAGGGTTAGGACGATAGAGACATTTAAATTTTTCGAGATTATTCGAAAGTCAATTTTTAAAAGGCAAATATCTACCGATCTGTATTCATCTGTGAAACAAATCTTATGTCACTTTGAGGGAACGCATATGTCAACTTCATGTCAGAGTCTCGTTAATGTATGTCCAAGGGTTTGGAGGATAGAGACATTTTAATTATTCGAGATTATTCGAAAGTCAATTTTTGAAAAAGCAAATATCTCCCGATCTGTAGGAATCTGAGAGACAAAACTTATGTCACTTTGAGGGAACGTATATGTCAACTTCATGTCAGAATCTCGTCAATGTATGTCCAAGGGGTTGGAAGATAGAGACATTTAAATTTTTCGAGATTATTCGAAAGTCAATTTTTAAAAGGCAAATATCTCCCGATCTGTAGGCATCTGAGAGACAAATCTTATGTCACTTTGAGGGAATGCATATGTCAACTTCATGTCAAAATCGGGTCAATGTATGTCCAAGGGTTTGGACGATAGAGACATTTTAATTTTTCGAGATTATTCGAAAGTCAATTCTTAAAAGGCAAATATCTCCCGATCTGTAGGAATCTGAGAGACAAAACTTATGTCACTTTGAGGGAAGGTATATGTCAACTTCTGTCAGAGTCACGTCAATGTATGTCCAAGGGTTTGGAGGATAGAGACATTTAAATTTTTCGAGATTATTCGAAAGTCAATTTTTGAAAAGGCAAATATCTCCCGATCTGTAGGAATCTTAGAGACAAAACTTATGTCACTTTGAGGGAACGTATATGTCAACTTCATGTCAGAATATCGTCAATGTATGTCCAAGGGTTTGTACGATAGAGACATTTTAATTTTTCGAGATTATTCGAAAGTCAATTATTAAAAGGCAAATATCTCCCGATCTGTAGGCATCTGAGAGACATAACTTATGTCACTTTGAGGGAACGTATATGTCAACCTCATGTCATAATCTCGTCAATGTATGTCCAAGGGTTTGGACGATAGAGACATTTTAATTTTTCGAGATTATTCGAAAGTCAATTATTAAAAGGCAAATATCTCCCGATCTGTAGGCATCTGAGAGACAAAACTTATGCCACTTTGAGGGAACGTATGTGTCAACTTCATGTCAGAATCTCGTCAATGTATGTCCAAGGGTTTGGACGATAGAGACATTTTAATTTTTTGAGATTATTCGAAAGTCAATTTTAGAAAAAACAAATATCTCCCGATCTGTAAGAATCTGAGAGACAAAACTTATGTCACTTTGAGGGAAAGTATGTGTCAACTTGCTGTCAGAGTCACGTCAATGTACGTCCAAGGGTTTGGACGATATAGACATTTTAATTTTTCGAGATTATTTGAAAGTCAATCTTTGAAAAAGCAAATATCTCCCGATCTGTAGGAATCTGAGAGACAAACCTTATGTCACATTGAGGGAACGTATATGTCAACTTCCTGTCAGAGTCACGTCAATGTATGTCCAAGGGTTTGGACGATAGAGACATTTGAATTTTTCGAGATTATTCGAAAGTCAATTTTTGAAACGGCAAATATCTTCCGATCTGTAGGAATCTGAGAGACAAAACTTATGTCACTTTGAGGGAACGTATATGTAAACGTCCTGTCAGTGTCACGTCAATGTATGTCCAAGGGTTTGGACGATAGAGACATTTTAATTTTTCGAGATTATTCGAAAGTCAATTTTTGAAAAAGCAAATATCTCCCGATCTGTAGGAATCTGAGAGACAAAACTCTTGTGACTTTGAGGGAAGGCATATGTCAACTTCATGTCAGAGTCACGTCAATGTATGTCCAAGGGTTTGGAGGATAGAGACATTTAAATTTTTAGAGATTATTCGAAAGTCAATTATTAAAAGGCAAATATCTACCGATCTGTAGGCATCTGAGAGACAAAACTTATGTCACTTTGAGGGAACGTAAATGTCAACTTCCTGTCAGAGTCACGTCAATGTATGTCCAAGGGTTTGGAGGATAGAGACATTTTAATTTTTCGAGATTATTCGAAAGTCAATTTTTGAAAAGGCAAATATCTCCCGATCTGTAGGAATCTGAGAGACAAAACTTATGTCACTTTGAGGGAACGTATATGTCAACTTCATGTCAGAATCTCATCAATGTATGTCCAAGGGTTTGGACGATAGAGACATTTTAATTTTTCGAGATTATTCGAAATTCAATTTTTAAAAGGCAAATATCTCCCGATCTGTAGGCATCTGAGAGACAAATGTAATGTCACTTTGAGGGAACGTATATGTCAACTTCATGTCAGAATCTCGTCAATGTATGTCCAAGGGTTTGGACGATAGAGACATTTGAATTTTTCCAGATTATTCGAAAGTCAATTATTAAAAGGCAAATATCTCCCGATCTGTAGGAATCTGAGAGACAAAACTTATGTCACTTTGAGGGAACGTATATGTCAACTTCCTGTCAGAGTCACGTCAATGTATGTCCAAGGGTTTGGAGGATAGAGACATTTTAATTTTTCGAGATTAATCGAAAGTCAATTTTTGAAAATACAAATATCTCCCGATCTGTAGGAATCTGAGAGACAAAACTGATGTCACTTTGAGGGAACGTATATGTCAACTTCATGTCAGAATCTCGTCAATGTATGTCCAAGGGTTTGGACGATAGAGACATTTTAATTTTTCGAGATTATTCGAAAGTCAATTTTAAAAGGCAAATATCTCCCGATCTGTAGGCATCTGAGAGACAAAACTTATGTCACTTTGAGGGAACGTATATGTCAACTTCATGTCAGAGTCACGTTAATGTATGTCCAAGGGTTTGGAGGATAGAGACATTTTAATTTTTCGAGATTATTCGAAGGCAATTCTTGAAAAGGCAAATATCTCCCGATCTGTTGGCATCTGAAAGCCAAAACTTATGTCACTTTGCGGGAACGTATATGTCAACTTCATGTCAGAATGTCGTCAATGTATGTCCAAGGGTTAGGACGATAGAGACATTTAAATTTTTCGAGATTATTCGAAAGTCAATTTTTAAAAGGCAAATATCTACCGATCTGTATTCATCTGTGAAACAAATCTTATGTCACTTTGAGGGAACGCATATGTCAACTTCATGTCAGAGTCTCGTTAATGTATGTCCAAGGGTTTGGAGGATAGAGACATTTAAATTATTCGAGATTATTCGAAAGTCAATTTTTGAAAAAGCAAATATCTCCCGATCTGTAGGAATCTGAGAGACAAAACTTATGTCACTTTGAGGGAACGTATATGTCAACTTCATGTCAGAATCTCGTCAATGTATGTCCAAGGGGTTGGAAGATAGAGACATTTAAATTTTTCGAGATTATTCGAAAGTCAATTTTTAAAAGGCAAATATCTCCCGATCTGTAGGAATCTGAGAGACAAATCTTATGTCACTTTGAGGGAATGCATATGTCAACTTCATGTCAAAATCGGGTCAATGTATGTCCAAGGGTTTGGACGATAGAGACATTTTAATTTTTCGAGATTATTCGAAAGTCAATTCTTAAAAGGCAAATATCTCCCGATCTGTAGGAATCTGAGAGACAAAACTTATGTCACTTTGAGGGAAGGTATATGTCAACTTCTGTCAGAGTCACGTCAATGTATGTCCAAGGGTTTGGAGGATAGAGACATTTAAATTTTTCGAGATTATTCGAAAGTCAATTTTTGAAAAGGCAAATATCTCCCGATCTGTAGGAATCTGAGAGACAAAACTTATGTCACTTTGAGGGAATGTATATGTCAACTTCATGTCAGAATATCGTCAATGTATGTCCAAGGGTTTGTACGATAGAGACATTTTAATTTTTCGAGATTATTCGAAAGTCAATTATTAAAAGGCAAATATCTCCCGATCTGTAGGCATCTGAGAGACATAACTTATGTCACTTTGAGGGAACGTATATGTCAACCTCATGTCATAATCTCGTCAATGTATGTCCAAGGGTTTGGACGATAGAGACATTTTAATTTTTCGAGATTATTCGAAAGTCAATTATTAAAAGGCAAATATCTCCCGATCTGTAGGCATCTGAGAGACAAAACTTATGCCACTTTGAGGGAACGTATATGTCAACTTCATGTCAGAATCTCGTCAATGTATGTCCAAGGGTTTGGACGATAGAGACATTTTAATTTTTTGAGATTATTCGAAAGTCAATTTTAGAAAAAGCAAATATCTCCCGATCTGTAAGAATCTGAGAGACAAAACTTATGTCACTTTGAGGGAAAGTATGTGTCAACTTGCTGTCAGAGTCACGTCAATGTACGTCCAAGGGTTTGGACGATATAGACATTTTAATTTTTCGAGATTATTTGAAAGTCAATCTTTGAAAAAGCAAATATCTCCCGATCTGTAGGAATCTGAGAGACAAACCTTATGTCACATTGAGGGAACGGATATGTCAACTTCCTGTCAGAGTCACGTCAATGTATGTCCAAGGGTTTGGACGATAGAGACATTTGAATTTTTCGAGATTATTCGAAAGTCAATTTTTGAAACGGCAAATATCTTCCGATCTGTAGGAATCTGAGAGACAAAACTTATGTCACTTTGAGGGAACGTATATGTCAACTTCATGTCAGAATCTCGTCAATGTATGTGAAAGGGTTTGGACGATAGAGACATTTAAATTTTTCGAGATTATTCGAAAGTCAATTTTTAAAGGCAAATATCTCCCGATCTGTAGGCATCTGAGAGACAAAACTTATGTCACTTTGAGGGAACGTATATGTCAACTTGCTGTCAGAGTCACGTCAATGTATGTCCAAGGGTTTGGACGATAGAGACATTTTAATTTTTCGAGATTATTCGAAAGTCAATTTTTGAAAAAGCAAATATCTCCCGATCTGTAGGAATCTGAGAGACAAAACTCATGTCACTTTGAGGGAAGGCATATGTCAACTTCATGTCAGAGTCACGTCAATGTATGTCCAAGGGTTTGGAGGATAGAGACATTTAAATTTTAAGAGATTATTCGAAAGTCAATTATTAAAAGGCAAATATCTACCGATCTGTAGGCATCTGAGAGACAAAACTTATGTCACTTTGAGGGAACGTATATGTCAACTTCCTTTCAGAGTCACGTCAATGTATGTCCAAGGGTTTGGAGGATAGAGACATTTTAATTTTTCGAGATTATTCGAAAGTCAATTTTTGAAAAGGCAAATATCTCCCGATCTGTAGGAATCTGAGAGACAAATCTAATGTCACTTTGAGGGAACGTATATGTCAACTTCATGTCAGAATCTCGTCAATGTATGTCCAAGGGTTTGGACGATAGAGACATTTTAATTTTTCGAGATTATTCGAAAGTCAATTATTAAAAGGCAAATATCTCCCGATCTGTAGGAATCTGAGAGACAAAACTTATGAAACTTTGAGGGAACGTATATGTCAACTTCCTGTCAGAGTCACGTCAATGTATGTCCAAGGGTTTGGAGGATAGAGACATTTTAATTTTTCGAGATTAATCGAAAGTCAATTTTTGAAAATTCAAATATCTCCCGATCTGTAGGAATCTGAGAGACAAAACTGATGTCACTTTGAGGGAACGTATATGTCAACTTCATGTCAGAATCTCGTCAATGTATGTCCAAGGGTTTGGACGATAGAGACATTTTAATTTTTCGAGATTATTCGAAAGTCAATTTTTAAAAGGCAAATATCTCCCGATCAGTATGAATCTGAAAGACAAATCTTATGTCACTTTGAGGGAACGCATATGTCAACTTCATGTCAGAATCTCGTCAATGTATGTCCAAGGGTTTGGACGATAGAGACATTTAAATTTTTCGAGATTATTCGAAAGTCAATTTTTAAAAGGCAAATATCTCCCGATCAGTATGAATCTGAAAGACAAATCTTATGTCACTTTGAGGGAAGGCATATGTCAACTTCATGTCAGAATCTCGTCAATGTATGTCCAAGGGTTTGGACGATAGAGACATTTTAATTTTTCGAGATTATTCGAAAGTCAATTCTTAAAAGGCAAATATCTCCCGATCTGTAGGCATCTGAGAGACAAAACTTATGTCACTTTGAGGGAACGTATATGTCAACTTCATGTCAGAATCTCGTCAATGTATGTCCAAGGGTTTGGACGATACAGACATATTAATTTTTCCAGATTATTCGAAAGTCAATTCTTAAAAGGCAAATATCTCCCGATCTGTAGGAATCTGAGAGATAAAACTTATGTCACTTTGAGGGAACGTATATGTCAACTTCCTGTCAAAGTCACGTCAATGTATATCCAAGGGTTTGGAGGATAGAGACATTTTAATTTTTCGAGATTATTCGAAAGTCAATTTTTGAAAAGGCAAATATCTCCCAATCTGTAGGAATCTGAGAGACAAACCTTATGTCACATTGAGGGAACGTATATGTCAACTTCATGTCAGAGTTACGTCAATGTATGTGCAAGAGTTTGGAGGATAGAGACATCTTAATTTTTCGAGATTATTCGAAAATCAATTTTTTAAAGGCAAATATCTCCCGATCTGTAAGAATCTGAGAAACAAAACTTATGTCACTTTGGGGGAACGTATATGTAAACTTCCTGTCAGAGTCACGTCAATGTATGTCCAAGGGTTTGGAGGATAGAGACATTTTAATTTTTCGAGATTATTCGAAAGTCAATTTTTGAAAAGGTAAATATCTTCCGATCTGTAGGAATCTGAGAGACAAAACTTATGTCACTTTGAGGGAACGTATATGTCAACTTCCTGTCAGAGTCACGTCAATGTATGTCCAAGGGTTTGGACGATAGAGACATTTTAATTTTTCGAGATTATTCGAAAGTCAATTTTTAAAAGGCAAATATCTCCCGATCTGTACGAATCTGAGAGACAAAACTTATGTCACTTTGAGGGAACGTATATGTCAACCTCATGTCATAATCTCGTCAATGTATGTCCAAGGGTTTGGACGATAGAGACATTTTAATTTTTCGAGATTATTCGAAAGTCAATTATTAAAAGGCAAATATCTCCCGATCTGTAGGCATCTGAGAGACAAAACTTATGCCACTTTGAGGGAACGTATATGTCAACTTCATGTCAGAATCTCGTCAATGTATGTCCAAGGGTTTGGACGATAGAGACATTTTAATTTTTTGAGATTATTCGAAAGTCAATTTTAGAAAAAGCAAATATCTCCCGATCTGTAAGAATCTGAGAGACAAAACTTATGTCACTTTGAGGGAAAGTATGTGTCAACTTGCTGTCAGAGTCACGTCAATGTACGTCCAAGGGTTTGGACGATATAGACATTTTAATTTTTCGAGATTATTTGAAAGTCAATCTTTGAAAAAGCAAATTTCTCCCGATCTGTAGGAATCTGTGAGACAAACCTTATGTCACATTGAGGGAACGTATATGTCAACTTCCTGTCAGAGTCACGTCAATGTATGTCCAAGGGTTTGGACGATAGAGACATTTGAATTTTTCGAGATTATTCGAAAGTCAATTTTTGAAACGGCAAATATCTTCCGATCTGTAGGAATCTGAGAGACAAAACTTATGTCACTTTGAGGGAACGTATATGTCAACTTGCTGTCAGAGTCACTACAATGTATGTCCAAGGGTTTGGACGATAGAGACATTTTAATTTTTCGAGATTATTCGAAAGTCAATTTTTGAAAAAGCAAATATCTCCCGATCTGTAGGAATCTGAGAGACAAAACTCTTGTGACTTTGAGGGAAGGCATATGTCAACTTCATGTCAGAGTCACGTCAATGTATGTCCAAGGGTTTGGAGGATAGAGACATTTAAATTTTTAGAGATTATTCGAAAGTCAATTATTAAAAGGCAAATATCTACCGATCTGTAGGCATCTGAGAGACAAAACTTATGTCACTTTGAGGGAACGTAAATGTCAACTTCCTGTCAGAGTCACGTCAATGTATGTCCAAGGGTTTGGAGGATAGAGACATTTTAATTTTTCGAGATTATTCGAAAGTCAATTTTTGAAAAGGCAAATATCTCCCGATCTGTAGGAATCTGAGAGACAAAACTTATGTCACTTTGAGGGAACGTATATGTCAACTTCATGTCAGAATCTCATCAATGTATGTCCAAGGGTTTGGACGATAGAGACATTTTAATTTTTCGAGATTATTCGAAATTCAATTTTTAAAAGGCAATTATCTCCCGATCTGTAGGCATCTGAGAGACAAATGTAATGTCACTTTGAGGGAACGTATATGTCAACTTCATGTCAGAATCTCGTCAATGTATGTCCAAGGGTTTGGACGATAGAGACATTTTAATTTTTCGAGATTATTCGAAAGTCAATTATTAAAAGGCAAATATCTTCCGATCTGTAGGAATCTGAGAGACAAAACTTATGTCACTTTGAGGGAACGTATATGTCAACTTCCTGTCAGAGTCACGTCAATGTATGTCCAAGGGTTTGGAGGATAGAGACATTTTAATTTTTCGAGATTAATCGAAAGTCAATTTTTGAAAATACAAATATCTCCCGATCTGTAGGAATCTGAGAGACAAAACTGATGTCACTTTGAGGGAACGTATATGTCAACTTCATGTCAGAATCTCGTCAATGTATGTCCAAGGGTTTGGACGATAGAGACATTTTAATTTTTCGAGATTATTCGAAAGTCAATTTTTAAAAGGCAAATATCTCCCGATCTGTAGGCATCTGAGAGACAAAACTTATGTCACTTTGAGGGAACGTATATGTCAACTTCATGTCAGAGTCACGTTAATGTATGTCCAAGGGTTTGGAGGATAGAGACATTTTAATTTTTCGAGATTATTCGAAGGCAATTCTTGAAAAGGCAAATATCTCCCGATCTGTTGGCATCTGAAAGCCAAAACTTATGTCACTTTGCGGGAACGTATATGTCAACTTCATGTCAGAATGTCGTCAATGTATGTCCAAGGGTTAGGACGATAGAGACATTTAAATTTTTCGAGATTATTCGAAAGTCAATTTTTAAAAGGCAAATATCTACCGATCTGTATTCATCTGTGAAACAATTCTTATGTCACTTTGAGGGAACGCATATGTCAACTTCATGTCAGAGTCTCGTTAATGTATGTAGAAGGGTTTGGAGGATAGAGACATTTTAATTATTCGAGATTATTCGAAAGTCAATTTTTGAAAAAGCAAATATCTCCCGATCTGTAGGAATCTGAGAGACAAAACTTATGTCACTTTGAGGGAACGTATATGTCAACTTCATGTCAGAATCTCGTCAATGTATGTCCAAGGGGTTGGAAGATAGAGACATTTAAATTTTTCGAGATTATTCGAAAGTCAATTTTTAAAAGGCAAATATCTCCCGATCTGTAGGAATCTGAGAGACAAATCTTATGTCACTTTGAGGGAATGCATATGTCAACTTCCTGTCAAAATCGGGTCAATGTATGTCCAAGGGTTTGGACGATAGAGACATTTTAATTTTTCGAGATTATTCGAAAGTCAATTCTTAAAAGGCAAATATCTCCCGATCTGTAGGAATCTGAGAGACAAAACTTATGTCACTTTGAGGGAAGGTATATGTCAACTTCTGTCAGAGTCACGTCAATGTATGTCCAAGGGTTTGGAGGATAGAGACATTTAAATTTTTCGAGATTATTCGAAAGTCAATTTTTGAAAAGGCAAATATCTCCCGATCTGTAGGAATCTGAGAGACAAAACTTATGTCACTTTGAGGGAACGTATATGTCAACTTCATGTCAGAATATCGTCAATCTATGTCCAAGGGTTTGTACGATAGAGACATTTTAATTTTTCGAGATTATTCGAAAGTCAATTATTAAAAGGCAAATATCTCCCGATCTGTAGGCATCTGAGAGACATAACTTATGTCACTTTGAGGGAACGTATATGTCAACCTCATGTCATAATCTCGTCAATGTATGTCCAAGGGTTTGGACGATAGAGACATTTTAATTTTTCGAGATTATTCGAAAGTCAATTATTAAAAGGCAAATATCTCCCGATCTGTAGGCATCTGAGAGACAAAACTTATGCCACTTTGAGGGAACGTATATGTCAACTTCCTGTCAGAGTCACGTCAATGTATGTCCAAGGGTTTGGACGATAGAGACATTTTAATTTTTCGAGATTATTCGAAAGTCAATTTTTAAAAGGCAAATATCTCCCGATCTGTAGGAATCTGAGAGACAAAACTTATGTCACTTTGAGGGAACGTATATGTCAACCTCATGTCATAATCTCGTCAATGTATGTCCAAGGGTTTGGACGATAGAGACATTTTAATTTTTCGAGATTATTCGAAAGTCAATTATTAAAAGGCAAATATCTCCCGATCTGTAGGCATCTGAGAGACAAAACTTATGCCACTTTGAGGGAACGTATATGTCAACTTCATGTCAGAATCTCGTCAATGTATGTCCAAGGGTTTGGACGATAGAGACATTTTAATTTTTTGAGATTATTCGAAAGTCAATTTTAGAAAAAGCAAATATCTCCCGATCTGTAAGAATCTGAGAGACAAAACTTATGTCACTTTGAGGGAAAGTATGTGTCAACTTGCTGTCAGAGTCACGTCAATGTACGTCCAAGGGTTTGGACGATATAGACATTTTAATTTTTCGAGATTATTTGAAAGTCAATCTTTGAAAAAGCAAATATCTCCCGATCTGTAGGAATCTGAGAGACAAACCTTGTGTCACATTGAGGGAACGTATATGTCAACTTGCTGTCAGAGTCACGTCAATGTATGTCCAAGGGTTTGGACGATAGAGACATTTTAATTTTTCGAGATTATTCGAAAGTCAATTTTTGAAAAAGCAAATATCTCCCGATCTGTAGGAATCTGAGAGACAAAACTCTTGTGACTTTGAGGGAAGGCATATGTCAACTTCATGTCAGAGTCACGTCAATGTATGTCCAAGGGTTTGGAGGATAGAGACATTTAAATTTTTAGAGATTATTCGAAAGTCAATTATTAAAAGGCAAATATCTACCGATCTGTAGGCATCTGAGAGACAAAACTTATGTCACTTTGAGGGAACGTAAATGTCAACTTCCTGTCAGAGTCACGTCAATGTATGTCCAAGGGTTTGGAGGATAGAGACATTTTAATTTTTCGAGATTATTCGAAAGTCAATTTTTGAAAAGGCAAATATCTCCCGATCTGTAGGAATCTGAGAGACAAAACTTATGTCACTTTGAGGGAACGTATATGTCAACTTCATGTCAGAATCTCATCAATGTATGTCCAAGGGTTTGGACGATAGAGACATTTTAATTTTTCGAGATTATTCGAAATTCAATTTTTAAAAGGCAAATATCTCCCGATCTGTAGGCATCTGAGAGACAAATGTAATGTCACTTTGAGGGAACGTATATGTCAACTTCATGTCAGAATCTCGTCAATGTATGTCCAAGGGTTTGGACGATAGAGACATTTTAATTTTTCGAGATTATTCGAAAGTCAATTATTAAAAGGCAAATATCTCCCGATCTGTAGGAATCTGAGAGGCAAAACTTATGTCACTTTGAGGGAACGTATATGTAAACTTCCTGTCAGAGTCACGTCAATGTATGTCCAAGGGTTTGGAGGATAGAGACATTTTAATTTTTCGAGATTAATCGAAAGTCAATTTTTGAAAATACAAATATCTCCCGATCTGTAGGAATCTGAGAGACAAAACTGATGTCACTTTGAGGGAACGTATATGTCAACTTCATGTCAGAATCTCGTCAATGTATGTCCAAGGGTTTGGACGATAGAGACATTTTAATTTTTCGAGATTATTCGAAAGTCAATTTTTAAAAGGCAAATATCTCCCGATCTGTAGGCATCTGAGAGACAAAACTTATGTCACTTTGAGGGAACGTATATGTCAACTTCATGTCAGAATCACGTTAATGTATGTCCAAGGGTTTGGAGGATAGAGACATTTTAATTTTTCGAGATTATTAGAAGGCAATTCTTGAAAAGGCAAATATCTCCCGATCTGTTGGCATCTGAAAGCCAAAACTTATGTCACTTTGCGGGAACGTATATGTCAACTTCATGTCAGAATGTCGTCAATGTATGTCCAAGGGTTAGGACGATAGAGACATTTAAATTTTTCGAGATTATTCGAAAGTCAATTTTTAAAAGGCAAATATCTACCGATCTGTATTCATCTGTGAAACAAATCTTATGTCACTTTGAGGGAACGCATATGTCAACTTCATGTCAGAGTCTCGTTAATGTATGTCCAAGGGTTTGGAGGATAGAGACATTTTAATTATTCGAGATTATTCGAAAGTCAATTTTTGAAAAAGCAAATATCTCCCGATCTGTAGGAATCTGAGAGACAAAACTTATGTCACTTTGAGGGAACGTATATGTCAACTTCATGTCAGAATCTCGTCAATGTATGTCCAAGGGGTTGGAAGATAGAGACATTTAAATTTTTCGAGATTATTCGAAAGTCAATTTTTAAAAGGCAAATATCTCCCGATCTGTAGGAATCTGAGAGACAAATCTTATGTCACTTTGAGGGAATGCATATGTCAACTTCATGTCAAAATCGGGTCAATGTATGTCCAAGGGTTTGGACGATAGAGACATTTTAATTTTTCGAGATTATTCGAAAGTCAATTCTTAAAAGGCAAATATCTCCCGATCTGTAGGAATCTGAGAGACAAAACTTATGTCACTTTGAGGGAAGGTATATGTCAACTTCTGTCAGAGTCACGTCAATGTATGTCCAAGGGTTTGGAGGATAGAGACATTTAAATTTTTCGAGATTATTCGAAAGTCAATTTTTGAAAAGGCAAATATCTCCCGATCTGTAGGAATCTGAGAGACAAAACTTATGTCACTTTGAGGGAACGTATATGTCAACTTCATGTCAGAATATCGTCAATGTATGTCCAAGGGTTTGTACGATAGAGACATTTTAATTTTTCGAGATTATTCGAAAGTCAATTATTAAAAGGCAAATATCTCCCGATCTGTAGGCATCTGAGAGACAAATCTTATGTCACTTTGAGGGAACGTATATGTCAACCTCATGTCATAATCTCGTCAATGTATGTCCAAGGGTTTGGACGATAGAGACATTTTAATTTTTCGAGATTATTCGAAAGTCAATTATTAAAAGGCAAATATCTCCCGATCTGTAGGCATCTGAGAGACAAAACTTATGCCACTTTGAGGGAACGTATATGTCAACTTCATGTCAGAATCTCGTCAATGTATGTCCAAGGGTTTGGACGATAGAGACATTTTAATTTTTTGAGATTATTCGAAAGTCAATTTTAGAAAAAGCAAATATCTCCCGATCTGTAAGAATCTGAGAGACAAAACTTATGTCACTTTGAGGGAAAGTATATGTCAACTTGCTGTCAGAGTCACGTCAATGTACGTCCAAGGGTTTGGACGATATAGACATTTTAATTTTTCGAGATTATTTGAAAGTCAATCTTTGAAAAAGCAAATATCTCCCGATCTGTAGGAATCTGAGAGACAAACCTTATGTCACATTGAGGGAACGTATATGTCAACTTCCTGTCAGAGTCACGTCAATGTATGTCCAAGGGTTTGGACGATAGAGACATTTGAATTTTTCGAGATTATTCGAAAGTCAATTTTTGAAACGGCAAATATCTTCCGATCTGTAGGAATCTGAGAGACAAAACTTATGTCACTTTGAGGGAACGTATATGTCAACTTCATGTCAGAATCTCGTCAATGTATGTGAAAGGGTTTGGACGATAGAGACATTTAAATTTTTCGAGATTATTCGAAAGTCAATTTTTAAAGGCAAATATCTCCCGATCTGTAGGCATCTGAGAGACAAAACTTATGTCACTTTGAGGGAACGTATATGTCAACTTGCTGTCAGAGTCACGTCAATGTATGTCTAAGGGTTTGGACGATAGAGACATTTTAATTTTTCGAGATTATTCGAAAGTCAATTTTTGAAAAAGCAAATATCTCCCGATCTGTAGGAATCTGAGAGACAAAACTCATGTCACTTTGAGGGAAGGCATATGTCAACTTCATGTCAGAGTCACGTCAATGTATGTCCAAGGGTTTGGAGGATAGAGACATTTAAATTTTAAGAGATTATTCGAAAGTCAATTATTAAAAGGCAAATATCTACCGATCTGTAGGCATCTGAGAGACAAAACTTATGTCACTTTGAGGGAACGTATATGTCAACTTCCTTTCAGAGTCACGTCAATGTATGTCCAAGGGTTTGGAGGATAGAGACATTTTAATTTTTCGAGATTATTCGAAAGTCAATTTTTGAAAAGGCAAATATCTCCCGATCTGTAGGAATCTGAGAGACAAATCTAATGTCACTTTGAGGGAACGTATATGTCAACTTCATGTCAGAATCTCGTCAATGTATGTCCAAGGGTTTGGACGATAGAGACATTTTAATTTTTCGAGATTATTCGAAAGTCAATTATTAAAAGGCAAATATCTCCCGATCTGTAGGAATCTGAGAGACAAAACTTATGTCACTTTGAGGGAAAGTATATGTCAACTTCCTGTCAGAGTCACGTCAATGTATGTCCAAGGGTTTGGAGGATAGAGACATTTTAATTTTTCGAGATTAATCGAAAGTCAATTTTTGAAAATTCAAATATCTCCCGATCTGTAGGAATCTGAGAGACAAAACTGATGTCACTTTGAGGGAACGTATATGTCAACTTCATGTCAGAATCTCGTCAATGTATGTCCAAGGGTTTGGACGATAGAGACATTTTAATTTTTCGAGATTATTCGAAAGTCAATTTTTAAAAGGCAAATATCTCCCGATCAGTATGAATCTGAAAGACAAATCTTATGTCACTTTGAGGGAACGCATATGTTAACTTCATGTCAGAATCTCGTCAATGTATGTCCAAGGGTTTGGACGATAGAGACATTTAAATTTTTCGAGATTATTCGAAAGTCAATTTTTAAAAGGCAAATATCTCCCGATCAGTATGAATCTGAAAGACAAATCTTATGACACTTTGAGGGAAGGCATATGTCAACTTCATGTCAGAATCTCGTCAATGTATGTCCAAGGGTTTGGACGATAGAGACATTTTAATTTTTCGAGATTATTCGAAAGTCAATTCTTAAAAGGCAAATATCTCCCGATCTGTAGGCATCTGAGAGACAAAACTTATGTCACTTTGAGGGAACGTATATGTCAACTTCATGTCAGAATCTCGTCAATGTATGTCCAAGGGTTTGGACGATACAGACATATTAATTTTTCCAGATTATTCGAAAGTCAATTTTTAAAAGGCAAATATCTCCCGATCTGTAGGAATCTGAGAGATAAAACTTATGTCACTTTGAGGGAACGTATATGTCAACTTCCTGTCAAAGTCACGTCAATGTATGTCCAAGGGTTTGGAGGATAGAGACATTTTAATTTTTCGAGATTATTCGAAAGTCAATTTTTGAAAAGGCAAATATCTCCCAATCTGTAGGAATCTGAGAGACAAACCTTATGTCGCATTGAGGGAACGTATATGTCAACTTCATGTCAGAGTTACGTCAATGTATGAGCAAGAGTTTGGAGGATAGAGACATCTTAATTTTTCGAGATTATTCGAAAATCAATTTTTTAAAGGCAAATATCTCCCGATCTGTAAGAATCTGAGAAACAAAACTTATGTCACTTTGGGGGAACGTATATGTAAACTTCCTGTCAGAGTCACGTCAATGTATGTCCAAGGGTTTGGAGGATAGAGACATTTTAATTTTTCGAGATTATTCGAAAGTAAATTTTTGAAAAGGTAAATATCTTCCGATCTGTAGGAATCTGAGAGACAAAACTTATGTCACTTTGAGGGAACGTATATGTCAACTTCCTGTCAGAGTCACGTCAATGTATGTCCAAGGGTTTGGACGATAGAGACATTTTAATTTTTCGAGATTATTCGAAAGTCAATTTTTAAAAGGCAAATATCTCCCGATCTGTAGGAATCTGAGAGACAAAACTTATGTCACTTTGAGGGAACGTATATGTCAACTTCCTGTCAGAGTCACGTCAATGTATGTCCAAGGGTTTGGAGGATAGAGACATTTAAATTTTTCGAGATTATTCGAAAGACAATTTTTGAAAAGGCAAATATCTCCCGATCTGTAGGAATCTGAGAGACAAAACTTATGTCACTTTGAGGGAACGTATATGTCAACTTCATGTCAGAATCTCGTCAATGTATGTCCAAGGGTTTGTACGATAGAGACATTTTAATTTTTCGAGATTATTCGAAAGTCAATTTTTAAAAGGCAAATATCTCCCGATCTGTAGGCATCTGAGAGACAAAACTTATGTCACTTTGAGGGAACGTATATGTCAACCTCATGTCATAATCTCGTCAATGTATGTCCAAGGGTTTGGACGATAGAGACATTTTAATTTTTCGAGATTATTCGAAAGTCAATTATTAAAAGGCAAATATCTCCCGATCTGTAGGCACCTGAGAGACAAAACTTATGCCACTTTGAGGGAACGTATATGTCAACTTCATGTCAGAATCTTGTCAATGTATGTACAAGGGTTTGGACGATAGAGACATTTTAATTTTTCGAGATTATTCGAAAGTCAATTTTTGAAAAAGCAAATATCTCCCGATCTGTAAGAATCTGAGAGACAAAACTTATGTCACTTTGAGGAAAAGTATATGTCAACTTGCTGTCAGAGTCACGTCAATGTATGTCCAAGGGTTTGGACGATATAGACATTTTAATTTTTCGAGATTATTTGAAAGTCAATTTTTGAAAAAGCAAATATCTCCCGATCTGTAGGAATCTGAGAGACAAACCTTATGTCACATTGAGGGAACGTATATGTCAACTTCCTGTCAGAGTCACGTCAATGTATGTCCAAGGGTTTGGACGATAGAGACATTTGAATTTTTCGAGATTATTCGAAAGTCAATTTTTGAAACGGCAAATATCTTCCGATCTGTAGGAATCTGAGAGACAAAACTTATGTCACTTTGAGGGAAAGTATATGTCAACTTGCTGTCAGAGTCACGTCAATGTACGTCCAAGGGTTTGGACGATATAGACATTTTAATTTTTCGAGATTATTTGAAAGTCAATCTTTGAAAAAGCAAATATCTCCCGATCTGTAGGAATCTGAGAGACAAACCTTATGTCACATTGAGGGAACGTATATGTCAACTTCCTGTCAGAGTCACGTCAATGTATGTCCAAGGGTTTGGACGATAGAGACATTTGAATTTTTCGAGATTATTCGAAAGTCAATTTTTGAAACGGCAAATATCTTCCGATCTGTAGGAATCTGAGAGACAAAACTTATGTCACTTTGAGGGAACGTATATGTCAACTTCATGTCAGAATCTCGTCAATGTATGTGAAAGGGTTTGGACGATAGAGACATTTAAATTTTTCGAGATTATTCGAAAGTCAATTTTTAAAGGCAAATATCTCCCGATCTGTAGGCATCTGAGAGACAAAACTTATGTCACTTTGAGGGAAAGTATATGTCAACTTGCTGTCAGAGTCACGTCAATGTATGTCCAAGGGTTTGGACGATAGAGACATTTTAATTTTTCGAGATTATTCGAAAGTCAATTTTTGAAAAAGCAAATATCTCCCGATCTGTAGGAATCTGAGAGACAAAACTCATGTCACTTTGAGGGAAGGCATATGTCAACTTCATGTCAGAGTCACGTCAATGTATGTCCAAGGGTTTGGAGGATAGAGACATTTAAATTTTTGGAGATTATTCGAAAGTCAATTATTAAAAGGCAAATATCTACCGATCTGTAGGCATCTGAGAGACAAAACTTATGTCACTTTGAGGGAACGTATATGTCAACTTGCTGTCTGAGTCACGTCAATGTATGTCCAAGGGTTTGGAGGATAGAGACATTTTAATTTTTCGAGATTATTCGAAAGTCAATTTTTGAAAAGGCAAATATCTCCCGATCTGTAGGAATCTGAGAGACAAATCTAATGTCACTTTGAGGGAACGTATATGTCAACTTCATGTCAGAATCTCGTCAATGTATGTCCAAGGGTTTGGACGATAGAGACATTTGAATTTTTCGAGATTATTCGAAAGTCAATTATTAAAAGGCAAATATCTCCCGATCTGTAGGAATCTGAGAGACAAATCTTATGTCACTTTGAGGGAACGTATATGTCAACTTAATGTCAGAGTCACGTCAATGTATGTCCAAGGGTTTGGAGGATAGAGACATTTTAATTTTTCGAGATTAATCGAAAGTAAATTTTTGAAAATTCAAATATCTCCCGATCTGTATTAATCTGAGAGACAAAACTGATGTCACTTTGAGGGAACGTATATGTCAACTTCATGTCAGAATCTCGTCAATGTATGTCCAAGGGTTTGGACGATAGAAACATTTTAATTTTTCGAGATTATTCGAAAGTCAATTTTTAAAAGGCAAATATCTCCCGATCAGTATGAATCTGAAAGACAAATCTTATGTCACTTTGAGGGAACGCATATGTCAACTTCATGTCAGAATCTCGTCAATGTATGTCCAAGGGTTTGGACGATAGAGACATTTAAATTTTTCGAGATTATTCGAAAGTCAATTTTTAAAAGGCAAATATCTCCCGATCAGTATGAATCTGAAAGACAAATCTTATGTCACTTTGAGGGAACGCATATGTCAACTTCATGTCAGAATCTCGTCAATGTATGTCCAAGGGTTTGGACGATAGAGACATTTTAATTTTTCGAGATTATTCAAAAGTCAATTCTTAAAAGGCAAATATCTCCCGATCTGTAGGCATCTGAGAGACAAAACTTATGTCACTTTGAGGGAACGTATATGTCAACTTCATGTAAGAATCTCGTCAATGTATGTCCAAGGGTTTGGACGATACAGACATATTAATTTTTCCAGATTATTCGAAAGTCAATTCTTAAAAGGCAAATATCTCCCGATCTGTAGGAATCTGAGAGACAAAACTTATGTCACTTTGAGGGAACGTATATGTCAACTTCCTGTCAAAGTCACGTCAATGTATGTCCAAGGGTTTGGAGGATAGAGACATTTTAATTTTTCGAGATTATTCGAAAGTCAATTTTTGAAAAGGCAAATATCTCTCAATCTGTAGGAATCTGAGAGACAAACCTTATGTCACATTGAGGGAACGTATATGTCAACTTCATGTCAGAGTTACGTCAATGTATGTTCAAGAGTTTGGAGGATAAAGACATCTTAATTTTTCGAGATTATTCGAAAATCAATTCTTTAAAGGCAAATATCTCCCGATCTGTAGGAATCTGAGAAACAAAACTTATGTCACTTTGAGGGAACGTATATGTAAACTTCCTGTCAGTGTCACGTCAATGTATGTAAAAGGGTTTGGAGGATAGAGACATTTTAATTTTTCGAGATTATTCGAAAGTCAATTTTTGAAAAAGTAAATATCTTCCGATCTGTAGGAATCTGAGAGACAAAACTTATGTCACTTTGAGGGAACGTATATGTCAACTTCCTGTCAGAGTCACGTCAATGTATGTCCAAGGGTTTGGACGATAGAGACATTTTAATTTTTCGAGATTATTCGAAAGTCAAATTTTAAAAGGCAAATATCTCCCGATCTGTAGGAATCTGAGAGACAAAACTTATGTCACTTTGAGGGAACGTATATGTCAACTTCCTGTCAGAGTCACGTCAATGTATGTCCAAGGGTTTGGAGGATAGAGACATTTAAATTTTTCGAGATTATTCGAAAGTCAATTTTTGAAAAGGCAAATATCTCCCGATCTGTAGGAATCTGAGAGACAAAACTTATGTCACTTTGAGGGAACGTATATGTCAACTTCATGTCAGAATCTCGAAAATGTATGAACAAGGGTTTGTACGATAGAGACATTTAAATTTTTCGAGATTATTCGAAAGTCAATTTTTAAAAGGCAAATATCTCCCGATCTGTAGGCATCTGAGAGACAAAACTTATGTCACTTTGAGGGAACGTATATGTCAACCTCATGTCATAATCTCGTCAATGTATGTCCAAGGGTTTGGACGATAGAGACATTTTAATTTTTCGAGATTATTCGAAAGTCAATTATTAAAAGGCAAATATCTCCCGATCTGTAGGCATCTGAGAGACAAAACTTATGCCACTTTGAGGGAACGTATATGTCAACTTCATGTCAGAATCTTGTCAATGTATGTACAAGGGTTTGGACGATAGAGACATTTTAATTTTTCGAGATTATTCGAAAGTCAATTTTTGAAAAAGCAAATATCTCCCGATCTGTAAGAATCTGAGAGGCAAAACTTATGTCACTTTGAGGGAAAGTATATGTCAACTTGCTGTCAGAGTCACGTCAATGTATGTCCAAGGGTTTGGACGATATAGACATTTTAATTTTTCGAGATTATTTGAAAGTCAATTTTTGAAAAAGCAAATATCTCCCGATCTGTAGGAATCTGAGAGACAAACCTTATGTCACATTGAGGGAACGTATATGTCAACTTCCTGTCAGAGTCACGTCAATGTATGTCCAAGGGTTTGGACGATAGAGACATTTGAATTTTTCGAGATTATTCGAAAGTCAATTTTTGAAACGGCAAATATCTTCCGATCTGTAGGAATCTGAGAGACAAAACTTATGTCACTTTGAGGGAACGTATATGTCAACTTCATGTCAGAATCTCGTCAATGTATGTGAAAGGGTTTGGACGATAGAGACATTTTAATTTTTCGAGATTATTCGAAAGTCAATTTTTAAAAGGCAAATATCTCCCGATCTGTAGGCATCTGAGAGACAAAACTTATGTCACTTTGAGGGAACGTATATGTCAACTTCATGTCAGAGTCACGTTAATGTATGTCCAAGGGTTTGGAGGATAGAGACATTTTAATTTTTCGAGATTATTCGAAGGCAATTCTTGAAAAGGCAAATATCTCCCGATCTGTTGGCATCTGAAAGCCAAAACTTATGTCACTTTGCGGGAACGTATATGTCAACTTCATGTCAGAATGTCGTCAATGTATGTCCAAGGGTTAGGACGATAGAGACATTTAAATTTTTCGAGATTATTCGAAAGTCAATTTTGAAAAAGCAAATATCTCCCGATCTGTAGGAATCTGAGAGACAAAACTCTTGTCACTTTGAGGGAAGGCATATGTCAACTGCATGTCAGAGTCACGTCAATGTATGTCCAAGGGTTTGGAGGATAGAGACATTTAAATTTTTAGAGATTATTCGAAAGTCAATTATTAAAAGGCAAATATCTACCGATCTGTAGGCATCTGAGAGACAAAACTTATGTCACTTTGAGGGAACGTATATGTCAACTTCCTGTCAGAGTCACGTCAATGTATGTCCAAGGGTTTGGAGGATAGAGACATTTTAATTTTTCGAGATTATTCGAAAGTCAATTTTTGAAAAGGCAAATATCTCCCGATCTGTAGGAATCTGAGAGACAAAACTTATGTCACTTTGAGGGAACGTATATGTCAACTTCATGTCAGAATCTCATCAATGTATGTCCAAGGGTTTGGACGATAGAGACATTTTAATTTTTCGAGATTATTCGAAATTCAATTTTTAAAAGGCAAATATCTCCCGATCTGTAGGCATCTGAGAGACAAATCTAATGTCACTTTGAGGGAACGTATATGTCAACTTCATGTCAGAATCTCGTCAATGTATGTCCAAGGGTTTGGACGATAGAGACATTTTAATTTTTCGAGATTATTGGAAAGTCAATTATTAAAAGGCAAATATCTCCCGATCTGTAGGAATCTGAGAGACAAAACTTATGTCACTTTGAGGGAACGTATATGTCAACTTCCTGTCAGAGTCACGTCAATGTATGTCCAAGGGTTTGGAGGATAGAGACATTTTAATTTTTCGAGATTAATCGAAAGTAAATTTTTGAAAATTCAAATATCTTCCGATCTGTAGGAATCTGAGAGACAAAACTGATGTCACTTTGAGGGAACGTATATGTCAACTTCATGTCAGAATCTCGTCAATGTATGTCCAAGGGTTTGGACGATAGAGACATTTTAATTTTTCGAGATTATTCGAAAGTCAATTTTTAAAAGGCAAATATCTCCCGATCAGTATGAATCTGAAAGACAAATCTTATGTCACTTTGAGGGAACGCATATGTCAACTTCATGTCAGAATCTCGTCAATGTATGTCCAAGGGTTTGGACGATAGAGACATTTTAATTTTTCGAGATTATTCGAAAGTCAATTCTTAAAAGGCAAATATCTCCCGATCTGTAGGCATCTGAGAGACAAAACTTATGTCACTTTGAGGGAACGTATATGTCAACTTCATGTAAGAATCTCGTCAATGTATGTCCAAGGGTTTGGACGATACAGACATATAAATTTTTCCAGATTATTCGAAAGTCAATTCTTAAAAGGCAAATATCTCCCGATCTGTAGGAATCTGAGAGACAAAACTTATGTCACTTTGAGGGAACGTATATGTCAACTTCCTGTCAAAGTCACGTCAATGTATGTCCAAGGGTTTGGAGGATAGAGACATTTTAATTTTTCGAGATTATTCGAAAGTCAATTTTTGAAAAGGCAAATATCTCCCAATCTGTAGGAATCTGAGAGACAAACCTTATGTCACATTGAGGGAACGTATATGTCAACTTCATGTCAGAGTTACGTCAATGTATGTTCAAGAGTTTGGAGGATAGAGACATCTTAATTTTTCGAGATTATTCGAAAATCAATTTTTAAATGCAAATATCTCCCGATCTGTAGGAATCTGAGAAACAAAACTTATGTCACTTTGAGGGAACGTATATGTAAACTTCCTGTCAGAGTCACGTCAATGTATGTCCAAGGGTTTGGAGGATAGAGACATTTTAATTTTTCGAGATTATTCGAAAGTCAATTTTTGAAAAAGTAAATATCTTCCGATCTGTAGGAATCTGAGAGACAAAACTTATGTCACTTTGAGGGAACGTATATGTCAACTTCCTGTCAGAGTCACGTCAATGTATGTCCAAGGGTTTGGACGATAGAGACATTTTAATTTTTCGAGATTATTCGAAAGTCAAATTTTAAAAGGCAAATATCTCCCGATCTGTAGGAATCTGAGAGACAAAACTTATGTCACCTTGAGGGAACGTATATGTCAACTTCCTGTCAGAGTCACGTCAATGTATGTCCAAGGGTTTGGAGGATAGAGACATTTAAATTTTTCGAGATTATTCGAAAGTCAATTTTTGAAAAGGCAAATATCTCCCGATCTGTAGGAATCTGAGAGACAAAACTTATGTCACTTTGAGGGAACGTATATGTCAACTTCATGTCAGAATCTCGTCAATGTATGTACAAGGGTTTGTACGATAGAGACATTTAAATTTTTCGAGATTATTCGAAAGTCAATTTTTAAAAGGCAAATATCTCCCGATCTGTAGGAATCTGAGAAACAAAACTTATGTCACTTTGAGGGAACGTATATGTAAAATTCCTGTCAGAGTCACGTCAATGTATGTCCAAGGGTTTGGAGGATAGAGACATTTTAATTTTTCGAGATTATTCGAAAGTCAATTTTTGAAAAAGTAAATATCTTCCGATCTGTAGGAATCTGAGAGACAAAACTTATGTCACTTTGAGGGAACGTATATGTCAACTTCCTGTCAGAGTCACGTCAATGTATGTCCAAGGGTTTGGACGATAGAGACATTTTAATTTTTCGAGATTATTCGAAAGTCAAATTTTAAAAGGCAAATATCTCCCGATCTGTAGGAATCTGAGAGACAAAACTTATGTCACTTTGAGGGAACGTATATGTCAACTTCCTGTCAGAGTCACGTCAATGTATGTCCAAGGGTTTGGAGGATAGAGACATTTAAATTTTTCGAGATTATTCGAAAGTCAATTTTTGAAAAGGCAAATATCTCCCGATCTGTAGGAATCTGAGAGACAAAACTTATGTCACTTTGAGGGAACGTATATGTCAACTTCATGTCAGAATCTCGTCAATGTATGTACAAGGGTTTGTACGATAGAGACATTTAAATTTTTCGAGATTATTCGAAAGTCAATTTTTAAAAGGCAAATATCTCCCGATCTGTAGGCATCTGAGAGACGAAACTTATGTCACTTTGAGGGAACGTATATGTCAACCTCATGTCATAATCTCGTCAATGTATGTCCAAGAGTTTGGACGATAGAGACATTTTAATTTTTCGAGATTATTCGAAAGTCAATTATTAAAAGGCAAATATCTCCCGATCTGTAGGCATCTGAGAGACAAAACTTATGCCACTTTGAGGGAACGTATATGTCAACTTCATGTCAGAATCTTGTCAATGTATGTACAAGGGTTTGGACGATAGAGACATTTTAATTTTTCGAGATTATTCGAAAGTCAATTTTTGAAAAAGCAAATATCTCCCGATCTGTAAGAATCTGAGAGACAAAACTTATGTCACTTTGAGGGAAAGTATATGTCAACTTGCTGTCAGAGTCACGTCAATGTATGTCCAAGGGTTTGGACGATATAGACATTTTAATTTTTCGAGATTATTTGAAAGTCAATTTTTGAAAAAGCAAATATCTCCCGATCTGTAGGAATCTGAGAGACAAACCTTATGTCACATTGAGGGAACGTATATGTCAACTTCCTGTCAGAGTCACGTCAATGTATGTCCAAGGGTTTGGACGATAGAGACATTTGAATTTTTCGAGATTATTCGAAAGTCAATTTTTGAAACGGCAAATATCTTCCGATCTGTAGGAATCTGAGAGACAAAACTTATGTCACTTTGAGGGAACGTATATGTCAACTTCATGTCAGAATCTCGTCAATGTATGTGAAAGGGTTTGGACGATAGAGAAATTTAAATTTTTCGAGATTATTCGAAAGTCAATTATTAAAGGCAAATATCTCCCGATCTGTAGGCATCTGAGAGACAAAACTTATGTCACTTTGAGGGAACGTATATGTCAACTTGCTGTCAGAGTCACGTCAATGTATGTCCAAGGGTTTGGACGATAGATACATTTTAATTTTTCGAGATTATTCGAAAGTCAATTTTTGAAAAAGCAAATATCTCCCGATCTGTAGGAATCTGAGAGACAAAACTCTTGTCACTTTGAGGGAAGGCATATGTCAACTTCATGTCAGAGTCACGTCAATGTATGTCCAAGGGTTTGGAGGATAGAGACATTTAAATTTTTAGAGATTATTTGAAAGTCAATTATTAAAAGGCAAATATCTACCGATCTGTAGGCATCTGAGAGACAAAACTTATGTCACTTTGAGGGAACGTATATGTCAACTTCCTGTCAGAGTCACGTCAATGTATGTCCAAGGGTTTGAAGGATAGAGACATATTAATTTTTCGAGATTATTCGAAAGTCAATTTTTGAAAAGGCAAATATCTCCCGATCTGTAGGAATCTGAGAGACAAAACTTATGTCACTTTGAGGGAACGTATATGTCAACTTCATGTCAGAATCTCATCAATGTATGTCCAAGGGTTTGGACGATAGAGACATTTTAATTTTTCGAGATTATTCGAAAGTAAATTTTTGAAAATTCAAATATCTCCCGATCTGTAGGAATCTGAGAGACAAAACTGATGTCACTTTGAGGGAACGTATATGTCAACTTCATGTCAGAATCTCGTCAATGTATGTCCAAGGGTTTGGACGATAGAGACATTTTAATTTTTCGAGATTATTCGAAAGTCAATTTTTAAAAGGCAAATATCTCCCGATCAGTATGAATCTGAAAGACAAATCTTATGCCACTTTGAGGGAACGCATATGTCAACTTCATGTCAGAATCTCGTCAATGTATGTCCAAGGGTTTGGACGATAGAGACATTTAAATTTTTCGAGATTATTCGAAAGTCAATTTTTAAAAGGCAAATATCTCCCGATCAGTATGAATCTGAAAGACAAATCTTATGTCACTTTGAGGGAACGCATATGTCAACTTCATGTCAGAATCTCGTCAATGTATGTCCAAGGGTTTGGACGATAGAGACATTTTAATTTTTCGAGATTATTCGAAAGTCAATTTTTGAAAAGGCAAATATCTCCCGATCTGTAGGAATCTGAGAGACAAAACTTATGTCACTTTGAGGGAACGTACATGTAAACTTCATGTCAGAATCTCGTCAATGTATGTCCAAGGGTTTGGACGATACAGACATATTAATTTTTCCAGATTATTCGAAAGTCAATTC
Source organism: Zootermopsis nevadensis (assembly GCF_977971745.1). NCBI lineage: Eukaryota > Metazoa > Arthropoda > Insecta > Blattodea > Termopsidae > Zootermopsis > Zootermopsis nevadensis. Next base: position 3,743,785 of record NW_028259177.1, read on the forward strand.
TTAAAAGGCAAATATCTCCCGATCTGTAGGAATCTGAGAGACAAAACTTATGTCACTTTGAGGGAACGTATATGTCAACTTCCTGTCAAAGTCACGTCAATGTATGTCCAAGGGTTTGGAGGATAGAGACATTTTAATTTTTCGAGATTATTCGAAAGTCAATTTTTGAAAAGGCAAATATCTCCCAATCTGTAGGAATCTGAGAGACAAACCTTATGTCACATTGAGGGAACGTATATGTCAACTTCATGTCAGAGTTACGTCAATGTATGTTCAAGAGTTTGGAGGATAGAGACATCTTAATTTTTCGAGATTATTCGAAAATCAATTTTTTAAAGGCAAATATCTCCCGATCTGTAGGAATCTGAGAAACAAAACTTATGTCACTTTGAGGGAACGTATATGTAAACTTCCTGTCAGAGTCACGTCAATGTATGTCCAAGGGTTTGGAGGATAGAGACATTTTAATTTTTCGAGATTATTCGAAAGTCAATTTTTGAAAAAGTAAATATCTTCCGATCTGTAGGAATCTGAGAGACAAAACTTATGTCACTTTGAGGGAACGTATATGTCAACTTCCTGTCAGAGTCACGTCAATGTATGTCCAAGGGTTTGGACGATAGAGACATTTTGATTTTTCGAGATTATTCGAAAGTCAATTTTTAAAAGGCAAATATCTCCCGATCTGTAGGAATCTGAGAGACAAAACTTATGTCACTTTGAGGGAACGTATATGTCAACTTCCTGTCAGAGTCACGTCAATGTATGTCCAAGGGTTTGGAGGATAGAGACATTTAAATTTTTCGAGATTATTCGAAAGTCAATTTTTGAAAAGGCAAATATCTCCCGATCTGTAGGAATCTGAGAGACAAAACTTATGTCACTTTGAGGGAACGTATATGTCAACTTCATGTCAGAATCTCGTCAATGTATGTCCAAGGGTTTGTACGATAGAGACATTTTAATTTTTCGAGATTATTCGAAAGTCAATTTTTAAAAGGCAAATATCTCCCGATCTGTAGGCATCTGAGAGACAAAACTTATGTCACTTTGAGGGAACGTATATGTCAACCTCATGTCATAATCTCGTCAATGTATGTCCAAGGGTTTGGACGATAGAGACATTTTAATTTTTCGAGATTATTCGAAAGTCAATTATTAAAAGGCAAATATCTCCCGATCTGTAGGCATCTGAGAGACAAAACTTATGCCACTTTGAGGGAACGTATATGTCAACTTCATGTCAGAATCTTGTCAATGTATGTACAAGGGTTTGGACGATAGAGACATTTTAATTTTTCGAGATTATTCGAAAGTCAATTTTTGAAAAAGCAAATATCTCCCGATCTGTAAGAATCTGAGAGACAAAACTTATGTCACTTTGAGGGAAAGTATATGTCAACTTGCTGTCAGAGTCACTTCAATGTATGTCCAAGGGTTTGGACGATATAGACATTTTAATTTTTCGAGATTATTTGAAAGTCAATTTTTGAAAAAGCAAATATCTCCCGATCTGTAGGAATCTGAGAGACAAACCTTATGTCACATTGAGGGAACGTATATGTCAACTTCCTGTCAGAGTCACGTCAATGTATGTCCAAGGGTTTGGACGATAGAGAAATTTGAATTTTTCGAGATTATTCGAAAGTCAATTTTTGAAACGGCAAATATCTTCCGATCTGTAGGAATCTGAGAGACAAAACTTATGTCACTTTGAGGGAACGTATATGTCAACTTCATGTCAGAATCTCGTCAATGTATGTGAAAGGGTTTGGACGATAGAGACATTTTAATTTTTCGAGATTATTCGAAAGTCAATTTTTAAAAGGCAAATATCTCCCGATCTGTAGGCATCTGAGAGACAAAACTTATGTCACTTTGAGGGAACGTATATGTCAACTTCCTGTCAGAGTCACGTCAATGTATGTCCAAGGGTTTGGAGGATAGAGACATTTTAATTTTTCGAGATTATTCGAAAGTCAATTTTTGAAAAGGCAAATATCTCCCGATCTGTAGGAATCTGAGAGACAAAACTTATGTCACTTTGAGGGAACGTATATGTCAACTTCATGTCAGAATCTCATCAATGTATGTCCAAGGGTTTGGACGATAGAGACATTTTAATTTTTCGAGATTATTCGAAATTCAATTTTTAAAAGGCAAATATCTCCCGATCTGTAGGCATCTGAGAGACAAATCTAATGTCACTTTGAGGGAACGTATATGTCAACTTCATGTCAGAATCTCGTCAATGTATGTCCAAGGGTTTGGACGATAGAGACATTTGAATTTTTCGAGATTATTGGAAAGTCAATTATTAAAAGGCAAATATCTCCCGATCTGTAGGAATCTGAGAGACAAAACTTATGTCACTTTGAGGGAACGTATATGTCAACTTCCTGTCAGAGTCACGTCAATGTATGTCAAGGGTTTGGAGGATAGAGACATTTTAATTTTTCGAGATTAATCGAAAGTCAATTTTTGAAAATTCAAATATCTCCCGATCTGTAGGAATCTGAGAGACAAAACTGATGTCACTTTGAGGGAACGTAAATGTCAACTTCATGTCAGAATCTCGTCAATGTATGTCCAAGGGTTTGGACGATAGAGACATTTTAATTTTTCGAGATTATTCGAAAGTCAATTTTTAAAAGGCAAATATCTCCCGATCTGTAGGCATCTGAGAGACAAAACTTATGTCACTTTGAGGGAACGTATATGTCAACTTCATGTCAGAGTCACGTTAATGTATGTCCAAGGGTTTGGAGGATAGAGACATTTTAATTTATCGAGATTATTCGAAGGCAATTCTTGAAAAGGCAAATATCTCCCGATCTGTTGGCATCTGAAAGCCAAAACTTATGTCACTTTGCGGGAACGTATATGTCAACTTCATGTCAGAATGTCGTCAATGTATGTCCAAGGGTTAGGACGATAGAGACATTTAAATTTTTCGAGATTATTCGAAAGTCAATTTTTAAAGGCAAATATCTACCGATCTGTATTCATCTGTGAAACAAATCTTATGTCACTTTGAGGGAACGCATATGTCAACTTCATGTCAGAGTGTCGTTAATGTATGTCCAAGGGTTTGGAGGATAGAGAAATTTTAATTATTCGAGATTATTCGAAAGTCAATTTTTGAAAAAGCAAATATCTCCCGATCTGTAGGAATCTGAGAGACAAAACTTATGTCACTTTGAGGGAACGTATATGTCAACTTCATGTCAGAATCTCGTCAATGTATGTGAAAGGGTTTGGACGATAGAGAAATTTAAATTTTTCGAGATTATTCGAAAGTCAATTTTTAAAGGCAAATATCTCCCGATCTGTAGGCATCTGAGAGACAAAACTTATGTCACTTTGAGGGAACGTATATGTCAACTTCATGTCAGAATCTCGTCAATGTATGTCCAAGGGGTTGGAAGATAGAGACATTTAAATTTTTCGAGATTATTCGAAAGTCAATTTTTAAAAGGCAAATATCTCCCGATCTGTAGGCATCTGAGAGACAAATCTTATGTCACTTTAGGGAACGCATATGTCAACTTCATGTCAAAATCGGGTCAATGTATGTCCAAGGGTTTGGACGATAGAGACATTTTAATTTTTCGAGATTCTTCGAAAGTCAATTCTTTAAAGGCAAATATCTCCCGATCTGTAGGAATCTGAGAGACAAAACTTATGTCACTTTGAGGGAAGGTATATGTCAACTTCCTGTCAGAGTCACGTCAATGTATGTCCAAGGGTTTGGAGGATAGAGACATTTAAATTTTTCGAGATTATTCGAAAGTCAATTTTTGAAAAGGCAAATATCTCCCGATCTGTAGGAATCTGAGAGACAAAACTTATGTCACTTTGAGGGAACGTATATGTCAACCTCATGTCAGAATATCGTCAATGTATGTCCAAGGGTTTGTACGATAGAGACATTTTAATTTTTCGAGATTATTCGAAAGTCAATTATTAAAAGGCAAATATCTCCCGATCTGTAGGCATCTGAGAGACATAACTTATGTCACTTTGAGGGAACGTATATGTCAACCTCATGTCATAATCTCGTCAATGTATGTCCAAGGGTTTGGACGATAGAGACATTTTAATTTTTCGAGATTATTCGAAAGTCAATTATTAAAAGGCAAATATCTCCCGATCTGTAGGCATCTGAGAGACAAAACTTATGCCACTTTGAGGGAACGTATATGTCAACTTCATGTCAGAATCTCGTCAATGTATGTCCAAGGGTTTGGACGATAGAGACATTTTAATTTTTTGAGATTATTCGAAAGTCAATTTTTGAAAAAGCAAATATCTCCCGATCTGTAAGAATCTGAGAGACAAAACTTATGTCACTTTGAGGGAAAGTATATGTCAACTTACTGTCAGAGTCACGTCAATGTACGTCCAAGGGTTTGGACGATATAGACATTTTAAATTTTTCGAGATTATTTGAAAGTCAATCTTTGAAAAAGCAAATATCTCCCGATCTGTAGGAATCTGAGAGACAAACCTTATGTCACATTGAGGGAACGTATATGTCAACTTCCTGTCAGAGTCACGTCAATGTATTTCCAAGGGTTTGGAGGATAGAGACATTTGAATTTTTCGAGATTATTCGAAAATCAATTTTTGAAACGGCAAATATCTTCCGATCTGTAGGAATCTGAGAGACAAAACTTATGTCACTTTGAGGGAACGTATATGTCAACTTCATGTCAGAATCTCGTCAATGTATGTGAAAGGGTTTGGACGATAGAGACATTTAAATTTTTCGAGATTATTCGAAAGTCAATTTTTAAAGGCAAATATCTCCCGATCTGTAGGCATCTGAGAGACAAAACTTATGTCACTTTGAGGGAACGTATATGTCAACTTGCTGTCAGAGTCACGTCAATGTATGTCCAAGGGTTTGGAGGATAGAGACATTTTAATTTTTCGAGATTAATCGAAAGTCAATTTTTGAAAATTCAAATATCTCCCGATCTGTAGGAATCTGAGAGACAAAACTGATGTCACTTTGAGGGAACGTATATGTCAACTTCATGTCAGAATCTCGTCAATGTATGTCCAAGGGTTTGGACGATAGAGACATTTTAATTTTTCGAGATTATTCGAAAGTCAATTTTTAAAAGGCAAATATCTCCCGATCAGTATGAATCTGAAAGACAAATCTTATGTCACTTTGAGGGAACGCATATGTCAACTTCATGTCAGAATCTCGTCAATGCATGTCCAAGGGTTTGGACGATAGAGACATTTAAATTTTTCGAGATTATTCGAAAGTCAATTTTTAAAAGGCAAATATCTCCCGATCAGTATGAATCTGAAAGACAAATCTTATGTCACTTTGAGGGAACGCATATGTCAACTTCATGTCAGAATCTCGTCAATGTATGTCCAAGGGTTTGGACGATAGAGACATTTTAATTTTTCGAGATTATTCGAAAGTCAATTCTTAAAAGCCAAATATCTCCCGATCTGTAGGCATCTGAGAGACAAAACTTATGTCACTTTGAGGGAACGTTTATGTCAACTTCATGTCAGAATCTCGTCAATGTATGTCCAAGGGTTTGGACGATACAGACATATTAATTTTTCCAGATTATTCGAAAGTCAATTCTTAAAAGGCAAATATCTCCCGATCTGTAGGAATCTGAGAGACAAAACTTATGTCACTTTGAGGGAACGTATATGTCAACTTCCTGTCAAAGTCACGTCAATGTATGTCCAAGGGTTTGGAGGATAGAGACATTTTAATTTTTCGAGATTATTCGAAAGTCAATTTTTGAAAAGGCAAATATCTCCCAATCTGTAGGAATCTGAGAGACAAACCTTATGTCACATTGAGGGAACGTATATGTCAACTTCATGTCAGAGTTACGTCAATGTATGTGCAAGAGTTTGGAGGATAGAGACATCTTAATTTTCCGAGATTATTCGAAAATCAATTTTTTAAAGGCAAATATCTCCCGATCTGTAGGAATCTGAGAAACAAAACTTATGTCACTTTGAGGGAACGTATATGTAAACTTCCTGTCAGAGTCACGTCAATGTATGTCCAAGGGTTTGGAGGATAGAGACATTTTAATTTTTCGAGATTATTCGAAAGTCAATTTTTGTAAAAGTAAATATCTTCCGATCTGTAGGAATCTGAGAGACAAAACTTATGTCACTTTGAGGGAACGTATATGTCAACTTCCTGTCAGAGTCACGTCAATGTATGTCCAAGGGTTTGGACGATAGAGACATTTTAATTTTTCGAGATTATTCGAAAGTCAATTTTTAAAAGGCAAATATCTCCCGATCTGTAGGAATCTGAGAGACAAAACTTATGTCACTTTGAGGGTACGTATATGTCAACTTCCTGTCAGAGTCACGTCAATGTATGTCCAAGGGTTTGGAGGATAGAGACATTTAAATTTTTCGAGATTATTCGAAAGTCAATTTTTGAAAAGGCAAATATCTCCCGATCTGTAGGAATCTGAGAGACAAAACTTATGTCACTTTGAGGGAACGTATATGTCAACTTCATGTCAGAATCTCGTCAATGTATGTCCAAGGGTTTGTACGATAGAGACATTTTAATTTTTCGAGATTATTCGAAAGTCAATTTTTAAAAGGCAAATATCTCCCGATCTGTAGGCATCTGAGAGACAAAACTTATGTCACTTTGAGGGAACGTATATGTCAACCTCATGTCATAATCTCGTCAATGTATGTCCAAGGGTTTGGACGATAGAGACATTTTAATTTTTCGAGATTATTCGAAAGTCAATTATTAAAAGGCAAATATCTCCCGATCTGTAGGCATCTGAGAGACAAAACTTATGCCACTTTGAGGGAACGTATATGTCAACTTCATGTCAGAATCTTGTCAATGTATGTACAAGGGTTTGGACGATAGAGACATTTAAATTTTTCGAGATTATTCGAAAGTCAATTTTTGAAAAAGCAAATATCTCCCGATCTGTAAGAATCTGAGAGACAAAACTTATGTCACTTTGAGGGAAAGTATATGTCAACTTCCTGTCAGAGTCACGTCAATGTATGTCCAAGGGTTTGGACGATATAGACATTTTAATTTTTCGAGATTATTTGAAAGTCAATTTTTGAAAAAGCAAATATCTCCCGATCTGTAGGAATCTGAGAGACAAACCTTATGTCACATTGAGGGAACGTATATGTCAACTTCCTGTCAGAGTCACGTCAATGTATGTCCAAGGGTTTGGACGATAGAGACATTTGAATTTTTCGAGATTATTCGAAAGTCAATTTTTGAAACGGCAAATATCTTCCGATCTGTAGGAATCTGAGAGACAAAACTTATGTCACTTTGAGGGAACGTATATGTCAACTTCATGTCAGAATCTCGTCAATGTATGTGAAAGGGTTTGGACGATAGAGAAAATTAAATTTTTCGAGATTATTCGAAAGTCAATTTTTAAAGGCAAATATCTCCCGATCTGTAGGCATCTGAGAGACAAAACTTATGTCACTTTGAGGGAACGTATATGTCAACTTGCTGTCAGAGTCACGTCAATGTATGTCCAAGGGTTTGGACGATAGAGACATTTTAATTTTTCGAGATTATTCGAAAGTCAATTTTTGAAAAAGCAAATATCTCCCGATCTGTAGGAATCTGAGAGACAAAACTCTTGTCACTTTGAGGGAAGGCATATGTCAACTTCATGTCAGAGTCACGTCAATGTATGTCCAAGGGTTTGGAGGATAGAGACATTTAAATTTTTAGAGATTATTCGAAAGTCAATTATTAAAAGGCAAATATCTACCGATCTGTAGGCATCTGAGAGACAAAACTTATGTCACTTTGAGGGAACGTATATGTCAACTTCCTGTCAGAGTCACGTCAATGTATGTCCAAGGGTTTGGAGGATAGAGACATTTTAATTTTTCGAGATTATTCGAAAATCAATTTTTGAAAAGGCAAATATCTCCCGATCTGTAGGAATCTGAGAGACAAAACTTATGTCACTTTGAGGGAACGTATATGTCAACTTCATGTCAGAATCTCATCAATGTATGTCCAAGGGTTTGGACGATAGAGACATTTTAATTTTTGGAGATTATTCGAAATTCAATTTTTAAAAGGCAAATATCACCCGATCTGTAGGCATCTGAGAGACAAATCTAATGTCACTTTGAGGGAACGTATATGTCAACTTCATGTCAGAATCTCGTCATTGTATGTCCAAGGGTTTGGACGATAGAGACATTTTAATTTTTCGAGATTATTCGAAAATCAATTATTAAAAGGCAAATATCTCCCGATCTGTAGGAATCTGAGAGACAAAACTTATGTCACTTTGAGGGAACGTATATGTCAACTTCCTGTCAGAGTCACGTCAATGTATGTCAAGGGTTTGGAGGATAGAGACATTTTAATTTTTCGAGATTAATCGAAAGTCAATTTTTGAAAATTCAAAAATCTCCCGATCTGTAGGAATCTGAGAGACAAAACTGATGTCACTTTGAGGGAACGTAAATGTCAACTTCATGTCAGAATCTCGTCAATGTATGTCCAAGGGTTTGGACGATAGAGACATTTTAATTTTTCGAGATTATTCGAAAGTCAATTTTTGAAAAAGCAAATATCTCCCGATCTGTAGGAATCTGAGAGACAAAACTCATGTCACTTTGAGGGAAGACATATGTCACGTTCATGTCAGAGTCACGTCAATGTATGTCCAAGGGTTTGGAGGATAGAGACATTTAAATTTTTAGAGATTATTCGAAAGTCAATTATTAAAAGGCAAATATCTACCGATCTGTAGGAATCTGAGAGACAAAACTTATGTCACTTTGAGGGAACGTATATGTCAACTTCCTGTCAGAGTCACGTCAATGTATGTCCAAGGGTTTGGAGGATAGAGACATTTTAATTTTTCGAGATTATTCGAAAGTCAATTTTTGAAAAGGCAAATATCTCCCGATCTGTAGGAATCTGAGAGACAAATCTAATGTCACTTTGAGGGAACGTATATGTCAACTTCATGTCAGAATCTCGTCAATGTATGTCCAAGGGTTTGGACGATAGAGACATTTAAATTTTTCGAGATTATTCGAAAGTCAATTATTAAAAGGCAAATATCTCCCGATCTGTAGGAATCTGAGAGACAAAACTTATGTCACTTTGAGGGAACGTATATGTCAACTTCCTGTCAGAGTCTCGTCAATGTATGTCCAAGGGTTTGGAGGATAGAGACATTTTAATTTTTCGAGATTAATCGAAAGTCAATTTTTGAAAATTCAAATATCTCCCGATCTGTAGGAATCTGAGAGACAAAACTAATGTCACTTTGAGGGAACGTATATGTCAACTTCATGTCAGAATCTCGTCAATGTATGTCCAAGGGTTTGGATGATAGAGACATTTTAATTATTCGAGATTATTCGAAAGTCAATTTTTAAAAGGCAAATATCTCCCGATCTGTAGGCATCTAAGAGACAAAACTTATGTCACTTTGAGGGAACGTATATGTCAACTTCATGTCAGAGTCACGTTAATGTATGTCCAAGGGTTTGGGGGATAGAGACATTTTAATTTTTCGAGATTATTCGAAGGCAATTTTTGAAAAGGCAAATATCTCCCGATCTGTTGGCATCTGATAGCCAAAACTTATGGCACTTTGCGGGAACGTATATGTCAACTTCATGTCAGAATGTCGTCAATGTATGTCCAAGGGTTAGGACGATAGAGACATTTAAATTTTTCGAGATTATTCGAAAGTCAATTTTTAAAAGGCAAATATCTACCGATCTGTATTCATCTGTGAAACAAATCTTATGTCACTTTGAGGGAACGCATATGTCAACTTCATGTCAGAGTCTCGTTAATGTATGTCCAAGGGTTTGGAGGATAGAGACATTTTAATTATTCGAGATTATTCGAAAGTCAATTTTTGAAAAAGCAAATATCTCCTGATCTGTAGGAATCTGAGAGACAAAACTTATGTCACTTTGAGGGAACGTATATGTAAACTTCCTGTCAGAGGCACGTCAATGTATGTCCAAGGGTTTGGAGGATAGAGACATTTTAATTTTTCGAGATTATTCGAAAGTCAATTTTTGAAAAGGCAAATATCTTCCGATCTGTAGGAATCTGAGAGACAGAACTTATGTCACTTTGAGGGAACGTATATGTCAACTTCATGTCAGAATCTCGTCAATGTATGTGAAAGGGTTTGAACGATAGAGACATTTAAATGTTTCGAGATTATTGGAAAGTCAATTCTTTAAAGGCAAATATCTCCCGATCTGTAGGAATCTGAGAGACAAAACTTATGTCACTTTGAGGGAATGTATATGTCAACTTGCTGTCAGAGTCACGTCAATGCATGTCCAAGGGTTTGGACGATACAGACATTTTAATTTTTCGAGATTATTCGAAAGACAATTTTTGAAAAAGCAAATATCTCCCGATCTGTAGGAATCTGAGAGACAAAACTCATGTCACATTGAGGGAACGTATATGTCAACTTCATGTCAGAGTTACGTCAATGTATGTTCAAGAGTTTGGAGGATAGAGACATCTTAATTTTTCGAGATTATTCGAAAATCAATTTTTAAATGCAAATATCTCCCGATCTGTAGGAATCTGAGAAACAAAACTTATGTCACTTTGAGGGAACGTATATGTAAACTTCCTGTCAGAGTCACGTCAATGTATGTCCAAGGGTTTGGAGGATAGAGACATTTTAATTTTTCGAGATTATTCGAAAGTCAATTTTTGAAAAAGTAAATATCTTCCGATCTGTAGGAATCTGAGAGACAAAACTTATGTCACTTTGAGGGAACGTATATGTCAACTTCCTGTCAGAGTCACGTCAATGTATGTCCAAGGGTTTGGACGATAGAGACATTTTAATTTTTCGAGATTATTCGAAAGTCAAATTTTAAAAGGCAAATATCTCCCGATCTGTAGGAATCTGAGAGACAAAACTTATGTCACTTTGAGGGAACGTATATGTCAACTTCCTGTCAGAGTCACGTCAATGTATGTACAAGGGTTTGGAGGATAGAGACATTTAAATTTTTCGAGATTATTCGAAAGTCAATTTTTGAAAAGGCAAATATCTCCCGATCTGTAGGAATCTGAGAGACAAAACTTATGTCACTTTGAGGGAACGTATATGTCAACTTCATGTCAGAATCTCGTCAATGTATGTACAAGGGTTTGTACGATAGAGACATTTAAATTTTTCGAGATTATTCGAAAGTCAATTTTTAAAAGGCAAATATCTCCCGATCTGTAGGAATCTGAGAAACAAAACTTATGTCACTTTGAGGGAACGTATATGTAAACTTCCTGTCAGAGTCACGTCAATGTATGTCCAAGGGTTTGGAGGATAGAGACATTTTAATTTTTCGAGATTATTCGAAAGTCAATTTTTGAAAAAGTAAATATCTTCCGATCTGTAGGAATCTGAGAGACAAAACTTATGTCACTTTGAGGGAACGTATATGTCAATTTCCTGTCAGAGTCACGTCAATGTATGTCCAAGGGTTTGGACGATAGAGACATTTTAATTTTTCGAGATTATTCGAAAGTCAAATTTTAAAAGGCAAATATCTCCCGATCTGTAGGAATCTGAGAGACAAAACTTATGTCACTTTGAGGGAACGTATATGTCAACTTCATGTCAGAATCTCGTCAATGTATGTACAAGGGTTTGTACGATAGAGACATTTAAATTTTTCGAGATTATTCGAAAGTCAATTTTTAAAAGGCAAATATCTCCCGATCTGTAGGCATCTGAGAGACGAAACTTATGTCACTTTGAGGGAACGTATATGTCAACCTCATGTCATAATCTCGTCAATGTATGTCCAAGGGTTTGGACGATAGAGACATTTTAATTTTTCGAGATTATTCGAAAGTCAATTATTAAAAGGCAAATATCTCCCGATCTGTAGGCATCTGAGAGACAAAACTTATGCCACTTTGAGGGAACGTATATGTCAACTTCATGTCAGAATCTTGTCAATGTATGTACAAGGGTTTGGACGATAGAGACATTTTAATTTTTCGAGATTATTCGAAAGTCAATTTTTGAAAAAGCAAATATCTCCCGATCTGTAAGAATCTGAGAGACAAAACTTATGTCACTTTGAGGGAAAGTATATGTCAACTTGCTGTCAGAGTCACGTCAATGTATGTCCAAGGGTTTGGACGATATAGACATTTTAATTTTTCGAGATTATTTGAAAGTCAATTTTTGAAAAAGCAAATATCTCCCGATCTGTAGGAATCTGAGAGACAAACCTTATGTCACATTGAGGGAACGTATATGTCAACTTCCTGTCAGAGTCACGTCAATGTATGTCCAAGGGTTTGGACGATAGAGACATTTGAATTTTTCGAGATTATTCGAAAGTCAATTTTTGAAACGGCAAATATCTTCCGATCTGTAGGAATCTGAGAGACAAAACTTATGTCACTTTGAGGGAACGTATATGTCAACTTCATGTCAGAATCTCGTCAATGTATGTGAAAGGGTTTGGACGATAGAGAAATTTAAATTTTTCGAGATTATTCGAAAGTCAATTTTTAAAGGCAAATATCTCCCGATCTGTAGGCATCTGAGAGACAAAACTTATGTCACTTTGAGGGAACGTATATGTCAGCTTGCTGTCAGAGTCACGTCAATGTATGTCCAAGGGTTTGGACGATAGATACATTTTAATTTTTCGAGATTATTCGAAAGTCAATTTTTGAAAAAGCAAATATCTCCCGATCTGTAGGAATCTGAGAGACAAAACTCTTGTCACTTTGAGGGAAGGCATATGTCAACTTCATGTCAGAGTCACGTCAATGTATGTCCAAGGGTTTGGAGGATAGAGACATTTAAATTTTTAGAGATTATTCGAAAGTCAATTATTAAAAGGCAAATATCTACCGATCTGTAGGCATCTGAGAGACAAAACTTATGTCACTTTGAGGGAACGTATATGTCAACTTCCTGTCAGAGTCACGTCAATGTATGTCCAAGGGTTTGAAGGATAGAGACATATTAATTTTTCGAGATTATTCGAAAGTCAATTTTTGAAAAGGCAAATATCTCCCGATCTGTAGGAATCTGAGAGACAAAACTTATGTCACTTTGAGGGAACGTATATGTCAACTTCATGTCAGAATCTCATCAATGTATGTCCAAGGGTTTGGACGATAGAGACATTTTAATTTTTCGAGATTATTCGAAAGTAAATTTTTGAAAATTCAAATATCTCCCGATCTGTAGGAATCTGAGAGACAAAACTGATGTCACTTTGAGGGAACGTATATGTCAACTTCATGTCAGAATCTCGTCAATGTATGTCCAAGGGTTTGGACGATAGAGACATTTTAATTTTTCGAGATTATTCGAAAGTCAATTTTTAAAAGGCAAATATCTCCCGATCAGTATGAATCTGAAAGACAAATCTTATGCCACTTTGAGGGAACGCATATGTCAACTTCATGTCAGAATCTCGTCAATGTATGTCCAAGGGTTTGGACGATAGAGACATTTAAATTTTTCGAGATTATTCGAAAGTCAATTTTTAAAAGGCAAATATCTCCCGATCAGTATGAATCTGAAAGACAAATCTGATGTCACTTTGAGGGAACGCATATGTCAACTTCATGTCAGAATCTCGTCAATGTATGTCCAAGGGTTTGGACGATAGAGACATTTTAATTTTTCGAGATTATTCGAAAGTCAATTTTTGAAAAGGCAAATATCTCCCGATCTGTAGGAATCTGAGAGACAAAACTTATGTCACTTTGAGGGAACGTACATGTAAACTTCATGTCAGAATCTCGTCAATGTATGTCCAAGGGTTTGGACGATACAGACATATTAATTTTTCCAGATTATTCGAAAGTCAATTCTTAAAAGGCAAATATCTCCCGATCTGTAGGAATCTGAGAGACAAAACTTATGTCACTTTGAGGGAACGTATATGTCAACTTCCTGTCAAAGTCACGTCAATGTATGTCCAAGGGTTTGGAGGATAGAGACATTTTAATTTTTCGAGATTATTCGAAAGTCAATTTTTGAAAAGGCAAATATCTCCCAATCTGTAGGAATCTGAGAGACAAACCTTATGTCACATTGAGGGAACGTATATGTCAACTTCATGTCAGAGTTACGTCAATGTATGTTCAAGAGTTTGGAGGATAGAGACATCTTAATTTTCCGAGATTATTCGAAAATCAATTTTTTAAAGGCAAATATCTCCCGATCTGTAGGAATCTGAGAAACAAAACTTATGTCACTTTGAGGGAACGCATATGTAAACTTCCTGTCAGAGTCACGTCAATGTATGTCCAAGGGTTTGGAGGATAGAGACATTTTAATTTTTCGAGATTATTCGAAAGTCAATTTTTGAAAAAGTAAATATCTTCCGATCTGTAGGAATCTGAGAGACAAAACTTATGTCACTTTGAGGGAACGTATATGTCAACTTCCTGTCAGAGTCACGTCAATGTATGTCCAAGGGTTTGGACGATAGAGACATTTTGATTTTTCGAGATTATTCGAAAGTCAATTTTTAAAAGGCAAATATCTCCCGATCTGTAGGAATCTGAGAGACAAAACTTATGTCACTTTGAGGGAACGTATATGTCAACTTCCTGTCAGAGTCACGTCAATGTATGTCCAAGGGTTTGGAGGATAGAGACATTTAAATTTTTCGAGATTATTCGAAAGTCAATTTTTGAAAAGGCAAATATCTCCCGATCTGTAGGAATCTGAGAGACAAAACTTATGTCACTTTGAGGGAACGTATATGTCAACTTCATGTCAGAATCTCGTCAATGTATGTCAAAGGGTTTGTACGATAGAGACATTTTAATTTTTCGAGATTATTCGAAAGTCAATTTTTAAAAGGCAAATATCTCCCGATCTGTAGGCATCTGAGAGACAAAACTTATGTCACTTTGAGGGAACGTATATGTCAACCTCATGTCATAATCTCGTCAATGTATGTCCAAGGGTTTGGACGATAGAGACATTTTAATTTTTCGAGATTATTCGAAAGTCAATTATTAAAAGGCAAATATCTCCCGATCTGTAGGCATCTGAGAGACAAAACTTATGCCACTTTGAGGGAACGTATATGTCAACTTCATGTCAGAATCTTGTCAATGTATGTACAAGGGTTTGGACGATAGAGACATTTTAATTTTTCGAGATTATTCGAAAGTCAATTTTTGAAAAAGCAAATATCTCCCGATCTGTAAGAATCTGAGAGACAAAACTTATGTCACTTTGAGGGAAAGTATATGTCAACTTGCTGTCAGAGTCACTTCAATGTATGTCCAAGGGTTTGGACGATATAGACATTTTAATTTTTCGAGATTATTTGAAAGTCAATTTTTGAAAAAGCAAATATCTCCCGATCTGTAGGAATCTGAGAGACAAACCTTATGTCACATTGAGGGAACGTATATGTCAACTTCCTGTCAGAGTCACGTCAATGTATGTCCAAGGGTTTGGACGATAGAGACATTTGAATTTTTCGAGATTATTCGAAAGTCAATTTTTGAAACGGCAAATATCTTCCGATCTGTAGGAATCTGAGAGACAAAACTTATGTCACTTTGAGGGAACGTATATGTCAACTTCATGTCAGAATCTCGTCAATGTATGTGAAAGGGTTTGGACGATAGAGACATTTTAATTTTTCGAGATTATTCGAAAGTCAATTTTTAAAAGGCAAATATCTCCCGATCTGTAGGCATCTGAGAGACAAAACTTATGTCACTTTGAGGGAACGTATATGTCAACTTCCTGTCAGAGTCACGTCAATGTATGTCCAAGGGTTTGGAGGATAGAGACATTTTAATTTTTCGAGATTATTCGAAAGTCAATTTTTGAAAAGGCAAATATCTCCCGATCTGTAGGAATCTGAGAGACAAAACTTATGTCACTTTGAGGGAACGTATATGTCAACTTCATGTCAGAATCTCATCAATGTATGTCCAAGGGTTTGGACGATAGAGACATTTTAATTTTTCGAGATTATTCGAAATTCAATTTTTAAAAGGCAAATATCTCCCGATCTGTAGGCATCTGAGAGACAAATCTAATGTCACATTGAGGGAACGTATATGTCAACTTCATGTCAGAATCTCGTCAATGTATGTCCTAGGGTTTGGACGATAGAGACATTTGAATTTTTCGAGATTATTGGAAAGTCAATTATTAAAAGGCAAATATCTCCCGATCTGTAGGAATCTGAGAGACAAAACTTATGTCACTTTGAGGGAACGTATATGTCAACTTCCTGTCAGAGTCACGTCAATGTATGTCAAGGGTTTGGAGGATAGAGACATTTTAATTTTTCGAGATTAATCGAAAGTCAATTTTTGAAAATTCAAATATCTCCCGATCTGTAGGAATCTGAGAGACAAAA
This sequence comes from Zootermopsis nevadensis, assembly GCF_977971745.1. Classification (NCBI taxonomy): domain Eukaryota; kingdom Metazoa; phylum Arthropoda; class Insecta; order Blattodea; family Termopsidae; genus Zootermopsis; species Zootermopsis nevadensis. Next base: position 3,760,204 of record NW_028259177.1, read on the forward strand.
CTGATGTCACTTTGAGGGAACGTAAATGTCAACTTCATGTCAGAATCTCGTCAATGTATGTCCAAGGGTTTGGACGATAGAGACATTTTAATTTTTCGAGATTATTCGAAAGTCAATTTTTAAAAGGCAAATATCTCCCGATCTGTAGGCATCTGAGAGACAAAACTTATGTCACTTTGAGGGAACGTATATGTCAACTTCATGTCAGAGTCACGTTAATGTATGTCCAAGGGTTTGGAGGATAGAGACATTTTAATTTTTCGAGATTATTCGAAGGCAATTCTTGAAAAGGCAAATATCTCCCGATCTGTTGGCATCTGAAAGCCAAAACTTATGTCACTTTGCGGGAACGTATATGTCAACTTCATGTCAGAATGTCGTCAATGTATGTCCAAGGGTTAGGACGATAGAGACATTTAAATTTTTCGAGATTATTCGAAAGTCAATTTTTAAAGGCAAATATCTACCGATCTGTATTCATCTGTGAAACAAATCTTATGTCACTTTGAGGGAACGCATATGTCAACTTCATGTCAGAGTGTCGTTAATGTATGTCCAAGGGTTTGGAGGATAGAGAAATTTTAATTATTCGAGATTATTCGAAAGTCAATTTTTGAAAAAGCAAATATCTCCCGATCTGTAGGAATCTGAGAGACAAAACTTATGTCACTTTGAGGGAACGTATATGTCAACTTCATGTCAGAATCTCGTCAATGTATGTGAAAGGGTTTGGACGATAGAGAAATTTAAATTTTTCGAGATTATTCGAAAGTCAATTTTTAAAGGCAAATATCTCCCGATCTGTAGGCATCTGAGAGACAAAACTTATGTCACTTTGAGGGAACGTATATGTCAACTTCATGTCAGAATCTCGTCAATGTATGTCCAAGGGGTTGGAAGATAGAGACATTTAAATTTTTCGAGATTATTCGAAAGTCAATTTTTAAAAGGCAAATATCTCCCGATCTGTAGGCATCTGAGAGACAAATCTTATGTCACTTTGAGGGAACGCATATGTCAACTTCATGTCAAAATCGGGTCAATGTATGTCCAAGGGTTTGGACGATAGAGACATTTTAATTTTTCGAGATTCTTCGAAAGTCAATTCTTAAAAGGCAAATATCTCCCGATCTGTAGGAAACTGAGAGACAAAACTTATGTCACTTTGAGGGAAGGTATATGTCAACTTCCTGTCAGAGTCACGTCAATGTATGTCCAAGGGTTTGGAGGATAGAGACATTTAAATTTTTCGAGATTATTCGAAAGTCAATTTTTGAAAAGGCAAATATCTCCCGATCTGTAGGAATCTGAGAGACAAAACTTATGTCACTTTGAGGGAACGTATATGTCAACCTCATGTCAGAATATCGTCAATGTATGTCCAAGGGTTTGTACGATAGAGACATTTTAATTTTTCGAGATTATTCGAAAGTCAATTATTAAAAGGCAAATATCTCCCGATCTGTAGGCATCTGAGAGACATAACTTATGTCACTTTGAGGGAACGTATATGTCAACCTCATGTCATAATCTCGTCAATGTATGTCCAAGGGTTTGGACGATAGAGACATTTTAATTTTTCGAGATTATTCGAAAGTCAATTATTAAAAGGCAAATATCTCCCGATCTGTAGGCATCTGAGAGACAAAACTTATGCCACTTTGAGGGAACGTATATGTCAACTTCATGTCAGAATCTCGTCAATGTATGTCCAAGGGTTTGGACGATAGAGACATTTTAATTTTTTGAGATTATTCGAAAGTCAATTTTTGAAAAAGCAAATATCTCCCGATCTGTAAGAATCTGAGAGACAAAACTTATGTCACTTTGAGGGAAAGTATATGTCAACTTGCTGTCAGAGTCACGTCAATGTACGTCCAAGGGTTTGGACGATATAGACATTTTAAATTTTTCGAGATTATTTGAAAGTCAATCTTTGAAAAAGCAAATATCTCCCGATCTGTAGGAATCTGAGAGACAAACCTTATGTCACATTGAGGGAACGTATATGTCAACTTCCTGTCAGAGTCACGTCAATGTATGTCCAAGGGTTTGGAGGATAGAGACATTTGAATTTTTCGAGATTATTCGAAAATCAATTTTTGAAACGGCAAATATCTTCCGATCTGTAGGAATCTGAGAGACAAAACTTATGTCACTTTGAGGGAACGTATATGTCAACTTCATGTCAGAATCTCGTCAATGTATGTGAAAGGGTTTGGACGATAGAGACATTTAAATTTTTCGAGATTATTCGAAAGTCAATTTTTAAAGGCAAATATCTCCCGATCTGTAGGCATCTGAGAGACAAAACTTATGTCACTTTGAGGGAACGTATATGTCAACTTGCTGTCAGAGTCACGTCAATGTATGTCCAAGGGTTTGGAGGATAGAGACATTTTAATTTTTCGAGATTAATCGAAAGTCAATTTTTGAAAATTCAAATATCTCCCGATCTGTAGGAATCTGAGAGACAAAACTGATGTCACTTTGAGGGAACGTATATGTCAACTTCATGTCAGAATCTCGTCAATGTATGTCCAAGGGTTTGGACGATAGAGACATTTTAATTTTTCGAGATTATTCGAAAGTCAATTTTTAAAAGGCAAATATCTCCCGATCAGTATGAATCTGAAAGACAAATCTTATGTCACTTTGAGGGAACGCATATGTCAACTTCATGTCAGAATCTCGTCAATGCATGTCCAAGGGTTTGGACGATAGAGACATTTAAATTTTTCGAGATTATTCGAAAGTCAATTTTTAAAAGGCAAATATCTCCCGATCAGTATGAATCTGAAAGACAAATCTTATGTCACTTTGAGGGAACGCATATGTCAACTTCATGTCAGAATCTCGTCAATGTATGTCCAAGGGTTTGGACGATAGAGACATTTTAATTTTTCTAGATTATTCGAAAGTCAATTCTTAAAAGGCAAATATCTCCCGATCTGTAGGCATCTGAGAGACAAAACTTATGTCACTTTGAGGGAACGTTTATGTCAACTTCATGTCAGAATCTCGTCAATGTATGTCCAAGGGTTTGGACGATACAGACATATTAATTTTTCCAGATTATTCGAAAGTCAATTCTTAAAAGGCAAATATCTCCCGATCTGTAGGAATCTGAGAGACAAAACTTATGTCACTTTGAGGGAACGTATATGTCAACTTCCTGTCAAAGTCACGTCAATGTATGTCCAAGGGTTTGGAGGATAGAGACATTTTAATTTTTCGAGATTATTCGAAAGTCAATTTTTGAAAAGGCAAATATCTCCCAATCTGTAGGAATCTGAGAGACAAACCTTATGTCACATTGAGGGAACGTATATGTTAACTTCATGTCAGAGTTACGTCAATGTATGTGCAAGAGTTTGGAGGATAGAGACATCTTAATTTTCCGAGATTATTCGAAAATCAATTTTTTAAAGGCAAATATCTCCCGATCTGTAGGAATCTGAGAAACAAAACTTATGTCACTTTGAGGGAACGTATATGTAAACTTCCTGTCAGAGTCACGTCAATGTATGTCCAAGGGTTTGGAGGATAGAGACATTTTAATTTTTCGAGATTATTCGAAAGTCAATTTTTGTAAAAGTAAATATCTTCCGATCTGTAGGAATCTGAGAGACAAAACTTATGTCACTTTGAGGGAACGTATATGTCAACTTCCTGTCAGAGTCACGTCAATGTATGTCCAAGGGTTTGGACGATAGAGACATTTTAATTTTTCGAGATTATTCGAAAGTCAATTTTTAAAAGGCAAATATCTCCCGATCTGTAGGAATCTGAGAGACAAAACTTATGTCACTTTGATGGTACGTATATGTCAACTTCCTGTCAGAGTCACGTCAATGTATGTCCAAGGGTTTGGAGGATAGAGACATTTAAATTTTTCGAGATTATTCGAAAGTCAATTTTTGAAAAGGCAAATATCTCCCGATCTGTAGGAATCTGAGAGACAAAACTTATGTCACTTTGAGGGAACGTATATGTCAACTTCATGTCAGAATCTCGTCAATGTATGTCCAAGGGTTTGTACGATAGAGACATTTTAATTTTTCGAGATTATTCGAAAGTCAATTTTTAAAAGGCAAATATCTCCCGATCTGTAGGCATCTGAGAGACAAAACTTATGTCACTTTGAGGGAACGTATATGTCAACCTCATGTCATAATCTCGTCAATGTATGTCCAAGGGTTTGGACGATAGAGACATTTTAATTTTTCGAGATTATTCGAAAGTCAATTATTAAAAGGCAAATATCTCCCGATCTGTAGGCATCTGAGAGACAAAACTTATGCCACTTTGAGGGAACGTATATGTCAACTTCATGTCAGAATCTTGTCAATGTATGTACAAGGGTTTGGACGATAGAGACATTTTAATTTTTCGAGATTATTCGAAAGTCAATTTTTGAAAAAGCAAATATCTCCCGATCTGTAAGAATCTGAGAGACAAAACTTATGTCACTTTGAGGGAAAGTATATGTCAACTTCCTGTCAGAGTCACGTCAATGTATGTCCAAGGGTTTGAACGATATAGACATTTTAATTTTTCGAGATTATTTGAAAGTCAATTTTTGAAAAAGCAAATATCTCCCGATCTGTAGGAATCTGAGAGACAAACCTTATGTCACATTGAGGGAACGTATATGTCAACTTCCTGTCAGAGTCACGTCAATGTATGTCCAAGGGTTTGGACGATAGAGACATTTGAATTTTTCGAGATTATTCGAAAGTCAATTTTTGAAACGGCAAATATCTTCCGATCTGTAGGAATCTGAGAGACAAAACTTATGTCACTTTGAGGGAACGTATATGTCAACTTCATGTCAGAATCTCGTCAATGTATGTGAAAGGGTTTGGACGATAGAGAAAATTAAATTTTTCGAGATTATTCGAAAGTCAATTTTTAAAGGCAAATATCTCCCGATCTGTAGGCATCTGAGAGACAAAACTTATGTCACTTTGAGGGAACGTATATGTCAACTTGCTGTCAGAGTCACGTCAATGTATGTCCAAGGGTTTGGACGATAGAGACATTTTAATTTTTCGAGATTATTCGAAAGTCAATTTTTGAAAAAGCAAATATCTCCCGATCTGTAGGAATCTGAGAGACAAAACTCTTGTCACTTTGAGGGAAGGCATATGTCAACTTCATGTCAGAGTCACGTCAATGTATGTCCAAGGGTTTGGAGGATAGAGACATTTAAATTTTTAGAGATTATTCGAAAGTCAATTATTAAAAGGCAAATATCTACCGATCTGTAGGCATCTGAGAGACAAAACTTATGTCACTTTGAGGGAACGTATATGTCAACTTCCTGTCAGAGACACGTCAATGTATGTCCAAGGGTTTGGAGGATAGAGACATTTTAATTTTTCGAGATTATTCGAAAATCAATTTTTGAAAAGGCAAATATCTCCCGATCTGTAGGAATCTGAGAGACAAAACTTATGTCACTTTGAGGGAACGTATATGTCAACTTCATGTCAGAATCTCATCAATGTATGTCCAAGGGTTTGGACGATAGAGACATTTTAATTTTTGGAGATTATTCGAAATTCAATTTTTAAAAGGCAAATATCACCCGATCTGTAGGCATCTGAGAGACAAATCTAATGTCACTTTGAGGGAACGTATATGTCAACTTCATGTCAGAATCTCGTCATTGTATGTCCAAGGGTTTGGACGATAGAGACATTTAAATTTTTCGAGATTATTCGAAAATCAATTATTAAAAGGCAAATATCTCCCGATCTGTAGGAATCTGAGAGACAAAACTTATGTCACTTTGAGGGAACGTATATGTCAACTTCCTGTCAGAGTCACGTCAATGTATGTCAAGGGTTTGGAGGATAGAGACATTTTAATTTTTCGAGATTAATCGAAAGTCAATTTTTGAAAATTCAAATATCTCCCGATCTGTAGGAATCTGAGAGACAAAACTGATGTCACTTTGAGGGAACGTAAATGTCAACTTCATGTCAGAATCTCGTCAATGTATGTCCAAGGGTTTGGACGATAGAGACATTTTAATTTTTCGAGATTATTCGAAAGTCAATTTTTGAAAAAGCAAATATCTCCCGATCTGTAGGAATCTGAGAGACAAAACTCATGTCACTTTGAGGGAAGACATATGTCACGTTCATGTCAGAGTCACGTCAATGTATGTCCAAGGGTTTGGAGGATAGAGACATTTAAATTTTTAGAGATTATTCGAAAGTCAATTATTAAAAGGCAAATATCTACCGATCTGTAGGAATCTGAGAGACAAAACTTATGTCACTTTGAGGGAACGTATATGTCAACTTCCTGTCAGAGTCACGTCAATGTATGTCCAAGGGTTTGGAGGATAGAGACATTTTAATTTTTCGAGATTATTCGAAAGTCAATTTTTGAAAAGGCAAATATCTCCCGATCTGTAGGAATCTGAGAGACAAATCTAATGTCACTTTGAGGGAACGTATATGTCAACTTCATGTCAGAATCTCGTCAATGTATGTCCAAGGGTTTGGACGATAGAGACATTTAAATTTTTCGAGATTATTCGAAAGTCAATTATTAAAAGGCAAATATCTCCCGATCTGTAGGAATCTGAGAGACAAAACTTATGTCACTTTGAGGGAACGTATATGTCAACTTCCTGTCAGAGTCTCGTCAATGTATGTCCAAGGGTTTGGAGGATAGAGACATTTTAATTTTTCGAGATTAATCGAAAGTCAATTTTTGAAAATTCAAATATCTCCCGATCTGTAGGAATCTGAGAGACAAAACTAATGTCACTTTGAGGGAACGTATATGTCAACTTCATGTCAGAATCTCGTCAATGTATGTCCAAGGGTTTGGATGATAGAGACATTTTAATTATTCGAGATTATTCGAAAGTCAATTTTTAAAAGGCAAATATCTCCCGATCTGTAGGCATCTAAGAGACAAAACTTATGTCACTTTGAGGGAACGTATATGTCAACTTCATGTCAGAGTCACGTTAATGTATGTCCAAGGGTTTGGGGGATAGAGACATTTTAATTTTTCGAGATTATTCGAAGGCAATTTTTGAAAAGGCAAATATCTCCCGATCTGTTGGCATCTGATAGCCAAAACTTATGGCACTTTGCGGGAACGTATATGTCAACTTCATGTCAGAATGTCGTCAATGTATGTCCAAGGGTTAGGACGATAGAGACATTTAAATTTTTCGAGATTATTCGAAAGTCAATTTTTAAAAGGCAAATATCTACCGATCTGTATTCATCTGTGAAACAAATCTTATGTCACTTTGAGGGAACGCATATGTCAACTTCATGTCAGAGTCTCGTTAATGTATGTCCAAGGGTTTGGAGGATAGAGACATTTTAATTATTCGAGATTATTCGAAAGTCAATTTTTGAAAAAGCAAATATCTCCTGATCTGTAGGAATCAGAGAGACAAAACTTATGTCACTTTGAGGGAACGTATATGTAAACTTCCTGTCAGAGGCACGTCAATGTATGTCCAAGGGTTTGGAGGATAGAGACATTTTAATTTTTCGAGATTATTCGAAAGTCAATTTTTGAAAAGGCAAATATCTTCCGATCTGTAGGAATCTGAGAGACAGAACTTATGTCACTTTGAGGGAACGTATATGTCAACTTCATGTCAGAATCTCGTCAATGTATGTGAAAGGGTTTGAACGATAGAGACATTTAAATGTTTCGAGATTATTGGAAAGTCAATTCTTTAAAGGCAAATATCTCCCGATCTGTAGGAATCTGAGAGACAAAACTTATGTCACTTTGAGGGAATGTATATGTCAACTTGCTGTCAGAGTCACGTCAATGCATGTCCAAGGGTTTGGACGATAGAGACATTTTAATTTTTCGAGATTATTCGAAAGACAATTTTTGAAAAAGCAAATATCTCCCGATCTGTAGGAATCTGAGAGACAAAACTCATGTCACATTGAGGGAAGGCATATGTCAACTTCATGTCAGAGTCACGTCAATGTATGTCCAAGGGTTTGGAGGATAGAGACATTTAAATTTTTAGAGATTATTCGAAAGTCAATTATTTAAAGGCAAATATCTACCGATCTGTAGGCATCTGACAGACAAAACTTATGTCACTTTGAGGGAACGTATATGTCAACTTCCTGTCAGAGTCACGTCAATGTATGTCCAAGGGTTTGGAGGATAGAGACATTTTAATTTTTCGAGATTATTCGAAAGTCAATTTTTGAAAAGGCAAATATCTCCCGATCTGTAGGAATCTGAGAGACAAAACTTATGTCACTTTGAGGGAACGCATATGTCAACTTCATGTCAGAATCTCGTCAATGTATGTCCAAGGGTTTGGACGATAGAGACATTTTAATTTCTCGAGATTATTCGAAAGTCAATTTTTCAAAGGCAAATATCTCCCGATCTGTAGGCATCTGAGAGACAAAACTTATGTCACTTTGAGGGAACGTATATGTCAACATCATGCCAGAATCTCGTCAATGTATGTCCAAGGGTTTGGACGATAGAGACATTTTAATTTTTCGAGATTATTCGAAAGTCAATTATTAAAAGGCAAATATCTCCCGATCCGTAGGCATCTGAGAGACAAAACTTATGCCACTTTGAGGGAACGTATATGTCAACTTCATGTCAGAATCTTGTCAATGTATGTCCAAGGGTTTGGAGGATAAAGACATTTAAATTTTTAGAGATTATTCGAAAGTCAATTATTTAAAGGCAAATATCTACCGATCTGTAGGCATCTGAGAGACAAAACTTATGTCACTTTGAGGGAACGTATATGTCAACTTCCTGTCAGAGTCACGTCAATGTATGTCCAAGGGTTTGGAGGATAGAGACATTTAAATTTTTCGAGATTATTCGAAAGTCAATTTTTGAAAAGGCAAATATCTCCCGATCTGTAGGAATCTGAGAGACAAAACTTATGTCACTTTGAGGGAACGTATATGTCAACTTCCTGTCAGAGTCACGTCAATGTATGTCCAAGGGTTTGGAGGATAGAGACATTTTAATTTTTCGAGATTAATCGAAAGTCAATTTTTGAAAATTCAAATATCTCCCGATCTGTAGGAATCTGAGAGACAAAACTGATGTCACTTTGAGGGAACGTGTATGTCAACTTCATGTCAGAATCTCGTCAATGTATGTCCAAGGGTTTGGACGATAGAGACACTTTAATTATTCGAGATTATTCGAAAGTCAATTTTTAAAAGGCAAATATCTCCCGATCTGTAGGCATCTGAGAGACAAAACTTATGTCACTTTGAGGGAACGTATATGTCAACTTCATGTCAGAGTCACGTTAATGTATGTCCAAGGGTTTGGAGGATAGAGACATTTTAATTTTTCGAGATTATTCGAAGGCAATTTTTGAAAAGGCAAATATCTCCCGATCTGTTGGCATCTGAAAGCCAAAACTTATGTCACTTTGCGGGAACGTATATGTCAACTTCATGTCAGAATGTCGTCAATGTATGTCCAACGGTTAGGACGATAGAGACATTTAAATTTTTCGAGATTATTCGAAAGTCAATTATTAAAAGGCAAATATCTACCGATCTGTATTCATCTGTGAAACAAATCTTATGTCACTTTGAGGGAACGCATATGTCAACTTCATGTCAGAGTCTCGTTAATGTATGTCCAAGGATTTGGAGGATAGAGACATTTTAATTATTCGAGATTATTCGAAAGTCAATTTTTGAAAAAGCAAATATCTCCCGATCTGTAGGAATTTGAGAGACAAAACTTATTTCACTTTGAGGGAACGTATGTGTCAAATTACTGTCAGAGGCACGTCAATGTATGTCCAAGGGTTTGAAGGATACAGACATTTAAATTTTTAGAGATTATTGGAAAGTCAATTTTTGAAATGGCAAATATCTCCCGATCAATAGGAATCTAAGAAACAAAACTTATGTCACTATGAGGGAACGTATATGTCAACTTCATGTCAGAATCTCGTCAATGTATGTCAAAGGGTTTGGACGATAGAGACATTTTAATTTTTCGAGATTATTCGTAAGTCAATTTTTGAAAAAGCAAATATCTCCCGATCTGTAGGAATCTGAGAGACAAAACTCATGTCACTTTGAGGGAAGGCATATGTCAACTTCATGTCAGAGTCACGTCAATGTATGTCCAAGGGTTTGGAGGATAGAGACATTTAAATTTTTAGAGATTATTCGAAAGTCAATTATTAAAAGGCAAATATCTACCGATCTGTAGGCATCTGAGAGACAAAAACTTATGTCACTTTGAGGGAACGTATATGTCAACTTCCTGTGAGAGTCACGTCAATGTATGTCCAAGGGTTTGCAGAATAGAGACATTTTAATTTTTCGAGATTATTCGAAAGTCAATTTTTAAAAGGCAATTATCTCCCGATCTGTAGGCATCTGAGAGACAAACCTTATGTCACTTTGAGGGAACGTATATGTAAACTTCCTGTCAGAGGCACGTCAATGTATGTCCAAGGGTTTGGAGGATAGAGACATTTTAATTTTTCGAGATTATTCGAAAGTCAATTTTTGAAAAGGCAAATATCTTCCGATCTGTAGGAATCTGAGAGACAGAACTTATGTCACTTTGAGGGAACGTATATGTCAACTTCATGTCAGAATCTCGTCAATGTATGTGAAAGGGTTTGAACGATAGAGACATTTAAATGTTTCGAGATTATTGGAAAGTCAATTCTTTAAAGGCAAATATCTCCCGATCTGTAGGAATCTGAGAGAAAAAACTTATGTCACTTTGAGGGAATGTATATGTCAACTTGCTGTCAGAGTCACGTCAATGCATGTCCAAGGGTTTGGACGATAGAGACATTTTAATTTTTCGAGATTATTCGAAAGACAATTTTTGAAAAAGCAAATATCTCCCGATCTGTAGGAATCTGAGAGACAAAACTCATGTCACATTGAGGGAAGGCATATGTCAACTTCATGTCAGAGTCACGTCAATGTATGTCCAAGGGTTTGGAGGATAGAGACATTTAAATTTTTAGAGATTATTCGAAAGTCAATTATTTAAAGGCAAATATCTACCGATCTGTAGGCATCTGACAGACAAAACTTATGTCACTTTGAGGGAACTTATATGTCAACTTCCTGTCAGAGTCACGTCAATGTATGTAAAAGGGTTTGGAGGATAGAGACATTTTAATTTTTCGAGATTATACGAAAGTCAATTTTTGAAAAGGCAAATATCTCCCGATCTGTAGGAATCTGAGAGACAAAACTTATGTCACTTTGAGGGAACGCATATGTCAACTTCATGTCAGAATCTCGTCAATGTATGTCCAAGGGTTTGGACGATAGAGACATTTTAATTTCTCGAGATTATTCGAAAGTCAATTTTTAAAGGCAAATATCTCCCGATCTGTAGGCATCTGAGAGACAAAACTTATGTCACTTTGAGGGAACGTATATGTCAACATCATGCCAGAATCTCGTCAATGTATGTCCAAGGGTTTGGACGATAGAGACATTTTAATTTTTCGAGATTATTCGAAAGTCAATTATTAAAAGGCAAATATCACCCGATCCGTAGGCATCTGAGAGACAAAACTTATGCCACTCTGAGGGAACGTATATGTCAACTTCATGTCAGAATCTTGTCAATGTATGTCCAATGGTTTGGAGGATAGAGACATTTAAATTTTTAGAGATTATTCGAAAGTCAATTATTTAAAGGCAAATATCTACCGATCTGTAGGCATCTGAGAGACAAAACTTATGTCACTTTGAGGGAACGTATATGTCAACTTCCTGCCAGAGTCACGTCAATGTATGTCCAAGGGTTTGGAGGATAGAGACATTTAAATTTTTCGAGATTATTCGAAAGTCAATTTTTGAAAAGGCAAATATCTCCCGATCTGTAGGAATCTGAGAGACAAAACTGATGTCACTTTGAGGGAACGTGTATGTCAACTTCATGTCAGAATCTCGTCAATGTATGTCCAAGGGTTTGGACGATAGAGACATTTTAATTATTCGAGATTATTCGAAAGTCAATTTTTAAAAGGCAAATATCTCCCGATCTGTAGGCATCTGAGAGACAAAACTTATGTCACTTTGAGGGAACGTATATGTCAACTTCATGTCAGAGTCACGTTAATGTATGTCCAAGGGTTTGGAGGATAGAGACATTTTAATTTTTCGAGATTATTCGAAGGCAATTTTTGAAAAGGCAAATATCTCCCGATCTGTTGGCATCTGAAAGCCAAAACTTATGTCACTTTGCGGGAACGTATATGTCAACTTCATGTCAGAATGTCGTCAATGTATGTCCAACGGTTAGGACGATAGAGACATTTAAATTTTTCGAGATTATTCGAAAGTCAATTATTAAAAGGCAAATATCTACCGATCTGTATTCATCTGTGAAACAAATCTTATGTCACTTTGAGGGAACGCATATGTCAACTTCATGTCAGAGTCTCGTTAATGTATGTCCAAGGATTTGGAGGATAGAGACATTTTAATTATTCGAGATTATTCGAAAGTCAATTTTTGAAAAAGCAAATATCTCCCGATCTGTAGGAATTTGAGAGACAAAACTTATTTCACTTTGAGGGAACGTATGTGTCAAATTACTGTCAGAGGCACGTCAATGTATGTCCAAGGGTTTGAAGGATACAGACATTTAAATTTTTAGAGATTATTGGAAAGTCAATTTTTGAAAAGGCAAATATCTCCCGATCAATAGGAATCTAAGAAACAAAACTTATGTCACTATGAGGGAACGTATATGTCAACTTCATGTCAGAATCTCGTCAATGTATGTCAAAGGGTTTGGACGATAGAGACATTTTAATTTTTCGAGATTATTCGTAAGTCAATTTTTGAAAAAGCAAATATCTCCCGATCTGTAGGAATCTGAGAGACAAAACTCATGTCACTTTGAGGGAAGGCATATGTCAACTTCATGTCAGAGTCACGTCAATGTATGTCCAAGGGTTTGGAGGATAGAGACATTTAAATTTTTAGAGATTATTCGAAAGTCAATTATTAAAAGGCAAATATCTACCGATCTGTAGGCATCTGAGAGACAAAAACTTATGTCACTTTGAGGGAACGTATATGTCAACTTCCTGTGAGAGTCACGTCAATGTATGTCCAAGGGTTTGCAGAATAGAGACATTTTAATTTTTCGAGATTATTCGAAAGTCAATTTTTAAAAGGCAATTATCTCCCGATCTGTAGGCATCTGAGAGACAAACCTTATGTCACTTTGAGGGAACGTATATGTAAACTTCCTGTCAGAGGCACGTCAATGTATGTCCAAGGGTTTGGAGGATAGAGACATTTTAATTTTTCGAGATTATTCGAAAGTCAATTTTTGAAAAGGCAAATATCTTCCGATCTGTAGGAATCTGAGAGACAGAACTTATGTCACTTTGAGGGAACGTATATGTCAACTTCATGTCAGAATCTCGTCAATGTATGTGAAAGGGTTTGAACGATAGAGACATTTAAATGTTTCGAGATTATTGGAAAGTCAATTCTTTAAAGGCAAATATCTCCCGATCTGTAGGAATCTGAGAGAAAAAACTTATGTCACTTTGAGGGAATGTATATGTCAACTTGCTGTCAGAGTCACGTCAATGCATGTCCAAGGGTTTGGACGATAGAGACATTTTAATTTTTCGAGATTATTCGAAAGACAATTTTTGAAAAAGCAAATATCTCCCGATCTGTAGGAATCTGAGAGACAAAACTCATGTCACATTGAGGGAAGGCATATGTCAACTTCATGTCAGAGTCACGTCAATGTATGTCCAAGGGTTTGGAGGATAGAGACATTTAAATTTTTAGAGATTATTCGAAAGTCAATTATTTAAAGGCAAATATCTACCGATCTGTAGGCATCTGACAGACAAAACTTATGTCACTTTGAGGGAACTTATATGTCAACTTCCTGTCAGAGTCACGTCAATGTATGTAAAAGGGTTTGGAGGATAGAGACATTTTAATTTTTCGAGATTATACGAAAGTCAATTTTTGAAAAGGCAAATATCTCCCGATCTGTAGGAATCTGAGAGACAAAACTTATGTCACTTTGAGGGAACGCATATGTCAACTTCATGTCAGAATCTCGTCAATGTATGTCCAAGGGTTTGGACGATAGAGACATTTTAATTTCTCGAGATTATTCGAAAGTCAATTTTTAAAGGCAAATATCTCCCGATCTGTAGGCATCTGAGAGACAAAACTTATGTCACTTTGAGGGAACGTATATGTCAACATCATGCCAGAATCTCGTCAATGTATGTCCAAGGGTTTGGACGATAGAGACATTTTAATTTTTCGAGATTATTCGAAAGTCAATTATTAAAAGGCAAATATCACCCGATCCGTAGGCATCTGAGAGACAAAACTTATGCCACTCTGAGGGAACGTATATGTCAACTTCATGTCAGAATCTTGTCAATGTATGTCCAATGGTTTGGAGGATAGAGACATTTAAATTTTTAGAGATTATTCGAAAGTCAATTATTTAAAGGCAAATATCTACCGATCTGTAGGCATCTGAGAGACAAAACTTATGTCACTTTGAGGGAACGTATATGTCAACTTCCTGCCAGAGTCACGTCAATGTATGTCCAAGGGTTTGGAGGATAGAGACATTTAAATTTTTCGAGATTATTCGAAAGTCAATTTTTGAAAAGGCAAATATCTCCCGATCTGTAGGAATCTGAGAGACAAAACTGATGTCACTTTGAGGGAACGTGTATGTCAACTTCATGTCAGAATCTCGTCAATGTATGTCCAAGGGTTTGGACGATAGAGACATTTTAATTATTCGAGATTATTCGAAAGTCAATTTTTAAAAGGCAAATATCTCCCGATCTGTAGGCATCTGAGAGACAAAACTTATGTCACTTTGAGGGAACGTATATGTCAACTTCATGTCAGAGTCACGTTAATGTATGTCCAAGGGTTTGGAGGATAGAGACATTTTAATTTTTCGAGATTATTCGAAGGCAATTTTTGAAAAGGCAAATATCTCCCGATCTGTTGGCATCTGAAAGCCAAAACTTATGTCACTTTGCGGGAACGTATATGTCAACTTCATGTCAGAATGTCGTCAATGTATGTCCAACGGTTAGGACGATAGAGACATTTAAATTTTTCGAGATTATTCGAAAGTCAATTATTAAAAGGCAAATATCTACCGATCTGTATTCATCTGTGAAACAAATCTTATGTCACTTTGAGGGAACGCATATGTCAACTTCATGTCAGAGTCTCGTTAATGTATGTCAAAGGATTTGGAGGATAGAGACATTTTAATTATTCGAGATTATTCGAAAGTCAATTTTTGAAAAAGCAAATATCTCCCGATCTGTAGGAATTTGAGAGACAAAACTTATTTCACTTTGAGGGAACGTATGTGTCAAATTACTGTCAGAGGCACGTCAATGTATGTCCAAGGGTTTGGAGGATAGAGACATTTAAATTTTTAGAGATTATTGGAAAGTCAATTTTTGAAAACGCAAATATCTCCCGATCAATAGGAATCTAAGAAACAAAACTTATGTCACTATGAGGGAACGTATATGTCAACTTCATGTCAGAATCTCGTCAATGTATGTCAAAGGGTTTGGACGATAGAGACATTTTAATTTTTCGAGATTATTCGAAAGTCAATTTTTGAAAAAGCAAATATCTCCCGATCTGTAGGAATCTGAGAGACAAAACTCATGTCACTTTGAGGGAAGGCATATGTCAACTTCATGTTAGAGTGACGTCAATGTATGTCCAAGGGTTTGGAGGATAGAGACATTTAAATTTTTAGAGATTATTCGAAAGTCAATTATTAAAAGGCAAATATCTACCGATCTGTAGGCATCTGAAAGACAAAAACTTATGTCACTTTGAGGGAACGTATATGTCAACTTCCTGTCAGAGTCACGTCAATGTATGTCCAAGGGTTTGCAGAATAGAGACATTTTAATTTTTCGAGATTATTCGAAAGTCAATTTTTAAAAGGCAATTATCTCCCGATCTGTAGGCATCTGAGAGACAAACCTTATGTCACTTTGAGGGAACGTATATGTCAACCTCATTTCAGAATCTCGTCAATGTATGTCCAAGGGTTTGGACGATAGAGACATTTTAATTTTTCGAGATTATTCGAAAATCAATTTTTAAAAGGGAAATATCTCCCAATCTGTAGGAATCTGAGAGACAAAACTTATGTCACTTTGAGGGAACGTATGTGTCAAATTACTGTTAGATGCACGTCAATGTATGTCCAAGGGTTTGGAGGATAGAGACATTTAAATTTTTAGAGATTATTGGAAAGTCAATTTCTGAAAAGGCAAATATCTCCCGATCAATAGGAATCTAAGAGACAAAACTTATGTCACTATGAGGGAACGTATATGTCAACTTCATGTCAGAATCTCGTCTATGTATGTGAAAGGGTTTGGACGATAGAGACATTTAAATTTTTCGAGATTATTCGAAAGTCAATTTTTAAAGGCAAATATCTCCCGATCTGTAGGCATCTGAGAGACAAAACTTATGTCACTTTGAGGGAACGTATATGTCAACTTGCTGTCAGAGTCACGTCAATGTATGTCCAAGGTTTGGACGTTAGAGACATTTTAATTTTTCGAGATTATTCGAAAGTCAATTTTTGAAAAAGCAAATATCTCCCGATCTGTAGGAATCTGAGAGACAAAACTCATGTCACTTTGAGGGAAGACATATGTCACGTTCATGTCAGAGTCACGTCAATGTATGTCCAAGGGTTTGGAGGATAGAGACATTTAAATTTTTAGAGATTATTCGAAAGTCAATTATTAAAAGGCAAATATCTACCGATCTGTAGGCATCTGAGAGACAAAACTTATGTCACTTTGAGGGAACGTATATGTCAACTTCCTGTCAGAGTCACGTCAATGTATGTCCAAGGGTTTGGAGGATAGAGAAATTTTAATTTTTCGAGATTATTCGAAAGTCAATTATTGAAAAGGCAAATATCTCCCGATCTGTAGGAATCTGAGAGACAAATCTAATGTCACTTTGAGGGAACGTATATGTCAACTTCATGTCAGAATCTCGTCAATGTATGTCCAAGGGTTTGGACGATAGAGACATTTTAATTTTTCGAGATTATTCGAAAGTCAATTATTAAAAGGCAAATATCTCCCGATCTGTAGGAATCTGAGAGACAAAACTTATGTCACTTTGAGGGAACGTATATGTCAACTTCCTGTCAGAGTCACGTCAATGTATGTCCAAGGGTTTGGAGGATAGAGACATTTTAATTTTTCGAGATTAATCGAAAGTCAATTTTTGAAAATTCAAATATCTCCCGATCTGTAGGAATCTGAGAGACAAAACTGATGTCACTTTGAGGGAACGTATATGTCAACTTCATGTCAGAATCTCGTCAATGTATGTCCAAGGGTTTGGATGATAGAGACATTTTAATTATTCGAGATTATTCGAAAGTCAATTTTTAAAAGGCAAATATCTCCCGATCTGTAGGCATCTGAGAGACAAAACTTATGTCACTTTGAGGGAACGTATATGTCAACTTCATGTCAGAGTCACGTTAATGTATGTCCAAGGGTTTGGAGGATAGAGACATTTTAATTTTTCGAGATTATTCGAAGGCAATTTTTGAAAAGGCAAATATCTCCCGATCTGTAGGCATCTGAGAGACAAAACTTATGTCACTTTGAGGGAACGTATATGTCAACTTCATGTCAGAGTCACGTTAATGTATGTCCAAGGGTTTGGAGGATAGAGACATTTTAATTTTTCGAGATTATTCGAAGGCAATTTTTGAAAAGGCAAATATCTCCCGATCTGTTGGCATCTGAAAGCCAAAACGTATGTCACTTTGCGGGAACGTATATGTCAACTTCATGTCAGAATGTCGTCAATGTATGTCCAAGGGTTAGAACGATAGAGACATTTAAATTTTTCGAGATTATTCGAAAGTCAATTTTTAAAAGGCAAATATCTACCGATCTGTATTCATCTGTGAAACAAATCTTATGTCACTTTGAGGGAACGCATATGTCAACTTCATGTCAGAGTCTCGTTAATGTATGTCCAAGGGTTTGGAGAATAGAGACATTTCAATTTTTCGAGATTATTCGAAAGTCAATTTTTGAAAAAGCAAATATCTCCCGATCTGTAGGAATCTGAGAGACAAAACTCTTGTCACTTTGAGGGAAGGCATATGTCAACTTCATGTCAGAGTCACGTCAATGTATGTCCAAGGGTTTGGATGATAGAGACATTTAAATTTTTAGAGATTATTCGAAAGTCAATTATTAAAAGGCAAATATCTACCGATCTGTAGGCATCTGAGAGACAAAACTTATGTCACTTTGAGGGAACGTATATGTCAACTTCCTGTCAGAGTCACGTCAATGTATGTTCAAGGGTTTGGAGGATAGAGACATTTTAATTTTTCGAGATTATTCGAAAGTCAATTTTTGAAAAGGCAAATATCTCCCGATCTGTAGGAATCTGAGAGACAAAACTTATGTCACTTTGAGGGAACGTATATGTCAACTTCATGTCAGAATCTCATCAATGTATGTCCAAGGGTTTGGACGATAGAGACATTTTAATTTTTCGAGATTTTTCGAAATTCAATTTTTAAAAGGCAAATATCTCCCGATCTGTAGGCATCTGAGAGACAAATCTAATGTCACTTTGAGGGAACGTATATGTCAACTTCATGTCAGAATCTCGTCAATGTATGTCCAAGGGTTTGGACGATAGAGACATTTTAATTTTTCGAGATTATTGGAAAGTCAATTATTAAAAGGCAAATATCTCCCGATCTGTAGGAATCTGAGAGACAAAACTTATGTCACTTTGAGGGAACGTATATGTCAACTTCCTGTCAGAGTCACGTCAATGTATGTCAAGGGTTTGGAGGATAGAGACATTTTAATTTTTCGAGATTAATCGAAAGTCAATTTTTGAAAATTCAAATATCTCCCGATCTGTAGGAATCTGAGAGACAAAACTGATGTCACTTTGAGGGAACGTAAATGTCAACTTCATGTCAGAATCTCGTCAATGTATGTCCAAGGGTTTGGACGATAGAGACATTTTAATTTTTCGAGATTATTCGAAAGTCAATTTTTAAAAGGCAAATATCTCCCGATCTGTAGGCATCTGAGAGACAAAACATATGTCACTTTGAGGGAACGTATATGTCAACTTCCTGTCAGAGTCACGTCAATGTATGTCCAAGGGTTTGGAGGATAGAGACATTTTAATTTTTCGAGATTATTCGAAAGTCAATTTTTGAAAAGGCAAATATCTCCCGATCTGTAGGAATCTGAGAGACAAAACTTATGTCACTTTGAGGGAACGTATATGTCAACTTCATGTCAGAATCTCATCAATGTATGTCCAAGGGTTTGGACGATAGAGACATTTTAATTTTTCGAGATTATTGGAAAGTCAATTATTAAAAGGCAAATATCTCCCGATCTGTAGGAATCTGAGAGACAAAACTTATGTCACTTTGAGGGAACGTATATGTCAACTTCCTGTCAGAGTCACGTCAATGTATGTCAAGGGTTTGGAGGATAGAGACATTTTAATTTTTCGAGATTAATCGAAAGTCAATTTTTGAAAATTCAAATATCTCCCGATCTGTAGGAATCTGAGAGACAAAACTGATGTCACTTTGAGGGAACGTAAATGTCAACTTCATGTCAGAATCTCGTCAATGTATGTCCAAGGGTTTGGACGATAGAGACATTTTAATTTTTAGAGATTATTCGAAAGTCAATTATTAAAAGGCAAATATCTACCGATCTGTAGGCATCTGAGAGACAAAAACTTATGTCACTTTGAGGGAACGTATATGTCAACTTCCTGTCAGAGTCACGTCAATGTATGTCCAAGGGTTTGGAGAATAGAGACATTTTAATTTTTCGAGATTATTCGAAAGTCAATTTTTAAAAGGCAATTATCTCCCGATCTGTAGGCATCTGAGAGACAAACCTTATGTCACTTTGAGGGAACGTATATGTCAACCTCATGTCAGAATCTCGTCAATGTATGTCCAAGGGTTTGGACGATACAGACATTTTAATTTTTCGAGATTATTGGAAAGTCAATTATTAAAAGGCAAATATCTCCCGATCTGTAGGCATCTGAGAGACAAAACTTATGTCACTTTGAGGGAACGTATATGTCAACTTCATGTCAGAATCTCGTCAATGTATGTCCAAGGGTTTGGACGATAGAGACATTTAAATTTTTCGAGATTATTCGAAAATCAATTTTTAAAAGGGAAATATCTCCCAATCTGTAGGAATCTGAGAGACAAAACTTATGTCACTTTGAGGGAACGTATGTGTCAAATTACTGTTAGAGGCACGTCAATGTATGTCCAAGGGTTTGGAGGATAGAGACATTTAAATTTTTAGAGATTATTGGAAAGTCAATTTCTGAAAAGGCAAATATCTCCCGATCAATAGGAATCTAAGAGACAAAACTTATGTCACTATGAGGGAACGTATATGTCAACTTCATGTCAGAATCTCGTCTATGTATGTGAAAGGGTTTGGACGATAGAGACATTTAAATTTTTCGAGATTATTCGAAAGTCAATTTTTAAAGGCAAATATCTCCCGATCTGTAGGCATCTGAGAGACAAAACTTATGTCACTTTGAGGGAACGTATATGTCAACTTGCTGTCAGAGTCACGTCAATGTATGTCCAAGGTTTGGACGTTAGAGACATTTTAATTTTTCGAGATTATTCGAAAGTCAATTTTTGAAAAAGCAAATATCTCCCGATCTGTAGGAATCTGAGAGACAAAACTCATGTCACTTTGAGGGAAGACATATGTCACGTTCATGTCAGAGTCACGTCAATGTATGTCCAATGGTTTGGAGGATAGAGACATTTAAATTTTTAGAGATTATTCGAAAGTCAATTATTAAAAGGCAAATATCTACCGATCTGTAGGCATCTGAGAGACAAAACTTATGTCACTTTGAGGGAACGTATATGTCAACTTCCTGTCAGAGTCACGTCAATGTATGTCCAAGGGTTTGGAGGATAGAGAAATTTTAATTTTTCGAGATTATTCGAAAGTCAATTTTTGAAAAGGCAAATATCTCCCGATCTGTAGGAATCTGAGAGACAAATCTAATGTCACTTTAAGGGAACGTATATGTCAACTTCATGTCAGAATCTCGTCAATGTATGTCCAAGGGTTTGGACGATAGAGACATTTTAATTTTTCGAGATTATTCGAAAGTCAATTATTAAAAGGCAAATATCTCCCGATCTGTAGGAATCTGAGAGACAAAACTGATTTCACTTTGAGGGAACGTATATGTCAACTTCATGTCAGAATCTCGTCGATGTATGTCCAAGGGTTTGGATGATAGAGACATTTTAATTATTCGAGATTATTCGAAAGTCAATTTTTAAAAGGCAAATATCTCCCGATCTGTAGGCATCTGAGAGACAAAACTTATGTCACTTTGAGGGAACGTATATGTCAACTTCATGTCAGAGTCACGTTAATGTATGTCCAAGGGTTTGGAGGATAGAGACATTTTAATTTTTCGAGATTATTCGAAGGCAATTTTTGAAAAGGCAAATATCTCCCGATCTGTTGGCATCGGAAAGCCAAAACTTATGTCACTTTGCGGGAACGTATATGTCAACTTCATGTCAGAATGTCGTCAATGTATGTCCAAGGGTTAGGACGATAGAGACATTTAAATTTTTCGAGATTATTCGAAAGTCAATTTTTAAAAGGCAAATATCTACCGATCTGTATTCATCTGTGAAACAAATCTTATGTCACTTTGAGGGAACGCATATGTCAACTTCATGTCAGAGTCTCGTTAATGTATGTCCAAGGGTTTGGAGGATAGAGACATTTTAATTATTCGAGATTATTCGAAAGTCAATTTTTGAAAAAGCAAATATCTCCCGATCTGTAGGAATCTGAGAGACAAAACTTATGTCACTTTGAGGGAACGTATATGTCAACTTCATGTCAGAATCTCGTCAATGTATGTGAAAGGGTTTGGACGATAGAGAAATTTAAATTTTTCGAGATTATTCGAAAGTCAATTTTTAAAGGCAAATATCTCCCGATCTGTAGGCATCTGAGAGACAAAACTTATGTCACTTTGAGGGAACGTATATGTCAACTTCCTGTCAGAATCTCGTCAATGTATGTCCAAGGGGTTGGAAGATAGAGACATTTAAATTTTTCGAGATTATTCGAAAGTCAATTATTAAAAGGCAAATATCTCCCGATCTGTAGGCATCTGAGAGACATAACTTATGTCACTTTGAGGGAACGTATATGTCAACCTCATGTCATAATCTTGTCAATGTATGTCCAAGGGTTTGGACGATAGAGACATTTTAATTTTTCGAGATTATTCGAAAGTCAATTATTAAAAGGCAAATATCTCCCGATCTGTAGGCATCTGAGAGACAAATCTTATGCCACTTTGAGGGAACGTATATGTCAACTTCATGTCAGAATCTCGTCAATGTATGTCCAAGGGTTTGGACGATAGAGACATTTTAATTTTTTGAGATTATTCGAAAGTCAATTTTTGAAAAAGCAAATATCTCCCGATCTGTAAGAATCTGAGAGACAAAACTTATGTCACTTTGAGGGAAGGCATATGTCAACTACCTTTCTGAGTCACGTCAATGTATGTCCAAGGGTTTGGACGATAGAGACATTTGAATTTTTCGAGATTATTCGAAAGTCAATTTTTGAAACGGCAAATATCTTCCGATCTGTAGGAATCTGAGAGACAAAACTTATGTCACTTTGAGGGAACGTATATGTCAACTTCATGTCAGAGTCTCGTCAATGTATGTGAAAGGGTTTGGACGATAGAGAAATTTAAATTTTTCGAGATTATTCGAAAGTCAATTTTTAAAGGCAAATATCTCCCGATCTGTAGGCATCTGAGAGACAAAACTTATGTCACTTTGAGGGAACGTATATGTCAACTTGCTGTCAGAGTCACGTCAATGTATGTCCAAGGGTTTGGACGATAGAGACATTTTAATTTTTCGAGATTATTCGAAAGTCAATTTTTGAAAAAGCAAATATCTCCCGATCTGTAGGAATCTGAGAGACAAAACTCTTGTCACTTTGAGGGAAGGCATATGTCAACTTCATGTCAGAGTCACGTCAATGTATGTCCAAGGGTTTGGAGGATAGAGACATTTAAATTTTTAGAGATTATTCGAAAGTCAATTATTAAAAGGCAAATATCTACCGATCTGTAGGCATCTGAGAGACAAAACTTATGTCACTTTGAGGAAACGTATATGTCAACTTCCTGTCAGAGTCACGTCAATGTATGTCAAGGGTTTGGAGGATAGAGACATTTTAATTTTTCGAGATTAATCGAAAGTCAATTTTTGAAAATTCAAATATCTCCCGATCTGTAGGAATCTGAGAGACAAAACTGATGTCACTTTGAGGGAACGTAAATGTCAACTTCATGTCAGAATCTCGTCAATGTATGTCCAAGGGTTTGGACGATAGAGACATTTTAATTTTTCGAGATTATTCGAAAGTCAATTTTTAAAAGGCAAATATCTCCCGATCTGTAGGCATCTGAGAGACAAAACTTATGTCACTTTGAGGGAACGTATATGTCAACTTCATGTCAGAGTCACGTTAATGTATGTCCAAGGGTTTGGAGGATAGAGACATTTTAATTTTTCGAGATTATTCGAAGGCAATTCTTGAAAAGGCAAATATCTCCCGATCTGTTGGCATCTGAAAGCCAAAACTTATGTCACTTTGCGGGAACGTATATGTCAACTTCATGTCAGAATGTCGTCAATGTATGTCCAAGGGTTAGGACGATAGAGACATTTAAATTTTTCGAGATTATTCGAAAGTCAATTTTTAAAGGCAAATATCTACCGATCTGTATTCATCTGTGAAACAAATCTTATGTCACTTTGAGGGAACGCATATGTCAACTTCATGTCAGAGTGTCGTTAATGTATGTCCAAGGGTTTGGAGGATAGAGAAATTTTAATTATTCGAGATTATTCGAAAGTCAATTTTTGAAAAGGCAAATATCTCCCGATCTGTAGGAACCTGAGAGACAAAACTTATGTCACTTTGAGGGAACGTATATGTCAACTTCCTGTCAGAGTCACGTCAATGTATGTCCAAGGGTTTGGAGGATAGAGACATATTAATTTTTCGAGATTATTCGAAAGTCAATTTTTAAAAGGCAAATATCTCCCGATCTGTAGGCATCTGAGAGACAAAACGTATGTCACGTTGAGGGAACGTATATGTCAACCTCATGCCAGAATCTCGTCAATGTATGTCCAAGGGTTTGGACGATAGAGACATTTTAATTTTTCGAGATTATTCGAAAGTCAATTATTAAAATTCAAATATCTCCCGATCTGTAGGCATCTGAGAGACATACCTTATGCCACTTTGAGGGAACGTATATGTCAACTTCATGTCAGAATCTCGTCAATGTATGTCCAAGGGTTTGGACGATAGAGACATTTTAATTTTTCGAGATTATTCGAAAGTCAATTCTTAAAAGGCAAATATCTCCCGATCTGTAGGAATCTGAGAGACAAAACTTATGTCACTTTGAGGGAACGTATATGTCAACTTCCTGTCAGAGTCACGTCAATGTATGTCCAAGGGTTTGGAGGATAGAGACATTTTAATTTTTCGAGATTATTCGAAAGTCAATTTTTGAAAAGGCAAATATCTCCCGATCTGTAGGAATCTGAGAGACAAAACTTATGTCACTTTGAGGGAACGTACATGTCAACTTCATGTCAGAATCTCGTCAATGTATGTCCAAGGGTTTGGACGAGAGAGACATTTTAATTTTTCGAGATTATTCGAAAGTCAATTTTTAAAAAGCAAATATCTCCCGATCTGTAGGCATCTGAGAGACAAAACTTATGTCACTTTGAGGGAACGTATATGTAAACTTCCTGTCAGAGTCACGTCAATGTATGTCCAAGGGTTTGGAGGATAGACACATTTTAATTTTTCGAGATTATTCGAAAGTCAATTTTTGAAAAGGCAAATATCTTCCGATCTGTAGGAATCTGACAGACAAAACTTATGTCACATTGAGGGAACGTATATGTCAACTTCATGTCAGAATCTCGACAATGTATGTGAAAGGGTTTGGACGATAGAGACATTTAAATTTTTCGAGATTATTCGAAAGTCAATTTTTAAAAGACTAATATCTCCCGTTCTGTAGGAATCTGAGAGACAAAACTTATGTCACTTTGAGGGAACGTATATGTCAACTTGCTGTCAGAGTCACGTCAATGTATGTCCAAGGGTTTGGACGATAGAGACATTTTAATTTTTCGAGATTATTCGAAAGTCAATTTTTGAAAAAGCAAATATCTCCAGATCTGTAGGAATCTGAGAGACAAAACTCATGTCACTTTGAGGGAAGGCATATGTCAAGTTCAAGTCAGAATCTCGTCAATGTATGTCCATGGGTTTGGACGATAGAGACATTTTAATTTTTCGAGATTATTCGAAAGTCAATTCTTAAAATTCAAATATCTCCCGATCTGTAGGAATCTGAGAGACAAACGTATGTCACTTTGAGGGAACGTATATGTCAACTTCATGTCAGAATCTCGACAATGTATGTCCAAGGGTTTGGACGATAGAGACATTTTAATTTTTCGAGATTATTCGAAAGTCAATTATTAAAATTCAAATATCTCCCGATCTGTAGGCATCTGAGAGACATACCTTATGCCACTTTGAGGGAACGTATATGTCAACTTCATGTCAGAATCTCGTCAATGTATGTCCAAGGGTTTGGACGATAGAGACATTTTAATTTTTCGAGATTATTCGAAAGTCAATTTTTAAGAGGCAAATATCTCCCGATCTGTAGGAATCTGAGAGACAAAACTTATGTCACTTTGAGGGAACGTATATGTCAACTTGCTGTCAGAGTCACGTCAATGTATGTCCAAGGGTTTGGACGATAGAGACATTTTAATTTTTCGAGATTATTCGAAAGTCAATTTTTGAAAAATCAAAAATCTCCAGATCTGTAGGAATCTGAGAGACAAAACTCATGTCACATTGAGGGAAGGCATATGTCAAGTTCATGTCAGAATCTCGTCAATGTATGTCCATGGGTTTGGACGATAGAGACATTTTAATTTTTCGAGATTATTCGAAAGTCAATTATTTAAAGGTTAATATCTCCCGATCTGTAGGCATCTGAGAGACAAAACGTATGTCACTTTGAGGGTACGTATATGTCAACCTCATGTCAGAATCTCGTCAATGTATGTCCAAGGGTTTGGACGATAGAGACATTTTAATTTTTCGAGATTATTCGAAAGTCAATTATTAAAATTCAAATATCTCCCGATCTGTAGGCATCTGAGAGACATACCTTATGCCACTTTGAGGGAACGTATATGTCAACTTCATGTCAGAATCTCGTCAATGTATGTCCAAGGGTTTGGACGATAGAGACATTTTAATTTTTCGAGATTATTCG
The DNA here is from genome assembly GCF_977971745.1 of Zootermopsis nevadensis. Lineage (NCBI taxonomy): Eukaryota > Metazoa > Arthropoda > Insecta > Blattodea > Termopsidae > Zootermopsis > Zootermopsis nevadensis. The sequence continues at coordinate 3,786,762 of NW_028259177.1, forward strand.
AAAGTCAATTCTTAAGAGGCAAATATCTCCCGATCTGTAGGAATCTGAGAGACAAAACTTATGTCACTTTGAAGGAACGTATATGTCAACTTCCTGTCAGAGTCACGTCAATGTATGTCCAAGGGTTTGGAGGATAGAGACATTTTAATTTTTCGAGATTATTCGAAAGTCAATTTTTGAAAAGGCAAATATCTCCCGATCTGTAGGAATCTGAGAGACAAAACTTATGTCACTTTGAGGGAACGTACATGTCAACTTCATGTCAGAATCTCGTCAATGTATGTCCAAGGGTTTGGACGAGAGAGACATTTTAATTTTTCGAGATTATTCGAAAGTCAATTTTTTAAAAGCAAATATCTCCCGATCTGTAGGCATCTGAGAGACAAAACTTATGTCACTTTGTGGGAACGTATATGTAAACTTCCTGTCAGAGTCACGTCAATGTATGTCCAAGGGTTTGGAGGATAGACACATTTTAATTTTTCGAGATTATTCGAAAGTCAATTTTTGAAAAGGCAAATATCTTCCGATCTGTAGGAATCTGAGAGACAAAACTTATGTCACTTTGAGGGAACGTATATGTCAACTTCATGTCAGAATCTCGTCAATGTATGTCCAAGGGTTTGGACGATAGAGATATTTAATTTTTCGAGATTATTCGAAAGTCAATTATTAAAAGGCAAATATCTCCCGACCTGTAGGCATCTGAGAGACAAAACTTATGCCACTTTGAGGGAACGTATATGTAAACTTCATGTCAGAATCTCGTCAATGTATGTCCAAGGGTTTGGACGATAGAGACATTTTAATTTTTCGAGATTATTCGAAAGTCAATTTTTTAAAGGCAAATATCTCCCGATCTGTAGGAATCTGAGAGACAAAACTTATGTCACTTTGAGGGAACGTATATTTCAACTTCCTGTCAGAGTCACGTCAATGTATGTCCAAGGGTTTGGTGGATAGAGACATTTTAATTTTTCGAGATTATTCGAAAGTCAATTTTTGAAAAGGCAAATATCTCCCGATCTGTAGGAATCTGAGAGACAAAACTTATGTCACTTTGAGGGAACGTACATGTCAACTTCATGTCAGAATCTCGTCAATGTATGTCCAAGGGTTTGGACGAGAGAGACATTTTAATTCTTCGAGATTATTCGAAAGTCAATTTTTAAAAGGCAAATATCTCCCGATCTGTAGGCATCTGAGAGACAAAACTTATGTCACTTTGAGGGAACGTATATGTAAACTTCCTGTCAGAGTCACGTCTATGTATGTCCAAGGGTTTGGAGGATAGAGACATTTTAATTTTTCGAGATTATTCGAAAGTCAATTTTTGAAAAGGCAAATATCTCCCGATCTGTCGGCATCTGAGAGACAAAACTTATGCCACTTTGAGGGAACGTATATGTAAACTTCCTGTCAGAGTCACGTCAATGTATGTCCAAGGGTTTGGAGGATAGACACATTTTAATTTTTCGAGATTATTCGAAAGTCAATTTTTGAAAAAGCAAATATCTCCAGATCTGTAGGAATCTGAGAGACAAAACTCATGTCACTTTGAGGGAAGGCATATGTCAAGTTCATGTCAGAATCTCGTCAATGTATGTCCATGGGTTTGGACGATAGAGACATTTTAATTTTTCGAGATTATTCGAAAGTCAATTCTTAAAATTCAAATATCTCCCGATCTGTAGGAATCTGAGAGACAAACGTATGTCACTTTGAGGGAACGTATATGTCAACTTCATGTCAGAATCTCGACAATGTATGTCCAAGGGTTTGGACGATAGAGACATTTTAATTTTTCGAGATTATTCGAAAGTCAATTATTAAAATTCAAATATCTCCCGATCTGTAGGCATCTGAGAGACATACCTTATGCCACTTTGAGGGAACGTATATGTCAACTTCATGTCAGAATCTCGTCAATGTATGTCCAAGGGTTTGGACGATAGAGACATTTAAATTTTTCGAGATTATTCGAAAGTCAATTCTTAAAAGGCAAATATCTCCCGATCTGTAGGCATCTGAGAGACAAACCTTATATCACTTTGAGGGAACGTATATGTCAACTTCCTGTCAGAATCACGTCAATGTATGTCCAAGGGTTTGGAGGATAGAGACATTTTAATTTTTCGAGATTATTCGAAAGTCAATTTTTGAAAAGGCAAATATCTCCCGATCTGTAGGAATCTGAGAGACAAAACTTATGTCACTTTGAGGGAACGTACATGTCAACTTCATGTCAGAATCTCGTCAATGTATGTCCAAGGGTTTGGACGAGAGAGACATTTTAATTTTTCGAGATTATTCGAAAGTCAATTTTTTAAAAGCAAATATCTCCCGATCTGTAGGCATCTGAGAGACAAAACTTATGTCACTTTGAGGGAACGTATATGTAAACTTCCTGTCAGAGTCACGTCAATGTATGTCCAAGGGTTTGGAGGATAGACACATTTTAATTTTTCGAGATTATTCGAAAGTCAATTTTTGAAAAGGCAAATATCTTCCGATCTGTAGGAATCTGAGAGACAAAACTTATGTCACTTTGAGGGAACGTATATGTCAACTTCATGTCAGAATCTCGTCAATGTATGTCCAAGGGTTTGGACGATAGAGATATTTAATTTTTCGAGATTATTCGAAAGTCAATTATTAAAAGGCAAATATCTCCCGATCTGTAGGCATCTGAGAGACAAAACTTATGCCACTTTGAGGGAACGTATATGTCAACTTCATGTCAGAATCTCGTCAATGTATGTCCAAGGGTTTGGACGATAGAGACATTTTAATTTTTCGAGATTATTCGAAAGTCAATTCTTTAAAGGCAAATATCTCCCGATCTGTAGGAATCTGAGAGACAAAACTTATGTCACTTTGAGGGAACGTATATGTAAACTTCCTGTCAGAGTCACGTCAATGTATGTCCAAGGGTTTGGAGGATAGACACATTTTAATTTTTCGAGATTATTCGAAAGTCAATTTTTGAAAAGGCAAATATCTTCCGATCTGTAGGAATCTGAGAGACAAAACTTATGTCACTTTGAGGGAACGTATATGTCAACTTCATGACATAATCTCGTCAATGTATGTCCAAGGGTTTGGACGATAGAGACATTTTAATTTTTCGAGATTATTCGAAAGTCAATTATTAAAAGGCAAATATCTCCCGATCTGTAGGCATCTGAGAGACAAAACTTATGCCACTTTGAGGGAACGTATATGTCAACTTCATGTCAGAATCTCGTCAATGTATGTCCAAGGGTTTGGACGATAGAGACATTTTAATTTTTCGAGATTATTCGAAAGTCAATTCTTTAAAGGCAAATATCTCCCGATCTGTAGGAATCTGAGAGACAAAACTTATGTCACTTTGAGGGAACGTATATTTCAACTTCCTGTCAGAGTCACGTCAATGTATGTCCAAGGGTTTGGAGGATAGAGACATTTTAATTTTTCGAGATTATTCGAAAGTCAATTTTTAAAAGGCAAATATCTCCCGATCTGTAGGCATCTGAGAGACAAAACGTATGTCACGTTGAGGGAACGTATATGTCAACCTCATGCCAGAATCTCGTCAATGTATGTCCAAGGGTTTGGACGATAGAGACATTTTAATTTTTCGAGATTATTCGAAAGTCAATTATTAAAATTCAAATATCTCCCGATCTGTAGGAATCTGAGAGACAAAACTTATGTCACTTTGAGGGAACGTATATGTCAACTTCCTGTCAGAGTCACGTCAATGTATGTCCAAGGGTTTGGAGGATAGAGACATTTTAATTTTTCGAGGTTATTCGAAAGTCAATTTTTGAAAAGGCAAATATCTCCCGATCTGTAGGAATCTGAGAGACAAAACTTATGTCACTTTGAGGGAACGTACATGTCAACTTCATGTCAGAATCTCGTCAATGTATGTCCAAGGGTTTGGACGAGAGAGACATTTTAATTTTTCGAGATTATTCGAAAGTCAATTTTTAAAAAGCAAATATCTCCCGATCTGTAGGCATCTGAGAGACAAAACTTATGTCACTTTGAGGGAACGTATATGTAAACTTCCTGTCAGAGTCACGTCAATGTATGTCCAAGGGTTTGGAGGATAGACACATTTTAATTTTTCGAGATTATTCGAAAGTCAATTTTTGAAAAGGCAAATATCTTCCGATCTGTAGGAATCTGACAGACAAAACTTATGTCACATTGAGGGAACGTATATGTCAACTTCATGTCAGAATCTCGTCAATGTATGTGAAAGGGTTTGGACGATAGAGACATTTAAATTTTTCGAGATTATTCGAAAGTCAATTTTTAAAAGACTAATATCTCCCGTTCTGTAGGAATCTGAGAGACAAAACTTATGTCACTTTGAGGGAACGTATATGTCAACTTGCTGTCAGAGTCACGTCAATGTATGTCCAAGGGTTTGGACGATAGAGACATTTTAATTTTTCGAGATTATTCGAAAGTCAATTTTTGAAAAAGCAAATATCTCCAGATCTGTAGGAATCTGAGAGACAAAACTCATGTCACTTTGAGGGAAGGCATATGTCAAGTTCAAGTCAGAATCTCGTCAATGTATGTCCATGGGTTTGGACGATAGAGACATTTTAATTTTTCGAGATTATTCGAAAGTCAATTATTTAAAGGTTAATATCTCCCGATCTGTAGGCATCTAAGAGACAAAACTTATGTCACTTTGAGGGTACGTATATGTCAACCTCATGTCAGAATCTCGTCAATGTATGTCCAAGGGTTTGGACGATAGAGACATTTTAATTCTTCGAGATTATTCGAAAGTCAATTATTAAAATTCAAATATCTCCCGATCTGTAGGCATCTGAGAGACATACCTTATGCCACTTTGAGGGAACGTATATGTCAACTTCATATCAGAATCTCGTCAATGTATGTCCACGGGTTTGGACGATAGAGACATTTTAATTTTTCGAGATTATTCGAAAGTCAATTCTTAAGAGGCAAATATCTCCCGATCTGTAGGAATCTGAGAGACAAAACTTATGTCACTTTGAGGGAACGTATATGTCAACTTCCTGTCAGAGTCACGTCAATGTATGTCCAAGGGTTTGGAGGATAGAGATATTTTAATTTTTCGAGATTATTCGAAAGTCAATTTTTGAAAAGGCAAATATCTCCCGATCTGTAGGAATCTGAGAGACAAAACTTATGTCACTTTGAGGGAACGTACATGTCAACTTCATGTCAGAATCTCGTCAATATATGTCCAAGGGTTTGGACGAGAGAGACATTTTAATTTTTCGAGATTATTCGAAAGTCAATTTTTAAAAGGCAAATATCTCCCGATCTGTAGGCATCTGAGAGACAAATCTTATGTCACTTTGAGGGAACGTATATGTAAACTTCCTGTCAGAGTCACGTCAATGTATGTCCAAGGGTTTGGAGGATAGACACATTTTAATTTTTCGAGAATATTCGAAAGTCAATTTTTGAAAAGGCAAATATCTTCCGATCTGTAGGAATCTGAGAGACAAAACTTATGTCACTTTGAGGGAATGTATATGTCAACTTCATGTCAGAATCTCGTCAATGTATGTGAAAGGGTTTGGACGATAGAGACATTTAAATTTTTCGAGATTATTCGAAAGTCAATTTTTAGAAGACAAATATCTCCCGATCTGTAGGAATCTGAGAGACAAAACTTATGTCACTTTGAGGGAACGTATATGTCAACTTGCTGTCAGAGTCACGTCAATGTATGCCCAAGGCTTTGGACGATAGAGACATTTTAATTTTTCGAGATTATTCGAAAGTCAATTTTTGAAAAAGCAAATATCTCCAGATCTGTAGGAATCTGAGAGACAAAACTCATGTCACTTTGAGGGAAGGCATATGTCAAGTTCATGTCAGAATCTCGTCAATGTATGTCCATGGGTTTGGACGATAGAGACATTTTAATTTTTCGAGATTATTCGAAAGTCAATTCTTAAAATTCAAATATCTCCCGATCTGTAGGAATCTGAGAGACAAACGTATGTCACTTTGAGGGAACGTATATGTCAACTTCATGTCAGAATCTCGACAATGTATGTCCAAGGGTTTGGACGATAGAGACATTTTAATTTTTCGAGATTATTCGAAAGTCAATTATTAAAATTCAAATATCTCCCGATCTGTAGGCATCTGAGAGACATACCTTATGCCACTTTGAGGGAACGTATATGTCAACTTCATGTCAGAATCTCGTCAATGTATGTCCAAGGGTTTGGACGATAGAGACATTTTAATTTTTCGAGATTATTCGAAAGTCAATTTTTAAGAGGCAAATATCTCCCGATCTGTAGGAATCTGAGAGACAAAACTTATGTCACTTTGAGGGAACGTATATGTCAACTTGCTGTCAGAGTCACGTCAATGTATGTCCAAGGGTTTGGACGATAGAGACATTTTAATTTTTCGAGATTATTCGAAAGTCAATTTCTGAAAAAGCAAATATCTCCAGATCTGTAGGAATCTGAGAGACAAAACTCATGTCACTTTGAGGGAAGGCATATGTCAAGTTCATGTCAGAATCTCGTCAATGTATGTCCATGGGTTTGGACGATAGAGACATTTTAATTTTTCGAGATTATTCGAAAGTCAATTATTTAAAGGTTAATATCTCCCGATCTGTAGGCATCTGAGAGACAAAACGTATGTCACTTTGAGGGTACGTATATGTCAACCTCATGTCAGAATCTCGTCAATGTATGTCCAAGGGTTTGGACGATAGAGACATTTTAATTTTTCGAGATTATTCGAAAGTCAATTATTAAAATTCAAATATCTCCCGATCTGTAGGCATCTGAGAGACATACCTTATGCCACTTTGAGGGAACGTATATGTCAACTTCATGTCAGAATCTCGTCAATGTATGTCCAAGGGTTTGGACGATAGAGACATTTTAATTTTTCGAGATTATTCGAAAGTCAATTCTTAAGAGGCAAATATCTCCCGATCTGTAGGAATCTGAGAGACAAAACTTATGTCACTTTGAGGGAACGTATATGTCAACTTCCTGTCAGAGTCACGTCAATGTATGTCCAAGGGTTTGGAGGATAGAGACATTTTAATTTTTCGAGATTATTCGAAAGTCAATTTTTGAAAAGGCAAATATCTCCCGATCTGTAGGAATCTGAGAGACAAAACTTATGTCACTTTGAGGGAACGTACATGTTAACTTCATGTCAGAATCTCGTCAATGTATGTCCAAGGGTTTGGACGAGAGAGACATTTTAATTTTTCGAGATTATTCGAAAGTCAATTTTTAAAAGCAAATATCTCCCGATCTGTAGGCATCTGAGAGACAAAACTTATGTCACTTTGAGGGAACGTATATGTAAACTTCCTGTCAGAGTCACGTCAATGTATGTCCAAGGGTTTGGAGGATAGACACATTTTAATTTTTCGAGATTATTCGAAAGTCAATTTTTGAAAAGGCAAATATCTTCCGATCTGTAGGAATCTGAGAGACAAAACTTATGTCACTTTGAGGGAACGTATATGTCAACTTCATGTCAGAATCTCGTCAATGTATGTCCAAGGGTTTGGACGATAGAGATATTTAATTTTTCGAGATTATTCGAAAGTCAATTATTAAAAGGCAAATATCTCCCGATCTGTAGGCATCTGAGAGACAAAACTTATGCCACTTTGAGGGAACGTATATGTCAACTTCATGTCAGAATCTCGTCAATGTATGTCCAAGGGTTTGGACGATAGAGACATTTTAATTTTTCGAGATTATTCGAAAGTCAATTCTTTAAAGGCAAATATCTCCCGATCTGTAGGAATCTGAGAGACAAAACTTATGTCACTTTGAGGGAACGTATATTTCAACTTCCTGTCAGAGTCACGTCAATGTATGTCCAAGGGTTTGGAGGATAGAGACATTTTAATTTTTCGAGATTATTCGAAAGTCAATTTTTGAAAAGGCAAATATCTCCCGATCTGTAGGAATCTGAGAGACAAAACTTATGTCACTTTGAGGGAACGTACATGTCAACTTCATGTCAGAATCTCGTCAATGTATGTCCAAGGGTTTGGACGAGAGAGACATTTTAATTTTTCGAGATTATTCGAAAGTCAATTATTAAAAGGCAAATATCTCCCGATCTGTAGGCATCTGAGAGACAAAACTTATGCCACTTTGAGGGAACGTATATGTCAACTTCATGTCAGAATCTCGTCAATGTATGTCCAAGGGTTTGGACGATAGAGACATTTTAATTTTTCGAGATTATTCGAAAGTCAATTCTTTAAAGGCAAATATCTCCCGATCTGTAGGAATCTGAGAGACAAAACTTATGTCACTTTGAGGGAACGTATATTTCAACTTCCTGTCAGAGTCACGTCAATGTATGTCCAAGGGTTTGGAGGATAGAGACATTTTAATTTTTCGAGATTATTCGAAAGTCAATTTTTAAAAGGCAAATATCTCCCGATCTGTAGGCATCTGAGAGACAAAACGTATGTCACGTTGAGGGAACGTATATGTCAACCTCATGCCAGAATCTCGTCAATGTATGTCCAAGGGTTTGGACGATAGAGACATTTTAATTTTTCGAGATTATTCGAAAGTCAATTATTAAAATTCAAATATCTCCCGATCTGTAGGCATCTGAGAGACATACCTTATGCCACTTTGAGGGAACGTATATGTCAACTTCATGTCAGAATCTCGTCAATGTATGTCCAAGGGTTTGGACGATAGAGACATTTTAATTTTTCGAGATTATTCGAAAGTCAATTCTTAAAAGGCAAATATCTCCCGATCTGTAGGAATCTGAGAGACAAAACTTATGTCACTTTGAGGGAACGTATATGTCAACTTCCTGTCAGAGTCACGTCAATGTATGTCCAAGGGTTTGGAGGATAGAGACATTTTAATTTTTCGAGATTATTCGAAAGTCAATTTTTGAAAAGGCAAATATCTCCCGATCTGTAGGAATCTGAGAGACAAAACTTATGTCACTTTGAGGGAACGTACATGTCAACTTCATGTCAGAATCTCGTCAATGTATGTCCAAGGGTTTGGAGGATAGACACATTTTAATTTTTCGAGATTATTCGAAAGTCAATTTTTGAAAAGGCAAATATCTTCCGATCTGTAGGAATCTGAGAGACAAAACTTATGTCACTTTGAGGGAACGTATATGTCAACTTCATGTCAGAATCTCGTCAATGTATGTCCAAGGGTTTGGACGATAGAGATATTTAATTTTTCGAGATTATTCGAAAGTCAATTATTAAAAGGCAAATATCTCCCGATCTGTAGGCATCTGAGAGACAAAACTTATGCCACTTTGAGGGAACGTATATGTCAACTTCATGTCAGAATCTCGTCAATGTATGTCCAAGGGTTTGGACGATAGAGACATTTTAATTTTTCGAGATTATTCGAAAGTCAATTCTTTAAAGGCAAATATCTCCCGATCTGTAGGAATCTGAGAGACAAAACTTATGTCACTTTGAGGGAACGTATATTTCAACTTCCTGTCAGAGTCACGTCAATGTATGTCCAAGGGTTTGGAGGATAGAGACATTTTAATTTTTCGAGATTATTCGAAAGTCAATTTTTGAAAAGGCAAATATCTCCCGATCTGTAGGAATCTGAGAGACAAAACTTATGTCACTTTGAGGGAACGTACATGTCAACTTCATGTCAGAATCTCGTCAATGTATGTCCAAGGGTTTGGACGAGAGAGACATTTTAATTTTTCGAGATTATTCGAAAGTCAATTATTAAAAGGCAAATATCTCCCGATCTGTAGGCATCTGAGAGACAAAACTTATGCCACTTTGAGGGAACGTATATGTCAACTTCATGTCAGAATCTCGTCAATGTATGTCCAAGGGTTTGGACGATAGAGACATTTTAATTTTTCGAGATTATTCGAAAGTCAATTCTTTAAAGGCAAATATCTCCCGATCTGTAGGAATCTGAGAGACAAAACTTATGTCACTTTGAGGGAACGTATATTTCAACTTCCTGTCAGAGTCACGTCAATGTATGTCCAAGGGTTTGGAGGATAGAGACATTTTAATTTTTCGAGATTATTCGAAAGTCAATTTTTAAAAGGCAAATATCTCCCGATCTGTAGGCATCTGAGAGACAAAACGTATGTCACGTTGAGGGAACGTATATGTCAACCTCATGCCAGAATCTCGTCAATGTATGTCCAAGGGTTTGGACGATAGAGACATTTTAATTTTTCGAGATTATTCGAAAGTCAATTATTAAAATTCAAATATCTCCCGATCTGTAGGCATCTGAGAGACATACCTTATGCCACTTTGAGGGAACGTATATGTCAACTTCATGTCAGAATCTCGTCAATGTATGTCCAAGGGTTTGGACGATAGAGACATTTTAATTTTTCGAGATTATTCGAAAGTCAATTCTTAAAAGGCAAATATCTCCCGATCTGTAGGAATCTGAGAGACAAAACTTATGTCACTTTGAGGGAACGTATATGTCAACTTCCTGTCAGAGTCACGTCAATGTATGTCCAAGGGTTTGGAGGATAGAGACATTTTAATTTTTCGAGATTATTCGAAAGTCAATTTTTGAAAAGGCAAATATCTCCCGATCTGTAGGAATCTGAGAGACAAAACTTATGTCACTTTGAGGGAACGTACATGTCAACTTCATGTCAGAATCTCGTCAATGTATGTCCAAGGGTTTGGAGGATAGACACATTTTAATTTTTCGAGATTATTCGAAAGTCAATTTTTGAAAAGGCAAATATCTTCCGATCTGTAGGAATCTGAGAGACAAAACTTATGTCACTTTGAGGGAACGTATATGTCAACTTCATGTCAGAATCTCGTCAATGTATGTCCAAGGGTTTGGACGATAGAGATATTTAATTTTTCGAGATTATTCGAAAGTCAATTATTAAAAGGCAAATATCTCCCGATCTGTAGGCATCTGAGAGACAAAACTTATGCCACTTTGAGGGAACGTATATGTCAACTTCATGTCAGAATCTCGTCAATGTATGTCCAAGGGTTTGGACGATAGAGACATTTTAATTTTTCGAGATTATTCGAAAGTCAATTCTTTAAAGGCAAATATCTCCCGATCTGTAGGAATCTGAGAGACAAAACTTATGTCACTTTGAGGGAACGTATATTTCAACTTCCTGTCAGAGTCACGTCAATGTATGTCCAAGGGTTTGGAGGATAGAGACATTTTAATTTTTCGAGATTATTCGAAAGTCAATTTTTGAAAAGGCAAATATCTCCCGATCTGTAGGAATCTGAGAGACAAAACTTATGTCACTTTGAGGGAACGTACATGTCAACTTCATGTCAGAATCTCGTCAATGTATGTCCAAGGGTTTGGACGAGAGAGACATTTTAATTTTTCGAGATTATTCGAAAGTCAATTATTAAAAGGCAAATATCTCCCGATCTGTAGGCATCTGAGAGACAAAACTTATGCCACTTTGAGGGAACGTATATGTCAACTTCATGTCAGAATCTCGTCAATGTATGTCCAAGGGTTTGGACGATAGAGACATTTTAATTTTTCGAGATTATTCGAAAGTCAATTCTTTAAAGGCAAATATCTCCCGATCTGTAGGAATCTGAGAGACAAAACTTATGTCACTTTGAGGGAACGTATATTTCAACTTCCTGTCAGAGTCACGTCAATGTATGTCCAAGGGTTTGGAGGATAGAGACATTTTAATTTTTCGAGATTATTCGAAAGTCAATTTTTAAAAGGCAAATATCTCCCGATCTGTAGGCATCTGAGAGACAAAACGTATGTCACGTTGAGGGAACGTATATGTCAACCTCATGCCAGAATCTCGTCAATGTATGTCCAAGGGTTTGGACGATAGAGACATTTTAATTTTTCGAGATTATTCGAAAGTCAATTATTAAAATTCAAATATCTCCCGATCTGTAGGCATCTGAGAGACATACCTTATGCCACTTTGAGGGAACGTATATGTCAACTTCATGTCAGAATCTCGTCAATGTATGTCCAAGGGTTTGGACGATAGAGACATTTTAATTTTTCGAGATTATTCGAAAGTCAATTCTTAAAAGGCAAATATCTCCCGATCTGTAGGAATCTGAGAGACAAAACTTATGTCACTTTGAGGGAACGTATATGTCAACTTCCTGTCAGAGTCACGTCAATGTATGTCCAAGGGTTTGGAGGATAGAGACATTTTAATTTTTCGAGATTATTCGAAAGTCAATTTTTGAAAAGGCAAATATCTCCCGATCTGTAGGAATCTGAGAGACAAAACTTATGTCACTTTGAGGGAACGTACATGTCAACTTCATGTCAGAATCTCGTCAATGTATGTCCAAGGGTTTGGACGAGAGAGACATTTTAATTTTTCGAGATTATTCGAAAGTCAATTTTTAAAAAGCAAATATCTCCCGATCTGTAGGCATCTGAGAGACAAAACTTATGTCACTTTGAGGGAACGTATATGTAAACTTCCTGTCAGAGTCACGTCAATGTATGTCCAAGGGTTTGGAGGATAGACACATTTTAATTTTTCGAGATTATTCGAAAGTCAATTTTTGAAAAGGCAAATATCTTCCGATCTGTAGGAATCTGACAGACAAAACTTATGTCACATTGAGGGAACGTATATGTCAACTTCATGTCAGAATCTCGTCAATGTATGTGAAAGGGTTTGGACGATAGAGACATTTAAATTTTTCGAGATTATTCGAAAGTCAATTTTTAAAAGACTAATATCTCCCGTTCTGTAGGAATCTGAGAGACAAAACTTATGTCACTTTGAGGGAACGTATATGTCAACTTGCTGTCAGAGTCACGTCAATGTATGTCCAAGGGTTTGGACGATAGAGACATTTTAATTTTTCGAGATTATTCGAAAGTCAATTTTTGAAAAAGCAAATATCTCCAGATCTGTAGGAATCTGAGAGACAAAACTCATGTCACTTTGAGGGAAGGCATATGTCAAGTTCAAGTCAGAATCTCGTCAATGTATGTCCATGGGTTTGGACGATAGAGACATTTTAATTTTTCGAGATTATTCGAAAGTCAATTATTTAAAGGTTAATATCTCCCGATCTGTAGGCATCTAAGAGACAAAACTTATGTCACTTTGAGGGTACGTATATGTCAACCTCATGTCAGAATCTCGTCAATGTATGTCCAAGGGTTTGGACGATAGAGACATTTTAATTCTTCGAGATTATTCGAAAGTCAATTATTAAAATTCAAATATCTCCCGATCTGTAGGCATCTGAGAGACATACCTTATGCCACTTTGAGGGAACGTATATGTCAACTTCATATCAGAATCTCGTCAATGTATGTCCAAGGGTTTGGACGATAGAGACATTTTAATTTTTCGAGATTATTCGAAAGTCAATTCTTAAGAGGCAAATATCTCCCGATCTGTAGGAATCTGAGAGACAAAACTTATGTCACTTTGAGGGAACGTATATGTCAACTTCCTGTCAGAGTCACGTCAATGTATGTCCAAGGGTTTGGAGGATAGAGATATTTTAATTTTTCGAGATTATTCGAAAGTCAATTTTTGAAAAGGCAAATATCTCCCGATCTGTAGGAATCTGAGAGACAAAACTTATGTCACTTTGAGGGAACGTACATGTCAACTTCATGTCAGAATCTCGTCAATATATGTCCAAGGGTTTGGACGAGAGAGACATTTTAATTTTTCGAGATTATTCGAAAGTCAATTTTTAAAAGGCAAATATCTCCCGATCTGTAGGCATCTGAGAGACAAATCTTATGTCACTTTGAGGGAACGTATATGTAAACTTCCTGTCAGAGTCACGTCAATGTATGTCCAAGGGTTTGGAGGATAGACACATTTTAATTTTTCGAGAATATTCGAAAGTCAATTTTTGAAAAGGCAAATATCTTCCGATCTGTAGGAATCTGAGAGACAAAACTTATGTCACTTTGAGGGAATGTATATGTCAACTTCATGTCAGAATCTCGTCATTGTATGTGAAAGGGTTTGGACGATAGAGACATTTAAATTTTTCGAGATTATTCGAAAGTCAATTTTTAGAAGACAAATATCTCCCGATCTGTAGGAATCTGAGAGACAAAACTTATGTCACTTTGAGGGAACGTATATGTCAACTTGCTGTCAGAGTCACGTCAATGTATGCCCAAGGCTTTGGACGATAGAGACATTTTAATTTTTCGAGATTATTCGAAAGTCAATTTTTGAAAAAGCAAATATCTCCAGATCTGTAGGAATCTGAGAGACAAAACTCATGTCACTTTGAGGGAAGGCATATGTCAAGTTCATGTCAGAATCTCGTCAATGTATGTCCATGGGTTTGGACGATAGAGACATTTTAATTTTTCGAGATTATTCGAAAGTCAATTCTTAAAATTCAAATATCTCCCGATCTGTAGGAATCTGAGAGACAAACGTATGTCACTTTGAGGGAACGTATATGTCAACTTCATGTCAGAATCTCGACAATGTATGTCCAAGGGTTTGGACGATAGAGACATTTTAATTTTTCGAGATTATTCGAAAGTCAATTATTAAAATTCAAATATCTCCCGATCTGTAGGCATCTGAAAGACATACCTTATGCCACTTTGAGGGAACGTATATGTCAACTTCATGTCAGAATCTCGTCAATGTATGTCCAAGGGTTTGGACGATAGAGACATTTTAATTTTTCGAGATTATTCGAAAGTCAATTTTTAAGAGGCAAATATCTCCCGATCTGTAGGAATCTGAGAGACAAAACTTATGTCACTTTGAGGGAACGTATATGTCAACTTGCTGTCAGAGTCACGTCAATGTATGTCCAAGGGTTTGGACGATAGAGACATTTTAATTTTTCGAGATTATTCGAAAGACAATTTTTGAAAAAGCAAATATCTCCAGATCTGTAGGAATCTGAGAGACAAAACTCATGTCACTTTGAGGGAAGGCATATGTCAAGTTCATGTCAGAATCTCGTCAATGTATGTCCATGGGTTTGGACGATAGAGACATTTTAATTTTTCGAGATTATTCGAAAGTCAATTATTTAAAGGTTAATATCTCCCGATCTGTAGGCATCTGAGAGACAAAACGTATGTCACTTTGAGGGTACGTATATGTCAACCTCATGTCAGAATCTCGTCAATGTATGTCCAAGGGTTTGGACGATAGAGACATTTTAATTTTTCGAGATTATTCGAAAGTCAATTATTAAAATTCAAATATCTCCCGATCTGTAGGCATCTGAGAGACATACCTTATGCCACTTTGAGGGAACGTATATGTCAACTTCATGTCAGAATCTCGTCAATGTATGTCCAAGGGTTTGGACGATAGAGACATTTTAATTTTTCGAGATTATTCGAAAGTCAATTCTTAAGAGGCAAATATCTCCCGATCTGTAGGAATCTGAGAGACAAAACTTATGTCACTTTGAGGGAACGTATATGTCAACTTCCTGTCAGAGTCACGTCAATGTATGTCCAAGGGTTTGGAGGATAGAGACATTTTAATTTTTCGAGATTATTCGAAAGTCAATTTTTGAAAAGGCAAATATCTCCCGATCTGTAGGAATCTGAGAGACAAAACTTATGTCACTTTGAGGGAACGTACATGTTAACTTCATGTCAGAATCTCGTCAATGTATGTCCAAGGGTTTGGACGAGAGAGACATTTTAATTTTTCGAGATTATTCGAAAGTCAATTTTTAAAAGCAAATATCTCCCGATCTGTAGGCATCTGAGAGACAAAACTTATGTCACTTTGAGGGAACGTATATGTAAACTTCCTGTCAGAGTCACGTCAATGTATGTCCAAGGGTTTGGAGGATAGACACATTTTAATTTTTCGAGATTATTCGAAAGTCAATTTTTGAAAAGGCAAATATCTTCCGATCTGTAGGAATCTGAGAGACAAAACTTATGTCACTTTGAGGGAACGTATATGTCAACTTCATGTCAGAATCTCGTCAATGTATGTCCAAGGGTTTGGACGATAGAGATATTTAATTTTTCGAGATTATTCGAAAGTCAATTATTAAAAGGCAAATATCTCCCGATCTGTAGGCATCTGAGAGACAAAACTTATGCCACTTTGAGGGAACGTATATGTCAACTTCATGTCAGAATCTCGTCAATGTATGTCCAAGGGTTTGGACGATAGAGACATTTTAATTTTTCGAGATTATTCGAAAGTCAATTCTTTAAAGGCAAATATCTCCCGATCTGTAGGAATCTGAGAGACAAAACTTATGTCACTTTGAGGGAACGTATATTTCAACTTCCTGTCAGAGTCACGTCAATGTATGTCCAAGGGTTTGGAGGATAGAGACATTTAAATTTTTCGAGATTATTCGAAAGTCAATTTTTGAAAAGGCAAATATCTCCCGATCTGTAGGAATCTGAGAGACAAAACTTATGTCACTTTGAGGGAACGTACATGTCAACTTCATGTCAGAATCTCGTCAATGTATGTCCAAGGGTTTGGACGAGAGAGACATTTTAATTTTTCGAGATTATTCGAAAGTCAATTATTAAAAAACAAATATCTCCCGATCTGTAGGCATCTGAGAGACAAAACTTATGCCACTTTGAGGGAACGTATATGTCAACTTCATGTCAGAATCTCGTCAATGTATGTCCAAGGGTTTGGACGATAGAGACATTTTAATTTTTCGAGATTATTCGAAAGTCAATTCTTTAAAGGCAAATATCTCCCGATCTGTAGGAATCTGAGAGACAAAACTTATGTCACTTTGAGGGAACGTATATTTCAACTTCCTGTCAGAGTCACGTCAATGTATGTCCAAGGGTTTGGAGGATAGAGACATTTTAATTTTTCGAGATTATTCGAAAGTCAATTTTTAAAAGGCAAATATCTCCCGATCTGTAGGCATCTGAGAGACAAAACGTATGTCACGTTGAGGGAACGTATATGTCAACCTCATGCCAGAATCTCGTCAATGTATGTCCAAGGGTTTGGACGATAGAGACATTTAAATTTTTCGAGATTATTCGAAAGTCAATTATTAAAATTCAAATATCTCCCGATCTGTAGGCATCTGAGAGACATACCTTATGCCACTTTGAGGGAACGTATATGTCAACTTCATGTCAGAATCTCGTCAATGTATGTCCAAGGGTTTGGACGATAGAGACATTTTAATTTTTCGAGATTATTCGAAAGTCAATTCTTAAAAGGCAAATATCTCCCGATCTGTAGGAATCTGAGAGACAAAACTTATGTCACTTTGAGGGAACGTATATGTCAACTTCCTGTCAGAGTCACGTCAATGTATGTCCAAGGGTTTGGAGGATAGAGACATTTTAATTTTTCGAGATTATTCGAAAGTCAATTTTTGAAAAGGCAAATATCTCCCGATCTGTAGGAATCTGAGAGACAAAACTTATGTCACTTTGAGGGAACGTACATGTCAACTTCATGTCAGAATCTCGTCAATGTATGTCCAAGGGTTTGGAGGATAGACACATTTTAATTTTTCGAGATTATTCGAAAGTCAATTTTTGAAAAGGCAAATATCTTCCGATCTGTAGGAATCTGAGAGACAAAACTTATGTCACTTTGAGGGAACGTATATGTCAACTTCATGTCAGAATCTCGTCAATGTATGTCCAAGGGTTTGGACGATAGAGATATTTAATTTTTCGAGATTATTCGAAAGTCAATTATTAAAAGGCAAATATCTCCCGATCTGTAGGCATCTGAGAGACAAAACTTATGCCACTTTGAGGGAACGTATATGTCAACTTCATGTCAGAATCTCGTCAATGTATGTCCAAGGGTTTGGACGATAGAGACATTTTAATTTTTCGAGATTATTCGAAAGTCAATTCTTTAAAGGCAAATATCTCCCGATCTGTAGGAATCTGAGAGACAAAACTTATGTCACTTTGAGGGAACGTATATTTCAACTTCCTGTCAGAGTCACGTCAATGTATGTCCAAGGGTTTGGAGGATAGAGACATTTTAATTTTTCGAGATTATTCGAAAGTCAATTTTTGAAAAGGCAAATATCTCCCGATCTGTAGGAATCTGAGAGACAAAACTTATGTCACTTTGAGGGAACGTACATGTCAACTTCATGTCAGAATCTCGTCAATGTATGTCCAAGGGTTTGGACGAGAGAGACATTTTAATTTTTCGAGATTATTCGAAAGTCAATTATTAAAAGGCAAATATCTCCCGATCTGTAGGCATCTGAGAGACAAAACTTATGCCACTTTGAGGGAACGTATATGTCAACTTCATGTCAGAATCTCGTCAATGTATGTCCAAGGGTTTGGACGATAGAGACATTTTAATTTTTCGAGATTATTCGAAAGTCAATTTTTAAAGGCAAATATCTCCCGATCTGTAGGAATCTGAGAGACAAAACTTATGTCACTTTGAGGGAACGTATATTTCAACTTCCTGTCAGAGTCACGTCAATGTATGTCCAAGGGTTTGGAGGATAGAGACATTTTAATTTTTCGAGATTATTCGAAAGTCAATTTTTAAAAGGCAAATATCTCCCGATCTGTAGGCATCTGAGAGACAAAACGTATGTCACGTTGAGGGAACGTATATGTCAACCTCATGCCAGAATCTCGTCAATGTATGTCCAAGGGTTTGGACGATAGAGACATTTTAATTTTTCGAGATTATTCGAAAGTCAATTATTAAAATTCAAATATCTCCCGATCTGTAGGCATCTGAGAGACATACCTTATGCCACTTTGAGGGAACGTATATGTCAACTTCATGTCAGAATCTCGTCAATGTATGTCCAAGGGTTTGGACGATAGAGACATTTTAATTTTTCGAGATTATTCGAAAGTCAATTCTTAAAAGGCAAATATCTCCCGATCTGTAGGAATCTGAGAGACAAAACTTATGTCACTTTGAGGGAACGTATATGTCAACTTCCTGTCAGAGTCACGTCAATGTATGTCCAAGGGTTTGGAGGATAGAGACATTTTAATTTTTCGAGATTATTCGAAAGTCAATTTTTGAAAAGGCAAATATCTCCCGATCTGTAGGAATCTGAGAGACAAAACTTATGTCACTTTGAGGGAACGTACATGTCAACTTCATGTCAGAATCTCGTCAATGTATGTCCAAGGGTTTGGACGAGAGAGACATTTTAATTTTTCGAGATTATTCGAAAGTCAATTTTAAAAAGCAAATATCTCCCGATCTGTAGGCATCTGAGAGACAAAACTTATGTCACTTTGAGGGAACGTATATGTAAACTTCCTGTCAGAGTCACGTCAATGTATGTCCAAGGGTTTGGAGGATAGACACATTTTAATTTTTCGAGATTATTCGAAAGTCAATTTTTGAAAAGGCAAATATCTTCCGATCTGTAGGAATCTGACAGACAAAACTTATGTCACATTGAGGGAACGTATATGTCAACTTCATGTCAGAATCTCGTCAATGTATGTGAAAGGGTTTGGACGATAGAGACATTTAAATTTTTCGAGATTATTCGAAAGTCAATTTTTAAAAGACTAATATCTCCCGTTCTGTAGGAATCTGAGAGACAAAACTTATGTCACTTTGAGGGAACGTATATGTCAACTTGCTGTCAGAGTCACGTCAATGTATGTCCAAGGGTTTGGACGATAGAGACATTTTAATTTTTCGAGATTATTCGAAAGTCAATTTTTGAAAAAGCAAATATCTCCAGATCTGTAGGAATCTGAGAGACAAAACTCATGTCACTTTGAGGGAAGGCATATGTCAAGTTCAAGTCAGAATCTCGTCAATGTATGTCCATGGGTTTGGACGATAGAGACATTTTAATTTTTCGAGATTATTCGAAAGTCAATTATTTAAAGGTTAATATCTCCCGATCTGTAGGCATCTGAGAGACAAAACGTATGTCACTTTGAGGGTACGTATATGTCAACCTCATGTCAGAATCTCGTCAATGTATGTCCAAGGGTTTGGACGATAGAGACATTTTAATTTTTCGAGATTATTCGAAAGTCAATTATTAAAATTCAAATATCTCCCGATCTGTAGGCATCTGAGAGACATACCTTATGCCACTTTGAGGGAACGTATATGTCAACTTCATGTCAGAATCTCGTCAATGTATGTCCAAGGGTTTGGACGATAGAGACATTTTAATTTTTCGAGATTATTCGAAAGTCAATTTTTAAGAGGCAAATATCTCCCGATCTGTAGGAATCTGAGAGACAAAACTTATGTCACTTTGAGGGAACGTATATGTCAACTTCCTGTCAGAGTCACGTCAATGTATGTCCAAGGGTTTGGAGGATAGAGACATTTTAATTTTTCGAGATTATTCGAAAGTCAATTTTTGAAAAGGCAAATATCTCCCGATCTGTAGGAATCTGAGAGACAAAACTTATGTCACTTTGAGGGAACGTACATGTTAACTTCATGTCAGAATCTCGTCAATGTATGTCCAAGGGTTTGGACGAGAGAGACATTTTAATTTTTCGAGATTATTCGAAAGTCAATATTTAAAAGCAAATATCTCCCGATCTGTAGGCATCTGAGAGACAAAACTTATGTCACTTTGAGGGAACGTATATGTAAACTTCCTGTCAGAGTCACGTCAATGTATGTCCAAGGGTTTGGAGGATAGACACATTTTAATTTTTCGAGATTATTCGAAAGTCAATTTTTGAAAAGGCAAATATCTTCCGATCTGTAGGAATCTGAGAGACAAAACTTATGTCACTTTGAGGGAACATATATGTCAACTTCATGTCAGAATCTCGTCAATGTATGTCCAAGGGTTTGGACGATAGAGATATTTAATTTTTCGAGATTATTCGAAAGTCAATTATTAAAAGGCAAATATCTCCCGATCTGTAGGCATCTGAGAGACAAAACTTATGCCACTTTGAGGGAACGTATATGTCAACTTCATGTCAGAATCTCGTCAATGTATGTCCAAGGGTTTGGACGATAGAGACATTTTAATTTTTCGAGATTATTCGAAAGTCAATTCTTTAAAGGCAAATATCTCCCGATCTGTAGGAATCTGAGAGACAAAACTTATGTCACTTTGAGGGAACGTATATTTCAACTTCCTGTCAGAGTCACGTCAATGTATGTCCAAGGGTTTGGAGGATAGAGACATTTTAATTTTTCGAGATTATTCGAAAGTCAATTTTTGAAAAGGCAAATATCTCCCGATCTGTAGGAATCTGAGAGACAAAACTTATGTCACTTTGAGGGAACGTACATGTCAACTTCATGTCAGAATCTCGTCAATGTATGTCCAAGGGTTTGGACGAGAGAGACATTTTAATTTTTCGAGATTATTCGAAAGTCAATTTTTAAAAGGCAAATATCTCCCGATCTGTAGGCATCTGAGAGACAAAACGTATGTCACTTTGAGGGAACGTATATGTAAACTTCCTGTAAGAGTCACGTCAATGTATGTCCAAGGGTTTGGAGGATGGAGACATTTTAATTTTTCGAGATTATTCGAAAGTCAATTTTTGAAAAGGCAAATATCTCCCGATCTGTCGGCATCTGAGAGACAAAACTTATGTCACTTTGAGGGAACGTATATGTAAACTTCCTGTCAGAGTCACGTCAATGTATGTCCAAGGGTTTGGAGGATAGAGACATTTTAATTTTTCGAGATTATTCGAAAGTCAATTTTTGAAAAAGCAAATATCTCCAGATCTGTAGGAATCTGAGAGACAAAACTCATGTCACTTTGAGGGAAGGCATATGTCAAGTTCATGTCAGAATCTCGTCAATGTATGTCCATGGGTTTGGACGATAGAGACATTTTAATTTTTCGAGATTATTCGAAAGTCAATTCTTAAAATTCAAATATCTCCCGATCTGTAGGAATCTGAGAGACAAACGTATGTCACTTTGAGGGAACGTATATGTCAACTTCATGTCAGAATCTCGACAATGTATGTCCAAGGGTTTGGACGATAGAGACATTTTAATTTTTCGAGATTATTCGAAAGTCAATTATTAAAATTCAAATATCTCCCGATCTGTAGGCATCTGAGAGACATACCTTATGCCACTTTGAGGGAACGTATATGTCAACTTCATGTCAGAATCTCGTCAATGTATGTCCAAGGGTTTGGACGATAGAGACATTTTAATTTTTCGAGATTATTCGAAAGTCAATTCTTTAAAGGCAAATATCTCCCGATCTGTAGGAATCTGAGAGACAAAACTTATGTCACTTTGAGGGAACGTATATTTCAACTTCCTGTCAGAGTCACGTCAATGTATGTCCAAGGGTTTGGAGGATAGAGACATTTTAATTTTTCGAGATTATTCGAAAGTCAATTTTTGAAAAGGAAAATATCTCCCGATCTGTAGGAATCTGAGAGACAAAACTTATGTCACTTTGAGGGAACGTACATGTCAACTTCATGTCAGAATCTCGTCAATGTATGTCCAAGGGTTTGGACGAGAGAGACATTTTAATTTTTCGAGATTATTCGAAAGTCAATTTTTAAAAGGCAAATATCTCCCGATCTGTAGGCATCTGAGAGACAAAACTTATGTCACTTTGAGAGAACGTATATGTAAACTTCCTGTCAGAGTCACGTCAATGTATGTCCAAGGGTTTGGAGGATAGAGACATTTTAATTTTTCGAGGTTATTCGAAAGTCAATTTTTGAAAAGGCAAATATCTCCCGATCTGTCGGCATCTGAGAGACAAAACTTATGTCACTTTGAGGGAACGTATATGTCAACTTCATGTCAGAATCTCGACAATGTATGTCCAAGGGTTTGGACGATAGAGACATTTTAATTTTTCGAGATTATTCGAAAGTCAATTTTTAAAAAGCAAATATCTCCCGATCTGTAGGCATCTGAGAGACAAAACTTATGTCACGTTGAGGGAACGTATATGTCAACCTCATGCCAGAATCTCGTCAATGTATGTCCAAGGGTTTGGACGATAGAGACATTTTAATTTTTCGAGATTATTCGAAAGTCAATTATTAAAATTCAAATATCTCCCGATCTGTAGGCATCTGAGAGACATACCTTATGCCACTTTGAGGGAACGTATATACAACTTCATGTCAGAATCTTGTCAATGTATGTCCAAGGGTTTGGACGATAGAGACATTTTAATTTTTCGAGATTATTCGAAAGTCAATTTTTGAAAAGGCAAATATCTTCCGATCTGTAGGAATCTGAGAGACAAAACTTATGTCACTTTGAGGGAACGTATATGTCAACTTCATGTCAGAATCTCGTCAATGTATGTGAAAGGGTTTGGACGATAGAGACATTTAAATTTTTCGAGATTATTCGAAAGTCAATTTTTAAAAGACAAATATCTCCCGTTCTGTAGGAATCTGAGAGACAAAACTTATGCCACTTTGAGGGAACGTATATGTCAACTTGCTGTCAGAGTCACGTCAATGTATGTCCAAGGGTTTGGACGATAGAGACATTTTAATTTTTCGAGATTATTCGAAAGTCAATTTTTGAAAAAGCAAATATCTCCAGATCTGTAGGAATCTGAGAGACAAAACTCATGTCACTTTGAGGGAAGGCATATGTCAAGTTCATGTCAGAATCTCGTAAATGTATGTCCATGGGTTTGGACGATAGAGACATTTTAATTTTTCGAGATTATTCGAAAGTCAATTATTTAAAGGTTAATATCTCCAGATCTGTAGGCATCTGAGAGACAAAACGTATGTCACTTTGAGGGTACGTATATGTCAACCTCATGTCAGAATATCGTCAATGTATGTCCAAGGGTTTGGACGAGAGAGACATTTTAATTTTTCGAGATTATTCGAAAGTCAATTATTAAAATTCAAATATCTCCCGATCTGTAGGCATCTGATAGACATACCTTATGCCACTTTGAGGGAACGTATATGTCAACTTCATGTCAGAATCTCGCCAATGTATGTCCAAGGGTTTGGACGATAGAGACATTTTAATTTTTCGAGATTATTCGAAAGTCAATTCTTAAAAGGCAAATATCTCCCGATCTGTTGGAATCTGAGAGACAAAACTTATGTCACTTTGAGGGAACGTGTATGTCAACTTCGTGTCAGAGTCACGTCAATGTATGTCCAAGGGTTTGGAGGATAGAGACATTTTAATTTTTCGAGATTATTCGAAAGTCAATTTTTGAAAAGGCAAATATCTCCCGATCTGTAGGAATCTGAGAGACAAAACTTATGTCACTTTGAGGGAACGTACATGTCAACTTCATGTCAGAATCTCGTCAATGTATGTCCAAGGGTTTGGACGAGAGAGACATTTTAATTTTTCGAGATTATTCGAAAGTCAATTTTTTAAAAGCAAATATCTCCCGATCTGTAGGCATCTGAGAGACAAAACTTATGTCACTTTGAGGGAACGTATATGTAAACTTCCTGTCAGAGTCACGTCAATGTATGTCCAAGGGTTTGGAGGATAGACACATTTTAATTTTTCGAGATTATTCGAAAGTCAATTTTTGAAAAGGCAAATATCTTCCGATCTGTAGGAATCTGAGAGACAAAACTTATGTCACTTTGAGGGAACGTATATGTCAACTTCATGTCAGAATCTCGTCAATGTATGTCCAAGGGTTTGGACGATAGAGATATTTAATTTTTCGAGATTATTCGAAAGTCAATTCTTAAAAGGCAAATATCTCCCGATCTGTAGGAATCTGAGAGACAAAACTTATGTCACTTTGAGGGAACGTATATTTCAACTTCCTGTCAGAGTCACGTCAATGTATGTCCAAGGATTTGGAGGATAGAGACATTTTAATTTTTCGAGATTATTCGAAAGTCAATTTTTGAAAAGGAAAATATCTCCCGATCTGTAGGAATCTGAGAGACAAAACTTATGTCACTTTGAGGGAACGTACATGTCAACTTCATGTCAGAATCTCGTCAATGTATGTCCAAGGGTTTGGACGAGAGAGACATTTTAATTTTTCGAGATTATTCGAAAGTAAATTTTTAAAAGGCAAATATCTCCCGATCTGTAGGCATCTGAGAGACAAAACTTATGTCACTTTGAGGGAACGTATATGTAAACTTCCTGTCAGAGTCACGTCAATGTATGTCCAAGGGTTTGGAGGATAGAGACATTTTAATTTTTCGAGATTATTCGAAAGTCAATTTTGAAAAGGCAAATATCTCCCGATCTGTCGGCATCTGAGAGACAAAACTTATGTCACTTTGAGGGAACGTATATGTCAACTTCATGTCAGAATCTCGACAATGTATGTCCAAGGGTTTGGACGATAGAGACATTTTAATTTTTCGAGATTATTCGAAAGTCAATTTTTAAAAAGCAAATATCTCCCGATCTGTAGGCATCTGAGAGACAAAACTTATGTCACGTTGAGGGAACGTATATGTCAACCTCATGCCAGAATCTCGTCAATGTATGTCCAAGGGTTTGGACGATAGAGACATTTTAATTTTTCGAGATTATTCGAAAGTCAATTATTAAAATTCAAATATCTCCCGATCTGTAGGCATCTGAGAGACATACCTTATGCCACTTTGAGGGAACGTATATGTCAACTTCATGTCAGAATCTTGTCAATGTATGTCCAAGGGTTTGGACGATAGAGACATTTTAATTTTTCGAGATTATTCGAAAGTCAATTTTTGAAAAGGCAAATATCTTCCGATCTGTAGGAATCTGAGAGACAAAACTTATGTCACTTTGAGGGAACGTATATGTCAACTTCATGTCAGAATCTCGTCAATGTATGTGAAAGGGTTTGGACGATAGAGACATTTAAATTTTTCGAGATTATTCGAAAGTCAATTTTTAAAAGACAAATATCTCCCGTTCTGTAGGAATCTGAGAGTCAAAACTTATGCCACTTTGAGGGAACGTATATGTCAACTTGCTGTCAGAGTCACGTCAATGTATGTCCAAGGGTTTGGACGATAGAGACATTTTAATTTTTCGAGATTATTCGAAAGTCAATTTTTAAAAAGCAAATATCTCCAGATCTGTAGGAATCTGAGAGACAAAACTCATGTCACTTTGAGGGAAGGCATATGTCAAGTTCATGTCAGAATCTCGTCAATGTATGTCCATGGGTTTGGACGATAGAGACATTTTAATTTTTCGAGATTATTCGAAAGTCAATTATTTAAAGGTTAATATCTCCAGATCTGTAGGCATCTGAGAGACAAAACTTATGTCACTTTGAGGGTACGTATATGTCAACCTCATGTCAGAATATCGTCAATGTATGTCCAAGGGTTTGGACGATAGAGACATTTTAATTTTTCGAGATTATTCGAAAGTCAATTTTTAAAAAGCAAATATCTCCCGATCTGTAGGCATCTGAGAGACAAAACTTATGTCACTTTGAGGGAACGTACATGTCAACTTCATGTCAGAATCTCGTCAATGTATGTCCAAGGGTTTGGACGATAGAGACATTTTAATTTTTCGAGATAATTCGAAAGTCAATTCTTAAAAGGCAAATATCTCCCGATCTGTAGGAATCTGAGAGACAAAACTTATGTCACTTTGAGGGAACGTATATGTCAACTTCCTGTCAGAGTCACGTCAATGTATGTCCAAGGGTTTGGAGGATAGAGACATTTTCATTTTTCGAGATTATTCGAAAGTCAATTTTTGAAAAGGCAAATATCTCCCGATCTGTAGGAATCTGAGAGACAAAACTTATGTCACCTTGAGGGAACGTATATGTCAACTTCATGTCAAAATGTCGACAATGTATGTCCAAGGGTTTGGACGATAGAGATATTTTAATTTTTCGAGATTATTCGAAAGTCAATTATTAAAAG
Source organism: Zootermopsis nevadensis (assembly GCF_977971745.1). Lineage (NCBI taxonomy): Eukaryota > Metazoa > Arthropoda > Insecta > Blattodea > Termopsidae > Zootermopsis > Zootermopsis nevadensis. The sequence goes on from NW_028259177.1 coordinate 3,813,545, forward strand.
GCAAATATCTCCCGATCTGTTGGCATCTGAGAGACAAAACTTATGCCACTTTGAGGGAACGTATATGTCAACTTCATGTCAGAATCTCGTCAATGTATGTCCAAGGGTTTGGACGATAGAGACATTTTAATTTTTCGAGATTATTCGAAAGTCAATTCTTAAAAGGCAAATATCTCCCGATCTGTAGGAATCTGAGAGACAAAACTTATGTCACTTTGAGGGAACGTATATGTAAACTTCCTGTCAGAGTCACGTCAATGTATGTCCAAGGGTTTGGAGGATAGAGACATTTTAATTTTTCGAGATTATTCGAAAGTCAATTTTTGAAAAGGCAAATATCTCCCGATCTGTAGGAATCTGAGAGACAAAACTTATGTCACTTTGAGGGAACGTACATGTCACCTTCATGTCAGAATCTCGTCAATGTATGTCCAAGGGTTTGGACGAGAGAGACATTTTAATTTTTCGAGATTATTCGAAAGTCAATTTTTAAAAGGCAAATATCTTCCGATCTGTAGGCATCTGAGAGACAAAACTTATGTCACTTTGAGGGAACGTATATGTAAACTTCCTGTCAGAGTCACGTCAATGTATGTCCAAGAGTTTGGAGGATAGAGACATTTTAATTTTTCGAGATTATTCGAAAGTCAATTTTTGAAAAGGCAAATATCTCCCGATCTGTAGGAATCTGAGAGACAAAACTTATGTCACTTTGAGGGAACGTATATGTCAACTTCATGTCAGAATCTCGACAATGTATGTCCAAGGGTTTGGACGATAGAGACATTTTCATTTTTCGAGATTATTCGAAAGTCAATTTTTAAAAAGCAAATATCTCCCGATCTGTAGGCATCTGAGAGACAAAACTTATGTCACGTTGAGGGAACGTATATGTCAACCTCATGCCAGAATCTCGTCAATGTATGTCCAAGGGTTTGGACGATAGAGACATTTTAATTTTTCGAGATTATTCGAAAGTCAATTATTAAAATTCAAATATCTCCCGATCTGTAGGCATCTGAGAGACATACCTTATGCCACTTTGAGGGAACGTATATGTCAACGTCATGTCAGAATCTCGTCAATGTATGTCCAAGGGTTTGGACGATAGAGACATTTTAATTTTTTGAGATTATTCGAAAGTCAATTCTTAAAAGGCAAATATCTCCCGATCTGTAGGAATCTGAGAGACAAAACTTATGTCACTTTGAGGGAACGTATATGTCAACTTCCTGTCAGAGTCACGTCAATGTATGTCCAAGGGTTTGGAGGATAGAGACATATTAATTTTTCGAGATTATTCGAAAGTCAATTTTTAAAAGGCAAATATCTCCCGATCTGTAGGCATCTGAGAGACAAAACTTATGTCACGTTGAGGGAACGTATATGTCAACCTCATGCCAGAATCTCGTCAATGTATGTCCAAGGGTTTGGACGATAGAGACATTTTAATTTTTCGAGATTATTCGAAAGTCAATTCTTAAAAGGCAAATATCTCCCGATCTGTAGGAATCTGAGAGACAAAACTTATGTCACTTTGAGGGAACGTATATGTCAACTTCCTGTCAGAGTCACGTCAATGTATGTCCAAGGGTTTGGAGGATAGAGACATATTAATTTTTCGAGATTATTCGAAAGTCAATTATTAAAATTAAAATATCTCCCGATATGTAGGCATCTGAGAGACATACCTTATGCCACTTTGAGGGAACGTATATGTCAACTTCATGTCAGAATCTCGTCAATGTATGTCCAAGGGTTTGGACGATAGAGACATTTTAATTTTTCGAGATTATTCGAAAGTCAATTCTTAAAAGGCAAATATCTCCCGATCTGTAGGAACCTGAGAGACAAAACTTATGTCACTTTGAGGGAACGTATATGTCAACTTCCTGTCAGAGTCACGTCAATGTATGTCCAAGGGTTTGGAGGATAGAGACATTTTAATTTTTCGAGATTATTCGAAAGTCAATTTTTGAAAAGGCAAATATCTCCCGATCTGTAGGAATCTGAGAGACAAAACTTATGTCACTTTGAGGGAACGTACATGTCAACTTCATGTCAGAATCTCGTCAATGTATGTCCAAGGGTTTGGACGAGAGAGACATTTTAATTTTTCGAGATTATTCGAAAGTCAATTTTTAAAAAGCAAATATCTCCCGATCTGTAGGCATCTGAGAGACAAAACTTATGTCACTTTGAGGGAACGTATATGTAAACTTCCTGTCAGAGTCACGTCAATGTATGTCCAAGGGTTTGGAGGATAGACACATTTTAATTTTTCGAGATTATTCGAAAGTCAATTTTTGAAAAGGCAAATATCTTCCGATCTGTAGGAATCTGACAGACAAAACTTATGTCACTTTGAGGGAACGTATATGTCAACTTCATGTCAGAATCTCGTCAATGTATGTGAAAGGGTTTGGACGATAGAGACATTTAAATTTTTCGAGATTATTCGAAAGTCAATTTTTAAAAGACAAATATCTCCCGTTCTGTAGGAATCTGAGAGACAAAACTTATGTCACTTTGAGGGAACGTATATGTCAACTTGCTGTCAGAGTCACGTCAATGTATGTCCAAGGGTTTGGACGATAGAGACATTTTAATTTTTCGAGATTATTCGAAAGTCAATTTTTGAAAAAGCAAATATCTCCAGATCTGTAGGAATCTGAGAGACAAAACTCATGTCACTTTGAGGGAAGGCATATGTCAAGTTCATGTCAGAATCTCGTCAATGTATGTCCAAGGGTTTGGACGATAGAGACATTTTAATTTTTCGAGATTATTCGAAAGTCAATTCTTTAAAGGCAAATATCTCCCGTTCTGTAGGAATCTGAGAGACAAAACTTATGTCACTTTGAGGGAACGTATATGTCAACTTGCTGTCAGAGTCACGTCAATGTATGTCCAAGGGTTTGGACGATAGAGACATTTTAATTTTTCGAGATTATTCGAAAGTCAATTCTTAAAAGGCAAATATCTCCCGATCTGTAGGAATCTGAGAGACAAAACTTATGTCACTTTGAGGGAACGTATATGTCAACTTCCTGTCAGAGTCACGTCAATGTATGTCCAAGGGTTTGGAGGATAGAGACATTTTAATTTTTCGAGATTATTCGAAAGTCAATTTTTGAAAAGGCAAATATCTCCCGATCTGTAGGAATCTGAGAGACAAAACTTATGTCACTTTGAGGGAACGTACATGTAAACTTCATGTCAGAATCTCGTCAATGTATGTCCAAGGGTTTGGACGAGAGAGACATTATAATTTTTCGAGATTATTCGAAAGTCAATTCTTAAAAGGCAAATATCTCCCGATCTGTAGGCATCTGATAGACAAAACTTATGTCACTTTGAGGGAACGTATATGTAAACTTCCTGTCAGAGTCACGTCAATGTATGTCCAAGGGTTTGGAGGATAGACACATTTTAATTTTTCGAGATTATTCGAAAGTCAATTTTTGAAAAGGCAAATATCTTCCGATCTGTAGGAATCTGAGAGACAAAACTTATGTCACTTTGAGGGAACGTATATGTCAACTTCATGTCAGAATCTCGTCAATGTATGTGAAAGGGTTTGGACGATAGAGACAAATAAATGTTTTCGAGATTATTCGAAAGTCAATTATTAAAAGACAAATATCTCCCGATCTGTAGGAATCTGAGAGACAAAACTTATGTCACGTTGAGGGAACGTATATGTCAACCTCATGCCAGAATCTCGTCAATGTATGTCCAAGGGTTTGGACGATAGAGACATTTTAATTTTTCGAGATTATTCGAAAGTCAATTATTAAAATTCAAATATCTCCCGATCTGTAGGCATCTGAGAGACATACCTTATGCCACTTTGAGGGAACATATATGTCAACTTCATGTCAGAATCTCGTCAATGTATGTCCAAGGGTTTGGACGATAGAGATATTTTAATTTTTCGAGATTATTCGAAAGACAATTATTAAAAGGCAAATATCTCCCGATCTGTTGGCATCTGAGAGACAAAACTTATGCCACTTTGAGGGAACGTATATGTCAACTTCATGTCAGAATCTCGTCAATGTATGTCCAAGGGTTTGGACGATAGAGACATTTTAATTTTTCGAGATTATTCGAAAGTCAATTCTTAAAAGGCAAATATCTCCCGATCTGTAGGAATCTGAGAGACAAAACTTATGTCACTTTGAGGGAACGTATATGTCAACTTCCTGTCAGAGTCACGTCAATGTATGTCCAAGGGTTTGGAGGATAGAGACATTTTAATTTTTCGAGATTATTCGAAAGTCAATTTTTGAAAAGGCAAATATCTCCCGATCTGTAGGAATCTGAGAGACAAAACTTATGTCACTTTGAGGGAACGTACATGTCAACTTCATGTCAGAATCTCGTCAATGTATGTCCAAGGGTTTGGACGAGAGAGACATTTTAATTTTTCGAGATTATTCGAAAGTCAATTTTTAAAAGGCAAATATCTCCCGATCTGTAGGCATCTGAGAGACAAAACTTATGTCACTTTGAGGGAACGTATATGTAAACTTCCTGTCAGAGTCACGTCAATGTAAGTCCAAGGGTTTGGAGGATAGAGACATTTTAATTTTTCGAGATTATTCGAAAGTCAATTTTTGAAAAGGCAAATATCTCCCGATCTGTAGGAATCTGAGAGACAAACCTTATGTCACTTTGAGGGAACGTATATGTCAACTTCATGTCAGAATCTCGTCAATGTATGTCCAAGGGTTTGGACGATAGAGATATTTTAATTTTTCGAGATTATTCGAAAGTCAATTATTAAAAGGCAAATATCTCCCGATCTGTTGGCATCTGAGAGACAAAACTTATGCCACTTTGAGGGAACGTATATGTCAACTTCATGTCAGAATCTCGTCAATGTATGTCCAAGGGTTTGGACGATAGAGACATTTTAATTTTTCGAGATTATTCGAAAGTCAATTCTTAAAAGGCAAATATCTCCCGATCTGTAGGAATCTGAGAGACAAAACTTATGTCACTTTGAGGGAACGTATATGTCACTTCCTGTCAGAGTCACGTCAATGTATGTCCAAGGGTTTGGAGGATAGAGACATTTTAATTTTTCGAGATTATTCGAAAGTCAATTTTTGAAAAGGCAAATATCTCCCGATCTGTAGGAATCTGAGAGACAAAGCTTATGTCACTTTGAGGGAACGTACATGTCAACTTCATGTCAGAATCTCGTCAATGTATGTCCAAGGGTTTGGACGAGAGAGACATTTTAATTTTTCGAGATTATTCGAAAGTCAATTTTTAAAAGGCAAATATCTCCCGATCTGTAGGCATCTGAGAGACAAAACTTATGTCACTTTGAGGGAACGTATATGTAAACTTCCTGTCAGAGTCACGTCAATGTATGTCCAAGGGTTTGGAGGATAGAAACATTTTAATTTTTCGAGATTATTCGAAAGTCAATTTTTGAAAAGGCAAATATCTTCCGATCTGTAGGAATCTGAGAGACAAAACTTATGTCACTTTGAGGGAACGTATATGTCAACTTCATGTCAGAATCTCGTCAGTGTATGTGAAAGGGTTTGGACGATAGAGACATTTAAATTTTTCGAGATTATTCGAAAGTCAATTTTTAAAAGACAAATATCTCCCGATCTGTAGGAATCTGAGAGACAAAACTTATGTCACTTTGAGGGAACGTATATGTCAACTTGCTGTCAGAGTCACGTCAATGTATGTCCAAGGGTTTGGACGATAGAGACATTTTAATTTTTCGAGATTATTCGAAAGTCAATTCTTAAAAGGCAAATATCTCCCGATCTGTAGGAATCTGAGAGACAAAACTTATGTCACTTTGAGGGAACGTATATGTCAACTTCCTGTCAGAGTCACGTCAATGTATGTCCAAGGGTTTGGAGGATAGAGACATTTTAATTTTTCGAGATTATTCGAAAGTCAATTTTTGAAAAGGCAAATATCTCCCGATCTGTAGGAATCTGAGAGACAAAACTTATGTCACTTTGAGGGAACGTACATGTCAACTTCATGTCAGAATCTCGTCAATGTATGTCCAAGGGTTTGGACGAGAGAGACATTTTAATTTTTCGAGATTATTCGAAAGTCAATTTTTAAAAAGCAAATATCTCCCGATCTGTAGGCATCTGAGAGACAAAACTTATGTCACTTTGAGGGAACGTATATGTAAACTTCCTGTCAGAGTCACGTCAATGTATGTCCAAGGGTTTGGAGGATAGACACATTTTAATTTTTCGAGATTATTCGAAAGTCAATTTTTGAAAAGGCAAATATCTTCCGATCTGTAGGAATCTGACAGACAAAACTTATGTCACTTTGAGGGAACGTATATGTCAACTTCATGTCAGAATCTCGTCAATGTATGTGAAAGGGTTTGGACGATAGAGACATTTAAATTTTTCGAGATTATTCGAAAGTCAATTTTTAAAAGACAAATATCTCCCGTTCTGTAGGAATCTGAGAGACAAAACTTATGTCACTTTGAGGGAACGTATATGTCAACTTGCTGTCAGAGTCACGTCAATGTATGTCCAAGGGTTTGGACGATAGAGACATTTTAATTTTTCGAGATTATTCGAAAGTCAATTTTTGAAAAAGCAAATATCTCCAGATCTGTAGGAATCTGAGAGACAAAACTCATGTCACTTTGAGGGAAGGCATATGTCAAGTTCATGTCAGAATCTCGTCAATGTATGTCCAAGGGTTTGGACGATAGAGATATTTAATTTTTCGAGATTATTCGAAAGTCAATTATTAAAAGGCAAATATCTCCCGATCTGTAGGAATCTGAGAGACAAAACTTATGTCACTTTGAGGGAACGTATATGTCAACTTGCTGTCAGAGTCACGTCAATGTATGTCCAAGGGTTTGGACGATAGAGACATTTTAATTTTTCGAGATTATTCGAAAGTCAATTCTTAAAAGGCAAATATCTCCCGATCTGTAGGAATCTGAGTGACAAAACTTATGTCACTTTGAGGGAACGTATATGTCAACTTCCTGTCAGAGTCACGTCAATGTATGTCCAAGGGTTTGGAGGATAGAGACATTTTAATTTTTCGAGATTATTCGAAAGTCAATTTTTGAAAAGGCAAATATCTCCCGATCTGTAGGAATCTGAGAGACAAAACTTATGTCACTTTGAGGGAACGTACATGTAAACTTCATGTCAGAATCTCGTCAATGTATGTCCAAGGGTTTGGACGAGAGAGACATTTTAATTTTTCGAGATTATTCGAAAGTCAATTCTTAAAAGGCAAATATCTCCCGATCTGTAGGCATCTGATAGACAAAACTTATGTCACTTTGAGGGAACGTATATGTAAACTTCCTGTCAGAGTCACGTCAATGTATGTCCAAGGGTTTGGAGGATAGACACATTTTAATTTTTCGAGATTATTCGAAAGTCAATTTTTGAAAAGGCAAATATCTTCCGATCTGTAGGAATCTGAGAGACAAAACTTATGTCACTTTGAGGGAACGTATATGTCAACTTCATGTCAGAATCTCGTCAATGTATGTGAAAGGGTTTGGACGATAGAGACAAATAAAAGTTTTCGAGATTATTCGAAAGTCAATTATTAAAAGACAAATATCTCCCGATCTGTAGGAATCTGAGAGACAAAACTTATGTCACGTTGAGGGAACGTACATGTCAACCTCATGCCAGAATCTCGTCAATGTATGTCCAAGGGTTTGGACGATAGAGACATTTTAATTTTTCGAGATTATTCGAAAGTCAATTATTAAAATTCAAATATCTCCCGATCTGTAGGCATCTGAGAGACATACCTTATGCCACTTTGAGGGAACATATATGTCAACTTCATGTCAGAATCTCGTCAATGTATGTAAAAGGGTTTGGACGATAGAGATATTTTAATTTTTCGAGATTATTCGAAAGTCAATTATTAAAAGGCAAATATCTCCCGATCTGTTGGCATCTGAGAGACAAAACGTATGCCACTTTGAGGGAACGTATATGTCAACTTCATGTCAGAATCTCGTCAATGTATGTCCAAGGGTTTGGACGATAGAGACATTTTAATTTTTCGAGATTATTCGAAAGTCAATTTTTGAAAAGGCAAATATCTTCCGATCTGTAGGAATCTGAGAGACAAAACTTATGTCACTTTGAGGGAACGTATATGTCAACTTCATGTCAGAATCTCGTCAATGTATGTGAAAGGGTTTGGACGATAGAGACAAATAAATTTTTCGAGATTATTCGAAAGTCAATTATTAAAAGACAAATATCTCCCGATCTGTAGGAATCTGAGAGACATACCTTATGCCACTTTGAGGGAACATATATGTCAACTTCATGTCAGAATCTCGTCAATGTATGTCCAAGGGTTTGGACGATAGAGACATTTAAATTTTTCGAGATTATTCGAAAGTCAATTCTTAAAAGGCAAATATCTCCCGATCTGTAGGAATCTGAGAGACAAAACTTATGTCACTTTGAGGGAACGTATATGTCAACATCCTGTCAGAGTCACGTCAATGTATGTCCAAGGGTTTGGAGGATAGAGACATTTTAATTTTTCGAGATTATTCGAAAGTCAATTTTTAAAAAGCAAATATCTCCCGATCTGTAGGAATCTGAGAGACAAAACTTATGTCACTTTGAGGGAACGTACATGTCAACTTCATGTCAGAATCTCGTCAATGTATGTCCAAGGGTTTGGACGATAGAGACATTTTAATTTTTCGAGATTATTCGAAAGTCAATTCTTAAATGGCAAATATCTCCCGATCTGTAGGAATCTGAGAGACAAAACTTATGTCACTTTGAGGGAACGTATATGTCAACTTCCTGTCAGATTCACGTCAATGTATGTCCAAGGGTTTGGAGGATAGAGACATTTTAATTTTTCGAGATTATTCGAAAGTCAATTTTTGAAAAGGCAAATATCTCCCGATCTGTAGGAATCTGAGAGACAAACCTTATGTCACTTTGAGGGAACGTATATGTCAACTTCATGTCAGAATCTCGTCAATGTATGTCCAAGGGTTTGGACGATAGAGATATTTTAATTTTTCGAGATTATTCGAAAGTCAATTATTAAAAGGCAAATATCTCCCGATCTGTTGGCATCTGAGAGACAAAACTTATGCCACTTTGAGGGAACGTATATGTCAACTTCATGTCAGAATCTCGTCAATGTATGTCCAAGGGTTTGGACGATAGAGACATTTTAATTTTTCGAGATTATTCGAAAGTCAATTCTTAAAAGGCAAATATCTCCCGATCTGTAGGAATCTGAGAGACAAAACTTATGTCACTTTGAGGGAACGTATATGTCACTTCCTGTCAGAGTCACGTCAATGTATGTCCAAGGGTTTGGAGGATAGAGACATTTTAATTTTTCGAGATTATTCGAAAGTCAATTTATGAAAAGGCAAATATCTCCCGATCTGTAGGAATCTGAGAGACAAAGCTTATGTCACTTTGAGGGAACGTACATGTCAACTTCATGTCAGAATCTCGTCAATGTATGTCCAAGGGTTTGGACGAGAGAGACATTTTAATTTTTCGAGATTATTCGAAAGTCAATTTTTAAAAGGCAAATATCTCCCGATCTGTAGGCATCTGAGAGACAAAACTTATGTCACTTTGAGGGAACGTATATGTAAACTTCCTGTCAGAGTCACGTCAATGTATGTCCAAGGGTTTGGAGGATAGAAACATTTTAATTTTTCGAGATTATTCGAAAGTCAATTTTTGAAAAGGCAAATATCTTCCGATCTGTAGGAATCTGAGAGACAAAACTTATGTCACTTTGAGGGAACGTATATGTCAACTTCATGTCAGAATCTCGTCAGTGTATGTGAAAGGGTTTGGACGATAGAGACATTTAAATTTTTCGAGATTATTCGAAAGTCAATTTTTAAAAGACAAATATCTCCCGATCTGTAGGAATCTGAGAGACAAAACTTATGTCACTTTGAGGGAACGTATATGTCAACTTGCTTTCAGAGTCACGTCAATGTATGTCCAAGGGTTTGGACGATAGAGACATTTAAATTTTTCGAGATTATTCGAAAGTCAATTTTTGAAAAAGCAAATATCTCCAGATCTGTAGGAATCTGAGAGACAAAACTCATGTCACTTTGAGGGAAAGCATATGTCAAGTTCATGTCAGAATCTCGTCAATGTATGTCCAAGGGTTTGGACGATAGAGACATTTTAATTTTTCGAGATTATTCGAAAGTCAATTATTTAAAGGCAAATATCTCCCGATCTGTAGGCATCTGAGAGACAAAACTTATGTCACTTTGAGGGAACATATATGTCAACCTCATGTCAGAGTCTCGTCAATGTATGTCCAAGGGTTTGGACGATAGAGACATTTTAATTCTTCGAGATTATTCGAAAGTCAATTTTTAAAAAGCAAATATCTCCCGATCTGTAGGCATCTGAGAGACAAAGCTTATGTCACTTTGAGGGAACGTACATGTCAACTTCATGTCAGAATCTCGTCAATGTATGTCCAAGGGTTTGGACGATAGAGACATTTTAATTTTTCGAGATTATTCGAAAGTCAATTATTAAAAGGCAAATATCTCCCGATCTGTAGGAATCTGAGAGACAAAACTTATGTCACTTTGAGGGAACGTATATGTCAACTTCATGTCAGAATCTCGTCAATGTATGTCCAAGGGTTTGGAGGATAGAGACATTTTAATTTTTCGAGATTATTCGAAAGTCAATTTTTGAAAAGGCAAATATCTCCCGATCTGTAGGAATCTGAGAGACAAAACTTATGTCACTTTGAGGGAACGTATATGTCAACTTCATGTCAGAATCTCGTCAATGTATGTCCAAGGGTTTGGACGATAGAGACATTTTAATTTTTCGAGATTATTCGAAAGTCAATTATTAAAAGGCAAATATCTCCCGATCTGTAGGCATCTGAGAGACAAAACTTATGCCACTTTGAGGGAACGTATATGTCAACTTCGTGTCAGAATCTCGTCAATGTATGTCCAAGGGTTTGGACGATAGAGACATTTTAATTTTTCGAGATTATTCGAAAGTCAATTCTTAAAAGGCAAATATCTCCCGATCTGTAGGAATCTGAGAGACAAAACTTATGTCACTTTGAGGGAACGTATATGTCAACTTCCTGTCAGAGTCACGTCAATGTATGTCCAAGGGTTTGGAGGATAGAGACATTTTAATTTTTCGAGATTATTCGAAAGTCAATTTTTGAAAAGGCAAATATCTCCCGATCTGTAGGAATCTGAGAGACAAAACTTATGTCACTTTGAGGGAACGTATATGTCAAATTCCTGTCAGAGTCACGTCAATGTATGTCCAAGGGTTTGGAGGATAGAGACATTTTAATTTTTCGAGATTATTCGAAAGTCAATTTTTGAAAAGGCAAATATCTCCCGATCTGTAGGAATCTGAGAGACAAAACTTATGTCACTTTGAGGGAACGTACATGTCAACTTCATGTCAGAATCTCGTCAATGTATGTCCAAGGGTTTGGACGAGAGAGACATTTAAATTTTTCGAGATTATTCGAAAGTCAATTTTTAAAAAGCAAATATCTCCCGATCTGTAGGCATCTGAGAGACAAAACTTATGTCACTTTGAGGGAACGTATATGTAAACTTCCTGTCAGAGTCACGTCAATGTATGTCCAAGGGTTTGGAGGATAGACACATTTTAATTTTTCGAGATTATTCGAAAGTCAATTTTTGAAAAGGCAAATATCTTCCGATCTGTAGGAATCTGACAGACAAAACTTATGTCACTTTGAGGGAACGTATATGTCAACTTCATGTCAGAATCTCGTCAATGTATGTGAAAGGGTTTGGACGATAGAGACATTTAAATTTTTCGAGATTATTCGAAAGTCAATTTTTAAAAGACAAATATCTCCCGTTCTGTAGGAATCTGAGAGACAAAACTTATGTCACTTTGAGGGAACGTATATGTCAACTTGCTGTCAGAGTCACGTCAATGTATGTCCAAGGGTTTGGACGATAGAGACATTTTAATTTTTCGAGATTATTCGAAAGTCAATTTTTGAAAAAGCAAATATCTCCAGATCTGTAGGAATCTGAGAGACAAAACTCATGTCACTTTGAGGGAAGGCATATGTCAAGTTCATGTCAGAATCTCGTCAATGTATGTCCAAGGGTTTGGACGATAGAGATATTTAATTTTTCGAGATTATTCGAAAGTCAATTATTAAAAGGCAAATATCTCCCGATCTGTAGGCATCTGAGAGACAAAACTTATGCCACTTTGAGGGAACGTATATGTCAACTTCATGTCAGAATCTCGTCAATGTATGTCCAAGGGTTTGGAGATAGAGACATTTTAATTTTTCGAGATTATTCGAAAGTCAATTCTTTAAAGGCAAATATCTCCCGTTCTGTAGGAATCTGAGAGACAAAACTTATGTCACTTTGAGGGAACGTATATGTCAACTTGCTGTCAGAGTCACGTCAATGTATGTCCAAGGGTTTGGACGATAGAGACATTTTAATTTTTCGAGATTATTCGAAAGTCAATTCTTAAAAGGCAAATATCTCCCGATCTGTAGGAATCTGAGAGACAAAACTTATGTCACTTTGAGGGAACGTATATGTCAACTTCCTGTCAGAGTCACGTCAATGTATGTCCAAGGGTTTGGAGGATAGAGACATTTTAATTTTTCGAGATTATTCGAAAGTCAATTTTTGAAAAGGCAAATATCTCCCGATCTGTAGGAATCTGAGAGACAAAACTTATGTCACTTTGAGGGAACGTACATGTAAACTTCATGTCAGAATCTCGTCAATGTATGTCCAAGGGTTTGGACGAGAGAGACATTTTAATTTTTCGAGATTATTCGAAAGTCAATTCTTAAAAGGCAAATATCTCCCGATCTGTAGGCATCTGATAGACAAAACTTATGTCACTTTGAGGGAACGTATATGTAAACTTCCTGTCAGAGTCACGTCAATGTATGTCCAAGGGTTTGGAGGATAGACACATTTTAATTTTTCGAGATTATTCGAAAGTCAATTCTTAAAAGGCAAATATCTCCCGATCTGTAGGAATCTGAGAGACAAAACTTATGTCACTTTGAGGGAACGTATATGTCAACTTCATGTCAGAATCTCGTCAATGTATGTGAAAGGGTTTGGACGATAGAGACAAATAAATGTTTTCGAGATTATTCGAAAGTCAATTATTAAAAGACAAATATCTCCCGATCTGTAGGAATCTGAGAGACAAAACTTATGTCACGTTGAGGGAACGTATATGTCAACCTCATGCCAGAATCTCGTCAATGTATGTCCAAGGGTTTGGACGATAGAGACATTTTAATTATTCGAGATTATTCGAAAGTCAATTATTAAAATTCAAATATCTCCCGATCTGTAGGCATCTGAGAGACATACCTTATGCCACTTTGAGGGAACATATATGTCAACTTCATGTCAGAATCTCGTCAATGTATGTCCAAGGGTTTGGATGATAGAGATATTTTAATTTTTCGAGATTATTCGAAAGTCAATTATTAAAAGGCAAATATCTCCCGATCTGTTGGCATCTGAGTGACAAAACTTATGCCACTTTGAGGGAACGTATATGTCAACTTCCTGTCAGAGTCACGTCAATGTATGTCCAAGGGTTTGGAGGATAGAGACATTTTAATTTTTCGAGATTATTCGAAAGTCAATTTTTGAAAAGGCAAATATCTCCCGATCTGTAGGAATCTGAGAGACAAAACTTATGTCACTTAGAGGGAACGTACATGTCAACTTCATGTCAGAATCTCGTCAATGTATGTCCAAGGGTTTGGACGAGAGAGACATTTTAATTTTTCGAGATTATTCGAAAGTCAATTTTTAAAAGGCAAATATCTCCCGATCTGTAGGCATCTGAGAGACAAAACTTATGTCACTTTGAGGGAACGTATATGTAAACTTCCTGTCAGAGTCACGTCAATGTAAGTCCAAGGGTTTGGAGGATAGACACATTTTAATTTTTCGAGATTATTCGAAAGTCAATTTTTGAAAAGGCAAATATCTTCCGATCTGTAGGAATCTGAGAGACAAAACTTATGTCACTTTGAGGGAACGTATATGTCAACTTCATGTCAGAATCTCGTCAATGTATGTGAAAGGGTTTGGACGATAGAGACAAATAAATTTTTCGAGATTATTCGAAAGTCAATTATTAAAAGACAAATATCTCCCGATCTGTAGGAATCTGAGAGACAAAACTTATGTCACTTTGAGGGAACGTATATGTCAACTTCCTGTCAGAGTCACGTCAATGTATGTCCAAGGGTTTGGACGATAGAGACATTTTAATTTTTCGAGATTATTCGAAAGTCAATTATTAAAAGGCAAATATCTCCCGATCTGTAGGAATCTGAGAGACAAAACTTATGTCACTTTGAGGGAACGTATATGTCAACTTCATGTCAGAATCTCGTCAATGTATGTCCAAGGGTTTGGAGGATAGAGACATTTAAATTTTTCGAGATTATTCGAAAGTCAATTTTTGAAAAGGCAAATATCTCCCGATCTGTAGGAATCTGAGAGACAAAACTTATGTCACTTTGAGGGAACGTATATGTCAACTTCATGTCAGAATCTCGTCAATGTATGTCCAAGGGTTTGGACGATAGAGACATTTTAATTTTTCGAGATTATTCGAAAGTCAATTATTAAAAGGCAAATATCTCCCGATCTGTAGGCATCTGAGAGACAAAACTTATGCCACTTTGAGGGAACGTATATGTCAACTTCGTGTCAGAATCTCGTCAATGTATGTCCAAGGGTTTGGACGATAGAGACATTTTAATTTTTCGAGATTATTCGAAAGTCAATTCTTAAAAGGCAAATATCTCCCGATCTGTAGGAATCTGAGAGACAAAACTTATGTCACTTTGAGGGAACGTATATGTCAACTTCCTGTCAGAGTCACGTCAATGTATGTCCAAGGGTTTGGAGGATAGAGACATTTTAATTTTTCGAGATTATTCGAAAGTCAATTTTTGAAAAGGCAAATATCTCCCGATCTGTAGAAATCTGAGAGACAAAACTTATGTCACTTTGAGGGAACGTATATGTCAACTTCATGTCAGAATCTCGTCAATGTATGTCCAAGGGTTTGGAGGATAGAGACATTTTAATTTTTCGAGATTATTCGAAAGTCAATTATTAAAATTAAAATATCTCCCGATCTGTAGGCATCTGAGAGACATACCTTATGCCACTTTGAGGGAACGTATATGTCAACTTCATGTCAGAATCTCGTCAATGTATGTCCAAGGGTTTGGACGATAGAGACATTTTAATTTTTCGAGATTATTCGAAAGTCAATTCTTAAAAGGCAAATATCTCCCGATCTGTAGGAATCTGAGAGACAAAACTTATGTCACTTTGAGGGAACGTATATGTCAAATTCCTGTCAGAGTCACGTCAATGTATGTCCAAGGGTTTGGAGGATAGAGACATTTTAATTTTTCGAGATTATTCGAAAGTCAATTTTTGAAAAGGCAAATATCTCCCGATCTGTAGGAATCTGAGAGACAAAACTTATGTCACTTTGAGGGAACGTATATGTCAACTTCCTGTCAGAGTCACGTCAATGTATGTCCAAGGGTTTGGAGGATAGAGACATTTTAATTCTTCGAGATTATTCGAAAGTCAATTTTTAAAAAGCAAATATCTCCCGATCTGTAGGCATCTGAGAGACAAAGCTTATGTCACTTTGAGGGAACGTACATGTCAACTTCATGTCAGAATCTCGTCAATGTATGTCCAAGGGTTTGGACGATAGAGACATTTTAATTTTTCGAGATTATTCGAAAGTCAATTATTAAAAGGCAAATATCTCCCGATCTGTAGGAATCTGAGAGACAAAACTTATGTCACTTTGAGGGAACGTATATGTCAACTTCATGTCAGAATCTCGTCAATGTATGTCCAAGGGTTTGGAGGATAGAGACATTTTAATTTTTCGAGATTATTCGAAAGTCAATTTTTGAAAAGGCAAATATCTCCCGATCTGTAGGAATCTGAGAGACAAAACTTATGTCACTTTGAGGGAACGTATATGTCAACTTCATGTCAGAATCTCGTCAATGTATGTCCAAGGGTTTGGACGATAGAGACATTTTAATTTTTCGAGATTATTCGAAAGTCAATTATTAAAAGGCAAATATCTCCCGATCTGTAGGCATCTGAGAGACAAAACTTATGCCACTTTGAGGGAACGTATATGTCAACTTCGTGTCAGAATCTCGTCAATGTATGTCCAAGGGTTTGGACGATAGAGACATTTTAATTTTTCGAGATTATTCGAAAGTCAATTCTTAAAAGGCAAATATCTCCCGATCTGTAGGAATCTGAGAGACAAAACTTATGTCACTTTGAGGGAACGTGTATGTCAACTTCCTGTCAGAGTCACGTCAATGTATGTCCAAGGGTTTGGAGGATAGAGACATTTTAATTTTTCGAGATTATTCGAAAGTCAATTTTTGAAAAGGCAAATATCTCCCGATCTGTAGAAATCTGAGAGACAAAACTTATGTCACTTTGAGGGAACGTATATGTCAACTTCATGTCAGAATCTCGTCAATGTATGTCCAAGGGTTTGGAGGATAGAGACATTTTAATTTTTCGAGATTATTCGAAAGTCAATTATTAAAATTAAAATATCTCCCGATCTGTAGGCATCTGAGAGACATACCTTATGCCACTTTGAGGGAACGTATATGTCAACTTCATGTCAGAATCTCGTCAATGTATGTCCAAGGGTTTGGACGATAGAGACATTTTAATTTTTCGAGATTATTCGAAAGTCAATTCTTAAAAGGCAAATATCTCCCGATCTGTAGGAATCTGAGAGACAAAACTTATGTCACTTTGAGGGAACGTATATGTCAAATTCCTGTCAGAGTCACGTCAATGTATGTCCAAGGGTTTGGAGGATAGAGACATTTTAATTTTTCGAGATTATTCGAAAGTCAATT
The DNA here is from genome assembly GCF_977971745.1 of Zootermopsis nevadensis. Lineage (NCBI taxonomy): Eukaryota > Metazoa > Arthropoda > Insecta > Blattodea > Termopsidae > Zootermopsis > Zootermopsis nevadensis. The sequence continues at coordinate 3,830,564 of NW_028259177.1, forward strand.
TTTGAAAAGGCAAATATCTCCCGATCTGTAGGAATCTGAGAGACAAAACTTATGTCACTTTGAGGGAACGTACATGTCAACTTCATGTCAGAATCTCGTCAATGTATGTCCAAGGGTTTGGACGAGAGAGACATTTAAATTTTTCGAGATTATTCGAAAGTCAATTTTTAAAAAGCAAATATCTCCCGATCTGTAGGCATCTGAGAGACAAAACTTATGTCACTTTGAGGGAACGTATATGTAAACTTCCTGTCAGAGTCACTTCAATGTATGTCCAAGGGTTTGGAGGATAGACACATTTTAATTTTTCGAGATTATTCGAAAGTCAATTTTTGAAAAGGCAAATATCTTCCGATCTGTAGGAATCTGACAGACAAAACTTATGTCACTTTGAGGGAACGTATATGTCAACTTCATGTCAGAATCTCGTCAATGTATGTGAAAGGGTTTGGACGATAGAGACATTTAAATTTTTCGAGATTATTCGAAAGTCAATTTTTAAAAGACAAATATCTCCCGTTCTGTAGGAATCTGAGAGACAAAACTTATGTCACTTTGAGGGAACGTATATGTCAACTTGCTGTCAGAGTCACGTCAATGTATGTCCAAGGGTTTGGACGATAGAGACATTTTAATTTTTCGAGATTATTCGAAAGTCAATTTTTGAAAAAGCAAATATCTCCAGATCTGTAGGAATCTGAGAGACAAAACTCATGTCACTTTGAGGGAAGGCATATGTCAAGTTCATGTCAGAATCTCGTCAATGTATGTCCAAGGGTTTGGACGATAGAGATATTTAATTTTTCGAGATTATTCGAAAGTCAATTATTAAAAGGCAAATATCTCCCGATCTGTAGGCATCTGAGAGACAAAACTTATGCCACTTTGAGGGAACGTATATGTCAACTTCATGTCAGAATCTCGTCAATGTATGTCCAAGGGTTTGGAGATAGAGACATTTTAATTTTTCGAGATTATTCGAAAGTCAATTCTTTAAAGGCAAATATCTCCCGTTCTGTAGGAATCTGAGAGACAAAACTTATGTCACTTTGAGGGAACGTATATGTCAACTTGCTGTCAGAGTCACGTCAATGTATGTCCAAGGGTTTGGACGATAGAGACATTTTAATTTTTCGAGATTATTCGAAAGTCAATTCTTAAAAGGCAAATATCTCCCGATCTGTAGGAATCTGAGAGACAAAACTTATGTCACTTTGAGGAACGTATATGTCAACTTCCTGTCAGAGTCACGTCAATGTATGTCCAAGGGTTTGGAGGATAGAGACATTTTAATTTTTCGAGATTATTCGAAAGTCAATTTTTGAAAAGGCAAATATCTCCCGATCTGTAGGAATCTGAGAGACAAAACTTATGTCACTTTGAGGGAACGTACATGTAAACTTCATGTCAGAATCTCGTCAATGTATGTCCAAGGGTTTGGACGAGAGAGACATTTTAATTTTTCGAGATTATTCGAAAGTCAATTCTTAAAAGGCAAATATCTCCCGATCTGTAGGCATCTGATAGACAAAACTTATGTCACTTTGAGGGAACGTATATGTAAACTTCCTGTCTGAGTCACGTCAATGTATGTCCAAGGGTTTGGAGGATAGACACATTTTAATTTTTCGAGATTATTCGAAAGTCAATTTTTGAAAAGGCAAATATCTTCCGATCTGTAGGAATCTGAGAGACAAAACTTATGTCACTTTGAGGGAACGTATATGTCAACTTCATGTCAGAATCTCGTCAATGTATGTGAAAGGGTTTGGACGATAGAGACAAATAAAAGTTTTCGAGATTATTCGAAAGTCAATTATTAAAAGACAAATATCTCCCGATCTGTAGGAATCTGAGAGACAAAACTTATGTCACGTTGAGGGAACGTATATGTCAACCTCATGCCAGAATCTCGTCAATGTATGTCCAAGGGTTTGGACGATAGAGACATTTTAATTTTTCGAGATTATTCGAAAGTCAATTATTAAAATTCAAATATCTCCCGATCTGTAGGCATCTGAGAGACATACCTTATGCCACTTTGAGGGAACATATATGTCAACTTCATGTCAGAATCTCGTCAATGTATGTCCAAGGGTTTGGACGATAGAGATATTTTAATTTTTCGAGATTATTCGAAAGTCAATTATTAAAAGGCAAATATCTCCCGATCTGTTGGCATCTGAGTGACAAAACTTATGCCACTTTGAGAGAACGTATATGTCAACTTCCTGTCAGAGTCACGTCAATGTATGTCCAAGGGTTTGGAGGATAGAGACATTTTAATTTTTCGAGATTATTCGAAAGTCAATTTTTGAAAAGGCAAATATCTCCCGATCTGTAGGAATCTGAGAGACAAAACTTATGTCACTTAGAGGGAACGTACATGTCAACTTCATGTCAGAATCTCGTCAATGTATGTCCAAGGGTTTGGACGAGAGAGACATTTTAATTTTTCGAGATTATTCGAAAGTCAATTTTTAAAAGGCAAATATCTCCCGATCTGTAGGCATCTGAGAGACAAAACTTATGTCACTTTGAGGGAACGTATATGTAAACTTCCTGTCAGAGTCACGTCAATGTAAGTCCAAGGGTTTGGAGGATAGACACATTTTAATTTTTCGAGATTATTCGAAAGTCAATTTTTGAAAAGGCAAATATCTTCCGATCTGTAGGAATCTGAGAGACAAAACTTATGTCACTTTGAGGGAACGTATATGTCAACTTCATGTCAGAATCTCGTCAATGTATGTGAAAGGGTTTGGACGATAGAGACAAATAAATTTTTCGAGATTATTCGAAAGTCAATTATTAAAAGACAAATATCTCCCGATCTGTAGGAATCTGAGAGACAAAACTTATGTCACTTTGAGGGAACGTATATGTCAACTTCATGTCAGAATCTCGTCAATGTATGTCGAAGGGTTTGGAGGATAGAGACATTTAAATTTTTCGAGATTATTCGAAAGTCAATTTTTGAAAAGGCAAATATCTCCCGATCTGTAGGAATCTGAGAGACAAAACTTATGTCACTTTGAGGGAACGTATATGTCAACTTCATGTCAGAATCTCGTCAATGTATGTCCAAGGGTTTGGACGATAGAGACATTTTAATTTTTCGAGATTATTCGAAAGTCAATTATTAAAAGGCAAATATCTCCCGATCTGTAGGCATCTGAGAGACAAAACTTATGCCACTTTGAGGGAACGTATATGTCAACTTCGTGTCAGAATCTCGTCAATGTATGTCCAAGGGTTTGGACGATAGAGACATTTTAATTTTTCGAGATTATTCGAAAGTCAATTCTTAAAAGGCAAATATCTCCCGATCTGTAGGAATCTGAGAGACAAAACTTATGTCACTTTGAGGGAACGTATATGTCAACTTCCTTTCAGAGTCACGTCAATGTATGTCCAAGGGTTTGGAGGATAGAGACATTTTAATTTTTCGAGATTATTCGAAAGTCAATTTTTGAAAAGGCAAATATCTCCCGATCTGTAGAAATCTGAGAGACAAAACTTATGTCACTTTGAGCGAACGTATATGTCAACTTCATGTCAGAATCTCGTCAATGTATGTCCAAGGGTTTGGAGGATAGAGACATTTTAATTTTTCGAGATTATTCGAAAGTCAATTATTAAAATTAAAATATCTCCCGATCTGTAGGCATCTGAGAGACATACCTTATGCCACTTTGAGGGAACGTATATGTCAACTTCATGTCAGAATCTCGTCAATGTATGTCCAAGGGTTTGGACGATAGAGACATTTTAATTTTTCGAGATTATTCGAAAGTCAATTCTTAAAAGGCAAATATCTCCCGATCTGTAGGAATCTGAGAGACAAAACTTATGTCACTTTGAGGGAACGTATATGTCAAATTCCTGTCAGAGTTACGTCAATGTATGTCCAAGGGTTTGGAGGATAGAGACATTTTAATTTTTCGAGATTATTCGAAAGTCAATTTTTGAAAAGGCAAATATCTCCCGATCTGTAGGAATCTGAGAGACAAAACTTATGTCACTTTGAGGGAACGTACATGTCAACTTCATGTCAGAATCTCGTCAATGTATGTCCAAGGGTTTGGACGAGAGAGACATTTTAATTTTTCGAGATTATTCGAAAGTCAATTTTTAAAAAGCAAATATCTCCCGATCTGTAGGCATCTGAGAGACAAAACTTATGTCACTTTGAGGGAACGTATATGTAAACTTCCTGTCAGAGTCACGTCAATGTATGTCCAAGGGTTTGGAGGATAGACACATTTTAATTTTTCGAGATTATTCGAAAGTCAATTTTTGAAAAGGCAAATATCTTCCGATCTGTAGGAATCTGACAGACAAAACTTATGTCACTTTGAGGGAACGTATATGTCAACTTCATGTCAGAATCTCGTCAATGTATGTGAAAGGGTTTGGACGATAGAGACATTTAAATTTTTCGAGATTATTCGAAAGTCAATTTTTAAAAGACAAATATCTCCCGTTCTGTAGGAATCTGAGAGACAAAACTTATGTCACTTTGAGGGAACGTATATGTCAACTTGCTGTCAGAGTCACGTCAATGTATGTCCAAGGGTTTGGACGATAGAGACATTTAAATTTTTCGAGATTATTCGAAAGTCAATTTTTGAAAAAGCAAATATCTCCAGATCTGTAGGAATCTGAGAGACAAAACTCATGTCACTTTGAGGGAAGGCATATGTCAATTTCATGTCAGAATCTCGTCAATGTATGTCCAAGGGTTTGGACGATAGAGATATTTAATTTTTCGAGATTATTCGAAAGTCAATTATTAAAAGGCAAATATCTCCCGATCTGTAGGCATCTGAGAGACAAAACTTATGCCACTTTGAGGGAACGTATATGTCAACTTCATGTCAGAATCTCGTCAATGTATGTCCAAGGGTTTGGACGATAGAGACATTTTAATTTTTCGAGATTATTCGAAAGTCAATTCTTTAAAGGCAAATATCTCCCGTTCTGTAGGAATCTGAGAGACAAAACTTATGTCACTTTGAGGGAACGTATATGTCAACTTGCTGTCAGAGTCACGTCAATGTATGTCCAAGGGTTTGGACGATAGAGACATTTTAATTTTTCGAGATTATTCGAAAGTCAATTCTTAAAAGGCAAATATCTCCCGATCTGTAGGAATCTGAGAGACAAAACTTATGTCACTTTGAGGGAACGTATATGTCAACTTCCTGTCAGAGTCACGTCAATGTATGTCCAAGGGTTTGGAGGATAGAGACATTTTAATTTTTCGAGATTATTCGAAAGTCAATTTTTGAAAAGGCAAATATCTCCCGATCTGTAGGAATCTGAGAGACAAAACTTATGTCACTTTGAGGGAACGTACATGTAAACTTCATGTCAGAATCTCGTCAATGTATGTCCAAGGGTTTGGACGAGAGAGACATTTTAATTTTTCGAGATTATTCGAAAGTCAATTCTTAAAAGGCAAATATCTCCCGATCTGTAGGCATCTGATAGACAAAACTTATGTCACTTTGAGGGAACGTATATGTAAACTTCCTGTCAGAGTCACGTCAATGTATGTCCAAGGGTTTGGAGGATAGACACATTTTAATTTTTCGAGATTATTCGAAAGTCAATTTTTGAAAAGGCAAATATCTTCCGATCTGTAGGAATCTGAGAGACAAAACTTATGTCACTTTGAGGGAACGTATATGTCAACTTCATGTCAGAATCTCGTCAATGTATGTGAAAGGGTTTGGACGATAGAGACAAATAAAAGTTTTCGAGATTATTCGAAAGTCAATTATTAAAAGACAAATATCTCCCGATCTGTAGGAATCTGAGAGACAAAACTTATGTCACGTTGAGGGAACGTATATGTCAACCTGATGCCAGAATCTCGTCAATGTATGTCCAAGGGTTTGGACGATAGAGACATTTTAATTTTTCGAGATTATTCGAAAGTCAATTATTAAAATTCAAATATCTCCCGATCTGTAGGCATCTGAGAGACATACCTTATGCCACTTTGAGGGAACATATATGTCAACTTCATGTCAGAATCTCGTCAATGTATGTCCAAGGGTTTGGACGATAGAGATATTTTAATTTTTCGAGATTATTCGAAAGTCAATTATTAAAAGGCAAATATCTCCCGATCTGTTGGCATCTGAGTGACAAAACTTATGCCACTTTGAGGGAACGTATATGTCAACTTCCTGTCATTGTCACGTCAATGTATGTCCAAGGGTTTGGAGGATAGAGACATTTTAATTTTTCGAGATTATTCGAAAGTCAATTTTTGAAAAGGCAAATATCTCCCGATCTGTAGGAATCTGAGAGACAAAACTTATGTCACTTTGAGGGAACGTACATGTCAACTTCATGTCAGAATCTCGTCAATGTATGTCCAAGGGTTTGGACGAGAGAGACATTTTAATTTTTCGAGATTATTCGAAAGTCAATTTTTAAAAAGCAAATATCTCCCGATCTGTAGGCATCTGAGAGACAAAACTTATGTCACTTTGAGGGAACGTATATGTAAACTTCCTGTCAGAGTCACGTCAATGTATGTCCAAGGGTTTGGAGGATAGACACATTTTAATTTTTCGAGATTATTCGAAAGTCAATTTTTGAAAAGGCAAATATCTTCCGATCTGTAGGAATCTGACAGACAAAACTTATGTCACTTTGAGGGAACGTATATGTCAACTTCATGTCAGAATCTCGTCAATGTATGTGAAAGGGTTTGGACGATAGAGACATTTAAATTTTTCGAGATTATTCGAAAGTCAATTTTTAAAAGACAAATATCTCCCGTTCTGTAGGAATCTGAGAGACAAAACTTATGTCACTTTGAGGGAACGTATATGTCAACTTGCTGTCAGAGTCACGTCAATGTATGTCCAAGGGTTTGGACGATAGAGACATTTAAATTTTTCGAGATTATTCGAAAGTCAATTTTTGAAAAAGCAAATATCTCCAGATCTGTAGGAATCTGAGAGACAAAACTCATGTCACTTTGAGGGAAGGCATATGTCAAGTTCATGTCAGAATCTCGTCAATGTATGTCCAAGGGTTTGGACGATAGAGATATTTAATTTTTCGAGATTATTCGAAAGTCAATTATTAAAAGGCAAATATCTCCCGATCTGTAGGCATCTGAGAGACAAAACTTATGCCACTTTGAGGGAACGTATATGTCAACTTCATGTCAGAATCTCGTCAATGTATGTCCAAGGGTTTGGACGATAGAGACATTTTAATTTTTCGAGATTATTCGAAAGTCAATTCTTTAAAGGCAAATATCTCCCGTTCTGTAGGAATCTGAGAGACAAAACTTATGTCACTTTGAGGGAACGTATATGTCAACTTGCTGTCAGAGTCACGTCAATGTATGTCCAAGGGTTTGGACGATAGAGACATTTTAATTTTTCGAGATTATTCGAAAGTCAATTCTTAAAAGGCAAATATCTCCCGATCTGTAGGAATCTGAGAGACAAAACTTATGTCACTTTGAGGGAACGTATATGTCAACTTCCTGTCAGAGTCACGTCAATGTATGTCTAAGGGTTTGGAGGATAGAGACATTTTAATTTTTCGAGATTATTCGAAAGTCAATTTTTGAAAAGGCAAATATCTCCCGATCTGTAGGAATCTGAGAGACAAAACTTATGTCACTTTGAGGGAACGTACATGTAAACTTCATGTCAGAATCTCGTCAATGTATGTCCAAGGGTTTGGACGAGAGAGACATTTTAATTTTTCGAGATTATTCGAAAGTCAATTCTTAAAAGGCAAATATCTCCCGATCTGTAGGCATCTGATAGACAAAACTTATGTCACTTTGAGGGAACGTATATGTAAACTTCCTGTCAGAGTCACGTCAATGTATGTCCAAGGGTTTGGAGGATAGACACATTTTAATTTTTCGAGATTATTCGAAAGTCAATTTTTGAAAAGGCAAATATCTTCCGATCTGTAGGAATCTGAGAGACAAAACTTATGTCACTTTGAGGGAACGTATATGTCAACTTCATGTCAGAATCTCGTCAATGTATGTGAAAGGGTTTAGACGATAGAGACAAATAAAAGTTTTCGAGATTATTCGAAAGTCAATTATTAAAAGACAAATATCTCCCGATCTGTAGGAATCTGAGAGACAAAACTTATGTCACGTTGAGGGAACGTATATGTCAACCTGATGCCAGAATCTCGTCAATGTATGTCCAAGGGTTTGGACGATAGAGACATTTTAATTTTTCGAGATTATTCGAAAGTCAATTATTAAAATTCAAATATCTCCCGATCTGTAGGCATCTGAGAGACATACCTTATGCCACTTTGAGGGAACATATATGTCAACTTCATGTCAGAATCTCGTCAATGTATGTCCAAGGGTTTGGACGATAGAGATATTTTAATTTTTCGAGATTATTCGAAAGTCAATTATTAAAAGGCAAATATCTCCCGATCTGTTGGCATCTGAGTGACAAAACTTATGCCACTTTGAGGGAACGTATATGTCAACTTCCTGTCATTGTCACGTCAATGTATGTCCAAGGGTTTGGAGGATAGAGACATTTTAATTTTTCGAGATTATTCGAAAGTCAATTTTTGAAAAGGCAAATATCTCCCGATCTGTAGGAATCTGAGAGACAAAACTTATGTCACTTTGAGGGAACGTATATGTCAACTTGCTGTCAGAGTCACGTCAATGTATGTCCAAGGGTTTGGACGATAGAGACATTTTAATTTTTCGAGATTATTCGAAAGTCAATTTTTGAAAAAGCAAATATCTCCAGATCTGTAGGAATCTGAGAGACAAAACTCATGTCACTTTGAGGGAAGGCATATGTCAAGTTCATGTCAGAATCTCGTCAATGTATGTCCAAGGGTTTGGACGATAGAGACATTTTAATTTTTCGAGATTATTCGAAAGTCAATTATTTAAAGGCAAATATCTCCCGATCTGTAGGCATCTGAGAGACAAAACTTATGTCACTTTGAGGGAACATATATGTCAACCTCATGTCAGAGTCTCGTCAATGTATGTCCAAGGGTTTGGACGATAGAGACATTTTAATTTTTCGAGATTATTCGAAAGTCAATTATTAAAAGGCAAATATCTCCCGATCTGTAGGAATCTGAGAGACAAAACTTATGTCACTTTGAGGACACGTATATGTCAACTTCATGTCAGAATCTCGTCAATGTATGTCCAAGGGTTTGGAGGATAGAGACATTTAAATTTTTCGAGATTATTCGAAAGTCAATTTTTGAAAAGGCAAATATCTCCCGATCTGTAGGAATCTGAGAGACAAAACTTATGTCACTTTGAGGGAACGTATATGTCAACTTCATGTCAGAATCTCGTCAATGTATGTCCAAGGGTTTGGACGATAGAGACATTTTAATTTTTCGAGATTATTCGAAAGTCAATTATTAAAAGGCAAATATCTCCCGATCTGTAGGCATCTGAGAGACAAAACTTATGCCACTTTGAGGGAACGTATATGTCAACTTCCTGTCAGAGTCACGTCAATGTATGTCCAAGGGTTTGGAGGATAGAGACATTTTAATTTTTCGAGATTATTCGAAAGTCAATTTTTGAAAAGGCAAATATCTCCCGATCTGTAGAAATCTGAGAGACAAAACTTATGTCACTTTGAGGGAACGTATATGTCAACTTCATGTCAGAATCTCGTCAATGTATGTCCAAGGGTTTGGACGATAGAGACATTTTAATTTTTCGAGATTATTCGAAGGTCAATTATTAAAAGGCAAATATCTCCCGATCTGTAGGAATCTGAGAGACAAAACTTATGTCACTTTGAGGGAACGTACATGTCAACTTCATGTCAGAATCTCGTCATGTATGTCCAAGGGTTTGGACGAGAGAGACATTTTAATTTTTCGAGATTATTCGAAAGTCAATTCTTAAAAGGCAAATATCTCCCGATCTGTAGGCATCTGAGAGACAAAACTTATGTCACTTTGAGGGAACGTATATGTAAACTTCCTGTCAGAGTCACGTCAATGTATGTCCAAGGGTTTGGAGGATAGACACATTTTAATTTATCGAGATTATTCGAAAGTCAATTTTTGAAAAGGCAAATATCTTCCGATCTGTAGGAATCTGAGAGACAAAACTTATGTCACTTTGAGGGAACGTATATGTCAACTTCATGTCAGAATCTCGTCAATGTATGTGAAAGGGTTTGGACGATAGAGACATTTAAATTTTTCGAGATTATTCGAAAGTCAATTTTTAAAAGACAAATATCTCCCGATCTGTAGGAATCTGAGAGACAAAACTTATGTCACTTTGAGGGAACGTATATGTCAACTTGCTGTCAGAGTCACGTCAATGTATGTCCAAGGGTTTGGACGATAGAGACATTTTAATTTTTCGAGATTACTCGAAAGTCAATTTTTGAAAAAGCAAATATCTCCAGATCTGTAGGAATCTGAGAGACAAAACTTATGTCACTTTGAGGGAACGTATATGTCAACTTCATGACAGAATCTCGTCAATGTATGTCCAAGGGTTTGGACGATAGAGACATTTTAATTTTTCGAGATTATTCGAAAGTCAATTATTAAGAGGCAAATATCTCCCGATCTGTAGGAATCTGAGAGACAAAACTTATGTCACTTTGAGGGAACGTATATGTCAACTTCATGTCAGAATCTCGTCAATGTATGTCCAAGGGTTTGGACGAGAGAGACATTTTAATTTTTCGAGATTATTCGAAAGTCAATTTTTAAAAGGCAAATATCTCCCGATCTGTAGGCATCTGAGAGACAAAACGTATGTCACTTTGAGGGAACGTATGTGTAAACTTCCTGTCAGAGTCACGTCAATGTATGTCCAAGGGTTTGGAGGATAGAGACATTTTAATTTTTCGAGATTATTCGAAGGTCAATTTTTGAAAAGGCAAATATCTTCCGATCTGTAGGAATCTGAGAGACAAAACTTATGTCACTTTGAGGGAACGTACATGTCAACTTCATGTCAGAATCTCGTCAATGTATGTCCAAGGGTTTGGACGATAGAGACATTTTAATTTTTCGAGATTATTCGAAAGTCAATTCTTAAAAGGCAAATATCTCCCGATCTGTAGGAATCTGAGAGGCAAAACTTATGTCACTTTGAGGGAACGTATATGTCAACATCCTGTCAGAGTCACGTCAATGTATGTCCAAGGGTTTGGAGGATAGAGACATTTAAATTTTTCGAGATTATTCGAAAGTCAATTTTTAAAAAGCAAATATTTCCCGATCTGTAGGAATCTGAGAGACAAAACTTATGTCACTTTGAGGGAACGTATATGTCAACTTGCTGCCAGAGTCACGTCAATGTATGTCCAAGGGTTTGGACGATAGAGACATTTTAATTTTTCGAGATTATTCGAAAGTCAATTATTAAAAGGCAAATATCTCCCGATCTGTAGGCATCTGAGAGACAAAACTTATGCCACTTTGAGGGAACGTATATGTCAACTTCGTGTCAGAATCTCGTCAATGTATGTCCAAGGGTTTGGACGATAGAGACATTTTAATTTTTCGAGATTATTCGAAAGTCAATTCTTAAAAGGCAAATATCTCCCGATCTGTAGGAATCTGAGAGACAAAACTTATGTCACTTTGAGGGAACGTATATGTCAACTTCCTGTCAGAGTCACGTCAATGTATGTCCAAGGGTTTGGAGGATAGAGACATTTTAATTTTTCGAGATTATTCGAAAGTCAATTTTTGAAAAGGCAAATATCTCCCGATCTGTAGAAATCTGAGAGACAAAACTTATGTCACTTTGAGGGAACGTATATGTCAACTTCATGTCAGAATCTCGTCAATGTATGTCCAAGGGTTTGGACGATAGAGACATTTTAATTTTTCGAGATTATTCGAAGGTCAATTATTAAAAGGCAAATATCTCCCGATCTGTAGGAATCTGAGAGACAAAACTTATGTCACTTTGAGGGAACGTACATGTCAACTTCATGTCAGAATCTCGTCAATGTATGTCCAAGGGTTTGGACGAGAGAGACATTTTAATTTTTCGAGATTATTCGAAAGTCAATTTTTAAAAGGCAAATATCTCCCGATCTGTAGGCATCTGAGAGACAAAACTTATGTCACTTTGAGGGAACGTATATGTAAACTTCCTGTCAGAGTCACGTCAATGTATGTCCAAGGGTTTGGAGGATAGACACATTTTAATTTTTCGAGATTATTCGAAAGTCAATTTTTGAAAAGGCAAATATCTTCCGATCTGTAGGAATCTGAGAGACAAAACTTATGTCACTTTGAGGGAACGTATATGTCAACTTCATGTCAGAATCTCGTCAATGTATGTGAAAGGGTTTGGACGATAGAGACATTTAAATTTTTCGAGATTATTCGAAAGTCAATTTTTAAAAGACAAATATCTCCCGATCTGTAGGAATCTGAGAGACAAAACTTATGTCACTTTGAGGGAACGTATATGTCAACTTCCTGTCAGAGTCACGTCAATGTATGTCCAAGGGTTTGGAGGATAGAGACATTTTAATTTTTCGAGATTATTCGAAAGTCAATTTTTGAAAAGGCAAATATCTCCCGATCTGTAGAAATCTGAGAGACAAAACTTATGTCACTTTGAGGGAACGTATATGTCAACTTCATGTCAGAATCTCGTCAATGTATGTCCAAGGGTTTGGACGATAGAGACATTTTAATTTTTCGAGATTATTCGAAGGTCAATTATTAAAAGGCAAATATCTCCCGATCTGTAGGAATCTGAGAGACAAAACTTATGTCACTTTGAGGGAACGTACATGTCAACTTCATGTCAGAATCTCGTCAATGTATGTCCAAGGGTTTGGACGAGAGAGACATTTTAATTTTTCGAGATTATTCGAAAGTCAATTTTTAAAAGGCAAATATCTCCCGATCTGTAGGCATCTGAGAGACAAAACTTATGTCACTTTGAGGGAACGTATATGTAAACTTCCTGTCAGAGTCACGTCATTGTATGTCCAAGGGTTTGGAGGATAGACACATTTTAATTTTTCGAGATTATTCGAAAGTCAATTTTTGAAAAGGCAAATATCTTCCGATCTGTAGGAATCTGAGAGACAAAACTTATGTCACTTTGAGGGAACGTATATGTCAACTTCATGTCAGAATCTCGTCAATGTATGTGAAAGGGTTTGGACGATAGAGACATTTAAATTTTTCGAGATTATTCGAAAGTCAATTTTTAAAAGACAAATATCTCCCGATCTGTAGGAATCTGAGAGACAAAACTTATGTCACTTTGAGGGAACGTATGTGTCAACTTGCTGTCAGAGTCACGTCAATGTATGTCCAAGGGTTTGGACGATAGAGACACTTTAATTTTTCGAGATTACTCGAAAGTCAATTTTTGAAAAAGCAAATATCTCCAGATCTGTAGGAATCTGAGAGACAAAACTTATGTCACTTTGAGGGAACGTATATGTCAACTTCATGACAGAATCTCGTCAATGTATGTCCAAGGGTTTGGACGATAGAGACATTTTAATTTTTCGAGATTATTCGAAAGTCAATTATTAAGAGGCAAATATCTCCCGATCTGTAGGAATCTGAGAGACAAAACTTATGTCACTTTGAGGGAACGTATATGTCAACTTCATGTCAGAATCTCGTCAATGTATGTCCAAGGGTTTGGACGAGAGAGACATTTTAATTTTTCGAGATTATTCGAAAGTCAATTTTTAAAAGGCAAATATCTCCCGATCTGTAGGCATCTGAGAGAAAAAACGTATGTCACTTTGAGGGAACGTATGTGTAAACTTCCTGTCAGAGTCACGTCAATGTATGTCTAAGGGTTTGGAGGATAGAGACATTTTAATTTTTCGAGATTATTCGAAGGTCAATTTTTGAAAAGGCAAATATCTTCCGATCTGTAGGAATCTGAGAGACAAAACTTATGTCACTTTGAGGGAACGTACATGTCAACTTCATGTCAGAATCTCGTCAATGTATGTCCAAGGGTTTGGACGATAGAGACATTTTAATTTTTCGAGATTATTCGAAAGTCAATTTTTAAAAGACAAATATCTCCCGATCTGTAGGAATCTGAGAGACAAAACTTATGTCACTTTGAGGGAACGTATGTGTCAACTTGCTGTCAGAGTCACGTCAATGTATGTCCAAGGGTTTGGACGATAAAGACATTTTAATTTTTCGAGATTACTCGAAAGTCAATTTTTGAAAAAGCAAATATCTCCAGATCTGTAGGAATCTGAGAGACAAAACTTATGTCACTTTGAGGGAACGTATATGTCAACTTCATGACAGAATCTCGTCAATGTATGTCCAAGGGTTTGGACGATAGAGACATTTTAATTTTTCGAGATTATTCGAAAGTCAATTATTAAGAGGCAAATATCTCCCGATCTGTAGGAATCTGAGAGACAAAACTTATGTCACTTTGAGGGAACGTATATGTCAACTTCATGTCAGAATCTCGTCAATGTATGTCCAAGGGTTTGGACGAGAGAGACATTTTAATTTTTCGAGATTATTCGAAAGTCAATTTTTAAAAGGCAAATATCTCCCGATCTGTAGGCATCTGAGAGAAAAAACGTATGTCACTTTGAGGGAACGTATGTGTAAACTTCCTGTCAGAGTCACGTCAATGTATGTCTAAGGGTTTGGAGGATAGAGACATTTTAATTTTTCGAGATTATTCGAAGGTCAATTTTTGAAAAGGCAAATATCTTCCGATCTGTAGGAATCTGAGAGACAAAACTTATGTCACTTTGAGGGAACGTACATGTCAACTTCATGTCAGAATCTCGTCAATGTATGTCCAAGGGTTTGGACGATAGAGACATTTTAATTTTTCGAGATTATTCGAAAGTCAATTCTTAAAAGGCAAATATCTCCCGATCTGTAGGAATCTGAGAGACAAAACTTATGTCACTTTGAGGGAACGTATATGTCAACATCCTGTCAGAGTCACGTCAATGTATGTCCAAGGGTTTGGAGGATAGAGACATTTTAATTTTTCGAGATTATTCGAAAGTCAATTTTTAAAAAGCAAATATTTCCCGATCTGTAGGAATCTGAGAGACAAAACTTATGTCACTTTGAGGGAACGTATATGTCAACTTGCTGCCAGAGTCACGTCAATGTATGTCCAAGGGTTTGGAGGATAGAGACATTTAAATTTTTCGAGATTATTCGAAAGTCAATTTTTGAAAAGGCAAATATCTCCCGATCAATAGGAATCTAAGAGACAAATCTTGTGTCACTTTGAGGGAACGCATATGTCAACTTCATGTCAGAGTCTCGTCAATGTATGTCAAAGGGTTTGGACGATAGAGACATTTAAATTTTTCGAGATTATTCGAAAGTCAATTTTTAAAAGGCAAATATCTCCCGATCAGTAGGAATCTGAGAGACAAAACTTATGTCACTTTGAGGGAAAGTATATGTCAACTTGCTGTCAGAGTCACGTCAATGTATGTCCAAGGGTTTGGACGATAGAGACATTTTAATTTTTCGAGATTATTCGAAAGTAAATTTTTGATAAAGCAAATATCTCCCGATCTGTAGGAATCTGAGAGACTAACATTATGTCACATTGAGGGAACGTATATGTCAACGTCATGTCAGAGTCACGTCAATGTATGTGCAAGGGTTTGGAGGATAGAGACATCTTAATTTTTCGAGATTATTCGAAAATCAATTTTTTAAAGGCAAATATCTCCCGATCTGTAGGAATCTGAGAGACAAAACTTATGCCACTTTGAGGGAACGTATATGTCAACTTCGTGTCAGAATCTCGTCAATGTATGTCCAAGGGTTTGGACGATAGAGACATTTTAATTTTTCGAGATTATTCGAAAGTCAATTCTTAAAAGGCAAATATCTCCCGATCTGTAGGAATCTGAGAGACAAAACTTATGTCACTTTGAGGGAACGTATATGTCAACTTCCTGTCAGAGTCACGTCAATGTATGTCCAAGGGTTTGGAGGATAGAGACATTTTAATTTTTCGAGATTATTCGAAAGTCAATTTTTGAAAAGGCAAATATCTCCCGATCTGTAGAAATCTGAGAGACAAAACTTATGTCACTTTGAGGGAACGTATATGTCAACTTCATGTCAGAATCTCGTCAATGTATGTCCAAGGGTTTGGACGATAGAGACATTTTAATTTTTCGAGATTATTCGAAGGTCAATTATTAAAAGGCAAATATCTCCCGATCTGTAGGAATCTGAGAGACAAAACTTATGTCACTTTGAGGGAACGTACATGTCAACTTCATGTCAGAATCTCGTCAATGTATGTCCAAGGGTTTGGACGAGAGAGACATTTTAATTTTTCGAGATTATTCGAAAGTCAATTTTTAAAAGGCAAATATCTCCCGATCTGTAGGCATCTGAGAGACAAAACTTATGTCACTTTGAGGGAACGTATATGTAAACTTCCTGTCAGAGTCACGTCAATGTATGTCCAAGGGTTTGGAGGATAGACACATTTTAATTTTTCGAGATTATTCGAAAGTCAATTTTTGAAAAGGCAAATATCTTCCGATCTGTAGGAATCTGAGAGACAAAACTTATGTCACTTTGAGGGAACGTATATGTCAACTTCATGTCAGAATCTCGTCAATGTATGTGAAAGGGTTTGGACGATAGAGACATTTAAATTTTTCGAGATTATTCGAAAGTCAATTTTTAAAAGACAAATATCTCCCGATCTGTAGGAATCTGAGAGACAAAACTTATGTCACTTTGAGGGAACGTATATGTCAACTTGCTGTCAGAGTCACGTCAATGTATGTCCAAGGGTTTGGACGATAGAGACATTTTAATTTTTCGAGATTACTCGAAAGTCAATTTTTGAAAAAGCAAATATCTCCAGATCTGTAGGAATCTGAGAGACAAAACTTATGTCACTTTGAGGGAACGTATATGTCAACTTCATGACAGAATCTCGTCAATGTATGTCCAAGGGTTTGGACGATAGAGACATTTTAATTTTTCGAGATTATTCGAAAGTCAATTATTAAGAGGCAAATATCTCCCGATCTGTAGGAATCTGAGAGACAAAACTTATGTCACTTTGAGGGAACGTATATGTCAACTTCATGTCAGAATCTCGTCAATGTATGTCCAAGGGTTTGGACGAGAGAGACATTTTAATTTTTCGAGATTATTCGAAAGTCAATTTTTAAAAGGCAAATATCTCCCGATCTGTAGGCATCTGAGAGAAAAAACGTATGTCACTTTGAGGGAACGTATGTGTAAACTTCCTGTCAGAGTCACGTCAATGTATGTCTAAGGGTTTGGAGGATAGAGACATTTTAATTTTTCGAGATTATTCGAAGGTCAATTTTTGAAAAGGCAAATATCTTCCGATCTGTAGGAATCTGAGAGACAAAACTTATGTCACTTTGAGGGAACGTACATGTCAACTTCATGTCAGAATCTCGTCAATGTATGTCCAAGGGTTTGGACGATAGAGACATTTTAATTTTTCGAGATTATTCGAAAGTCAATTCTTAAAAGGCAAATATCTCCCGATCTGTAGGAATCTGAGAGACAAAACTTATGTCACTTTGAGGGAACGTATATGTCAACATCCTGTCAGAGTCACGTCAATGTATGTCCAAGGGTTTGGAGGATAGAGACATTTTAATTTTTCGAGATTATTCGAAAGTCAATTTTTAAAAAGCAAATATTTCCCGATCTGTAGGAATCTGAGAGACAAAACTTATGTCACTTTGAGGGAACGTATATGTCAACTTGCTGCCAGAGTCACGTCAATGTATGTCCAAGGGTTTGGAGGATAGAGACATTTAAATTTTTCGAGATTATTCGAAAGTCAATTTTTGAAAAGGCAAATATCTCCCGATCAATAGGAATCTAAGAGACAAATCTTGTGTCACTTTGAGGGAACGCATATGTCAACTTCATGTCAGAGTCTCGTCAATGTATGTCAAAGGGTTTGGACGATAGAGACATTTAAATTTTTCGAGATTATTCGAAAGTCAATTTTTAAAAGGCAAATATCTCCCGATCAGTAGGAATCTGAGAGACAAAACTTATATCACTTTGAGGGAAAGTATATGTCAACTTGCTGTCAGAGTCACGTCAATGTATGTCCAAGGGTTTGGACGATAGAGACATTTTAATTTTTCGAGATTATTCGAAAGTAAATTTTTGATAAAGCAAATATCTCCCGATCTGTAGGAATCTGAGAGACTAACATTATGTCACATTGAGGGAACGTATATGTCAACGTCATGTCAGAGTCACGTCAATGTATGTGCAAGGGTTTGGAGGATAGAGACATCTTAATTTTTCGAGATTATTCGAAAATCAATTTTTTAAAGGCAAATATCTCCCGATCTGTAGGAATCTGAGAGACAAAACTTATGCCACTTTGAGGGAACGTATATGTCAACTTCGTGTCAGAATCTCGTCAATGTATGTCCAAGGGTTTGGACGATAGAGACATTTTAATTTTTCGAGATTATTCGAAAGTCAATTCTTAAAAGGCAAATATCTCCCGATCTGTAGGAATCTGAGAGACAAAACTTATGTCACTTTGAGGGAACGTATATGTCAACTTCCTGTCAGAGTCACGTCAATGTATGTCCAAGGGTTTGGAGGATAGAGACATTTTAATTTTTCGAGATTATTCGAAAGTCAATTTTTGAAAAGGCAAATATCTCCCGATCTGTAGAAATCTGAGAGACAAAACTTATGTCACTTTGAGGGAACGTATATGTCAACTTCATGTCAGAATCTCGTCAATGTATGTCCAAGGGTTTGGACGATAGAGACATTTTAATTTTTCGAGATTATTCGAAGGTCAATTATTAAAAGGCAAATATCTCCCGATCTGTAGGAATCTGAGAGTCAAAACTTATGTCACTTTGAGGGAACGTACATGTCAACTTCATGTCAGAATCTCGTCAATGTATGTCCAAGGGTTTGGACGAGAGAGACATTTTAATTTTTCGAGATTATTCGAAAGTCAATTTTTAAAAGGCAAATATCTCCCGATCTGTAGGCATCTGAGAGACAAAACTTATGTCACTTTGAGGGAACGTATATGTAAACTTCCTGTCAGAGTCACGTCAATGTATGTCCAAGGGTTTGGAGGATAGACACATTTTAATTTTTCGAGATTATTCGAAAGTCAATTTTTGAAAAGGCAAATATCTTCCGATCTGTAGGAATCTGAGAGACAAAACTTATGTCACTTTGAGGGAACGTATATGTCAACTTCATGTCAGAATCTCGTCAATGTATGTGAAAGGGTTTGGACGATAGAGACATTTAAATTTTTCGAGATTATTCGAAAGTCAATTTTTAAAAGACAAATATCTCCCGATCTGTAGGAATCTGAGAGACAAAACTTATGTCACTTTGAGGGAACGTATATGTCAACTTGCTGTCAGAGTCACGTCAATGTATGTCCAAGGGTTTGGACGATAGAGACATTTTAATTTTTCGAGATTACTCGAAAGTCAATTTTTGAAAAAGCAAATATCTCCAGATCTGTAGGAATCTGAGAGACAAAACTTATGTCACTTTGAGGGAACGTATATGTCAACTTCATGACATAATCTCGTCAATGTATGTCCAAGGGTTTGGACGATAGAGACATTTTAATTTTTCGAGATTATTCGAAAGTCAATTATTAAGAGGCAAATATCTCCCGATCTGTAGGAATCTGAGAGACAAAACTTATGTCACTTTGAGGGAACGTATATGTCAACTTCATGTCAGAATCTCGTCAATGTATGTCCAAGGGTTTGGACGAGAGAGACATTTAAATTTTTCGAGATTATTCGAAAGTCAATTTTTAAAAGGCAAATATCTCCCGATCTGTAGGCATCTGAGAGACAAAACGTATGTCACTTTGAGGGAACGTATGTGTAAACTTCCTGTCAGAGTCACGTCAATGTATGTCCAAGGGTTTGGAGGATAGAGACAATTTTAATTTTTCGAGATTATTCGAAGGTCAATTATTGAAAAGGCAAATATCTTCCGATCTGTAGGAATCTGAGAGACAAAACTTATGTCACTTTGAGGGAACGTACATGTCAACTTCATGTCAGAATCTCGTCAATGTATGTCCAAGGGTTTGGACGATAGAGACATTTTAATTTTTCGAGATTATTCGAAAGTCAATTCTTAAAAGGCAAATATCTCCCGATCTGTAGGAATCTGAGAGACAAAACTTATGTCACTTTGAGGGAACGTATATGTCAACATCCTGTCAGAGTCACGTCAATGTATGTCCAAGGGTTTGGAGGATAGAGACATTTTAATTTTTCGAGATTATTCGAAAGTCAATTTTTAAAAAGCAAATATTTCCCGATCTGTAGGAATCTGAGAGACAAAACTTATGTCACTTTGAGGGAACGTATATGTCAACTTGCTGCCAGAGTCACGTCAATGTATGTCCAAGGGTTTGGAGGATAGAGACATTTAAATTTTTCGAGATTATTCGAAAGTCAATTTTTGAAAAGGCAAATATCTCCCGATCAATAGGAATCTAAGAGACAAATCTTGTGTCACTTTGAGGGAACGCATATGTCAACTTCATGTCAGAGTCTCGTCAATGTATGTCAAAGGGTTTGGACGATAGAGACATTAAAATTTTTCGAGATTATTCGAAAGTCAATTTTTAAAAGGCAAATATCTCCCGATCAGTAGGAATCTGAGAGACAAAACTTATGTCACTTTGAGGGAAAGTATATGTCAACTTGCTGTCAGAGTCACGTCAATGTATGTCCAAGGGTTTGGACGATAGAGACATTTTAATTTTTCGAGATTATTCGAAAGTAAATTTTTGATAAAGCAAATATCTCCCGATCTGTAGGAATCTGAGAGACTAACATTATGTCACATTGAGGGAACGTATATGTCAACGTCATGTCAGAGTCACGTCAATGTATGTGCAAGGGTTTGGAGGATAGAGACATCTTAATTTTTCGAGATTATTCGAAAGTCAATTCTTAAAAGGCAAATATCTCCCGATCTGTAGGAATCTGAGAGACAAAACTTATGTCACTTTGAGGGAACGTATATGTCAACTTCCTGTCAGAGTCACGTCAATGTATGTCCAAGGGTTTGGAGGATAGAGACATTTTAATTTTTCGAGATTATTCGAAAGTCAATTTTTGAAAAGGCAAATATCTCCCGATCTGTAGAAATCTGAGAGACAAAACTTATGTCACTTTGAGGGAACGTATATGTCAATTTCATGTCAGAATCTCGTCAATGTATGTCCAAGGGTTTGGACGATAGAGACATTTTAATTTTTCGAGATTATTCGAAGGTCAATTATTAAAAGGCAAATATCTCCCGATCTGTAGGAATCTGAGAGACAAAACTTATGTCACTTTGAGGGAACGTACATGTCAACTTCATGTCAGAATCTCGTCAATGTATGTCCAAGGGTTTGGACGAGAGAGACATTTTAATTTTTCGAGATTATTCGAAAGTCAATTTTTAAAAGGCAAATATCTCCCGATCTGTAGGCATCTGAGAGACAAAACTTATGTCACTTTGAGGGAACGTATATGTAAACTTCCTGTCAGAGTCACGTCAATGTATGTCCAAGGGTTTGGAGGATAGACACATTTTAATTTTTCGAGATTATTCGAAAGTCAATTTTTGAAAAGGCAAATATCTTCCGATCTGTAGGAATCTGAGAGACAAAACTTATGTCTCTTTGAGGGAACGTATATGTCAACTTCATGTCAGAATCTCGTCAATGTATGTGAAAGGGTTTGGACGATAGAGACATTTAAATTTTTCGAGATTATTCGAAAGTCAATTTTTAAAAGACAAATATCTCCCGATCTGTAGGAATCTGAGAGACAAAACTTATGTCACTTTGAGGGAACGTATATGTCAACTTGCTGTCAGAGTCACGTCAATGTATGTCCAAGGGTTTGGACGATAGAGACATTTTAATTTTTCGAGATTACTCGAAAGTCAATTTTTGAAAAAGCAAATATCTCCAGATCTGTAGGAATCTGAGAGACAAAACTTATGTCACTTTGAGGGAACGTATATGTCAACTTCATGACAGAATCTCGTCAATGTATGTCCAAGGGTTTGGAGGATAGAGACATCTTAATTTTTCGAGATTATTCGAAAGTCAATTCTTAAAAGGCAAATATCTCCCGATCTGTAGGAATCTGAGAGACAAAACTTATGTCACTTTGAGGGAACGTATATGTAAACTTCCTGTCAGAGTCACGTCAATGTATGTCCAAGGGTTTGGAGGATAGAGACATTTTAATTTTTCGAGATTATTCGAAAGTCAATTTTTGAAAAGGCAAATATCTTCCGATCTGTAGGAATCTGAGAGACAAAACTTAGGTCACTTTGAGGGAACGTATGTGTCAACTTCATGTCAGAATCTCGTCAATGTATGTGAAAGGGTTTGGACGATAGAGACATTTAAATTTTTCGAGATTATTCGAAAGTCAATTTTTAAAAGGCAAATATCTCCCGATCTGTAGGAATCTGAGAGACAAAACTTATGTCACTTTGAGGGAACGTATATGTCAACTTGCTGTCAGAGTCACGTCAATGTATGTTCAAGGGTTTGGACGATAGAGACATTTTAATTTTTCGAGATTATTCGAAAGTCAATTTTTGAAAAAGCAAATATCTCCAGATCTGTAGGAACCTGAGAGACAAAACTCATGTCACTTTGAGGGAAGGCATATGTCAACTTCATGTCAGAGTCACGTCAATGTATGTCCAAGGGTTTGGAGGATAGAGACATTTAAATTTTTAGAGATTATTCGAAAGTCAATTCTTAAAAGGCAAATATCTACCGATCTGTAGGCATCTGAGAGACAAAACTTATGTCACTTTGAGGGAACGTATATGTCAACTACCTGTCAGAGTCATGTCAATGTATGTCCAAGGGTTTGGAGGATAGAGACATTTTAATTTTTCGAGATTATTCGAAAATCAATTTTTTAAAGGCAAATATCTCCCGATCTGAAGGAATCTGAGAGACAAAACTTATGTCACTTTGAGGGAACGTATATGTCAACTTCCTGTCAGAGTCACGTCAATGTATGTCCAAGGGTTTGGAGGATAGAGACATTTTAATTTTTCGAGATTATTCGAAAGTCAATTTTTGAAAAGGCAAATATCTTCCGATCTGTAGGAATCTGAGGGACAAAACTTATGTCACTTTGAGGGAACGTATATGTCAACTTCATGTCAGAATCTCGTCAATGTATGTGAAAGGGTTTGGACGATAGAGACATTTAAATTTTTCGAGATTATTCGAAAGTCAATTTTTAAAAGGCAAATATCTCCCGATCTGTAGGAATCTGAGAGACAAAACTTATGTCACTTTGAGGGAACGTATATGTCAAATTGCTGTCAGAGTCACGTCAATGTATGTCCAAGGGTTTGGACGATAGAGACATTTTAATTTTTCGAGATTATTCGAAAGTCAATTTTTGAAAAAGCAAATATCTCCAGATCTGTAGGAATCTGAGAGACAAAACTCATGTCACTTTGAGGGAAGGCATATGTCAACTTCATGTCAGAGTCACGTCAATGTATGTCAAAGGGTTTGGAGGATAGAGACATTTAAATTTTTAGAGATTATTCGAAAGTCAATTCTTAAAAGGCAAATATCTACCGATCTGTAGGCATCTGAGAGACAAAACTTATGTCACATTGAGGGAACGTATATGTCAACTTCCTGTCAAAGTCACGTCAATGTATGTCTAAGGGTTTGGAGGATAGAGACATTTAAATTTTTCGAGATTATTCGAAAGTCAATTTTTAAAAGGCAAATATCTCCCGATCTGTAGGAATCTGAGAGACAAAACTTATGTCACTTTGAGGGAACGCATATGTCAACATCATGTCAGAATCTCGTCAATGTATGTCCAAGGGTTTGGACGATAGAGACATTTTAATTTTTCGTGATTAATCGAAAGTCAATTATTAAAAGGCAAATATCTCCCGATCTGTAGGCATCTGAGAGACAAAACTAATGTCGCTTTGAGGGAACGTATATGTCAACCTCATGTCAGAATCTCGTCAATGTATGTCCAAGGGTTTGGACGATAGAGACATTTAAATTTTTCGAGATTATTCGAAAGTCAATTTTTAAAAAGCAAATATCTCCCGATCTGTAGGCATCTGAGAGACAAAACTTATGTCACTTTGAGGGAAGGCATATGTCAACTTCCTGTCAGAGTCACGTCAATGTATGTCCAAGGGTTTGGAGGATAGAGACATTTAAATTTTTAGAGATTATTCGAAAGTCAATTCTTAAAAGGCAAATATCTACCGATCTGTAGGCATCTGAGAGACAAAACTTATGACACTTTTAATGAACGTATATGTCAACTTCCTGTCAGAGTCACGTCAATGTATGTCCAAGGGTTTGGAGGATAGAGACATTTTAATTTTTCGAGATTATTCGAAAGTCAATTTTTAAAAGGCAATTTTTTCCCGATCTGTAGGAATCTGAGAGACAAAACTTATGTCACTTTGAGGTAAAGTATATGTCAACATGCTGTCAGAGTCACGTCAATGTATGTCCAAGGGTTTGGACGATAGAGTCATTTTAATTTTTCGAGATTATTCGAAAGTAAATTTTTGATAAAGCAAATATCTCCCGATCTGTAGGAATCTGAGGGACAAACCTTATGTCACATTGAGGGATCGTATATGTCAACTTCATGTCAGAATCTCGTCAATGTATGTGCAAGGGTTTGGACGATAGAGACATTTTAATTTTTCGAGATTATTCGAAAGTCAATTTTTAAAAGGCAAATATCTCCCGATCTGTAGGAATCTGAGAGACAAAACTTATGTCACTTTGAGGGAACGTATATGTCAACTTCCTGTCACAGTCACGTCAATGTATGTCCAAGGGTTTGGAGGATAGAGACATTTTAATTTTTCGAGATTATTCGAATGTCAATTTTTGAAAAGGCAAATATTTCCCGATCTGTAGGAATCTGAGAGACAAAACTTATGTCACTTTGAGGGAACGTATATGTCAACTTCATGTCAGAATCTCGTCTATGTATGTGAAAGGGTTTGGACGATAGAGACATTTAAATTTTTCGAGATTATTCGAAAGTCAATTTTTAAAAGACAAATATCTCCCGATCTGTAGGAACCTGAGAGACAAAACTTATGTCACGTTGAGGGAACGTATATGTCAACCTCATGCCAGAATCTCGTCAATGTATGTCCAAGGGTTTGGACGATAGAGACATTTTAATATTTCGAGATTATTCGAATGTCAATTATTAAAATTCAAATATCTCCCGATCTGTAGGCATCTGAGAGACATACCATATGCCACTTTGAGGGAACGTATATGTCAACTTCATGTCAGAATCTCGTCAATGTATGTCCAAGGGTTTGGACGATAGAGACATTTTAATTTTTCGAGATTATTCGAAAGTCAATTCTTAAAAGGCAAATATCTCCCGATCTGTAGGAATCTGAGAGACAAAACTTATGTCACTTTGAGGGAACGTATATGTCAACATCCTGTCAGAGTCACGTCAATGTATGTCCAAGGGTTTGGAGGATAGAGACATTTTAATTTTTCGAGATTATTCGAAAGTCAATTTTTAAAAAGCAAATATCTCCCGATCTGTAGGCATCTGAGAGACAAAACTTATGTCACTTTGAGGGAACGTACATGTCAACTTCATGTCAGAATCTCGTCAATGTATGTCCAAGGGTTTGGACGATAGAGACATTTTAATTTTTCGAGATTATTCGAAAGTCAATTCTTAAAAGGCAAATATCTCCCGATCTGTAGGAATCTGAGAGACAAAACTTATGTCACTTTGAGGGAAAGTATATGTCAACATCCTGTCAGAGTCACGTCAATGTATGTCCAAGGGTTTGGAGGATAGAGACATTTTAATTTTTCGAGATTATTCGAAAGTCAATTTTTAAAAAGCAAATATTTCCCGATCTGTAGGAATCTGAGAGACAAAACTTATGTCACTTTGAGGGAACGTATATGTCAACTTGCTGCCAGAGTCACGTCAATGTATGTCCAAGGGTTTGGAGGATAGAGACATTTAAATTTTTCGAGATTATTCGAAAGTCAATTTTTGAAAAGGCAAATATCTCCCGATCAATAGGAATCTAAGAGACAAATCTTGTGTCACTTTGAGGGAACGCATATGTCAACTTCATGTCAGAGTCTCGTCAATGTATGTCAAAGGGTTTGGACGATAGAGACATTTAAATTTTTCGAGATTATTCGAAAGTCAATTTTTAAAAGGCAAATATCTCCCGATCAGTAGGAATCTGAGAGACAAAACTTATGTCACTTTGAGGGAAAGTATATGTCAACTTGCTGTCAGAGTCACGTCAATGTATGTCCAAGGGTTTGGACGATAGAGACATTTTAATTTTTCGAGATTATTCGAAAGTAAATTTTTGATAAAGCAAATATCTCCCGATCTGTAGGAATCTGAGAGACTAACATTATGTCACATTGAGGGAACGTATATGTCAACGTCATGTCAGAGTCACGTCAATGTATGTGAAAGGGTTTGGAGGATAGAGACATCTTAATTTTTCGAGATTATTCGAAAATCAATTTTTTAAAGGCAAATATCTCCCGATCTGTAGGAATCTGAGAGACAAAACTTATGCCACTTTGAGGGAACGTATATGTCAACTTCGTGTCAGAATCTCGTCAATGTATGTCCAAGGGTTTGGACGATAGAGACATTTTAATTTTTCGAGATTATTCGAAAGTCAATTCTTAAAAGGCAAATATCTCCCGATCTGTAGGAATCTGAGAGACAAAACTTATGTCACTTTGAGGGAACGTATATGTCAACTTCCTGTCAGAGTCACGTCAATGTATGTCCAAGGGTTTGGAGGATAGAGACATTTTAATTTTTCGAGATTATTCGAAAGTCAATTTTTGAAAAGGCAAATATCTCCCGATCTGTAGAAATCTGAGAGACAAAACTTATGTCACTTTGAGGGAACGTATATGTCAACTTCATGTCAGAATCTCGTCAATGTATGTCCAAGGGTTTGGACGATAGAGACATTTTAATTTTTCGAGATTATTCGAAGGTAAATTATTAAAAGGCAAATATCTCCCGATCTGTAGGAATCTGAGAGACAAAACTTATGTCACTTTGAGGGAACGTACATGTCAACTTCATGTCAGAATCTCGTCAATGTATGTCCAAGGGTTTGGACGAGAGAGACATTTTAATTTTTCGAGATTATTCGAAAGTCAATTTTTAAAAGGCAAATATCTCCCGATCTGTAGGCATCTGAGAGACAAAACTTATGTCACTTTGAGGGAACGTATATGTAAACTTCCTGTCAGAGTCACGTCAATGTATGTCCAAGGGTTTGGAGGATAGACACATTTTAATTTTTCGAGATTATTCGAAAGTCAATTTTTGAAAAGGCAAATATCTTCCGATCTGTAGGAATCTGAGAGACAAAACTTATGTCACTTTGAGGGAACGTATATGTCAACTTCATGTCAGAATCTCGTCAATGTATGTGAAAGGGTTTGGACGATAGAGACATTTAAATTTTTCGAGATTATTCGAAAGTCAATTTTTAAAAGACAAATATCTCCCGATCTGTAGGAATCTGAGAGACAAAACTTATGTCACTTTGAGGGAACGTATATGTCAACTTGCTGTCAGAGTCACGTCAATGTATGTCCAAGGGTTTGGACGATAGAGACATTTTAATTTTTCGAGATTACTCGAAAGTCAATTTTTGAAAAAGCAAATATCTCCAGATCTGTAGGAATCTGAGAGACAAAACTTATGTCACTTTGAGGGAACGTATATGTCAACTTCATGACATAATCTCGTCAATGTATGTCCAAGGGTTTGGACGATAGAGACATTTTAATTTTTCGAGATTATTCGAAAGTCAATTATTAAGAGGCAAATATCTCCCGATCTGTAGGAATCTGAGAGACAAAACTTATGTCACTTTGAGGGAACGTATATGTCAACTTCATGTCAGAATCTCGTCAATGTATGTCCAAGGGTTTGGACGAGAGAGACATTTAAATTTTTCGAGATTATTCGAAAGTCAATTTTTAAAAGGCAAATATCTCCCGATCTGTAGGCATCTGAGAGACAAAACGTATGTCACTTTGAGGGAACGTATGTGTAAACTTCCTGTCAGAGTCACGTCAATGTATGTCCAAGGGTTTGGAGGATAGAGACATTTTAATTTTTCGAGATTATTCGAAGGTCAATTATTGAAAAGGCAAATATCTTCCGATCTGTAGGAATCTGAGAGACAAAACTTATGTCACTTTGAGGGAACGTACATGTCAACTTCATGTCAGAATCTCGTCAATGTATGTCCAAGGGTTTGGACGATAGAGACATTTTAATTTTTCGAGATTATTCGAAAGTCAATTCTTAAAAGGCAAATATCTCCCGATCTGTAGGAATCTGAGAGACAAAACTTATGTCACTTTGAGGGAACGTATATGTCAACATCCTGTCAGAGTCACGTCAATGTATGTCCAAGGGTTTGGAGGATAGAGACATTTTAATTTTTCGAGATTATTCGAAAGTCAATTTTTAAAAAGCAAATATTTCCCGATCTGTAGGAATCTGAGAGACAAAACTTATGTCACTTTGAGGGAACGTATATGTCAACTTGCTGCCAGAGTCACGTCAATGTATGTCCAAGGGTTTGGAGGATAGAGACATTTAAATTTTTCGAGATTATTCGAAAGTCAATTTTTGAAAAGGCAAATATCTCCCGATCAATAGGAATCTAAGAGACAAATCTTGTGTCACTTTGAGGGAACGCATATGTCAACTTCATGTCAGAGTCTCGTCAATGTATGTCAAAGGGTTTGGACGATAGAGACATTAAAATTTTTCGAGATTATTCGAAAGTCAATTTTTAAAAGGCAAATATCTCCCGATCAGTAGGAATCTGAGAGACAAAACTTATGTCACTTTGAGGGAAAGTATATGTCAACTTGCTGTCAGAGTCACGTCAATGTATGTCCAAGGGTTTGGACGATAGAGACATTTTAATTTTTCGAGATTATTCGAAAGTAAATTTTTGATAAAGCAAATATCTCCCGATCTGTAGGAATCTGAGAGACTAACATTATGTCACATTGAGGGAACGTATATGTCAACGTCATGTCAGAGTCACGTCAATGTATGTGCAAGGGTTTGGAGGATAGAGACATCTTAATTTTTCGAGATTATTCGAAAGTCAATTCTTAAAAGGCAAATATCTCCCGATCTGTAGGAATCTGAGAGACAAAACTTATGTCACTTTGAGGGAACGTATATGTCAACTTCCTGTCAGAGTCACGTCAATGTATGTCCAAGGGTTTGGAGGATAGAGACATTTTAATTTTTCGAGATTATTCGAAAGTCAATTTTTGAAAAGGCAAATATCTCCCGATCTGTAGAAATCTGAGAGACAAAACTTATGTCACTTTGAGGGAACGTATATGTCAACTTCATGTCAGAATCTCGTCAATGTATGTCCAAGGGTTTGGACGATAGAGACATTTTAATTTTTCGAGATTATTCGAAGGTCAATTATTAAAAGGCAAATATCTCCCGATCTGTAGGAATCTGAGAGACAAAACTTATGTCACTTTGAGGGAACGTACATGTCAACTTCATGTCAGAATCTCGTCAATGTATGTCCAAGGGTTTGGACGAGAGAGACATTTTAATTTTTCGAGATTATTCGAAAGTCAATTTTTAAAAGGCAAATATCTCCCGATCTGTAGGCATCTGAGAGACAAAACTTATGTCACTTTGAGGGAACGTATATGTAAACTTCCTGTCAGAGTCACGTCAATGTATGTCCAAGGGTTTGGAGGATAGACACATTTTAATTTTTCGAGATTATTCGAAAGTCAATTTTTGAAAAGGCAAATATCTTCCGATCTGTAGGAATCTGAGAGACAAAACTTATGTCACTTTGAGGGAACGTATATGTCAACTTCATGTCAGAATCTCGTCAATGTATGTGAAAGGGTTTGGACGATAGAGACATTTAAATTTTTCGAGATTATTCGAAAGTCAATTTTTAAAAGACAAATATCTCCCGATCTGTAGGAATCTGAGAGACAAAACTTATGTCACTTTGAGGGAACGTATATGTCAACTTGCTGTCAGAGTCACGTCAATGTATGTCCAAGGGTTTGGACGATAGAGACATTTTAATTTTTCGAGATTACTCGAAAGTCAATTTTTGAAAAAGCAAATATCTCCAGATCTGTAGGAATCTGAGAGACAAAACTTATGTCACTTTGAGGGAACGTATATGTCAACTTCATGACAGAATCTCGTCAATGTATGTCCAAGGGTTTGGAGGATAGAGACATCTTAATTTTTCGAGATTATTCGAAAGTCAATTCTTAAAAGGCAAATATCTCCCGATCTGTAGGAATCTGAGAGACAAAACTTATGTCACTTTGAGGGAACGTATATGTAAACTTCCTGTCAGAGTCACGTCAATGTATGTCCAAGGGTTTGGAGGATAGAGACATTTTAATTTTTCGAGATTATTCGAAAGTCAATTTTTGAAAAGGCAAATATCTTCCGATCTGTAGGAATCTGAGAGACAAAACTTAGGTCACTTTGAGGGAACGTATGTGTCAACTTCATGTCAGAATCTCGTCAATGTATGTGAAAGGGTTTGGACGATAGAGACATTTAAATTTTTCGAGATTATTCGAAAGTCAATTTTTAAAAGGCAAATATCTCCCGATCTGTAGGAATCTGAGAGACAAAACTTATGTCACTTTGAGGGAACGTATATGTCAACTTGCTGTCAGAGTCACGTCAATGTATGTTCAAGGGTTTGGACGATAGAGACATTTTAATTTTTCGAGATTATTCGAAAGTCAATTTTTGAAAAAGCAAATATCTCCAGATCTGTAGGAACCTGAGAGACAAAACTCATGTCACTTTGAGGGAAGGCATATGTCAACTTCATGTCAGAGTCACGTCAATGTATGTCCAAGGGTTTGGAGGATAGAGACATTTAAATTTTTAGAGATTATTCGAAAGTCAATTCTTAAAAGGCAAATATCTACCGATCTGTAGGCATCTGAGAGACAAAACTTATGTCACTTTGAGGGAACGTATATGTCAACTACCTGTCAGAGTCATGTCAATGAATGTCCAAGGGTTTGGAGGATAGAGACATTTTAATTTTTCGAGATTATTCGAAAATCAATTTTTTAAAGGCAAATATCTCCCGATCTGAAGGAATCTGAGAGACAAAACTTATGTCACTTTGAGGGAACGTATATGTCAACTTCCTGTCAGAGTCACGTCAATGTATGTCCAAGGGTTTGGAGGATAGAGACATTTTAATTTTTCGAGATTATTCGAAAGTCAATTTTTGAAAAGGCAAATATCTTCCGATCTGTAGGAATCTGAGGGACAAAACTTATGTCACTTTGAGGGAACGTATATGTCAACTTCATGTCAGAATCTCGTCAATGTATGTGAAAGGGTTTGGACGATAGAGACATTTAAATTTTTCGAGATTATTCGAAAGTCAATTTTTAAAAGGCAAATATCTCCCGATCTGTAGGAATCTGAGAGACAAAACTTATGTCACTTTGAGGGAACGTATATGTCAAATTGCTGTCAGAGTCACGTCAATGTATGTCCAAGGGTTTGGACGATAGAGACATTTTAATTTTTCGAGATTATTCGAAAGTCAATTTTTGAAAAAGCAAATATCTCCAGATCTGTAGGAATCTGAGAGACAAAACTCATGTCACTTTGAGGGAAGGCATATGTCAACTTCATGTCAGAGTCACGTCAATGTATGTCAAAGGGTTTGGAGGATAGAGACATTTAAATTTTTAGAGATTATTCGAAAGTCAATTCTTAAAAGGCAAATATCTACCGATCTGTAGGCATCTGAGAGACAAAACTTATGTCACATTGAGGGAACGTATATGTCAACTTCCTGTCAAAGTCACGTCAATGTATGTCTAAGGGTTTGGAGGATAGAGACATTTAAATTTTTCGAGATTATTCGAAAGTCAATTTTTAAAAGGCAAATATCTCCCGATCTGTAGGAATCTGAGAGACAAAACTTATGTCACTTTGAGGGAACGCATATGTCAACATCATGTCAGAATCTCGTCAATGTATGTCCAAGGGTTTGGACGATAGAGACATTTTAATTTTTCGTGATTAATCGAAAGTCAATTATTAAAAGGCAAATATCTCCCGATCTGAAGGCATCTGAGAGACAAAACTAATGTCGCTTTGAGGGAACGTATATGTCAACCTCATGTCAGAATCTCGTCAATGTATGTCCAAGGGTTTGGACGATAGAGACATTTAAATTTTTCGAGATTATTCGAAAGTCAATTTTTAAAAAGCAAATATCTCCCGATCTGTAGGCATCTGAGAGACAAAACTTATGTCACTTTGAGGGAAGGCATATGTCAACTTCCTGTCAGAGTCACGTCAATGTATGTCCAAGGGTTTGGAGGATAGAGACATTTAAATTTTTAGAGATTATTCGAAAGTCAATTCTTAAAAGGCAAATATCTACCGATCTGTAGGCATCTGAGAGACAAAACTTATGACACTTTTAATGAACGTATATGTCAACTTCCTGTCAGAGTCACGTCAATGTATGTCCAAGGGTTTGGAGGATAGAGACATTTTAATTTTTCGAGATTATTCGAAAGTCAATTTTTAAAAGGCAATTTTTTCCCGATCTGTAGGAATCTGAGAGACAAAACTTATGTCACTTTGAGGTAAAGTATATGTCAACATGCTGTCAGAGTCACGTCAATGTATGTCCAAGGGTTTGGACGATAGAGTCATTTTAATTTTTCGAGATTATTCGAAAGTAAATTTTTGATAAAGCAAATATCTCCCGATCTGTAGGAATCTGAGGGACAAACCTTATGTCACATTGAGGGATCGTATATGTCAACTTCATGTCAGAATCTCGTCAATGTATGTGCAAGGGTTTGGACGATAGAGACATTTTAATTTTTCGAGATTATTCGAAAGTCAATTTTTAAAAGGCAAATATCTCCCGATCTGTAGGAATCTGAGAGACAAAACTTATGTCACTTTGAGGGAACGTATATGTCAACTTCCTGTCACAGTCACGTCAATGTATGTCCAAGGGTTTGGAGGATAGAGACATTTTAATTTTTCGAGATTATTCGAATGTCAATTTTTGAAAAGGCAAATATTTCCCGATCTGTAGGAATCTGAGAGACAAAACTTATGTCACTTTGAGGGAACGTATATGTCAACTTCATGTCAGAATCTCGTCTATGTATGTGAAAGGGTTTGGACGATAGAGACATTTAAATTTTTCGAGATTATTCGAAAGTCAATTTTTAAAAGACAAATATCTCCCGATCTGTAGGAACCTGAGAGACAAAACTTATGTCACGTTGAGGGAACGTATATGTCAACCTCATGCCAGAATCTCGTCAATGTATGTCCAAGGGTTTGGACGATAGAGACATTTAAATATTTCGAGATTATTCGAATGTCAATTATTAAAATTCAAATATCTCCCGATCTGTAGGCATCTGAGAGACATACCATATGCCACTTTGAGGGAACGTATATGTCAACTTCATGTCAGAATCTCGTCAATGTATGTCCAAGGGTTTGGACGATAGAGACATTTTAATTTTTCGAGATTATTCGAAAGTCAATTCTTAAAAGGCAAATATCTCCCGATCTGTAGGAATCTGAGAGACAAA
This sequence comes from Zootermopsis nevadensis, assembly GCF_977971745.1. NCBI lineage: Eukaryota > Metazoa > Arthropoda > Insecta > Blattodea > Termopsidae > Zootermopsis > Zootermopsis nevadensis. The sequence continues at coordinate 3,864,342 of NW_028259177.1, forward strand.
ACTTATGTCACTTTGAGGGAACGTATATGTCAACATCCTGTCAGAGTCACGTCAATGTATGTCCAAGGGTTTGGAGGATAGAGACATTTTAATTTTTCGAGATTATTCGAAAGTCAATTCTTAAAAGGCAAATATCTCCCGATCTGTAGGAATCTGAGAGACAAAACTTATGTCACTTTGAGGGAACGTATATGTCAACATCCTGTCAGAGTCACGTCAATGTATGTAAAAGGGTTTGGAGGATAGAGACATTTTAATTTTTCGAGATTATTCGAAAGTCAATTTTTAAAAAGCAAATATCTCCCGATCTGTAGGCATCTGAGAGACAAACCTTATGTCACTTTGAGGGAACGTACATGTCAACTTCATGTCAGAATCTCGTCAATGTATGTCCAAGGGTTTGGACGAGAGAGACATTTAAATTTTTCGAGATTATTCGAAAGTCAATTTTTAAAAGGCAAATATCTCCCGATCTGTAGGCATCTGAGAGACAAAACTTATGTCACTTTGAGGGAACGTATATGTAAACTTCCTGTCAGAGTCACGTCAATGTATGTCCAAGGGTTTGGAGGATAGACACATTTTAATTTTTCGAGATTATTCGAAAGTCAATTTTTGAAAAGGCAAATATCTTCCGATCTGTAGGAATCTGAGAGACAAAACTTATGTCACTTTGAGGGAACGTATATGTCAACTTCATGTCAGAATCTCGTCAATGTATGTGAAAGGGTTTGGACGATAGAGACATTTAAATTTTTCGAGATTATTCGAAAGTCAATTTTTAAAAGACAAATATCTCCCGTTCTGTAGGAATCTGAGAGACAAAACTTATGTCACTTTGAGGGAACGTATATGTCAACTTGCTGTCAGAGTCACGTCAATGTATGTCCAAGGGTTTGGACGATAGAGACATTTTAATTTTCCGAGATTATTCGAAAGTCAATTTTTGAAAAAGCAAATATCTCCAGATCTGTAGGAATCTGAGAGACAAAACTCATGTCAGTTTGAGGGAAGGCATATGTCAAGTTCATGTCAGAATCTCGTTAATGTATGTCCATGGGTTTGGACGATAGAGACATTTTAATTTTTCGAGATTATTCGAAAGTCAATTATTTAAAGGTTAATATCTCCCGATCTGTAGGCATCTGAGAGACAAAACTTATGTCACTTTGAGGGTACGTATATGTCAACGTCATGTCAGAATCTCGTCAATGTATGTCCAAGGGTTTGGACGATAGAGACATTTTAATTTTTCGAGATTATTCGAAAGTCAATTTTTAAAAAGCAAATATCTCCCGATCTGTAGGCATCTGAGAGACAAAACTTATGTCACTTTGAGGGAACGTACATGTCAACTTCATGTCAGAATCTCGTCAATGTATGTCCAAGGGTTTGGACGATAGAGACATTTAAATTTTTCGAGATTATTCTAAAGTCAATTCTTAAAAGGCAAATATCTCCCGATCTGTAGGCATCTGAGAGACATACCATATGCCACTTTGAGGGAACGTATATGTCAACGTCATGTCAGAATCTCGTCAATGTATGTCCAAGGGTTTGGACGATAGAGACATTTTAATTTTTCGAGATTATTCGAAAGTCAATTATTAAAATTCAAATATCTCCCGATCTGTAGGCATCTGAGAGACATACCATATGCCACTTTGAGGGAACGTATATGTCAACTTCATGTCAGAATCTCGTCAATGTATGTCCAAGGGTTTGGACGATAGAGACATTTTAATTTTTCGAGATTATTCGAAAGTCAATTCTTAAAAGGCAAATATCTCCCGATCTGTAGGAATCTGAGAGACAAAACTTATGTCACTTTGAGGGAACGTATATGTCAACATCCTGTCAGAGTCACGTCAATGTATGTCCAAGGGTTTGGAGGATAGAGACATTTTAATTTTTCGAGATTATTCGAAAGTCAATTTTTAAAAAGCAAATATCTCCCGATCTGTAGGAATCTGAGAGACAAAACTTATGTCACTTTGAGGGAACGTATATGTCAACATCCTGTCAGAGTCACGTCAATGTATGTAAAAGGGTTTGGAGGATAGAGACATTTTAATTTTTCGAGATTATTTGAAAGTCAATTTTTAAAAAGCAAATATCTCCCGATCTGTAGGCATCTGAGAGACAAAACTTATGTCACTTTGAGGGAACGTACATGTCAACTTCATGTCAGAATCTCGTCAATGTATGTCCAAGGGTTTGGACGAGAGAGACATTTTAATTTTTCGAGATTATTCGAAAGTCAATTTTTAAAAGGCAAATATCTCCCGATCTGTAGGCATCTGAGAGACAAAACTTATGTCACTTTGAGGGAACGTATATGTAAACTTCCTGTCAGAGTCACGTCAATGTATGTCCAAGGGTTTGGAGGATAGACACATTTTAATTTTTCGAGATTATTCGAAAGTCAATTTTTGAAAAGGCAAATATCTTCCGATCTGTAGGAATCTGAGAGACAAAACTTATGTCACTTTGAGGGAACGTATATGTCAACTTCATGTCAGAATCTCGTCAATGTATGTGAAAGGGTTTGGACGATAGAGACAAATAAAAGTTTTCGAGATTATTCGAAAGTCAATTATTAAAAGACAAATATCTCCCGATCTGTAGGAATCTGAGAGACAAAACTTATGTCACGTTGAGGGAACGTATATGTCAACCTGATGCCAGAATCTCGTCAATGTATGTCCAAGGGTTTGGACGATAGAGACATTTTAATTTTTCGAGATTATTCGAAAGTCAATTATTAAAATTCAAATATCTCCCGATCTGTAGGCATCTGAGAGACATACCTTATGCCACTTTGAGGGAACATATATGTCAACTTCATGTCAGAATCTCGTCAATGTATGTCCAAGGGTTTGGACGATAGAGACATTTTAATTTTTCGAGATTATTCGAAAGTCAATTATTAAAATTCAAATATCTCCCGATCTGTAGGAATCTGAGAGACAAAACTTATGTCACTTTGAGGGAACGTATATGTCAACTTCATGTCAGAATCTCGTCAATGTATGTGAAAGGGTTTGGACGATAGAGACATTTAAATTTTTCGAGATTATTCGAAAGTCAATTTTTAAAAGACAAATATCTCCCGTTCTGTAGGAATCTGAGAGACAAAACTTATGTCACTTTGAGGGAACGTATATGTCAACTTGCTGTCAGAGTCACGTCAATGTATGTCCAAGGGTTTGGACGATAGAGACATTTTAATTTTTCGAGATTATTCGAAAGTCAATTTTTGAAAAAGCAAATATCTCCAGATCTGTAGGAATCTGAGAGACAAAACTCATGTCACTTTGAGGGAAGGCATATGTCAAGTTCATGTCAGAATCTCGTTAATGTATGTCCATGGGTTTGGACGATAGAGACATTTTAATTTTTCGAGATTATTCGAAAGTCAATTATTTAAAGGTTAATATCTCCCGATCTGTAGGCATCTGAGAGACAAAACTTATGTCACTTTGAGGGTACGTATATGTCAACCTCATGTCAGAATCTCGTCAATGTATGTCCAAGGGTTTGGACGATAGAGACATTTTAATTTTTCGAGATTATTCGAAAGTCAATTTTTAAAAAGCAAATATCTCCCGATCTGTAGGAATCTGAGAGACAAAACTTATGTCACTTTGAGGGAACGTACATGTGAACTTCATGTCAGAATCTCGTCAATGTATGTCCAAGGGTTTGGACGATAGAGACATTTTAATTTTTCGAGATTATTCGAAAGTCAATTCTTAAAAGGCAAATATCTCCCGATCTGTAGGAATCTGAGAGACAAAACTTATGTCACTTTGAGGGAACGTATATGTCAACTTGCTGTCAGAGTCACGTCAATGTATGTCCAAGGGTTTGGACGATAGAGACATTTTAATTTTTCGAGATTATTCGAAAGTCAATTTTTGAAAAGGCAAATATCTCCCGATCTGTTGGCATCTGAGAGACAAACCTTATGCCACTTTGAGGGAACGTATATGTCAACTTCATGTCAGAATCTCGTCAATGTATGTCCAAGGGTTTGGACGATAGAGACATTTAAATTTTTCGAGATTATTCGAAAGTCAATTCTTAAAAGGCAAATATCTCCCGATCTGTAGGAATCTGAGAGACAAAACTTATGTCACTTTGAGGGAACGTATATGTCAACTTGCTGTCAGAGTCACGTCAATGTATGTCCAAGGGTTTGGACGATAGAGACATTTTAATTTTTCGAGATTATTCGAAAGTCAATTTTTGAAAAGGCAAATATCTTCCGATCTGTAGGAATCTGAGAGACAAAACTTATGTCACTTTGAGGGAACGTATATGTCAACTTCATGTCAGAATCTCGTCAATGTATGTGAAAGGGTTTGGACGATAGAGACATTTAAATTTTTCGAGATTATTCGAAAGTCAATTTTTAAAAGACAAATATCTCCCGATCTGTAGGAATCTGAGAGACAAAACTTATGTCACTTTGAGGGAACGTATATGTCAACTTGCTGTCAGAGTCACGTCAATGTATGTCCAAGGGTTTGGACGATAGAGACATTTTAATTTTTCGAGATTACTCGAAAGTCAATTTTTGAAAAAGCAAATATCTCCAGATCTGTAGGAATCTGAGAGACAAAACTTATGTCACTTTGAGGGAACGTATATGTCAACTTCATGACAGAATCTCGTCAATGTATGTCCAAGGGTTTGGAGGATAGAGACATCTTAATTTTTCGAGATTATTCGAAAGTCAATTCTTAAAAGGCAAATATCTCCCGATCTGTAGGAATCTGAGAGACAAAACTTATGTCACTTTGAGGGAACGTATATGTCAACTTCCTGTCAGAGTCACGTCAATGTATGTCCAAGGGTTTGGAGGATAGAGACATTTTAATTTTTCGAGATTATTCGAAAGTCAATTTTTGAAAAGGCAAATATCTTCCGATCTGTAGGAATCTGAGAGACAAAACTTAGGTCACTTTGAGGGAACGTATGTGTCAACTTCATGTCAGAATCTCGTCAATGTATGTGAAAGGGTTTGGACGATAGAGACATTTAAATTTTTCGAGATTATTCGAAAGTCAATTTTTAAAAGGCAAATATCTCCCGATCTGTAGGAATCTGAGAGACAAAACTTATGTCACTTTGAGGGAACGTATATGTCAACTTGCTGTCAGAGTCACGTCAATGTATGTTCAAGGGTTTGGACGATAGAGACATTTTAATTTTTCGAGATTATTCGAAAGTCAATTTTTGAAAAAGCAAATATCTCCAGATCTGTAGGAACCTGAGAGACAAAACTCATGTCACTTTGAGGGAAGGCATATGTCAACTTCGTGTCAGAGTCACGTCAATGTATGTCCAAGGGTTTGGAGGATAGAGACATTTAAATTTTTAGAGATTATTCGAAAGTCAATTCTTAAAAGGCAAATATCTACCGATCTGTAGGCATCTGAGAGACAAAACTTATGTCACTTTGAGGGAACGTATATGTCAACTACCTGTCAGAGTCATGTCAATGTATGTACAAGGGTTTGGAGGATAGAGACATTTTAATTTTTCGAGATTATTCGAAAATCAATTTTTTAAAGGCAAATATCTCCCGATCTGAAGGAATCTGAGAGACAAAACTTATGTCACTTTGAGGGAACGTATATGTCAACTTCCTGTCAGAGTCACGTCAATGTATGTCCAAGGGTTTGGAGGATAGAGACATTTTAATTTTTCGAGATTATTCGAAAGTCAATTTTTGAAAAGGCAAATATCTTCCGATCTGTAGGAATCTGAGGGACAAAACTTATGTCACTTTGAGGGAACGTATATGTCAACTTCATGTCAGAATCTCGTCAATGTATGTGAAAGGGTTTGGACGATAGAGACATTTAAATTTTTCGAGATTATTCGAAAGTCAATTTTTAAAAGGCAAATATCTCCCGATCTGTAGGAATCTGAGAGACAAAACTTATGTCACTTTGAGGGAACGTATATGTCAAATTGCTGTCAGAGTCACGTCAATGTATGTCCAAGGGTTTGGACGATAGAGACATTTTAATTTTTCGAGATTATTCGAAAGTCAATTTTTGAAAAAGCAAATATCTCCAGATCTGTAGGAATCTGAGAGACAAAACTCATGTCACTTTGAGGGAAGGCATATGTCAACTTCATGTCAGAGTCACGTCAATGTATGTCAAAGGGTTTGGAGGATAGAGACATTTAAATTTTTAGAGATTATTCGAAAGTCAATTCTTAAAAGGCAAATATCTACCGATCTGTAGGCATCTGAGAGACAAAACTTATGTCACATTGAGGGAACGTATATGTCAACTTCCTGTCAAAGTCACGTCAATGTATGTCTAAGGGTTTGGAGGATAGAGACATTTAAATTTTTCGAGATTATTCGAAAGTCAATTTTTAAAAGGCAAATATCTCCCGATCTGTAGGAATCTGAGAGACAAAACTTATGTCACTTTGAGGGAACGCATATGTCAACATCATGTCAGAATCTCGTCAATGTATGTCCAAGGGTTTGGACGATAGAGACATTTTAATTTTTCGTGATTATTCGAAAGTCAATTATTTAAAGGCAAATATCTCCCGATCTGTAGGCATCTGAGAGACAAAACTAATGTCGCTTTGAGGGAACGTATATGTCAACCTCATGTCAGAATCTCGTCAATGTATGTCCAAGGGTTTGGACGATAGAGACATTTAAATTTTTCGAGATTATTCGAAAGTCAATTTTTAAAAAGCAAATATCTCCCGATCTGTAGGCATCTGAGAGACAAAACTTATGTCACTTTGAGGGAAGGCATATGTCAACTTCCTGTCAGAGTCACGTCAATGTATGTCCAAGGGTTTGGAGGATAGAGACATTTAAATTTTTAGAGATTATTCGAAAGTCAATTCTTAAAAGGCAAATATCTACCGATCTGTAGGCATCTGAGAGACAAAACTTATGACACTTTTAATGAACGTATATGTCAACTTCCTGTCAGAGTCACGTCAATGTATGTCCAAGGGTTTGGAGGATAGAGACATTTTAATTTTTCGAGATTATTCGAAAGTCAATTTTTAAAAGGCAATTTTTTCCCGATCTGTAGGAATCTGAGAGACAAAACTTATGTCACTTTGAGGTAAAGTATATGTCAACATGCTGTCAGAGTCACGTCAATGTATGTCCAAGGGTTTGGACGATAGAGTCATTTTAATTTTTCGAGATTATTCGAAAGTAAATTTTTGATAAAGCAAATATCTCCCGATCTGTAGGAATCTGAGAGACAAACCTTATGTCACATTGAGGGATCGTATATGTCAACTTCATGTCAGAATCTCGTCAATGTATGTGCAAGGGTTTGGACGATAGAGACATTTTAATTTTTCGAGATTATTCGAAAGTCAATTTTTAAAAGGCAAATATCTCCCGATCTGTAGGAATCTGAGAGACAAAACTTATGTCACTTTGAGGGAACGTATATGTCAACTTCCTGTCAGAGTCACGTCAATGTATGTCCAAGGGTTTGGAGGATAGAGACATTTTAATTTTTCGAGATTATTCGAATGTCAATTTTTGAAAAGGCAAATATTTCCCGATCTGTAGGAATCTGAGAGACAAAACTTATGTCACTTTGAGGGAACGTATATGTCAACTTCATGTCAGAATCTCGTCTATGTATGTGAAAGGGTTTGGACGATAGAGACATTTAAATTTTTCGAGATTATTCGAAAGTCAATTTTTAAAAGACAAATATCTCCCGATCTGTAGGAACCTGAGAGACAAAACTTATGTCACGTTGAGGGAACGTATATGTCAACCTCATGCCAGAATCTCGTCAATGTATGTCCAAGGGTTTGGACGATAGAGACATTTTAATATTTCGAGATTATTCGAATGTCAATTATTAAAATTCAAATATCTCCCGATCTGTAGGCATCTGAGAGACATACCATATGCCACTTTGAGGGAACGTATATGTCAACTTCATGTCAGAATCTCGTCAATGTATGTCCAAGGGTTTGGACGATAGAGACATTTTAATTTTTCGAGATTATTCGAAAGTCAATTCTTAAAAGGCAAATATCTCCCGATCTGTAGGAATCTGAGAGACAAAACTTATGTCACTTTGAGGGAACGTATATGTCAACATCCTGTCAGAGTCACGTCAATGTATGTCCAAGGGTTTGGAGGATAGAGACATTTTAATTTTTCGAGATTATTCGAAAGTCAATTTTTAAAAAGCAAATATCTCCCGATCTGTAGGCATCTGAGAGACAAAACTTATGTCACTTTGAGGGAACGTACATGTCAACTTCATGTCAGAATCTCGTCAATGTATGTTCAAGGGTTTGGACGATAGAGACATTTTAATTTTTCGAGATTATTCGAAAGTCAATTCTTAAAAGGCAAATATCTCCCGATCTGTAGGAATCTGAGAGACAAAACTTATGTCACTTTGAGGGAACGTATATGTCAACATCCTGTCAGAGTCACGTCAATGTATGTAAAAGGGTTTGGAGGATAGAGACATTTTAATTTTTCGAGATTATTCGAAAGTCAATTTTTAAAAAGCAAATATCTCCCGATCTGTAGGCATCTGAGAGACAAACCTTATGTCACTTTGAGGGAACGTACATGTCAACTTCATGTCAGAATCTCGTCAATGTATGTCCAAGGGTTTGGACGAGAGAGACATTTTAATTTTTCGAGATTATTCGAAAGTCAATTTTTAAAAGGCAAATATCTCCCGATCTGTAGGCATCTGAGAGACAAAACTTATGTCACTTTGAGGGAACGTATATGTAAACTTCCTGTCAGAGTCACGTCAATGTATGTCCAAGGGTTTGGAGGATAGACACATTTTAATTTTTCGAGATTATTCGAAAGTCAATTTTTGAAAAGGCAAATATCTTCCGATCTGTAGGAATCTGAGAGACAAAACTTATGTCACTTTGAGGGAACGTATATGTCAACTTCATGTCAGAATCTCGTCAATGTATGTGAAAGGGTTTGGACGATAGAGACATTTAAATTTTTCGAGATTATTCGAAAGTCAATTTTTAAAAGACAAATATCTCCCGTTCTGTAGGAATCTGAGAGACAAAACTTATGTCACTTTGAGGGAACGTATATGTCAACTTCCTGTCAGAGTCACGTCAATGTATGTCCAAGGGTTTGGACGATAGAGACATTTTAATTTTCCGAGATTATTCGAAAGTCAATTTTTGAAAAAGCAAATATCTCCAGATCTGTAGGAATCTGATAGACAAAACTCATGTCAGTTTGAGGGAAGGCATATGTCAAGTTCATGTCAGAATCTCGTTAATGTATGTCCATGGGTTTGGACGATAGAGACATTTTAATTTTTCGAGATTATTCGAAAGTCAATTATTTAAAGGTTAATATCTCCCGATCTGTAGGCATCTGAGAGACAAAACTTATGTCACTTTGAGGGTACGTATATGTCAACCTCATGTCAGAATCTCGTCAATGTATGTCCAAGGGTTTGGACGATAGAGACATTTTAATTTTTCGAGATTATTCGAAAGTCAATTTTTAAAAAGCAAATATCTCCCGATCTGTAGGCATCTGAGAGACAAAACTTATGTCACTTTGAGGGAACGTACATGTCAACTTCATGTCCGAATCTCGTCAATGTATGTCCAAGGGTTTGGACGATAGAGACATTTTAATTTTTCGAGATTATTCTAAAGTCAATTCTTAAAAGGCAAATATCTCCCGATCTGTAGGCATCTGAGAGACATACCATATGCCACTTTGAGGGAACGTATATGTCAACTTCATGTCAGAATCTCGTCAATGTATGTCCAAGGGTTTGGACGATAGAGACATTTTAATTTTTCGAGATTATTCGAAAGTCAATTATTAAAATTCAAATATCTCCCGATCTGTAGGCATCTGAGAGACATACCATATGCCACTTTGATTGAACGTATATGTCAACTTCATGTCAGAATCTCGTCAATGTATGTCCAAGGGTTTGGACGATAGAGACATTTTAATTTTTCGAGATTATTCGAAAGTCAATTCTTAAAAGGCAAATATCTCCCGATCTGTAGGAATCTGAGAGACAAAACTTATGTCACTTTGAGGGAACGTATATGTCAACATCCTGTCAGAGTCACGTCAATGTATGTCCAAGGGTTTGGAGGATAGAGACATTTTAATTTTTCGAGATTATTCAAAAGTCAATTTTTAAAAAGCAAATATCTCCCGATCTGTAGGAATCTGAGAGACAAAACTTATGTCACTTTGAGGGAACGTATATGTCAACATCCTGTCAGAGTCACGTCAATGTATGTAAAAGGGTTTGGAGGATAGAGACATTTTAATTTTTCGAGATTATTTGAAAGTCAATTTTTAAAAAGCAAATATCTCCCGATCTGTAGGCATCTGAGAGACAAAACTTATGTCACTTTGATGGAACGTACATGTCAACTTCATGTCAGAATCTCGTCAATGTATGTCCAAGGGTTTGGACGAGAGAGACATTTTAATTTTTCGAGATTATTCGAAAGTCAATTTTTAAAAGGCAAATATCTCCCGATCTGTAGGCATCTGAGAGACAAAACTTATGTCACTTTGAGGGAACGTATATGTAAACTTCCTGTCAGAGTCACGTCAATGTATGTCCAAGGGTTTGGAGGATAGACACATTTTAATTTTTCGAGATTATTCGAAAGTCAATTTTTGAAAAGGCAAATATCTTCCGATCTGTAGGAATCTGAGAGACAAAACTTATGTCACTTTGAGGGAACGTATATGTCAACTTCATGTCAGAATCTCGTCAATGTATGTGAAAGGGTTTGGACGATAGAGACATTTAAATTTTTCGAGATTATTCGAAAGTCAATTTTTAAAAGACAAATATCTCCCGTTCTGTAGGAATCTGAGAGACAAAACTTATGTCACTTTGAGGGAACGTATATGTCAACTTGCTGTCAGAGTCACGTCAATGTATGTCCAAGGGTTTGGACGATAGAGACATTTTAATTTTTCGAGATTATTCGAAAGTCAATTTTTGAAAAAGCAAATATCTCCAGATCTGTAGGAATCTGAGAGACAAAACTCATGTCACTTTGAGGGAAGGCATATGTCAAGTTCATGTCAGAATCTCGTTAATGTATGTCCATGGGTTTGGACGATAGAGACATTTTAATTTTTCGAGATTATTCGAAAGTCAATTATTTAAAGGTTAATATCTCCCGATCTGTAGGCATCTGAGAGACAAAACTTATGTCACTTTGAGGGTACGTATATGTCAACCTCATGTCAGAATCTCGTCAATGTATGTCCAAGGGTTTGGACGATAGAGACATTTTAATTTTTCGAGATTATTCGAAAGTCAATTTTTAAAAAGCAAATATCTCCCGATCTGTAGGCATCTGAGAGACAAAACTTATGTCACTTTGAGGGAACGTACATGTGAACTTCATGTCAGAATCTCGTCAATGTATGTCCAAGGGTTTGGACGATAGAGACATTTTAATTTTTCGAGATTATTCGAAAGTCAATTTTTAAAAGGCAAATATCTCCCGATCTGTAGGAATCTGAGAGACAAAACTTATGTCACTTTGAGGGAACGTATATGTCAACTTGCTGTCAGAGTCACGTCAATGTATGTCCAAGGGTTTGGACGATAGAGACATTTTAATTTTTCGAGATTATTCGAAAGTCAATTTTTGAAAAGGCAAATATCTCCCGATCTGTTGGCATCTGAGAGACAAACCTTATGCCACTTTGAGGGAACGTATATGTCAACTTCATGTCAGAATCTCGTCAATGTATGTCCAAGGGTTTGGACGATAGAGACATTTTAATTTTTCGAGATTATTCGAAAGTCAATTCTTAAAAGGCAAATATCTCCCGATCTGTAGGAATCTGAGAGACAAAACTTATGTCACTTTGAGGGAACGTATATGTCAACTTCCTGTCAGAGTCACGTCAATGTATGTCCAAGGGTTTGGAGGATAGAGACATTTTAATTTTTCGAGATTATTCGAAAGTCAATTTTTGAAAAGGCAAATATCTCCCGATCTGTAGGAATCTGAGAGACAAAACTTATGTCTCTTTGAGGGAACGTACATGTCAACTTCATGTCAGAATCTCGTCAATGTATGTCCAAGGGTTTGGACGAGAGAGACATTTTAATTTTTCGAGATTATTCGAAAGTCAATTCTTAAAAGGCAAATATCCCCGATCTGTAGGCATCTGATAGACAAAACTTATGTCACTTTGAGGGAACGTATATGTAAACTTCCTGTCAGAGTCACGTCAATGTATGTCCAAGGGTTTGGAGGATAGACACATTTTAATTTTTCGAGATTATTCGAAAGTCAATTTTTGAAAAGGCAAATATCTTCCTATCTGTAGGAATCTGAGAGACAAAACTTATGTCACTTTGAGGGAACGTATATGTCAACTTCATGTCAGAATCTCGTCAATGTATGTGAAAGGGTTTGGACGATAGAGACAAATAAAATTTTTCGAGATTATTCGAAAGTCAATTATTAAAAGACAAATATCTCCCGATCTGTAGGAATCTGAGAGACAAAACTTATGTCACGTTGAGGGAACGTATATGTCAACCTCATGCCAGAATCTCGTCAATGTATGTCCAAGGGTTTGGACGATAGAGACATTTTAATTTTTCGAGATTATTCGAAAGTCAATTATTAAAATTCAAATATCTCCCGATCTGAAGGCATCTGAGAGACATACCTTATGCCACTTTGAGGGAACATATATGTCAACTTCATGTCAGAATCTCGTCAATGTATGTCCAAGGGTTTGGACGATAGAGACATTTAAATTTTTCGAGATTATTCGAAAGTCAATTCTTAAAAGGCAAATATCTCCCGATCTGTAGGAATCTGAGAGACAAAACTTATGTCACTTTGAGGGAACGTATATGTCAACATCCTGTCAGAGTCACGTCAATGTATGTCCAAGGGTTTGGAGGATAGAGACATTTTAATTTTTCGAGATTATTCGAAAGTCAATTTTTAAAAAGCAAATATCTCCCGATCTGTAGGCATCTGAAAGACAAAACTTATGTCACTTTGAGGGAACGTACATGTCAACTTCATGTCAGAATCTCGTCAATGTATGTCCAAGGGTTTGGACGATAGAGACATTTTAATTTTTCGAGATTATTCGAAAGTCAATTTTTAAAAGGCAAATATCTCCCGATCTGTAGGAATCTGAGAGACAAAACTTATGTCACTTTGAGGGAACGTATATGTCAACTTCCTGTCAGATTCACGTCAATGTATGTCCAAGGGTTTGGAGGATAGAGACATTTTAATTTTTCGAGATTATTCGAAAGTCAATTTTTGAAAAGGCAAATATCTCCCGATCTGTAGAAATCTGAGAGACAAAACTTATGTCTCTTTGAGGGAACGTATATGTCAACTTCATGTCAGAATCTCGTCAATGTATGTCCAAGGGTTTGGACGATAGAGACATTTTAATTTTTCGAGATTATTCGAAAGTAAATTATTTAAAGGCAAATATCTCCCGATCTGTAGGCATCTGAGAGACAAAACTTATGTCACTTTGAGGGAACGTATGTGTCAACCTCATGTCAGAATCTCGTCAATGTATGTCCAAGGGTTTGGACGATAGAGACATTTTAATTTTTCGAGATTATTCGAAGGTCAATTATTAAAAGGCAAATATCTCCCGATCTGTAGGAATCTGAGAGACAAAACTTATGTCACTTTGAGGGAACGTACATGTCAACTTCATGTCAGAATCTCGTCAATGTATGTCCAAGGGTTTGGACGAGAGAGACATTTTAATTTTTCGAGATTATTCGAAAGTCAATTTTTAAAAGGCAAATATCTCTCGATCTGTAGGCATCTGAGAGACAAAACTTATGTCACTTTGAGGGAACGTATATGTCAACTTCATGTCAGAATCTCGTCAATGTATGTGAAAGGGTTTGGACGATAGAGATATTTAAATTTTTCGAGATTATTCGAAAGTCAATTTTTAAAAGACAAATATCTCCCGATCTGTAGGAATCTGAGAGACAAAACTTATGTCACTTTGAGGGAACGTATATGTCAACTTGCTGTCAGAGTCACGTCAATGTATGTCCAAGGGTTTGGACGATAGAGACATTTTAATTTTTCGAGATTACTCGAAAGTCAATTTTTGAAAAAGCAAATATCTCCAGATCTGTAGGAACCTGAGAGACAAAACTTATGTCACTTTGAGGGAACGTATATGTCAACTTCATGACAGAATCTCGTCAATGTATGTCCAAGGGTTTGGACGATAGAGACATTTTAATTTTTCGAGATTATTCGAAAGTCAATTATTAAGAGGCAAATATCTCCCGATCTGTAGGAATCTGAGAGACAAAACTTATGTCACTTTGAGGGAACGTATATGTCAACTTCATGTCAGAATCTCGTCAATGTATGTCCAAGGGTTTGGACGAGAGAGACATTTTAATTTTTCGAGATTATTCGAAAGTCAATTATTAAAAGGCAAATATCTCCCGATCTGTAGGCATCTGAGAGACAAAACGTATGTCACTTTGAGGGAACGTATGTGTAAACTTCCTGTCAGAGTCACGTCAATGTATGTCCAAGGGTTTGGAGGATAGAGACATTTTAATTTTTCGAGATTATTCGAAGGTTAATTTTTGAAAAGGCAAATATCTTCCGATCTGTAGGAATCTGAGAGACAAACCTTATGTCACTTTGAGGGAACGTATATGTCAACTTCATGTCAGAATGTCGTCAATGTTTGGACGATAGAGACATTTAAATTTTTCGAGATTATTCGAAAGTCAATTTTTAAAAGACAAATATCTCCCGATCTGTAGGAATCTGAGAGACAAAACTTATGTCACTTTGAGGGAACATATATGTCAACTTGCTGTCAGAGTCACGTCAATGTATGTCCAAGGGTTTGGACGATAGAGACATTTTAATTTTTCGAGATTATTCGAAAGTCAATTTTTTAAAAGCAAATATCTCCAGATCTGTAGGAATCTGAGAGACAAAACTCATGCCACTTTGAGGGAAGGCATATGTCAAGTTCATGTCAGAATCTCGTCAATGTATGTCCAAGGGTTTGGACGATAGAGACATTTTAATTTTTCGAGATTATTCGAAAGTCAATTTTTAAAAAGCAAATATCTCCCGATCTGTAATCATCTGAGAGACAAAACTTATGTCACTTTGAGGGAACGTACATGTCAACTTCATGTCAGAATCTCGTCAATGTATGTCCAAGGGTTTGGACGATAGAGACATTTTAATTTTTCGAGATTATTCGAAAGTCAATTATTAAAATGCAAATATCTCCCGATCTGTAGGAATCTGAGAGACAAAACGTATGTCACTTTGAGGGAACGTATATGTCAACTTCCTGCCAGAGTCACGTCAATGTATGTCCAAGGGTTTGGAGGATAGAGACATTTTAATTTTTCGAAATTATTCGAAAGTCAATTTTTGAAAAGGCAAATATCTCCCGATCTGTAGGAATCTGAGCGACAACACTTATGTCACTTTGAGGGAACGTATATGTCAACTTCATGTCAAAATCTCGTCAATGTATGTCCAAGGGTTTGGACGATAGAGACATTTTAATTTTTCGAGATTATTCGAAAGTCAATTATTAAAATTCAAATATCTCCCGATCTGTAGGCATCTGAGAGACATACCATATGCCACTTTGAGGGAACGTATATGTCAACTTCATGTCAGAATCTCGTCAATGTATGTGAAAGTGTTTGGACGATAGAGACAAATAAAAGTTTTCGAGATTATTCGAAAGTCAATTATTAAAAGGCAAATATCTCCCGATCTGTAGGAATCTGAGAGACAAAACTTATGTCACTTTGAGGGAACGTATATGTCAACATCCTGTCAGAGTCACGTCAATGTATGTCCAAGGGTTTGGAGGATAGAAACATTTTAATTTTTCGAGATTATTCGAAAGTCAATTTTTAAAAAGCAAATATCTCCCGATCTGTAGGAATCTGAGAGACAAAACTTATGTCACTTTGAGGGAACGTATATGTCAACATCCTGTCAGAGTCACGTCAATGTATGTAAAAGGGTTTGGAGGATAGAGACATTTTAATTTTTCGAGATTATTTGAAAGTCAATTTTTAAAAAGCAAATATCTCCCGATCTGTAGGCATCTGAGAGACAAAACTTATGTCACTTT
Organism: Zootermopsis nevadensis; assembly: GCF_977971745.1. NCBI lineage: Eukaryota > Metazoa > Arthropoda > Insecta > Blattodea > Termopsidae > Zootermopsis > Zootermopsis nevadensis. The sequence continues at coordinate 3,880,540 of NW_028259177.1, forward strand.
GAGGGAACGTACATGTCAACTTCATGTCAGAATCTCGTCAATGTATGTCCAAGGGTTTGGACGAGAGAGACATTTTAATTTTTCGAGATTATTCGAAAGTCAATTTTTAAAAGGCAAATATCTCCCGATCTGTAGGCATCTGAGAGACAAAACTTATGTCACTTTGAGGGAACGTATATGTAAACTTCCTGTCAGAGTCACGTCAATGTATGTCCAAGGGTTTGGAGGATAGACACATTTTAATTTTTCGAGATTATTCGAAAGTCAATTTTTGAAAAGGCAAATATCTTCCGATCTGTAGGAATCTGAGAGACAAAACTTATGTCACTTTGAGGGAACGTATATGTCAACTTCATGTCAGAATCTCGTCAATGTATGTGAAAGGGTTTGGACGATAGAGACATTTAAATTTTTCGAGATTATTCGAAAGTCAATTTTTAAAAGACAAATATCTCCCGTTCTGTAGGAATCTGAGAGACAAAACTTATGTCACTTTGAGGGAACGTATATGTCAACTTGCTGTCAGAGTCACGTCAATGTATGTCCAAGGGTTTGGACGATAGAGACATTTTAATTTTTCGAGATTATTCGAAAGTCAATTTTTGAAAAAGCAAATATCTCCAGATCTGTAGGAATCTGAGAGACAAAACTCATGTCACTTTGAGGGAAGGCATATGTCAAGTTCATGTCAGAATCTCGTTAATGTATGTCCATGGGTTTGGACGATAGAGACATTTTAATTTTTCGAGATTATTCGAAAGTCAATTATTTAAAGGTTAATATCTCCCGATCTGTAGGCATCTGAGAGACAAAACTTATGTCACTTTGAGGGTACGTATATGTCAACCTCATGTCAGAATCTCGTCAATGTATGTCCAAGGGTTTGGACGATAGAGACATTTTAATTTTTCGAGATTATTCGAAAGTCAATTTTTAAAAAGCAAATATCTCCCGATCTGTAGGAATCTGAGAGACAAAACTTATGTCACTTTGAGGGAACGTACATGTGAACTTCATGTCAGAATCTCGTCAATGTATGTCCAAGGGTTTGGACGATAGAGACATTTTAATTTTTCGAGATTATTCGAAAGTCAATTCTTAAAAGGCAAATATCTCCCGATCTGTAGGAATCTGAGAGACAAAACTTATGTCACTTTGAGGGAACGTATATGTCAACTTGCTGTCAGAGTCACGTCAATGTATGTCCAAGGGTTTGGACGATAGAGACATTTTAATTTTTCGAGATTATTCGAAAGTCAATTTTTGAAAAGGCAAATATCTCCCGATCTGTTGGCATCTGAGAGACAAACCTTATGCCACTTTGAGGGAACGTATATGTCAACTTCATGTCAGAATCTCGTCAATGTATGTCCAAGGGTTTGGACGATAGAGACATTTAAATTTTTCGAGATTATTCGAAAGTCAATTCTTAAAAGGCAAATATCTCCCGATCTGTAGGAATCTGAGAGACAAAACTTATGTCACTTTGAGGGAACGTATATGTCAACTTGCTGTCAGAGTCACGTCAATGTATGTCCAAGGGTTTGGACGATAGAGACATTTTAATTTTTCGAGATTATTCGAAAGTCAATTTTTGAAAAGGCAAATATCTTCCGATCTGTAGGAATCTGAGAGACAAAACTTATGTCACTTTGAGGGAACGTATATGTCAACTTCATGTCAGAATCTCGTCAATGTATGTGAAAGGGTTTGGACGATAGAGACATTTAAATTTTTCGAGATTATTCGAAAGTCAATTTTTAAAAGACAAATATCTCCCGATCTGTAGGAATCTGAGAGACAAAACTTATGTCACTTTGAGGGAACGTATATGTCAACTTGCTGTCAGAGTCACGTCAATGTATGTCCAAGGGTTTGGACGATAGAGACATTTTAATTTTTCGAGATTACTCGAAAGTCAATTTTTGAAAAAGCAAATATCTCCAGATCTGTAGGAATCTGAGAGACAAAACTTATGTCACTTTGAGGGAACGTATATGTCAACTTCATGACAGAATCTCGTCAATGTATGTCCAAGGGTTTGGAGGATAGAGACATCTTAATTTTTCGAGATTATTCGAAAGTCAATTCTTAAAAGGCAAATATCTCCCGATCTGTAGGAATCTGAGAGACAAAACTTATGTCACTTTGAGGGAACGTATGTGTAAACTTCCTGTCAGAGTCACGTCAATGTATGTCCAAGGGTTTGGAGGATAGAGACATTTTAATTTTTCGAGATTATTCGAAAGTCAATTTTTGAAAAGGCAAATATCTTCCGATCTGTAGGAATCTGAGAGACAAAACTTAGGTCACTTTGAGGGAACGTATGTGTCAACTTCATGTCAGAATCTCGTCAATGTATGTGAAAGGGTTTGGACGATAGAGACATTTAAATTTTTCGAGATTATTCGAAAGTCAATTTTTAAAAGGCAAATATCTCCCGATCTGTAGGAATCTGAGAGACAAAACTTATGTCACTTTGAGGGAACGTATATGTCAACTTGCTGTCAGAGTCACGTCAATGTATGTTCAAGGGTTTGGACGATAGAGACATTTTAATTTTTCGAGATTATTCGAAAGTCAATTTTTGAAAAAGCAAATATCTCCAGATCTGTAGGAACCTGAGAGACAAAACTCATGTCACTTTGAGGGAAGGCATATGTCAACTTCATGTCAGAGTCACGTCAATGTATGTCCAAGGGTTTGGAGGATAGAGACATTTAAATTTTTAGAGATTATTCGAAAGTCAATTCTTAAAAGGCAAATATCTACCGATCTGTAGGCATCTGAGAGACAAAACTTATGTCACTTTGAGGGAACGTATATGTCAACTACCTGTCAGAGTCATGTCAATGTATGTCCAAGGGTTTGGAGGATAGAGACATTTTAATTTTTCGAGATTATTCGAAAATCAATTTTTTAAAGGCAAATATCTCCCGATCTGAAGGAATCTGAGAGACAAAACTTATGTCACTTTGAGGGAACGTATATGTCAACTTCCTGTCAGAGTCACGTCAATGTATGTCCAAGGGTTTGGAGGATAGAGACATTTTAATTTTTCGAGATTATTCGAAAGTCAATTTTTGAAAAGGCAAATATCTTCCGATCTGTAGGAATCTGAGGGACAAAACTTATGTCACTTTGAGGGAACGTATATGTCAACTTCATGTCAGAATCTCGTCAATGTATGTCCAAGGGTTTGGACGATAGAGACATTTTAATTTTTCGAGATTATTCGAAAGTCAATTATTAAAAGGCAAATATCTCCCGATCTGTAGGAATCTGAGAGACAAAACGTATGTCACTTTGAGGGAACGTATATGTCAACTTCCTGCCAGAGTCACGTCAATGTATGTCCAAGGGTTTGGAGGATAGAGACATTTTAATTTTTCGAAATTATTCGAAAGTCAATTTTTGAAAAGGCAAATATCTCCCGACCTGTAGGAATCTGAGCGACAACACTTATGTCACTTTGAGGGAACGTATATGTCAACTTCATGTCAAAATCTCGTCAATGTATGTCCAAGGGTTTGGACGATAGAGACATTTTAATTTTTCGAGATTATTCGAAAGTCAATTATTAAAATTCAAATATCTCCCGATCTGTAGGCATCTGAGAGACATACCATATGCCACTTTGAGGGAACGTATATGTCAACTTCATGTCAGAATCTCGTCAATGTATGTCCAAGGGTTTGGACGATAGAGACATTTTAATTTTTCGAGATTATTCGAAAGTCAATTCTTAAAAGGCAAATATCTCCCGATCTGTAGGAATCTGAGAGACAAAACTTATGTCACTTTGAGGGAACGTATATGTCAACATCCTGTCAGAGTCACGTCAATGTATGTCCAAGGGTTTGGAGGATAGAGACATTTTAATTTTTCGAGATTATTCGAAAGTCAATTTTTAAAAAGCAAATATCTCCCGATCTGTAGGAATCTGAGAGACAAAACTTATGTCACTTTGAGGGAACGTATATGTCAACATCCTGTCAGAGTCACGTCAATGTATGTAAAAGGGTTTGGAGGATAGATACATTTTAATTTTTCGAGATTATTTGAAAGTCAATTTTTAAAAAGCAAATATCTCCCGATCTGTAGGCATCTGAGAGACAAAACTTATGTCACTTTGAGGGAACGTACATGTCAACTTCATGTCAGAATCTCGTCAATGTATGTCCAAGGGTTTGGACGAGAGAGACATTTTAATTTTTCGAGATTATTCGAAAGTCAATTTTTAAAAGGCAAATATCTCCCGATCTGTAGGCATCTGAGAGACAAAACTTATGTCACTTTGAGGGAACGTATATGTAAACTTCCTGTCAGAGTCACGTCAATGTATGTCCAAGGGTTTGGAGGATAGACACATTTTAATTTTTCGAGATTATTCGAAAGTCAATTTTTGAAAAGGCAAATATCTTCCGATCTGTAGGAATCTGAGAGACAAAACTTATGTCACTTTGAGGGAACGTATATGTCAACTTCATGTCAGAATCTCGTCAATGTATGTGAAAGGGTTTGGACGATAGAGACATTTAAATTTTTCGAGATTATTCGAAAGTCAATTTTTAAAAGACAAATATCTCCCGTTCTGTAGGAATCTGAGAGACAAAACTTATGTCACTTTGAGGGAACGTATATGTCAACTTGCTGTCAGAGTCACGTCAATGTATGTCCAAGGGTTTGGACGATAGAGACATTTTAATTTTTCGAGATTATTCGAAAGTCAATTTTTGAAAAAGCAAATATCTCCAGATCTGTAGGAATCTGAGAGACAAAACTCATGTCACTTTGAGGGAAGGCATATGTCAAGTTCATGTCAGAATCTCGTTAATGTATGTCCATGGGTTTGGACGATAGAGACATTTTAATTTTTCGAGATTATTCGAAAGTCAATTATTTAAAGGTTAATATCTCCCGATCTGTAGGCATCTGAGAGACAAAACTTATGTCACTTTGAGGGTACGTATATGTCAACCTCATGTCAGAATCTCGTCAATGTATGTCCAAGGGTTTGGACGATAGAGACATTTTAATTTTTCGAGATTATTCGAAAGTCAATTTTTAAAAAGCAAATATCTCCCGATCTGTAGGAATCTGAGAGACAAAACTTATGTCACTTTGAGGGAACGTACATGTGAACTTCATGTCAGAATCTCGTCAATGTATGTCCAAGGGTTTGGACGATAGAGACATTTTAATTTTTCGAGATTATTCGAAAGTCAATTCTTAAAAGGCAAATATCTCCCGATCTGTAGGAATCTGAGAGACAAAACTTATGTCACTTTGAGGGAACGTATATGTCAACTTGCTGTCAGAGTCACGTCAATGTATGTCCAAGGGTTTGGACGATAGAGACATTTTAATTTTTCGAGATTATTCGAAAGTCAATTTTTGAAAAGGCAAATATCTCCCGATCTGTTGGCATCTGAGAGACAAACCTTATGCCACTTTGAGGGAACGTATATGTCAACTTCATGTCAGAATCTCGTCAATGTATGTCCAAGGGTTTGGACGATAGAGACATTTAAATTTTTCGAGATTATTCGAAAGTCAATTCTTAAAAGGCAAATATCTCCCGATCTGTAGGAATCTGAGAGACAAAACTTATGTCACTTTGAGGGAACGTATATGTCAACTTGCTGTCAGAGTCACGTCAATGTATGTCCAAGGGTTTGGACGATAGAGACATTTTAATTTTTCGAGATTATTCGAAAGTCAATTTTTGAAAAGGCAAATATCTTCCGATCTGTAGGAATCTGAGAGACAAAACTTATGTCACTTTGAGGGAACGTATATGTCAACTTCATGTCAGAATCTCGTCAATGTATGTGAAAGGGTTTGGACGATAGAGACATTTAAATTTTTCGAGATTATTCGAAAGTCAATTTTTAAAAGACAAATATCTCCCGATCTGTAGGAATCTGAGAGACAAAACTTATGTCACTTTGAGGGAACGTATATGTCAACTTGCTGTCAGAGTCACGTCAATGTATGTCCAAGGGTTTGGACGATAGAGACATTTTAATTTTTCGAGATTACTCGAAAGTCAATTTTTGAAAAAGCAAATATCTCCAGATCTGTAGGAATCTGAGAGACAAAACTTATGTCACTTTGAGGGAACGTATATGTCAACTTCATGACAGAATCTCGTCAATGTATGTCCAAGGGTTTGGAGGATAGAGACATCTTAATTTTTCGAGATTATTCGAAAGTCAATTCTTAAAAGGCAAATATCTCCCGATCTGTAGGAATCTGAGAGACAAAACTTATGTCACTTTGAGGGAACGTATATGTAAACTTCCTGTTAGAGTCACGTCAATGTATGTCCAAGGGTTTGGAGGATAGAGACATTTTAATTTTTCGAGATTATTCGAAAGTCAATTTTTGAAAAGGCAAATATCTTCCGATCTGTAGGAATCTGAGAGACAAAACTTAGGTCACTTTGAGGGAACGTATGTGTCAACTTCATGTCAGAATCTCGTCAATGTATGTGAAAGGGTTTGGACGATAGAGACATTTAAATTTTTCGAGATTATTCGAAAGTCAATTTTTAAAAGGCAAATATCTCCCGATCTGTAGGAATCTGAGAGACAAAACTTATGTCACTTTGAGGGAACGTATATGTCAACTTGCTGTCAGAGTCACGTCAATGTATGTTCAAGGGTTTGGACGATAGAGACATTTTAATTTTTCGAGATTATTCGAAAGTCAATTTTTGAAAAAGCAAATATCTCCAGATCTGTAGGAACCTGAGAGACAAAACTCATGTCACTTTGAGGGAAGGCATATGTCAACTTCATGTCAGAGTCACGTCAATGTATGTCCAAGGGTTTGGAGGATAGAGACATTTAAATTTTTAGAGATTATTCGAAAGTCAATTCTTAAAAGGCAAATATCTACCGATCTGTAGGCATCTGAGAGACAAAACTTATGTCACTTTGAGGGAACGTATATGTCAACTACCTGTCAGAGTCATGTCAATGTATGTCCAAGGGTTTGGAGGATAGAGACATTTTAATTTTTCGAGATTATTCGAAAATCAATTTTTTAAAGGCAAATATCTCCCGATCTGAAGGAATCTGAGAGACAAAACTTATGTCACTTTGAGGGAACGTATATGTCAACTTCCTGTCAGAGTCACGTCAATGTATGTCCAAGGGTTTGGAGGATAGAGACATTTTAATTTTTCGAGATTATTCGAAAGTCAATTTTTGAAAAGGCAAATATCTTCCGATCTGTAGGAATCTGAGGGACAAAACTTATGTCACTTTGAGGGAACGTATATGTCAACTTCATGTCAGAATCTCGTCAATGTATGTGAAAGGGTTTGGACGATAGAGACATTTAAATTTTTCGAGATTATTCGAAAGTCAATTTTTAAAAGGCAAATATCTCCCGATCTGTAGGAATCTGAGAGACAAAACTTATGTCACTTTGAGGGAACGTATATGTCAAATTGCTGTCAGAATCTCGTCAATGTATGTCCAAGGGTTTGGACGATAGAGACATTTTAATTTTTCGAGATTATTCGAAAGTCAATTTTTGAAAAAGCAAATATCTCCAGATCTGTAGGAATCTGAGAGACAAAACTCATGTCACTTTGAGGGAAGGCATATGTCAACTTCATGTCAGAGTCACGTCAATGTATGTCAAAGGGTTTGGAGGATAGAGACATTTAAATTTTTAGAGATTATTCGAAAGTCAATTCTTAAAAGGCAAATATCTACCGATCTGTAGGCATCTGAGAGACAAAACTTATGTCACATTGAGGGAACGTATATGTCAACTTCCTGTCAAAGTCACGTCAATGTATGTCTAAGGGTTTGGAGGATAGAGACATTTAAATTTTTCGAGATTATTCGAAAGTCAATTTTTAAAAGGCAAATATCTCCCGATCTGTAGGAATCTGAGAGACAAAACTTATGTCACTTTGAGGGAACGCATATGTCAACATCATGTCAGAATCTCGTCAATGTATGTCCAAGGGTTTGGACGATAGAGACATTTTAATTTTTCGTGATTATTCGAAAGTCAATTATTTAAAGGCAAATATCTCCCGATCTGTAGGCATCTGAGAGACAAAACTAATGTCGCTTTGAGGGAACGTATATGTCAACCTCATGTCAGAATCTCGTCAATGTATGTCCAAGGGTTTGGACGATAGAGACATTTAAATTTTTCGAGATTATTCGAAAGTCAATTTTTAAAAAGCAAATATCTCCCGATCTGTAGGCATCTGAGAGACAAAACTTATGTCACTTTGAGGGAAGGCATATGTCAACTTCCTGTCAGAGTCACGTCAATGTATGTCCAAGGGTTTGGAGGATAGAGACATTTAAATTTTTAGAGATTATTCTAAAGTCAATTCTTAAAAGGCAAATATCTACCGATCTGTAGGCATCTGAGAGACAAAACTTATGACACTTTTAATGAACGTATATGTCAACTTCCTGTCAGAGTCACGTCAATGTATGTCCAAGGGTTTGGAGGATAGAGACATTTTAATTTTTCGAGATTATTCGAAAGTCAATTTTTAAAAGGCAATTTTTTCCCGATCTGTAGGAATCTGAGAGACAAAACTTATGTCACTTTGAGGTAAAGTATATGTCAACATGCTGTCAGAGTCACGTCAATGTATGTCCAAGGGTTTGGACGATAGAGTCATTTTAATTTTTCGAGATTATTCGAAAGTAAATTTTTGATAAAGCAAATATCTCCCGATCTGTAGGAATCTGAGAGACAAACCTTATGTCACATTGAGGGATCGTATATGTCAACTTCATGTCAGAATCTCGTCAATGTATGTGCAAGGGTTTGGACGATAGAGACATTTTAATTTTTCGAGATTATTCGAAAGTCAATTTTTAAAAGGCAAATATCTCCCGATCTGTAGGAATCTGAGAGACAAAACTTATGTCACTTTGAGGGAACGTATATGTCAACTTCCTGTCAGAGTCACGTCAATGTATGTCCAAGGGTTTGGAGGATAGAGACATTTTAATTTTTCGAGATTATTCGAATGTCAATTTTTGAAAAGGCAAATATTTCCCGATCTGTAGGAATCTGAGAGACAAAACTTATGTCACTTTGAGGGAACGTATATGTCAACTTCATGTCAGAATCTCGTCTATGTATGTGAAAGGGTTTGGACGATAGAGACATTTAAATTTTTCGAGATTATTCGAAAGTCAATTTTTAAAAGACAAATATCTCCCGATCTGTAGGAACCTGAGAGACAAAACTTATGTCACGTTGAGGGAACGTATATGTCAACCTCATGCCAGAATCTCGTCAATGTATGTCCAAGGGTTTGGACGATAGAGACATTTTAATATTTCGAGATTATTCGAATGTCAATTATTAAAATTCAAATATCTCCCGATCTGTAGGCATCTGAGAGACATACCATATGCCACTTTGAGGGAACGTATATGTCAACTTCATGTCAGAATCTCGTCAATGTATGTCCAAGGGTTTGGACGATAGAGACATTTTAATTTTTCGAGATTATTCGAAAGTCAATTCTTAAAAGGCAAATATCTCCCGATCTGTAGGAATCTGAGAGACAAAACTTATGTCACTTTGAGGGAACGTATATGTCAACATCCTGTCAGAGTCACGTCAATGTATGTCCAAGGGTTTGGAGGATAGAGACATTTTAATTTTTCGAGATTATTCGAAAGTCAATTTTTAAAAAGCAAATATCTCCCGATCTGTAGGCATCTGAGAGACAAAACTTATGTCACTTTGAGGGAACGTACATGTCAACTTCATGTCAGAATCTCGTCAATGTATGTCCAAGGGTTTGGACGATAGAGACATTTAAATTTTTCGAGATTATTCGAAAGTCAATTCTTAAAAGGCAAATATCTCCCGATCTGTCGGCATCTGAGAGACAAAACTTATGTCACTTTGAGGGAACGTATATGTCAAATTCCTATCAGAATCACGTCAATGTATGTCCAAGGGTTTGGAGGATAGAGACATTTTAATTTTTCGAGATTATTCGAAAGTCAATTTTTGAAAAGGCAAATATCCTCCGATCTGTAGGAATCCGAGAGACAAAACTTATGTCACTTTGAGGGAACGCATATGTCAAGTTCATGTCAGAATCTCGTCAATGTATGTCCAAGGGTTTGGACGATAGAGACATTTTAATTTTTCGAGATTATTCGAAAGTCAATTATTAAAAGGCAAATATCTCCCGATCTGTAGGCATCTGAGAGACAAAACTTATGTCACTTTGAGGGAACGTACATGTCAACTTGCTGTCAGAGTCACGTCAATGTATGTCCAAGGGTTTGGACGATAGAGACATTTTAATTTTTCGAGATTATTCGAAAGTAAATTTTTGATAAAGCAAATATCTCCCGATCTGTAGGAATCTGAGAGACAAACCTTATGTCACATTGAGGGAACGTATATGTCAACTTCATGTCAGAGTCACGTCAATGTATGTGCAAGGGTTTGGAGGATAGAGACATCTTAATTTTTCGAGATTATTCGAAAATCAATTTTTTGAAGGCAAATATCTCCCGATCTGTAGGAATCTGAGAGACAAAACTTATGTCACTTTGAGGGAACGTATATGTCAACTTGCTGTCAGAGTCACGTCAATGTATGTCCAAGGGTTTGGACGATAGAGACATTTTAATTTTCCGAGATTATTCGAAAGTCAATTTTTGAAAAAGCAAATATCTCCAGATCTGTAGGAATCTGAGAGACAAAACTCATGTCAGTTTGAGGGAAGGCATATGTCAAGTTCATGTCAGAATCTCGTTAATGTATGTCCAAGGGTTTGGACGATAGAGACATTTTAATATTTCGAGATTATTCGAATGTCAATTATTAAAATTCAAATATCTCCCGATCTGTAGGCATCTGAGAGACATACCATATGCCACTTTGAGGGAACGTATATGTCAACTTCATGTCAGAATCTCGTCAATGTATGTCCAAGGGTTTGGACGATAGAGACATTTTAATTTTTCGAGATTATTCGAAAGTCAATTCTTAAAAGGCAAATATCTCCCGATCTGTAGGAATCTGAGAGACAAAACTTATGTCACTTTGAGGGAACGTATATGTCAACATCCTGTCAGAGTCACGTCAATGTATGTCCAAGGGTTTGGAGGATAGAGACATTTTAATTTTTCGAGATTATTCGAAAGTCAATTTTTAAAAAGCAAATATCTCCCGATCTGTAGGCATCTGAGAGACAAAACTTATGTCACTTTGAGGGAACGTACATGTCAACTTCATGTCAGAATCTCGTCAATGTATGTCCAAGGGTTTGGACGATAGAGACATTTAAATTTTTCGAGATTATTCGAAAGTCAATTCTTAAAAGGCAAATATCTCCCGATCTGTCGGCATCTGAGAGACAAAACTTATGTCACTTTGAGGGAACGTATATGTCAAATTCCTATCAGAATCACGTCAATGTATGTCCAAGGGTTTGGAGGATAGAGACATTTTAATTTTTCGAGATTATTCGAAAGTCAATTTTTGAAAAGGCAAATATCCTCCGATCTGTAGGAATCCGAGAGACAAAACTTATGTCACTTTGAGGGAACGCATATGTCAAGTTCATGTCAGAATCTCGTCAATGTATGTCCAAGGGTTTGGACGATAGAGACATTTTAATTTTTCGAGATTATTCGAAAGTCAATTATTAAAAGGCAAATATCTCCCGATCTGTAGGCATCTGAGAGACAAAACTTATGTCACTTTGAGGGAACGTACATGTCAACTTGCTGTCAGAGTCACGTCAATGTATGTCCAAGGGTTTGGACGATAGAGACATTTTAATTTTTCGAGATTATTCGAAAGTAAATTTTTGATAAAGCAAATATCTCCCGATCTGTAGGAATCTGAGAGACAAACCTTATGTCACATTGAGGGAACGTATATGTCAACTTCATGTCAGAGTCACGTCAATGTATGTGCAAGGGTTTGGAGGATAGAGACATCTTAATTTTTCGAGATTATTCGAAAATCAATTTTTTGAAGGCAAATATCTCCCGATCTGTAGGAATCTGAGAGACAAAACTTATGTCACTTTGAGGGAACGTATATGTCAACTTGCTGTCAGAGTCACGTCAATGTATGTCCAAGGGTTTGGACGATAGAGACATTTTAATTTTCCGAGATTATTCGAAAGTCAATTTTTGAAAAAGCAAATATCTCCAGATCTGTAGGAATCTGAGAGACAAAACTCATGTCAGTTTGAGGGAAGGCATATGTCAAGTTCATGTCAGAATCTCGTTAATGTATGTCCATGGGTTTGGACGATAGAGACATTTTAATTTTTCGAGATTATTCGAAAGTCAATTATTTAAAGGTTAATATCTCCCGATCTGTAGGCATCTGAGAGACAAAACTTATGTCACTTTGAGGGTACGTATATGTCAACCTCATGTCAGAATCTCGTCAATGTATGTCCAAGGGTTTGGACGATAGAGACATTTTAATTTTTCGAGATTATTCGAAAGTCAATTTTTAAAAAGCAAATATCTCCCGATCTGTAGGCATCTGAGAGACAAAACTTATGTCACTTTGAGGGAACGTACATGTCAACTTCATGTCAGAATCTCGTCAATGTATGTCCAAGGGTTTGGACGATAGAGACATTTTAATTTTTCGAGATTATTCTAAAGTCAATTCTTAAAAGGCAAATATCTCCCGATCTGTAGGCATCTGAGAGACATACCATATGCCACTTTGAGGGAACGTATATGTCAACTTCATGTCAAAATCTCGTCAATGTATGTCCAAGGGTTTGGACGATAGAGACATTTTAATTTTTCGAGATTATTCGAAAGTCAATTATTAAAATTCAAATATCTCCCGATCTGTAGGCATCTGAGAGACATACCATATGCCACTTTGAGGGAACGTACATGTCAACTTCATGTCAGAATCTCGTCAATGTATGTCCAAGGGTTTGGACGATAGAGACATTTTAATTTTTCGAGATTATTCGAAAGTCAATTCTTTAAAGGCAAATATCTCCCGATCTGTAGGAATCTGAGAGACAAAACTTATGTCACTTTGAGGGAACGTATATGTCAACATCCTGTCAGAGTCACGTCAATGTATGTCCAAGGGTTTGGAGGATAGAGACATTTTAATTTTTCGAGATTATTCGAAAGTCAATTTTTAAAAAGCAAATATCTCCCGATCTGTAGGAATCTGAGAGACAAAACTTATGTCACTTTGAGGGAATGTATATGTCAACATCCTGTCAGAGTCACGTCAATGTATGTAAAAGGGTTTGGAGGATAGAGACATTTTAATTTTTCGAGATTATTTGAAAGTCAATTTTTAAAAAGCAAATATCTCCCGATCTGTAGGCATCTGAGAGACAAAACTTATGTCACTTTGAGGGAACGTACATGTCAACTTCATGTCAGAATCTCGTCAATGTATGTCCAAGGGTTTGGACGAGAGAGACATTTTAATTTTTCGAGATTATTCGAAAGTCAATTTTTAAAAGGCAAATATCTCCCGATCTGTAGGCATCTGAGAGACAAAACTTATGTCACTTTGAGGGAACGTATATGTAAACTTCCTGTCAGAGTCACGTCAATGTATGTCCAAGGGTTTGGAGGATAGACATATTTTAATTTTTCGAGATTATTCGTAAGTCAATTTTTGAAAAGGCAAATATCTTCCGATCTGTAGGAATCTGAGAGACAAAACTTATGTCACTTTGAGGGAACGTATATGTCAACTTCATGTCAGAATCTCGTCAATGTATGTGAAAGGGTTTGGACGATAGAGACATTTAAATTTTTCGAGATTATTCGAAAGTCAATTTTTAAAAGACAAATATCTCCCGTTCTGTAGGAATCTGAGAGACAAAACTTATGTCACTTTGAGGGAACGTATATGTCAACTTGCTGTCAGAGTCACGTCAATGTATGTCCAACGGTTTGGACGATAGAGACATTTTAATTTTTCGAGATTATTCGAAAGTCAATTTTTGAAAAAGCAAATATCTCCAGATCTGTAGGAATCTGAGAGACAAAACTCATGTCACTTTGAGGGAAGGCATATGTCAAGTTCATGTCAGAATCTCGTTAATGTATGTCCATGGGTTTGGACGATAGAGACATTTTAATTTTTCGAGATTATTCGAAAGTCAATTATTTAAAGGTTAATATCTCCCGATCTGTAGGCATCTGAGAGACAAAACTTATGTCACTTTGAGGGTACGTATATGTCAACCTCATGTCAGAATCTCGTCAATGTATGTCCAAGGGTTTGGACGATAGAGACATTTTAATTTTTCGAGATTATTCGAAAGTCAATTTTTAAAAAGCAAATATCTCCCGATCTGTAGGCATCTGAGAGACAAAACTTATGTCACTTTGAGGGAACGTACATGTGAACTTCATGTCAGAATCTCGTCAATGTATGTCCAAGGGTTTGGACGATAGAGACATTTTAATTTTTCGAGATTATTCGAAAGTCAATTCTTAAAAGGCAAATATCTCCCGATCTGTAGGAATCTGAGAGACAAAACTTATGTCACTTTGAGGGAACGTATATGTCAACTTGCTGTCAGAGTCACGTCAATGTATGTCCAAGGGTTTGGACGATAGAGACATTTTAATTTTTCGAGATTATTCGAAAGTCAATTTTTGAAAAGGCAAATATCTCCCGATCTGTTGGCATCTGAGAGACAAACCTTATGCCACTTTGAGGGAACGTATATGTCAACTTCATGTCAGAATCTCGTCAATGTATGTCCAAGGGTTTGGACGATAGAGACATTTTAATTTTTCGAGATTATTCGAAAGTCAATTCTTAAAAGGCAAATATCTCCCGATCTGTAGGAATCTGAGAGACAAAACTTATGTCACTTTGAGGGAACGTATATGTCAACTTCCTGTCAGAGTCACGTCAATGTATGTCCAAGGGTTTGGAGGATAGAGACATTTTAATTTTTCGAGATTATTCGAAAGTCAATTTTTGAAAAGGCAAATATCTCCCGATCTGTAGGAATCTGAGAGACAAAACTTATGTCTCTTTGAGGGAACGTACATGTCAACTTCATGTCAGAATCTCGTCAATGTATGTCCAAGGGTTTGGACGAGAGAGACATTTTAATTTTTCGAGATTATTCGAAAGTCAATTCTTAAAAGGCAAATATCTCCCGATCTGTAGGCATCTGATAGACAAAACTTATGTCACTTTGAGGGAACGTATATGTAAACTTCCTGTCAGAGTCACGTCAATGTATGTCCAAGGGTTTGGAGGATAGACACATTTTAATTTTTCGAGATTATTCGAAAGTCAATTTTTGAAAAGGCAAATATCTTCCTATCTGTAGGAATCTGAGAGACAAAACTTATGTCACTTTGAGGGAACGTATATGTCAACTTCATGTCAGAATCTCGTCAATGTATGTGAAAGGGTTTGGACGATAGAGACAAATAAAATTTTTCGAGATTATTCGAAAGTCAATTATTAAAAGACAAATATCTCCCGATCTGTAGGAATCTGAGAGACAAAACTTATGTCACGTTGAGGGAACGTATATGTCAACCTCATGCCAGAATCTCGTCAATGTATGTCCAAGGGTTTGGACGATAGAGACATTTTAATTTTTCGAGATTATTCGAAAGTCAATTATTAAAATTCAAATATCTCCCGATCTGTAGGCATCTGAGAGACATACCTTATGCCACTTTGAGGGAACATATATGTCAACTTCATGTCAGAATCTCGTCAATGTATGTCCAAGGGTTTGGACGATAGAGACATTTAAATTTTTCGAGATTATTCGAAAGTCAATTCTTAAAAGGCAAATATCTCCCGATCTGTAGGAATCTGAGAGACAAAACTTATGTCACTTTGAGGGAACGTATATGTCAACATCCTGTCAGAGTCACGTCAATGTATGTCCAAGGGTTTGGAGGATAGAGACATTTTAATTTTTCGAGATTATTCGAAAGTCAATTTTTAAAAAGCAAATATCTCCCGATCTGTAGGCATCTGAGAGACAAAACTTATGTCACTTTGAGGGAACGTACATGTCAACTTCATGTCAGAATCTCGTCAATGTATGTCCAAGGGTTTGGACGATAGAGACATTTTAATTTTTCGAGATTATTCGAAAGTCAATTTTTAAAAGGCAAATATCTCCCGATCTGTAGGAATCTGAGAGACAAAACTTATGTCACTTTGAGGGAACGTATATGTCAACTTCCTGTCAGATTCACGTCAATGTATGTCCAAGGGTTTGGAGGATAGAGACATTTTAATTTTTCGAGATTATTCGAAAGTCAATTTTTGAAAAGGCAAATATCTCCCGATCTGTAGAAATCTGAGAGACAAAACTTATGTCACTTTGAGGGAACGTATATGTCAACTTCATGTCAGAATCTCGTCAATGTATGTCCAAGGGTTTGGACGATAGAGACATTTTAATTTTTCGAGATTATTCGAAAGTAAATTATTTAAAGGCAAATATCTCCCGATCTGTAGGCATCTGAGAGACAAAACTTATGTCACTTTGAGGGAACGTATGTGTCAACCTCATGTCAGAATATCGTCATTGTATGTCCAAGGGTTTGGACGATAGAGACATTTTAATTTTTCGAGATTATTCGAAGGTCAATTATTAAAAGGCAAATATCTCCCGATCTGTAGGAATCTGAGAGACAAAACTTATGTCACTTTGAGGGAACGTACATGTCAACTTCATGTCAGAATCTCGTCAATGTATGTCCAAGGGTTTGGACGAGAGAGACATTTTAATTTTTCGAGATTATTCGAAAGTCAATTTTTAAAAGGCAAATATCTCTCGATCTGTAGGCATCTGAGAGACAAAACTTATGTCACTTTGAGGGAACGTATATGTCAACTTCATGTCAGAATCTCGTCAATGTATGTGAAAGGGTTTGGACGATAGAGATATTTAAATTTTTCGAGATTATTCGAAAGTCAATTTTTAAAAGACAAATATCTCCCGATCTGTAGGAATCTGAGAGACAAAACTTATGTCACTTTGAGGGAACGTATATGTCAACTTGCTGTCAGAGTCACGTCAATGTATGTCCAAGGGTTTGGACGATAGAGACATTTTAATTTTTCGAGATTACTCGAAAGTCAATTTTTGAAAAAGCAAATATCTCCAGATCTGTAGGAACCTGAAAGACAAAACTTATGTCACTTTGAGGGAACGTATATGTCAACTTCATGACAGAATCTCGTCAATGTATGTCCAAGGGTTTGGACGATAGAGACATTTTAATTTTTCGAGATTATTCGAAAGTCAATTATTAAGAGGCAAATATCTCCCGATCTGTAGGAATCTGAGAGACAAAACTTATGTCACTTTGAGGGAACGTATATGTCAACTTCATGTCAGAATCTCGTCAATGTATGTCCAAGGGTTTGGACGAGAGAGACATTTTAATTTTTCGAGATTATTCGAAAGTCAATTATTAAAAGGCAAATATCTCCCGATCTGTAGGCATCTGAGAGACAAAACGTATGTCACTTTGAGGGAACGTATGTGTAAACTTCCTGTCAGAGTCACGTCAATGTATGTCCAAGGGTTTGGAGGATAGAGACATTTTAATTTTTCGAGATTATTCGAAGGTTAATTTTTGAAAAGGCAAATATCTTCCGATCTGTAGGAATCTGAGAGACAAACCTTATGTCACTTTGAGGGAACGTATATGTCAACTTCATGTCAGAATGTCGTCAATGTTTGGACGATAGAGACATTTAAATTTTTCGAGATTATTCGAAAGTCAATTTTTAAAAGACAAATATCTCCCGATCTGTAGGAATCTGAGAGACAAAACTTATGTCACTTTGAGGGAACATATATGTCAACTTGCTTTCAGAGTCACGTCAATGTATGTCCAAGGGTTTGGACGATAGAGACATTTTAATTTTTCGAGATTATTCGAAAGTCAATTTTTTAAAAGCAAATATCTCCAGATCTGTAGGAATCTGAGAGACAAAACTCATGCCACTTTGAGGGAAGGCATATGTCAAGTTCATGTCAGAATCTCGTCAATGTATGTCCAAGGGTTTGGACGATAGAGACATTTTAATTTTTCGAGATTATTCGAAAGTCAATTTTTAAAAAGCAAATATCTCCCGATCTGTAATCATCTGAGAGACAAAACTTATGTCACTTTGAGGGAACGTATATGTCAACTTCATGTCAGAATCTCGTCAATGTATGTCCAAGGGTTTGGACGATAGAGACATTTTAATTTTTCGAGATTATTCGGAAGTCAATTATTAAAAGGCAAATATCTCCCGATCTGTAGGAATCTGAGAGACAAAACGTATGTCACTTTGAGGGAACGTATATGTCAACTTCCTGCCAGAGTCACGTCAATGTATGTCCAAGGGTTTGGAGGATAGAGACATTTTAATTTTTCGAAATTATTCGAAAGTCAATTTTTGAAAAGGCAAATATCTCCCGATCTGTAGGAATCTGAGCGACAACACTTATGTCACTTTGAGGGAACGTATATGTCAACTTCATGTCAAAATCTCGTCAATGTATGTCCAAGGGTTTGGACGATAGAGACATTTTAATTTTTCGAGATTATTCGAAAGTCAATTATTAAAAGGCAAATATCTCCCGATCTGTAGGCATCTGAGAGACAAAACTTATGCCACTTTGAGGGAACGTATATGTCAACTTCATGTCAGAATCTCGTCAATGTATGTCCAAGGGTTTGGACGTTAGAGACATTTTAATTTTTCGAGATTATTCGAAAGTCAATTTATGAAAAAGCAAATATCTCCCGATCTGTAGGAATCTGAGAAACAAACCTTATGTCACATTGAGGGAACGTATATGTCAACTTCATGTCAGAGTCACGTCAATGTATGTGCAAGGGTTTGGAGGATAGAGGCATCTTAATTTTTCGAGATTATTCGAAAATAAATTCTTTAAAGGCAAATATCTCCCGAACTGTAGGAATCTGAGACACAAAACTTATGTCACTTTGAGGGAACGTATATGTAAACTTCCTGTCAGAGTCACGTCAATGTATGTCCAAGGGTTTGGAGGATAGAGACATTTTAATTTTTCGAGATTATTCGAAAGTCAATTCTTAAAAGACAAATATCTTCCGATCTGAAGGAATCTGAGAGACAGAACTTATGTCCCTTTTAGGGAACGTATGTGTCAACTTCATGTCAGAATCTCGTCAATGTATGTGAAAGGGTTTGGACGATAGAGACATTTAAATTTTTCGAGATTATTCGAAAGTCAATTTTTAAAAGGCAAATATCTCCCGATCTGTAGGAATCGGAGAGACAAAACTTATGTCACTTTGAGGTAACGTATATGTCAACTTGCTGTCAGAGTCACGTCAATGTATCTCCAAGGGTTTGGACGATAGAGACATTTTAATTTTTCGAGATTATTCGAAAGTCATTTTTTGAAAAAGCAAATATCTCCAGATCTGTAGGAATCTGAGAGACAAAACTTATGTCACTTTGAGGGAACGCATATGTCAAGTTCATGTCAGAATCTCGTCAATGCATGTCCAAGGGTTTGGACGATAGAGACATTTTAATTTTTCGAGATTATTCGAAAGTCAATTATTAAAAGGCAAATATCTCCCGATCTGTAGGTATCTGAGAGACAAAACTTATGTCACTTTGAGGGAACGTATATGTCAACTTCCTGTCAGAGTCACGTCAATGTATGTCCAAGGGTTTGGAGGATAGAGACATTTTAATTTTTCGAGATTATTCGAAAGTCAATTTTTGAAAAGGCTAATATCTCCCGATCTGTAGGAATCTGAGAGACAAAACTTATGTCACTTTGAGGGAACGTATATGTCAACTTCATGTCAGAATCTCGTCAATGTATGTCCAAGGGTTTGGACGATAGAGACATTTTAATTTTTCGAGATTATTCGAAAGTCAATTCTTAAAAGGCAAATATCTCCCGATACGTAGGAATCTGAGAGACTAACATTATGTCACATTGAGGGAACGTATATGTCAACTTCATGTCAGAGTCACGTCAATGTATGTCCAAGGGTTTGGAGGATAGAGACATTTTAATTTTTCGAGATTATTCGAAAGTCAATTTTTGAAAAGGCAAATATCTCCCGATCTGTAGGAATCTGAGAGACAAAACTTATGTCACTTTGAGGGAACGTATATGTCAACTTCATGTCAGAATCTCGTCAATGCATGTCCAAGGGTTTGGACGATAGAGACATTTTAATTTTTCGAGATTATTCGAAAGTCAATTTTTTAAAGGCAAATATCTCCCGATCTGTAGGCATCTGTGAGACAACACTTATGTCACTTTGAGGGAACGTATATGTCAACCTCATGTCAGAATCTCGTCAATGTATGTCCAAGGGTTTGGACGATAGAGACATGTTAATTTTTCGAGATTATTCGAAAGTCAATTCTTAAAAGGCAAATATCTCCCGATCTGTAGGCATCTGAGAGACAAAACTTATGTCACTTTGAGGGAACGTATATGTCAACTTCCTGTCAGAGTCACGTCAATGTATGTCCAAGGGTTTGGAGGATAGAGACATTTTAATTTTTCGAGATTATTCGAAAGTCAATTTTTGAAAAGGCAAATATTTCCCGATCTGTAGGAATCTGAGAGACAAACCTTATGTCACTTTGAGGGAACGTATATGTCAACTTGCTGCCAGAGTCACGTCAATGTATGTCCAAGGGTTTGGAGGATAGAGATTTTTAAATTTTTAGAGATTATTCGAAAGTCAATTTTTGAAAAGGCAAATATCTCCCGATCAATAGGAATCTAAGAGACAAATCTTATGTCACTTTGAGGGAACGCATATGTCAACTTCATGTCAGAGTCTCGTCAATGTATGTCAAAGGGTTTGGACGATAGAGACATTTAAATTTTTCGAGATTATTCGAAAGTCAATTTTTAAAAGGCAAATATCTCCCGATCAGTAGGAATCTGAGAGACAAAACTTATGTCACTTTGAGGGAAAGTATATGTCAACTTGCTGTCAGAGTCACGTCAATGTATGTCCAAGGGTTTGGACGATAGAGACATTTTAATTTTTCGAGATTATTCGAAAGTAAATTTTTGATAAAGCAAATATCTCCCGATCTGTAGGAATCTGAGAGACTAACATTATGTCACATTGAGGGAACGTATATGTCAACGTCATGTCAGAGTCACGTCAATGTATGTGCAAGGGTTTGGAGGATAGAGACATCTTAATTTTTCGAGATTATTCGAAAATCAATTTTTTAAAGGCAAATATCTCCCGATCTGTAGGAATCTGAGAGACAAAACTTATGTCACTTTGAGGGAACGTATATGTAAACTTCCTGTCAGAGTCACGTCAATGTATGTCCAAGGGTTTGGACGATAGAGACATTTTAATTTTTCGAGATTATTCGAAAGTCAATTTTTGAAAAAGCAAATATCTCCGGATCTGTAGGAATCTGAGAGACAAAACTCATGTCACTTTGAGGGAAGGCACATGTCAACTTCATGTCAGAGTCACGTCAATGTATGTCCAAGGGTTTGGAGGATAGAGACATTTAAATTTTTAGAGATTATTCGAAAGTCAATTCTTAAAAGGCAAATATCTACCGATCTGTAGGCATCTGAGAGACAAAACTTATGTCACTTTGAGGGAACGTATATGTCAACTACCTGTCAGAGTCACGTCAATGTATGTCCAAGGGTTTGGAGGATAGAGACATTTTAATTTTTCGAGATTATTCGAAAATCAATTTTTAAAGGCAAATATCTCCCGATCTGTAGGAATCTGAGAGACAAAACTTATGTCACTTTGAGGGAACGTATATGTAAACGTCCTGTCAGAATCACGTCAATGTATGTCCAAGGGTTTGGACGATAGAGACATTTTAATTTTTCGAGATTATTCGAAAGTCAATTTTTAAAAGGCAAATATCTCCCGATCTGTAGGAATCTGAGAGACAAAACTTATGTCACTTTGAGGGAACGTATATGTCAACTTCCTGTCAGATTCACGTCAATGTATGTCCAAGGGTTTGGAGGATAGAGACATTTTAATTTTTCGAGATTATTCGAAAGTCAATTTTTGAAAAGGCAAATATCTCCCGATCTGTAGAAATCTGAGAGACAAAACTTATGTCACTTTGAGGGAACGTATATGTCAACTTCATGTCAGAATCTCGTCAATGTATGTCCAAGGGTTTGGACGATAGAGACATTTTAATTTTTCGAGATTATTCGAAAGTAAATTATTTAAAGGCAAATATCTCCCGATCTGTAGGCATCTGAGAGACAAAACTTATGTCACTTTGAGGGAACGTATGTGTCAACCTCATGTCAGAATCTCGTCATTGTATGTCCAAGGGTTTGGACGATAGAGACATTTTAATTTTTCGAGATTATTCGAAGGTCAATTATTAAAAGGCAAATATCTCCCGATCTGTAGGAATTTGAGAGACAAAACTTATGTCACTTTGAGGGAACGTACATGTCAACTTCATGTCAGAATCTCGTCAATGTATGTCCAAGGGTTTGGACGATAGAGACATTTTAATTTTTCGAGATTATTCGAAAGTCAATTTTTAAAAGGCAAATATCTCCCGATCTGTAGGAATCTGAGAGACAAAACTTATGTCACTTTGAGGGAACGTATATGTCAACTTCCTGTCAGATTCACGTCAATGTATGTCCAAGGGTTTGGAGGATAGAGACATTTTAATTTTTCGAGATTATTCGAAAGTCAATTTTTGAAAAGGCAAATATCTCCCGATCTGTAGAAATCTGAGAGACAAAACTTATGTCACTTTGAGGGAACGTATATGTCAACTTCATGTCAGAATCTCGTCAATGTATGTCCAAGGGTTTGGACGATAGAGACATTTGAATTTTTCGAGATTATTCGAAAGTAAATTATTTAAAGGCAAATATCTCCCGATCTGTAGGCATCTGAGAGACAAAACTTATGTCACTTTGAGGGAACGTATGTGTCAACCTCATGTCAGAATCTCGTCATTGTATGTCCAAGGGTTTGGACGATAGAGACATTTTAATTTTTCGAGATTATTCGAAGGTCAATTATTAAAAGGCAAATATCTCCCGATCTGTAGGAATCTGAGAGACAAAACTTATGTCACTTTGAGGGAACGTACATGTCAACTTCATGTCAGAATCTCGTCAATGTATGTCCAAGGGTTTGGACGAGAGAGACATTTTAATTTTTCGAGATTATTCGAAAGTCAATTTTTAAAAGGCAAATATCTCTCGATCTGTAGGCATCTGAGAGACAAAACTTATGTCACTTTGAGGGAACGTATATGTCAACTTCATGTCAGAATCTCGTCAATGTATGTGAAAGGGTTTGGACGATAGAGATATTTAAATTTTTCGAGATTATTCGAAAGTCAATTTTTAAAAGACAAATATCTCCCGATCTGTAGGAATCTGAGAGACAAAACTTATGTCACTTTGAGGGAACGTATATGTCAACTTGCTGTCAGAGTCACGTCAATGTATGTCCAAGGGTTTGGACGATAGAGACATTTTAATTTTTCGAGATTACTCGAAAGTCAATTTTTGAAAAAGCAAATATCTCCAGATCTGTAGGAACCTGAAAGACAAAACTTATGTCACTTTGAGGGAACGTATATGTCAACTTCATGACAGAATCTCGTCAATGTATGTCCAAGGGTTTGGACGATAGAGACATTTTAATTTTTCGAGATTATTCGAAAGTCAATTATTAAGAGGCAAATATCTCCCGATCTGTAGGAATCTGAGAGACAAAACTTATGTCACTTTGAGGGAACGTATATGTCAACTTCATGTCAGAATCTCGTCAATGTATGTCCAAGGGTTTGGACGAGAGAGACATTTTAATTTTTCGAGATTATTCGAAAGTCAATTATTAAAAGGCAAATATCTCCCGATCTGTAGGCATCTGAGAGACAAAACGTATGTCACTTTGAGGGAACGTATGTGTAAACTTCCTGTCAGAGTCACGTCAATGTATGTCCAAGGGTTTGGAGGATAGAGACATTTTAATTTTTCGAGATTATTCGAAGGTTAATTTTTGAAAAGGCAAATATCTTCCGATCTGTAGGAATCTGAGAGACAAACCTTATGTCACTTTGAGGGAACGTATATGTCAACTTCATGTCAGAATGTCGTCAATGTTTGGACGATAGAGACATTTAAATTTTTCGAGATTATTCGAAAGTCAATTTTTAAAAGACAAATATCTCCCGATCTGTAGGAATCTGAGAGACAAAACTTATGTCACTTTGAGGGAACATATATGTCAACTTGCTGTCAGAGTCACGTCAATGTATGTCCAAGGGTTTGGACGATAGAGACATTTTAATTTTTCGAGATTATTCGAAAGTCAATTTTTTAAAAGCAAATATCTCCAGATCTGTAGGAATCTGAGAGACAAAACTCATGCCACTTTGAGGGAAGGCATATGTCAAGTTCATGTCAGAATCTCGTCAATGTATGTCCAAGGGTTTGGACGATAGAGACATTTTAATTTTTCGAGATTATTCGAAAGTCAATTTTTAAAAAGCAAATATCTCCCGATCTGTAATCATCTGAGAGACAAAACTTATGTCACTTTGAGGGAACGTATATGTCAACTTCATGTCAGAATCTCGTCAATGTATGTCCAAGGGTTTGGACGATAGAGACATTTTAATTTTTCGAGATTATTCGAAAGTCAATTATTAAAAGGCAAATATCTCCCGATCTGTAGGAATCTGAGAGACAAAACGTATGTCACTTTGAGGGAACGTATATGTCAACTTCCTGCCAGAGTCACGTCAATGTATGTCCAAGGGTTTGGAGGATAGAGACATTTTAATTTTTCGAAATTATTCGAAAGTCAATTTTTGAAAAGGCAAATATCTCCCGATCTGTAGGAATCTGAGCGACAACACTTATGTCACTTTGAGGGAACGTATATGTCAACTTCATGTCAAAATCTCGTCAATGTATGTCCAAGGGTTTGGACGATAGAGACATTTTAATTTTTCGAGATTATTCGAAAGTCAATTATTAAAAGGCAAATATCTCCCGATCTGTAGGCATCTGAGAGACAAAACTTATGCCACTTTGAGGGAACGTATATGTCAACTTCATGTCAGAATCTCGTCAATGTATGTCCAAGGGTTTGGACGTTAGAGACATTTTAATTTTTCGAGATTATTCGAAAGTCAATTTATGAAAAAGCAAATATCTCCCGATCTGTAGGAATCTGAGAAACAAACCTTATGTCACATTGAGGGAACGTATATGTCAACTTCATGTCAGAGTCACGTCAATGTATGTGCAAGGGTTTGGAGGATAGAGGCATCTTAATTTTTCGAGATTATTCGAAAATAAATTCTTTAAAGGCAAATATCTCCCGAACTGTAGGAATCTGAGACACAAAACTTATGTCACTTTGAGGGAACGTATATGTAAACTTCCTGTCAGAGTCACGTCAATGTATGTCCAAGGGTTTGGAGGATAGAGACATTTTAATTTTTCGAGATTATTCGAAAGTCAATTCTTAAAAGACAAATATCTTCCGATCTGAAGGAATCTGAGAGACAGAACTTATGTCCCTTTTAGGGAACGTATGTGTCAACTTCATGTCAGAATCTCGTCAATGTATGTGAAAGGGTTTGGACGATAGAGACATTTAAATTTTTCGAGATTATTCGAAAGTCAATTTTTAAAAGGCAAATATCTCCCGATCTGTAGGAATCGGAGAGACAAAACTTATGTCACTTTGAGGTAACGTATATGTCAACTTGCTGTCAGAGTCACGTCAATGTATCTCCAAGGGTTTGGACGATAGAGACATTTTAATTTTTCGAGATTATTCGAAAGTCATTTTTTGAAAAAGCAAATATCTCCAGATCTGTAGGAATCTGAGAGACAAAACTTATGTCACTTTGAGGGAACGCATATGTCAAGTTCATGTCAGAATCTCGTCAATGCATGTCCAAGGGTTTGGACGATAGAGACATTTTAATTTTTCGAGATTATTCGAAAGTCAATTATTAAAAGGCAAATATCTCCCGATCTGTAGGTATCTGAGAGACAAAACTTATGTCACTTTGAGGGAACGTATATGTCAACTTCCTGTCAGAGTCACGGCAATGTATGTCCAAGGGTTTGGAGGATAGAGACATTTTAATTTTTCGAGATTATTCGAAAGTCAATTTTTGAAAAGGCTAATATCTCCCGATCTGTAGGAATCTGAGAGACAAAACTTATGTCACTTTGAGGGAACGTATATGTCAACTTCATGTCAGAATCTCGTCAATGTATGTCCAAGGGTTTGGACGATAGAGACATTTTAATTTTTCGAGATTATTCGAAAGTCAATTCTTAAAAGGCAAATATCTCCCGATACGTAGGAATCTGAGAGACTAACATTATGTCACATTGAGGGAACGTATATGTCAACTTCATGTCAGAGTCACGTCAATGTATGTCCAAGGGTTTGGAGGATAGAGACATTTTAATTTTTCGAGATTATTCGAAAGTCAATTTTTGAAAAGGCAAATATCTCCCGATCTGTAGGAATCTGAGAGACAAAACTTATGTCACTTTGAGGGAACGTATATGTCAACTTCATGTCAGAATCTCGTCAATGCATGTCCAAGGGTTTGGACGATAGAGACATTTTAATTTTTCGAGATTATTCGAAAGTCAATTTTTTAAAGGCAAATATCTCCCGATCTGTAGGCATCTGTGAGACAACACTTATGTCACTTTGAGGGAACGTATATGTCAACCTCATGTCAGAATCTCGTCAATGTATGTCCAAGGGTTTGGACGATAGAGACATGTTAATTTTTCGAGATTATTCGAAAGTCAATTCTTAAAAGGCAAATATCTCCCGATCTGTAGGCATCTGAGAGACAAAACTTATGTCACTTTGAGGGAACGTATATGTCAACTTCCTGTCAGAGTCACGTCAATGTATGTCCAAGGGTTTGGAGGATAGAGACATTTTAATTTTTCGAGATTATTCGAAAGTCAATTTTTGAAAAGGCAAATATTTCCCGATCTGTAGGAATCTGAGAGACAAACCTTATGTCACTTTGAGGGAACGTATATGTCAACTTGCTGCCAGAGTCACGTCAATGTATGTCCAAGGGTTTGGAGGATAGAGATTTTTAAATTTTTAGAGATTATTCGAAAGTCAATTTTTGAAAAGGCAAATATCTCCCGATCAATAGGAATCTAAGAGACAAATCTTATGTCACTTTGAGGGAACGCATATGTCAACTTCATGTCAGAGTCTCGTCAATGTATGTCAAAGGGTTTGGACGATAGAGACATTTAAATTTTTCGAGATTATTCGAAAGTCAATTTTTAAAAGGCAAATATCTCCCGATCAGTAGGAATCTGAGAGACAAAACTTATGTCACTTTGAGGGAAAGTATATGTCAACTTGCTGTCAGAGTCACGTCAATGTATGTCCAAGGGTTTGGACGATAGAGACATTTTAATTTTTCGAGATTATTCGAAAGTAAATTTTTGATAAAGCAAATATCTCCCGATCTGTAGGAATCTGAGAGACTAACATTATGTCACATTGAGGGAACGTATATGTCAACGTCATGTCAGAGTCACGTCAATGTATGTGCAAGGGTTTGGAGGATAGAGACATCTTAATTTTTCGAGATTATTCGAAAATCAATTTTTTAAAGGCAAATATCTCCCGATCTGTAGGAATCTGAGAGACAAAACTTATGTCACTTTGAGGGAACGTATATGTAAACTTCCTGTCAGAGTCACGTCAATGTATGTCCAAGGGTTTGGACGATAGAGACATTTTAATTTTTCGAGATTATTCGAAAGTCAATTTTTGAAAAAGCAAATATCTCCGGATCTGTAGGAATCTGAGAGACAAAACTCATGTCACTTTGAGGGAAGGCACATGTCAACTTCATGTCAGAGTCACGTCAATGTATGTCCAAGGGTTTGGAGGATAGAGACATTTAAATTTTTAGAGATTATTCGAAAGTCAATTCTTAAAAGGCAAATATCTACCGATCTGTAGGCATCTGAGAGACAAAACTTATGTCACTTTGAGGGAACGTATATGTCAACTACCTGTCAGAGTCACGTCAATGTATGTCCAAGGGTTTGGAGGATAGAGACATTTTAATTTTTCGAGATTATTCGAAAATCAATTTTTAAAGGCAAATATCTCCCGATCTGTAGGAATCTGAGAGACAAAACTTATGTCACTTTGAGGGAACGTATATGTAAACGTCCTGTCAGAATCACGTCAATGTATGTCCAAGGGTTTGGAGGATAGAGACATTTTAATTTTTCGAGATTATTCGAAAGTCAATTTTTTAAAGGCAAATATCTCCCGATCTGTAGGCATCTGTGAGACAACACTTATGTCACTTTGAGGGAACGTATATGTCAACCTCATGTCAGAATCTCGTCAATGTATGTCCAAGGGTTTGGACGATAGAGACATGTTAATTTTTCGAGATTATTCGAAAGTCAATTCTTAAAAGGCAAATATCTCCCGATCTGTAGGCATCTGAGAGACAAAACTTATGTCACTTTGAGGGAACGTATATGTCAACTTCCTGTCAGAGTCACGTCAATGTATGTCCAAGGGTTTGGAGGATAGAGACATTTTAATTTTTCGAGATTATTCGAAAGTCAATTTTTGAAAAGGCAAATATTTCCCGATCTGTAGGAATCTGAGAGACAAAACTTATGTCACTTTGAGGGAACGTATATGTCAACTTGCTGCCAGAGTCACGTCAATGTATGTCCAAGGGTTTGGAGGATAGAGATTTTTAAATTTTTAGAGATTATTCGAAAGTCAATTTTTGAAAAGGCAAATATCTCCCGATCAATAGGAATCTAAGAGACAAATCTTATGTCACTTTGAGGGAACGCATATGTCAACTTCATGTCAGAGTCTCGTCAATGTATGTCAAAGGGTTTGGACGATAGAGACATTTAAATTTTTCGAGATTATTCGAAAGTCAATTTTTAAAAGGCAAATATCTCCCGATCAGAAGGAATCTGAGAGACAAAACTTATGTCACTTTGAGGGAAAGTATATGTCAACTTGCTGTCAGAGTCACGTCAATGTATATCCAAGGGTTTGGACGATAGAGACATTTTAATTTTTCGAGATTATTCGAAAGTAAATTTTTGATAAAGCAAATATCTCCCGATCTGTAGGAATCTGAGAGACTAACATTATGTCACATTGAGGGAACGTATATGTCAACGTCATGTCAGAGTCACGTCAATGTATGTGCAAGGGTTTGGAGGATAGAGACATCTTAATTTTTTGAGATTATTCGAAAATCAATTTTTTAAAGGCAAATATCTCCCGATCTGTAGGAATCTGAGAGACAAAACTTATGTCACTTTGAGGGAACGTATATGTAAACTTCATGTCAGAGTCACGTCAATGTATGTCCAAGGGTTTGGACGATAGAGACATTTTAATTTTTCGAGATTATTCGAAAGTCAATTTCTGAAAAAGCAAATATCTCCGGATCTGTAGGAATCTGAGAGACAAAACTCATGTCACTTTGAGGGAAGGCATATGTCAACTTCATGTCAGAGTCACGTCAATGTATGTCCAAGGGTTTGGAGGATAGAGACATTTAAATTTTTAGAGATTATTCGAAAGTCAATTCTTAAAAGGCAAATATCTACCGATCTGTAGGCATCTGAGAGACAAAACTTATGTCACTTTGAGGGAACGTATATGTCAACTACCTGTCAGAGTCACGTCAATGTATGTCCAAGGGTTTGGAGGATAGAGACATTTTAATTTTTCGAGATTATTCGAAAATCAATTTTTAAAGGCAAATATCTCCCGATCTGTAGGAATCTGAGAGACAGAACTTATGTCACTTTGAGGGAACGTATATGTAAACTTCCTGTCAGAATCACGTCAATGTATGTCCAAGGGTTTGGAGGATAGAGACATTTAAATTTTTCGAGATTATTCGAAAGTCAATTTTTGAAAAGGCAAATATCTTCCGATCTGTAGGAATCTGAGGGACAAAACTTATGTCACTTTGAGGGAACGTATATGTCAACTTCATGTCACAATCTCGTCAATGTATGTGAAAGGGTTTGGACGATAGAGACATTTAAATTTTTCGAGATTATTCGAAAGTCAATTTTTAAAAGGCAAATATCTCCCGATCTGTAGGAGTCTGAGAGACAAAACTTATGTCACTTTGAGGGAACGTATATGTCAACTTGCTGTCAGAGTAACGTCAATGTATGTCCAAGGGTTTGGACGATAGAGACATTTTAATTTTTCGAGATTATTCGAAAGTCAATTTTTGAAAAAGCAAATATCTCCAGATCTGTAGGAATCTGAGAGACAAAACTCATGTCACTTTGAGGGAAGGCATATGTCAACTTCATGTCAGAGTCACGTCAATGTATGTCAAAGGGTTTGGAGGATAGAGACATTTAAATTTTTAGAGATTATTCGAAAGTCAATTTTTAAAAGGCAAATATCTCCCGATCTGTAGGAATCTGAGAGACAAAGCTTATGTCACTTTGAGGGAACGCATATGTCAACATCATGTCAGAATCTCGTCAATGTATGTCCAAGGGTTTGGACGATAGAGACATTTTAATT
The DNA here is from genome assembly GCF_977971745.1 of Zootermopsis nevadensis. Taxonomy (NCBI): domain Eukaryota; kingdom Metazoa; phylum Arthropoda; class Insecta; order Blattodea; family Termopsidae; genus Zootermopsis; species Zootermopsis nevadensis. The sequence continues at coordinate 3,911,181 of NW_028259177.1, forward strand.
TTTCGAGATTATTCGAAAGTCAATTATTAAAAGGCAAATATCTCCCGATCTGTAGGCATCTGAGAGACAAAACTTATGTCGCTTTGAGGGAACGTATATGTCAACCTCATGTCAGAATCTCGTCAATGTATGTCCAAGGGTTTGGACGATAGAGACATTTCAATTTTTCGAGATTATTCGAAAGTCAATTTTTAAAAAGCAAATATCTCCCGATCTGTAGGCATCTGAGAGACAAAACTTATGTCACTTTGAGGGAAGGCATATGTCAACTTCATGTCAGTGTCACGTCAATGTATCTCCAAGGGTTTGGAGGATAGAGACATTTAAATTTTTAGAGATTATTCGAAAGTCAATTCTTAGAAGGCAAATATCTACCGATCTGTAGGCATCTGAGAGACAAAACTTATGTCACTTTGAATGAACGTATATGTCAACTTCCTGTCAGAGTCACGTCAATGTATGTCCAAGGGTTTGGACGATAGAGACATTTTAATTTTTCGAGATTATTCGAAAGTAAATTTTTGATAAAGCAAATATCTCCCGATCTGTAGGAATCTGAGAGACAAACCTTATGTCACATTGAGGGAACGTATATGTGAACTTCATGTCAGAGTCACGTCAATGTATGTGCAAGGGTTTGGAGGATAGAGACATCTTAATTTTTCGAGATTATTTGAAAATCAATTTTTAAAGGCAAATATCTCCCGATCTGTAGGAATCTGAGAGACAAAACTTATGTCACTTTGAGGGAACGTATATGTCAACTTCATGTCAGAATCTCGTCAATGTATGTCCAAGGGTTTGGACGTTAGAGACATTTTAATTTTTCGAGATTATTCGAAAGTCAATTTATGAAAAAGCAAATATCTCCCGATCTGTAGGAATCTGAGAAACAAACCTTATGTCACATTGAGGGAACGTATATGTCAACTTCATGTCAGAGTCACGTCAATGTATGTCCAAGGGTTTGGAGGATAGAGACATCTTAATTTTTCGAGATTATTCGAAAATCAATTTTTTAAAGGCAAATATCTCCCGAACTGTAGGAATCTGAGACACAAAACTTATGTCACTTTGAGGGAACGTATATGTAAACTTCCTGTCAGATTCACGTCAATGTATGTCCAAGGGTTTGGAGGATAGAGACATTTTAATTTTTCGAGATTATTCGAAAGTCAATTTATGAAAAGGCAAATATCTCCCGATCAATAGCAATCTAAGAGACAAATCTTATGCCACTTTGAGGGAACGCATATGTCAACTTCATGTCAGAGTCTCGTCAATGTATGTCAAAGGGTTTGGACGATAGAGACATTTAAATTTTTCGAGATTATTCGAAAGTCAATTCTTAAAAGGCAAATATCTCCCGATCTGTAGGAATCTGAGAGACAAAACTTATGTCACTTTGAGGGAAAGTATATGTCAACTTCCTGTCAGAGTCACGTCCATGTATGTCCAAGGGTTTGGACGATAGAGACATTTTAATTTTTCGAGATTATTCGAAAGTGAATTTTTGATAAAGCAAATATCTCCCGATCTGTAGGAATCTGAGAGACAAACATTATGTCACATTGAGCGAACGTATATGTCAACTTCATGTCAGAGTCACGTCAATGTATGTGCAAGGGTTCGGAGGATAGAGACATCTTAATTTTTCGAGATTATTCGAAAATCAATTTTTTAAAGGCAAATATCTCCCGATCTGTAGGAATCTGAGAGACAAAACTTATGTCACTTTGAGGGAACGTATATGTAAACTTCATGTCAGAATCTCGTCAATGTATGTGAAAGGGTTTGGACGATAGAGACATTTAAATTTTTCGAGATTATTCGAAAGTCAATTTTTAAAAGGCAAATATCTCCCGATCTGTAGGAATCTGAGAGACAAAACTTATGTCACTTTGAGGTAACGTATATGTCAACTTGCTGTCAGAGTCACGTCAATGTATGTCCAAGGGTTTGGACGATAGAGAAATTTTAATTTTTCGAGATTATTCGAAAGTCAATTTTTGAAAAAGCAAATATCTCCAGATCTGTAGGAATCTGAGAGACAAAACTTATGTCACTTTGAGGGAACGCATATGTCAAGTTCATGTCAGAATCTCGTCAATGTATGTCCAAGGGTTTGGACGATAGAGACATTTAAATTTTTCGAGATTATTCGAAAGTCAATTATTAAAAGGCAAATAGCTCCCGATCTGTCGGCATCTGAGAGACAAAACTTATGTCACTTTGAGGGAACGTATATGTCAATCTCATGTCAGAATCTCGTCAATGTATGTCCAAGGGTTTGGACGATAGAGACATTTTAATTTTTCGAGATTATTCGAAAGTCAATTTTTAAAAAGCAAATATCTCCCGATCTGTAGGAATCTGAGAGACAAAACTTATGTCACTTTGAGGGAACGTATATGTCAACTTCGTGTCAGAATCTCGTCAATGTATGTCCAAGGGTTTGGACGATAGAGACATTTTAATTTTTCGAGATTATTCGAAAGTCAATTTTTGAAAAGGCAAATATCTCCCGATCTGTAGGAATCTGAGAGACAAAACTTATGTCACTTTGAGGGAACGTATATGTCAACTTCCTGTCAGAGTCACGTCAATGTATGTCCAAGGGTTTGGAGGATAGAGACATTTTAATTTTTCGAGATTATTCGAAAGTCAATTTTTGAAAAGGCAAATATCTCCCGATCTGTAGGAATCTGAGAGACAAAACTTATGTCACTTTGAGGGAACGTATATGTCAACTTCATGTCAGAATCTCGTCAATGTATGTCCAAGGGTTTGGACGATAGAGACATTTTAATTTTTCGAGATTATTCGAAAGTCAATTCTTAAAAGGCAAATATCTCCCGATACGTAGGAATCTGAGAGACAAAAGTTATGTCACTTTGAGGGAACGTATATGTCAACTTCCTGTCAGAGTCACGTCAATGTATGTCCAAGGGTTTGGAGGATAGAGACATTTTAATTTTTCGAGATTATTCGAAAGTCAATTTTTGAAAAGGCAAATATCTCCCGATCTGTAGGAATCTGACAGACAAAACTTATGTCACTTTGAGGGAACGTATATGTCAACTTCATGTCAGAATCTCGTCAATGCATGTCCAAGGGTTTGGACGATAGAGACATTTTAATTTTTCGAGATTATTCGAAAGTCAATTTTTAAAAGGCAAATATCTCCCGATCAGTATGAATCTGAAAGACAAATCTTATGTCTCTTTGAGGGAACGTATATGTCAACCTCATGTCAGAATCTCGTCAATGTATGTCGAAGGGTTTGGACGATAGAGACATTTTAATTTTTCGAGATTATTCGAAAGTCAATTATTAAAAGGCAAATATCTCCCGATCTGTAGGCATCTGAGAGACAAACCTTATGTCACTTTGAGGGAACGTATATGTCAACTTCATGTCAGAATCTGGTCAATGTATGTCCAAGGGTTTTTACGATAGAGACATTTTAATTTTTCGAGATTATTCGAAAGTCAATTTTTGAAAAGGCAAATATCTCCCGATCAATAGCAATCTAAGAGACAAATCTTATGTCACTTTGAGGGAACGCATATGTCAACTTCATGTCTGAGTCTCGTCAATGTATGTCAAAGGGTTTGGACGATAGAGACATTTAAATTTTTCGAGATTATTCGAAAGTTAATTTTTAAAAGGCAAATATCTCCCGATCTGTAGGAATCTGAGAGACAAAACTTATGTCACTTTGAGGGAAAGTATATGTCAACTTGCTGTCAGAGTCACGTCAATGTATGTCCAAGGGTTTGGACGATAGAGACATTTAAATATTTCGAGATTATTCGAAAGTAAATTTTTGATAAAGCAAATATCTCCCGATCTGTAGGAATCTGAGAGACAAACATTATGTCACATTGAGGGAACGTATATGTCAACTTCATGTCAGAGTCACGTCAATGTATGTCCAAGGGTTTGGAGGATAGAGACATCTTAATTTTTCGAGATTATTCGAAAATCAATTTTTTAAAGGCAAATATCTCCCGATCTGTAGGAATCTGAGAGACAAAACTTATGTCACTTTGAGGGAACGTATATGTAAACTTCCTGTCAGAGTCACGTCAATGTATGTCCAAGGGTTTGGAGGATAGAGACATTTTAATTTTTCGAGATTATTCGAAAGTCAATTTTTGAAAAGGCAAATATCTTCCGATCTGTAGGAATCTGAGAGACAAAACTTATGTCACTTTGAGGGAACGTATATGTCAACTTCATGTCAGAATCTCGTCAATGTATGTGAAAGGGTTTGGTCGATAGAGACATTTAAATTTTTCGAGATTATTCGAAAGTCAATTTTTAAAAGGCAAATATCTCCCGATCTGTAGGAATCTGAGAGACAAAACTTATGTCACTTTGAGGGAACGTATATGTCAACTTGCTGTCAGAGTCACGTCAATGTATGTCCAAGGGTTTGGACGATAGAGACATTTTAATTTTTCGAGATTATTCGAAAGTAAATTTTTGATAAAGCAAATATCTCCCGATCTGTAGGAATCTGAGAGGCAAACCTTATGTCACATTGAGGGAACGTATATGTCAACTTCATGTCAGAGTGACGTCAATGTATGTGCAAGGGTTTGTAGGATAGAGACATCTTAATTTTTCGAGATTATTCGAAAATCAATTTTTTAAAGGCAAATATCTCCCGATCTGTAGGAATCTGAGAGACAAAACTTATGTCACTTTGAGGGAACGTATATGTAAACTTCCTGTCAGAGTCACGTCAATGTATGTCCAAGGGTTTGGAGGATAGAGACATTTTAATTTTTCGAGATTATTCGAAAGTCAATTTTTGAAAAGGCAAATATCTTCCGATCTGTAGGAATCTGAGGGACAAAACTTATGTCACTTTGAGGGAACGTATATGTCAACTTCATGTCAGAATCTCGTCAATGTGTGTCCAAGGGTTTGGACGATAGAGACATTTAAATTTTTCGAGATTATTCGAAAGTCAATTTTTAAAAGGCAAATATCTCCCGATCTGTAGGAATCTGAGAGACAAAACTTATGTCACTTTGAGGGAACGTAAATGTCAACTTGCTGTCAGAGTCACGTCAATGTATGTCCAAGGGTTTGGACGATAGAGACATTTTAATTTTTCGAGATTATCCGAAAGTCAATTTTTAAAAGGCAAATATCTCCCGATCTGTAGGAATCTGAGAGACAAAACTTATGTCACTTGGAGGGAACGTATATGTCAACTTCCTGTCAGAGTCACGTCAATGTATGTCCAAGGGTTTGGACGATAGAGACATTTTAATTTTTCGAGATTATTCGAAAGTCAATTTTTGAAAAAGCAAATATCTCCAGATCTGTAGGAATCTGAGAGACAAAACTCATGTCACTTTGAGGGAAGGCATATGTCAACTTCATGTCAGTGTCACGTCAATGTATGTCCAAGGGTTTGGAGGATAGAGACATTTAAATTTTTAGAGATTATTCGAAAGTCAATTCTTAAAAGGCAAATATCTACCGATCTGTAGGCATCTGAGAGACAAAACTTATGTCACTTTGAGGGAACGTATATGTCAACTTCCTGTCAGAGTCACGTCAATGTATGTCCAAGGGTTTGGAGGATAGAGACATTTTAATTTTTCGAGATTATTCGAAAGTCAATTTTTGAAAAGGCAAATATCCCCCGATCTGTAGGAATCTGAGAGACAAAACTTATGTTACTTTGAGGGAACGTATATGTCAACTTCATGTCAGAATCTCGTCAATGTATGTCCAAGGGTTTGGACGATAGAGACATTTTAATTTTTCGAGATTATTCGAAAGTCAATTATTAAGAGGCAAATATCTCCCGATCTGTAGGCATCTGAGAAACAAAACTTATGTCGCTTTGAGGGAACGTATATGTCAACCTCACGTCAGAATCTCGTCAATGTATGTCCAAGGGTTTGGACGATAGAGACATTTTAATTTTTCGAGATTATTCGAAAGTCAATTTTTAAAAGGCAAATATCTCCCGATCTGTAGGAATCTGAGAGACAAAACTTATGTCACTTTGAGGGAAAGTATATGTCAACTTGCTGTCAGAGTCACGTCAATGTATGTCCAAGGGTTTGGACGATAGAGACATTTTAATTTTTCGAGATTATTGGAAAGTCAATTTTTGAAAAGGCAAATATCTCCCGATCTGTAGGAATCTGAGAGACAAAACTTATGTCACTTTGAGGGAACGTATATGTCAACTTCCTGTCAGAGTCACGTCAATGTATGTCCAAGGGTTTGGAGGATAGAGACATTTTAATTTTTCGAGATTATTCGAAAGTCAATTTTTGAAAAGGCAAATATCTCCCGATCTGTAGGAATCTGAGAGACAAAACTTATGTCAATTTGAGGGAACGTATATGTCAACGTCATGTCAGAATCTCGTCAATGTATGTCCAAGGGTTTGGACGATAGAGACATTTTAATTTTTCGAGATTATTCGAAAGTCAATTCTTAAAAGGCAAATATCTCCCGATACGTAAGAATCTGAGAGACAAAAGTTATGTCACTTTGAGGGAACGTATATGTCAACTTCCTGTCAGAGTCACGTCAATGTATGTCCAAGGGTTTGGACGATAGAGACATTTTAATTTTTCGAGATTATTCGAAAGTCAATTTTTAAAAGGCAAATATCTCCCGATACGTAGGAATCTGAGAGACAAAAGTTATGTCACTTTGAGGGAACGTATATGTCAACTTCCTGTCAGAGTCACGTCAATGTATGTCCAAGGGTTTGGAGGATAGAGACATTTTAATTTTTCGAGATTATTCGAAAGTCAATTTTTGAAAAGGCAAATATCTCCCGATCTGTAGGAATCTGACAGACAAAACTTATGTCACTTTGAGGGAACGTATATGTCAACTTCATGTCAGATTCTCGTCAATACATGTCCAAGGGTTTGGACGATAGAGACATTTTAATTTTTCGAGATTATTCGAAAGTCAATTATTTAAAGGCAAATATCTCCCGATCTGTAGGCATCTGTGAGACAAAACTTATGTCACTTTGAGGGAACGTATATGTCAACCTCATGTCAGAATCTCGTTAATGTATGTCCAAGGGTTTGGACGATAGAGACATTTTAATTTTTCGAGATTATTCGAAAGTCAATTATTAAAAGGCAAATATCTCCCGATCTGTAGGCATCTGAGAGACAAACCTTATGTCACTTTGAGGGAACGTATATGTCACCTTCATGTCAGAATCTCGTCAATGTATGTCCAAGGGTTTGGACGATAGAGACATTTTAATTTATCGAGATTATTCGAAAGTCAATTTTTAAAAGGCAAATATCTCCCGATCTGTAGGAATCTGAGAGACAAAACTTATGTCACTTTGAGGGAACGTATATGTCAACTTCCTGTCAGAGTCACGTCAATCTATGTCCAAGGGTTTGGAGGATAGAGACATTTTAAATTTTCGAGATTATTCGAAAGTCAATTTTTGAAAAGGCAAATATTTCCCGATCTGTAGGAATCTGAGAGACAAAACTTATGTCACTTTGAGGGAACGTATATGTTAACTTGCTGCCAGAGTCACGTCAATGTATGTCCAAGGGTTTGGAGGATAGGGACATTTTAATTTTTCGAGATTATTCGAAAGTCAATTTTTGAAAAGGCAAATATCTCCCGATCTGTAGGAATCTGACAGACAAAACTTATGTCACTTTGAGGGAACGTATATGTCAACTTCATGTCAGAATCTCGTCAATGCATGTCCAAGGGTTTGGACGATAGAGACATTTTAATTTTTCGAGATTATTCGAAAGTCAATTTTTTAAAGGCAAATATCTCCCGATCTGTAAGCATCTGAGAGACAAACCTTATGTCACTTTGAGGGAATGTATATGTCAACTTCATGTCAGAATCTGGTCAATGTATGTCCAAGGGTTTTTACGATAGAGACATTTTAATTTTTCGAGATTATTCGAAAGTCAATTTTTAAAAGGCAAATATCTCCCGATCTGTAGGAATCTGAGAGACAAAACTTATGTCACTTTGAGGGAACGTATATGTCAACTTCCTGTCAGAGTCACGTCAATGTATGTCCAAGGGTTTGGAGGATAGAGACATTTTAATTTTTCGAGATTATTCGAAAGTCAATTTTTGAAAAGGCAAATATTTCCCGATCTGTAGTAATCTGAGAGACAAAACTTATATCACTTTGAGGGAACGTATATGTTAACTTGCTGCCAGAGTCACGTCAATGTATGTCCAAGGGTTTGGAGGATAGAGACATTTAAATTTTTAGAGATTATTCGAAAGTCAATTTTTGAAAAGGCAAATATCTCCCGATCAATAGCAATCTAAGAGACAAATCTTATGTCACTTTGAGGGAACGAATATGTCAACTTCATGTCAGAGTCTCGTCAATGTATGTCAAAGGGTTTGGAAGATAGAGACATTTAAATTTTTCGAGATTATTCGAAAGTCAATTTTTAAAAGGCAAATATCTCCCGATCTGTAGGAATCTGAGAGACAAAACTTATGTCACTTTGAGGGAAAGTATATGTCAACTTGCTGTCAGAGTCACGTCAATGTATGTCCAAGGGTTTGGACGATAGAGACATTTTAATATTTCGAGATTATTCGAAAGTAAATTTTTGATAAAGCAAATATCTCCCGATCTGTAGGAATCTGAGAGACAAACATTATGTCACATTGAGGGAACGTATATGTCAACTACATGTCAGAGTCACGTCAATGTATGTGCAAGGGTTTGGAGGATAGAGACATCTAAATTTTTCGAGATTATTCGAAAATCAATTTTTTAAAGGCAAATATCTCCCGATCTGTAGGAATCTGAGAGACAAAACTTATGTCACTTTGAGGGAACGTATATGTAAACTTCCTGTCAGAGTCACGTCAATGTATGTCCAAGGGTTTGGAGGATAGAGACATTTTAATTTTTCGAGATTATTCGAAAGTCAATTTTTGAAAAGGCAAATATCTTCCGATCTGTAGGAATCTGAGAGACAAAACTTATGTCACTTTGAGGGAACGTATATGTCAACTTCATGTCAGAATCTCGTCAATGTATGTGAAAGGGTTTGGACGATAGAGACATTTAAATTTTTCGAGATTATTCGAAAGTCAATTTTTAAAAGGCAAATATCTCCCGATCTGTAGGAATCTGAGAGACAAAACTTATGTCACTTTGAGGGAACGTATATGTCAACTTGCTGTCAGAGTCACGTCAATGTATGTCCAAGGGTTTGGAGGATAGAGACATTTAAATTTTTAGAGATTATTCGAAAGTCAATTTTTAAAAGGCAAATATCTACCGATCTGTAGGAATCTGAGAGACAAAACTTATGTCACTTTGAGGGAACGTATATGTCAACTTCATGTCAGAATCTCGTCAATGTATGTGAAAGGGTTTGGACGATAGAGACATTTAAATTTTTCGAGATTATCCGAAAGTCAATTTTTAAAAGGCAAATATCTCCCGATCTGTAGGAATCTGAGAGACAAAACTTATGTCACTTTGAGGGAACGTATATGTCAACTTGCTGTCAGAGTCACGTCAATGTATGTCCAAGGGTTTGGACGATAGAGACATTTTAATTTTTCGAGATTATTCGAAAGTCAATTTTTGAAAAAGCAAATATCTCCAGATCTGTAGGAATCTGAGAGACAAAACTCATGTCACTTTGAGGGAAGGCATATGTCAACTTCATGTCAGAATCTCGTCAATGTATGTCCAAGGGTTTCGACGATAGAGACATTTTAATTTTTCGAGATTATTCGAAAGTCAATTATTAAGAGGCAAATATCTCCCGATCTGTAGGCATCTGAGAGACAAAACTTATGTCGCTTTGAGGGAACGTATATGTCAACCTCATGTCAGAATCTCGTCAATGTATGTCCAAGGGTTTGGACGATAGAGACATTTTAATTTTTCGAGATTATTCGAAAGTCAATTATTAAAAGGCAAATATCTCCCGATCTGTAGGCATCTGAGAGACAAACCTTATGTCACTTTGAGGGAACGTATATGTCAACTTCATGTCAGAATCTGGTCAATGTATGTCCAAGGGTTTTTACGATAGAGACATTTTAATTTTTCGAGATTATTCGAAAGTCAATTTTTAAAAGGCAAATATCTCCCGATCTGTAGGAATCTGAGAGACAAAACTTATGTCACTTTGAGGGAACGTATATGTCAACTTTCTGTCAGAGTCACGTCATTGTATGTCCAAGGGTTTGGAGGATAGAGACTTTTTAATTTTTCGAGATTATTCGAAAGTCAATTTTTGAAAAGGCAAATATTTCCCGATCTGTAGGAATCTGAAAGACAAAACTTATGTCACTTTGAGCGAACGTATATGTTAACTTGCTGCCAGAGTCACGTCAATGTATGTCCAAGGGTTTGGAGGCTAGAGACATTTTAATTTTTCGAGATTATTCGAAAGTCAATTTTTGAAAAGGCAAATATCTTCCGATCTGTAGGAATCTGAGAGACAAAACTTATGTCACTTTGAGGGAACGTATATGTCAACTTCATGTCAGAATCTCGTCAATGTATGTCCAAGGGTTTGGAGGATAGAGACATTTTAATTTTTCGAGATTATTCGAAAGTCAATTTTTGAAAAGGCAAATATCTTCCGATCTGTAGGAATCTGAGAGACAAAACTTATGTCACTTTGAGGGAACGTATATGTCAACTTCATGTCAGAATCTCGTCAATGTATGTCCAAGGGTTTGGACGATAGAGACATTTAAATTTTTCGAGATTATTCGAAAGTCAATTTTTAAAAGGCAAATATCTCCCGATCTGTAGGAATCTGAGAGACAAAACTTATGTCACTTTGAGGGAACGTATATGTCAACTTGCTGTCAGAGTCACGTCAATGTATGTCCAAGGGTTTGGACGATAGACATTTTAATTTTTCAAGATTATTCGAAAGTAAATTTTTGATAAAGCAAATATCTCCCGATCTGTGGGAATCTGAGAGACAAACCTTATGTCACATTGAGGGAACGTATATGTCAACTTCATGTCAGAGTGACGTCAATGTATGTGCAAGGGTTTGGAGGATAGAGACATCTTAATTTTTCGAGATTATTCGAAAATCAATTTTTTAAAGGCAAATATCTCCCGATCTGTAGGAACCTGAGAGACAAAACTTATGTCACTTTGAGGGAACGTATATGTAAACTTCCTGTCAGAGTCACGTCAATGTATGTCCAAGGGTTTGGAGGATAGAGACATTTTAATTTTTCGAGATTATTCGAAAGTCAATTTTTGAAAAGGCAAATATCTTCCGATCTGTAGGAATCTGAGAGACAAAACTTATGTCACTTTGAGGGAACGTATATGTCAACTTCATGTCAGAATCTCGTCAATGTATGTGAAAGGGTTTGGACGATAGAGACATTTAAATTTTTCGAGATTATCCGAAAGTCAATTATTAAAAGGCAAATATCTCCCGATCTGTAGGAATCTGAGAGACAAAACTTATGTCACTTTGAGGGAACGTATATGTCAACTTGCTGTCAGAGTCACGTCAATGTATGTCCAAGGGATTGGACGATAGAGACATTTTAATTTTTCGAGATTATTCGAAAGTCAATTTTTGAAAAAGCAAATATCTCCAGATCTGTAGAAATCTAAGAGACAAAACTCATGTCACTTTGAGGGAAGGCATATGTCAACTTCATGTCAGTGTCACGTCAATGTACGTCCAAGGGTTTGGAGGATAGAGACATTTAAATTTTTAGATATTATTCGAAAGTCAATTCTTAAAATTCAAATATCTCCCGATCTGTAGGAATCTGAGAGACAAAACTTATGTCACTTTGAGGGAAAGTATATGTCAACTTGCTGTCAGAGTCACGTCAATGTATGTCCAAGGGTTTGGACGATAGAGACATTTTAATTTTTCGAGATTATTCGAAAGTAAATTTTTGATAAAGCAAATATCTCCCGATCTGTAGGAATCTGAGACACAAAACTTATGTCACATTGAGGGAACGTATATGTCAACTTCATGTCAGAGTCACGTCAATGTATGTGCAAGGGTTTGGAGGATAGAGACATCTTAATTTTTCGAGATTATTCCAAAATCAATTTTTTAAAGACAAATATCTCCCGATCTGTAGGAATCTGAGAGACAAAACTTATGTCACTTTGAGGGAACGTATATGTAAACTTCCTGTCAGAGTCACGTCAATGTATGTCCAAGGGTTTGGAGGATAGAGACTTTTTAATTTTTCGAGATTATTCGAAAGTCAATTTTTGAAAAGGCAAATATCTTCCGATCTGTAGGAATCTGAGAGACAAAACTTATGTCACTTTGAGGGAACGTATATGTCAACTTCATGTCAGAATCTCGTCGATGTATGTGAAAGGGTTTGGACGATAGAGACATTTAAATTTTTCGAGATTATCCGAAAGTCAATTTTTAAAAGGCAAATATCTCCCGATCTGTAGGAATCTGAGAGACAAAACTTATGTCACTTTGAGGGAACGTATATGTCAACTTGCTGTCAGAGTCACGTCAATGTATGTCCAAGGGTTTGGACGATAGAGACATTTTAATTTTTCGAGATTATTCGAAAGTCAATTTTTGAAAAAGCAAATATCTCCAGATCTGTAGGAATCTAAGAGACAAAACTCATGTCACTTTGAGGGAAGTTATATGTCAACTTCATGTCAGTGTCACGTCAATGTATGTCCAAGGGTTTGGAGGATAGAGACATTTAAATTTTTAGAGATTATTCGAAAGTCAATTCTTAAAAGGCAAATATCTACCGATCTGTAGGCATCTCAGAGACAAAACTTATGTCACTTTGAGGGAACGTATATGTCAGCTTCCTGTCAGAGTCACGTCAGTGTATGTCCAAGGGTTTGGAGGATAGAGACATTTTAATTTTTCGAGATTATTCGAAAGTCAATTTTTTAAAAGGCAAATATCTTCCGATCTGTAGGAATCTGAGGGACAAAACTTATGTCACTTTGAGGGAACGTATATGTCAACTTCATGTCAGAATCTCGTCAATGTATGTGAAAGGGTTTGGACGATAGAGACATTTAAATTTTTCGAGATTATCCGAAAGTCAATTTTTAAAAGGCAAATATCTCCCGATCTGTAGGAATCTGAGAGACAAAACTTATGTCACTTTGAGGGAACGTATATGTCAACTTGCTGTCAGAGTCACGTCAATGTATGTCCAAGGGTTTGGACGATAGAGACATTTTAATTTTTCGAGATTATTCGAAAGTCAATTTTTGAAAAAGCAAATATCTCCAGATCTGTAGGAATCTGAGAGACAAAACTCATGTCACTTTGAGGGAAGGCATATGTCAACTTCATGTCAGTGTCACGTCAATGTATGTCCAAGGGTTTGGAGGATAGAGACATTTAAATTTTTAGAGATTATTCGAAAGTCAATTTTTGAAAAGGCAAATATCCCCCGATCTGTAGGAATCTGAGAGACAAAACTTATGTCACTTTGAGGGAACGTATATGTCAACTTCCTGTCAGAGTCACGTCAATGTATGTCCAAGGGTTTGGAGGATAGAGACATTTTAATTTTTCGAGATTATTCGAAAGTCAATTTTTGAAAAGGCAAATATCCCCCGATCTGTAGGAATCTGAGAGACAAAACTTATGTTACTTTGAGGGAACGTATATGTCAACTTCATGTCAGAATCTCGTCAATGTATGTCCAAGGGTTTGGACGATAGAGACATTTTAATTTTTCGAGATTATTCGAAAGTCAATTATTAAGAGGCAAATATCTCCCGATCTGTAGGCATCTGAGAAACAAAACTTATGTCGCTTTGAGGGAACGTATATGTCAACCTCACGTCAGAATCTCGTCAATGTATGTCCAAGGGTTTGGACGATAGAGACATTTTAATTTTTCGAGATTATTCGAAAGTCAATTTTTAAAAGGCAAATATCTCCCGATCTGTAGGAATCTGAGAGACAAAACTTATGTCACTTTGAGGGAAAGTATATGTCAACTTGCTGTCAGAGTCACGTCAATGTATGTCCAAGGGTTTGGACGATAGAGACATTTTAATTTTTCGAGATTATTGGAAAGTCAATTTTTGAAAAGGCAAATATCTCCCGATCTGTAGGAATCTGAGAGACAAAACTTATGTCACTTTGAGGGAACGTATATGTCAACTTCCTGTCAGAGTCACGTCAATGTATGTCCAAGGGTTTGGAGGATAGAGACATTTTAATTTTTCGAGATTATTCGAAAGTCAATTTTTGAAAAGGCAAATATCTCCCGATCTGTAGGAATCTGAGAGACAAAACTTATGTCAATTTGAGGGAACGTATATGTCAACGTCATGTCAGAATCTCGTCAATGTATGTCCAAGGGTTTGGACGATAGAGACATTTTAATTTTTCGAGATTATTCGAAAGTCAATTCTTAAAAGGCAAATATCTCCCGATACGTAAGAATCTGAGAGACAAAAGTTATGTCACTTTGAGGGAACGTATATGTCAACTTCCTGTCAGAGTCACGTCAATGTATGTCCAAGGGTTTGGACGATAGAGACATTTTAATTTTTCGAGATTATTCGAAAGTCAATTTTTAAAAGGCAAATATCTCCCGATACGTAGGAATCTGAGAGACAAAAGTTATGTCACTTTGAGGGAACGTATATGTCAACTTCCTGTCAGAGTCACGTCAATGTATGTCCAAGGGTTTGGAGGATAGAGACATTTTAATTTTTCGAGATTATTCGAAAGTCAATTTTTGAAAAGGCAAATATCTCCCGATCTGTAGGAATCTGACAGACAAAACTTATGTCACTTTGAGGGAACGTATATGTCAACTTCATGTCAGATTCTCGTCAATACATGTCCAAGGGTTTGGACGATAGAGACATTTTAATTTTTCGAGATTATTCGAAAGTCAATTATTTAAAGGCAAATATCTCCCGATCTGTAGGCATCTGTGAGACAAAACTTATGTCACTTTGAGGGAACGTATATGTCAACCTCATGTCAGAATCTCGTTAATGTATGTCCAAGGGTTTGGACGATAGAGACATTTTAATTTTTCGAGATTATTCGAAAGTCAATTATTAAAAGGCAAATATCTCCCGATCTGTAGGCATCTGAGAGACAAACCTTATGTCACTTTGAGGGAACGTATATGTCACCTTCATGTCAGAATCTCGTCAATGTATGTCCAAGGGTTTGGACGATAGAGACATTTTAATTTATCGAGATTATTCGAAAGTCAATTTTTAAAAGGCAAATATCTCCCGATCTGTAGGAATCTGAGAGACAAAACTTATGTCACTTTGAGGGAACGTATATGTCAACTTCCTGTCAGAGTCACGTCAATCTATGTCCAAGGGTTTGGAGGATAGAGACATTTTAAATTTTCGAGATTATTCGAAAGTCAATTTTTGAAAAGGCAAATATTTCCCGATCTGTAGGAATCTGAGAGACAAAACTTATGTCACTTTGAGGGAACGTATATGTTAACTTGCTGCCAGAGTCACGTCAATGTATGTCCAAGGGTTTGGAGGATAGGGACATTTTAATTTTTCGAGATTATTCGAAAGTCAATTTTTGAAAAGGCAAATATCTCCCGATCTGTAGGAATCTGACAGACAAAACTTATGTCACTTTGAGGGAACGTATATGTCAACTTCATGTCAGAATCTCGTCAATGCATGTCCAAGGGTTTGGACGATAGAGACATTTTAATTTTTCGAGATTATTCGAAAGTCAATTTTTTAAAGGCAAATATCTCCCGATCTGTAAGCATCTGAGAGACAAACCTTATGTCACTTTGAGGGAATGTATATGTCAACTTCATGTCAGAATCTGGTCAATGTATGTCCAAGGGTTTTTACGATAGAGACATTTTAATTTTTCGAGATTATTCGAAAGTCAATTTTTAAAAGGCAAATATCTCCCGATCTGTAGGAATCTGAGAGACAAAACTTATGTCACTTTGAGGGAACGTATATGTCAACTTCCTGTCAGAGTCACGTCAATGTATGTCCAAGGGTTTGGAGGATAGAGACATTTTAATTTTTCGAGATTATTCGAAAGTCAATTTTTGAAAAGGCAAATATTTCCCGATCTGTAGTAATCTGAGAGACAAAACTTATATCACTTTGAGGGAACGTATATGTTAACTTGCTGCCAGAGTCACGTCAATGTATGTCCAAGGGTTTGGAGGATAGAGACATTTAAATTTTTAGAGATTATTCGAAAGTCAATTTTTGAAAAGGCAAATATCTCCCGATCAATAGCAATCTAAGAGACAAATCTTATGTCACTTTGAGGGAACGAATATGTCAACTTCATGTCAGAGTCTCGTCAATGTATGTCAAAGGGTTTGGACGATAGAGACATTTAAATTTTTCGAGATTATTCGAAAGTCAATTTTTAAAAGGCAAATATCTCCCGATCTGTAGGAATCTGAGAGACAAAACTTATGTCACTTTGAGGGAAAGTATATGTCAACTTGCTGTCAGAGTCACGTCAATGTATGTCCAAGGGTTTGGACGATAGAGACATTTTAATATTTCGAGATTATTCGAAAGTAAATTTTTGATAAAGCAAATATCTCCCGATCTGTAGGAATCTGAGAGACAAACATTATGTCACATTGAGGGAACGTATATGTCAACTACATGTCAGAGTCACGTCAATGTATGTGCAAGGGTTTGGAGGATAGAGACATCTAAATTTTTCGAGATTATTCGAAAATCAATTTTTTAAAGGCAAATATCTCCCGATCTGTAGGAATCTGAGAGACAAAACTTATGTCACTTTGAGGGAACGTATATGTAAACTTCCTGTCAGAGTCACGTCAATGTATGTCCAAGGGTTTGGAGGATAGAGACATTTTAATTTTTCGAGATTATTCGAAAGTCAATTTTTGAAAAGGCAAATATCTTCCGATCTGTAGGAATCTGAGAGACAAAACTTATGTCACTTTGAGGGAACGTATATGTCAACTTCATGTCAGAATCTCGTCAATGTATGTGAAAGGGTTTGGACGATAGAGACATTTAAATTTTTCGAGATTATTCGAAAGTCAATTTTTAAAAGGCAAATATCTCCCGATCTGTAGGAATCTGAGAGACAAAACTTATGTCACTTTGAGGGAACGTATATGTCAACTTGCTGTCAGAGTCACGTCAATGTATGTCCAAGGGTTTGGAGGATAGAGACATTTAAATTTTTAGAGATTATTCGAAAGTCAATTTTTAAAAGGCAAATATCTACCGATCTGTAGGAATCTGAGAGACAAAACTTATGTCACTTTGAGGGAACGTATATGTCAACTTCATGTCAGAATCTCGTCAATGTATGTGAAAGGGTTTGGACGATAGAGACATTTAAATTTTTCGAGATTATCCGAAAGTCAATTTTTAAAAGGCAAATATCTCCCGATCTGTAGGAATCTGAGAGACAAAACTTATGTCACTTTGAGGGAACGTATATGTCAACTTGCTGTCAGAGTCACGTCAATGTATGTCCAAGGGTTTGGACGATAGAGACATTTTAATTTTTCGAGATTATTCGAAAGTCAATTTTTGAAAAAGCAAATATCTCCAGATCTGTAGGAATCTGAGAGACAAAACTCATGTCACTTTGAGGGAAGGCATATGTCAACTTCATGTCAGAATCTCGTCAATGTATGTCCAAGGGTTTCGACGATAGAGACATTTTAATTTTTCGAGATTATTCGAAAGTCAATTATTAAGAGGCAAATATCTCCCGATCTGTAGGCATCTGAGAGACAAAACTTATGTCGCTTTGAGGGAACGTATATGTCAACCTCATGTCAGAATCTCGTCAATGTATGTCCAAGGGTTTGGACGATAGAGACATTTTAATTTTTCGAGATTATTCGAAAGTCAATTATTAAAAGGCAAATATCTCCCGATCTGTAGGCATCTGAGAGACAAACCTTATGTCACTTTGAGGGAACGTATATGTCAACTTCATGTCAGAATCTGGTCAATGTATGTCCAAGGGTTTTTACGATAGAGACATTTTAATTTTTCGAGATTATTCGAAAGTCAATTTTTAAAAGGCAAATATCTCCCGATCTGTAGGAATCTGAGAGACAAAACTTATGTCACTTTGAGGGAACGTATATGTCAACTTTCTGTCAGAGTCACGTCATTGTATGTCCAAGGGTTTGGAGGATAGAGACTTTTTAATTTTTCGAGATTATTCGAAAGTCAATTTTTGAAAAGGCAAATATTTCCCGATCTGTAGGAATCTGAAAGACAAAACTTATGTCACTTTGAGCGAACGTATATGTTAACTTGCTGCCAGAGTCACGTCAATGTATGTCCAAGGGTTTGGAGGCTAGAGACATTTTAATTTTTCGAGATTATTCGAAAGTCAATTTTTGAAAAGGCAAATATCTTCCGATCTGTAGGAATCTGAGAGACAAAACTTATGTCACTTTGAGGGAACGTATATGTCAACTTCATGTCAGAATCTCGTCAATGTATGTCCAAGGGTTTGGAGGATAGAGACATTTTAATTTTTCGAGATTATTCGAAAGTCAATTTTTGAAAAGGCAAATATCTTCCGATCTGTAGGAATCTGAGAGACAAAACTTATGTCACTTTGAGGGAACGTATATGTCAACTTCATGTCAGAATCTCGTCAATGTATGTCCAAGGGTTTGGACGATAGAGACATTTAAATTTTTCGAGATTATTCGAAAGTCAATTTTTAAAAGGCAAATATCTCCCGATCTGTAGGAATCTGAGAGACAAAACTTATGTCACTTTGAGGGAACGTATATGTCAACTTGCTGTCAGAGTCACGTCAATGTATGTCCAAGGGTTTGGACGATAGACATTTTAATTTTTCAAGATTATTCGAAAGTAAATTTTTGATAAAGCAAATATCTCCCGATCTGTGGGAATCTGAGAGACAAACCTTATGTCACATTGAGGGAACGTATATGTCAACTTCATGTCAGAGTGACGTCAATGTATGTGCAAGGGTTTGGAGGATAGAGACATCTTAATTTTTCGAGATTATTCGAAAATCAATTTTTTAAAGGCAAATATCTCCCGATCTGTAGGAACCTGAGAGACAAAACTTATGTCACTTTGAGGGAACGTATATGTAAACTTCCTGTCAGAGTCACGTCAATGTATGTCCAAGGGTTTGGAGGATAGAGACATTTTAATTTTTCGAGATTATTCGAAAGTCAATTTTTGAAAAGGCAAATATCTTCCGATCTGTAGGAATCTGAGAGACAAAACTTATGTCACTTTGAGGGAACGTATATGTCAACTTCATGTCAGAATCTCGTCAATGTATGTGAAAGGGTTTGGACGATAGAGACATTTAAATTTTTCGAGATTATCCGAAAGTCAATTATTAAAAGGCAAATATCTCCCGATCTGTAGGAATCTGAGAGACAAAACTTATGTCACTTTGAGGGAACGTATATGTCAACTTGCTGTCAGAGTCACGTCAATGTATGTCCAAGGGATTGGACGATAGAGACATTTTAATTTTTCGAGATTATTCGAAAGTCAATTTTTGAAAAAGCAAATATCTCCAGATCTGTAGAAATCTAAGAGACAAAACTCATGTCACTTTGAGGGAAGGCATATGTCAACTTCATGTCAGTGTCACGTCAATGTACGTCCAAGGGTTTGGAGGATAGAGACATTTAAATTTTTAGATATTATTCGAAAGTCAATTCTTAAAATTCAAATATCTCCCGATCTGTAGGAATCTGAGAGACAAAACTTATGTCACTTTGAGGGAAAGTATATGTCAACTTGCTGTCAGAGTCACGTCAATGTATGTCCAAGGGTTTGGACGATAGAGACATTTTAATTTTTCGAGATTATTCGAAAGTAAATTTTTGATAAAGCAAATATCTCCCGATCTGTAGGAATCTGAGACACAAAACTTATGTCACATTGAGGGAACGTATATGTCAACTTCATGTCAGAGTCACGTCAATGTATGTGCAAGGGTTTGGAGGATAGAGACATCTTAATTTTTCGAGATTATTCCAAAATCAATTTTTTAAAGACAAATATCTCCCGATCTGTAGGAATCTGAGAGACAAAACTTATGTCACTTTGAGGGAACGTATATGTAAACTTCCTGTCAGAGTCACGTCAATGTATGTCCAAGGGTTTGGAGGATAGAGACTTTTTAATTTTTCGAGATTATTCGAAAGTCAATTTTTGAAAAGGCAAATATCTTCCGATCTGTAGGAATCTGAGAGACAAAACTTATGTCACTTTGAGGGAACGTATATGTCAACTTCATGTCAGAATCTCGTCGATGTATGTGAAAGGGTTTGGACGATAGAGACATTTAAATTTTTCGAGATTATCCGAAAGTCAATTTTTAAAAGGCAAATATCTCCCGATCTGTAGGAATCTGAGAGACAAAACTTATGTCACTTTGAGGGAACGTATATGTCAACTTGCTGTCAGAGTCACGTCAATGTATGTCCAAGGGTTTGGACGATAGAGACATTTTAATTTTTCGAGATTATTCGAAAGTCAATTTTTGAAAAAGCAAATATCTCCAGATCTGTAGGAATCTAAGAGACAAAACTCATGTCACTTTGAGGGAAGTTATATGTCAACTTCATGTCAGTGTCACGTCAATGTATGTCCAAGGGTTTGGAGGATAGAGACATTTAAATTTTTAGAGATTATTCGAAAGTCAATTCTTAAAAGGCAAATATCTACCGATCTGTAGGCATCTCAGAGACAAAACTTATGTCACTTTGAGGGAACGTATATGTCAGCTTCCTGTCAGAGTCACGTCAGTGTATGTCCAAGGGTTTGGAGGATAGAGACATTTTAATTTTTCGAGATTATTCGAAAGTCAATTTTTTAAAAGGCAAATATCTTCCGATCTGTAGGAATCTGAGGGACAAAACTTATGTCACTTTGAGGGAACGTATATGTCAACTTCATGTCAGAATCTCGTCAATGTATGTGAAAGGGTTTGGACGATAGAGACATTTAAATTTTTCGAGATTATCCGAAAGTCAATTTTTAAAAGGCAAATATCTCCCGATCTGTAGGAATCTGAGAGACAAAACTTATGTCACTTTGAGGGAACGTATATGTCAACTTGCTGTCAGAGTCACGTCAATGTATGTCCAAGGGTTTGGACGATAGAGACATTTTAATTTTTCGAGATTATTCGAAAGTCAATTTTTGAAAAAGCAAATATCTCCAGATCTGTAGGAATCTGAGAGACAAAACTCATGTCACTTTGAGGGAAGGCATATGTCAACTTCATGTCAGTGTCACGTCAATGTATGTCCAAGGGTTTGGAGGATAGAGACATTTAAATTTTTAGAGATTATTCGAAAGTCAATTTTTGAAAAGGCAAATATCCCCCGATCTGTAGGAATCTGAGAGACAAAACTTATGTTACTTTGAGGGAACGTATATGTCAACTTCATGTCAGAATCTCGTCAATGTATGTCCAAGGGTTTCGACGATAGAGACATTTTAATTTTTCGAGATTATTCGAAAGTCAATTATTAAGAGGCAAATATCTCCCGATCTGTAGGCATCTGAGAGACAAAACTTATGTCGCTTTGAGGGAACGTATATGTCAACCTCATGTCAGAATCTCGTCAATGTATGTCCAAGGGTTTGGACGATAGAGACATTTTAATTTTTCGAGATTATTCGAAAGTCAATTCTTAAAAGGCAAATATCTCCCGATCTGTAGGAATCTGAGAGACAAAACTTATGTCACTTTGAGGAAACGTATATGTCAACGTCATGTCAGAATCTCGTCAATGTATGTCCAAGGGTTTGGACGATAGAGACATTTTAATTTTTCGAGATTATTCGAAAGTCAATTATTAAAAGGCAAATATCTCCCGATCTGTAGGCATCTGAGAGACAAAACTTATGTCACTTTGAGGGAACGTATATGTCAACTTCCTG
Source organism: Zootermopsis nevadensis (assembly GCF_977971745.1). NCBI lineage: Eukaryota > Metazoa > Arthropoda > Insecta > Blattodea > Termopsidae > Zootermopsis > Zootermopsis nevadensis. The sequence continues at coordinate 3,933,127 of NW_028259177.1, forward strand.
TCAGAATCACGTCAATGTATGTCCAAGGGTTTGGAGGATAGAGACATTTTAATTTTTCGAGATTATTCGAAAGTCAATTTTTGAAAAGGCAAATATCTCCCGATCTGTAGGAATGTGAGAGACAAAACTTATGTCACTTTGAGGGAACGCATATGTCAAGTTCATGTCAGAATCTCGTCAATGTATGTCCAAGGGTTTGGACGATAGAGACATTTTAATTTTTCGAGATTATTCGAAAGTCAATTATTAAAAGGCAAATATCTCCCGATCTGTAGGCATCTGAGAGACAAAACTTATGTAACTTTGAGGGAACGTATATGTCAACCTCATGTCAGAATCTCGTCAATGTATGTAATAGGGTTTGGACGATAGAGACATTTTAATTTTTCGAGATTATTCGAAAGTCAATTTTTAAAAAGCAAATATCTCCCGATCTGTAGGCATCTGAGAGACAAAACTTATGTCACTTTGAGTGATCGTATATGTCAACTTCATGTCAGAATCTCGTCAATGTATGTCGAAGGGTTTGGACGATAGAGACATTTTAATTTTTCGAGATTATTCGAAAGTCAATTTTTAAAAGGCAAATATCTCCCGATCTGTAGGAATCTGAGAGACAAAACTTATGTCACTTTGAGGGAACGTATATGTCAACTTCCTGTCAGAGTCACGTCAATGTATGTCCAAGGGTTTGGACGATAGAGACATTTTAATTTTTCGAGAATATTCGAAAGTAAATTTTTGATAAAGCAAATATCTCCCGATCTGTAGGAATCTGAGACACAAAACTTATGTCACATTGAGGGAACGTATATGTCAACTTCATGTCAGAGTCACGTCAATGTATGTGCAAGGGTTTGGAGGATAGAGACATCTTAATTTTTCGAGATTATTCCAAAATCAATTTTTTAAAGACAAATATCTCCCGATCTGTAGGAATCTGAGAGACAAAACTTATGTCACTTTGAGGGAACGTATATGTAAACTTCCTGTCAGAGTCACGTCAATGTATGTCCAAGGGTTTGGAGGATAGAGACTTTTTAATTTTTCGAGATTATTCGAAAGTCAATTTTTGAAAAGGCAAATATCTTCCGATCTGTAGGAATCTGAGAGACAAAACTTATGTCACTTTGAGGGAACGTATATGTCAACTTCATGTCAGAATCTCGTCGATGTATGTGAAAGGGTTTGGACGATAGAGACATTTAAATTTTTCGAGATTATCCGAAAGTCAATTTTTAAAAGGCAAATATCTCCCGATCTGTAGGAATCTGAGAGACAAAACTTATGTCACTTTGAGGGAACGTATATGTCAACTTGCTGTCAGAGTCACGTCAATGTATGTCCAAGGGTTTGGACGATAGAGACATTTTAATTTTTCGAGATTATTCGAAAGTCAATTTTTGAAAAAGCAAATATCTCCAGATCTGTAGGAATCTAAGAGACAAAACTCATGTCACTTTGAGGGAAGTTATATGTCAACTTCATGTCAGTGTCACGTCAATGTATGTCCAAGGGTTTGGAGGATAGAGACATTTAAATTTTTAGAGATTATTCGAAAGTCAATTCTTAAAAGGCAAATATCTACCGATCTGTAGGCATCTCAGAGACAAAACTTATGTCACTTTGAGGGAACGTATATGTCAACTTCCTGTCAGAGTCACGTCAGTGTATGTCCAAGGGTTTGGAGGATAGAGACATTTTAATTTTTCGAGATTATTCGAAAGTCAATTTTTTAAAAGGCAAATATCTTCCGATCTGTAGGAATCTGAGGGACAAAACTTATGTCACTTTGAGGGAACGTATATGTCAACTTCATGTCAGAATCTCGTCAATGTATGTGAAAGGGTTTGGACGATAGAGACATTTAAATTTTTCGAGATTATCCGAAAGTCAATTTTTAAAAGGCAAATATCTCCCGATCTGTAGGAATCTGAGAGACAAAACTTATGTCACTTTGAGGGAACGTATATGTCAACTTGCTGTCAGAGTCACGTCAATGTATGTCCAAGGGTTTGGACGATAGAGACATTTTAATTTTTCGAGATTATTCGAAAGTCAATTTTTGAAAAAGCAAATATCTCCAGATCTGTAGGAATCTGAGAGACAAAACTCATGTCACTTTGAGGGAAGGCATATGTCAACTTCATGTCAGTGTCACGTCAATGTATGTCCAAGGGTTTGGAGGATAGAGACATTTAAATTTTTAGAGATTATTCGAAAGTCAATTTTTGAAAAGGCAAATATCCCCCGATCTGTAGGAATCTGAGAGACAAAACTTATGTTACTTTGAGGGAACGTATATGTCAACTTCATGTCAGAATCTCGTCAATGTATGTCCAAGGGTTTCGACGATAGAGACATTTTAATTTTTCGAGATTATTCGAAAGTCAATTATTAAGAGGCAAATATCTCCCGATCTGTAGGCATCTGAGAGACAAAACTTATGTCGCTTTGAGGGAACGTATATGTCAACCTCATGTCAGAATCTCGTCAATGTATGTCCAAGGGTTTGGACGATAGAGACATTTTAATTTTTCGAGATTATTCGAAAGTCAATTCTTAAAAGGCAAATATCTCCCGATCTGTAGGAATCTGAGAGACAAAACTTATGTCACTTTGAGGAAACGTATATGTCAACGTCATGTCAGAATCTCGTCAATGTATGTCCAAGGGTTTGGACGATAGAGACATTTTAATTTTTCGAGATTATTCGAAAGTCAATTATTAAAAGGCAAATATCTCCCGATCTGTAGGCATCTGAGAGACAAAACTTATGTCACTTTGAGGGAACGTATATGTCAACTTCCTGTCAGAATCACGTCAATGTATGTCCAAGGGTTTGGAGGATAGAGACATTTTAATTTTTCGAGATTATTCGAAAGTCAATTTTTGAAAAGGCAAATATCTCCCGATCTGTAGGAATGTGAGAGACAAAACTTATGTCACTTTGAGGGAACGCATATGTCAAGTTCATGTCAGAATCTCGTCAATGTATGTCCAAGGGTTTGGACGATAGAGACATTTTAATTTTTCGAGATTATTCGAAAGTCAATTATTAAAAGGCAAATATCTCCCGATCTGTAGGCATCTGAGAGACAAAACTTATGTCACTTTGAGGGAACGTATATGTCAACCTCATGTCAGAATCTCGTCAATGTATGTAATAGGGTTTGGACGATAGAGACATTTTAATTTTTCGAGATTATTCGAAAGTCAATTTTTAAAAAGCAAATATCTCCCGATCTGTAGGCATCTGAGAGACAAAACTTATGTCACTTTGAGTGATCGTATATGTCAACTTCATGTCAGAATCTCGTCAATGTATGTCGAAGGGTTTGGACGATAGAGACATTTTAATTTTTCGAGATTATTCGAAAGTCAATTCTTAGAAGGCAAATATCTCCCGATCTGTAGGAATCTGAGAGACAAAACTTATGTCACTTTGAGGGAACGTATATGTCAACTTCCTGTCAGAGTCACGTCAATGTATGTCCAAGGGTTTGGAGGATAGAGACATTTAAATTTTTCGAGATTATTCGAAAGTCAATTTTTGAAAAGGCAAATATCTCTTGATCTGTAGGAATCTGAGAGACAAAACTTTTGTCACTTTGAGGGAACGTATATGTCAACTTCATGTCAGAATCTCGTCAATGTATGTCCAAGGGTTTGGACGATAGAGACTTTTAAATTTTTCGAGATTATTCGAAAGTCAATTCTTGAAAAGGCAAATATCTCCCGATCTGAAGGCATCTGAGAGACAAAACTTATGCCACTTTGAGGGAATGTATATGTCAACTTCATGTCAGAATCTCGTCAATATATGTCCAAGGGTTTGGACGATAGAGACATTTAAATTTTTCGAGATTATTCGAAAGTCAATTATTAAAAGGCAAATATCTCCCGATCTGTAGGAATCTGAAAGACAAAACTTATGTCACTTTGAGGGAACGTATATGTCAACTTCATGTCAGAATCTCATCAATGTATGTCCAAGGGTTTGGACGATAGAAACATTTTAATTTTTCGAGATTATTCGAAAGTCAATTTTTAAAGGCAAATATCTCCCGATCTGTTGGCATCTGAGTGACAAAACTTATGTCACTTTGCGGGAACGTATATGTCAACTTCATGTCAGAATCTCGTCAATGTATGTCCAAGGGTTTGGACGATAGAGACATTTACATTTTTCGAGATTATTCGAAAGTCAATTTTTAAAAGGCAAATATCTCCCGATCTGTAGGCATCTGAGAGACAAACCTTATGTCACTTTGAGGGAACGTATATGTCAACCTCATGTCAGAATCTCGTCAATGTGTGTCCAAGGGTTTGGACGATAGAGACATTTTAATTTTTCGAGATTATTCGAAAGTCAATTTTTAAAAAGCAAATATCTCCCGATCTGTAGGCATCTGAGAGACAAAACTTATGTCACTTTGAGGGAACGTATCTGTCAACTTCATGTCAGAATCTCGTCAATGTATGTCCAAGGGTTTGAACGATAGAGACATTTTAATTTTTCGAGATTATTCGAATGTCAATTCTTAAAAGGCAAATATCTCCCGATCTGTAGGAATCTGAGAGACAAAACTTATGTCACTTTGAGGGAACGTATATGTCAACGTCATGTGAGAATCTCATCAAGGTATGTCCAAGGGTTTGGACGATAGAGACATTTTAACTTTTCGAGATTATTCGAAAGTTAATTTTAAAGACAAATAACTCCCGATCTGTTGGCATCTGCAAGACAAAACTTATGTCACTTTGAGGGAACGTATATGTCAACTTCATGTCAGAATCTCGTCAATGTATGTCCAAGGGTTTGGACGATAGAGACATTTAAATTTTTCGAGATTATTCGAAAGTCAATTCTTAAAAGGCAAATATCTCCCGATCTGTAGGCATCTGAGAGATAAATCTTATGTCACTCTGAGGGAACGCATATGTCAACTTCATGTCAGAATCTCGTCAATGTATGTCCAAGGGTTTGGACGATAGAGACATTTTAATTTTTAGAGATTATTCGAAAGTCAATTATTTGAAGGCAAATATCTCCCGATCTGTAGGCATCTGAGAGACAAAACTTATGTCACTTTGAGGGAACGTATATGTCAACCTCATGTCAGAATCTCGTCAATGTGTGTCCAAGGGTTTGGACGATAGAGACATTTTAATTTCTCGAGATTATTCGAAAGTCAATTTTTAAAAAGCAAATATCTCCCGATCTGTAGGCATCTGAGAGACAAAACTTATGTCACTTTGAGGGAATGTATATGTCAACCTCATGTCAGAATCTCGTCAATGTATGTCCAAGGGTTTGGACGATAGAGACATTTTAATTTTTCGAGATTATTCGAAAGTCAATTATTAAAAGGCAAATATCTCCCGATCTGTAGGCATCTGAGAGACAAAACTTATGCCACTTTGAGGGAACGTATATGTCAACTTCATGTCAGAATCTCGTCAATGTATGTCCAAGGGTTAGGACGATAGAGACATTTAAATTTTTCGAGATTATTCGAAAGTCAATTTTTAAAAGGCAAATATCTCCCGATCTGTCGGAATCTGAGAGACAAAACTTATGTCACTTTGAGGGAATGCATATGTCAACTTCATGTCAGAGTCTCGTTAATGTATGTCCAAGGGTTTGGAGGATAGAGACATTTTAATTATTCGAGATTATTCGAAAGTCAATTATTAAAAGGCAAATATCTCCCGATCTGTAGGAATCTGAGAGACAAAACTTATGTCACTTTGAGGGAACGTATATGTCAACTTGCTGTTAGAGTCACGTCAATGTATGTCCAAGGGTTTGGAGGATAGAGACATTTAAATTTTTAGAGATTATTCGAAAGTCAATTTTTGAAAAGGCAAATATCTCCCGATCACTACGAATCTAAGAGACAAATCTTATGTCACTTTGAGGGAACGCATATGTCAACTTCATGTCAGAATCTCGTCAATGTATGTCCAAGGGTTTGGACGATAGAGACATTTTAATTTTTCGAGATTATTCGAAAGTCAATTTATAAAAACAAATATCTCCCGATCTGTAGGAATCTGAGAGACAAAACTTATGCCACTTTAAGGGAAAGTATATGTCAACTTGCTGTCAGAGTCACGTCAATGTATGTCCAAGGGTTTGGACGATAGAGACATTTTAATTTTTCGAGATTATTCGAAAGTCAATTTTTGAAAAAGCAAATATCTCCCGATCTGTAGGAATCTGAGAGACAAACCTTATGTCACATTGAGGGAACGTATATGTCAACTTCATGTCATAGTCACGTCAATGTATGTGCAAGGGTTTGGAGGATAGAGACATCTTAATTTTTCGAGATTATTCGAAAATCAATTATTTAAAGGCAAATATCTCCCGATCTGTAGGAATCTGAGAGACAAAACTTATGTCACATTGAGGGAACGTATATGTCAACTTGCTGTCGGAGTCACGTCAATGTATGCCCAAGGGTTTGGACGATAGAGACATTTAAATTTTTCGAGATTATTCGAAAGTCAATTTTTGAAAAAGCAAATATCTCCCGATCTGTAGGAATCTGAGAGACAAAACTCATGTCACTTTGAGGGAAGGCATATGTCAACTTCATGTCAGAGTCACGTCAATGTATGTCCAAGGGTTTGGAGGTTAGAAACATTTAAATTTTTAGAGATTATTCGAAAGTCAATTATTAAAAGGCAAATATCTACCGATCTGTAGGCATCTGAGAGACAACACTTATGTCACTTTGAGGGAATGTATATGTCAACTTCCTGTCAGTGTCACGTCAATGTATGTCCAAGAGTTTGGAGGATAGAGACATTTTAATTTTTCGAGATTATTCGAAAGTCAATCTTTGAAAAGGCAAATATCTCCCGATCTGTAGGAATCTGAGAGACAAAACCTATGTCACTTTGAGGGAACGCATATGTCAACTTCATGTCAGAATCTCGTCATTGTATGTCCAAGGGTTTGGACGATAGAGACATTTTAATTTTTCGAGATTATTCGAAAGTCAATTATTAAAAGGCAAATATCTCCCGATCTGTAGGCATCTGAGAGACAAAACTTATGTCACTTTGAGGGAACGTATATGTCAACCTCATGTCAGAATCTCGTCAATGTATGTCCAAGGGTTTGGACGATAGAGACATTTTAATTTAACGAGATTATTCGAAAGTCAATTTTTAAAAAGCAAATATCTCCCGATCTGTAGGCATCTGAGAGACAAAGCTTATGTCACTTTGAGGGAACGTATATGTCAACTTCATGTCAGAATCTCGTCAATGTATGTCCAAGGGTTTGGACGATAGAGATATTTTAATTTTTCGAGATTATTCGAAAGTCAATTCTTAAAAGGCAAATATCTCCCGATCTGTAGGAATCTGAGAGACAAAACTTATGTCACTTTGAGGGAACGTATATGTCAACGTCATGTCAGAATCTCATCATTGTATGTCCAAGGGGTTGGACGATAGAGACATTTTAATTTTTCGAGATTATTCGAAAGTCAATTTTTAAAGGCAAATATCAACCGATCTGTTGTCATCTGAGAGACAAAACTTATGTCACTTTGAGGGAACGTATATGTCAACTTCATGTCAGAGTCTCGTCAATGTATGTCCAAGGGTTTGGACGATAGAGACATTTAAATTTTTCGAGATTGTTCGAAAGTCAATTTTTAAAAGGCAAATATCTCCCGATCTGTAGGCATCTGAGAGACAAATCTTATGTCACTTTGAGGGAACGCATATGTCAACTTCATGTCAGAATCTCGTCAATGTATGTCCAAGGGTTTGGACGATAGAGACATTTTAATTTCTCGAGATTATTCGAAAGTCAATTATTAAAAGGCAAATATCTCCCGATCTGTAGGCATCTGAGAGAAAAAACTTATGCCACTTTGAGGGAACGTATATGTCAACTTCATGTCAGAATCTCGTCAATGTATGTCCAAGGGTTTGGAGGATAGAGACATTTTAATTTTTCGAGATTATTCGAAAGTCAATTTTTGAAAAGGCAAATATCTCTCGATCTGTAGGAATCTGAGAGACAAAACTTTTGTCACTTTGAGGGAACGTATATGTCAACTTCATGTCAGAATCTCGTCAATGTATGTCCAAGGGTTTGGACGATAGAGACTTTTAAATTTTTCGAGATTATTCGAAAGTCAATTCTTGAAAAGGCAAATATCTCCCGATCTGTAGGCATCTGAGAGACAAAACTTATGCCACTTTGAGGGAATGTATATGTCAACTTCATGTCAGAATCTCGTCAATATATGTCCAAGGGTTTGGACGATAGAGACATTTTAATTTTTCGAGATTATTCGAAAGTCAATTATTAAAAGGCAAATATCTCCCGATCTGTAGGAATCTGAAAGACAAAACTTATGTCACTTTGAGGGAACGTATATGTCAACTTCATGTCAGAATCTCATCAATGTATGTCCAAGGGTTTGGACGATAGAAACATTTTAATTTTTCGAGATTATTCGAAAGTCAATTTTTAAAGGCAAATATCTCCCGATCTGTTGGCATCTGAGTGACAAAACTTATGTCACTTTGCGGGAACGTATATGTCAACTTCATGTCAGAATCTCGTCAATGTATGTCCAAGGGTTTGGACGATAGAGACATTTACATTTTTCGAGATTATTCGAAAGTCAATTTTTAAAAGGCAAATATCTCCCGATCTGTAGGCATCTGAGAGACAAACCTTATGTCACTTTGAGGGAACGTATATGTCAACCTCATGTCAGAATCTCGTCAATGTGTGTCCAAGGGTTTGGACGATAGAGACATTTTAATTTTTCGAGATTATTCGAAAGTCAATTTTTAAAAAGCAAATATCTCCCGATCTGTAGGCATCTGAGAGACAAAACTTATGTCACTTTGAGGGAACGTATCTGTCAACTTCATGTCAGAATCTCGTCAATGTATGTCCAAGGGTTTGAACGATAGAGACATTTTAATTTTTCGAGATTATTCGAATGTCAATTCTTAAAAGGCAAATATCTCCCGATCTGTAGGAATCTGAGAGACAAAACTTATGTCACTTTGAGGGAACGTGTATGTCAACGTCATGTGAGAATCTCATCAAGGTATGTCCAAGGGTTTGGACGATAGAGACATTTTAACTTTTCGAGATTATTCGAAAGTTAATTTTAAAGACAAATATCTCCCGATCTGTTGGCATCTGCGAGACAAAACTTATGTCACTTTGAGGGAACGTATATGTCAACTTCATGTCAGAATCTCGTCAATGTATGTCCAAGGGTTTGGACGATAGAGACATTTAAATTTTTCGAGATTATTCGAAAGTCAATTCTTAAAAGGCAAATATCTCCCGATCTGTAGGCATCTGAGAGATAAATCTTATGTCACTCTGAGGGAACGCATATGTCAACTTCATGTCAGAATCTCGTCAATGTATGTCCAAGGGTTTGGACGATAGAGACATTTTAATTTTTAGAGATTATTCGAAAGTCAATTATTAGAAGGCAAATATCTCCCGATCTGTAGGCATCTGAGAGACAAAACTTATGTCACTTTGAGGGAACGTATATGTCAACTTCATTTCAGAATCTCGTCAATGTATGTCCAAGTGTTTGGACGATAGAGACATTTAAATTTTTCGAGATTATTCGAAAGTCAATTTTTAAAAGGCAAATATCTCCCGATCTGTAGGAATCTGAGAGACAAAACTTATGTCACTTTGAGGGAACGTATATGTCAACCTCATGTCAGAATATCGTCAATGTATGTCCAAGGGTTTGGACGATAGAGACATTTTAATTTTTCGAGATTATTCGAAAGTCAATTATTAAAAGGCAAATATCTCCCGATCTGTAGGCATCTGAGAGACAAAACTTATGCCACTTTGAGGGAACGTATATGTCAACTTCATGTCAGAATCTCGTCAATGTATGTCCAAGGGTTAGGACGATAGAGACATTTTAATTTTTCGAGATTATTCGAAAGTCAATTTTTAAAAGGCAAATATCTCCCGATCTGTCGGAATCTGAAAGACAAAACTTATGTCACTTTGAGGGAATGCATATGTCAACTTCATGTCAGAGTCTCGTTAATGTATGTCCAAGGGTTTGGAGGATAGAGACATTTTAATTATTCGAGATTATTCGAAAGTCAATTATTAAAAGGCAAATATCTCCCGATCTGTAGGAATCTGAGAGACAAAACTTATGTCACTTTGAGGGAACGTATATGTCAACTTGCTGTTAGAGTCACGTCAATGTATGTCCAAGGGTTTGGAGGATAGAGACATTTAAATTTTTAGAGATTATTCGAAAGTCAATTTTTGAAAAGGCAAATATCTCCCGATCACTACGAATCTAAGAGACAAATCTTATGTCACTTTGAGGGAACGCATATGTCAACTTCATGTCAGAATCTCGTCAATGTATGTCCAAGGGTTTGGACGATAGAGACATTTTAATTTTTCGAGATTATTCGAAAGTCAATTTATAAAAACAAATATCTCCCGATCTGTAGGAATCTGAGAGACAAAACTTATGCCACTTTAAGGGAAAGTATATGTCAACTTGCTGTCAGAGTCACGTCAATGTATGTCCAAGGGTTTGGACGATAGAGACATTTTAATTTTTCGAGATTTTTCGAAAGTCAATTTTTGAAAAAGCAAATATCTCCCGATCTGTAGGAATCTGAGAGACAAAACTCATGTCACTTTGAGGGAAGGCATATGTCAACTTCATGTCAGAGTCACGTCAATGTATGTCCAAGGGTTTGGAGGATAGAAACATTTAAATTTTTAGAGATTATTCGAAAGTCAATTATTAAAAGGCAAATATCTACCGATCTGTAGGCATCTGAGAGACAACACTTATGTCACTTTGAGGGAATGTATATGTCAACTTCCTGTCAGTGTCACGTCAATGTATGTCCAAGAGTTTGGAGGATAGAGACATTTTAATTTTTCGAGATTATTCGAAAGTCAATCTTTGAAAAGGCAAATATCTCCCGATCTGTAGGAATCTGAGAGACAAAACCTATGTCACTTTGAGGGAACGCATATGTCAACTTCATGTCAGAATCTCGTCATTGTATGTCCAAGGGTTTGGACGATAGAGACATTTTAATTTTTCGAGATTATTCGAAAGTCAATTATTAAAAGGCAAATATCTCCCGATCTGTAGGCATCTGAGAGACAAAACTTATGTCACTTTGAGGGAACGTATATGTCAACCTGATGTCAGAATCTCGTCAATGTATGTCCAAGGGTTTGGACGATAGAGACATTTTAATTTAACGAGATTATTCGAAAGTCAATTTTTAAAAAGCAAATATCTCCCGATCTGTAGGCATCTGAGAGACAAAGCTTATGTCACTTTGAGGGAACGTATATGTCAACTTCATGTCAGAATCTCGTCAATGTATGTCCAAGGGTTTGGACGATAGAGATATTTTAATTTTTCGAGATTATTCGAAAGTCAATTCTTAAAAGGAAATATCTCCCGATCTGTAGGAATCTGAGAGACAAAACTTATGTCACTTTGAGGGAACGTATATGTCAACGTCATGTCAGAATCTCATCAATGTATGTCCAAGGGGTTGGACGATAGAGACATTTTAATTTTTCGAGATTATTCGAAAGTCAATTTTTAAAGGCAAATATCAACCGATCTGTTGTCATCTGAGAGACAAAACTTATGTCACTTTGAGGGAACGTATATGTCAACTTCATGTCAGAGTCTCGTCAATGTATGTCCAAGGGTTTGGACGATAGAGACATTTAAATTTTTCGAGATTGTTCGAAAGTCAATTTTTAAAAGGCAAATATCTCCCGATCTGTAGGCATCTGAGAGACAAATCTTATGTCACTTTGAGGGAACGCATATGTCAACTTCATGTCAGAATCTCGTCAATGTATGTCCAAGGGTTTGGACGATAGAGACATTTTAATTTCTCGAGATTATTCGAAAGTCAATTATTAAAAGGCAAATATCTCCCGATCTGTAGGCATCTGAGAGAAAAAACTTATGCCACTTTGAGGGAACGTATATGTCAACTTCATGTCAGAATCTCGTCAATGTATGTCCAAGGGTTTGGAGGATAGAGACATTTTAATTTTTCGAGATTATTCGAAAGTCAATTATTAAAAGGCAAATATCTCCCGATCTGTAGGCATCTGAGAGACAAAACTTATGCCACTTTGTGGGAACGTATATGTCAACTTCATGTCAGAATCTCGTCAATGTATGTGCAAGGGTTTGGACGATAGAGACATTTTAATTTTTCGAGATTATTCGAAAGTCAATTTTTAAAAGGCAAATATCTCCCGATCTGTAGGAATCTGAGAGACAAAACTTATGTCACTTTGAGGGAACGTATATGTCAACTTGCTGTCAGAGTCACGTCAATGTATGTCAAAGGGTTTGTACGATAGAGACATTTTAATTTTTCGAGATTATTCGAAAGTCAATTCTTAAAAGGCAAATATCTCCCGATCTGTAGGAATCTGAGAGACAAAACTAATGTCACTTTGAGGGAACGCATTTGTCAAGTTCATGTCAGAATCTCGTCAATGTATGTCCAAGGGTTTGGACGATAGAGACATTTTAATTTTTCGAGATTATTCGAAAGTCAATTATTAAAAGGCAAATATCTGCCGATCTGTAGGAATCTGAGAGACAAAACTTATGTCACTTTGAGGGAACGTATATGTCAACTTCATGTCAGAATCTCGTCAATGTATGTCCAAGGGTTTGGACGATAGAGACATTTTAATTTTTCGAGATTATTCGAAAGTCAATTCTTAAAAGGCAAATATCTCCCGATCTGTAGGAATCTGAGAGACAAAACTTATGTCACTTTGATGGAACGGATATGTCGACTTCCTGTCAGAGTCACGTCAATGTATGTCCAAGGGTTTGGAGGATAGAGACATTTTAATTTTTCGAGATTATTCGAAAGTCAATTTTCGAAAAGGCAAATATCTCCCGATCTGTAGGAATCTAAGAGACAAAACTTATGTCACTTTGAGGGAACGTATATGTCAACTTCATGTCAGAATCTCGTCAATGAATGTCCAAGGGTTTGGACGATAGAGACATTTTAATTTTTCGAGATTATTCGAAAGTCAATTGTTAGAAGGCAAATATCTCCCGATCTGTAGGAATCTAAGAGACAAAACTTATGTCACTTTGAGGGAACGTATATGTCAACTTCCTGTCAGAGTCACGTCAATGTATGTCCAAGGGTTTGGAGGAAAGAGACATTTTAATTTTTCGAGATTATTCGAAAGTCAATTTTTGAAAATTCAAATATCTCCCGATCTGTAGGAATCTGAGAGACAAAACTTATGTTACTTTGAGGGAACGTATGTGTCAACTTCATGTCAGAATCTCGTCAATGTATGTCCAAGGGTTTGGACGATAGAGACATTTTAATTTTTCGAGATTATTCGAAAGTCAATTTTTTAAAGGCAAATATCTCCCGATCTGTAGGCATCTGAGAGACAAAACTTATGTCACTTTGAGGGAACGTATATGTCAACCTCATGTCAGAATCTCGTCAATGTGTGTCCAAGGGTTTGGACGATAGAGACATTTTAATTTTTCGAGATTATTCGAAAGTCAATTATTAAAAGGCAAATATCTCCCGATCTGTAGGCATCTGAGAGACAAACCTTATGTCACTTTGAGGGAAAGTATATGTCAACTTCATGTCAGAATCTCGTCAATGTATGTCCAAGGGTTTGGACGATAGAGACATTTTAATTTTTCGAGATTATTCGAAAGTCAATTCTTAAAAGGCAAATATCTCCCGATCTGTAGGAATCTGAGAGACAAAACTTATGTCACTTTGAGGGAACGTATATGTCAACTTGCTGTCAGAGTCACGTCAATGTATGTCCAAGGGTTTGGAGGATAGAGACATTTAAATTTTTAGAGATTATTCGAAAGTCAATTTTTGAAAAGGCAAATATCTCCCGATCAATATTAATCTAAGAAACAAATCTTATGTCACTTTGAGGGAACGCATATGTCAACTTCATGTCAGAGTCTCGTCAATGTATGTCAAAGGGTTTGGACGATAGAGACATTTAAATTTTTCGAGATTATTCGAAAGTCAATTTTTAAAAGGCAAATATCTCCCGATCTGTAGGAATCTGAGAGACAAAACTTATGTCACTTTGAGGGAAAGTATATGTCAACTTGCTGCCAGAGTCACGTCAATGTATGTCCAAGGGTTTGGAAAATAGAGACATTTTAATTTTTCGAGATTATTCGAAAGTAAATTTTTGATAAAGCAAATATCTCCCGATCTGTAGCAATCTGAGAGACAAACCTTAAGTCACATTGAGGGAACGTATATGTCAACTTCATGTCAGAGTCACGTCAATGTATGTCCAAGGGTTTGGACGATAGAGACATTTTAATTTTTCGAGATTATTCGAAAGTCAATTCTTAAAAGGCAAATATCTCCCGATCTGTAGGAATCTGAGAGACAAAACTTATATCAGTTTGAGGGAACGTATATGTCAACGTCATGTCAGAATCTCATCAATGTATGTCCAAGGGGTTGGACGATAGAGACATTTTAATGTTTCGAGATTATTCGAAAGTCAATTTTTAAAGGCAAATATCAACCGATCTGTTGTCATCTGAGAGACAAAACTTATGTCACTTTGAGGGAACGTATATGTCAACTTCATGTCAGAGTCTCGTCAATGTATGTCCAAGGGTTTGGACGATAGAGACATTTAAATTTTTCGAGATTGTTCGAAAGTCAATTTTTAAAAGGCAAATATCTCCCGATCTGTAGGCATCTGAGAGACAAATCTTATGTCACTTTGAGGGAACGCATATGTCAACTTCATGTCAGAATCTCGTTAATGTATGTAAAAGGGTTTGGACGATAGAGACATTTTAATATTTCGAGATTATTCGAAAGTCAATTTTTAAAAGGCAAATATCTCCCGATCTGTAGGCATCTGAGAGACAAAACGTATGTCACTTTGAGGGAACGTATATGTCAACCTCATGTCAGAATCTCGTCAATGTATGTCCAAGGGTTTGGACGATAGAGACATTTTAATTTTTCGAGATTATTCGAAAGTCAATTATTAAAAGGCAAATATCTCCCGATCTGTAGGCATCTGAGAGACAAAACTTATGTCACTTTGAGGGAACGTATATGTCAACTTCATGTCAGAATCTCGTCAATGTATGTCCAAAGGGTTTGGACGATAGAGACATTTTAATTTTTCGAGATTATTCGAAAGTCAATTATTTAAAGGCAAATATCTCCCGATCTGTAGGCATCTGAGAGAAAAAACTTATGCCAATTTGAGGGAACGTATATGTCAACTTAATGTCAGAATCTCGTCAATGTATGTCCAAGGGTTTGGAGGATAGAGACATTTTAATTTTTCGAGATTATTCGAAAGTCAATTATTAAAATGCAAATATCTCCCGATCTGTAGGCATCTGAGAGACAAAACTTATGCCACTTTGAGGGAACATATATGTCAACTTCATGTCAGAATCTCGTCAATGTATGTGCAAGGGTTTGGACGATAGAGACATTTTAATTTTTCGAGATTATTCGAAAGTCAATTATTAAAAGGCAAATATCTCCCGATCTGTAGGAATCTGAGAGACAAAACTTATGTCACTTTGAGGGAACGTATATGTCAACCTCATGTCAGAATCTCGTCAATGTATGTCCAAGGGTTTGGACGATAGAGACATTTTAATTTAACGAGATTATTCGAAAGTCAATTTTTAAAAAGCAAATATCTCCCGATCTGTAGGCATCTGAGAGACAAAGCTTATGTCACTTTGAGGGAACGTATATGTCAACTTCATGTCAGAATCTCGTCAATGTATGTCCAAGGGTTTGGACGATAGAGATATTTTAATTTTTCGAGATTATTCGAAAGTCAATTCTTAAAAGGCAAATATCTCCCGATCTGTAGGAATCTGAGAGACAAAACTTATGTCACTTTGAGGGAACGTATATGTCAACGTCATGTCAGAATCTCATCAATGTATGTCCAAGGGGTTGGACGATAGAGACATTTTAATTTTTCGAGATTATTCGAAAGTCAATTTTTGATAAAGCAAATATCTCCCGATCTGTAGGAATCTGAGAGGCAAAACTTATGTCACTTTGAGGGAAAGTATATGTCAACTTGCTGTCAGAGTCACGTCAATGTATGTCCAAGGGTTTGGACGATAGAGACCTTTTTTAATTTTTCGAGATTATTCGAAAGTAAATTTTTGATAAAGCAAATATCTCCCGATCTGTTGGCATCTGAGAGACAAAACTTATGTCACTTTGAGGGAACGTATATGTCAACTTTATGTCAGAATCTCGTCAATGTATGTCAAAGGGTTTGGACGATAGAGACATTTATATTTTTCGAGATTATTCGAAAGTCAATTCTTAAAAGGCAAATATCTCCCGATCTGTAGGCATCTGAGAGACAAACCTTATGTCACTTTGAGGGAACGTATATGTCAACTTCCTGTCAGAATCACGTCAATGTATGTCCAAGGGTTTGGAGGATAGAGACATTTTAATTTTTCGAGATTATTCGAAAGTCAATTTTTGAAAAGGCAAATATCTCCCGATCTGTAGGCATCTGAGAGACAAAACTTATGTCACTTTGAGGGAAAGTATATGTCAACTTGCTGTCAGAGTCACGTCAATGTATGTCCAAGGGTTTGGACGATAGAGACATTTTAATTTTTCGAGATTATTCGAAAGTAAATTTTTGATAAAGCAAATATCTCCCGATCTGTAGGAATCTGAGAGACAAAACTTATGTCACATTGAGGGAACGTATATGTCAACTTCATGTCAGAGTCACGTCAATGTATGTGCAAGGGTTTGGAGGATAGAGACATCTTAATTTTTCGAGATTATTCGAAAATCAATTTTTTGAAGGCAAATATCTCCCGATCTGTAGGAATCTGAGAGACAAAACTTATGTCACTTTGAGGGAACGCATATGTCAAGTTCATGTAAGAATCTCGTCAATGTATGTCCAAGGGTTTGGACGATAGAGACATTTTAATTTTTCGAGATTATTCGAAAGTCAATTATTAAAAGGCAAATATCTCCCGATCTGTAGGCATCTGAGAGACAAAACTTATGTCACTTTGAGGGAACGTATATGTCAACTTCATGTAAGTATCTCGTCAATGTATGTACAAGGGTTTGGACGATAGAGACATTTTAATTTTTCGAGATTATTCGAAAGTCAATTCTTAAAAGGCAAATATCTCCCGATCTGTGGGAATCTGAGAGACAAAACTTATGTCACTTTGATGGAACGGATATGTCAACTTCCTGTCAGAGTCACGTCAATGTATGTCCAAGGGTTTGGAGGATAGAGACATTTTAATTTTTCGAGATTATTCGAAAGTCAATTTTCGAAAAGGCAAATATCTCCCGATCTGTAGGAATCTAAGAGACAAAACTTATGTCACTTTGAGGGAACGTATATGTCAACTTCATGTCAGAATCTCGTCAATGTATGTCCAAGGGTTTGGACGATAGAGACATTTTAATTTTTCGAGATTATTCGAAAGTCAATTCTTAGAAGGCAAATATCTCCCGATCTGTAGGAATCTGAGAGACAAAACTTATGTCACTTTGAGGGAACGTATATGTCAACTTCCTGTCAGAGTCACGTCAATGTATGTCCAAGGGTTTGGAGGATAGAGACATTTTAATTTTTCGAGATTATTCGAAAGTCAATTTTTGAAAATTCAAATATCTCCCGATCTGTAGGAATCTGAGAGACAAACCTTATGTCACATTGAGGGAACGTATATGTCAACTTCATGTCAGAGTCACGTCAATGTATGTGCAAGGGTTTGGAGGATAGAGACATTTTAATTTTTCGAGATTATTCGAAAATCAATTTTTTAAAGGCAAATATCTCCCGATCTGTAGGAATCTGAGAGGCAAAACTTATGTCACTTTGAGGGAACGTATATGTCAACTTCCTGTCAGAGTCACGTCAATGTATGTCCAAGGGTTTGGAGGATAGAGACATTTTAATTTTTCGAGATTATTCGAAAGTCAATTTTTGAAAAGGCAAATATCTCCCGATCTGAAGGAATCTGAGAGACAAAACTTATGTCACTTTGAGGGAACGTATATGTCAACCTCATGTCAGAATCTCGTCAATGTATGTCCAAGGGTTTGAACGATAGAGACATTTTAATTTTTCGAGATTATTCGAAAGTCAATTCTTAAAAGGCAAATATCTCCCGATCTGTAGGAATCTGAGAGACAAAACTTATGTCACATTGAGGGAACGTATATGTCAACTTCATGTCAGAGTCACGTCAATGTATGTGCAAGGGTTTGAAGGATAGAGACATCTTAATTTTTCGAGATTATTCGAAAATCAATTTTTTGAAGGCAAATATCTCCCGATCTGTAGGAATCTGAGAGACAAAACTTATGTCACTTTGAGGGAACGCATATGTCAAGTTCATGTCAGAATCTCGTCAATGTATGTCCAAGGGTTTGGACGATAGAGACATTTTAATTTTTCGAGATTATTCGAAAGTCAATTCTTAAAAGGCAAATATCTCCCGATCTGTAGGAATCTGAGAGACAAAACTTATGTCACTTTGATGGAACGGATATGTCAACTTCCTGTCAGAGTCACGTCAATGTATGTCCAAGGGTTTGGAGGATAGAGACATTTTAATTTTTCGAGATTATTCGAAAGTCAATTTTCGAAAAGGCAAATATCACCCGATCTGTAGGAATCTAAGAGACAAAACTTATGTCACTTTGAGGGAACGTATATGTCAACTTCATGTCAGAATCTCGTCAATGTATGTCCAAGGGTTTGGACGATAGAGACATTTTAATTTTTCGAGATTATTCGAAAGTCAATTCTTAGAAGGCAAATATCTCCCGATCTGTAGGAATCTGAGAGACAAAACTTATGTCACTTTGAGGGAACGTATATGTCAACTTCCTGTCAGTGTCACGTCAATGTATGTCCAAGGGTTTGGAGGATAGAGACATTTTAATTTTTCGAGATTATTCGAAAGTCAATTTTTGAAAATTCAAATATCTCCCGATCTGTAGGAATCTGAGAGACAAAACTCATGTTACTTTGAGGGAACGTATATGTCAACTTCATGTCAGAATCTCGTCAATGTATGTCCAAGGGTTTGGACGATAGAGACATTTTAATTTTTCGAGATTATTCGAAAGTCAATGTTTTAAAGGCAAATATCTCCCGATCTGTAGGCATCTGAGAGACAAAACTTATGTCACTTTGAGGGAACGTATATGTCAACCTCATGTCAGAATCTCGTCAATGTGTGTCCAAGGGTTTGGACGATAGAGACATTTTAATTTTTCGAGATTATTCGAAAGTCAATTATTAAAAGGCAAATATCTCCCGATCTGTAGGCATCTGAGAGACAAACCTTATGTCACTTTGAGGGAACGTATATGTCAACTTCATGTCAGAATCTCGTCAATGTATGTCCAAGGGTTTGGACGATAGAGACATTTTAATTTTTCGAGATTATTCGAAAGTCAATTCTTAAAAGGCAAATATCTCCCGATCTGTAGGAATCTGAGAGACAAAACTTATGTCACTTTGAGGGAACGTATATGTCAACTTCATGTCAGAGTCACTTCAATGTATGTGCAAGGGTTTGGAGGATAGAGACATTTAAATTTTTAGAGATTATTCGAAAGTCAATTTTTGAAAAGGCAAATATCTCCCGATCAATAGGAATCTAAGAAACAAATCTTATGTCACTTTGAGGGAAAGCATATGTCAACTTCATGTCAGAGTCTCGTCAATGTATGTCAAAGGGTTTGGACGATAGAGACATTTAAATTTTTCGAGATTATTCGAAAGTCAATTTTTAAAAGGCAAATATCTCCCGATCTGTAGGAATCTGAGAGACAAAACTTATGTCACTTTGAGGGAACGTATATGTAAACTTCCTGTCAGAGTCACGTCAATGTATGTCCAAGGGTTTGGAGGATAGAGACATTTTAATTTTTCGAGATTATTCGAAAGTCAATTTTTGAAAAGGCAAATATCTTCCGATATGTAGGAATCTGAGAGACAAAACTTATGTCACTTTGAGGGAACGTATATGTCAACTTCATGTCAGAATCTCGTCAATGTATGTCAAAGGGTTTGGACGATAGAGACATTTAAATTTTTCGAGATTATTCGAAAGTCAATTTTTAAAAGGCAAATATCTCCCGATCTGTAGGAATCTGAGAGACAAAACTTATGTCACTTTGAGGGAAAGTATATGTCAACTTGCTGTCAGAGTCACGTCAATGTATGTCCAAGGGTTTGGAAAATAGAGACATTTTAATTTTTCGAGATTATTCGAAAGTAAATTTTTGATAAAGCAAATATCTCCCGATCTGTAGGAATCTGAGAGACAAACCTTATGTCACATTGAGGGAACGTATATGTCAACTTCATGTCAGAGTCACGTCAATGTATGTGCAAGGGTTTGGAGGATAGAGACATCTTAATTTTTTGAGATTATTCGAAAATCAATTTTTTAAAGGCAAATATCTCCCGATCTGTAGGAATCTGAGAGACAAAACGTATGTCACTTTGAGGGAACGTATATGTAAACTTCCTGTCAGAGTCACGTCAATGTATGTCCAAGGGTTTGGAGGATAGAGACATTTTAATTTTTCGAGGTTATTCGAAAGTCAATTTTTGAAAAGGCAAATATCTTCCGATATGTAGGAATCTGAGAGACAAAACTTATGTCACTTTGAGGGAACGTATATGTCAACTTCATGTCAGAATCTCGTCAATGTATGTGAAAGGGTTTGGACGATAGAGACATTTAAATTTTTCGAGATTATTCGAAAGTCAATTATTAAAAGGCAAATATCTCCCGATCTGTAGTAATCTGAGAGACAAAACTTATGTCACTTTGAGGGAACGTATATGTCAATTTGCTGTCAGAGTCACGTCAATGTATGTCCAAGGGTTTGAACGATAGAGACATTTTAATTTTTCGAGATTATTCGAAAGTCAATTTTTGAAAAAGCAAATATCTCCAAATCTGTAGGAATCTGAGAGACAAAACTCATGTCACTTTGAGGGAAGGCATATGTCAACTTCATGTCAGAGTCACGTCAATGCATGTCCAAGAGTTTGGAGGATAGAGACATTTAAATTTTTAGAGATTATTCGAAAGTCAATACTTAAAGGCAAATATCTACCGATCTGTAGGCATCTGAGAGACAAAACTTATGTCACTTTGAGGGAACGTATATATCAACTTCCTGTCAGAGTCACGTCAATGTATGTCCAAGGGTTTGGAGGATAGAGACATTTTAATTTTTCGAGATTATTCGAAAGTCAATTTTTAAAAGGCAAATATCTCCCGATCTGTAGGAATCTGAGAGGCAAAACTTATGTCACTTTGAGGGAAAGTATATGTCAACTTGCTGTCAGAGTCACCTCAATGTATGTCCAAGGGTTTGGACGATAGAGACATTTAAATTTTTCGAGATTATTCGAAAGTCAATTTTTAAAAGGCAAATATCTCCCGATCTGTAGGAATCTGAGAGACAAGACTTATGTCACTTTGAGGGAAAGTATATGTCAACTTGCTGCCAGAGTCACGTCAATGTATGTCCAAGGGTTTGGAAAATAGAGACATTTGAATTTTTCGAGATTATTCGAAAGTAAATTTTTGATAAAGCAAATATCTCCCGATCTGTAGCAATCTGAGAGACAAACCTTAAGTCACATTGAGGGAACGTATATGTCAACTTCATGTCAGAGTCACGTCAATGTATGTCCAAGGGTTTGGACGATAGAGACATTTTAATTTTTCGAGATTATTCGAAAGTCAATTCTTAAAAGGCAAATATCTCCCGATCTGTAGGAATCTGAGAGACAAAACTTATATCAGTTTGAGGGAACGTATATGTCAACGTCATGTCAGAATCTCATCAATGTATGTCCAAGGGGTTGGACGATAGAGACATTTTAATTTTTCGAGATTATTCGAAAGTCAATTTTTAAAGGCAAATATCAACCGATCTGTTGTCATCTGAGAGACAAAACTTATGTCACTTTGAGGGAACGTATATGTCAACTTCATGTCAGAGTCTCGTCAATGTATGTCCAAGGGTTTGGACGATAGAGACATTTAAATTTTTCGAGATTGTTCGAAAGTCAATTTTTAAAAGGCAAATATCTCCCGATCTGTAGGCATCTGAGAGACAAATCTTATGTCACTTTGAGGGAACGCATATGTCAACTTCATGTCAGAATCTCGTTAATGTATGTAAAAGGGTTTGGACGATAGAGACATTTTAATATTTCGAGATTATTCGAAAGTCAATTTTTAAAAGGCAAATATCTCCCGATCTGTAGGCATCTGAGAGACAAAACGTATGTCACTTTGAGGGAACGTATATGTCAACCTCATGTCAGAATCTCGTCAATGTATGTCCAAGGGTTTGGACGATAGAGACATTTTAATTTTTCGAGATTATTCGAAAGTCAATTATTAAAAGGCAAATATCTCCCGATCTGTAGGCATCTGAGAGACAAAACTTATGTCACTTTGAGGGAACGTATATGTCAACTTCATGTCAGAATCTCGTCAATGTATGTCCAAAGGGTTTGGACGATAGAGACATTTTAATTTTTCGAGATTATTCGAAAGTCAATTATTTAAAGGCAAATATCTCCCGATCTGTAGGCATCTGAGAGAAAAAACTTATGCCAATTTGAGGGAACGTATATGTCAACTTCATGTCAGAATCTCGTCAATGTATGTCCAAGGGTTTGGAGGATAGAGACATTTTAATTTTTCGAGATTATTCGAAAGTCAATTATTAAAATGCAAATATCTCCCGATCTGTAGGCATCTGAGAGACAAAACTTATGCCACTTTGAGGGAACATATATGTCAACTTCATGTCAGAATCTCGTCAATGTATGTGCAAGGGTTTGGACGATAGAGACATTTTAATTTTTCGAGATTATTCGAAAGTCAATTATTAAAAGGCAAATATCTCCCGATCTTTAGGAATCTGAGAGACAAAACTTATGTCACTTTGAGGGAACGTATATGTCAACCTCATGTCAGAATCTCGTCAATGTATGTCCAAGGGTTTGGACGATAGAGACATTTTAATTTAACGAGATAATTCGAAAGTCAATTATTTAAAGGCAAATATCTACCGATCTGTAGGCATCTGAGAGACAAAGCTTATGTCACTTTGAGGGAACGTATATGTCAACTTCATGTCAGAATCTCGTCAATGTATGTCCAAGGGTTTGGACGATAGAGATATTTTAATTTTTCGAGATTATTCGAAAGTCAATTCTTAAAAGGCAAATATATCCCGATCTGTAGGAATCTGAGAGACAAAACTTATGTCACTTTGAGGGAACGTATATGTCAACGTCATGTCAGAATCTCATCAATGTATGTCCAAGGGGTTGGACGATAGAGACATTTTAATTTTTCGAGATTATTCGAAAGTCAATTTTTGAAAAGGCAAATATCTCCCGATCTGTTGTCATCTGAGAGACAAAACTTATGTCACTTTGAGGGAACGTATATGTCAACTTCATGTCAGAGTCTCGTCAATGTATGTCCAAGGGTTTGGACGATAGAGACATTTAAATTTTTCGAGATTGTTCGAAAGTCAATTTTTAAAAGGCAAATATCTCCCGATCTGTAGGAATCTGAGAGGCAAAACTTATGTCACTTTGAGGGAAAGTATATGTCAACTTGCTGTCAGAGTCACGTCAATGTATGTCCAAGGGTTTGGACGATAGAGACCTTTTTTAATTTTTCGAGATTATTCGAAAGTAAATTTTTGATAAAGCAAATATCTCCCGATCTGTAGGAATCTGAGAGGCAAAACTTATGTCACTTTGAGGGAAAGTATATGTCAACTTGCTGTCAGAGTCACGTCAATGTATGTCCAAGGGTTTGGACGATAGAGACCTTTTTTAATTTTTCGAGATTATTCGAAAGTAAATTTTTGATAAAGCAAATATCTCCCGATCTGTTGGCATCTGAGAGACAAAACTTATGTCACTTTGAGAAAACGTATATGTCAACTTTATGTCAGAATCTCGTCAATGTATGTCCAAGGGTTTGGACGATAGAGACATTTATATTTTTCGAGATTATTCGAAAGTCAATTCTTAAAAGGCAAATATCTCCCGATCTGTAGGCATCTGAGAGACAAACCTTATGTCACTTTGAGGGAACGTATATGTCAACTTCCTGTCAGAATCACGTCAATGTATGTCCAAGGGTTTGGAGGATAGAGACATTTTAATTTTTCGAGATTATTCGAAAGTCAATTTTTGAAAAGGCAAATATCTCCCGATCTGTAGGCATCTGAGAGACAAAACTTATGTCACTTTGAGGGAAAGTATATGTCAACTTGCTGTCAGAGTCACGTCAATGTATGTCCAAGGGTTTGGACGATAGAGACATTTTAATTTTTCGAGATTATTCGAAAGTAAATTTTTGATAAAGCAAATATCTCCCGATCTGTAGGAATCTGAGAGACAAAACTTATGTCACATTGAGGGAACGTATATGTCAACTTCATGTCAGAGTCACGTCAATGTATGTGCAAGGGTTTGGAGGATAGAGACATCTTAATTTTTCGAGATTATTCGAAAATCAATTTTTTGAAGGCAAATATCTCCCGATCTGTAGGAATCTGAGAGACAAAACTTATGTCACTTTGAGGGAACGCATATGTCAAGTTCATGTAAGAATCTCGTCAATGTATGTCCAAGGGTTTGGACGATAGAGACATTTTAATTTTTCGAGATTATTCGAAAGTCAATTATTAAAAGGCAAATATCTCCCGATCTGTAGGCATCTGAGAGACAAAACTTATGTCACTTTGAGGGAACGTATATGTCAACTTCATGTAAGTATCTCGTCAATGTATGTACAAGGGTTTGGACGATAGAGACATTTTAATTTTTCGAGATTATTCGAAAGTCAATTCTTAAAAGACAAATATCTCCCGATCTGTGGGAATCTGAGAGACAAAACTTATGTCACTTTGATGGAACGGATATGTCAACTTCCTGTCAGAGTCACGTCAATGTATGTCCAAGGGTTTGGAGGATAGAGACATTTTAATTTTTCGAGATTATTCGAAAGTCAATTTTCGAAAAGGCAAATATCTCCCGATCTGTAGGAATCTAAGAGACAAAACTTATGTCACTTTGAGGGAACGTATATGTCAACTTCATGTCAGAATCTCGTCAATGTATGTCCAAGGGTTTGGACGATAGAGACATTTTAATTTTTCGAGATTATTCGAAAGTCAATTCTTAGAAGGCAAATATCTCCCGATCTGTAGGAATCTGAGAGACAAAACTTATGTCACTTTGAGGGAACGTATATGTCAACTTCCTGTCAGAGTCACGTCAATGTATGTCCAAGGGTTTGGAGGATAGAGACATTTTAATTTTTCGAGATTATTCGAAAGTCAATTTTTGAAAATTCAAATATCTCCCGATCTGTAGGAATCTGAGAGACAAACCTTATGTCACATTGAGGGAACGTATATGTCAACTTCATGTCAGAGTCACGTCAATGTATGTGCAAGGGTTTAGAGGATAGAGACATTTTAATTTTTCGAGATTATTCGAAAATCAATTTTTTAAAGGCAAATATCTCCCGATCTGTAGGAATCTGAGAGGCAAAACTTATGTCACTTTGAGGGAACGTATATGTCAACTTCCTGTCAGAGTCACGTCAATGTATGTCCAAGGGTTTGGAGGATAGAGACATTTTAATTTTTCGAGATTATTCGAAAGTCAATTTTTGAAAAGGCAAATATCTCCCGATCTGTAGGAATCTGAGAGACAAAACTTATGTCACTTTGAGGGAACGTATATGTCAACCTCATGTCAGAATCTCGTCAATGTATGTCCAAGGGTTTGAACGATAGAGACATTTTAATTTTTCGAGATTATTCGAAAGTCAATTCTTAAAAGGCAAATATCTCCCGATCTGTAGGAATCTGAGAGACAAAACTTATGTCACATTGAGGGAACGTATATGTCAACTTCATGTCAGAGTCACGTCAATGTATGTGCAAGGGTTTGAAGGATAGAGACATCTTAATTTTTCGAGATTATTCGAAAATCAATTTTTTGAAGGCAAATATCTCCCGATCTGTAGGAATCTGAGAGACAAAACTTATGTCACTTTGAGGGAACGCATATGTCAAGTTCATGTCAGAATCTCGTCAATGTATGTCCAAGGGTTTGGACGATAGAGACATTTTAATTTTTCGAGATTATTCGAAAGTCAATTCTTAAAAGGCAAATATCTCCCGATCTGTAGGAATCTGAGAGACAAAACTTATGTCACTTTGATGGAACGGATATGTCAACTTCCTGTCAGAGTCACGTCAATGTATGTCCAAGGGTTTGGAGGATAGAGACATTTTAATTTTTCGAGATTATTCGAAAGTCAATTTTCGAAAAGGCAAATATCTCCCGATCTGTAGGAATCTAAGAGACAAAACTTATGTCACTTTGAGGGAACGTATATGTCAACTTCATGTCAGAATCTCGTCAATGTATGTCCAAGGGTTTGGACGATAGAGACATTTTAATTTTTCGAGATTATTCGAAAGTCAATTCTTAGAAGGCAAATATCTCCCGATCTGTAGGAATCTGAGAGACAAAACTTATGTCACTTTGAGGGAACGTATATGTCAACTTCCTGTCAGTGTCACGTCAATGTATGTCCAAGGGTTTGGAGGATAGAGACATTTTAATTTTTCGAGATTATTCGAAAGTCAATTTTTGAAAATTCAAATATCTCCCGATCTGTAGGAATCTGAGAGACAAAACTCATGTTACTTTGAGGGAACGTATATGTCAACTTCATGTCAGAATCTCGTCAATGTATGTCCAAGGGTTTGGACGATAGAGACATTTTAATTTTTCGAGATTATTCGAAAGTCAATGTTTTAAAGGCAAATATCTCCCGATCTGTAGGCATCTGAGAGACAAAACTTATGTCACTTTGAGGGAACGTATATGTCAACCTCATGTCAGAACCTCGTCAATGTGTGTCCAAGGGTTTGGACGATAGAGACATTTTAATTTTTCGAGATTATTCGAAAGTCAATTATTAAAAGGCAAATATCTCCCGATCTGTAGGCATCTGAGAGACAAACCTTATGTCACTTTGAGGGAACGTATATGTCAACTTCATGTCAGAATCTCGTCAATGTATGTCCAAGGGTTTGGACGATAGAGACATTTTAATTTTTCGAGATTATTCGAAAGTCAATACTTAAAAGGCAAATATCTCCCGATCTGTAGGAATCTGAGAGACAAAACTTATGTCACTTTGAGGGAACGTATATGTCAACTTCATGTCAGAGTCACTTCAATGTATGTGCAAGGGTTTGGAGGATAGAGACATTTAAATTTTTAGAGATTATTCGAAAGTCAATTTTTGAAAAGGCAAATATCTCCCGATCAATAGGAATCTAAGAAACAAATCTTATGTCACTTTGAGGGAAAGCATATGTCAACTTCATGTCAGAGTCTCGTCAATGTATGTCAAAGGGTTTGGACGATAGAGACATTTAAATTTTTCGAGATTATTCGAAAGTCAATTTTTAAAAGGCAAATATCTCCCGATCTGTAGGAATCTGAGAGACAAAACTTACGTCACTTTGAGGGAAAGTATATGTCAACTTGCTGTCAGAGTCACGTCAATGTATGTCCAAGGGTTTGGAAAATAGAGACATTCTAATTTTTCGAGATTATTCGAAAGTAAATTTTTGATAAAGCAAATATCTCCCGATCTGTAGGAATCTGAGAGACAAACCTTATGTCACATTGAGGGAACGTATATGTAAACTTCATGTCAGAGTCTTGTCAATGTATGTGCAAGGGTTTGGAGGATAGAGACATCTTAATTTTTTGAGATTATTCGAAAATCAATTATTTAAAGGCAAATATCTCCCGATCTGTAGGAATCTGAGAGACAAAACTTATGTCACTTTGAGGGAACGTATATGTAAACTTCCTGTCAGAGTCACGTCAATGTATGTCCAAGGGTTTGGAGGATAGAGACATTTTAATTTTTCGAGATTATTCGAAAGTCAATTTTTGAAAAGGCAAATATCTTCCGATATGTAGGAATCTGAGAGACAAAACTTATGTCACTTTGAGGGAACGTATATGTCAACTTCATGTCAGAATCTCGTCAATGTATGTCAAAGGGTTTGGACGATAGAGACATTTAAATTTTTCGAGATTATTCGAAAGTCAATTTTTAAAAGGCAAATATCTCCCGATCTGTAGGAATCTGAGAGACAAAACTTATGTCACTTTGAGGGAAAGTATATGTCAACTTGCTGTCAGAGTCACGTCAATGTATGTCCAAGGGTTTGGAAAATAGAGACATTTTAATTTTTCGAGATTATTCGAAAGTAAATTTTTGATAAAGCAAATATCTCCCGATCTGTAGGAATCTGAGAGACAAACCTTATGTCACATTGAGGGAACGTATATGTCAACTTCATGTCAGAGTCACGTCAATGTATGTGCAAGGGTTTGGAGGATAGAGACATCTTAATTTTTTGAGATTATTCGAAAATCAATTTTTTAAAGGCAAATATCTCCCGATCTGTAGGAATCTGAGAGACAAAACGTATGTCACTTTGAGGGAACGTATATGTAAACTTCCTGTCAGAGTCACGTCAATGTATGTCCAAGGGTTTGGAGGATAGAGACATTTTAATTTTTCGAGGTTATTCGAAAGTCAATTTTTGAAAAGGCAAATATCTTCCGATATGTAGGAATCTGAGAGACAAAACTTATGTCACTTTGAGGGAACGTATATGTCAACTTCATGTCAGAATCTCGTCAATGTATGTGAAAGGGTTTGGACGATAGAGACATTTAAATTTTTCGAGATTATTCGAAAGTCAATTATTAAAAGGCAAATATCTCCCGATCTGTAGGAATCTGAGAGACAAAACTTATGTCACTTTGAGGGAACGTATATGTCAATTTGCTGTCAGAGTCACGTCAATGTATGTCCAAGGGTTTGAACGATAGAGACATTTTAATTTTTCGAGATTATTCGAAAGTCAATTTTTGAAAAAGCAAATATCTCCAAATCTGTAGGAATCTGAGAGACAAAACTCATGTCACTTTGAGGGAAGGCATATGTCAACTTCATGTCAGAGTCACGTCAATGCATGTCCAAGAGTTTGGAGGATAGAGACATTTAAATTTTTAGAGATTATTCGAAAGTCAATACTTAAAGGCAAATATCTACCGATCTGTAGGCATCTGAGAGACAAAACTTATGTCACTTTGAGGGAACGTATATATCAACTTCCTGTCAGAGTCACGTCAATGTATGTCCAAGGGTTTGGA
Organism: Zootermopsis nevadensis; assembly: GCF_977971745.1. Taxonomy (NCBI): domain Eukaryota; kingdom Metazoa; phylum Arthropoda; class Insecta; order Blattodea; family Termopsidae; genus Zootermopsis; species Zootermopsis nevadensis. The sequence goes on from NW_028259177.1 coordinate 3,962,579, forward strand.
GGATAGAGACATTTTAATTTTTCGAGATTATTCGAAAGTCAATTTTTAAAAGGCAAATATCTCCCGATCTGTAGGAATCTGAGAGGCAAAACTTATGTCACTTTGAGGGAAAGTATATGTCAACTTGCTGTCAGAGTCACCTCAATGTATGTCCAAGGGTTTGGACGATAGAGACCTTTTTTAATTTTTCGAGATTATTCGAAAGTAAATTTTTGATAAAGCAAATATCTCCCGATCTGTTGGCATCTGAGAGACAAAACTTATGTCACTTTGAGGGAACGTATATGTCAACTTTATGTCAGAATCTCGTCAATGTATGTCCAAGGGTTTGGACGATAGAGACATTTAAATTTTTCGAGATTATTCGAAAGTCAATTCTTAAAAGGCAAATATCTCCCGATCTGTAGGCATCTGAGAGACAAACCTTATGTCACTTTGAGGGAACGTATATGTCAACTTCCTGTCAGAATCACGTCAATGTATGTCCAAGGGTTTGGAGGATAGAGACATTTTAATTTTTCGAGATTATTCGAAAGTCAATTTTTGAAAAGGCAAATATCTCCCGATCTGTAGGCATCTGAGAGACAAAACTTATGTCACTTTGAGGGAAAGTATATGTCAACTTGCTGTCAGAGTCACGTCAATGTATGTCCAAGGGTTTGGACGATAGAGACATTTTAATTTTTCGAGATTATTCGAAAGTAAATTTTTGATAAAGCAAATATCTCCCGATCTGTAGGAATCTGAGAGACAAAACTTATGTCACATTGAGGGAACGTATATGTCAACTTCATGTCAGAGTCACGTCAATGTATGTGCAAGGGTTTGGAGGATAGAGACATCTTAATTTTTCGAGATTATTCGAAAATCAATTTTTTGAAGGCAAATATCTCCCGATCTGTAGGAATCTGAGAGACAAAACTTATATCACTTTGAGGGAACGCATATGTCAAGTTCATGTAAGAATCTCGTCAATGTATGTCCAAGGGTTTGGACGATAGAGACATTTTAATTTTTCGAGATTATTCGAAAGTCAATTATTAAAAGGCAAATATCTCCCGATCTGTAGGCATCTGAAAGACAAAACTTATGTCACTTTGAGGGAACGTATATGTCAACTTCATGTAAGAATCTCGTCAATGTATGTACAAGGGTTTGGACGATAGAGACATTTTAATTTTTCGAGATTATTCGAAAGTCAATTCTTAAAAGGCAAATATCTCCCGATCTGTAGGAATCTGAGAGACAAAACTTATGTCACTTTGATGGAACGGATATGTCAACTTCCTGTCAGAGTCACGCCAATGTATGTCCAAGGGTTTGGAGGATAGAGACATTTTAATTTTTCGAGATTATTCGAAAGTCAATTTTCGAAAAGGCAAATATCTCCCGATCTGTAGGAATCTAAGAGACAAAACTTATGTCACTTTGAGGGAACGTATATGTCAATTTCATGTCAGAATCTCGTCAATGTATGTCCAAGGGTTTGGACGATAGAGACATTTTAATTTTTCGAGATTATTCGAAAGTCAATTATTAAAAGGCAAATATCTCCCGATCTGTAGGAATCTGAGAGACAAAACTCATGTTACTTTGAGGGAACGTATATGTCAACTTCATGTCAGAATCTCGTCAATGTATGTCCAAAGGGTTTGGACGATAGAGACATTTTAATTTTTCGAGATTATTCGAAAGTCAATTATTTAAAGGCAAATATCTCCCGATCTGTAGGCATCTGAGAGAAAAAACTTATGCCAATTTGAGGGAACGTATATGTCAACTTCATGTCAGAATCTCGTCAATGTATGTCCAAGGGTTTGGAGGATAGAGACATTTTAATTTTTCGAGATTATTCGAAAGTCAATTATTAAAATGCAAATATCTCCCGATCTGTAGGCATCTGAGAGACAAAACGTATGCCACTTTGAGGGAACGTATATGTCAACTTCATGTCAGAATCTCGTCAATGTATGTGCAAGGGTTTGGACGATAGAGACATTTTAATTTTTCGAGATTATTCGAAAGTCAATTATTAAAAGGCAAATATCTCCCGATCTGTAGGAATCTGAGAGACAAAACTTATGTCACTTTGAGGGAACGTATATGTCAACCTCATGTCAGAATCTCGTCAATGTATGTCCAAGGGTTTGGACGATAGAGACATTTTAATTTAACGAGATTATTCGAAAGTCAATTTTTAAAAAGCAAATATCTCCCGATCTGTAGGCATCTGAGATACAAAGCTTATGTCACTTTGAGGGAACGTATATGTCAACTTCATGTCAGAATCTCGTCAATGTATGTCCAAGGGTTTGGACGATAGAGATATTTTAATTTTTCGAGATTATTCGAAAGTCAATTCTTAAAAGGCAAATATCTCCCGATCTGTAGGAATCTGAGAGACAAAACTTATGTCACTTTGAGGGAACGTATATGTCAACGTCATGTCAGAATCTCATCAATGTATGTCCAAGGGGTTGGACGATAGAGACATTTTAATTTTTCGAGATTATTCGAAAGTCAATTTTTAAAGGCAAATATCAACCGATCTGTTGTCATCTGAGAGACAAAACTTATGTCACTTTGAGGGAACGTATATGTCAACTTCATGTCAGAGTCTCGTCAATGTATGTCCAAGGGTTTGGACGATAGAGACATTTAAATTTTTCGAGATTGTTCGAAAGTCAATTTTTAAAAGGCAAATATCTCCCGATCTGTAGGAATCTGAGAGGCAAAACTTATGTCACTTTGAGGGAAAGTATATGTCAACTTGCTGTCAGAGTCACGTCAATGTATGTCCAAGGGTTTGGACGATAGAGACCTTTTTTAATTTTTCGAGATTATTCGAAAGTAAATTTTTGATAAAGCAAATATCTCCCGATCTGTAGGAATCTGAGAGGCAAAACTTATGTCACTTTGAGGGAAAGTATATGTCAACTTGCTGTCAGAGTCACGTCAATGTATGTCCAAGGGTTTGGACGATAGAGACCTTTTTTAATTTTTCGAGATTATTCGAAAGTAAATTTTTGATAAAGCAAATATCTCCCGATCTGTTGGCATCTGAGAGACAAAACTTATGTCACTTTGAGGGAACGTATATGTCAACTTTATGTCAGAATCTCGTCAATGTATGTCCAAGGGTTTGGACGATAGAGACATTTATATTTTTCGAGATTATTCGAAAGTCAATTCTTAAAAGGCAAATATCTCCCGATCTGTAGGCATCTGAGAGACAAACCTTATGTCACTTTGAGGGAACGTATATGTCAACTTCCTGTCAGAATCACGTCAATGTATGTCCAAGGGTTTGGAGGATAGAGACATTTTAATTTTTCGAGATTATTCGAAAGTCAATTTTTGAAAAGGCAAATATCTCCCGATCTGTAGGCATCTGAGAGACAAAACTTATGTCACTTTGAGGGAAAGTATATGTCAACTTGCTGTCAGAGTCACGTCAATGTATGTCCAAGGGTTTGGACGATAGAGACATTTTAATTTTTCGAGATTATTCGAAAGTAAATTTTTGATAAAGCAAATATCTCCCGATCTGTAGGAATCTGAGAGACAAAACTTATGTCACATTGAGGGAACGTATATGTCAACTTCATGTCAGAGTCACGTCAATGAATGTGCAAGGGTTTGGAGGATAGAGACATCTTAATTTTTCGAGATTATTCGAAAATCAATTTTTTGAAGGCAAATATCTCCCGATCTGTAGGAATCTGAGAGACAAAACTTATGTCACTTTGAGGGAACGCATATGTCAAGTTCATGTAAGAATCTCGTCAATGTATGTCCAAGGGTTTGGACGATAGAGACATTTTAATTTTTCGAGATTATTCGAAAGTCAATTATTAAAAGGCAAATATCTCCCGATCTGTAGGCATCTGAGAGACAAAACTTATGTCACTTTGAGGGAACGTATATGTCAACTTCATGTAAGTATCTCGTCAATGTATGTACAAGGGTTTGGACGATAGAGACATTTTAATTTTTCGAGATTATTCGAAAGTCAATTCTTAAAAGGCAAATATCTCCCGATCTGTGGGAATCTGAGAGACAAAACTTATGTCACTTTGATGGAACGGATATGTCAACTTCCTGTCAGAGTCACGTCAATGTATGTCCAAGGGTTTGGAGGATAGAGACATTTTAATTTTTCGAGATTATTCGAAAGTCAATTTTCGAAAAGGCAAATATCTCCCGATCTGTAGGAATCTAAGAGACAAAACTTATGTCACTTTGAGGGAACGTATATGTCAACTTCATGTCAGAATCTCGTCAATGTATGTCCAAGGGTTTGGACGATAGAGACATTTTAATTTTTCGAGATTATTCGAAAGTCAATTCTTAGAAGGCAAATATCTCCCGATCTGTAGGAATCTGAGAGACAAAACTTATGTCACTTTGAGGGAACGTATATGTCAACTTCCTGTCAGAGTCACGTCAATGTATGTCCAAGGGTTTGGAGGATAGAGACATTTTAATTTTTCGAGATTATTCGAAAGTCAATTTTTGAAAATTCAAATATCTCCCGATCTGTAGGAATCTGAGAGACAAAACTTATGTCACTTTGAGGGAAAGTATATGTCAACTTGCTGTCAGAGTCACGTCAATGTATGTCCAAGGGTTTGGACGATAGAGACATTTTAATTTTTCGAGATTATTCGAAAATAAATTTTTGATAAAGCAAATATCTCCCGATCTGTAGGAATCTGAGAGACAAACCTTATGTCACATTGAGGGAACGTATATGTCAACTTCATGTCAGAGTCACGTCAATGTATGTGCAAGGGTTTGGAGGATAGAGACATTTTAATTTTTCGAGATTATTCGAAAATCAATTTTTTAAAGGCAAATATCTCCCGATCTGTAGGAATCTGAGAGACAAAACTTATGTCACTTTGAGGGAACGTATATGTCAACTTCCTGTCAGAGTCACGTCAATGTATGTCCAAGGGTTTGGAGGATAGAGACATTTTAATTTTTCGAGATTATTCGAAAGTCAATTTTTGAAAAGGCAAATATCTCCCGATCTGTAGGAATCTGAGAGACAAAACTTATGTCACTTTGAGGGAACGTATATGTCAACCTCATGTCAGAATCTCGTCAATGTATGTCCAAGGGTTTGAACGATAGAGACATTTTAATTTTTCGAGATTATTCGAAAGTCAATTCTTAAAAGGCAAATATCTCCCGATCTGTAGGAATCTGAGAGACAAAACTTATGTCACATTGAGGGAACGTATATGTCAACTTCATGTCAGAGTCACGTCAATGTATGTGCAAGGGTTTGAAGGATAGAGACATCTTAATTTTTCGAGATTATTCGAAAATCAATTTTTTGAAGGCAAATATCTCCCGATCTGTAGGAATCTGAGAGACAAAACTTATGTCACTTTGAGGGAACGCATATGTCAAGTTCATGTCAGAATCTCGTCAATGTATGTCCAAGGGTTTGGACGATAGAGACATTTTAATTTTTCGAGATTATTCGAAAGTCAATTCTTAAAAGTCAAATATCTCCCGATCTGTAGGAATCTGAGAGACAAAACTTATGTCACTTTGATGGAACGGATATGTCAACTTCCTGTCAGAGTCACGTCAATGTATGTCCAAGGGTTTGGAGGATAGAGACATTTTAATTTTTCGAGATTATTCGAAAGTCAATTTTCGAAAAGGCAAATATCTCCCGATCTGTAGGAATCTAAGAGACAAAACTTATGTCACTTTGAGGGAACGTATATGTCAACTTCATGTCAGAATCTCGTCAATGTATGTCCAAGGGTTTGGACGATAGAGACATTTTAATTTTTCGAGATTATTCGAAAGTCAATTCTTAGAAGGCAAATATCTCCCGATCTGTAGGAATCTGAGAGACAAAACTTATGTCACTTTGAGGGAACGTATATGTCAACTTCCTGTCAGTGTCACGTCAATGTATGTCCAAGGGTTTGGAGGATAGAGACATTTTAATTTTTCGAGATTATTCGAAAGTCAATTTTTGAAAATTCAAATATCTCCCGATCTGTAGGAATCTGAGAGACAAAACTCATGTTACTTTGAGGGAACGTATATGTCAACTTCATGTCAGAATCTCGTCAATGTATGTCCAAGGGTTTGGACGATAGAGACATTTTAATTTTTCGAGATTATTCGAAAGTCAATGTTTTAAAGGCAAATATCTCCCGATCTGTAGGCATCTGAGAGACAAAACTTATGTCACTTTGAGGGAACGTATATGTCAACCTCATGTCAGAATCTCGTCAATGTGTGTCCAAGGGTTTGGACGATAGAGACATTTTAATTTTTCGAGATTATTCGAAAGTCAATTATTAAAAGGCAAATATCTCCCGATCTGTAGGCATCTGAGAGACAAACCTTATGTCACTTTGAGGGAACGTATATGTCAACTTCATGTCAGAATCTCGTCAATGTATGTCCAAGGGTTTGGACGATAGAGACATTTTAATTTTTCGAGATTATTCGAAAGTCAATTCTTAAAAGGCAAATATCTCCCGATCTGTAGGAATCTGAGAGACAAAACTTATGTCACTTTGAGGGAACGTATATGTCAACTTCATGTCAGAGTCACGTCAATGTATGTGCAAGGGTTTGGAGGATAGAGACATTTAAATTTTTAGAGATTATTCGAAAGTCAATTTTTGAAAAGGCAAATATCTCCCGATCAATAGGAATCTAAGAAACAAATCTTATGTCACTTTGAGGGAAAGCATATGTCAACTTCATGTCAGAGTCTCGTCAATGTATGTCAAAGGGTTTGGACGATAGAGACATTTAAATTTTTCGAGATTATTCGAAAGTCAATTTTTAAAAGGCAAATATCTCCCGATCTGTAGGAATCTGAGAGACAAAACTTACGTCACTTTGAGGGAAAGTATATGTCAACTTGCTGTCAGAGTCACGTCAATGTATGTCCAAGGGTTTGGAAAATAGAGACATTCTAATTTTTCGAGATTATTCGAAAGTAAATTTTTGATAAAGCAAATATCTCCCGATCTGTAGGAATCTGAGAGACAAACCTTATGTCACATTGAGGGAACGTATATGTCAACTTCATGTCAGAGTCACGTCAATGTATGTGCAAGGGTTTGGAGGATAGAGACATCTTAATTTTTTGAGATTATTCGAAAATCAATTATTTAAAGGCAAATATCTCCCGATCTGTAGGAATCTGAGAGACAAAACTTATGTCACTTTGAGGGAACGTATATGTAAACTTCCTGTCAGAGTCACGTCAATGTATGTCCAAGGGTTTGGAGGATAGAGACATTTTAATTTTTCGAGATTATTCGAAAGTCAATTTTTGAAAAGGCAAATATCTTCCGATATGTAGGAATCTGAGAGACAAAACTTATGTCACTTTGAGGGAACGTATATGTCAACTTCATGTCAGAATCTCGTCAATGTATGTCAAAGGGTTTGGACGATAGAGACATTTAAATTTTTCGAAATTATTCGAAAGTCAATTTTTAAAAGGCAAATATCTCCCGATCTGTAGGAATCTGAGAGACAAAACTTATGTCACTTTGAGGGAAAGTATATGTCAACTTGCTGTCAGAGTCACGTCAATGTATGTCCAAGGGTTTGGAAAATAGAGACATTTTAATTTTTCGAGATTATTCGAAAGTAAATTTTTGATAAAGCAAATATCTCCCGATCTGTAGGAATCTGAGAGACAAACCTTATGTCACATTGAGGGAACGTATATGTCAACATCATGTCAGAGTCACGTCAATGTATGTGCAAGGGTTTGGAGGATAGAGACATCTTAATTTTTTGAGATTATTCGAAAATCAATTTTTTAAAGGCAAATATCTCCCGATCTGTAGGAATCTGAGAGACAAAACGTATGTCACTTTGAGGGAACGTATATGTAAACTTCCTGTCAGAGTCACGTCAATGTATGTCCAAGGGTTTGGAGGATAGAGACATTTTAATTTTTCGAGATTATTCGAAAGTCAATTTTTGAAAAGGCAAATATCTTCCGATATGTAGGAATCTGAGAGACAAAACTTATGTCACTTTGAGGGAACGTATATGTCAACTTCATGTCAGAATCTCGTCAATGTATGTGAAAGGGTTTGGACGATAGAGACATTTAAATTTTTCGAGATTATTCGAAAGTCAATTATTAAAAGGCAAATATCTCCCGATCTGTAGGAATCTGAGAGACAAAACTTATGTCACTTTGAGGGAACGTATATGTCAATTTGCTGTCAGAGTCACGTCAATGTATGTCCAAGGGTTTGAACGATAGAGACATTTTAATTTTTCGAGATTATTCGAAAGTAAATTTTTGATAAAGCAAATATCTCCCGATCTGTTGGCATCTGAGAGACAAAACTTATGTCACTTTGAGGGAACGTATATGTCAACTTTATGTCAGAATCTCGTCAATGTATGTCCAAGGGTTTGGACGATAGAGACATTTAAATTTTTCGAGATTATTCGAAAGTCAATTCTTAAAAGGCAAATATCTCCCGATCTGTAGGCATCTGAGAGACAAACCTTATGTCACTTTGAGGGAACGTATATGTCAACTTCCTGTCAGAATCACGTCAATGTATGTCCAAGGGTTTGGAGGATAGAGACATTTTAATTTTTCGAGATTATTCGAAAGTCAATTTTTGAAAAGGCAAATATCTCCCGATCTGTAGGCATCTGAGAGACAAAACTTATGTCACTTTGAGGGAAAGTATATGTCAACTTGCTGTCAGAGTCACGTCAATGTATGTCCAAGGGTTTGGACGATAGAGACATTTTAATTTTTCGAGATTATTCGAAAGTAAATTTTTGATAAAGCAAATATCTCCCGATCTGTAGGAATCTGAGAGACAAAACTTATGTCACATTGAGGGAACGTATATGTCAACTTCATGTCAGAGTCACGTCAATGTATGTGCAAGGGTTTGGAGGATAGAGACATCTTAATTTTTCGAGATTATTCGAAAATCAATTTTTTGAAGGCAAATATCTCCCGATCTGTAGGAATCTGAGAGACAAAACTTATGTCACTTTGAGGGAACGCATATGTCAAGTTGATGTAAGAATCTCGTCAATGTATGTCCAAGGGTTTGGACGATAGAGACATTTTAATTTTTCGAGATTATTCGAAAGTCAATTATTAAAAGGCAAATATCTCCCGATCTGTAGGCATCTGAGAGACAAAACTTATGTCACTTTGAGGGAACGTATATGTCAACTTCATGTAAGTATCTCGTCAATGTATGTACAAGGGTTTGGACGATAGAGACATTTTAATTTTTCGAGATTATTCGAAAGTCAATTCTTAAAAGGCAAATATCTCCCGATCTGTGGGAATCTGAGAGACAAAACTTATGTCACTTTGATGGAACGGATATGTCAACTTCCTGTCAGAGTCACGTCAATGTATGTCCAAGGGTTTGGAGGATAGAGACATTTTAATTTTTCGAGATTATTCGAAAGTCAATTTTCGAAAAGGCAAATATCTCCCGATCTGTAGGAATCTAAGAGACAAAACTTATGTCACTTTGAGGGAACGTATATGTCAACTTCATGTCAGAATCTCGTCAATGTATGTCCAAGGGTTTGGACGATAGAGACATTTTAATTTTTCGAGATTATTCGAAAGTCAATTCTTAGAAGGCAAATATCTCCCGATCTGTAGGAATCTGAGAGACAAAACTTATGTCACTTTGAGGGAACGTATATGTCAACTTCCTGTCAGAGTCACGTCAATGTATGTCCAAGGGTTTGGAGGATAGAGACATTTTAATTTTTCGAGATTATTCGAAAGTCAATTTTTGAAAATTCAAATATCTCCCGATCTGTAGGAATCTGAGAGACAAAACTTATGTCACTTTGAGGGAAAGTATATGTCAACTTGCTGTCAGAGTCACGTCAATGTATGTCCAAGGGTTTGGACGATAGAGACATTTTAATTTTTCGAGATTATTCGAAAATAAATTTTTGATAAAGCAAATATCTCCCGATCTGTAGGAATCTGAGAGACAAACCTTATGTCACATTGAGGGAACGTATATGTCAACTTCATGTCAGAGTCACGTCAATGTATGTGCAAGGGTTTGGAGGATAGAGACATTTTAATTTTTCGAGATTATTCGAAAATCAATTTTTTAAAGGCAAATATCTCCCGATCTGTAGGAATCTGAGAGACAAAACTTATGTCACTTTGAGGGAACGTATATGTCAACTTCCTGTCAGAGTCACGTCAATGTATGTCCAAGGGTTTGGAGGATAGAGACATTTTAATTTTTCGAGATTATTCGAAAGTCAATTTTTGAAAAGGCAAATATCTCCCGATCTGTAGGAATCTGAGAGACAAAACTTATGTCACTTTGAGGGAACGTATATGTCAACCTCATGTCAGAATCTCGTCAATGTATGTCCAAGGGTTTGAACGATAGAGACATTTTAATTTTTCGAGATTATTCGAAAGTCAATTCTTAAAAGGCAAATATCTCCCGATCTGTAGGAATCTGAGAGACAAAACTTATGTCACATTGAGGGAACGTATATGTCAACTTCATGTCAGAGTCACGTCAATGTATGTGCAAGGGTTTGAAGGATAGAGACATCTTAATTTTTCGAGATTATTCGAAAATCAATTTTTTGAAGGCAAATATCTCCCGATCTGTAGGAATCTGAGAGACAAAACTTATGTCACTTTGAGGGAACGCATATGTCAAGTTCATGTCAGAATCTCGTCAATGTATGTCCAAGGGTTTGGACGATAGAGACATTTTAATTTTTCGAGATTATTCGAAAGTCAATTCTTAAAAGTCAAATATCTCCCGATCTGTAGGAATCTGAGAGACAAAACTTATGTCACTTTGATGGAACGGATATGTCAACTTCCTGTCAGAGTCACGTCAATGTATGTCCAAGGGTTTGGAGGATAGAGACATTTTAATTTTTCGAGATTATTCGAAAGTCAATTTTCGAAAAGGCAAATATCTCCCGATCTGTAGGAATCTAAGAGACAAAACTTATGTCACTTTGAGGGAACGTATATGTCAACTTCATGTCAGAATCTCGTCAATGTATGTCCAAGGGTTTGGACGATAGAGACATTTTAATTTTTCGAGATTATTCGAAAGTCAATTCTTAGAAGGCAAATATCTCCCGATCTGTAGGAATCTGAGAGACAAAACTTATGTCACTTTGAGGGAACGTATATGTCAACTTCCTGTCAGTGTCACGTCAATGTATGTCCAAGGGTTTGGAGGATAGAGACATTTTAATTTTTCGAGATTATTCGAAAGTCAATTTTTGAAAATTCAAATATCTCCCGATCTGTAGGAATCTGAGAGACAAAACTCATGTTACTTTGAGGGAACGTATATGTCAACTTCATGTCAGAATCTCGTCAATGTATGTCCAAGGGTTTGGACGATAGAGACATTTTAATTTTTCGAGATTATTCGAAAGTCAATGTTTTAAAGGCAAATATCTCCCGATCTGTAGGCATCTGAGAGACAAAACTTATGTCACTTTGAGGGAACGTATATGTCAACCTCATGTCAGAATCTCGTCAATGTGTGTCCAAGGGTTTGGACGATAGAGACATTTTAATTTTTCGAGATTATTCGAAAGTCAATTATTAAAAGGCAAATATCTCCCGATCTGTAGGCATCTGAGAGACAAACCTTATGTCACTTTGAGGGAACGTATATGTCAACTTCATGTCAGAATCTCGTCAATGTATGTCCAAGGGTTTGGACGATAGAGACATTTTAATTTTTCGAGATTATTCGAAAGTCAATTCTTAAAAGGCAAATATCTCCCGATCTGTAGGAATCTGAGAGACAAAACTTATGTCACTTTGAGGGAACGTATATGTCAACTTCATGTCAGAGTCACGTCAATGTATGTGCAAGGGTTTGGAGGATAGAGACATTTAAATTTTTAGAGATTATTCGAAAGTCAATTTTTGAAAAGGCAAATATCTCCCGATCAATAGGAATCTAAGAAACAAATCTTATGTCACTTTGAGGGAAAGCATATGTCAACTTCATGTCAGAGTCTCGTCAATGTATGTCAAAGGGTTTGGACGATAGAGACATTTAAATTTTTCGAGATTATTCGAAAGTCAATTTTTAAAAGGCAAATATCTCCCGATCTGTAGGAATCTGAGAGACAAAACTTACGTCACTTTGAGGGAAAGTATATGTCAACTTGCTGTCAGAGTCACGTCAATGTATGTCCAAGGGTTTGGAAAATAGAGACATTCTAATTTTTCGAGATTATTCGAAAGTAAATTTTTGATAAAGCAAATATCTCCCGATCTGTAGGAATCTGAGAGACAAACCTTATGTCACATTGAGGGAACGTATATGTCAACTTCATGTCAGAGTCACGTCAATGTATGTGCAAGGGTTTGGAGGATAGAGACATCTTAATTTTTTGAGATTATTCGAAAATCAATTATTTAAAGGCAAATATCTCCCGATCTGTAGGAATCTGAGAGACAAAACTTATGTCACTTTGAGGGAACGTATATGTAAACTTCCTGTCAGAGTCACGTCAATGTATGTCCAAGGGTTTGGAGGATAGAGACATTTTAATTTTTCGAGATTATTCGAAAGTCAATTTTTGAAAAGGCAAATATCTTCCGATATGTAGGAATCTGAGAGACAAAACTTATGTCACTTTGAGGGAACGTATATGTCAACTTCATGTCAGAATCTCGTCAATGTATGTCAAAGGGTTTGGACGATAGAGACATTTAAATTTTTCGAAATTATTCGAAAGTCAATTTTTAAAAGGCAAATATCTCCCGATCTGTAGGAATCTGAGAGACAAAACTTATGTCACTTTGAGGGAAAGTATATGTCAACTTGCTGTCAGAGTCACGTCAATGTATGTCCAAGGGTTTGGAAAATAGAGACATTTTAATTTTTCGAGATTATTCGAAAGTAAATTTTTGATAAAGCAAATATCTCCCGATCTGTAGGAATCTGAGAGACAAACCTTATGTCACATTGAGGGAACGTATATGTCAACATCATGTCAGAGTCACGTCAATGTATGTGCAAGGGTTTGGAGGATAGAGACATCTTAATTTTTTGAGATTATTCGAAAATCAATTTTTTAAAGGCAAATATCTCCCGATCTGTAGGAATCTGAGAGACAAAACGTATGTCACTTTGAGGGAACGTATATGTAAACTTCCTGTCAGAGTCACGTCAATGTATGTCCAAGGGTTTGGAGGATAGAGACATTTTAATTTTTCGAGATTATTCGAAAGTCAATTTTTGAAAAGGCAAATATCTTCCGATATGTAGGAATCTGAGAGACAAAACTTATGTCACTTTGAGGGAACGTATATGTCAACTTCATGTCAGAATCTCGTCAATGTATGTGAAAGGGTTTGGACGATAGAGACATTTAAATTTTTCGAGATTATTCGAAAGTCAATTATTAAAAGGCAAATATCTCCCGATCTGTAGGAATCTGAGAGACAAAACTTATGTCACTTTGAGGGAACGTATATGTCAATTTGCTGTCAGAGTCACGTCAATGTATGTCCAAGGGTTTGAACGATAGAGACATTTTAATTTTTCGAGATTATTCGAAAGTCAATTTTTGAAAAAGCAAATATCTCCAAATCTGTAGGAATCTGAGAGACAAAACTCATGTCACTTTGAGGGAAGGCATATGTCAACTTCATGTCAGAGTCACGTCAATGCATGTCCAAGAGTTTGGAGGATAGAGACATTTAAATTTTTAGAGATTATTCGAAAGTCAATACTTAAAGGCAAATATCTACCGATCTGTAGGCATCTGAGATACAAAACTTATGTCACTTTGAGGGAACGTATATGTCAACTTCCTGTCAGAGTCACGTCAATGTATGTCCAAGGGTTTGGAGGATAGAGACATTTTAATTTTTCGAGATTATTCGAAAGTCAATTTTTAAAAGGCAAATATCTCCCGATCTGTAGGAATCTGAGAGGCAAAACTTATGTCACTTTGAGGGAAAGTATATGTCAACTTGCTGTCAGAGTCACCTCAATGTATGTCCAAGGGTTTGGACGATAGAGACCTTTTTTAATTTTTCGAGATTATTCGAAAGTAAATTTTTGATAAAGCAAATATCTCCCGATCTGTTGGCATCTGAGAGACAAAACTTATGTCACTTTGAGGGAACGTATACGTCAACTTTATGTCAGAATCTCGTCAATGTATGTCCAAGGGTTTGGACGATAGAGACATTTAAATTTTTCGAGATTATTCGAAAGTCAATTCTTAAAAGGCAAATATCTCCCGATCTGTAGGCATCTGAGAGACAAACCTTATGTCACTTTGAGGGAACGTATATGTCAACTTCCTGTCAGAATCACGTCAATGTATGTCCAAGGGTTTGGAGGATAGAGACATTTTAATTTTGCGAGATAATTCGAAAGTCAATTTTTGAAAAGGCAAATATCTCCCGATCTGTAGGCATCTGAGAGACAAAACTTATGTCACTTTGAGGGAAAGTATATGTCAACTTGCTGTCAGAGTCACGTCAATGTATGTCCAAGGGTTTGGACGATAGAGACATTTTAATTTTTCGAGATTATTCGAAAGTAAATTTTTGATAAAGCAAATATCTCCCGATCTGTAGGAATCTGAGAGACAAAACTTATGTCACATTGAGGGAACGTATATGTCAACTTCATGTCAGAGTCACGTCAATGTATGTGCAAGGGTTTGGAGGATAGAGACATCTTAATTTTTCGAGATTATTCGAAAATCAATTTTTTGAAGGCAAATATCTCCCGATCTGTAGGAATCTGAGAGACAAAACTTATATCACTTTGAGGGAACGCATATGTCAAGTTCATGTAAGAATCTCGTCAATGTATGTCCAAGGGTTTGGACGATAGAGACATTTTAATTTTTCGAGATTATTCGAAAGTCAATTATTAAAAGGCAAATATCTCCCGATCTGTAGGCATCTGAAAGACAAAACTTATGTCACTTTGAGGGAACGTATATGTCAACTTCATGTAAGAATCTCGTCAATGTATGTACAAGGGTTTGGACGATAGAGACATTTTAATTTTTCGAGATTATTCGAAAGTCAATTCTTAAAAGGCAAATATCTCCCGATCTGTAGGAATCTGAGAGACAAAACTTATGTCACTTTGATGGAACGGATATGTCAACTTCCTGTCAGAGTCACGTCAATGTATGTCCAAGGGTTTGGAGGATAGAGACATTTTAATTTTTCGAGATTATTCGAAAGTCAATTTTCGAAAAGGCAAATATCTCCCGATCTGTAGGAATCTAAGAGACAAAACTTATGTCACTTTGAGGGAACGTATATGTCAATTTCATGTCAGAATCTCGTCAATGTATGTCCAAGGGTTTGGACGATAGAGACATTTTAATTTTTCGAGATTATTCGAAAGTCAATTATTAAAAGGCAAATATCTCCCGATCTGTAGGAATCTGAGAGACAAAACTCATGTTACTTTGAGGGAACGTATATGTAAACTTCATGTCAGAATCTCGTCAATGTATGTCCAAGGGTTTGGACGATAGAGACATTTTAATTTTTCGAGATTATTCGAAAGTCAATGTTTTAAAGGCAAATATCTCCCGATCTGTAGGCATCTGAGAGACAAAACTTATGTCACTTTGAGGGAACGTATGTGTCAACCTCATGTCAGAATCTCGTCAATGTGTGTCCAAGGGTTTGGACGATAGAGACATTTTAATTTTTCGAGATTATTCGAAAGTCAATTATTAAAAGGCAAATATCTCCCGATCTGTAGGCATCTGAGAGACAAACCTTATGTCACTTTGAGGGAACGTATATGTCAACTTCATGTCAGAATCTCGTCAATGTATGTCCAAGGGTTTGGACGATAGAGACATTTTAATTTTTCGAGATTATTCGAAAGTCAATTCTTAAAAGGCAAATATCTCCCGATCTGTAGGAATCTGAGAGACAAAACTTATGTCACTTTTAGGGAACGTATATGTCAACTTGCTGTCAGAGTCACGTCAATGTATGTCCAAGGGTTTGGAGGATAGAGACATTTAAATTTTTAGAGATTATTCGAAAGTCAATTTTTGAAAAGGCAAATATCTCCCGATCAATAGGAATCTAAGAAACAAATCTTATGTCACTTTGAGGGAAAGCATATGTCAACTTCATGTCAGAGTCTCGTCAATGTATGTCAAAGGGTTTGGACGATAGAGACATTTAAATTTTTCGAGATTATTCGAAATTCAATTTTTAAAAGGCAAATATCTCCCGATCTGTAGGAATCTGAGAGACAAAACTTACGTCACTTTGAGGGAAAGTATATGTCAACTTGCTGTCAGAGTCACGTCAATGTATGTCCAAGGGTTTGGAAAATAGAGACATTTTAATTTTTCGAGATTATTCGAAAGTAAATTTTTGATAAAGCAAATATCTCCCGATCTGTAAGAATCTGAGAGACAAACCTTATGTCACATTGAGGGAACGTATATGTCAACTTCATGTCAGAGTCACGTCAATGTATGTGCAAGGGTTTGGAGGATAGAGACATCTTAATTTTTTGAGATTATTCGAAAATCAATTATTTAAAGGCAAATATCTCCCGATCTGTAGGAATCTGAGAGACAAAACTTATGTCACTTTGAGGGAACGTATATGTAAACTTCCTGTCAGAGTCACGTCAATGTATGTCCAAGGGTTTGGAGGATAGAGACATTTTAATTTTTCGAGATTATTCGAATGTCAATTTTTGAAAAGGCAAATATCTTCCGATATGTAGGAATCTGAGAGACAAAACTTATGTCACTTTGAGGGAACGTATATGTCAACTTCATGTCAGAATCTCGTCAATGTATGTCAAAGGGTTTGGACGATAGAGACATTTAAATTTTTCGAGATTATTCGAAAGTCAATTTTTAAATGGCAAATATCTCCCGATCTGTAGGAATCTGAGAGACAAAACTTATGTAACTTTGAGGGAAAGTATATGTCAACTTGCTGTCAGAGTCACGTCAATGTATGTCCAAGGGTTTGGAAAATAGAGACATTTTAATTTTTCGAGATTATTCGAAAGTAAATTTTTGATAAAGCAAATATCTCCCGATCTGTAGGAATCTGAGAGACAAACCTTATGTCACATTGAGGGAACGTATATGTCAACTTCATGTCAGAGTCACGTCAATGTATGTGCAAGGGTTTGGAGGATAGAGACATCTTAATTTTTTGAGATTATTCGAAAATCAATTTTTTAAAGGCAAATATCTCCCGATCTGTAGGAATCTGAGAGACAAAACTTATGTCACTTTGAGGGAACGTATATGTCAACTTCATGTCAGAATCTCGTCAATGTATGTGAAAGGGTTTGGACGATAGAGACATTTAAATTTTTCGAGATTATACGAAAGTCAATTATTAAAAGGCAAATATCTCCCGATCTGTAGGAATCTGAGAGACAAAACTTATGTCACTTTGAGGGAACGTATATGTCAACTTGCTGTCAGAGTCACGTCAATGTATGTCCAAGGGTTTGGACGATAGAGACATTTTAATTTTTCGAGATTATTCGAAAGTCAATTTTTGAAAAAGCAAATATCTCCAAATCTGTAGGAATCTGAGAGACAGAACTCATGTCACTTTGAGGGAAGGCATATGTCAACTTCATGTCAGAGTCACGTCAATGTATGTCCAAGGGTTTGGACGATAGAGACATTTAAATTTTTCGAGATTATACGAAAGTCAATTATTAAAAGGCAAATATCTCCCGATCTGTAGGAATCTGAGAGACAAAACTTATGTCACTTTGAGGGAACGTATATGTCAACTTGCTGTCAGAGTCACGTCAATGTATGTCCAAGGGTTTGGAGGATAGAGACATATAAATTTTTAGAGATTATTCGAAAGTAAATTTTTGATAAAGCAAATGTCTCCCGATCTGTAGGAATCTGAGAGACAAACCTTATGTCACATTGAGGGAACGTATATGTCAACTTCATGTCAGAGTCACGTCAATGTATGTGCAAGGGTTTGGAGGATAGAGACATTTTAATTTTTCGAGATTATTCGAAAATCAATTTTTTAAAGGCAAATATCTCCCGATCTGTAGGAATCTGAGAGGCAAAACTTATGTCACTTTGAGGGAACGTATATGTCAACTTCCTGTCAGAGTCACGTCAATGTATGTCCAAGGGTTGGGAGGATAGAGACATTTCAATTTTTCGAGATTATTCGAAAGTCAATTTTTGAAAAGGCAAATATCTCCCGACCTGTAGGAATCTGAGAGACAAAGCTTATGTCACTTTGAGGGAACGTATATGTCAACCTCATGTCAGAATCTCGTCAATGTATGTCCAAGGGTTTGGACGATAGAGACATTTTAATTTTTCGAGATTATTCGAAAGTCAATTCTTAAAAGGCAAATATCTCCCGATCTGTAGGAATCTGAGAGACAAAACTTATGTCACTTTGAGGGAACGTATATGTCAACGTCATGTCAGAATCTCGTCAATGTATGTCCAAGGGTTTGGACGATAGAGACATTTTAATTTTTCGAGATTATTCGAAAGTCAATTCTTAAAAGGCAAATATCTCCCGATCTGTAGGCATCTGAGAGACAAAACTTATGTCTCTTTGAGGGAACGTATATGTCAACTTCCTGTCAGAATCACGTCAATTTATGTCCAAGGGTTTGGAGGATAGAGACATTTTAATATTTCGAGATTATTCGAAAGTCAATTTTTGAAAAGGCAAATATCTCCCGATCTGTTGGAATCTGAGAGACAGAACTTACGTCACTTTGAGGGAACGCATATGTCAATTTCATGTCAGAATCTGGTCAATGTATGTCCAAGGGTTTGGACGATAGAGACATTTTACTTTTTCGAGATTATTCGAAAGTCAATTATTAAAAGGCAAATATCTCCCGATCTGTAGGCATCTGAGAGACAAAACTTATGTCGCTTTGAGGGAACGTATATGTCAACCTCATGCCAGAATCTCGGCAATGTATGTCCAAGGGTTTGGACGATAGAGACATTTTAATTTTTCGAGATTATTCGAAAGTCAATTATTAAAAAGCAAATATCTCCCGATCTGTAGGCATCTGAGAGACAAAACTTATGTCACTTTGAGGGAACGTATATGTCAACTCCATGTCAGAATCTCGTCAATGTATGTCCAAGGGTTTGGACGATAGAGACATTTTAATTTTTCGAGATTATTCGAAAGTCAATTCTTAAAAGACAAATATCTCCCGATCTGTAGGAATCTGAGAGACAAACCTTATGTCACTTTGAGGGAACGTATGTGTCAACGTCATGTCAGAATCTCATCAATGTATGTCCAAGGGTTTGGACGATAGAGACATTTTAATTTTTCGAGATTATTCGAAAGTCAATTTTTAAAGACAAATATCTCCCGATCTGTTGGCATCTGAGAGACAAAACTTATGTCACTTTGAGGGAACGTATATGTCAACTTCCTGTCAGAATCACGTCAATGTATGTCCAAGGGTTTGGAGGATAGAGACATTTTAATTTTTCGAGATTATTCGAAAGTCAATTTTGAAAAGGCAAATATCTCCCGATCTGTATTAATCTGAGAGACAAAACTTATGTCACTTTGAGGGAACGCATATGTCAAGTTCATGTCAGAATCTCGTCAATGTATGTCCAAGGGTTTGGACGATAGAGACATTTTAATTTTTCGAGATTATTCGAAAGTCAAATATTTAAAGGCAAATATCTCCCGATCTGTAGGCATCTGAGAGACAAAAATTTTGTCACTTTGAGGGAAAGTATATGTCAACTTGCTGTCAGAGTCACGTCAATGTATGACCAAGGGTTTGGACGATAGAGACATTTTAATTTTTCGAGATTATTCGAAAGTAAATTTTTGATAAAGCAAATATCTCCCGATCTGTAGGAATCTGAGAGACAAAACTTATGTCACATTGAGGGAACGTATATGTCAACTTCATGTCAGAGTCACGTCAATGTATGTGCAAGGGTTTGGAGGATAGAGACATCTTAATTTTTCGAGATTATTCGAAAATCAATTTTTTGAAGGCAAATATCTCCCGATCTGTAAGAATCTGAGAGACAAAACTTATGTCACTTTGAGGGAACGTATATGTCAACTTCATGTCAGAATCTCGTCAATGTATGTCCAAGGGTTTGGACGATAGAGACATTTAAATTTTTCGAGATTATTCGAAAGTCAATTTTTAAAGACAAATATCTCCCGATCTGTTGGCATCTGCGAGACAACACTTATGTCACTTTGAGGGAACGTATATGTCAACTTCATGTCAGAATCTCGTCAATGTATGTCCAAGGGTTTGGACGATAGAGACATTTAAATTTTTCGAGATTATTCGAAAGTCAATTTTTAAAAGGCAAATATCTCCCGATCTGTAGGCATCTGAGAGATAAATCTTATGTCACTTTGAGGGAACGTATATGTCAACTTCATGTCAGAATCTCATCAATATATGTCCAAGTGTTTGGACGATAGAGACATTTTAATTTTTCGAGATTATTCGAAAGTCAATTCTTAAAAGGCAAATATCTCCCGATCTGTAGGAATCTGAGAGACAAAACTTATGTCACTTTGAGGGAACGTATATGTCAACTTCCTGTCAGAGTCACGTCAATGCATGTCCAAGGGTTTGGAGGATAGAGACATTTTAATTTTTCGAGATTATTCGAAAGTCAATTTTTGAATAGGCAAATATCTCGCGATCTGTAGGAATCTGAGTGACAAAACTTATGTCACTTTGAGGGAATGTATAAGTCAACCTCATGTCAGAATCTCGTCAATGTATGTCCAAGGGTTTGGACGATAGAAACATTTAAATTTTTCGAGATTATTCGAAAGTCAATTTTTAAAAGGCAAATATCTCCCGATCTGTAGGAATCTGAAAGACAAAACTTATGTCACTTTGAGGGAACGTATATGTCAACTGCATGTCAGAATCTCATCAATGTATGTCCAAGGGTTTGGACGATAGAAACATTTTAATTTTTCGAGATTATTCGAAAGTCAATTATTAAAAGGCAAATATCTCCCGATCTGTAGGCATCTGAGAGACAAAATTTATGCCACTTTGAGGGAAAGTATATGTCAACTTGCTGTCAGAGTCACGTCAATGTATGTCCAAGGGTTTGGACGATAGAGACATTTTAATTTTTCGAGATTATTCGAAAGTAAATTTTTGATAAAGCAAATATCTCCCGATCTGTAGGAATCTGAGAGACAAACCTTATGTCACATTGAGGGAACGTATATGTCAACTTCATGTCAGAGTCACGTCAATGTATGTGCAAGGGTTTGGAGGATAGAGACATCTTAATTTTTCGAGATTATTCGAAAATCAATTTTTTGAAGGCAAATATCTCCCGATCTGTAGGAATCTGAGAGACAAAACTTATGTCACTTTGAGGGAACGTATATGTAAACTTCCTGTCAGAGTCACGTCAATGTATGTCCAAGGGTTTGGAGGATAGAGACATTTTAATTTTTCGAGATTATTCGAAGGTCAATTATTAAAAGGCAAATATCTCCCGATCTGTAGGCATCTGAGAGACAAAACTTATGTCGCTTTGAGGGAACGTATATGTCAACCTCATGTCAGAATTTCGTCAATGTATGTCCAAGGGGTTGGACGATAGAGACATTTTAATTTTTCGAGATTATTCGAAAGTCAATTCTTAAAAGGCAAATATCTCCCGATCTGTAGGAATCTGAGAGACAAAACTTATGTCACTTTGAGGGAACGTATATGTCAACGTCATGTCAGAATCTCGTCAATGTATGTCCAAGGGTTTGGACGATAGAGACATTTTAATTTTTCGAGATTATTCGAAAGTCAATTATTAAAAGGCAAATATCTCCCGATCTGTAGGCATCTGAGAGACAAAACTTATGTCGCTTTGAGGGAACGTATATGTCAACCTCATGTCAGAATCTCGTCAATGTATGTCCAAGGGTTTGGACGATAGAGACATTTGAATCTTTCGAGATTATTCGAAAGTCAATATTTAAAGGCAAATATCTCCCGATCTGTAGGAATCTGAGAGACAAAACTTATGTCACTTTGAGGGAACGTATATGTCAACGTCATGTCAGAATCTCGTCAATGTATGTCCAAGGGTTTGGACGATAGAGACATTTTAATTCTTCGAGATTATTCGAAAGTCAATTCTTAAAAGGCAAATATCTCCCGATCTGCAGGCATCTGAGAGACAAAACTTATGTCACTTTGAGGGAAAGTATATGTCAACTTCCTGTCAGAATCACGTCAATTTATGTCCAAGGGTTTGGAGGATAGAGACATTTTAATTTTTCGAGATTATTCGAAAGTCAATTTTTGAAAAGGCAAATATCTCCCGATCTGTAGGAATCTGAGAGACAAAACTTTCGTCACTTTGAGGGAACGCATATGTCAAGTTCATGTCAGAATCTCGTCAATCTATGTACAAGGGTTTGGACGATAGAGACATTTTAATTTTTCGAGATTATTCGAAATTCAATTATTTAAAGGCAAATATCTCCCGATCTGTAGGCATCTAGGAGACAAAACTTATGTCACTTTGAGGGAACGTATATGTCAACCTCATGTCAGAATCTCGTCAATGTATGTCCAAGGGTTTGGACGATAGAGACATTTCAATTTTTCGAGATTATTCAAAAGTCAATTTTTAAAAAGCAAATATCTCCCGATGTGTAGGCATCTGAGAAACAAAACGTATGTCACTTTGAGGGAACGTATATGTCAACGTCTTGTCAGAATCTCATCAATGTATGTCCAAGGGTTTGGACGATAGAGACATTTTAATTTTTCGAGATTATTCGAAAGTCAATTTTTGAAAAGCAAATATCTCCCGATCTGTAGGAATCTGAGAGACAAAACTTATGTCACTTTGAGGGAACGCATATGTCAAGTTCATGTCAGAATCTCGTCAATGTATGTCCAAGGGTTTGGACGATAGAGACATTTTAATTTTTCGAGATTATTCGAAAGTCAAT
Organism: Zootermopsis nevadensis; assembly: GCF_977971745.1. Lineage (NCBI taxonomy): Eukaryota > Metazoa > Arthropoda > Insecta > Blattodea > Termopsidae > Zootermopsis > Zootermopsis nevadensis. The sequence continues at coordinate 3,985,611 of NW_028259177.1, forward strand.
TATTAAAAGGCAAATATCTCCCGATCTGTAGGCATCTGAGAGACAAAACTTATGTCACTTTGAGGGAAAGTATATGTCAACTGTCTGTCAGAGTCACGTCAATGTATGTCCAAGGGTTTGGACGATAGAGACATTTTAATTTTTCGAGATTATTCGAAAGTAAATTTTTGATAAAGCAAATATCTCCCGATCTGTAGGAATCTGAGAGACAAACCTTATGTCACATTGAGGGAACGTATATGTCAACTTCATGTCAGAGTCACGTCAATGTATGTGCAAGGGTTTGGAGGATAGAGACATCTTAATTTTTCGAGATTATTCGAAAATCAATTTTTTGAAGGCAAATATCTCCCGATCAGTAGGAATCTGAGAGACAAAACTTATGTCACTTTGTGGGAACGTATATGTAAACTTCCTGTCAGAGTCACGTCAATGTATGTCCAAGGGTTTGGAGGATAGAGACATTTTAATTTTTCGAGATTATTCGAAGGTCAATTATTAAAAGGCAAATATCTCCCGATCTGTAGGCATCTGAGAGACAAAACTTATGTCGCTTTGAGGGAACGTATATGTCAACCTCATGTCAGAATCTCGTCAATGTGTGTCCAAGGGTTTGGACGATAGAGACATTTGAATCTTTCGAGATTATTCGAAAGTCAATTTTTAAAGGCAAATATCTCCCGATCTGTAGGAATCTGAGAGACAAAACTTATGTCACTTTGAGGGAACGTATATGTCAACGTCATGTCAGAATCTCGTCAATGTATGTCCAAGGGTTTGGACGATAGAGACATTTTAATTCTTCGAGATTATTCGAAAGTCAATTCTTAAAAGGCAAATATCTCCCGATCTGCAGGCATCTGAGATACAAAACTTTTGTCACTTTGAGGGAAAGTATATGTCAACTTCCTGTCAGAATCACGTCAATTTATGTCCAAGGGTTTGGAGGATAGAGACATTTTAATTTTTCGAGATTATTCGAAAGTCAATTTTTGAAAAGGCAAATATCTCCCGATCTGTAGGAATCTGAGAGACAAAACTTTCGTCACTTTGAGGGAACGCATATGTCAAGTTCATGTCAGAATCTCGTCAATCTATGTACAAGGGTTTGGACGATAGAGACATTTTAATTTTTCGAGATTATTCGAAATTCAATTATTAAAAGGCAAATATCTCCCGATCTGTAGGCATCTAGGAGACAAAACTTATGTCACTTTGAGGGAACGTATATGTCAACCTCATGTCAGAATCTCGTCAATGTATGTCCAAGGGTTTGGACGATAGAGACATTTTAATTTTTCGAGATTATTCAAAAGTCAATTTTTAAAAAGCAAATATCTCCCGATCTGTAGGCATCTGAGAGACAAAACGTATGTCACTTTGAGGGAACGTATATGTCAACGTCTTGTCATAATCTCATCAATGTATGTCCAAGGGTTTGGACGATACAGACATTTTTATTTTTCGAGATTATTCGAAAGTCAATACTTAAAGACAAATATCTCCCGATCTGTTGGCATCTGAGAGACAAAACTTATGTCACTTTGAGGGAACGTATATGTCAACTTCATGTCAGAATCTCGTCAATGTATGTCCAAGGGTTTGGACGATAGAGACATTTAAATTTTTCGAGATTATTCGAAAGTCAATTCATAAAAGGCAAATATCTCCCGATCTGTAGGCATCTGAGAGACAAACCTTATGTCACTTTGAGGGAACGTATATGTCAACTTCCTGTCAGAATCACGTCAATGTATGTCCAAGGGTTTGGAGGATAGAGACATTTTAATTTTTCGAGATTATTCGAAAGTCAATTTTTGAAAAGCAAATATCTCCCGATCTGTAGGAATCTGAGAGACAAAACTTATGTCACTTTGAGGGAACGCATATGTCAAGTTCATGTCAGAATCTCGTCAATGTATGTCCAAGGGTTTGGACGATAGAGACATTTTAATTTTTCGAGATTATTCGAAAGTCAATTATTAAAAGGCAAATATCTCCCGATCTGTAGGCATCTGAGAGACAAAACTTATGTCACTTTGATGGAAAGTATATGTCAACTTGCTGTCAGAGTCACGTCAATGTATGTCCAAGGGTTTGGACGATAGAGACATTTCAATTTTTCGAGATTATTCGAAAGTAAATTTTTGATAAAGCAAATATCTCCCGATCTGTAGGAATCTGAGAGACAAACCTTATGTCACATTGAGGGAACGTATATGTCAACTTCATGTCAGAGTCACGTCAATGTATGTGCAAGGGTTTGGAGGATAGAGACATCTTAATGTTTCGAGATTATTCGAAAATCAATTTTTTGAAGGCAAATATCTCCCGATCAGTAGGAATCTGAGAGACAAAACTTATGTCACTTTGTTGGAACGTATATGTAAACTTCCTGTCAGAGTCACGTCAATGTATGTCCAAGTGTTTGGAGGATAGAGACATTTTAATTTTTCGAGATTATTCGAAAGTCAATTTTTGAAAAGGCAACTATCTTCCGATCTGTAGGAATCTGAGAGACAAAACTTATGTCACTTTGAGGGAACGTATATGTCAACTTCATGTCAGAATCTCGTCAATGTATGTGAAAGGGTTTGGACGATAGAGACATTTAAATTTTTCGAGATTATTCGAAAGTCAATTTTTAAAAGGCAAATATCTCCCGATCTGTAGGAAGCTGAGAGACAAAACTTATGTCACTTTGAGGGAACGTATATGTCAACTTGCTGTCACAGTCACGTCAATGTATGTCCAAGGGTTTGGACGATAGAGACATTTTAATTTTTCGAGATTATTCAAAAGTCAATTTTTGAAAAAGCAAATATCTCCAGATCTGTAGGAATGTGAGAGACAAAACTCATGTCACTTTGAGGGAAGGCATATGTTAACTTCATGTCAGAGTCACGTCAATGTATGTCCAAGGGTTTGGAGGATAGAGACATTTAAATATTTAGAGATTATTCGAAAGTCAATTATTAAAAGGCACATATCTACCGATCTGTAGGCATCTGAGAGACAAAACTTATGTCACTTTGAGGGAACGTATATGTCAACTTCCTGTCAGAGTCACGTCAATGTATGTCCAAGGGTTTGGAGGATAGAGACATTTTAATTTTTCGAGATTATTCGAAAGTCAATTTTTGAAAAGGCAAATATCTCCCGATCTGTAGGAATCTGAGAGACAAAACTTATGTCACTTTGAGGGAACGCATATGTCAAGTTCATGTCAGAATCTTGTTAATGTATGTCCAAGGGTTTGGACGATAGAGACATTCAAATTTTTCGAGATTATTCGAAAGCCAATTATTAAAAGGCAAATATCTCCCGATCTGTAGGCATCTGAGAGACAAAACTTATGTCGCTTTGAGGGAACGTATATGTCAACCTCATGTCAGAATCTCGTCAATGTATGTCCAAGGGTTTGGACGATAGAGACATTTGAATCTTTCGAGATTATTCGAAAGTCAATTCTTAAAAGGCAAATATCTCCCGATCTGTAGGAATCTGAGAGACAACACTTATGTCACTTTGAGGGAACGTATATGTCAACGTCATGTCAGAATCTCGTCAATGTATGTCCAAGGGTTTGGACGATAGAGACATTTTAATTCTTCGAGATTATTCGAAAGTCAATTCTTAAAAGGCAAATATCTCCCGATCTGTAGGCATCTGAGAGACAAACCTTATGTCACTTTGAGGGAACGTATATGTCAACTTCCTGTCAGAATCACGTCAGTTTATGTCCAAGGGTTTGGAGGATAGAGACATTTTAATTTTTCGAGATTATTCGAAAGTCAATTTTTGAAAAGGCAAATATCTCCCGATCTGTAGGAATCTGAGAGACAAAACTTACGTCTCTTTGAGGGAACGCATATGTCAAGTTCATGTCAGAATCTCGTCAATCTATGTCCAAGGGTTTGGACGATAGAAACATTTTAATTTTTCGAGATTATTCGAAAGTCAATTTTTAAAAGGCAAATATCTCCCGATCTGTAGGAATCTGAAAGACAAAACTTATGTCACTTTGAGGGAACGTATATGTCAACTTCATGTCAGAATCCCATCAATATATGTCCAAGGGTTTGGACGATAGAAACATTTTAATTTTTCGAGATTATTCGAAAGTCTATTTTTAAAAGGCAAATATCTCCCGATCTGTAGGCATAAGAGAGACAAACCTTATGTCACATTGAGGGAACGCATCTGTCAACTTCATGTCAGAGTCTCGTCAATGTATGTCCAAGGGTTTGGAGGATAGAGACATTTAACTTTTTAGAGATTATTCGAAAGTCAATTATTAAAAGGCAAATATCTCCCGATCTGTAGGAATCTGAGAGACAAAACTTATGTCACTTAGAGGGAACGTATATGTCAACTTTCTGTTAGAGTCACGTCTATGTATGTCAAAGGGTTTGGAGGATAGAAACATTTAAATTTTTAGAGATTATTCGAAAGTCAATTTTTAAAAGGCAAATATCTCCCGATCTGTAGGAATCAAAGAGACAAAACTTATGTCACTTTGAGGGAACGTATATGTCAACTACCTGTCAGAGTCACGTCAATGTTTGTCCAAGGGTTTGGAGGATAGAGACATTTAAATTTTTAGAGATTATTCGAAAGTCAATTTTTAAAAGGCAAATATCTCCCGATCTGTAGGAATCTGAGAGACAAAACTTATGTCACTTAGAGGGAACGTATATGTCAACTTCATGTCAGAATCTCGTCAATGTATGTCCAAGGGTTTGGACGATGGAGACATTTTAATTTTTCGAGATTATTCGAAAGTCAATTTTTAAAAGGCAAATATCTCCCGATCTGTAGGAATCTGAGAGACAAACCTTATGTCACTTTGAGGGAACGTATATGTCAACTACCTGTCAGAGTCACGTCAATGTATGTCCAAGGGTTTGGAGGATAGAGACATTTTAATTTTTCGAGATTATTCGAAAGTCAATTTGTGAATGGCAAATATCTCCCGCTCTGTAGGAATCTGAGAGACAAAACTTATGTCACTTTGAGGGAACGCATATGTTAACTTCATGTCAGAGCCACGTCAATGTATGTCAAAGGGTTTGGAGGATAGAGACATTTAAATTTTTAGAGATTATTCGAAAGTCAATTTTTAAAATTCAAATATCTCCCGATCTGTAGGAATCTGAGAAACAATACTTATGTAACTTTGAGGGAACGCATATGTAAACTTCATGTCAGAGTCTCGTCAATGTATGTCCAAGGGTTTGGAGGATAGAGACATTTCAATTTTTCGATATTATTCGAAAGTCAATTTTTAAAAGGCAAATATCTCCCGATCTGTAGGAATCTGAGAGACAAAACTTATGTCACTTTAAGGGAACGTATATGTCAACTTCATGTCTCAGTCACGTCAATGTATATCCAAGGGTTTGGAGGATAGAGACATTTAAATTTCTAGAGATTATTCGAAAGTCAATTTTTAAAAGGCAAATATCTCCCGATCTGTAGGAATCTGAGAGACAAAACTTATGTCACTTTGATGGAACGTATATGTTAACGTCATGTCAGAATCTCGTCAATGTATGTCCAAGGGTTTGGACAATAGAGACATTTTAATTTTTCGAGATTATTTGAAAGTCAATTTTTAAAAGGCAAATATCTCCCGATCTGTAGGCATAAGAGAGACAAACCTTATGTCACTTTGAGGGAACGCATCTGTCAACTTCATGTCAGAGTCTCGTCAATGTATGTCCAAGGGTTTGGAGGATAGAGGCATTTTAATTTTTCGAGATTATTCGAAAGTCAATTTTTGAAAAGGCAAATATCTCCCGATCTGTATTAATCTGAGAGACAAATCTTATGTCACTTTGAGGGAACGTATATGTCAACTTCATGTCAGAGTCACGTCAATGTATGTCCAAGGGTTTGGAGTGTAGAGACATTTAAATTTTTCGAGATTATTCGAAAGTCAATTTTTAAAAGGCAAATATCTCCCGATCTGTAGGCATGAGAGAGACAAACCTTATGTCACTTTGAGGGAACGCGTATGTGAACTTCATGTCAGAGTCTCGTTAATGAATGTCCAAGGTTTTGGGCGATAGAGACATTTTAATTTTTCGAGATTATTCGAAAGTCAATTTTTAAAAGGCAAATATCTCCCGATCTGTAGGCATAAGAGAGAAAAACCTTATGTCACTTTGAGGGAACGCATCTGTCAACTTCATGTCAGAGTCTCGTCAATGTATGTCCAAGGGTTTGGAGGATAGAGGCATTTTAATTTTTCGAGATTACTCGAAAGTCAATTTGTGAAAGGCAAATATCTCCCGATCTGTAGGAATCTGAGAGACAAAACTTATGTCACTTTGAGGGAACGCATATGTTAACTTCATGTCAAAGCCACGTCAATGTATGTCCAAGGGTTTGGAGGATAGAGACATTTAAATTTTTAGAGATTATTCGAAAGTCAATTTTTAAAATTCAAATATCTCCCGATCTGTAGGAATCTGAGAGACAATACTTATGTAACTTTGAGGGAACGCATATGTCAACTTCATGTCACAGTCACGTCAATGTATATCCAAGGGTTTGGAGGATAGAGGCTTTAAATTTCTAGAGATTATTCGAAAGTCAATTTTTAAAAGGCAAAGATCTCCCGATCTGTAGGAATCTGAGTGACAAAACTTATGTCACTTTGAGGGAACGTATATGTTAACTTCATGTCAGAATCTCGTCAATGTATGTCCAAGCGTTTGGACAATAGAGACATTTTAATTTTTCGAGATTATTTGAAAGTCAATTTTTAAAAGGCAAATATCTCCCGATCTGTAGGCATAAGAGAGACAAACCTTATGTCACTTTGAGGGAACGCATATGTGAACTTCATGTCAGAGTCTCGTTAATGAATGTCCAAGGTTTTGGATGATAGAGACATTTTAATTTTTCGAGATTATTCGAAAGTCAATTTTTAAAAGGCAAATATCTCCCGATCTGTAGGCATCTGAGAGACAAACCTTATGTCACTTTGAGGGAACGCATCTGTCAACTTCATGTCAGAGTCTCGTCAATGTATGTCCAAGGGTTTGGAGGATAGAGACATTTTAATTTTTCGAGATTATTCGAAAGTCAATTTTGGAAAAGGCAAATATCTCCCGATCAGTAGGAATCTGAGAGACAAAACTTATGTCACTTTGAGGGAACGTAAATGTCAACTTCATGTCAGAGTCACGTCAATGTGTGTCGAAGGGTTTGGAGTATAGAGACATTTAAATTTTTAGAGATTATTCGAAAGTCAATTTTTAAAAGGCAAATATCTCCCGATCTGTAGGAATCTGAGAGACAAAACTTATGTCACTTTGAGGGAACGTATATGTCAACTTGCCGTCAGAGTCACGTCAATGTATGTCCAAGGGTTTGGAGGATAGAAACATTTTAATTTTTCGAGATTATTCGAAAGTCAATTTGTGAATGGCAAATATCTCCCGATCTGTAGGAATCTGAGAGACAAAACTTATGTCACTTTGAGGAAACGCATATGTTAACTTCATGTCAGAGCCACGTCAATGTATGTCCAAGGGTTTGGAGGATAGAGACATTTAAATTTTTAGAGATTATTCGAAAGTCAATTTTTAAAATTCAAATATCTCCCGATCTGTAGGAACCTGAGAGACAATACTTATGTAACTTTGAGGGAACGCATATGTAAACTTCATGTCAGAGTCTCGTCAATGTATGTCCAAGGGTTTGGAGGATAGAGACATTTCAATTTTTCGATATTATTCGAAAGTCAATTTTTAAAAGGCAAATATCTCCCGATCTGTAGGAATCTGAGAGACAAAACTTATGTCACTTTAAGGGAACGTAAATGTCAACTTCATGTCACAGTCACGTCAATGTATATCCAAGGGTTTGGACAATAGAGACATTTTAATTTTTCGAGATTATTCGATAGTCAATTTTTAAAAGGCAAATATCTCCCGATCTGTAGGCATAAGAGAGACAAACCTTATGTCACATTGAGGGAACGCATCTGTCAACTTCATGTCAGAGTCTCGTCAATGTATGTCCAAGGGTTTGGAGGATAGAGACATTTAACTTTTTAGAGATTATTCGAAAGTCAATTATTAAAAGGCAAATATCTCCCGATCTGTAGGAATCTGAGAGACAAAACTTATGTCACTTAGAGGGAACGTATATGTCAACTTTCTGTTAGAGTCACGTCAATGTATGTCAAAGGGTTTGGAGGATAGAAACATTTAAATTTTTAGAGATTATTCGAAAGTCAATTTTTAAAAGGGAAATATCTCCCGATCTGTAGGAATCAAAGAGACAAAACTTATGTCACTTTGAGGGAACGTATATGTCAACTACCTGTCAGAGTCACGTCAATGTTTGTCCAAGGGTTTGGAGGATAGAGACATTTAAATTTCTAGAGATTATTCGAAAGTCAATTTTTAAAAGGCAAATATCTCCCGATCTGTAGGAATCTGAGAGACAAAACTTATGTCACTTAGAGGGATCGTATATGTCAACTTCATGTCAGAATCTCGTCAATGTATGTCCAAGGGTTTGGACGATGGAGACATTTTAATTTTTCGAGATTATTCGAAAGTCAATTTTTAAAAGGCAAATATCTCCCGATCTGTAGGAATCTGAGAGACAAACCTTATGTCACTTTGAGGGAACGTATATGTCAACTTCATGTCAGAATCTCGTCAATGTATGTCCAAGGGTTTGGACGATAGAGACATTTTAATTTTTCGAGATTATTCGAAAGTCAATTTTTAAAAGGCAAATATCTCCCGATCTGTAGGAATCTGAGAGACAAAACTTATGTCACGTTGAGGGAACGTATATGTCAACTTCCTGTCACAGTTACGTCAATGTATGTCAAAGGGTTTGGAGGATACAGACATTTAAACTTTTAGAGATTATTCGAAAGTCAATTTTTAAAAGACAAATATCTCCCGATCTGTAGGAATCTGAGAGACAAAACTTATGTCACTTAGATGGAACGTATATGTCAACTTCATGTCAGAATCTCGTCAATGTATGTCCAAGGGTTTGGAGGATAGAGACATTTTAATTTTTCGAGATTATACGAAAGTCAATTTTTGAAAAGGCAAATATCTCCCGATCTGTATTAATCTGAGAGAAAAACTTATGTCACTTTGAGGGAAAGTATATGTCAACTTCCTGTCAGAGTCACGTCAATGTATGTCCAAGGGTTTGGAGGATAGAGACATTTAAATTTTTAGAGATTATTCGAAAGTCAATTTTTAAAAGGCAAATATCTCCCGATCTGTAGGAATCTGAGAGACAAAACTTTTGTCACATTGAGGGAACGCATATGTCAACTTCATGTCAGAGTCACGTCAATGTATATCCAAGGGTTTGGAGGATAGAGATATTTAAATTTTTAGAGATTATTCGAAAGTCAATTTTTAAAAGGCAAATATCTCCCGATCTGTAGGAATCTGAGAGACAAAACTTATGTCACTTTGAGGGAACGTATATGTGAACTTCAGGTCAGAATCTCGTCAATGTATGTAAAAGGATTTGGAGGATAGAGACATTTAAATTTTTAGAGATTATTCGAAAGTCAATTATTAAAAGGCAATTATCTCCCGATCTGTAGGATTCTGAGAGAAAAAACTTATGACACTTTGAGGGAACGTATATGTCAACTTCCTGTCAGAGTCACGTCATTGTATGTCCAAGGGTTTGGAGGATAGAGACATTTAAATTTTTAGAGATTATTCGAAAGTCAACTTTTAAATGCAAATATCTCCGGATCTGTAGGAATCTGAGAGACAAAACTTATGAACTTTGAGGGAACGTATATGTCAACTTCATGTCAGAGTCACGTCAATGTATGTCCAAGGGTTTGGAGGATAGAGATATTTTAATTTTTCGAGATTATTCGAAAGTCAATTTTTGAAAAGGCAAATATCTCCCGATATGTAGGCATCTGAGAGACAAACCTTATGTCACTTTGAGGGAACGCATCTGTCAACTTCATGTCAGAGTCTCGTCAATGTATGTCCAAGGGTTTGGAGGATAGAGACATTTTAATTTTTCGAGATTATTCGAAAGTCAATTTTGGGAAAGGCAAATATCTCCCGATCTGTATTAATCTAAGAGACAAAACTTATGTCACTTTGAGGGAACGTATATGTCAACTTCATGTCAGAGTCACGTCAATGTATGTCGAAGGGTTTGGAGTATAGAGACATTTAAATTTTTAGAGATTATTCGAAAGTCAATTTTTAAAAGGCAAATATCTCCCGATCTGTAGGAATCTGAGAGACAAAACTTATGTCACTTTGAGGGAACGTATATGTCAACTTCATGTCAGAGTCTCGTCAATGTATGTCCAAGGGTTTGGAGGATAGAGGCATTTTAATTTTTCGAGATTATTCGAAAGTCAATTTTTGAAAAGGCAAATATCTCCCGATCTGTATTAATCTGAGAGACAAATCTTATGTCACTTTGAGGGAACGTATATGTCAACTTCATGTCAGAGTCACGTCAATGTATGTCCAAGGGTTTGGAGTATAGAGACATTTAAATTTTTAGAGATTATTCGAAAGTCAATTTTTAAAAGGCAAATATCTCCCGATCTGTAGGAATCTGAGAGACAATACTTATGTAACTTTGAGGGAACGCATATGTAAACTTCATGTCAGAGTCTCGTCAATGTATGTCCAAGGGTTTGGAGGATAGAGACATTTCAATTTTTCGATATTATTCGAAAGTCAATTTTTAAAAGGCAAATATCTCCCGATCTGTAGGAATGTGAGAGACAAAACTTATGTCACTTTAAGGGAACGTATATGTCAACTTCATGTCACAGTCACGTCAATGTATGTCCAAGGGTTTCGAGGATAGAGACATTTAAATTTTTAGAGATTATTCGAAAGCCAATCTTTAAAAGGCAAATATCTCCCGATCTGTAGGAATCTGAGAGACAAAACTTTTGTCACTTTGAGGGAACGTATATGTCAACTTCATGTCAGAATCTCGTCAATGTATGTCCAAGGGTTTGGACGATAGAGACATTTTAATTTTTCGAGATTATTCGAATGTCAATTATTAAAAGGCAAATATCTCCCGATCTGTAGGCATCTGAGAGACAAACCTTATGTCACATTGAGGGAACGCATATGTCAACTTCATGTCAGAGTCACGTCAATGTATATCCAAGGGTTTGGAGGATAGAGACATTTAAATTTTTAGAGATTATTCGAAAGTCAATTTTTAAAATATAAATATCTCCCGATCTGTAGGAATCTGAGAGACAAAACTTATGTCACTTTGAGGGAACGTACATGTCAACTTCCTGTCAGAGGTACGTTAATGTATGTCCAAGGGTTTGGAGGATAGAGACATTTAAATTTTTAGAGATTATTCGAAAGTCAATTTTTAAAAGGCAAATATCTCCCGATGTGTAGGAATCTGAGAGAAAAAACTTATGTCACTTTGAGGGAACGTATATGTCAACTTCTTGTCAGAGTCACGTCAATATATGTCCAAGGGTTTGGAGGATAGAGACATTTTAATTTTTCGAGATTATTCGAAAGTCAATTTGTGAAAGGCAAATATCTCCCGATATGTAGGAATCTGAGAGACAAAACTTATGTCACTTTGAGGGAACGCATATGTGAACTTCATTTCAGAGTCACGTCAATGTATGTCCAAGGGTTTGGAGGATAGAGACATTTTAATTTTTCGAGATTATTGGAAAGTCAATATTTAAAAGGCAAATATCTTCCGATCTGTAGGAATCTGAGAGACAAACTTATGTCACTTTGAGGGAACGTAAATGTCAACTTTTTGTCATAGTCACGTCAATGTATGTCCAAGGGTTTGGAGGATAGAGACATTTAAATTTTTCGAGATTATTCGAAAGTCAATTTTTAAAAGGCTAATATCTCCCGATCTGTAGGAATCTGAGAGACAAAACTTATGTCACGTTGAGGGAACGTATATGTCAAATTCCTGTCAGAGTAACGTCAATGTATATCCAAGGGTTTGGAGGATAGAGACATTTAAATTATTAGAGATTATTTGATAGTCAATTTTTAAAAGGCGAATATCTCCCGATCTGTAGGAATCTGAGAGACAAAACTTATGTCACTTTAAGGGAACGTATATGTCAACTTCAGGTCAGAATCTCGTCAATGTATGTAAAAGGGTTTGGAGGATAGAGACATTTAAATTTTTAGAGATTATTCGAAAGTCAATTATTAAAAGGCAATTATCTCCCGATCTGTAGGATTCTGAGAGAAAAAACTTATGTCACTTTGAGGGAACGTATATGTCAACTTCCTGTCAGAGTCACGTCAATGTATGTCCAATGGTTTGGAGGATAGAGACATTTAAATTTTTAGAGATTATTCGAAAATCAACTTTTAAAGGCAAATATCTCCCGATCTGTAGGAATCTGAGAGACAAAACTTATGAACTTTGAGGGAACGTATATGTCAACTTCATGTCAGAGTCACGTCAATGTATGTCCAAGGGTTTGGAGGATAGAGATATTTTAATTTTTCGAGATTATTCGAAAGTCAATTTTTGAAAAGGCAAATATCTTCCGATCTGTAGGCATCTGAGAGACAAACCTTATGTCACTTTGAGGGATTGTATATGTCAACTTCCTGTCAGAGTCACGTCAATGTATATCCAAGGGTTTGGAGGATAGAGACATTTTAATTTTTCGAGATTATTCGAAAGTCAATTTTTAAAAGGCAAATATCTCCCGATCTATAGGAATCTGAGAGACTTAACTGATGCCACTTTGAGAGAACGTATATGTCAACTTCATGTCACAGTCACGTCAATATATATCCAAGGGTTTGGAGGATAGAGACATTTAAATTTTTAGAGATTATTCGAAAGTCAATTTTTAAAATATAAATATCTCCCGATCTGTAGGAATCTGAGAGACAAAACTTATGTCACTTTGAGGGAACGTACATGTCAACTTCCTGTCAGAGGTACGTTAATGTATGTCCAAGGGTTTGGAGGATAGAGACATTTAAATTTTTAGAGATTATTCGAAAGTCAATTTTTAAAAGGCAAATATCTCCCGATGTGTAGGAATCTGAGAGAAAAAACTTATGTCACTTTGAGGGAACGTATATGTCAACTTCTTGTCAGAGTCACGTCAATATATGTCCAAGGGTTTGGAGGATAGAGACATTTTAATTTTTCGAGATTATTCGAAAGTCAATTTGTGAAAGGCAAATATCTCCCGATATGTAGGAATCTGAGAGACAAAACTTATGTCACTTTGAGGGAACGCATATGTGAACTTCATTTCAGAGTCACGTCAATGTATGTCCAAGGGTTTGGAGGATAGAGACATTTTAATTTTTCGAGATTATTGGAAAGTCAATATTTAAAAGGCAAATATCTTCCGATCTGTAGGAATCTGAGAGACAAAACTTATATAACTTTGAGGGAAGGTATATGTCAACTTCCTGTCAGAGTCACATCAATGTATGACCAAGGGTTTGGACAATAGAGACATTTTAATTTTTCGAGATTATTTGAAAGTCAATTTTTAAAAGGCAAATATCTCCCGATCTGTAGGCATCTGAGAGACAAACCTTATGTCACTTTGAGGGAACGCATATGTGAACTTCATGTCAGAGTGTCGTCAATGTATGTCCAAGGGTTTGGAGGATAGAGACATTTTAATTTTTCGAGATTATTCGAAAGTCAATTTTTGAAAAGGCAAATATCTCCCCATCTGTATTAATCTGAGAGACAAATCTTATGTCACTTTGAGGGAACGTATATGTCAACTTCATGTCAGAGTCACGTCAATGTATGTCGAAGGGTTTGGAGTATAGAGACATTTAAATTTTTAGAGATTATTCGAAAGTCAATTTTTAAAAGGGAAATATCTCCCGATCTGTAGGAATCTGAGAGACAAAACTTATATAACTTTGAGGGAAGGTATATGTCAACTTCCTGTCAGAGTCACATCAATGTATGACCAAGGGTTTGGAGGATAGAGACTTTTAAATTTTTAGAGATTATTCGAAAGTCAATTTTTAAAAGGCAAATATCTCCCGATCTGTACGAATCTGAGAGACAAAACTTATGTCACTTTGAGGGAACGTATATGTAAACTTCCAATCAGAGTCACGTCAATGTATGTCCAAGGGTTTGGAGGATAGACACATTTTAATTTTTCGAGATTATTCGAAAGTCAATTTGTGAAAGGCAAATATCTCCCGATCTGTAGGAATCTGAGAGACAAAACTTATGTCACTTTGAGGGAACGCATATGTTAACTTCATGTCAGAGCCACGTCAATGTATGTCCAAGGGTTTGGAGGATAGAGACATTTAAATTTTTAGAGATTATTCGAAAGTCAATTTTTAAAATTCAAATATCTCCCGATCTGTAGGAATTTGAGAGACAATACTTATGTAACTTTGAGGGAACGCATATGTCAACTTCATGTCACAGTCACGTCAATGTATATCCAAGGGTTTGGAGGATAGAGGCATTTAAATTTTTAGAGATTATTCGAAAGTCAATTTTTAAAAGGCAAATATCTCCCGATCTGTAGGAATCTGAGAGACAAAACTTATGTCACTTTGAGGGAACGTATATGTTAACTTCATGTCAGAATCTCGTCAATGTATGTCCAAGGGTTTGGACAATAGAGACATTTTAATTTTTCGAGATTATTTGAAAGTCAATTTTTAAAAGGCAAATATCTCCCGATCTGTAGGCATAAGAGAGACAAACCTTATGTCACTTTGAGGGAATGCATATGTGAACTTCATGTCAGAGTCTCGTTAATGAATGCCCAAGGTTTTGGACGATAGAGACATTTTAATTTTTCGAGATTATTCCAAAGTCAATTTTTAAAAGGCAAATATCTCCCGATCTGTAGGCATCTGAGAGACAAACCTTATGTCACTTTGAGGGAACGCATCTGTCAACTTCATGTCAGAGTCTCGTCAATGTATGTCCAAGGGTTTGGAGGATAGAGACATTTTAATTTTTCGAGATTATTCGAAAGTCAATTTTGGAAAAGGCAAATATCTCCCGATCTGTATTAATCTAAGAGACAAAACTTATGTCACTTTGAGGGAACGTATATGTCAACTTCATGTCAGAGTCACGTCAATGTATGTCGAAGGGTTTGGAGTATAGAGACATTTAAATTTTTAGAGATTATTCGAAAGTCAATTTTTAAAAGGCAAATATCTCCCGATCTGTAGGCATAAGAGAGACAAACCTTATGTCACTTTGAGGGAACGCATCTGTCAACTTCATGTCAGAGTCTCGTCAATGTATGTCCAAGGGTTTGGAGGATAGAGACATTTTAATTTTTCGAGATTATTCGAAAGTCAATTTTTGAAAAGGCAAATATCTCCCGATCTGTATTAATCTGAGAGACAAATTTTATGTCACTTAGAGGGAACGTGTATGTCAACTTCATGTCAGAATCTCGTCAATGTATGTCCAAGGGTTTGGAGGATAGAGACATTTAAATTTTTCGAGATTATTCGAAAGTCAATTTTTAAAAGGCTAATATCTCCCGATCTGTAGGAATCTGAGAGACAAAACTTATGTCACGTTGAGGGAACGTATATGTCAAATTCCTGTCAGAGTAACGTCAATGTATATCCAAGGGTTTGGAGGATAGAGACATTTAAATTATTAGAGATTATTTGATAGTCAATTTTTAAAAGGCAAATATCTCCCGATCTGTAGGAATCTGAGAGACAAAACTTATGTCACTTTAAGGGAACGTATATGTCAACTTCAGGTCAGAATCTCGTCAATGTATGTAAAAGGGTTTGGAGGATAGAGACATTTAAATTTTTAGAGATTATTCGAAAGTCAATTATTTAAAGGCAATTATCTCCCGATCTGTAGGATTCTGAGAGAAAAAACTTATGTCACTTTGAGGGAACGTATATGTCAACTTCCTGTCAGAGTCACGTCAATGTATGTCCAAGGGTTTGGAGGATAGAGACATTTAAATTTTTAGAGATTATTCGAAAGTCAACTTTTAAAGGCAAATATCTCCCGATCTGTAGGAATCTGAGAGACAAAACTTATGAACTTTGAGGGAACGTATATGTCAACTTCATGTCAGAGTCACGTCAATGTATCTCCAAGGGTTTGGAGGATAGAGATATTTTAATTTTTCGAGATTATTCGAAAGTCAATTTTTGAAAAGGCAAATATCTCCCGATCTGTAGGCATCTGAGAGACAAACCTTATGTCACTTTGAGGGATTGTATATGTCAACTTCCTGTCAGAGTCACGTCAATGTATATCCAAGGGTTTGGAGGATAGAGACATTTTAATTTTTCGAGATTATTCGAAAGTCAATTTTTAAAAGGCAAATATCTCCCGATCTGTAGGAATCTGAGAGACTAAACTGATGCCACTTTGAGAGAACGTATATGTCAACTTCATGTCACAGTCACGTCAATGTATATCCAAGGGTTTGGAGGATAGAGACATTTAAATTTCTAGAGATTATTCGAAAGTCAATTTTTAAAAGGCAAATATCTCCCGATCTGTAGGAATCTGAGAGACAAAACTAATGTCACTTTGAGGGAACGTATATGTTAACTTCATGTCAGAATCTCGTCAATATATATCCAAGGGTTTGGACAATAGAGACATTTTAATTTTTCGAGATTATTTGAAAGTCAATTTTTAAAAGGCAAATATCTCCCGATCTGTAGGCATAAGAGAGACAAAAATTATGTCACTTTGAGGGAACGCATATGTGAACTTCATGTCAGAGTCTCGTTAATGAATGTCCAAGGTTTTGGATGATAGAGACATTTTAATTTTTCGAGATTATTCGAAAGTCAATTTTTAAAAGGCAAATATCTCCCGATCTGTAGGCATCTGAGAGACAAACCTTATGTCACTTTGAGGGAACGCATCTGTCAACTTCATGTCAGAGTGTCGTCAATGTATGTCCAAGGGTTTGGAGGATAGAGACATTTTAATTTTTCGAGATTATTCGAAAGTCAATTTTTGAAAAGGCAAATATCTCCCCATCTGTATTAATCTGAGAGACAAATCTTATGTCACTTTGAGGGAACGTATATGTCAACTTCATGTCAGAGTCACGTCAATGTATGTCGAAGGGTTTGGAGTATAGAGACATTTAAATTTTTAGAGATTATTCGAAAGTCAATTTTTAAAAGGAAAATATCTCCCGATCTGTAGGAATCTGAGAGACAAAACTTATGTAACTTTGAGGGAAGGTATATGTCAACTTCCTGTCAGAGTCACATCAAAGTATGACCAAGGGTTTGGAGGATAGAGACTTTTAAATTTTTAGAGATTATTCGAAAGTCAATTTTTAAAAGTAAATATCTCCCGATCTGTACGAATCTGAGAGACAAAACTTATGTCACTTTGAGGGAACGTGTATGTAAACTTCCAATCAGAGTCACGTCAATGTATGTCCAAGGGTTTGGAGGATAGAGACATTTTAATTTTTCGAGATTATTCGAAAGTCAATTTGTGAATGGCAAATATCTCCCGATCTGTAGGAATCTGAGAGACAAAACTTATGTCACTTTGAGGGAACGCATATGTTAACTTCATGTCAGAGCCACGTCAATGTATGTCCATGGGTTCGGAGGATAGAGACATTTAAATTTTTTGAGATTATTCGAAAGTCAATTTTTAAAATTCAAATATCTCCCGATCTGTAGGAATCTGAGAGACAATACTTATGTATCTTTGAGGGAACGCATATGTCAACTTCATGTCACAGTCACGTCAATGTATATCCAAGGGTTTGGAGGATAGAGGCATTTAAATTTTTAGAGATTATTCGAAAGTCAATTTTTAAAAGGCAAATATCTCCCGATCTGTAAGCATAAGAGAGACAAACCGTATGTCACTTTGAGGGAACGCATATGTGAACTTCATGTCAGAGTCTCGTTAATGAATGTCCAAGGTTTTGGACGATAGAGACATTTTAATTTTTCGAGATTATTCCAAAGTCAATTTTTAAAAGGCAAATATCTCCCGATGTGTAGGCATCTGAGAGACAAACCTTATGTCACTTTGAGGGAACGCATCTGTCAACTTCATGTCAGAGTCTCGTCAATGTATGTCCAAGGGTTTGGAGGATAGAGACATTTTAATTTTTCGAGATTATTCGAAAGTCAATTTTTGAAAAGGCAAATATCTCCCGATCTGTATTAATCTGACAGACAAATTTTATGTCACTTAGAGGGAACGTGTATGTCAACTTCATGTCAGAATCTCGTCAATGTATGTCCAAGGGTATGGAGGATAGAGACATTTAAATTTTTCGAGATTATTCGAAAGTCAATATTTAAAAGGCTAATATCTCCCGATCTGTAGGAATCTGAGAGACAAAACTTATGTCACGTTGAGGGAACGTATATGTCAAATTCCTGTCAGAGTAACGTCAATGTATATCCAAGGGTTTGGAGGATAGAGACATTTAAATTATTAGAGATTATTTGATAGTCAATTTTTAAAAGGCAAATATCTCCCGATCTGTAGGAATCTGAGAGACAAAACTTATGTCACTTTAAGGGAACGTATATGTCAACTTCAGGTCAGAATCTCGTCAATGTATGTAAAAGGGTTTGGAGGATAGAGACATTTAAATTTTTAGAGATTATTCGAAAGTCAATTATTAAAAGGCAATTATCTCCCGATCTGTAGGATTCTGAGAGAAAAAACTTATGTCACTTTGAGGGAACGTATATGTCAACTTCCTGTCAGAGTCACGTCAATGTATGTCCAAGGGTTTGGAGGATAGAGACATTTAAATTTTTAGAGATTATTCGAAAGTCAACTTTTAAAGGCAAATATCTCCCGATCTGTAGGAATCTGAGAGACAAAACTTATGAACTTTGAGGGAACGTATATGTCAACTTCATGTCAGAGTCACGTCAATGTATGTCCAAGGGTTTGGAGGATAGAGATATTTTAATTTTTCGAGATTATTCGAAAGTCAATTTTTGAAAAGGCAAATATCTCCCGATCTGTAGGCATCTGAGAGACAAACCTTATGTCACTTTGAGGGATTGTATATGTCAACTTCCTGTCAGAGTCACGTCAATGTATATCCAAGGGTTTGGAGGATAGAGACATTTTAATTTTTCGAGATTATTCGAAAGTCAATTTTTAAAAGGCAAATATCTCCCGATCTGTAGGAATCTGAGAGACTAAACTGATGCCACTTTGAGAGAACGTATATGTCAACTTCATGTCACAGTCACGTCAATGTATATCCAAGGGTTTGGAGGATAGAGACATTTAAATTTCTAGAGATTATTCGAAAGTCAATTTTTAAAAGGCAAATATCTCCCGATCTGTAGGAATCTGAGAGACAAAACTAATGTCACTTTGAGGGAACGTATATGTTAACTTCATGTCAGAATCTCGTCAATGTATATCCAAGGGTTTGGACAATAGAGACATTTTAATTTTTCGAGATTATTTGAAAGTCAATTTTTAAAAGGCAAATATCTCCCGATCTGTAGGCATAAGAGAGACAAACCTTATGTCACTTTGAGGGAACGCATATGTGAACTTCATGTCAGAGTCTCGTTAATGAATGTCCAAGGTTTTGGATGATAGAGACATTTTAATTTTTCGAGATTATTCGAAAGTCAATTTTTAAAAGGCAAATATCTCCCGATCTGTAGGCATCTGAGAGACAAACCTTATGTCACTTTGAGGGAACGCATCTGTCAACTTCATGTCAGAGTGTCGTCAATGTATGTCCAAGGGTTTGGAAGATAGAGACATTTTAATTTTTCGAGATTATTCGAAAGTCAATTTTTGAAAAGGCAAATATCTCCCCATCTGTATTAATCTGAGAGACAAATCTTATGTCACTTTGAGGGAACGTATATGTCAACTTCATGTCAGAGTCACGTCAATGTATGTCGAAGGGTTTGGAGTATAGAGACATTTAAATTTTTAGAGATTATTCGAAAGTCAATTTTTAAAAGGCAAATATCTCCCGATCTGTAGGAATCTGAGAGACAAAACTTATGTAACTTTGAGGGAAGGTATATGTCAACTTCCTGTCAGAGTCACATCAATGTATGACCAAGGGTTTGGAGGATAGAGACTTTTAAATTTTTAGAGATTATTCGAAAGTCAATTTTTAAAAGTAAATATCTCCCGATCTGTACGAATCTGAGAGACAAAACTTATGTCACTTTGAGGGAACGTGTATGTAAACTTCCAATCAGAGTCACGTCAATGTATGTCCAAGGGGTTGGAGGATAGAGAAATTTTAATTTTTCGAGATTATTCGAAAGTCAATTTGTGAAAGGCAAATATCTCCCGATCTGTAGGAATCTGAGAGACAAACCTTATGTCACTTTGAGGGAACGCATATGTTAACTTCATGTCAGAGCCACGTCAATGTATGTCCATGGGTTTGGAGGATAGAGACATTTAAATTTTTTGAGATTATTCGAAAGTCAATTTTTAAAATTCAAATATCTCCCGATCTGTAGGAATCTGAGAGACAATACTTATGTATCTTTGAGGGAACGCATATGTCAACTTCATGTCACAGTCACGTCAATGTATATCCAAGGGTTTGGAGGATAGAGGCATTTAAATTTTTAGAGATTATTCGAAAGTCAATTTTTAAAAGGCAAATATCTCCCGATCTGTAGGAATCTGAGAGACAAAACTTATGTCACTTTGAGGGAACGTATATGTTAACTTCATGTCAGAATCTCGTCAATGTATGTCCAAGGGTTTGGACAATAGAGACATTTTAATTTTTCGAGATTATTTGAAAGTCAATTTTTAAAAGGCAAATATCTCCCGATCTGTAGGCATAAGAGAGACAAACCGTATGTCACTTTGAGGGAACGCATATGTGAACTTCATGTCAGAGTCTCGTTAATGAATGTCCAAGGTTTTGGACGATAGAGACATTTTAATTTTTCGAGATTATTCCAAAGTCAATTTTTAAAAGGCAAATATCTCCCGATCTGTAGGCATCTGAGAGACAAACCTTATGTCACTTTGAGGGAACGCATCTGTCAACTTCATGTCAGAGTCTCGTCAATGTATGTCCAAGGGTTTGGAGGATAGAGACATTTTAATTTTTCGAGATTATTCGAAAGTCAATTTTGGAAAAGGCAAATATCTCCCGATCTGTATTAATCTAAGAGACAAAACTCATGTCACTTTGAGGGAACGTATATGTCAACTTCATGTCAGAGTCACGTCAATGTATGTCGAAGGGTTTGGAGTATAGAGACATTTAAATTTTTAGAGATTATTCGAAAGTCAATTTTTAAAAGGCAAATATCTCCCGATCTGTAGGAATCTGAGAGACAAAACTTATGTCACTTTGAGGGAACGCATATGTTAACTTCATGTCAGGGCCACGTCAATGTATGTCCAAGGGTTTGGAGGATAGAGACATTTAAATTTTTATAGATTATTCGAAAGTCAATTTTTAAAATTCAAATATCTCCCGATCTGTAGGAATCTGAGAGACAATACTTATGTAACTTTGAGGGAACGCATATGTAAACTTCATGTAAGAGTCTCGTCAATGTATGTCCAAGGGTTTGGAGGATAGAGACATTTCAATTTTTCGATATTATTCGAAAGTCAATTTTTAAAAGGCAAATATCTCCCGATCTGTAGGAATCTGAGAGACAAAACTTATGTCACTTTAAGGGAATGTATATGTCAACTTCATGTCACAGTCACGTCAATGTATATCCAAGGGTTTGGACAATAGAGACATTTTAATGTTTCGAGATTATTCGAAAGTCAATTTTTAAAAGGCAAATATCTCCCGATCTGTAGGCATAACAGAGACAAACCTTATGTCACTTTGAGGGAACGCATCTGTCAACTTCATGTCAGAGTCTCGTCAATGTATGTCCAAAGGTTTGGAGGATAGAGACATTTTAATTTTTCGAGATTATTCGAAAGTCAATTTTTAAAAGCCAAATATCTCCCGATCTGTAGGCATCTGAGAGACAAACCTTATGTCACTTTGAGGGAACGTATATGTCAACTTCATGTCAGAATCTCGTCAATGTATGTCCAAGGGTTTGGACGATAGAGACATTTTAATTTTTCGAGATTATTCGAAAGTCAATTTTTAAAAGGCAAATATCTCCCGATCTGTAGGCATCTGAGAGACAAACCTTATGTCACTTTGAGGGAACGTATATGTCAAGTTCATGTCAGAATCTCGTCAATGTATGTCCAAGGGTTTGGACGATAGAGACATTTTAATTTTTCGAGATTATTCGAAAGTCAATTTTTAAAAGGTAAATATCTCCCGATCTGTAGGAATCTGAGAGACAAAACTTATGTCACTTTGAGGGAACGTATATGTCAACTTCCTGTCACAGTCACGTCAATGTATGTCCAAGGGTTTGGAGGATAGAGACATTTAAATTTTTAGAGATTATTCGAAAGTCAATTCTTAAAAGACAAATATCTCCCGATCTGTAGGAATCTGAGAGACAAAACTTATGTCACTTAGATGGAACGCATATGTCAACTTCATGTCAGAATCTCGTCAATGTATGTCCAATGGTTTGGAGGATAGAGACATTTTAATTTTTCGAGATTATTCGAAAGTCAATTTTTGAAAAGGCAAATATATCCCGATCTGTATTAATCTGAGAGACAAAACTTATGTCACTTTGAGGGAACGTATATGTCAACTTCCTGTCAGAGTCACGTCCATGTATGTCAAAGGGTTTGGAGGATAGAGACATTTAAATTTTTAGAGATTATTCGAAAGTCAATTTTTAAAAGGCAAATATCTCCCGATCTGTAGGAATCTGAGAGACAAACCTTTGTCACTTTGAGGGAACGTATATGTCAACTTCATGTCAGAATCTCGTCAATGTATGTCCAAGGGTTTGGACGATAGAGACATTTTAATTTTTCGAGATTATTCGAAAGTCAATTATTAAAAGGCAAAT
This sequence comes from Zootermopsis nevadensis, assembly GCF_977971745.1. Classification (NCBI taxonomy): domain Eukaryota; kingdom Metazoa; phylum Arthropoda; class Insecta; order Blattodea; family Termopsidae; genus Zootermopsis; species Zootermopsis nevadensis. Next base: position 4,008,569 of record NW_028259177.1, read on the forward strand.
ATCTCCCGATCTGTAGGCATCTGAGAGACAAACCTTATGTCACATTGAGGGAACGCATATGTCAACTTCATGTCAGAGTCACGTCAATGTATGTCAAAGGGTTTGGAGGATAGAGGCATTTTAATTTTTCGAGATTATTCGAAAGTCAATTTTTGAAAAGGCAAATATCTCCCGATCTGTATTAATCTGAGAGACAAATCTTATGTCACTTTGAGGGAACGTATATGTCAACTTCATGTCAGAGTCACGTCAATGTATGTCGAAGGGTTTGGAGTATAGAGGCATTTAAATTTTTAGAGATTATTCGAAAGTCAATTTTTAAAAGGCAAATATCTCCCGATCTGTAAGAATCTGAGAGACAATACTTATGTAACTTTGAGGGAACGCATATGTAAACTTCATGTCAGAGTCTCGTCAATGTATGTCCAAGGGTTTGGAGGATAGAGACATATCAATTTTTCGATATTATTCGAAAGTCAATTTTTAAAAGGCAAATATCTCCCGATCTGTAGGAATGTGAGAGACAAAACTTATGTCACTTTAAGGGAACGTGTATGTCAACTTCATGTCACAGTCACGTCAATGTATATCCAAGGGTTTGGAGGATAGAGACATTTAAATTTCTAGAGATTATTCGAAAGTCAATTTTTAAAAGGCAAATATCTCCCGATCTGTAGGAATCTGAGAGACAAAACTTATGTCAATTTGAGGGAACGTATATGTTAACTTCATGTCAGAATCTCGTCAATGTATATCCAAGGGTTTGGACAATAGAGACATTTTAATTTTTCGAGATTATTTGAAAGTCAATTTTTAAAGGCAAATATCTCCCGATCTGTAGGCATAAGAGAGACAAACTTTATGTCACTTTGAGGGAACGCATATGTGAACTTCATGTCAGAGTCTCGTTAATGAATGTCCAAGGTTTTGGATGATAGAGACATTTTAATTTTTCGAGATTATTCGAAAGTCAATTTTTAAAAGGCAAATATCTCCCGATCTGTAGGCATCTGAGAGACAAACCTTATGTCACTTTGAGGGAACGCATCTGTCAACTTCATGTCAGAGTCTCGTCAATGTATGTCCAAGGGTTTGGAGGATAGAGACATTTTAATTTTTCGAGATTATTCGAAAGTCAATTTTTGAAAAGGCAAATATCTCCCGATCTGTATTAATCTGAGAGACAAATCTGATGTCACTTTGAGGGAACGTATATGTCAACTTCATGTCAGAGTCACGTCAATGTATGTCGAAGGGTTTGGAGTATAGAGACATTTAAATTTTTAGAGATTATTCGAAAGTCAATTTTTAAAAGGCAAATATCTCCCGATCTGTAGGAATCTGAGAGACAAAACTTATGTAACTTTGAGGGAAGGTATATGTCAACTTCCTGTCAGAGTCACATCAATGTATGACCAAGGGTTTGGAGGATACAGACTTGTAAATTTTTAGAGATTATTCGAAAGTCAATTTTTAAAAGGCAAATATCTCCCGATCTGTACGAATCTGAGAGACAAAACTTATGTCACTTTGAGGGAACGTATATGTAAACTTCCAATCAGAGTCACGTCAATGTATGTCCAAGGGTTTGGAGGATAGAGACATTTAAATTTTTCGAGATTATTCGGAAGTCAATTTGTGAAAGGCAAATATCTCCCGATCTGTAGGAATCTGAGAGACAAAACTTATGTCACTTTGAGGGAACGCATATGTTAACTTCATGTCAGAGCCACGTCAATGTATGTCCAAGGGTTTGGAGGATAGAGACACTTAAATTTTTAGAGATTATTCGAAAGTCAATTTTTAAAATTCAAATATCTCCCGATCTGTAGGAATCTGAGAGACAATACTTATGTAACTTTGAGGGAACGCATATGTCAACTTCATGTCACAGTCACGTCAATGTATATCCAAGGGTTTGGAGGATAGAGGCATTTAAATTTTTAGAGATTATTCGAAAGTCAATTTTTAAAAGGCAAATATCTCCCGATCTGTAGGCATCTGAGAGACAAAACTTATGTCACTTTGAGGGAACGTATATGTTAACTTCATGTCAGAATCTCGTCAATGTATGTCCAAGGGTTTGGACAATAGAGACATTTTAATTTTTCGAGATTATTTGAAAGTCAATTTTTAAAAGGCAAATATCTCCCGATCTGTAGGCATAAGAGAGACAAACCTTATGTCACTTTGAGGGAACGCATATGTGAACTTCATGTCAGAGTCTCGTTAATGAATGTCCAAGATTTTGGACGATAGAGACATTTAATTTTTCGAGATTATTCCAAAGTCAATTTTTAAAAGGCAAATATCTCCCGATCTGTAGGCATCTGAGAGACAAACCTTATGTCACTTTGAGGGAACGCATCTGTCAACTTCATGTCAGAGTCTCGTCAATGTATGTCCAAGGGTTTGGAGGATAGAGACATTTAAATTTTTAGAGATTATTCGAAAGTCAATTTTTAAAAGGCAAATATCTCCCGATCTGTATTAATCTAAGAGACAAAACTTATGTCACTTTGAGGGAACGTATATGTCAACTTCATGTCAGAGTCACGTCAATGTATGTCGAAGGGTTTGGAGTATAGAGACATTTAAATTTTTAGAGATTATTCGAAAGTCAATTTTTAAAAGGCAAATATCTCCCGATCTGTAGGAATCTGAGAGACAAAACTTATGTCACTTTGAGGGAACGTATATGTCAACACGCCGTCAGAGTCACGTCAATGTATGTCCAAGGGTTTGGAGGATAGAAACATTTTAATTTTTCGAGATTATTCGAAAGTCAATTTTTGAAAAGGCAAATATCTCCCGATCTGTATTAATCTGAGAGACAAAACTTATGTCACTTTGAGGGAACGTATATGTCAACTTCCTGTCAGAGTCACGTCAATGTATGTCAAAGGGTTTGGAGGATAGAGACATTTAAATTTTTAGAGATTATTCGAAAGTCAATTTTTAAAAGGCAAATATCTCCCGATCTGTAGGAATCTGAGAGACAAACCTTTGTCACTTTGAGGGAACGTATATGTCAACTTCATGTCAGAATCTCGTCAATGTATGTCCAAGGGTTTGGACGATAGAGACATTTTAATTTTTCGAGATTATTCGAAAGTCAATTTTTAAAAGGCAAATATCTCCCGATCTGTAGGCATAAGAGAGACAAACCTTATGTCACTTTGAGGGAACGCATATGTGAACTTCATGTCAGAGTCTCGTTAATGAATGTCCAAGGTTTTGGACGATAGAGACATTTTAATTTTTCGAGATTATTTGAAAGTTAATTTTTAAAAGGCAAATATCTCCCGATCTGTAGGCATAAGAGAGACAAAACTTATGTCACATTGAGGGAACGTATATGTCAACTTCATGTCAGAGTCACGTCAATGTATGTCGAAGGGTTTGGAGTATAGAGACATTTAAATTTTTAGAGATTATTCGAAAGTCAATTTTTAAAAGGCAAATATCTCCCGATCTGTAGGAATCTGAGAGACAAAACTTATGTCACTTTGAGGGAACGTATATGTCAACACGCCGTCAGAGTCACGTCAATGTATGTCCAAGGGTTTGGAGGATAGAGACATTTAAATTTTTCGAGATTATTCGAAAGTCAATTTGTGAATGGCAAATATCTCCCGATCTGTAGGAATCTGAGAGACAAAACTTATGTCACTTTGAGGGAACGCATATGTTAACTTCATGTCAGAGCCACGTCAATGTATGTCCAAGGGTTTGGAGGATAGAGACATTTAAATTTTTAGAGATTATTCGAAAGTCAATTTTTAAAATTCAAATATCTCCCGATCTGTAGGAATCTGAGAGACAATACTTATGTAACTTTGAGGGAGCGCATATGTAAACTTCATGTCAGAGTCTCGTCAATGTATGTCCAAGGGTTTGGAGGATAGAGACATTTCAATTTTTCGATATTATTCGAAAGTCAATTATTAAAAGGCAAATATCTCCCGATCTGTAGGAATCTGAGAGACAAAACTTATGTCACTTTAAGGGAACGTATATGTCAACTTCATGTCACAGTCACGTCAATGTATATCCAAGGGTTTGGACAATAGAAACATTTTAATTTTTCGAGATTATTCGAAAGTCAATTTTTAAAAGGCAAATATCTCCCGATCTGTAGGCATAAGAGAGACAAACCTTATGTCACTTTGAGGGAACGCATCTGTCAACTTCATGTCAGAGTCTCGTCAATGTATGTCCAAGGGTTTGGAGGATAGAGACATTTTAATTTTTCGAGATTATTCGAAAGTCAATTTTTGAAAAGGCAAATATCTCCCGATCTGTATTAATCTGAGAGACAAATTTTATGTCACTTAGAGGGAACGTATATGTCAACTTCATGTCAGAATCTCGTCAATGTATGCCTAAGGGTTTGGAGGATAGAGACTTTAAATTTTTAGAGATTATTCGAAAGTCAATTTTTAAAAGGCAAATATCTCCCGATCTGTAGGAATCTGAGAGACAAAACTTATGTCACTTAGAGGGAACGTATATGTCAACTTTCTGTTAGAGTCACGTCAATGTATGTCAAAGGGTTTGGAGGATAGAAACATTTAAATTTTTAGAGATTATTCGAAAGTCAGTTTTTAAAAGGCAAATATCTCCCGATCTGTATTAATCTGAGAGACAAAACTTATGTCACTTTGAGGGAACGTATATGTCAACTTCCTGTCAGAGTCACGTCAATGTATGTCAAAGGGTTTGGACGATGGAGACATTTTAATTTTTCGAGATTATTCGAAAGTCAATTTTTGAAAAGGCAAATATCTCCCCATCTGTATTAATCTGAGAGACAAATCTTATGTCACTTTGAGGGTACGTATATGTCAACTTCATGTCAGAGTCACGTCAATGTATGTCGAAGGGTTTGGAGTATAGAGACATTTAAATTTTTAGAGATTATTCGAAAGTCAATTTTTAAAAGGAAAATATCTCCCGATCTGTAGGAATCTGAGAGACAAAACTTATGTAACTTTGAGGGAAGGTATATGTCAACTTCCTGTCAGAGTCACATCAAAGTATGACCAAGGGTTTGGAGGATAGAGACTTTTAAATTTTTAGAGATTATTCGAAAGTCAATTTTTAAAAGTAAATATCTCCCGATCTGTACGAATCTGAGAGACAAAACTTATGTCACTTTGAGGGAACGTGTATGTAAACTTCCAATCAGAGTCACGTCAATGTATGTCCAAGGGTTTGGAGGATAGAGACATTTTAATTTTTCGAGATTATTCGAAAGTCAATTTGTGAATGGCAAATATCTCCCGATCTGTAGGAATCTGAGAGACAAAACTTATGTCACTTTGAGGGAACGCATATGTTAACTTCATGTCAGAGCCACGTCAATGTATGTCCATGGGTTTGGAGGATAGAGACATTTAAATTTTTTGAGATTATTCGAAAGTCAATTTTTAAAATTCAAATATCTCCCGATCTGTAGGAATCTGAGAGACAATACTTATGTATCTTTGAGGGAACGCATATGTGAACTTCATGTCACAGTCACGTCAATGTATATCCAAGGGTTTGGAGGATAGAGGCATTTAAATTTTTAGAGATTATTCGAAAGTCAATTTTTAAAAGGCAAATATCTCCCGATCTGTAGGAATCTGAGAGACAAAACTTATGTCACTTTGAGGGAACGTATATGTTAACTTCATGTCAGAATCTCGTCAATGTATGTCCAAGGGTTTGGACAATAGAGACATTTTAATTTTTCGAGATTATTTGAAAGTCAATTTTTAAAAGGCAAATATCTCCCGATCTGTAAGCATAAGAGAGACAAACCGTATGTCACTTTGAGGGAACGCATATGTGAACTTCATGTCAGAGTCTCGTTAATGAATGTCCAAGGTTTTGGACGATAGAGACATTTTAATTTTTCGAGATTATTCCAAAGTCAATTTTTAAAAGGCAAATATCTCCCGATCTGTAGGCATCTGAGAGACAAACCTTATGTCACTTTGAGGGAACGCATCTGTCAACTTCATGTCAGAGTCTCGTCAATGTATGTCCAAGGGTTTGGAGGATAGAGACATTTTAATTTTTCGAGATTATTCGAAAGTCAATTTTTGAAAAGGCAAATATCTCCCGATCTGTATTAATCTGACAGACAAATTTTATGTCACTTAGAGGGAACGTGTATGTCAACTTCATGTCAGAATCTCGTCAATGTATGTCCAAGGGTATGGAGGATAGAGACATTTAAATTTTTCGAGATTATTCGAAAGTCAATATTTAAAAGGCTAATATCTCCCGATCTGTAGGAATCTGAGAGACAAAACTTATGTCACGTTGAGGGAACGCATATGTGAACTTCATGTCAGAGTCTCGTCAATGTATGTCCAAGGGTTTGGAGGATAGAGACATTTTAATTTTTCGTGATTATTCGAAAGTCAATTTTTAAAAGGCAAATATCTCCCGACCTGTAGGAATCTGAGGGACAAAAATCATGTCAGATTGAGGTAACGTATATATCATCGTCATGCCAAAGTCACGTTAATATAAGTCCAAGGGTTTGGAGGATATACACATTTTAATTTTTCGAGATTATTCGAAAGTCAATTTTTAAAAGGCAAATATCTCCCGATCTGTAGGAATCTGAGAGACAAAACTTATGTCACTTTGAGGGAACGTATATGTCAACTTCCTGTCAGAGTCACGTCAATGTATGACCAAGGGTTTGGAGGATAGAGATATTTAAATTTTTAGAGATTATTCAAAAGTCAATTTTTAAAAGGCAAATATCTCCCAATCTGTAGGAATCTGAGAGACAAAACTTATGTCACTTTGAGGGAACGTATATGTAAACTTCCAGTCAGAGTCACGTCAATGTATGTCCAATGGTTTGGAGGATAGAGACATTTTAATTTTTCGAGATTATTCGAAAGTCGAGTTTTGAAAAGGCAAATATCTCCCGATCTGTGTTAACCTGAGAGACAAAACTTATGTCACTTTGAGGGAACGCATATGTCATCGTCATGTCAGAGTCACGTCAATGTATGTCCAAGGGTTTTCAGAATACAGACATTTTAATTTTTCAGGGTTATTCGAAAGTCAATTATTCAGAGGCATATATCTCTCGATATGTAGGAATCTGAGAGACACAACTCATGTCACTATGAGGACATTTACATATCAACTTCATGTCAGAGTCACGACAATGTACGAAAAAGGGTTTGAAGGATAGAGACATTTGAATTTTTCGAGATTATTCGAAAGTCAATTTTTGAAAAGGCAAATATCTCTCGATCTGTAGGAATCTGAGAGAAAAACCTTATGTCACTTAGAGGGAACGTATATGTCAACTTCATGTCAGAGTCACGACAATGTACGAAAAAGGGTTTGGAGGATAGAGACATTTGAATTTTTCGAGATTATTCGAAAGTCAATTTTTGAAAAGGCAAATATCTCCCGACCTGTAGGAATCTGAGAGACAAAACTTATGGGACTTTGAGGGAACGTATATGTCAACTTCATGTCAGTGTCACGTTAATGTATGTCCAAGGGTTTGGAGGATAGAGACACTTTAATTTTTCGAGATTATTCGAAAGTCAATTTTTGAAAAGGCAAATATCTCCCGATCTGTAGGAAAATGAGAGACAAACCTTATGTCACTTTGAGGGAACGTATATGTCAACTTCATGTCAGAGTCACGTCAATGTATGTCCAAGGGTTTGGATGATAGAGACATTTTAATTTTTCGTTATTATTCGAAAGTCAATTTTTAAAAAGGCAAATAAGTCCCGATGTGTAGGAATCTGAGAGACAAAACTGATGTCACTTTGAGGTAACGTATATGTAAACTTCCAGTCAGAGTCACGTCAATGTATGTCCAAGGGTTTGGAGGATAGAGACATTTTAATTTTTCACTGTTATTCGAAAGTCAATTTTTGAAAGGCATATATCTCGCGATGTGTAGCAATCTGAGAGAAACAACTCATGTCACTATGAGGTCACGTATATGTCAACTTCGTGTCAGAGTCACGACAATGTACGTCCAAGGGTTTGGAGGATAGGGACATTTGAATTTTTCGAGATTATTCGAAAGTCAATTTTTGAAAAGGCAAATATCTCGCGATCTTTAGGAATCTGAGAGACAACACTTATGTCACTTTGAGGGAAGGTATATGTCATAGACATGTCAGAGTCGCGACAATGTAAGTCCAAGGGTTTGGAGGATAGAGACATTTTAATTTTTCGAGGTTATTCGAAAGTCACTTTTTCAAAGGCATATATCTCGCGATGTGTAGGAATCTGAGAGACAAACCTCATATCAGTGTGAGGACACTTATATGCCAACTTCATGTCAGAGTCACGTCAATGTATGTCCAAGGGTTTGCAGGATAGAGGCATTTTAATTTTTCACGGTTATTCGAAAGTCAATTTTTCAAAGGCATTTATCTCGCGATGTGTACGAATCTGAGAGAAAGAACTCATGTCACTATGGGGTCACGTACATGTCAACTTCATGTCAGAGTCACGACAATGTACGTCCAAGGGTTTGCAGGATAGAGAACTTTTACTTTTTCGCGGGTATTCGAAAGTCAATTTTTCAAAGGCATATATCTTCCGATCTGTAGGAAACTGAGAGACAAAACTCCTGCCGTGTCTTCAAACTGTTGGTAACGTATCTGAAACAAGCATGTCATTGCTAAATGTACCTCTGACTTTTCTTCACGGTGGTACTGGTTTGTCTCAATCTCGTACGTCTTAGTTAAATGTACTCTTGTCGTGTTTTATGGAATTCATCGGAATAAAGTATAAATATCACAAAACAACGCACTTGCATACAGCACACCAGCTCAAGGAACACAATACATCATCATACAGTAGCGTATGACACAATAAATTGCCATTTGAAATATTATAAATTCTGTGTGATATGTGACTAATTTTTGTCTTAACAAACAAAATACGAGCTACAAAACATGCATGATGTGGGTGGGTGTGTTTGGGTTAATCTTCGTATGTATACATAGATTGGTAAATACATGAAGGGATGGATAGATATGTAGATGGGTAAATAGATAAATAGGCAGACACATAGACAGGAGACAGAGAAACAGATACACAGAGAGAGAGAGAGAGAGATATTCAGATAGATAGAATAGATAGATTATATAGGTAGAGAAACCGAGATATCTAAAGCCGGCCTGATAATCTTTTATACTCGTACTATTCTGTGGCCTGAGTGAACAACCGTCTGTCATCAAATGTTATATGAGTAAGGATCGCTTTTCACTACATCCTCGAAGTTAATTCTGAAAATACCTAAACCCCATCTCTAATGAGTATTTGTATTCATAACATATTAATAATATAATTGGCTTCTTTCTCTAACTAACGAAACTAAAATATTTAATCCAAGAATGTATTCCACACATACTCAAGTGTATCCACTCATGTAGCCAAAAATCTATTATGTCATATGAAAAAAGTAACGCAGTCCTAATACACGCCATGTGGGACGCTTGGCTGGAGAGGCAGTACAGTGTATACACAAAAGAATGGTGCGGTTTCAAACGTTAATAAAACATTTATTTACCAACTTACATGTGCACAACATACACCGTCAGCGGCGGCAACTCTCAAAGTTTCTCATGCGTTCATTACAATCCTTCAATGTGTGCATCCTGGATCACACGACACACATCCACACGGTAATCAAACTCATCCCAGACCAGCGCTGTGGAAAGACACGGTTGAGAAGCACTCGTACATTCCTGTGAAAATGTCCAGTTGTAGAATGTAATCGTCATAATTGGTATTCAGTTGGAGTAACAACCAGCTTTCCAACATGTCCAGAAATGAGTCGCTGTCTAAGTTGCTTCAGCGAAGAAAGATGGGCCGTGCACTTTTTTGCTGGACACCGCACAGAAAACGTTGACTTTTGTAGAATCACGCTGGTGCTCGGTTCCCCAGATACGGACATCATGTATGTTCACCTTGGCACTGATGTGGAATGTGGCTTCATCGGAGAAGATCAGTCTTTCGACGAACCCATCTTCCTCCATTTTGAACCCCATCTCCTCGCAAAAGCCTCGCCTTTTCACTTTGTCTGATGGTTTAAGGGCCTGCACCAATCGCAATCTTGTACGATTTGGCATGTCCAATTCCCTGCTTCCTCTAGCCACTGACTTGCGGGGACTTCGCTGAAACGCCTCACGAACTCTTTCAATGTTGTCATCAGTCATACGAGGTCGACCAGGACTCTTGCCTTTACAGCATCCAGTTTCTACAAACTGCTTATGTTATTCTTGTGTGGTGCGTCTTTTTGAAACCGTGCACGAAACTCACGCTCTGGACACCTCAAAACGGAGCACACAGAAAGCCTTCTCCTGCTGCAACGCCATCTTTGAAACTGGCCCCGCGGCCACGCAGTAAGCATGGGAAACTTGGACAGTTGCCGCCGCTGACGGTGTGTAAGTTGTGCCCGTGTAAGGTTAGAAATAATTTTGTTATTAGCTTTTGAAACCGCACCGTTCTTTCTTGTATACCCTGTAATTGTCCTCCTTCACTTCATGCATGTCAAAAATTTAAAATTAAACTATATTAAGTACACATTTATTTCTGCAGTAATTTTTAACTAAATTATGATATCAATCTTATACCGCATTGAATCAAAGAAGCTACTCAGGCACCTAGTCTACAAATTATGTCTACCGATGTTCATTCCCATGTTCACAGCAGCTGTTACTAGACACTCTATTATCTTCACATCAAATTTTATGTCTTCCCTTCGGGGTTTTTTTTTTCAGACCCAAAATCCGTATTCACTTGTAATTTCTACGTCATCCCCGATTTTTACCGCGATTAATACTTTATTTCTGGATCCTCTGCAAGTCCGCGGTTCAACTACCGACAGCGACACAATCAAGTTCGGTCCAATTCAATAATATACACAGAAGATACCGTGAATTTTTCCTTCGGGTAAAACCGGCTGGAACGTGATGCTGTCCACGTATCTCCATCTAGCTAGCTGTTAAAGATGCACGTACCTAAACCTTCAATATCCCATACGCCTTCATGCCGTAGTGCGTAATTAAACACGGACGCAACTTATCTTTAAAAAGAAATTAGTCTATCCCGTGTAAGTAATAAGATGATGAGAAAGAACGAGATGATGAAGATTTGCAATTCGTTTTCCTTCAAGGATGGAAATAAGGACTTCATTAGATAAAACCTCTCAACTACGGGATACTGGCAAAAACTAAGCTACAAACTACTACGACTACTGCAACATTGAAGAGATAAATTTCACCCACCAGCGATGAACTGGAGGTTTCTTAGATGACGTCGTCGCTGGACATGGCAATCGTCCGTTGTTTCTCGTGTCGTCTGCTACAAGTTCACTCACGTTTCAGAGCTACGCGCTACCTCCATTCACAAAGCAATGAGCAATTTGAGTTGACGTCTTTTTTGGGGGGGAGGCTCTCTATGACTTCTGTATTATTTGATTTATATATAATATGAGCGACGTTCTTTGCAAATGACTTGACAATGCGAGCTTTCATAAGTCTGAAAGAACAAGGGAATTAATAGAAAGTGTCGGATGCAAAGTTGTATTTTTGCCACCAAATTCGCTAGATTTAAATCCAATTGAGAACTTTTGGTTTGTCATCAATGCACACTTGAATTTGCTAGTACGCTACTATATAATTAATAATTATAATGTAACAAGTCATGGAAATTTTAGCTGCTGTTAAAATCTGATCTCATTGAAAGTCAACTCATATGCGAAAATTTAAAGACGAAATAGTGACATATGTCGTTCTTCTACCTGTTATAAAGGGAGATGGAAACAGAGGTATACAAGCAAGTGTTACAGTTTTCGATGTTTCTACAATCGGAAAAAATAAAAGTACAAGTTATTTATTTATTTATTTATTAAATAACATCTTGAACATAAAACAATCTGAAAACTTCATTTAAAATCTCAGCGTCTGGCGTTTCACTTATTTCGCCTTCAAAAAGACTATATTATTTTATTCACACTTAATTTGCATGTGATTTCGTTGTCCACTACGTCTCGTCCCTAATTTCAGTGTGAATCTCCCATCAATCCACACTTTAATGTCCTAGTACCGATGCCTACGATACTATAAAATTTCAATCATTTCTCAATTACTTTCACTGAATGAACTTTGTCTACGTCAGAGGTGGTCAAATTTGGACTGTACGTCTGTCCTGCAATATGATTGTAATCTAAGGGCAAAGCTATGTAAATAAACAACGATTAGTTTTCAGCCCCATGAAATTTTCCAAATTGAAAATCTTCCCCGCTTTATAGTTTGTGTTAGCAGACGCTTAAGTCACCTCAAAATTACTTAACTTGAAAAGCTAGCCGTTACTCAGATCATCAAAACAGAAAATCCCCACTTTTCAAAATCCTCAATGTCTTCTATATATGCTTTACCGAAGCCTACCACTGCAACTTAACGCATGGTCTGTGACCTCACACCCTCAACATTTCTAATATTGTGGGCAAACTAACTGCGTCTTTGCTGGATTCCGCTGATATTCCGTTGCAGCGCAGCGGCTGGACTGCAGGGTCGATGATGTTGTTAGTGGTTAAGAATGCATGCAGCTACAACTCTACACTAACCCGTCCATCCTCTGAGGGTAGGAAGAAGGCGAAAAAGAAGAAAAGAAAGAAGAAAAAGAGTAAATAGAAAGAATCTGAATTCATTTTGCTCAAGGGATGGAAACAAGCAAAATATTAATTGGAGACTCAAAATTAAGTAACATTGGAAGGAGTTTAACCCCTGCACCCCAGGCGTTAGTCGTGTGTTAATTTAAAATTAAAGTAATTCGTTTCACTCGCCAGCAAAGATGGTAGAAACGAAATATGCCGGAGAGATGACCGCCGACACTGGAAACACGACAAGAGTGCAGCGTCCGGGTGGAAGCGGCTGCGTGTAGACGCAACCGCACGGGTGAAAATGCCATGAAGATCCTCCTCTGAGTTTCGGAACCACGAAGATTCACTTGCCTTTCCCCTGAAACCAGACAGAATGTCCCATATAATGACAAGAATTTATATGTAGGGTCTGAAGCTCCATATTATTTAACAGTTTATTAACATTAATTACGATGATAGCAAACCAAATTTAAACATAACAGTGTGTTGTTCATTAATATTTACAACTTTTATTTATCAGACTAGAAGACAAAAGATTCTAAATTCATGGTCAACGTTATTTTGATTAGAACATACAAACAGCTTGGTTGAAAGTTATCTCCTAAACACAACACACTCTTTTCTGAAATGCTAAGACTAATTATAGAAAAAGCACTCATTAAAAGCAGCTTGGGGGGGGGGCGGGGGATGCGGGTATTATCTGTCCCGACACTACGCCTCGGCCTCGCAAGATAGAAATCTGTGCCTTACATCTTCAATCTGCGCGTAAATTGTTATCTCCTGTTCTCACTGTGGTGATTGTGATGATTAAGTTTACCGACGTTTAGGAAGTGATATTGCTACCTCCATCATAACAGCGATGATGGTGGGCCCTTGTGATGACGCAACATCACAAAAGACATTCATAAAACATTCTTCGGTTATGATTATTTGCTCCCAAGTGATTTTGGACCTTACGGGATAACATTTATAAATAACCGTTGCCATGGTAACGCTGCTAAGAGATGTTGGGTCTAATCGGATAATTATTATGATTATTATTGTTTACTACTTTACATTTTTGCCATCATTCTTAGCGGGCAATTTATTAGTCTTAAAATTTTGTCCGTTATACACCATAAAATGGCAGGATTCTTCTAAAAGATGAACTTGAAATTACATTGAATAAAGCGATAGCTGTCTACATTTAATGTGTCTTAAAATATGCTTCAGTATACTAAAAATCACGAGAAAGATCTCTAACGATTGTCTGTCGACGGGGAGAGATTCGAACCCGAAACCTATCGAGTAGGACAACTCAATATTTATTTCTTGTATGTTTACTTACCCAACACTCCTGATCTGTGGAACTAACCCTAACAGACTACGTGCGCGATGAGGGACCATTACATCAAAGGAAGACAGTGATTTCTATCTACACCAAGACATTCCAACAGCACCAGGTTCTAGCCAGTGTGCTCAACGGTTAAACGGGTACGGGGTTACTGCGACCTGCGGTAAACATCTGACCAGTAACGAAGTATTACGGAACAGAGAATGACGTCCACACGTTCATAATCCCATGCTCTGGCAAAACAGATACGGGTGTAATTTTTCAATATTCGATTTAAAAGAAATTGGATAATGATCATTTTATGCGGAAACGTTTACAAAGATATGAGAGACTCAAACAAGGAACAGAAATGTGATTAGTCCGTGAAACATTAAACAAGCATAATCTCTTTTAAAATTGACATATTGCAGAGGATATAGAGTCTGGATGTAATGACTCATACAACCCGGATTTAAAGAAATCAGATATTATTCGTTCAAGTATCATGTCGAGTAACAAATATTTCCGAGGAACATATTTCTTCCATCCTCAGGGCTAAAGATTGGTGAGCATTAATGTTACATTCTACAACATTAGGTGTAACTGGGAGGATAATATTAAAATTGTTCTTACGGAAGTACTTTTCAAGGTTGCGAAATGGATTAATATGGCTCAGGAAAGACACCACTGACGGGATTTTGTGAACACTACGCTGAACTTTCCATTCAAGGCGGATAATTTCACTAGCTGAGCCTATTGTTAGCTTCTTACTCCCACCTCAGAAATTCGCAAGACTACCTTTGATGGTCATATCGATGGAAAAGCATGTAAAATTTAAAAAAGAAAGTTGTATGGCATCTGGTGTCATTTCAATAAAATAAATTCTTTCTAAAATAATTAATAATGCTATACACGCATACGATAAAAATAAAAATTAAAGTCTCACTGATTATTACAGAAATTTGGACATATAATAATAATAATAATAATATTTGCTTTAAAGTGTTATTTTGATCTGGGACCATGCACAGCTACTGTATAACTCACAGTCGAACGCACGTATATGTACGATGGTGTCCGACGCTACCAGAAGCTTGCTGGAATATCGGATGGATACCGGCCTTGCGATACGACCTAAGGTCAAAACGTGCCCCCCATTTCCAAACAACCATTCGCAGTCAAAACTCTTCGTTTCTAACACGTACTACTAACATTACACAGGCCGATTTTCGTCAAATTCGATATTAACTGTATGTCACTATCTGTTACCTTCCATTGGTACTATCAGCCATGACCCTCGTTATTAATTTATGTATTAAAAGTACAAAGCCACGATTAAGAATATCCATAAATTTAAACTTGCATGCATCTAGGACAAAAAATTCTGAATGGATTAGGCATTGGACAAGGCAGGTAGCTCCAAAATTGACTTTCGATATTACGCCCGTGCGCACAGACATGTTTCATTTGTTACCATGCACTTGGGCAAACATTACACTAATCCCTAGGGTCAAATCAACAGGTCACGCCGCCATTGTGCCAATTCTTTCAAGTACTGCATAAATTTTTGAAGGCGTCTCCACGAACAGCGGAGAATTTTATGGAAGTGCATTAAGACGCACTCTTTCAACCAAGGTCAACAGTTCATGACACGAAATAACAGAAAAAGATAATTATTTGTCTGAATTCTATTCTACAAGGAATGTAATCCTTGGTTACACGTGATATGAGCAATGCGACAAAGTTGGAGAATGTGTAATATTCCTAAGAATTCCATTCACGCAGTGCATTTATTGAGACTATCTGCTGGTTTCTTCCAGCTTAAAACATGTTTTCAAACACGGCAGCAATTTCTTTCTCGTACTGAACACGTACACGTGTTCAACTTATCAAATGGGACACGAAGTGCTGGAAACAGCGACTTCAAGTTTTGCTATTATTCTCGAGACAGTGTTCAATGGCGCAACAAATATTCGAGCTGAGGAACGACTGGATTTTAGAGCAACACACACCTGAACGCGGTCCTAAATTCGTCAGAATCTGTCGAGAATCGATGAACCAATTTACTGTAACCTGAGTGTCAACCCATCCTAATCTTCGGAACTTATTAAAAACACAAACAGACAGAGAGAGAGATGCTTCAACTAAGTTAACAGTCCTATAATATTTCTTTATGATTTAGACAGGCGTAATACTTCGTTTCTCACTCTGTAAGACAATCCGAACTTGAAAACCCTTAGGGAAAGAGATTCAAGAAGATTATTTACAAGGGAGTGGGGCGAAGTAATACTGATAAAGAAAAAGGCATGTAAACGGTACATTAAGCCTTCAACAGAGAATACTAAATACCAATTAGTTCAATTCTGAAAGTTTACTTCAACGTATGTACCAAGTGTTTTAATTATGATGCCTTTTATATTTATGGATTTTCTATGATTCTCACTATAAACAACGATTATTTCCTTAAACAGCGTTAACCAGTTGATCTTCGTAATGGTGAAGAGTTGTGTTTTCTTCGCGGTACGGACTGGATTCTTTAATATTAATCAGACGAACTATGATTCTCGGAATAAACAGCGATCATTTCCTTAAACAGCCTTAACCAGTTGATCTTCGTAATGGTGAAGAGTTGTGTTTTCTTCGCGGTACGGACTGGATCCTTTAATATTAATCAGACGAACTATGATTCTCGGAATAAACAGCGATCATTTCCTTAAACAGCCTTAACCAGTTGATCTTCGTAATGGTGAAGAGTTGTGTTTTCTTCGCGGTACGGACTGGATTCTTAAATATTATTCAGACGAACTACGATTCTCGGAATAAACAGCGATCATTTCCTTAAACAGCCTTAACCAGTTGATCTTCGTAATGGTGAAGAGTTGTGTTTTCTTCGCGGTACGGACTGAATTCTTTAATATTAATCAGACGAACTACGATTCTCGGAATAAACAGCGATCATTTCCTTAAACAGCGTTAACCAGTTGATCTTCGTAATGGTGAAGTGTTGTGTTTTCTTCGCGGTACGGACTGGATTCTTTAATATTAATCAGACGAACTATGATTCTCGGAATAAACAGCGATCATTTCCTTAAACAGCGTTAACCAGTTGATCTTCGTAATGGTGAAGAGTTGTGTTTTCTTCGCGGTACGGACTGAATTCTTAAATATAATTCAGACGAACTATGATTCTCGGAATAAACAGCGATCATTTCCTTAAACAGCGTTAACCAGTTGATCTTCGTAATGGTGAAGAGTTGTGTTTTCTTCGCGGTACGGACTGAATTCTTAAATATAATTCAGACGAACTATGATTCTCGGAATAAACAACGATCATTTCCTTAAACAGCGTTAACCAGTTGATCTTCGTAATGGTGAAGAGTTGTGTTTTCTTCGCGGTACGGACTGAATTCTTAAATATAATTCAGACGAACTATGATTCTCGGAATAAACAACGATCATTTCCTGAAACAGCGTTAACCAGTTGATCTTCGTAATGGTGAAGAGTTGTGTTTTCTTCGCGGTACGGACTGAATTCTTAAATATAATTCAGACGAACTATGATTCTCGGAATAAACAACGATCATTTCCTTAAACAGCGTTAACCAGTTGATCTTCGTAATGGTGAAGAGTTGTGTTTTCTTCGCGGTACGGACTGAATTCTTAAATATAATTCAGACGAACTATGATTCTCGGAATAAACAGCGATCATTTCCTTAAACAGCCTTAACCAGTTGATCTTCGTAATGGTGAAGAGTTGTGTTTTCTTCGCGGTACGGACTGAATTCTTAAATATAATTCAGACGAACTACGATTCTCGGAATAAACAGCGATCATTTCCTTAAACAGCGTTAACCAGTTGATCTTCGTAATGGTGAAGAGTTGTGTTTTCTTCGCGGTACGGACTGAATTCTTAAATATTATTCAGACGACCTACGGCTTCATGGGGTTAATGATGCTTATTTTTTCATTTCAAAGAGCACACAAAAAGTTAATTTATGAACCCTCTTAGGAAGGGAATGAATTATTTCGGAAGATTTAGTAGCGGTGAGACTTAATATTAAACTGTGTTTTTGTATAAAGAGTATCTAGAGATGTGAATCAGACTGCAGTGACTCACGATAGACTCAAATTTCGGTTTCCTTGCACTTGTAAAGCTTCAGTTTCATTGATTAGGAAAATAGATCAGGTACTCAATTTGACGATATTTTATATTACTATACACAGAATAAACTGAAAGTCCACAAAACTGCAATTTTTATTAGCGAAGAGTAATTATAACTGTTATAAATTACGCCTTCATAGTTTTCTGACTCGAGATACTGTAAACTGGTGTAGCTTTAATTCAATATATATCTCTACTGTGTTGCTACAAGTGGACTTGAATATCAACGCACTTCCTCTTGGTCTACGCTCCTGTATCCCATCACCATCCTTCGGGATACAACGCAGAACGATACTTCGTTCTGATGACTGCCTCAATCAAGCAAAGGATGTTGAAAATGTTTCTCCATATTTTGGGAACCTCTGCTCTATACAGCGCTACATTCTAGCAGCTGTCTAATTCCATCACCGCGTAAAGGACGCCTACTCAGTCGCGTCCATGGCAGACGGCTAATCCAAATCAATACAGACTCCGTACGCAATACTCGGTCCACCTAACACCAACAGCATTTCCTTACGAAATTTATCCAACAGAAATGACGTAAGGACGACCAGTCAGTTTTTAAAATTTCTGTGTCTATACACGAAGAGAAAGGCTTTGACCAGTTAAACGACTGTCAGCTACACGATGACTGCCGTACATGTTTACATCAAGAGAGACGCAAGAAACTGGTCTCATACCGCAAGTGTGCGTGTCTATCACGTCTCTGCGATTGTCTGCATTTTCTCCTTTTCCAATTCTCAAATGATCTGTAACTTTTCCTTTCTGTTTCCAACTCATAAAAGAACTCGATTCCTTACCGTACGTAGGGGGTTTCAAACATTCTTTGATTTTGGCGATATCGGTACCTTCGCGAAATCCCACCCACGCAGACCAGGCTTTACTCAGACACTACATTACCGTCGAGACATACTAATTTCTAATTTCCCACAGAACACTATCTACGAAAGTCATTATAATTTTGAATCGACCTTGAAATAATACATCACCGTACTCACCCGAGTACATCGCTCGCTGGTGCCTCATCGTTTCAGACGTCTCGAGCCAGACGACGTCACAGAGCAGCGTCCAGGAGCGAGACGTGGAAAAATCTTCAGAGGGTTCACGACGGCGATGAAGAATGATGATATCATAATCACCGTGAATGTGAAGAGGGCTCCGCCAATCACCTCAAAGCAGACATAATGACAAGAATTTATAATTACGTCGCTTCTGTACTGAACCCCCCGAGGAGGAAATTGCCAGATTACGTTACTGAGGCCACGATCGTCCCAGGCCGGGAGGTGGTACGGCTTGGGGGGGGAGGTAAAGCGGTGAAAAGTCAAAAGAAAACCAAATGAAACTACTTCGAATAACTCCGGCTGGGTATCCAACTCCAGACGCCCAACTCAACCCCCACAAACCCTGACTTGCCTTCCGACTTTCTCCTCGAGTCGTTCTCTCTCCGGCGGACACACACAGACTGTCCTAACTGCCCTGCTGTCTGATCAGGGCTCGAACTCGCCGACTCCAAAGAACTTAGAGAGGGGAGATAAGCCACTTCGAGCCATGAGGCATGGCTCAGTACGTACGCTCTGAAACTCGATCAGTGGGCATTATCTGACAATATCTCATTGTACTCACCGGAGTCCTTAGTTCGCTGCTGCTGTAATATAATTTTCGGGTTGTCGTGTTAGCGACCTCACGATGTAAGCGGCCGTCATCCTCACCGCTCCGTAAACCTCAAGTCTTGAACGAGTGTCACGTGGTTGTTAACACTGACCTAGAAGGAGACGGAATGCGTGGGCAGTATCACAGAACAATCAAAACGTAAAATAAAATAATATCTCAGAATACTTAGTTCAGTGTTGCAACGTCATTTCAGCCATCTTGTCTTGTGTGACCTAGGCCAAGTCACGTTTTTTCCTCAACGTACTTTAAGAACTCTCTACTTCAGAGGACGGAATATTTCATGCAACTCACCTTGAATGACTTAAGCGGGTTCGCGTTGTACAAGACGTAGCACCCGGGGACACACAACAGTCACAGTCCTAGAGAAAAATATATAGACGATCTTATATCACTCCACTTTCTCCATGGAAAAGCGACGTAATTCACCTGTAAAGCCGCCAGACAGAAATGCCTATAAGTCAGGGTCGTTATCTATCCGACGAGGTTAAATCTGTATTCATTATGATAAGGTCAAATCCAGGAGTCAATTATAATCAATATTACAATTTTCATCGATTTGTGCTTACATTACACGTACAGTGAATGGCAAAAGAGGTGGAAATCCACACAATAAGAATTTATTATTATTATTTTCGCTTCAGATTCCAGGATTACATTTTCAATGGTGCAAGGGTTAATAAAATCTAACTCAAAGACGTTTGTAATTTCTAGAGAAAATCGGTTAGTATTTTCACTATCACGAAATCGCCTGCATTCTTTAGAGCCTCGTACTACTACCACGAAAGCTTCAACAACTCTTTGGCTGTCGAACAAATCGAAAATTAAACCAAACACAAGCTGAGACGTAATATCAAAATGGCCGACTGAAGCCCCAACTTACCTAAAGACTGCGTACATCCGCGCTGTACCGAAGCAGGAGACAGACAAACGGAAAGAACTCAACTTGTTCGAGGAAACAAGTTTCGCGGAGCATGCTGGGAAAGGCAAAGATGAAAAACTCATCCAACGCGTGTCGGCAGAGATGACTAAGGGGCAGATAAAATTATACGTCCAGTAATAAAACACTAAAAGCGAAAATACTACGAGCAGCGAAAACTCAATGATTTAATCGAATGAAACCAAGTCGCGGGACCGAGGGTCCTGTAAATGGTCGTACAGAATAAAACAAGGCTCAAAAACATAAAATAAATGGCAGCGTCCTCTGTGCGGGAACATCGGGACCCACCACAAGCGCCGTCCCGCACAGAGGGCGCAAGAGGTTATTTTGCTTTAAGAGGTTTGTTTAAGTTCCTATGACCACTTAGCGGCTGGGGTTGAGCCCCCCTGTCGGTATTATTCCATATCAATTACCGCGCTTTCGTTGCTGGTACTATTTTCGAATTTTGAGTGGTCCTCTCATTATACCTAATCTTACTATGTTCCTGCTATATCCCCTAGACAAGATCTGTTGCCAGGTCGGTTAGTCGAAAGAGTTGAACGATTCGCCTAGCCCACGAGGTCCTGTTTTGCGTAGCGTGCGAGCGCAAAGCCAACGAGTTGGACTCGTCCGGTTCGTTGGAACCCGGCGCCCGGGCCATTGTCCGGAGCCGGGTCCGCGCCTCTGCTCGCTCAAGAAACGGCCTGGGCCTCCACCTCCCTTCGTGGGGCGCGGGGGGGTTAGGGCGCGGGGGTTAGGGCGCGGGGGTTAGGGCGCGGGGGTTAGGGCGCGGGGGTTAGGGCGCGGGGGTTAGGGCGCGGGGGTTAGGGCGCGGGGGTTAGGGCGCGGGGGTTAGGGCGCGGGGGTTAGGGCGCGGGGGTTAGGGCGCGGGGGTTAGGGCGCGGGGGTTAGGGCGCGGGGGTTAGGGCGCGGGGGTTAGGGCGCGGGGGTTAGGGCGCGGGGGTTAGGGCGCGGGGGGTTAGGGCGCGGGGGTTAGGGCGCGGGGGTTAGGGCGCGGGGGGGTTAGGGCGCGGGGGGGTTAGGGCGCGGGGGGGTTAGGGCGCGGGGGGGTTAGGGCGCGGGGGGGTTAGGGCGCGGGGGTTAGGGCGCGCGTTTTGAATTCTGGTTGTGGATCCTATGTGGGATAATATGGGGATTTTTGGTGGGGAATCCTGCAGGATCGTGGGTAATATTATGTGGTGAATCCAGGGGAATATCCTGGGAATCATGGGTTGCGATCGTGGGAAATTCTGTTGGAAATGTTTGGTGGCAGATTCTGCTAGATCTGGGTAGGGAATCCTTGGTGGGGATCCTAGGAAATCTGTGGGGAATACTAGGATGGTCATGGGGAGTCCTGGTAAATCCGAGGAATCCTGGAGGGGGTTATAGGGGATCCTAGAGGTGATTGTCTTCGGGGATCCTGCCGTGATCCTAGAGGGCAGTGTCCAGGGAATCCTGGGGTCCTAGGGGATCCTGTGGTTCCTGGGATATGGTGATGCTGCAGGGATCCTGAGGGGATGGTCCCGGGGGGGCGATCTTGGGTAGGGGTGATCATGAGGGTTGGCCCAAAGAAGGTGATAGCCCTGGGAAGGGGTGCGACTGGGGTAGTGGCCCTGGGGTAAAGGGTGTGGCCCTAGGGTGGCTGGCTAGCAGAAATATTGGTGAGAAGATATAACCTTGAGATTTTTTAAGACCAGTATCTACGAAACTATTGGGCCGAATTTGTCGTGGCTTCCTTGACCTATACGTGACCTCATTTTGACATGAGTATGGTCAATCAGGTATTTGCCGTTTGGCATAAATACGTATGACCTTGAGAATTTTAAAAACCTCTATCTGGCAAACTATTGGGGCGATCTTGTCTTGACTTTGTCATGACCTTGACCTAACAGTGACATCAATGTTACAAGAGAATAATCACTCTGATAACTGATGAAGATGTGAGGGCGAAATAATGTACAACAGTGGTCCCCAACGCGGTGCCCGCGTTGATACGGAAAGAGGTTATACTGAATAATAAAGGCCGTTCAACCATGAACATTATAAAATCAAAGCACAGTTCTCTACGTACTAATGCCCATCTTGACGATTGCGAGCAGCAACATCATCCTACTCTCCCAAATTTGTAAAACTGGCCGCTGAAATGCAGTGCCAAACATCACACTGACTTCCCACTTGAGTAATAATAATTATACTTATAAAATTACGTATTTTTGATTGCGTGGTTTCTTGTATCAATAAACGTCGTGTTGTTTTGTGTATTATTTGGTGTCCGTATCTTATTTGTCCAGAGAAAGGAAAAAAAGGTTGGGGACCACTGACGTAAGGCAATACATGCCAAACATTATCATCAGTGCTTTTGGTGTAATCACGCACGTCTGCTGATATCGAAGTTTCAACGTTCCTACGTGCGGATATCCGTATATCCCATGTACACACAAGATCGAGATTAAATACATTTCTTTTGTACATTCATGTATGTCTGATGGTTGATATGGGTTGCCATTATCCACACATTGAAGGCAGATTCATATTTATTTATGACGGACTTTGCCACAGTACGTATGTGTTTGCCGCGTGGTATTCTACGTCCATACAGCATCCAGTTGATGTGATGTGTCCAGATGGGGGGGGAGGTCATAAATGCAGAGGGAGTTAAAGAGAGAAAAGTAATGCCGCACCAGCTTGGCCCAAAAGTTATATTCTGAGCAAAAAATTTCGAAAAGGAATTCCCACAGTGGCAAAGCGTGACTTTTTCAAAAGTGTTGGCCAAATCCCACTCCGGGATGGGGGTCAGGGGAGTTGAAACTTTGGCAGTTAAGTTTTTGGATCGTAATTTATTTTCCATGATGAACAATTAAGTGTTAGCAGTCGAGGTTTGGCTAGCATCTTAGCTTGGTAGGTCATGTAATCCTCTACTTACCCCCTCAAACCAGAACTATATTGTAAGATTTGAGGTTTTCACAGCAGATATTGTTTCTGTCATAATTGCGTTTGCGCAAATAGACTGGGAGCTTACGCCTGAATGAGGTACCCATCAACGCTTGTAGGGGGAGGTATTCCCATATGTCATTTCAGATAAATCCATTCAAACAGCACACCCAAGTTACTGCTATTCTTATGGGCACACGCTCCAGAAGCATCTATAAGTTAATGTGATTAAGTCAAGGTTGTTTACAATGTCTTCCGTGGTTTAATGCGTCACTGGGACATACGATTGTGTGGGTCGTATTAACCCGGTCAGTATCGCACTCCATTGCAGCACGCTGCCACTACAAACAGTCCTACATATCGGGTGGCCATTATGTCCCATTCCACTTGCATGAATAAACGGAAAATCAGTTAACACTGACACGATATCTAGTTGCTACAGGTTGCAGCGTGAACTTGTAACTTAATCAGTACACGAACTGTAAAGAAGTTCTTGACATAAACTCGCACAGTGCTAGGACAATGGATGTAAAATAAACTGTCGTACCTTTAGTTGCAACGAAGGTAACTGTTGCGAGCAGCGCCAACTGGGACAATCATAATTAATAAGAAAGCTGGCCATGTCGTTGACCGATTGATTAACTAACTAGATGGCTTACCAAACCCGAAGGTTCATCACCGAATTAACCAAAGCCCTCCACCGGACCCTGTCCTGGGCCAACAAAATCCAGTCTCCTTCAACTCCTATCTCCCATAGATCCCGCCTGAGATTATCCTCCCATCTACGTCTAGGTCTCCCCAGAGGTCTCTCCCCCTCAGGCTTCCCGGTGCACACCTCTTGTCCCATCCATGCACGCTACATGCCCAGACCATCTCATTCTTCTCGACTTAATCACCCTGACAATATTGGGGGAGGAGTACATATTTTTAAGCTCGTCATTGTGCAGTTTTCTCCATGCCCCATCATCTTCTCTCCTAGGCCCAAATATCCTCCTAAACACCCGATTCTCAAACACCTGCAATCTGTGTTCCTCCCTCTGAGTGAGAGACCATGTTTCGCACCCATACCACACAACAGGCAAGATTATTGTTTTGTATATTTTAATCTTCAGGTTCTTAGAAATCAGACGGGAAGACAAAATATTTTGAACTGAGAAGTAGCAAGCATTTCCAGAATTTAGTCTCCTCCTAACTTCGTCGTGAGCAACATTTTGAATCGTTTTTGTTGTTCCCAAGTATTTGAACTTTGTCACACTTTCAAAGGATTTATGAGCCACCTTAATGTCTGTCGGGTACATCATCGTGTTCACAAAAGCCCGCCACCGGGGTCTATCCTGAGTCAGTTGCATCCAGTTCACTCCATTGAGACCCATCTTCGTAAGATTCGTCTTAATGTTATCTTCCCACCTACGCCGAGGTGTTCCCTTCAGGCCTTGTAAACTTTCAACTCGCCCTAACAACATCGGGTGTGGAGTTCGTCAAGCATTTTTCTCTCTTATCTGTCCCACTCCCGTTTTGGGTCCAGACATCTTCCTCGACACTCTGTTCTCAGAGGCCCTCAGTCTATGTTCCTCCCTCAAAGTTAAAGAACACGTTTTGCACCCATAAATACTTTGCACTCAATACTAGCAATCATTCCCCGGATTTAATCTGCTGATGTAGGAGATAATGAGAGGGAGATTCTTCAATATTTATTCTTCTAAATCCGGAATACAATTTCTTTCAGTTCCCTAAAACGCTTTAATAATGTCGATGTATCAAGAGATGAAAAGCGTTAGAATTATTGTTCAGAATACAAACCCCACTTCTTAGCATCCATGTATTTTTATTAAGATTCTGGGCCACGAAACACGTTTAATTCATTTAAAATTGTAAAAAGTTAATTGCCTACTGGAATATTCTTTTATTATAAATGTTGCCGTTAACAAACAGAAGTCAATCTAATGTTACTTGAAATTGTGTTAAAAAAGTTTAATTCTCTTACACGAGTTCACAAATGCAGACGAAAACATTAAATGTGATGAACAACAATATTTATAATTAGGAATCCCTTACCTCAAACTTTGTTCAATTGTAGGAGACCACGACGTCCACGGGCAAAGATCAGTTTAATCAAAATTAAAATGGAGAGAGTGGAGGGCGGTTTCACAGATTTCTTAATAATTCTTTTATAAGATAAGAACTTGTGATATTCTATATTAGTAAGAATTGCCACAAACAACATATTCCCTCCACCTAACATTTACCTGGGCAATACTCATTACAGCTGAATCTAAACGGTGACAAGCCGCTGCATCCAGTCTGTACAGAAAGTCATTATTTCACGGTCACCAACTCTGAAATGACAAATGTTCGTGTAAAAGACAGATCAATGAAAATGTCACCTTATATTTTAAACTGCGACAGTAGCTCAGTCTCTTGTGTGGAAGGAAACAATCTTGGATGAAGATAAGTGCAAAATTCCTCTGACAGCATAGCCGAGTTTCCAGGAAATTCCAAAGTGCAATGGCCGTGACTTCCACATGAAACCAGATTCATTCAGAATGGAGTTGCCTCTTTCCACATCCTACGTCATTAGGAACCCTGCATATTCCAAACTGCATTACAACACTAATATTTAAACACCGCAACCTATCTGCTGTCATACCACAGCGACCAGAATGGCATATCCAGATCACATCAGGCGTTCCGAGTAAAGGTGACGATTCTGAAAAAAAAAGTAAGACAAGTTTATTGCAATTACTGTCATCATCATTATTGCCATCTTCTTCTTCCAAACATCTGATCTGCCATATGCAACTTCCGTGCTCATTCTTTTCCTTTCTGACTGCCTCACTAGAATCGTAACAAACTGGTAATATTACCAACTACAAAACATCAGTGCCTTCCTGGACAAACACGTAGTAGCTAGATTTAACACTTTGCTTAGTATTCAAATTGAGCCGAGTTGTTTTTTAACGATTACGAGGACGAACAAGACCTCAAATCAATGTAGAAATACACGAATTCTGTCGGCCAATGTACAAACATTCTAGGCTACGCTTCAGGAAGTTGTCAAATGTCACTTTCATAAATTACAAAGGGACCCTTTTCCCCCGCCCAGTAATGTATCCAACGCAACGAATTATGGTCGTATTACGTAGGAAGATGGTGGGGACAAACGAAGTCAAATCAGACGACAAAACGATAAAGTAAAGCAAACGCGAAAAGCCGTTCAATATGACCTTCGTGACTGTGTGTTCGTAAATAATTTGTTTCGGCTACGGTAAACAAATGATCATTTCCTTGTTAACCAAAGCAACGCGCCATTCATTACGCTAAACTACGTTCAATTTTTCTGCTACCCTTTTTAAAACAATCCGCACACCTACGCCCACATCTTGGGGCAGATTTTTATTCAAAGTCTTGGTTACTCGTATGGTCACATTTCCAGCAATTACAGAAGCAGCAGTTTGCCAGAAGACAACTGCCTGCCTTCTCTCCCTCGCTCCACACCCAATTCACATAACATGATGGAAGGATGACTGTAAGTGCCAAAGAAACTGGCAGGGTGCTGGGGCCACCAACCCGGTCGCAAATACTTAGACATTCTGTACTGTGGACGTGGGGATTCCCCACTAAGTAAAGGAGAGCCACCAAAAATTTCTTACTTTGAGGAAACATCTCTCCATGACACCAGCAGCAGCACTCTCAATGTAACAACTTTAACAAGTAGAAACACAACAAAATAAAGAAAGCAATTCTACAAAACAATATTTTGTATCTGACATTACGTCAATAAACAGTTTTACGAGATGAGTTTTAGTGCACGCTGATTACTGAATTGCCAGCATGTCTACACGAGAATTTCTGATTGTGGTCACAATGTTTATTAAGATCCCGGGACCCCTTCAACATCATGATCGTATGTTGATTCACTACCCAATAACAAGATCAATAAAACGTGCAACAAATAAAGCTACGTTCTACCTCCAAGAATCATACGCAAAGGAATCTTCACTCGCAGACAGCTCAAACACTCTAATATTTTAACAAACATCCTGCAAAAGAGCTGTACCACTTAAAGTCCTCTCCCTTCCATTTCAGCACAGATTCTTACAGTAGTAATAAGTTCTAGAAATGAATGGAGGGGAGACACGGGTTTCGTATTGTATGCATTTCCTTCCTGATTTCTGCCCTCTAAAAAATAACTGAGGGTTTTCGTGGGTGCGATATGGGAGCCCAAGATGAGAGGAAGGAGGGGTTATGTAAAAATATATTTATGAGGGAGCAGCCAAGGTGGTCAACGAACACCAAACAGACATCATATATCATTTCATTTCCAGGTCAACAATCTTTAACCAAACTAAATTGTCAATAACTTCAGCCTGTCTCTCTCTCACACACACAAAAACACAATCTCTACATTCTTCCTATAAACAATCTGACTGACAACACTAACAAATTAGTCTTTCCTAAGCCAAGAACTCTTCACAACCATTTTACAGACATAAAATAACAATCCTGACAAACACCAGCACTGGTACATTGTGACCCACATAAGTGGCACTGCCTTTCTATACTTGGGTCCAACCAACCACACCACTCCTCAATCCTAATGCAAATCCCCTTACCCCACCACCAACCACGAAATATACCAGAAGTAATACTGAGCCTCATCACATGTCCATGAGACTGACACCTGACAACTCTCAACATATGGTTAAGTCTCAAATAAATGGAACCTCTGACAGTCATCTCCATTTTTGCAAGCAAATCCAAATTCATAACGAACACCACACCACAAACTTACAAGTTTTGTAACCGATCCCCTTGCTCAACACAGCAAACTCTCAAAATTAACCAAAAGCACAGAAAATATCCCGGCAGCTCCGCTAACTGTGCACAAAACTAAATTACTTACACTGGCAAATGCTCACTTATTAATTAGTAAACAGACCACATTAAAGGCTCCTCAGCACTGCACACATCTCACGTGTAACAAAACCTTATCACAAATAGTCACCACCCTCGTCTACAAGCTACACCTAACCTCCAATTTTGGTGTCCTATAAACAATATATTCACTAGAGAATCATGAATGCCTCTAGCATACCACAGATACTGCAATAATGCCAATCCCTCACCACATTTACGTCTTTCAACATATCAAATCTCACGCTTTAAGTCACAACATCTAAAGTACCTAATAAAATTGGACAGACTCATCTCTCTCACACGACAACCGCATCAAATACATTCTAATGCTCATGTACTCACACAACGAATGCCTGGTTCAGACCGATATCAGTCTCTTGCGGATATGAGGTTCCTTCTTTGTCCCAGCAGGTTTAATCTTCTGACATGAAGTCGGTCTGCCAACTGTTGCCGCACGTACTTCAACGCTTCTCTGGCTAGCAGTACGCAGGTCACGTGGTGCTCAGTAGAATCTGAAGGATCATTCTGTTTCTCGTAATCTGCTACTCCTAGAAAGAGAAAATAAATTCACATTCAAGAAATCAAGACATCACACTCTTCTAAGAACACACAGTTTTACTTCACCAAGCAGTTAACACTCCCACCTTAGCCAATGAACAAGCACCTTCCATTTTCAGAAGACAAATTCTGTCAAGTTCATTACAAACTCATTCACAAGTTAACTTTAAATACGGGTCACGACCAGCGACCTGACAAATTCTGAACTCCCTCGCTTACAGATTCATACTGGAGCCTTTCTTTCCTCCCCCCCAACAAATTTAAAACATTCGCCAAGTGGGCCATTATTCCACACGTCATAATACTGCAACTACAAACTCTACAACTCACACACGTCACGTCAGACCCACGCAACTTCCGTTGCCACTGATTCAGTGGATATTTAACGAACAGTTCGCTTGCCGTCGGTTTGGAGCCGAGGATGTTGATCGCTGTCTCCAAGAAAAGAACAAGTGCCAGGTGTCCTGGCTTACACGGCTCCCTCTCCTCGTGCCCCATTATGACAGCGAGGGAGTCTGTAAACACCAGTCGGTCCATGCCCTTCAGGTTCGCCTGTTTTGATGTCATGGAGAAAGGACGTAAATGAAAGATTAAGAAATGGCAAGCCTCTACAACACAGCCAACATCTGTAGCACTTCTACTACTAAGGTGAATTCAACCGACAAGGGGCAATTAGATTTATTTTCCATATCACCATCAGTAATGCCACTTTATAATGCCTTCTGGAAGCAAAGGTGGAAACTTCACCAACAGTAATATAAATTGTTTCAATGTTGAACAATCTAAATTTATAAAACTGAACTCACCAGCTTCCTGTGATATCGCCACCATTGTGCAGTGACAAACAAGGAACACCGTCGTAACTCTTTCATGGCTGCAGCAACAAACACTCCTACCAACATACACAACAGGCCTTACTGCTTTTTCCAGATATGAAGCAGACGCTTTCAACCAGTTCACATACTAAATGTGGTTTTAAGAGAGATTTCAGGTTCTCACAGTGGTCTTTGGGTTCTAACACCACTTGGACTTACAGAAAACCAACACCGATTATGATTTTTAAACATTTAATGGTTCGCTATATCAGCTGAAGTTATCCTTGTGACTAAGCGCAATGCCATGAGGCAGTGGGAGCATGGAGGTAAACTCCATGCATTCTCAATTATAGAACTATGTGGAGGTCAGCCTCAAAATGTGGTTCCTTAAACTGGCAAAGAAAAATCACGTTCTTCATTGTTTCTTTGTAGTGTCAATAGAAGAAATAGACAAGTTCTTCATTTCATTAAAAACATTTACTACTTTTCAGGACAAAAGGTCTTCTTCCTTCAATAATGGCATTGTAATTCAGAAAAGAATTTTATTAAACAATTTACTCAAATGGATGAACTTACCTGTGACTGCCATCTGGTGAGTGGCTCTGGCTTGCTTGTCCTGCAATCTGTACGGAATCCCATGGACTGCGGAGATCTCCACATGTGGATCATCAATCACAATGAGTACAGATAATTACACTCGCATCCTAATGTTCAATGGTCACAGCAGTGGCCAATGCAGTAGCTGCTTCCTAAATCAGCAACTGATGTATGAGGGACAGAGCAAATGGGAAATCTGGGTTTATGATATGACAAAGAAATACATTACTTGTAGAAGCCTCCTGGTACTGGCAGGATACTAAACACAAACTAATTGTGATACAGCCTCTAACGGGCTCACTGTACCAGTAAATAATGAGCTCTGGGTGCTCAGAGAAAAATCTATATCAGTGCCTCATAGACTGCCTTGGGATTCGCTTACAATTCTGCGAAGAAAAGCCAGTGATTAACAATCTGTTATGTCATGTTAGTACCATCAGGCTGGAAAAACATCTTTTGTTTTGTACACTTTATTGATATCAAGAATGAGGTTAGTTTGACAATATTCTTCTGCCTCCAACTGCTCTTATATACCTTGGACAGAAGAAAAGCTGCTGCGCTCTATTCTCATCATCATTAAAATTCAGGGATGCCACCAAGAAACAGCAAATTATTTCCCAGCACTGACGACGGTAGAACGGATCCGTCGTGCTTGACTTCAGAGCACTAGATGCTGTCTCCACGACCTAGAAAACACAAGCAACAGTTTCAAGTTATAACGAGTGACAACGCAAGCCAGATTCAATGGTAAGGGAAGTCAAATGTTTTAGTTACAGTAACTTTCACGTACTGCAATTACTGTAATACTCTAAACACATTTTCTCCACATCAGGGCGCATGTCATATTTATTTCCAGAAACTTTGGGTTTCATGGACACCTAGACTTTTATTTTGTACGTAAAAAACGAGTTTGACAAATCTCAACAACACTGAAATAAAAATTAACTACAAGCATATAATTTTTGTATAGTCTATGCTAACCCTATAAACGTCAAAAAGGAACGTACTATACGCGTATCAAGTTATTTAATAATCTTCCACCAACAATTAAAACTCTAAATTAAGATATAAATGTATTCAAGCCTGCACTAAAATTAGCTTTCATACTTGAATTGCAAAATCTGAAGGTTATGTACATTCATATGTGAAACACGTTCTTGTAATTGTGTCCAAAGTACTGAGGTTAATGTATATTGAATGAAGTCCTGAAGTTTATGTTTATTGTATGAAATGACTTGCTCTGCATCCCATGGTTTAGTCCTAAGAAGGATCTATGGAATGCAAACAAACTCTACTCTCTAACATACCTGAATAATGCAATTCCTTATCCAAGTAACAAACATTCCAGGTGCTTCGTTCTGTCTGGTTCTTCACGTCCCCAACTCCAAAAAAGCTGCTTCCCCATCACGCACACAACTGATCTTCTGAAACACTGATATTCAGACAAATTGGTCCTCCATGTCTTCGTTGATGCCAGTAAACACACACTACAGCTACAGTTCACATGAAAGTTGCTACTCAGCACATCCCCTGATCTCAAACTCCTCTTTGAGACAGACTAGGCACTCCCACTAAATCTATAACAGTACACCTCCTCGGAAAGCAAGGTAATCGCACGAGGGCCTGAGGTCTTCCTTGTGGCATTGTGAGGCATGCTACGAACACCCCATACTTGGTCACTAGGAATCAAAAGTGGGCAACTGTGGTGTGGTGTGGTGTGGTGTGGTGGCCACATAACCAACATTACAACCTGTAACCCTAGCTGCTTACTTCTAGCTTCTTCACTGCGATAAGCTCTTGCACAAATTTAAATCAACAGCTACTGAATTTCCACATGCAAGCCACAAAAACAGAGGCTGCCACCACGATTCTGTGGGTCATCCCAACCGCATCGACTGATGAATTGTGTCCATCATGCACAGTGGTCATGTCAGCTACCGGAGCAAAGTGTCGCTACCTCCGTAGTAATGATGGACTCGAAACTGCGTAACGGCTGAAGTATCCCATATGCTTGCATTCACGCCTACCTGAAACAAAACCATGTACAGAAATAAACATCCGCATTGAGAGACCAGTATTAATTCTTACTACGAAGGCACTCTACACCACATTAATAACCTACTGGCAACTAATCCGGCCTTTCGTGCAACCAAAATATTTCCCACTTTACGTACTTCACACAGGAGAAAGATGACAAACATCAGTTCAAATAAACTTACAAGCCCTGGCAATATATGAGAGTAAAGCTGCACTCGACTGGCCATGCATCCTACCATCACGCCGTCCGAAGTAAACAATACCAGCAGAGGAGCTGCGCCATTTTCTAGCGCGCAGGGACGGCAACGTCTGAAAAACAGCGAACACATCCCGCAACCGCCGGAGCACGAGGGATATTCAATGATCATTATGTGCGCACCCTGACGAACTCTCCTGTCATCTACCGACAATACCCCTGAGGTACATGCCCAACCGCGAACACTACACGGCACTGCCGAACAAAATGCTGCCTGAAATACCACTCCACAGTTTGTAAACTTATAAGCACCTGAAACGTAATTAAAGCCCTTCTTCCTTCTTGTCCACATGAAGTATTGTGGTTGTTATCAGGAATACAAAATATATTTGTGATTACATAAACTTTACATCAGGTACCCATCATATATGAGTTTGTTGTAAATGTAAACTGTGCTGTAGTTCACTGAAACATAATATAAAATATTCTCTTTAGCACCACTTTAAACAAACAATATTATGCCTCCTCTTTTTTTGGGAACCAGGAATCTGACCATCTCCTCACTGCGGTAAATTTTGCCTGACTGTTCCTCCCTCCATGCAGCTGAGTAACCACGATCCAAACTTTCCGGTCTTATCGCGTTCCCTCAGTACTAATCTACACTTACCCACATGCTCCTGCCATCCTAAAGTGAACTGCGTTAATTTGTATTTTGGCTGCAATGTACCAGAGTAATAAGCATTTGTATAATCCATTTTCATCAAAATATTCTTTGCATTACGGCAAACCTGACACTATTTTAAATGAAGTTATTTTAGAATCCCTTGACATTTTACATTTCTTTACAGACAGTTACAGTGGTTATATGTGATTCCTCACGTAGCAAACGGAAAACGATTCACCACTGGGGGAGCCATCACACTTCTTACTAATGTACAGGTGAAATGGTTAAATGCAACTAAGAATATATGGACATTATGCAGAGAGCTTATAACATTTCAATCTCTATCCCTCTCCTACCCTTATTCAAAAGACTGAAACCTTATCATTTCACACACACGAAAGTTTAACGTTACGTTAGAACAGTGTGGGAACTGAAACCAATAAGTGAAGAGAACGCTGTGGCAACGCAAAGACAGTCACCATTTCAACATATTTCACTAGGAGACAGGAACAAAATTCGAATGTCTAAGATACCAAAGACCACGAACAAAAGAGCTTTCAAGTATTTAGGCTGGAAGAGGGTTAACAATTTCGATTAAACTTTATTTATTAATTTGTGGTTTATATAAAGTCAGTGTCAGAAGCTCATACAATGTAGCATAGATGACAATATTTGCTTTTAGGTTCATGAACATGCTCTTTCTTGCATGGAAATTTTAGAATGCCGTCTTCTGACAAATTATCAACAAACTGTGAAAGTGTGGAAGAATGGAGTCATGTTTTCATATTTGTTACCTGTATTTTCCAATGCATTAATCTGTTACCAGAATAATGGTTAACTGCAACTGTTGGTAAACAAACTGCTAAGGAAAATATTGTTGAATGAAGATTTCAGTTTACAATTATTACACGTATAGCACAAAATTTCTCAGGTTATGTGCATCTCATGTTACTTGTAGGATAATAAAAGGAAGGAAGGTGGCATTTAAATAATATTGATGCACAAGGCATGCATGTACTGTGTTTGAAAGAATATTTATTGTAATTGGCCACTTCAGTGACGGGGGGGAGGTGGCATGGAAACATTACGATGGATTTTAGGGAAATATTTTTTGAACCTCTGAGATGACTGGAAATGGCTGACCACGGATTCCCATGTGCAGGTGTTGTTATTACTCGTGATTAATCTTCCAACTGTGGGCTACGACTTATAGTGGCAATGACATAAGATATTCAGATAGTTTAGTTGAAAATATTTATTCTTTATAACGATGACTGGGGTCACTGTAGTAATTACATGTAGTGTAATATAAAATTAAATAAATATTTTAATAAATTATTCTTCGTGTGACAACATATATACTTCCACAATGAAATATTCAATAACATCATATTTAAGTGATAAGTAATTGGTGTACTTGTAATTACTGAAAGTATGTGTCCAATAAAAAATATCTTTGTAAAAAAATTAAATCAGGTATGAAAGTGAAGCCCAGAATATAATATACTTTTTAAAGTGACGGAATCGAACTTTTAAGTGTTTAATAATATACAATTAACCATAACGAGCTCAAGGTGCCCTTACATGCGCAAGTCATACGACTGCACTGCGCAACAACGTCTGCGCAGGTGCCCCACTAACCTAATCTAACCTAACCTAACCTAACCCAAGCCAACCAAAACGGGGTAATCTGCATCAGTGTAAAATGGTTTCCTGCGCAGGAATTTTGGAAAAAGCGAATGGATGCTCAGAAATTATTGAAATTTTGTATGGACGTCATGCCACAGGTAAGTTAATGATATTCATACTCTATTATGTCTTATCGCTTTTTAGAAATTCGTACGAAGGCATCAAATTCGTGAGGTAGAGGATGCGCAAAGTCGGCCACGACCACTTATCAATAAGGATATTAAGCGCTCACACAATCCCCATATAACACAATTAGTGCTTATATGCGTGTAATATGTCATAACACGTCTAAAATTACATAATGTTTCCACAAGAAATATTTCTTCCAAAATTGATGCAGTGTAGATGTTGACGCAAATACGTAGCAGATTCATGCGTAACGGTGACTCAATCTAACTCACTATAAATAAGTATCATGTAACGAAAGAATCAAAATAAACATACGTGAATGATGGTACGTCATTTATTAATATAAATGGCCTCACAAAGAAACTGAATATAAAACTCTGGTACTTCAATTGCAATGTTTGGTGGACGCGGAATTCGTGGCGCACGTCAAACGTGTGGTAACATATTGGTGTCCTATGACAAATGTCTACAAAATATATCGAAAATATTGCCTCACATTTACTCGAGGACACGAAGTACAAACACAAAGACGCAGTCTTTCGGAAAAATACAGAACCAAAGATAAGACGTGCCACCTGTGACGACCTAAAAGGAAAAAAATCAATACTTTCGAATGGCATCGAGGACCAATCAGAAGACAGTCAGTACTGATTCTGTCTTGGAACAGTCGGCTGGTCCCATTGGAATAGTCGCCATTAAACTACGGTTGGGATTATTTGATACCGGTCGGTCAGTATCAACGTAACTTTGTGTTCTAGACGTAGAGTTCTTCGGGACCATTAACAAGATTAATTACCATCGTTCAATCAAGTATTAACGGTAGCTACCTACACTGAATCTCAGTGTAAGGATCTATTCTCGGTGACGTGTGAGATTAGAAACAATTGAAACAACAATCCAACATAAGACGCAAGAATATGTGCGGTTCGCTACATTGAGACATACGACTTCAGTGAATGGACATTTCCATGCCATGTGTGCTCAGTAAAGACGTTTGTACAAGTTAGTAACACGTAAATCATATACAGACATCGCGTATCTTCTGAAGCTGGACCTATGTATTTTGAGAACATTTATTCTTTATAACGATGACTGGGGTCACTGTAGTAATTACATGTAGTGTAATATAATATTAAATAAATATTTTAATAAATTATTCTTCGTGTAACAACATATATACTTCCACAATGAAATATTCAATAACATCATATTTAAGTGATAAGTGATTGGTGTACTTGCAAATACTGAAATTATGTGTCCAATAAAATATCCTTGTAAAAAAATTAAATCAGGTATGAAATTGAAGCCCAGAATATAATATAATTTTTAAAGTGACGGAATCGAATTTTTGAGTTTTTAATAATATAAAATTAACCATAACGAGCTCAAGGTGCCTTCACATGCGCAAGTCATACGACTGCACTGCGCAACAACGTCTGCGCAGGTGCCCCACTAACCTAACCTAACCTAACCTAACCTAACCCAAACCAACCAAAACGGGGTAATCTGCATCAGTGCAAAATGGTTTCCTGCGCACGAATTTTGGAAAAAGCGAATGGATGCTCAGAAATTATTGAAATTTTGTATGGACGTCATGCCACAGGTAAGTTAATAATATTCATACTCTATTATGTCTTATCGCTTTTTAGAAATTCGCACGAAAGCATCAAAGTCGTGAGGTGGAGGATGAGGAAAGTCGGCCACGATCACTTATCAATAACGATATTAAGCGCTCACACAATCCCCATATAACACAATTAGTGCTTATATGCATGTAATATGTCATAACACGTCTAAAATTACATAATATTTCCACAAGAAATATTTCTTCCAAAATTGATGCTGTGTAGATGTTGACGCAAGTACGTAGCAGATTCATGCGTAACAATGACCCAATCTAACTCACTATAAATAAGTATCATGTAACGAAAGAATCGGAATAAACATAGTGAATGATAGTACGTCATTTATTTTTATAAATCGCCTCACAAAGAAACTGAATATAAATTTCTGGTACATCAATTGCAATGTTTGGTGGGCGCGGAATTCGTGGCGCACGTCAAACGTGTGGTAACATATTGGTGTCCTATGTCAAACTTCTACAAAATATATCGAAAATATTGCCTCACATTTACTCGAGGACACGACGTACAAACAAAAGGACGCAGTCTATCGCAGAAAATACGGAACCAAAGATAAGACGTGCCATCTGTGACGACCTAAATGGAAAGAAATCAATACTTTCGAATGGCATCGAGAACCAATCAGAAGCCAGTCAGTACTGATTCTGTCTTGGAACAGTCGGCTGGTCCCATTGGAATAGTCGAAATTAAACTACGGTTGGGATTATTTGATACCGGTCGGTCAGTATCAACGTAACATTGTGTTCTAGGAATAGAGTTCTTCGGGACCATTAACAAGATTAATTACCACCGTTCAATAAAGTATTGACGGGTGCTACCTACACTGAATCTCAGTGTAAGGATGTCTTCTCGGTGACGTGTGAGAATAGAAACAAGTGAAACATCAATCCAACATAACATGCAAGAATATGTGCGGTTCGCCACATTGAGACATACGACTTCAGTGAATGGACATTTCCATGCCATGTGTGCTCAGTAAAGACGTTTGTACGAGTTAGTAACACGTAAATCATATACATACATCGTCTAACTGCAGAAGCTGGACCTATGTAATTTGAGAACATTTATTCTTTATAACGATGACTGGGGTCACTGTAGTAATTACATGTAGTGTAATATAAAATTAAATAAATATTTTAAGAAATTATTCTTCGTGTAACAACATATATACTTCCACAATGAAATATTCAATAACATCATATTTAAGTGATAAGTGATTGGTGTACTTGTAATTACTGAAAGTATGTGTCCAATAAAATATCTTTGTAAAAAAATTAAATCAGGTATGAAAATGAAGCTCAGAATATAATATACTTTTTAAAGTGACGGAATCGAATTTTTGAGTGTTTAATAACATACAATAAACCATAACGAGCTCAAGGTGCCCTCACATGCGCAAGTCATATGACTGCACTGCGCAACAACGTCTGCGCAGGTGCCCCACTAACCTAACCTAACCTAACCTAACCCAACCCAAACCAACCAAAACGGGGTAATCTGCATCAGTGCAAAATGGTTTCCTGCGCACGAATTTTGGAAAAAGCGAAAGGGTGCTCAGAAATTATTGAAATTTTGTATGGACGTCATGCCACAGGTAAGTTAATGATATTCATACTCTATTATGTCTTATCGCTTTTTAGAAATTCGCACGAAGGCATCAAAGTCGTGAGGTGGAGGATGAGCAAAGTCGGCCACGACCACTTATCAATAAAGATAAAAAGCGCTCACACAATCCCCATATAACACAATTAGTGCTTATATGCGTGTAATACATCATAACACGTCTAAAATTACATAATGTTTTAACAAGAAATATTTCTTCCAAAATTGATGCAGTGTAGATGTTGACGCAAATACGTAGCAGATTCATGCGTAACGATGACCCAATCTAACTCACTATAAAAAAGTATCATGTAACGAAAGAATCGGAATAAACATACGTGAATGATAGTACGTCATTTGTTAATATAAATGGCTTCACAAAGAAACTGAATATAAATCTCTGGTACGTCAATTGCAATGTTTGGTGGACGCGGAATTAATGGCGCACGTCTTACGTGTGGTAACATATTGGTGTCCTATGTCAAACTTCTACAAAATATATCGAAAATATTGCCTCACATTTACTTGAGGACACGACGTACAATCACAATGACGCAGTCTATGGCAGAAAATACGGAACCAAAGATAAGACGTGCCATCTGTGACGACCTAAATGGAAAGAAATCAATACATTCGAATGGCATCGAGGACCAATCAGAAGCCAGTCAGTACTGGATCTGTCTTGGAACAGTTGGCTGGTTCCATTTGACTAGTCGCCATTAAACTAAGGTTGGAATTATTAGATTTCCGTCGGTCAGAATCAACCTAAATTTGTGTTCTGGATATAGAGTTCTACGGGACCATTAACAAGATTAATTACCACCGTTCAATCAAGTATTAACGGGTGCTACCTACACTGAATCTCAGTGTAAGGATGTTTCTCGGTGACGTGTGAGAATAGAAACAATTGAAACAACAATCCAACATAACACGCAAGAATATGTGCGGTTCGCCACATTGAGACATACGACTTCAGTGAATGGACATTTCCATGCCATGTGTGCTCAGTAAAGACGTTTGTACGAATTAGTAACACTTAAATTATATACAGATATCGCGTATCTTCTGAAGCTGGACCTATGTATTTTGAGAACATTTATTCTTTATAACGATGACTGGGTTCACTGTAGTAATTACATGTAGTGTAATATAAAATTAAAAAAATATTTTAATAAATCATTCTTCGTGTGACAACATGTATACTTCCACAATGAAATATTCAATAACATCATATTTAAGTGATAAGTGATTGGTGTACTTGTAATTACTGAAAGTATGTGTCCAATGAAATAACTTTGTAAAAAAATTAAATCAGGTATGAAAGTGAACCAAGAATATAATATACTTTTTAAAGTGACGGAATCGAATTTTTGAGTGTTTAATAATATACAGTAAAGCATAACGAGCTCAAGGTGACCTCACCAGCGCAATTCATACCACTGCACTGCGCAACAACGTCTGCGCAGGTGCCCCACTAACCTAACCTAACCTAACCTAACCTAACCTAATCCAAACCAACCAAAACGGGGTAATCTGCATCAGTGCAAAATGGTGTCCTGCGCACGAATTTTGGAAAAACCGAATGGATGCTCAGAAATTATTGAAATTTTGTATGGACGTCATGCCACAGGTAAGTTAACGATATTCATACTCTATTATGTCTTATCGCTTT
Source organism: Zootermopsis nevadensis (assembly GCF_977971745.1). Taxonomy (NCBI): domain Eukaryota; kingdom Metazoa; phylum Arthropoda; class Insecta; order Blattodea; family Termopsidae; genus Zootermopsis; species Zootermopsis nevadensis. The sequence continues at coordinate 4,048,744 of NW_028259177.1, forward strand.
TTAGAAATTCGCACAAAGGCATCAAATTCGTGAGGTGGAGGATGCGCAATGTCGGCCACGACCACTTATCAATAACGATATTAAGCGCTCACAAAATACCTATATAACACATTTAGTGCTTATATGCGTGTAATACATCATAAATCGTCTAAAATTACATTGTTTCCACAAGAAATATTTCTTCCAAAATTGATGCAGTGTAGATGTTGACGCAAATACGTAGCAGATTCATGCGTAACGATGAACCAATCTAACTCACTATAAATAAGTATCATGTAACGAAAGAATCGGAATAAACATAGTGACTGATAGTACGTCATTTATTAATATAAATTGCCTCACAAAGAAACTGAATATAAATCTCTGGTACATCAATTGCAATGTTTGGTGGGCGCGGAATTCATGGCGCACGTCAAACTTGTGGTAACATATTGGTGTCCTATGTCAAACTTCTACAAAATATATCGAAAATATTGCCTCACATTTACTCGAGAACACGACGTACAAACACAAAGACGCAGTCTATCGCAGAAAATACGGAACCAAAGATAAGACGAGCCATCTGTGACGAACTAAATGGAAAGAAATCTATACTTTCGAATGGCATCGAGGACCAATCAGAAGCCAGTCAGTACTGGTTCTGTCTTGGAACAGTTGGCTGGTTCCATTTGACTAGTCGCCATTAAACTACTGTTGGAATTATTCGATTTCCGTCGGCCAGTATCAACCTAAATTTGTGTTCTAGAAATAGAGTTCTTCGGGACCATTAACAAGATTAATTACCACCGTTCAATCACGTATTAACGGGTGCTACCTATAATGAATCTCAATGTAAGTGTCTTATCGGTGACGTGTTAGAATAGAAACAAGTGAAACATCAATCCAACATAACATGCAAGAATATGTGCGGTTCGCCACATTGAGACATACGACTTCAGTGAAAAGACATTTCCATGCCATGTGTGCTCAGTAAAGACGTTTGTACGAGTTAGCAACACGTAAATCATATACAGACATCGCGTATCTTCTGAAGCTGGACCTATGTAATTTGAAAATATTTATTCTTTATAACGATGACTGGGGTCACTGTAGTAATTACATGTAGTGTAATATAAAATTAAATAAATATTTTAATAAATTATTCTTCGTGTGACAACATATATACTTACACAATGAAATATTAAATAACATCATATTTAAGTGATAAGTGATTGGAGTACTTGCAATTACTGAATGTATGTGTCCAATAAAATATTCTAGTAAAAATATTAAATCAGGTATGAAAATGAAGCCCAAAATATAATATACTTTTTAAAGTGACGGAATCGAATTTTTGAGTGTTTAATAATATACAATTAACCATAACGAGCCCAAGGTGCCCTCACATGCGCAAGTCATATGACTGCACTGCGCAACAACGTCTGCGAAGGTGCCCCACTAACCTAACCTAACCTAACCCAAACCAACCAAAACGGGGTAATCTGCATCAGTGCAAAATGTTTTCCTGCGCACAAATTTTGGAAAAAGCGAATGGATGTTCAGAAATTATTGAAATGTTGTATGGACGTCATGCCACAGGTAAGTTAATGATATTCAACTCTATTATGTCTTATCGCTTTTTAGAAATTCGCACGAAGGCATCAAAGTCTTGAGGTGGAGGATGCGCAAAGTCGGCCACTTATCAATAACGATAATATCCGCTCACACAATCCCCATATAACACAATTAGTGCTTGTAAGCGTGTAATACATAATAACACGTCTAAAATTACATAATGTTTCCACAAGAAATATTTCTTCCAAAATTGATGCAGTGTAGATTTTGACGCAAATACGTAGCAGATTCATGCTTAACAATGACCCAATCTAACTCACTATAAATAAGTATCATGTAACGAAAGAATCGGAATAAACATACGTGAATGATAGTACGTCATTTATTAATATAAATCGCCTCACAAAGAAACTGAATATAAATCTCTGGTATATCAATTGCAATTTTGGTGGGCGCGGAATTCGTGGCGCACGTCAAACGTGTGGTAACATATTGGTGTCCTATGTCAAACTTCTACAAAATATATCGAAAATATTGCGTCACATTTACTTGAGGACACGAAGTACAAACACAAAGACGCAGTCTATCGCAGAAAATACGGAACCAAAGATAAGACGTGCCATCTGTGACGACCTAAATGGAAAGAAATCAATACTTTCGAATGGCATCGAGGACCAATCAGAAGCCAGTCAGTACTGGATCTGTCTTGGAACAGTTGGCTGGTTCCATTTGACTAGTCGCCATTAAACTAAGGGTGGATTTATTAGATTTCCGTCGGTCAGTACCAACATAAATTTGTGTTCTAGAAATAGAGTTCTTCGGGACCATTAACAAGATTAAATACCACCGTTCAATCAAGTATTAACGGGTGCTACCTACACTGAAACTCAGTGACGTGACGTGCGAGAATAGAAACAATTGAGACAACAATCCAACATAACACGCAAGAATATGTGCGGTTCGCCACATTGAGACATCCGACTTCAGTGAATGGACATTTCCATGACACGTGTGCTCAGAAAAGACGTTTGTACGAGTTAGTAACACGTAAATCATATACAGACATCGCGTATCTGCAGAAGCTGAACCTATGTAATTTGAAAATATTTATTCTTTGTAACGATGACTGGGGTCACTGCAGTAATTACATGTAGTGTAATATAAAATTAAATAAATATTTTAATAAATTATTCTTCGTGTGACAACATATATACTTCCACAATGAAATATTCAATAACATCATATTTAAGTGATAAGTGATTGGTGTACTTGCAATTACTGAAAGTATGAGTCCAATAAAATATCCTTGTAAAAAAATTAAATCAGGTACGAAAGTGAAGCCCAGAATATAAAATACTTTTTAAAGTGACGGAATCGAATTTTTGAGTGTTTAATAATATACAATTAACCATAACGAAATCAAGGTGCCCTCACATGCGCAAGTCATACGACTGCACTGCGCAACAACGTCTGCGCAGGTGCCCCACTAACCTAACCTAACCTAACCTAACCTAACCCAAACCAACCAAAACGGGTTAATCTACGTCAGTGCAAAATGGTTTCCTGCGCACGAATTTTGGAAAAAGCGAATGGATGCTCAGAAATTATTGAAATTTTGTATGGACGTCATGCCAAAGGTAAGTTATTGATATTCATACTCTATTATGTCTTATCGCTTTTTAGAAATTCGCACGATGGCATCAAATTCGTGAGGTGGAGGATGCGCAATGTCGGCCACGACCACTTATCAATAACAATATTAAGCGGTAACACAATCCCCATATAACACAATTAGTGCTTACATGCGTGTAATACGTCATAACACGTCTAAAACTACATAATGTTTCCACAAGAAATATAATTCTTCCAAAATTGATGCAGTGTAGATGTTGACGCAAATACGTAGCAGATTCATGCGTAACGATGACCCAATCTAACTCACTATAAATAAGTATCATGTAACGAAAGAATCGGAATAAACATACGTGAATGAAAGTACGTCATTTATTTATATAAATCGCCTCACAAAGAAACTGAATATAAATCTCTGGTACATCAATTGCAATGTTTGGTGGGCGCGGAATTCGTGGCGCACGTCAAACTTGTGGTAACATATTGGTGTCCTATGTCAAACTTCTACAAAATATATCGAAAATATTGCCTCACATTTACTTGAGGACACGAAGTACAAACACAAAGACGCAGTCTATCGGAAAAATACGGAAACAAAGATAAGACGTGCCACCTGTGACGAACTCAATGGAAAGAAATCAATACTTTCGAATGGCATCGAGGACCAATCAGAAGACAGTCAGTACTGATTCTGTCTTGGAACAGTTGGCTGCTTCCATTTGACTAGTCGCCATTAAACTACGGTTGGAATTATTCGATTTCCGTCGGTCAGTATCAACCTAAATTTGTGTTCTAGAAATAGAGTTCTTCGGGACCATTTACAAGATTAATTACCACCGTTCAATCACGTATTAACGGGTGCTACCTATAATGAATCTCAATGTAAGTGTCTTATCGGTGACGTGTTAGAATAGAAACAAGTGAAACATCAATCCAACATAACATGCAAGAATATGTGCGGTTCGCCACATTGAGACATACGACTTCAGTGAAAAGACATTTCCATGCCATGTGTGCTCAGTAAAGACGTTTGTACGAGTTAGCAACACGTAAATCATATACAGACATCGCGTATCTTCTGAAGCTGGACCTATGTAATTTGAAAATATTTATTCTTTATAACGATGACTGGGGTCACTGTAGTAATCACATGTAGTGTAATATAAAATTAAATAAATATTTTAATAAATTATTCTTCGTGTGACAACATATATACTTCCACAATGAAATATTCAATAACATCATATTTAAGTGATAAGTGATTGGAGTACTTCCAATTACTGAAAGTATGTGTCCAATAAAATATTCTAGTAAAAATATTAAATCAGGTAGGAAAATGAAGCCCAGAATATAATATACTTTTTAAAGTGACGGAATCGAATTTTTGAGTGTTTAATAATATACAATTAACCATAACGAGCTCAAGGTGCCCTCACATGCGCAAGTCATATGACTGCACTGCGCAACAACGTCTGCGAAGGTGCCCCACTAACCTAACCTAACCTAACCCAAACCAACCAAAACGGGGTAATCTGCATCAGTGCAAAATGGTTTCCTGCGCACGAATTTTGGAAAAAGCGAATGGATGTTCAGAAATTATTGAAATTTTGTATGGCCGTCATGCCACAGGTAAGTTAATGATATTCAACTCTATTATGTCTTATCGCTTTTTAGAAATTCGCACGAAGGCATCAAAGTCTTGAGGTGGAGGATGCGCAAAGTCGGCCACTTATCAATAACGATAATATGCGCTCACACAATCCCCATATAACACAATTAGTGCTTGTAAGCGTGTAATACATAATAACACGTCTAAAATTACATAATGTTTCCACAAGAAATATTTCTTCCAAAATTGATGCAGTGTAGATTTTGACGCAAATACGTAGCAGATTCATGCTTAACAATGACCCAATCTAACTCACTATAAATAAGTATCATGTAACGAAAGAATCGGAATAAACATACGTGAATGATAGTACGTCATTTATTAATATAAATCGCCTCACAAAGAAACTGAATATAAATCTCTGGTATATCAATTGCAATTTTGGTGGGCGCGGAATTCGTGGCGCGCGTCAAACGTGTGGTAACATATTGGTGTCCTATGTCAAACTTCTACAAAATATATCGAAAATATTGCGTCACATTTACTTGAGGACACGAAGTACAAACACAAAGACGCAGTCTATCGCAGAAAATACGGAACCAAAGATAAGACGTGCCATCTGTGACGACCTAAATGGAAAGAAATCAATACTTTCGAATGGCATCGAGGACCAATCAGAAGCTAGTCAGTACTGGATCTGTCTTGGAACAGTCGGCTGGTCCCATTGGAATAGTCGCCATTAAACTAAGGGTGGAATTATTAGATTTCCGTCGGTCAGTATCAACATAAATTTGTGTTCTAGAAATAGAGTTCTTCGGGACCATTAACAAGATTAAATACCACCGTTCAATCAAGTATTAACGGGTGCTACCTACACTGAAACTCAGTGACGTGACGTGCGAGAATAGAAACAATTGAGACAACAATCCAACATAACACGCAAGAATATGTGCGGTTCGCCACATTGAGACATCCGACTTCAGTGAATGGACATTTCCATGACACGTGTGCTCAGAAAAGACGTTTGTACGAGTTAGTAACACGTAAATCATATACAGACATCGCGTATCTGCAGAAGCTGAACCTATGTAATTTGAAAATATTTATTCTTTATAACGATGACTGGGGTCACTGCAGTAATTACATGTAGTGTAATATAAAATTAAAAAAATATTTTAATAAATTATTCTTCGTGTGACAACATATATACTTCCACAATGAAATATTCAATAACATCATATTTAAGTGATAAGTGATTGGTGTACTTGCAATTACTGAAAGTATGAGTCCAATAAAATATCCTTGTAAAAAAATTAAATCAGGTACGAAAGTGAAGCCCAGAATATAATATACTTTTTAAAGTGACGGAATCGAATTTTTGAGTGTTTAATAATATACAATTAACCATAACGAAATCAAGGTGCCCTCACATGCGCAAGTCATACGACTGCACTGCGCAACAACGTCTGCGCAGGTGCCCCACTAACCTAACCTAACCTAACCTAACCTAACCTAACCCAAACCAACCAAAACGGGTTAATCTACGTCAGTGCAAAATGGTTTCCTGCACACGAATTTTGGAAAAAGCGAATGGATGCTCAGAAATTATTGAAATATTGTATGGACGTCATGCCACAGGTAAGTTAATGATATTCATACTCTATTATGACTTATCGATTTTTAGAAATTCGCACGAAGGCATCAAAGTCGTGAGGTGGAGAATGCGCTTAGTCGGCCACGACCACTTATGAATAACGTAATTATGCGCTCACACAATCCCCATATAACACAATTAGTGCTTATATGCGTGTAATACGTCATATCACGTCTAAAATTACATAATGTTTCCACAAGAAATATTTCTTCCAAAATTGATGCAGTGTAGATGTTGACGCAAATACGTAGCAAATTCATGCTTAACGATGACCCAATCTACCTCACTATAACTAAGTATCAGGTAACGAAAGAATCGGAATAAACATACGTGAATGATAGTACGTCATTTATTAATATAAATTGCCTCACAAAGAAACTGAATATAAATCTCTGGTACATCATTTGCAATGTTTGGTGGGCGCGGAATTCGTGGCGCACATCAAACTTGTGGTAACATATTGGTGTCCTATGTCAAATTTCTACAAAATATATCGAAAATATTGCCTCACATTTACTCGAGGACACGACGTACAAACACAATGACGCTGTCTATCGGAAAAATACGGAACCAAAGATAAGACGAGATATCTGTGATGAACCAATGGAAAGAAATCAATACTTTCGAATGGCATCGAGAACAAATCAGAAGCCAGTCAGTACTGGTTCTGTCTTGGAACAGTTGGCTGGTTCCATTTGACTAGTCGCCATTAAACTACGGTTGGAATTATTCGATTTCCGTTCGTCAGTATCAACCTAAATTTGTGTTCTAGAAATAGAGTTCTTCGGGATCATTAGCAAGATTAATTACCACCGTTCAATCACGTATTAACGGGTGCTACCTACACTGAATCTCAGTGTAAGGATGTCTTCTCGGTGACGTGTGAGAATAGAAACAATTGAAACAACAATCCAACATAACACGCAAGAATATGTGCGGTTCGCCACATTGAGACATACGACTTCAGTGAAAAGACATTTCCATGCCATGTGTGCTCAGTAAAGACGTTTGTACGAGTTAGTAACACGTAAATCATATACAGACATCGCGTAACTGCAGAAGCTGGACCTATGTAATTTGAAAATATTTATTCTTTATAACGATGACTGGGGTCACTGTAGTAATTACATGTAGTGTAATATAAAATTAAATAAATATTTTAATAAATTATTCTTCGTGTGACAACATATATACTTCCACAATGAAATATTCAATAACATCATATTTAAGTGATATGTGATTGGTGTACTTCCAATTACTGAAAGTATGTGTCCAATAAAATATTCTTGTAGAAATATTAAATCAGGTATGAAAGTGAAGCCCAGAATATAATATACTTTTTAAAGTGACGGAATCGAATTTTTGAGTGTTTAATAATATATAATTAACCATAACGAGCTCAAGGTGCCCTCACATGCGCAAGTCATATGACTGCACTGCGCAACAACGTCTGCGCAGGTGCCCCAATAACCTAACTTAACCTAACCTAACCTAACCCAAACCAACCAAAACGGGGTAATCTGCATCAGTGCAAAATGGTCTCCTGCGCACGAATTTTGGAAAAAGCGAATGGATGCTCAGAAATTATTGAAATTTTGTATGGACGTCATGCCACAGTTAAGTTAATGATATTCATACTCTCTTATGTCTTATCGCCTTTTGAGAAATTCGCACGAAGGCATCAAATTCGTGAGGTGGAGGATGCGCAAAGTCGGCCACGACCACTTATCAATAACGATATTAAGCGCTCACACAATCCCCATATAACACAATTAGTGCTTATATGCGTGTAATGCATCATAACACGTCTAAAATTACATAATGTTTCCACAAGAAATATTTCTTCCAAAATTGATGCAGTGTAGATGTTGACGCAAATACGTAGCAGATTCATGCGTAACGATGACCCAATCTAACTCACTATAAATAAGTATCATGTAACGAAAGAATCGGAATAAACATACGTGAATGATAGTACGTCATTTATTAATATAAATTGCCTCACAAAGAAACTGAATATAAATCTCTGGTACATCAATTGCAATGTTTGGTGGACGCGGAATTCATGGCGCACGTCAAACTTGTGGTAACATATTGGTGTCCTATGTCAAATGTCTACAAAATATATCGAAAAAATTGCATCACATTTACTCGAGAACACGAAGTACAAACACAAAGACACAGTCTATCGGAAAAATACGGAACCAAAGATAAGACGTTCCACCTGTGACGACCTAAATGGAAAGAAATCAATACTTTCGAATGGCATCGAGGACCAATCAGAAGACAGACAGTACTGATTCCGTCTTGGAACAGTCGGCTGGTCCCATTGGAATAGTCGCCATTAAACTACGGTTGGCATTATTTGATACCGGTCGGTCAGTATCAACGCAACTTTGTGTTCTAGGAATAGAGTTCTTCGGGATCATTAACAAGATTAATTACCACCGTTCAATCAAGTATTAACGCGTGCTACCTACACTGAATCTCAGTGTAAGGATGTCTTCTCGGTGACGTGTGAGAATAGAAACAATTGAAAAAACAATCCAACATAACATGAAAGAATATATGCGTTTCGCCACATTGAGATATACGACTTCAGTGAAAGGACATATCCATGCCATGTGTGCTCAGTAAAGACGTTTGTACGAGTTAGTAACACGTAAATTATATACAGACATCGCGTAACTGGAGAAGCTGGACCTATGTAATTTGAGAACATTTATTCTTTATAACGATGACTGGGGCTAGTAATCCTGGGGTCCCGGGTTCGATTCCCGGCGGTGCCCAAATTTATAACTTCTGTTGGGCATTTTTCAATCCCAATCTAACTCACTATAAATAAGTATCATGTAACGAAAGAATCGGAATAAACATAGTGAATGATAGTACGTCATTTATTAATATAAATTGCCTCACAAAGAAACTGAATATAAATCTCTGTTACATCAATTGCAATGTTTGGTGGACGCGGAATTCGTGGCGCATGTCAAACTTGTGCTAACATATTGGTGTCCTATGTCAAACTTCAACAAAATATATCGAAAATATTGCCTCACATTTACTCGAGGACACGACACTCAAACAAAATGAGGCAGTCTATCGGAAAAATACGGAACCAAAGATAAGACGATCCATCTGTGACGACCTAAATGGAAAGAAATCAATACTTTCGAATGGCATCGAGGACCAATCAGAAGACAGTCAGTACTGATTCCGTCTTGGAACAGTCGGCTGGTCCCATTGGAATAGTCGCCATTAAACTACGGTTCGGATTATTTGATACCGGTCGGTCAGTATCAACGTAACTTTGTGTTTTAGGAATAGAGTTCTTCGGGACCATTAACAAGATTAATTACCACCATTCAATCAAGTATTAACGGGTGCTACCTACACTGAATCTCAGTGTAGGGATGTCTTCTCGGTGACGTGTGAGAATAGAAACAATTGAAACAACAATCAAACATAACACGCAAGAATATGTGCGGTTCGCCACATTGAGACATACGACTTCAGTGAATGGACATTTCCATGCCATGTGTGCTCAGTAAAGACGTTTGTACGAGTTAGTAACACGTAAATCATATACATACATCGTCTATCTGCAGAAGCTGGACCTATGTAATTTGAGAACATTTATTCTTTATAACGATGACTGGGGTCACTGTAGTAATTACATGTAGTGTAATATAAAATTAAATAAATATTTTAAATTATTCTTCGTGTAACAACATATATACTTCCACAATGAAATATTCAATAACATCATATTTAAGTGATAAGTGATTGGTGTACTTGCAATTACTGAAAGTATGTGTCCAATAAAATATCCTTGTAAAAAAATTAAATCAGGTATCAAAGTGAAGCCCAGAATATAATATAATTTTTAAAGTGACGAAATCGATTTTTTGTGTGTTTAATAATATACAAATAACCATAACGAGCTCAAGGTGCCCTCACATGCGCAAATCATACGACTGCACTGCGCAAAAACGTCTGCGCAGGTGCCCCACTAACCTAACCTAACCTAACCTAACCTAACCCAAACCAACCAAAACGGGGTAATCTGCATCAGTGCAAAATGGTCTCCTGCGCACGTATTTTGGAAAAAGCTAATGGATGCTCAGAAATTATTGAAATTTTGTATGGACGTCATGCCACAGTTAAGTTAATGATATTCATACTCTGTTATGTCTTATCGCTTTTTAGAAATTAGCACGAAGGCATCAAATTCGTGAGGTGGAGGATGCGCAAAGTCTGCCACGACTACTTATCAATAACGATATTAAGCGCTCACACAATCCACATATAACACAATTAGTGCTTATATTCATGTAATACATCATAACACGTCTAAAATTACATAATGTTTCCACAAGAAATATTTCTTCCAAAATTGATGCAGTGTAGATGTTGACGCACATACGTAGCAGATTCATGCGTAACGATGACCCAATCTAACTCACTATAAATAAGTATCATGTAACGAAAGTATCGGAATAAACATACGTGAATGATAGTACTTCATTTATTAATATAAATCGCCTCACAAAGAAACTGAATATAAATTTCTGGTACATCAATTGCAATGTTTGGTGGGCGCAGAATTCGTGGCGCACGTCAAACTTGTGGTAACATATTGGTGTCCTATGTCAAACTTCTACAAAATATATCGAAAATATTGCCTCACATTTACTCGAGGACACGACCTACAAACACAAGGACGCAGTCTATCGGAAAAATACGGAACCAAAGATAAGACGTGCCATCTGTGACGACCTAAATGGAAAGAAATCAAAATTTCGAATGGCATCGAGGACCAATCAGAAGACAGTCAGTACTGATTCTGTCTTGGAACAGTCGGCTGGTCCCATTGGAATAGTCGCCATTAAACTACGGTTGGGATTATTTGATACCGGTCGGTCAGTATCAACGTAAATTTGTGTTCTAGGAATAGAGTTCTTCGGGACCATTAACAAGATTAATTAATACCGTTCAATCAAGTATTAACGGGTGCTACCTACACTGAATCTCAGTGTAAGGATGTCTTCTCGGTGACGTGTTAGAATAGAAACAATTGAAACAAAAATCCAACATAACACGCAAGAATATGTGCGGTTCGCCACATTGAGACATACGACTTCAGTAAATGGGCATTTTCATGCCATGTGTGCTCAGTAAAGACGTTTGTACGAGTTAGTAACACGTAAATCATATACAGACATCGCGTATCTGCAGAAACTGGACCTATGTAATTTGAGAACATATATTCTTTTTAACGAAGACTGGTTTCACTGTAGTAATTACATGTAGTGTAAAATAAAATTAAAAAATATTTTAATAAATCATTCTTCGTGTGACAACATATATACTTCCACAATGAAATTTTCAATAACATCGTATTTAAGTGATAAGTGATTGGTGTACTTCCAATTACTGAAAGTATGTGTCCAATAAAATATCTTTGTAAAAAAACTAAATCAGGTATGAAAGTGAAGCCCAGAATATATTATACTTTTTAAAGTGACTGAATCGAATTTTTGAATGTGTTTAATAATATACAATAAACCATAACGAGCTCAAGGTGCCCTCACATGCGCAAGTCATAAGACTGCACTGCGCAACAACGTCTGCGCAGGTGCCCCACTAACCTAACCTAAACTAACCCAAACCAACCAAAACGGGGTAATCTGCATCAGTGCAAAATGGTTTCCTGCGCACGAATTTTGGAAAAAGCGAATGGATGCTCAGAAATTATTGAAATTTTGTATGGACGTCATGCCACAGGTAAGTTAATGATATTCATACTCTATTATGTCTTATCGCTTTTTAGAAATTCGCACCAAGGCATCAAAGTCGTGAGGTGGAGGATGCGCAAAGTCGGCCACGACCACTTATAAATAACGATATTAAGCGCTCACACAATCCCCATATAACACAATTAGTGCTTATATTCGTGTAATATATCATAACACGTCTAAAATTACATAATGTTTCCACAAGAAATATTTCTACCAAAATTGATGCAGTGTAGATGTTGACGCAAATACGTAGCAGATTCATGCGTAACGATGACCCAATCTAACTCACTATAAATAAGTATCATGTAACGAAAGAAACGGAATAAACATAGTGAATGACAGTACGTCATTTATTAATATAAATTGCCTCACAAAGATACGGAATATAAATCTCTGGTACAATAATTGCAATGTTTGGTGGGAACGGAATTCGTGGCGCACGTCAAACTTGTGGTAACATATTGGTGTCCTATGTCAAACTTATACAAAATATATCGAAAATATTGCCTCACATTTACTCGAGAATACGACGTACAAACACAAAGACGCAGTCTAGCGCAGAAAATACGGAACCAAAGATAAGACCTGCCATCTGTGACGACCTAAATGGAAAGAAATCAATACTTTCGAATGGCATCGAGGACCAACCAGAAGCCAGTCAGTACTGGTTCTGTCTTGGAACAGTTGGCTGGTTCCATTTGACTAGTCGCCATTAAACTACGGTTGGAATTATTCGATTTCCGTCGGTCAGTGTCAACCTAAATTTGTGTTCTAGAAATAGAGTTCTTCGGGACCATTAAGAAGATTAATTACCACAGTTCAATCACGTATTAACGGGTGCTACCTACACTGAATCTCAGTGTAAGAATGTCTTCTCGGTGACGTGTGAGAATAGAAACAATTGAAACAACAATCCAACATAACACGCAAGAATATGTGCGGTTCGCCACATTGAGACATACGACTTCAGTGAAAAGACATTTCCATGCCATGTGTGCTCAGTAAAGACGTTTGTACGAGTTAGTAACACGTAAATCATATACAGACATTGCGTAACTGCAGAAGCTGGACCTATGTATTTGAAAATATTTATTCTTTATAACGATGACTGGGGTCACTGTAGTAATTACATGTAGTGTAATAAAAAATTAAATAAATATTTTAATAAATTATTCTTCGTGTACCAACATATATACTTCCACAATGAAATATTCAATAACATCATATTTAAGTGATAAGTGATTGGTGTACTTGCAAATACTGAAAGTATGTGTCCAATAAAATATCCTTCTAAAAAAATTAAATCAGGTATCAAAGTGAAGCCCAGAATATAATATACTTTTTAAAGTGACGGAATCGAATTTTTGAGTGTTTAATAATATACAATTAACCATAACGAGCTCAAGGTGCCCTCACATGCGCAAGTCATACGACTGCACTGCGCAACAACGTCTGCGCAGGTGCCCCACTAACCTAACCTAACCTAACCTAACCTAACCTAACCCAAACCAACCAAAACGGGGTAATCTGCATCAGTGCAAAATGGTTTCCTGCGCACGAATTTTGGAAAAAGCGAATGGATGCTCAGAAATTATTGAAATTTTGTATGGACGTCATGCCACAGGTAAGTTAATGATATTCATACTCTCTTATGTCTTATCGCCTTTTGAGAAATTCGCACAAAGGCATCAAAGTCGTGAGGTGGAGGATGCGCAAAGTCGGCCACGACCACTTATCAATAACGATATTAAGCGCTCACACAATCCCCATATAACACAATTAGTGCTTATATGCGTGTAATACATCATAACACGTCTAAAATTACATAATGTTTCCACAAGAAATATTTCTTCCAAAATTGATGCAGTGTAGATGTTGACGCAAATACGTAGCAGATTCATGCGTAACGATGACCCAATCTAACTCACTATAAATAAGTATCATGTAACGAAAGAATCGGAATAAACATACGTGAATGATAGTACGTCATTTATTTATATAAATCGCCTCACAAAGAAACAGAATATAGATTTCTGGTACATCAATTGCAATGTTTGGTGGGCGCGTAATTCGTGGAGCACGTCAAACTTGTGGTAACATATTGGTGTCCTATGTCAAACTTCTACAAAATATATCGAAAATATTGCTTCACATTTACTCGAGGACACGACGTACAAACACAAGGACGCAGTCTATCGGAAAAATACGGAACCAAAGGTAAGACGTGCCATCTGTGACGACCTAAATGGTAAGAAATCAATAATTTCGAATTTCACGGAGGACCAATCAGAAGACAGTCAGTACTGATTCTGTCTTGGAACAGTCGGCTGGTCCCATTGGAATAGTCGCCATTAAACTACGGTTGGGATTATTTGATACCGATCGGTCAGTATCAAAGTAACTTTGTGTTCTAGAAACAGAGTTCTTCGGGACCATTAATAAGATTAATTACCACCGTTCAATCAAGTATTAACGGGTGCTACCTACACTGAATCTCAGTGTAAGGATGTCTTCTCGTTGACGTGTGAGAATAGAAACAATTGAAACAACAATCCAACATAACAAGCAAGAATATGTGCGGTTCGCCACATTGAGACATACGACTTCAGTGAATGGAGATTTCCATGCCATGTGTGCTCAGTAAAAACGTTTGTACGAGTTAGTAACACGTAAATCATATACAGACATCGCGTATCTTCTGAAGCTGGACCTATGTATTTTGAGAACATTTATTCTTTATAACGATGACTGGGGTCACTTTAGTAATTACATGTAGTGTAATATAAAATTAAAAAAATATTTTAATAAATTATTCTTCGTGTGACAACATATATACTTCCACAATGAAATATTCAATAACATCATATTTAAGTGATAAGTGATTGGTGTACTTGTAATTACTGAAAGTATGTGTCCAATGAAATAACTTTGTAAAAAAATTAAATCAGGTATGAAAGTGAAGCCCAGAATATAATATAATTTTTAAAGTGACGAAATCGATTTTTTGTGTGTTTAATAATATACAAATAACCATAACGAGCTCAAGGTGCCCTCACATGCGCAAATCATACGACTGCACTGCGCAAAAACGTCTGCGCAGGTGCCCCACTAACCTAACCTAACCTAACCTAACCTAACCCAAACCAACCAAAACGGGGTAATCTGCATCAGTGCAAAATGGTCTCCTGCGCACGTATTTTGGAAAAAGCTAATGGATGCTCAGAAGTTATTGAAATTTTGTATGGACGTCATGCCACAGGTAAGTTAATGATATTCATACTCTGTTATGTCTTATCGCTTTTTAGAAATTAGCACGAAGGCATCAAATTCGTGAGGTGGAGGATACGCAAAGTCTGCCACGACCACTTATCAATAACGATATTAAGCGCTCACACAATCCGCATATAACACAATTAGTGCTTATATTCATGTAATACATCATAACACGTCTAAAATTACATAATGTTTCCACAAGAAATATTTCTTCCAAAATTGATGCAGTGTAGATGTTGACGCACATACGTAGCAGATTCATGCGTAACGATGACCCAATCTAACTCACTATAAATAAGTATCATGTAACGAAAGTATCGGAATAAACATACGTGAATGATAGTACTTCATTTATTAATATAAATCGCCTCACAAAGAAACTGAATATAAATTTCTGGTACATCAATTGCAATGTTTGGTGGGCGCGGAATTCGTGGCGCACGTCAAACTTGTCGTAACATATTGGTGTCCTATGTCAAACTTCTACAAAATATATCGAAAAAATTGCCTCATATTTACTCGAGGACACGACCTACAAACACAAGGACGCAGTCTATCGGAAAAATACGGAACCAAAGATAAGACGTGCCATCTGTGACGACCTAAATGGAAAGAAATCAATATTTCGAATGGCATCGAGGACCAATCAGAAGACAGTCAGTACTGATTCTGTCTTGGAACAGTCGGCTGGTCCCATTGGAATAGTCGCCATTAAACTACGGTTGGGATTATTTGATACCGGTCGGTCAGTATCAACGTAAATTTGTGT
This sequence comes from Zootermopsis nevadensis, assembly GCF_977971745.1. Taxonomy (NCBI): domain Eukaryota; kingdom Metazoa; phylum Arthropoda; class Insecta; order Blattodea; family Termopsidae; genus Zootermopsis; species Zootermopsis nevadensis. The sequence goes on from NW_028259177.1 coordinate 4,065,036, forward strand.
TCTAGGAATAGAGTTCTTCGGGATCATTAACAAGATTAATTAATACCGTTCAATCAAGTATTAACGGGTGCTACCTACACTGAATCTCAGTGTAAGGATGTCTTCTCGGTGACGTGTGAGAATAGAAACAATTGAAACAAAAATCCAACATAACACGCAAGAATATGTGCGGTTCGCCACATTGAGACATACGACTTCAGTAAATGGGCATTTTCATGCCATGTGTGCTCAGTAAAGACGTTTGTACGAGTTAGTAAGACGTAAATTATATACAGACATCGCGTATCTTCAGAAACTGGACCTATGTAATTTGAGAACATATATTCTTTTTAACGAAGACTGGGGTCACTGTAGTAATTACATGTAGTGTAAAATAAAATTAAAAAATATTTTAATAAATCATTCTTCGTGTGAAAACATATATACTTCCACAATGAAATTTTCAATAACATCGTATTTAAGTGATAAGTGATTGGTGTACTTCCAATTACTGAAAGTATGTGTCCAATAAAATATCTTTGTAAAAAAACTAAATCAGGTATGAAAGTGAAGCCCAGAATATATTATACTTTTTAAAGTGACTGAATCGAATTTTTGAATGTGTTTAATAATATACAATAAACCATAACGAGCTCAAGGTGCCCTCACATGCGCAAGTCATAAGACTGCACTGCGCAACAACGTCTGCGCAGGTGCCCCACTAACCTAACCTAAACTAAACCAACCAAAACGGGGTAATCTGCATCAGTGCAAAATGGTTTCCTGCGCACGAATTTTGGAAAAAGCGAATGGATGCTCAGAAATTATTGAAATTTTGTATGGACGTCATGCCACAGGTAAGTTAATGATATTCATACTCTATTATGTCTTATCGCTTTTTAGAAATTCGCACCAAGGCATCAAAGTCGTGAGGTGGAGGATGCGCAAAGTCGGCCACGACCACTTATCAATAACGATATTAAGCGCTCACACAATCCCCATATAACACAATTAGTGCTTATATTCGTGTAATATATCATAACACGTCTAAAATTACATAATGTTTCCACAAGAAATATTTCTACCAAAATTGATGCAGTGTAGATGTTGACGCAAATACGTAGCAGATTCATGCGTAACGATGACCCAATCTAACTCACTATAAATAAGTATCATGTAACGAAAGAAACGGAATAAACATAGTGAATGACAGTACGTCATTTATTAATATAAATTGCCTCACAAAGATACGGAATATAAATATCTGGTACAATAATTGCAAAGTTTGGTGGGAACGGAATTCGTGGCGCACGTCAAACTTGTGGTAACATATTGGTGTCCTATGTCAAACTTATACAAAATATATCGAAAATATTGCCTCACATTTACTCGAGAATACGACGTACAAACACAAAGACGCAGTCTAGCGCAGAAAATACGGAACCAAAGATAAGACCTGCCATCTGTGACGACCTAAATGGAAAGAAATCAATACTTTCGAATGGCATCGAGGACCAACCAGAAGCCAGTCAGTACTGGTTCTGTCTTGGAACAGTTGGCTGGATCCATTTGACTAGTCGCCATTAAACTACGGTTGGAATTATTCGATTTCCGTCGGTCAGTATCAACCTAAATTTGTGTTCTAGAAATAGAGTTCTTCGGGACCATTAAGAAGATTAATTACCACAGTTCAATCACGTATTAACGGGTGCTACCTACACTGAATCTCAGTGTAAGAATGTCTTCTCGGTGACGTGTGAGAATAGAAACAATTGAAACAACAATCCAACATAACACGCAAGAATATGTGCGGTTCGCCACATTGAGACATACGACTTCAGTGAAAACACATTTCCATGCCATGTGTGCTCAGTAAAGACGTTTGTACGAGTTAGTAACACGTAAATCATATACAGACATCGCGTAACTGCAGAAGCTGGACCTATGTAATTTGAAAATATTTATTCTTTATAACGATGACTGGGGTCACTGTAGTAATTACATGTAGTGTAATATAAAATTAAATAAATATTTTAATAAATTATTCTTCGTGTGATAACATATATACTTCCACAATGAAATATTCAATAACATCATATTTAAGTGATAAGTGATTGGTGTACTTCCAATTACTGATTGTATGTGTCCAATAAAATATTCTTGTAGAAATATTAAATCAGGTATGAAAGTGAAGCCCAGAATATAATATACTTTTTAAAGTGAGGGAATCGAATTTTTGAGTGTTTAATAAAATATAATTAACCATAACGAGCTCAAGGTGCCCTCACATGCGCAAGTCATATGACTGCACTGCGCCACAACGTCTGCGCAGGTGCCCCAATAACCTAACCTAACCTAACCTAACCCAAACCAACCAAAACGGGGTAATCTGCATCAGTGCAAAATGGTCTCCTGCGCACGAATTTTGGAAAAAGCGAATGGATGCTCAGAAATTATTGAAATTTTGTATGGACGTCATGCCACAGGTAAGTTAATGATATTCATACTCTATTATGTCTTATCGCTTTTTAGAAATTCGCACCAAGGCATCAAAATCGTGAGGTGGAGGATGCGCAAAGTCGGCCACGACCACTTATCAATAACGATATTAAGCGCTCACACAATCCCCATATAACACAATTAGTGCTTATATTCATGTAATACATCATAACACGTCTAAAATTACATAATGTTTCCACAAGAAATATTTCTTCCAAAATTGATGCAGTGTAGATGTTGACGCAAATACGTAGCAGATTCATGCATAACGATGACCCAATCTAACTCACTATAAATAAGTATCATGTAACGAAAGAATCGGAATAAACATACGTGAATGATAGTACGTCATTTATTTATATAAATCGCCTCACAAAGAAATTGAATATAAATTTCTGGTACATCAATTGCAATGTTTGGTGGGCGCGGAATTCGTGGCGCACGTCAAACTTGTGGTAACACATTGGTGTCCTATGTCAAACTTCTACAAAATATATCGAAAATATTGCCTCACATTTACTCGAGGACACGACCTACAAACACAAGGACGCAGTCTATCGGAAAAATACGGAACCAAAGATAAGACGTGCCATCTGTGACGACCTAAATGGAAAGAAATCAATATTTCGAATGGCATCGAGGACCAATCAGAAGACAGTCAGTACTGATTCTGTCTTGGAACAGTCGGCTGGTCCCATTGGAATAGTCGCCATTAAACTACGGTTGGGATTATTTGATACCGGTCGGTCTGTATCAACGTAAATTTGTGTTCTAGGAATAGAGTTCTTCGGGACCATTAACAAGATTAATTACCATCGTTCAATCAAGTATTAACGGGTGCTACCTACACTGAATCTCAGTGTAAGGATGTCTTCTCGGTGACGTGTGAGATTAGAAACAATTGAAACAACAATCCAACATAACACGCAAGAATATGTGCGGTTCGCCACATTGAGACATACGACTTCAGTGAATGGACATTTCCATGCCATGTGTGCTCAGTAAAGACGTTTGTACGAGTTAGTAACACGTAAATCATATACAGACATCATGTATCTTCTGAAGCTGGACCTATGTATTTTGAGAACATTTATTCTTTATAACGATGACTAGGGTCACTGTAGTAATTACATGTAGTGTAATATAAAATTAAAAAATAATTTAATAAATTATTCTTCGTGTAACAACATATATACTTCCACAATGAAATATTCAATAACATCATATTTAAGTGATAAGTGATTGGTGTACTTGCAAATACTGAAAGTATGTGTCCAATAAAATATCCTTGTAAAAAAATTAAATCAGGTATGAAAGTGAAGCCCAGAATATAATATACTTTTTAAAGTGACGGAATCGAATTTTTGAGTTTTTAATAATATACAATTAATCATAACGAGCTCAAGGTGCCCTCACATGCGCAAGTCATACGACTGCACTGCGCAACAACGTCTGCGCAGGTGCCCCACTAACCTAACCTAACCCAACCAAACCTAACCAAAACCAACCAAAACGGGGTAATCTGCATCAGTGCAAAATGGTCTCCTGCGCACGAATTTCGGAAAAAGCGAATGGATGCTCAGAAATTATTGAAATTTTGTATGGACGTCATGCCACAGGTAAGTTAATGATATTCATACTCTATTATGTCTTATCGCTTTTTAGAAATTAGCACGAAGGTATCAAATTCGTGAGGTGGAGGATGCAGCAAAGTCTGCCACGTCTACTTATCAATAACGATATTAAGCGCTCACACAATCCCCATATAACACAATTAGTGCTTATATTCATGTAATACATCATAACACGTCTAAAATTACATAATGTTTCCACAAGAAATATTTCTTCCAAAATTGATGCAGTGTAGATGTTGACGCAAATACGTAGCAGATCCATGCTTAACGATGACCCAATCTAACTCACTATAAATAAGTATCATGTAACGAAAGAATCGGAATAAACATACGTGAATGATAGTACGTCATTTATTAATATAAATTGCCTCACAAAGAAACTGAATATAAATCTCTGTTACATCAATTGCAATGTTTGGTGGACGCGGAATTCGTGGCGCACGTCAAACTTGTGGTAACATATTGGTGTCCTATGTCAAACTTCTACAAAATATATCGAAAATATTGCCTCACATTTACTCGAGGACACGACACTCAAACACAATGAGGCAGTCTATCGGAAAAATACGGAACCAAAGATAAGACGAGCCATCTGTGACGACCTAAATGGAAAGAAATCAATACTTTCGAATGGCATCGAGAACTAATCAGAAGACAGTCAGTACTGATTCCGTCTTGGAATAGTCGGCTGGTCCCATTGGAATAGTCGCCATTAAACTACGGTTCGGATTATTTGATACCGGTCGGTCAGTATCAACGTAACTTTGTGTTTTAGGAATAGAGTTCTTCGGGACCATTAACAAGATTAATTACCACCGTTCAATCAAGTATTAACGGGTGCTACCTACACTGAATCTCAGTGTAGGGATGTCTTCTCGGTGACGTGTGAGAATAGAAACAATTGAAACAACAATCAAACATAACACGCAAGTATATGTGCGGTTCGCCACATTGAGACATACGACTTCAGTGAATGGACATTTCCATGCCATGTGTGCTCAGTAAAGACGTTTGTACGAGTTAGTAACACGTAAATCATATACATACATCGTCTAACTGCAGAAGCTGGACCTATGTAATTTGAGAACATTTATTCTTTATAACGATGACTGGGGTCACTGTAGTAATTACATGTAGTGTAATATAAAATTAAATAAATATTTTAAGAAATTATTCTTCGTGTAACAACATATATACTTCCACAATGAAATATTCAATAACATCATATTTAAGTGATAAGTGATTGGTGTACTTGCAATTACTGAAAGTATGTGTCCAATAAAATATCCTTGTAAAAAAATTAAATCAGGTATGAAAGTGAAGCCCAGAATATAATATACTTTTTAAAGTGACGGAATTGAATTTTTGAGTTTTTAATAATATACAATTAATCATAACGAGCTCAAGGTGCCCTCACATGCGCAAGTCATACGACTGCACTGCGCAACAACGTCTGCGCAGGTGCCCCACTAACCTAACCTAACCTAACCTAACCCAAACCAACCAAAACGGGGTAATCTGCATCAGTGCAAAATGGTTTCCTGCGCACGAATTTTGGAAAAACCGAATGGATGCTCAGAAATTATTGAAATTTTGTATGGACGTCATGCCACAGGTAAGTTAATGATATTCATACTCTCTTATGTCTTATCGCCTTTTGAGAAATTCGCACGAAGGCATCAAAGTCGTGAGGTGGAGGATGCGCAAAGTCGGCCACGACCACTTATCAATAACGATATTAAGCGCTCACACAATCCCCATATAACACAATTAGTGCTTATATGCGTGTAATACATCATAACACGTCTAAAATTACATAATGTTTCCACAAGAAATATTTCTTCCAAAATTGATGCAGTGTAGATGTTGACGCAAATACGTAGCAGATTCATGCGTAACGATGACCCAATCTAACTCACTATAAATAAGTATCATGTAACGAAAGAATCGGAATAAACATACGTGAATGATAGTACGTCATATATTTATATAAATCGCCTCACAAAGAAACAGAATATAGATTTCTGGTACATCAATTGCAATGTTTGGTGGGCGCGTAATTCGTGGAGCACGTCAAACTTGTGGTAACATATTGGTGTCCTATGTCAAACTTCTACAAAATATATCGAAAATATTGCTTCACATTTACTCGAGGACACGACGTACAAACACAAGGACGCAGTCTATCGGAAAAATACGGAACCAAAGGTAAGACGTGCCATCTGTGACGACCTAAATGGTAAGAAATCAATACTTTCGAATTTCACGGAGGACCAATCAGAAGACAGTCAGTACTGATTCTGTCTTGGAACAGTCGGCTGGTCCCATTGGAATAGTCGCCATTAAACTACGGTTGGGATTATTTGATACCGATCGGTCAGTATCAAAGTAACTTTGTGTTCTAGAAACAGAGTTCTTCGGGACCATTAATAAGATTAATTACCACCGTTCAATCAAGTATTAACGGGTGCTACCTACACTGAATCTCAGTGTAAGGATGTCTTCTCGTTGACGTGTGAGAATAGAAACAATTGAAACAACAATCCAACATAACAAGCAAGAATATGTGCGGTTCGCCACATTGAGACATACGACTTCAGTGAATGGAGATTTCCATGCCATGTGTGCTCAGTAAAAACGTTTGTACGAGTTAGTAACACGTAAATCATATACAGACATCGCGTATCTTCTGAAGCTGGACCTATGTATTTTGAGAACATTTATTCTTTATAACGATGACTGGGGTCACTTTAGTAATTACATGTAGTGTAATATAAAATTAAAAAAATATTTTAATAAATTATTCTTCGTGTGACAACATATATACTTCCACAATGAAATATTCAATAACATCATATTTAAGTGATAAGTGATTGGTGTACTTGTAATTACTGAAAGTATGTGTCCAATGAAATAACTTTGTAAAAAAATTAAATCAGGTATGAAAGTGAAGCCCAGAATATAATATAATTTTTAAAGTGACGAAATCGATTTTTTGTGTGTTTAATAATATACAAATAACCATAACGAGCTCAAGGTGCCCTCACATGCGCAAATCATACGACTGCACTGCGCAAAAACGTCTGCGCAGGTGCCCCACTAACCTAACCTAACCTAACCTAACCTAACCCAAACCAACCAAAACGGGGTAATCTGCATCAGTGCAAAATGGTCTCCTGCGCACGTATTTTGGAAAAAGCTAATGGATGCTCAGAAATTATTGAAATTTTGTATGGACGTCATGCCACAGGTAAGTTAATGATATTCATACTCTGTTATGTCTTATCGCTTTTTAGAAATTAGCACGAAGGCATCAAATTCGTGAGGTGGAGGATGCGCAAAGTCTGCCACGACCACTTATCAATAACGATATTAAGCGCTCACACAATCCGCATATAACACAATTAGTGCTTATATTCATGTAATACATCATAACACGTCTAAAATTACATAATGTTTCCACAAGAAATATTTCTTCCAAAATTGATGCAGTGTAGATGTTGACGCACATACGTAGCAGATTCATGCGTAACGATGACCCAATCTAACTCACTATAAATAAGTATCATGTAACGAAAGTATCGGAATAAACATACGTGAATGATAGTACTTCATTTATTAATATAAATCGCCTCACAAAGAAACTGAATATAAATTTCTGGTACATCAATTGCAATGTTTGGTGGGCGCGGAATTCGTGGCGCACGTCAAACTTGTCGTAACATATTGGTGTCCTATGTCAAACTTCTACAAAATATATCGAAAAAATTGCCTCATATTTACTCGAGGACACGACCTACAAACACAAGGACGCAGTCTATCGGAAAAATACGGAACCAAAGATAAGACGTGCCATCTGTGACGACCTAAATGGAAAGAAATCAATATTTCGAATGGCATCGAGGACCAATCAGAAGACAGTCAGTACTGATTCTGTCTTGGAACAGTCGGCTGGTCCCATTGGAATAGTCGCCATTATACTACGGTTGGGATTATTTGATACCGGTCGGTCAGTATCAACGTAAATTTGTGTTCTAGAAATAGAGTTCTTCGGGATCATTAACAAGATTAATTAATACCGTTCAATCAAGTATTAACGGGTGCTACCTACACTGAATCTCAGTGTAAGGATGTCTTCTCGGTGACGTGTGAGAATAGAAACAATTGAAACAAAAATCCAACATAACACGCAAGAATATGTGCGGTTCGCCACATTGAGACATACGACTTCAGTAAATGGGCATTTTCATGCCATGTGTGCTCAGTAAAGACGTTTGTACGAGTTAGTAAGACGTAAATTATATACAGACATCGCGTATCTGCAGAAACTGGACCTATGTAATTTGAGAACATATATTCTTTTTAACGAAGACTGGGGTCACTGTAGTAATTACATGTAGTGTAAAATAAAATTAAAAAATATTTTAATAAATCATTCTTCGTGTGACAACATATATACTTCCACAATGAAATTTTCAATAACATCGTATTTAAGTGATAAGTGATTGGTGTACTTCCAATTACTGAAAGTATGTGTCCAATAAAATATCCTTGTAAAAAAATTAAATCAGGTATGAAAGTGAAGCCCAGAATATATTATACTTTTTAAAGTGACTGAATCGAATTTTTGAATGTGTTTAATAATATACAATAAACCATAACGAGCTCAAGGTGCCCTCACATGCGCAAGTCATAAGACTGCACTGCGCAACAACGTCTGCGCAGGTGCCCCACTAACCTAACCTAAACTAAACCAACCAAAACGGGGTAATCTGCATCAGTGCAAAATGGTTTCCTGCGCACGAATTTTGGAAAAAGCGAATGGATGCTCAGAAATTATTGAAATTTTGTATGGACGTCATGCCACAGGTAAGTTAATGATATTCATACTCTCTTATGTCTTATCGCCTTTTGAGAAATTCGCACGAAGGCATCAAAGTCGTGAGGTGGAGGATGCGCAAAGTCGGCCACGACCACTTATCAATAACGATATTAAGCGCTCACACAATCCCCATATAACACAATTAGTGCTTATATGCGTGTAATACATCATAACACGTCTAAAATTACATAATGTTTCCACAAGAAATATTTCTTCCAAAATTGATGCAGTGTAGATGTTGACGCAAATACGTAGCAGATCCATACTTAACGATGACCCAATCTAACTCACTATAAATAAGTATCATGTAACGAAAGAATCGGAATAAACATAGTGAATGATAGTACGTCATTTATTAATATAAATGGCCTCACAAAAAAACTGAATATAAATCTCTGTTACATCAATTGCAATGTTTGGTTGACGCGGAATTCATGGCGAACGTCAAACGTGTACATATTGGTGTCCTATGTCAAATGTCTACAAAACATATCGAAAATATTGCCTCACATTTACTCGAGGACACGAAGTACAAACACAAAGACGAAGTCTATCGGAAAAATACGGAACCAAAGATAAGACTTTCCACCTGTGACGACCTAAATGGAAAGAAATCAATACTTTCGAATGGCATCGAAAACCAATCAGAAGACAGTCAGTACTGATTCTGTCTTGGAACAGTCGGCTGGTCTCATTGGAATAGTCGCCATTAATCTAAGGTTGGGATTATTTGATACCGGTCGGTCAGTATCAACGTAACTTTGTGATCTAGGAATAGAGTTCTTCGTGACCATTAACAAGATTAATTACCACCGTTCAATCAAGTATTAACGGGTGCTACCTACACTGAATCTCAGTGTAAGGATGTCTTATCGGTGACGTGTTAGAATAGAAACAAGTGAAACATCAATCCAACATAACATGCAAGAATATGTGCGGTTCGCCACATTGAGACATACGACTTCAGTGAATGGACATTTCCATGCCATGTGTGCTCAGTAAAGACGTTTGTACGAGTTAGTAACACGTAAATCATATACAGACATCATGTATCTTCTGAAGCTGGACCTATGTAATTTGAAAATATTTATTTTTTATAACGATGACTGGGGTCACTGGAGTAATTACATGTAGTGTAATGTAAAATTAAATAAATATTTTAATAAATTATTCTTCGTGTGACAACATATATACTTCCACAATGAAATATTCAATAAAATCATATTTAAGTGATAAGTGATTGGTGTACTTCCAATTACTGAAAGTATGTGTCCAATAAAATATTCTTGTAAAAATATTAAATCAGGTATGAAAGTGAAGCCCAGAATATAATATACTTTTTAAAGTGACGGAATCGAATTTTTGAGTGTTTAATAATATACAATTAACCATATCGAGCTCAAGGTGCCCTCACATGCGCAAGTCATATGACTGCACTGCGCAACAACGTCTGCGCAGGTGCCCCAATAACCTAACCTAACCTAACCTAACCTAACCCAAACCAACCAAAACGGGGTAATCTGCATCAGTGCAAAATGGTCTCCTGCGCACGAATTTTGGAAAAAGCGAATGGATGCTCAGAAATTATTGAAATTTTGTATGGACGTCATGCCACAGGTAAGTTAATGATATTCATACTCTATTATGTCTTATCGCTTTTTAGAAATTCGCACGAAGGCATCAAATTCGTGAGGTGGAGGATGCGCAAAGTCGGCAACGACCACTTATCAATAACGATATTAAGCGCTCACACAATCCCCATATAACACAATTAGTGCTTATATTCGTCTAATACATCATAACACGTCTAAAATTACATAATGTTTCCACAAGAAATATTTCTTCCAAAATTGATGCAGTGTAGATGTTGACGCAAATACGTAACAGATTCATGCTTAACGATGACCCAATCTAACTCACTATAAATAAGTATCATGTAACGAAAGAATCGGAATAAACATACGTGAATGATAGTACGTCATTTATTTATATAAATCGCCTCACAAAGAAACAGAATATAGATTTCTGGTACATCAATTGCAATGTTTGGTGGGCGCGTAATTCGTGGAGCACGTCAAACTTGTGGTAACATATTGGTGGCCTATGTCAAACTTCTACAAAATATATCGAAAATATTGCCTCACATTTACTCGAGGACACGACGTACAAACACAAGGACGCAGTCTATCGGAAAAATACGGAACCAAAGGTAAGACGTGCCATCTGTGACGACCTAAATGGTAAGAAATCAATACTTTCGAATTTCACGGAGGACCAATCAGAAGACAGTCAGTACTGATTCTGTCTTGGAACAGTCGGCTGGTCCCATTGGAATAGTCGCCATTAAACTACGGTTCGGATTATTTGATACCGGTCGGTCAGTATCAAAGTAACTTTGTGTTCTAGAAATAAATAGAGTTCTTCGGGACCATTAATATGATTAATTACCATCGTTCAATCAAATATTAACGGGTGCTACCTACACTGAATCTCAGTGTAAGGATGTCTTCTCGTTGACGTGTGAGAATAGAAACAATTGAAACAACAATCCAACATAGCACGCAAAATATGTGCGGTTCGCCACATTGAGACATACGACTTCAGTGAATGGATATTTCCATGCCATGTGTGCTCAGTAAAAACGTTTGTACGAGTTAGTAACACGTAAATCATATACAGACATCGCGTATCTTCTGAAGCTGGACCTATGTATTTTGAGAACATTTATTCTTTATAACGATGACTGGAGTCACTGTAGTAATTACATGTAGTGTAATATAAAATTAAAAAAATATTTTAATAAATTATTCTTCGTGTGACAACATATATACTTCCACAATGAAATATTCAATAACATCATATTTAAGTGATAAGTGATTGGTGTACTTCCAATTACTGAAAGTATGTGTCCAATAAAATAACCTTGTAAAAATATTAAATCAGGTATGAAAGTGAAGCCCAGAATATAATATACTTTTTAAAGTGACGGAATCGAATTTTTGAGTGTTTAATAATATACAAATAACCATAACGAGCTCAAGGTGCCCTCACATGCGCAAGTCATACGACTGCACTGCGCAAAAACGTCTGCGCAAATGCCCCACTAACCTAACCTAACCCAAACCAACCAAAACGGGGTAATCTGCATCAGTGCAAAATGGTCTCCTGCGCACGAATTTTGGAAAAAGCGAATGGATGCTCAGAAATTATTGAAATTTTGTATGGACATCATGCCACAGGTAAGTTAATGATATTCATACTCTATTATGTCTTATCGCTTTTTAGAAATTCGCACCAAGGCATCAAATTCGTGAGGTGGAGGATGCGCAAAGTCTGCCACGACTACTTATCAATAACGATATTAAGCGCTCACCCAATCCCCATATAACACAATTAGTGCTTATATTCATGTAATACATCATAACACGTCTAAAATTACATAATGTTTCCACACGAAATATTTCTTCCAAAATTGATGCAGTGTAGATGTTGACGCAAATACGTAGCAGATCCATGCTTAACGATGACCCATTCTAACTCACTATAAATAAGTATCATGTAACGAAAGAATCGGAATAAACATACGTGAATGATAGTACGTCTTTTATTAATATAAATTGCCTCACAAAGAAACTGAATATAAATCTCTGTTACATCAATTGCAATGTTTGGTGGACGCGGAATTCATGGCGCACGTCAAACTTGTGGTAACATATTGGTGTCCTATGTCAAACTTCTACAAAATATATCGAAAATATTGCCTCACATTTACTCGAGGACACGACACTCAAACCAAATGAGGCAGTCTATCGGAAAAATACGGAACCAAAGATAAGACGAGCCATCTGTGACGACCTAAATGGAAAGAAATCAATACTTTCGAATGGCATTGAGGACCAATCAGAAGACAGTCAGTACTGATTCCGTCTTGGAACAGTCGGCTGGTCCCATTGGAATAGTCGCCATTAAACTACGGTTCGGATTATTTGATACCGGTCGGTCGGTATCAACGTAACTTTGTGTTTTAGGAATAGAGTTCTTCGGGACCATTAACAAGATTAATTACCACCGTTCAATCAAGTATTAACGGGTGCTACCTACACTGAATCTCAGTGTAGGGATGTCTTCTCGGTGACGTGTGAGAATAGAAACAATTGAAACAACAATCAAACATAACACGCAAGTATATGTGCGGTTCGCCACATTGAGATATACGACTTCAGTGAATGGACATTTCCATGCCATGTGTGCTCAGTAAAGACGTTTGTACGAGTTAGTAACACGTAAATCATATACATACATCGTCTATCTGCAGAAGCTGGACCTATGTAATTTGAGAACATTTATTCTTTAAGTCAAGTAGTCACGGTTTGTCAAGATGTTGCTGATTCATTGGACGAGGGAATCAGGACTGATGCGGTTATAATAGATTTCTCAAAGGCATTCGTATTAGTCCCACACGATAGGCTGATTACAAAAATTGCTGCAACCGGTGTGGACTTGAGGGTAGTGTTATGGGTAAAGGAATTTCTCTTAGGACGTTCGCAAAGAGTAAGAGTGGAAGGACAGCTATCTCATGAAGTCAGGGTAACGTCAGGAGTGCCGCAAGGGAGCGTATTAGGTCCCTTGCTATTCCTAGCTTATGTTAATGATATTTGGAAAAACATTGATTCAAATATACGGCTTTTCGCTGATGATTGTATAGTATACAGGAAAATAATAGATAGTAGTGACATTGATAAGTTACAGACAGATATGAATAGATTATGGGAATGGGCGGTAGAAAATGAAATGAAGATAAATCCAGGTAAAAGTAAAGCAGTCAGCTTCAATAGAGCTAGGGTGAGGGATAAGCTGAGTTACTTTTTTGGGGACCAATTAATTCCAGAGGCAAATAGCTTTAAGTACTTAGGAATACTTATTCGCAGTGATCTGAGCTGGGCAGATCATGTGAATTATACACTAATTAAAGCATGGAAGGCTCTCCATTTCGTAATGCGTATACTAAAAAAGGGAAATAACAATACGAAACGTTTAGCTTATACGTCGCTAGTGAGACCGATACTTGAATATGGAGCTGTGTGTTGGGACCCTTACAGGGAAGGACAGGTAAGAGCACTAAATCGGGTGCAGAAGAGAGCGGCTAAATTTGCTAATTTCACGAACGAATCTGGTTGGGAAACATTGGCACAGCGTAGATTGATAGCCCGAATGTGCGCCCTTTTCAAAGCATACACGGGGGGCCGGGCTTGGAAAATGATAGAGGATAGATTATTAAAGCCATGCTACCTGGGCAGGGACGATCATACTCGGAAAATTAGGACTAGGAAACAAAGAACGGATGTAGGCAAATATTCCTTTGTAAATAGGACCATAAGAAGCTGGAACCAATTACCTCCAGGCGTGCTAGAGTCTTTCCCCTGTAAATTAGGCACCTTTAGAAAGAGGGTCAGAAAAGTAGTTACAAGCTAAGGGTTATTAAGTTGGGAATAAATGGTGATAAGTGAAGTGAAGTGTCTTAGTCTCCAAGTGATGAAGGGCTGTAGTTCTTTGGGATAAAATTTTCATGTACTGAGAGCGGACTTTATTTTCTACTCTTAAGTATTGTGATTAATTAGTGGATGTGTGTTTTTTTATTGTGTGTCAGATGTTTTATTTTGAGTGTGGTATGTTGTATTGTTGTGTCTCATTTGTATTGTGTGAGTGCATCAGTTCATGACGTTTGTAATACATTACAGTTATTGTCTTATGTCTAGGTGGTATTAAGTTCTTTTTTTTAAGTTAAGTACTTGAGGTTGGATGGTTTTGTAATTTATGAGTTGGTTGATTTTGAGTGGGATGTGTTGTTTTTGTTGTGTCCTTTTTTATTGTTTTGTTCTGTCTCTGTGTTGATGTATCTCATTGTATGTTGTGTCTTATGGTTTTTGTTGTGTCCTTTGTTTATTGTTTTGTTGTGTCTCATTGTGTTGATGTATCCCATTGTTTGTGTGTCATATTGTTTTTGTTGTGTCCTTTTGTTTATTGTTTTGTTCTGTCTCTGTGTTGATGTATCTCATTGTTTATTGTGTCTTATTGTTTTTGTTGTGTCCTTTGTTTATTGTTTTGTTGTGTCTCATTGTGTTGATGTATCCCATTGTTTGGGTGTCATATTGTTTTTGTTGTGTCCTTTTGTTTATTGTTTTGTTCTGTCTCTGTGTTGATGTATCTCATTGTTTATTGTGTCTTATTGTTTTTGTTGTGTCCTTTAGTTTATTGTTTTGTTCTGTCTCATTGTGCTGATGTATCTCATTGTTCTGTTCTGTCTCATTGTTTTGTATGTTATTGTAGGACACTGCCACCGGGTATAAATCCATTTGCAGTCAATAATAAATAATAATAATAATAATAATAACGATAACTGGGGTCACTGTAGTAATTACATGTAGTGTAATATAAAATTAAATAAATATTTTAATAAATTATTCTTCGTGTAACAACATATATACTTCCACAATGAAATATTCAATAACATCATATTTAAGTGATAAGTGATTGATGTACTAGCAATTACTGAAAGTATGTGCCCAATAAAATATCCTTGTAAAAAAATTAAATCAGGTATGAAAGTGAAGCCCAGAATATAATATACTTTTTAAAGTGACGGAATCGAATTTTTGGGTGTTTAATAATATACAATTAACCATAACGAGCTCAAGGTGCCCTCACATGCGCAAGTCATACGACTGCACTGCGCAACAACGTCTGCGCAGGTGCCACACTAACCTAACCTAACCTAACCCAAACCAACCAAAACGGGGTAATCTGCATCAGTGCAAAATGGTTTCCTGCGCACGAATTTTGGAAAAAGCGAATGGATGCTCAGAAATTATTGAAATTTTGTATGGACGTCATGCCACAGGTACGTTAATGATATTCGTACTCTCTTATGTCTTATCGCCTTTTAGAAATTCGCACGAAGGCATCAAAGTCGTGAGGTGGAGGATGCGTAAAGTCGGCCACGACCACTTATCAATAACGATATTAAGCGCTCACACAATACCCATATAACACAATTAGTGCTTATATGCGTGTAATACATCATAACACGTCTAAAATTACATAATGTTTCCACAAGAAATATTTCTTCCAAAATTGATGCAGTGTAGATGTTGACGCAAATACGTAGCAGATTTATGCGTAACGATGACCCAATCTAACTCACTATAAATAAGTATCATGTAACGAAAGAATCGGAATAAACATACGTGAATGATAGTAAGTCATTTATTAATATAAATTGCCTCACAAAAAAACTGAATATAAATCTCTGGTACAATAATTGCAATGTTTGGTGGACGCGGAATTCATGGCGCACGTCAAACTTGTGGTAACATATTGGTGTCCTATGTCAAATGTCTACAAAATATATCGAAAATATTGCATCCCATTTACTCGAGAACACGAAGTACAAACACAAAGACGCAGTCTATCGGAAAAATACAGAACCAAAGATAAGACGTTCCACCTGTGACGACCTAAATGGAAAGAAATCAATACTTTCGAATGGCATCGAGAACCAATCAGAAGACAGTCAGTACTGATTCTGTCTTGGAACAGTCGGCTGGTCTCATTGGAATAGTCGCCATTAATCTAAGGTTGGGATTATTTGATACCGGTCGGTCAGTATCAAAGCAACTTTGTGTTCTAGGAATAGAGTTCTTCGGGACCATTAACAAGATTAATTACCACCGTTCAATCAAGTATTAACGGGTGCTACCTACACTGAATCTCAGTGTAAGTATGTCTTCTCGGTGACGTGTGAGAATAGAAACAATTGAAACAACAATCCAACATAACACGCAAGAATATGTGCGGTTCGCCACATTGAGACATACGACTTCAGTGAATGGACATTTCCATGCCATGTGTGCTCAGTAAAGACGTTTGTACGAGTTAGTAACACGTAAATCATATACAGACATCGCGTATCTTCTGAAGCTGTACCTATGTATTTTGAGAACATTTATTCTTTATAACGATGACTGGGGTCACTGTAGTAATTACATGTAGTGTAATATAAAATTAAATAAATATTTTAATAAATTATTCTTCGTGTACCAACATATATACTTCCACAATGAAATATTCAATAACATCATATTTAAGTGATAAGTGATTGGTGTACTTGCAAATACTGAAAGTATGTGTCCAATAAAATATCCCTGTTAAAAAAATTAAATCAGGTATGAAAGTGAAGCCCAGAATATAATATACTTTTTAAAGTGACGGAATCGAATTTTTGAGTGTTTAATAATATACAATTAATCATAACGAGCTCAAGGTGCCCTCACATGCGCAAGTCATACGACTGCACTGCGCAACAACGTCTGCGCAGGTGCCCCACTAACCTAACCTAACCAAACCTAACCCAAACCAACCAAAACGGGGTAATCTGCATCAGTGCAAAATGGTTTCCTACGCACGAATTTTGGAAAAAGCGAATGGATGCTCAGAAATTATTGAAATTTTGTATGGACGGCATGCCACAGGTAAGTTAATGATATTCATACTCTATTATGTCTTATCGCTTTTTAGAAATTTGCACGAAGGCATCAAAGTCGTGAGGTGGAGGATGCGCAAAGTCGGCCACGACCAATTATGAATAACGATATTAAGCGCTCACACAATCCCCATATAACACAATTAGTGCTTATATGCGTGTAATACATCATAACACGTCTAAAATTACATAATGTTTCCACAAGAAATATTTCTTCCAAAATTGATGCAGTGTAGGTGTTGACGCAAATTCGTAGCAGATTCATGCGTAACGATGACCCAATCTAACTCACTATAAATAAGTATCATGTAACGAAAGAATCGGAATAAACATACGTGAATGATAGTACTTCATTTATTAATATAAATCGCCTCACAAAGAAACTGAATATAAATTTCTCGTACATCAATTGCAATGTTTGGTGGGCGCGGAATTCGTGGCGCACGTCAAACTTGTGGTAACATATTGGTGTCCTATGTCAAACTTCTACAAAATATATCGAAAATATTGCCTCACATTTACTCGAGGACACGACGTACAAACACAAGGACGCAGTCTATCGGAAAAATACGGAACCAAAGATAAGACGTGCCATCTGTGACGACCTAAATGTAAAGAAATCAATATTTCGAATGGCATCGAGGACCAATCAGAAGACAGTCAGTACTGATTCTGTCTTGGAACAGTCGGCTGGTCCCATCGGAATAGTCGCCATTAAACTACGGTTGGGATTATTTGATACCGGTCGGTCAGTATCAACGTAACTTTGTGTTCTAGGAATAGAGTTCTTCGGGACCATTAACAAGATTAATTACCACCGTTCAATCAAGTATTAACGGGTGCTACCTACACTGAATCTCAGTGTAAGGATGTCTTATCGGTGACGTGTTAGAATAGAAACAAGTGAAACATCAATCCAACATAACATGCAAGAATATGTGCGGTTCGCCACATTGAGACATACGACTTCAGTGAAAAGACATTTCCATGCCATGTGTGCTCAGTAAAGACGTTTGTACGAGTTAGTAACACGTAAATCATATACAGACATCGCGTAACTGCAGAAGCTGGACCTATGTAATTTGAAAATATTTATTCTTTATAACGATGACTGGGGTCACTGGAGTAAATACATGTAGTGTAATATAAAATTAAATAAATATTTTAATAAATTATTCTTCGTGTGACAACATATATACTTCCACAATGAAATATTCAATAACATCATATTTAAGTGATAAGTGATTGGTGTACTTCCAATTACTGAAAGTATGTGTCCAATAAAATATTCTTGTAAAAATATTAAATCAGGTATGAAAGTGAAGCCCAGAATATAATATACTTTTTAAAGTGACGGAATCGAATTTTTGAGTGTTTAATAATATACAATTAACCATAACGAGCTCAAGGTGCCCTCACATGCGCAAGTCATACGACTGCACTGCGCAACAACGTCTGCGCAGGTGCCCCAATAACCTAACCTAACCTAACCTAACCTAACCCAAACCAACCAAAACGGGGTAATCTGCATCAGTGCAAAATGGTCTCCTGCGCACGAATTTTGGAAAAAGCGAATGGATGCTCAGAAATTATTGAAATTTTGTATGGACGTCATGCCACAGGTAAGTTAATGATATTCATACTCTATTATGTCTTATCGCTTTTTAGAAATTCGCACCAAGGCATCAAATTCGTGGGGTGGAGGATGCGCAAAGTCGGCCACGACCACTTATCAATAACGATATTAAGCGCTCACACAATCCCCATATAACACAATTAGTGCTTATATTCGTGTAATACATCATAACACGTCTAAAATTACATAATGTTTCCACAAGAAATATTTCTTCCAAAATTGATGCAGTGTAGATGTTGACGCAAATACGTAGCAGATTCATGCTTAACGATGACCCAATCTATCTCACTATAAATAAGTATCATGTAACGAAAGAATCGGAATAAACATACGTGAATGATAGTACGTCACTTATTTATATAAATCGCCTCACAAAGAAACAGAATATAGATTTCTGGTACATCAATTGCAATGTTTGGTGGGCGCGTAATTCGTGGAGCACGTCAAACTTGTGGTAACATATTGGTGTCCTATGTCAAACGTCTACAAAATATATCGAAAATATTGCCTCACATTTACACGAGGACACGACGTACAAACACAAGGACGCAGTCTATCGGAAAAATACGGAACCAAAGGTAAGACGTGCCATCTGTGACGACCTAAATGGTAAGAAATCAATACTTTCGAATTTCACGGAGGACCAATCAGAAGACAGTCAGTACTGATTCTGTCTTGGAACAGTCGGCTGGTCCCATAGGAATAGTCGCCATTAAACTACGGTTGGGATTATTTGATACCGGTCGGTCAGTATCAACGTAACTTTGTGTTTTAGGAATAGAGTTCTTCGGGACCATTAACAAGATTAATTACCACCGTTCAATCAAGTATTAACGGGTGCTACCTACACTGAATCTCAGTGTAAGGATGTCTTCTCGGTGACGTGTGAGAATAGAAACAATTGAAACAACAATCAAACATAACACGCAAGTATATGTGCGGTTCGCCACATTGAGACATACGACTTCAGTGAATGGGCATTTCCATGCCATGTGTGCTCAGTAAAGACGTTTGTACGAGTTAGTAACACGTAAATCATATACAGACATCGCGTATCTTCTGAAGCTGGACCTATGTATTTTGAGAACATTTATTCTTTATAACGATGACTGGAGTCACTGTAGTAATTACATGTAGTGTAATATAAAATTAAAAAAATATTTTAATAAATTATTCTTCGTGTGACAACATATATACTTCCACAATGAAATATTCAATAACATCATATTTAAGTGAAAAGTGATTGGTGTACTTTCAATTACTGAAAGTATGTGTCCAATAAAATATCCTTGTAAAAATATTAAATCAGGTATGAAAGTGAAGCCCAGAATATAATATACTTTTTAAAGTGACGGAATCGAATTTTTGAGTGTTTAATAATATACAAATAACCATAACGAGCTCAAGGTGCCCTCACTTGCGCAAGTCATACGACTGCACTGCGCAAAAACGTCTGCGCAAATGCCCCACTAACCTAACCTAATCCAAACCAACCAAAACGGGGTAATCTGCATCAGTGCAAAATGGTCTCCTGCGCACGAATTTTGGAAAAAGCGAATGGATGCTCAGAAATTATTGAAATTTTGTATGGACGTCATGCCACAGGTACGTTAATGATATTCATACTCTATTATGTCTTATCGCTTTTTAGAAATTAGCACGAAGGCATCAAATTCGTGAGGTGGAGGATGCGCAAAGTCTGCCACGACTACTTATCAATAACGATAATAAGCGCTCACACAATCCCCATATAACACAATTAGTGCTTATATTCATGTAATACATCATAACACGTCTAAAATTACATAATGTTTCCACAAGAAATATTTCTTCCAAAATTGATGCAGTGTAGATGTTGACGCAAATACGTAGCAGATCCATGCTTAACGATGACCCAATCTAACTCACTATAAATAAGTATCATGTAACGAAAGAATCGGAATAAACATAGTGAATGATAGTACGTCATTTATTAATATAAACTGCCTCACAAAGAATCTGAATATAAATCTCTGTTACATCAATTGCAATGTTTGGTGGACGCGGAATTCGTGGCGCACGTCAAACTTGTGGTAATATATTGGTGTCCTATGTCAAACTTCTACAAAATATATCGAAAATATTGCCTCACATTTACTCCAGGACACGACACTCAAACAAAATGAGGCAGTCTATCGGAAAAATACGGAACCAAAGATAAGACGAGCCATCTGTGACGACCTAAATGGAAAGAAATCAATACTTTCGAATGGCATCGAGGACCAATCAGAAGACAGTCAGTACTGATTCCGTCTTGGAACAGTCGGCTGGTCCCATTGGAATAGTCGCCATTAAACTACGGTTCGGATTATTTGATACCGGTCGGTCAGTATCAACGTAACTTTGTGTTTTAGGAATAGAGTTCTTCGGGACCATTAACAAGATTAATTACCACCGTTCAATCAAGTATTAACGGGTGCTACCTACACTGAATCTCAGTGTAGGGATGTCTTCTCGGTGACGTGTGAGAATAGAAACAATTGAAACAACAATCAAACATAACACGCAAGTATATGTGCGGTTCGCCACATTGAGACATACGACTTCAGTGAATGGGCATTTCCATGCCATGTGTGCTCAGTAAAGACGTTTGTACGAGTTAGTAACACGTAAATCATATACATACATCGTCTATCTGCAGAAGCTGGACCTATGTAATTTGAGAACATTTATTCTTTATAACGATGACTGGGGTCACTGTAGTAATTACATGTAGTGTAATATAAAATTAAATAAATATTTTAATAAATTATTCTTCGTGTAACAACATATATACTTCCACAATGAAATATTCAATAACATCATATTTATGTGATAAGTGATTGGTGTACTTGTAATTACTGAAAGTATGTGTCCAATAAAATATCCTTGTAAAAAAATTAAATCAGGTATCAAAGTGAAGCCCAGAATATAATATACTTTTTAAAGTGACGGAATCGAATTTTTGAGTGTTTAATAATATACAATTAACCATAACGAGCTCAAGGTGCCCTCACATGCGCAAGTCATACGACTGCACTGCGCAACAACGTCTGCGCATGTGCCCCACTAACCTAACCTAACCTAACCTAACCTTACCTAACCCAAACCAACCAAAACGGGGTAATCTCCATCAGTGCAAAATGGTTTCCTGCGCACGAATTTTGGAAAAACCGAATGGATGCTCAGAAATTATTGAAATTTTGTATGGACGTCATGCCACAGGTAAGTTAATGATATTCATACTCTTATGTCTTATCGCCTTTTGAGAAATTCGCACGAAGGCATCAAAGTCGTGAGGTGGAGGATGCGCAAAGTCGGCTACGACCACTTATCAATAACGATATTAAGCGCTCACACAATCCCCATATAACACAATTAGTGCTTATATGCGTGTAATACATCATAACACGTCTAAAATTACATAATGTTTCCACAAGAAATATTTCTTCCAAAATTGATGCAGTGTAGATGTTGACGCAAATACGTAGCAGATTCATGCGTAACGTTGACCCAATCTAACTCCCTATAAATAAGTATCATGTAACGAAAGAATCGGAATAAACATACGTGAATGATAGTACGTCATTTATTAATATAAATTGCCTCACAAAGAAACTGAATATAAATCTCTGGTACATCAATTGCAATATTTGGTGGACGCGGAATTCATGGCGCACGTCAAACTTGTGGTAACATATTGGTGTCCTATGTCAAATGTCTACAAAATATATCGAAAAAATTGCATCACATTTACTCGAGAACACGAAGTACAAACACAAAGACACAGTCTATCGGAAAAATACGGAACCAAAGATAAGACGTTCCACCTGTGACGACCTAAATCGAAAGAAATCAATACTTTCGAATGGCATCGAGGACCAATCAGAAGACAGTCAGTACTGATTCCGTCTTGGAACAGTCGGCTGGTCCCATTGGAATAGTCGCCATTAAACTACGGTTGGCATTATTTGATACCGGTCGGTCAGTATCAACGCAACTTTGTGTTCTAGGAATAGAGTTCTTCGGGATCATTAACAAGATTAATTACCACCGTTCAATCAAGTATTAACGCGTGCTACCTACACTGAATCTCAGTGTAAGGATGTTTTCTCGGTGACGTGTGATAATAGAAACAATTGAAAAAACAATCCAACATAACATGAAAGAATATATGCGTTTCGCCACATTGAGATATACGACTTCAGTGAAAGGACATTTCCATGCCATGTGTGCTCAGTAAAGACGTTTGTACGAGTTAGTAACACGTAAATTATATACAGACATCGCGTAACTGGAGAAGCTGGACCTATGTAATTTGAGAACATTTATTCTTTATAACGATGACTGGGGTCGCTGTAGTAATTACATGTAGTGTAACATAAAATTAAATAAATATTTTAATAAATTATTCTTCTTGTGACAACATATATACTTCCACAATGAAATATTCAATAACATCATATTTAAGTGATAAGTGATTGGTGTACTTCCTATTACTGAAAGTATGTGTCCAATAAAATATCTTTGTAAAAAAATTAAATCAGGTATGAAAGTGAAGCCCAGAATATAATATACTTTTTAAAGTGACGGAATCGAATTTTTGAGTGTTTAATAATATACAAATAACCATAACGAGCTCAAGGTGCCCTCACATGCGCAAGTCATACGACTGCACTGCGCAACAACGTCTGCGCAGGTGCCCCACTAACCTAACCTAACCTAACCCAAACCAACCAAAACGGGGTAATCTGCATCAGTGCAAAATGGTTTCCTGCGCACGAATTTTGGAAAAACCGAATGGATGCTCAGAAATTATTGAAATTTTGTCTGGACGTCATGCCACAGGTAAGTTAATGATATTCATACTCTATTATGTATTATCGACTTTTAGAAATTCGCACGAAGGCATCAAAGTCGTGAGGTGGAGGATGCGCAAAGTCGGCCACGACCACTTATCAATAACGATATTAAGCGCTCACAAAATACCTATATAACAGAATTAGTGCTTATATGCGTGTAATACATCATAAATCGTCTAAAATTACATTGTTTCCACAAGAAATATTTCTTCCAAAATTGATGCAGTGTAGATGTTGACGCAAATACGTAGCAGATCCATACTTAACGATGACCCAATCTAACTCACTATAAATAAGTATCATGTAACGAAAGAATCGGAATAAACATAGTGAATGATAGTACGTCATTTATTAATATAAATTGCCTCACAAAGAAACAGAATATAAATCTCTGTTACATCAATTGCAATGTTTGGTGGACGCGGAATTCGTGGCGCACGTCAAACTTGTGGTAACATATTGGTGTCCTATGTCAAACTTCTACAAAATATATCGAAAATATTGCCTCATATTTACTCGAGGACACGACACTCAAACAAAATGAGGCAGTCTATCGGAAAAATACGGAACCAAAGATAAGACGATCCATCTGTGACGACCTAAATGGAAAGAAATCAATACTTTCGAATGGCATCGAGGACCAATCAGAAGACAGTCAGTACTGATTCCGTCTTGGAACAGTCGGCTGGTCCCATTGGAATAGTCGCCATTAAACTACGGTTCGGATTATTTGATACCGGTCGGTCAGTATCAACGTAACTTTGTGTTTTAGGAATAGAGTTCTTCGGGACCATTAACAAGATTAATTACCACCATTCAATCAAGTATTAACGGGTGCTACCTACACTGAATCTCAGTGTAAGGATGTCTTCTCGGTGACGTGTGAGAATAGAAACAATTGAAACAACAATCAAACATAACACGCAAGAATATGTGCGGTTCGCCACATTGAGACATACGACTTCAGTGAATGGACATTTCCATGCCATGTGTGCTCAGTAAAGACGTTTGTACGAGTTAGTAACACGTAAATCATATACATACATCGTCTATCTGCAGAAGCTGGACCTATGTATTTTGAGAACTTTTATTCTTTATAACGATGACTGGGGTCACTGTAGTAATTACATGTAGTGTAATATAAAATTAAATAAATATTTTAAATTATTCTTCGTGTAACAACATATATACTTCCACAATGAAATATTCAATAACATCATATTTAAGTGATAAGTGATTGGTGTACTTGCAATTACTGAAAGTATGTGTCCAATAAAATATCCTTGTAAAAAAATTAAATCAGGTATCAAAGTGAAGCCCAGAATATAATATACTTTTTAAAGTGACGGAATCGAATTTTTGAGTGTTTAATAATATACAATTAACCATAACGAGCTCAAGGTGCCCTCACATGCGCAAGTCATACGACTGCACTGCGCAACAACGTCTGCGCAGGTGCCCCACTAACCTAACCTAACCTAACCTAACCCAAACCAACCAAAACGGGGTAATCTGCATCAGTGCAAAATGGTTTCCTGCGCACGAATTTTGGAAAAACCGAATGGATGCTCAGAAATTATTGAAATTTTGTATGGACGTCATGCCACAGGTAAGTTAATGATATTCATACTCTCTTATGTCTTATCGCCTTTTGAGAAATTCGCACGAAGGCATCAAAGTCGTGAGGTGGATGATGCGCAAAGTCGGCCACGACCACTTATCAATAACGATACTAAGCGCTCACACAATCCCCATATAACACAATTAGTGCTTATATGCGTGTAATACATCATAACACGTCTAAAATTACATAATGTTTCCACAAGAAATATTTCTTCCAAAATTGATGCAGTGTAGATGTTGACGCAAATACGTAGCAGATTCATGCGTAACGATGACCCAATCTAACTCACTATAAATAAGTATCATGTAACGAAAGAATCGGAATAAACATAGTGAATGATAGTACGTCATTTATTAATATAAATTGCCTCACAAAGAAACTGAATATAAATCTCTGTTACATCAATTGCAATGTTTGGTGGACGCGGAATTCATGGCGCACGTCAAACTTGTGGTAACATATTGGTGTCCTATGTCAAATGTCTACAAAATATATCGAAAAAATTGCATCACATTTACTCGAGAACACGAAGTACAAACACAAAGACACAGTCTATCGGAAAAATACGGAACCAAAGATAAGACTTTCCACCTGTGACGACCTAAATGGAAAGAAATCAATACTTTCGAATGGCATCGAGGACCAATCAGAAGACAGACAGTACTGATTCCGTCTTGGAACAGTCGGCTGGTCCCATTGGAATAGTCGCCATTAAACTACGGTTGGAATTATTCGATTTCCGTCGGTCAGTATCAACCTAAATTTGTGTTCTAGAAATAGAGTTCTTCGGGACCATTAACAAGATTAATTACCACCGTTCAATCAAGTATTAACGGGTGCTACCTATAATGAATCTCAATGTAAGGATGTCTTATCGGTGACGTGTTAGAATAGAAACAAGTGAAACATCAATCCAACATAACATGCAAGAATATGTGCGGTTCGCCACATTGAGACATACGACTTCAGTGAATGGACATTTCCATGCCCTGTGTGCTCAGTAAAGACGTTTGTAGGAGTTAGTAACACGTAAATCATATACAGATATCGCGTATCTGCAGAAGCTGGACTTATGTAATTTGAAAATATTTATTCCTTATAACGATGACTGGGGTCACTGTAGTAATTACATGTAGTGTAACATAAAATTAAATAAATATTTTAATAAATTATTCTTCGTGTGACAACATAAATACTTCCACAATGAAATATTCAATAAAATCATATTTAAGTGATAAGTGATTGGTGTACTTCCAATTACTGAAAGTATGTGTCCAATAAAATATCCTTGTAAAAATATTAAATCAGGTATGAAAGTGAAGCCTAGAATATAATATACTTTTTAAAGTGACGGAATCGAATTTTTGAGTGTTTAATAATATACAAATAACCATAACGAGCTCAAGGTGCCCCCACATGCACAAGTCATACGACTGCACTGCGCAAAAACGTCTGCGCAAATGCCCCACTAACCTAACCTAACCCAAACCAACCAAAACGGGGTAATCTGCATCAGTGCAAAATGGTCTCCTGCGCACGAATTTTGGAAAAAGCGAATGGATGCTCAGAAATTATTGAAATTTTGTATGGACGTCATGCCATAGGTAAGTTAATGATATTCATACTCTATTATGTCTTATCGCTTTTTAGAAATTAGCACGAAGGCATCAAATTCGTGAGGTGGAGGATGCGTAAAGTCTGCCACGACTACTTATCAATAACGATATTAAGCGCTCACACAATCCTCATATAACACAATTAGTGCTTATATTCATGTAATACATCATAACACGTCTAAAATTACATAATGTTTCTACAAGAAATATTTCTTCCAAAATTGATGCAGTGTAGATGTTGACGCAAATACGTAGCAGATCCATACTTAACGATGACCCAATCTAACTCACTATAAATAAGTATCATGTAACGAAAGAATCGGAATAAACATAGTGAATGATAGTACGTCATTTATTAATATAAATTGCCTCACAAAGAAACTGAATATAAATCTCTGTTACATCAATTGCAATGTTTGGTGGACGCGGAATTCGTGGCGCACGTCAAACTTGTGGTAACATATTGGTGTCCTATGTCAAACTTCTACAAAATATATCGAAAATATTGCCTCACATTTACTCGAGGACACGACACTCAAACAAAATGAGGCAGTCTATCGTAAAAATACGGAACCAAAGATAAGACGATCCATCTGTGACGACCTAAATGGAAAGAAATCAATACTTTCGAATGGCATCGAGGACCAATCAGAAGACAGTCAGTACTGATTCCGTCTTGGAACAGTCGGCTGGTCCCATTGGAATAGTCGCCATTAAACTACGGTTCGGATTATTTGATACCGGTCGGTCAGTATCAACGTAACTTTGTGTTTTAGGAATAGAGTTCTTCGGGACCAATAACAAGATTAATTACCACCATTCAATCAAGTATTAACGGGTGCTACCTACACTGAATCTCAGTGTAGGGATGTCTTCTCGGTGACGTGTGAGAATAGAAACAATTGAAACAACAATCCAACATAACACGCAAGAATATGTGCGGTTCGCCACATTGAGACATACGACTTCAGTGAATGGACATTTCCATGCCATGTGTGCTCAGTAAAGACGTTTGTACGAGTTAGTAACACGTAAATCATATACAGACATCGCGTAACTGGAGAAGCTGGACCTATGTAATTTGAGAACATTTATTCTTTATAACGATGACTGGGGTCACTGTAGTAATTACATGTAGTGTAACATAAAATTAAATAAATATTTTAATAAATTATTCTTCGTGTGACAACATATATACTTCCACAATGAAATATTCAATAACATCATATTTAAGTGATAAGTGATTGCTGTACTTCCTATTACTGAAAGTATGTGTCCAATAAAATATCTTTGTAAAAAAATTAAATCAGGTATGAAAGTGAAGCCCAGAATATAATATACTTTTTAAAGTGACGGAATCAAATTTTTGAGTGTTTAATAATATACAATTAACCATAACGAGCTCAAGGTGCCCTCACATGCGCAAGTCATACGACTGCACTGCGCAACAACGTCTGCGCAGGTGCCCCACTAACCTAACCTAACCTAACCTAACCTAACAAAAACCAACCAAAACGGGGTAATCTGCATCAGTGCAAAATGGTTTCCTGCGCACGAATTTTGGAAAAACCGAATGGATGCTCAGAAATTATTGAAATTTTGTATGGACGTCATGCCACAGGTAAGTTAATGATATTCATACTCTATTATGTCTTATCGACTTTTAGAAATTCGCACGAAGGCATCAAAGTCGTGAGGTGGAGGATGCGCAAAGTCGGCCACGACCACTTATCAATAACGATATTAAGCGCTTACAAAATACCTATATAACAGAATTAGTGCTTATATGCGTGTAATACATCATAAATCGTCTAAAATTACATTGTTTCCACAAGAAATATTTCTTCCAAAATTGATGCAGTGTAGATGTTGACGCAAATACGTAGCAGATTCATGCGTAACGATGACCCAATCTAACTCACTATAAGTAAGTATCATGTAACGAAAGAATCGGAATAAACATAGTGAATGATAGTACGTCATTTATTAATATAAATTGCCTCACAAAGAAACTGAATATAAATCTCTGGTACAACAATTGCAATGTTTGGTGGGCGCGGAATTCGTGGCGCACGTCAAACTTGTGGTAACATATTGGTGTCCTATGTCAAACTTCTACAAAATATATCGAAAATATTGCCTCACATTTACTCGAGGACACGACGTACAAACACAAAGACGCAGTCTATCGGAAAAATACGGAACCAAAGATAAGACGAGCCATCTGTGACGACCTAAATGGAAAGAAATCAATACTTTCGAATGGCATCGAGGACCAATCAGAAGACAGTCAGTACTGATTCCGTCTTGGAACAGTCGGCTGGTCCCATTGGAATAGTCGCCATTAAACTACGGTTCGGATTATTTGATACCGGTCGGTCAGTATCAACGTAACTTTGTGTTTTAGGAATAGAGTTCTTCGGGACCATTAACAAGATTAATTACCACCGTTCAATCAAGTATTAACGGGTGCTACCTATAATGAATCTCAATGTAAGGATGTCTTATCGGTGACGTGTTAGAATAGAAACAAGTGAAACATCAATCCAACATAACATGCAAGAATATGTGCGGTTCGCCACATTGAGACATACGACTTCAGTGAATGGACATTTCCATGCCCTGTGTGCTCAGTAAAGACGTTTGTAGGAGTTAGTAACACGTAAATCATATACAGATATCGCGTATCTGCAGAAGCTGGACTTATGTAATTTGAAAATATTTATTCCTTATAACGATGACTGGGGTCACTGTAGTAATTACATGTAGTGTAACATAAAATTAAATAAATATTTTAATAAATTATTCTTCGTGTGACAACATAAATACTTCCACAATGAAATATTCAATAACATCATATTTAAGTGATAAGTGATTGGTGTACTTCCAATTACTGAAAGTATGTGTCCAATAAAATATCCTTGTAAAAATATTAAATCAGGTATGAAAGTGAAGCCCAGAATATAATATACTTTTTAAAGTGACGGAATCGAATTTTTGAGTGTTTAATAATATACAAATAACCATAACGAGCTCAAGGTGCCCCCACATGCGTAAGTCATACGACTGCACTGCGCAAAAACGTCTGCGCAAATGCCCCACTAACCTAACCTAACCCAAACCAACCAAAACGGGGTAATCTGCATCAGTGCAAAATGGTCTCCTGCGCACGAATTTTGGAAAAAGCGAATGGATGCTCAGAAATTATTGAAATTTTGTATGGACGTCATGCCACAGGTAAGTTAATGATATTCATACTCTATTATGTCTTATCGCTTTTTAGAAATTAGCACGAAGGCATCAAATTCGTGAGGTGGAGGATGCGCAAAGTCTGCCACGACTACTTATCAATAACGATATTAAGCGCTCACACAATCCTCATATAACACAATTAGTGCTTATATTCATGTAATACATCATAACACGTCTAAAATTACATAATGTTTCCACAAGAAATATTTCTTCCAAAATTGATGCAGTGTAGATGTTGACGCAAATACGTAGCAGATCCATACTTAACGATGACCCAATCTAACTCACTATAAATAAGTATCATGTAACGAAAGAATCGGAATAAACATAGTGAATGATAGTACGTCATTTATTAATATAAATTGCCTCACAAAGAAACTGAATATAAATCTCTGTTACATCAATTGCAATGTTTGGTGGACGCGGAATTCGTGGCGCACGTCAAACTTGTGCTAACATATTGGAGTCCTATGTCAAACTTCTACAAAATATATCGAAAATATTGCCTCACATTTACTCGAGGACACGACACTCAAACAAAATGAGGCAGTCTATCGGAAAAATACGGAACCAAAGATAAGACGATCCATCTGTGACGACCTAAATGGAAAGAAATCAATACTTTCGAATGGCATCGAGGACCAATCAGAAGACAGTCAGTACTGATTCCGTCTTGGAACAGTCGGCTGGTCCCATTTGACTAGTCGCCATTAAACTACGGTTGGGATTATTTGATACCGGTCGGTCAGTATCAACGTAACTTTGTGTTTTAGGAATAGAGTTCTTCGGGACCATTAACAAGATTAATTACCACCATTCAATCAAGTATTAACGGGTGCTACCTACACTGAATCTCAGTGTAGGGATGTCTTCTCGGTGACGTGTGAGAATAGAAACAATTGAAACAACAATCAAACATAACACGCAAGAATATGTGCGGTTCGCCACATTGAGACATACGACTTCAGTGAATGGACATTTCCATGCCATGTGTGCTCAGTAAAGACGTTTGTACGAGTTAGTAACACGTAAATCATATACATACATCGTCTATCTGCAGAAGCTGGACCTATGTAATTTGAGAACATTTATTCTTTATAACGATGACTGGGGTTACTGTAGTAATTACATGTAGTGTAATATAAGATTAAATAAATATTTTAAATTATTCTTCGTGTAACAACATATATACTTCCACAATGAAATATTCAATAACATCATATTTAAGTGATAAGTGATTGGTGTACTTGCAATTACTGAAAGTATGTGTCCAATAAAATATCCTTGTAAAAAAATTAAATCAGGTATCAAAGTGAAGCCCAGAATATAATATACTTTTTAAAGTGACGGAATCGAATTTTTGAGTGTTTAATAATATACAATTAACCATAACGAGCTCAAGGTGCCCTCACATGCGCAAGTCATACGACTGCACTGCGCAACAACGTCTGCGCAGGTGCCCCACTAACCTAACCTAACCTAACCTAACCCAAACCAACCAAAACGGGGTAATCTGCATCAGTGCTAAATGGTTTCCTGCGCACGAATTTTGGAAAAACCGAATGGATGCTCAGAAATTATTGAAATTTTGTATGGACGTCATGCCACAGGTAAGTTAATGATATTCATACTCTCTTATGTCTTATCGCCTTTTGAGAAATTCGCACGAAGGCATCAAAGTCGTGAGGTGGAGGATGCGCAAAGTCGGCCACGACCACTTATCAATAACGATATTAAGCGCTCACACAATCCCCATATAACACAATTAGTGCTTATATGCGTGTAATACATCATAACACGTCTAAAATTACATAATGTTTCCACAAGAAATATTTCTTCCAAAATTGATGCAGTGTAGATGTTGACGCAAATACGTAGCAGATTCATGCGTAACGATGACCCAATCTAACTCACTATAAATAAGTATCATGTAACGAAAGAATCGGAATAAACATAGTGAATGATAGTACGTCATTTATTAATATAAATTGCCTCACAAAGAAACTGAATATAAATCTCTGTTACATCAATTGCAATGTTTGGTGGACGCGGAATTCATGGCGCACGTCAAACTTGTGGTAACATATTGGTGTCCTATGTCAAATGTCTACAAAATATATCGAAAAAATTGCATCACATTTACTCGAGAACACGAAGTACAAACACAAAGACACAGTCTATCGGAAAAATACGGAACCAAAGATAAGACGTTCCACCTGTGACGACCTAAATGGAAAGAAATCAATACTTTCGAATGGCATCGAGGACCAATCAGAAGACAGACAGTACTGATTCCGTCTTGGAACAGTCGGCTGGTCCCATTGGAATAGTCGCCATTAAACTACGGTTGGCATTATTTGATACCGGTCGGTCAGTATCAACGCAACTTTGTGTTCTAGGAATAGAGTTCTTCGGGATCATTAACAAGATTAATTACCACCGTTCAATCAAGTATTAACGCGTGCTACCTACACTGAATCTCAGTGTAAGGATGTCTTCTCGGTGACGTGTGAGAATAGAAACAATTGAAAAGACAATCCAACATAACATGCAAGAATATATGCGTTTCGCCACATTGAGTTATACGACTTCAGTGAAAGGACATTTCCATGCCATGTGTGCTCAGTAAAGACGTTTGTACGAGTTAGTAACACGTAAATCATATACAGACATCGCGTATCTGCAGAAGCTGAACCTATGTAATTTGAGAATATTTATTCTTTATAACGATGACTGGGGTCACTGCAGTAATTACATGTAGTGTAACATAAAATTAAATAAATATTTTAATAAATTATTCTTCGTGTGACAACATATATACTTCCACAATGAAATATTCAATAACATCATATTTAAGTGATAAGTGATTGGTGTACTTCCTATTACTGAAAGTATGTGTCCAATAAAATATCTTTGTAAAAAAATTAAATCAGGTATGAAAGTGAAGCCCAGAATATAATCTACTTTTTAAAGTGACGGAATCGAATTTTTGAGTGTTTAATAATATACAATTAACCATAACGAGCTCAAGGTGCCCTCACATGCGCAAGTCATACGACTGCACTGCGCAACAACGTCTGCGCAGGTGCCCCACTAACCTAACCCAAACCAACCAAAACGGGGTAATCTGCATCAGTGCAAAATGGTTTCCTGCGCACGAATTTTGGAAAAACCGAATGGATGCTCAGAAATTATTGAAATTTTGTATGTACGTCATGCCACAGGTAAGTTAATGATATTCATACTCTATTATGTCTTATCGACTTTTAGAAATTCGCACGAAGGCATCAAAGTCGTGAGGTGGAGGATGCGCAAAGTCGGCCACGACCACTTATCAATAACGATATTAAGCGCTCACAAAATACCTATATAACAGAATTAGTGCTTATATTGCGTGTAATACATCATAAATCGTCTAAAATTACATTGTTTCCACAAGAAATATTTCTTCCAAAATTGATGCAGTGTAGATGTTGACGCAAATACGTAGCAGATTCATGCGTAACGATGACCCAATCTAACTCACTATAAATAAGTATCATGTAACGAAAGAATCGGAATAAACATAGTGAATTATAGTACGTCATTTATTAATATAAATTGCCTCACAAAGAAACTGAATATAAATCTCTGGTACATGAATTGCAATGTTTGGTGGGCGCGGAATTCGTGGCGCACGTCAAACTTGTGGTAACATATTGGTGTCCTATGTCAAACTTCTACAAAATATATCGAAAATATTGCCTCACATTTACTCGAGGACACGACGTACAAACACAAAGACGCAGTCTATCGCAGGAAATACGGAACCAAAGTTAAGACGTGCCATCTGTGACAACCTAAATGGAAAGAAATCAATACTTTCGAATGGCATCGAGGACCAATCAGAAGCCAGTCAGTACTGGTTCTGTCTTGGAACAGTTGGCTGGTTCCATTTGACTAGTCGCCATTAAACTACGGTTGGAATTATTCGATTTCCGTCGGTCAGTATCAACCTAAATTTGTGTTCTAGAAATAGAGTTCTTCGGGACCATTAACAAGATTAATTACCACCGTTCAATCACGTATTAACGGGTGCTACCTATAATGAATCTCAATGTAAGGATGTCTTATCGGTGACGTGTTAGAATAGAAACAAGTGAAACATCAATCCAACATAACATGCAAGAATATGTGCGGTTCGCCACATTGAGACATACGACTTCAGTGAATGGACATTTCCATGCCCTGTGTGCTCAGTAAAGACGTTTGTAGGAGTTAGTAACACGTAAATCATATACAGATATCGCGTATCTGCAGAAGCTGGACTTATGTAATTTGAAAATATTTATTCCTTATAACGATGACTGGGGTCACTGTAGTAATTACATGTAGTGTAACATAAAATTAAATAAATATTTTAATAAATTATTCTTCGTGTGACAACATATATACTTCCACAATGAAATATTCAATAACATCATATTTAAGTGATAAGTGATTGGTGTACATCCTATTACTGAAAGTATGTGTCCAATAAAATATTCTAGTAAAAAAATTAAATCAGGTAGGAAAATGAAGCCCAGAATATAATATACTTTTTAAAGTGACGGAATCGAATTTTTGAGTGTTTAATAATATACAATTAACCATAACGAGCTCAAGGTGCCCTCACATGCGCAAGTCATATGACTGCACTGCGCAACAACGTCTGCGAAGGTGCCCCACTAACCTAACCTAACCTAACCCAAACCAACCAAAACGGGGTAATCTGCATCAGTGCAAAATGGTTTCCTGCGCACGAATTTTGGAAAAACCGAATGGATGCTCAGAAATTATTGAAATTTTGTATGGACGTCATGCCACAGGTAAGTTAATGATATTCATACTCTATTATGTCTTATCGCTTTTTAAAAATTCGCACGAAGGCATCAAAGTCGTGAGGTGGAGGATGCGCAAAGTCGGCCACGACCACTTATCAATAACGATATTAAGCGCTCACAAAATACCTATATAACACAATTAGTGCTTATATGCGTGTAATACATCATAAATCGTCTAAAATTACATTGTTTCCACAAGAAATATTTCTTCCAAAATTGATGCAGTGTAGATGTTGACGCAAATACGTAGCAGATTCATGCGTAACGATGACCCAATCTAACTCACTATAAATAAGTATCATGTAACGAAAGAATCGGAATAAACATACGTGAATGATAGTACGTCATTTATTAATATAAATTGCCTCACAAAGAAACTGAATATAAATCTCTGGTACATCAATTACAATGTTTGGTGGGCGCGGAATTCGTGGCGCACGTCAAACTTGTGGTAACATATTGGTGTCCTATGTCAAACTTCTACAAAATATATCGAAAATATTGCCTCACATTTACTCGAGGACACGACGTACAAACACAAAAACGCAGTCTATCGCAGAAAATACGGAACCAAAGATAAGACGTGCCATCTGTGACGACCTAAATGGAAAGAAATCAATACTTTCGAATTGCATCGAGGACCAATCAGAAGCCAGTCAGTACTGGTTCTGTCTTGGAACAGTTGGCTGGTTCCATTTGACTAGTCGCCGTTAAACTGCGGTTGGAATTATTTGATACCGGTCGGTCAGTATCAACGCAACTTTGTGTTCTAGGAATAGAGTTCTTCGGGACCATTAACAAGATTAATTACCACCGTTCAATCAAGTATTAACGGGTGCTACCTACACTGAATCTCAGTGTAAGGATGTCTTCTCGGTGACGTGTGAGAATAGAAACAATTGAAACAAAAATCCAACATAACACGCAAGAATATGTGCGGTTCGCCACATTGAGACATACGATTTCAGTGAATGGACATTTCCATGCCATGTGTGCTCAGTAAAGACGTTTGTACGAGTTAGTAACACGTAAATCATATACAGACATCGCGTAACTGCAGAAGCAGGACCTATGTAATTTGAAAATATTTATTCTTTATAACGATGACTGGTGTCACTGTAGTAATTACATGTAGTGTAATATAAAATTAAATAAATATTTTAATAAATTATTCTTCGTGTGACAACATATATACTTCCACAACGAAATATTCAATAACATCATATTTAAGTGATAAGTGATTGCTGTACTTGTAATTACTGAAAGTATGTGTCCAATAAAATATCCTTGTAAAAATATTAAATCAGGTATCAAAGTGAAGCCCAGAATATAATATACTTTTTAAAGTGACGGAATCGAATTTTTG
Source organism: Zootermopsis nevadensis (assembly GCF_977971745.1). Classification (NCBI taxonomy): domain Eukaryota; kingdom Metazoa; phylum Arthropoda; class Insecta; order Blattodea; family Termopsidae; genus Zootermopsis; species Zootermopsis nevadensis. Next base: position 4,101,805 of record NW_028259177.1, read on the forward strand.
AGTGTTTAATAATATACAATTAACCATAGCGAGCTCAAGGTGCCCTCACATGCGCAAGTCATATGACTGCACTGCGCAACAACGTCTGCGCAGGTGCCCCACTAACCTAACCAAACCTAACATAACCTAACCCAACCCAAACCAACCAAAACGGGGTAATCTGCATCAGTGCAAAATGGTTTCCTGCGCACGAATTTTGGAAAAAGCGAATGGATGCTGAGAAATTATTGAAATTTTGTATGGACGTCTTGCCACAGGTAGGTTAATGATATTCATACTCTATTATGTCTTATCGATTTTTAGAAATTCGCACGAAGGCATCAAAGTCGTGAGGTGGAGGATGCGCAAAGTCGGCCACGACCACTTATCAATAACGATATTAAGCGTTCACACAATCCCCATATAACACAATTAGTGCTTATATTCGTGTAATACATCATAACACGTCTAAAATTACATAATGTTTCCACAAGAAATATTTCTTCCGAAATTGATGCAGTGTAAATGTTGACGCAAATACGTAGCAGATTCATGCTTAACGATGACCCAATCTAACTCACTATAAATAAGTATCATGTAACGAAAGAATCGGAATAAACATACGTGAATGATAATACGTCATTTATTAATATAAATCGCCTCAAAAAGAAACTGAATATAAATCTCTGGTACATCAATTGCAATGTTTGGTGGGCGCGGAATTCGTGGCGCACGTCAAACTTGTGGTAACATATTGGTGTCCTATGTCAAACTTCTACAAAATATATCGAAAATATTGCCTCACATTTACTCGAGGACACGACGTACAAACACAAGGACGCAGTCTATCGCAGAAAATACGGAACCAAAGATAAGACGTGCCATCTGTGACGACCTAAATGGAAAGAAATCAATATTTCGAATGGCATCGAGGACCAATCAGAAGCCAGTCAGTACTGATTCTGTCTTGGAACAGTCGGCTGGTCCTATTGGAATAGTCGCCATTAAACTACGGTTGGGATTATTTGATACCGGTCGGTCAGTATCAACGCAACTTTGTGTTCTAGGAATAGAGTTCTTCGGGACCATTAACAAGATTAATTACCACCGTTCAATCAAGTATTAACGGGTGCTACCTACACTGAATCTCAGTGTAAGGATGTGCTGCAAACAGACCTTCTTCAAGTTTTGCTATTATTCTCGAGACATTGTTCAATGGCGCAACAAATATTCGAGCTGAGGGACGACTGGATTTTTAGAGCAACACACACCTGAACGCGGTCCTAAATTCGTCAGAATCTGTCGAGAATCGATGAACCAATTTACTGTAACCTGAGTGTCAACCTATCCTAATCTTCGGAACTTATTAAAAACACAGACAGACAGACAGAGAGATGCTTCAACTGAGTTAACAGTCCTATAATATTTGTTGATGATTTAGACAGGCGTAATACTTCGTTTCTCACTCTGTAAGACAATCCGAACTTGAAAACACTTAGGGAAAGAGATTCAAGAAGATTATTTACAAGCGATTGGGGCGAAGTAATACTGATAAATAAAAAGTTATGTAACCGGTACATTAAGCCTTCAACAGAAAATGCTAAATACCAATTAGTTCAATTCTGAAAGTTTACTTCAACGTACGTACCAAGTGCTTTAATTATGATGCCTTTTATATTTATGGATTTTCTATGATTCTCACTATAAACAGCGATCATTTCCTTAAACAGCGTTAACCAGTTGATCTTCGTAATGGTGAAGAGTTGTGTTTTCTTCGCGGTACGGACTGGATTCTTAAATATTATTCAGACGAACTATGATTCTCGGAATAAACAGCGATCATTTCCTTAAACAGCCTTAATCAGTTGATCTTCGTAATGGTGAAGAGTTGTGTTTTCTTCGCGGTACGGACTGAATTCTTAAATATTATTCAGACGAACTACGATTCTCGGAATAAACAGCGATCATTTCCTTAAACAACCTTAATCAGTTGATCTTCGTAATGGTGAAGAGTTGTGTTTTCTTCGCGGTACGGACTGAATTCTTAAATATAATTCAGACGAACTATGATTCTCGGAATAAACAGCGATCATTACCTTAAACAGCGTTAACCAGTTGATCTTCGTAATGGTGAAGAGTTGTGTTTTCTTCGCGGTACGGACTGAATTCTTAAATATAATTCAGACGAACTATGATTCTCGGAATAAACAGCGATCATTTCCTTAAACAGCGTTAACCAGTTGATCTTCGTAATGCTGAAGAGTTGTGTTTTCTTCGCGGTACGGACTGAATTCTTAAATATAATTCAGACGAACTATGATTCTCCGAATAAACAGCGATCATTTCCTTAAACAGCGTTAATCAGTTGATCTTCGTAATGGTGAAGAGTTGTGTTTTCTTCGAAGTACGGACTGAATTCTTAAATATAATTCAGACGAACTATGATTCTCGGAATAAACAGCGATCATTTCCTTAAACAGCGTTAACCAGTTGATCTTCGTAATGGTGAAGAGTTGTGTTTTCTTCGCGGTACGGACTGAATTCTTAAATATAATTCAGACGAACTATGATTCTCGGAATAAACAGCGATCATTACCTTAAACAGCGTTAACCAGTTGATCTTCGTAATGGTGAAGAGTTGTGTTTTCTTCGCGGTACGGACTGAATTCTTAAATATAATTCAGACGAACTATGATTCTCGGCCTCCCAGTCGTGCGGCGGTCTTCAGGTAGTGAGGACTGTAAAGCCCGGCCAGGCACTCTGACTTGGTCCTTCGAGGGAACATCGAGCAGCGGAGAAGAATAGGACGCCAGCTTACGCCGTGCCCACCCGCGATTACCGAAACCTAACGGTGACAGCATAAGCAAAGGGACAACGCAGAAGCAAGGTCTGGCGGGCTGGTGCCCTCCAAACCGGCATACCAAAGCTAAGTGCAGAGGAAAGCGTTAGGGGCTTCCACCTCCTGGCAGGCGTGGGTGTTGGTGAGTACACCGCGTGAGTCAGGATGGTGAAACCCAAGGTGGTGAGACTTAACCCGCAGGGAGTAAAGAGAATGCTAGACGTCTCCGGCCCCTCAGGCCGACGAACCAAAACAAAACTGACTACTAAAACGGATAAAGACAAAGACATGAAACTGAAAAAACAGGCAAAACGCACACCTCGGTCGCCGTCAACTACTGACTTCGAAAATTCGTCGTCAGACCTTTCGGACACCGAAATGACGTCAATTTGGCCACAGGGTCAAGAAGGAGCTAGGGCAACGGCAACCTCGCCAGTAGCAGGCCCTTCTGGCACTAAAACTTTAATCGTAGAGGCGGAGGTCCACTGTTCCCAAGGCGGGACTAAAATTGATAAGGTCAGTGCGCAGAAAGCAACAGACTCTGCTACAGCGTCCTCTGAACGGTTGAATCCGGAGGAAATTGTGGAGGGAGATGACTTCACTGTCATTACCTCCAAAAAGAAATTGAAAAGAGCACCTCCAAAGCCCGCAATAACTGACGAAGCAATTAACGCTGAGTTACCTTCCTCTCCCACCCCTGAGACCCGTGATTCTGGGAAGACAGGACCCGCCAATAACCACTACTTAAACGCCCCGAGAGCAAAAATCCCACCGGTAATCATTCACCACCACTATGAAGGTGACATGACCCGACTCAACAAGGACTTCCATACAAAATTCCAGCCGCTGGGCTTCACTTCTCACAGAATAAAGTCCGGAATCGCTTGTCAAACGTCCACATACAAGGACTATCTGAACCTTCAAACCTTCTTGAAAGACAACAAGGTGCCGTTCAATTTACTCAGATCGAACGACTCCAAGCCCTTCAAAGTGGTCATAAAAGGCATTCCGCCAACCACCCCCCCAAAAACCATCCAAAACGAACTGATCGCACTGGGACTGGCAGTTCAAACCGTTATCCCAATGACCGCTTGGAGAGATAAAACCCCTCTGCCAATGCATATAGTCGAACTGGACAACGTTCCCCAGAGTCAAAAGATCTCTCAGCTGTCCCATCTCTGTTTTATAAAAATTTCTGTCGAACCTTATAAGGGGCGAACCGTGCCGCCTCAGTGCGCACGGTGCCAACAGTTTTACCACGTGGCGGCAAACTGTCAGGCCCCTCCGGCCTGTGCCCACTGCGCGGAGGAACATTGCTCGTGGCAATGTGAAAATAGATTCCTCCCAAACTTCGTGCCGACCTGCGCCCTGTGCAAGATCGGGGAGCACGGCTCCAAGTACAGAGGGTGTCCCTTCTTCCGTGACCTCATGGAGAGGGAGACGAAGAGCAGACCTCCGCAGGAAAATTCAAAAAGAATTGCTGGAGCGCGGGTCTCAGCTCAACCCCAGCGACCGCCCCCCAAAACGTTCCGTGACTTCCCCCCTATGGGTGCTGCAAATGCCTGGAGCAGGCCACTGAACTTCGTCAGCTCACAACTAACACAGCCTCCACCACATCCCTACAACTACAACTTCCATCAACCACGGGACCTTTATTCTTCCTATCATTTTCCACAGCCGCACATCATACAACAACACGCCCGGCTTGCCCACAGTGCTAACTGTCCCTGCTGCGTCCGGTCCAACACATCAACACAGGCTGCAGCGAGCAAGCCTCCGAATTCTGTAACAGGCAGATCTTCGCCGGTTCCGGACAGACCAGTCTCTCCCGCTCTCTCTGTAGTAGCGCAGGACGTCACACCTGCCGAATCATCTCTCGGCCCAAAATCTAGGCCCTCAGGCCCCAAGACCAAAGTAACTAAGGGGAACAACACAGAACCACTCAGGCAGGGAAAAGAAGAACACACGAGCCAGAGAGAGACACACACATCTCATGAACGCACCCAACAATACCCACACCCTCCCGCGGGTCTGAGACTCGGAAATCCTCACACCCAGCAGCAGACAAGAGAATTTGTCGAAATTGTTCGGACTTTCAATCCGAACTTCTCTTTCCATTACCTTCTATCTTCCATCTCAGGAATGCTTTTACAATTCATGCAGCACCCTTATGAGAGCGCCCTCCCAATAATCTTTAATAACTTCCTAGCCACCCTCCTCGGTCTTCCTAATCATGGGTAGGTCCCTCAGCCACACTGACATCCTGTTCTGGAACGCCAGAGGCGTCAAGATTAAAAAATCAGAACTATTAGATTATTTGGAAACCAATAACATCCCCATAGCTCTAATTAATGAAACTCATTTACAATCTGCAACAAAATTTAAGTGCCCAAACTACACGACATTCCGGTCTGACAGGCTAAATCAGAGGGGTGGCGGAACGGCCATTCTAATTCGCCAGGGCTTCAAGCATTCGGAAATTCCCCTTCCCCCCCTCCAACACATGGAAGCGACAGCTATCCAAGTTAACATCAATAGGGAAACAATAGTACTAATCTCTATTTACAACCCCCCGGGCAGAATTATAGAGAGTGACCTGGACCATCTTTTGGAAACCGGAAACAAAGTAATTCTAGCAGGCGATTTCAACGCCAAGCATTTAACCTGGAACGCTCGGCAGAACAATGCAGCGGGACAGACACTTCTCACACATTACTATAAAAGTAATTACGTAATCTCGGCTCCATCCCACCCCACACACTTTCCAGATTGTAATCCTGGTGAAGCCGATATACTTGATTTTGCCATAATCAGTAACGTGCTTTCCAGCCACTCAATACGCACACAAGGCAGTCTTTCGACATCCGACCACAACCCAGTTCTTCTTAGAATACGTGGTCCACTAGAACCAGACGAATTAAAACATACATTCGTCTACAGCGAAGCCAATTGGAATCTTTTTCAAAATTACATTTCTGAAAACCTAAACACACAGTGCGTAGACGGGAACTGCTGTAACAGTGAGATTGATACAGCTGTTGACCACCTTACAGACGTTCTGAATAAGGCCACGCACCACTCTATTCCGCTCAGACGGAGAACTTTCAGGTCAATGCAAATTGCAGCAGCCACTCGACTTCTCATCCAAGAAAGAAACAAACTGAGAAATCAGTGGCAAAGAACCCACGACATAAGGCTTCGTCCCCTCATCAACGCCTTGAAACACAAAATTGACTCGGCCATTAAAGATCAAATTTCGAACACCTGGCAGCAAACACTCCAAGGCCTCGACACTACCAACACTAAAGACACGTGGAGGATAACAAAAAGCCTCACAAACACGGACACAAAAATCCCACCCCTGAAACACAATGGCAACGTTGCAATTACCAACCAAGACAAAGTGAATATTTTTGCTGATACTTTAGAAGAAATATTCCAAACGAACCCAAACGTAGACACCAACTTCACCGTTAGCACAGAGCAGGTAGTTACCGACTTCCTGATGCAACCTCCGCAGGCCTCCGTAAGGCTTACAAACCATTGCGAGGTCGAATGGATTATCCGCCACCTTAAACCCCGCAAGGCTCCTGGCCCTGATGGGATTCAGAACATAGTACTAAAACACCTGCCACGGCCTGTTTTCAGATTTATTGCAAAAATATTTAACAAGTCATTAGCTTCAAATTATTTTCCTACCCAGTGGAAAAACGCTAAAGTTATCATGCTCCCAAAACCAAAAAAGGACCATTCCTCCCCGTTAAATTATAGGCCAATAAGTTTATTAAATTCCCTAGGCAAAGTTTTTGAGAAAATCATCTTAAAAAGACTTAATTTTCAACTTAAGGAGCTCCACATTATCAGAAATGACCAGTATGGTTTTAAACGTGGACATTCCACAACGCACACACTATTAAGAAATATAGAGAGAATCACTCACGGATTTAACAATAAGAAAGCCACAGTGGCATTGTTCCTGGACATAGAACGAGCATTTGATAAAGTTTGGATCACGGGGCTAATAGCAAAACTCATTAAAGTCAAAATTCCGCCTCACCTAATCCACGTAATTCACAGTTACCTCCAGAACCGTTCATTTTCTGTTTCACATGGGAGCTCTCACTCAAGCTGCCGCCCCATCAGGGCCGGCGTTCCCCAGGGTAGCCTACTCGGGCCAACACTTTTTAACATCTACATAAATGACATCCCATCCATTGAGAATGACTCCAACGTGTCCATCTCAATCTATGCAGATGACACAAATATCAGTGCTCGCTCAGGAAAATTAGACATAGCGATAACGAAATTAAACAGAGCAATAGGCCTTCTGGAACCCTGGTTTCGGAGATGGAGAATTCAGATCAACATTGACAAGTGCACCACAACCGTGTTTTCAAAACGTTTACGCGACTATCGCTGCAATGTTCCCACCGTAAAATTTTTTAATAAAACCATAGCTTTTACCTCCGAAACCAAATATCTGGGTGTCACTCTAGATTCCAAATTGACGTACAAGGCCCACATATCATCCATTCTCCGTACAGCTAACTTCAGACTGAGGCAACTATTTCCTTTACTCAATAAATCCTCCAGAATGGATGTTAATTTATCGTTAATGATCTATAAATCACTCCTCCGGTCCATACTGACATATGCCTCCCCCGCCTGGGGCTACGCTGCTAACACTCATTTACAAAAACTTCAGACATTTCAGAACAAAGTCCTCAGAATAATAACCAAATTGCCAAGGGTTACTCCAATCAGTACCCTACACGAACAGACCGGAATGCCGTTGATCAAGAATTACATTAAAGGATTAGCGAATAGGCTATACTTGAAATCGGCCATCAGCTACAACAGTCAAATTCAAGAGCTAGGACAGTACGATCCCAGCATTGACAAATACCTCCGCCCCCGAGCCCTTCTTGCGAGGTGACCCAACCCGCGAAATCCTCCAATCCTTTTGCTCAATAAACGGTCAGAGGATTGCCTCTGTAGTACATTGTTCTGTAACATTAGCCCAACAGCACACCTTAAAATTCCTTCACCTCCTGCATAAACGCAGCTAAACCTCGGCTTTTCTTTTGTAGCCCCCACTACAGTGCACCACCAGCCCGTTATAGGTACCCCGGAGAGTCCAGTCCATAGGCGGTCACATCGACCACTCCCCTACGCTGGACCGACCGCGAACCAACAAACACAAGACGACCACGGCAAGAAAATGGAAAAATGATTTATGGAATATGAATTGAAACTTTTGTAATTGGATAAGCAACGAGCCAAGTTGGTCGTTTCTTATCCAAAACATATCTTTGTAAAAATGAAAAGAAAAAAAAAAATGTATCAGTTTTTAATAAAGGAAGCGCACGGACAGAGGCTACCGTTAGGGCTCGCGATTTTAAATGCCGGACTGCTGGCTAGAAGTCAGCAGCACGCATCCGGAAGGTCCTGCGACCGGCCAACTCGACCAAGGTTTTCCGTGGTTTTCCTCGGTACTAGAGCAAATGCTGAGTTGGTACCCAAACTCCACGTTGCTCTGCATGCCTCCCATGCAGCCCTCTCAGAGTAATATCAAAATTCCGCTCTATAGTAGCCCCCCCCCCCCCAAAATTAACGTAAATTATTCCTAACGCCACCCCCAAGGCCAATATCAAAATTCAAAATTAACGCAAAGACCCGAATCAACTCCCCCCTACCCTATTTCTTACCCCATCCTGTCTCCTAAATCCCTTGTCCACACTAAACTTATTCATACCAGAAGGACGAGCGGGCACTGCCTGGGAACCTTCGTAGCCCACAACCAACTTTATACCCCTCCCCCATTTATTGCAGTAGTGCCTATCGCTACTCCCCCCACTTTCTCTCTTCTCTCTCTCTCTTTTTTTTTATGATTCTCGGCAACTCGACCAAGGTTTTCCGTGGTTTTCCTCGGTACTAGAGCAAATGCTGAGTTGGTACCCAATTTCCACGTTGCTCTGCATGCCTCCCATGCAGCCCTCTCAGAGTAATATCAAAATTCCGCTCTATAGTAGCCCCCCCAAAATTAACGTAAATTATTCCGAACGCCACCCCCAAGGCCAATATCAAAATTCAAAATTAACGCAAAGACCCGAATCAACTCCCCCCTACCCTATTTCTTACCCCATCCTGTCTCCTAAATCCCCTGTCCTCACTAAACTTATTCATACCAGAAGGACGAGCTTGCACTGCCTGGGAACCTTCGTAGCCCACAACCAACTTTATACCCCTCCCCCATTTATGAAAGTAGTGCCTATCGCTACTCCCCCCACTTTCTCTCTTCTCTCTCTCTCTCTATGATTCTCGGAATAAACAGCGATCATTTCCTTAAACAGCGTTAACCAGTTGATCTTCGTAATGCTGAAGAGTGTTTTCTCTTCGCGGTACGGACTGAATTCTTAAATATAATTCAGACGAACTATGATTCTCGGAATAAACAGCGATCATTTCCTTAAACAGCGTTAATCAGTTGATCTTCGTAATGGTGAAGGGTTGTGTTTTCTTCGCGGTACGGACTGAATTCTTAAATATAATTTAGACGAACTATGATTCTCGGAATAAACAGCGATCATTTCCTTAAACAGCGTTAACCAGTTGATCTTCGTAATGGTGAAGAGTTGTGTTTTCTTCGCGGTACGGACTGGATTCTTAAATATTATTCAGACGAACTACGATTCTCGGAATAAACAGCGATCATTTCCTTAAACAGCGTTAACCAGTTGATCTTCGTAATGGTGAAGAGTTGTGTTTTCTTCGCGGTACGGACTGAATTCTTAAATATAATTCAGACGAACTATGATTCTCGGAATAAACAGCGATCATTACCTTAAACAGCGTTAACCAGTTGATCTTCGTAATGCTGAAGAGTGTTTTCTCTTCGCGGTACGGACTGAATTCTTAAATATAATTCAGACGAACTATGATTCTCCGAATAAACAGCGATCATTTCCTTAAACAGCGTTAACCAGTTGATCTTCGTAATGGTGAAGAGTTGTGTTTTCTTCGCGGTACGGACTGAATTCTTAAATATAATTCAGACGAACTATGATTCTCGGAATAAACAGCGATCATTTCCTTAAACAGCGTTAACCAGTTGATCTTCGTAATGGTGAAGAGTTGTGTTTTCTTCGCGGTACGGACTGGATTCTTAAATATTATTCAGACGAACTACGATTCTCGGAATAAACAGCGATCATTTCCTTAAACAGCGTTAACCAGTTGATCTTCGTAATGCTGAAGAGTGTTTTCTCTTCGCGGTACGGACTGAATTTTTAAATATAATTCAGACGACCTACGGCTTCATGGGGTTAATGATGCTTATTTTTTCATTTCAAAGAGCACACAAAAAGTTAATTTATGAACCCTCTTAGGAAGGGAATGAATTATTTCGGAAGATTTAGTAGCGGTGAGACTTAATATTAAACTGTGTTTTTGTATAAAGAGTATCTAGAGATGTGAATCAGACTGCAGTGACTCACGATAGACTCAAATTTCGGTTTCCTTGCACTTGTAAAGCTTCAGTTTCATTGATTAAGAAAATAGATCAGGTACTCAATTTGACGATATTTTATATTACTATACACAGAATAAACTGAAAGTCCACAAAACTGCAATTTTTATTAGCGAAGAGTAATTATAACTGTTATAAATTACGCCTTCATAGTTTTCTGACTCGAGATACTGTAAACTGGTGCAGCTTTAATTCAATATATATCTCTACTGTGTTGCTACAAGTGGACTTGAATATCAACGCACTTCCTCTTGGTCTACTCTCCTGTATCCCATCACCATCCTTCGGGATACAACGCAGAACGATACTTCGTTCTGATGACTGCCTCAATCAAGCAAAGGATGTTGAAAATGTTTCTCCATATTTTGGGAACCTCTGCTCTATACAGCACTACATTCTAGCAGCTCTGTCTAATTCCATCACCGCGTAAAGAACGCCTACTCAGTCGCGTCCATGGCAGACGGCTAATCCAAATCAATACAGACTCCGTACGCAATACTCGGTCCACCTAACACCAACAGCATTTCCTTACGAAATTTATCCAACAGAATTGAAGTAAGGACGACCAGTCAGTTTTTAAAATTTCTGTGTCTATACACGAAGAGAAAGGCTTTGACCAGTTAAACGACTGTCAGCTACACGATGACTGCCGTACATGTTTACAACAAGACAGACGCAAGAAACTGGTCTCATACCGCAAGTGTGCGTGTCCATTTGTCTGCATTTTCTCCTTTTCCAATTCTCAAATGATCTGTAACTTTTCCTTTCTGTTTCAAACTCATAAAAGAACTCGATTCCTTACCGTACGTAGGGGGTTTCAAACATTCTTTGATTTTGGCGATATCGATACCTTCGCGAAACCCCATCCACGCAGACCAGGCTTTACTCAGACACTACATTACCGTCGAGACATACTAATTTCTAATTTCCCACAGAACACTATCTACGAAAGTCATTAAAATTTTGAATCGACCTTGAAATAATACATCACCGTACTCACCCGAGTACATCGCTCACTGGTGCCTCGTCGTTTCAGACGTCTCGAGCCAGACGACGTCACAGAGCAGCGTCCAGGAGCGAGACGTGGAAAAATCTTCAGAGGGTTCACGACGGCGATGAAGAATGATGATATCATAATCTCCGTGAATGTGAAGAGGGCTCCGCCAATCACCTCAAAGCAGACATAATGACAAGAATTTATAATTACGTCGCTTCTGTACGTACGCTCTGAAACTCGATCAGTGGGCATTATCTGACAATTTCTCATTGTACTCGCCGGAGTCCTTAGTTCGCTGCTGCTGTAATATAATTTTCGGGTTGTCGTGTTAGCGACCTCACGATGTAAGCGGCCGTCATCCTCACCGCTCCGTAAACCTCAAGTCTTGAACGAGTGTCACGTGGTTGTTACCACTGACCTAGAAGGAGACGGAATGCGTGGGCAGTATCACAGAACAATCAAAACGTAAAATAAAATAATATCTCAGAATACTTAGTTCAGTGTTGCAACGTCATTTCAGCCATCTTGTCTTGTGTGACCTAGGCCAAGTCACGTTGTATCGGGAACAGCACGCAATATAAGTTTTTCTCTCAACGTACTTTAAGAACTCTCTACTTCAGAGGACGGAATATTTCATGCAACTCTCGTTGTACAGGACGTAGCACCCGAGGACACACAACAGGACACATGTACTCTCGCATGTGCGTTGTCACAGTCCTAGAGAAAAATATATAGACGATCTTATATCACGCCAGACACAAATGCCTATAAGTCAGGGTCGTTATCTAGAGCCTCGTACTACCACCACGAAAGCTTCAACAACTCTTTGGCTGTCGAATAAATCGAGAATTAAACCAAACACAAGCTGAGACGTAATATCAAAATGGACGACTGAAGCCCGAACTTACGTAAAGACTGCGTACATCCGCGCTGTACCGAAGCAGGAGAGAGACAACCGGGAAAAACTCAACTTGTTCGGAGAAAACAAGTTTCGCGGAGCATGCTGGGAAAGGCAAAGATGAAAAACTCATCCACCGCGTGTCGGCAGAGATGAATAAAGGGCAGATAAAATTATACGTCCAGTAATAAAACACTCGAAGCGAAAATACTACGAGCAGCGAAAACTCAATGATTTAATCGAATAAAACCAAATCGCGGGACGGAGGGTGAGCCTCAGCCCCTAGACAAGATCTGTTGCCAGGTCGGTTAGTCGAAAGAGTTGGACGACTTGCCTCGCCCACGAGGTCCTGTTTCCTGTAGCGTGCGAGCGCAAAGCCAACGAGTTGGACTCGTCCGACTCGGGCGGTTCGTTGGAACCCGGCGCCCGGGCCATTGTCCGGAGCCGGGTCCGCGCCTCTGCTCGCTCAAGAAACGGCCTGGGCCTCCACCTCCCTTCGTGGGGCGCGGGGTGGTTAGGGCGCGTTTTGAATTCTGGTTGTGGATCCTATGTGGGATAATATGGGGATTTTTGGTGGGGAATCCTGCAGGATCGTGGGTAATATTATGTGGTGAATCCAGGGGAATATCCTGGGAATCATGGGTTGCGATCGTGGGAAATTCTGTTGGAAATGTTTGGTGGCAGATTCTGCTAGATCTGGGTAGGGAATCCTTGGTGGGGATCCTAGGAAATCTGTGGGGAATACTAGGATGGTCATGGGGAGTCCTGGTAAATCCGAGGAATCCTGGAGGGGGTTATAGGGGATCCTAGAGGTGATTGTCTTCGGGGATCCTGCCGTGATCCTAGAGGGCAGTGTCCAGGGAATCCTGGGGTCCTAGGGGATCCTGTGGTTCCTGGGATATGGTGATGCTGCAGGGATCCTGAGGGGATGGTCCCGGGGGGGGGCGATCTTGGGTAGGGGTGATCATGAGGGTTGGCCCAAAGAAGGTGATAGCCCTGGGAAGGGGTGCGACTGGGGTAGTGGCCCTGGGGTAAAGGGTGTGGCCCTAGGGTGGCTGGCTAGCAGAAATATTGGTGAGAAGATATAACCTTGAGATTTTTTAAGACCAGTATCTACGAAACTATTGGGCCGAATTTGTCGTGGCTTCCTTGACCTATACGTGACCTCATTTTGACATGAGTATGGTCAATCAGGTATTTGCCGTTTGGCATAAATACGTATGACCTTGAGAATTTTAAAGACCTCTATCTGGCAAACTATTGTTGCGATCTTGTCTTGACTTTGTCATGACCTTGACCTAACAGTGACATCAATGTTACAAGAGAATAATCACTCTGATAACTGATGAAGATGTGAGGGCGAAATAATCTACAACAGTGGTCCCCAACGCGGTGCCCGCGTTGATACGGAAAGAGGTTATACTGAATAATAAATGCCGTTCAACCATGAACATTATAAAATCAAAGCACAGTTCTCTACGTACTAATGCCCATCTTGACGATTGCGAGCAGCAACATCATCCTACTCTCCCAAATTTGTAAAACTGGCCGCTGAAATGCAGTGCCAAACATCACACTGACTTCCCACTTGAGTAATAATAATTGTACTTATAAAATTACGTATTTTTGATTGCGTGGTTTCTTGTATCAATAAACGTCGTGTTGTTTTGTGTATTATTTGGTGTCCGTATCTTATTTGTCCAGAGAAAGGAAAAAAAAGGTTGGGGACCACTGACGTAAGGCAATACATGCCAAACATTATCATCAGTGCGTTTGGTGTAATCACCCACGTCTGCTGATATCGAAGTTTCAACGTTCCTACGTGCGGATATCCGTATATCCCATGTATACATAAGATCGAGATTAAATACATTTCTTTTGTACATTCATGTATGTCTGATGGTTGATATGGGTTGCCATTATCCACACATTGAAGGCAGATTCATATTTATTTATGACGGACTTTGCCACAGTACGTATGTGTTTGCCGCGTGGTATTCTACGTCCATACAGCATCCAGTTGATGTGATGTGTCCAGATGGGAGGGGAGGTCATAAATGCAGAGGGAGTTAAAGAGAGAAAAGTAATGCCGCACCAGCTTGGCCCAAAAGTTATATTCTGAGCAAAAAATTTCGAAAAGGAATTCCCACAGTGGCAAAGCGTGACTTTTTCAAAAGTGTTGGCCAAATCCCACTACGGGATGGGGGTCAGGGGAGTTAAAACTTTGGCAGTTGAGCTTTTGGATCGTAATTTATTTTCCATGATGAACAATTAAGTGTTAGCAGTTGAGATTTGGCTAGCATCTTAGCTTGGTAGGTCATGTAATCCTCTACTTACCCCCTCAAACCAGAACTATATTGTAAGATTTGAGGTTTCCACAGCAGATATTGTTTCTGTCATAATTGCGTTTGCGCAAATAGACTGGGAGCTTACGCCTGAATGAGGTACCCATCAACGCTTGTAGGGGAAGGTATTCCCATATGTCATTTCAGATAAATCCATTCAAACAGCACACCCAAGTTACTGCTATTCTTATGGGCACACACTCCAGAAGCATCTATACGTTAATGTGATTAAGTCAAGGTTGTTTACAATGTCTTCCGTGGTTTAATGCGTCACTGGGACATACGATTGTGTGGGTCGTATTAATCCGGTCAGTATCGCACTCCATTGCAGCACGCTGCCACTACAAACAGTCCTACATATCGGGTGGCCATTATGTCCCATTCCACTTGCATGAATAAACGGAAAATCAGTTAACACTGACAAGATATCTAGTTGCTACAGGTTGCAGCGTGAACTTGTAACTTAATCAGTACACGAACTGTAAAGAAGTTCTTGACATAAACTCGCACAGTGCTAGGACAATGGATGTAAAATAAAATGTTGTACCTTTAGTTGCAACGAAGGTAACTGTTGCGAGTAGCGCCAACTGGGACAATCATAATTAATAAGAAAGCTGGCCATGTCGTTGACCGATTGACTAACTAACTAGATGGCTTACCGAACCCGAAGGTTCATCACCGAATTAACCAAAGCCCTCCACCGGACCCTGTCCTGGGCCAACAAAATCCAGTCTCCTTCAACTCCTATCTCCCACAGATCCCTCCCATCTACGTCTAGGTCTCCCCAGAGGTCTCTTCCCCTCAGGCTTCCTCCTGCCTGAGATTATACTCCCATGTACGTCTAGGTCTCCCCAGAGGTTTCTCCCCCTCAGGCTTCCCGGTGCACACCTCTTGCCCCATCCATGCGCGCTACATGTTCCACCCATCTCATTCTTCTCGACTTAATCACCCTGACAATACTGGGAGAGGAGAACATCATTATGCAGTTTTCTCCACGCCCCATCGTCTTCCCTCCTAGGCCCAAATATCCTCCTCAACATCCGATTCTCAAACACCTGCAATCCGTGTTCCTCCCTCTGAGTGAGAGACCATGTTTCGCACCCAATAAAAAACAACAGGTAAGATTATTGTTTTGTATACATTAATTTTCAGGTTCTTAGAAATCAGACGGAAGACAAAATATTTTGAACTGAGAAGTAGCAAGCATTTCCGGAATTTAGTCTCCTTCTAACTTCCTCATGAGTGTCATTTTGATTTGTTATTGTTGTTCCCAGATATTTGAACTTTGTAACCCTTTCAAAGGATTTATGATCCACCTTAATGTCTGTCGGGTACATCATCGTGTTCACAAAAGCCCGCCACCGGGGTCTATCCTGAGTCAGTTGCATCCAGTTCACTCCATTGAGACCCATCTTCGTAAGATTCGTCTTAATGTTATCTTCCCACCTACGCCGAGGTGTTCCCTTCAGGCCTTGTAAACTTTCAACTCGCCCTCACAACATCGGGTGAGGAGTTCGTCAAGCATTTTTCTCTCTTATCTGTCCCACTCCCGTTTTGGGTCCAGACATCTTCCTCGACACTCTGTTCTCAGAGGCCCTCAGTCTATGTTCCTCCCTCAAAGAGAGAGACCACGTTTTGCACCCATAAATACTTTGCACTCAATAATAGCAAGCATTCCCCAGATTTAATCTGCTGATGTAGGGAGATTCTTCAATATTTATTCTTCTAAATCCGGAATACAATTTCTTTCAGTTCCCTAAAACGCTTTAATAATGTCGATGTATCAAGAGATGAAAAGCGTTAGAATTATTGTTCAGAATACAAACCCCACTTCTTAGCATCGACATATTTTTATTAAGATTCTGGGCCACGAAACACGTTTAATTCATTTAAAATTGTAAAAAGTTAATTGCCTACTGGAATATTCTTTTATTATAAATGTTGCCGTTAACAAACAGAAGTCAATCTAATGTTACTTGAAATTGTGTTAAAAAAGTTTAATTCTCTTACACGAGTTCACAAATGCAGATGAAAACGTTAAATGTGATGAACAACAATATTTATAATTAGGAATCCCTTACCTCAAACTTTGTTCAATTGTAGGAGACCACGACGACCACGGGCAAAGATCAGTTTAATCAAAATTAAAATGGAGAGAGTGGAGGGCGGTTTCACAGATTTCTTAATAATTCTTATATAAGATAAGAACTTGTGATATTCTATATTAGTAAGAATTACCACAAACAACATATTCCCTCCACCTAACATTTACCTGGGCAATACTCATTACAGCTGAATCTAAACGGTGACAAGCCGCTGCATCCAGTCTGTACAAAAAGTCATTATTTCACGGTCACCAACTCTGAAATGACAAATGTTCGTGTAAAAGACAGATCAATGAAAATGTCACCTTATATTTTAAACTGCGACAGTAGCTCAGTCTCTTCTGTGGAAGGAAGCAATCTTGGATGAAGATAAGTGCAAAATTCCTCTGACAGCATAGCCGAGTTTCCAGGAAATTCCAAAGTGCAATGGCCGTGACATTCCACATGAAACCAGATTCATTCAGAATGGAGTTGCCTCTTTCCACATCCTACGTCATTAGGAACCCTGCATATTCCAAACTGCATCACAACACTGATATTTAAACACCGCAACCTATCTGCTGTCACACCACAGCGACCAGAATGGCATATCCAGATCACATCAGGCGTTATGAGTAAAGGTGACGATTCTGAAGAAAAAGTAACACACACATCGCGAAGACAAGTTTACTGCAATTACTGTCATCATCATTATTGCCATCTTCTTCTTCCAAACACCTGATCTGCCATATGCAACTTCCATGCTCATTCTTTTCCTTTCTGACTGCCTCACTAGAATCGTAACAAACTGGTAATATTACCAACTACAAAACATCAGTGCCTTCCTGGACAAACACGTATTAGCTAGTTTTAACACTTTTCTTAGTATTCAAATTGAGCCGAGTTGTTTTGTAACGATTACGAGGACAAACAAGACCTCAAAACAATGTAGAAATACACGAATTCTGTCGGACAATGTACAAACGTTCTAGGCTACGCTTCAGCAAGTTGTCAAATGTCACTTTCATAAATTACAAAGGGACCCTTTTCCCCCGCCCAGTAATGTATCCAACGCAACGAATTATGGTCGTATCACGTAGGAAGATGGTGGGGACAAACGAAGTCAAATCAGACGACAAAACGATGAAGTAAAGCAAACGCGAAAAGCCGTTCAATATGACCTTCGTGACTGTGTGTTCGTAAATAATTTGTTTCGGCTACGGTAAACAAATGATCATTTCCTTGTTAACCAAAGCAACGCGCCATTCATTACGCTAAACTACGTTCAATTTTTCTGCTACCCTTTTTAAAACAATCCGCACACCTATGCCCACATCTTGGGGCAGATTTTTATTCAAAGTCTTGGTTACTCGTATGGTCACATTTCCAGCAATTACAGAAGCAGCAGTTTGCCAGAAGACAACTGCCTGCCTTCTCTCTCTCGCTCCACACCCAATTCACATAACATGATGGAAGGATGACTGTAAGTGCCAAAGAAACTGGCAGGGTGCTGGGGCCACCAACCCGGTCGCAAATACTTAGACATTCTGTACTGTGGACGTGGGGATTCCCCACTAAGTAAAGGAGAGCCACCAAAAATTTCTTACTTTGAGGAAACATCTCTCCATGACACCAGCAGCAGCACTCTCAATGTAACAACTTTAACAAGTAGAAACACAACAAAATAAAGAAAGCAATTCTACAAAACAATATTTTGTATCTGACATTACGTCAATAAACAGTTTTACGAGATGAGTTTTAGTGCACGCTGATTACTGAATTGACAGCATGTCTACACGAGAATTTCTGATTGTGGTCACAATGTTTATTAATATCCCGGGACCCCTTCAACATCGTGATCGTATGTTGATTGACTACCCAATAACAAGATCAATAAAACGTGCAACAAACAAAGCTACGTTCTACCTCCAAGAATCATACGCAAAGGAATCTTCACTCACAGACAGCTCAAACACTCTAATATTTTAATCCTGCAAAAGAGCTGTACCACTTAAAGTCCTCTCCCTTCCATTTCAGCGCGGATTCTTACAGTAGTAGTTCTAGAAATGAAAGGAGGGGAGACACGGGTTTCGTATTGTATGCATTTCCTTCCTGATTTCTGCCCTCTAAAAAAAATAACTGAGGGTTTTAGTGGGTGCGATATGGGAGCCCAAGATGAGAGGAAGGAGGGGTTATGTAAAAATATATTTATGAGGGAGCAGCCAAGGTGGTCAACGAACACCAAACAGACATCATATATCATTTCATTTCCAGGTCAACAATCTTTAACCAAACTAAATGGTCAATAACTTCGGCCTGTCTCTCTCTCACACACACAAAAACACAATCTCTACATTCTTCCTATAAACAATCTGACTGACAACACTAACAAATTAGTCTTTCGTAAGCCAAGAACTCTTCACAACCATTTTACAGACATAAAATAACAATCCTGACAAACACCAGCACTGGTACATTGTGACCCACATAAGTGGCACTGCATATCTGTACTTGGTTCCAACCAACCACACCACTCCTCGATCCTAATGCAAATCCCCTTACCCCACCACCAACCACGGAATATACCAGAAGTAATACTGAGCCTCATCACATGTCCATGAGACTGACACCTGACAACTCTCAACTTATGGTTAAGTGTCAAATAAATGGAACCTCTGACAGTCATCTCCATTTTTGCAAGCAAATCCAAATTCATAACGAACACCACACCACAAACTTACAAGTTCTGTAACCGATCCCCTTGCTCAACACAGGATACTCTAAACTTAAGCACAAGAACAGAAAATATCCCGGCAGCTCCGCTAACTGTGCACAAAACTAAATTACTTCCACTGGCAAATGCTCACTTATTAATTAGTAAACAGACCACATTAAAGGCTCCTCAGCACTGCACACATCTCACATGTAACAAAACCTTATCACAAATAGTCACCACCCTCGTCTACAAGCTACACCTAACCTCCAATT
The DNA here is from genome assembly GCF_977971745.1 of Zootermopsis nevadensis. Taxonomy (NCBI): domain Eukaryota; kingdom Metazoa; phylum Arthropoda; class Insecta; order Blattodea; family Termopsidae; genus Zootermopsis; species Zootermopsis nevadensis. The sequence goes on from NW_028259177.1 coordinate 4,121,463, forward strand.
TTGGTGTCCTATGAACAATATATTCACTAGAGAATCATGAATGCCTCTAGCATACCACAGATACTGCAATAATGCCAATCCCTCACCACATTTACGTCTTTCAACATATCAAATCTCACACTTAAAGTCACAACATCTAAAGTACCTAATAAAATTGGACAGACTCATCTCTCGCACACGACAACCACATCAAATACATTCTAATGCTCATGTACTCACACAACGAATGCCTGGTTCAGACCGATATCAGTCTCTTGCGGATTCGAAGTTCCTTCTTTGTCCCAGCAGGTTTAATCTTCTGACATCAAGTCGGTCTGCCAACTGTTGCCGCACGTACTTCAACGCTTCTCTGGCCGGCAGTACGCGGATCACGTGGTGCTCAGTAGAATCTGAAGGATCATTCTGTTTCTCGTAATCTGCTACTCCTAGAAAGAGAAAATACATTCACATTCAAGAAATCAAGACATCACACTCTTCGAAGAACACACAGTTTTACTTCACCAAGCAGTTAACACTCCCACCTTAGCCAATGAACAAGCACCTTCCATTTTCAGAAGACAAATTCTGTCAAGTTCATTACAAACCCATTCACAAGTTAACTTTAAATACGGGTCACAACCAGCGACCTGACAAATTCTTAACTCCCTCGCTCACAGATTCATACTGGAGCCTTTCTTTCCTCCTCCCCAGCAAATTTAAAACATTCGCCAAGTGGGCCATTATTCCACACGTCATAATACTGCAACTACAAACTCTACAACTCACACACGTCACGTCAGTCCCACGCAACTTCCGTTGCCACTGATTCAGTGGATATTTAACGAACAGTTCGCTTGCCGTCTGTTTGGAGCCGAGGTGTCCCGGCTTACACGGCTCCCTCTCCTCGTGCCCCATTATGACAGCGAGGGAGTCTGTAAGCACCAGTCGGTCCATGCCCTTCAGGTTCGCCTGTTTTGATGTCATGGAGAAAGGACGTAAATGAAAGATTAAGAAATGGCAAGCCACTACAACACAGCCAACATCTGTAGCACTTCTACTACTAAGGTGAATTCAACCGACAAGGGGCAAGAGGTAGCCGTATCAATTAGATTTATTTTCCATATCACCATCAGTAATGCCACTTTATAATGCCTTCTGGAAGCAAAGGTGGAAGCTTCACCGTCAGTAATATAAATTGTTTCAATGTTGAACAATCTAAATTTATAAAACTGAACTCACCAGCTTCCTGTGATATCGCCACCATTGTGTAGTGACACACAAGGAACACCGTCGTAACTCTTTCATGGCTGCAGCAACAAACACTCCTACCAACATACACAACAGGCCTTACTGGCTGTTCCAGATATAAAGCAGACGCTTTCAACCAGTTCATATACTAAATGTGGTTTTAAGAGAGATTTCAGGTTCTCACAGTGGTCTTTGAGTTCTAACACCACTTGGACTTACAGAAAACCAACACCGATTATGGTTTTCAAACATTTAATGGTTCGCTATATCAGCTGAAGTTATCCTTGTGACTAAGCGCAATGCCATGAGGCAGTGGGAGCATGGAGGTAAACTCCATGCATTCTCAATTATAGAACTATGTGGAGGTCAGCCTCAAAATGTGGTTCCTTAAACTGCAAAGAAAAATCACGTTCTTCATTGTTTCTTTGTAGTCTCAATAGAAGAAATAGACAAGTTCTTTATTTCATTAAAACCATTTGCTACTTTTCAGGACAAAAGGTCTTCTTCCTTCAATAATGGCATTGTAATTCAGAAAAGAAGTTTATTAAACAATTTACTCAAATGGATGAACTTACCTGTGACTGCCATCTGGTGAGTGGCTCTGGCTTGCTTGTCCTGCAATCTGTACGGAATCCCATGGACTGCGGAGATCTCCACATGTGGATCATCAATCACAATGAGTACAGATAATTACACTCACATCCTAATGTTCAATGGTCACAGCAGTGGCCAATGCAGTAGCTGCTTCCTAAATCAGCAACTGATGTACGAGGGACAGAGCAAATGGGAAATCTGGGTTTATGATATGACAAAGAAATAAATTACTTGTAGAAGCCTCCTGGTACTGGCAGGATACTAAACCCAAACTAATTGTGATACAGCCTCTAACAGGCTCACTGTACCAGTAAATAATGAGCTACTGAATTTCCACATGCAAGTCACAAAAACTGAGGCTGCCACTACGTGTCTGTGGGTCATCCCAACCGCATCGCCTGATGAATTGTGTCCATCATGCACAATGGTCATGTCAGCTACCGGAGCAAAGTCTTGCTACCTCCGTATTAATGATGCGTAACGGCTGAAGTATCCCATATGCTTGCATTCACGCCTGCCTGAAACAAAACCATGTACAGAAATAAACATCCGCATTGAGAGACCAGTATTAATTCTTACTACGAAGGCACTCTACACCACATTAATAACCTACTGGCAACTAATCCGGCCTTTCGTGCAACCAAAATATTTCCCACTTTACGTACTTCACACAGGAGAAAGATGACAAACATCAGTTCAAATAAACTTGCAAGCATTGGAAATATAAGAGAGTAAAGCTGCACTCGACTGGCCATGCATCCTACCATCACGCCGTCCGAAGTAAACAATACCAGCAGAGGAGCTGCGCCATTTTCTCGCGCGCAGGGACGGCAACGTCTGAAAAACAGCGAACACATCCCGCAACCGCCGGAGCACGAGGGATATTCAATGATCATTATGTGCGCACCCTGACGAACTGTCCTGTCATCTACCGACAATACCCCTGAGGTACATGCCCAACCGCGAACACTACACGGCACTGCCGAACAAAATGCTGCCTGAAATACCACTCCACAGTTTGTAAACTTATAAGCACCTGAAACGTAATTAAAGCCCTTCTGCCTTCTTGTCCACATGAAGTATTGTGGTTGTTATCAGGAATACAAAATATATTTGTGATTACATAAACTTTACATCAGGTACCCATCATATATGAGTTTGTTGTAAATGTAAACTGTGCTGTAGTTCACTGAAACATAATATAAAATATTCTCTTTAGCACCACTTTAAAGAAACAATATTATGCCTCCTTTTTTTGGGAACCAGGAATCTGACCATCTCCTCACTGCGGTAAATTTTGCCTGACTGTTCCTCCCTCCAAGCAGCTGAGTAACCACGATCCAAACTTTCCGGTCTTATCGCGTTCCCTCAGTACTAATCTACACTTACCCACATGCTCCTGCCATCCTAAAGTGAACTGCGTTAATTTGTATTTTGGCTGCAATGTACCAGAGTAATAAGCATTTGTATAATCCATTTTCATCAAAATATTCTTTGCATTACGGCAAACCTGACACTATTTTAAATGAAGTTATTATAGAATCCCTTGACATTTTAGATTTCTTTACAGACAGTTACAGTGGTTATATGTGATTCCTCACGTAGCAAACGGAAAACGATTCACCACTGGGGGAGCCATCACACTTCTTACTAATGTACTGGTGAAATTGTTAAATGCAACTAAGAATATAAGGACATTATGCAGAGAGCTTATAACTTTTCAATCTCTATCCATCTCCTACCCTTATTCAAAAGACTGAAACCTCTATCATTTCACACACACGAAAGTTTAACGTTACGTTAGAACAGTCTGGGAACTGAAACCAATAAGTGAAGAGAACGCTGTGGCAACGCAAAGACAGTCACCATTTCAACATATTTCACTAGGAGACAGGAACAAAATTCGAATGTCTAAGATACCAAAGACCACGAACAAAAGTGCTTTCAAGTATTTAGGCTGGAAGAGGGTTAAGAATTTTGATTAAACTTTATTTATTAATTTGTGGTTTATATAAAGTCAGTGTCAGAAGCTCATACAATGTAGCATAGATGACAATATTTGCTTTTAGGTTCATGAACATGCTCTTTCTTGCATGGAAATTTTAGAATGCCGTCTTCTGACAAATTATCAACAAACTGTGAAAGTGTGGAAGAATGGAGTCATGTTTTCATATTTGTTATCTGTAATTTCTAATACATTAATCTGTTACCAGAATAATGGTTAATTGCAAATGTTGGTAAACAAACTGCTAAGGAAAATATTGTTGAATGAAGATTTCAGTCTACAATTATTACACGTATAGCACAAAATTTCTCAGGTTATGTGCATCTCATGTTACTTGTAGGATAATAAAAGGAAGGAAGGTGGCATTTCAATAATATTGATGCACAAGGCATGCATGTACTGTGTTTGAAAGAATATTTATTGTAACTGGCCACTTCATTGACGTGTGGGGGGGGTGTGGCATGGAAACATTACGATGGATTTTAGGGAAATATGTTTTGAACCTCTGAGATGATTGGAAATGGCTGACCACGGATTCCCATGTGCAGGTGTTGTTATTACTCTTGATTAATCTTCCAACTGTAGGCTGCTAATTATAGTGGCAACGATATCAAATATTTTCCAAGTGGGCACAATGTATATTTTGTACTCCTTGGCCTTTGATTTAAGAATGATCACAATTTCCTGCATTGGAGAACATGACCACATTATGCTACTGAAAATTTTATCAATGGATAGTACCACACCAATGACCATGAAGTTGTAAACCCAACATCCCCGAATTAGAAAATGAAGAAACACAGTAAATATTATTGAAGAGGCAGCACTACATACATAGGAAGATAATATTAAAATCGTCTTCTAACTAGTTCGAACTCAGCAAGTACATGAATTATTGCTCCTGTCAGTATGAGATCTGAGTTCTGAAAAAATACCTCACAATTACACTTCACATTCTGACAGGAGACTCTACACAAAGAGGCGAAATAACACGTGACGTTTACAGAAATTTGTTAAAAAGAGTTACAAAAGACAGGATACCACTCTACCTGTACAAAGGAAAGCACATCACAGAAAGGCGTGGGATACGAACCCACGGTCCCTGCGACCAAGAGGCTACAAGGACCGCGCGGCCACTTTGACGCAATGTACGATGTGACATTTCAGGTACTAAGGTTTTTTTCGTAATTTTGGTGGCATTTTTCCTCTGGACACGGCGATATTTTGAGATGATTTATGTACTTTTCACAAAATACACACCGCAATGTAGAACTTACGTTGCCACTTATCAACTTCTCGTTACCTTGAACTTGAAGTCGCCGACAGGAAGTTTGGCGTACGGAATTCCAAAGAAACGCCACTTAACATTTCTTGTTTCGGATAGATGCTAAAACATTTCCCTTCAGCAAACCTTGTTGCACTCTGACCATTTGTTTACTTGAGGTCTGCCATCTTCAGAGGCGAGGCTGCCAACGCGCAGATCCGACGGCCCACCATGTCTCCACGTCTGTGCGCTGGACTCCAGAGATCCAGATCCATTTTAAGTTACTGCATTATTTATTAGTAGCATAAATGGAAAGAAATTAATATTTTCGAATGGCATCGAGGACTAATCCAAAGTCAGCCAGTACTGATTCTGTCTTGGAACAGTCGGCTGGTCCCATTTGAATAGTCGCCATTAAACTATGGTTGGAAATATTTGATTTCAGTCGGTCAGTATCAACGTAACTTTGTGTTCTAGAAATAGAGTTCTATGGGACCACCAACAAGATTATTTACCACCGTTCAATCACGTATTAACGGGTGCTACCTATAATGAATCTCAATGTAAGGAAGTCTTCTCGGTGACGTGAGAGAATAGAAACAAGTGAAACAAAAATCCAACATAACACGCAAGAATATGTGCGGTTCGCCACATTGAGAAATACGACTTCAGTGAATGGACATTTCCATGCCATGTGTGCTCAGTAAAGACGTTTGTACGAGTTAGTAACACGTAAATCATATACAGACATCGCGTATCTGCAGAAGCTGGACCTATGTAATTTGAGAAAATTTATTCTATATAACGATGACTGAGGTCACTGTAGTAATTACATGTAGTGTAATATAAAATTAAATAAATATTTTAATAAATTATTCTTCGTGTGACAACATATATACTTCCACAATGAAATATTCAATAACATCATATTTAAGTGATAAGTGATTGGTGTACTTGCAATTACTGAAAGTATGTGTCCAATAAAATATCTTTGAAAAAAAATTAAATCAGGTATGAAAGTGAAGCCCAGAATATAATAAACTTTTTACAGTGACGGAATCGAATTTTTAAGTGTTTAATAATATACAATTAACCATAACGAGCTCAAGGTGCCCTCACATGCGCAAGTCATACGACTGCACTGCGCAACAACGTCTGCGCAGGTGCCCCACTAACCTAATCTAACCTAACCTAACCTAACCCAAGCCAACCAAAACGGGATAATCTGCATCAGTGTAAAATGGTTTCCTGCGCACGAATTTTGGAAAAACCGAATGGATGCTCAGAAATTATTGAAATTTTGTATGGACGTCATGCCACAGGTAAGTTAATGATATTCATACTCTATTATGTCTTATCGATTTTTAGAAATTCGCACAAAGGCATCAAATTCGTGAGGTGGAGGATGCGCAAAGTCGGCCACGACCACTTATCAATAACGATATTAAGCGCTCACACAATCCCCATATAACACAATTAGTGCTTATATTTGTGTAATACATCATAACACGTCTAAAATTACATAATGTTTCCACAAGAAATATATCTTCCAAAATTGATGCAGTGTAGATGTTGACGCAAATACGTAGCAGATTCATGCTTAACGATGACACAATCTAACTCACTATAAATAAGAATCATGTAACGAAAGAACCGGAATAAACATACGTGAATGATATTACGTTATTTATTAATATAAATCGCCTCACAAAGAAATTGAATATAAATCTCTGGTACATCAATTGCAATGTTTGGTGGGCGCGGAATTCGTGGCGCTCGTCAAACTTGTGGTAACATATTGGTGTCCTATGTCAAACTTCTACAAAATATATCAAAAATATTGCCTCACATTTACTCGAGGACACGACGTTCAAACACAATGACGCAGTCTATCGGAAAAATACGGAACCAAATATAAGACGAGCCTTCTGTGACGAACTCAATGGAAAGAAATCAATACTTTCGAATTGCATCGAGGACCAATCAGAAGACAGTCAGTACTGATTCTGTCTTGGAACAGTCGGCTGGTCCCATTGGAATAGTCGCCATTAAACTACGGTTGGGATTATTTGATACCGGTCGGTCAGTATCAACGTAACTTTGTGTTCTAGGAATTGAGTTCTTCCGGACCATTAACAAGATTAATTACCATCGTTCAATCAAGTATTAACGGGTGCTACCTACACTGAATCTCAGTGTAAGGATGTCTTCTCGGTGACGTGTGAGAATAGAAACAATTGAAACAACAATCCAACATAACATGCAAGAATATGTGCGGTTCGCCACATTGTGACATACGACTTCAGTGAATGGACATTTCCATGCCACGTGTGCTCAGTAAAGACGTTTGTACGAGTTAGTAGCACGTAAATCATATACAGACATCGCGTATCTGCAGAAGCTGGACCTATGTAATTTGAGAACATTTATTCTTTATAACGATGACTGGGGTCACTGTAGTAATTACATGTAGTGTAATATAAAATTAAAAAAAATATTTTAATAAATTATTCTTCGTGTGACAACATATATACTTCCACAATGAAATATTCAATAACATCATATTTAAGTGATAAGTGATTGGTGTACTTGTAATTACTGAAAGTATTTGTCCAATAAAATATCTTTGTAAAAAAATTAAATCAGGTATGAAAGTGAAGCCCAGAATATAATATACTTTTTAAAGTGACCGAATCGAATTTTTGAGTGTTTAATAATATACAATAATCCATAACGAGCTCAAGATGCCCTTACATGCGCAAGTCATAAGACTGCACTGCGCAACAACGTCTGCGCAGGTGCCCCACTAAACTAACCTAACCTAACCTAACCTAACCTAACCCAAACCAACCAAAACGGTGTAATCTGCATCAGTGCAAAATGGTTTCCTGCGCAAGAATTTTGGAAAAATCGAATGGATGCTCAGAAATTATTGAAATTTTGTATGGACGTCATGCCACAGGCAAGTTAAAGATATTCATACTCTATTATGTCTTATCGCTTTTTAGAAATTCGCACGAAGGCATCAAAGTCGTGAGGTGGAGGATGCGCAAAGTCGGCCACGACCACTTATAAATAACGATATTATGCGCTCACACAATCCCCGTATAACACAATTAGTGCTTATATGCGTGTAATACATCATAACACGTCTAAAATTACATAATGTTTCCACAAGAAATATTTCTTCCAAAATTGATGCAGTGTAGATGTTGACGCAAATGCGTAGCAGATTCATGTGTAACGATGACCCAATCTATCTCACTATAAATAAGTATCATTTAGCGAAAGAATCGGAATAAACATACGTGAAAGATATTACGTTATTTATTAATATAAATCGCCTCACAAAGAAACAGAATATAAATTTCTGGTACATCAATTGCAATGTTTGGTGGTCGCGTAATTCGTGGAGCACATCAAACTTGTGGTAACATATTGGTGTCCTATGTCAAACTTCTACAAAATATATCGAAAATATTGCATCACATTTACTCGAGGACACGACGTACAAACACAAAGACGCAGTCTATCGGAAAAATACGGAACCAAAGATAAGACGTGCCATCTCTGACGACCTAAATGGAAAGAAATCAATACTTTCGAATTGCATCGAGGACCAATCAGAAGACAGTCAGTACTGATTCTGTCTTGGAACAGTCGGCTGGTCCATTGGAATAGTCGCCATTAAACTACGGTTGGGATTATTTGATACCGGTCGGTCAGTATCAACGTAACTTTATGTTCTAGGAATAGAGTTCTTCGGGACCATTAACAAGATTAATTACCACCGTTCAATCACGTATTAACGGGTGCTACCTACACTGAATCTCAGTGTAAGGATGTCTTCTCGGTGACGTGTGAAAATAGAAACAATTGAAACAACAATCCAACATAAAATGCAAGAATATGTGCGGTTCGCCACATTGAGACATACGACTTCAGTGAAAGGACATTTCCATGCCATGTGTGCTCAGTAAAGACGTTTGTACGAGTTAGTAACACGTAAATTATATACAGACATCGCGTAACTGCAGAAGCTGGACCTATGTAATTTGAGAACATTTATTCTTTATAACGATGACTAGGGGTCACTGAAGTAATTACATGTAGTGTAACATAAAATTAAATAAATATTTTAATAAATTATTCTTCGTGTGACAACATATATACTTCCACAATGAAATATTCAATAACATCATATTTAAGTGATAAGTGATTGGTGTACTTGCAATTACTGAAAGTATGTGTCCAATAAAATATCCTTGTAAAAATATTAAATCAGGTATGAAAGTGAAGCCCAGAGTATAATATACTTTTTAAAGTGACGGAATCGAATTTTTGAGTGTTTAAAAATATACAATTAACCATAACGAGCTCAAGGTGCTCTCACATGCGCAAGTCATACGACTGCACTGCGCAACAACGTCTGCGCAGGTGCCCCAATAACATAACCTAACCTAACCTAACCTAACCTAACCCAAACCAACAAAACGGGGTAATCTGCATCAGTGCAAAATGGTTTCCTGCGCACGAATTTTGGAAAAACCGAATGGATGCTCAGAAATTATTGAAATTTTTTTATGGACGTCATGCCACAGGTAAGTTAATGATATTCATACTCTCTTATGTCTTATCTCTTTTTAGAAATTCGCACGAAGGCATCAAAGTTGTGAGGTGGAGGATGCGCAAAGTCGGCCACGACCACTTATCAATAACGATATTAAGCGCTAACACAATCCCCATATAACACAATTAGTGCTTATATGCGTGTAATACATCATAACACGTCTAAAATTACATAATGTTTCCACAAGAAATATTGCTTCCAAAATTGATGCAGTGTAGATGTTGGCGCAAATACGTAGCAGATTCATGCGTAACGATGACCCAATCTTACTCACTATAAATAAGTATCATGTATCGAAAGAATCGGAATAAACATACGTGAATGATAGTACTTCATTTATTAATATAAGTCGCCTCACAAAGAAACTGAATATAAATTTCTGGTACATCAATTGCAATGTTTGGTGGGTGCGGAATTCGTGGCGCACGTCAAACTTGTGGTAACATATTGGTGTCCTATGTCAAACTTCTACAAATTATATCGAAAATATTGCCTCACATTTACTCGAGGACACGACGTACAAACACAAGGACGCAGTCTATCGGAAAAATACGGAACCAAAGATAAGACGTGCCATCTTATACGACCTAAATGGAAAGAAATCAATATTTCGAATGGCATCGAGGACCAATCAGAAGACAGTCAGTACTGATTCTGTCTTGGAACACTCGGCTGGTCCCATTGGAATAGTCGCCATTATACTACGGTTGGGATTATTTGATACCGGTCGGTCAGTATCAACGTAAATTTGTGTTCTAGGAATAGAGTTCTTCGGGACCATTAACAAGATTAATTTTCACCGTTCAATCAAGTATTAACGGGTGCTACCTACACTGAATCTCAGTGTAAGAATGTCTTCTCGGTGACGTGTGAGAATAGAAACAATTGAAACAAAAATCCAACAAAACACGCAAGAATATGTGCGGTTCGCCACATTGAGACATACGACTTCAATAAAGACGTTTGTACGAGTTAGTAACACGTAAATAATATACAGACATCGCGTATCTGCAGAAACCGGACCTATGTAATTTGAGAACATATATTCTTTTTAACGATGACTGGGGTCACTGTAGTAATTAAATGTAGTGTAATATAATATTAAATAAATATTTTAATAAATTATTCTTCGTGTAACAACATATATACTTCCACAATGAAATATTCAAGAACATCATATTTAAGTGATATGTGATTGGTGTACTTGCAATTACTGAAAGTATGTGTCCAATAAAATATCTTTGAAAAAAAATTAAATCAGGTATGAAAGTGAAGCCCAGAATATATTATACTTTTTAAAGTGACTGAATCGAATTTTTGAATATGTTTAATAATATGCAATAAACCATAACGAGCTCAAGGTGACCTCACATGCGCAAGTCATAAGAGTGCACTGCGCAACAACGTCTGCGCAGGTGCCCCACTAACCTAACCTAACCTAACCTAACCTAACCTAACCCAAACCAACCAAAACGGGGTAATCTGCATCAGTGCAAAATGGTTTCCTGCGCACGAATTTTGGAAAAACCGAATGGATGCTCAGATATTATTAAAATTTTGTATGGACGTCATGCCACAGGTAAGTTAATGATATTCACACTCTATTATGTCTTATCGACTTTTAGAAATTCGCACGAAGGCATCAAAGTCGTGAGGTGGAGGATGCGTAAAGTCGGCCTCGACCACTTATCAATAACGATATTAAGCGCTCACAAAATACCTATATAACACAATTAGTGCTTATATGCGTGTAATACTTCATAAATCGTCTAAAATTACATTGTTTCCGCAAGAAATATTTCTTCAAAAATTGATGCAGTGTAGATGTTGACGCAAATACGTAGCAGATTCATGCGTAACGATGACCCAATCTAACTCACTATAAATAAGTATCATGTAACGAAAGAATCGGAATAAACATACTGAATGATAGTACGTCATATATTAATATAAATTGCCTCACAAAGAAACTGAATATAAATCTCTGGTACATCATATGCAATATTTGGTGGACGCGGAATTCGTGGCGCACGTCAAACTTGTGGTAACATATTGGTGTCCTATGTCAAACTTCTACAAAATATATCGAAAATATTGCCTCACATTTACTCGAGGACACGACGTACAAACACAAAGACGCAGTCTATCGCAGGAAATACGGAACCAAAGATAAGACGTGCCATCTGTGACGAACTAAATTTAAAGAAATCAATACTTTCGAATGGTATCGAGGACCAATCAGTAGCCAGTCAGTACTGGTTCTGTCTTGGAACAGTCGGCTGGTCCCATTGGAATAGTCGCCATTAAACTACGGTTGGAATTATTTGATACCGGTCGGTCAGTATCAACGTAAATTTGTGTTCTAGGAATAGAGTTCTTCGGGACCATTAACAAGATTAATTACCACCGTTCAATCAAGTATTAACGGGTGCTACCTACACTGAATCTCAGTGTAATGATCTCTTCTTGGTGACGTGTGAGATTAGAAACAATTGAAATAACAATCCAACATAACACGCAAGAATGTGTGCGGTTCGCCACATTGAGACATACGACTTCAGTGAATGGATATTTCCATGCCATGTGTGCTCAGTAAAGATGTTTGTACGAGTTAGTAACACGTAAATCATATACAGACATCGCGTATCTGCAGAAGCAGGACCTATGAAATTTGAGAACATTTATTCTTTATAACGATGACTGGGGTCACTGTAGTAATTACATGTAGTGTAATATAAAATTAAAAAAATATTTTAATAAATTATTCTTCGTGTGACAACATATATACTTCCACAATGAAATATTCAATAACATCATATTTAAGTGATAAGTGATTGGTGTACTTGCAATTACTGAAAGTATGTGTCCAATAAAATATCTTTGTAAAAAAAATAAATCAGGTATGAAAGTAAAGCCCAGAATATAATATACTTCTTAAAGTGACGGAATCGAATTTTTGAGTGTTTAATAATATACAATTAACCATAACGAGCTCAAGGTGCCCTCACATGCGCAAGTCATATGACTGCACTGCGCAACAATGTCTGCGCAGGTGCCCCACTAACCTAACCTAACCTAACCTAACCTAACCCAAACCAACCAAAACGGGGTAATCTGCATAAGTGCAAAATGGTTTCCTGCGCACGAATTTTGGAAAAACCGAATGGATGCTCAGAAATTATTCAAATTTTGTATGGACGTCATGCCACAGGTAAGTTAATGATATTCATACTCTATTATGTCTTATCGACTTTTAGAAATTCGCACGAAGGCATCAAACTCGTGAGGTGGAGGATGCGCAAATTCGGCCACGACCACTTATCAATAACGATATTAAGCGCTCACAAAATACCTATATAACACAATTAGTGCATATATGCGTGTAATACATCATAAATCGTCTAAAATTACATTGTTTCCACAAGAAATATTTCTTCAAAAATTGATGCAGTGTAGATGTTGACGCAAATACGTAGCATATTCATGCGTAACGATGACCCAATATAACTCACTATAAATAAGTATCATGTAACGAAAGAATCGGAATAAACATAGTGAATGATAGTACGTCATTTATTAACATAAATTGCCTCACAAAGAAACTGAATATAAATCTCTGGTACATCAATTGCAGTGTTTGGTGGGCGCGGAATTCGTGGCGCACGTCAAACTTGTGGTAACATATTGGTGTCCTATGTCAAACTTCTACAAAATATATCGAAAATATTGCCTCACATTTACTCGAGGACACGACGTACAAACACAAAGACGCAGTCTATCGCAGAAAATACAGAACCAAAGATAAGACGTTCCATCTGTGACGACCTAAATGGAAAGAAATCAATACTTTCGAATGGCATCGAGGACCAATCAGAAGCCAGTCAGTACTGGTTCTGTCTTGGAACAGTTGGCTGGTTCCATTTGAATAGTCGCCATTAAGCTACGGTTGGAATTATTCGATTTCCGTCGGTCAGTATCAACCTAAATTTGTGATCTAGAAATAGAGTTCTTCGGGACCATTAACAAGATTAATTACCACCGTTCAATCACGTATTAACGGGTGCTACCTATAATGAATCTCAATGTAAGGATGTCTTATCGGTGACGTGTTAGAATAGAAACAAGTGAAACATCAATCCAACATAACATGCAAGAATATGTGCGGTTCGCCACATTGAGACATACGACTTCAGTTAATGGACATTTCCATGCCATGTGTGCTCAGTAAAGACGTTTGTACTTGTTAGTAACACGTAAATCATATACAGACATCGCGTATCTGCAGAAGCTGGACTTATGTAATTTGAAAATATTTATTCTTTATAACGATGACTGGGGTCACTGAAGTAATTACATGTAGTGTAACATAAAAATAAATAAATATTTTAATAAATTATTCTTCGTGTGACAACATATATACTTCCACAATGAAATATTCAATAACATCATATTTAAGTGATAAGTGATTTGTGTACTTTCTATTACTGAAAGTATTTGTCCAATAAAATATCTTTGTAAAAAAATTAATTCAGGTATGAAAGTGAAGCCCAGAATATAATATACTTTTTACAGTGACGGAATCGAATTTTGGGTGTTTAATAATATACAATTTTTAAAAGGCAAATATCTCCCGATCTGTAGGCATCTGAGAGACAAACCTTATTGTCACTTTGAGGGAACGCATATGTCAACTTCGTGTCAGAGTCTCGTCAATGTATGTCCAAGGGTTTGGAGTATAGATACATTTTAATTTTTCGAGATTATTCGAAACTCAATTTTTGAAAAGGCAAATATCTCCCGATCTGTATTAATCTGAGAGACAAAACTTATGTCACTTTGAGGGAACGTATATGTCAACTTCATGTCATAGTCACGTCAATGTATGTCGAAGAGTTTGTAGGATAGAGACATTTAAATTTCTAGAGATTATTCGAAAGTCAATTTTTAAATGGCAAATATCTCCCGATCTGTAGGAATCTGAGAGACAAAACTTATGTCACTTAGAGGGAACGTATATGTCAACTTCATGTCAGAATCTCGTCAATGTATGTCCAAGGGTTTGGACGATAGAGACATTTTAATTTTTCGAGATTATTCGAAAGTCAATTTTTAAAGGCAAATATCTCCCGATCTGTAGGCATCTGAGAGACAAACCTTATGTCGCTTTGAGGGAACGCATATGTCAACTTCATGTCAGAGTCTCGTCAATGTATGTCCAAGGGTTTGGACGATAGAGACATTTTAATGTTTGAGATTATTTGAAAGTCAGTTATTAAAAGGCAAATATCTGCGATATGTAGGCATCTGAGAGACAAACCTTATGTCACTTTGAGGGAAAGTATATGTCAACTTCATGTCATAGTCTCGTCAATGTATGTCGAAGGGTTTGGAGGATAGAGACATTTAAATTTTTCGAGATTATTCGAAAGTGAATTATTAAAAGTCAAGTATCTCCCGATCTGTAGGAAGCTGAGAGACAAAACTAATGTCACTTTGAGGGAACATATATGTCAACTTCCTGTCAGAGTCACGTCAATGTATGTCGAAGGGTTTGGAGGATAGAGACATTTAAATTTTTAGAGATTATTCGAAAGTCAATTTTTAAAGGGCAAATATCTCCCGATCTGTAGGCATCTGAGAGACAAACCTTATGTCACTTTGAGGGAACGCATATGTCAACTTCATGCCAGAATCTCGTCATTGTATGTCCAAGTGTTTGGACGATAGAGACATTTAAATTTTTCGAGATTATTTGGAAGTCAATTTTTAAAAGGCAAATATCTCCCGATCTGTAGGAATCTGAGACAAACCTTATGTCACATTGAGGGAACGTATATGTCAACTTCATGTCAGAGTCACGTCAATGTATGTGCAAGGGTTTGGAGGATAGAGACATCTTAATTTTTCGAGATTATTCGAAAGTCAATTTTTCAAAAGGCAAATATCCCCCGATCTGTAGGAATCTGAGAGACAAAACTTATGTTACTTTGTGGGAACGTATATGTCAACTTCATGACACAATCTCGTTAATGTATGTCCAAGGGTTTGGACGAAAGGAACATTTTAATTTTTCGAGATTATTCGAAAGTCAATTTTTAAAAGGCAAATATCTCCCGATCTGTAGGCATCTGAGAGACAAACCTTATGTAACTTTGAGGGAACGCATATGTCAACTTCATGTCATAGTCTCGTCAATGTATGTCCAAGGGTTTGGAGGATAGAGACATTTTAATTTTTGGAGATTATTCGAAAGTGAATTATTAAAAGGCAAATATCTCCCGATCTGTAGGAATCTGAGAGACAAAACTAATGTCACTTTGAGGGAACATATATGTCAACTTCCTGTCAGAGTCACGTCAATGTATGTCCAAGGGTTTGGAGGATAGAGACATTTAAATTTTTAGAGATTATTCTAAAGTCAATTTTTAAAATTCAAATATCTCCCGATCTGTAGGAATCTGAGAGACAAAACTTATGTCGCTTTGAGGGAACGTATATGTAAATGTCCTGTCAGAGTCACGTTAATGTATGTCCAAGGGTTTGGAGGATAGAGAAATTTTAATTTTACGAGATTATTCGAAAGTCAATATTAAAAGGCAAATATCTCCCGATCTGTAGGAATGTGAGAGACAAAACTTATGTCACTTTGAGGGAACGTATATGTTAACTTCATGTCAAAATCTAGTCAATGTATGTCCAAGGCTTTGGACGATAGAGACATTTAAATTTCTCGAGATTATTTGAAAGTCAATTTTTAAAAGGCAAATATCTCCCGATCTGTAGGCATCTGAGAGACAAACCTTATGTCACTTTGAGGGAACGCATATGTCAACTTCATGTCAGAGTCTGGTCAATGTATGTAAAAGGTTTTGGACGATAGAGACATTTCAATTTTTCGAGATTATTCGAAAGTCAATTTTTTAAAGGCAAATATCTCCCGATCTGTAGGCATCTGAGAGACAAACCTTATTTCACTTTGAGAGAACGCATACGTCAACTTCATGTCAGAGTCACGACAATGTACGAAAAAGAGTTTGAAGGATAGAGACATTTGAATTTTTCGAGATTATTCCAAAGTCAATTTTTGAAAAGGCAAATCTCTCCCGATCTGTAGGAATCTGAGACAAACCTTATGTCACATTGAGGGAACGTATACGTCAACTTCATGTCAGAGTCACGTCAATGTATGTGCAAGGGTTTGGAGGATAGAGACATCTTAATTTTTCGAGATTATTCGAAAGTCAATTTTTCAAAAGGCAAATATTGCCCGATCTGTAGGAATCTGAGAGACAAAACTTATGTTACTTTGTGGGAACGTATATGTCAACTTAATGTCAGAATCTCGTCAATGTATGTCCAAGGGTTTGAACGATAGGGACATTTTAATTTTTCGAGGTTATTCGAAAATCAATTATAAAAGGCAAATATCTCCCGATCTGTAGGCATCTGAGAGACAAACCTTATGTAACTTTGAGGGAACGCATATGTCAACTTCATGTCATAGTCTCGTCAATGGATGTCCAAGGGTTTGGAGGATAGAGACATTTTAATTTTTCGAGATTATTCGAAAGTGAATAATTAAAAGGCAAATATCTCCCGATCTGTCGGAATCTGAGAGACAAAACTAATGTCACTTTGAGGGAACATATATGTCAACTTCCTGTCAGAGTCACGTCAATGTATGTCCAAGGGTTTGGAGGATAGAGACATTTAAATTTATAGAGATTATTCGAAAGTCAATTTTTAAAAGGCAAATATCTCCCGATCTGTAGGAATCTGAGAGACAAAACTTATGTCACTTTGAGGGAACGTATATGTAAATGTCCTGTCAGAGTCACGTCAATGTATGTCGAAGGGTTTGGAGGATAGAGTCATTTAAATTTTTAGAGATTATTCGAAAGTCAATTTTAAAAGGCAAATATCTCCCGATCTGTAGTAATCTAAGAGACAAAACTTATGTTACTTTGAGGGAACGTATATGTCAACTTCATGTCATAGTCATGTCAATGTATGTCGAAGGGTTTGGAGGATAGAGACATTTAAATTTTTAGAGAATATTCGAAAGTCAATTATTAAAAGGCAAATATCTCCCGATCTGTAGGAATCTGAGAGACAAAACTTATGTCACTTTGAGGGAACGTATATGTCAACTTCCTGCCAGAGTCACGTCAATGGATGTCCAAAGGTTTGGAGGATAGAGACATTTAAATTTTTAGAGATTATTCGAAAATCAATTTTTAAAAGGCAAATATCTCCCGATCTGTAGGAATCTGAGAGACAAAACTTAAGTCACTTTGAGGGAACGTATATGTCAACTACATGTCAGAATCTCGTCAATGTATGTCCAAGGGTTTGGACGATAGAGACAATTTAATTTTTCGAGACTATTCGAAACTCAATTATTGAAAAGGCAAATATCTCCCGATCTGTATTAATCTGAGACACAAAACTTATGTCACTTTGAGGGAACGTATATGTCAACATCATGTCATAGTCACGTCAATGTATGTAGAAGGGTTTGGACGATAGAGACATTTAAATTTCTAGAGATTATTCGAAAGTCAATTTTTAAAAGGCAAATATCTCCCGATCTGTATTAATCTGAGAGACAAAACTTATGTCACTTTGAGGGAACGTATATGTCAACTTCCTGGCAGAGTCACGTCAATGTATGTCGAAGGGTTTGGAGGATAGAGACATTTAAATTTTTAGATATTATTCGATAGTCAATTTTTAAAAGGCAAATATCTCCCGATCTGTAGGAGTCTGAGAGACAAAACTTATGTCACTTTGAGGGAACGCATATGTCAACTTCATGTCAGAGTCTCGTCAATGTATGTCCAAGGGTTTGGACGATAGAGACATTTTAATGTTTCGAGATTATTTGAAAGTCAGTTATTAAAAGGCAAATATCTCTCGATCTGTTGGCATCTGGGAGACAAACCTTATGTCACTTTGAGGAAAAGTATATGTCAACTTCATGTCCGAGTCTCGTCAATGTATGTCGAAGGGTTTGGAGGATAGAGACATTTTAATTCTTCGAGATTATTCGAAAGTGAATTATTTAAAGGCAAATATCTCCCGATCTGTTGGAAGCTGAGAGACAAAACTAATGTCACTTTGAGGGAACATATATGTCAACTTCCTGTCATAGTCACGTCAATGTATGTGCAAGGGTTTGGAGGATAGTGACATCTTAATTTTTAGAGATTATTCGAAAGTCAATTTTTAAAAGGCAAATATCTCCCGATCTGTAAGAACCTGAGAGACACAACTCATGTCACTATGAGGACATTTACATATTAACTTCATGTCAGAGTCACGACAATGTACGAAAAAGTTTTTGAAGGATAGAGACATTTGAATTTTTCGAGATTATTCGAAAGTCAATTTTTGAAAAGGCAAATCTCTCCCGATCTGTAGGAATCAGAGACAAACCTTATGTCACATTGAGGGAACGTATATGTCAACTTCATGTCAGAATCTCGTCAATGTATGTCCAAGGGTTTTGACGATAGGGACATTTTAATTTTTCGAGATTATTCGAAAGTCAATTTTAAAAGGCAAATATCTCCCGATCTGTAGGCATCTGAGAGACAAACCTTATGTAACTTTGAGGGAACGCATATGTCAACTTCATATCATAGTCTCGTCAATGTATGTCCAAGGGTTTGGAGGATAGAGACATTTTAATTTTTCGAGATTATTCGAAAGTGAATAATTAAAAGGCACATATTTCCCGATCTGTAGGAATCTGAGAGACAAAACTAATGTCACTTTGAGGGAACATATATGTCAACTTCCTGTCAGAGTCACGTCAATGTATGTCCAAGGGTTTGGAGGATAGAGACATTTAAATTTTTAGAGATTATTCGAAAGTCAATTTTTAAACGGCAAATATCTCCCGATCTGTAGGAATCTGAGAGACAAAACTTATGTCACTTTGAGGGAACGTATATGTAAATGTCCTGTCAGAGTCACGTCAATGTATGTCGAAGGGGTCGGAGGATAGAGACATTTAAATTTTTAGAGATTATTCGAAAGTCAATTTTTAAAAGGCAAATATCTCCCGATCTGTAGGAATCTAAGAGACAAAACTTATGTCACTTTGAGGGAACGTTTATGTAAATGTCCTGTCAGAGTCACGTCAATGTATGTCCAAGGGTTTGGAGGATAGAGAAATTTTAATTTTACGAGATTATTCGAAAGTCAATTTTAAAAGGCAAATATCTCCCGATCTGTATTAATCTGAGAGACAAAACTCATGTCACTTTGAGGGAACGTATATGTTAACTTCATGTCGGAATCTCGTCAATGTATATCCAAGGCTTTGGACGATAGAGACATTTAAATTTTTCAAGATTATTTGAAAGTCAATTTTTAAAAGGCAAATATCTCCCGATCTGTAGGCATCTGAGAGACAAACCTTATGTCACTTTGAGGGAACGCATATGTCAACTTAATGTCAGAGTCACGTCAATGTATGTCCAAGTGTTTGGAGGATAGAGACATTTAAATTTTGAGAGATTATTAGAAAGTCAATTTTTGAAAAGGCAAATATCTCCCGATCTCTATTAATCTGAGAGACAAAACTTATGTCACTTTGAGGGAACGTATATGTCAACTTCATGTCATAGTCTTGTCAATGTATGTCGAAGGGTTTGGAAGATAGAGACATTTAAATTTTTAGAGATTATTCGAAAGTCAATTATTAAAAGGCAAGTATCTCCCGATCTGTAGGAACCTGAGAGACAAAACTTATGTCACTTTGAGGGAACGTATATGTCAACTACATGTCAGAATCTCGTCAATCTATGTCCAAGGGTTTGGAAGATAAAGACATTTTAATTTCTCGAGATTAATCGAAAGTCAATATTTAAAAGGCAAATATCTACCGATCTGTAGGAATCTGAGAGACTAACCTTATGCCAATTTGAGGGAACGTGTATGTCAACTTGCTGTCAGAGTCACGTCAATGTATGTCCAAGGGTTTGGAGGATAGAGACATTTAGATATTTAGAGATTTCTCGAAAGTCAATTTTTGAAAGGCAAATATCTCCCGATCTGTAGACATCTGAGAGACAAACCTTATGTCACTTTGAGAGATCGCATACGTCAACTTCATGTCAGAGTCTCGTCAATGTATGTAAAAGGGTTTGGAGGATAGAGACATTTTCTTTTTTCGAGATTATTCTAAAGTCAATTTTTGAAAAGGCAAATATCTTCCGATCTGTAGGAATCTGAAACAAACCTTATGTCACATTGAGGGTACGTATATGTCAACTTCATGTCAGAGTGACGTCAATGTATGTGCAAGGGTTTGGAGGATATAGACATCTTAATTTTTCGAGATTATTCGAAAGTCAATTTTTAAAAGGCAAATATCTCCCGATCTGTAGACATCTCAGAGACAAACCTTATGTCACTTTGAGAGAACGCATACGTCAACTTCATGTCAGAGTCTCGTCAATGTATGTCCAAGGGTTTGGAGGATAGAGACATTTAAATTTTTCGAGATTATTCGAAAGTGAATTATTAAAAGGCAAATATCTCCCGATCTGTAGGAATCTGAGACAAACCTTATGTCACATTGATGGAACGTATATGTCAACTTCATGTCAGAGTCACGTCAATGTATGTGCAAGGGTTTGGAGGATATAGTCATCTTAATTTTTCGAGATTGTTCGAAAGTCAATTTTTAAAAGGCAAATATCTCCCGATCTGTAGGCATCTGAGAGACAAACCTTATGTCACTTTGAGGGAACGCATATGTCAACTTCATGTCAGAGTCTCGTCAATGTATTTCCAAGGGTTTGGAGGATAGGGACATTTTAATTCTTCGAGATTATTCGCAAGTCAATTATTAAAAGGCAAATATCTCCCGATCTGTAGGAATCTAAGAGAGAAAACTTATGTCACTTTGAGGGAACGTATATGTCAACTTCATGTCAGAATCTCGTCAATGTAGGTCCAAGGGATTGGACGATAGAGACATTTTAATTTTTCAAGATTGTTCTAAAGTCAATTTTTGAAAGGCAAATATCTCCCGATCTATAGGAATCTAAGAGACAAAACTATTGTCACTTTGAGGGAACATATATGTCAACTTCCTGTCAGAGTCACGTCAATGTATGTCTAAGGGTTTGGCGGATAGAGACATTTAAATTTTTAGATATTATTCGAAAGTCAATTTTTAAAAGGCAAATATCTCCCGATTTGTAGGAATCTGAGAGACAAAACTTATGTCACTTTGAGGGAACGTATATGTCAACTTCATGTCAGAGTCACGTCAATGCATGTGCAAGGGTTTGGAGGATATAGACATCTTAATTTTTCGAGATTATTCGAAAGTCAATTTTTAAAAGGCAAATATCTCCCGATCTGTAGACATCTCAGAGACAAACCTTATGTCACTTTGAGAGAACGCATACGTCAACTTCATGTCAGAGTCTCGTCAATGTATGTCCAAGGGTTTGGAGGATAGAGACATTTAAATTTTTCGAGATTATTCGAAAGTGAATTATTAAAAGGCAAATATCTCCCGATCTGTAGGAATCTGAGACAAACCTTATGTCACATTGATGGAACGTATATGTCAACTTCATGTCAGAGTCACGTCAATGTATGTGCAAGGGTTTGGAGGATATAGTCATCTTAATTTTTCGAGATTGTTCGAAAGTCAATTTTTAAAAGGCAAATATCTCCCGATCTGTAGGCATCTGAGAGACAAACCTTATGTCACTTTGAGGGAACGCATATGTCAACTTCATGTCAGAGTCTCGTCAATGTATTTCCAAGGGTTTGGAGGATAGGGACATTTTAATTCTTCGAGATTATTCGCAAGTCAATTATTAAAAGGCAAATATCTCCCGATCTGTAGGAATCTAAGAGAGAAAACTTATGTCACTTTGAGGGAACGTATATGTCAACTTCATGTCAGAATCTCGTCAATGTAGGTCCAAGGGATTGGACGATAGAGACATTTTAATTTTTCAAGATTGTTCTAAAGTCAATTTTTGAAAGGCAAATATCTCCCGATCTATAGGAATCTAAGAGACAAAACTATTGTCACTTTGAGGGAACATATATGTCAACTTCCTGTCAGAGTCACGTCAATGTATGTCTAAGGGTTTGGCGGATAGAGACATTTAAATTTTTAGATATTATTCGAAAGTCAATTTTTAAAAGGCAAATATCTCCCGATTTGTAGGAATCTGAGAGACAAAACTTATGTCACTTTGAGGGAACGTATATGTCAACTTCATGTCAGAGTCACGTCAATGCATGTGCAAGGGTTTGGAGGATATAGACATCTTAATTTTTCGAGATTATTCGAAAGTCAATTTTTAAAAGGCAAATATCTCCCGATCTGTAGACATCTGAGAGACAAACCTTATGTCGCTTTGAGAGAACGCATACGTCAACTTCATGTCAGAGTCTCGTCAATGTATGTCCATGGGTTTGGAGGATAGAGACATTTAAATTTTTCGAGATTATTCGAAAGTGAATTATTAAAAGCAAATATCTCCCGATCTGTAGACATCTGAGAGACAAACCTTATGTCACTTTGAGAGAACTCATACGTCAACTTCATGTCAGAGTCTCGTCAATGTATGTCCAAGGGTTTGGAGGATAGAGACATTTTCATTTTTCGAGATTATTCTAAAGTCAATTTTTGAAAAGGCAAATATCTTTCGATCTGTAGGAATACTAGATAAACCTTATGTCACATTGAGGGAACGTATATGTCAACTTCATGTCAGAGTCACGTCAATGTATGTGCAAGGGTTTGGAGGATATAGTCATCTTAATTTTTCGAGATTATTCGAAAGTCAATTTTTCAAAAGGCAAATATCTCCCGATCTGTAGGCATCTGAGAGACAAACCTTATGTCACTTTGAGGGAACGCATATGTCAATTTCATGTCAGAGTCTCGTCAATGTATGTCCAAGGGTTTGGAGGATAGAGACATTTTAATTCTTCGAGATTATTCGCAAGTCAATTATTAAAAGGCAAATATCTCCCGATCTGTAGGAATCTAAGAGACAAAACTTATGTCACTTTGAGGGAACGCATATGTCAACTTCATGTCAGAGTCTCGTCAATGTATTTCCAAGGGTTTGGAGGATAGGGACATTTTAATTCTTCGAGATTATTCGCAAGTCAATTATTAAAAGGCAAATATCTCCCGATCTGTAGGAATCTAAGAGACAAAACTTATGTCACTTTGAGGGAACGTATATGTCAACTTCATGTCAGAATCTCGTCAATGTAGGTCAAAGGGATTGGACGATAGAGACATTTTAATTTTTCAAGATTGTTCTAAAGTCAATTTTTGAAAGGCAAATATCTCCCGATCTATAGGAATCTAAGAGACAAAACTATTGTCACTTTGAGGGAACATATATGTCAACTTCCTGTCAGAGTCACGTCAATGTATGTCCAAGGGTTTGGAGGATAGAGACATTTAAATTTTGAGAGATTATTAGAAAGTCAATTTTTGAAAAGGCAAATATCTCCCGATCTCTATTAATCTGAGAGACAAAACTTATGTCACTTTGAGGGAACGTATATGTCAACTTCATGTCATAGTCTTGTCAATGTATGTCGAAGGGTTTGGAAGATAGAGACATTTAAATTTTTAGAGATTATTCGAAAGTCAATTATTAAAAGGCAAGTATCTCCCGATCTGTAGGAATCTGAGAGACAAAACTTATGTCACTTTGAGGGAACGTATATGTCAACTACATGTCAGAATCTCGTCAATCTATGTCCAAGGGTTTGGAAGATAAAGACATTTTAATTTCTCGAGATTAATCGAAAGTCAATATTTAAAAGGCAAATATCTACCGATCTGTAGGAATCTGAGAGACAAACCTTATGCCAATTTGAGGGAACGTGTATGTCAACTTGCTGTCAGAGTCACGTCAATGTATGTCCAAGGGTTTGGAGGATAGAGACATTTAGATATTTAGAGATTTCTCGAAAGTCAATTTTTGAAAGGCAAATATCTCCCGATCTGTAGACATCTGAGAGACAAACCTTATGTCACTTTGAGAGATCGCATACGTCAACTTCATGTCAGAGTCTCGTCAATGTATGTAAAAGGGTTTGGAGGATAGAGACATTTTCTTTTTTCGAGATTATTCTAAAGTCAATTTTTGAAAAGGCAAATATCTTCCGATCTGTAGGAATCTGAAACAAACCTTATGTCACATTGAGGGTACGTATATGTCAACTTCATGTCAGAGTGACGTCAATGTATGTGCAAGGGTTTGGAGGATATAGACATCTTAATTTTTCGAGATTATTGGAAAGTCAATTTTTAAAAGGCAAATATCTCCCGATCTGTAGACATCTCAGAGACAAACCTTATGTCACTTTGAGAGAACGCATACGTCAACTTCATGTCAGAGTCTCGTCAATGTATGTCCAAGGGTTTGGAGGATAGAGACATTTAAATTTTTCGAGATTATTCGAAAGTGAATTATTAAAAGGCAAATATCTCCCGATCTGTAGGAATCTGAGACAAACCTTATGTCACATTGATGGAACGTATATGTCAACTTCATGTCAGAGTCACGTCAATGTATGTGCAAGGGTTTGGAGGATATAGTCATCTTAATTTTTCGAGATTATTCGAAAGTCAATTTTTCAAAAGGCAAATATATCCCGTTCTGTAGGAATCTGAGAGACAAAACTTATGTTGCTTTGTGGGAACGTATATGTCAACTTCATGTCAGAATCTCGTCAATGTATGTCCAAGGGTTTGGACGATAGAGACATTATAATTTTTCGAGATTGTTCGAAAGTCAATTTTTAAAAGGCAAATATCTCCCGATCTGTAGGCATCTGAGAGACAAACCTTATGTCACTTTGAGGGAACGCATATGTCAACTTCATGTCAGAGTCTCGTCAATGTATTTCCAAGGGTTTGGAGGATAGGGACATTTTAATTTTTCAAGATTGTTCTAAAGTCAATTTTTGAAAGGCAAATATCTCCCGATCTATAGGAATCTAAGAGACAAAACTATTGTCACTTTGAGGGAACATATATGTCAACTTCCTGTCAGAGTCACGTCAATGTATGTCTAAGGGTTTGGCGGATAGAGACATTTAAATTTTTAGATATTATTCGAAAGTCAATTTTTAAAAGGCAAATATCTCCCGATTTGTAGGAATCTGAGAGACAAAACTTATGTCACTTTGAGGGAACGTATATGTAAACGTCCTGTCAGAGTCACATCAATGTATGTCCAAGGGTTTGGAGGATAGAGACATTTTCATTTTTCGAGATTATTCTAAAGTCAATTTTTGAAAAGGCAAATATCTCCCGATCTGTAGGAATCTGAAACAAACCTTATGTCACATTGAGGGTACGTATATGTCAACTTCATGTCAGAGTCACGTCAATGTATGTGCAAGGGTTTGGAGGATATAGACATCTTAATTTTTCGAGATTATTCGAAAGTCAATTTTTAAAAGGCAAATATCTCCCGATCTGTAGACATCTGAGAGACAAACCTTATGTCGCTTTGAGAGAACGCATACGTCAACTTCATGTCAGAGTCTCGTCTATGTATGTCCATGGGTTTGGAGGATAGAGACATTTAAATTTTTCGAGATTATTCGAAAGTGAATTATTAAAAGCAAATATCTCCCGATCTGTAGACATCTGAGAGACAAACCTTATGTCACTTTGAGAGAACTCATACGTCAACTTCATGTCAGAGTCTCGTCAATGTATGTCCAAGGGTTTGGAGGATAGAGACATTTTCATTTTTCGAGATTATTCTAAAGTCAATTTTTGAAAAGGCAAATATCTTTCGATCTGTAGGAATACTAGACAAACCTTATGTCACATTGAGGGAACGTCTTTGTCAACTTCATGTCAGAGTCACGTCAATGTATGTGCAAGGGTTTGGAGGATATAGTCATCTTAATTTTTCGAGATTATTCGAAAGTCAATTTTTCAAAAGGCAAATATCTCCCGATCTGTAGGCATCTGAGAGACAAACCTTATGTCACTTTGAGGGAACGCGTATGTCAATTTCATGTCAGAGTCTCGTCAATGTATGTCCAAGGGTTTGGAGGATAGAGACATTTTAATTCTTCGAGATTATTCGCAAGTCAATTATTAAAAGGCAAATATCTCCCGATCTGTAGGAATCTAAGAGACAAAACTTATGTCACTTTGAGGGAACGCATATGTCAACTTCATGTCAGAATCTCGTCAATGTAGGTCCAAAGGTTTGGACGATAGAGACATTTGAATTTTTCGAGATTGTTCTAAAGTCAATTTTTAAAAGGCAAATATCTCCCGATCTATAATAATCTAAGAGACAAAACTAATGTCACTTTGAGGGAACATATATGTCAACTTCCTGTCATAGTCACGTCAATGTATGTCCAAGGGTTTGGAGGATAGAGACATTTAAATTTTTAGATATTATTCGAAAGTCAATTTTTAAAAGGCAAATATCTCCCGATTTGTAGGAATCTGAGAGACAAAACTTATGTCACTTTGAGGGAACGTATATGTAAACGTCCTGTCAGAGTCACGTCAATGTATGTCCAAGGGTTTGGAGGAGAGAGAAATTTTAATTTTACGAGATTATTCGTAAGTCAATTATTAAAAGGCAAATATCTCCCGATCTGTAGGAATCTGAGAGACAAAACTTATGTCACTTTGAAGGAACGTGTATGTCAACTTCATGTCAGAATCTCGTCAATGTATGTCCAAGGGTTTGGACGATAGAGACATTTTAATTTTTCGAGATTATTCGAAAGTCAATTCTTAAAAGGCAAATATCTCCCGATCTGTAGGAATCTGAGAGACAAAACTTATGTCACTTTGAGGGAACGTATATGTCAACTTGCTGTCAGAGTCACGTCAATGTATGTCCAAGGGTGTGGAGGATAGAGACATTTAAATTCTTAGAGATTAGTCGAAAGTCAATTTTTGAAAAGGAAAATATCTCCCGATCAATAGGAATCTAAGAGACAAAACTTATGTCACTTTGAGGGAACGTATATGTCAACTTCATGTCAGAATCTCGTCAATATATGTCCAAGGGTTTGGACGATAGAGACATTTTAATTTTTCGAGATTATTCGAAAGTCAATTTTTTAAAGGCAAATATCTCCCGATCTGTAGGCATCTGAGAGACAAACCTTATGTCACTTTGAGGGAACGCATATGTCAACTTCGTGTCAGAGTCTCGTCAATGTATGTCCAAGGGTTTGGAGGATAGAGACATTTTAATTTTTCGAGATTATTCGAAAGTCAATTATTCTAAAGGCAAATATTCCCGATCTATATTAATCTGAGAGACAAAACTTATGTAACTTTGAGGGAACGTATATGTCAACTTCATGTCATAGTCGCGTATATGTATGTCCAAGGGTTTGGAGGATAGAGACATTTTCATTTTTCGAGATTATTCGAAAGTCAATTTTTCAAAAGGCAAATTTCTCCCGATCTGTAGGAATCTGAGAGACAAAACTTATGTAACTTTGAGGGAACGTATATGTCAACTTCCTGGCAGAGTCACGTCAATGTATGTCCAAGGGTTTGGAGTATAGAGACATTTAAATTTTTAGATATTATTCGAAAGTCAATTTTTTAAAGGCAAATATCTCCCGATCTGTAGGAATCTGAGAGACAAAACTTATGTCACTTAGAGCGAACGTATATGTCAACTTCAAGTCAGAATCTCGTCAATGTATGTCCAAGGGTTTGGAGGATAGAGACATTTTAATTTTTCGAGATTATTCGAAAGTCAATTTTTCAAAAGGCAAATATCTCCCGATATGTAGGAAGCTGAGAGACACAACTGATGTCACTATGAGGAAATTTACATATCAACTTCATGTCAGAGTCACGACAATGTACGAAAAAGGGTTTGAAGGATAGAGACATTTAAATTTTTAGAGATTATTCGAAAGTTAATTATTAAAAGGCAAATATCTCCCGATCTGTAGGAATCTGAGAGACAAAACTTATGTCACTTTGAGGGAACGTATATGTCAACATCCTGTCAGAGTCACGTCAATGTATGTCCAAGGGTTTGGACAATAGAGACATTTAAATTTTTAGAGATTATTCGAAAGTCAATTTTTAAAAGGCAAATATCTCCGGATCTGTAAGAATCTGAGAGACAAAACTTAAGACTCTTTGAGGGAACGTATATGTCAACTACATGTCAGAATCTCGTCAATGTATGTACAAGGGTTTGGACGATAGACACATTTTAATTTTTCGAGATTAATCGAAAGTCAATTTTTAAAAGGAAAAATCTACCGATCTGTAGGAATCTGAGAGACAAACCTTATGACACTTTGAGGGAACGCATATGTCAACTTCATGTCATAGTCTGGTCAATGTATGTCCAAGGTTTTGGACGATAGAGACATTTTAATTTTTCGACATTATTCGAAAGTCAATTTTTAAAAGGCAAATATCTCCCGATCTGTAGACATCTGAGAGACAAACCTTATGTCAATTTGAGAGAACGCATACGTCAACTTCATGTCAGAGTCTCGTCAATGTATGTCCAAGGGTTTTGAGGATAGAGATATTCATATTTTTAGAGATTATTCGAAAGTCAATTTTTAAAAGGCAAATATCTCCCGATCTGTAGGGATCTGAGAGACAAAACGTATGACACTTAGAGGGAACGTATATGTCAACTTCATGTCAGAGTCTCGTCAATGTATGTCGAAGGGTTTGGAGGATAGAGACATTTTCATTTTTCGAGATTATTCGAAAGTCAATTTTTGAAAAGGCAAATATCTCCCGATCTGTAGGAATCTGAGAGACAAAACTTATGTTACTTTGTGGGAACGTATATGTCAACTTCATGTCAGAATCTCGTCAATGTATGTCCAAGGGTTTGGACGATAGAGACATTTTAATTTTTCGAGATTATTCGAAAGTCAATTCTTAAAAGGCAAATATCTCCCGATCTGTAGGCATCTGAGAGACAAAACTTATGACACTTTGAGGGAACGTATATGTCAACTTCATGTCAGAATCTCGTCAGTGTATGTCCAAGGGTTTTGACGATAGAGACATTTTAATTTTTCGAGATTATTTGAAAGTCAATTTTTAAAAAGCAAATATCTCACGATCTGTAGGAATCTGAGACAAACCTTATGTCACATTGAGGGAACGTATATGTCAACTTCATGTCAGAGTCACGTCAATGTATGTGCAAGGGTTTGGAGGATATAGACATCTTAATTTTTCGAGATTATCCGAAAGTCAATTTTTAAAAGGCAAATATATCCCGATCTGTAGGAATCTGAGAGACAAAACTTATGTTACTTTGTGGGAACGTATATGTCAACTTCATGTCAGAATCTCGTCAATGTATGTCCAAGGGTTTGGACGATAGGGACATTTTAATTTTTCGAGATTATTCGAAAGTCAATTCTTAAAAGGCAAATATCTCCCGATCTGTAGGCATCTGAGAGACAAAACTTATGACACTTTGAGGGAACGTATATGTCAACTTCATGTCAGAATCTCGTCAGTGTATGTCCAAGGGTTTGGACGATAGAGACATTTTAATTTTTCGAGATTATTTGAAAGTCAATTTTTAAAAGGCAAATATCTCACGATCTGTAGGCATCTGAGCGACAAACCTAATGTCACTTTGAGGGAACGCATATGTCAACTTCATGTCAGAGTCTCGTCAATGTATGTAAAAGGGTTTGGAGGATAGAGACATATTAATTTTTCGAGATTATTCGAAAGTGAATTATTAAAAGCAAATATCTCCCGATCTGTAGGTATCTGAGAGACAAAACTAATGTCACTTTGAGGGAACATATATGTCAACTTCATGTCAGAGTCACGTCAATGTATGTCCAAGGGTTTGGTGGATAGAGAAATTTTAATTTTACGAGATTATTCGAAAGTCAATTTTTAAAAGGCAAATATCTCCCGATCTGTAGGAATCTGAGAGACAAAACTTATGTCACTTTGAGGGAACGCGTATGTTAACTACATGTCAGAATCTCGTCATTGTATGTCCAAGTATTTGGACGATAGAGACATTTTAATTTTCGAGATTATTTGGAAGTCAATTTTTAAAGGGCAAATATCTCCCGATCTGTAGGCATCTGAGAGACAAACCTTATATCACTTTGAGGGAACGCATATGTTAACTTCATGTCAGAGTCTCGTCAATGTAAGTCCAAGGTTTTGGACGATAGAGACATTTTAATTTTTCTAGGTTATTCGAAAGTCAATTCTTAAAAGGCAAATATCTCCCGATCTGTAGGCATCTGAGAGACAAACCTTATGTCACTTTGAGGGAGCGCATATGTCAACATCATGTCAGAGTCTCGTCAATGTATGTCCAAGGGTTTGGAGGATAGAGACATTTTAATTCTTCGAGATTATTCGCAAGTCAATTATTAAAAGGCAAATATCTTCCGATCTGTAGGAATCTGAGAGACAAAACTTATGTCAATTTGAGGGAACGTATATGTAAACTTCATGTCAGAATCTCGTCAATGTATTTCCAAGGGTTTGGAGGATAGGGACATTTTAATTTTTCGAGGTTATTCGAAAATCAATTATAAAAGGCAAATATCTCCCGATCTGTAGAAATCTGAGAGACAAACCTTATGTAACTTTGAGGGAACGCATATGTCAACTTCATGTCAGAGTCTGGTCAATGTATGTAAAAGGTTTTGGACGATAGAGACATTTCAATTTTTCGAGATTATTCGAAAGTCAATTTTTTAAAGGCAAATATCTCCCGATCTGTAGGCATCTGAGAGACAAACCTTATTTCACTTTGAGAGAACGCATACGTCAACTTCATGTCAGAGTCACGACAATGTACGAAAAAGAGTTTGAAGGATAGAGACATTTGAATTTTTCGAGATTATTCCAAAGTCAATTTTTGAAAAGGCAAATCTCTCCCGATCTGTAGGAATCTGAGACAAACCTTATGTCACATTGAGGGAACGTATACGTCAACTTCATGTCAGAGTCACGTCAATGTATGTGCAAGGGTTTGGAGGATAGAGACATCTTAATTTTTCGAGATTATTCGAAAGTCAATTTTTCAAAAGGCAAATATTGCCCGATCTGTAGGAATCTGAGAGACAAAACTTATGTTACTTTGTGGGAACGTATATGTCAACTTAATGTCAGAATCTCGTCAATGTATGTCCAAGGGTTTGAACGATAGGGACATTTTAATTTTTCGAGGTTATTCGAAAATCAATTATAAAAGGCAAATATCTCCCGATCTGTAGGCATCTGAGAGACAAACCTTATGTAACTTTGAGGGAACGCATATGTCAACTTCATGTCATAGTCTCGTCAATGGATGTCCAAGGGTTTGGAGGATAGAGACATTTTAATTTTTCGAGATTATTCGAAAGTGAATAATTAAAAGGCAAATATCTCCCGATCTGTCGGAATCTGAGAGACAAAACTAATGTCACTTTGAGGGAACATATATGTCAACTTCCTGTCAGAGTCACGTCAATGTATGTCCAAGGGTTTGGAGGATAGAGACATTTAAATTTATAGAGATTATTCGAAAGTCAATTTTTAAAAGGCAAATATCTCCCGATCTGTAGGAATCTGAGAGACAAAACTTATGTCACTTTGAGGGAACGTATATGTAAATGTCCTGTCAGAGTCACGTCAATGTATGTCGAAGGGTTTGGAGGATAGAGTCATTTAAATTTTTAGAGATTATTCGAAAGTCAATTTTAAAAGGCAAATATCTCCCGATCTGTAGTAATCTAAGAGACAAAACTTATGTTACTTTGAGGGAACGTATATGTCAACTTCATGTCATAGTCATGTCAATGTATGTCGAAGGGTTTGGAGGATAGAGACATTTAAATTTTTAGAGAATATTCGAAAGTCAATTATTAAAAGGCAAATATCTCCCGATCTGTAGGAATCTGAGAGACAAAACTTATGTCACTTTGAGGGAACGTATATGTCAACTTCCTGCCAGAGTCACGTCAATGGATGTCCAAAGGTTTGGAGGATAGAGACATTT
Source organism: Zootermopsis nevadensis (assembly GCF_977971745.1). Lineage (NCBI taxonomy): Eukaryota > Metazoa > Arthropoda > Insecta > Blattodea > Termopsidae > Zootermopsis > Zootermopsis nevadensis. Next base: position 4,154,225 of record NW_028259177.1, read on the forward strand.
AAATTTTTAGAGATTATTCGAAAATCAATTTTTAAAAGGCAAATATCTCCCGATCTGTAGGAATCTGAGAGACAAAACTTAAGTCACTTTGAGGGAACGTATATGTCAACTACATGTCAGAATCTCGTCAATGTATGTCCAAGGGTTTGGACGATAGAGACAATTTAATTTTTCGAGACTATTCGAAACTCAATTATTGAAAAGGCAAATATCTCCCGATCTGTATTAATCTGAGACACAAAACTTATGTCACTTTGAGGGAACGTATATGTCAACATCATGTCATAGTCACGTCAATGTATGTAGAAGGGTTTGGACGATAGAGACATTTAAATTTCTAGAGATTATTCGAAAGTCAATTTTTAAAAGGCAAATATCTCCCGATCTGTATTAATCTGAGAGACAAAACTTATGTCACTTTGAGGGAACGTATATGTCAACTTCCTGGCAGAGTCACGTCAATGTATGTCGAAGGGTTTGGAGGATAGAGACATTTAAATTTTTAGATATTATTCGAAAGTCAATTTTTAAAAGGCAAATATCTCCCGATCTGTAGGAGTCTGAGAGACAAAACTTATGTCACTTTGAGGGAACGCATATGTCAACTTCATGTCAGAGTCTCGTCAATGTATGTCCAAGGGTTTGGACGATAGAGACATTTTAATGTTTCGAGATTATTTGAAAGTCAGTTATTAAAAGGCAAATATCTCTCGATCTGTTGGCATCTGGGAGACAAACCTTATGTCACTTTGAGGAAAAGTATATGTCAACTTCATGTCCGAGTCTCGTCAATGTATGTCGAAGGGTTTGGAGGATAGAGACATTTTAATTCTTCGAGATTATTCGAAAGTGAATTATTTAAAGGCAAATATCTCCCGATCTGTTGGAAGCTGAGAGACAAAACTAATGTCACTTTGAGGGAACATATATGTCAACTTCCTGTCATAGTCACGTCAATGTATGTGCAAGGGTTTGGAGGATAGTGACATCTTAATTTTTAGAGATTATTCGAAAGTCAATTTTTAAAAGGCAAATATCTCCCGATCTGTAAGAACCTGAGAGACACAACTCATGTCACTATGAGGACATTTACATATTAACTTCATGTCAGAGTCACGACAATGTACGAAAAAGTTTTTGAAGGATAGAGACATTTGAATTTTTCGAGATTATTCGAAAGTCAATTTTTGAAAAGGCAAATCTCTCCCGATCTGTAGGAATCAGAGACAAACCTTATGTCACATTGAGGGAACGTATATGTCAACTTCATGTCAGAATCTCGTCAATGTATGTCCAAGGGTTTTGACGATAGGGACATTTTAATTTTTCGAGATTATTCGAAAGTCAATTTTAAAAGGCAAATATCTCCCGATCTGTAGGCATCTGAGAGACAAACCTTATGTAACTTTGAGGGAACGCATATGTCAACTTCATATCATAGTCTCGTCAATGTATGTCCAAGGGTTTGGAGGATAGAGACATTTTAATTTTTCGAGATTATTCGAAAGTGAATAATTAAAAGGCACATATTTCCCGATCTGTAGGAATCTGAGAGACAAAACTAATGTCACTTTGAGGGAACATATATGTCAACTTCCTGTCAGAGTCACGTCAATGTATGTCCAAGGGTTTGGAGGATAGAGACATTTAAATTTTTAGAGATTATTCGAAAGTCAATTTTTAAACGGCAAATATCTCCCGATCTGTAGGAATCTGAGAGACAAAACTTATGTCACTTTGAGGGAACGTATATGTAAATGTCCTGTCAGAGTCACGTCAATGTATGTCGAAGGGGTCGGAGGATAGAGACATTTAAATTTTTAGAGATTATTCGAAAGTCAATTTTTAAAAGGCAAATATCTCCCGATCTGTAGGAATCTAAGAGACAAAACTTATGTCACTTTGAGGGAACGTTTATGTAAATGTCCTGTCAGAGTCACGTCAATGTATGTCCAAGGGTTTGGAGGATAGAGAAATTTTAATTTTACGAGATTATTCGAAAGTCAATTTTAAAAGGCAAATATCTCCCGATCTGTATTAATCTGAGAGACAAAACTCATGTCACTTTGAGGGAACGTATATGTTAACTTCATGTCGGAATCTCGTCAATGTATATCCAAGGCTTTGGACGATAGAGACATTTAAATTTTTCAAGATTATTTGAAAGTCAATTTTTAAAAGGCAAATATCTCCCGATCTGTAGGCATCTGAGAGACAAACCTTATGTCACTTTGAGGGAACGCATATGTCAACTTAATGTCAGAGTCACGTCAATGTATGTCCAAGTGTTTGGAGGATAGAGACATTTAAATTTTGAGAGATTATTAGAAAGTCAATTTTTGAAAAGGCAAATATCTCCCGATCTCTATTAATCTGAGAGACAAAACTTATGTCACTTTGAGGGAACGTATATGTCAACTTCATGTCATAGTCTTGTCAATGTATGTCGAAGGGTTTGGAAGATAGAGACATTTAAATTTTTAGAGATTATTCGAAAGTCAATTATTAAAAGGCAAGTATCTCCCGATCTGTAGGAATCTGAGAGACAAAACTTATGTCACTTTGAGGGAACGTATATGTCAACTACATGTCAGAATCTCGTCAATCTATGTCCAAGGGTTTGGAAGATAAAGACATTTTAATTTCTCGAGATTAATCGAAAGTCAATATTTAAAAGGCAAATATCTACCGATCTGTAGGAATCTGAGAGACTAACCTTATGCCAATTTGAGGGAACGTGTATGTCAACTTGCTGTCAGAGTCACGTCAATGTATGTCCAAGGGTTTGGAGGATAGAGACATTTAGATATTTAGAGATTTCTCGAAAGTCAATTTTTGAAAGGCAAATATCTCCCGATCTGTAGACATCTGAGAGACAAACCTTATGTCACTTTGAGAGATCGCATACGTCAACTTCATGTCAGAGTCTCGTCAATGTATGTAAAAGGGTTTGGAGGATAGAGACATTTTCTTTTTTCGAGATTATTCTAAAGTCAATTTTTGAAAAGGCAAATATCTTCCGATCTGTAGGAATCTGAAACAAACCTTATGTCACATTGAGGGTACGTATATGTCAACTTCATGTCAGAGTGACGTCAATGTATGTGCAAGGGTTTGGAGGATATAGACATCTTAATTTTTCGAGATTATTCGAAAGTCAATTTTTAAAAGGCAAATATCTCCCGATCTGTAGACATCTCAGAGACAAACCTTATGTCACTTTGAGAGAACGCATACGTCAACTTCATGTCAGAGTCTCGTCAATGTATGTCCAAGGGTTTGGAGGATAGAGACATTTAAATTTTTCGAGATTATTCGAAAGTGAATTATTAAAAGGCAAATATCTCCCGATCTGTAGGAATCTGAGACAAACCTTATGTCACATTGATGGAACGTATATGTCAACTTCATGTCAGAGTCACGTCAATGTATGTGCAAGGGTTTGGAGGATATAGTCATCTTAATTTTTCGAGATTGTTCGAAAGTCAATTTTTAAAAGGCAAATATCTCCCGATCTGTAGGCATCTGAGAGACAAACCTTATGTCACTTTGAGGGAACGCATATGTCAACTTCATGTCAGAGTCTCGTCAATGTATTTCCAAGGGTTTGGAGGATAGGGACATTTTAATTCTTCGAGATTATTCGCAAGTCAATTATTAAAAGGCAAATATCTCCCGATCTGTAGGAATCTAAGAGAGAAAACTTATGTCACTTTGAGGGAACGTATATGTCAACTTCATGTCAGAATCTCGTCAATGTAGGTCCAAGGGATTGGACGATAGAGACATTTTAATTTTTCAAGATTGTTCTAAAGTCAATTTTTGAAAGGCAAATATCTCCCGATCTATAGGAATCTAAGAGACAAAACTATTGTCACTTTGAGGGAACATATATGTCAACTTCCTGTCAGAGTCACGTCAATGTATGTCTAAGGGTTTGGCGGATAGAGACATTTAAATTTTTAGATATTATTCGAAAGTCAATTTTTAAAAGGCAAATATCTCCCGATTTGTAGGAATCTGAGAGACAAAACTTATGTCACTTTGAGGGAACGTATATGTCAACTTCATGTCAGAGTCACGTCAATGCATGTGCAAGGGTTTGGAGGATATAGACATCTTAATTTTTCGAGATTATTCGAAAGTCAATTTTTAAAAGGCAAATATCTCCCGATCTGTAGACATCTGAGAGACAAACCTTATGTCGCTTTGAGAGAACGCATACGTCAACTTCATGTCAGAGTCTCGTCAATGTATGTCCATGGGTTTGGAGGATAGAGACATTTAAATTTTTCGAGATTATTCGAAAGTGAATTATTAAAAGCAAATATCTCCCGATCTGTAGACATCTGAGAGACAAACCTTATGTCACTTTGAGAGAACTCATACGTCAACTTCATGTCAGAGTCTCGTCAATGTATGTCCAAGGGTTTGGAGGATAGAGACATTTTCATTTTTCGAGATTATTCTAAAGTCAATTTTTGAAAAGGCAAATATCTTTCGATCTGTAGGAATACTAGATAAACCTTATGTCACATTGAGGGAACGTATATGTCAACTTCATGTCAGAGTCACGTCAATGTATGTGCAAGGGTTTGGAGGATATAGTCATCTTAATTTTTCGAGATTATTCGAAAGTCAATTTTTCAAAAGGCAAATATCTCCCGATCTGTAGGCATCTGAGAGACAAACCTTATGTCACTTTGAGGGAACGCATATGTCAATTTCATGTCAGAGTCTCGTCAATGTATGTCCAAGGGTTTGGAGGATAGAGACATTTTAATTCTTCGAGATTATTCGCAAGTCAATTATTAAAAGGCAAATATCTCCCGATCTGTAGGAATCTAAGAGACAAAACTTATGTCACTTTGAGGGAACGCATATGTCAACTTCATGTCAGAGTCTCGTCAATGTATTTCCAAGGGTTTGGAGGATAGGGACATTTTAATTCTTCGAGATTATTCGCAAGTCAATTATTAAAAGGCAAATATCTCCCGATCTGTAGGAATCTAAGAGACAAAACTTATGTCACTTTGAGGGAACGTATATGTCAACTTCATGTCAGAATCTCGTCAATGTAGGTCAAAGGGATTGGACGATAGAGACATTTTAATTTTTCAAGATTGTTCTAAAGTCAATTTTTGAAAGGCAAATATCTCCCGATCTATAGGAATCTAAGAGACAAAACTATTGTCACTTTGAGGGAACATATATGTCAACTTCCTGTCAGAGTCACGTCAATGTATGTCCAAGGGTTTGGAGGATAGAGACATTTAAATTTTGAGAGATTATTAGAAAGTCAATTTTTGAAAAGGCAAATATCTCCCGATCTCTATTAATCTGAGAGACAAAACTTATGTCACTTTGAGGGAACGTATATGTCAACTTCATGTCATAGTCTTGTCAATGTATGTCGAAGGGTTTGGAAGATAGAGACATTTAAATTTTTAGAGATTATTCGAAAGTCAATTATTAAAAGGCAAGTATCTCCCGATCTGTAGGAATCTGAGAGACAAAACTTATGTCACTTTGAGGGAACGTATATGTCAACTACATGTCAGAATCTCGTCAATCTATGTCCAAGGGTTTGGAAGATAAAGACATTTTAATTTCTCGAGATTAATCGAAAGTCAATATTTAAAAGGCAAATATCTACCGATCTGTAGGAATCTGAGAGACAAACCTTATGCCAATTTGAGGGAACGTGTATGTCAACTTGCTGTCAGAGTCACGTCAATGTATGTCCAAGGGTTTGGAGGATAGAGACATTTAGATATTTAGAGATTTCTCGAAAGTCAATTTTTGAAAGGCAAATATCTCCCGATCTGTAGACATCTGAGAGACAAACCTTATGTCACTTTGAGAGATCGCATACGTCAACTTCATGTCAGAGTCTCGTCAATGTATGTAAAAGGGTTTGGAGGATAGAGACATTTTCTTTTTTCGAGATTATTCTAAAGTCAATTTTTGAAAAGGCAAATATCTTCCGATCTGTAGGAATCTGAAACAAACCTTATGTCACATTGAGGGTACGTATATGTCAACTTCATGTCAGAGTGACGTCAATGTATGTGCAAGGGTTTGGAGGATATAGACATCTTAATTTTTCGAGATTATTGGAAAGTCAATTTTTAAAAGGCAAATATCTCCCGATCTGTAGACATCTCAGAGACAAACCTTATGTCACTTTGAGAGAACGCATACGTCAACTTCATGTCAGAGTCTCGTCAATGTATGTCCAAGGGTTTGGAGGATAGAGACATTTAAATTTTTCGAGATTATTCGAAAGTGAATTATTAAAAGGCAAATATCTCCCGATCTGTAGGAATCTGAGACAAACCTTATGTCACATTGATGGAACGTATATGTCAACTTCATGTCAGAGTCACGTCAATGTATGTGCAAGGGTTTGGAGGATATAGTCATCTTAATTTTTCGAGATTATTCGAAAGTCAATTTTTCAAAAGGCAAATATATCCCGTTCTGTAGGAATCTGAGAGACAAAACTTATGTTGCTTTGTGGGAACGTATATGTCAACTTCATGTCAGAATCTCGTCAATGTATGTCCAAGGGTTTGGACGATAGAGACATTATAATTTTTCGAGATTGTTCGAAAGTCAATTTTTAAAAGGCAAATATCTCCCGATCTGTAGGCATCTGAGAGACAAACCTTATGTCACTTTGAGGGAACGCATATGTCAACTTCATGTCAGAGTCTCGTCAATGTATTTCCAAGGGTTTGGAGGATAGGGACATTTTAATTTTTCAAGATTGTTCTAAAGTCAATTTTTGAAAGGCAAATATCTCCCGATCTATAGGAATCTAAGAGACAAAACTATTGTCACTTTGAGGGAACATATATGTCAACTTCCTGTCAGAGTCACGTCAATGTATGTCTAAGGGTTTGGCGGATAGAGACATTTAAATTTTTAGATATTATTCGAAAGTCAATTTTTAAAAGGCAAATATCTCCCGATTTGTAGGAATCTGAGAGACAAAACTTATGTCACTTTGAGGGAACGTATATGTAAACGTCCTGTCAGAGTCACATCAATGTATGTCCAAGGGTTTGGAGGATAGAGACATTTTCATTTTTCGAGATTATTCTAAAGTCAATTTTTGAAAAGGCAAATATCTCCCGATCTGTAGGAATCTGAAACAAACCTTATGTCACATTGAGGGTACGTATATGTCAACTTCATGTCAGAGTCACGTCAATGTATGTGCAAGGGTTTGGAGGATATAGACATCTTAATTTTTCGAGATTATTCGAAAGTCAATTTTTAAAAGGCAAATATCTCCCGATCTGTAGACATCTGAGAGACAAACCTTATGTCGCTTTGAGAGAACGCATACGTCAACTTCATGTCAGAGTCTCGTCTATGTATGTCCATGGGTTTGGAGGATAGAGACATTTAAATTTTTCGAGATTATTCGAAAGTGAATTATTAAAAGCAAATATCTCCCGATCTGTAGACATCTGAGAGACAAACCTTATGTCACTTTGAGAGAACTCATACGTCAACTTCATGTCAGAGTCTCGTCAATGTATGTCCAAGGGTTTGGAGGATAGAGACATTTTCATTTTTCGAGATTATTCTAAAGTCAATTTTTGAAAAGGCAAATATCTTTCGATCTGTAGGAATACTAGACAAACCTTATGTCACATTGAGGGAACGTCTTTGTCAACTTCATGTCAGAGTCACGTCAATGTATGTGCAAGGGTTTGGAGGATATAGTCATCTTAATTTTTCGAGATTATTCGAAAGTCAATTTTTCAAAAGGCAAATATCTCCCGATCTGTAGGCATCTGAGAGACAAACCTTATGTCACTTTGAGGGAACGCGTATGTCAATTTCATGTCAGAGTCTCGTCAATGTATGTCCAAGGGTTTGGAGGATAGAGACATTTTAATTCTTCGAGATTATTCGCAAGTCAATTATTAAAAGGCAAATATCTCCCGATCTGTAGGAATCTAAGAGACAAAACTTATGTCACTTTGAGGGAACGCATATGTCAACTTCATGTCAGAATCTCGTCAATGTAGGTCCAAAGGTTTGGACGATAGAGACATTTGAATTTTTCGAGATTGTTCTAAAGTCAATTTTTAAAAGGCAAATATCTCCCGATCTATAATAATCTAAGAGACAAAACTAATGTCACTTTGAGGGAACATATATGTCAACTTCCTGTCATAGTCACGTCAATGTATGTCCAAGGGTTTGGAGGATAGAGACATTTAAATTTTTAGATATTATTCGAAAGTCAATTTTTAAAAGGCAAATATCTCCCGATTTGTAGGAATCTGAGAGACAAAACTTATGTCACTTTGAGGGAACGTATATGTAAACGTCCTGTCAGAGTCACGTCAATGTATGTCCAAGGGTTTGGAGGAGAGAGAAATTTTAATTTTACGAGATTATTCGTAAGTCAATTATTAAAAGGCAAATATCTCCCGATCTGTAGGAATCTGAGAGACAAAACTTATGTCACTTTGAAGGAACGTGTATGTCAACTTCATGTCAGAATCTCGTCAATGTATGTCCAAGGGTTTGGACGATAGAGACATTTTAATTTTTCGAGATTATTCGAAAGTCAATTCTTAAAAGGCAAATATCTCCCGATCTGTAGGAATCTGAGAGACAAAACTTATGTCACTTTGAGGGAACGTATATGTCAACTTGCTGTCAGAGTCACGTCAATGTATGTCCAAGGGTGTGGAGGATAGAGACATTTAAATTCTTAGAGATTAGTCGAAAGTCAATTTTTGAAAAGGAAAATATCTCCCGATCAATAGGAATCTAAGAGACAAAACTTATGTCACTTTGAGGGAACGTATATGTCAACTTCATGTCAGAATCTCGTCAATATATGTCCAAGGGTTTGGACGATAGAGACATTTTAATTTTTCGAGATTATTCGAAAGTCAATTTTTTAAAGGCAAATATCTCCCGATCTGTAGGCATCTGAGAGACAAACCTTATGTCACTTTGAGGGAACGCATATGTCAACTTCGTGTCAGAGTCTCGTCAATGTATGTCCAAGGGTTTGGAGGATAGAGACATTTTAATTTTTCGAGATTATTCGAAAGTCAATTATTCTAAAGGCAAATATTCCCGATCTATATTAATCTGAGAGACAAAACTTATGTAACTTTGAGGGAACGTATATGTCAACTTCATGTCATAGTCGCGTATATGTATGTCCAAGGGTTTGGAGGATAGAGACATTTTCATTTTTCGAGATTATTCGAAAGTCAATTTTTCAAAAGGCAAATTTCTCCCGATCTGTAGGAATCTGAGAGACAAAACTTATGTAACTTTGAGGGAACGTATATGTCAACTTCCTGGCAGAGTCACGTCAATGTATGTCCAAGGGTTTGGAGTATAGAGACATTTAAATTTTTAGATATTATTCGAAAGTCAATTTTTTAAAGGCAAATATCTCCCGATCTGTAGGAATCTGAGAGACAAAACTTATGTCACTTAGAGCGAACGTATATGTCAACTTCAAGTCAGAATCTCGTCAATGTATGTCCAAGGGTTTGGAGGATAGAGACATTTTAATTTTTCGAGATTATTCGAAAGTCAATTTTTCAAAAGGCAAATATCTCCCGATATGTAGGAAGCTGAGAGACACAACTGATGTCACTATGAGGAAATTTACATATCAACTTCATGTCAGAGTCACGACAATGTACGAAAAAGGGTTTGAAGGATAGAGACATTTAAATTTTTAGAGATTATTCGAAAGTTAATTATTAAAAGGCAAATATCTCCCGATCTGTAGGAATCTGAGAGACAAAACTTATGTCACTTTGAGGGAACGTATATGTCAACATCCTGTCAGAGTCACGTCAATGTATGTCCAAGGGTTTGGACAATAGAGACATTTAAATTTTTAGAGATTATTCGAAAGTCAATTTTTAAAAGGCAAATATCTCCGGATCTGTAAGAATCTGAGAGACAAAACTTAAGTCTCTTTGAGGGAACGTATATGTCAACTACATGTCAGAATCTCGTCAATGTATGTACAAGGGTTTGGACGATAGACACATTTTAATTTTTCGAGATTAATCGAAAGTCAATTTTTAAAAGGAAAAATCTACCGATCTGTAGGAATCTGAGAGACAAACCTTATGACACTTTGAGGGAACGCATATGTCAACTTCATGTCATAGTCTGGTCAATGTATGTCCAAGGTTTTGGACGATAGAGACATTTTAATTTTTCGACATTATTCGAAAGTCAATTTTTAAAAGGCAAATATCTCCCGATCTGTAGACATCTGAGAGACAAACCTTATGTCAATTTGAGAGAACGCATACGTCAACTTCATGTCAGAGTCTCGTCAATGTATGTCCAAGGGTTTTGAGGATAGAGATATTCATATTTTTAGAGATTATTCGAAAGTCAATTTTTAAAAGGCAAATATCTCCCGATCTGTAGGGATCTGAGAGACAAAACGTATGACACTTAGAGGGAACGTATATGTCAACTTCATGTCAGAGTCTCGTCAATGTATGTCGAAGGGTTTGGAGGATAGAGACATTTTCATTTTTCGAGATTATTCGAAAGTCAATTTTTGAAAAGGCAAATATCTCCCGATCTGTAGGAATCTGAGAGACAAAACTTATGTTACTTTGTGGGAACGTATATGTCAACTTCATGTCAGAATCTCGTCAATGTATGTCCAAGGGTTTGGACGATAGAGACATTTTAATTTTTCGAGATTATTCGAAAGTCAATTCTTAAAAGGCAAATATCTCCCGATCTGTAGGCATCTGAGAGACAAAACTTATGACACTTTGAGGGAACGTATATGTCAACTTCATGTCAGAATCTCGTCAGTGTATGTCCAAGGGTTTTGACGATAGAGACATTTTAATTTTTCGAGATTATTTGAAAGTCAATTTTTAAAAAGCAAATATCTCACGATCTGTAGGAATCTGAGACAAACCTTATGTCACATTGAGGGAACGTATATGTCAACTTCATGTCAGAGTCACGTCAATGTATGTGCAAGGGTTTGGAGGATATAGACATCTTAATTTTTCGAGATTATCCGAAAGTCAATTTTTAAAAGGCAAATATATCCCGATCTGTAGGAATCTGAGAGACAAAACTTATGTTACTTTGTGGGAACGTATATGTCAACTTCATGTCAGAATCTCGTCAATGTATGTCCAAGGGTTTGGACGATAGGGACATTTTAATTTTTCGAGATTATTCGAAAGTCAATTCTTAAAAGGCAAATATCTCCCGATCTGTAGGCATCTGAGAGACAAAACTTATGACACTTTGAGGGAACGTATATGTCAACTTCATGTCAGAATCTCGTCAGTGTATGTCCAAGGGTTTGGACGATAGAGACATTTTAATTTTTCGAGATTATTTGAAAGTCAATTTTTAAAAGGCAAATATCTCACGATCTGTAGGCATCTGAGCGACAAACCTAATGTCACTTTGAGGGAACGCATATGTCAACTTCATGTCAGAGTCTCGTCAATGTATGTAAAAGGGTTTGGAGGATAGAGACATATTAATTTTTCGAGATTATTCGAAAGTGAATTATTAAAAGCAAATATCTCCCGATCTGTAGGTATCTGAGAGACAAAACTAATGTCACTTTGAGGGAACATATATGTCAACTTCATGTCAGAGTCACGTCAATGTATGTCCAAGGGTTTGGTGGATAGAGAAATTTTAATTTTACGAGATTATTCGAAAGTCAATTTTTAAAAGGCAAATATCTCCCGATCTGTAGGAATCTGAGAGACAAAACTTATGTCACTTTGAGGGAACGCGTATGTTAACTACATGTCAGAATCTCGTCATTGTATGTCCAAGTATTTGGACGATAGAGACATTTTAATTTTCGAGATTATTTGGAAGTCAATTTTTAAAGGGCAAATATCTCCCGATCTGTAGGCATCTGAGAGACAAACCTTATATCACTTTGAGGGAACGCATATGTTAACTTCATGTCAGAGTCTCGTCAATGTAAGTCCAAGGTTTTGGACGATAGAGACATTTTAATTTTTCTAGGTTATTCGAAAGTCAATTCTTAAAAGGCAAATATCTCCCGATCTGTAGGCATCTGAGAGACAAACCTTATGTCACTTTGAGGGAGCGCATATGTCAACATCATGTCAGAGTCTCGTCAATGTATGTCCAAGGGTTTGGAGGATAGAGACATTTTAATTCTTCGAGATTATTCGCAAGTCAATTATTAAAAGGCAAATATCTTCCGATCTGTAGGAATCTGAGAGACAAAACTTATGTCAATTTGAGGGAACGTATATGTAAACTTCATGTCAGAATCTCGTCAATTTAGGTCCAAGGGTTTGGACGATAGAGACATTTTAATTTTTCGAGATTGTTCTAAAGTCAATTTTTAAAGGCAAATATCTCCCGATCTGTAGGAATCTAAGAGACAAAACTAATGTCACTTTGAGGGAACATATATGTCAACTTCCTGTCAGAGTCACGTCAATGTATGTCCAAGGGTTTGGAGGATAGAGACATTTAAATTTTTATATATTATTCGAAAGTCAATTTTTAAAAGGCAAATATCTCCCGATTTGTAGGAATCTGAGAGACAAAACTTATGTCACTTTGAGGGAACGTATATGTAAACGTCCTGTCAGAGTCACGTCAATGTATGTCCAAGGGTTTGGAGGATAGAGAAATTTTAATTTTACGAGATTATTCGAAAGTCAATTTTTAAAAGGCAAATATCTCCCGATCTGTAGGAATCTGAGAGACAAAACTTATGTAACTTTGTGGGAACGTATATGTCAACTTCATGTCAGAATCTCGTCAATGTATGTCCAAGGGTGTGGAGGATAAAGATATTTAAATCTTGAGAGATTATTCGAAAGTCAATTTATGTAAAGGCAAATGTCTCCCGATCGATAGGAATCTAAGAGACAAAACTTATGTCACTTTGAAGGAACGTATATGTCAACTTCATGTCAGAATCTCGTCAATGTATGTCCAAGGGTTTGGACGATAGAGACATTTTAATTTTTCGAGATTCTTCGAAAGTCAATTATTAAAAGGCAAATATCTCCCGATCTGTGGGCATCTGAGAGACAGACCTTATGCCACTTTGAGGGAATGCATATGTCAACTTCATATCAGAGTCTCGTCAATGTATGTCCAAGGGTTTGGAGGATAGAGATATTTTCATTTTTCGAGATTATTCTAAAGACAATTTTTGAAAAGGCAAATATCTCCCGATCTGTAGGAATCTGAAACAACCCTTATGTCACATTGAGGGTACGTATATGTCAACTTCATGTCAGAGTCACGTCAATGTATGTGCAAGGGTTTGGAGGATAGAGACATTTAAATTTTTAGATATTATTCGAAAGTCAATTTTTAAAAGGCAAATATCTCCCGATCTGTAGACATCTGAGAGACAAACCTTATGTCACTTTGAGAGAACGCATACGTCAACTTCATGTCAGAGTCTCTTCAATGTATGTCCAAGGGTTTGGAGGATAGAGACATTTAAATTTTTCGAGATTATTCGAAAGTGAATTATTAAAAGGCAAATATCTCCCGATTTGTAGACATCTGAGAGACAAACCTTATGTCACTTTGAGAGAACTCATACGTCAACTTCATGTCAGAGTCTCGTTAATGTATGTCCAAGGGTTTGGAAGATAGAGACATTTTAATTTTTCGAGATTATTCTAAAGTCAAATTTTGAAAAGGCAAATATCTCCCGATCTGTAGGAATCCTAGACAAACCTTATGTCACATTGAGGGAACGTATATGTCAACTTCATGTCAGAGTCACGTCAATGTATGTGCAAGGGTTTGGAGGATATAGTCATCTTAATTTTTCGAGATTATTCGAAAGTCAATTTTTCAAAAGGCAAATATCTCCCGATCTGTAGGCATCTGAGAGACAAACCTTATGTCACTTTGAGGGAACGCATATGTCAACTTCATGTCAGAGTCTCGTCAATGTATGTCCAAGGGTTTGGAGGATAGAGACATTTTAATTCTTCGAGATTATTCGCAAGTCAATTATTAAAAGGCAAATATCTCCCGATCTGTAGGAATCTAAGAGACAAAACTTATGTCCCTTTGAGGGAACGTATATGTCAACTTCATGTCAGAATCTCGTCAATGTAGGTCCAAAGGTTTGGACGATAGAGACATTTAATTTTTCGAGATTGTTCTAAAGTCAATTTTTAAAAGGCAAATATCTCCCGATATATAGGAATCTAAGAGACAAAACTAATGTCACTTTGAGGGAACATATATGTCAACTTCCTGTCAGAGTCACGTCAATGTATGTCGAAGGGTTTATAGGATAGAGACATTTAAATTTTTAGATATTATTCGAAAGTCAATTTTTAAAAGGCAAATATCTCCCGATTTGTAGGAATCTGAGAGACAAAACTTATGTCACTTTGAGGGAACGCATATGTAAACGTCCTGTCAGAGTCACGTCAATGTATGTCCAAGGGTTTGGAGGATAGAGAAATTTTAATTTTACGAGATTATTCGTAAGTCAATTATTAAAAGGCAAATATCTCCCGATCTGTAGGAATCTGAGAGACAAAACTTATGTCACTTTGAAGGAACGTATATGTCAACTTCATGTCAGAATCTCGTTAATGTATGTCCAAGGGTTTGGACGATAGAGATATTTAAATTTTTCGAGATTATTCGAAAGTCAATTTTTAAAAGGCAAATATCTCCCGATCTGTAGGAATCTGAGAGACAAAACTTATGTCACTTTGAGGGAACGTATATGTCAACTTGCTGTCAGAGTCACGTCAATGTATGTCCAAGGGTGTGGAGGATAGAGACATTTAAATGCTTAGAGATTATTCGAAAGTCAATTTTTGAAAAGGAAAATATCTCCCGATCAATAGGAATCTAAGAGACAAAACTTATGTCACTTTGAGGGAACGTATATGTCAACTTCATGTCAGAATCTCGTCAATGTATGTCAAAGGGTTTGGACGATAGAGACATTTTAATTTTTCGAGATTATTCGAAAGTCAATTTTTGAAGGCAAATATCTCCCGATCTGTAGGCATCTGAGAGACAAACCTTATGCCACTTTGAGGGAACGCATATGTCAACTTCGTGTCAGAGTCTCGTCAATGTATGTCCAAGGGTTTGGAGGATAGAGACATTTTAATTTTTCGAGATTATTCGAAAGTCAATTCTTCTAAAGGCAAATATTCCCGATCTGTATTAATCTGAGAGACAAAACTTATGTAACTTTGAGGGAACGTATATGTCAACTTCATGTCATAGTCGCGTATATGTATGTCCCAGGGTTTGGAGGATAGAGACATTTTTATTTTTCGAGATTATTCGAAATTCAATTTTTCAAAAGGCAAATATCTCCCGATCTCTAGGAATCTGAGAGACAAAACTTATGTAAATTTGAGGGAACGTATATGTCAACTTCCTGGCAGAGTCTCGTCAATGTATGTCCAAGGGTTTGGAGGATAGAGACATTTTAATTTTTCGAGATTATTCGAAAGTGAATTATTAAAAGGCAAATATCTGCCGATCTGTAGGAAGCTGAGAGACACAACTGATGTCACTATGAGGACATTTACATATCAACTTCATGTCAGAGTCACGACAATGTACGAAAAAGGGTTTGAAGGATAGAGAAATTTAAATTTTTAGAGATTATTCGAAAGTCAATTATTAAAAGGCAAATATCTCCCGATCTGTAGGAATCTGAGAGACAAAACTTATGTCACTTTGAGGGAACGTATATGTCAACATCCTGTCAGAGTCACGTCAATGTATGTCCAAGGGCTTGGAGGATAGAGACATTTAAATTTTTAGAGATTATTCGAAAGTCAATTTTTAAAAGGCAAATATCTCCCGATCTGTAGGAATCTGAGAGACAAAACTTAAGTCTCTTTGAGGGAACGTATATGTCAACTACATGTCAGAATCTCGTCAATGTATGTACAAGGGTTTGGACGATAGACACATTTTAATTTTTCGAGATTAATCGAAAGTCAATTTTTAAAAGGCAAAAATCTACCGATCTGTAGGTATCTGAGAGACAAACCTTATGACACTTTGAGGGAACGCATATGTCAACTTCATGTCATAGTCTGGTCAATGTATATCCAAGGTTTTGGACGATAGAGACATTTTAATTTTTCGACGTTATTCGAAAGACAATTTTTAAAGGCAAATATCTCCCGATCTGCAGACATCTGAGAGACAAACCTTATGTCAATTTGAGAGAACGCATACGTCAACTTCATGTCAGAGTCTCGTCAATGTATGTCCAAGGGTTTGGAGGATAGAGATATTTATATTTTTAGAGATTATTCGAAAGTCAATTTTTAAAAGGCAAATATCTCCCGATCTGTAGGGATCTGAGAGACAAAACGTATGACACTTAGAGGGAACGTATATGTCAACTTCATGTCAGAGTCTCGTCAATGTATGTCCAAGGGTTTGGAGGATAGAGACATTTTCATTTTTCGAGATTATTCGAAAGTCAATTTTTGAAAAGGCAAATATCTCCCGATCTGTAGGAATCTGAGACAAACCTTATGTCACATTGAGGGAACGTATATGTTAACTTCATGTCAGAGTCACGTCAATGTATGTGCAAGGGTTTGGAGGATATAGACATCTTAATTTTTCGAGATTATTCGAAAGTCTATTTTTAAAAGGCAAATATATCCCGATCTGTAGGAATCTGAGAGACAAAACTTATGTTACTTTGTGGGAACGTATATGTCAACTTCATGTCAGAATCTCGTCAGTGTATGTCCAAGGGTTTGGACGATAGAGACATTTTAATTCTTTGAGATTATTCGCAAGTCAATTATTAAAAGGCAAATATCTCCCGATCTGTAGGAATCTGAGAGACAAAACTTATGTCAATTTGAGGGAACGTATATGTCAACTTCATGTCAGAATCTCGTCAATTTAGGTCCAAGGGTTTGGAGGATAGAGACATTTAAATTTTTAGATATTATTCGAAAGTCAATTTTTAAAAGGCAAATATCTCCCGATTTGTAGGAATGTGAGAGACAAAACTTATGTCACTTTGAGGGAACGCATATGTTAACTTCATGTCAGAGTCTCGTCAATGTAAGTCCAAGGTTTTGGACGATAGAGACATTTTAATTTTTCGAGATTATTTGAAAGTCAATTTTTAAAAGGCAAATATCTCACGATCTGTAGGCATCTGAGCGACAAACCTAATGTCACTTTGAGGGAACGCATATGTCAACTTCATGTCAGAGTCTCGTCAATGTATGTCCAAGGGTTTGGAGGATAGAGACATTTAAATTTTTCGAGATTATTCGAAAGTCAATTTTTAAAAGGCAAATATCTCCCGATCTGTAGGAATCTGAGAGACAAAACTTATGTCACTTTGAGGGAACGCATATGTTAACTACATGTCAGAATGTCGTCATTGTATGTCCAAGTGTTTGGACGATAGAGACATTTTAAATTTTCGAGATTATTTGGAAGTCAATTTTTAAAAGGCAAATATCTCCCGATCTGTAGGCATCTGAGAGACAAACCTTATATCACTTTGAGGGAACGCATATGTTAACTTCATGTCAGAGTCTCGTCAATGTAAGTCCAAGGTTTTGGACGATAGAGACATTTTAATTTTTCGAGATTATTCGAAAGTCAATTTTTAAAAGGCAAATATCTCCCGATCTGTAGGCATCTGAGAGACAAACCTTATGTCACTTTGAGGGAACGCATATGTCAACATCATGTCAGAGTCTCGTCAATGTATGTCCAAGGGTTTGGAGGATAGAGACATTTTAATTCTTCGAGATTATTCGCAAGTCAATTATTAAAAGGCAAATATCTCCCGATCTGTAGGGATCTGAGAGACAAAACTTATGTCAATTTGAGGGAACGTATATGTCAACTTCATGTCAGAATCTCGTCAATTTAGGTCCAAGGGTTTGGAGGATAGAGACGTTTAAATTTTTAGATATTATTCGAAAGTCAATTTTTAAAAGGCAAATATCTCCCGATTTGTAGGAATGTGAGAGACAAAACTTATGTCACTTTGAGGGAACGTATATGTAAACGTCCTGTCAGAGTCACGTCAATGTATGTCCAAAGGTTTGGAGGATAGAGAAATTTTAATTTTACAAGATTATTCGAAAGTCAATTTTTAAAAGGCAAATATCTCCCGATCTGTAGGAATCTGAGAGACAAAACTTATGT
Organism: Zootermopsis nevadensis; assembly: GCF_977971745.1. NCBI lineage: Eukaryota > Metazoa > Arthropoda > Insecta > Blattodea > Termopsidae > Zootermopsis > Zootermopsis nevadensis. Next base: position 4,172,447 of record NW_028259177.1, read on the forward strand.
AACTTTGTGGGAACGTATATGTCAACTTCATGTCAGAATCTCGTCAATGTATGTCCAAGGGTGTGGAGGATATAGACATTTAAATCTTTAGAGATTATTCGAAAGTCAATTTATGTAAAGGCAAATATCTCCCGATCGATAGGAATCTAAGAGACAAAACTTATGTCACTTTGAAGGAACGTATATGTCAACTTCATGTCAGAATCTCGTCAATGTATGTCCAAGGCTTTGGACGATAGAGACATTTTAATTTTTCGAGATTATTCGAAAGTCAATTTTTAAAAGGCAAATATCTCCCGATCTGTATGAATCTGAGAGACAAAACTTATGTCACTTTGAGGGAACGTATATGTCAACTAGCTGTCAGAGTCACGTCAATGTATGTCCAAGGGTGTGGAGGATAGAGACATTTAAATTCTAAGAGATTATTCGAAAGTCAATTTATGAAAAGGCAAATATCTCCCGATCAATAGGAATCTAAGAGACAAAACTTATGTCACTTTGAGGGAACGAATATGTCAACTTCATGTCAGAATCTCGTCAATGTATGTCCAAGGGTTTGGACGATAGAGACATTTAAATTTTTCGAGATTATTCGAAAGTCAATTTTTAAAGGCAAATATCTCCCGATCTGTAGGCATCTGAGAGACAAACCTTATGTCCCTTTGAGGGAACGCATATGTCAACTTCGTGTCAGAGTCTCGTCAATGTATGTCCAAGGGTTTGGAGAATAGAGATATTTAAATTTCTAGAGATTATTCGAAATTCAATTTTTAAAAGGCAAATATCTCCCGATCTGTAGGCATCTGAGAGACAAGCCTTTTGTCACTTTGAGGGAACGTATATGTCAACTTCATGTCAGAATCTCGTCAATGTAGGTCCAAGGGTTTGGACGATAGAGACATTTTAAGTTTTCGAGATTGTTCTAAAGTCAATTTTTAAAAGGCAAATATCTCCCGATCTGTAGGAATCTAAGAGACAAAACTAATGTCACTTTGAAGGAACATATATGTCAACTTCCTGTCAGAGTCACGTCAATATATGTCCAAGGGTTTGGAGGATAGAGACATTTAAATTTTTGGATATTATTCGAAAGTCAATTTTTAAAAGGGAAATATCTCCCGATCTGTAGGAATCTGAGAGACAAAAGTTATGTCACTTTGAGGGAACGTATATGTCAACTTCATGTCAGAATCTCGTCAATGTATGTCCAAGGGTTTGGACGATAAACACATTTTAATTTTTCGAGATTATTCGAAAGTCAATTTTTAAAAGGCAAATATCTCCCGATCTGTGGGCATCTGAGAGACAACCCTTATATCACTTTGAGAGAACGCATATGTCAACTTCATGTCAGAGTCTCGTCAATGTATGTCCAAGGGTTTGGAGGATAGAGACATTTAAATTTTTCGAGATTATTCGAAAGTCAATTTTTAAAAGGCAAATATCTCCCGATCTGTAGGAATCTGAGACAAACCTTATGTCACATTGAGGGAACGTATATGTCAACTTCATGTCAGAGTCACGTCAATGAATGTGCAAGGGTTTGGAGGATATAGACATCTTAATTTTTCGAGATTATTCGAAAGTCAATTTTTAAAAGGCAAATATATCCCGATCTGTAGGAATCTGAGAGACAAAACTTATGTTACTTTGTGGGAACGTATATGTCAACTTCATGTCAGAATCTCGTCAATGTATGTCCAAGGGTTTGGACGATAGGGAGATTTTAATTTTTCGAGATTATTCGAAAGTCAATTTTTAAAAGGCAAATATCTCCCGATCTGTAGGCATCTGAGAGACAAAACTTATGACACCTTGAGGGAACGTATATGTCAACTTCATGTCAGAATCTCGTCAGTGTATGTCCAAGGGTTTGGACGATAGAGACATTTTAATTTTTCGAGATTATTTGAAAGTGAATTATTAAAATTCAAATATCTCCCGATCTGTAGGAATCTGAGAGACAAAACTAATGTCACTTTGAGGGAACACATATGTCAACTTCATGTCAGAGTCACGTCAATGTATGTCCAAGGGTTTGGAGGATAGAGAAATTTTAATTTTACGAGATTATTCGAAAGTCAATTATTAAAAGGCAAATATCTCCCGATCTGTAGGAATCTGAGAGACAAAACTTATGTCACTTTGAGGGAACGCATATGTTAACTACATGTCAGAATCTCGTCATTGTATGTCCAAGTGTTTGGACGATAGAGACATTTTAATTTTCGAGATTATTTGGAAGTCAATTATTAAAAGGCAAATATCTCCCGATCTGTAGGCATCTGAGAGACAAACCTTATATCACTTTGAGGGAACGCATATGTCAACATCATGTCAGAGTCTCGTCAATGTAAGTCCAAGGTTTTGGACGATAGAGACATTTTAATTTTTCGAGATTATTCGAAAGACAATTTTTAAAAGGCAAATATCTCCCGATCTGTAGGCATTTGAGAGACAAACCTTATGTCACTTTGAGGGAACGCATATGTCAACATCATGTCAGAGTCTCGTCAATGTATGTCCAAGGGTTTGGAGGATAGAGACATTTTAATTCTTCGAGATTATTCGCAAGTCAAATATTAAAAGGCAAATATCTCCCGATCTGTAGGAATCTGAGAGACAAAACTTATGTCAATTTGACGGAACGTATACGTCAACTTCATGTCAGAATCTCGTCAATGTAGGTCCAAGGGTTTGGACGATAGAGACATTTTAATTTTTCGAGATTGTTCTAAAGTCAATTTTTAAAAGGCAAATATCTCCCGTTTTGTAGGAATCTAAGAGACAAAACTAATGTCACTTTGAGGGAACATATATGTCAACTTCCTGTCATAGTCACGTCAATGTATGTCCAAGGGTTTGGAGGATAGAGACATTTAAATTTTTAGATATTATTCGAAAGTCAATTTTTAAAAGGCAAATATCTCCCGATCTGTAGGTATCTGAGAGACAAAACTTATGTCACTTTGAGGGAACGTATATGTAAACGTCCTGTCAGAGTCACGTCAATGTATGTCCAAGGGTTTGGAGGATAGAGAAATTTTAATTTTACGAGATTATTCGAAAGTCAATTATTAAAAGGCAAATATCTCCCGATCTGTAGGAATCTGAGAGACAAAATTTATGTAACTTTGTGGGAACGTATATGTCAACTTCATGTCAGAATCTCGTCAATGTATGTCCAAGAGTGTGGAGGATATAGACAATTAAATCTTTAGAGATTATTCGAAAGTCAATTTATGTAAAGGCAAATATCTCCCGATCGATAGGAATCTAAGAGACAAAACTTATGTCACTTTGAAGGAACGTATATGTCAACTTCATGTCACAATCTCGTCAATGTATGTATAAGGGTTTGGACGATAGAGACATTTTAATTTTTCGAGATTATTCGAAAGTCAATTTTTAAAGGCAAATATCTCCCGATCTGTAGGCATCTGAGAGACAAACCTTATATCACTTTGAGGGAACGCATATGTCAACTTCGTGTCAGAGTCTCGTCAATGTATGTCCAAGGGTTTGGAGGATAGAGACATTTAAATTTCTAGAGATTATTCGAAAGTCAATTTTTAAAAGGCAAATATCTCCCGATCTGTAGGCATCTGAGAGACAAGCCTTTTGTCACTTTGAGGGAACGCATATGTCAACTTCATGTCAGAGTCTCGTCAATGTATGTCCAAGGGTTTGGAGGATAGAGACATTTTAATTCTTCGAGATTATTCGCAAGTCAATTATTAAAAGGCAAATATCTCCCGATCTGTAGGAATCTGAGAGACAAAACTTATGTCAATTTGAGGGAACGTATATGTCAACTTCATGTCAGAATCTCGTCAATGTAGGTCCAAGGGTTTGGACGATAGAGACATTTTAATTTTTCGAGATTGTTCTAAAGTCAATATTTAAAAGGCAAATATCTCCCGATCTGTAGGAATCTAAGAGACATAACTAATGTCACTTTGAGGGAACATATGTGTCAACTTCCTGTGAGAGTCACGTCAATGTATGTCCAAGGGTTTGGAGGATAGAGACATTTAAATTTTTAGATATTATTCGAAAGTCAATTTTTAAAAGGCAAATATCTCCCGATTTGTAGGAATCTGAGAGACAAAACTTATGTCACTTTGAGGGAACGTATATGTCAACTTCATGTCAGAATCTCGTCAATGTATGTCCAAGGGTTTGGACGATAGACACATTTTAATTTTTCGAGATTATTCGAAAGTCAATTTTTAAAAGGCAAATATCTCCCGATCTGTAGGAATCTGAGAAACAAAACTTATGTCACTTTGAGGGAACGAATATGTCAACTTGCTGTCAGAGTCACGTCAATGTATGTCCAAGGGTTTGGAGGATAGAGACATTTAAATTTTTAGAGATTATTCGAAAGTCAATTTTTGAAAAGGCAAATATCTCCCGATCTGTATTAATCTGAGAGACAAAACTTATGTCACTTTGAGGGAACGTATATGTCAACTTGCTGTCAGAGTCACGTCAATGTATGTCCAAAGGTTTGGAGGATAGAGACATTTTAATTTTTCGAGATTATTCGAAAGTCAATTTAAAAGGCAAATATCTCCCGATCTGTAGGAATCTGAGAAACAAAACTAATGTCGCTTTGAGGGAACGTATATGTCAACTTGCTGTCAGAGTCACGTCAATGTATGTCCAAGGGTTTGGAGGAAAGAGACATTTAAATTTTTAGAGATTATTCGAAAGTCAATTTTTGAAAAGGCAAATATCTCCAGATCTGTATTAATCTGAGAGACAAAACTTATGTCACTTTGAGGGAACGTATATGTCAAATTCATGTCATAGTCACGTCAATGTATGTGCAAGGGTTTGGACGATAGAGACATTTTAATTTTTCGAGATTATTTGAAAGTCAATTTTTAAAAGGCAAATATCTCCCGATCTGCAGGCACCTGAGAGACGAACCTTATGTCACATTGAGGGAACGTATGTGTCAACTTCATGTCAGAGTCACGTCAATGTATGTCCAAGGGTTTGGAGGATAGAGACATTTTAATTTTTCGAGATTATTCGAAAGTCAATTTTTGAAAAGGCAAATATCTCCCGATTTGTATTAAACTGAGAGACAAAACTTATGTCACTTTGTGGGAACGCATATGTCAACTTCATGTCAGAGTCACGTCAATGTATGTCGAAGGATTTGGAGGATAGAGACATTTAAAATTTTAGAGATTATTTGAAAGTCAATTTTTAAAAGGCAAATATCTCCCGATCTGTAGGAATCTGAAAGACAAAACTTATGTCACTTAGAGGGAACTTATATGTCAACTTCATGTCAGAATCTCGTCATTGTATGTCCAATGGTTTGGACGATAGAGACATTTAAATTTTTAGAGATTATTCGAAAGTCAATATTTGAAAAGGCAAATATCTCCCGATCTGTATTAATCTGAGAGACAAAACTTATGTCAATTTGAGGGAACGCATATGTCAACTTCATGTCAGAGTCACGTCAATGTATGTCCAAGGGTTTGGAGAATAGAGACATTTAAAATTTTAGAGATTATTCGAAAGTCAATTTTTAAAAGGCAAATATCTCCCGATCTGTAGCAATCTGAGAGACAAAACTTATGTCACTTTGAGGGAACGTATATGTAAACGTCCTGTCAGAGTCACGTCAATGTATGTCGAAGGGTTTGGAGGATAGAGACATTTTAATATTACGATATTATTCGAAAGTCAATTTTTAAAAGGCAAATATCTCCCGATCTGTAGGAATCTGAGAGACAAAACTTATGTCACTTTGAGGGAACGTATATGTCAACTACATGTCAGAATCTCGTCAATGTATGTCCAAGGGTTTGGACGATAGAGACATTTTAATTTTTCGAGATTATTCGAAAGTCAATAATTAAAAGGCAAATATCTCCCGATCAATAGGAATCTGAGAGACAAACCTTATGTCACTTTGAGGGAACGCATATGTCAACTTCATGTCAGAGTCTCGTCAATGTATGTCCAAGGGTTTGGAGGATAGAGACATTTAAATTTTTCGAGATTATTCGAAAGTCAATTATTAAAAGGCAAATATCTCCCGATCTGTAGGAATCTGAGTAACAAAACTAATGTCACTTTGAGGGAACGTATATGTCAACTTGCTGTCAGAGTCAGGTCAATGTATGTCCAAGGGTTTGGAGGATAGAGACATTTTAATTTTTCCAGATTATTCAAAAGTCAATTTTTGAAAAGGCAAATATCTCCCGATCTGTATTAATCTGAGAGACAAAACTTATGTCACTTTGAGGGAATGTATATGTCAACTTCATGTCAGAATCTCGTCAATGTATGTATAAGGGTTTGGACGATAGACACATTTCAATTTTTCGAGATTATTCGAAAGTCAATTATTAAAAGGCAAATATCTCCCGATCTGTGGGCATCTGAGAGACAAACGTTATGTCACTTTGAGGGAACGCATATGTCAACTTCATGTCAGAGTCTCGTCAATGTATGTCCAAGGGTTTGGAGGATAGAGACATTTTAATTTTTCGAGATTATTCGAAATTCAATAATTAAAAGGCAAATATCTCCCGATCAATAGGAATCTGAGAGACAACCCTTATGTCACTTTGAGGGAACGCATATGTCAACTTCACGTCAGAGTCTCGTCAATGTATGTCCAAGGGTTTGGAGGATAGAGACATTTTAATTTCTCGAGATTATTCGAAAGTCAATTTTTAAAAGGCAAATATCTACCGATCTGTAGGAATCTTTGAGACAAAACTTATGTCACTTTGAGGGAACGTATATGTCAACTTCATGTCAGAGTCACGTCAATGTATGTCTAAGGGGTTGGAGGAAAGAGACATTTAAATTTTTAGAGATTATTCGAAAGTCAATTATTGAAAAGGCAAATATCTCCCGATCTGTATTAATCTGAGAGACAAAACTTATGTCACTTTGAGGGAACGTATATATCAACTTCATGTCAGAATCTCTTCAATGTATGTCCAAGGGTTTGGACGATATGGACATTTTAATTTTTCGAGATTATTCGAAAGTCAGTTTTTAAAAGGCAAATATCTCCCGACCAATAGGAATCTAAGAGACAAAACTTATGTCACTTTGAGGGAACGTATATGTCAACTTCATGTCAGAATCTCGTCAGTGTATGTCCAAGGGTTTGGACGATAGAGACATTTTAATTCTTTGAGATTATTCGCAAGTCAATTATTAAAAGGCAAATATCTCCCGATCTGTAGGAATCTGAGAGACAAAACTTATGTCAATTTGAGGGAACGTATATGTCAACTTCATGTCAGAATCTCGTCAATTTAGGTCCAAGGGTTTGGAGGATAGAGACATTTAAATTTTTAGATATTATTCGAAAGTCAATTTTTAAAAGGCAAATATCTCCCGATTTGTAGGAACGTGAGAGACAAAACTTATGTCACTTTGAGGGAACGCATATGTTAACTTCATGTCAGAGTCTCGTCAATGTAAGTCCAAGGTTTTGGACGATAGAGACATTTTAATTTTTCGAGATTATTTGAAAGTCAATTTTTAAAAGGGAAATATCTCACGATCTGTAGGCATCTGAGCGACAAACCTAATGTCACTTTGAGGGAACGCATATGTCAACTTCATGTCAGAGTCTCGTCAATGTATGTCCAAGGGTTTGGAGGATAGAGACATTTAAATTTTTCGAGATTATTCGAAAGTCAATTTTTAAAAGGCAAATATCTCCCGATCTGTAGGAATCTGAGAGACAAAACTTATGTCACTTTGAGGGAACGCATATGTTAACTACATGTCAGAATGTCGTCATTGTATGTCCAAGTGTTTGGACGATAGAGACATTTTAAATTTTCGAGATTATTTGGAAGTCAATTTTTAAAAGGCAAATATCTCCCGATCTGTAGGCATCTGAGAGACAAACCTTATGTCACTTTGAGGGAACGCATATGTCAACATCATGTCAGAGTCTCGTCAATGTATGTCCAAGGGTTTGGAGGATAGAGACATTTTAATTCTTCGAGATTATTCGCAAGTCAATTATTAAAAGGCAAATATCTCCCGATCTGTAGGGATCTGAGAGACAAAACTTATGTCAATTTGAGGGAACGTATATGTCAACTTCATGTCAGAATCTGGTCAATTTAGGTCCAAGGGTTTGGAGGATAGAGACGTTTAAATTTTTAGATATTATTCGAAAGTCAATTTTTAAAAGGCAAATATCTCCCGATTTGTAGGAATGTGAGAGACAAAACTTATGTCACTTTGAGGGAAAGTATATGTAAACGTCCTGTCAGAGTCACGTCAATGTATGTCCAAGGGTTTGGAGGATAGAGAAATTTTAATTTTACGAGATTATTCGAAAGTCAATTTTTAAAAGGCAAATATCTCCCGATCTGTAGGAATCTGAGAGACAAAACTTATGTAACTTTGTGGGAACGTATATGTCAACTTCATGTCAGAATCTCGTCAATGTATGTCCAAGGGTGTGGAGGATATAGACATTTAAATCTTTAGAGATTATTCGAAAGTCAATTTATGTAAAGGCAAATATCTCCCGATCGATAGGAATCTAAGAGACAAAACTTATGTCACTTTGAAGGAACGTATATGTCAACTTCATGTCAGAATCTCGTCAATGTATGTCCAAGGCTTTGGACGATAGAGACATTTTAATTTTTCGAGATTATTCGAAAGTCAATTTTTAAAAGGCAAATATCTCCCGATCTGTATGAATCTGAGAGACAAAACTTATGTCACTTTGAGGGAACGTATATGTCAACTAGCTGTCAGAGTCACGTCAATGTATGTCCAAGGGTGTGGAGGATAGAGACATTTAAATTCTAAGAGATTATTCGAAAGTCAATTTATGAAAAGGCAAATATCTCCCGATCAATAGGAATCTAAGAGACAAAACTTATGTCACTTTGAGGGAACGAATATGTCAACTTCATGTCAGAATCTCGTCAATGTATGTCCAAGGGTTTGGACGATAGAGACATTTAAATTTTTCGAGATTATTCGAAAGTCAATTTTTTAAAGGCAAATATCTCCCGATCTGTAGGCATCTGAGAGACAAACCTTATGTCACTTTGAGGGAACGCATATGTCAACTTCGTGTCAGAGTCTCGTCAATGTATGTCCAAGGGTTTGGAGGATAGAGATATTTAAATTTCTAGAGATTATTCGAAATTCAATTTTTAAAAGGCAAATATCTCCCGATCTGTAGGCATCTGAGAGACAAGCCTTTTGTCACTTTGAGGGAACGCATATGTCAACTTCATGTCAGAGTCTCGGCAATGTATGTCCAAGGGTTTGGAGGATAGAGACATTTTAATTCTTCGAGATTATTCGCAAGTCAATTATTAAAAGGCAAATATCTCCCGATCTGTAGGAATCTGAGAGACAAAACTTATGTCAATTTGAGGGAACGTATATGTCAACTTCATGTCAGAATCTCGTCAATGTAGGTCCAAGGGTTTGGACGATAGAGACATTTTAAGTTTTCGAGATTGTTCTAAAGTCAATTTTTAAAAGGCAAATATCTCCCGATCTGTAGGAATCTAAGAGACAAAACTAATGTCACTTTGAAGGAACATATATGTCAACTTCCTGTCAGAGTCACGTCAATATATGTCCAAGGGTTTGGAGGATAGAGACATTTAAATTTTTGGATATTATTCGAAAGTCAATTTTTAAAAGGGAAATATCTCCCGATCTGTAGGAATCTGAGAGACAAAACTTATGTCACTTTGAGGGAACGTATATGTCAACTTCATGTCAGAATCTCGTCAATGTATGTCCAAGGGTTTGGACGATAAACACATTTTAATTTTTCGAGATTATTCGAAAGTCAATTTTTAAAAGGGAAATATCTCCCGATCTGTAGGAATCTGAGAGACAAAACTTATGTCACTTTGAGAGAACGCATATGTCAACTTCATGTCAGAGTCTCGTCAATGTATGTCCAAAGGTTTGGAGGATAGAGACATTTAAATTTTTCGAGATTATTCGAAAGTCAATTTTTAAAAGGCAAATATCTCCCGATCTGTAGGAATCTGAGACAAGCCTTATGTCACATTGAGGGAACGTATATGTCAACTTCATGTCAGAGTCACGTCAATGAATGTGCAAGGGTTTGGAGGATATAGACATCTTAATTTTTCGAGATTATTCGAAAGTCAATTTTTAAAAGGCAAATATATCCCGATCTGTAGGAATCTGAGAGACAAAACTTATGTTACTTTGTGGGAACGTATATGTCAACTTCATGTCAGAATCTCGTCAATGTATGTCCAAGGGTTTGGACGATAGGGACATTTTAATTTTTCGAGATTATTCGAAAGTCAATTTTTAAAAGGCAAATATCTCCCGATCTGTAGGCATCTGAGAGACAAAACTTATGACACTTTGAGGGAACGTATATGTCAACTTCATGTCAGAATCTCGTCAGTGTATGTCCAAGGGTTTGGACGATAGAGACATTTTAATTTTTCGAGATTATTTGAAAGTCAATTTTTAAAAGGCAAATATCTCACGATCTGTAGGCATCTGATCGACAAACCTAATGTCACTTTGAGGGAACGCATATGTCAACTTCATGTCAGAGTCTCGTCAATGTATGTCCAAGGGTTTGGAGGATAGAGACATTTAAATTTTTCGAGATTATTCGAAAGTGAATTATTAAAAGGCAAATATCTCCCGATCTGTAGGAATCTGAGAGACAAAACTATTGTCACTTTGAGGGAACACATATGTCAACTTCATGTCAGAGTCACGTCAATGTATGTCCAAGGGTTTGGAGGATAGAGAAATTTTAATTTTACGAGATTATTCGAAAGTCAATTATTAAAAGGCAAATATCTCCCGATCTGTAGGAATCTGAGAGACAAAACTTATGTCACTTTGAGGGAACGCATATGTTAACTACATGTCAGAATCTCGTCATTGTATGTCCAAGTGTTTGGACGATAGAGACATTTTAATTTTCGAGATTATTTGGAAGTCAATTATTAAAAGGCAAATATCTCCCGATCTGTAGGCATCTGAGAGACAAACCTTATATCACTTTGAGGGAACGCATATGTCAACATCATGTCAGAGTCTCGTCAATGTAAGTACAAGGTTTTGGACGATAGAGACATTTTAATTTTTCGAGATTATTCGAAAGTCAATTCTTAAAAGGCAAATATCTCCCGATCTGTAGGCATCTGAGAGACAAACCTTATGTCACTTTGAGGGAACTCATATGTCAACATCATGTCAGAGTCTCGTCAATGTATGTCCAAGGGTTTGGAGGATAGAGACATTTTAATTCTTCGAGATTATTCGCAAGTCAATTATTAAAAGGCAAATATCTCCCGATCTGTAGGAATCTGAGAGACAAAACTTATGTCAATTTGACGGAACGTATACGTCAACTTCATGTCAGAATCTCGTCAATGTAGGTCCAAGGGTTTGGACGATAGAGACATTTTAATTTTTCGAGATTGTTCTAAAGTCAATTTTTAAAAGGCAAATATCTCCCGTTTTGTAGGAATCTAAGAGACAAAACTAATGTCACTTTGAGGGAACATATATGTCAACTTCCTGTCATAGTCACGTCAATGTATGTCCAAGGGTTTGGAGGATAGAGACATTTAAATTTTTAGATATTATTCGAAAGTCAATTTTTAAAAGGCAAATATCTCCCGATCTGTAGGAATCTGAGAGACAAAACTTATGTCACTTTGAGGGAACGTATATGTAAACGTCCTGTCAGAGTCACGTCAATGTATGTCCAAGGGTTTGGAGGATAGAGAAATTTTAATTTTACGAGATTATTCGAAAGTCAATTATTAAAAGGCAAATATCTCCCGATCTGTAGGAATCTGAGAGACAAAACTTATGTAACTTTGTGGGAACGTATATGTCAACTTCATGTCAGAATCTCGTCAATGTATGTCCAAGAGTGTGGAGGATATAGACAATTAAATCTTTAGAGATTATTCGAAAGTCAATTTATGTAAAGGCAAATATCTCCCGATCGATAGGAATCTAAGAGACAAAACTTATGTCACTTTGAAGGAACGTATATGTCAACTTCATGTCACAATCTCGTCAATGTATGTCCAAGGGTTTGGACGATAGAGACATTTTAATTTTTCGAGATTATTCGAAAGTCAATTTTTAAAGGCAAATATCTCCCGATCTGTAGGCATCTGAGAGACAAACCTTATATCACTTTGAGGGAACGCATAAGTCAACTTCGTGTCAGAGTCTCGTCAATGTATGTCCAAGGGTTTGGAGGATAGAGACATTTAAATTTCTAGAGATTATTCGAAAGTCAATTTTTAAAAGGCAAATATCTCCCGATCTGTAGGCATCTGAGAGACAAGCCTTTTGTCACCTTGAGGGAACGCATATGTCAACTTCATGTCAGAGTCTCGTCAATGTATGTCCAAGGGTTTGGAGGATAGAGACATTTTAATTCTTCGAGATTATTCGCAAGTCAATTATTAAAAGGCAAATATCTCCCGATCGATAGGAATCTAAGAGACAAAACTTATGTCACTTTGAAGGAACGTATATGTCAACTTCATGTCACAATCTCGTCAATGTATGTCCAAGGGTTTGGACGATAGAGACATTTTAATTTTTCGAGATTATTCGAAAGTCAATTTTTAAAGGCAAATATCTCCCGATCTGTAGGCATCTGAGAGACAAACCTTATATCACTTTGAGGGAACGCATAAGTCAACTTCGTGTCAGAGTCTCGTCAATGTATGTCCAAGGGTTTGGAGGATAGAGACATTTAAATTTCTAGAGATTATTCGAAAGTCAATTTTTAAAATGCAAATATCTCCCGATCTGTAGGCATCTGAGAGACAAGCCTTTTGTCACCTTGAGGGAACGCATATGTCAACTTCATGTCAGAGTCTCGTCAATGTATGTCCAAGGGTTTGGAGGATAGAGACATTTTAATTCTTCGAGATTATTCGCAAGTCAATTATTAAAAGGCAAATATCTCCCGATCTGTAGGAATCTGAGAGACAAAACTTATGTCAATTTGAGGGAACGTATATGTCAACTTCATGTCAGAATCTCGTCAATGTAGGTCCAAGGGTTTGGACGATAGAGACATTTTAATTTTTCGAGATTGTTCTAAAGTCAATATTTAAAAGGCAAATATCTCCCGATCTGTAGGAATCTAAGAGACATAACTAATGTCACTTTGAGGGAACATATGTGTCAACTTCCTGTGAGAGTCACGTCAATGTATGTCCAAGGGTTTGGAGGATAGAGACATTTAAATTTTTAGATATTATTCGAAAGTCAATTTTTAAAAGGCAAATATCTCCCGATTTGTAGGAATCTGAGAGACAAAACTTATGTCACTTTGAGGGAACGTATATGTCAACTTCATGTCAGAATCTCGTCAATGTATGTCCAAGGGTTTGGACGATAGACACATTTTAATTTTTCGAGATTATTCGAAATTCAATTTTTAAAAGGCAAATATCTCCCGATCTGTAGGCATCTGAGAGACAACCCTTATATCACTTTGAGAGAACGCATATGTCAACTTCATGTCAGAGTCTGGTCAATGTATGTTCAAGGGTTTGGAGGATAGAGACATTTTAATTTTTCGAGATTATTCGAAAGTCAATTTTTAAAAGGCAAATATCTCCCGATCTGTAGGAATCTGAGAAACAAAACTTATGTCACTTTGAGGGAACGTATATGTCAACTTGCTGTCAGAGTCACGTCAATGTATGTCCAAGGGTTTGGAGGATAGAGACATTTAAATTTTTCGAGATTATTCGAAAGTCAATTTTTGAAAAGGCAAATATCTCCCGATCTGTATTAATCTGAGAGACAAAACTTATATCACTTTGAGGGAACGTATATGTCAACTTGCTGTCAGAGTCACGTCAATGTATGTCCAAAGGTTTGGAGGATAGAGACATTTTAATTTTTCGAGATTAATCGAAAGTCAATTTAAAAGGCAAATATCTCCCGATCTGTAGGAATCTGAGAAACAAAACTAATGTCGCTTTGAGGGAACGTATATGTCAACTTGCTGTCAGAGTCACGTCAATGTATGTCCAAGGGTTTGGAGGAAAGAGACATTTAAATTTTTAGAGATTATTCGAAAGTCAATTTTTAAAAGGCAAATATCTCTCGATCTGTATTAATCTGAGAGACAAAACTTATGTCACTTTGAGGGAACGTATATGTCAACTTCGTGTCAGAATCTCGTCAATGTATGTACAAGGGTTTGGACGATAGACACATTTTAATTTTTCGAGATTATTCGAAAGTCAATTATTAAAAGGCAAATATCTCCCGATCTGTGGGCATCTGAGAGACAAACCTTATGTCACTTTGAGGGAACGCATATGTCAACTTCGTGTCAGAGTCTCGTCAATGTATGTCCAAGGATTTGGAGGAAAGAGAAATTTTAATTTTACGAGATTATTCGAAAGTCAATTTTTTAAAGGCAAATATCTCCCGATCTGTAGGAATCTGAGAGACAAAACTAATGTCACTTTGAGGGAACATATATGTCAACTTCCTGTCAGAGTCACGTCAATGTATGTCCAAGGGTTTGGAGGATAGAGACATTTTAATTTTTCGAGATTATTCGAAAGTGAATTATTAAAAGGCAAATATCTCCCGATCTGTAGGAAGCTGAGAGACAAAACTAATGTCACTTTGAGGGAACATGTATGTCAACTTCCTGTCAGGGTCACGTCAATGTATGTCGAAGGGTTTGGAGGATAGAGACATTTAAATTTTTAGAGATTATTCGAAAGTCAATTATTAAAAGGCAAATATCTCCAGATCTGTAGGAATCTGAGAGACACAACTGATGTCACTATGAGGACATTTACATATCAACTTCATGTCAGAGTCACGACAATGTACGAAAAAGGGTTTGAAGGATGGAGACATTTGAATTTTTCGAGATTATTCGAAAGTCAATTTTTGAAAAGGCAAATATCTCCCGATCTGTAGGAATCTGAGACAAACCTTATGTCACATTGAGGGAACGTATATGTCAACTTCATGTCAGAGTCACGTCAATGTATGTGCAAGGGTTTGGAGGATAGTGACATCTTAATTTTTCGAGATTATTCGAAAGTCAATTTTTCAAAAGGCAAATATCTCCCGATCTGTAGGAATCTGAAGAGACAAAACTTATGTTGCTTTGTGCGAACGTATATGTCAACTTCATGTCCGAATCTCGTCAATGTATGTCCAAGGGTTTGGACCATAGGGACATTTGAATTTTTCGAGATTATTCGAAAGTGAATTTTTAAAAGGCAAATATCTCCCGATCTGTAGGAATCTGAGAGACAAAACTTATGTTGCTTTGTGCGAACGTATATGTCAACTTCATGTCCGAATCTCGTCAATGTATGTCCAAGGGTTTGGACCATAGGGACATTTGAATTTTTCGAGATTATTCGAAAGTGAATTTTTAAAAGGCAAATATCTCCCGATCTGTAGGAATCTGAGACACAAAACTTATGTCACTTTGAGGGAACGTATATGTCAACTTGCTGTCAGAGTCACGTCAATGTATGTCCAAAGGTTTGGAGGATAGAGACATTTAAATTTTTCGAGATTATTCGAAAGTCAATTTTTAAAAGGCAAATATCTCCCGATCTGTAGGAATCTGAGAAACAAAACAAATGTCACTTTGAGGGAACGTATATGTCAACTTGCTGTCAGAGTCACGTCAATGTATGTCCAAGGGTTTGGAGGATAGAGACATTTAAATTTTTAGAGATTATTCGAAAGTCAATTTTTGAAAAGGCAAATATCTCCCGATTTGTATTAAACTGAGAGACAAAACTTATGTCACTTTGTGGGAACGCATATGTCAACTTCATGTCAGAGTGACGTCAATGTATGTCGAAGGATTTGGAGGATAGAGACATTTAAAATTTTAGAGATTATTTGAAAATCAATTTTTAAAAGGCAAATATCTCCCGATCTGTAGGAATCTGAGAGACAAAACTTATGTCACTTAGAGGGAACTTATATGTCAACTTCATGTCAGAATCTCGTCATTGTATGTCCAATGGTTTGGACGATAGAGACATTTAAATTTTTAGAGATTATTCGAAAGTCAATATTTGAAAAGGCAAATATCTCCCGATCTGTATTAATCTGAGAGACAAAACTTATGTCACTTTGAGGGAACGCATATGTCAACTTCATGTCAGAGTCACGTCAATGTATGTCCAAGGGTTTGGAGAATAGAGACATTTAAAATTTTAGAGATTATTCGAAAGTCAATTTTTAAAAGGCAAATATCTCCCGATCTGTAGCAATCTGAGAGACAAAACTTATGTCACTTTGAGGGAACGTATATGTAAACGTCCTGTCAGAGTCACGTCAATGTATGTCGAAGGGTTTGGAGGATAGAGACATTTTAATATTACGATATTATTCGAAAGTCAATTTTTAAAAGGCAAATATCTCCCGATCTGTAGGAATCTGAGAGACAAAACTTATGTCGCTTTGAGGGAACGTATATGTCAACTACATGTCAGAATCTCGTCAATGTATGTCCAAGGGTTTGGACGATAGAGACATTTTAATTTTTCGAGATTATTCGAAAGTCAATAATTAAAAGGCAAATATCTCCCGATCAATAGGAATCTGAGAGACAAACCTTATGTCACTTTGAGGGAACGCATATGTCAACTTCATGTCAGAGTCTCGTCAATGTATGTCCAAGGGTTTGGAGGATAGAGACATTTTAATTTTTCCAGATTATTCAAAAGTCAATTTTTGAAAAGGCAAATATCTCCCGATCTGTATTAATCTGAGAGACAAAACTTATGTCACTTTGAGGGAACGTATATGTCAACTTCATGTCAGAATCTCGTCAATGTATGTATAAGGGTTTGGACGATAGACACATTTCAATTTTTCGAGATTATTCGAAAGTCAATTATTAAAAGGCAAATATCTCCCGATCTGTGGGCATCTGAGAGACAAACGTTATGTCACTTTGAGGGAACGCATATGTCAACTTCATGTCAGAGTCTCGTCAATGTATGTCCAAGGGTTTGGAGGATAGAGACATTTTAATTTTTCGAGATTATTCGAAATTCAATAATTAAAAGGCAAATATCTCCCGATCAATAGGAATCTGAGAGACAACCCTTATGTCACTTTTAGGGAACGCATATGTCAACTTCACGTCAGAGTCTCGTCAATGTATGTCCAAGGGTTTGGAGGATAGAGACATTTTAATTTCTCGAGATTATTCGAAAGTCAATTTTTAAAAGGCAAATATCTACCGATCTGTAGGAATCTTTGAGACAAAACTTATGTCACTTTGAGGGAACGTATATGTCAACTTCATGTCAGAGTCACGTCAATGTATGTCTAAGGGGTAGGAGGAAAGAGACATTTAAATTTTTAGAGATTATTCGAAAGTCAATTATTGAAAAGGCAAATATCTCCCGATCTGTATTAATCTGAGAGACAAAACTTATGTCACTTTGAGGGAACGTATATATCAACTTCATGTCAGAATCTCGTCAATGTATGTCCAAGGGTTTGGACGATATGGACATTTTAATTTTTCGAGATTATTCGAAAGTCAGTTTTTAAAAGGCAAATATCTCCCGACCAATAGGAATCTAAGAGACAAAACTTATGTCACTTTGAGGGAACGTATATATCAACTTCATGTCAGAATCTTGTCAATGTATGTCCAAGGGTTTGGACGATATGGACATTTTAATTTTTCGAGATTATTCGAAAGTCAGTTTTTAAAAGGCAAATATCTCCCGATCTGTAGGCATCTGAGAGACAAACCTTATGTCACTTTGAGGTAACGCATATGTCAACTTCATGTCAGAGTCTCGTTAAGGTATGTCCAAGGGTTTGGAGGATAGAGACATTTTAATTTTTCGAGAATATTCGAAAGTCAATTCTTAAAAGGTAAATATCTCCCGATCAATAGGAATCTGAGAGACACACCTTATGTCACTTTGAGGGAACGTATATGTCAACTTCATGTCAGAATCTCGTCAATGTATGTCCAAGGGTTTGGACGATAAACACATTTTAATTTTTCGAGATTATTCTTAAGTCGATTATTAAAAGGCAAATATCTCACGATCTGTAGGCATCTGAGAGACAAACCTTATGTCACTTTGAGGGAACGCATATGTCAACTTCATGTCAGAGTCTCGTCAATGTATGTGCAAGGGTTTGGAGGATAGAGACATTTTAATTTTTCGAGATTATTCGAAAGACAATTTTTAAAAGGCAAATATCTCCCGATCTGTAGGAATCTGAGACAAACCTTATGTCACATTGAGGGAACGTATATGTCAACTTCATGTCAGAGTCACGTCAATGTATGTGCAAGGGTTTGGAGGATAGTGACATCTTAATTTTTCGAGATTATTCGAAAGTCAATTTTTCAAAAGGCAAATATCTCCCGATCTGTAGGAATCTGAGAGACAAAACTTATGTTGCTTTGTGCGAACGTATATGTCAACTTCATGTCCGAATCTCGTCAATGTATGTCCAAGGGTTTGGACCATAGGGACATTTGAATTTTTCGAGATTATTCGAAAGTCAATTTTTAAAAGGCAAATATCTCCCGATCTGTAGGAATCTGAGAGACAAACCTTATGCCACTTTGAGGGAACGTATATGTAAATATCCTGTCAGAGTCACTTCAATGTATGTCCAAGGGTTTGGAGGATAGAGACAATTAAATTTTTAGAGATTATTCGAAAGTCAATTATTAAAAGGCAAATATCTCCCGATCTGTAGGAATCTGAGACACAAAACTTATGTCACTTTGAGGGAACGTATATGTCAACTTGCTGTCAGGGTCACGTCAATGTATGTCCAAAGGTTTGGAGGATAGAGACATTTAAATTTTTCGAGATTATTCGAAAGTCAATTTTTAAAAGGCAAATATCTCCCGATCTGTAGGAATCTGAGAAACAAAACAAATGTCACTTTGAGGGAACGTATATGTCAACTTGCTGTCAGAGTCACGTCAATGTATGTCCAAGGGTTTGGAGGATAGAGACATTTAAATTTTTAGAGATTATTCGAAAGTCAATTTTTGAAAAGGCAAATATCTCCAGATCTGTATTAATCTGAGAGACAAAACTTATGTCACTTTGAGGGAACGTATATGTCAAATTCATGTCATAGTCACGTCAATGTATGTGCAAGGGTTTGGACGATAGAGACATTTTAATTTTTCGAGATTATTTGAAAGTCAATTTTTAAAAGGCAAATATCTCCCGATCTGCAGGCACCTGAGAGACGAACCTTATGTCACATTGAGGGAACGTATGTGTCAACTTCATGTCAGAGTCACGTCAATGTATGTCCAAGGGTTTGGAGGATAGAGACATTTAAATTTTTAGAGATTATTCGAAAGTCAATTTTTGAAAAGGCAAATATCTCCCGATTTGTATTAAACTGAGAGACAAAACTTATGTCACTTTGTGGGAACGCATATGTCAACTTCATGTCAGAGTGACGTCAATGTATGTCGAAGGATTTGGAGGATAGAGACATTTAAAATTTTAGAGATTATTTGAAAATCAATTTTTAAAAGGCAAATATCTCCCGATCTGTAGGAATCTGAGAGACAAAACTTATGTCACTTAGAGGGAACTTATATGTCAACTTCATGTCAGAATCTCGTCATTGTATGTCCAATGGTTTGGACGATAGAGACATTTAAATTTTTAGAGATTATTCGAAAGTCAATATTTGAAAAGGCAAATATCTCCCGATCTGTATTAATCTGAGAGACAAAACTTATGTCACTTTGAGGGAACGCATATGTCAACTTCATGTCAGAGTCACGTCAATGTATGTCCAAGGGTTTGGAGAATAGAGACACTTAAAATTTTAGAGATTATTCGAAAGTCAATTTTTAAAAGGCAAATATCTCCCGATCTGTAGCAATCTGAGAGACAAAACTTATGTCACTTTGAGGGAACGTATATGTAAACGTCCTGTCAGAGTCACGTCAATGTATGTCGAAGGGTTTGGAGGATAGAGACATTTTAATATTACGATATTATTCGAAAGTCAATTTTTAAAAGGCAAATATCTCCCGATCTGTAGGAATCTGAGAGACAAAACTTATGTCACTTTGAGGGAACGTATATGTCAACTACATGTCAGAATCTCGTCAATGTATGTCCAAGGGTTTGGACGATAGAGACATTTTAATTTTTCGAGATTATTCGAAAGTCAATAATTAAAAGGCAAATATCTCCCGATCAATAGGAATCTGAGAGACAAACCTTATGTCACTTTGAGGGAACGCATATGTCAACTTCATGTCAGAGTCTCGTCAATGTATGTCCAAGGGTTTGGAGGATAGAGACATTTTAATTTTTCCAGATTATTCAAAAGTCAATTTTTGAAAAGGCAAATATCTCCCGATCTGTATTAATCTGAGAGACAAAACTTATGTCACTTTGAGGGAACGTATATGTCAACTTCATGTCAGAATCTCGTCAATGTATGTATAAGGGTTTGGACGATAGACACATTTCAATTTTTCGAGATTATTCGAAAGTCAATTATTAAAAGGCAAATATCTCCCGATCTGTGGGCATCTGAGAGACAAACGTTATGTCACTTTGAGGGAACGCATATGTCAACTTCATGTCAGAGTCTCGTCAATGTATGTCCAAGGGTTTGGAGGATAGAGACATTTTAATTTTTCGAGATTATTCGAAATTCAATAATTAAAAGGCAAATATCTCCCGATCAATAGGAATCTGAGAGACAACCCTTATGTCACTTTGAGGGAACGCATATGTCAACTTCACGTCAGAGTCTCGTCAATGTATGTCCAAGGGTTTGGAGGATAGAGACATTTTAATTTCTCGAGATTATTCGAAAGTCAATTTTTAAAAGGCAAATATCTACCGATCTGTAGGAATCTTTGAGACAAAACTTATGTCACTTTGAGGGAACGTATATGTCAACTTCATGTCAGAGTCACGTCAATGTATGTCTAAGGGGTTGGAGGAAAGAGACATTTAAATTTTTAGAGATTATTCGAAAGTCAATTATTGAAAAGGCAAATATCTCCCGATCTGTATTAATCTGAGAGACAAAACTTATGTCACTTTGAGGGAACGTATATATCAACTTCATGTCAGAATCTCGTCAATGTATGTCCAAGGGTTTGGACGATATGGACATTTTAATTTTTCGAGATTATTCGAAAGTCAGTTTTTAAAAGGCAAATATCTCCCGACCAATAGGAATCTAAGAGACAAAACTTATGTCACTTTGAGGGAACGTATATATCAACTTCATGTCAGAATCTTGTCAATGTATGTCCAAGGGTTTGGACGATATGGACATTTTAATTTTTCGAGATTATTCGAAAGTCAGTTTTTAAAAGGCAAATATCTCCCGATCTGTAGGCATCTGAGAGACAAACCTTATGTCACTTTGAGGTAACGCATATGTCAACTTCATGTCAGAGTCTCGTTAAGGTATGTCCAAGGGTTTGGAGGATAGAGACATTTTAATTTTTCGAGAATATTCGAAAGTCAATTCTTAAAAGGTAAATATCTCCCGATCAATAGGAATCTGAGAGACACACCTTATGTCACTTTGAGGGAACGTATATGTCAACTTCATGTCAGAATCTTGTCAATGTATGTCCAAGGGTTTGGACGATAAACACATTTTAATTTTTCGAGATTATTCTTAAGTCGATTATTAAAAGGCAAATATCTCACGATCTGTAGGCATCTGAGAGACAAACCTTATGTCACTTTGAGGGAACGCATATGTCAACTTCATGTCAGAGTCTCGTCAATGTATGTGCAAGGGTTTGGAGGATAGAGACATTTTAATTTTTCGAGATTATTCGAAAGACAATTTTTAAAAGGCAAATATCTCCCGATCTGTAGAAATCTGAGAGACAAAACTTATGTCACTTTGAGGGAACGTATATGTCAACTTCATGTCTGAGTCTCGTCAATGTATGTCTAAGGGTTTGGAGGATAGAGAAATTTTAATTTTTCGAGATTATTCGAAAGTCAATTTTTAAAAGACAAATATCTCCCGATCTGTATTAATCTGAGAGACAAAACTTATGTTACTTTGAGGGAACGTATATGTCAACTTCATGTCATAGTCACGTCAATGTATGTCGAAGGGTTTGGAGGATAGAGACATTCAAATTTTTGGAGATTATTCGGAAATCAATTTTTAAAGGCAAATATCTCCCGATCTGTAGGCATCTGAGAAACAAACCTTAGGTCACTTTGAGGAAACGAATATGTCAACTTCATGTCTGAGTCTCGTCAATGTATGTCTAAGGGTTTGGAGGATAGAGACATTTTAATTTCTCGAGATTATTCGAAAGTCAATTTTTAAAAGACAAATATCTCCCGATCTGTATTAATCTGAGAGACAAAACTTATGTTACTTTGAGGGAACGTATATGTCAACTTCATGTCATAGTCACGTCAATGTATGTCGAAGGGTTTGGTGGATAGAGACATTTAAATTTTTGGAGATTATCTGAAAGTCAATTATTAAAAGGCAAATATCTCCCGATCTGTAGGCATCTGAGAGACAAACCTTAGGTCACTTTGAGGGAACGCATATGTCAACATCATGTCAGAGTCTCATCAATGTATGTCCAAGGGTTTGGAGGATAGAGACATTTAAATTTTTAGAGAATATTCGAAAGTCAATTTTTGAAAAGGCAAATATCTCCCGATTTGTATTAAACTGAGAGACAAAACTTATGTCACTTTGTGGGAACGCATATGTCAACTTCATGTCATAGTCACGTCAATGTATGTCGAAGGGTTTGGAGGATAGAGACATTCAAATTTTTGGAGATTATTCGGAAATCAATTTTTAAAGGCAAATATCTCCCGATCTGTAGGCATCTGAGAAACAAACCTTAGGTCACTTTGAGGAAACGCATATGTCAACTTCATGTCTGAGTCTCGTCAATGTATGTCTAAGGGTTTGGAGGATAGAGACATTTTAATTTTTCGAGATTATTCGAAAGTCAATTTTTAAAAGACAAATATCTCCCGATCTGTATTAATCTGAGAGACAAAACTTATGTTACTTTGAGGGAACGTATATGTCAACTTCATGTCATAGTCACGTCAATGTATGTCGAAGGGTTTGGTGGATAGAGACATTTAAATTTTTGGAGATTATTTGAAAGTCAATTTTTAAAAGGCAAATATCTCCCGATCTGTAGGCATCTGAGAGACAAACCTTAGGTCACTTTGAGGGAACGCATATGTCAACATCATGTCAGAGTCTCATGAATGTATGTCCAAGGGTTTGGAGGATAGAGACATTTAAATTTTTAGAGATTATTCGAAAGTCAATTTTTGAAAAGGCAAATATCTCCCGATCAATAGGAATCAGTGAGACAAAACTTTTGTCACTTTGAGGGAACGTATATGTCAACTTCATGTCAGAATCTCGTCAATGTATGTCCAAGGGTTTGCACGATAGAGACATTTAAATTTTTCGAGATTATTCGAAAGTCAATTATTAAAAGGCAAATATCTCCCGATCTGTAGGCATCTGAGAGACAAACCTTATGTCACTTTGAGGGAACGCATATGTCAACTTCATGTCAGAGTCTCGTCAAGGTATGTAAAAGGGTTTGGAAGATAGAGACATTTTAATTTTTCGAGATTATTCGAAAGTCAATTTTTGAAAATGCAAATATCACCCGATCTGTATTAATCTGAGAGACAAAACTTATGTCACTTTGAGGGAACGTATATGTCAACTTCATATCATAGTTACGTCAATGTATGTCGAAGGGTTTGGAGGATAGAGACATTTAAATTTTTAGAGATTATTCGAAAGTCAATTTTTAAAGGCAAATATCTCCCGATCTGTAGGCTTCTGAGAGACAAACCTTATATCACTTTGAGGGAATGTATATGTCAACTTGCTGTCAGAGTCACGTCAATGTATGTAAAAGGGTTTGGAGGATAGAGACATTTAAATTTTTAGAGATTATTCGAAAGTCAATTTTTGAAAAGGCAAATATCTCCCGATCTGTATTAATCTGAGAGACAAAACTTATGTCGCTTTATGGGAACGGATATGTCAACTTCATGTCAGAGTCACGTCAATGTATGTCCAAGGGTTTGGAGGATAGAGACATTTAAAATTTTAGAGATTATTTGTAAGTCAATTTGTAAAAGGCAAATATCTCCCGATCAGTAGGAATCTGAGAGACAAAACTTATGTCACTTAGAGGGAACGTATATGCCAACTTCATGTCAGAATCTCGTCATTGTATGTCCAATGGTTTGGAAGATAGAGACATTTTAATTTTTCGAGATTATTCGAAAGTCAATTTTTGAAAAGGTAAATATCTCCCGATCTGTAGGAATCTGAGAGACAAAACTTATGTCACTTTGAGGGAACGTACATGTCAACTTCATGTCAAAATCTCGTAAATGTATGTCCAAGGGTTTGGACGATAGACACATTTCAATTTTTCGAGATTATTCGAAAGTCAATTATTAAAAGGCAAATATCTCCCGATCTGTGGGCATCTGAGAGACAAACGTTATGTCACTTTGAGGGAACGCATATGTCAACTTCATGTCAGAGTCTCGTCAATGTATGTCCAAGGGTTTGGAGGATAGAGACATTTTAATTTTTCGAGATTATTCGAAAGTCAATTTTTAAAAGGCAAATATCTTCCGATCTGTAGGAATCTGAGAGACAAAGCTTATGTCACTTTGAGGGAACGTATATGTCAACTTCATGTCATAGTCACGTCAATGTATGTCGAAGGGTTTGGAGGATAGAGACATTTAAATTTTTAGAGATTATTCGAAAGTCAATTATTAAAAGGCAAATATCTCCCGATCTGTAGGCATCTGAGAGACAAACCTTTGGTCACTTTGAGGGAAAGCATATGTCAACTTCATGTCAGAATCTCGTCAATGTATGTCCAAGGGTTTGGAGGATAGAGACATTTAAATTTTTAGAGATTATTCGAAAGTCAATTTTTGAAAAGGCAAATATCTACCGATCAATAGGAATCAGAGAGACAAAACTTATGTCACTTTGAGGGAACGTATATGTCAACTTCATGTTAGAATCTCGTCAATGTATGTCCAAGGGTTTGGACGATAGAGACATTTTAATTTTTCGAGATTATTCGAAAGTCAATTATTAAAAGGCAAATATCTCCCGATCTGTAGGCATCTGAGAGACAAACCTTATGTCACTTTGAGGGAACGTATATGTCAACTTCATGTCATAGTTACGTCAATGTATGTCCAAGGGTTTGGAGGATAGAGACATTTAAATTTTTAGAGATTATTCGAAAGTCAATTTTTAAAAGGCAAATATCTCCCGATCTGTAGGCTTCTGAGAGACAAACCTTATATCACTATGAGGGAACGCATACGTCAACTTCATGTCAGAGTCTCGTCAATGTATGTCCAATTGTTTGGAGGATAGAGACATTTTAATTTCTCGAGATTATTCGAAAGTCAATTTTTAAAAGGCAAATATCTCCCGATCTGTAGGAATCTGAGAAACAAAACTTATGTCACTTTGAGGGAACGTATGTGTCAACGTGCTGTCAGAGTCACGTCAATGTATGTCCAAGGGTTTGGAGGATAGAGACATTTAGATTTTTAGAGATTATTCGAAAGTCAGTTTTTGATAAGGCAAATATCTCCCGACCAATAGGAATCTAAGAGACAAAACTTATGTCACTTTGAGGGAACGTATATATCAACTTCATGTCAGAATCTCGTCAATGTATGTCCAAGGGTTTGGACGATATGGACATTTTAATTTTTCGAGATTATTCGAAAGTCAGTTTTTAAAAGGCAAATATCTCCCGATCTGTAGGCATCTGAGAGACAAACCTTATGTCACTTTGAGGTAACGCATATGTCAACTTCATTTCAGAGTCTCGTTAAGGTATGTCCAAGGGTTTGGAGGATAGAGACATTTTAATTTTTCGAGAATATTCGAAAGTCAATTTTTAAAAGGCAAATATCTCCCGATCAATAGGAATCTGAGAGACACACCTTATGTCACTTTGAGGGAACGTATATGTCAACTTCATGTCAGAATCTCGTCAATGTATGTCCAAGGATTTGGACGATAAACACATTTTAATTTTTCGAGATTATTCTTAAGTCGATTATTAAAAGGCAAATATCTCACGATCTGTAGGCATCTGAGAGACAAACCTTATGTCACTTTGAGGGAACGCATATGTCAACTTCATGTCAGAGTCTCGTCAATGTATGTGCAAGGGTTTGGAGGATAGAGACATTTTAATTTTTCGAGATTATTCGAAAGACAATTTTTAAAAGGCAAATATCTCCCGATCTGTAGGAATCTGAGAGACAAAACTTATGTCACTTTGAGGGAACGTATATGTCAACTTCATGTCATAGTCACGTCAATGTATGTCGAAGGGTTTGGAGGATAGAGACATTCAAATTTTTGGAGATTATTCGGAAATCATTTTTAAAGGCAAATATCTCCCGATCTGTAGGCATCTGAGAAACAAACCTTAGGTCACTTTGAGGGAACGCAAATGTCAACTTCATGTCTGAGTCTCGTCAATGTATGTCTAAGGGTTTGGAGGATAGAGACATTTTAATTTTTCGAGATTATTCGAAAGTCAATTTTTAAAAGACAAATATCTCCCGATCTGTAGGAATCTGAGAAACAAAAGTTATGTCACTTTGAGGGAACGTATATGTCAACTTGCTGTCAGAGTAACGTCAATGTATGTCCAAGGGTTTGGAGGATAGAGACATTTTAATTTTTCCACATTATTCGAAAGTCAATTTTTGAAAAGGCAAATATCTCCCGATCTGTATTAATCTGAGAGACAAAACTTATGTCACTTTGAGGGAACGTATATGTCAACTTCATGTCATAGTCACGTCAATGTATGTCGAAGGGTTTGGAGGATAGAGACATTCAAATTTTTGGAGATTATTCGAAAGTCAATTTTTAAAGGCAAATATCTCCCGATCTGTAGGCATCTGAGAAACAAACCTTAGGTCACTTTGAGGGAACGCATATGTCAACTTCATGTCTGAGTCTTGTCAATGTATGTCTAAGGGTTTGGAGGATAGAGACATTTTAATTTTTCGAGATTATTCGAAAGTCAATTTTTAAAAGACAAATATCTCCCGATCTGTAGGAATCTGAGAAACAAAACTTATGTCACTTTGAGGGAACGTATATGTCAACTTGCTGTCAGAGTCACGTCAATGTATGTCCAAGGGTTTGGAGGATAGAGACATTTAAATTTTTCGAGATTATTCGAAAGTCAATTATTAAAAGGCAAATATCTCCCGATCTGTAGGAATCTGAGAAACAAAACTAATGTCACTTTGAGGGAATGTATATGTCAACTTCATGTCAGAGTCACGTCAATGTATGTCCAAGGGTTTGGAGGATAGAGACATTTTAATTTTTCCAGATTATTCGAAAGTCAATTTTTGAAAAGGCAAATATCTCCCGATCTGTATTAATCTGAGAGACAAAACTTATGTCACTTTGAGGGAACGTATATGTCAACTTCATGTCAGAATCTCGTCAATGTATGTATAAGGGTTTGGACGATAGACAAATTTCAATTTTTCGAGATTATTCGAAAGTCAATTTTTAAAAGACAAATATCTCCCGATCTGTAGGAATCTGAGAAACAAAACTTATGTCACTTTGAGGGAACGTATATGTCAACTTGCTGTCAGAGTCACGTCAATGTATGTCCAAGGGTTTGGAGGATAGAGACATTTAAATTTTTAGAGATTATTAAAAAGTGAAATTTTAAAAGGCAAATATCTCCCGATCTGTAGGAATCTGAGAGACAAAACTTATGTCACTCAGAGGGAACGTATATGTCAACTTCATGTCAGAATCTCGTCATTGTATGTCCAATGGTTTGGACGATAGAGACATTTTAATTTTTCGAGATTATTCGAAAGTCAATTCTTGAAAAGGCAAATATCTCCCGATCTGTATTAATCTGGGAGACAAAACTTATGTCACTTTGAGGGAACGCATATGTCAACTTCATGTCAGAGTCACGTCAATGTATGTCCATGGGTTTGGAGAATAGAGACATTTAAAATTTTAGAGATTATTCGAAAGTTAATTTTTAAAAGGCAAATATCTCCCGATCTGTAGCAATCTGAGAGACAAAACTTATGTCACTTTAGGGAACGTATATGTAAACGTCCTGTCAGAGTCACGTCAATGTATGTCGAAGGGTTTGGAGGATAGAGACATTTTAATATTACGAGATTATTCGAAAGTCAATTTTTAAAAGGCAAATATCTCCCGATATGTATGAATCTGAGAGACAAAACTTATGTCACTTTGAGGGAACGTATATGTCAACTACATGTCAGAATCTCGTCAATGTATGTAAAAGGGTTTGGACGATAGAGACATTTTAATTCTTCGAGATTATTCGAAAGTCAATAATTAAAAGGCAAATATCCTCCGATCAATAGGAATCTGAGAGACAAACCTTATGTCACTTTGAGGGAACGCATATGTCAACTTCATGTCAGAGTCTCGTCAATGTATGTCCAAGGGGTTGGAGGAAAGAGACATTTAAATTTTTAGAGATTATTCGAAAGTCAATTTTTCAAAAGGCAAATATCTCCCGATCTGTAGGAATCTGAGAGACAAACCTTATGTCACTTTGAGGGAACGTATATGTCAACTTCATGTCAGAGTCTCGTCAATGTATGTCCAAGGGTTTAGAGGATAGGGACATTTAAATTTTTCGAGATTATTCGAAAGTCAATTTTTAAAAGGCAAATATCTCCCGATCTGTAGGAATCTGAGAGACAAACCTTATGTCACTTTTAGGGAAAGTATATGTCAACTTCCTGTCAGAATCACGTCAACGTATGTACAAGGGTTTGGAGGATAGAGACATTTTAATTTTTCGAGATTATTCGAAAGTCAATTTTTAAAAGGCAAATATCTCCCGATCTGTAGGAATCTTTTAGACAAAACTTATGTCACTTTGAGTGAACGTATATGTCAACTTCATGTCAGAGTTACGTCAATGTATGTCCAAGGGGTTGGAGGAAAGAGACATTTAAATTTTTAGAGATTATTCGAAAGTCAATTTTTGAAAAGGGAAATATCTCTCGATCTGTATTAATCTGAGAGACAAAACTTATGTCACTTTGAGGGAACGTATATGTCAACTTCATGTCACAGTTACGTCAATGTATGTCCAAGGGTTTGGAGGATAGAGACATTTTAATTTTTCGAGATTATTCGAAAGTCAATTTTTGTAAAGGCAAATATCTCCCGATCAATAGGAATCAGAGAGACAAAACTCATGTCACTTTGAGGGAACGTGTATGTCAACTACATGTCAGAATCTCGTCAATGTATGTCCAAGGGTTTGGACGATAGAGACATTTTAATTTTTCGAGATTATTCGAAAGTCAATTATTAAAAGGCAAATATCTCCCGATCTGTAGGCTTCTGAGAGACAAACCTTATGTCACTTTGAGGGAACGCATATGTCAACTTCATGTCAGAGTCTCGTCAATGTATGTCCAAGGGTCTGGAGGATAGAGACATTTTAATGTTTCGAGATTATTCGTAAGTCAATTTTTGAAAAGGTAAATATCTCCCGATCTGTATGAATCTGAGAGACAAAACTTATGTCACTTTGAGGGAACGTATATGTCAACTACATGTCAGAATCTCGTCAATGTATGTCCAAGGGTTTGGACGATAGAGACATTTTAATTTTTCGAGATTATTCGAAAGTCAATAATTAAAAGGCAAATATCTCCCGATCAATAGGAATCTGAGAGACAAACCTTATGTCACTTTGAGGGAACGCATATGTCAACTTCATGTCAGAGTCTCGTCAATGTATGTCCAAGGGGTTGGAGGAAAGAGACATTTAAATTTTTAGAGATTATTCGAAAGTCAATTTTTCAAAAGGCAAATATCTCCCGATCTGTAGGAATCTGAGAGACAAACCTTATGTCACTTTGAGGGAACGCATATGTCAACTTCATGTCAGAGTCACGTCAATGTATGTCCAAGGGTTTGGATGATAGGGACATTTAAATTTTTCGAGATTATTCGAAAGTCAATTTTTAAAAGGCAAATATCTCCCGATCTGTAGGAATCTGAGAGACAAACCTTATGTCACTCTTAGGGAAAGTATATGTCAACTTCCTGTCAGAATCACGTCAACGTATGTACAAGGGTTTGGAGGATAGAGACATTTTAATTTTTCGAGATTATTCGAAAGTCAATTTTTAAAAGGCAAATATCTCCCGATCTGTAGGAATCTTTTAGACAAAACTTATGTCACTTTGAGGGAACGTATATGTCAACTTCATGTCAGAGTTACGTCAATGTATGTCCAAGGGGTTGGAGGAAAGAGACATTTAAATTTTTAGAGATTATTCGAAAGTCAATTTTTGAAAAGGCAAATATCTCTCGATCTGTAGGAATCTTTTAGACAAAACTTATGTCACTTTGAGGGAACGTATATGTCAACTTCATGTCAGAATCACGTCAATGTATGTCCAAGGGTTTGGAGGATAGAGACATTTAAATTTTTAGAGATTAATCGAAAGTCAATTATTAAAAGGCAAATATCTCCCGATCAATAGGAATCAGAGAGACAAACCTTATGTCACTTTGAGGGAACGTGTATGTCAACTACATGTCAGAATCTCGTCAATGTATGTCCAAGGGTTTGGACGATAGAGACATCTTAATTTTTCGAGATTATTCGAAAGTCAATTATTAAAAGGCAAATATCTCCCGATCTGTAGGCATCTGAGAGACAAACCTTATGTCACTTTGAGGGAACGCATATGTCAACTTCATGTCAGAGTCTCGTCAATGTATGTCCAAGGGTTTGGAGGATAGAGACATATTAATTTTTCGAGATTATTCGAAAGTCAATTATTAAAAGGCAAATATCTCCCGATCTGTAGGAATCTGAGAAACAAAACTTATGTCACTTTGAGGGAACGTATATGTCAACTTGCTGTCAGAGTCACGTCAATGTATGTAAAAGGGTTTGGAGGATAGAGACATTTAAATTTTTAGAGATTATTCGAAAGTCAATTTTTAAAATGCAAATATCTCCCGATCTATAGGCATCTGAGAGACAAACCTTAGGTCACTTTGAGGGAACGCAGATTTCAACTTCATGTCAGAGTCTCGTCAATGTATGTCCAAGGGTTTGGAGGGTAGAGACATTTTAATTTTCGAGATTATTCGAAATTCAATTATTAAAAGGCAAATTACTCCCGATCTGTAGGAATCTGAGAAACAAAACTTATGTCACTTTGAGGGAACGTATATGTCAACTTGCTGTCAGAGTCACGTCAATGTATGTAAAAGGGTTTGGAGGATAGAGACATTTAAATTTTTAGAGATTATTCGAAAGTCAATTTTTGAAAAGGCAAATATTTCCCGATCTGTATTAATCTGAGAGACAAAACTTATGTCACTTTGAGGGAACGTATATGTCAACTTCATGTCATATTCACGTCAATGTATGTGCAAGGGTTTGGACGATAAAGACATTTTAATTTTTCGAGATTATTTGAAAGTCAATTTTTAAAAGGCAAATATCTCCCGATCTGCAGGCATCTGAGAGACGAACCTTATGTCACATTGAGGGAACGCATGTGTCAACTTCATGTCAGAGTCACGTCAATGTATGTCCAAGGGTTTGGAGGATAGAGACATTTAAAATTTTAGAGATTATTTGTAAGTCAATTATTAAAAGGCAAATATCTCCCGAACTGTAGGAATCTGAGAGACAAAACTTATGTCACTTAGAGGGAACGTATATGTCAACTTCATGTCAGAATCTCGTCATTGTATGTCCAATGGTTTGGACGATAGAGACATTTTAATTTTTCGAGATTATTCGAAAGTCAATTTTTGAAAAGGCAAATATCTCCCGATCTGTATTAATCTGAGAGACAAACCTTATGTTACTTTGAGGGAACGTATATGTCAACTTCATGTTAAAATCTCGTAAATGTATGTCCAATGGTTTGGACGATAGACACATTTCAATTTTTCGAGATTATCCGAAAGTCAATTATTAAAAGGCAAATATCTCCCGATCTGTGGGCATCTGAGAGACAAACGTTATGTCACTTTGAGGGAACGCATATGTCAACTTCATGTCAGAGTCTCGTCAATGTATGTCCAAGGGTTTGGAGGATAGAGACATTTTTAATTTTTCGAGATTATTCGAAAGTCAATTTTTAAAAGGCAAATATCTTCCGATCTGTAGGAATCTGAGAGACAAAGCTTATGTCACTTTGAGGGAACGTATATGTCAACTTCATGTCATAGTCACGTCAATGTATGTCGAAGGGTTTGGAGGATAGAGACATTTAAATTTTTGGAGACTATTCGAAAGTCAATTTTTAAAAGGCAAATATCTCCCGATCTGTAGGCATCTGAGAGACAAACCTTAGGTCACTTTGAGGGAACGCATATTTCAACTTCATGTCAGAGTCTCGTCAATGTATGTCCAAGGGTTTGGAGGGTAGAGACATTTTAATTTTCGAGATTATTCGAAAGTCAATTATTAAAAGGCAAATTACTCCCGATCTGTAGGAATCTGAGAAACAAAACTTATGTCACTTTGAGGGAACGTATATGTCAACTTGCTGTCAGAGTCACGTCAATGTATGTAAAAGGGTTTGGAGGATAGAGACATTTAAATTTTTAGAGATTATTCGAAAGTCAATTTTTGAAAAGGCAAATATTTCCCGATCTGTATTAATCTGAGAGACAAAACTTATGTCACTTTGAGGGAACGTATATGTCAACTTCATGTCATATTCACGTCAATGTATGTGCAAGGGTTTGGACGATAAAGACATTTTAATTTTTCGAGATTATTTGAAAGTCAATTTTTAAAAGGCAAATATCTCCCGATCTGCAGGCATCTGAGAGACGAACCTTATGTCACATTGAGGGAACGCATGTGTCAACTTCATGTCAGAGTCACGTCAATGTATGTCCAAGGGTTTGGAGGATAGAGACATTTAAAATTTTAGAGATTATTTGTAAGTCAATTATTAAAAGGCAAATATCTCCCGAACTGTAGGAATCTGAGAGACAAAACTTATGTCACTTAGAGGGAACGTATATGTCAACTTCATGTCAGAATCTCGTCATTGTATGTCCAATGGTTTGGACGATAGAGACATTTTAATTTTTCGAGATTATTCGAAAGTCAATTTTTGAAAAGGCAAATATCTCCCGATCTGTATTAATCTGAGAGACAAACCTTATGTTACTTTGAGGGAACGTATATGTCAACTTCATGTTAAAATCTCGTAAATGTATGTCCAAGGGTTTGGACGATAGACACATTTCAATTTTTCGAGATTATCCGAAAGTCAATTATTAAAAGGCAAATATCTCCCGATCTGTGGGCATCTGAGAGACAAACGTTATGTCACTTTGAGGGAACGCATATGTCAACTTCATGTCAGAGTCTCGTCAATGTATGTCTAAGGGTTTGGAGGATAGAGACATTTAAATTTTTCGAGATTATTCGAAAGTCAATTTTTAAAAGGCAAATATCTTCCGATCTGTAGGAATCTGAGAGACAAAGCTTATGTCACTTTGAGGGAACGTATATGTCAACTTCATGTCATAGTCACGTCAATGTATGTCGAAGGGTTTGGGGGATAGAGACATTTAAATTTTTGGAGACTATTCGAAAGTCAATTTTTAAAAGGCAAATATCTCCCGATCTGTAGGCATCTGAGAGACAAACCTTAGGTCACTTTGAGGGAAAGCATATGTCAACTTCATGTCAGAATCTCGTCAATGTATGTAAAAGGGTTTGGAGGATAGAGACATTTAAATTTTTAGAGATTATTCGAAAGTCAATTTTTGAAAAGGCAAATATCTCCCGATCAATAGGAATCAGAGAGACAAACCTTATGTCACTTTGAGGGAACGCATATGTCAACTTCATGTCAGAGTCTCGTCAAGGTATGTCCAAGGGTTTGGAGGATAGAGACATTTTAATTTTTCGAGATTATTCGAAAGTCAATTTTTGAAAAGGCAAATATCTCCCGATCTGTATTAATCTGACAGACAAAACTTATGTCACTTTGAGGGAACGTATATGTCAACTTCATGTCAGAGTCACGTCAATGTATGTCCAAGGGTTTGGAGGATAGAGAAATTTTAATTTTTCCACATTATTCGAAAGTCAATTTTTGAAAAGGCAAATATCTCCCGATCTGTATTAATCTGAGAGACAAAACTTATGTCACTTTGAGGGAACGTATATGTCAACTTCATGAAATAGTCACGTCAATGTATGTCTAAGGGTTTGGAGGATAGAGACATTTTAATTTTTCGAGATTATTCGAAAGTCAATTTTTAAAAGACAAATATCTCCCGATCTGTGGGAATCTGAGAAACAAAACTTATGTCACTTTGAGGGAACGTATATGTCAACTTGCTGTCAGAGTCACGTCAATGTATGTCCAAGAGTTTGGAGGATAGAGACATTTAAATTTTTAGAGATTATTCGAAAGTCAATTATTAAAAGGCAAATATCTCCCGATCAATAGGAATCAGAGAGAGAAAACTTATGTCACTTTGAGGGAACGTGTATGTCAACTACGTG
The DNA here is from genome assembly GCF_977971745.1 of Zootermopsis nevadensis. Classification (NCBI taxonomy): domain Eukaryota; kingdom Metazoa; phylum Arthropoda; class Insecta; order Blattodea; family Termopsidae; genus Zootermopsis; species Zootermopsis nevadensis. The sequence continues at coordinate 4,207,152 of NW_028259177.1, forward strand.
TCAGAATCTCGTCAATGTATGTCCAAGGGTTTGGACGATAGAGACATTTAAATTTTTCGAGATTATTCGAAAGTCAATTATTAAAAGGCAAATATCTCCCGATCCGTAGGCATCTGAGAGACAAACCTTATGTCACTTTGAGGGAACGTATATGTCAACTTCATGTAATAGTTACGTCAATGTATGTCGAAGGGTTTGGAGGATAGAGACATTTAAATTTTTAGAGATTATTCGAAAGTCAATTTTTGAAAGGCAAATATCTCCCGATCTGTAGTCATCTGAGAGACAAACCTTATATCACTTTGAGGGAACGCATATGTCAACTTCATATCAGAGTCTCGTCAATGTATGTCCAAGGGTTTGGAGGATAGAGACATTTAAATTTTTCGAGTTTATTCGAAAGTCAATTCTTAAAAGGCAAATATCTCCCGATCTGTAGGAATCTGAGAAACAAAACTTATGTCACTTTGAGGGAACGTATATGTCAACTTCATGTCAGAATCTCGTCAATGTATGTCCAAGGGTTTGGACGATAGAGACATTTTAATTTTTCGAGATTATTCGAAAGTCAATTTTGAAAAGGCAAATATCTCCCGATCTGCAGGAATCTGAGAGACAAAACTTATGTCACTTTGAGGGAACATATATGTCAACTTCATGTCAGAATCTCGTCAATGTATGTCCAAGTGTTTTTATGATAGACACATTTTAATTTTTCGAGATTATTCGAAAGTCAATTATTAAAAGGCAAATATCTCCCGATCTGTGGGCATCTGAGAGGCAGACCTTATGTCACTTTGAGGGAATGCATATGTCAACTTCATGTCAGAGTCTCGTCAATGTATGTCCAAGGGTTTGGAGGATAGAGACATTTTAATTTTTCGAGATTATTCGAAAGCCAATTTTTAAAAGGCAAATATCTCCCGATCTGTAGGCATCTGAGATACAAACCTTATGTCACTTTGAGGGAACGCACATGTCAACTTCATGTCAGAGTCTCGTCAAGCTATGTCCAAGGGTTTGGCGGATAGAGACATTTTAATTTTTCGAGATTATTCGAAAGTCAATTTTTGAAAAGGCAAATATCTCCCGATCTGTATTAATCTGAGAGACAAAACCTATGTAACTTTGAGGGAACGTACATGTCAACTTCATGTCATAGTCGCGTATATGTATGTCGAAAGGTTTGGAGGATAGAGACATTTAAATTTTTAGGGATTATTAGAAAGTTAATTTTTAAAAGGCAAATATCTCCCGATCTGTAGGCATCTGAGAGACAAACCTTAGGTCACTTTGAGGGAACGCATATGTCAACTTCATGTCAGAGTCTCGTCAATGTATGTCCAAGGGTTTGGAGGATAGAGACATTTAAATTTTTCGAGATTATTCGAAAGTCAATTTTTAAAAGGCAAATATCTCCCGATCTGTAGGAATCTGAGAAACAAAACTTATGTCACTTTGAGGGAACGTATATGTCAACTTGCTGTCAGAGTCACGTCAATGTATGTAAAAGGGTTTGGAGGATAGAGACATTTAAATTTTTAGAGATTATTCGAAAGTCAATTTTTAAAATGCAAATATTTCCCGATCTGTAGGCATCTGAGAGACAAACCTTAGGTCACTTTGAGGGAACGCATATTTCAAATTCATGTCAGAGTCTCGTCAATGTTTGTCCAAGGGTTTGGAGGATAGAGACATTTTAATTTTTCGAGATTATTCGAAAGTCAATTATTAAAAGGCAAATATCTCCCGATCTGTAGGAATCTGAGAAACAAAACTTATGTCACTTTGAGGGAACGTATATGTCAACTTGCTGTCAGAGTCACGTCAATGTATGTAAAAGGGTTTGGAGGATAGAGACATTTAAATTTTTAGAGATTATTTGAAAGTCAATTTTTAAAAGGCAAATATCTCCCGATCTGCAGGTATCTGAGAGACGAACCTTATGTCACATTGAGGGAACGCATGTGTCAACTTCATGTCAGAGTCACGTCTATGTATGTCCAAGGGTTTGGAGGATAGAGACATTTAAATTTTTATAGATTATTCGAAAGTGAATTTTTGAAAAGGCAAATATCTCCCGATCTGTATTAATCTGAGAGACAAAACTTATGTCACTTTTTGGGAACGCATATGTCAACTTCATGTCAGAGTCACGTCAATGTATGTCCAAGAGTTTGGAGGATAGAGACATTTAAAATTTTAGAGATTATTTGAAAGTGAATTTTTAAAAGGCAAATATCTCCCGATCTGTAGGAATCTGAGAGACAAAACTTATGTCACTTAGAGGGAACGTATATGTCAACTTCATGTCAGTGTCTCGTCAATGTATGTCCAATGGTTTGGACGATAGAGACATTTTAATTTTTCGAGATTATTCGAAAGTCAATTCTTGAAAAGGAAAATATCTCCAGATCTGTATTAATCTGAGAGACAAAATTTATGTCACTTTGAGGGAACGTATATGTCAACTACATGTCAGAATCTCGTCAATGTATGTCCAAGGGTTTGGACAATAGAGACATTTTAATTTTTCGAGATTATTCGAAAGTCAATAATTAAAAGGCAAATATCTCCCGATCAATAGGAATCTGAGAGACAAACTTTATGTAACTTTGAGGGAACGCATATGTCAACTTCATGTCAGAGTCTCGTCAATGTATGTCCAAGGGGTTGGAGGAAAGAGACATTTAAATTTTTAGAGATTATTCGAAAGTCAATTTTTCAAAAGGCAAATATCTCCCGATCTGTAGGAATCTGAGATACAAACCTTATGTCACTTTGAGGGAACGCATATGTCAACTTCACTTCAGAGTCACGTCAATGTATGTCCAAGGGTTTGGAGGATAGGGACATTTAAATTTTTCGAGATTATTCGAAAGTCAATTATTAAAAGGCAAATATCTCCCGATCTGTAGGAATCTGAGAGACAAAACTTATGTCACTCTTAGGAAAAGTATATGTCAACTTCCTGTCAGAATCACGTCAACGTATGTGCAAGGGTTTGGAGGATAGAGACATTTTAATTTTTCGAGATTATTCGAAAGTCAATTTTTAAAAGGCAAATATCTCCCGATCTGTAGGAATCTTTTAGACAAACCTTATGTCACTTTGAGGGAACGTATATGTCAACTTCATGTCAGAGTTACGTCAATGTATGTCCAAGGGGTTGGAGGAAAGAGACATTTAAATTTTTAGAGATTATTCGAAAGTCAATTTTTGAAAAGGCAAATATCTCTCGATCTGTATTAATCTGAGAGACAAAACTTATGTCACTTTGAGGGAACGTATATGTCAACTTCATGTCATAGTTACGTCAATGTATGTCCAAGGGTTTGGAGGATAGAGACATTTTAATTTTTCGAGATTATTCGAAAGTCAATTTTTGAAAAGGCATATATCTCCCGATCAATAGGAATCAGAGAGACAAACCTTATGTCACTTTGAGGGAACGTTTATGTCAACTACATGTCAGAATCTCGTCAATGTATGTCCAAGGGTTTGGACGATAGAGACATTTTAATTTTTCGAGATTATTCGAAAGTCAATTATTAAAAGGCAAATATCTCCCGATCTGTAGGCATCTGAGAGACAAACCTTATGTCACTTTGAGGGAACGCATATGTCAACTTCATGTCAGAGTCTCGTCAATGTATGTTCTAGGGTCTGGAGGATAGAGACATATTAATTTTTCGAGATTATTCGAAAATCAATTATTAAAAGGCAAATATCTCCCGATCTGTAGGAATCTGAGAAACAAAACTTATGTCACTTTGAGGGAACGTATATGTCAACTTGCTGTCAGAGTCACGTCAATGTATGTAAAAGGGTTTGGAGGATAGAGACATTTAAATTTTTAGAGATTATTCGAAAGTCAATTTTTAAAATGCAAATATCTCCCGATCTGTAGGCATCTGAGAGACAAACCTTAGGTCACTTTGAGGGAACGCATATTTCAACTTCATGTCAGAGTCTCGTCAATGTATGTCCAAGGGTTTGGAGGGTAGAGACATTTAAATTTTCGAGATTATTCGAAAGTCAATTATTAAAAGGCAAATTACTCCCGATCTGTAGGAATCTGAGAAACAAAACTTATGTCACTTTGAGGGAACGTATGTGTCAACTTGCTGTCAGAGTCACGTCAATGTATGTAAAAGGGTTTGGAGGATAGAGACATTTAAATTTTTAGAGATTATTCGAAAGTCAATTTTTGAAAAGGCAAATATCTCCCGATCTGTATTAATCTGAGAGACAAAACTTATGTCACTTTGAGGGAACGTATATGTCAACTTCATGTCATATTCACGTCAATGTATGTGCAAGGGTTTGGACGATAAAGACATTTTAATTTTTCGAGATTATTTGAAAGTCAATTATTAAAAGGCAAATATCTCCCGATCTGCAGGCATCTGAGAGACGAACCTTATGTCACATTGAGGGAACGCATGTGTCAACTTCATGTCAGAGTCACGTCAATGTATGTCCAAGGGTTTGGAGGATAGAGACATTTAAAATTTTAGAGATTATTTGTAAGTCAATTATTAAAAGGCAAATATCTCCCGAACTGTAGGAATCTGAGAGACAAAACTTATGTCACTTAGAGGGAACGTATATGTCAACTTCATGTCAGAATCTCGTCATTGTATGTCCAATGGTTTGGACGATAGGGACATTTTAATTTTTCGAGATTATTCGAAAGACAATTTTTGAAAAGGCAAATATCTCCCGATCTGTATTAATCCGAGAGACAAACCTTATGTTACTTTGAGGGAACGTATATGTCAACTTCATGTTAAAATCTCGTAAATGTATGTCCAAGGGTTTGGACGATAGACACATTTCAATTTTTCGAGATTATTCGAAAGTCAATTATTAAAAGGCAAATATCTCCCGAACTGTAGGAATCTGAGAGACAAAACTTATGTCACTTAGAGGGAACGCATATGTCAACTTCATGTCAGAGTATCGTCAATGTATGTCCAAGGGTTTGGAGGATAGAGACATTTTAATTTTTCGAGATTATTCGAATGTCAATTTTTAAAAGGCAAATATCTTCCGATCTGTAGGAATCTGAGAGACAAAGCTTATGTCACTTTGAGGGAACGTATATGTCAACTTGCTGTCAGAGTCACGTCAATGTATGTAAAAGGGTTTGGAGGATAGAGACATTTAAATTTTTAGAGATTATTCGAAAGTCAATTTTTAAAATGCAAATATCTCCCGATCTATAGGCATCTGAGAGACAAACCTTAGGTCACTTTGAGGGAACGCATATTTCAACTTCATGTCAGAGTCTCGTCAATGTATGTCCAAGGGTTTGGAGGGTAGAGACATTTTAATTTTCGAGATTATTCGAAAGTCAATTATTAAAAGGCAAATTACTCCCGATCTGTAGGAATCTGAGAAACAAAACTTATGTCACTTTGAGGGAACGTATATGTCAACTTGCTGTCAGAGTCACGTCAATGTATGTAAAAGGGTTTGGAGGATAGAGACATTTAAATTTTTAGAGATTATTCGAAAGTCAATTTTTGAAAAGGCAAATATTTCCCGATCTGTATTAATCTGAGAGACAAAACTTATGTCACTTTGAGGGAACGTATATGTCAACTTCATGTCATATTCACGTCAATGTATGTGCAAGGGTTTGGACGATAAAGACATTTTAATTTTTCGAGATTATTTGAAAGTCAATTTTTAAAAGGCAAATATCTCCCGATCTGCAGGCATCTGAGAGACGAACCTTATGTCACATTGAGGGAACGCATGTGTCAACTTCATGTCAGAGTCACGTCAATGTATGTCCAAGGGTTTGGAGGATAGAGACATTTAAAATTTTAGAGATTATTTGTAAGTCAATTATTAAAAGGCAAATATCTCCCGAACTGTAGGAATCTGAGAGACAAAACTTATGTCACTTAGAGGGAACGTATATGTCAACTTCATGTCAGAATCTCGTCATTGTATGTCCAATGGTTTGGACGATAGAGACATTTTAATTTTTCGAGATTATTCGAAAGTCAATTTTTGAAAAGGCAAATATCTCCCGATCTGTATTAATCTGAGAGACAAACCTTATGTTACTTTGAGGGAACGTATATGTCAACTTCATGTTAAAATCTCGTAAATGTATGTCCAAGGGTTTGGACGATAGACACATTTCAATTTTTCGAGATTATCCGAAAGTCAATTATTAAAAGGCAAATATCTCCCGATCTGTGGGCATCTGAGAGACAAACGTTATGTCACTTTGAGGGAACGCATATGTCAACTTCATGTCAGAGTCTCGTCAATGTATGTCCAAGGGTTTGGAGGATAGAGACATTTTTAATTTTTCGAGATTATTCGAAAGTCAATTTTTAAAAGGCAAATATCTTCCGATCTGTAGGAATCTGAGAGACAAAGCTTATGTCACTTTGAGGGAACGTATATGTCAACTTCATGTCATAGTCACGTCAATGTATGTCGAAGGGTTTGGAGGATAGAGACATTTAAATTTTTGGAGACTATTCGAAAGTCAATTTTTAAAAGGCAAATATCTCCCGATCTGTAGGCATCTGAGAGACAAACCTTAGGTCACTTTGAGGGAACGCATATTTCAACTTCATGTCAGAGTCTCGTCAATGTATGTCCAAGGGTTTGGAGGGTAGAGACATTTTAATTTTCGAGATTATTCGAAAGTCAATTATTAAAAGGCAAATTACTCCCGATCTGTAGGAATCTGAGAAACAAAACTTATGTCACTTTGAGGGAACGTATATGTCAACTTGCTGTCAGAGTCACGTCAATGTATGTAAAAGGGTTTGGAGGATAGAGACATTTAAATTTTTAGAGATTATTCGAAAGTCAATTTTTGAAAAGGCAAATATTTCCCGATCTGTATTAATCTGAGAGACAAAACTTATGTCACTTTGAGGGAACGTATATGTCAACTTCATGTCATAGTCACGTCAATGTATGTCGAAGGGTTTGGGGGATAGAGACATTTAAATTTTTGGAGACTATTCGAAAGTCAATTTTTAAAAGGCAAATATCTCCCGATCTGTAGGCATCTGAGAGACAAACCTTAGGTCACTTTGAGGGAAAGCATATGTCAACTTCATGTCAGAATCTCGTCAATGTATGTAAAAGGGTTTGGAGGATAGAGACATTTAAATTTTTAGAGATTATTCGAAAGTCAATTTTTGAAAAGGCAAATATCTCCCGATCAATAGGAATCAGAGAGACAAACCTTATGTCACTTTGAGGGAACGCATATGTCAACTTCATGTCAGAGTCTCGTCAAGGTATGTCCAAGGGTTTGGAGGATAGAGACATTTTAATTTTTCGAGATTATTCGAAAGTCAATTTTTGAAAAGGCAAATATCTCCCGATCTGTATTAATCTGACAGACAAAACTTATGTCACTTTGAGGGAACGTATATGTCAACTTCATGTCAGAGTCACGTCAATGTATGTCCAAGGGTTTGGAGGATAGAGAAATTTTAATTTTTCCACATTATTCGAAAGTCAATTTTTGAAAAGGCAAATATCTCCCGATCTGTATTAATCTGAGAGACAAAACTTATGTCACTTTGAGGGAACGTATATGTCAACTTCATGTCATAGTCACGTCAATGTATGTCTAAGGGTTTGGAGGATAGAGACATTTTAATTTTTCGAGATTATTCGAAAGTCAATTTTTAAAAGACAAATATCTCCCGATCTGTGGGAATCTGAGAAACAAAACTTATGTCACTTTGAGGGAACGTATATGTCAACTTGCTGTCAGAGTCACGTCAATGTATGTCCAAGAGTTTGGAGGATAGAGACATTTAAATTTTTAGAGATTATTCGAAAGTCAATTATTAAAAGGCAAATATCTCCCGATCAATAGGAATCAGAGAGAGAAAACTTATGTCACTTTGAGGGAACGTGTATGTCAACTACGTGTCAGAATCTCGTCAATGTATGTCCAAGGGTTTGGACGATAGAGACATTTAAATTTTTCGAGATTATTCGAAAGTCAATTATTAAAAGGCAAATATCTCCCGATCCGTAGGCATCTGAGAGACAAACCTTATGTCACTTTGAGGGAACGTATATGTCAACTTCATGTAATAGTTACGTCAATGTATGTCGAAGGGTTTGGAGGATAGAGACATTTAAATTTTTAGAGATTATTCGAAAGTCAATTTTTGAAAGGCAAATATCTCCCGATCTGTAGTCATCTGAGAGACAAACCTTATATCACTTTGAGGGAACGCATATGTCAACTTCATATCAGAGTCTCGTCAATGTATGTCCAAGGGTTTGGAGGATAGAGACATTTAAATTTTTCGAGTTTATTCGAAAGTCAATTCTTAAAAGGCAAATATCTCCCGATCTGTAGGAATCTGAGAAACAAAACTTATGTCACTTTGAGGGAACGTATATGTCAACTTCATGTCAGAATCTCGTCAATGTATGTCCAAGGGTTTGGACGATAGAGACATTTTAATTTTTCGAGATTATTCGAAAGTCAATTTTGAAAAGGCAAATATCTCCCGATCTGCAGGAATCTGAGAGACAAAACTTATGTCACTTTGAGGGAACATATATGTCAACTTCATGTCACAATCTCGTCAATGTATGTCCAAGTGTTTTTATGATAGACACATTTTAATTTTTCGAGATTATTCGAAAGTCAATTATTAAAAGGCAAATATCTCCCGATCTGTGGGCATCTGAGAGGCAGACCTTATGTCACTTTGAGGGAATGCATATGTCAACTTCATGTCAGAGTCTCGTCAATGTATGTCCAAGGGTTTGGAGGATAGAGACATTTTAATTTTTCGAGATTATTCGAAAGCCAATTTTTAAAAGGCAAATATCTCCCGATCTGTAGGCATCTGAGATACAAACCTTATGTCACTTTGAGGGAACGCACATGTCAACTTCATGTCAGAGTCTCGTCAAGCTATGTCCAAGGGTTTGGCGGATAGAGACATTTTAATTTTTCGAGATTATTCGAAAGTCAATTTTTGAAAAGGCAAATATCTCCCGATCTGTATTAATCTGAGAGACAAAACCTATGTAACTTTGAGGGAACGTACATGTCAACTTCATGTCATAGTCGCGTATATGTATGTCGAAAGGTTTGGAGGATAGAGACATTTAAATTTTTAGGGATTATTAGAAAGTTAATTTTTAAAAGGCAAATATCTCCCGATCTGTAGGCATCTGAGAGACAAACCTTAGGTCACTTTGAGGGAACGCATATGTCAACTTCATGTCAGAGTCTCGTCAATGTATGTCCAAGGGTTTGGAGGATAGAGACATTTAAATTTTTCGAGATTATTCGAAAGTCAATTTTTAAAAGGCAAATATCTCCCGATCTGTAGGAATCTGAGAAACAAAACTTATGTCACTTTGAGGGAACGTATATGTCAACTTGCTGTCAGAGTCACGTCAATGTATGTAAAAGGGTTTGGAGGATAGAGACATTTAAATTTTTAGAGATTATTCGAAAGTCAATTTTTAAAATGCAAATATTTCCCGATCTGTAGGCATCTGAGAGACAAACCTTAGGTCACTTTGAGGGAACGCATATTTCAAATTCATGTCAGAGTCTCGTCAATGTTTGTCCAAGGGTTTGGAGGATAGAGACATTTTAATTTTTCGAGATTATTCGAAAGTCAATTATTAAAAGGCAAATATCTCCCGATCTGTAGGAATCTGAGAAACAAAACTTATGTCACTTTGAGGGAACGTATATGTCAACTTGCTGTCAGAGTCACGTCAATGTATGTAAAAGGGTTTGGAGGATAGAGACATTTAAATTTTTAGAGATTATTTGAAAGTCAATTTTTAAAAGGCAAATATCTCCCGATCTGCAGGTATCTGAGAGACGAACCTTATGTCACATTGAGGGAACGCATGTGTCAACTTCATGTCAGAGTCACGTCTATGTATGTCCAAGGGTTTGGAGGATAGAGACATTTAAATTTTTATAGATTATTCGAAAGTGAATTTTTGAAAAGGCAAATTTCTCCCGATCTGTATTAATCTGAGAGACAAAACTTATGTCACTTTTTGGGAACGCATATGTCAACTTCATGTCAGAGTCACGTCAATGTATGTCCAAGAGTTTGGAGGATAGAGACATTTAAAATTTTAGAGATTATTTGAAAGTGAATTTTTAAAAGGCAAATATCTCCCGATCTGTAGGAATCTGAGAGACAAAACTTATGTCACTTAGAGGGAACGTATATGTCAACTTCATGTCAGTGTCTCGTCAATGTATGTCCAATGGTTTGGACGATAGAGACATTTTAATTTTTCGAGATTATTCGAAAGTCAATTCTTGAAAAGGAAAATATCTCCAGATCTGTATTAATCTGAGAGACAAAATTTATGTCACTTTGAGGGAACGTATATGTCAACTACATGTCAGAATCTCGTCAATGTATGTCCAAGGGTTTGGACAATAGAGACATTTTAATTTTTCGAGATTATTCGAAAGTCAATAATTAAAAGGCAAATATCTCCCGATCAATAGGAATCTGAGAGACAAACTTTATGTCACTTTGAGGGAACGCATATGTCAACTTCATGTCAGAGTCTCGTCAATGTATGTCCAAGGGGTTGGAGGAAAGAGACATTTAAATTTTTAGAGATTATTCGAAAGTCAATTTTTCAAAAGGCAAATATCTCCCGATCTGTAGGAATCTGAGATACAAACCTTATGTCACTTTGAGGGAACGCATATGTCAACTTCACTTCAGAGTCACGTCAATGTATGTCCAAGGGTTTGGAGGATAGGGACATTTAAATTTTTCGAGATTATTCGAAAGTCAATTATTAAAAGGCAAATATCTCCCGATCTGTAGGAATCTGAGAGACAAAACTTATGTCACTCTTAGGAAAAGTATATGTCAACTTCCTGTCAGAATCACGTCAACGTATGTGCAAGGGTTTGGAGGATAGAGACATTTTAATTTTTCGAGATTATTCGAAAGTCAATTTTTAAAAGGCAAATATCTCCCGATCTGTAGGAATCTTTTAGACAAACCTTATGTCACTTTGAGGGAACGTATATGTCAACTTCATGTCAGAGTTACGTCAATGTATGTCCAAGGGGTTGGAGGAAAGAGACATTTAAATTTTTAGAGATTATTCGAAAGTCAATTTTTGAAAAGGCAAATATCTCTCGATCTGTATTAATCTGAGAGACAAAACTTATGTCACTTTGAGGGAACGTATATGTCAACTTCATGTCATAGTTACGTCAATGTATGTCCAAGGGTTTGGAGGATAGAGACATTTTAATTTTTCGAGATTATTCGAAAGTCAATTTTTGAAAAGGCATATATCTCCCGATCAATAGGAATCAGAGAGACAAACCTTATGTCACTTTGAGGGAACGTTTATGTCAACTACATGTCAGAATCTCGTCAATGTATGTCCAAGGGTTTGGACGATAGAGACATTTTAATTTTTCGAGATTATTCGAAAGTCAATTATTAAAAGGCAAATATCTCCCGATCTGTAGGCATCTGAGAGACAAACCTTATGTCACTTTGAGGGAACGCATATGTCAACTTCATGTCAGAGTCTCGTCAATGTATGTTCTAGGGTCTGGAGGATAGAGACATATTAATTTTTCGAGATTATTCGAAAGTCAATTATTAAAAGGCAAATATCTCCCGATCTGTAGGAATCTGAGAAACAAAACTTATGTCACTTTGAGGGAACGTATATGTCAACTTGCTGTCAGAGTCACGTCAATGTATGTAAAAGGGTTTGGAGGATAGAGACATTTAAATTTTTAGAGATTATTCGAAAGTCAATTTTTAAAATGCAAATATCTCCCGATCTGTAGGCATCTGAGAGACAAACCTTAGGTCACTTTGAGGGAACGCATATTTCAACTTCATGTCAGAGTCTCGTCAATGTATGTCCAAGGGTTTGGAGGGTAGAGACATTTTAATTTTCGAGATTATTCGAAAGTCAATTATTAAAAGGCAAATTACTCCCGATCTGTAGGAATCTGAGAAACAAAACTTATGTCACTTTGAGGGAACGTATGTGTCAACTTGCTGTCAGAGTCACGTCAATGTATGTAAAAGGGTTTGGAGGATAGAGACATTTAAATTTTTAGAGATTATTCGAAAGTCAATTTTTGAAAAGGCAAATATCTCCCGATCTGTATTAATCTGAGAGACAAAACTTATGTCACTTTGAGGGAACGTATATGTCAACTTCATGTCATATTCACGTCAATGTATGTGCAAGGGTTTGGACGATAAAGACATTTTAATTTTTCGAGATTATTTGAAAGTCAATTATTAAAAGGCAAATATCTCCCGATCTGCAGGCATCTGAGAGACGAACCTTATGTCACATTGAGGGAACGCATGTGTCAACTTCATGTCAGAGTCACGTCAATGTATGTCCAAGGGTTTGGAGGATAGAGACATTTAAAGTTTTAGAGATTATTTGTAAGTCAATTATTAAAAGGCAAATATCTCCCGAACTGTAGGAATCTGAGAGACAAAACTTTTGTCACTTAGAGGGAACGTATATGTCAACTTCATGTCAGAATCTCGTCATTGTATGTCCAATGGTTTGGACGATAGGGACATTTTAATTTTTCGAGATTATTCGAAAGACAATTTTTGAAAAGGCAAATATCTCCCGATCTGTATTAATCTGAGAGACAAACCTTATGTTACTTTGAGGGAACGTATATGTCAACTTCATGTTAAAATCTCGTAAATGTATGTCCAAGGGTTTGGACGATAGACACATTTCAATTTTTCGAGATTATTCGAAAGTCAATTATTAAAAGGCAAATATCTCCCGAACTGTAGGAATCTGAGAGACAAAACTTATGTCACTTAGAGGGAACGCATATGTCAACTTCATGTCAGAGTCTCGTCAATGTATGTCGAAGGGTTTGGAGGATAGAGACATTTAAATTTTTGGAGACTATTCGAAAGTCAATTTTTAATAGGCAAATATCTCCCGATCTGTAGGCATCTGAGAGACAAACCTTAGGTCACTTTGAGGGAAAGCATATGTCAACTTCATGTCAGAATCTCGTCAATGTATGTAAAAGGGTTTGGAGGATAGAGACATTTAAATTTTTAGAGATTATTCGAAAGTCAATTTTTGAAAAGGCAAATATCTCCCGATCAATAGGAATCAGAGAGACAAACCTTATGTCACTTTGAGGGAACGCATATGTCAACTTCATGTCAGAGTCTCGTCAAGGTATGTCCAAGGGTTTGGAGGATAGAGACATTTTAATTTTTCAAGATTATTCGAAAGTCAATTTTTGAAAAGGCAAATATCTTCCGATCTGTAGGAATCTGACACACAAAACTTATGTCACTTTGAGGGAACGTATATGTCAACTTCATGTCAGAGTCACGTCAATGTATGTCCAAGGGTTTGGAGGATAGAGACATTTTAATTTTTCCACATTATTCGAAAGTCAATTTTTGAAAAGGCAAATATCTCCCGATCTGTATTAATCTGAGAGACAAAACTTATGTCACTTTGAGGGAACGTATATGTCAACTTCATGTCATAGTCACGTCAATGTATGTCTAAGGGTTTGGAGGATAGAGACATTTTAATTTTTCGAGATTATTCGAAAGTCAATTTTTAAAAGACAAATATCTCCCGATCTGTAGGAATCTGAGAAACAAAACCTATGTCACTTTGAGGGAACGTATATGTCAACTTGCTGTCAGAGTCACGTCAATGTATGTCCAAGGGTTTGGAGGATAGAGACATTTAAATTTTTAGAGATTATTCGAAAGTCAATTATTAAAAGGCAAATATATCCCGATCAATAGGAATCAGAGAGACAAAACTTATGTCACTTTGAGGGAACGTGTATGTCAACTACGTGTCAGAATCTCGTCAATGTATGTCCAAGGGTTTGGACGATAGAGACATTTTAATTTTTCGAGATTATTCGAAAGTCAATTATTAAAAGGCAAATATCTCCCGATCCGTAGGCATCTGAGATACAAACCTTATGTCACTTTGAGGGAACGTATATGTCAAATTCATGTAATAGTTACGTCAATGTATGTCGAAGGGTTTGGAGGATAGAGACATTTAAATTTTTAGAGATTATTCGAAAGTCAATTTTTGAAAGGCAAATATCTCCCGATCTGTAGTCATCTGAGAGACAAACCTTATATCACTTTGAGGGAACGCATATGTCAACTTCATATCAGAGTCTCGTCAATGTATGTCCAAAGGTTTGGAGGACAGAGACATTTAAATTTTTCGAGTTTATTCGAAAGTCAATTCTTAAAAGGCAAATATCTCCCGATCTGTAGGAATCTGAGAAACAAAACTTATGTCACTTTGAGGGAACGTATATGTCAACTTGCTGTCAGAGTCACGTTAATATATGTCCAAGGGTTTGGAGGATAGAGACATTTAAATTTTTAGAGATTATTCGAAAGTCAATTTTTGAAAAGGCAAATATCTCCCGATCAATAGGAATCTGAGAGACAAAACTTATGTCACTTTGAGGGAACGCATATGTCAACTTCATGTCAGAATCTCGTCAATGTATGTCCAAGGGTTTGGACGATAGAGACATTTTAATTTTTCGAGATTATTCGAAAGTCAATTATTAAAAGGCAAATATCTCCCGATCTGTGGGCATCTGAGATACACATCTTATGTCACTTTGAGGGAACGCATATGTGAACTTCATGTCAGAGTCTCGTCAATGTATGTCCAAGGGTTTGGAGGATAGAGACATTTTAATTTTTCCAGATTATTCGAAAGTCAATTTTGAAAAGGCAAATATCTCCCGATCTGCAGGAATCTGAGAGACAAAACTTATGTCACTTTGAGGGAACGTATATGTCAACTTCATGTCAGAATCTCGTCAATGTATGTCCAAGTGTTTTTATGATAGACACATTTTAATTTTTCGAGATTATTCGAAAGTCAATTATTAAAAGGCAAATATCTCCCGATCTGTGGGCATCTGAGAGGCAGACCTTATGTCACTTTGAGGGAATGCATTCGTCAACTTCATGTCAGAGTCTCGTCAATGTATGTCCAAGGGTTTGGAGGATAGAGACATTTTAATTTTTCGAGATTATTCGAAAGCCAATTTTTAAAAGGCAAATATCTCCCGATCTGTAGGCATCTGAGATACAAACCTTATGTCACTTTGAGGGAACGCACATGTCAACTTCATGTCAGAGTCTCGTCAAGCTATGTCCAAGGGTTTGGCGGATAGAGACATTTTAATTTTTCGAGATTATTCGAAAGTCAATTTTTGAAAAGGCAAATATCTCCCGATCTGTATTAATCTGTTAGACAAAACCTATGTAACTTTGAGGGAACGTACATGTCAACTTCATGTCATAGTCGCGTATATGTATGTCGAAGGGTTTGGAGGATAGAGACATTTAAATTTTTAGGGATTATTCGAAAGTTAATTTTTTAAAGGCAAATATCTCCCGATCTGTAGGCATCTGAGAGACAAACCTTAGGTCACTTTGAGGGAACGCATATGTCAACTTCATGTCAGAGTCTCGTCAATGTATGTCCAAGGGTTTGGAGGATAGAGACATTTAAATTTTTCGAGATTATTCGAAAGTCAATTTTTAAAAGGCAAATATCTCCCGATCTGTAGGCATCTGATAAACAAAACTTATGCCACTTTGAGGGAACGTATATGTCAACTTGCTGTCAGAGTCACGTCAATGTATGTAAAAGGGTTTGGAGGATAGAGATATTTAAATTTTTAGAGATTATTCGAAAGTCAATTTTTAAAATGCACATATTTCCCGATCTGTAGGCATCTGAGAGACAAACCTTAGGTCACTTTGAGGGAACGCATATTTCAAATTCATGTCAGAGTCTCGTCAATGTATGTCCAAGGGTTTGGAGGATAGAGACATTTTAATTTTTCGAGATTATTCGAAAGTCAATTATTAAAAGGCAAATATCTCCCGATCTGTAGGAATCTGAGAAACAAAACCCCTGTCACTTTGAGGGAACGTATATGTCAACTTGCTGTCAGAGTCACGTCAATGTATGTAAAAGGGTTTGGAGGATAGAGACATTTAAATTTTTAGAGATTATTTGAAAGTCAATTTTTAAAAGGCAAATATCTCCCGATCTGCAGGCATCTGAGAGACGAACCTTATGTCACATTGAGGGAACGCATGTGTCAACTTCATGTCAGAGTCACGTCTTTGTATGTCCAAGGGTTTGGAGGATAGAGACATTTAAATTTTTAGAGATTATTCGAAAGTGAATTTTTGAAAAGGCAAATATCTCCCGATCTGTATTAATCTGAGAGACAAAACTTATGTCACTTTTTGGGAACGCATATGTCAACTTCATGTCAGAATATCGTCATTGTATGTCAAATGGTTTGGACGATAGAGACATTTTAATTTTTCGAGATTATTCGAAAGTCAATTATTGAAAAGGCAAATATCTCCAGATCTGTATTAATCTGAGAGACAAAACGTATGTCACTTTGAGGGAACGCATATGTCAACTTCATGTCAGAATATCGTCATTGTATGTCAAATGGTTTGGACGATAGAGACATTTTAATTTTTCGAGATTATTCGAAAGTCAATTCTTGAAAAGGCAAATATCTCCAGATCTGTATTAATCTGAGAGACAAAACTTATGTCACTTTGAGGGAACGCATATGTCAACTTCATGTCAGAGTCACGTCAATGTATGTCCAAGGGTTTGGAGAATAGAGACATATAAAATTTTAGAGATTATTCGAAAGTCAATTTTTAAAAGGCAAATATCTCCCGATCTGTAGCAATCTGAGAGACAAAACTTATGTCACTTTGAGGGAACGTATATGTAAACGTCCTGTCAGAGTCACGTCAATGTATGTCGAAGGGTTTGGAGGATAGAGACATTTTAATATTACGAGATAATTCGAAAGTCAATTTTTAAGGCAAATATCTCCCGATCTGTATGAATCTGAGAGACAAAATTTATGTCACTTTGAGGGAACGTATATGTCAACTACATGTCAGAATCTCGTCAATGTATGTCCAAGGGTTTGGACGATAGAGACATTTTAATTTTTCGAGATTATTCGAAAGTCAATAATTAAAAGGCAAATATCTCCCGATCAATAGGAATCTGAGAGACAAACCTTATGTCACTTTGAGGGAACGCATATGTCAACTTCATGTCAGAGTCTCGTCAATGTATGTCCAAGGGGTTGGAGGAAAGAGACATTTAAATTTTTAGAGATTATTCGAAAGTCAATTTTTCAAAAGGCAAATATCTCCCGATCTGTAGGAATCTGAGATACAAACCTTATGTCACTTTGAGGGAACGCATATGTCAACTTCACGTCAGAGTCACGTCAATGTATGTCCAAGGGTTTGGAGGATAGGGACATTTAAATTTTTCGAGATTATTCGAAAGTCAATTTTTAAAAGGCAAATATCTCCCGATCTGTAGGAATCTGAGAGACAAACCTTATGTCACTCTTAGGAAAAGTATATGTCAACTTCCTGTCAGAATCACGTCAACGTATGTACAAGGGTTTGGAGGATAGAGACATTTTAATTTTTCGAGATTATTCGAAAGTCAATTTTTAAAAG
This sequence comes from Zootermopsis nevadensis, assembly GCF_977971745.1. Lineage (NCBI taxonomy): Eukaryota > Metazoa > Arthropoda > Insecta > Blattodea > Termopsidae > Zootermopsis > Zootermopsis nevadensis. The sequence continues at coordinate 4,224,755 of NW_028259177.1, forward strand.
GCAAATATCTCCCGATCTGTAGGCTTCTGAGAGACAAACCTTATATCACTATGAGGGAACGCATATGTGAACTTCATGTCAGAGTCTCGTCAATGTATGTCCAAGGGTTTGGAGGATAGAGACACTTTAATTTTTCCAGATTATTCGAAAGTCAATTTTGAAAAGGCAAATATCTCCCGATCTGCAGGAATCTGAGAGACAAAACTTATGTCACTTTGAGGGAACGCATATGTGAACTTCATGTCAGAGTCTCGTCAATGTATGTCCAAGGGTTTGGAGGATAGAGACATTTTAATTTTTCCAGATTATTCGAAAGTCAATTTTGAAAAGGCAAATATCTCCCGATCTGCAGGAATCTGAGAGACAAAACTTATGTCACTTTGAGGGAACGCATATGTGAACTTCATATCAGAGTCTCGTCAATGTATGTCCAAGGGTTTGGATGATAGACACATTTTAATTTTTCGAGATTATTCGAAAGTCAATTATTTAAAGGCAAATATCTCCCGATCTGTGAGCATCTGAGAGACAGACCTTATGTCACTTTGAGGGAATGCATATGTCAACTTCATGTCAGAGTCTCGTCAATGTATGTCCAAGGGTTTGGAGGATATAGACATTTTAATTTTTCGAGATTATTCGAAAGCAAATTTTTAAAACGCAAATATCTCCCGATCTGTAGACATCTGAGAGAAAAACCTTATGTCACTTTGAGGGAACGCACATGTCAACTTCATGTCAGAGTCTCGTCAAGCTATGTCCAAGGGTTTGGCGGATAGAGACATTTTAATTTTTCGAGATTATTCGAAAGTCAATTTTTGAAAAGGCAAATATCTCCCGATCTGTATTAATCTGAGAGACAAAACCTGTGTAACTTTGAGGGAACGTACATGTCAACTTCATGTCATAGTCGCGTATATGTATGTCAAAGGGTTTGGAGGATAGAGACATTTAAATTTTTAGAGATTATTCGAAAGTCAATTTTGAAAAGGCAAATATCTCCCGATCTGTAGGCATCTGAGAGACAAACCTTATGTCACTTTGAGGGAACGTATATGTCAACTTCATGTCAGAATCTCGTCAATGTATGTCCAAGGGTTTGGAGGATAGAGACATTTTAATATTTCGAGATTATTCGCAAGTCAATTTTTAAAAGGCAAATATCTCTGGATCTGTAGGCATCTAGGAGACAAACCTTATGTCACTTTGAGGGAACGCATATGTCAACTTCATGTCAGAGTCTCTTCAATGTGTGTAAAAGGGTTTGGAGGATAGAGACATTTTAATTTTTCGAGAACATTCGAAAGTGAATTTTAAAAGGCAAATATCTCCCGATCTGTAGGAATCTGAGAGACAAAGCTTATGTCACTTTGAGGGAACGTATATGTAAATGTCCTGTCAGAGTCACGTCAATGTATGTCCAAGGGTTTGGAGGATAGAGAAATTTTAATTTTACGAGATTATTCGAAAGTCAATTTTTAAAAGGCAAATATCTGCTGATCTGTAGGAATCTGAGAGACAAAACTTATGTCACTTTGAGGGAACGCATATGTTAACTTCGTGTCAGAATCTGGTCAATGTATGTCCAAGTGTTTGGACGATAGAGACATTTTAATTTTTCGAGATTACTTTAAAGTCAATTTTTAAAAGGCAAATATCTCCCGATCTGTAGGCATCTGCGAGACAAACCTTATGTCACTTTGATGGAACGCATATGTCAACTTCATGTCAGAGTCTCGTCAATGTATGTCCAAGGGTTTGGAGGATAGAGACATTTTAATTTTTCGAGATTATTCGAAAGTCAATTTTTGAAAAGGCAAATATCTCCCGATCTGTATTAATCTGAGAGACAAAACTTATTTCACTTTGAGGGAACGTATATGTCAACTTCATGTCATAGTCACGTCAATGTATGTCGAAGGGTTTGGAGTATAGAGACATTTAAATTTTTAGAGATTATTCGAAAGTCAATTTTTAAAAAGCAAATATCTCCCGATCTGTAGGAATCTGAGAGACAAAACTTATGTCACTTTGAGGGAACGTATGTGTCAACGTCCTGTCAGAGTCACGTCAATGTATGTCCAAGGGTTTGGAGGATAGAGACATTTAAATTTTTAGAGATTATTCGAAAGTGAATTTTTGAAAAGGCAAATATCTCCCGATCAATAGGAATCTAAGAGACAAAACTTATGTCACTTTGAGGGAACGTATATGTCAACTTCATGTCAGAATCTCGTCAATGTATGTCCAAGGGTTTGGACGATAGAGACATTTTAATATTTCGAGATTATTCGCAAGTCAATTTTTAAAAGGCAAATATCTCCCGATCTGTAGGCATCTGAGAGACAAACCTTATGTCACTTTGAAGGAATGCATATGTCAACTTCATGTCAGAGTCTCGTCAATGTGTGTCCAAGGGTTTGGAGGATAGAGACATTTTAATTTTTCGAGATTATTCGAAAGTCAATTTTAAAAGGCAAATATCTTCCGATCTGTAGGAATCTGAGAGACAAAACTTATGTCACTTTGAGGGAACGTATATGTCAACTTCATGTCAGAATCTCGTCAATGTATGTCCAAGGGTTTGGACGATAGAGACATTTTAATTTCTCGAGATTATTCGAAAGTCAATTTTTAAAAGGCTAATATCTCCCGTTCTGTAGGCATCTGAGAGACAAAACTTATGTCACTTTGAGGGAACGTATATGTCAACTTCATGTCAGAATCTCGTCAATGTATGTCCAAGGGTTTGGAGGATAGAGACATTTTAATATTTCGAGATCATTCGCAAGTCAATTTTTAAAAGGCAAATATCTCTGGATCTGTAGGCATCTAGGAGACAAACCTTATGTCACTTTGAGGGAACGCATATGTCAACTTCATGTCAGAGTCTCTTCAATGTGTGTAAAAGGGTTTGGAGGATAGAGACATTTTAATATTACGAGATAATTCGAAAGTCAATTTTTAAGGCAAATATCTCCCGATCTGTATGAATCTGAGAGACAAAATTTATGTCACTTTGAGGGAACGTATATGTCAACTACATGTCAGAATCTCGTCAATGTATGTCCAAGGGTTTGGACGATAGAGACATTTTAATTTTTCGAGATTATTCGAAAGTCAATAATTAAAAGGCAAATATCTCCCGATCAATAGGAATCTGAGAGACAAACCTTATGTCACTTTGAGGGAACGCATATGTCAACTTCATGTCAGAGTCTCGTCAATGTATGTCCAAGGGGTTGGAGGAAAGAGACATTTAAATTTTTAGAGATTATTCGAAAGTCAATTTTTCAAAAGGCAAATATCTCCCGATCTGTAGGAATCTGAGATACAAACCTTATGTCACTTTGAGGGAACGCATATGTCAACTTCACGTCAGAGTCACGTCAATGTATGTCCAAGGGTTTGGAGGATAGGGACATTTAAATTTTTCGAGATTATTCGAAAGTCAATTTTTAAAAGGCAAATATCTCCCGATCTGTAGGAATCTGAGAGACAAACCTTATGTCACTCTTAGGAAAAGTATATGTCAACTTCCTGTCAGAATCACGTCAACGTATGTACAAGGGTTTGGAGGATAGAGACATTTTAATTTTTCGAGATTATTCGAAAGTCAATTTTTAAAAGGCAAATATCTCCCGATCTGTAGGCTTCTGAGAGACAAACCTTATATCACTATGAGGGAACGCATATGTGAACTTCATGTCAGAGTCTCGTCAATGTATGTCCAAGGGTTTGGAGGATAGAGACACTTTAATTTTTCCAGATTATTCGAAAGTCAATTTTGAAAAGGCAAATATCTCCCGATCTGCAGGAATCTGAGAGACAAAACTTATGTCACTTTGAGGGAACGCATATGTGAACTTCATGTCAGAGTCTCGTCAATGTATGTCCAAGGGTTTGGAGGATAGAGACATTTTAATTTTTCCAGATTATTCGAAAGTCAATTTTGAAAAGGCAAATATCTCCCGATCTGCAGGAATCTGAGAGACAAATCTTATGTCACTTTGAGGGAACGCATATGTGAACTTCATATCAGAGTCTCGTCAATGTATGTCCAAGGGTTTGGATGATAGACACATTTTAATTTTTCGAGATTATTCGAAAGTCAATTATTTAAAGGCAAATATCTCCCGATCTGTGAGCATCTGAGAGACAGACCTTATGTCACTTTGAGGGAATGCATATGTCAACTTCATGTCAGAGTCTCGTCAATGTATGTCCAAGGGTTTGGAGGATATAGACATTTTAATTTTTCGAGATTATTCGAAAGCAAATTTTTAAAAGGCAAATATCTCCCGATCTGTAGGCATCTGAGAGAAAAACCTTATGTCACTTTGAGGGAACGCACATGTCAACTTCATGTCAGAGTCTCGTCAAGCTATGTCCAAGGGTTTGGCGGATAGAGACATTTTAATTTTTCGAGATTATTCGAAAGTCAATTTTTGAAAAGGCAAATATCTCCCGATCTGTATTAATCTGAGAGACAAAACCTGTGTAACTTTGAGGGAACGTACATGTCAACTTCATGTCATAGTCGCGTATATGTATGTCAAAGGGTTTGGAGGATAGAGACATTTAAATTTTTAGAGATTATTCGAAAGTCAATTTTGAAAAGGCAAATATCTCCCGATCTGTAGGCATCTGAGAGACAAACCTTATGTCACTTTGAGGGAACGTATATGTCAACTTCATGTCAGAATCTCGTCAATGTATGTCCAAGGGTTTGGAGGATAGAGACATTTTAATATTTCGAGATCATTCGCAAGTCAATTTTTAAAAGGCAAATATCTCTGGATCTGTAGGCATCTAGGAGACAAACCTTATGTCACTTTGAGGGAACGCATATGTCAACTTCATGTCAGAGTCTCTTCAATGTGTGTAAAAGGGTTTGGAGGATAGAGACATTTTAATTTTTCGAGAACATTCGAAAGTGAATTTTAAAAGGCAAATATCTCCCGATCTGTAGGAATCTGAGAGACAAAGCTTATGTCACTTTGAGGGAACGTATATGTAAATGTCCTGTCAGAGTCACGTCAATGTATGTCCAAGGGTTTGGAGGATAGAGAAATTTTAATTTTACGAGATTATTCGAAAGTCAATTTTTAAAAGGCAAATATCTGCTGATCTGTAGGAATCTGAGAGACAAAACTTATGTCACTTTGAGGGAACGCATATGTTAACTTCGTGTCAGAATCTGGTCAATGTATGTCCAAGTGTTTGGACGATAGAGACATTTTAATTTTTCGAGATTACTTTAAAGTCAATTTTTAAAAGGCAAATATCTCCCGATCTGTAGGCATCTGCGAGACAAACCTTATGTCACTTTGATGGAACGCATATGTCAACTTCATGTCAGAGTCTCGTCAATGTATGTCCAAGGGTTTGGAGGATAGAGACATTTTAATTTTTCGAGATTATTCGAAAGTCAATTTTTGAAAAGGCAAATATCTCCCGATCTGTATTAATCTGAGAGACAAAACTTATTTCACTTTGAGGGAACGTATATGTCAACTTCATGTCATAGTCACGTCAATGTATGTCGAAGGGTTTGGAGTATAGAGATATTTAAATTTTTAGAGATTATTCGAAAGTCAATTTTTAAAAAGCAAATATCTCCCGATCTGTAGGAATCTGAGAGACAAAACTTATGTCACTTTGAGGGAACGTATGTGTCAACGTCCTGTCAGAGTCACGTCAATGTATGTCCAAGGGTTTGGAGGATAGAGACATTTAAATTTTTAGAGATTATTCGAAAGTGAATTTTTGAAAAGGCAAATATCTCCCGATCAATAGGAATCTAAGAGACAAAACTTATGTCACTTTGAGGGAACGTATATGTCAACTTCATGTCAGAATCTCGTCAATGTATGTCCAAGGGTTTGGACGATAGAGACATTTTAATATTTCGAGATTATTCGCAAGTCAATTTTTAAAAGGCAAATATCTCCCGATCTGTAGGCATCTGAGAGACAAACCTTATGTCACTTTGAAGGAATGCATATGTCAACTTCATGTCAGAGTCTCGTCAATGTGTGTCCAAGGGTTTGGAGGATAGAGACATTTTAATTTTTCGAGATTATTCGAAAGTCAATTTTAAAAGGCAAATATCTTCCGATCTGTAGGAATCTGAGAGACAAAACTTATGTCACTTTGAGGGAACGTATATGTCAACTTCATGTCAGAATCTCGTCAATGTATGTCCAAGGGTTTGGACGATAGAGACATTTTAATTTCTCGAGATTATTCGAAAGTCAATTTTTAAAAGGCTAATATCTCCCGTTCTGTAGGCATCTGAGAGACAAAACTTATGTCACTTTGAGGGAACGTATATGTCAACTTCATGTCAGAATCTCGTCAATGTATGTCCAAGGGTTTGGAGGATAGAGACATTTTAATATTTCGAGATCATTCGCAAGTCAATTTTTAAAAGGCAAATATCTCTGGATCTGTAGGCATCTAGGAGACAAACCTTATGTCACTTTGAGGGAACGCATATGTCAACTTCATGTCAGAGTCTCTTCAATGTGTGTAAAAGGGTTTGGAGGATAGAGACATTTTAATATTACGAGATAATTCGAAAGTCAATTTTTAAGGCAAATATCTCCCGATCTGTATGAATCTGAGAGACAAAATTTATGTCACTTTGAGGGAACGTATATGTCAACTACATGTCAGAATCTCGTCAATGTATGTCCAAGGGTTTGGACGATAGAGACATTTTAATTTTTCGAGATTATTCGAAAGTCAATAATTAAAAGGCAAATATCTCCCGATCAATAGGAATCTGAGAGACAAACCTTATGTCACTTTGAGGGAACGCATATGTCAACTTCATGTCAGAGTCTCGTCAATGTATGTCAAAGGGGTTGGAGGAAAGAGACATTTAAATTTTTAGAGATTATTCGAAAGTCAATTTTTCAAAAGGCAAATATCTCCCGATCTGTAGGAATCTGAGATACAAACCTTATGTCACTTTGAGGGAACGCATATGTCAACTTCACGTCAGAGTCACGTCAATGTATGTCCAAGGGTTTGGAGGATAGGGACATTTAAATTTTTCGAGATTATTCGAAAGTCAATTTTTAAAAGGCAAATATCTCCCGATCTGTAGGAATCTGAGAGACAAACCTTATGTCACTCTTAGGAAAAGTATATGTCAACTTCCTGTCAGAATCACGTCAACGTATGTACAAGGGTTTGGAGGATAGAGACATTTTAATTTTTCGAGATTATTCGAAAGTCAATTTTTAAAAGGCAAATATCTCCCGATCTGTAGGAATCTTTTAGACAAAACTTATGTCACTTTGAGGGAACGTATATGTCAACTTCATGTCAGAGTTACGTCAATGTATGTCCAAGGGGTTGGAGGAAAGAGACATTTAAATTTTTAGAGATTATTCGAAAGTCAATTTTTGAAAAGGCAAATATCTCTCGATCTGTATTAATCTGAGAGACAAAACTTATGTCACTTTGAGGGAACGTATATGTCAACTTCATGTCAGAGTTACGTCAATGTATGTCCAAGGGTTTGGAGGATAGAGACATTTAAATTTTTAGAGATTATTCGAAAGTCAATTTTTAAAAGGCAAATATCTCCCGATCTGTAGGCTTCTGAGAGACAAACCTTATATCACTATGAGGGAACGCATATGTGAACTTCATGTCAGAGTCTCGTCAATGTATGTCCAAGGGTTTGGAGGATAGAGACATTTTAATTTTTCCAGATTATTCGAAAGTCAATTTTGAAAAGGCAAATATCTCCCGATCTGCAGGAATCTGAGAGACAAAACTTATGTCACTTTGAGGGAACGCATATGTGAACTTCATATCAGAGTCTCGTCAATGTATGTCCAAGGGTTTGGATGATAGACACATTTTAATTTTTCGAGATTATTCGAAAGTCAATTATTTAAAGGCAAATATCTCCCGATCTGTGAGCATCTGAGAGACAGACCTTATGTCACTTTGAGGGAATGCATATGTCAACTTCATGTCAGAGTCTCGTCAATGTATGTCCAAGGGTTTGGAGGATATAGACATTTTAATTTTTCGAGATTATTCGAAAGCAAATTTTTAAAAGGCAAATATCTCCCGATCTGTAGGCATCTGAGAGAAAAACCTTATGTCACTTTGAGGGAACGCACATGTCAACTTCATGTCAGAGTCTCGTCAAGCTATGTCCAAGGGTTTGGCGGATAGAGACATTTTAATTTTTCGAGATTATTCGAAAGTCAATTTTTGAAAAGGCAAATATCTCCCGATCTGTATTAATCTGAGAGACAAAACCTGTGTAACTTTGAGGGAACGTACATGTCAACTTCATGTCATAGTCGCGTATATGTATGTCAAAGGGTTTGGAGGATAGAGACATTTAAATTTTTAGAGATTATTCGAAAGTCAATTTTGAAAAGGCAAATATCTCCCGATCTGTAGGCATCTGAGAGACAAACCTTATGTCACTTTGAGGGAACGTATATGTCAACTTCATGTCAGAATCTCGTCAATGTATGTGCAAGGGTTTGGAGGATAGAGACATTTTAATATTTCGAGATCATTCGCAAGTCAATTTTTAAAAGGCAAATATCTCTGGATCTGTAGGCATCTAGGAGACAAACCTTATGTCACTTTGAGGGAACGCATATGTCAACTTCATGTCAGAGTCTCTTCAATGTGTGTAAAAGGGTTTGGAGGATAGAGACATTTTAATTTTTCGAGAACATTCGAAAGTGAATTTTAAAAGGCAAATATCTCCCGATCTGTAGGAATCTGAGAGACAAAGCTTATGTCACTTTGAGGGAACGTATATGTAAATGTCCTGTCAGAGTCACGTCAATGTATGTCCAAGGGTTTGGAGGATAGAGAAATTTTAATTTTACGAGATTATTCTAAAGTCAATTTTTAAAAGGCAAATATCTGCTGATCTGTAGGAATCTGAGAGACAAAACTTATGTCACTTTGAGGGAACGCATGTGTTAACTTCGTGTCAGAATCTGGTCAATGTATGTCCAAGTGTTTGGACGATAGAGACATTTTAATTTTTCGAGATTACTTTAAAGTCAATTTTTAAAAGGCAAATATCTCCCGATCTGTAGGCATCTGCGAGACAAACCTTATGTCACTTTGATGGAACGCATATGTCAACTTCATGTCAGAGTCTCGTCAATGTATGTCCAAGGGTTTGGAGGATAGAGACATTTTAATTTTTCGAGATTATTCGAAAGTCAATTTTTGAAAAGGCAAATATCTCCCGATCTGTATTAATCTGAGAGACAAAACTTATTTCACTTTGAGGGAACGTATATGTCAACTTCATGTCATAGTCACGTCAATGTATGTCGAAGGGTTTGGAGTATAGAGACATTTAAATTTTTAGAGATTATTCGAAAGTCAATTTTTAAAAAGCAAATATCTCCCGATCTGTAGGAATCTGAGAGACAAAACTTATGTCACTTTGAGGGAACGTATGTGTCAACGTCCTGTCAGAGTCACGTCAATGTATGTCCAAGGGTTTGGAGGATAGAGACATTTAAATTTTTAGAGATTATTCGAAAGTGAATTTTTGAAAAGGCAAATATCTCCCGATCAATAGGAATCTAAGAGACAAAACTTATGTCACTTTGAGGGAACGTATATGTCAACTTCATGTCAGAATCTCGTCAATGTATGTCCAAGGGTTTGGACGATAGAGACATTTTAATATTTCGAGATTATTCGCAAGTCAATTTTTAAAAGGCAAATATCTCCCGATCTGTAGGCATCTGAGAGACAAACCTTATGTCACTTTGAAGGAATGCATATGTCAACTTCATGTCAGAGTCTCGTCAATGTGTGTCCAAGGGTTTGGAGGATAGAGACATTTTAATTTTTCGAGATTATTCGAAAGTCAATTTTAAAAGGCAAATATCTTCCGATCTGTAGGAATCTGAGAGACAAAACTTATGTCACTTTGAGGGAACGTATATGTCAACTTCATGTCAGAATCTCGTCAATGTATGTCCAAGGGTTTGGACGATAGAGACATTTTAATTTCTCGAGATTATTCGAAAGTCAATTTTTAAAAGGCTAATATCTCCCGTTCTGTAGGCATCTGAGAGACAAAACTTATGTCACTTTGAGGGAACGTATATGTCAACTTCATGTCAGAATCTCGTCAATGTATGTCCAAGGGTTTGGAGGATAGAGACATTTTAATATTTCGAGATCATTCGCAAGTCAATTTTTAAAAGGCAAATATCTCTGGATCTGTAGGCATCTAGGAGACAAACCTTATGCCACTTTGAGGGAACGCATATGTCAACTTCATGTCAGAGTCTCTTCAATGTGTGTAAAAGGGTTTGGAGGATAGAGACATTTTAATTTTTCGAGAACATTCGAAAGTGAATTTTAAAAGGCAAATATCTCCCGATCTGTAGGAATCTGAGAGACAAAACTTATGTCACTTTGAGGGAACGTATACGTAAATGTCCTGTCAGAGTCACGTCAATGTATGTCCAAGGGTTTGGAGGATAGAGAAATTTTAATTTTACGAGATTATTCGAAAGTCAATTTTTAAAAGGCAAATTTCTGCCGATCTGTAGGAATATGAGAGACAAAACTTATGTCACTTTGAGGGAACGCATATGTTAACTTCGTGTCAGAATCTGGTCAATGTATGTCCAAGTGTTTGGACGATAGAGACATTTTAATTTTTCGAGATTACTTTAAAGTCAATTTTTAAAATTCAAATATCTCCCGATCTGTAGGCATCTGCGAGACAAACCTTATGTCACTTTGATGGAACGCATATGTCAACTTCATGTCAGAGTCTCGTCAATGTATGTCCAAGGGTTTGGAGGATAGAGACATTTAATTTTTCGAGATTATTCGAAAGTCAATTTTTGAAAAGGCAAATATCTCCCGATCTGTATTAATCTGAGAGACAAAACTTATGTCACTTTGAGGGAACGTATATGTCAACTTCATGTCATAGTCACGTCAATGTATGTCGAAGGGTTTGGAGTATAGAGACATTTAAATTTTTAGAGATTATTCGAAAGTCAATTTTTAAAGAGAAAATATCTCCCGATCTGTAGGAATCTGAGAGACAAAACTTATGTCACTTTGAGGGAACGTATGTGTCAACGTCCTGTCAGAGTCACGTCAATGTATGTCCAAGGGTTTGGAGGATAGAGACATTTAAATTTTTAGAGATTATTCGAAAGTGAATTTTTGAAAAGGCAAATATCTCCCGATCAATAGGAATCTAAGAGACAAAACTTATGTCACTTTGAGGGAACGTATATGTCAACTTCATGTCAGAATCTCGTCAATGTATGTCCAAGGGTTTGGACGATAGAGACATTTTAATATTTCGAGATTATTCGCAAGTCAATTTTTAAAAGGCAAATATCTCCCGATCTGTAGGCATCTGAGAGACAAACCTTATGTCACTTTGAAGGAATGCATATGTCAACTTCATGTCAGAGTCTCGTCAATGTGTGTCCAAGGGTTTGGAGGATAGAGACATTTTAATTTTTCGAGATTATTCGAAAGTCAATTTTAAAAGGCAAATATCTTCCGATCTGTAGGAATCTGAGAGACAAAACTTATGTCACTTTGAGGGAACGTATATGTCAACTTCATGTCAGAATCTCGTCAATGTATGTCCAAGGGTTTGGACGATAGAGACATTTTAATTTCTCGAGATTATTCGAAAGTCAATTTTTAAAAGGCTAATATCTCCCGTTCTGTAGGCATCTGAGAGACAAAACTTATGTCACTTTGAGGGAACGTATATGTCAACTTCATGTCAGAATCTCGTCAATGTATGTCCTAGGGTTTGGACGATAGAGACATTTTAATTTTTCGAGATTATTCGAAAGTCAGTTTTTAAAAGGCAAATATCTCCCGATCTGTAGGAATGTGAGAGACAAACCTTATGCCACTTTGAGGGAACGCATATGTCAACTTCATGTCAGAGTCTCGTCAATGTATGTCCAAGGGTTTGGAGGATAGAGACATTTTAATTTTTCGAGATTAATCTAAAGTAAATTTTTAAAAGGCAAATATCTCCCGATCTGTAGGAATCTAAGAGACAAAACTAATGTCACTTTGAGGGAACATATATGTCAACTTCCTGTCAGAGTCACGTCAATGCATGTCCAAGGGTTAGGAGGATAGAGACATTTTAATTTTACGAGATTATTCGAAAGTCAGTTTTAAAAGGCAAATATCTCCCGATCTGTAGGCATCTGAGAGACAAACCTTATGCCACTTTGAGGGAACGCATATGTCAACTTCATGTCAGAGTCTCGTCAATGTATGTCTAAGGGTTTGGACGATAGAGACATTTAAATTTTTCGAGATTAATCTAAAGTAAATTTTTAAAAGGCAAATATCTCCCGATCTGTAGGAATCTAAGAGACAAAACTAATGTCACTTTGAGGGAACATATATGTCAACTTCCTGTCAGAGTCACGTCAATGCATGTCCAAGGGTTAGGAGGATAGAGACATTTTAATTTTTCGAGATTATTCGAAAGTCAGTTTTTAAAAGGCAAATATCTCCCGATCTGTAGGCATCTGAGAGACAAACCTTATGCCACTTTGAGGGAACGCATATGTCAACTTCATGTCAGAGTCTCGTCAATGTATGTCCAAGGGTTTGGAGGATAGAGACATTTTAATTTTTCGAGATTAATCTAAAGTAAATTTTTAAAAGGCAAATATCTCCCGATCTGTAGGAATCTAAGAGACAAAACTAATGTCACTTTGAGGGAACATATATGTCAACTTCCTGTCAGAGTCACGTCAATGCATGTCCAAGGGTTAGGAGGATAGAGACATTTTAATTTTTCGAGATTAATCTAAAGTAAATTTTTAAAAGGCAAATATCTCCCGATCGGTAGGAATCTGAGAGACAAAACGTATGTCACTTTGAGGGAACGTATGTGTCAACTTCCTGTCAGAGGCACGTCAATGTATGTCCAAGGGTCTGGAGGATAGAGACATTTAAAATTTTAGAGATTATTCGAAAGTCAATTTTTAAAAGGCAAATATCTCCCGATCTGTAGGCATCTGAGAGACAAACCTTATGTCACTTTGAGGGAACGCATATGTCAACTTCATGTCAGAGTCTGGTCAATGTATGTCCAAGGTTTTGGACGATAGAGACATTTTAATTTTTCGAGATTATTCTAAAGTCAATTTTTGAAAAGGCAAATATATCCCGATCTGTATTAATCTGAGAGACAAAACTTATGTCACTTTGAGGGAACGTATATGTCAACTTCATGTCATAGTCACGTCAATGTATGTCGAAGGGTTTGGAGGATAGATACATTTAAATTTTTAGAGATTATTCGTATGTCAATTATTAAAAAGCAAATATCTCCCGATCTGTAGGAATCTGAGAGACAAAACTTATGTCACTTTGAGGGAACGTATGTGTCAACGTCCTGTCAGAGTCACGTCAATGTATGTCCAAGGGTTTGGAGGATAGAGACATTTAAATTCTTAGAGATTATTCGAAAGTGAATTTTTGAAAAGGCAAATAACTCCCGATCAATAGGAATCTAAGAGACAAAACTTATGTCACTTTGAGGGAACGTATATGTCAATTTCATGTCAGAATCTCGTGAATGTATGTCCAAGGGTTTGGACGATAGAGCCATTTTAATATTTCGAGATTATTCGCAAATCAATTGTTAAAAGGCAAATATCTCCCGATCTGTAGGCATCTGAGAGACAAACCTTATGTCACTTTGAGGGAACGCATATGTCAACTTCATGTCAGAGTCTCGTCAATGTGTGCCCAAGGGTTTGGAGGATAGAGACATTTTAATTTTTCGAGATTATTCGAAAGTCAATTTTAAAAGGCAAATATATCCCGATCTGTAGGAATCTGAGAGACAAAACTTATGTCACTTTGAGGGAACGTATATGTCAACTTCATGTCAGAATCTCGTCAATGTATGTCCAAGGGTTTGGACGATAGAGACATTTTAATTTCTCGAGATTATTCGAAAGTCAATTTTTAAAAGGCTAATATCTCCCGATCTGTATGAATCTAAGAGACAAAACTAATGTCACTTTGAGGGAACATATATGTCAACTTCCTGTCAGAGTCACGTCAATGTATGTCCAAGGGTCTGGAGGATAGAGACAATTTAATTTTACGAGATTATTCGAAAGTCAATATTTAAAAGGCAAATATTTCCCGATCTGTAGGAATCTGAGAGACAAAACTTCTGTCACTTAGATGGAATGTATATGTCAACTACATGTCAGAATCTCGTCAATGTATATCCAAGGGTTTGGACGATAGAGACATTTTAATTTTTCGAGATTATTCGAAAGTCAATAATTAAAAGGCAAATATCTCCCGATCTGTAGGCATCTGAGAGACAAACCTTATGTCACTTTGAGGGAACGCATATGTCAACTTCATGTCAGAGTCTCGTCAATGTATGTCCAAGGGTTTGGAGGATAGAGACATTTTAATTTTTCGAGATTAATCTAAAGTAAATTTTTAAAAGGCAAATATCTCCCGATCTGTAGGAATCTAAGAGACAAAACTAATGTCACTTTGAGGGAACATATATGTCAACTTCCTGTCAGAGTCACGTCAATGCATGTCCAAGGGTTAGGAGGATAGAGACATTTTAATTTTACGAGATTATTCGAAAGTCAATTTTTAAAAGGCAAATATCTCCCGATCGGTAGGAATTTGAGAGACAAAACGTATGTCACTTTGAGGGAACGTATGTGTCAACTTCCTGTCAGAGGCACGTCAATGTATGTCCAAGGGTCTGCGGGATAGAGACATTTAAAATTTTAGAGATTATTCGAAAGTCAATTTTTAAAAGGCAAATATCTCCCGATCTGTAGGCATCTGAGAGACAAACCTTATGTCACTTTGAGGGAACGCATATGTCAACTTCATGTCAGAGTCTGGTCAATGTATGTCCAAGGTTTTGGACGATAGAGACATTTTAATTTTTCGAGATTATTCTATAGTCAATTTTTGAAAAGGCAAATATATCCCGATCTGTATTAATCTGAGAGACAAAACTTATGTCACTTTGAGGGAACGTATATGTCAACTTCATGTCATAGTCACGTCAATGTATGTAGAAGGGTTTGGAGGATAGAGACATTTAAATTTTTAGAGATTATTCGCATGTCAATTTTTAAAAAGCAAATATCTCCCGATCTGTAGGAATCTGAGAGACAAAACTTATGTCACTTTGAGGGAACGTATGTGTCAACGTCCTGTCAGAGTCACGTCAATGTATGTCCAAGGGTTTGGAGGATAGAGACATTTAAATTTTTAGAGATTATTCGAAAGTGAATTTTTGAAAAGGCAAATATCTCCCGATCAATAGGAATCTAAGAGACAAAACTTATGTCACTTTGAGGGAACGTATATGTCAACTTCATGTCAGAATCTCGTGAATGTATGTCCAAGGGTTTGGACGATAGAGCCATTTTAATATTTCGAGATTATTCGCAAATCAATTTTTAAAAGGCAAATATCTCCCGATCTGTAGGCATCTGAGAGACAAACCTTATGTCACTTTGAGGGAACGCATATGTCAACTTCATGTCAGAGTCTCGTCAATGTGTGTCCAAGGGTTTGGAGGATAGAGACATTTTAATTTTTCGAGATTATTCGAAAGTCAATTTTAAAAGGCAAATATATCCCGATCTGTAGGAATCTGAGAGACAAAACTTATGTCACTTTGAGGGAACGTATATGTCAACTTCATGTCAGAATCTCGTCAATGTATGTCCAAGGGTTTGGACGATAGAGACATTTTAATTTCTCGAGATTATTCGAAAGTCAATTTTTAAAAGGCTAATATCTCCCGATCTGTATGAATCTAAGAGACAAAACTAATGTCACTTTGAGGGAACATATATGTCAACTTCCTGTCAGAGTCACGTCAATGTATGTCCAAGGGTCTGGAGGATAGAGACAATTTAATTTTACGAGATTATTCGAAAGTCAATTTTTAAAAGGCAAATATTTCCCGGATGTAGGAATCTGAGAGACAAAACTTCTGTCACTTAGATGGAATGTATATGTCAACTACATGTCAGAATCTCGTCAATGTATATCCAAGGGTTTGGACGATAGAGACATTTTAATTTTTCGAGATTATTCGAAAGTCAATAATTAAAAGGCAAATATCTCCCGATCTGTAGGCATCTGAGAGACAAACCTTATGTCACTTTAAGGGAAAGCATATGTCAACTTCATGTCAGAGTCTCGTCTATGTATGTCTAAGGTTTTGGACGATAGAGACATTTTAATTTTTCGAGATTATTCGAAAGTCAATTTTTAAAAGGCAAATATCTCCCGATCTGTAGGCATCTGAGAGACAAACCTTATGTCACTTTGAGGGAACGCATATGTCAACTTCATGTCAGAGTCTCGTCAATGTATGTCCAAGGGTTTGGAGGATAGAGACATTTTAATTTTTCGAGATTATTCGAAAGTCAATTTTTGAAAAGGCAAATATCTCCCGATCTGTATTAATCTGAGAGACAAAACTTATTTCACTTTGAGGGAACGTATATGTCAACTTCATGTCATAGTCACGTCAATGTATGTCGAAGGGTTTGGAGGATAGAGACATTTAAATTTTTAGAGATTATTCGAAAGTCAATTTTTAAAAGGCAAATATCTCCCGATCTGTAGGCATCTGAGAGACAAACCTTTGGTCTCTTTGCGGGAACGCATATGTCAACTTCTTGTCAGAGTCTCGTCAATGTATGTCCAAGGGTTTGGAGGATAGAGACATTTTAATTTTTCGAGATTAATCTAAAGTAAATTTTTAAAAGGCAAATATCTCCCGATCTGTAGTAATCTAAGAGACAAAACTAATGTCACTTTGAGGGAACATATATGTCAACTTCCTGTCAGAGTCACGTCAATGCATGTCCAAGGGTTAGGAGGATAGAGACATTTTAATTTTTCGAGATTATTCGAAAGTCAGTTTTTAAAAGGCAAATATCTCCCGATCTGTAGGCATCTGAGAGACAAACCTTATGCCACTTTGAGGGAACGCATATGTCAACTTCATGTCAGAGTCTCGTCAATGTATGTCCAAGGGTTTGGAGGATAGAGACATTTTAATTTTTCGAGATTAATCTAAAGTAAATTTTTAAAAGGCAAATATCTCCCGATCTGTAGGAATCTAAGAGACAAAACTAATGTCACTTTGAGGGAACATATATGTCAACTTCCTGTCAGAGTCACGTCAATGCATGTCCAAGGGTTAGGAGGATAGAGACATTTTAATTTTTCGAGATTAATCTAAAGTAAATTTTTAAAAGGCAAATATCTCCCGATCGGTAGGAATCTGAGAGACAAAACGTATGTCACTTTGAGGGAACGTATGTGTCAACTTCCTGTCAGAGGCACGTCAATGTATGTCCAAGGGTCTGGAGGATAGAGACATTTAAAATTTTAGAGATTATTCGAAAGTCAATTTTTAAAAGGCAAATATCTCCCGATCTGTAGGCATCTGAGAGACAAACCTTATGTCACTTTGAGGGAACGCATATGTCAACTTCATGTCAGAGTCTGGTCAATGTATGTCCAAGGTTTTGGACGATAGAGACATTTTAATTTTTCGAGATTATTCTAAAGTCAATTTTTGAAAAGGCAAATATATCCCGATCTGTATTAATCTGAGAGACAAAACTTATGTCACTTTGAGGGAACGTATATGTCAACTTCATGTCATAGTCACGTCAATGTATGTCGAAGGGTTTGGAGGATAGATACATTTAAATTTTTAGAGATTATTCGTATGTCAATTATTAAAAAGCAAATATCTCCCGATCTGTAGGAATCTGAGAGACAAAACTTATGTCACTTTGAGGGAACGTATGTGTCAACGTCCTGTCAGAGTCACGTCAATGTATGTCCAAGGGTTTGGAGGATAGAGACATTTAAATTCTTAGAGATTATTCGAAAGTGAATTTTTGAAAAGGCAAATAACTCCCGATCAATAGGAATCTAAGAGACAAAACTTATGTCACTTTGAGGGAACGTATATGTCAATTTCATGTCAGAATCTCGTGAATGTATGTCCAAGGGTTTGGACGATAGAGCCATTTTAATATTTCGAGATTATTCGCAAATCAATTGTTAAAAGGCAAATATCTCCCGATCTGTAGGCATCTGAGAGACAAACCTTATGTCACTTTGAGGGAACGCATATGTCAACTTCATGTCAGAGTCTCGTCAATGTGTGCCCAAGGGTTTGGAGGATAGAGACATTTTAATTTTTCGAGATTATTCGAAAGTCAATTTTAAAAGGCAAATATATCCCGATCTGTAGGAATCTGAGAGACAAAACTTATGTCACTTTGAGGGAACGTATATGTCAACTTCATGTCAGAATCTCGTCAATGTATGTCCAAGGGTTTGGACGATAGAGACATTTTAATTTCTCGAGATTATTCGAAAGTCAATTTTTAAAAGGCTAATATCTCCCGATCTGTATGAATCTAAGAGACAAAACTAATGTCACTTTGAGGGAACATATATGTCAACTTCCTGTCAGAGTCACGTCAATGTATGTCCAAGGGTCTGGAGGATAGAGACAATTTAATTTTACGAGATTATTCGAAAGTCAATATTTAAAAGGCAAATATTTCCCGATCTGTAGGAATCTGAGAGACAAAACTTCTGTCACTTAGATGGAATGTATATGTCAACTACATGTCAGAATCTCGTCAATGTATATCCAAGGGTTTGGACGATAGAGACATTTTAATTTTTCGAGATTATTCGAAAGTCAATAATTAAAAGGCAAATATCTCCCGATCTGTAGGTATCTGAGAGACAAACCTTATGTCACTTTGAGGGAACGCATATGTCAACTTCATGTCAGAGTCTCGTCAATGTATGTCCAAGGGTTTGGAGGATAGAGACATTTTAATTTTTCGAGATTAATCTAAAGTAAATTTTTAAAAGGCAAATATCTCCCGATCTGTAGGAATCTAAGAGACAAAACTAATGTCACTTTGAGGGAACATATATGTCAACTTACTGTCAGAGTCACGTCAATGCATGTCCAAGGGTTAGGAGGATAGAGACATTTTAATTTTACGAGATTATTCGAAAGTCAATTTTTAAAAGGCAAATATCTCCCGATCGGTAGGAATTTGAGAGACAAAACGTATGTCACTTTGAGGGAACGTATGTGTCAACTTCCTGTCAGAGGCACGTCAATGTATGTCCAAGGGTCTGCGGGATAGAGACATTTAAAATTTTAGAGATTATTCGAAAGTCAATTTTTAAAAGGCAAATATCTCCCGATCTGTAGGCATCTGAGAGACAAACCTTATGTCACTTTGAGGGAACGCATATGTCAACTTCATGTCAGAGTCTGGTCAATGTATGTCCAAGGTTTTGGACGATAGAGACATTTTAATTTTTCGAGATTATTCTATAGTCAATTTTTGAAAAGGCAAATATATCCCGATCTGTATTAATCTGAGAGACAAAACTTATGTCACTTTGAGGGAACGTATATGTCAACTTCATGTCATAGTCACGTCAATGTATGTAGAAGGGTTTGGAGGATAGAGACATTTAAATTTTTAGAGATTATTCGCATGTCAATTTTTAAAAAGCAAATATCTCCCGATCTGTAGGAATCTGATAGACAAAACTTATGTCACTTTGAGGGAACGTATGTGTCAACGTCCTGTCAGAGTCACGTCAATGTATGTCCAAGGGTTTGGAGGATAGAGACATTTAAATTTTTAGAGATTATTCGAAAGTGAATTTTTGAAAAGGCAAATATCTCCCGATCAATATTAATCTAAGAGACAAAACTTATGTCACTTTGAGGGAACGTATATGTCAACTTCATGTCAGAATCTCGTGAATGTATGTCCAAGGGTTTGGACGATAGAGCCATTTTAATATTTCGAGATTATTCGCAAATCAATTTTTAAAAGGCAAATATCTCCCGATCTGTAGGCATCTGAGAGACAAACCTTATGTCACTTTGAGGGAACGCATATGTCAACTTCATGTCAGAGTCTCGTCAATGTGTGTCCAAGGGTTTGGAGGATAGAGACATTTTAATTTTTCGAGATTATTCGAAAGTCAATTTTAAAAGGCAAATATATCCCGATCTGTAGGAATCTGAGAGACAAAACTTATGTCACTTTGAGGGAACGTATATGTCAACTTCATGTCAGAATCTCGTCAATGTATGTCCAAGGGTTTGGACGATAGAGACATTTTAATTTCTCGAGATTATTCGAAAGTCAATTTTTAAAAGGCTAATATCTCCCGATCTGTATGAATCTAAGAGACAAAACTAATGTCACTTTGAGGGAACATATATGTCAACTTCCTGTCAGAGTCACGTCAATGTATGTCCAAGGGTCTGGAGGATAGAGACAATTTAATTTTACGAGATTATTCGAAAGTCAATTTTTAAAAGGCAAATATTTCCCGGATGTAGGAATCTGAGAGACAAAACTTCTGTCACTTAGATGGAATGTATATGTCAACTACATGTCAGAATCTCGTCAATGTATATCCAAGGGTTTGGACGATAGAGACATTTTAATTTTTCGAGATTATTCGAAAGTCAATAATTAAAAGGCAAATATCTCCCGATCTGTAGGCATCTGAGAGACAAACCTTATGTCACTTTGAGGGAAAGCATATGTCAACTTCATGTCAGAGTCTCGTCTATGTATGTCTAAGGTTTTGGACGATAGAGACATTTTAATTTTTCGAGATTATTCGAAAGTCAATTTTTAAAAGGCAAATATCTCCCGATCTGTAGGCATCTGAGAGACAAACCTTATGTCACTTTGAGGGAACGCATATGTCAACTTCATGTCAGAGTCTCGTCAATGTATGTCCAAGGGTTTGGAGGATAGAGACATTTTAATTTTTCGAGATTATTCGAAAGTCAATTTTTGAAAAGGCAAATATCTCCCGATCTGTATTAATCTGAGAGACAAAACTTATTTCACTTTGAGGGAACGTATATGTCAACTTCATGTCATAGTCACGTCAATGTATGTCGAAGGGTTTGGAGGATAGAGACATTTAAATTTTTAGAGATTATTCGAAAGTCAATTTTTAAAAGGCAAATATCTCCCGATCTGTAGGCATCTGAGAGACAAACCTTTGGTCTCTTTGCGGGAACGCATATGTCAACTTCTTGTCAGAGTCTCGTCAATGTATGTCCAAGGGTTTGGAGGATAGAGACATTTTAATTTTTCGAGATTATTCGAAAGTCAATTTTTGAAAAGGCAAATATCTCCCGATCTGTATTAATCTGAGAGACAAAACTTTTGTCACTTTGAGGGAAGGTATATGTAAACGTCATGTCGCAGTCACGTCAATGTATGTCGAAGGGTTTGGAGGATAGAGACATTTAAATTTTTAGAGATTACTCGAAAGTCAATTTTTAAAAAACAAATATCTCCCGATGTGTAGGAATCTGAGAGACAAAACTTATGTCACTTTGAGGGAACGTATGTGTCAACGTCCTGTCAGAGTCACGTCAATGTATGTCCAAGGGTTTGGAGGATAGAGACATTTAAATTTTTAGAGATTATTCGAAAGTGAATTTTTGAAAATTCAAATATCTCCCGATCAATAGGAATCTAAGAGACAAAACTTATGTCACTTTGAGGGAACGTATATGTCAACTTCATGTCAGAATCTCGTCAATGTATGTCCAAGGGTTTGGACGATAGAGCCATTTTAATATTTCGAGATTATTCGCATGTCAATTTTTAAAAGGCAAATATCTCCCGATCTGTAGGCATCTGAGAGACAAACCTTATGTCACTTTGAGGGAACGTATATGTCAACTTCATGTCAGAGTCTCGTCAATGTGTGTCCAAGGGTTTGGAGGATAGAGACATTTTAATTTCTCAAGATTATTCGAAAGTCAATTTTTAAAAGGCTAATATCTCCCGATCTGTAGGCATCTGAGAGACAAAACTTATGTCACTTTGAGGGAACGTATATGTCAACTTCATGTCAGAATCTCATCAATGTATGTCCTAGGGTTTGGACGATAGAGACATTTTAATTTTTCGAGATTATTCGAAAGTCAGTTATTAAAAGGCAAATATCTCCCGATCTGTAGGCATCTGAGAGACAAACCTTATGTCACTTTGAGGGAGTGCATATCTCAACTTCATGTCAGAGTCTCGTCAATGTATGTCCAAGGGTTTGGAGGATAGAGACATTTTAATTCTTCGAGATTATTCTAAAGTCAATTTTTAAAAGGCAAATATCTCCCGATCTGTTGGAATCTAAGAGACAAAACTAATATCACTTTCAGGTAACATTTATGTCAACTTCCTGTCAGAGTCACGTCAATGTATGTCCAAGGGTTTGGAGGATAGAGACATTTTAATTTTACGAGATTATTCGAAAGTCAATTTTTAAAAGGCAAATATCTCCCGATCGGTAGGAATCGGAGAGACAAAACATATGTCACTTTGAGGGAACGTACATGTCAACTTCCTGTCAGAGTCACGTCAATGTATGTCCAAGGGTCTGGAGGATAGAGACATTTAAATTTTTAGAGATTATTCGAAAGTCAATTATTAAAAGGCAAATATCTCCCGATCTGTAGGAATCTGAGAGACAAGAGTTATGTCACTTTGAGGGAACGTGTATGTTAACTTCATGTCAGAATCTCGTCAATGTATGTCCAAGGGTTTGGACGATAGAGACATTTTAATTTTTCGAGGTTATTTGAAAGTCAATTTTTAAAAGGCAAATATCTCCCGATCTGTAGGCATCTGAGAGACAAACCTTATGTCACTTTGAGGGAACGCATATGTCAACTTCCTGTCAGAGTCACGTCAATGTATGTCCAAGGGTTTGGACGATAGAGACATTTTAATTTTTCGAGATTATTCGAAAGTCAATTATTTAAAGGTAAATATCTCCCGATCTGTAGGCATCTGAGAGACAAACCTTATGCCTCTTTGAGGGAACGCATATGTCAACTTCATGTCAGAGTCTCGTCAAAGTAAGTCCAAGGGTTTGGAGGATAGAGACATTTTAATTTTTCGAGATTATTCGAAAGTGAATTATTAAAAGGCAAATATCTCCCGATCTCTAGGAATTTGAGAGACAAAACTAATGTCACTTTGAGGGAACATATATGTCAACTTCCTGTCAGAGTCACGTCAATGTAAATCCAAGGGTTTGGAGGATAGAGACATTTAAATTTTTAGAGATTATTCGAAAGTCAATTATTAAAAGGCAAATATCTCCCGATCTGTAGGCATCTGAGAGACAAAACTTATGTCACTATGATGGAACGTATATGTAAACCTCCTGTCAGAGTCTTGTCAATGTATATCGAAGGGTTTGGAGGATAGAGACAATTTAATTTTACGAGATTATTCGAAAGTCAATTTTTAAAAGGCAAATATCTCCCGATCTGTAGGAATCTGAGAGACAAAACTTATGTCACTTAGATGGAACGTATATGTCAACTACATGTCAGAATCTCGTCAATGTATGTCCAAGGGTTTGGACGATAGAGACATTTTAATTTTTCGAGATTATTCGAAAGTCAATTATTAAAAGGCAAATATCTCCCGATCTGTAGGAATCTGAGAGACAAAACTTATGTCACTTTGAGGGAATGCATATGTTAACTTCATGTCAGAATCTCGTCAATGTATGTCCAAGTGTTTGGACGATAGAGACATTTTAATTTTTCGAGATTATTTTAAAGTCAATTATCCAAAGGCAAATATCTCCCGATCTGTAGGCATCTGAGAGACAAACCTTATATCTCTTTGAGGGAACGCATATGTGAACTTCATGTCAGAGTCTCGTCTATGTATGTCTAAGGTTTTGGACGATAGAGACATTTTAATTTTTCGAGATTATTCGAAAGTCAATTATTAAAAGGCAAATACCTGCCGATCTGTAGGAATCTGAGAGACAAAACTTATGTCACTTAGATGGAACGTATATGTCAACTACATGTCAGAATCTCGTCAATGTATGTCCAAGGGTTTGGACGATAGAGACATTTTAATTTTTCGAGATTATTCGAAAGTCAATTATTAAAAGGCAAATATCTGCCGATCTGTAGGAATCTGAGAGACAAAACTTATGTCACGTAGATGGAACGTATATGTCAACTACATGTCAGAATCTCGTCAATGTATGTCCAAGGGTTTGGACGATAGAGACATTTTAATTTTTCGAGATTATTTTAAAGTCAATTATCAAAAGGCAAATATCTCCCGATCTGTAGGCATCTGAGAGACAAACCTTATATCTCTTTCAGGGAACGCATATGTCAACTTCATGTCAGAGTCTCGTCTATGTATGTCTAAGGTTTTGGACGATAGAGACATTTTAATTTTTCGAGATTATTCGAAAGTCAATTTTTAAAAGGCAAATATCTCCCGATCTGTAGGCATCTGAGAGACAAACCTTATGTCACTTTGAGGGAACGCATATGTCAACTTCATCAGAGTCTCGTCAATGTATGTCCAAGGGTTTGGAGGATAGAGACATTTTAATTTTTCGAGATTATTCGAAAGTCAATTTTTGAAAAGGCAAATATCTCCCGATCTGTAGGAATCTGAGAGACAAACCTTATGTCACTTTGAGGTAACGTATATGTCAACTTCATGTCAGAGTCATGTCAATGTATGTCCAAGGGTTTCGAGGATAGATACATTTTAATTTTTCGAAATTATTCGAAAGTCAATTTCTGAAAAGGCAAATATCTCCCGATCTGTAAGAACCTGAGAGACGAAACTTATGTCACTTTGAGGGAACGTATATGTCAACTTCATGTCAGAGTCACGTCAATGTATGTCCAAGGGTTTGGAGGATAGAGAAATTTTAATTTTTCGAAATTATTCGAAAGTCAATTTTTTAAAAGGCAAATATCTCCCGATCTGTAGGAATCTGAGAGACAAAACTTATGTCACTTTGAGTGAACGTATATGTCAACTTCATGTCACAGTCACGTCAATGTATGTCCAAGGGTTTGGAGGACAGAGGCATTTTAATTTTGCGAGATTATTCGAAAGTCAATTTTTGAAAAGGCGAATATCTCCCGATCTGTAGGAATCTGAGAGACAACACTTATGTTACTTTGAGGGAACGTATATGTCAACTTCATGTCAGAGTCACGTAAATGTATGTCCAAAGGTTTGGAGGATAGAGATATTTTAATTTTTCGAGATTATTCGAAAGTCAATTTTTGAAAAGGCAAATATCTCCCGATCTGTAGGATTCTGAGAGACAAAACTTATGTCACTTTGAGGGAACGTATATGTCAACTTCATGTAGGAGTCACGTCAATGTATGTCCAAGAGTTTGGAGGATAGAGACATTTTAATTTTTCGAGATTATTCGAAAGTCAATTTTTGAAAAGGCAAATATCTCCCGATCTGTAATAATCTGAGAGACAAAACTTATGTCACTTTGAGGTAACGTACATGTCAACTTCATGTCAGAGTCACGTCAATGTATGTCCAAGAGTTTGGAGGATAGAGACATTTTAATTTTTCGAGATTATTCGAAAGTCAATTTTTGAAAAGGCAAATATCTCCCGATCTGTAAGAATCTGAAAGACAAAACTTATGTCACTTTGAGGGAACGTATATGTCAACTTCATGTCAGAGTCACGTCAATGTATGTCCAAGGGGTTGGTGGATAGACATATTTTAATTTTTCGAGATTATTTGATAGTCAATTTTTGAAAAGGCAAATATCTCCCGATCTGTAGGAATCTGAGAGACAAAACTTATGTTACTTTGGGGGAACGTATATGTCAACTTCATGTCAGATTCACGTCAATGTGTGTCCAAGTGTTTGGAGGACAGAGGAATTTTAATTTTGCGAGATTATTCGAAAGTCAATTTTTGAAAAGGCAAATATCTCCCGATCTGTAGGAATCTGAGAGACAATACTTATGTCACTTTGAGGGAACGTATATGTAAACTTCATATAAGAGTCACGTCAATGTATGTCCAAGGGTTTGGAGGATAGAGGCATTTTAATTTTTCGAGATTATTCGAAAGTCAATTTCTGAAAAGGCAAATATCTCCCGATCTGTAGGAATCTGAGAGACAAAACTTATGTCACTTTGAGGGAACGTATATGTAAATGTCCTGTAAGAGTCACGCCAATGTATGTCCAAGGGTTTGGAGGGTAGAGAAATTTTAATTTTACGAGATTATTCGAAAGTCAATTTTTAAAAGGCAAATATCTGCCGATCTGTAATAATCTGAGAGACAAAACTTATGTCACTTTGAGGGAACGCATATGTTAAATTCATGTCAGAATCTCGTCAATGTATGTCTAAGGTTTTGGACGATAGAGACATTTTAATTTTTCGAGATTATTCGAAAGTCAATTTTTAAAAGGCAAATATCTCCCGATCTGTAAGAATCTGAGAGACAAACCTTATGTCACTTTGAGGGAACGCATATGTCAACGTCATGTCAGAGTCTCGTCAATGTATGTCCAAGGGTTTGGAGGATAGAGACATTTTAATTTTTCGAGATTATTCGAAAGTCAATTTTTGAAAAGGCAAATATCTCCCGATCTGTGTTAATCTGAGAAACAAAACTTATGTCACTTTGAGGGAACGTATATGTCAACTTCTTGTCAGAATCTCGTCAATGTATGTCCTAGGGTTTGGACGATAGAGATATTTTAATTTTTCGAGATTATTCGAAAGTCAGTTTTTAAAAGGCAAATATCTCCCGATCTGTAGGCATCTGAGAGACAAACCTTATGTCACTTTGAGGAAATGCATATGTCAACTTCATGTCAGAGTCTCGTCAATGTATGTCCAAGGGTTTGGAGGATAGAGACATTTTAATTTTTCGAGATTATTCTAAAGTCAATTTTTAAAAGGCAAATATCTCCCGATCTGTAGGAATCTAAGAGACAAAACAAATGTCGCTTTCAGGGAACATTTATGTCAACTTCCTGTCAGAGTCACGTCAATGTATGTCGAAGGGTTTGGAGGATAGAGACATTTTAATATTTCGAGATTATTCGCAAGTCAATTTTTAAAAGGCAAATATCTCCCGATCTGTAGGCATCTGAGAGACAAACCTTATGTCAATTTGAGGGAACGCATATGTCAACTTCATGTCAGAGTCTGGTCAATGTGTGTCCAAGGGTTTGGAGGATAGAGACATTTAAATTTTTCGAGATTATCCGAAAGTCAATTTTAAAAGGCAAATATCTCCCGATCTGTAGGAATCTGAGAGACAAAACTTATGTCACTTTGAGGGAACGTATATGTCAACTTCATGTCAGAATCTCGTCAATGTATGTCCTAGGGTTTGGACGATAGAGACATTTTAATTTTTCGAGATTATTCGAAAGTCAGTTTTTAAAAGGCAAATATCTTCCGATCTGTAGGCATCTGAGAGACAAACTTTATGTCACTTTGAGGGAACGTATTTGTCAACTTCATGTCAGAGTCTCGTCAATGTAAGTCCAAGGGTTTGGAGGATAGAGACATTTAAATTTTTAGAGATTATTCGAAAGTCAATTTTTGAAAAGGCAAATATCTCCCGATCAATAGGAATCTGAGAGACAAAACTTATGTCACTTTGAGGGAACGTATATGTCAACTTCATGTCAGAATCTCGTCAATGTATGTCCTAGGTTTTGGACGATAGAGACATTTTAATTTTTCGAGATTATTCGAAAGTCAGTTTTTAAAAGGCAAATATCTTCCGATCCGTAGGCATCTGAGAGACAAACCTTATGTCACTTTGAGGGAACGCATATGTCAACTTCATGTCAGAGTCTCGTCAATGTAAGTCCAAGGGTTTGGAGGATAGAGACATTTAAATTTTTAGAGATTATTCGAAAGTCAATTTTTAAAAGGCAAATATCTGCCGATCTGTAGGAATCTAAGAGACAAAACAAATGTCACTTTCAGGGAACATTTATGTCAACTTCCTGTCAGAGTCACGTCAATGTATGTCCAAGGGTTTGGAGGATAGAGACATTTTAATTTTTCGAGATTATTCGCAAGTCAATTTTTAAAAGGCAAATATCTCCCGATCTGTAGGCATCTGAGAGACAAACCTTATGTCACTTTGAGGGAACGCATATGTCAACTTCATGTCAGAGTCTCGTCAATGTAAGTCCAAGGGTTTGGAGGATAGAGACATTTTAATTTTTCGAGATTATTCGCAAGTCAATTTTTAAAAGGCAAATATCTCCCGATCTGTAGGCATCTGAGAGACAAACCTTATGTCACTTTGAGGGAACGCATATGTCAACTTCATGTCAGAGTCTCGTCAATGTGTGTCCAAGGGTTTGGAGGATAGAGACATTTTAATTTTTCGAGATTATCCGAAAGTCAATTTTAAAAGGCAAATATCTCCCGATCTGTAGGAATCTGAGAGACAAAACTTATGTCACTTTGAGGGAACGTATATGTCAACTTCATGTCAGAATCTCGTCAATGTATGTCCAAGGGTTTGGACGATAGAGACATTTTAATATCTCGAGATTATTCGAAAGTCAATTTTTAAAAGGCTAATATCTCCAGATCTGTAGGCATCTGAGAGACAAAACTTATGTCACTTTGAGGGAACGTATATGTCAACTTCATGTCAGAATCTCGTCAATCTATGTCCTAGGGTTTGGACGATAGAGACATTTTAATTTTTCGAGATTATTCGAAAGGCAGTTTTTAAAAGGCAAATATCTTCCGATCTGTAGGCATCTGAGAGACAAACTTTATGTCACTTTGAGGGAACGCATATGTCAACTTCATGTCAGAGTCTCGTCAATGTATGTCCAAGGGTTTGGAGGATAGAGACATTTAAATTTTTAGAGATTATTCGAAAGTCAATTTTTGAAAAGGCAAATATCTCCCGATCAATAGGAATCTAAGAGACAAAACTTATGTCACTTTGAGGGAACGTATATGTCAACCTCATGTCAGAATCTCGTCAATGTATGTCCAAGGGTTTGGACGATAGAGACATTTTAATTTTTCGAGATTATTCGAAAGTCAATTTTTAAAAGGCAAATATCTCCCGATCAATAGGAATCTAAGAGACAAAACTTATGTCACTTTGAGGGAACGTATATGTCAACTTCATGTCAGAGTCTCGTCAATGTGTGTCCAAGGGTTTGGAGGATAGAGACATTTTAATTTCTCAAGATTATTCGAAAGTCAATTTTTAAAAGGCTAATATCTCCCGATCTGTAGGCATCTGAGACACAAAACTTATGTTACTTTGAGGGAACGTATATGTCAACTTCATGTCAGAATCTCATCAATGTATGTCCTAGGGTTTGGACGATAGAGACATTTTAATTTTTCGAGATTATTCGAAAGTCAGTTATTAAAAGGCAAATATCTCCCGATCTGTAGGCATCTGAGAGACAAACCTTATGTCACTTTGAGGGAGTGCATATGTCAACTTCATGTCAGAGTCTCGTCAATGTATGTCCAAGGGTTTGGAGGATAGAGACATTTTAATTCTTCGAGATTATTCTAAAGTCAATTTTTAAAAGGCAAATATCTCCCGATCTGTTGGAATCTAAGAGACAAAACTAATGTCACTTTCAGGGAACATTTATGTCAACTTCCTGTCAGAGTCACGTCAATGTATGTCCAAGGGTTTGGAGGATAGAGACATTTTAATTTTACGAGATTATTCGAAAGTCAATTTTTAAAAGGCAAATATCTCCCGATCGGTAGGAATCGGAGAGACAAAACGTATGTCACTTTGAGGGAACGTACATGTCAACTTCCTGTCAGAGTCACGTCAATGTATGTCCAAGGGTCTGGAGGATAGAGACATTTAAATTTTTAGAGATTATTCGAAAGTCAATTATTAAAAGGCAAATATCTCCCGATCTGTAGGAATCTGAGAGACAAGAGTTATGTCACTTTGAGGGAACGTGTATGTTAACTTCATGTCAGAATCTCGTCAATGTATGTCCAAGGGTTTGGACGATAGAGACATTTTAATTTTTCGAGGTTATTTGAAAGTCAATTTTTAAAAGGCAAATATCTCCCGATCTGTAGGCATCTGAGAGACAAACCTTATGTCACTTTGAGGGAACGCATATGTCAACTTCATGTCAGAGTCTGGTCAATGTATGTCCAAGGTTTTGGACGATAGAGACATTTTAATTTTTCGAGATTATTCTAAAGTGAATTTTTCAAAAGGCAAATATCTCCCGATCTGTATTAATCTGAGAAACAAAACTTATGTCGCTTTGAGGGAACGTATATGTTAACTTCATGCCATAGTCACGTCAATGTATGTCGAAGGGTTTAGAGGATAGAGACATTTAAATTTTTAGAGATTATTCGGAAGTCAATTTTTAAAAGGCAAATATCTCCCGATCAATGGGAATCTAAGAGACAAAACTTATGTCACTTTGAGGTAACGTATATGTCAACTTCCTGTCAGAGTCACGTCAATGTATGTCCAAGGGTTTGGACGATAGAGACATTTTAATTTTTCGAGATTATTCGAAAGTCAATTATTTAAAGGTAAATATCTCCCGATCTGTAGGCATCTGAGAGACAAACCTTATGCCTCTTTGAGGGAACGCATATGTCAACTTCATGTCAGAGTCTCGTCAAAGTAAGTCCAAGGGTTTGGAGGATAGAGACATTTTAATTTTTCGAGATTATTCGAAAGTGAATTATTAAAAGGCAAATATCTCCCGATCTGTAGGAATTTGAGAGACAAAACTAATGTCACTTTGAGGGAACATATATGTCAACTTCCTGTCAGAGTCACGTCAATGTAAATCCAAGGGTTTGGAGGATAGAGACATTTAAATTTTTAGAGATTATTCGAAAGTCAATTTTTAAAAGGCAAATATCTCCCGATCTGTAGGAATCTGAGAGACAAAACTTATGTCACTATGATGGAACGTATATGTAAACCTCCTGTCAGAGTCTTGTCAATGTATGTCGAAGGGTTTGGAGGATAGAGACAATTTAATTTTACGAGATTATTCGAAAGTCAATTTTTAAAAGGCAAATATCTCCCGATCTGTAGGAATCTGAGAGACAAAACTTATGTCACTTAGATGGAACGTATGTGTCAACTACATGTCAGAATCTCGTCAATGTATGTCCAAGGGTTTGGACGATAGAGACATTTTAATTTTTCGAGATTATTCGAAAGTCAATTATTAAAAGGCAAATATCTGCCGATCTGTAGGAATCTGAGAGACAAAACTTATGTCACTTTGAGGGAACGCATATGTTAACTTCATGTCAGAATCTCGTCAATGTATGTCCAATTGTTTGGACGATAGAGACATTTTAATTTTTCGAGATTATTTTAAAGTCAATTATCCAAAGGCAAATATCTCCCGATCTGTAGGCATCTGAGAGACAAACCTTATATCTCTTTGAGGGAACGCATATGTGAACTTCATATCAGAGTCTCGTCTATGTATGTCTAAGGTTTTGGACGATAGAGACATTTTAATTTTTCAAGATTATTCGAAAGTCAATTATTAAAAGGCAAATATCTGCCGATCTGTAGGAATCTGAGAGACAAAACTTATGTCACTTAGATGGAACGTATATGTCAACTACATGTCAGAATGTCGTCAATGTATGTCCAAGGGTTTGGACGATAGAGACATTTTAATTTTTCGAGATTATTCGAAAGTCAATTATTAAAAGGCAAATATCTGCCGATCTGTAGGAATCTGAGAGACAAAACTTATGTCACGTAGATGGAACGTATATGTCAACTACATGTCAGAATCTCGTCAATGTATGTCCAAGGGTTTGGACGATAGAGACATTTTAATTTTTCGAGATTATTTTAAAGTCAATTATCAAAAGGCAAATATCTCCCGATCTGTAGGCATCTGAGACACAAACCTTATATCTCTTTCAGGGAACGCATATGTCAACTTCATGTCAGAGTCTCGTCTATGTATATCTAAGGTTTTGGACGATAGAGACATTTTAATTTTTCGAGATTATTCGAAAGTCAATTTTTAAAAGGCAAATATCTCCCGATCTGTAGGCATCTGAGAGACAAACCTTATGTCACTTTGAGGGAACGCATATGTCAACTTCATGTCAGAGTCTCGTCAATGTATGTCCAAGGGTTTGGAGGATAGAGACATTTTAATTTTTCGAGATTATTCGAAAGTCAATTTTTGAAAAGGCAAATATCTCCCGATCTGTATTAATCTGAGAGACAAAACTTATTTCACTTTGAGGGAACTTATATGTCAACTTCATGTCATAGTCACGTCAATGTATGTCGAAGGGTTTGGAGGATAGAGACATTTAAATTTTTAGAGATTATTCGAAAGTCAATTTTTAAAAGGCAAATATCTCCCGATCTGTAGGCATCTGAGAGACAAACCTTAGGTCTCTTTGCGGGAACGCATATGTCAACTTCTTGTCAGAGTCTCGTCAATGTATGTCCAAGGGTTTGGAGGATAGAGACATTTTAATTTTTCGAGATTATTCGAAAGTCAATTTTTAAAAGGCAAATATCTCCCGATCTGTAGGAATCTGAGAAACAAAACTTATGTCACTTTGAGGGAACGTATATGTCAACTTGCTGTCAGAGTCACGTCAATGTATGTCCAAGGGTTTGGAGGATAGAGACATTTAAATTTTTAGAGATTATTCGAAAGTCAATTTTTGAAAAGGCAAATATCTCCCGATCAATAAGAATCTGAGAGACGAAACTTATGTCACTTTGAGGGAACGTATATGTAAATGTCCTGTAAGAGTCACGCCAATGTATGTCCAAGGGTTTGGAGGGTAGAGAAATTTTAATTTTACGAGATTATTCGAAAGTCAATTTTTAAAAGGCAAATATCTCCCGATCTGTAGGCATCTGAGAGACAAACCTTATGTCACTTTGAGGGAACGCATATGTCAACTTCATGTCAGAGTCTCGTCAATGTGTGTCCAAGGGTTTGGAGGATAGAGACATTTTAATTTTTCGAGATTATTCGAAAGTCAATTTTTAAAAGGCAAATATCTCCCGATCTGTAGGAATCTGAGAGACAAAACTTATGTCACTTTGAGGGAACGTATATGTAAATGTCCTGTAAGAGTCACGCCAATGTATGTCCAAGGGTTTGGAGGGTAGAGAAATTTTAATTTTACGAGATTATTCGAAAGTCAATTTTTAAAAGGCAAATGTCTGCCGATCTGTAATAATCTGAGAGACAAAACTTATGTCACTTTGAGGGAACGCATATGTTAACTTCATGTCAGAATCTCGTCAATGTATGTCTAAGGTTTTGGACGATAGAGACATTTTAATTTTTCGAGATTATTCGAAAGTCAATTTTTAAAAGGCAAATATCTCCCGATCTGTAGGAATCTGAGAGACAAACCTTATGTCACTTTGAGGGAACGCATATGTCAACGTCATGTCAGAGTCTCGTCAATGTATGTCCAAGGGTTTGGAGGATAGAGACATTTTAATTTTTCGAGATTATTCGAAAGTCAATTTTTGAAAAGGCAAATATCTCCCGATCTGTGTTAATCTGAGAGACAAAACTTATGTCACTTTGAGGGAACGTATATGTCAACTTCTTGTCAGAATCTCGTCAATGTATGTCCTAGGGTTTGGACGATAGAGATATTTTAATTTTTCGAGATTATTCGAAAGTCAGTTTTTAAAAGGCAAATATCTCCCGATCTGTAGGCATCTGAGAGACAAACCTTATGTCACTTTGAGGAAATGCATATGTCAACTTCATGTCAGAGTCTCGTCAATGTATGTCCTAGGGTTTGGAGGATAGAGACATTTTAATTTTTCGAGATTATTCTAAAGTCAATTTTTAAAAGGCAAATATCTCCCGATCTGTAGGAATCTAAGAGACAAAACAAATGTCACTTTCAGGGAACATTTATGTCAACTTCCTGTCAGAGTCACGTCAATGTATGTAGAAGGGTTTGGAGGATAGAGACATTTTAATATTTCGAGATTATTCGCAAGTCAATTTTTAAAAGGCAAATATCTCCCGATCTGTAGGCATCTGAGAGACAAACCTTATGTCAATTTGAGGGAACGCATATGTCAACTTCATGTCAGAGTCTGGTCAATGTGTGTCCAAGGGTTTGGAGGATAGAGACATTTAAATTTTTCGAGATTATCCGAAAGTCAATTTTAAAAGGCAAATATCTCCCGATCTGTAGGAATCTGAGAGACAAAACTTATGTCACTTTGAGGGAACGTATATGTAAATGTCCTGTAAGAGTCACGCCAATGTATGTCCAAGGGTTTGGAGGGTAGAGAAATTTTAATTTTACGAGATTATTCGAAAGTCAATTTTTAAAAGGCAAATGTCTGCCGATCTGTAATAATCTGAGAGACAAAACTTATGTCACTTTGAGGGAACGCATATGTTAACTTCATGTCAGAATCTCGTCAATGTATGTCTAAGGTTTTGGACGATAGAGACATTTTAATTTTTCGAGATTATTCGAAAGTCAATTTTTAAAAGGCAAATATCTCCCGATCTGTAGGAATCTGAGAGACAAACCTTATGTCACTTTGAGGGAACGCATATGTCAACGTCATGTCAGAGTCTCGTCAATGTATGTCCAAGGGTTTGGAGGATAGAGACATTTTAATTTTTCGAGATTATTCGAAAGTCAATTTTTGAAAAGGCAAATATCTCCCGATCTGTGTTAATCTGAGAGACAAAACTTATGTCACTTTGAGGGAACGTATATGTCAACTTCTTGTCAGAATCTCGTCAATGTATGTCCTAGGGTTTGGACGATAGAGATATTTTAATTTTTCGAGATTATTCGAAAGTCAGTTTTTAAAAGGCAAATATCTCCCGATCTGTAGGCATCTGAGAGACAAACCTTATGTCACTTTGAGGAAATGCATATGTCAACTTCATGTCAGAGTCTCGTCAATGTATGTCCTAGGGTTTGGAGGATAGAGACATTTTAATTTTTCGAGATTATTCTAAAGTCAATTTTTAAAAGGCAAATATCTCCCGATCTGTAGGAATCTAAGAGACAAAACAAATGTCACTTTCAGGGAACATTTATGTCAACTTCCTGTCAGAGTCACGTCAATGTATGTAGAAGGGTTTGGAGGATAGAGACATTTTAATATTTCGAGATTATTCGCAAGTCAATTTTTAAAAGGCAAATATCTCCCGATCTGTAGGCATCTGAGAGACAAACCTTATGTCAATTTGAGGGAACGCATATGTCAACTTCATGTCAGAGTCTGGTCAATGTGTGTCCAAGGGTTTGGAGGATAGAGACATTTAAATTTTTCGAGATTATCCGAAAGTCAATTTTAAAAGGCAAATATCTCCCGATCTGTAGGAATCTGAGAGACAAAACTTATGTCACTTTGAGGGAACGTATATGTCAACTTCATGTCAGAATCTCGTCAATGTATGTCCTAGGGTTTGGACGATAGAGACATTTTAATTTTTCGAGATTATTCGAAAGTCAGTTTTTAAAAGGCATATATCTTCCGATCTGTAGGCATCTGAGAGACAAACTTTATGTCACTTTGAGGGAACGTATTTGTCAACTTCATGTCAGAGTCTCGTCAATGTAAGTCCAAGGGTTTGGAGGATAGAGACATTTAAATTTTTAGAGATTATTCGAAAGTCAATTTTTGAAAAGGCAAATATCTCCCGATCAATAGGAATCTGAAAGACAAAACTTATGTCACTTTGAGGGAACGTATATGTCAACTTCATGTCAGAATCTAGTCAATGTATGTCCTAGGTTTTGGACGATAGAGACATTTTAATTTTTCGAGATTATTCGAAAGTCAGTTTTTAAAAGGCAAATATCTTCCGATCTGTAGGCATCTGAGAGACAAACCTTATGTCACTTTGAGGGAACGCATATGTCAACTTCATGTCAGAGTCTCGTCAATGTAAGTCCAAGGGTTTGGAGGATAGAGACATTTAAATTTTTAGAGATTATTCGAAAGTCAATTTTTAAAAGGCAAATATCTGCCGATCTGTAGGAATCTAAGAGACAAAACAAATGTCACTTTCAGGGAACATTTATGTCAACTTCCTGTCAGAGTCACGTCAATGTATGTCCAAGGGTTTGGAGGATAGAGACATTTTAATATTTCGAGATTATTCGGAAGTCAATTTTTAAAAGGCAAATATCTCCCTATCTGTAGGCATCTGAGAGACAAACCTTATGTCACTTTGAGGGAACGCATATGTCAACTTCATGTCAGAGTCTCGTCAATGTGTGTCCAAGGGTTTGGAGGATAGAGACATTTTAATTTTTCGAGATTATCCGAAAGTCAATTTTAAAAGGCAAATATCTCCCGATCTGTAGGAATCTGAGAGACAAAACTTATGTCACTTTGAGGGAACGTATATGTCAACTTCATGTCAGAATCTCGTCAATGTATGTCCTAGGGTTTGGACGATAGAGACATTTTAATTTTTCGAGATTATTCGAAAGTCAGTTTTTAAAAGGCATATATCTTCCGATCTGTAGGCATCTGAGAGACAAACTTTATGTCACTTTGAGGGAACGTATTTGTCAACTTCATGTCAGAGTCTCGTCAATGTAAGTCCAAGGGTTTGGAGGATAGAGACATTTAAATTTTTAGAGATTATTCGAAAGTCAATTTTTGAAAAGGCAAATATCTCCCGATCAATAGGAATCTGAAAGACAAAACTTATGTCACTTTGAGGGAACGTATATGTCAACTTCATGTCAGAATCTAGTCAATGTATGTCCTAGGTTTTGGACGATAGAGACATTTTAATTTTTCGAGATTATTCGAAAGTCAGTTTTTAAAAGGCAAATATCTTCCGATCTGTAGGCATCTGAGAGACAAACCTTATGTCACTTTGAGGGAACGCATATGTCAACTTCATGTCAGAGTCTCGTCAATGTAAGTCCAAGGGTTTGGAGGATAGAGACATTTAAATTTTTAGAGATTATTCGAAAGTCAATTTTTAAAAGGCAAATATCTGCCGATCTGTAGGAATCTAAGAGACAAAACAAATGTCACTTTCAGGGAACATTTATGTCAACTTCCTGTCAGAGTCACGTCAATGTATGTCCAAGGGTTTGGAGGATAGAGACATTTTAATATTTCGAGATTATTCGGAAGTCAATTTTTAAAAGGCAAATATCTCCCTATCTGTAGGCATCTGAGAGACAAACCTTATGTCACTTTGAGGGAACGCATATGTCAACTTCATGTCAGAGTCTCGTCAATGTGTGTCCAAGGGTTTGGAGGATAGAGACATTTTAATTTTTCGAGATTATCCGAAAGTCAATTTTAAAAGGCAAATATCTCCCGATCTGTAGGAATCTGAGAGACAAAACTTATGTCACTTTGAGGGAACGTATATGTCAACTTCATGTCAGAATCTCGTCAATGTATGTCCAAGGGTTTGGACGATAGAGACATTTTAATATCTCGAGATTATTCGAAAGTCAATTTTTAAAAGGCTAATATCTCCCGATCTGTAGGCATCTGAGAGACAAAACTTATGTCACTTTGAGGGAACGTATATGTCAACTTCATGTCAGAATCTCGTCAATGTATGTCCTTGGGTTTGGACGATAGAGACATTTTAATTTTTCGAGATTATTCGAAAGGCAGTTTTTAAAAGGCAAATATCTTCCGATCTGTAGGCATCTGAGAGACAAACTTTATGTCACTTTGAGGGAACGCATATGTCAACTTCATGTCAGAGTCTCGTCAATGTATGTCCAAGGGTTTGGAGGATAGAGACATTTAAATTTTTAGAGATTATTCGAAAGTCAATTTTTGAAAAGGCAAATATCTCCCGATCAATAGGAATCTAAGAGACAAAACTTATGTCACTTTGAGGGAACGTATATGTCAACCTCATGTCAGAATCTCGTCAATGTATGTCCAAGGGTTTGGACGATAGAGACATTTTAATTTTTCGAGATTATTCGAAAGTCAATTTTTAAAATGCAAATATCTCCCGATCTGTAGGCATCTGAGAGACAAACCTTATGTCACTTTGAGGGAACGCATATGTCAACTTCATGTCAGAGTCTCGTCAATTTATGTCCAAGGGTTTGGAGGATAGAGACATTTTAATTTTTCGAGATTATTCGAAAGTCAATTTTTGAAAAGGCAAATATCTCCCGATCTGTATTAATCTGAGGGACAAAACTTATTTCACTTTGAGGGAACGTATATGTCAACTTCATGTCATAGTCACGTCAATGTGTGTCCAAGGGTTTGGAGGATAGAGACATTTCAATTTTTCGAGATTATTCGAAAGTCAATTTTTAAAAGGCAAATATCTCCCGATCTGTAGGAATCTGAGAGACAAAACTTATGTCACTTTGAGGGAACGTATATGTAAATGTCCTGTCAGAGTCACGTCAATGTATGTCCAAGGGTTTGGAGGATAGAGAAATTTTAATTTTACGAGATTATTCAAAAGTCAATTTTTAAAAGGCAAATATCTGCCGATCTGTAGGAATATAAGAGACAAAACTTATGTCACTTTGAGGGAACGCATATGTTAACTTCATGTCAGAATCTCGTCAATGTATGTCCAAGTGTTTGGACGATAGAGACATTTAAATTTTTCGAGATTATTTGAAAGTCAATTTTTAAAAGGCAAATATCTCCCGATCTGTAGGCATCTGAGAGACAAACCTTATATAACTTTGAGGGAACGCATATGTCAACTTCATGTCAGAGTCTCGTCTATGTATGTCTAAGGTTTTGGACGATAGAGACATTTTAATTTTTCGAGATTATTCGAAAGTCAATTATTAAAAGGCAAATATCTCCCGATCTGTAGGCATCTGAGAGACAAACCTTATGTCACTTTGAGGGAACGCATATGTCAACTTCATGTCAGAGTCTCGTCAATGTATGTCCAAGGGTTTGGAGGATAGAGACATTTAAATTTTTTGAGATTATTCGAAAGTCAATTTTTGAAAAGGCAAATATCTCCCGATCAATAGAAATCTAAGAGACAAAACTTATGTCACTTTGAGGGAACGTATATGTCAACATCATGTCAGAATCTCGTTAATGTATGTCCAAGGGTTTGGACGATAGAGACATTTCAATTTTTGAGATTATTCGAAAGTCAATTTTTAAAAGGCAAATATCTCCCGATCTGTAGGCAGACAAACCTTATGTCACTTTGAGGGAACGTATATGTCAACTTCATGTCAGAGTCTCGTCAATGTATGTCCAAGGGTTTGGAGGATAGAGACATTTAAATTTTTAGAGATTATTCGAAAGTCAATTTTTAAAAGGCAAATATCTCCCGATCAATAGGAATCTAAGAGACAAAACTTATGTCACTTTGAGGGAACGTATATGTCAACTTCATGTCAGAATCTCGTCAATGTATGTCCAAGGGTTTGGACGATAGAGACATTTTAATTTTTCGAGATTATTCGAAAGTCAGTTTTTAAAAGGCAAATATCTTCCGATCTGTAGGAATCTGAGAGACAAACCTTATGTCACTTTGAGGGAACGCATATGTCAACTTCATGTCAAAGTCTCGTCAATGTAAGTCCAAGGGTTTGGAGGATAGAGACATTTAAATTTTTAGAGATTATTCGAAAGTCAATTTTTGAAAAGGCAAATATCTCCCGATCAATAGGCATCTGAGAGACGAAACTTATGTCACTTTGATGGAACGTATATGTCAACTTCATGTCAGAATCTCGTAAATGTATGTCCAAGGGTTTGGACGATAGAGCCATTTTAATTTTTCGAGATTATTCGCAAGTCAATTTTTAAAAGGCAAATATCTCCCGATCTGTAGGAATCTAAGAGACAAAACAAATGTCACTTTCAGGGAACATTTATGTCAACTTCCTGTCAGAGTCACGTCAATGTATGTCCAAGGGTTTGGAGGATAGAGACATTTTAATATTTCGAGATTATTCGCAAGTCAATTTTTAAAAGGCAAATATCTCCCGATCTGTAGGAATCTAAGAGACAAAACAAATGTCACTTTCAGGGAACATTTATGTCAACTTCATGTCAGAGTCTCGTCAATGTGTGTCCAAGGGTTTGGATAATAGAGACATTTTAATTTTTCGAGATTATCCGAAAGTCAATTTTACAAGGCAAATATCTCCCGATCTGTAGGAATCTGAGAGACAAAACTTATGTCACTTTGAGGGAACGTATATGTCAACTTCATGTCAGAATCTCGTCAATGTATGTCCTAGGGTTTGGACGATAGAGACATTTTAATTTTTCGAGATTATTCGAAAGGCAGTTTTTAAAAGGCAAATATCTTCCGATCTGTAGGCATCTGAGAGACAAACTTTATGTCACTTTGAGGGAACGCATGTGTCAACTTCATGTCAGAGTCTCGTCAATGTATGTCCAAGGGTTTGGAGGATAGAGACATTTAAATTTTTAGAGATTATTCGAAAGTCAATTTTTGAAAAGGCAAATAACTCCCGATCAATAGGAATCTAAGAGACAAAACTTATGTCACTTTGAGGGAACGTATATGTCAACCTCATGTCAGAATCTCGTCAATGTATGTCCAAGGGTTTGGACGATAGAGACATTTTAATTTTTCGAGATTATTCGAAAGTCAATTTTTAAAAGGCAAATATCTCCCGATCTGTAGGCATCTGAGAGACAAACCTTATGTCACTTCGAGGGAACGCATATGTCAACTTCATGTCAGAGTCTCGTCAATGTATGTCCAAGGGTTTGGAGGATAGAGACATTTTAATTTTTCGAGATTATTCGAAAGTCAATTTTTGAAAAGGCAAATATCTCCCGATCTGTATTAATCTGAGAGACAAAACTTATTTCACTTTGAGGGAACGCATATGTCAACTTCATGTCATAGTCACGTCAATGTGTGTCCAAGGGTTTGGAGGATAGAGACATTTTAATTTTTCGAGATTATTCGAAAGTCAATTTTTAAAAGGCAAATATCTCCCGATCTGTAGGAATCTGAGAGACAATACTTATGTCACTTTGAGGGAACGTATATGTAAATGTCCTGTCAGAGTCACGTCAATGTATGTCCAAGGGTTTGGAGGATAGAGAAATTTTAATTTTACGAGATTATTCAAAAGTCAATTTTTAAAAGGCAAATATCTGCCGATCTGTAGGAATCTGAGAGACAAAACTTATGTCACTTTGAGGGAACGCATATGTTAACTTCATGTCAGAATCTCGTCAATGTATGTCCAAGTGTTTGGACGATAGAGACATTTAAATTTTTCGAGATTATTTGAAAGTCAATTTTTAAAAGGCAAATATCTCCCGATCTGTAGGCATCTGAGAGACAAACCTTATATCACTTTGAGGGAACGCATATGTCAACTTCATGTCAGAGTCTCGTCTATGTATGTCTAATGTTTTGGACGATAGAGACATTTTAATTTTTCGAGATTATTCGAAAGTCAATTATTAAAAGGCAAATATCTCCCGATCTGTAGGCATCTGAGAGACAAACCTTATGTCACTTTGAGGGAACGCATATGTCAACTTCATGTCAGAGTCTCGTCAATGTATGTCCAAGGGTTTGGAGGATAGAGACATTTAAATTTTTAGAGATTATTCGAAAGTCAATTTTTGAAAAGGCAAATATCTCCCGATCAATAGAAATCTAAGAGACAAAACTTATGTCACTTTGAGGGAACGTATATGTCAACATCATGTCAGAATCTCGTCAATGTATGTCCAAGGGTTTGGACGATAGAGACATTTTAATTTTTGAGATTATTCGAAAGTCAATTTTTAAAAGGCAAATATCTCCCGATCTGTAGGCAGACAAACCTTATGTCACTTTGAGGGAACGCATATGTCAACTTCATGTCAGAGTCTCGTCAATGTATGTCCAAGGGTTTGGAGGATAGAGACATTTAAATTTTTAGAGATTATTCGAAAGTCAATTTTTAAAAGGCAAATATCTCCCGATCAATCGGAATCTAAGAGACAAAACTTATGTCACTTTGAGGGAACGTATATGTCAACTTCATGTCAGAATCTCGTCAATGTATGTCCAAGGGTTTGGACGATAGAGACATTTTAATTTTTCGAGATTATTCGAAAGTCAATTTTTAAAAGGCAAATATCTCCCGATCTGTATGCATCTGAGAAACAAACCTTATGTCACATTGAGGGAACGCATGTGTCAACTTCATGTCAGAGTCTCGTCAATGTATGTCAAAGGGTTTGAAGGATAGAGACATTTTAATTTTTCGAGATTATTCTAAAGTCAATTTTTAAAAGGTAAATATCTCCCGATCTGTAGGAATCTAAGAGACAAAACTAATGTCACTTTGAGGGAACATATATGTCAACTACCTGTCAGAGTCACGTCAATGTATGTCCAAGGGTTTGAAGGATAGAGACATTTTAATTTTAAGAGATTATTCGAAAGTCAATTTTTAAAAGGCAAATATCTACCGATCGGTAGGAATCTGAGAGACAAAACGTATGTCACTTTGAGGGAACGTATATGTCAACTTCCTGTCAGAGTCACGTCAATGTATGTCCAAGGGTCTGGAGGATAGAGACATTTAAATTTTTAGAGATTATTCGAAAGTCAATTTTTAAAAGGCAAATATCTCCCTATCTGTAGGAATCTGAAAGACAAACCTTATGTCACTTAGAGGGAACGTATTTGTCAACATCATGTCAGAATCTCGTCATTGTATTTCCAAGGGTTTGGACGATAGAGACATTTAAATTTTTCGAGATTATTCGAAAGCCAATTTTTAAAAGGCAAATATCTCCCGATCTGTAGGCATCTGAGAGACAAACCTTATGTCACTTTGAGGGAACGCATATGTCAACTTCATGTCAGAGACTCGTCAATGTATGTCCAAGGGTTTGGACGATAGAGACATTTTAATTCTTCGAGATTATTTGAAAGTCAATTTTTAAAAGGCAAATATCTCCCGATCTGTAGGAATCTGAGAGACAAAACTTATGTCACTTTGAGGGAACGTATATGTCAACTTCCTGTCAGAGTCACGTCAATGTATGTCCAAGGGTTTGGAGGATAGTGACATTTAAATTTTTAGAGATTATTCGAAAGTCAATTTTTAAAAGGCAAATATCTCCCGATCTGTAGACATCTGAGAGACAAACCTTATGTCACTTTGAGGGAACGCATATGTCAACTTCATGTCAGAGTCTCGTCAATGTGTGTCCAAGGGTTTGGAGGATAGAGACATTTTAATTTTTCGAGATTATCCGAAAGTCAATTTTAAAAGGCAAATATCTCCCGATCTGTAGGAATCTGAGAGACAAAACTTATGTCACTTTGAGGGAACGTATATGTCAACTTCATGTCAGAATCTCGTCAATGTATGTCCAAGGGTTTGGACGATAGAGACATTTTAATATCTCGAGATTATTCGAAAATCAATTTTAAAAGGCTAATATCTCCCGATCTTTAGGCATCTGAGAGACAAAACGTATGTCACTTTGAGGGAACGTATATGTCAACTTCATGTCAGAATCTCGTCAATGTATGTCCTAGGGTTTGGACGATAGAGACATTTTAATTTTTCGAGATTATTCGAAAGGCAGTTTTTAAAAGGCAAATATCTTCCGTTCTGTAGGCATCTGAGAGACAACCTTTATTTCACTTTGAGGGAACGCATATGTCAACTTCATGTCAGAGTCTCGTCAATGTATGTCCAAGGGTTTGGAGGATAGAGACATTTAAATTTTTAGAGATTATTCGAAAGTCAATTTTTGAAAAGGCAAATATCTCCCGATCAGTAGGAATCTAAGAGACAAAACTTATGTCACTTTGAGGGAACGTATATGTCAACCTCATGTCAGAATCTCGTCAATGTATGTCCAAGGGTTTGGACGATAGAGACATTTAAATTTTTCGAGATTATTCGAAAGTCAATTTTTAAAAGGCAAATATCTCCCGATCTGTAGGCATCTGAGAGACAAACCTTATGTCACTTTGAGGGAACGCATATGTCAACTTCATGTCAGAGTCTCGTCAATGTATGTCCAAGGGTTTGGAGGATAGAGACATTTTAATTTTTCGAGATTATTCGAAAGTCAATTTTTGAAAAGGCAAATATCTCCCGATCTGTATTAATCTGAGAGACAAAACTTATTTCACTTTGAGGGAACGTATATGTCAACTTCATGTC
This sequence comes from Zootermopsis nevadensis, assembly GCF_977971745.1. Classification (NCBI taxonomy): domain Eukaryota; kingdom Metazoa; phylum Arthropoda; class Insecta; order Blattodea; family Termopsidae; genus Zootermopsis; species Zootermopsis nevadensis. The sequence goes on from NW_028259177.1 coordinate 4,268,898, forward strand.
AGAATCTCGTCAATGTATGTCCTAGGGTTTGGACGATAGAGACATTTTAATTTTTCGAGATTATTCGAAAGTCAATTTTTAAAAGGCAAATATCTCCCGATCTGTAGGAATCTGAGAGACAAAACTTATGTAACTTTGAGGGAACGTATATGTAAATGTCCTGTCAGAGTCACGTCAATGTATGTCCAAGGGTTTGGAGGATAGAGAAATTTTAATTTTACGAGATTATTCAAAAGTCAATTTTTAAAAGGCAAATATCTGCCGATCTGTAGGAATCTGAGAGACAAAACTTATGTCACTTTGAGGGAACGCATATGTTAACTTCATGTCAGAATCTCGTCAATGTATGTCCAAGTGTTTGGACGATAGAGACATTTAAATTTTTCGAGATTATTTGAAAGTCAATTTTTAAAAGGCAAATATCTCCCGATCTGTAGGCATCTGAGAGACAAACCTTATATCACTTTGAGGGAACGCATATGTCAACTTCATGTCAGAGTCTCGTCTATGTATGTCTAAGGTTTTGGAGGATAGAGAAATTTTAATTTTACGAGATTATTCAAAAGTCAATTTTTAAAAGGCAAATATCTGCCGATCTGTAGGAATCTGAGAGACAAAACTTATGTCACTTTGAGGGAACGCATATGTTAACTTCATGTCAGAATCTCGTCAATGTATGTCCAAGTGTTTGGACGATAGAGACATTAAAATTTTTCGAGATTATTTGAAAGTCAATTTTTAAAAGGCAAATATCTCCCGATCTGTAGGCATCTGAGAGACAAACCTTATGTCACTTTGAGGGAACGCATATGTCAACTTCATGTCAGAGTCTCGTCAATGTATGTCCAAGGGTTTGGAGGATAGAGACATTTAAATTTTTAGAGATTATTCGAAAGTCAATTTTTGAAAAGGGCAAATATCTATCGATCAATAGAAATCTAAGAGACAAAACTTATGTCACTTTGAGGGAACGTATATGTCAACTTCATGTCAGAATCTCGTCAATGTATGTCCAAGGGTTTGGACGATAGAGACATTTTAATTTTTCGAGATTATTCGAAAGTCAATTCTTAAAAGGCAAATATCTCCCGATCTGTAGGCAGACAAACCTTATGTCACTTTGAGGTAACGCATATGTCAACTTCATGTCAGAGTCTCGTCAATGTATGTCCAAGGGTTTGGAGGATAGAGACATTTAAATTTTTAGAGATTATTCGAAAGTCAATTTTTAAAAGGCAAATATTTCCCGATCAATAGGAATCTAAGAGACAAAACTTATGTCACTTTGAGGGAACGTATATGTCAACTTCATGTCAGAATCTCGTCAATGTATGTCCAAGGGTTTGGACGATAGAGACATTTTAATTTTTCGAGATTATTCGAGAGTCAATTTTTAAAAGGCAAATATCTCCCGATCTGTAGGCATCTGAGAGACAAACTTTATGTCACTTTGAGGGAACGCATATGTCAACTTCATGTCAGAGTCTCGTCAATGTATGTCCAAGGGTTTGGAGGATAGAGACATTTTAATTTTTCGAGATTATTCGAAAGTCAATTTTTGAAAAGGCAAATATCTCCCGATCTGTATTAATCTGAGAGACAAAACTTATTTCACTTTGAGGGAACGTATATGTCAACTTCATGTCATAGTCACGTCAATGTATGTCGAAGGGTTTGGAGGATAGAGACATTTAAATTTTTAGAGATTATTCGAAAGTCAATTTTTAAAAGACAAATATCTCCCGATCTGTAGGCATCTGAGAGACAAACCTTAGGTCTCTTTGCGGGAACGCATATGTCAACTTCTTGTCAGAGTCTCGTCAATGTATGTCCAAGGGTTTGGAGGATAGAGACATTTTAATTTTTCGAGATTATTCGAAAGTCAATTTTTAAAAGGCAAATATCTCCCGATCTGTAGGAATCTGAGAGACAAAACTTATGTCACTTTGAGGGAACGTATATGTCAACTTCCTGTCAGAGTCACGTCAATGTATGTCCAAGAGTTTGGAGGATAGAGACATTTAAATTTTTAGAGATTATTCGAAAGTCAATTTTAAAAGGCAAATATCTCCCGATCTGTAGGCATCTGAGAAACAAACCTTATGTCACTTTGAGGGAACGCATATGTCAACTTCATGTCAGAGTCTCGTCAATGTTTGTCCAAGGGTTTGGAGGATAGAGACATTTTAATTTTTAGAGATTATTCGAAAGTCAATTTTTAAAAGGCAAATATCTCCCGATCTGTAGGAATCTGAGAGACAAAACTTATGTCACTTTGAGGGAACGCATATGTCAACTTCATGTCAGAGACTCGTCAATGTATGTCCAAGGGTTTGGACGATAGAGACATTTTAATTCTTCGAGATTATTTGAAATTCAATTCTTAAAAGGCAAATATCTCCCGATCTGTAGGAATCTGAGAGACAAAACTTATGTCTCTTTGAGGGAACATTTATGTCAACTTCCTGTCAGAGTCACGTCAATGTATGTCCAAGGGTTTGGAGGATAGTGACATTTAAATTTTTAGAGATTATTCGAAAGTCAATTTTTAAAAGGCAAATATCTCCCGATCTGTAGGAATCTGAGAGACAAAACTTATGTCACTTTGAGGGAACGTATGTGTCAACGTCCTGTCAGAGTCACGTAAATGTATGTCCAAGGGTTTGGAGGATAGAGACATTTAAATTTTTAGAGATTATTCGAAAGTGAATTTTTGAAAAGGAAAATATCTCCCGATCAATAGGAATCTAAGAGACAAAACTTATGTCACTTTAAGGGAACGTATATGTCAACTTCGTGTCAGAATCTCGTCAATGTATGTCCAAGGGTTTTGACGATAGAGCCATTTTAATATTTCGAGATTATTCGAAAGCCAATTTTTAAAAGGCAAATATCTCCCGATCTGTAGGCATCTGAGAGACAAACCTTATGTCACTTTGAGGGAACGCATATGTCAACTTCATGTCAGAGACTCGTCAATGTATGTCCAAGGGTTTGGAGGATAGAGACATTTAAATTTTTAGAGATTATTCGAAAGTCAATTTTTAAAAGGCAAATATCTCCCGATCTGTAGGCATCTGAGAAACAAACCTTATGTCACTTTGAGGGAACGTATATGTCAACTTCATGTCAGAGTCTCGTCAATGTTTGTCCAAGGGTTTGGAGGATAGAGACATTTAAATTTTTAGAGATTAATCGAAAGTCAATTTTTAAAAGGCAAATATCTCCCGATCTGTAGACATCTGAGAAACAAACCTTATGTCACTTTGAGGGAACGCATATGTCAACTTCATGTCAGAGTCTCGTCAATGTTTGTCCAAGGGTTTGGAGGATAGAGACATTTAAATTTTTAGAGATTATTCGAAAGTCAATTTTTAAAAGGCAAATATCTCCCGATCTGTAGGCATCTGAGTGACAAACCTTATGTCACTTTGAGGGAACGCATATGTCAACTTCATGTCAGAGTCTCGTTTATGTGTGTCCAAGGGTTTGGAGTATAGAGACATTTTAATTTTTCGAGAATATTCGAAAGTCAATTTTAAAAGGCAAATATCTATCGATCTGTAGGAATCTGAGATACAAAACTTATGTCACTCTGAGGGAACGGATATGTCAACTTCATGTCAGAATCTCGTCATTGTATGTCCAAGGGTTTGGAGGATAGAGACATTTAAATTTTTAGAGATTATTCGAAAGTGAATTTTTGAAAAGGCAAATATCTCCCGATCAATAGGAATGTAATAGACAAAACTTATGTCACTTTGAGGGAATGTATATGTCAACTTCGTGTCAGAATCTCGTCAATGTATGTCCAAGGGTTTGGACGATAGAGCCATTTTAATTTCTCGAGATTATTCGAAAGTCAATTTTTAAAAGGCTAATACCTCCCGATCTGTAGGCATCTGAGAGACAAAACTTATGTCACTTTGAGGGAACGTATATGTCAACTTCATGTCAGAATCATGTCAATGTATGTCCTAGGGTTTGTACGATAGAGACATTTTAATTTTTCGAGATTATTCGAAAGCCAATTATTAAAAGGCAAATATCTCCCGATCTGTAGGCATCTGAGAGACAAACCTTATGTCACTTTGAGGGAACGCATATGTCAACTTCATGTCAGAGACTCGTCAAAGTATGTCCAAGGGTTTGGACGATAGAGACATTTTAATTCTTCGAGATTATTTGAAAGTCAATTTTTAAAAGGCAAATATCTCCCGATCTGTAGGAATCTGAGAGACAAAACTTATGTCACTTTGAAGGAACGTATATGTCAACTTCCTGTCAGAGTCACGTCAATGTATGTCCAAGGGTTTGGAGGATAGTGACATTTAAATTTTTAGAGATTATTCGAAAGTCAATTTTTAAAAGGCAAATATCTCCCGATCTGTAGGAACCTGAGAGACGAAACTTATGTCACTTAGAGGGAATGCATATATCAACTTCATGTCAGAATCTCGTCAATGTATGTCCAAGGATTTGGACGATAGAGACATTTTAATTTTTCGAGATTATTCGAAAGTCAATTTTTAAAAGGCAAATATCTCCCGATCTGTAGGCATCTAAGAGACAAACCTTTTGTCACTTTGAGGGAACGCATATGTCAACTTCATGTCAGAGTCTCGTCAATGTATGTCCAAGGGTTTGGAAGATAGAGACATTTTAATTTTTCGAGATTATTTGAAAGTCAATTATTAAAAGGCAAATATCTGCCGATCTGTAGGAATCTGAGAGACAAAACTTATGTCACTTTGAGGGAACGCATATGTCAACTTCATGTCGGAGTCTCGTCTATGTATGTCCAAGGGTTTGGAAGATAGAGACATTTTAATTTTTCGATATTATTCGAAAGTGAATTATTAAAAGGCAAATATCTCCCGATCTGTAGGTATTTGAGAGACAAAACTAATGTCACTTTGAGGGAACGCATATGTCAACTTCATGTCAGAGTCTCGTCAATGTATGTCCAAGGGTTTGGAGGATAGAGACATTTAAATTTTTAGAGATTATTCGAAAGTCAATTTTTGAAAAGGCAAATATCTCCCGATCAATAGGAATATAAGAGACAAAACTTATGTCACTTTGAGGGAACGTATATGTCAACTTCATGTCAGAATGTCGTCAATGTATGTCCAAGGGTTTGGAGGATAGAGACATTTTAATTTTTCTAGATTATTCGAAAGTCAATTTTTGAAAAGGCAAATATCTCCCGATCTGTATTAATCTGAGAGACAAAACTTATTTCACTTTGAGGGAACGTATATGTCAACTTCATGTCATAGTCACGTCAATGTATGTCGAAGGGTTTGGAGGATAGAGACATTTAAATTTTAGAGATTATTCGAAAGTCAATTATTAAAAGGCAAATATCTCCCGATCTGTAGGCATCTGAGAGACAAACCTTAGGTCTCTTTGCGGGAACGCATATGTCAACTTCTTATCTGAGTCTCGTCAATGTATGTCCAAGGGTTTGGAGGATAGAGACATTTTAATTTTTCGAGATTATTCGAAAGTCAATTATTAAAAGGCAAATATCTCCCGATCTGTAGGAATCTGAGAAACAAAACTTATGTCACTTTGAGGGAACGTATATGTCAACTTGCTGTCAGAGTCACGTCAATGTATGTCCAAGGGTTTGGATTATAGAGACATTTAAATTTTTAGAGATTATCCGAAAGTCAATTTTTGAAAAGTCAAATATCTCCCGATCAATAGGAATCTGAGAGACAAAACTTATGTCACTCTGAGGGAACGTATATGTCAACTTCATGTCAGAATCTCGTCAATGTATGTCCAAGGGTTTGGACGATAGAGCCATTTTAATTTTTCGAGATTATTCGCAAGTCAATTTTTAAAAGGCAAATATCTCCCGATCTGTAGGCATCTGAGAGACAAACCTTATGTCACTTTGAGGGAACGCATATGTCAACTGCATGTCAGAATCTCGTCAATGTATGTCCAAGGGTTTGGACGATAGAGCCATTTTAATTTTTCGAGATTATTCGCAAGTCAATTATTAAAAGGCAAATATCTCCCGATCTGTAGGCATCTGAGATACAAACCTTATGTCACTTTGAGGGAACGCATATGTCAACTTCATGTCAGAGTCTCTTCAATGTGTGTATAAGGGTTTGGAGGATAGACATATTTTAATTTTTCGAGATTATTCGAAAGTCAATTTTAAAAAACAAATATCTCCCGATCTGTAGGAATCTGAGAGACTAAACTTATGTCACTTTGAGGGAACGTATATGTCAACTTCATGTCAGAATCTCGTCAATGTATGTCCAAGGGTTTGGACGATAGAGACATTTAAATTTCTCGAGATTATTCGAAAGTCAATTTTTAAAAGTTAATACCTCCCGATCTGTAGGCATCTGAGAGACAAAACTTATGTCACTTTGAGGGAACGTATATGTCAACTTCATGTCAGAATCATGTCAATGTATGTCCTAGGGTTTGGACGATAGAGACATTTTAATTTTTCGGGATTATTCGAAAGTCAATTTTTAAAAGGCAAATATCTCCCGATCTGTAGGCATCTGAGAGACGAACCTTATGTCACTTTGAGGGAACATATATGTCAACTTCTAGTCAGAGTCACGTCAATGTATGTCCAAGGGTTTGGAGGATAGAGACATTTTAATTTTACGAGATTATTCGAAAGTCAATTTTTAAAAGGCAAATATCTCCCGATCGGTAGGAATCTGAGACAAAACGTATGTCACTTTGAGGGAACGTATATGTCAACTTCCTGTCAGAGTCACGTCAATGTATGTCCAAGGGTCTGGAGGATAGAGACATTTAAATTTTTAGAGATTATTCGAAAGTGAATTTTTAAAAGGCAAATATATCCTTATCTGTAGGAATCTGAGAGACAAAACTTATGTCACTTAGAGGGAACGTATTTGTCAACTTCATGTCAGAGTCTCGTCAATGTATGTCCAAGGGTTTGGAGGATAGAGACATTTCAATTTTTCGAGATTATTCGAAAGTCAATTTTTGAAAAGGCAAATATCTCCCGATCTCTATTAATCTGAGAGACAAAACTTATGTCACTTTGAGGTAACGTATGTGTCAACGTCCTGTCAGAGTCACGTCAATGTATGTCCAAGGGTTTGGAGGATAGAGACATTTAAATTTTTAGAGATTATTCGAAAGTGAATTTTTGAAAAGGCAAATATCTCCCGATCAATAGGAATCTAAGAGACAAAACTTATGTCACTTTGAGGGAACGTATATGTCAACTTCATGTCAGAATTATTGTCAAGGTATGTCCAAGGGTTTGGACGATAGAGCCATTTAAATATTTCGAAATTATTCGCAAGTCAATTTTTAAAAGGCAAATATCTCCCGATCTGTAGGCATCTGAGATACAAACCTTATGTCACTTTGAGGGAACGCATATGTCAACTTCATGTCAGAGTCTCGTCAATGTGTGTCCAAGGGTTTGGAGGATAGAAACATTTTAATTTTTCGAGATTATTCGAAAGTCAATTATAAAAAAACAAATATCTCCCGATCTGTAGGAATCTGAGAGACAAAACGTATGTCACTTTGAGGGAACGTATATGTCAACTTCATGTCAGAATCTCGTCAATGTATGTCCAAGGGTTTGGACGATAGAGACATTTCAATTTTTCGAGATTATTCGAAAGCCAATTTTTAAAAGGCAAATATCTCCCGATCTGTAGGCATCTGAGAGACAAACCTTATGTCACTTTGAGGGAACGCATATGTCAACTTCATGTCAGAGACTCGTCAATGTATGTCCAAGGGTTTGGACGATAGAGACATTTTAATTCTTCGAGATTATTTGAAAGTCAATTTTTAAAAGGCAAATATCTCCCGATCTGTAGGAATCTCAGAGACAAAACTTATGTCACTTTGAGGGAACGTATATGTCAACTTCCTGTCAGAGTCACGTCAATGTATGTCCAAGGGTTTGGAGGATAGTGACATTTAAATTTTACGAGATTATTCGAAAGTCAATTTTTAAAAGGCAAATATCTCCCGATCTGTAGGAATTTGAGAGACAAAACTAATGTCACTTTGAGGGAACAGATATGTCAACTTCCTGTCAGAGTCACGTCAATGCATGTCAAAGGGTTTGGAGGATAAAGACATTTTAATTTTACGAGATTATTCAAAGTCAATTATTAAAAGGCAAATATCTCCCGATCTGTAGGAATCTAAGAGACAAAACTGATGTCACTTTGAGGGAACGTATATGTCAACTTCTTGTCAGAGTCACGTCAAAGTATATCGAAGGGTTTGGAGGATAGAGACATTTAAATTTTTAGAGATTATTCGAAAGTCAATTTTTAAAAGGCAAATATCTCCCGATCTGTAGGCATCTGAGAGACAAACCTTATGTCACTTTGAGGGAACGTATATGTCAACTTCATGTCAGAATCTCGTCAATGTATGTCCAAGGGTTTGGACGATAGAGACATTTTAATTTTTCGAGATTATTCGAAAGTAAATTTTTAAAAGGCAAATATCTCCCGATCTGTAGGAATCTGAGAGACAAAACTTATGTCACTTTGAGCGAACGTATATGTAAACGTCCTGTCAGAGTCACGTCAATGTATGTCTAAGGGTTTGGAGGATAGACACATTTTAATTTTACGAGATTATTCGAAAGTCAATTTTTAAAAAGCAAATATCTCCCGATCTGTAGGAATCTGAGAGACAAAACTTATGTCACTTTGAGGGAACGTATATGTCAACTTCCTGTCAGAGTCACGTCAATGTATATCGAAGGGTTTGGAGGATAGAGACATTTAAATTTTTAGAGATTATTCGAAAGTCAATTTTTAAAAGGCAAATATCTCCCGATCTGTAGGCATCTGAGAGACAAACATTATGTCACTTTGAGGGAAGGTATATGTCAACTTCATGTCAGGATCTCGTCAATGTATGTCCAAGGGTTTGGACGATAGAGACATTTTAATTTTTCGAGATTATTCGAAAGTCAATTTTTAAAAGGCAAATATCTCCCGACCTGTAGGCATCTGAGAGACAAACCTTATGTCACTTTGAGGGAACGCATGTGTTAACTTCTTGTGAGAGTCTCGTCAATGTATGTCAAAGGGTTTGGACGATAGAGACATTTTAATTTTTCGAGATCATTCGAAAGTCAATTTTTAAAAGGCAAATATCTCCCGATCTGTAGGCATCTGAAAGACAAAACTTATGTCACTTTGAGGGAACGCATATGTCAACTTCATGTCAGAATCTCGTCAATGTATGTCCAAGGGTTTGGACGATAGAGCCATTTTAATATTTCGAGATTATTCGCAAGTCAATTTTTAAAAGGCAAATATCTCCCGATCTGTAGGCATCTGAGATACAAACCTTATGTCACTTTGAGGGAACGCATATGTCAACTTCATGTCAGAGTCTCGTCAATGTGTGTATAAGGGTTTGGAGGATAGAGACATTTTAATTTTTCGAGATTATTCGAAAGTCAATTTTTAAAAAACAAATATCTCCCGATCTGTAGGAATCTGAGAGACAAAACTTATGTCACTTTGAGGGAACGTATATGTCAACTTCATGTCAGAATCTCGTCAATGTCTGTCCAAGGGTTTGGACGATAGAGACATTTTAATTTCTCGAGATTTTTCGAAAGTCAATTTTTAAAAGGCTAATACCTCCCGATCTGTAGGCATCTGTGACACAAAACTTATGTCACTTTGAGGGAACGTATATGTCAACTTCATGTCAGAATCATGTCAATGTATGTCCTAGGGTTTGGACGATAGAGACATTTTAATTTTTCGAGATTATTCGAAAGTCAATTTTTAAAAGGCAAATATCTCCCGATCTGTAGGCATCTGAGAGACAAAACTTATGTCACTTTGAGGGAACGCATATGTCAACTTCATGTCAGAGTCTCGTCAATGTATGTCAAAGGGTTTGGAGGATAGAGACATTTTAATTTCTCGAGATTATTCTAAAGTCAATTTTTAAAAGGCAAATATCTCCCGATCTGTAGGAATCTAAGAGACAAAACTAATGACACTTTGAGGGAACATATATGTCAACTTCTAGTTAGAGTCACGTCAATGTATGTCCAAGGGTTTGGAGGATAGAGACATTTGAATTTTACGAGATTATTCGAAAGTCAATTTTTAAAAGGCAAATATCTCCCGATCGGTAGGAATCTGAGAGACAAAACGTATGTCACTTTGAGGGAACGTATATGTCAACTTCCTGTCAGAGTCACGTCAATGTATGTACAAGGGTCTGGAGGATAGAGACATTTAAATTTTTAGAGATTATTCGAAAGTCAATTTTTAAAAGGTAAATATCTCCCGATCTGTAGGAATCTGAGAGACAAAACTTATGTCACTTAGAGGGAACGTATTTGTCAACTTCATGTCAGAGTCTCGTCAATGTATGTCCAAGGCTTTGGAGGATAGAGACATTTTAATTTTTCGAGATTATTCGAAAGTCAATATTTAAAAAGGCAAGTATCTCCCGATCTGTATTAATCTGAGAGACAAAACTTATGTCACTTTGAGGGAACGTATATGTCAACTTCATGTCATAGTCACATCAATGTATGTCGAAGGGTTTGGAGGATAGAGACATTTAAATTTTTAGAGATTATTCGAAAGTCAATTTTTAAATGGCAAATATCTCCCGAACTGTAGGAATCTGAGAGACAAAACTTATGTCACTTTGAGGTAACGTATATGTCAACTTCATGTCATAGTCACGTCAATGTATGTCGAAGGGTTTGGAGGATAGAGACATTTAAATTTTTAGAGATTATTCGAAAGTGAATTTTTGAAAAGGCAAATATCTCCCGATCAATAGGAATCTAAGAGACAAAACTTATGTCACTTTGAGGGAACGTATATGTCAACTTCATGTCAGAATCTCGTCAATGTATGTCCAAGGGTTTGGACGATAGAGCCATTTTAATATTTCGAGATTATTCGCAAGTCAATTTTTAAAAGGCAAATATCTCCCGATCTGTAGGCATCTGAGATACAAACCTTATGTCACTTTGAGGGAACGCATATGTCAACTTCATGTCAGAGTCTCGTCAATGTGTGTCCAAGGGTTTGGAGGATAGAGACATTTTAATTTTTCGAGATTATTCGAAAGTCAATATTAAAAAACAAATATCTCCCGATCTGTAGGAATCTGAGAGACTAAACTTATGTCACTTTGAGGGAACGTATATGTCAACTTCATGTCAGAATCTCGTCAATGTATGTCCAAGGGTTTGGACGATAGAGACATTTAAATTTCTCGAGATTATTCGAAAGTCAATTTTTAAAAGGATAATACCTCCCGATCTGTAGGTATCTGAGAGACAAAACTTATGTCACTTTGAGGGAACGTATATGTCAACTTCATGTCAGAATCATGTCAATGTATGTCCTAGGGTTTGGACGATAGAGACATTTAAATTTTTCGAGATTATTCGAAAGTCAATTTTTAAAAGGCAAATATCTCCCGATCTGTAGGCATCTGAGAGACAAACCTTATGTCACTTTGAGGGAACGCATATGTCAACTTCATGTCAGAGTCTCGTCAATATATGTCAAAGAGTTTGGAGGATAGAGACATTTTAATTTTTCGAGATTATTCTAAAGTCAATTTTTAAAAGGCAAATATCTCCCGATCTGTAGGAATCTAAGAGACAAAACTAATGACACTTTGAGGGAACATATATGTCAACTTTTAGTCAGAGTCACGTCAATGTATGTCCAAGGGTTTGGAGGATAGAGACATTTTAATTTTACGAGATTATTCGAAAGTCAATTTTTAAAAGGCAAATATCTCCCGATCGGTAGGAATCTGAGACAAAACGTATGACACTTTGAGGGAACGTATATGTCAACTTCCTGTCAGAGTCACGTCAATGTATGTCCAAGGGTCTGGAGGATAGAGACATTTAAATTTTTAGAGATTATTCGAAAGTCAATTTTTAAAAGGCAAATATCTCCCGATCTGTAGGAATCTGAGAGACAAAACTTATGTCACTTAGAGGGAACGTATTTGTCAACTTCATGTCAGAGTCTCGTCAATGTATGTCCAAGGGTTTGGAGGATAGAGACATTTTAATTTTTCGAGATTATTCGAAAGTCAATTTTTGAAAAGGGAATTATCTCCCGATCTCTATTAATCTGAGAGACAAAACTTATGTCACTTTGAGGGAACGTATATGTCAACTTCATGTCATAGTCACATCAATGTATGTCGAAGGGTTTGGAGGATAGAGACATTTAAATTTTTAGAGATTATTCGAAAGTCAATTTTTAAAAGGCAAATATCTCCCGATCTGTAGGAATCCGAGAGACAAAACTTATGTCACTTTGAGGTAACGTATGTGTCAACGTCCTGTCAGAGTCACGTCAATGTATGTCCAAGGGTTTGGAGGATAGAGACATTTAAATTTTTAGAGATTATTCGAAAGTGAATTTTTGAAAAGGCAAATATCTCCCGATCAATCGGAATCTAAGAGACAAAACTTATGTCACTTTGAGGGATCGTATATGTCAACTTCATGTCAGAATCTCGTCAATGTATGTCCAAGGGTTTGGACGATAGAGCCATTTTAATATTTCGAGATTATTCGCAAGTCAATTTTAAAAAGGCAAATATCTCCCGATCTCTAGGCATCTGAGATACAAACCTTATGTCACTTTGAGGGAACGCATATGTAAACTTCATGTCAGAGTCTCGTCAATGTGTGTCCAAGGGTTTGGAGGATAGAGACATTTTAATTTTTCGAGATTATTCGAAAGTTAATTTTAAAAAACAAATATCTCCCGATCTGTAGGAATCTGAGAGACAAAACGTATGTCACTTTGAGGGAACGTATATGTCAACTTCATGTCAGAATCTCGTCAATGTATGTCCAAGGGTTTGGACGATAGAGACATTTTAATTTCTCGAGATTATTCGAAAGTCAATTTTTAAAAGGCTATTACCTCCCGATCTGTAGGCATCTGAGAGACAAAACTTATGTCACTTTGAGGGAACGTATATGTCAACTTCATGTCAGAATCATGTCAATGTATGTCCAAGGGTTTGGACGATAGAGCCATTTAAATATTTCGAAATTATTCGCAAGTCAATTTTTGAAAAGGCAAATATCTCCCGATCTCTATTAATCTGAGAGACAAAACTTATGTCACTTTGAGGTAACGTATGTGTCAACGTCCTGTCAGAGTCACGTCAATGTATGTCCAAGGGTTTGGAGGATAGAGACATTTAAATTTTTAGAGATTATTCGAAAGTGAATTTTTGAAAAGGCAAATATCTCCCGATCAATAGGAATCTAAGAGACAAAACTTATGTCACTTTGAGGGAACGTATATGTCAACTTCATGTCAGAATCTTGTCAAGGTATGTCCAAGGGTTTGGACGATAGAGCCATTTAAATATTTCGAAATTATTCGCAAGTCAATTTTTAAAAGGCAAATATCTCCCGATCTGTAGGCATCTGAGATACAAACCTTATGTCACTTTGAGGGAACGCATATGTCAACTTCATGTCAGAGTCTCGTCAATGTGTGTAAAAGGGTTTGGAGGATAGAGACATTTTAATTTTTCGAGATTATTCGAAAGTCAATTATAAAAAAACAAATATCACCCGATCTGTAGGAATCTGAGAGACAAAACGTATGTCACTATGAGGGAACGTATATGTCAACTTCATGTCAGAATCTCGTCAATGTATGTCCAAGGGTTTGGACGATAGAGACATTTTAATTTTTCGAGATTATTCGAAAGCCAATTTTTAAAAGGCAAATATCTCCCGATCTGTAGGCATCTGAGAGACAAACCTTATGTCACTTTGAGGGAACGCATATATCAACTTCATGTCAGAGACTCGTCAATGTATGTCCAAGGGTTTGGACGATAGAGACATTTTAATTCTTCGAGATTATTTGAAAGTCAATTTTTAAAAGGCAAATATCTCCCGATCTGTAGGAATCTCAGAGACAAAACTTATGTCACTTTGAGGGAACGTTTATGTCAACTTCCTGTCAGAGTCACGTCAATGTATGTCCAAGGGTTTGGAGGATAGTGACATTTAAATTTTACGAGATTATTCGAAAGTCAATTTTTAAAAGGCAAATATCTCCCGATCTGTAGGAATTTGAGAGACAAAACTAATGTCACTTTGAGGGAACATATATGTCAACTTCCTGTCAGAGTCACGTCAATGCATGTCAAAGGGTTTTGAGGATAAAGACATTTTAATTTTACGAGATTATTCAAAGTCAATTTTTAAAAGGCAAATATCTCCCGATCTGTAGGAATCTGAGAGACAAAACTGATGTCACTTTGAGGGAACGTATATGTCAACTTCTTGTCAGAGTCACGTCAAAGTATATCGAAGGGTTTGGAGGATAGAGACATTTAAATTTTTAGAGATTATTCGAAAGTAAATTTTTAAAGGGCAAATATCTCCCGATCTGTAGGAATCTGAGAGACAAAACTTATGTCACTTTGAGGGAACGTATATGTAAACGTCCTGTCAGAGTCTGGTCAATGTATGTCTAAGGGTTTGGAGGATAGACACATTTTAATTTTACGAGATTATTCGAAAGTCAATTTTTGAAAAGGCAAATATATCCCGATCTGTATTAATCTGAGAGACAAAACTTATGTCACTTTGAGGGAACGTATATGTCAACTTCATGTCATAGTCACGTCAATGTATGTCGAAGGGTTTGGAGGATAGATACATTTAAATTTTTAGAGATTATTCGTATGTCAATTATTAAAAAGCAAATATCTCCCGATCTGTAGGAATCTGAGAGACAAAACTTATGTCACTTTGAGGGAACGTATGTGTCAACGTCCTGTCAGAGTCACGTCAATGTATGTCCAAGGGTTTGGAGGATAGAGACATTTAAATTTTTAGAGATTATTCGAAAGTGAATTTTTGAAAAGGCAAATATCTCCCGATCAATCGGAATCTAAGAGACAAAACTTATGTCACTTTGAGGGAACGTATATGTCAACTTCATGTCAGAATTTCGTCAATGTATGTCCAAGGGTTTGGACGATAGAGCCATTTTAATATTTCGAGATTATTCGCAAGTCAATTTTAAAAAGGCAAATATCTCCCGATCTCTAGGCATCTGAGATACAAACCTTATGTCACTTTGAGGGAACGCATATGTCAACTTCATGTCAGAGTCTCGTCAATGTGTGCCCAAGGGTTTGGAGGATAGAGACATTTTAATTTTTCGAGATTATTCGAAAGTCAATTTTAAAAGGCAAATATATCCCGATCTGTAGGAATCTGAGAGACAAAACTTATGTCACTTTGAGGGAACGTATATGTCAACTTCATGTCAGAATCTCGTCAATGTATGTCCAAGGGTTTGGACGATAGAGACATTTTAATTTCTCGAGATTATTCGAAAGTCAATTTTTAAAAGGCTAATATCTCCCGATCTGTATGAATCTAAGAGACAAAACTAATGTCACTTTGAGGGAACGTATATGTCAACTTCCTGTCAGAGTCACGTCAATGTATGTCCAAGGGTCTGGAGGATAGAGACATTTAAATTTTTAGAGATTATTCGAAAGTCAATTTTTAAAAGGCAAATATCTCCCGATCTGTAGGAATCTGAGAGACAAAACTTCTGTCACTTAGATGGAATGTATATGTCAACTACATGTCAGAATCTCGTCAATGTATATCCAAGGGTTTGGACGATAGAGACATTTTAATTTTTCGAGATTATTCGAAAGTCAATAATTAAAAGGCAAATATCTCCCGATCTGTAGGCATCTGAGAGACAAACCTTATGTCACTTTGAGGGAACGCATATGTCAACTTCATGTCAGAGTCTCGTCAATGTATGTCCAAGGGTTTGGAGGATAGAGACATTTTAATTTTTCGAGATTAATCTAAAGTAAATTTTTAAAAGGCAAATATCTCCCGATCAATAGGAATCTAAGAGACAAAACTTATGTCACTTTGAGGGAACGTATATGTCAACTTCATGTCAGAATCTTGTCAAGGTATGTCCAAGGGTTTGGACGATAGAGCCATTTAAATATTTCGAAATTATTCGCAAGTCAATTTTTAAAAGGCAAATATCTCCCGATCTGTAGGCATCTGAGATACAAACCTTATGTCACTTTGAGGGAACGCATATGTCAACTTCATGTCAGAGTCTCGTCAATGTGTGTCCAAGGGTTTGGAGGATAGAGACATTTTAATTTTTCGAGATTATTCGAAAGTCAATTATAAAAAAACAAATATCTCCCGATCTGTAGGAATCTGAGAGACAAAACGTATGTCACTTTGAGGGAACGTATATGTCAACTTCATGTCAGAATCTCGTCAATGTATGTCCAAGGGTTTGGACGATAGAGACATTTTAATTTTTCGAGATTATTCGAAAGCCAATTTTTAAAAGGCAAATATCTCCCGATCTGTAGGCATCTGAGAGACAAACCTTATGTCACTTTGAGGGAACGCATATGTCAACTTCATGTCAGAGACTCGTCAATGTATGTCCAAGGGTTTGGACGATAGAGACATTTTAATTCTTCGAGATTATTTGAAAGTCAATTTTTAAAAGGCAAATATCTCCCGATCTGTAGGAATCTCAGAGACAAAACTTATGTCACTTTGAGGGAACGCATATGTTAACTTCCTGTCAGAGTCACGTCAATGTATGTCCAAGGGTTTGGAGGATAGTGACATTTAAATTTTACGAGATTATTCGAAAGTCAATTTTTAAAAGGCAAATATCTCCCGATCTGTAGGAATTTGAGAGACAAAACTAATGTCACTTTGAGGGAACATATATGTCAACTTCCTGTCAGAGTCACGTCAATGCATGTCAAAGGGTTTTGAGGATAAAGACATTTTAATTTTACGAGATTATTCAAAGTCAATTTTTAAAAGGCAAATATCTCCCGATCTGTAGGAATCTGAGAGACAAAACTGATGTCACTTTGAGGGAACGTATATGTAAACGTCCTGTCAGAGTCACGTCAATGTATGTCTAAGGGTTTGGAGGATAGACACATTTTAATTTTACGAGATTATTCGAAAGTCAATTTTTAAAAAGCAAATATCTCCCGATCTGTAGGAATCTGAGAGACAAAACTTATGTCACTTTGAGGGAACGTATATGTCAACTTCCAGTCAGAGTCACGTCAATGTATATCGAAGGGTTTGGAGGATAGAGACATTTAAATTTTTAAAGATTATTCGAAAGTCAATTTTTAAAAAACAAATATCTCCCGATCTGTAGGAATCTGAGAGACAAAACTTATGTCACTTTGAGGGAACGTATATGTCAACTTCCTGTCAGAGTCACGTCAATGTATATCGAAGGGTTTGGAGGATAGAGACATTTTAATTTTTCGAGATTATTCGAAAGTCAATTTTTAAAAGGCAAATATCTCCCGACCTGTAGGCATCTGAGAGACAAACCTTATGTCACTTTGAGGAAACGCATATGTTAACTTCTTGTGAGAGTCTCGTCAATGTATGTCAAAGGGTTTGGACGATAGAGACATTTTAATTTTTCGAGATCATTCGAAAGTCAATTTTTAAAAGGCAAATATCTCCCGATCTGTAGGCATCTGAAAGACAAACCTTATGTCACTTTGAGGGAACGCATATGTCAACTTCATGTCAGAATCTCGTAAATGTATGTCCAAGGGTTTGGACGATAGAGCCATTTTAATATTTCGAGATTATTCGCAAGTCAATTTTTAAAAGGCAAATATCTCCCGATCTGTAGGCATCTGAGATACAAACCTTATGTCACTTTGAGGGAACGCATATGTCAACTTCATGTCAGAGTCTCGTCAATGTGTGTATAAGGGTTTGGAGGATAGAGACATTTTAATTTTTCGAGATTATTCGAAAGTCAATTTTTAAAAAACAAATATCTCCCGATCTGTAGGAATCTGAGAGACAAAACTTATGTCACTTTGAGGGAACGTATATGTCAACTTCATGTCAGAATCATGTCAATGTATGTCCTAGGGTTTGGACGATAGAGACATTTTAATTTCTCGAGATTTTTCGAAAGTCAATTTTTAAAAGGCTAATACCTCCCGATCTGTAGGCATCTGTGAGACAAAACTTATGTCACTTTGAGGGAACGTATATGTCAACTTCATGTCAGAATCATGTCAATGTATGTCCTAGGGTTTGGACGATAGAGACATTTTAATTTTTCGAGAATATTCGAAAGTCAATTTTTAAAAGGCAAATATCTCCCGATCTGTAGGCATCTGAGAGACAAAACTTATGTCACTTTGAGGGAACGCATATGTCAACTTCATGTCAGAGTCTCGTCAATGTATGTCAAAGGGTTTGGAGGATAGAGACATTTTAATTTCTCGCGATTATTCTAAAGTCAATTTTTAAAAGGCAAATATCTCCCGATCTGTAGGAATCTAAGAGACAAAACTAATGACACTTTGAGGGAACATATATGTCAACTTCTAGTTAGAGTCACGTCAATGTATGTCCAAGGGTTTGGAGGATAGAGACATTTGAATTTTACGAGATTATTCGAAAGTCAATTTTTAAAAGGCAAATATCTCCCGATCGGTAGGAATCTGAGAGACAAAACGTATGTCACTTTGAGGGAACGTATATGTCAACTTCCTGTCAGAGTCACGTCAATGTATGTACAAGGGTCTGGAGGATAGAGACATTTAAATTTTTAGAGATTATTCGAAAGTCAATTTTTTAAAGGTAAATATCTCCCGATCTGTAGGAATCTGAGAGACAAAACTTATGTCACTTAGAGGGAAAGTATTTGTCAACTTCATGTCAGAGTCTCGTCAATGTATGTCCAAGGCTTTGGAGGATAGAGACATTTTAATTTTTCGAGATTATTCGAAAGTCAATTTTTGAAAAGGCAAGTATCTCCCGATCTGTATTAATCTGAGAGACAAAACTTATGTCACTTTGAGGGAACGTATATGTCAACTTCATGTCATAGTCACATCAATGTATGTCGAAGGGTTTGGAGGATAGAGACATTTAAATTTTTAGAGATTATTCGAAAGTCAATTTTTAAAAGGCAAATATCTCCCGAACTGTAGGAATCTGAGAGACAAAACTTATGTCACTTTGAGGTAACGTATTTGTCAACTTCATGTCAGAATCTCGTCAATGTATGTCCAAGCGTTTGGACGATAGAGCCATTTTAATATTTCGAGATTATTCGCAAGTCAATTTTTAAAAGGCAAATATCTCCCGATCTGTAGGCATCTGAGATACAAACCTTATGTCACTTTGAGGGAACGCATATATCAACTTCATGTCAGAGTCTCGTCAATGTGTGTCCAAGGGTTTGGAGGATAGAGACATTTTAATTTTTCGAGATTATTCGAAAGTCAATTTTAAAAAAACAAATATCTCCCGATCTGTAGGAATCTGAGAGACAAAACTTATGTCACTTTGAGGGAACGTATATGTCAACTTCATGTCAGAATCTCGTCAATGTATGTCCAAGGGTTTGGACGATAGAGACATTTAAATTTCTCGAGATTATTCGAAAGTCAATTTTTAAAAGGCTAATACCTCCCGATCTGTAGGCATCTGAGAGACAAAACTTATGTCACTTTGAGGGAACGTATATGTCAACTTCATGTCAGAATCATGTCAATGTATGTCCTAGGGTTTGGACGATAGAGACATTTGAATTTTTCGAGATTATTCGAAAGTCAATTTTTAAAAGGCAAATATCTCCCGATCTGCAGGCATCTGAGAGACAAACCTTATGTCACTTTGAGGGAACGCATATGTCAACTTCATGTTAGAGTCACGTCAATGTATGTCCAAGGGTTTGGAGGATAGAGACATTTTAATTTTACGAGATTATTCGAAAGTCAATTTTTAAAGGCAAATATCTCCCGATCGGTAGGAATCTGTGAGACAAAATGTATGTCACTTTGAGGGAACGTATATGTCAACTTCCTGTCAGAGTCACGTCAATGTATGTCCAAGGGTCTGGAGGACAGAGACATTTAAATTTTTAGAGATAATTCGAAAGTCAATTTTTAAAAGGCAAATATCCCCCGATCTGTAGGAATCTGAGAGACAAAACGTATGTCACTTTGAGGGAACGTATATGTCAACTTCCTGTCAGAGTCACGTCAATGTATGTCCAAGGGTCTGGAGGATAGAGACATTTAAATTTTTAGAGATTATTCGAAAGTCAATTTTTAAAAGGCAAATATCTCCCGATCTGTAGGAATCTGAGAGACAAAACTTATGTCACTTAGAGGGAACGTATTTGTCAACTTCATGTCAGAGTCTCGTCAATGTATGTCCAAGGGTTTGGAGGATAGAGACATTTTAATTTTTCGAGATTATTCGAAAGTCAATTTTTGAAAAGGCAAATATCTCCCGATCTGTATTAATCTGAGAGACAAAACTTATGTCACTTTGAGGGAACGTATATGTCAACTTCATGTCATAGTCACATCAATGTATGTCGAAGGGTTTGGAGGATAGAGACATTTAAATTTTTAGAGATTATTCGAAAGTCAATTTTTTAAAGGCAAATATCTCCCGATCTGTAGGAATCTGAGAGACAAAACTTATGTCACTTTGAGGTAACGTATGTGTCAACGTCCTGTCAGAGTCACGTCAATGTATGTCCAAGGGTTTGGAGGATAGAGACATTTAAATTTTTAGAGATTATTCGAAAGTGAATTTTTGAAAAGGCAAATATCTCCCGATCAATAGGAATCTAAGAGACAAAACTTATGTCACTTTGAGGGGACGTATATGTCAACTTCATGTCAGAATCTTGTCAATGTATGTCCAAGGGTTTGGACGATAGAGCCATTTAAATATTTCGAAATTATTCGCAAGTCAATTTTTGAAAAGGCAAATATCTCCCGATTTCTATTAATCTGAGAGACAAAACTTATGTCACTCTGAGGTAACGTATGTTTCAACGTCCTGTCAGAGTCACGTCAATGTATGTCCAAGGGTTTGGAGGATAGAGACATTTAAATTTTTAGAGATTACTCGAAAGTGAATTTTTGAAAAGGCAAATATCTCCCGATCAATAGGAATCTAAGAGACAAAACTTATGTCACTTTGAGGGAACGTATATGTCAACTTCATGTCAGAATCTTGTCAAGGTATGTCCAAGGGTTTGGACGATAGAGCCATTTAAATATTTCGAAATTATTCGCAAGTCAATTTTTAAAAGGCAAATATCTCCCGATCTGTAGGCATCTGAGATACAAACCTTATTTCACTTTGAGGGAACGCATATGTCAACTTCATGTTAGAGTCTCGTCAATGTGTGTCCAAGGGTTTGGAGGATAGAGACATTTTAATTTTTCGAGATTATTCGAAAGTCAATTATAAAAAAACAAATATCTCCCGATCTGTAGGAATCTGAGAGACAAAACGTATGTCACTTTGAGGGAACGTATATGTCAACTTCATGTCAGAATCTCGTCAATGTATGTGAAAGGGTTTGGACGATAGAGACATTTAAATTTTTCGAGATTATTCGAAAGTCAATTATTAAAAGGCAAATATCTCCCGATCTGTAGGAATCTGAGAGACAAAACTTATGTCACTTTGAGGGAACGTATATGTCAACTTGCTGTCAGAGTCACGTCAATGTATGTCCAAGGGTTTGGACGATAGAGACATTTTAATTTTTCGAGATTATTCGAAAGTAAATTTTTGATAAAGCAAATATCTCCCGATCTGTAGGAATCTGAGAGGCAAACCTTATGTCACATTGAGGGAACGTATATGTCAACTTCATGTCAGAGTGACGTCAATGTATGTGCAAGGGTTTGTAGGATAGAGACATCTTAATTTTTCGAGATTATTCGAAAATCAATTTTTAAAAGGCTATTACCTCCCGATCTGTAGGAATCTGAGAGACAAAACTTATGTCACTTTGAGGGAACGTATATGTAAACTTCCTGTCAGAGTCACGTCAATGTATGTCCAAGGGTTTGGAGGATAGAGACATTTTAATTTTTCGAGATTATTCGAAAGTCAATTTTTGAAAAGGCAAATATCTTCCGATCTGTAGGAATCTGAGGGACAAAACTTATGTCACTTTGAGGGAACGTATATGTCAACTTCATGTCAGAATCTCGTCAATGTGTGTCCAAGGGTTTGGACGATAGAGACATTTAAAGTTTTCGAGATTATTCGAAAGTCAATTTTTAAAAGGCAAATATCTCCCGATCTGTAGGAATCTGAGAGACAAAACTTATGTCACTTTGAGGGAACGTAAATGTCAACTTGCTGTCAGAGTCACGTCAATGTATGTCCAAGGGTTTGGACGATAGAAACATTTTAATTTTTCGAGATTATTCGAAAGTCAATTTTTGAAAAAGCAAATATCTCCAGATCTGTAGGAATCTGAGAGACAAAACTCATGTCACTTTGAGGGAAGGCATATGTCAACTTCATGTCAGAGTCACGTCAATGTATGTCCAAGGGTTTGGAGGATAGAGACATTTAAATTTTTAGAGATTATTCGAAAGTCAATTTTTAAAAGGCAAATATCTACCGATCTGTAGGAATCTGAGAGACAAAACTTATGTCACTTTGAGGGAACGTATATGTCAACTTCATGTCAGAATCTCGTCAATGTATGTGAAAGGGTTTGGACGATAGAGACATTTAAATTTATCGAGATTATCCGAAAGTCAATTTTTAAAAGGCAAATATCTCCCGATCTGTAGGAATCTGAGAGACAAAACTTATGTCACTTTGAGGGAACGTATATGTCAACTTCCTGTCAGAGTCACGTCAATGTATGTCCAAGGGTTTGGACGATAGAGACATTTTAATTTTTCGAGATTATTCGAAAGTCAATTTTTGAAAAAGCAAATATCTCCAGATCTGTAGGAATCTGAGAGACAAAACTCATGTCACTTTGAGGGAAGGCATATGTCAACTTCATGTCAGTGTCACGTCAATGTATGTCCAAGGGTTTGGAGGATAGAGACATTTAAATTTTTAGAGATTATTCGAAAGTCAATTCTTAAAAGGCAAATATCTACCGATCTGTAGGCATCTGAGAGACAAAACTTATGTCACTTTGAGGGAACGTATATGTCAACTTCCTGTCAGAGTCACGTCAATGTATGTCCAAGGGTTTGGACGATAGAAACATTTTAATTTTTCGAGATTATTCGAAAGCCAATTTTTAAAAGGCAAATATCTCCCGATCTGTAGGCATCTGAGAGACAAACCTTATGTCACTTTGAGGGAACGCATATGTCAACTTCATGTCAGAGACTCGTCAATGTATGTCCAAGGGTTTGGACGATAGAGACATTTTAATTCTTCGAGATTATTTGAAAGTCAATTTTTAAAAGGCAAATATCTCCCGATCTGTAGGAATCTCAGAGACAAAACTTATGTCACTTTGAGGGAACGTATATGTCAACTTCCTGTCAGAGTCACGTCAATGTATGTCAAAGGGTTTGGAGGATAGTGACATTTAAAATTTACGAGTTTATTCGAAAGTCAATTTTTAAAAGGCAAATATCTCCCGATCTGTAGGAATTTGAGAGACAAAACAAATGTCACTTTGAGGGAACATATATGTCAACTTCCTGTCAGAGTCACGTCAATGCATGTCAAAGGGTTTTGAGGATAAAGACATTTTAATTTTACGAGATTATTCAAAGTCAATTTTTAAAAGGCAAATATCTCCCGATCTGTAGGAATCTGAGAGACAAAACTGATGTCACTTTGAGAGAACGTATATGTCAACTTCTTGTCAGAGTCACGTCAAAGTATATCGAAGGGTTTGGAGGATAGAGACATTTAAATTTTTAAAGATTATTCGAAAGTAAATTTTTAAAGGGCAAATATCTCCCGATCTGTAGGAATCTGAGAGACAAAACTTATGTCACTTTGAGGGAACGTATATGTAAACGTCCTGTCAGAGTCACGTCAATGGATGTCTAAGGGTTTGGAGGATAGACACATTTTAATTTTACGAGATTATTCGAAAGTCAATTTTTAAAAATCAAATATCTCCCGATCTGTAGGAATCTGAGAGACAAAACTTATGTCACTTTGAGGGAACGTATATGTCAACTTCCTGTCAGAGTCACGTCAATGTATATCGAAGGGTTTGGAGGATAGAGACATTTAAATTTTTAGAGATTATTCGAAAGTCAATTTTTAAAAGGCAAATATCTCCCGATCTGTAGGAATCCGAGAGATAAAACTTATGTCACTTTGAGGTAACGTATGTGTCAACGTCCTGTCAGAGTCACGTCAATGTATGTCCAAGGGTTTGGAGGATAGAGACATTTAAATTTTTAGAGATTATTCGAAAGTGAATTTTTGAAAAGGCAAATATCTCCCGATCAATCGGAATCTAAGAGACAAAACTTATGTCACTTTGAGGGAACGTATATGTCAACTTCATGTCAGAATCTCGTCAATGTATGTCCAAGGGTTTGGACGATAGAGCCATTTTAATATTTCGAGATTATTCGCAAGTCAATTTTAAAAAGGCAAATATCTCCCGATCTCTAGGCATCTGAGATACAAACCTTATGTCACTTTGAGGGAACGCATATGTCAACTTCATGTCAGAGTCTCGTCAATGTGTGTCCAAGGGTTTGGAGGATAGAGACATTTAAATTTTTCGAGATTATTCGAAAGATAATTTTAAAAAACAAATATCTCCCGATCTGTAGGAATCTGAGAGACAAAACGTATGTCACTTTGAGGGAACGTATATGTCAACTTCATGTCAGAATCTCGTCAATGTATGTCCAAGGGTTTGGACGATAGAGACATTTTAATTTCTCGAGATTATTCGAAAGTCAATTTTTAAAAGGCTATTACCTCCCGATCTGTAGGCATCTGAGAGACAAAACTTATGTCACTTTGAGGGAACGTATATGTCAACTTCATGTCAGAATCATGTCAATGTATGTCCTAGGGTTTGGACGATAGACATTTTAATTTTTCGAGATTATTCGAAAGTCAATTTTTAAAAGGCAAATATCTCCCGATCTGTAGGCATCTGAGAGACAAAGCTTATGTCACTTTGAGGGAACGCATATGTCAACTTCATGTCAGAGTCTCGTCAATGTATGTCAAAGGGTTTGGAGGATAGAGATATTTTAATTTTTCGAGATTTTTCTAAAGTCAATTTTTAAAAGGCAAATATCTCCCGATCTGTAGGAATCTAAGAGACAAAACTAATGACACTTTGAGGGAACATATATGTCAACTTCTAGTCAGAGTCACGTCAATGTATGTCCAAGGGTTTGGAGGATAGAGACATTTTAATTTTACGAGATTATTCGAAAGTCAATTTTTAAAAGGCAAATATCTCCCGATCGGTAGGAATCTTAGAGACAAAACGTATGTCACTTTGGGGGAACGTATATGTCAACTTCCTGTCAGAGTCACGTCAATGTATGTCCAAGGGTCTGGAGGATAGAGACATTTAAATTTTTAGAGATTATTCGAAAGTCAATTTTTAAAAGGCAAATATCTCCCGATCTGTAAGAATCTGAGAGACAAAACTTATGTCACTTAGAGGGAACGTATTTGTCAACTTCATGTCAGAGTCTCGTCAATGTATGTCCAAGGGTTTGGAGGATAGAGACATTTTAATTTTTCGAGATTATTCGAAAGTCAATTTTTGAAAAGGCAAATATCTCCCGATCTGTATTAATCTGAGAGACAAAACTTATGTCACTTTGAGGGAACGTATATGTCAACTTCATGTCATAGTCACATCAATGTATGTCGAAGAGTTTGGAGGATAGAGACATTTAAATTTTTAGAGATTATTCGAAAGTCAATTTTTAAAAGGCAAATATCTCCCGATCTGTAGGAATCTGAGAGACAAAACTTATGTCACTTTGAGGTAACGTATGTGTCAACGTCCTGTCAGAGTCACGTCAATGTATGTCCAAGGGTTTGGAGGATAGAGACATTTAAATTTTTAGAGATTATTCGAAAGTGAATTTTTGAAAAGGCAAATATCTCCCGATCAATAGGAATCTAAGAGACAAAACTTATGTCACTTTGAGGGGACGTATATGTCAACTTCATGTCAGAATCTTGTCAATGTATGTCCAAGGGTTTGGACGATAGAGCCATTTAAATATTTCGAAATTATTCGCAAGTCAATTTTTGAAAAGGCAAATATCTCCCGATCTCTATTAATCTGAGAGACAAAACTTATGTCACTTTGAGGTAACGTATGTGTCAACGTCCTGTCAGAGTCACGTCAATGTATGTCCAAGGGTTTGGAGGATAGAGACATTTAAATTTTTAGAGATTATTCGAAAGTGAATTTTTGAAAAGGCAAATATCTCCCGATCAATAGGAATCTAAGAGACAAAACTTATGTCACTTTGAGGGAACGTATATGTCAACTTCATGTCAGAATCTTGTCAAGGTATGTCCAAGGGTTTGGACGATAGAGCCATTTAAATATTTCGAAATTATTCGCAAGTCAATTTTTAAAAGGCAAATATCTCCCGATCTGTAGGCATCTGAGATACAAACCTTATGTCACTTTGAGGGAACGCATATGTCAACTTCATGTCAGAGTCTCGTCAATGTGTGTCCAAGGGTTTGGAGGATAGAGACATTTTAATTTTTCGAGATTATTCGAAAGTCAATTATAAAAAAACAAATATCTCCCGATCTGTAGGAATCTGAGAGACAAAACGTATGTCACTTTGAGGGAACGTATATGTCAACTTCATGTCAGAATCTCGTCAATGTATGTCCAAGGGTTTGGACGATAGAGACATTTTAATTTTTCGAGATTATTCGAAAGCCAATTTTTAAAAGGCAAATATCTCCCGATCTGTAGGCATCTGAGAGACAAACCTTATGTCACTTTGAGGGAACGCATATGTCAACTTCATGTCAGAGACTCGTCAATGTATGTCCAAGGGTTTGTACGATAGAGACATTTTAATTCTTCGAGATTATTTGAAAGTCAATTTTTAAAAGGCAAATATCTCCCGATCTGTAGGAATCTCAGAGACAAAACTTATGTCACTTTGAGGGAACGTATATGTCAACTTCCTGTCAGAGTCACGTCAATGTATGTCCAAGGGTTTGGAGGATAGTGACATTTAAATTTTACGAGATTATTCGAAAGTCAATTTTTAAAAGGCAAATATCTCCCGATCTGTAGGAATTTGAGAGACAAAACTAATGTCACTTTGAGGGAACATATATGTCAACTTCCTGTCAGAGTCACGTCAATGCATGTCAAAGGGTTTTGAGGATAAAGACATTTTAATTTTACGAGATTATTCAAAGTCAATTTTTAAAAGGCAAATATCTCCCGATCTGTAGGAATCTGAGAGACAAACTGATGTCACTTTGAGGGAACGTATATGTCAACTTCTTGTCAGAGTCACGTCAAAGTATATCGAAGGGTTTGGAGGATAGAGACATTTAAATTTTTAGAGATTATTCGAAAGTAAATTTTTAAAGGGCAAATATCTCCCGATCTGTAGGAATCTGAGAGACAAAACTTATGTCACTTTGAGGGAACGTATATGTAAACGTCCTGTCAGAGTCACGTCAATGTATGTCTAAGGGTTTGGAGGATAGACACATTTTAATTTTACGAGATTATTCGAAAGTCAATTTTTAAAAAGCAAATATCTCCCGATCTGTAGGAATCTGAGAGACAAAGCTTATGTCACTTTGAGGGAACGTATATGTCAACTTCCTGTCAGAGTCACGTCAATGTATATCGAAGGGTTTGGAGGATAGAGACATTTAAATTTTGCGAGATTATTCGAAAGTCAATTTTTAAAAGGCAAATATCTCCCGACCTGTAGGCATCTGAGAGACAAACCTTATGTCACTTTGAGGGAACGCATATGTTAACTTCTTGTGAGAGTCTCGTCAATGTATGTCAAAGGGTTTGGACGATAGAGACATTTTAATTTTTCGAGATCATTCGAAAGTCAATTTTTAAAAGGCAAATATCTCCCGATCTGTAGGCATCTGAAAGACAAACCTTATGTCACTTTGAGGGAACGCATATGTCAACTTCATGTCAGAATCTCGTAAATGTATGTCCAAGGGTTTGGACGATAGAGCCATTTTAATATTTCGAGATTATTCGCAAGTCAATTTTTAAAAGGCAAATATCTCCCGATCTGTAGGCATCTGAGATACAAACCTTATGTCACTTTGAGGGAACGCATATGTCAACTTCATGTCAGAGTCTCGTCAATGTGTGTATAAGGGTTTGGAGGATAGAGACATTTTAATTTTTCGAGATTATTCGAAAGTCAATTTTTAAAAAACAAATATCTCCCGATCTGTAGGAATCTGAGAGACAAAACTTATGTCACTTTGAGGGAACGTATATGTCAACCTCATGTCAGAATCTCGTCAATGTCTGTCCAAGGGTTTGGACGATAGAGACATTTTAATTTCTCGAGATTTTTCGAAAGTCAATTTTTAAAAGGCTAATACCTCCCGATCTGTAGGCATCTGTGAGACAAAACTTATGTCACTTTGAGGGAACGTATATGTCAACTTCATGTCAGAATCATGTCAATGTATGTCCTAGGGTTTGGACGATAGAGACATTTTAATTTTTCGAGATTATTCGAAAGTCAATTTTTAAAAGGCAAATATCTCCCGATCTGTAGGCATCTGAGAGACAAAACTTATGTCACTTTGAGGGATCGCATATGTCAACTTCATGTCAGAGTCTCGTCAATGTATGTCAAAGGGTTTGGAGGATAGAGACATTTTAATTTCTCGAGATTATTCTAAAGTCAATTTTTAAAAGGCAAATA
Source organism: Zootermopsis nevadensis (assembly GCF_977971745.1). Lineage (NCBI taxonomy): Eukaryota > Metazoa > Arthropoda > Insecta > Blattodea > Termopsidae > Zootermopsis > Zootermopsis nevadensis. The sequence continues at coordinate 4,297,704 of NW_028259177.1, forward strand.
TCTCCCGATCTGTAGGAATCTAAGAGACAAAACTAATGACACTTTGAGGGAACATATATGTCAACTTCTAGTTAGAGTCACGTCAATGTATGTCCAAGGGTTTGGAGGATAGAGACATTTGAATTTTACGAGATTATTCGAAAGTCAATTTTTAAAAGGCAAATATCTCCCGATCGGTAGGAATCTGAGAGACAAAACGTATGTCACTTTGAGGGAACGTATACGTCAACTTCCTGTCAGAGTCACGTCAATGTATGTACAAGGGTCTGGAGGATAGAGACATTTAAATTTTTAGAGATTATTCGAAAGTCAATTTTTAAAAGGTAAATATCTCCCGATCTGTAGGAATCTGAGAGACAAAACTTATGTCACTTAGAGGGAACGTATTTGTCAACTTCATGTCAGAGTCTCGTCAATGTATGTCCAAGGCTTTGGAGGATAGAGACATTTTAATTTTTCGAGATTATTCGAAAGTCAATTTTTGAAAAGGCAAGTATCTCCCGATCTGTATTAATCTGAGAGACAAAACTTATGTCACTTTGAGGGAACGTATATGTCAACTTCATGTCATAGTCACATCAATGTATGTCGAAGGGTTTGGAGGATAGAGACATTTAAATTTTTAGAGATTATTCGAAAGTCAATTTTTAAAAGGCAAATATCTCCCGAACTGTAGGAATCTGAGAGACAAAACTTATGTCACTTTGAGGTAACTTATATGTCAACTTCATGTCATAGTCACGTCAATGTATGTCGAAGGGTTTGGAGGATAGAGACATTTAAATTTTTAGAGATTATTCGAAAGTGAATTTTTGAAAAGGCAAATATCTCCCGATCAATAGGAATCTAAGAGACAAAACTTATGTCAATTTGAGGGAACGTATATGTCAACTTCATGTCAGAATCTCGTCAATGTATGTCCAAGGGTTTGGACGATAGAGCCATTTTAATATTTCGAGATTATTCGCAAGTCAATTTTTAAAAGGCAAATATCTCCCGATCTGTAGGCATCTGAGATACAAACCTTATGTCACTTTGAGGGAACGCATATGTCAACTTCATGTCAGAGTCTCGTCAATGTGTGTCCAAGGGTTTGGAGGATAGAGACATTTTAATTTTTCGAGATTATTCGAAAGTCAATTTTAAAAAACAAATATCTCCCGATCTGTAGGAATCTGAGAGACTAAACTCATGTCACTTTGAGGGAACGTATATGTCAACTTCATGTCAGAATCTCGTCAATGTATGTCCAAGGGTTTGGACGATAGAGACATTTTAATTTTTCGAGATTATTCGAAAGTCAATTTTTAAAAGGCAAATATCTCCCGATCTGTAGGCATCTGAGAGACAAACCTTATGTCACTTTGAGGGAACGCATATGTCAACTTCATGTCAGAGTCTCGTCAATATATGTCAAAGGGTTTGGAGGATAGAGACATTTTAATTTTTCGAGATTATTCTAAAGTCAATTTTTAAAAGGCAAATATCTCCCGATCTGTAGGAATCTAAGAGACAAAACTAATGACACTTTGAGGGAACATATATGTCAACTTCTAGTCAGAGTCACGTCAATGTATGTCCAAGGGTTTGGAGGATAGAGACATTTTAATTTTACGAGATTATTCGAAAGTCAATTTTTAAAAGGCAAATATCTCCCGATCGGTAGGAATCTGAGACAAAACGTATGACACTTTGAGGGAACGTATATGTCAACTTCCTGTCAGAGTCACGTCAATGTATGTCCAAGGGTCTGGAGGATAGAGACATTTAAATTTTTAGAGATTATTCGAAAGTCAATTTTTAAAAGGCAAATATCTCCCGATCTGTAGGAATCTGAGAGACAAAACTTATGTCACTTAGAGGGAACGTATTTGTCAACTTCATGTCAGAGTCTCGTCAATGTATGTCCAAGGGTTTGGAGGATAGAGACATTTTAATTTTTCGAGATTATTCGAAAGTCAATTTTTGAAAAGGGAAATATCTCCCGATCTCTATTAATCTGAGAGACAAAACTTATGTCACTTTGAGGGAACGTATATGTCAACTTCATGTCATAGTCACATCAATGTATGTCGAAGGGTTTGGAGGATAGAGACATTTAAATTTTTAGAGATTATTCGAAAGTCAATTTTTAAAAGCCAAAAATCTCCCGATCTGTAGGAATCCGAGAGACAAAACTTATGTCACTTTGAGGTAACGTATGTGTCAACGTCCTGTCAGAGTCACGTCAATGTATGTCCAAGGGTTTGGAGGATAGAGACATTTAAATTTTTAGAGATTATTCGAAAGTGAATTTTTGAAAAGGCAAATATCTCCCGATCAATCGGAATCTAAGAGACAAAACTTATGTCACTTTGAGGGAACGTATATGTCAACTTCATGTCAGAATCATGTCAATGTATGTCCTAGGGTTTGGACGATAGAGACATTTTAATTTTTCGAGATTATTCGAAAGTCAATTTTTAAAAGGCAAATATCTCCCGATCTGTAGGCATCTGAGAGACAAACCTTATGTCACTTTGAGGGAACGCATATGTCAACTTCATGTCAGAGTCTCGTCAATGTGTGTCCAAGGGTTTGGAGGATAGAGACATTTTAATTTTTCGATATTATTCGAAAGTCAATTTTAAAAAAACAAATATCTCCCGATCTGTAGGAATCTGAGAGACAAAACGTATGTCACTTTGAGGGAACGTATATGTCAACTTCATGTCAGAATCTCGTCAATGTATGTCCAAGGGTTTGGACGATAGAGACATTTTAATTTTTCGAGATTATTCGAAAGCCAATTTTTAAAAGGCAAATATCTCCCGATCTGTAGGCATCTGAGAGACAAACCTTATGTCACTTTGAGGGATCGCATATGTCAACTTCATGTCAGAGACTCGTCAATGTATGTCCAAGGGTTTGGACGATAGAGACATTTTAATTCTTCGAGATTATTTGAAAGTCAATTTTTAAAAGGCAAATATCTCCCGATCTGTAGGAATTTGAGAGACAAAACTAATGTCACTTTGAGGGAACATATATGTCAACTTCCTGTCAGAGTCACGTCAATGCATGTCGAAGGGTTTGGAGGATAAAGACATTTTAATTTTACGAGATTATTCGAAAGTCAATTTTTAAAAGGCAAATATCTCCCGATCTGTAGGAATCTGAGAGACAAAACTGATGTCACTTTGAGGGAAGGTATATGTCAACTTCTTGTCAGAGTCATGTCAAAGTATATCGAAGGGTTTGGAGGATAGAGACATTTAAGTTTTTAGAGATTATTCGAAAGTCAATTTTTAAAAGGCAAATATCTCCCGATCTGTAGGCATCTGAAAGACAAACCTTATGTCACTTTGAGGGAACGTATATGTCAACTTCATGTCAGAATCTCGTCAATGTATGTCCAAGGGTTTGGACGATAGAGACATTTTAATTTTTCGAGATTATTCGAAAGTAAATTTTTAAAAGGCAAATATCTCCCGATCTGTAGGAATCTGAGAGACAAAACTTATATCACTATGAGGGAACGTATATGTAAACGTCCTGTCAGAGTCACGTCAATGTATGTCTAAGGGTTTGGAGGATAGACACATTTTAATTTTACGAGATTATTCGAAAGTCAATTTTTAAAAAGCAAATATCTCCCGATCTGTAGGAATCTGAGAGACAAAACTTATGTCACTTTGAGGGAACGTATATGTCAACTTCCTGTCAGAGTCACGTCAATGTATATCGAAGGGTTTGGAGGATAGAGACATTTAAATTTTTAGAGATTATTCGAAAGTCAATTTTTAAAAGGCAAATATCTCCCGATCTGTAGGCATCTGAGAGACAAACCTTATGACACTTTGAGGGAACGCATATGTCAACTTCATGTCAGAATCTCGTCAATGTATGTCCAAGGGTTTGGACGATAGAGACATTTTAATTTTTCGAGATTATTCGAAAGTCAATTTTTAAAAGGCAAATATCTCCCGACCTGTAGGCATCTGAGAGACAAACCTTATGTCACTTTGAGGGAACGCATATGTTAACTTCTTGTGAGAGTCTCGTCAATGTATGTCAAAGGGTTTGGACGATAGAGACATTTTAATTTTTCGAGATCATTCGAAAGTCAATTTTTAAAAGGCAAATATCTCCCGATCTGTAGGCATCTGAAAGACAAACCTTATGTCACTTTGAGGGAACGCATATGTCAACTTCATGTCAGAATCTCGTCAATGTATGTCCAAGGGTTTGGACGATAGAGCCATTTTAATATTTCGAGATTATTCGCAAGTCAATTTTTAAAAGGCAAATATCTCCCGATCTGTAGGCATCTGAGATACAAACCTTATGTGACTTTGAGGGAACGCATATGTCAACTTCATGTCAGAGTCTCGTCAATGTGTGTATAAGGGTTTGGAGGATAGAGACATTTTAATTTTTCGAGATTATTCGAAAGTCAATTTTAAAAAACAAATATCTCCCGATCTGTAGGAATCTGAGAGACAAAACTTATGTCACTTTGAGGGAACGTATATGTCAACTTCATGTCAGAATCTCGTCAATGTCTGTCCAAGGGTTTGGACGATAGAGACATTTCAATTTCTCGAGATTTTTCGAAAGTCAATTTTTAAAAGGCTAATACCTCCCGATCTGTAGGCATCTGTGAGACAAAACTTATGTCACTTTGAGGGAACGTATATGTCAACTTCATGTCAGAATCATGTCAATGTATGGCCTAGGGTTTGGACGATAGAGACATTTTAATTTTTCGAGATTATTCGAAAGTCAATTTTTAAAAGGCAAATATCTCCCGATCTGTATTCATCTGAGAGACAAAACTTATGTCACTTTGAGGGAACGCATATGTCAACTTCATGTCAGAGTCTCGTCAATGTATGTCAAAGGGTTTGGAGGATAGAGACATTTTAATTTCTCGAGATTATTCTGAAGTCAATTTTTAAAAGGAAAATATCTCCCGATCGGTAGGAATCTGAGAGACAAAACGTATGTCACTTTGAGGGAACGTATATGTCAACTTCCTGTCACAGTCACGTCAATGTATGTACAAGGGTCTGGAGGATAGAGACATTTAAATTTTTAGAGATTTTTCGAAAGTCAGTTTTTAAAAGGTAAATATCTCCCGATCTGTAGGAATCTGAGAGACAAAACTTATGTCACTTAGAGGGAACGTATTTGTCAACTTCATGTCAGAGTCTCGTCAATGTATGTCCAAGAGTTTGGAGGATAGAGACATTTTAATTTTTCGAGATTATTCGAAAGTCAATTTTTGAAAAGGCAAGTATCTCCCGATCTGTCTTAATCTGAGAGACAAAACTTATGTCACTTTGAGGGAACGTATATGTCAACTTCATGTCATAGTCACATCAATGTATGTCGAAGGGTTTGGAGGATAGAGACATTTAAATTTTTAGAGATTATTCGAAAGTCAAATTTTAAAAGGCAAATATATCCCGATCTGTAGGCATCTGAGAGACAAACCTTATGTCACTTTGAGGGAACGCATATGTCAACTTCATGTCAGAGTCTCGTCAAGGTATGTCCAAGGGTTTGGAGGATAGAGACATTTAAATTTTTCGAGATTATTCGAAAGTCAATTTTTGAAAAGGCAAATATCTCCCGATCTGTATTAATCTGACAGACAAAACTTATGTCACTTTGAGGGAACGTATATGTCAACTTCATGTCAGAATCTCGTCAATGTATGTCCAAGCGTTTGGACGATAGAGCCATTTTAATATTTCGAGATTATTCGCAAGTCAATTTTTAAAAGGCAAATATCTCCCGATCTGTAGGCATCTGAGATACAAACCTTATGTCACTTTGAGGGAACGCATATATCAACTTCATGTCAGAGTCTCGTCAATGTGTGTCCAAGGGTTTGGAGGATAGAGACATTTTAATTTTTCGAGATTATTCGAAAGTCAATTTTAAAAAAACAAATATCTCCCGATCTGTAGGAATCTGAGAGACAAAACTTTTGTCACTTTGAGGGAACGTATATGTCAACTTCATGTCAGAATCTCGTCAATGTATGTCCAAGGGTTTGGACGATAGAGACATTTAAATTTCTCGAGATTATTCGAAAGTCAATTTTTAAAAGGCTAATACCTCCCGATCTGTAGGCATCTGAGAGACAAAACTTATGTCACTTTGAGGGAACGTATATGTCAACTTCATGTCAGAATCATGTCAATGTATGTCCTAGGGTTTGGACGATAGAGACATTTAAATTTCTGGAGATTATTCGAAAGTCAATTTTTAAAAGGCAAATATCTCCCGATCTGCAGGCATCTGAGAGACAAACCTTATGTCACTTTGAGGGAACGCATATGTCAACTTCATGTTAGAGTCACGTCAATGTATGTCCAAGGGTTTGGATGATAGAGACATTTTAATTTTACGAGATTATTCGAAAGTCAATTTTTAAAGGCAAATATCTCCCGATCGGTAGGAATCTGTGAGACAAAATGTATGTCACTTTGAGGGAACGTATATGTCAACTTCCTGTCAGAGTCACGTCAATGTATGTCCAAGGGTCTGGAGGACAGAGACATTTAAATTTTTAGAGATAATTCGAAAGTCAATTTTTAAAAGGCAAATATCTCCCGATCTGTAGGAATCTGAGAGACAAAACTTATGTCACTTAGAGGGAACGTATTTGTCAACTTCATGTCAGAATCTCGTCAATGTATGTCCAAGGGTTTGGACGATAGAGACATTTTAATTTTTCGAGATTATTCGAAAGCCAATTATTAAAAGGCAAATATCTCCCGATCTGTAGGCATCTGAGAGACAAACCTTATATCACTTTGAGGGAACGCATATGTCAACTTCATGTCAGAGACTCGTCAATGTATGTCCAAGGGTTTGGACGATAGAGACATTTTAATTCTTCGAGATTATTTGAAAGTCAATTTTTAAAAGGCAAATACCTCCCGATCTGAAGGAATCTGAGAGACAAAAATTATGTCACTTTGAGGGAACGTATTTGTCAACTTCCTGCAAGAGTCACGTCAATGTATGTCCAAGGGTTTGGAGGATAGTGACATTTAAATTTTACGAGATTATTCGAAAGTCAATTTTTAAAAGGCAAATATCTCCCGATCTGTAGGAATCTGAGAGACAAAACTGATGTCACTTTAAGGAAACTTATATGTCAACTTCCTGTCAGAGTCACGTCAATGTATATCGAAGGGTTTGGAGGATAGAGGCATTTAAATTTTTAGAGATTATTCGAAAGTCAATTATTAAAAGGCAAATATCTCCCGATCTGTAGGCATCTGAGAGACAAACCTTATGTCACTTTGAGGGAACGTATATGTCAACTTCATGTCAGAATCTCGTCAATGTATGTCCAAGGGTTTGGACGATAGAGACATTTTAATTTTTCGAGATTATTCGAAAGTCAATTTTTAAAAGGCAAATATCTCCCGACCTGTAGGCATCTGAGAGACAAACCTTATGTCACTTTGAGGGAACGCATATGTTAACTTCTTGTGAGAGTCTCGTCAATGTATGTCCAAGGGTTTGGACGATAGAGACATTTTAATTTTTCGAGATTATTCGAAAGTCAATTTTTAAAAGGCAAATATCTCCAGATCTGTAGGCATCTGAAAGACAAACCTTATGTCACTTTGAGGGAACGCATATGTCAACTTCATGTCAGAGTCTCGTCAATGTATGTCCAAGGGTTTGGAGGATAGAGACATTTCAATTTTTCCAGATTATTCGAAAGTGAATTATTAAAAGGCAAATATCTCCCGATCTGAAGGAATCTGAGAGACAAAACTAATGTCACTTTGAGGGAACATATATGTCAACTTCCTGTCAGAGTCATGTCAATGTAAATCCAAGGGTTTGGAGGATAGAGACATTTAAATTTTTAGAGATTATTCGAAAGTCAATTTTTAAAAGGCAAATATCTCCCGATCTGTAGGAATCTGAGAGACAAAACTTATGTCACTTTGAGGGAACGTATACGTAAACGTCCTGTCAGAGTCACGTCAATGTATGTCGAAGGGTTTGGAGGATAGAGACATTTAAATTTTACGAGATTATTCGAAATTCAATTTTTAAAAGGCAAATGTCTCCCGATCTGTAGGAATCTGAGAGACAAAACTTATGTCACTTTGAGGGAACGTATATGTCAACTACATGTCAGAAGCTCATCAATCTATGTCCAAGGGTTTGGTCGATAGAGACATTTTAATTTTTCGAGATTATTCGAAAGTCAATTATTAAAAGGCAAATGTCTCGCGATCTGTAGGCATCTGAGAGACAAACCTTAAGTCTCTTTGAGGGAACGCATATGTCAACGTCATGTCAGAGTCTTGTCAATGTATGTCCAAGGGTTTGGAGGATAGAGACATTTCAATTTTTCGAGATTATTCGAAAGTCAATTATTAAAAGGCAAATATCTCCCGATCTTTATTAATCTGAGAGACAAAACTTATGTCACTTTGAGAAAACGTATATGTCAATTTCATGTCATAGTCACGTCAATGCATGTCGAAGGGTTTGGAGGATAGAGACATTTAAATTTTTACAGATTATTCGAAAGTCAATTTTTTAAAGGCAAATATCTCCCGATCTGTAGGCATCTGAGAGACAAACCTTAGGTCACTTTGGGGGAACGCATATGTCAACTTCATGTCAGAGTCTCGTCAATGTATGTCCAAGAGTTTGGAGGATAGAGACATTTTAATTTTTCGAGATTATTCGAAAGTCAATTTTTAAAAGGTAAATATCTCCCGATCTGTAGGAATCTGAGAGACAAAACTTATGTCACTTAGAGGGAACGTATTTGTCAACTTCATGTCAGAGTCTCGTCAATGTATGTCCAAGGCTTTGGAGGATAGAGACATTTTAATTTTTCGAGATTATTCGAAAGTCAATTTTTGAAAAGGCAAGTATCTCCCGATCTGTATTAATCTGAGAGACAAAACTTATGTCACTTTGAGGGAACGTATATGTCAACTTCATGTCATAGTCACATCAATGTATGTCGAAGGGTTTGGAGGATAGAGACATTTAAATTTTTAGAGATTATTCGAAAGTCAATTTTTAAAAGGCAAATATCTCCCGAACTGTAGGAATCTGAGAGACAAAACTTATGTCACTTTGAGGTAACTTATATGTCAACTTCATGTCATAGTCACGTCAATGTATGTCGAAGGGTTTGGAGGATAGAGACATTTAAATTTTTAGAGATTATTCGAAAGTGAATTTTTGAAAAGGCAAATATCTCCCGATCAATAGGAATCTAAGAGACAAAACTTATGTCAATTTGAGGGAACGTATATGTCAACTTCATGTCAGAATCTCGTCAATGTATGTCCAAGGGTTTGGACGATAGAGCCATTTTAATATTTCGAGATTATTCGCAAGTCAATTTTTAAAAGGCAAATATCTCCCGATCTGTAGGCATCTGAGATACAAACCTTATGTCACTTTGAGGGAACGCATATGTCAACTTCATGTCAGAGTCTCGTCAATGTGTGTCCAAGGGTTTGGAGGATAGAGACATTTTAATTTTTCGAGATTATTCGAAAGTCAATTTTAAAAAACAAATATCTCCCGATCTGTAGGAATCTGAGAGACTAAACTCATGTCACTTTGAGGGAACGTATATGTCAACTTCATGTCAGAATCTCGTCAATGTATGTCCAAGGGTTTGGACGATAGAGACATTTTAATTTTTCGAGATTATTCGAAAGTCAATTTTTAAAAGGCAAATATCTCCCGATCTGTAGGCATCTGAGAGACAAACCTTATGTCACTTTGAGGGAACGCATATGTCAACTTCATGTCAGAGTCTCGTCAATATATGTCAAAGGGTTTGGAGGATAGAGACATTTTAATTTTTCGAGATTATTCTAAAGTCAATTTTTAAAAGGCAAATATCTCCCGATCTGTAGGAATCTAAGAGACAAAACTAATGACACTTTGAGGGAACATATATGTCAACTTCTAGTCAGAGTCACGTCAATGTATGTCCAAGGGTTTGGAGGATAGAGACATTTTAATTTTACGAGATTATTCGAAAGTCAATTTTTAAAAGGCAAATATCTCCCGATCGGTAGGAATCTGAGACAAAACGTATGACACTTTGAGGGAACGTATATGTCAACTTCCTGTCAGAGTCACGTCAATGTATGTCCAAGGGTCTGGAGGATAGAGACATTTAAATTTTTAGAGATTATTCGAAAGTCAATTTTTAAAAGGCAAATATCTCCCGATCTGTAGGAATCTGAGAGACAAAACTTATGTCACTTAGAGGGAACGTATTTGTCAACTTCATGTCAGAGTCTCGTCAATGTATGTCCAAGGGTTTGGAGGATAGAGACATTTTAATTTTTCGAGATTATTCGAAAGTCAATTTTTGAAAAGGGAAATATCTCCCGATCTCTATTAATCTGAGAGACAAAACTTATGTCACTTTGAGGGAACGTATATGTCAACTTCATGTCATAGTCACATCAATGTATGTCGAAGGGTTTGGAGGATAGAGACATTTAAATTTTTAGAGATTATTCGAAAGTCAATTTTTAAAAGCCAAAAATCTCCCGATCTGTAGGAATCCGAGAGACAAAACTTATGTCACTTTGAGGTAACGTATGTGTCAACGTCCTGTCAGAGTCACGTCAATGTATGTCCAAGGGTTTGGAGGATAGAGACATTTAAATTTTTAGAGATTATTCGAAAGTGAATTTTTGAAAAGGCAAATATCTCCCGATCAATCGGAATCTAAGAGACAAAACTTATGTCACTTTGAGGGAACGTATATGTCAACTTCATGTCAGAATCATGTCAATGTATGTCCTAGGGTTTGGACGATAGAGACATTTTAATTTTTCGAGATTATTCGAAAGTCAATTTTTAAAAGGCAAATATCTCCCGATCTGTAGGCATCTGAGAGACAAACCTTATGTCACTTTGAGGGAACGCATATGTCAACTTCATGTCAGAGTCTCGTCAATGTGTGTCCAAGGGTTTGGAGGATAGAGACATTTTAATTTTTCGATATTATTCGAAAGTCAATTTTAAAAAAACAAATATCTCCCGATCTGTAGGAATCTGAGAGACAAAACGTATGTCACTTTGAGGGAACGTATATGTCAACTTCATGTCAGAATCTCGTCAATGTATGTCCAAGGGTTTGGACGATAGAGACATTTTAATTTTTCGAGATTATTCGAAAGCCAATTTTTAAAAGGCAAATATCTCCCGATCTGTAGGCATCTGAGAGACAAACCTTATGTCACTTTGAGGGATCGCATATGTCAACTTCATGTCAGAGACTCGTCAATGTATGTCCAAGGGTTTGGACGATAGAGACATTTTAATTCTTCGAGATTATTTGAAAGTCAATTTTTAAAAGGCAAATATCTCCCGATCTGTAGGAATTTGAGAGACAAAACTAATGTCACTTTGAGGGAACATATATGTCAACTTCCTGTCAGAGTCACGTCAATGCATGTCGAAGGGTTTGGAGGATAAAGACATTTTAATTTTACGAGATTATTCGAAAGTCAATTTTTAAAAGGCAAATATCTCCCGATCTGTAGGAATCTGAGAGACAAAACTGATGTCACTTTGAGGGAAGGTATATGTCAACTTCTTGTCAGAGTCATGTCAAAGTATATCGAAGGGTTTGGAGGATAGAGACATTTAAGTTTTTAGAGATTATTCGAAAGTCAATTTTTAAAAGGCAAATATCTCCCGATCTGTAGGCATCTGAAAGACAAACCTTATGTCACTTTGAGGGAACGTATATGTCAACTTCATGTCAGAATCTCGTCAATGTATGTCCAAGGGTTTGGACGATAGAGACATTTTAATTTTTCGAGATTATTCGAAAGTAAATTTTTAAAAGGCAAATATCTCCCGATCTGTAGGAATCTGAGAGACAAAACTTATATCACTATGAGGGAACGTATATGTAAACGTCCTGTCAGAGTCACGTCAATGTATGTCTAAGGGTTTGGAGGATAGACACATTTTAATTTTACGAGATTATTCGAAAGTCAATTTTTAAAAAGCAAATATCTCCCGATCTGTAGGAATCTGAGAGACAAAACTTATGTCACTTTGAGGGAACGTATATGTCAACTTCCTGTCAGAGTCACGTCAATGTATATCGAAGGGTTTGGAGGATAGAGACATTTAAATTTTTAGAGATTATTCGAAAGTCAATTTTTAAAAGGCAAATATCTCCCGATCTGTAGGCATCTGAGAGACAAACCTTATGACACTTTGAGGGAACGCATATGTCAACTTCATGTCAGAATCTCGTCAATGTATGTCCAAGGGTTTGGACGATAGAGACATTTTAATTTTTCGAGATTATTCGAAAGTCAATTTTTAAAAGGCAAATATCTCCCGACCTGTAGGCATCTGAGAGACAAACCTTATGTCACTTTGAGGGAACGCATATGTTAACTTCTTGTGAGAGTCTCGTCAATGTATGTCAAAGGGTTTGGACGATAGAGACATTTTAATTTTTCGAGATCATTCGAAAGTCAATTTTTAAAAGGCAAATATCTCCCGATCTGTAGGCATCTGAAAGACAAACCTTATGTCACTTTGAGGGAACGCATATGTCAACTTCATGTCAGAATCTCGTCAATGTATGTCCAAGGGTTTGGACGATAGAGCCATTTTAATATTTCGAGATTATTCGCAAGTCAATTTTTAAAAGGCAAATATCTCCCGATCTGTAGGCATCTGAGATACAAACCTTATGTGACTTTGAGGGAACGCATATGTCAACTTCATGTCAGAGTCTCGTCAATGTGTGTATAAGGGTTTGGAGGATAGAGACATTTTAATTTTTCGAGATTATTCGAAAGTCAATTTTAAAAAACAAATATCTCCCGATCTGTAGGAATCTGAGAGACAAAACTTATGTCACTTTGAGGGAACGTATATGTCAACTTCATGTCAGAATCTCGTCAATGTCTGTCCAAGGGTTTGGACGATAGAGACATTTCAATTTCTCGAGATTTTTCGAAAGTCAATTTTTAAAAGGCTAATACCTCCCGATCTGTAGGCATCTGTGAGACAAAACTTATGTCACTTTGAGGGAACGTATATGTCAACTTCATGTCAGAATCATGTCAATGTATGGCCTAGGGTTTGGACGATAGAGACATTTTAATTTTTCGAGATTATTCGAAAGTCAATTTTTAAAAGGCAAATATCTCCCGATCTGTATTCATCTGAGAGACAAAACTTATGTCACTTTGAGGGAACGCATATGTCAACTTCATGTCAGAGTCTCGTCAATGTATGTCAAAGGGTTTGGAGGATAGAGACATTTTAATTTCTCGAGATTATTCTGAAGTCAATTTTTAAAAGGAAAATATCTCCCGATCGGTAGGAATCTGAGAGACAAAACGTATGTCACTTTGAGGGAACGTATATGTCAACTTCCTGTCACAGTCACGTCAATGTATGTACAAGGGTCTGGAGGATAGAGACATTTAAATTTTTAGAGATTTTTCGAAAGTCAGTTTTTAAAAGGTAAATATCTCCCGATCTGTAGGAATCTGAGAGACAAAACTTATGTCACTTAGAGGGAACGTATTTGTCAACTTCATGTCAGAGTCTCGTCAATGTATGTCCAAGAGTTTGGAGGATAGAGACATTTTAATTTTTCGAGATTATTCGAAAGTCAATTTTTGAAAAGGCAAGTATCTCCCGATCTGTCTTAATCTGAGAGACAAAACTTATGTCACTTTGAGGGAACGTATATGTCAACTTCATGTCATAGTCACATCAATGTATGTCGAAGGGTTTGGAGGATAGAGACATTTAAATTTTTAGAGATTATTCGAAAGTCAAATTTTAAAAGGCAAATATATCCCGATCTGTAGGCATCTGAGAGACAAACCTTATGTCACTTTGAGGGAACGCATATGTCAACTTCATGTCAGAGTCTCGTCAAGGTATGTCCAAGGGTTTGGAGGATAGAGACATTTAAATTTTTCGAGATTATTCGAAAGTCAATTTTTGAAAAGGCAAATATCTCCCGATCTGTATTAATCTGACAGACAAAACTTATGTCACTTTGAGGGAACGTATATGTCAACTTCATGTCAGAATCTCGTCAATGTATGTCCAAGCGTTTGGACGATAGAGCCATTTTAATATTTCGAGATTATTCGCAAGTCAATTTTTAAAAGGCAAATATCTCCCGATCTGTAGGCATCTGAGATACAAACCTTATGTCACTTTGAGGGAACGCATATATCAACTTCATGTCAGAGTCTCGTCAATGTGTGTCCAAGGGTTTGGAGGATAGAGACATTTTAATTTTTCGAGATTATTCGAAAGTCAATTTTAAAAAAACAAATATCTCCCGATCTGTAGGAATCTGAGAGACAAAACTTTTGTCACTTTGAGGGAACGTATATGTCAACTTCATGTCAGAATCTCGTCAATGTATGTCCAAGGGTTTGGACGATAGAGACATTTAAATTTCTCGAGATTATTCGAAAGTCAATTTTTAAAAGGCTAATACCTCCCGATCTGTAGGCATCTGAGAGACAAAACTTATGTCACTTTGAGGGAACGTATATGTCAACTTCATGTCAGAATCATGTCAATGTATGTCCTAGGGTTTGGACGATAGAGACATTTAAATTTCTGGAGATTATTCGAAAGTCAATTTTTAAAAGGCAAATATCTCCCGATCTGCAGGCATCTGAGAGACAAACCTTATGTCACTTTGAGGGAACGCATATGTCAACTTCATGTTAGAGTCACGTCAATGTATGTCCAAGGGTTTGGATGATAGAGACATTTTAATTTTACGAGATTATTCGAAAGTCAATTTTTAAAGGCAAATATCTCCCGATCGGTAGGAATCTGTGAGACAAAATGTATGTCACTTTGAGGGAACGTATATGTCAACTTCCTGTCAGAGTCACGTCAATGTATGTCCAAGGGTCTGGAGGACAGAGACATTTAAATTTTTAGAGATAATTCGAAAGTCAATTTTTAAAAGGCAAATATCTCCCGATCTGTAGGAATCTGAGAGACAAAACTTATGTCACTTAGAGGGAACGTATTTGTCAACTTCATGTCAGAATCTCGTCAATGTATGTCCAAGGGTTTGGACGATAGAGACATTTTAATTTTTCGAGATTATTCGAAAGCCAATTATTAAAAGGCAAATATCTCCCGATCTGTAGGCATCTGAGAGACAAACCTTATATCACTTTGAGGGAACGCATATGTCAACTTCATGTCAGAGACTCGTCAATGTATGTCCAAGGGTTTGGACGATAGAGACATTTTAATTCTTCGAGATTATTTGAAAGTCAATTTTTAAAAGGCAAATACCTCCCGATCTGAAGGAATCTGAGAGACAAAAATTATGTCACTTTGAGGGAACGTATTTGTCAACTTCCTGCAAGAGTCACGTCAATGTATGTCCAAGGGTTTGGAGGATAGTGACATTTAAATTTTACGAGATTATTCGAAAGTCAATTTTTAAAAGGCAAATATCTCCCGATCTGTAGGAATCTGAGAGACAAAACTGATGTCACTTTAAGGAAACTTATATGTCAACTTCCTGTCAGAGTCACGTCAATGTATATCGAAGGGTTTGGAGGATAGAGGCATTTAAATTTTTAGAGATTATTCGAAAGTCAATTATTAAAAGGCAAATATCTCCCGATCTGTAGGCATCTGAGAGACAAACCTTATGTCACTTTGAGGGAACGTATATGTCAACTTCATGTCAGAATCTCGTCAATGTATGTCCAAGGGTTTGGACGATAGAGACATTTTAATTTTTCGAGATTATTCGAAAGTCAATTTTTAAAAGGCAAATATCTCCCGACCTGTAGGCATCTGAGAGACAAACCTTATGTCACTTTGAGGGAACGCATATGTTAACTTCTTGTGAGAGTCTCGTCAATGTATGTCCAAGGGTTTGGACGATAGAGACATTTTAATTTTTCGAGATTATTCGAAAGTCAATTTTTAAAAGGCAAATATCTCCAGATCTGTAGGCATCTGAAAGACAAACCTTATGTCACTTTGAGGGAACGCATATGTCAACTTCATGTCAGAGTCTCGTCAATGTATGTCCAAGGGTTTGGAGGATAGAGACATTTCAATTTTTCCAGATTATTCGAAAGTGAATTATTAAAAGGCAAATATCTCCCGATCTGAAGGAATCTGAGAGACAAAACTAATGTCACTTTGAGGGAACATATATGTCAACTTCCTGTCAGAGTCATGTCAATGTAAATCCAAGGGTTTGGAGGATAGAGACATTTAAATTTTTAGAGATTATTCGAAAGTCAATTTTTAAAAGGCAAATATCTCCCGATCTGTAGGAATCTGAGAGACAAAACTTATGTCACTTTGAGGGAACGTATACGTAAACGTCCTGTCAGAGTCACGTCAATGTATGTCGAAGGGTTTGGAGGATAGAGACATTTAAATTTTACGAGATTATTCGAAATTCAATTTTTAAAAGGCAAATGTCTCCCGATCTGTAGGAATCTGAGAGACAAAACTTATGTCACTTTGAGGGAACGTATATGTCAACTACATGTCAGAAGCTCATCAATCTATGTCCAAGGGTTTGGTCGATAGAGACATTTTAATTTTTCGAGATTATTCGAAAGTCAATTATTAAAAGGCAAATGTCTCGCGATCTGTAGGCATCTGAGAGACAAACCTTAAGTCTCTTTGAGGGAACGCATATGTCAACGTCATGTCAGAGTCTTGTCAATGTATGTCCAAGGGTTTGGAGGATAGAGACATTTCAATTTTTCGAGATTATTCGAAAGTCAATTATTAAAAGGCAAATATCTCCCGATCTTTATTAATCTGAGAGACAAAACTTATGTCACTTTGAGAAAACGTATATGTCAATTTCATGTCATAGTCACGTCAATGCATGTCGAAGGGTTTGGAGGATAGAGACATTTAAATTTTTACAGATTATTCGAAAGTCAATTTTTTAAAGGCAAATATCTCCCGATCTGTAGGCATCTGAGAGACAAACCTTAGGTCACTTTGGGGGAACGCATATGTCAACTTCATGTCAGAGTCTCGTCAATGTATGTCCAAGAGTTTGGAGGATAGAGACATTTTAATTTTTCGAGATTATTCGAAAGTCAATTTTTAAAAGGCAAATATCTCCCGATCTGTAGAAATCTGAGAAAGAAAACTGACGTCACTTTGAGGGAACGTATATGTCAACTTGCTGTCAGAGTCACGTCAATGTATGTCCAAAGGTTTGGAGGATAGGGACATTTTAATTTTTCGAGATTATTCGAAAGTCAATTTTTAAAAGGCAAATATCTCCCGATCTGTAGGCATCTGAGAGACAAAACTTATGTCACTTTGAGGGAACGTATATGTCAACTTCCTGTCATAGTCACGTCAATGTATGTCCAAGGGTTTGGAGGATAGTGACATTTAAATTTTTAGAGATTATTCGAAAGTCAATTTTTAAAAGGCAAATATCTCCCGATCTGTAGGCATCTAAGAGACAAACCTTTTGTCACTTTGAGGGAACGCATATGTCAACTTCATGTCAGAGTCTCGTCAATGTATGTCCAAGGGTTTGGAAGTTAGAGACATTTTAATTTTTCGAGATTATTTGAAAGTAAATTATTTAAAGGCAAATATCTCCCGATCTGTAGCCATCTAAGAGACAAACCTTATATCACTTTGAGGGAACGCATATGTCAACTTCATGTCGGAGTCTCGTCAATGTATGTCGAAGGGTTTGGAAGATAGAGACATTTTAATTTTTCGAGATTATTCGAAAGTGAATTATTAAAAGGCAAATATCTCCCGATCTGTAGGAATTTGAGAGACAAAACTAATGTCACTTTGAGGGAACGCATATGTCAACTTCATGTCAGAATCTCGTCAATGTATGTCCAAGGGTTTGGAGGATAGAGACATTTAAATTTTTAGAGATTATTCGAAAGTCAATTTTTGAAAAGGCAAATATCTCCCGATCAATAGGAATATAAGAGACAAAACTTATGTCACTTTGAGGGAACGTATATGTCAACTTCATGTCAGAATCTCGTCAATGTGTGTCCAAGGGTTTGGAGGATATAGACATTTTAATTTTTCTAGATTATTCGAAAGTCAATTTTTGAATAGGCAAATATCTCCCGATCTGTATTAATCCGAGAGACAAAACTTATTTCACTTTGAGGGAACGTATGTGTCAACTTCATGTCATAGTCACGTCAATGTATGTCGAAGGGTTTGGAGGATAGAGACATTTAAATTTTTAGAGATTATTCGAAAGTCAATTTTTAAAAGGCAAATATCTCCCGATCTGTAGGCATCTGAGAGACAAACCTTAGGTCTCTTTGCGGGAACGCATATGTCAACTTCTTGTCAGAGTCTCGTCAATGTATGTCCAAGGGCTTGGAGGATAGAGACATTTTAATTTTTCGAGATTATTCGAAAGTCAATTTTTAAAAGGCAAATATCTCCCGATCTGTAGGAATCTGAGAAACAAAACTTATGTCACTTTGAGGGAACGTATATGTCAACTTGCTGTCAGAGTCACGTCAATGTATGTCCAAGGGTTTGGATTATAGAGACATTTAAATTTTTAGGGATTATCCGAAAGTCAATTTTTGAAAAGTCAAATATCTCCCGATCAATAGGAATCTGAGAGACAAAACTTATGTCACTTTGAGGGAACGTATATGTCAACTTCATGTCAGAATCTCGTCAATGTATGTCCAAGGATTTGGACGATAGAGCCATTTAAATTTTTCGAGATTATTCGCAAGTCAATTTTTAAAAGGCAAATATCTCCCGATCTGTAGGCATCTGAGAGACAAACCTTATGTCACTTTGAGGGAACGCATATGTCATCTGCATGTCAGAGTCTCGTCAATGTGTGTCCAAGGGTTTGGAGGATAGAGACATTTTAATTTTTCGAGATTATTCGAAAGTCAATTTTTAAAAGGCAAATATCTCCCGATCTGTAGGAATCTGAGAGACAAAACTTATGTCACTTTGAGGGAACGTATATGTAAATGTCCTGTCAGAGTCACGTCAATGTATGTCCAAGGGTTTGGAGGATAGAGAAATTTTAATTTTACGAGATTATTCGAAAGTCAATTTTTAAAAGGCAAATATCTCCCGATCTGTAGGAATCTGAGAGACAAAACTTATGTCACTTAGAGGGAACGTATATGTAAATGTCCTGTCAGAGTCACGTCAATGTATGTCCAAGGGTTTGGAGGATAGAGACATTTAAATTTTTAGAAATTATTCGAAAGTCAATTTTTGAAAAGGCAAATATCTCCCGATCAATAGGAATCTAAGAGACAAAACTTATGTCACATTGAGGGAACGTATATGTCAACTTCATGTCAGAATCTCGTCAATGTATGTCCAAGGGTTTGGACGATAGAGACATTTAAATTTTTAGAGATTATTCGAAAGTCAATTTTTAAAAGGCAAATATCTCCCGATCTGTAGGCATCTGAGAGACAAACCTTATGTCACTTTGAGGGAACGCATATGTCAACTTCATGTCAGAGTCTCGTCAATGTATGTCCAAGGGTTTGGAGGATAGAGACATTTAAATTTTTAGAGATTATTCGAAAGACAATTTTTGAAAAGGCAAATATCTCCCGATCTGTATTAATCTGAGAGACAAAACTTATGTCACTTTGAGGGAATGTATATGTCAACTTCATGTCAGAATCTCGTCAATGTATGTCCAAGGGTTTGGACGATAGAGACATTTAAATTTTTCGAGATTATTCGAAAGTCAATTTTTAAAAGGCAAATATCTCCCGACCTGTAGGCATCTGAGAGACAAACCTTATGTCACTTTGAGGGAACGCATATGTTAACTTCTTGTGAGAGTCTCGTCAATGTATGTCCAAGGGTTTGGACGATAGAGACATTTTAATTTTTCGAGATTATTCGAAAGTCAATTTTTAAAAGGCAAATATCTCCCGATCTGTAGGCATCTGAAAGACAAACCTTATGTCACTTTGAGGGAACGCATATGTCAACTTCATGTCAGAGTCTCGTCAATGTATGTCCAAGGGTTTGGAGGATAGAGACATTTCAATTTTTCGAGATTATTCGAAAGTGAATTATTAAAAGGCAAATATCTCCCGATCTGTAGGAATCTGAGAGACAAAACTAATGTCACTTTGAGGGAACATATATGTCAACTTCCTGTCAGAGTCATGTCAATGTAAATCCAAGGGTTTGGAGGATACAGACATTTAAATTTTTAGAGATTATTCGAAAGTCAATTTTTAAAAGGCAAATATCTCCCGATCTGTAGGAATCTGAGAGACAAAACTTATGTCACTTTGAGGGAACGTATACGTAAACGTTCTGTCAGAGTCACGTCAATGTATGTCGAAGGGTTTGGAGGATAGAGACATTTTAATTTTACGAGATTATTCGAAATTCAATTTTTAAAAGGCAAATGTCTCCCGATCTGTAGGAATCTGAGAGACAAAACTTATGTCACTTTGAGGGAACGTATATGTCAACTACATGTGAGAAGCTGATCAATCTATGTCCAAGGGTTTGGTCGATAGAGACATTTTAATTTTTCGAGATTATTCGAAAGTCAATTATTAAAAGGCAAATGTCTCCCGATCTGTAGGCATCTGAGAGACAAACCTTATGTCTCTTTGAGGTAACGCATATGTCAACTTCATGTCAGAGTCTCGTCAATGTATGTCCAAGGGTTTGGAGGATAGAGACATTTCAATTTTTCGAGATTATTCGAAAGTCAATTATTAAAAGGCAAATATCTCCCGATCTGTATTAATCTCAGAGACAAAACTTATGTCACTTTGAGGGAACGTATATGTCAATTTCATGTCATAGTCACGTCAATGCATGTCGAAGGGTTTGGAGGATAGAGACATTTAAATTTTTACAGATTATTCGAAAGTCAATTTTTTAAAGGCAAATATCTCCCGATCTGTAGGCATCTGAGAGACAAACCTTAGGTCACTTTGGGGGAACGCATATGTCAACTTCATGTCAGAGTCTCGTCAATGTATGTCCAAGAGTTTGGAGGATAGAGACATTTTAATTTTTCGAGATTATTCGAAAGTCAATTTTTAAAAGGCAAATATCTCCCGATCAGTAGAAATCTGAGAAAGAAAACTGACGTCACTTTGAGGGAACGTATATGTCAACTTGCTGTCAGAGTCACGTCAATGTATGTCCAAGGGTTTGGAGGATAGGGACATTTTAATTTTTCGAGATTATTCGAAAGTCAATTTTTAAAAGGCAAATATCTCCCGATCTGTAGGCATCTGAGAGACAAAACTTATGTCACTTTGAGGGAACGTATATGTCAACTTCCTGTCATAGTCACGTCAATGTATGTCCAAGGGTTTGGAGGATAGTGACATTTAAATTTTTAGAGATTATTCGATAGTCAATTTTTAAAAGGCAAATATCTCCCGATCTGTAGGAATCTGAGAGACAAAACTTATGTCACTTAGAGGGAATGTATATATCAACTTCATGTCAGAATCTCGTCAATGTATGTCCAAGGGTTTGGACGATAGAGACATTTTAATTTTTCGAGATTATTCGAAAGTCAATTCTTAAAAGGCAAATATCTCCCGATCTGTAGGTATCTAAGAGACAAACCTTTTGTCACTTTGAGGGAACGCATATGTCAACTTCATGTCAGAGTCTCGTCAATGTATGTCCAAGGGTTTGGAAGTTAGAGACATTTTAATTTTTCGAGATTATTTGAAAGTAAATTATTTAAAGGCAAATATCTCCCGATCTGTAGCCATCTAAGAGACAAACCTTATGTCACTTTGAGGGAACGCATATGTCAACTTCATGTCGGAGTCTCGTCAATGTATGTCCAAGGGTTTGGAAGATAGAGACATTTTAATTTTTCGAGATTATTCGAAAGTGAATTATTAAAAGGCAAATATCTCCCGATCTGTAGGAATTTGAGAGACAAAACTAATGTCACTTTGAGGGAACGCATATGTCAACTTCATGTCAGAATCTCGTCAATGTATGTCCAAGGGTTTGGAGGATAGAGACATTTAAATTTTTAGAGATTATTCGAAAGTCAATTTCTGAAAAGGCAAATATCTCCCGATCAATAGGAATATAAGAGACAAAACTTATGTCACTTTGAGGGAAGGTATATGTCAACTTCATGTCAGAATCTCGTCAATGTGTGTCAAAGGGTTTGGAGGATAGAGACATTTTAATTTTTCTAGATTATTCGAAAGTCAATTTTTGAAAAGGCAAATATCTCCCGATCTGTATTAATCTGAGAGACAAAACTTATTTCACTTTGAGGGAACGTATATGTCAACTTCATGTCATAGTCACGTCAATGTATGTCGAAGGGTTTGGAGGATAGAGACATTTAAATTTTTAGAGATTATTCGAAAGTCAATTATTAAAAGGCAAATATCTCCCGATCTGTAGGAATCTGAGAAACAAAACTTATGTCACCTTGAGGGAACGTATATGTCAACTTGCTGTCAGAGTCACGTCAATGTATGTCCAAGGGTTTGGATTATAGAGACATTTAAATTTTTAGAGATTATCCGAAAGTCAATTTTTGAAAAGTCAAATATCTCCCGATCAATAGGAATCTGAGAGACAAAACTTATGTCACTTTGAGGGAACGTATATGTCAACTTCATGTCAGAATCTCGTCAATGTATGTCCAAGGGTTTGGACGATAGAGCCATTGAAATTTTTCGAGATTATTCGCAAGTCAATTTTTAAAAGGCAAATATCTCCTGATCTGTAGGCATCTGAGAGACAAACCTTATGTCACTTTGAGGGAACGCATATGTCAACTGCATGTCAGAGTCTCGTCAATGTGTGTCCAAGGGTTTGGAGGATAGAGACATTTTAATTTTTCGAGATTATTCGAAAGTCAATTTTTAAAAGGCAAATATCTCCCGATCTGTAGGAATCTGAGAGACAAAACTTATGTCACTTTGAGGGAACGTATATGTAAATGTCCTGTCAGAGTCACGTCAATGTATGTCCAAGGGTTGTAGGATAGAGAAATTTTAATTTTACGAGATTATTCGAAAGTCAATTTTTAAAAGGCAAATATCTCCCGATCTGTAGGAATCTGAGAGACAAAACTTATGTCACTTTGAGGGAACGTATATGTAAATGTCCTGTCAGAGTCACGTCAATGTATGTCCAAGGGTTTGGAGGATAGAGACATTTAAATTTTTAGAAATTATTCGAAAGTCAATTTTTGAAAAGGCAAATATCTCCCGATCAATAGGAATCTAAGAGACAAAACTTATGTCACATTGAGGGAACGTATATGTCAACTTCATGTCAGAATCTCGTCAATGTATGTCCAAGGGTTTGGACGATAGAGACATTTAAATTTTTAGAGATTATTCGAAAGTCAATTTTTAAAAGGCAAATATCTCCCGATCTGTAGGCATCTGAAAGACAAACCTTATGTCACTTTGAGGGAACGCATATGTCAACTTCATGTCAGAGTCTCGTCAATGTATGTCCAAGGGTTTGGAGGATAGAGACATTTAAATTTTTAGAGATTATTCGAAAGACAATTTTTGAAAAGGCAAATATCTCCCGATCTGTATTAATCTGAGAGACAAAACTTATGTCACTTTGAGGGAATGTATATGTCAACTTCATGTCAGAATCTCGTCAATGTATGTCCAAGGGTTTGGACGATAGAGATATTTAAATTTTTAGAGATTATTCGAAAGTCAATTTTTAAAAGGCAAATATCTCCCGATCTGTAGGCATCTGAGAGACAAACCTTAGGTCTCTTTGCGGGAACGCATATGTCAACTTCTTTTCAGAGTCTCGTCAATGTATGTCCAAGGGTTTGGAGGATAGAGACATTTTAATTTTTCGAGATTATTCGAAAGTCAATTTTTAAAAGGCAAATATCTCCCGATCTGTAGGAATCTGAGAAACAAAACTTATGTCACTTTGAGGGAACGTATATGTCAACTTGCTGTCAGAGTCACGTCAATGTATGTCAAAGGGTTTGGAGGATAGAGACATTTAAATTTTTAGAGATTATTCGAAAGTCAATTTCTGAAAAGGCAAATATCTCCCGATCAATAGGAATCTGAGTGACAAAACCTAAGTCACTTTGAGGGAACGTATATGTCAACTTCATGTCAGAATCTCGTCAATGTATGACCAAGGGTTTGGACGATAGAGCCATTTTAATTTTTCGAGATTATTCGCAAGTCAATTTTTAAAAGGCAAATATCTCCCGATCTGTAGGCATCTGAGAGACAAACCTTATGTCACTTTGAGGGAACGTATATGTCAACTTCCTGTCATAGTCACGTCAATGTATGTCCAAGGGTTTGGAGGATAGTGACATTTAAATTTTTAGAGATTATTCGAAAGTCAATTTTTCAAAGGCAAATATCTCCCGATCTGTAGGAATCTGAGAGACAAAACTTATGTCACTTAGAGGGAATGTATATATCAACTTCATGTCAGAATCTCGTCAATGTATGTCCAAGGGTTTGGACGATAGAGACATTTTAATTTTTCGAGATTATTCGAAAGTCAATTATTAAAAGGCAAATATCTCCCGATCTGTAGCCATCTAAGAGACAAACCTTATGTCACTTTGAGGGAACGCATATGTCAACTTCATGTCGGAGTCTCGTCAATGTATGTCGAAGGGTTTGGAAGATAGAGACATTTTAATTTTTCGAGATTATTCGAAAGTGAATTATTAAAAGGCAAATATCTCCCGATCTTTAGGAATTTGAGAGACAAAACTAATGTCACTTTGAGGGAACGCATATGTGAACTTCATGTCAGAATCTCGTCAATGTATGTCCAAGGGTTTGGAGGATAGAGACATTTAAATTTTTAGAGATTATTCGAAAGTCAATTTTTGAAAAGGCAAATATCTCCCGATCAATAGGAATATAAGAGACAAAACTTATGTCACTTTGAGGGAACGTATATGTCAACTTCATGTCAGAATCTCGTCATTGTGTGTCCAAGGGTTTGGAGGATAGAGACATTTTAATTTTTCTAGATTATTCGAAAGTCAATTTTTGAAAAGGCAAATATCTCCCGATCTGTATTAATCTGAGAGACAAAACTTATTTCACTTTGAGGGAACGTATATGTCAACTTCATGTCATAGTCACGTCAATGTATGTCGAAGGGTTTGGAGGATAGAGACATTTAAATTTTTAGAGATTATTCGAAAGTCAATTTTTAAAAGGCAAATATCTCCCGATCTGTAGGCATCTGAGAGACAAACCCTAGGTCTCTTTGCGGGAACGCATATGTCAACTTCTTGTCAGAGTCTCGTCAATGTATGTCCAAGGGCTTGGAGGATAGAGACATTTTAATTTTTCGAGATTATTCGAAAGTCAATTATTTAAAGGCAAATATCTCCCGATCTGTAGGAATCTGAGAAACAAAACTTATGCCACTTTGAGGGAACGTATATGTCAACTTGCTGTCAGAGTCACGTCAATGTATGTCCAAGGGTTTGGATTATAGAGACATTTAAATTTTTAGAGATTATCCGAAAGTCAATTTTTGAAAAGTCAAATATCTCCCGATCAATAGGAATCTGAGAGACAAAACTTATGTCACTTTGAGGGAACGTATATGTCAACTTCATGTCAGAATCTCGTCAATGTATGTCCAAGGGTTTGGACGATAGAGCCATTTAAATTTTTCGAGATTATTCGCAAGTCAATTTTTTAAAGGCAAATATCTCCCGATCTGTAGGCATCTGAGAGACAAACCTTATGTCACTTTGAGGGAACGCATATGTCAACTGCATGTCAGAGTCTCGTCAATGTGTGTCCAAGGGTTAGGAGGATAGAGACATTTTAATTTTTCGAGATTATTCGAAAGTCAATTTTTAAAAGGCAAATATCTCCCGATCTGTAGGAATCTGAGAGACAAAACTTATGTCACTTTGAGGGAACGTATATGTAAATGTCCTGTCAGAGTCACGTCAATGTATGTCCAAGGGTTTGGAGGATAGAGAAATTTTAATTTTACGAGATTATTCGAAAGTCAATTTTTAAAAGGCAAATATCTCCCGATCTGTAGGAATCTGAGAGACAAAACTTATGTCACTTTGAGGGAACGTATATGTAAATGTCCTGTCAGAGTCTCGTCAATGTATGTCAAAGGGTTTGGAGGATAGAGACATTTTAATTTTTCGAGATTATTCGAAAGTCAATTTTTGAAAAGGCAAATATCTCCCGATCTGTATTAATCCGAGAGACAAAACTTATGTCACTTTGAGGGAACGTATTTGTCAACTTCATGTCATAGTCAAGTCAATGTATGTTGAAGGGTTTGGAGGATAGAGACATTTAAAATTTTAGAGATTATTCGAAAGTCAATTATTAAATGGCAAATATCTCCCGATCTGTATTCATCTGAGTGACAAAACGTATGTCACTTTGAGGTAACGTATATGTCAACTTCATGCCATAGTCACGTCAATGTATGTCGAAGGGTTTGGAGGATAGAGACATTTAAATTTTTAGAGATTATTCGAAAGTCAATTTTTAAAAGGCAAATATCTCCCGATCTGGAGGCATCTGAGAGACAAAACGTATGTCACTTTGAGGGAACGTATATGTCAATTTCATGTCAGAATCTCGTCAATGTATGTCCAAGGGTTTGGACGATAGAGACATTTTAATTTTTCGAGATTATTCGAATGTCAATTTTTAAAAGGCAAATATCTCCCGATCTGTAGGCATCTGAGAGACAAACCTTACGTCACTTTGAGGGAACGTATATGTCAACTTCCTGTCAGAGTCACGTCAATGTATGTCCAAGAGTTTGGAGGATAGAGATATTTCAATTTTTCGAGATTATTCGAAAGTCAATTTTTAAAAGGCAAATATCTCCCGAACTGTAGGAATCTGAGAGAAAAAACTTATGTCACATTGAGGGAACGTATATGTCAACTTCATGTCAGAATCTTTTCAATGTATGTCAAAGGGTTTGGACAATAGAGACATTTTAATTTTTCGAGATTATTCGAAAGTCAATTCTTCTAAAGGCAAATATCTCCCGATCTGTAGGAATCTAAGATACAAAACTTATGTCACTTTGAGGGAACGTATATGTCAACTCCATGTCAGAATCTTTTCAATGTATGTCCAAGGGTTTGGACGATAGAGACATTTTAATTTTTCGAGATTATTCGAAAGTTAAGTTTTAAAAGGCAAATATGTCCCGATCTGTAGGCATCTGAGAAACAAAACTTATGTCACTTTGATGGAACGTATATGTCAACTTCATGTCAGAATCTCGTCAAGGTATGTCCAAGGGTTTGGACGATAGAGACATTTATATTTTTCGAAATTATTCGAAAGTCAAGTTATGAAAAGGCAAATATCTCCCGATCTGTAGGCATCTGAGAGACAAACCTTATGTCACTTTGAGGGAATGCATATGTCAACTTCATGTCAGAGTCTTGTCAATGTATGTCCTAGGGTTTGGAGGATAGAGACATTTTAATTTTTCGAGATTATTCGAAAGTCAATTGTTAAAAGGCAAATATCTCACGATCTGTAGGAATCTGAGAGACGAAACTTATGTCACTTTGAGGGAACGTATATGTCAACTTCAAGTCAGAATCTCGTCAATGTATGTCCAAGGGTTTGGACGATAGAGACATTTCAATTTTTCGAGATATTCGAAAGTCAATTTTTAAAAGGCAAATATCTCCCGATCTGTAGGCATCTGAGAGACAAACCTTATGTCACTTTGAGGGAACATACATGTCAATTCCATGTCAGAATCTCGTCAATGTATGTCCAAAGGTTTGGACGATAGAGACATTTAAATTTTTCGAGATTATTCGAATGTCAATTTTTAAAAGGCAAATATCTCCCGATCTGTAGGCATCTGAGAGACAAACCTAATGTCACTTTGAGGGAACGTATATGTCAACTTCATGTCAGAGTCTCGTCAATATATGTCCAAGGGTTTGGAGGATAGAGACATTTGAATTTTTCGAGATTATTCGAAAGTCAATTTTTAAAAGGCAAATATCTCCCGATCTGTAGGAATCTGAGAGACAAAACTTATGTCACTATGAGGTAACGTATATGTAAACTTCCTGTCAAAGTCACATCAATGTATGTCAAAGGGTTTGGAGGAAATAGACATTTTAATTTTTCGAGATTATTCGAAAGTCAATTTTTCAAAATTCAAATATCTCCCGATCTGTAGGAATCTGAGAGACGAAACTTATGTCACTTAGAGGGAACGTATATGTCAACTTCATGTTAGAATCTCGTCAATGTATGTCCAAGGGTTTGGACGATAGAGACATTTTAATTTTTCGAGATTATTCGAAAGTCAATTTTTAAAAGTTAAATATCTCCCGATCTGTAGGCATCTGAGAGACAAACCTTATGTCACTTTGAGGGAACATATATGTCAACTTCATGTCAGAGTCTCGTCAATGTATGTCCAAGGGTTTGGAGGATAGAGACATTTAAATTTTTCGAGATTATTCGAAAGTCAATTTTTAAAAGGCAAATATCTCCCGATCTGTAGGAATCTGAGAGACAAAATTTATGTCACTTTGAGGGAACGTATATGTCAACTTCATGTCATAGTCACGTCAATGTATGTCCAAGGGTTTGGACGATAGAGACATTTCAATTTTTCGAGAATAATCGAAAGTCAATATTTAAAAGTTAAATATCTCCGATCTGTAGGCATCTGAGAGACAAACCTTATGTCACTTTGAGGGAATGCATATGTCAACTTCATGTCAGAATCTTTTCAAATTATGTCCAACGGTTTGGACGATAGAGACATTTAAATTTTTCGAGATTATTCGAAAGTCACTTTTTAAAAGGCAAATATCTCCCGATCTGTAGGCATCTGAGAGACAAACCTTATGTCACTTTGAGGGAATGCATATGTCAACTTCATGTCAGAGTCTCGTCAATGTATGTCAAAGGGTTTGGAGGATAGAGACATTTTAATTTTTCGAGATTATTCGAAAGTCAATTTTTGAAAAGGCAAATATCTCCCGATCTGTATTAATCCGAGAGACAAAACTTATGTCACTTTGAGGAAATGTATATGTTAACTTCATGTCATAGTCACGTGAATGTATGTTGAAGGGTTTGGAGGATAGAGACATTTAAATTTTAGAGATTATTGGAAAGTCAATTATTAAAAGGCAAATATCTCCCGATCTGTAGGAATCTGAGATACAAAACTTATGTCACTTTGAGGGAACGTATATGAAAACTTCATGTCATAGTCTCGTCAAAGTATGTCCAAGGGTTTGGACGATAGAGACATATAAATTTTTAGAGATTATTCGAAAGTCAATTTTTAAAAGCAAAAATATCTCCCGATCAATAGGAATCTAAGAGACAAAACTTATGTCACTTTGAGGGAACGTATATGTCAACTTCATTCCATAGTCACGTCAATGTATGTCGAAGGATTTGGAGGATAATGACGTTTAAATTTTTAGAGATTATTCGAAAGTCAATTTTTAAAAGGCAAATATCTCCCGATCTGGAGGCATCTGAGAGACAAAACTTATGTCACTTTGAGGGAACGTATATGTCAATGTCATGTCAGAATCTCGTCAATGTATGTCCAAGGGTTTGGAGGATAGAGATATTTGAATTTTTCGAGATTATTCGAATGTCAATTTTTAAAAGGCAAATATCTCCCGATCTGTAGGCATCTGAGAGACAAACCTTATGTCACTTTGAGGGAACGTATATGTCAATTTCATGTCAGAATCTCGTCAATGTATGTCCAAGGGTTTGGAGGATAGAGACATTTGAATTTTTTGAGATTATTCGAAAGTCAATTTTTAAAAGGCAAATATCTCCCGATCTGTAGGAATCTGAGAGACAAAACTTATGTCACTTTGGGGGAATATATATGTCAAATTCCTGTCAGAGTCACGTCAATGTATGTCCAAGGGTTTGGAGGATAGAGACATTTTAATTTTTCGAGATTATTCGAAAGTCAATTTTTAAAAGGCAAATATCTCCCGATCTGTAGGAATCTGAGAGACAAAACTTTTGTCACTTTGAGGGAACGTATATGTCAACTTCATGTCAGAATTCTTTCAATGTATGTCCAAGGGTTTGGACGATAGAGACATTTTCATTTTTCGAGATTATTCGAAAGTCAATTTTTCTAAAGGCAAATATCTACCGATCTGTAGGAATATAAGATACAAAACTTATGTCACTTTGAGGGAACGTATATGTCAACTTCATGTCAGAATCTTTTCAATGTATGTCCAAGGGTTTGGACGATAGAGACATTTAAATTTTTCGAGATTATTCGAAAGTCAATTTTTAAAAGGCAAATATCTCCCGATCTGTAGGCATCTGAGAGACAAACCTTATGTCACTTTGAGGGAATGCATATGTCAACTTCATGTCAGTGTCTCGTCAATGTATGTCAAAGGGTTTGGAGGATAGAGACATTTTAATTTTTCGAGATTATTCGAAAGTCGATTTTTTAAAAGGCAAATATCTCCCGATCTGTATTAATCCGAGAGACAAAACTTATGTCACTTTGAGGGAACGTATATGTCAACTTCATGTCATAGTCAAGTCAATGTATGTTGAAGGGTTTGGAGGATAGAGACATTAAAATTTTAGAGATTATTCGAAAGTCAATTTTTAAATGGCAAATATCTCCCTATCTGTATTCATCTGAGTGACAAAACTTATGTCACTTTGAGGTAACGTATATGTCAACTTCATGCCATAGTCACGTCAATGTATGTCGAAGGGTTTGGAGGATAGAGACATTTAAATTTTTAGAGATTATTCGAAAGTCGATTTTTAAAAGGCAAATATCTCCCGATCTGGAGGCATCTGAGAGAAAAAACTTATGTCACTTTGAGGGAACGTATATGTCAATTTCATGTCAGAATCTCGTCAATGTATGTCCAAGGGTTTGGAGGATAGAGATATTTCAATTTTTCGAGATTATTCGAAAGTCAATTTTTAAAAGGCAAATATCTCCCGAACTGTAGGAATCTGAGAGAAAAAACTTATGTCACATTGAGGGAACGTATATGTCAACTTCATGTCAGAATCTTTTCAATGTATGTCCAAGGGTTTGGACGATAGAGACATTTTAATTTTTCGAGATTATTCGAATGTCAATTTTTAAAAGGCAAATATCTCCCGATCTGTAGGCTTGTGAGAGACAAACCTTACGTCACTTTGAGGGAACGTATATGTCAACTTCCTGTCAGAGTCACGTCAATGTATGTCCAAGAGTTTGGAGGATAGAGACATTTTAATTTTTCGAGATTATTCGAAAGTCAAGTTATGAAAAGGCAAATATCTCCCGATCTGTAGGCATCTGAGAAACAAACCTTATGTCACTTTGAGGGAATGCATATGTCAACTTCATGTCAGAGTCTCGTCAATGTATGTCCTAGGGTTTGGAGGATAGAGACATTTTAATTTTTCGAGATTATTCGAAAGTCAATTGTTAAAAGGCAAATATCTCACGATCTTAAGGAATCTGAGAGACGAAACTTATGTCACTTTGAGGGAACGTATATGTCAACTTCATGTCAGAATCTCGTTAATGCATGTCCAAGGGTTTGGACGATAGAGACATTTTAATTTTTCGAGATATTCGAAAGTCAATTTTTAAAAGGCAAATATCTCCCGATCTGTAGGCATCTGAGAGACAAACCTTATGTCACTTTGAGGGAACATATATGTCAATTTCATGTCAGAATCTCGTCAATGTATGTCCAAAGGTTTGGACGATAGAGACATTTTAATTTTTCGAGATTATTCGAAAGTCAATTTTTCTAAAGGCAAATATCTACCGATCTGTAGGAATATAAGATACAAAACTTATGTCACTTTGAGGGAACGTATATGTCAACTTCATGTCAGAATCTTTTCAATGTATGTCCAAGGGTTTGGACGATAGAGACATTTAAATTTTTCGAGATTATTCGAAAGTGAATTTTTAAAAGGCAAATATCTCCCGATCTGTA
Source organism: Zootermopsis nevadensis (assembly GCF_977971745.1). Classification (NCBI taxonomy): domain Eukaryota; kingdom Metazoa; phylum Arthropoda; class Insecta; order Blattodea; family Termopsidae; genus Zootermopsis; species Zootermopsis nevadensis. The sequence goes on from NW_028259177.1 coordinate 4,329,748, forward strand.
GGCATCTGAGAGACAAACCTTATGTCACTTTGAGGGAATGCATATGTCAACTTCATGTCAGAGTCTCGTCAATGTATGTCAAAGGGTTTGGAGGATAGAGACATTTTAATTTTTCGAGATTATTCGAAAGTCAATTTTTGAAAAGGCAAATATCTCCCGATCTGTATTAATCCGAGAGACAAAACTTATGTCACTTTGAGGGAACGTATTTGTCAACTTCATGTCATAGTCAAGTCAATGTATGTTGAAGGGTTTGGAGGATAGAGACATTTAAAATTTTAGAGATTATTCGAAAGTCAATTATTAAATGGCAAATATCTCCCGATCTGTATTCATCTGAGTGACAACACTTATGTCACTTTGAGGTAACGTATATGTCAACTTCATGCCATAGTCTCGTCAATGTATGTCGAAGGGTTTGGAGGATAGAGACATTTAAATTTTTAGAGATTATTCGAAAGTCAATTTTTAAAAGGCAAATATCTCCCGATCTGGAGGCATCTGAGAGACAAAACGTATGTCACTTTGAGGGAACGTATATGTCAATTTCATGTCAGAATCTCGTCAATGTATGTCCAAGGGTTTGGACGATAGAGACATTTAAATTTTTCGAGATTATTCGAATGTCAATTTTTAAAAGGCAAATATCTCCCGATCTGTAGGCATCTGAGAGACAAACCTTACGTCACTTTGAGGGAACGTATATGTCAACTTCCTGTCAGAGTCACGTCAATGTATGTCCAAGAGTTTGGAGGATAGAGATATTTCAATTTTTCGAGATTATTCGAAAGTCAATTTTTAAAAGGCAAATATCTCCCGAACTGAAGGAATCTGAGAAAAAAAACTTATGTCACATTGAGGGAACGTATATGTCAACTTCATGTCAGAATCTTTTCAATGTATGTCCGAGGGTTTGGACGATAGAGACATTTTAATTTTTCGAGATTATTCGAATGAAATTTTTAAAAGGCAAATTTCTCCCGATCTGTAGGCTTGTGAGAGACAAACCTTACGTCACTTTGAGGGAACGTATATGTCAACTTCCTGTCAGAGTCACGTCAATGTATGTCCAAGAGTTTGGAGGATAGAGACATTTTAATTTTTCGAGATTATTCGAAAGTTAAGTTTTAAAAGGCAAATATGTCCCGAACTGTAGGCATCTGAGAGACAAAACTTATGTCACTTTGATGGAACGTATATGAAAACTTCATGTCATAGTCTCGTCAAAGTATGTCCAAGGGTTTGGACGATAGAGACATTTAAATTTTTAGAGATTATTCGAAAGTCAATTTTTAAAAGGCAAATATCTCCCGATCTGTATTCATCTGAGAGACAAAACTTATGTCACTTTGAGGTAACGTATATGTTAACTTCATGCCATAGTCACGTCAATGTATGTCGAAGGGTTTGGAGGATAGAGACATTTAAATTTTTCGAGATTATTCGAAAGTCAATTTTTAAAAGGCAAATATCTCAGGATCTGTAGGCATCTGAGAGACAAACCTTATGTCACTTTGAGGGAATGCATATGTCAACTTCATGTCAGAGTCTCGTCAATGTATGTCAAAGGGTTTGGAGGATAGAGACATTTTAATTTTTCGAGATTATTCGAAAGTCAATTTTTGAAAAGGCAAATATCTCCCGATCTGTATTAATCCGAGAGACAAAACTTATGTCACTTTGAGGAAATGTATATGTTAACTTCATGTCATAGTCACGTGAATGTATGTTGAAGGGTTTGGAGGATAGAGACATTTAAATTTTAGAGATTATTGGAAAGTCAATTATTAAAAGGCAAATATCTCCCGATCTGTAGGAATCTGAGATACAAAACTTATGTCACTTTGAGGGAACGTATATGAAAACTTCATGTCATAGTCTCGTCAAAGTATGTCCAAGGGTTTGGACGATAGAGACATATAAATTTTTAGAGATTATTCGAAAGTCAATTTTTAAAAGCAAAAATATCTCCCGATCAATAGGAATCTAAGAGACAAAACTTATGTCACTTTGAGGGAACGTATATGTCAACTTCATGCCATAGTCACGTCAATGTATGTCGAAGGATTTGGAGGATAATGACGTTTAAATTTTTAGAGATTATTCGAAAGTCAATTTTTAAAAGGCAAATATCTCCCGATCTGGAGGCATCTGAGAGACAAAACTTATGTCACTTTGAGGGAACGTATATGTCAATGTCATGTCAGAATCTCGTCAATGTATGTCCAAGGGTTTGGAGGATAGAGATATTTGAATTTTTCGAGATTATTCGAATGTCAATTTTTAAAAGGCAAATATCTCCCGATCTGTAGGCATCTGAGAGACAAACCTTATGTCACTTTGAGGGAACGTATATGTCAATTTCATGTCAGAATCTCGTCAATGTATGTCCAAGGGTTTGGAGGATAGAGACATTTGAATTTTTTGAGATTATTCGAAAGTCAATTTTTAAAAGGCAAATATCTCCCGATCTGTAGGAATCTGAGAGACAAAACTTATGTCACTTTGGGGGAATATATATGTCAAATTCCTGTCAGAGTCACGTCAATGTATGTCCAAGGGTTTGGAGGATAGAGACATTTTAATTTTTCGAGATTATTCGAAAGTCAATTTTTAAAAGGCAAATATCTCCCGATCTGTAGGAATCTGAGAGACAAAATTTATGTCACTTTGAGGGAACGTATATGTCAACTTCATGTCATAGTCACGTCAATGTATGTCCAAGGGTTTGGACGATAGAGACATTTCAATTTTTCGAGAATAATCGAAAGTCAATATTTAAAAGTTAAATATCTCCGATCTGTAGGCATCTGAGAGACAAACCTTATGTCACTTTGAGGGAATGCATATGTCAACTTCATGTCAGAATCTTTTCAAATTATGTCCAACGGTTTGGACGATAGAGACATTTAAATTTTTCGAGATTATTCGAAAGTCACTTTTTAAAAGGCAAATATCTCCCGATCTGTAGGCATCTGAGAGACAAACCTTATGTCACTTTGAGGGAATGCATATGTCAACTTCATGTCAGAGTCTCGTCAATGTATGTCAAAGGGTTTGGAGGATAGAGACATTTTAATTTTTCGAGATTATTCGAAAGTCAATTTTTGAAAAGGCAAATATCTCCCGATCTGTATTAATCCGAGAGACAAAACTTATGTCACTTTGAGGAAATGTATATGTTAACTTCATGTCATAGTCACGTGAATGTATGTTGAAGGGTTTGGAGGATAGAGACATTTAAATTTTAGAGATTATTGGAAAGTCAATTATTAAAAGGCAAATATCTCCCGATCTGTAGGAATCTGAGATACAAAACTTATGTCACTTTGAGGGAACGTATATGAAAACTTCATGTCATAGTCTCGTCAAAGTATGTCCAAGGGTTTGGACGATAGAGACATATAAATTTTTAGAGATTATTCGAAAGTCAATTTTTAAAAGCAAAAATATCTCCCGATCAATAGGAATCTAAGAGACAAAACTTATGTCACTTTGAGGGAACGTATATGTCAACTTCATTCCATAGTCACGTCAATGTATGTCGAAGGATTTGGAGGATAATGACGTTTAAATTTTTAGAGATTATTCGAAAGTCAATTTTTAAAAGGCAAATATCTCCCGATCTGGAGGCATCTGAGAGACAAAACTTATGTCACTTTGAGGGAACGTATATGTCAATGTCATGTCAGAATCTCGTCAATGTATGTCCAAGGGTTTGGAGGATAGAGATATTTGAATTTTTCGAGATTATTCGAATGTCAATTTTTAAAAGGCAAATATCTCCCGATCTGTAGGCATCTGAGAGACAAACCTTATGTCACTTTGAGGGAACGTATATGTCAATTTCATGTCAGAATCTCGTCAATGTATGTCCAAGGGTTTGGAGGATAGAGACATTTGAATTTTTTGAGATTATTCGAAAGTCAATTTTTAAAAGGCAAATATCTCCCGATCTGTAGGAATCTGAGAGACAAAACTTATGTCACTTTGGGGGAATATATATGTCAAATTCCTGTCAGAGTCACGTCAATGTATGTCCAAGGGTTTGGAGGATAGAGACATTTTAATTTTTCGAGATTATTCGAAAGTCAATTTTTAAAAGGCAAATATCTCCCGATCTGTAGGAATCTGAGAGACAAAACTTTTGTCACTTTGAGGGAACGTATATGTCAACTTCATGTCAGAATTCTTTCAATGTATGTCCAAGGGTTTGGACGATAGAGACATTTTCATTTTTCGAGATTATTCGAAAGTCAATTTTTCTAAAGGCAAATATCTACCGATCTGTAGGAATATAAGATACAAAACTTATGTCACTTTGAGGGAACGTATATGTCAACTTCATGTCAGAATCTTTTCAATGTATGTCCAAGGGTTTGGACGATAGAGACATTTAAATTTTTCGAGATTATTCGAAAGTCAATTTTTAAAAGGCAAATATCTCCCGATCTGTAGGCATCTGAGAGACAAACCTTATGTCACTTTGAGGGAATGCATATGTCAACTTCATGTCAGTGTCTCGTCAATGTATGTCAAAGGGTTTGGAGGATAGAGACATTTTAATTTTTCGAGATTATTCGAAAGTCGATTTTTTAAAAGGCAAATATCTCCCGATCTGTATTAATCCGAGAGACAAAACTTATGTCACTTTGAGGGAACGTATATGTCAACTTCATGTCATAGTCAAGTCAATGTATGTTGAAGGGTTTGGAGGATAGAGACATTAAAATTTTAGAGATTATTCGAAAGTCAATTTTTAAATGGCAAATATCTCCCTATCTGTATTCATCTGAGTGACAAAACTTATGTCACTTTGAGGTAACGTATATGTCAACTTCATGCCATAGTCACGTCAATGTATGTCGAAGGGTTTGGAGGATAGAGACATTTAAATTTTTAGAGATTATTCGAAAGTCGATTTTTAAAAGGCAAATATCTCCCGATCTGGAGGCATCTGAGAGAAAAAACTTATGTCACTTTGAGGGAACGTATATGTCAATTTCATGTCAGAATCTCGTCAATGTATGTCCAAGGGTTTGGAGGATAGAGATATTTCAATTTTTCGAGATTATTCGAAAGTCAATTTTTAAAAGGCAAATATCTCCCGAACTGTAGGAATCTGAGAGAAAAAACTTATGTCACATTGAGGGAACGTATATGTCAACTTCATGTCAGAATCTTTTCAATGTATGTCCAAGGGTTTGGACGATAGAGACATTTTAATTTTTCGAGATTATTCGAATGTCAATTTTTAAAAGGCAAATATCTCCCGATCTGTAGGCTTGTGAGAGACAAACCTTACGTCACTTTGAGGGAACGTATATGTCAACTTCCTGTCAGAGTCACGTCAATGTATGTCCAAGAGTTTGGAGGATAGAGACATTTTAATTTTTCGAGATTATTCGAAAGTCAAGTTATGAAAAGGCAAATATCTCCCGATCTGTAGGCATCTGAGAAACAAACCTTATGTCACTTTGAGGGAATGCATATGTCAACTTCATGTCAGAGTCTCGTCAATGTATGTCCTAGGGTTTGGAGGATAGAGACATTTTAATTTTTCGAGATTATTCGAAAGTCAATTGTTAAAAGGCAAATATCTCACGATCTTAAGGAATCTGAGAGACGAAACTTATGTCACTTTGAGGGAACGTATATGTCAACTTCATGTCAGAATCTCGTTAATGCATGTCCAAGGGTTTGGACGATAGAGACATTTTAATTTTTCGAGATATTCGAAAGTCAATTTTTAAAAGGCAAATATCTCCCGATCTGTAGGCATCTGAGAGACAAACCTTATGTCACTTTGAGGGAACATATATGTCAATTTCATGTCAGAATCTCGTCAATGTATGTCCAAAGGTTTGGACGATAGAGACATTTTAATTTTTCGAGATTATTCGAAAGTCAATTTTTCTAAAGGCAAATATCTACCGATCTGTAGGAATATAAGATACAAAACTTATGTCACTTTGAGGGAACGTATATGTCAACTTCATGTCAGAATCTTTTCAATGTATGTCCAAGGGTTTGGACGATAGAGACATTTAAATTTTTCGAGATTATTCGAAAGTGAATTTTTAAAAGGCAAATATCTCCCGATCTGTAGGCATCTGAGAGACAAACCTTATGTCACTTTGAGGGAATGCATATGTCAACTTCATGTCAGAGTCTCGTCAATGTATGTCAAAGGGTTTGGAGGATAGAGACATTTTAATTTTTCGAGATTATTCGAAAGTCAATTTTTGAAAAGGCAAATATCTCCCGATCTGTATTAATCCGAGAGACAAAACTTATGTCACTTTGAGGGAACGTATTTGTCAACTTCATGTCATAGTCAAGTCAATGTATGTTGAAGGGTTTGGAGGATAGAGACATTTAAAATTTTAGAGATTATTCGAAAGTCAATTATTAAATGGCAAATATCTCCCGATCTGTATTCATCTGAGTGACAACACTTATGTCACTTTGAGGTAACGTATATGTCAACTTCATGCCATAGTCTCGTCAATGTATGTCGAAGGGTTTGGAGGATAGAGACATTTAAATTTTTAGAGATTATTCGAAAGTCAATTTTTAAAAGGCAAATATCTCCCGATCTGGAGGCATCTGAGAGACAAAACGTATGTCACTTTGAGGGAACGTATATGTCAATTTCATGTCAGAATCTCGTCAATGTATGTCCAAGGGTTTGGACGATAGAGACATTTAAATTTTTCGAGATTATTCGAATGTCAATTTTTAAAAGGCAAATATCTCCCGATCTGTAGGCATCTGAGAGACAAACCTTACGTCACTTTGAGGGAACGTATATGTCAACTTCCTGTCAGAGTCACGTCAATGTATGTCCAAGAGTTTGGAGGATAGAGATATTTCAATTTTTCGAGATTATTCGAAAGTCAATTTTTAAAAGGCAAATATCTCCCGAACTGAAGGAATCTGAGAAAAAAAACTTATGTCACATTGAGGGAACGTATATGTCAACTTCATGTCAGAATCTTTTCAATGTATGTCCGAGGGTTTGGACGATAGAGACATTTTAATTTTTCGAGATTATTCGAATGAAATTTTTAAAAGGCAAATTTCTCCCGATCTGTAGGCTTGTGAGAGACAAACCTTACGTCACTTTGAGGGAACGTATATGTCAACTTCCTGTCAGAGTCACGTCAATGTATGTCCAAGAGTTTGGAGGATAGAGACATTTTAATTTTTCGAGATTATTCGAAAGTTAAGTTTTAAAAGGCAAATATGTCCCGAACTGTAGGCATCTGAGAGACAAAACTTATGTCACTTTGATGGAACGTATATGAAAACTTCATGTCATAGTCTCGTCAAAGTATGTCCAAGGGTTTGGACGATAGAGACATTTAAATTTTTAGAGATTATTCGAAAGTCAATTTTTAAAAGGCAAATATCTCCCGATCTGTATTCATCTGAGAGACAAAACTTATGTCACTTTGAGGTAACGTATATGTTAACTTCATGCCATAGTCACGTCAATGTATGTCGAAGGGTTTGGAGGATAGAGACATTTAAATTTTTCGAGATTATTCGAAAGTCAATTTTTAAAAGGCAAATATCTCAGGATCTGTAGGCATCTGAGAGACAAACCTTATGTCACTTTGAGGGAATGCATATGTCAACTTCATGTCAGAGTCTCGTCAATGTATGTCAAAGGGTTTGGAGGATAGAGACATTTTAATTTTTCGAGATTATTCGAAAGTCAATTTTTGAAAAGGCAAATATCTCCCGATCTGTATTAATCCGAGAGACAAAACTTATGTCACTTTGAGGAAATGTATATGTTAACTTCATGTCATAGTCACGTGAATGTATGTTGAAGGGTTTGGAGGATAGAGACATTTAAATTTTAGAGATTATTGGAAAGTCAATTATTAAAAGGCAAATATCTCCCGATCTGTAGGAATCTGAGATACAAAACTTATGTCACTTTGAGGGAACGTATATGAAAACTTCATGTCATAGTCTCGTCAAAGTATGTCCAAGGGTTTGGACGATAGAGACATATAAATTTTTAGAGATTATTCGAAAGTCAATTTTTAAAAGCAAAAATATCTCCCGATCAATAGGAATCTAAGAGACAAAACTTATGTCACTTTGAGGGAACGTATATGTCAACTTCATGCCATAGTCACGTCAATGTATGTCGAAGGATTTGGAGGATAATGACGTTTAAATTTTTAGAGATTATTCGAAAGTCAATTTTTAAAAGGCAAATATCTCCCGATCTGGAGGCATCTGAGAGACAAAACTTATGTCACTTTGAGGGAACGTATATGTCAATGTCATGTCAGAATCTCGTCAATGTATGTCCAAGGGTTTGGAGGATAGAGATATTTGAATTTTTCGAGATTATTCGAATGTCAATTTTTAAAAGGCAAATATCTCCCGATCTGTAGGCATCTGAGAGACAAACCTTATGTCACTTTGAGGGAACGTATATGTCAATTTCATGTCAGAATCTCGTCAATGTATGTCCAAGGGTTTGGAGGATAGAGACATTTGAATTTTTTGAGATTATTCGAAAGTCAATTTTTAAAAGGCAAATATCTCCCGATCTGTAGGAATCTGAGAGACAAAACTTATGTCACTTTGGGGGAATATATATGTCAAATTCCTGTCAGAGTCACGTCAATGTATGTCCAAGGGTTTGGAGGATAGAGACATTTTAATTTTTCGAGATTATTCGAAAGTCAATTTTTAAAAGGCAAATATCTCCCGATCTGTAGGAATCTGAGAGACAAAACTGTTGTCACTTTGAGGGAACGTATATGTCAACTTCATGTCAGAATTCTTTCAATGTATGTCCAAGGGTTTGGACGATAGAGACATTTTCATTTTTCGAGATTATTCGAAAGTCAATTTTTCTAAAGGCAAATATCTACCGATCTGTAGGAATATAAGATACAAAACTTATGTCACTTTGAGGGAACGTATATGTCAACTTCATGTCAGAATCTTTTCAATGTATGTCCAAGGGTTTGGACGATAGAGACATTTAAATTTTTCGAGATTATTCGAAAGTCAATTTTTAAAAGGCAAATATCTCCCGATCTGTAGGCATCTGAGAGACAAACCTTATGTCACTTTGAGGGAATGCATATGTCAACTTCATGTCAGTGTCTCGTCAATGTATGTCAAAGGGTTTGGAGGATAGAGACATTTTAATTTTTCGAGATTATTCGAAAGTCGATTTTTTAAAAGGCAAATATCTCCCGATCTGTATTAATCCGAGAGACAAAACTTATGTCACTTTGAGGGAACGTATATGTCAACTTCATGTCATAGTCAAGTCAATGTATGTTGAAGGGTTTGGAGGATAGAGACATTAAAATTTTAGAGATTATTCGAAAGTCAATTTTTAAATGGCAAATATCTCCCTATCTGTATTCATCTGAGTGACAAAACTTATGTCACTTTGAGGTAACGTATATGTCAACTTCATGCCATAGTCACGTCAATGTATGTCGAAGGGTTTGGAGGATAGAGACATTTAAATTTTTAGAGATTATTCGAAAGTCAATTTTTAAAAGGCAAATATCTCCCGATCTGGAGGCATCTGAGAGAAAAAACTTATGTCACTTTGAGGGAACGTATATGTCAATTTCATGTCAGAATCTCGTCAATGTATGTCCAAGGGTTTGGAGGATAGAGATATTTCAATTTTTCGAGATTATTCGAAAGTCAATTTTTAAAAGGCAAATATCTCCCGAACTGTAGGAATCTGAGAGAAAAAACTTATGTCACATTGAGGGAACGTATATGTCAACTTCATGTCAGAATCTTTTCAATGTATGTCCAAGGGTTTGGACGATAGAGACATTTTAATTTTTCGAGATTATTCGAATGTCAATTTTTAAAAGGCAAATATCTCCCGATCTGTAGGCTTGTGAGAGACAAACCTTACGTCACTTTGAGGGAACGTATATGTCAACTTCCTGTCAGAGTCACGTCAATGTATGTCCAAGAGTTTGGAGGATAGAGACATTTTAATTTTTCGAGATTATTCGAAAGTTAAGTTTTAAAAGGCAAATATGTCCCGAACTGTAGGCATCTGAGAGACAAAACTTATGTCACTTTGATGGAACGTATATATCAACTTCATGTCAGAATCTCGTCATGGTATGTCCAAGGGTTTGGACGATAGAGACATTTATATTTTTCGAAATTATTCGAAAGTCAAGTTATGAAAAGGCAAAAATCTCCCGATCTGTAGGCATCTGAGAAACAAACCTTATGTCACTTTGAGGGAATGCATATGTCAACTTCATGTCAGAGTCTCGTCAATGTATGTCCTAGGGTTTGCAGGATAGAGACATTTTAATTTTTCGAGATTATTCGAAAGTCAATTGTTAAAAGGCAAATATCTCACGATCTTAAGGAATCTGAGAGACGAAACTTATGTCACTTTGAGGGAACGTATATGTCAACTTCATGTCAGAATCTCGTTAATGCATGTCCAAGGGTTTGGACGATAGAGACATTTTAATTTTTCGAGATATTCGAAAGTCAATTTTTAAAAGGCAAATATCTCCCGATCTGTAGGCATCTGAGAGACAAACCTTATGTCACTTTGAGGGAACATACATGTCAATTTCATGTCAGAATCTCGTCAATGTATGTCCAAAGGTTTGGACGATAGAGACATTTTAATTTTTCGAGATTATTCGAAAGTCAATTTTTCTAAAGGCAAATATCTACCGATCTGTAGGAATATACGATACAAAACTTATGTCACTTTGAGGGAACGTATATGTCAACTTCATGTCAGAATCTTTTCAATGTATGTCCAAGGGTTTGGACGATAGAGACATTTAAATTTTTCGAGATTATTCGAAAGTGAATTTTTAAAAGGCAAATATCTCCCGATCTGTAGGCATCTGAGAGACAAACCTTATGTCACTTTGAGGGAATGCATATGTCAACTTCATGTCAGAGTCTCGTCAATGTAAGTCAAAGGGTTTGGAGGATAGAGACATTTTAATTTTTCGAGATTATTCGAAAGTCAATTTTTGAAAAGGCAAATATCTCCCGATCTGTATTAATCCGAGAGACAAAACTTATGTCACTTTGAGGGAACGTATTTGTCAACTTCATGTCATAGTCAAGTCAATGTATGTTGAAGGGTTTGGAGGATAGAGACATTTAAAATTTTAGAGATTATTCGAAAGTCAATTATTAAATGGCAAATATCTCCCGATCTGTATTCATCTGAGTGACAACACTTATGTCACTTTGAGGTAACGTATATGTCAACTTCATGCCATAGTCTCGTCAATGTATGTCGAAGGGTTTGGAGGATAGAGACATTTAAATTTTTAGAGATTATTCGAAAGTCAATTTTTAAAAGGCAAATATCTCCCGATCTGGAGGCATCTGAGAGACAAAACGTATGTCACTTTGAGGGAACGTATATGTCAATTTCATGTCAGAATCTCGTCAATGTATGTCCAAGGGTTTGGACGATAGAGACATTTAAATTTTTCGAGATTATTCGAATGTCAATTTTTAAAAGGCAAATATCTCCCGATCTGTAGGCATCTGAGAGACAAACCTTACGTCACTTTGAGGGAACGTATATGTCAACTTCCTGTCAGAGTCACGTCAATGTATGTCCAAGAGTTTGGAGGATAGAGATATTTCAATTTTTCGAGATTATTCGAAAGTCAATTTTTAAAAGGCAAATATCTCCCGAACTGTAGGAATCTGAGAGAAAAAACTTATGTCACATTGAGGGAACGTATATGTCAACTTCATGTCAGAATCTTTTCAATGTATGTCCAAGGGTTTGGACAATAGAGACATTTTAATTTTTCGAGATTATTCGAAAGTCAATTCTTCTAAAGGCAAATATCTCCCGATCTGTAGGAATCTAAGATACAAAACTTATGTCACTTTGAGGGAACGTATATGTCAACTCCATGTCAGAATCTTTTCAATGTATGTCCAAGGGTTTGGACGATAGAGACATTTTAATTTTTCGAGATTATTCGAAAGTTAAGTTTTAAAAGGCAAATATGTCCCGATCTGTAGGCATCTGAGAGACAAAACTTATGTCACTTTGATGGAACGTATATGTCAACTTCATGTCAGAATCTCGTCAAGGTATGTCCAAGGGTTTGGACGATAGAGACATTTATATTTTTCGAAATTATTCGAAAGTCAAGTTATGAAAAGGCAAATATCTCCCGATCTGTAGGCATCTGAGAGACAAACCTTATGTCACTTTGAGGGAATGCATATGTCAACTTCATGTCAGAGTCTTGTCAATGTATGTCCTAGGGTTTGGAGGATAGAGACATTTTAATTTTTCGAGATTATTCGAAAGTCAATTTTTAAAAGGCAAATATCTCACGATCTGTTGGAATCTGAGAGACGAAACTTATGTCACTTTGAGGGAACGTATATGTCAACTTCAACTCAGAATCTCGTCAATGTATGTCCAAGGGTTTGGACGATAGAGACATTTCAATTTTTCGAGATATTCGAAAGTCAATTTTTAAAAGGCAAATATCTCCCGATCTGTAGGCATCTGAGAGACAAACCTTATGTCACTTTGAGGGAACATACATGTCAATTTCATGTCAGAATCTCGTCAATGTATGTCCAAAGGTTTGGACGATAGAGACATTTAAATTTTTCGAGATTATTCGAATGTCAATTTTTAAAAGGCAAATATCTCCCGATCTGTAGGCATCTGAGAGACAAACCTAATGTCACTTTGAGGGAACGTATATGTCAACTTCATGTCAGAGTCTCGTCAATATATGTCCAAGGGTTTGGAGGATAGAGACATTTGAATTTTTCGAGATTATTCGAAAGTCAATTTTTAAAAGGCAAATATCTCCCGATCTGTAGGAATCTGAGAGACAAAACTTATGTCACTATGAGGTAACGTATATGTAAACTTCCTGTCAAAGTCACATCAATGTATGTCAAAGGGTTTGGAGGAAATAGACATTTTAATTTTTCGAGATTATTCGAAAGTCAATTTTTCAAAATTCAAATATCTCCCGATCTGTAGGAATCTGAGAGACGAAACTTATGTCACTTAGAGGGAACGTATATGTCAACTTCATGTTAGAATCTCGTCAATGATGTCCAAGGGTTTGGACGATAGAGACATTTTAATTTTTCGAGATTATTCGAAAGTCAATTTTTAAAAGTTAAATATTTCCCGATCTGTAGGCATCTGAGAGACAAACCTTATGTCACTTTGAGGGAACATATATGTCAACTTCATGTCAGAGTCTCGTCAATGTATGTCCAAGGGTTTGGAGGATAGAGACATTTCAATTTTTCGAGAATAATCGAAAGTCAATTTTTAAAAGTTAAATATCTCCGATCTGTAGGCATCTGAGAGACAAACCTTATGTCACTTTGAGGGAACGTATATGTCAACTTCATGTCAGAATCTTTTCAATGTATGTCCAACGGTTTGGACGATAGAGACATTTAAATTTTTCGAGATTATTCGAAAGTCAATTTTTAAAAGGCAAATATCTCCCGATCTGTAGGAATCTGAGAGACAAACCTTATGTCACTTTGAGGGAATGCATATGTCAACTTCATGTCAGAGTCTCGTCAATGTATGTCAAAGGGTTTGGAGGATAGAGACATTTTAATTTTTCGAGATTATTCGAAAGTCAATTTTTGAAAAGGCAAATATCTCCCGATCTGTATTAATCCGAGAGACAAAACTTATGTCACTTTGAGGGAATGTATATGTTAACTTCATGTCATAGTCACGTGAATGTATGTTGAAGGGTTTGGAGGATAGAGACATTTAAATTTTAGAGATTATTGGAAAATCAATTATTAAAAGGCAAATATCTCCCGATCTGTAGGAATCTGAGATACAAAACTTATGTCACTTTGAGGGAACGTATATGAAAACTTCATGTCATAGTCTCGTCAAAGTATGTCCAAGGGTTTGGACGATAGAGACATATAAATTTTTAGAGATTATTCAAAAGTCAATTTTTAAAAGCAAAAATATCTCCCGATCTGTATTCATCTGAGAGACAAAACTTATGTCACTTTGAGGTAACGTATATGTCAACTTCATGCCATAGTCACGTCAATGTATGTCGAAGGATTTGGAGGATAATGACGTTTAAATTTTTAGAGATTATTCGAAAGTCAATTTTTAAAAGGCAAATATCTCCCGATCTGGAGGCATCTGAGAGACAAAACTTATGTCACTTTGAGGGAACGTATATGTCAATTTCATGTCAGAATCTCGTCAATGTATGTCCAAGGGTTTGGAGGATAGAGATATTTGAATTTTTCGAGATTATTCGAATGTCAATTTTTAAAAGGCAAATATCTCCCGATCTGTAGGCATGTGAGAGACAAACCTTACGTCACTTTGAGGGAACGTATATGTCAACTTCCTGTCAGAGTCACGTCAATGTATGTCCAAGAGTTTGGAGGATAGAGATATTTCAATTTTTCGAGATTATTCGAAAGTCAATTTTTAAAAGGCAAATATCTCCCGAACTGAAGGAATCTGAGAGAAAAAACTTATGTCACATTGAGGGAACGTATATGTCAACTTCATGTAAGAATCTTTTCAATGTATGTCCAAGGGTTTGGACGATAGAGACATTTTAATTTTTCGAGATTATTCGAATGAAATTTTTAAAAGGCAAATTTCTCCCGATCTGTAGGCTTGTGAGAGACAAACCTTACGTCACTTTGAGGGAACGTATATGTCAACTTCCTGTCAGAGTCACGTCAATGTATGTCCAAGAGTTTGGAGGATAGAGACATTTTAATTTTTCGAAATTATTCGAAAGTTAAGTTTTAAAAGGCAAATATGTCCCGAACTGTAGGCATCTGAGAGACAAAACTTATGTCACTTTGATGGAACGTATATGTCAACTTCATGTCAGAATCTCGTCAAGGTATGTCCAAGGGTTTGGACGATAGAGACATTTATATTTTTCGAAATTATTCGAAAGTCAAGTTATGAAAAGGCAAATATCTCCCGATCTGTAGGCATCTGAGAGACAAACCTTATGTCACTTCGAGGGAATGCATATGTCAATTTCATGTCAGAGTCTCGTCAATGTATGTCCTAGGGTTTGGAGGATAGAGACATTTTAATTTTTCGAGATTATTCGAAAGTCAATTTTTAAAAGGCAAATATCTCACGATCTTAAGGAATCTGAGAGACGAAACTTATGTCACTTTGAGGGAACGTATATGTCAACTTCATGTCAGAATCTCGTTAATGCATGTCCAAGGGTTTGGACGATAGAGACATTTTAATTTTTCGAGATATTCGAAAGTCAATTTTTAAAAGGCAAATATCTCCTGATCTGTAGGCATCTGAGAGACAAACCTTATGTCACTTTGAGGGAACATATATGTCAATTTCATGTCAGAATCTCGTCAATGTATGTCCAAAGGTTTGGACGATAGAGACATTTAAATTTTTCGAGATTATTCGAATGTCAATTTTTAAAAGGCAAATATCTCCCGATCTGTAGGCATCTGAGAGACAAACCTAATGTCACTTTGAGGGAACGTATATGTCAACTTCATGTCAGAGTCTCGTCAATGTATGTCCTAGGGTTTGGAGGATAGAGACATTTGAATTTTTCGAGATTATTCGAAAGTCAATTTTTAAAAGGCAAATATCTCCCGATCTGTAGGAATCTGAGAGACAAAACTTATGTCACTTTGAGGTAACGTATATGTAAACTTCCTGTCAAAGTCATATCAATGTATGTCAAAGGGTTTGGAGGAAATAGACATTTTAATTTTTCGAGATTGTTCGAAAGTTAAGTTTTAAAAGGCAAATATGTCCCGAACTGTAGGCATCTGAGAGACAAAACTTATGTCACTTTGATGGAACGTATATGTCAACTTCATGTCAGAATCTCGTCAAGGTATGTCCAAGGGTTTCGACGATAGAGACATTTATATTTTTCGAAATTATTCGAAAGTCAAGTTATGAAAAGGCAAATATCTCCCGATCTGTAGGCATCTGAGAGACAAACCTTATGTCACTTTGAGGGAATGCATATGTCAACTTCATGTCAGAGTCTCGTCAATGTATGTCCTAGGGTTTGGAGGATAGAGACATTTTAATTTTTCGAGATTATTCGAAAGTCAATTTTTAAAAGGCAAATATCTCCCGATCTGTAGGCATCTGAGAGACAAACCTAATGTCACTTTGAGGGAACGTATATGTCAACTTCATGTCAGAGTCTCGTCAATGTATGTCCTAGGGTTTGGAGGATAGAGACATTTGAATTTTTCGAGATTATTCGAAAGTCAATTTTTAAAAGGCAAATATCTCCCGATCTGTAGGAATCTGAGAGACAAAACTTATGTCACTTTGAGGTAACGTATATGTAAACTTCCTGTCAAAGTCATATCAATGTATGTCAAAGGGTTTGGAGGAAATAGACATTTTAATTTTTCGAGATTGTTCGAAAGTTAAGTTTTAAAAGGCAAATATGTCCCGAACTGTAGGCATCTGAGAGACAAAACTTATGTCACTTTGATGGAACGTATATGTCAACTTCATGTCAGAATCTCGTCAAGGTATGTCCAAGGGTTTCGACGATAGAGACATTTATATTTTTCGAAATTATTCGAAAGTCAAGTTATGAAAAGGCAAATATCTCCCGATCTGTAGGCATCTGAGAGACAAACCTTATGTCACTTTGAGGGAATGCATATGTCAACTTCATGTCAGAGTCTCGTCAATGTATGTCCTAGGGTTTGGAGGATAGAGACATTTTAATTTTTCGAGATTATTCGAAAGTCAATTTTTAAAAGGCAAATATCTCACGATCTTAAGGAATCTGAGAGACGAAACTTATGTCACTTTGAGGGAACGTATATGTCAACTTCATGTCAGAATCTCGTTAATGCATGTCCAAGGGTTTGGACGATAGAGACATTTTAATTTTTCGAGATATTCGAAAGTCAATTTTTAAAAGGCAAATATCTCCTGATCTGTAGGCATCTGAGAGACAAACCTTATGTCACTTTGAGGGAACATATATGTCAATTTCATGTCAGAATCTCGTCAATGTATGTCCAAAGGTTTGGACGATAGAGACATTTAAATTTTTCGAGATTATTCGAATGTCAATTTTTAAAAGGCAAATATCTCCCGATCTGTAGGCATCTGAGAGACAAACCTAATGTCACTTTGAGGGAACGTATATGTCAACTTCATGTCAGAGTCTCGTCAATGTATGTCCAAGGGTTTGGAGGATAGAGACATTTGAATTTTTCGAGATTATTCGAAAGTCAATTTTTAAAAGGCAAATATCTCCCGATCTGTAGGAATCTGAGAGACAAAACTTATGTCACTTTGAGGTAACGTATATGTAAACTTCCTGTCAAAGTCATATCAATGTATGTCAAAGGGTTTGGAGGAAATAGACATTTTAATTTCTCGAGATTATTCGAAAGTCAATTTTTCAAAATTCAAATATCACCCGATCTGTAGGAATCTGAGAGACGAAACTTATGTCACTTAGAGGGAACGTATATGTCAACTTCATGTTAGAATCTCGTCAATGTATGTCCAAGGGTTTGGACGATAGAGACATTTTAATTTTTCGAGATTATTCGAAAGTCAATTTTTAAAAGTTAAATATCTCCCGATCTGTAGGCATCTGAGAGACAAACCTTATGTCACTTTGAGGGAACGTATATGTCAACTTCATGTCAGAGTCTCGTCAATGTATGTCCAAGGGTTTGGAGGATAGAGACATTTAAATTTTTCGAGATTATTCGAAAGTCAATTTTTAAAAGGCAAATATCTCCCGATCTGTAGGAATCTGAGAGACAAAATTTATGTCACTTTGAGGGAACGTATATGTCAACTTCATGTCATAGTCACGTCAATGTATGTCCAAGGGTTTGGACGATAGAGACATTTCAATTTTTCGAGATTAATCGAAAGTCAATTTTTAAAAGTTAAATATCTCCGATCTGTAGGCATCTCAGAGACAAACCTTATGTCACTTTGAGGGAACGTATATGTCAACTTCATGTCAGAGTCTCGTCTATGTATGTCCAAGGGTTTGGAGGATAGAGACATTTTAATTTTTCGAGATTATTCGAAAGTCAATTTTTGAAAAGGCAAATATCTCCCGATCTGTATTAATCCGAGAGACAAAACTTATGTCCCTTCTCGAAGGTATCACCACCTTGTCGAAGGCAATCTGCCGGGTGAGGAGGCTTGCGTGCTCAAATGACCCTTAGGGCTATGCCGGCCTGAGCTTCGGCTCATGGTAGGGTCACCCAAGCCGGACAGGTCTAAGGAGATGCGCTAGACTAAGAGTGATACCCTGGTCCTCCAGGTTGGGGGTTGGGTGTAGGGCTAACAACCTTTCACCTTTAAAAAAAAATATGTGTTACGAAAAAATCAACCAAGCCTCGGATCAGGACGGACTCTTTGGCACGACCACGGCAATTGAAAAAGGACATGAGATTTGGTACCTGGAACATTAGGAGCCTCTATAGGGCTGGGGCACTGAAATCAGTGTGTAGGGAATTAGGGAATTATAAGTTAGACTTAGTGGCAGTGCAGGAAGTGCGATGGGAGGGGGAGGGCACGATCCCAGTGGACAATTTTACATTTTTCTATGGAAAGGGGAATGACAATCATCAGCTAGGGACGGGTTTTTTTGTTCATAGCAGAATTAGGGCAGCAGTTAAGAGAGTAGAATTTGTTAGTGACAGGTTGTCTTACGTAATTTTGGAAGGACGTTGGTGCGACATCATTGTCCTTAATGTTCATGCCCCAACTGAAGACAAAAGCGATGATATCAAGGATAGCTTTTATGAAGAATTGGAATCAGTATTTGATACATTTGGCAAGTATCACATGAAAATTCTGCTAGGAGATTTCAATGCAAAAATTGGGAGGGAGGATGTCTTCAAACCCACAATAGGCAGCGAGAGTCTCCATGCACTTAGTAATGATAATGGCGTCAGAGCAGTGACCTTCGCTACGTCAAAAGATTTAATTGTAAAAAGTACAAAATTTCCACACCGTGATGTTCATAAATACACTTGGACTTCCCCAGATGGCAGAACACACAATCAAATAGATCATGTTTTAGTAGATAAGAGAAGGCAGACAAATGTAATTGATGTGAGATCATTCAGAGGAGCAGATTGCGACACTGATCATTATCTGGTGGTAGCAAAAGTGAGGGAGCGGCTTTCAGTAAGTAGACGAACTAAACAAAATTTTGACACAGAAAGATTTGATTTGAAAAAATTAAGTGAGGGAGAGGCAAAGGAACAATATCAAGTTGAAATTTCGAATAGGTTTCAAATTTTAGAGACAAATGAGGATAATGAAAGTGTGGACATCAACAGGGAGTGGGAAAATGTCAGAAACTGCATCAAACTTTCAGCAAAAGAGAAACTAGGATACTACAGGAGAAAGCAAAATAAACCGTGGTTTGATGAAGAATGTTCAAAATTAATAGATCGAAGGAAGCAAACAAAATTTCAATGGTTGCAGAACCCAAACAAAACAAATGCGGATAATCTATGTAACGTGAGACGTGAGGCTAGTAGAACCTTTAGGACTAAGAAAAGGGAATACCTGAAGGGCAAAATTGCTGAACTTGAGACAAATAATAAGGAAAAAAACATCAGAGACCTGTACAGAGGCATTAATAACTTTAAGAAAGGATATCAACCCCAGACTAATTTGGTAAAGGATGATAGTGGCAATTTGCTTGCAGATCCAATAAAAATTGTGAATAGGTGGAAACATTTCTTTAGCGAGCTCTTAAATGTTCATAATACTGGTGATATTAGACAGATTAAAATGCATACAGCTGAACTGTTGGTGCCAGAACCTAGCTTAGATGAAGTGGAACTAGCCATTGGGAAGTTGAAAAGTTATAAATCTCCAGGAATTGATCAGATTCCGGCCGAATTAATTAAAGCAGGTGGCAAAGGGTTGCATATGAGGATCCATAAGCTTATTCAGTTAATTTGGGATAAGGAAGAGATGCCACATCAATGGAAGGAATCCATAATTATTCCTATTTATAAGAAGGGGGACAAGACTGAGTGTGGTAATTACCGAGGAATATCGCTGCTATCAACCTCATACAAAATTCTATCCAACATTCTTTTGGCAAGATTAACCCCATATGCGAATGAAACTATTGGGGATCATCAGTGTGGGTTCAGACGAAACAGATCAACGATTGATCAGATCTTTTGCATTCGTCAGATACTAGAGAAAAAATGGGAGTTCGGTGGGACTGTACATCAGTTATTTATAGATTTCAAAAAAGCCTATGACTCTGTGAAGAGAGAAGTGCTATATAATATTCTTATTGAATTTGGTATACCAAAGAAGCTAGTGGGTCTAATAAAAATGTGCTTAAATGAAACCTGCAGCAAAATTCGAGTAGGTAAATATGTATCTGAGACATTCCTCATCAAGAACGGTCTAAAACAAGGAGATGCTTTGTCTCCCTTGCTCTTTAACTTTGCGCTAGAATACGCCATCAGGAAGGTCCAAGGTAGGCAGGAGGGTTTGCAATTGAACGGGACACATCAGCTATTGGCATATGCTGATGATGTTAATTTATTGGGGGACGATATAAATACAATAAAGAGGAACGCAGAAGTTTTACTAGAGGCTGGTAGACAAGTGGGGCTGGAAGTAAATTCAGAAAAAACTAAGTACATGTTAGTATCTCGTCATCAGAAGACAGGCGGGCAAAATTATCTTAGGGTAGCTAATAAATCCTTTGAAAGGGTTACAAAGTTCAAATATTTGGGAACAACAGTAACAAATCAAAATGATACTTGTGAGGAAGTTAGGAGGAGACTAAATTCCGGAAATGCTTGCTACTTCTCAGTCCAAAATATTTTGTCTTCCCGTCTGATTTCTAAGAACCTGAAAATTAAAGTATACAAAACAATAATCTTGCCTGTTGTTTTGTATGGGTGCGAAACATGGTCTCTCACTCAGAGGGAGGAACACAGATTGCAGGTGTTTGAGAATCGGGTGTTGAGGAGGATATTTGGGCCTAGGAGGGAAGACGATGGGGCGTGGAGAAAACTGCACAATGACGAGCTTAAAAATCTGTACTGCTCCCCCAGTATTGTGAGGGTGATTAAGTCGAGAAGGGTGAGATGGGCGGGACATGTAGCGCGCATGGATGGGACAAGAGGTGTGCACCGGGTACTGGTTGGGAAACCTGAAGGGAAGAGACCGCTGGGGAGACCTAGACGTAGATGGGAGGATAATCTCAGGCGGGATCTATGGGAGATAGGAGTTGAAGGAAACTGGATTTTGTTGGCCCAGGACAGGGTCCGGTGGAGGGCTTTGGTTAATTCGGTGATGAACCTTCGGGTTCGGTAAGCCATCTAGTTAGTTAGTTAGTTAGACAAAACTTATGTCACTTTGAGGGAATGTATATGTTAACTTCATGTCATAGTCACGTGAATGTATGTTGAAGGGTTTGGAGGATAGAGACATTTAAATTTTAGAGATTATTGGAAAGTCAATTTTTAAAAGGCAAATATCTCCCGATCTGTAGGAATCTGAGATACAAAACTTATGTCACTTTGAGGGAACGTATTTGAAAACTTCATGTCATAGTCTCGTCAAAGTATGTCCAACGGTTTGGACGATAGAGACATTTAAATTTTTAGAGATTATTCGAAAGTCAATTTTTAAAAGGCAAATATCTCCCGATCTGTATTCATCTGAGAGACAAAACTTATGTCACTTTGAGGTAACGTATATGTTAACTTCATGCCATAGTCACGTTAATGTATGTCGAAGGGTTTGGAGGATAATGACGTTTAAATTTTTAGAGATTATTCGAAAGTCAATTTTTAAAAGGCAAATATCTCCCGATCTGTAGGAATCTGAGAGACAAAACGTATGTCACTTTGGGGGAATATATATGTCAAATTCCTGTCAGAGTCACGTCAATGTATGTCCAAGGGTTTGGAGGATAGAGACATTTTAATTTTTCGAGATTATTCGAAAGTCAATTTTTAAAAGGCAAATATCTCCCGATCTGTAGGAATCTGAGAGACAAAACTTATGTCACTTTGAGGGAACGTATATGTCAACTTCATGTCAGAATCCTTTCAATGCATGTCCAAGGGGTTGGACGATAGAGACATTTTAATTTTTCGAGATTATTCGAAAGTCAATTTTTCTAAAGGCAAATATCTACCGATCTGTAGGAATATAAGATACAAAACTTATGTCACTTTGAGGGAACGTATATGTCAACTTCATGTCAGAATCTTTTCAATGTATGTCCAAGGGTTTGGACGATAGAGACATTTAAATTTTTCGAGATTATTCGAAAGTCAATTTTTAAATGGCAAATATCTCCCGATCTGTAGCCATCTGAGAGACAAACCTTATGTCACTTTGAGGGAATGCATATGTCAACTTCATGTCAGAGTCTCGTCAATGTATGTCAAAGGGTTTGGAGGATAGAGACATTTTAAATTTTTCGAGATTATTCGAAAGTCAATTTTTGAAAAGGCAAATATCTCCCGATCTGTATTAATCCGAGAGACAAAACTTATGTCACTTTGAGGGAACGTATATGTCAACTTCATTTCATAGTCAAGTCAATGTATGTTGAAGGGTTTGGAGGATAGAGACATTTAAAATTTTAGAGATTATTCGAAAGTCAATTTTTAAATGGCAAATATCTCCCGATCTGTATTCATCTGAGTGACAAAACGTATGTCACTTTGAGGTAACGTATATGTCAACTTCATGCCATAGTCACGTCAATGTATGTCGAAGGGTTTGGAGGATAGAGACATTTAAATTTTTAGAGATTATTCGAAAGTCAATTTTTAAAAGGCAAATATCTCCCGATCTGTAGGAGTCTGAGAGACGAAACTTATGTCACTTTGAGGGAACATATATGTCAACTCCATGTGAGAATCTCGTCAATGTATGTCCAAGGGTTTGGACGATAGAGACATTTAAATTTTTAGAGATTATTCGAAAGTCAATTTTTAAAAGGCAAATATCTCCCGATCTGTATTCATCTGAGTGACAAAACTTATGTCACTTTGAGGTAACGTATATGTCAACTTCATGTCAGAGTCTCGTCAATATATGTCCAAGGGTTTGGAGGATAGAGACATTTGAATTTTTCGAGATTATTCGAAAGTCAATTTTTAAAAGGCAAATATCTCCCGATCTGTAGGAATCTGAGAGACAAAACTTATGTCACTATGAGGTAACGTATATGTAAACTTCCTGTCAAAGTCACATCAATGTATGTCAAAGGGTTTGGAGGAAATAGACATTTTAATTTTTCGAGATTATTCGAAAGTCAATTTTTCAAAATTCAAATATCTCCCGATCTGTAGGAATCTGAGAGACGAAACTTATGTCACTTAGAGGGAACGTATATGTCAACTTCATGTTAGAATCTCGTCAATGTATGTCCAAGGGTTTGGACGATAGAGACATTTTAATTTTTCGAGATTATTCGAAAGTCAATTTTTAAAAGTTAAATATCTCCCGATCTGTAGGCATCTGAGAGACAAACCTTATGTCACTTTGAGGGAACGTATATGTCAACTTCATGTCAGAGTCTCGTCAATGTATGTCCAAGGGTTTGGAGGATAGAGACATTTAAATTTTTCGAGATTATTCGAAAGTCAATTTTTAAAAGGCAAATATCTCCCGATCTGTAGGAATCTGAGAGACAAAATTTATGTCACTTTGAGGGAACGTATATGTCAACTTCATGTCATAGTCACGTCAATGTATGTCCAAGGGTTTGGACGATAGAGACATTTCAATTTTTCGAGAATAATCGAAAGTCAATTTTTAAAAGTTAAACATCTCCGATCTGTAGGCATCTGAGAGACAAACCTTATGTCACTTTGAGGGAACGTATATGTCAACTTCATGTCAGAATCTTTTCAATGTATGTCCAACGGTTTGGACGATAGAGACATTTAAATTTTTCGAGATTATTCGAAAGTCAATTTTTAAAAGGCAAATATCTCCCGATCTGTACGCATCTGAGAGACAAACCTTATGTCACTTTGAGGGAATGCATATGTCAACTTCATGTCAGAGTCTCGTCAATGTATGTCAAAGGGTTTGGAAGATAGAGACATTTTAATTTTTCGAGATTATTCGAAAGTCAATTTTTGAAAAGGCAAATATCTCCCGATCTGTATTAATCCGAGAGACAAAACTTATGTCACTTTGAGGGAATGTATATGTTAACTTCATGTCATAGTCACGTGAATGTATGTTGAAGGGTTTGGAGGATAGAGACATTTAAATTTTAGAGATTATTGGAAAGTCAATTATTAAAAGGCAAATATCTCCCGATCTGTAGGAATCTGAGATACAAAACTTATGTCACTTTGAGGGAACGTATATGAAAACTTCATGTCATAGTCTCGTCAAAGTATGTCCAAGGGTTTGGACGATAGAGACATATAAATTTTTAGAGATTATTCGAAAGTCAATTTTTAAAAGCAAAAATATCTCCCGATCTGTATTCATCTGAGAGACAAAACTTATGTCACTTTGAGGTAACGTATATGTCAACTTCATGCCATAGTCACGTCAATGTATGTCGAAGGATTTGGAGGATAATGACGTTTAAATTTTTAGAGATTATTCGAAAGTCAATTTTTAAAAGGCAAATATCTCCCGATCTGGAGGCATCTGAGAGACAAAACTTATGTCACTTTGAGGGAACGTATATGTCAATTTCATGTCAGAATCTCGTCAATGTATGTCCAAGGGTTTGGAGGATAGAGATATTTGAATTTTTCGAGATTATTCGAATGTCAATTTTTAAAAGGCAAATATCTCCCGATCTGTAGGCATCTGAGAGACAAACCTTATGTCACTTTGAGGGAACGTATATGTCAATTTCATGTCAGAATCTCGTCAATGTATGTCCAAGGGTTTGGAGGATAGAGACATTTGAATTTTTTGAGATTATTCGAAAGTCAATTTTTAAAAGGCAAATATCTCCCGATCTGTAGGAATCTGAGAGACAAAACTTATGTCACTTTGGGGGAATATATATGTCAAATTCCTGTCAGAGTCACGTCAATGTATGTCCAAGGGTTTGGAGGATAGAGACATTTTAATTTTTCGAGATTATTCGAAAGTCAATTTTTAAAAGGCAAATATCTCCCGATCTGTAGGAATCTGAGAGACAAAACTTGTGTCACTTTGACGGAACGTATATGTCAACTTCATGTCAGAATCCTTTCAATGTATGTCCAAGGGTTTGGACGATAGAGACATTTTCATTTTTCGAGATTATTCGAAAGTCAATTTTTCTAAAGGCAAATATCTACCGATCTGTAGGAATATAAGATACAAAACTTATGTCACTTTGAGGGAACGTATATGTCAACTTCATGTCAGAATCTTTTCAATGTATGTCCAACGGTTTGGACGATAGAGACATTTAAATTTTTCGAGATTATTCGAAAGTCAATTTTTAAAAGGCAAATATCTCCCGATCTGTAGGCATCTGAGAGACAAACCTTATGTCACTTTGAGGGAATGCATATGTCAACTTCATGTCAGAGTCTCGTCAATGTATGTCAAAGGGTTTGGAGGATAGAGACATTTTAATTTTTCGAGATTATTCGAAAGTCAATTTTTTAAAAGGCAAATATCTCCCGATCTGTATTAATCCGAGGGACAAAACTTATGTCACTTTGAGGGAACGTATATGTCAACTTCATGTCATAGTCAAGTCAATGTATGTTGAAGGGTTTGGAGGATAGAGACATTAAAATTTTAGAGATTATTCGAAAGTCAATTTTTAAATGGCAAATATCTCCCTATCTGTATTCATCTGAGTGACAAAACTTATGTCACTTTGAGGTATCGTATGTGTCAACTTCATGCCATAGTCACGTTAATGTATGTCGAAGGGTTTGGAGGATAGAGACATTTAAATTTTTAGAGATTATTCGAAAGTCAATTATTAAAAGGCAAATATCTCCCGATCTGGAGGCATCTGAGAGAAAAAACTTATGTCACTTTGAGGGAACGTATATGTCAATTTCATGTCAGAATGTCGTCAATGTATGTCCAAGGGTTTGGACGATAGAGACATTTTAATTTTTCGAGATTATTCGAATGTCAATTTTTAAAAGGCAAATATCTCCCGATCTGTAGGCATGTGAGAGACAAACCTTACGTCACTTTGAGGGAACGTATATGTAAACTTCCTGTCAGAGTCACGTCAATGTATGTCCAAGAGTTTGGAGGATAGAGATATTTCAATTTTTCGAGATTATTCGAAAGTCAATTTTTAAAAGGCAAATATCTCCCGAACTGTAGGAATCTGAGAGAAAAAACTTATGTCACATTGAGGGAACGAATATGTCAACTTCATGTCAGAATCTTTTCAATGTATGTCCAAGGGTTTGGACGATAGAGACATTTTAATTTTTCGAAATTATTCGAATGTCAATTTTTAAAAGGCAAATATCTCCCGATCTGTAGGCTTGTGAGAGACAAACCTTACGTCACTTTGAGGGAACGTATATGTCAACTTCCTGTCAGAGTCACGTCAATGTATGTCCAAGAGTTTGGAGGATAGAGACATTTTAATTTTTCGAGATTATTCGAAAGTTAAGTTTTAAAAGGCAAATATGTCCCGAACTGTAGGCATCTGAGAGACAAATTTATGTCACTTTGATGGAACGTATATGTCAACTTCATGTCAGAATCTCGTCAAGGTATGTCCAAGGGTTTGGACGATAGAGACATTTATATTTTTCGATATTATTCGAAAGTCAAGTTATGAAAAGGCAAATATCTCCCGATCTGTAGGCATCTGAGAGACAAACCTTATGTCACTTTGAGGGAATGCATATGTCAACTTCATGTCAGAGTCTCGTCAATGTATGTCCTAGGGTTTGAAGGATAGAGACATTTTAATTTTTCGAGATTATTCGAAAGTCAATTTTTAAAAGGCAAATATCTCACGATCTTAAGGAATCTGAGAGACGAAACTTATGTCACTTTGAGGGAACGTATATGTCAACTTCATGTCAGAATCTCGTTAATGCATGTCCAAGGGTTTGGACGATAGAGACATTTTAATTTTTCGAGATATTCGAAAGTCAATTTTTAAAAGGCAAATATCTCCCGATCTGTAGGCATCTGAGAGACAAACCTTATGTCACTTTGAGGGAACATATATGTCAATTTCATGTCAGAATCTCGTCAATGTATGTCCAAAGGTTTGGACGATCGAGACATTTAAATTTTTCGAGATTATTCGAATGCCAATTTTTAAAAGGCAAATATCTCCCGATCTGTAGGCATCTGAGAGACAAACCTAATGTCACTTTGAGGGAACGTATATGTCAACTTCATGTCAGAGTCTCGTCAATGTATGTCCAAGGGTTTGGAGGATAGAGACATTTGAATTTTTCGAGATTATTCGAAAGTCAATTTTTAAAAGGCAAATATCTCCCGATCTGTAGGAATCTGAGAGACAAAATTTATGTCACTTTGAGGGAACGTATATGTCAACTTCATGTCATAGTCACGTCAATGTATGTCCAAGGGTTTGGACGATAGAGACATTTCAATTTTTCGAGATTAATCGAAAGTCAATTTTTAAAAGTTAAATATCTCCGATCTGTAGGCATCTGAGAGACAAACCTTATGTCACTTTGAGGGAACGCATATTTCAACTTCATGTCAGAGTCTCGTCTATGTATGTCCAAGGGTTTGGAGGATAGAGACATTTTAATTTTTCGAGATTATTCGAAAGTCAATTTTTGAAAAGGCAAATATCTCCCGATCTGTATTAATCCGAGAGACACAACTTATGTCACTTTGAGGGAATGTATATGTTAACTTCATGTCATAGTCACGTGAATGTATGTTGAAGGGTTTGGAGGATAGAGACATTTAAATTTTAGAGATTATTGGAAAGTCAATTTTTAAAAGGCAAATATCTCCCGATCTGTAGGAATCTGAGATACAAAACTTATGTCACTTTGAGGGAACGTATATGAAAACTTCATGTCATAGTCTCGTCAACGTATGTCCAAGGGTTTGGACGATAGAGACATTTAAATTTTTAGAGATTATTCGAAAGTCAATTTTTAAAAGGCAAATATCTCCCGATCTGTATTCATCTGAGAGACAAAACTTATGTCACTTTGAGGTAACGTATATGTTAACTTCATGCCATAGTCACGTCAATGTATGTCGAAGGGTTTGGAGGATAATGACGTTTAAATTTTTAGAGATTATTCGAAAGTCAATTTTTAAAAGGCAAATATCTCCCGATCTGTAGGAATCTGAGAGACAAAACGTATGTCACTTTGGGGGAATATATATGTCAAATTCCTGTCAGAGTCACGTCAATGTATGTCCAAGGGTTTGGAGGATAGAGACATTTTAATTTTTCGAGATTATTCGAAAGTCAATTTTTAAAAGGCAAATATCTCCCGATCTGTAGGAATCTGAGAGACAAAACTTATGTCACTTTGAGGGAACGTATATGTCAACTTCATGTCAGAATCCTTTCAATGCATGTCCAAGGGTTTGGACGATAGAGACATTTTAATTTTTCGAGATTATTCGAAAGTCAATTTTTCTAAAGGCAAATATCTACCGATCTGTAGGAATATAAGATACAAAACTTATGTCACTTTGAGGGAACGTATATGTCAATTTCATATCAGAATCTCGTCCATGTATGTCCAAGGGTTTGGACGATAGAGACATTTTAATTTTTCGAAATTATTCGAAAGACAATTTTTGAAAAAGCAAATATCTCCCGATCTGTAGGAATCTGAGAGACAAAACTCATGTCACATTGAGGGAAGGCATATGTCAACTTCATGTCAGAGTCACGTCAATGTATGTCCAAGGGTTTGGAGGATAGAGACATTTAAATTTTTAGAGATTATTCGAAAGTCAATTATTTAAAGGCAAATATCTACCGATCTGTAGGCATCTGACAGACAAAACTTATGTCACTTTGAGGGAACGTATATGTCAACTTCCTGTCAGAGTCACGTCAATGTATGTCCAAGGGTTTGGAGGATAGAGACATTTAAATTTTTCGAGATTATTCGAAAGTCAATTTTTGAAAAGGCAAATATCTCCCGATCTGTAGGAATCTGAGAGACAAAACTTATGTCACTTTGAGGGAACGCATATGTCAACTTCATGTCAGAATCTCGTCAATGTATGTCCAAGGGTTTGGACGATAGAGACATTTTAATTTCTCGAGATTATTCGAAAGTCAATTTTTCAAAGGCAAATATCTCCCGATCTGTAGGCATCTGAGAGACAAAACTTATGTCACTTTGAGGGAACGTATATGTCAACATCATGCCAGAATCTCGTCAATGTATGTCCAAGGGTTTGGACGATAGAGACATTTTAATTTTTCGAGATTATTCGAAAGTCAATTATTAAAAGGCAAATATCTCCCGATCCGTAGGCATCTGAGAGACAAAACTTATTCCACTTTGAGGGAACGTATATGTCAACTTCATGTCAGAATCTTGTCAATGTATGTCCAAGGGTTTGGAGGATAGAGACATTTAAATTTTTAGAGATTATTCGAAAGTCAATTATTTAAAGGCAAATATCTACCGATCTGTAGGCATCTGAGAGACAAAACTTATGTCACTTTGAGGGAACGTATATGTCAACTTCCTGTCAGAGTCACGTCAATGTATGTCCAAGGGTTTGGAGGATAGAGACATTTAAATTTTTCGAGATTATTCGAAAGTCAATTTTTGAAAAGGCAAATATCTCCCGATCTGTAGGAATCTGAGAGACAAAACTTATGTCACTTTGAGGGAACGTATATGTCAACTTCCTGTCAGAGTCACGTCAATGTATGTCCAAGGGTTTGGAGGATAGAGACATTTTAATTTTTCGAGATTATTCGAAAGTCAATTTTTAAAAGGCAAATATCTCCCGATCTGTAGGAATCTGAGAGACAAAACTTATGTCACTTTGAGGGAACGTATATGTCAACTTCATGTCAGAATCCTTTCAATGCATGTCCAAGGGTTTGGACGATAGAGACATTTTAATTTTTCGAGATTATTCGAAAGTCAATTTTTCTAAAGGCAAATATCTACCGATCTGTAGGAATATAAGATACAAAACTTATGTCACTTTGAGGGAACGTATATGTCAACTTCATTTCATAGTCAAGTCAAAGTATGTTGAAGGGTTTGGAGGAAAGAGACATTTAAAATTTTAGAGATTATTCGAAAGTCAATTTTTAAATGGCAAATATCTCCCCATCTGTATTCATCTGAGTGACAAAACGTATGTCACTTTGAGGTAACGTATATGTCAACTTCATGCCATAGTCACGTCAATGTATGTCGAAGGGTTTGGAGGATAGAGACATTTAAATTTTTAGAGATTATTCGAAAGTCAATTTTTAAAAGGCAAATATCTCCCGATCTGTAGGAATCTGAGAGACGAAACTTATGTCACTTTGAGGGAACATATATGTCAACTCCATGTGAGAATCTCGTCAATGTATGTCCAAGGGTTTGGACGATAGAGACATTTAAATTTTTAGAGATTATTCGAAAGTCAATTTTTAAAAGGCAAATATCTCCCGATCTGTATTCATCTGAGAGACAAAACTTATGTCACTTTGAGGTAGCGTATATGTCAACTTCATGCCATAGTCACGTCAATGTATGTCGAAGGGTTTGGAGGATAATGACCTTTAAATTTTTAGAGATTATTCGAAAGTCATTTTTTTAAAGGCAAATATCTCCTGATCTGGAGGCATCTGAGAGACAAAACTTATGTCACTTTGAGGGAACGTATATGTCAATTTCATATCAGAATCTCGTCCATGTATGTCCAAGGGTTTGGACGATAGAGACATTTTAATTTTTCGAGATTATTCGAATGTCAATTTTTAAAAGGCAAATATCTCCCGATCTGTAGGCATCTGAGAGACAAATCTTATGTCACTTTGAGGGAACGTATATGTCAACTTCATGTCAGAATCTTTTCAATGTATGTCCAACGGTTTGGACGATAGAGACATTTAAATTTTTCGAGATTATTCGAAAGTCAATTTTTAAAAGGCAAATATCTCCCGATCTGTACGCATCTGAGAGACAAACCTTATGTCACTTTGAGGGAATGCATATGTCAACTTCATGTCAGAGTCTCGTCAATGTATGTCAAAGGGTTTGGAGGATAGAGACATTTTAATTTTTCGAGATTATTCGAAAGTCAATTTTTGAAAAGGCAAATATCTCCCGATCTGTATTAATCCGAGAGACAAAACTTATGTCACTTTGAGGGAATGTATATGTTAACTTCATGTCATAGTCACGTGAATGTATGTTGAAGGGTTTGGAGGATAGAGACATTTAAATTTTAGAGATTATTGGAAAGTCAATTATTAAAAGGCAAATATCTCCCGATCTGTATTAATCCGAGAGACAAAACTTATGTCACTTTGAGGTAACGTATATGTCAACTTCATGCCATAGTCACGTCAATGTATGTCGAAGGATTTGGAGGATAATGACGTTTAAATTTTTTGAGATTATTCGAAAGTCAATTTTTAAAAGGCAAATATCTCCCGATCTGGAGGCATCTGAGAGACAAAACTTATGTCACTTTGAGGGAACGTATATGTCAATTTCATGTCAGAATCTCGTCAATGTATGTCCAAGGGTTTGGAGGATAGAGATATTTGAATTTTTCGAGATTATTCGAATGTCAATTTTTAAAAGGCAAATATCTCCCGATCTGTAGGCATCTGAGAGACAAACCTTATGTCACTTTGAGGGAACGTATATGTCAATTTCATGTCAGAATCTCGTCAATGTATGTCCAAGGGTTTGGAGGATAGAGACATTTGAATTTTTCGAGATTATTCGAAAGTCAATTTTTAAAAGGCAAATATCTCCCGATCTGTAGGAATCTGAGAGACAAAACTTGTGTCACTTTGAGGGAACGTATATGTCAACTTCATGTCAGAATCCTTTCAATGTATGTCCAAGGGTTTGGACGATAGAGACATTTTCATTTTTCGAGATTATTTGAAAGTCAATTTTTCTAAAGGCAAATATCTACCGATCTGTAGGAATATAAGATACAAAACTTATGTCACATTGAGGGAACGTATATGTCAACTTCATGTCAGAATCTTTTCAATGTATGTCCAAGGGTTTGGACGATAGAGACATTTAAATTTTTCGAGATTATTCGAAAGTCAATTTTTAAAAGGCAAATATCTCCCGATCTGTAGGCATCTGAGAGACAAACCTTATGTCACTTTGAGGGAATGCATATGTCAACTTCATGTCAGAGTCTCGTCAATGTATGTCAAAGGGTTTGGAGGATAGAGACATTTTAATTTTTCGAGATTATTCGAAAGTCAATTTTTTAAAAGGCAAATATCTCCCGATCTGTATTAATCCGAGAGACAAAACTTATGTCACTTTGAGGGAACGTATATGTCAACTTCATGTCATAGTCAAGTCAATGTATGTCAAAGGGTTTGGAGGATAGAGACATTTAAATTTTTAGAGATTATTCGAAAGTCAATTTTTAAAAGGCAAATATCTCCCGATCTGGAGGCATCTGAGAGAAAAAACTTATGTCGCTTTGAGGGAACGTATATGTCAATTTCATGTCAGAATGTCGTCAATGTATGTCCAAGGGTTTGGACGATAGAGACATTTTAATTTTTCGAGATTATTCGAATGTCAATTTTTAAAAGGCAAATATCTCCCGATCTATAGGCATGTGAGAGACAAACCTTACGTCACTTTGAGGGAACGTATATGTCAACTTCCTGTCAGAGTCACGTCAATGTATGTCCAAGAGTTTGGAGGATAGAGATATTTTAATTTTTCGAGATTATTCGAAAGTCAATTTTTAAAAGGCAAATATCTCCCGAACTGTAGGAATCTGAGAGACAAAACTTATGTCACTTTGATGGAACGTATATGTCAACTTCATGTCAGAATCTCGTCAAGGTATGTCCAAGGGTTTGGACGATAGAGACATTTATATTTTTCGAAATTATTCGAAAGTCAAGTTATGAAAAGGCAAATATCTCCCGATCTGTAGGCATCTGAGAGACAAACCTTATGTCACTTTGAGGGAATGCATATGTCAACTTCATGTCAGAGTCTCGTCAATGTATGTCCTAGGGTTTGGAGGATAGAGACATTTTAATTTTTCGAGATTATTCGAAAGTCAATTTTTAAAAGGCAAATATCTCACGATCTTAAGGAATCTGAGAGACGAAACTTATGTCACTTTGAGGGAACGTATATGTCAACTTCATGTCAGAATCTCGTTAATGCATGTCCAAGGGTTTGGACGATAGAGACATTTTAATTTTTCGAGATATTCGAAAGTCAATTTTTAAAAGGCAAATATCTCCCGATCTGTAGGCATCTGAGAGACAAACCTTATGTCACTTTGAGGGAACATATATGTCAATTTCATGTCAGAATCTCGTCAATGTATGTCCAAAGGTTTGGACGATAGAGACATTTAAATTTTTCGAGATTATTCGAATGTCAATTTTTAAAAGGCAAATATCTCCCGATCTGTAGGCATCTGAGAGACAAACCTAATGTCACTTTGAGGGAACGTATATGTCAACTTCATGTCAGAGTCTCGTCAATGTATGTCCAAGGGTTTGGAGGATAGAGACATTTGAATTTTTCGAGATTATTCGAAAGTCAATTTTTAAAAGGCAAATATCTCCCGATCTGTAGGAATCTGAGAGACAAAATTTATGTCGCTTTGAGGGAACGTATATGTCAACTTCATGTCATAGTCACGTCAATGTATGTCCAAGGGTTTGGACGATAGAGACATTTCAATTTTTCGAGATTAATCGAAAGTCAATTTTTAAAAGTTAAATATCTCCGATCTGTAGGCATCTGAGAGACAAACCTTATGTCACTTTGAGGGAACGCATATTTCAACTTCATGTCAGAGTCTCGTCTATGTATGTCCAAGGGTTTGGAGGATAGAGACATTTTAATTTTTCGAGATTATTCGAAAGTCAATTTTTGAAAAGGCAAATATCTCCCGATCTGTATTAATCCGAGAGACAAAACTTATGTCACTTTGAGGGAATGTATATGTTAACTTCATGTCATAGTCACGTGAAAGTATGTTGAAGGGTTTGGAGGATAGAGACATTTAAATTTTAGAGATTATTGGAAAGTCAATTTTTAAAAGGCAAATATCTCCCGATCTGTAGGAATCTGAGATACAAAACTTATGTCACTTTGAGGGAACGTATATGAAAACTTCATGTCATAGTCTCGTCAAAGTATGTCCAAGGGTTTGGACGATAGAGACATTTAAATTTTTAGAGATTATTCGAAAGTCAATTTTTAAAAGGCAAATATCTCCCGATCTGTAGGAATCTGAGAGACAAAACTTATGTCACTTTGAGGGAACGTATATGTCAACTTCATGTCAGAATCCTTTCAATGCATGTCCAAGGGTTTGGACGATAGTGACATTTTAATTTTTCGAGATTATTCGAAAGTCAATTTTTCTAAAGGCAAATATCTACCGATCTGTAGGAATATAAGATACAAAACTTATGTCACTTTGAGGGAACGTATATGTCAACTTCATGTCAGAATCTTTTCAATGTATGTCCAAGGGTTTGGACGATAGAGACATTTAAATTTTTCGAGATTATTCGAAAGTCAATTTTTAAATGGCAAATATCTCCCGATCTGTAGCCATCTGAGAGACAAACCTTATGTCACTTTGAGGGAATGCATATGTCAACTTCATGTCAGAGTCTCGTCAATGTATGTCAAAGGGTTTGGAGGATAGAGACATTTTAAATTTTTCGAGATTATTCGAAAGTCAATTTTTGAAAAGGCAAATATCTCCCGATCTGTATTAATCCGAGAGACAAAACTTATGTCACTTTGAGGGAACGTATATGTCAACTTCATTTCATAGTCAAGTCAAAGTATGTTGAAGGGTTTGGAGGATAGAGACATTTAAAGTTTTAGAGATTATTCGAAAGTCAATTTTTAAATGGCAAATATCTCCCGATCTGTATTCATCTGAGTGACAAAACGTATGTCACTTTGAGGTAACGTATATGTCAACTTCATGCCATAGTCACGTCAATGTATGTCGAAGTGTTTGGAGAATAGAGACATTTAAATTTTTAGAGATTATTCGAAAGTCAATTTTTAAAAGGCAAATATCTCCCGATCTGTAGGAATCTGAGAGACGAAACTTATGTCACTTTGAGGGAACATATATGTCAACTCCATGTGAGAATCTCGTTAATGTATGTCCAAGGGTTTGGACGATAGAGACATTTAAATTTTTAGAGATTATTCGAAAGTCAATTTTTAAAAGGCAAATATCTCCCGATCTGTATTCATCTGAGAGACAAAACTTATGTCACTTTGAGGTAGCGTATATGTCAACTTCATGCCATAGTCACGTCAATGTATGTAGAAGGGTTTGGAGGATAATGACCTTTAAATTTTTAGAGATTATTCGAAAGTCATTTTTTTAAAGGCAAATATCTCCCGATCTGGAGGCATCTGAGAGACAAAACTTATGTCACGTTGAGGGAACGTATATGTCAATTTCATATCAGAATCTCGTCCATGTATGTCCAAGGGTTTTGACGATAGAGACATTTTAATTTTTCGAGATTATTCGAATGTCAATTTTTAAAAGGCAAATATCTCCCGATCTGTAGGCATCTGAGAGACAAATCTTACGTCACTTTGAGGGAACGTATATGTCAACTTCCTGCCAGAGTCACGTCAATGTATGTCCAAGAGTTTGGAGGATAGAGATATTTCAATTTTTCGAGATTATTCGAAAGTCAATTTTTAAAAGGCAAATATCTCCCGATCTATAGGCATCTGAGAGACAAACCTAATGTCACTTTGAGGGAACGTGTATGTCAACTTCATGTCAGAATCTTTTCAATGTATGTCCAAGGGTTTGGACGATAGAGACATTTAAATTTTTCGAGATTATTCGAAAGTCAATTTTTAAAAGGCAAATATCACCCGATCTGTAGGCATCTGAGAGACAAACCTTATGTCACTTTGAGGGAATGTATATGTCAACTTCATGTCAGAGTCTCGTCAATGTATGTCAAAGGGTTTGGAGGATAGAGACATTTTAATTTTTCGAGATTATTCGAAAGTCAATTTTTGAAAAGGCAAATATCTCCCGATCTGTATTACCCGAGAGACAAAACATATGTCACTTTGAGGGAATGTATATGTTAACTTCATGTCATAGTCACGTGAATGTATGTTGAAGGGTTTGGAGGATAGAGACATTTAAATTTTAGAGATTATTGGAAAGTCAATTTTTAAAGGCAAATATCTCCCGATCTGTAGGAATCTGAGATACAAAACTTATGTCACTTTGAGGGAACGTATATGAAAACTTCATGTCATAGTCTCGTCAAAGTATATCCAAGGGTTTGGACGATAGAGACATTTAAATGTTTAGAGATTATTCGAAAGTCAATTTTTAAAAGCAAAAATATCTCCCGATCTGTATTCATCTGAGAGACAAAACTTATGTTACTTTGAGGTAACGTATATGTTAACTTCATGCCATAGTCACGTCAATGTATGTCTAAGGGTTTGGAGGATAATGACTTTTAAATTTTTAGAGATTATTCGAAAGTCAATTTTTAAAAGGCAAATATCTCGCGATCTGGAGGCATCTGAGAGACAAAACTTATGTCACTTTGAGGGAACGTATATGTCAATTTCATGTCAGAATCTCGTCAATGTATGTCCAAGGGTTTGGAGGATAGAGATATTTGAATTTTTCGAGATTATTCGAATGTCAATTTTTAAAAGGCAAATATCTCCCGATCTGTATTCATCTGAGAGACAAAACTTATGTCACTTTGAGGTAACGTATATGTCAACTTCATGCCATAGTCACGTCAATGTATGTCGAAGGGTTTGGAGGATAATGACGTTTAAATTTTTAGAGATTATTCGAAAGTCAATTTTTAAAAGGCAAATTATCTCCCGATCTGGAGGCATCTGAGAGACAAAACTTATGTCACTTTGAGGGAACGTATATGTCAATTTCATATCAGAATCTCGTCCATGTATGTCCAAGGGTTTGGACGATAGAGACATTTTAATTTTTCGAGATTATTCGAATGTCAATTTTTAAAAGGCAAATATCTCCCGATCTGTAGGCATCTGAGAGACAAACCTTACGTCACTTTGAGGGAACGTATATGTCAACTTCCTGCCAGAGTCACGTCAATGTATGTCCAAGAGTTTGGAGGATAGAGATATTTCAATTTTTCGAGATTATTCGAAAGTCAATTTTTAAAAGGCAAATATCTCCCGATCTATAGGCATCTGAGAGACAAACCTAATGTAACTTTGAGGGAACGTGTATGTCAACTTCATGTCAGAGTCTCTTCAATGTATGTCCAATTGTTTGGAGGATAGAGACATTTTAATTTTTCGAGATTATTCGAAAGTCAATTCTTAAAGGCAAATATCTCCCGATCTGTAGGAATCTGAGAGACAAAGCTTATGTCACTCTGAGGTAACGTATATGTAAACTTCCTGTCAAAGTCACATCAATGTATGTCAAAGGGTTTGGAGGAAATAGACATTTTAATTTTTCGAGATTATTCGAAAGTCAATTTTTCAAAATTCAAACATCTCCCGATCTGTAGGAATCTGAGAGACGAAACTTATGTCACTTAGAGGGAACGTATATGTCAACATCATGTTAGAATCTCGTTAATGTATGTCCAAGGGTTTGGACGATAGAGACATTTTAATTTTTCGAGATTATTCGAAAGTCAATTTTTAAAAGTTAAATATCTCCCGATCTGTAGGCATCTGAGAGACAAACCTTATGTCACTTTGAGGGAACGTATATGTCAACTTCATGTCAGAGTCTCGTCAATGTATGTCCAAGGGTTTGGAGGATAGAGACATTTAAATTTTTCGAGATTATTCGAAAGTCAATTTTTAAAAGGCAAATATCTCCCGATCTGTATTAATCCGAGAGACAAAACTTATGTCACTTTGAGGGAATGTATATGTTAACTTCATGTCATAGTCACGGTAATGTATGTTGAAGGGTTTGGAGGATAGAGACATTTAAATTTTAGAGATTATTGGAAAGTCAATTTTTAAAAGGCAAATATCTCCCGATCTGTAGGAATCTGAGATACAAAACTTATGTCACTTTGAGGGAACGTATATGAAAACTTCATGTCATAGTCTCGTCAAAGTATGTCCAAGGGTTTGGAGGATAGAGACATTTAAATTTTTAGAGATTATTCGAAAGTCAATTTTTAAAAGGCAAATATCTCCCGATCTGTATTCATCTGAGAGACAAAACTTATGTCACATTGAGGTAACGTATATGTCAACTTCATGCCATAGTCACGTCAATGTATGTCGAAGGGTTTGGAGGATAATGACGTTTAAATTTTTAGAGATTATTCGAAAGTCAATTTTTAAAAGGCAAATATCTCCCGATCTGGAGGCATCTGAGAGACAAAACTTATGTCACTTTGAGGGAACGCGTATGTCCATTTCATGTCAGAATCTCGTCAATGTATGTCCAAGGGTTTGGAGGATAGAGACATTTGAGTTTTTCGAGATTATTCGAATGTCAATTTTTAAAAGGCAAATATCTCCCGATCTGTAGGCATCTGAGAGACAAACCTTATGTCACTTTGAGGGAACGTATATGTCAATTTCATGTCAGAATCTCGTCAATGTATGTCCAAGGGTTTGGAGGATAGAGACATTTGAATTTTTTGAGATTATTCGAAAGTCAATTTTTAAAAGGCAAATATCTCCCGATCTCTAGGAATCTGAGAGACAAAACTTATGTCACTTTGGGTGAATATATATGTCAAATTCCTGTCAGAGTCACGTCAATGTATGTCCAAGGGTTTGGAGGATAGAGACATTTTAATTTGTCGAGATTATTCGAAAGTCAATTTTTGAAAAGGCAAATATCTCCCGATCTGTAGGAATCTAAGAGACAAAACTTATGTCACTTTGAGGGAACGTATATGTCAACTTCATGTCAGAATCCTTTCAATGTATGTCCAAGGGTTTGGACGATAGAGACATTTTAATTTTTCGAGATTATTCGAAAGTCAATTTTTCTAAAGGCAAATATCTACCGATCTGTAGGAATATAAGATACAAAACTTATGTCACTTTGAGGGAACGTATATGTCAACTTCATGTCAGAATCTTCTCAATGTATGTCCAAGGGTTTGGACGATAGAGACATTTAAATTTTTCGAGATTATTCGAAAGTCAATTTTTAAAAGGCAAATATCTCCCGATCCGTAGGCATCTGACAGACAAACCTTATGTCACTTTGAGGGAATGCATATGTCAACTTCATGTCATAGTCTCCTCAATGTATGTCAAAGGGTTTGGAGGATAGAGACATTTTAATTTTTCGAGATTATTCGAAAGTCAATTTTTGAAAAGGCAAATATCTCCCGATCTGTATTAATCCGAGAGACAAAACTTATGTCACTTTGAGGGAACGTATATGTCAACTTCATTTCATAGTCAAGTCAATGTATGTTGAAGGGTTTGGAGGATAGAGACATTTAAAATTTTAGAGATTATTCGAAAGTCAATTTTTAAATGGCAAATATCTCCCGATCTGTATTCATCTGAGTGACAAAACTTATGTCACTTCGAGGTAACGTATATGTCAACTTCATGCCATAGTCACGTCAATGTATGTCGAAGGGTTTGGAGGATAGAGACATTTAAATTTTTAGAGATTATTCGAAAGTCAATTTTCAAAAGGCAAATATCTCCCGATCTGGAGGCATCTGAGAGACAAAACTTATGTCACTTTGAGGGAACGTATATGTCAACTTCATGTCAGAATCTCGTCCATGTATGTCCAAGGGTTTGGACGATAGAGACATTTTAATTTTTCGAAATTATTCGAAAGTCAATTTTTAAAAGGCAAATATCTCCCGAACTGTAGGAATCTGAGAGAAAAAACTTATGTCACATTGAGGGAACGTATATGTCAACTTCATGTCAGAATCTTTTCAATGTATGTCCAAGGGTTTGGACGATAGAGACATTTTAATTTTTCGAGATTATTCGAAAGTCAATTCTTCTAAAGGCAAATATCTCCCGATCTGTAGGAATCTAAGATACAAAACTTATGTCACTTTGAGGGAACGTATATGTCAACTCCATGTCAGAATCTTTTCAATGTATGTCCAAGGGTTTGGACGATAGAGACAATTTAATTTTTCGAGATTATTCGAAAGTTAAGTTTTAAAAGGCAAATATGTCCCGATCTGTAGGCATCTGAGAGACAAAACTTATGTCACTTTGATGGAACGTATATGTCAACTTCATGTCAGAATCTCATCAAGGTATGTCCAAGGGTTTGGACGATAGAGACATTTATATTTTTCGAAATTATTCGAAAATCAAGTTATGAAAAGGCAAATATCTCCCGATCTGTAGGAATCTGAGAGACAAACCTTATGTCACTTTGAGGGAATGCATATGTCAACTTCATGTCAGAGTCTCGTCAATGTATGTCCTAGGGTTTGGAGGATAGAGACATTTTAATTTTTCGAGATTATTCGAAAGTCAATTTTTAAAAGGCATATATCTCACGATCTGTAGGAATCTGAGAGACGAAACTTATGTCACTTTGAGGGAACGTATATGTCAACTTCATGTCAGAATCCTTTCAATGCATGTCCAAGGGTTTGGACGATAGAGACATTTAAATTTTTCGAGATTATTCGAAAGTCAATTTTTCTAAAGGCAAATATCTACCGATCTGTAGGAATATAAGATACAAAACTTATGTCACTTTGAGGGAACGTATATGTCAACTTCATGTCAGAATCTCTTCAATGTATGTCCAAGGGTTTGGACGATAGAGACATTTAAATTTTTCGAGATTATTCGAAAGTCAATTTTTAAATGGCAAATATCTCCCGATCTGTAGCCATCTGAGAGACAAACCTTATGTCACTTTGAGGGAATGCATATGTCAACTTCATGTCAGAGTCTCGTCAATGTATGTCAAAGGGTTTGGAGGATAGAGACATTTTAATTTTTCGAGATTATTCGAAAGTCAATTTTTGAAAAGGCAAATATCTCCCGATCTGTATTAATCCGAGAGACAAAACTTATGTCACTTTGAGGGAACGTATATGTCAACTTCATTTCATAGTCAAGTCAATGTATGTTGAAGGGTTTGGAGGATAGAGACATTTAAATTTTTAGAGATTATTCGAAAGTCAATTTTTAAATGGCAAATATCTCCCGATCTGTATTCATCTGAGTGACAAAACGTATGTCACTTTGAGGTAACGTATATGTCAACTTCATGCCATAGTCACGTCAATGTATGTCGAAGGGTTTGGAGGATAGAGACATTTAAATTTTTAGAGATTATTCGAAAGTCAATTTTTAAAAGGCAAATATCTCCCGATCTGTAGGAATCTGAGAGACGAAACTTATGTCACTTTGAGGGAACATATACGTCAACTCCATGTGAGAATCTCGTCAATGTATGTCCAAGGGTTTGGACGATAGAGACATTTAAATTTTTAGAGATTATTCGAAAGTCAATTTTTAAAAGGCAAATATCTCCCGATCTGTATTCATCTGAGAGACAAAACTTATGTCACTTTGAGGTAACGTATATGTTAACTTCATGCCATAGTCACGTCAATGTATGTCGAAGGGTTTGGAGGATAATGACGTTTAAATTTTTAGAGATTATTCGAAAGTCAATTTTTAAAAGGCAAATATCTCCCGATCTGTAGGCATCTGAGAGACAAACCTTACGTCACTTTGAGGGAACGTATATGTCAACTTCCTGCCAGAGTCACTTC
Organism: Zootermopsis nevadensis; assembly: GCF_977971745.1. Lineage (NCBI taxonomy): Eukaryota > Metazoa > Arthropoda > Insecta > Blattodea > Termopsidae > Zootermopsis > Zootermopsis nevadensis. Next base: position 4,371,711 of record NW_028259177.1, read on the forward strand.
AATGTATGTCCAAGAGTTTGGAGGATAGAGATATTTCAATTTTTCGAGATTATTCGAAAGTCTATTTTTAAAAGGCAAATATCTCCCGATCTATAGGCATCTGAGAGACAAACCTAATGTCACTTTGAGGGAACGTGTATGTCAACTTCATGTCAGAGTCTCGTTAATGTATGTCCAAGGGTTTGGAGGATAGAGACATTTTAATTTTTCGAGATTATTCGAAAGTCAATTCTTAAAAGGCAAATATCTCCCGATCTGTAGGAATCTGAGAGACAAAGCTTATGTCACTTTGAGGTAACGTATATGTAAACTTCCTGTCAAAGTCACATCAATGTATGTCAAAGGGTTTGGAGGAAATAGACATTTTAATTTTTCGAGATTATTCGAAAGTCAATTTTTCAAAATTCAAACATCTCCCGATCTGTAGGAATCTGAGAGACGAAACTTATGTCCCTTAGAGGGAACGTATATGTCAACTTCATGTTAGAATCTCGTCAATGTATGTCCAAGGGTTTGGACGATAGAGACATTTTAATTTTTCGAGATTATTCGAAAGTCAATTTTTAAAAGGCAAATATCTCCCGATCTGTAGGAATCTGAGAGACGAAACTTATGTCACTTAGAGGGAACGTATATGTCAACTTCATGTTAGAATCTCGTCAATGTATGTCCAAGGGTTTGGACGATAGGGACATTTTAATTTTTCGAGATTATTCGAAAGTCAATTTTTAAAAGTTAAATATCTCCCGATCTGTAGGCATCTGAGAGAGAAACCTTATGTCACTTTGAGGGAACATATATGTCAACTTCATGTCAGAGTCTCGTCAATGTATGTCCAAGGTTTTGGAGGAAAGAGACATTTAAATTTTTCGAGATTATTCGAAAGTCAATTTTTAAAAGGAAAATATCTCCCGATCTGTAGGAATCTGAGAGACAAAATTTATGTCACTTTGAGGGAAAGTATATGTCAACTTCATGTCATAGTCACGTCAATGTATGTCCAAGGGTTTGGACGATAGAGACATTTAAATTTTTCGAGATAATTCGAAAGTCAATTTTTGAAAAGGCAAATATCTCCCGATCTGTATTAATCCGAGAGACAAAACTTATGTCACTTTGAGGGAATGTATATGTTAACTTCATGTCATGTCACGTGAATGTATGTTGAAGGGTTTGGAGGATAGAGACATTTAAATTTTAGAGATTATTCGAAAGTCAATTTTTAAAAGGCAAATATCTCCCGATCTGTAGGAATCTGAGAGACAAAACTTAGTTCACTTTGAGGGAACGTATGTGAAAACTTCATGTCATAGTCTCGTCAAAGTATGTCCAAGGGTTTGGAGGATAGAGACATTTAAATTTTTAGAGATTATTCGAAAGTCAATTTTTAAAAGGCAAATATCTCCCGATCTGGAGGCATCTGAGAGACAAAACTTATGTCACTTTGAGGGAACGTATATGTCAATTTCATGTCAGAATCTCGTTAATGTATGTCCAAGGGTTTGGACGATAGAGACATGTAAATTTTTCGAGATTATTCGAATGTCAATTTTTAAAAGGCAAATATCTCCCGATCTGTAGGCATCTGAGAGACAAACCTTATGTCACTTTGAGGGAACGCATATGTCAACTTCATGTCAGAGTCTCGTCAATGTATGTCCATGGGTTTGGAGGATAGAGATATTTGAATTTTTCGAGATTATTCGAAAGTCAATTTTTAAAAGGCAAATATCTCCCGATCTGTAGGAATCTGAGAGACAAAACTTATGTCACTTTGAGGGAACGTATATGTCAACTTCATGTCAGAATCTCGTCAATGTATGTCCAAGGGTTTGGACGATAGAGACATTTTAATTTTTCGAGATTATTCGAATGTCAATTTTCCTAAAGGCAAATATCTACCGATCTGTAGGAATATAAGATACAAAACTTATGTCTCTTTGAGGGAACGTATATGTCAACTTCATGTCAGAATCTTTTCAATGTATGTCCAAGGGTTTGGACGATAGAGACATTTAAATTTTTCAAGATTATTCGAAAGTCAAGTTTTAAAAGGCAAATAGGTCCCGATCTGTAGGCATCTGAGAGACAAAACTTATGTCACTTTGATGGAATTTATATGTCAACTTCATGTCAGAATCTCGTCAAGGTATGTTCAAGGGTTTGGACGATAGAGACATTTAAATTTTTCGAAATTATTCGAAAGTCAATTTTTAAAAGGCAAATATCTCCCGATCTGTAGGCATCTGAGAGACAATCCTTATGTCACTTTGAGGGAATGCACATGTCAACTTCATGTCAGAGTCTCGTCAATGTATGTCAAAGGGTTTGGAGGATAGAGACATTTTAATTTTTCGAGATTATTCGAAAGTCAATTTTTGAAAAGGCAAATATCTCCCGATCTGTATTAATCCGAGAGACAAAACTTATGTCACTTTGAGGGAACGTATATGTCAACTTCATGTCATAGTCACGTCAATGTATGTTGAAGGGTTTGGAGGATAGAGACATTTAAATTTTTAGAGAATATTCGAAAGTCAATTTTTAAATGGTAAATATCTCCCGATCTGTATTCATCTGAGTGACAAAACTTATGTCACTTTGAGGTAACGTATATGTCAACTTCATGCCATAGTCACGTCAATGTATGTCGAAGGGTTTGGAGGATAGAGACATTTAAATTTTTAGAGATTATTCGAAAGTCAATTTTTAAAAGGCAAATATCTCCCGATCCGTAGGCATCTGAGAGACAAACCTTATGTCACTTTGAGGGAATGCATATGTCAACTTCATGTCATAGTCTCCTCAATGTATGTCAAAGGGTTTGGAGGATAGAGACATTTTAATTTTTCGAGATTATTCGAAAGTCAATTTTTGAAAAGGCAAATATCTCCCGATCTGTATTAATCCGAGAGACAAAACTTATGTCACTTTGAGGGAACGTATATGTCAAATTCATTTCATAGTCAAGTCAATGTATGTTGAAGGGTTTGGAGGATAGAGACATTTAAAATTTTAGAGATTATTCGAAAGTCAATTTTTAAATGGCAAATATCTCCCGATCTGTATTCATCTGAGTGACAAAACTTTGGTCACTTTGAGGTAACGTATATGTCAACTTCATGCCATAGTCACGTCAATGTATGTCGAAGGGTTTGGAGGATAGAGACATTTAAATTTTTAGAGATTATTCGAAAGTCAATTTTCAAAAGGCAAATATCTCCCGATCTGGAGGCATCTGAGAGACAAAACTTATGTCACTTTGAGGGAACGTATATGTCAACTTCATGTCAGAATCTCGTCCATGTATGTCCAAGGGTTTGGACGATAGAGACATTTAAATTTTTCGAGATCATTCGAATGTCAATTTTTAAAAGGCAAATATCTCCCGATCTGTAGGCATCTGAGAGACAAACCTTATGTCACTTTGAGGGAACGCATATGTCAACTACATGTCAGAGTCTCGTCAATGTATGTCCAAGGGTTTGGAGGATAGAGACATTTTAATTTTTCGAGATTATTCGAAAGTCATTTATTAAAAGGCAAATATCTCCCGATCTGTAGGAATCTGAGAGACAAAACTTATGTCACTCTGAGGGAACGTATATGTCAACTTCATGTCAGAATCTTTTCAATGTATGTCCAAGGGTTTGGACGATAGAGACATTTTAATTTTTCGAGATTATTCGAAAGTCAAGTATTGAAAGGCAAATATGTCCCGATCTGTAGGCATCTGAGAGACAAAACTTATGTCACTTTGATGGAACGTATATGTCAACTTCATGTCAGAATCTCGTCAAGGTATGACCAAGGGTTTGGACGATAGAGACATTTTAATTTTTCGAAATTATTCGAAAGTCAATTTTTAAAAGGCAAATATCTCCCGATCTGTAGGCATGTGAGAGACAAACCTTATGTCACTTTGAGGGAATTGATATGTCAACTTCATGTCAGAGTCTCTTCAATGTATGTCAAAGGGTTTGGAGGATAGAGGATTTTAATTTTTCGAGATTATTCGAAAGTCAATTTTTAAAAGGCAAATATCTCACGATCTGTAGGAATCTGAGAGACAAAACTTATGTCACTTTGAGGGAACGTATATGTAAACTTCCTGTCAAAGTCACATCAATGTATGTCAAAGGGTTTGGAGGATAGAGACATTTTAATTTTTCGAGATTATTCGAAAGTCAAGATTTAAAAGCAAATATCTCCCGATCTGTAGGAATCTGAGAGACGAAACTTATGTCACTTTGAGGGAACGTATATGTCAATTTCATGTGAGAATCTCGTCAATGTATGTCCAAGGGTTTGGACGATAGAGACATTTTAATTTTTCTAGATTATTCGAAAGTCAATTATTAAAAGTTAAATATCTCCCGATCTGTTGGCATCTGAGAGACAAACCTTATGTCACTTTGAGGGAAGGTATATGTCAACTTCATGTCAGAGTCTGGTCAATGTATGTCCAAGGGTTTGGAGGATAGTGACATTTTAATTTTTCGAGATTATTTGAAAGTCAATTTTTAAAAGGCAAATATCTCCCGATCTGTAGGAATCTGAGACACAAAACTTATGTAAATTTGAGGGAACGTATATGTGAACTTCATGTCATAGTCACGTCAAAGTGTGTCCAAGGGTTTGGACGATATAGACATTTCAATTTTTCGAGATTATTCGAAAGTCAACTTTTAAAAGGCAAATATATCACGATCTGTAGGAATCTGAGAGACAAACCTTATGTCACTTTGAGGGAACGTATATGTCAACGTCATGTCAGAGTCTCGTCAATTTATGTCCAAGGGTTTAGACGATAGAGACATTTAAATTTTTCGAGATTATTCGAAAGTCAATTTTTAAAGGCAAATATCTCCCGATCTGTAGGAATCTGAGAGACAAAACTTATGTCACTTTGAGGGAACGTATATGTCAACTTCATGTCAGAATCTTTTCAATGTATGTCCAAGGTTTGGACGATAGATACATTTTAATTTTTCGAGATTATTCTAAAGTCAATTTTTCTAAAGGCAAATATCTCCCGATCTGTAGGAATCTGAGATACAAAACTTATGTCCCTTTGAGGGAACGTATATGTCAACTTCATGTCAGAATCTTTTCAATGTATGTCCAAGGGTTTGGACGATAGAGACATTTAAATTTTTCGATATTATTCGAAAGTCAAGATTTAAAAGGCAAATATGTCCCGATCTGTAGGCATCTGAGAGACAAAATTTATGTCACTTTGATCGAACGTATATGTCAACTTCTTGTCAGAATCTCGTCAAGGTATGTCCAAGGGTTTGGAGGATAGAGACATTTGAATTTTTCGAGATTATTCGAAAGTCAATTTTTGAAAAGGCAAATATCTCCCGATCTGTAGGAATCTGAGATACAAATCTTATGTCACTTTGAGGGAACGTATATGTCAACTTTATGTCAGAATCTTTTCAATGTATGTCCAAGGGTTTGGACGATAGAGACATTTTAATTTTTAGAGATTATTCGAAAGTCAAGGTTTAAAAGCAAATATCTCCCGATCTGTAGGCATCTGAGAGACAAAACTTATGTCACTCTGATGGAACGTATATGTCAACTTCATGTCAGAATCTCGTCAAGGTATGTCCAAGGGTTTGGACGATAGAGACATTTTAACTTTTCGAGATTATTCGAAAGTCAATTTTTAAAAGGCAAATATCTCCCGATCTGTAGGGATCTGAGAGACAAAACTTATGTGACTTTGAGGGAACGTATATGTAAACTTCCTGTCAAAGTCACATCAATGTATGTCAAAGGGTTTGGAGGATAGAGACATTTAAATTTTTCGAGATTATTCGAAAGTCAATTTTTCAAAAGGCAAATATCTCCCGATCTGTAGGAATCTGAGAGACAAAACTTATGTCACTTTGAGGGAACGTATATGTCAACTTCATGTCAGAATCTCGTCAATGTATGTCCAAGGGTTTGGACGATAGAGCCATTTTAATTTTTCGAGATTATTCGAAAGTCAATTTTTAAGAGTTAAATATCTCCCGATCTGTAGGCATCTGAGAGACAAACCTTATGTCACTTTGAGGGAACGTATATGTCAACTTCATGTCAGAGTCTCGTCAATGTATGTCCAAGGGTTTGGAGGATAGAGACAATTTAATTTTTCGAGATTATTCGAAAGTCAATTTTTAAAAGGCAAATATCTCCCGATCTGTAGGATTCTGAGAGACAAAACTTATTTCACTTTGAGGGAACATATATGTCAACATCCTGTCAGAGTCACGTCAATGTATGTCCAAGGGTTTGGAGGATAGAGACATTTAAATTTGTAGAGATTATTCGAAAGTCAATTTCTTAAAAAGGCAAATATCTCCCGATCTGTAGAATCTGAGAGACAAAACTTATGTCACTTTGAGGGAACGTATATGTAAACTTCCTGTCAGAGTCACGTCGATGTATGTCCAAGGGTTTGGAGGATAGAGAATTTTAATTTTTCGAGATTATTCGAAAGTCAATTATTAAAAGGCAAATATCTCCCGATCTGTAAGAATCTGTGAGACAAAACTTATGTCACTTTGAGGTAACGTATATGTAAACTTCCTGTCAGAGTCACGTCAATGTATGTCCAAGGGTTTGGAGGATAGAGACATTTAAATTTTTAGAGATTATTCGAAAGCCAATTTTTAAAAGGCAAATATCTCCCGATCTGTAGGAATCTGAGAGACGAAACTTATGTCACTTTGAGGGAACGTATATGTCAACTCCATGTGAGAATCTCGTCAATGTATGTCCAAGGGTTTGGACGATAGAGACATTTTAATTTTTCTAGATTATTCGAAAGTCAATTGTTAAACGTTAAATATCTCCCGATCTGTAGGCATCTGAGAGACAAAAACTTATGTCACTTTGATCGAACGTATATGTCAACTTCTTGTCAGAATCTCGTCAAGGTATGTCCAAGGGTTTGGAGGATAGAGACATTTGAATTTTTCGAGATTATTCGAAAGCCAATTTTTGAAAAGGCAAATATCTCCCGATCTGTAGGAATCTGAGATACAAAACTTATGTCTCTTTGAGGGAACGTATATGTCAACTTCATGTCAGAATCTCGTCAAGGTATGTCCAAGGGTTTGGACGATAAAGACATTTTAATTTTTCGAAATTATTCGAAAGTCAATTTTTAAAAAGCAAATATCTCCCGATCTGTAGGTATCTGAGAGACAAACCTTATGTCACTTTGAGGGAATGCATATGTCAACTTCATGTCAGAGTCTCGTCAATGTATGTCCAAGGGTTTGGACGATAGATACATTTGAATTTTTCGAGATTATTCGAAAGTCAATTTTTGAAAAGGCAAATATCTCCCGATCTGTAGGAATCTGAGATACAAATCTTATGTCACTTTGAGGGAACGTATATGTCAACTTTATGTCAGAATCTTTTCAATGTATGTCCAAGGGTTTGGACGATAGAGACATTTTAATTTTTAGAGATTATTCGAAAGTCAAGGTTTAAAAGCAAATATCTCCCGATCTGTAGGCATCTGAGAGACAAAACTTATGTCACTTTGATGGAACGTATATGTCAACTTCATGTCAGAATCTCGTCAAGGTATGTCCAAGGGTTTGGACGATAGAGACATTTTAATTTTTCGAGATTATTCGAAAGTCAATTTTTAAAAGGCAAATAACTCCCGATCTGTAGGAATCTGAGAGACAAAACTTATGTCACTTTGAGGGAACGTATATGTAAACTTCCTGTCAATGTCACATCAATGTATGTCAAAGGGTTTGGAGGATAGAGACATTTTAATTTTTCGAGATTATTCGAAAGTCAATTTTTCAAAATGCAAATATCTCCCGATCTGTAGGAATCTGAGAGACAAAACTTATGTCACTTTGAGGGAACGTATATGTCAACTTCATGTCAGAATCTCGTCAATGTATGTCCAAGGGTTTGGACGATAGAGCCATTTTAATTTTTCGAGATTATTCGAAAGTCAATTTTTAAGAGTTAAATATCTCCCGATCTGTAGGCATCTGAGAGACAAACCTTATGTCACTTTGAGGGAACGTATATGTCAACTTCATGTCAGAGTCTCGTCAATGTATGTCCAAGGGTTTGGAGGATAGAGACAATTTAATTTTTCGAGATTATTCGAAAGTCAATTTTTAAAAGGCAAATATCTCCCGATCTGTAGGAATCTGAGAGACAAAACTTATTTCACTTTGAGGGAACATATATGTCAACATCCTGTCAGAGTCACGTCAATGTATGTCCAAGGGTTTGGAGGATAGAGACATTTAAATTTGTAGAGATTATTCAAAAGTCAATTTCTTAAAAAGGCAAATATCTCCCGATCTGTAGAATCTGAGAGACAAAACTTATGTCACTTTGAGGGAACGTATATGTAAACTTCCTGTCAGAGTCACGTCGATGTATGTCCAAGGGTTTGGAGGATAGAGACATTTTAATTTTTCGAGATTATTCGAAAGTCAATTATTAAAAGGCAAATATCTCCCGATCTGTAGGAATCTGTGAGACAAAACTTATGTCACTTTGAGGTAACGTATATGTAAACTTCCTGTCAGAGTCACGTCAATGTATGTCCAAGGGTTTGGAGGATAGAGACATTTAAATTTTTAGAGATTATTCGAAAGCCAATTTTTAAAAGGCAAATATCTCCCGATCTGTAGGAATCTGAGAGACGAAACTTATGTCACTTTGAGGGAACGTATATGTCAACTCCATGTGAGAATCTCGTCAATGTATGTCCAAGGGTTTGGACGATAGAGACATTTTAATTTTTCTAGATTATTCGAAAGTCAATTTTTAAACGTTAAATATCTCCCGATCTGTAGGCATCTGAGAGACAAACCTTATGTCACTTTGAGGGAACGTATATGTCAACTTCATGTCAGAGTCTGGTCAATGTATGTCCAAGGGTTTGGAGGATAGAGACATTTTAATTTTTCGAGATTATTCGAAAGTCAATTTTTAAAAGGCAAATATCTCCCGATCTGTAGGAATCTGAGAGACAAAACTTATGTCAATTTGATGGAACGTATATGTCAACTTCATGTCAGAGTCACGTCAAAGTATGTCCAAGGGTTTGGACGATATAGACATTTCAATTTTTCGAGATTATTCGAAAGTCAATTTTTAAAAGGCAAATATCTCACGATCTGTAGGAATCTGAGAGACAAACCTTATGTCACTTTGAGGGAACGTATATGTCAACTTCTTGTGAGAATCTCGTCAATGTATGTCCAAGGGTTTGGACGATAGAGACATTTACATTTTTCGAGATTATTCGAAAGTCAATTTTTAAAAGGCAAATATCTCCCGATCTGTAGGAATCTGAGAGACAAAACTTATGTCACTTTGAGGGAACGTATATGTCAACCTCATGTCAGAATCTTTTCAATGTATGTCCAAGGGTTTAGACGATAGATACATTTTAATTTTTCGAGATTATTCGAAAGTCAATTTTTCTAAAGGCAAATATCTCCCGATCTGTAGGAATCTGAGATACAAAACTTATGTCCCTTTGAGGGAACGTATATGTCAACTTCATGTCAGAATCTTTTCAATGTATGTCCAAGGGTTTGGGCGATAGAGACATTTAAATTTTTCGAGATTATTCGAAAGTCAAGATTTAAAAGGCAAATATGTCCCGATCTGTAGGCATCTGAGAGACAAAAACTTATGTCACTTTGATGGAACGTATATGTCAACATCATGTCAGAATCTCGTCAAGGTATGTCCAAGGGTTTGGACGATAGAGACATTTTAATTTTTCGAAATTATTCGAAAGTCAATTTTTAAAAAGCAAATATCTCCCGATCTGTAGGTATCTGAGAGACAAACCTTATGTCACTTTGAGGGAATGCATATGTCAACTTCATGTCAGAGTCTCGTCAATGTATGTCCAAGGGTTTGGAGGATAGAGACATTTTAATTTTTCGAGATTATTCGAAAGTCAATTTTTAAAGGCAAATATCTCCCGATCTGCAGGAATCTGAGAGACAAAACTTATGTCACTTTGAGGGAACGTATATGTAAACTTCCTGTCAAAGTCACATCAATGTATGTCAAAGGGTTTGGAGGATAGAGACATTTTAATTTTTCGAGATTATTCGAAAGTCAATTTTTCAAAAGGCAAATATCTCCCGATCTGTAGGAATCTGAGAGACAAAACTTATGTCACTTTGAGGGAACGTATATGTCAACTTCATGTCAGAATCTCGTCAATGTATGTCCATGGGTTTGGACGATAGAGACATTTTAATATTTCGAGATTATTCGAAAGTCAATTTTTAAAAGGCAAATATCTCCCGATCTGTAGGCATCTGAGAGACAAACCTTATGTCACTTTGAGGGAACGTATATGTCAACTTCATGTCAGAGTCTGGTCAATGTATGTCCAAGGGTTTGGCGGATAGAGACATTTTAATTTTTCGAGATTATTCGAAAGTCAATTTTTAAAAGGCAAATATCTCCCGATCTGTAGGAATCTGAGAGACAAAACTTATGTCAATTTGAGGGAACGTATATGTCAACTTCTTGTAATAGTCACGTCAAAGTATGTCCAAGGGGTTGGACGATATAGACATTTCAATTTTTCGAGATTATTCGAAAGTCAATTTTTAAAAGTTAAATATCTCCCGATCCGTAGGAATCTGAGAGACAAACCTTATGTCACTTTGAGGAAACGTATATGTCAACGTCATGTCAGAGTCTCGTCAATGTATGTCCAAGGGTTTGGACGATAGAGACATTTTAATTTTTCGAAATTACTCGAAAGTCAATTATTAAAAGGCAAATATCTCCCGATCTGTAGGCATCTGAGAGACAAACCTTATGTCACTTTGAGGGAATGCATATGTCAACTTCATGTCAGAGTCTCGTCAATGTATGTCAAAGGGTTTGGAGGATAGAGACATTTTAATTTTTCGAGATTATTCGAAAGTCAATTTTTAAGAGTTAAATATCTCCCGATCTGTAGGCATCTGAGAGACAAACCTTATGTCACTTTGAGGGAACGCATATGTAAACTTCCTGTCAAAGTCACATCAATGTATGTCAAAGGGTTTGGAGGATAGAGACATTTTAATTTTTCGAGATTATTCGAAAGTCAATTTTTCAAAAGGCAAATATCTCCGGATCTGTATTAACCTGAGAGACAAAACTTATGTCACTTTGAGGTAACGTATATGTCAACTTCATGTCAGAATCTCGTCAATGTATGTCCAAGGGTTTGGACGATAGAGACATTTTAATTTTTCGAGATTATTCGAAAGTCAATTTTTAAGAGTTAAATATCTCCCGATCTGTAGACATCTGAGAGACAAACCTTATGTCACTTTGAGGGAACGTATATGTCAACTTCATGTCAGAGTCTCGTCAATGTATGTCCAAGGGTTTGGAGGATAGAGACAATTTAATTTTTCGAGATTATTCGAAAGTCAATTTTTAAAAGGCAAATATCTCCCGATCTGTAGGAATCTGAGAGACAAAACTTATTTCACTTTGAGGGAACATATATGTCAACATCCTGTCAGAGTCACGTCAATGTATGTCCAAGGGTTTGGAGGATAGAGACATTTAAATTTGTAGAGATTATTCGAAAGTCAATTTCTTAAAAAGGCAAATATCTCCCGATCTGTAGAATCTGAGAGACAAAACTTATGTCACTTTGAGGGAACGTATATGTAAACTTCCTGTCAGAGTCTGCTCAATGTATGTCCAAGGGTTTGGAGGATAGAGACATTTTAATTTTTCGAGATTATTCGAAAGTCAATTTTTAAAAGGCAAATATCTCCCGATCTGTAGGAATCTGAGAGACAAAACTTACGTCAATTTGATGGAACGTATATGTCAACTTCATGTCATAGTCACGTCAAAGTATGTCCAAGGGTTTGGACGATATAGACATTTCAATTTTTCGAGATTATTCGAAAGTCAATTATTAAAAGTTAAATATCTCCCGATCCGTAGGAATCTGAGAGACAAACCTTATGTCACTTTGAGGAAACGTATATGTCAACGTCATGTCAGAGGCTCGTCAATGTATGTCCAAGGGTTTGGACGATAGAGACATTTTAATTTTTCGAAATTATTCGAAAGTCAATTTTTAAAGGCAAATATCTCACGATCTGTAGGAATCTGAGAGACGAAACTTATGTCACTTTGAGGGAACGTATATGTCAACTTCATGTCAGAATCTCGTCAATGTATGTCCAAGGGTTTGGACGATAGAGCCATTTTAATTTTTCGAGATTATTCGAAAGTCAATTTTTAAGAGTTAAATATCTCCCGATCTGTAGGCATCTGAGAGACAAACCTTATGTCACTTTGAGGGAACGTATATGTCAACTTCATGTCAGAGTCTCGTCAATGTATGTCCAAGGGTTTGGAGGATAGAGACAATTTAATTTTTCGAGATTATTCGAAAGTCAATTTTTAAAAGGCAAATATCTCCCGATCTGTAGGAATCTGAGAGACAAAACTTATTTCACTTTGAGGGAACATATATGTCAACATCCTGTCAGAGTCACGTCAATGTATGTCCAAGGGTTTGGAGGATAGAGACATTTAAATTTGTAGAGATTATTCAAAAGTCAATTTCTTAAAAAGGCAAATATCTCCCGATCTGTAGAATCTGAGAGACAAAACTTATGTCACTTTGAGGGAACGTATATGTAAACTTCCTGTCAGAGTCACGTCGATGTATGTCCAAGGGTTTGGAGGATAGAGACATTTTAATTTTTCGAGATTATTCGAAAGTCAATTATTAAAAGGCAAATATCTCCCGATCTGTAGGAATCTGTGAGACAAAACTTATGTCACTTTGAGGTAACGTATATGTAAACTTCCTGTCAGAGTCACGTCAATGTATGTCCAAGGGTTTGGAGGATAGAGACATTTAAATTTTTAGAGATTATTCGAAAGCCAATTTTTAAAAGGCAAATATCTCCCGATCTGTAGGAATCTGAGAGACGAAACTTATGTCACTTTGAGGGAACGTATATGTAAACTTCCTGTCAAAGTCACATCAATGTATGTCAAAGGGTTTGGAGGATAGAAACATTTTAATTTATCGAGATTATTCGAAAGTCAAGATTTAAAAGCAAATATCTCCCGATCTGTAGGAATCTGAGAGACGAAACTTATGTCACTTTGAGGTAACGTATATGTCAACTTCATGTGAGAATCTCGTCAATGTATGTCCAAGGGTTTGGACGATAGAGACATTTTAATTTTTCTAGATTATTCGAAAGTCAATTTTTAAAAGTTAAATATCTCCCGATCTGTAGGCATCTGAGAGACAAACCTTATGTCACTTTGAGGGAACGTATATGTCAACGTCATGTCAGAGTCTCGTCAATGTATGTCCAAGGGTTTGGACGATAGAGACATTTAAATTTTTCGAGATTATTCGAAAGTCAATTTTTAAAAGGCAAATATCTCCCGATCTGTAGGAATCTGAGAGACAAAACTTATGTCACTTTGAGGGAACGTATATGTCAACTTCATGTCAGAATCTTTTCAATGTATGTCCAAGGGTTTGGACGATAGAGATATTTTAATTTTTAGAGATTATTCGAAAGTCAAGTTTTAAAAGCAAATATCTCCCGATCTGTAGGCATCTGAGAGACAAAACTTATGTCACTTTGATGGAACGTAAATGTCAACTTCATGTCAGAATCTCGTCAATGTATGTCCAAGGGTTTGGACGATAGAGACATTTTAATTTTTCGAGATTATTCGAAAGTCAATTTTTCTAAAGGCAAATAACTCCCGATCTGTAGGAATCTGAGATACAAAACTTATGTCCCTTTGAGGGAACGTATATGTCAACTTCATGTCAGAATCTTTTCAATGTATGTCCAAGGGTTTGGACGATAGAGACATTTTAATTTTTAGAGATTATTCGAAAGTCAAGATTTAAAAGCAAATATCTCCCGATCTGTAGGCATCTGAGAGACAAAACTTATGTCACTTTGATGGAACGTATATGTCAACTTCATGTCAGAATCTCGTCAAGGTATGTCCAAGGGTTTGGACGATAGAGACATTTTAATTTTTCGAAATTATTCGAAAGTCAATTTTTAAAAGGCAAATATCTCCCGATCTGTAGGTATCTGAGAGACAAACCTTATGTCACTTTGAGGGAATGCATATGTTAACTTCATGTCAGAGTCTCGTCAATGTATGTCCAAGGGTTTGGATGATAGAGACATTTAAATTTTTCGAGATTATTCGAAAGTCAATTTTTAAAAGGCAAATATCTCCCGATCTGCAGGAATCTTAGAGTCAAAACTTATGTCACTTTGAGGGAACGTATATGTAAACTTCCTGTCAAAGTCACATCAATGTATGTCAAAGGGTTTGGAGGATAGAGACATTTTAATTTTTCGAGATTATTCGAAAGTCAATTTTTCAAAAGGCAAATATCTCCCGATCTGTAGGAATCTGAGAGACAAAACTTATGTCAGTTTGAGGGAACGTATATGTCAACTTCATGTCAGAATCTCGTCAATGTATGTCCATGGGTTTGGACGATAGAGACATTTTAATATTTCGAGATTATTCGAAAGTCAATTTTTAAAAGGCAAATATCTCCCGATCTGTAGGCATCTGAGAGACAAACCTTATGTCACTTTGAGGGAATGTATATGTCAACTTCATGTCAGAGTCTGGTCAATGTATGTTCAAGCGTTTGGAGGATAGAGACATTTTAATTTTTCGAGATTATTCGAAAGTCAATTTTTAAAAGTTAAATATCTCCCGATCCGTAGGAATCTGAGAGACAAACCTTATGTCACTTTGAGGAAACGTATATGTCAACGTCATATCAGAGTCTCGTCAATGTATGTCCAAGGGTTTGGACGATAGAGACATTTTAATTTTTCGAAATTACTCGAAAGTCAATTTTTAAAAGGCAAATATCTCCCGATCTGTAGGCATCTGAGAGACAAACCTTATGTCACTTTGAGGGAATGCATATGTCAACTTCATGTCATAGTCTCGTCAATGTATGTCAAAGGGTTTGGAGGATAGAGACATTTTAATTTTTCGAGATTATTCGAAAGTCAGTTTTTAAAAGGCAAATATCTCACGATCTGTAGGAATCTGAGAGACAAAACTTATGTCACTTTGAGGGAACGTATATGTAAACTTCCTGTCGAAGTCACATCAATGTATGTCAAAGGGTTTGGAGGATAGAGACATTTTAATTTTTCGAGATTATTCGAAAGTCAAGATTTAAAAGCAAATATCTCCCGATCTGTAGGAATCTGAGAGACGAAACTTATGTCACTTTGAGGGAACGTATATGTCAACTCCATGTGAGAATCTCGTCAATGTATGTCCAAGGGTTTGGACGATAGAGACATTTTAATTTTTCTAGATTATTCGAAAGTCAATTTTTAAAAGTTAAATATCTCCCGATCTGTAGGCATCTGAGAGACAAACCTTATGTCACTTTGAGGGAACGTATATGTCAACGTCATGTCAGAGGCTCGTCAATGTATGTCCAAGGGTTTGGACGATAGAGACATTTTAATTTTTCGAAATTATTCGAAAGTCAATTTTTTAAAGGCAAATATCTCCCGATCTGTAGGCATCTGAGAGACAAAACTTATGTCACTTTGAGGGAACGTATATGTCAACTTCATGTCAGCATCTTTTCAATGTATGTCCAAGGGTTTGGACGATAGATACATTTTAATTTTTCGAGATTATTCGAAAGTCAATTTTTCTAAAGGCAAATATCTCCCGATCTGTAGGAATCTGAGATACAAAACTTATGTCCCTTTGAGGGAACGTATATGTCAACTTCATGTGAGAATCTCGTCAATGTATGTCCAAGGGTTTGGACGATAGAGACATTTTAATTTTTCTAGATTATTCGAAAGTCAATTTTTAAAAGTTAAATATCTCCCGATCTGTAGGCATCTGAGAGACAAACCTTATGTCACTTTGAGGGAACGAATATGTCAACGTCATGTCAGAGTCTCGTCAATGTATGTCCAAGGGTTTGGACGATAGAGACATTTAAATTTTTCGAGATTATTCGAAAGTCAATTTTTAAAAGGCAAATATCTCCCGATCTGTAGGAATCTGAGAGACAAACCTTATGTCACTTTGAGGGAACGTATATGTCAACTTCATGTCAGCATCTTTTCAATGTATGTCCAAGGGTTTGGACGATAGATACATTTTAATTTTTCGAGATTATTCGAAAGTCAATTTTTCTAAAGGCAAATATCTCCCGATCTGTAGGAATCTGAGATACAAAACTTATGTCCCTTTGAGGGAACGTATATGTCAACTTCATGTCAGAATCTTTTCAATGTATGTCCAAGGGTTTGGACGATAGAGACATTTAAATTTTTCGAGATTATTCGAAAGTCAAGATTTAAAAGGCAAATATGTCCCGATCTGTAAGCATCTGAGAGACAAAAACTGATGTCACTTTGATCGAACGTATATGTCAACTTCTTGTCAGAATCTCGTCAAGGTATGTCCAAGGGTTTGGAGGATAGAGACATTTGAATTTTTCGAGATTATTCGAAAGTCAATTTTTGAAAAGGCAAATATCTCCCGATCTGTAGGAATCTGAGATACAAAACTTATGTCTCTTTGAGGGAACTTATATGTCAACTTTATGTCAGAATCTTTTCAATGTATGTCAAGGGTTTGGACGATAGAGACATTTTAATTTTTAGAGATTATTCGAAAGTCAAGTTTTAAAAGCAAATATCTCCCGATCTGTAGGCATCTGAGAGACAAAACTTATGTCAATTTGATGGAACGTATATGTCAACTTCATGTCAGAATCTCGTAAAGGTATGTCCAAGGGTTTGGACGATAGAGACATTTAAATTTTTCGAAATTATTCGAAAGTCAATTTTTAAAAGGCAAATATCTCCCGATCTGTAGGTATCTGAGAGACAAACCTTATGTCACTTTGAGGGAATGAATATGTCAACTTCATGTCAGAGTCTCGTCAATGTATGTCCAAGGGTTTGGAGGATAGAGACATTTTAATTTTTCGAGATTATTCGAAAGTCAATTTTTAAAAGGCAAATATCTCCCGATCTGCAGGAATCTGAGAGACAAAACTTATGTCACTTTGAGGGAATATATATGTAAACTTCCTGTCAAGGTCACATCAATGTATGTCAAAGGGTTTGGAGGATAGAGACATTTTAATTTTTCGAGATTATTCGAAAGTCAATTTTTCGAAAGGCAAATATCTCCCGATCTGTTGGAATCTGAGAGACAAAACTTATGTCACTTTGAGGGAACGTATATGTCAACTTCATATCAGAATCTCGTCAATGTATGTCCATGGGTTTGGACGATAGAGACATTTTAATATTTCGAGATTATTCGAAAGTCAATTTTTAAAAGGCAAATATCTCCCGATCTGTAGGCATCTGAGAGACAAACCTTATGTCACTTTGAGGGAACGTATATGTCAACTTCATGTCAGAGTCTGGTCAATGTATGTTCAAGGGTTTGGAGGATAGAGACATTTTAATTTTTCGAGATTATTCGAAAGTCAATTTTTAAAAGGCAAATATCTCCCGATCTGTAGGAATCTGAGAGACAAAACTTATGTCAATTTGAGGGAACGTATATGTCAACTTCATGTCATAGTCACGTCAAAGTATGTCCAAGGGTTTGGACGATATAGACATTTTAATTTTTCGAGATTATTCGAAAGTCAATTTTTAAGAGTTAAATATCTCCCGATCTGTAGACATCTGAGAGACAAACCTTATGTCACTTTGAGGGAACGTATATGTCAACTTCATGTCAGAGTCTCGTCAATGTATGTCCAAGGGTTTGGAGGATAGAGACAATTTAATTTTTCGAGATTATTCGAAAGTCAATTTTTCAAAAGGCAAATATCTCCCGATCTGTAATAATCTGAGAGACAAAACTTATTTCACTTTGAGGGAACATATATGTCAACATCCTGTCAGAGTCACGTCAATGTATGTCCAAGGGTTTGGAGGATAGAGACATTTAAATTTGTAGAGATTATTCGAAAGTCAATTTCTTAAAAAGGCAAATATCTCCCGATCTGTAGAATCTGAGAGACAAAACTTATGTCACTTTGAGGGAACGTATATGTAAACTTCCTGTCAGAGTCACGTCGATGTATGTCCAAGGGTTTGGACGATAAAGACATTTTAATTTTTCGAGATTATTCGAAAGTCAATTATTAAAAGGCAAATATCTCCCGATCTGTAGGAATCTGTGAGACAAACCTTATGTCACTTTGAGGGAACGTATATGTCAACTTCATGTCAGAGTCTCGTCAATGTATGTCCAAGGGTTTGGAGGATAGAGACATTTTAATTTTTCGAGATTATTCGAAAGTCAATTTTTCGAAAGGCAAATATCTCCCGATCTGTTGGAATCTGAGAGACAAAACTTATGTCACTTTGAGGGAACGTATATGTCAACTCCATGTGAGAATCTCGTCAATGTATGTCCAAGGGTTTGGACGATAGAGACATTTTAATCTTTCTAGATTATTCGAAAGTCAATTTTTAAAAGTTAAATATCTCCCGATCTGTAGGCATCTGAGAGACAAACCTTATGTCACTTTGAGGGAACGTATATGTCAACTTCATGTCAGAGTCTGGTCAATGTATGTCCAAGGGTTTGGAGGATAGAGACATTTTAATTTTTCGAGATTATTCGAAAGTCAATTTTTAAAAGGCAAATATCTCCCGATCTGTAGGAATCTGAGAGACAAAACTTATGTCAATTTGAGGGAACGTATATGTCAACTTCATGTCGTAGTCACGTCAAAGTATGTCCAAGGGTTTGGACGATATAAACATTTCAATTTTTCGAGATTATTCGAAAGTCAATTTTTAAAAGTTAAATATCTCCCGATCCGTAGGAAGCTGAGAGACAAACCTTATGTCACTTTGAGGGAACGTATATGTCAACGTCATGTCAGAGTCTCGTCAATGTATGTCCAAGGGTTTGGACGATAGAGACATTTAAATTTTTCGAGATTATTCGAAAGTCAATTTTTAAAAGGCAAATATCTCCCGATCTGTTGGAATCTGAGAAACAAAACTTATGTCACTTTGAGGGAACGTATATGTCAACTTCATGTCAGAATCTTTTCAATGTATGTCCAAGGGTTTGGACGATAGATACATTTTAATTTTTCGAGATTATTCGAAAGTCAATTTTTCTAAAGGCAAATATCTCCCGATCTGTACGAATCTGAGATACAAAACTTATGTCCCTTTGAGGGAACGTATATGTCAACTTCATGTCAGAATCTTTTCAATGTATGTCCAAGGGTTTGGACGATAGAGACATTTAAATTTTTCGAGATTATTCGAAAGTCAAGAATTAAAAGGCAAATATGTCCCGATCTGTAGGCGTCTGAGAGACAAAACTTATGTCACTTTGATCGAACGTATTTGTCAACTTCCTGTCAGAATCTCGTCAAGGTATGTCCAAGGGTTTGGAGGATAGAGACATTTGAATTTTTCGAGATTATTCGAAAGTCAATTTTTGAAAAGGCAAATATCTAACGATCTGTAGGAATCTGAGATACAAAACTTATGTCACTTTGAGGGAACGTATATGTCAACTTTATGTCAGAATCTTTTCAATGTGTGTCCAAGGGTTTGGACGATAGAGACATTTTAATTTTTAGAGATTATTCGAAAGTCAAGTTTTAAAAGCAAATATCTCCCGATCTCTAGGCATCTGAGAGACAAAACATATGTCACTTTGATGGAACGTATATGTCAACTTCATGTCAGAATCTCGTCAAGGTATGTCCAAGGGTTTGGACGATAGAGACATTTTAATTTTTCGAAATTATTCGAAAGTCAATTATTTAAAGGCAAATATCTCCCGATCTGTAGGTATCTGAGAGACAAACCTTATGTCACTTTGAGGGAATGCATATGTCAACTTCATGTCAGAGTCTCGTCAATGTATGTCCAAGGGTTTGGCGGATAGAGACATTTTAATTTTTCGAGATTATTCGAAAGTCAATTTTTAAAAAGCAAATATCTCCCGATCTGCATGAATCTGAGAGACAAAACTTATGTCGCTTTGAGGGAACGTATATGTAAACTTCCTGTCAAAGTCACATCAATGTATGTCAAAGGGTTTGGAGGATAGAGACATTTTAATTTTTCGAGATTATTCGAAAGTCAATTTTTCAAAAGGCAAATATCTCCCGATCTGTAGGAATCTGAGAGACAAAACTTATGTCACTTTGAGGAAACGTATATGTCAACTTCATGTCAGAATCTCGTCAATGTATGTCCAAGGGTTTGGACGATAGAGACATTTAAATTTTTCGAGATTATTCGAAATCAATTATTAAGAGTTAAATATCTCCCGATCTGTAGGCATCTGAGAGACAAACCTTATGTCACTTTGAGCGAACGTATATGTCAACTTCATGTCAGAGTCTCGT
The DNA here is from genome assembly GCF_977971745.1 of Zootermopsis nevadensis. Taxonomy (NCBI): domain Eukaryota; kingdom Metazoa; phylum Arthropoda; class Insecta; order Blattodea; family Termopsidae; genus Zootermopsis; species Zootermopsis nevadensis. The sequence goes on from NW_028259177.1 coordinate 4,392,184, forward strand.
CAATGTATGTCCAAGGGTTTGGAGGATAGAGAAAATTTAATTTTTCGAGATTATTCGAAAGTCAATTTTTAAAAGGCAAATATCTCCCGATCTGTAGGAGTCTGAGAGACAAAACTTATTTCACTTTGAGGGAACATATATGTCAACATCCTGTCAGAGTCACGTCAATGTATGTCCAAGGGTTTGGAGGATAGAGACATTTAAATTTGTAGAGATTATTCGAAAGTCAATTACTTAAAAAGGCAAATATCTCCCGATCTGTAGAATCTGAGAGACAAAACTTATGTCACTTTGAGGGAACGTATATGTAAACTTCCTGTTAGAGTCACGTCAATGTATGTCCAAGGGTTTGGCGGATAGAGACATTTTAATTTTTCGAGATTATTCGAAAGTCAATTATTAAAAGGCAAATATCTCCCGATCTGTAGGAATCTGAGAGACAAAACTTATGTCACTTTGAGGGAACGTATATGTAAACTTCCTGTTAGAGTCACGTCAATGTATGTCCAAGGGTTTGAGGATAGAGACATTTAAATTTTTAGAGATTATTCGAAAGTCAATTTTTAAAAGGCAAATATCTCCCGATCTGTAGGAATCTGAGAGACGAAACTTATGTCACTTTGAGGGAACGTATGTGTCAACTCCATGTGAGAATCTCGTCAATGAATGTCCAAGGGTTTGGACGATAGAGACATTCAGATTTTTCTAGATTATTCGAAAGTCAATTTTTAAAAGTTAAATATCTCCCGATCTGTATTCATCTGAGAGACAAACCTTATGTCACTTTGAGGGAACGTATATGTCAACTTCATGTCAGAGTCTGGTCAATGTATGTCCAAGGGTTTGGAGGATAGAGACATTTTAATTTTTCGAGATTATTCGAAAGTCAATTTTTAAAAGGCAAATATCTCCCGATCTGTAGGAATCTGAGAGACAAAACTTATGTCAATTTGAGGGAACGTATATGTCAACTTCTCGTCGTAGTCACGTCAAAGTATGTCCAAGGGTTTGGACGATGTAGACATTTCAATTTTTCGAGATTATTCGAAACTCAATTTTTAAAAGGCAAATATCTCCCGATCTGTAGGAATCTTTGAGACAAAACTTCTGTCACTTTGAGGGAACGTATATGTCAACTTCATGTCAGAATCTTTTCAATGTATGTCCAAGGGTTTGGACGATAGATACATTTTAATTTTTCGAGATTATTCGAAAGTCAATTTTTCTAAAGGCAAATATCTCCCGATCTGTAGGAATCTGAGATACAAAACTTATGTCACTTTGAGGGAACGTATATGTCAAGTTCATGTCAGAATCTTTTCAATGTATGCCCAAGGGTTTGGACGATAGAGACATTTTAATTTTTCGAGATAATTCGAAAGTCAAGATTTAAAAGGCAAATATGTCCCGATCTGTAGGCATCTGAGAGACAAAACTTATGTCACTTTGATGGAACGTATATGTCAACTTCTTGTCTGAATCTCGTCAAGGTATGTCCAAGTGTTTGGAGGATAGAGACATTTGAATTTTTCGAGATTATTCGAAAGTCAATTTTTGAAAAGGCAAATATCTCCCGACCTGTAGGATTCTGAGATACAAAACTTATGTCACTTTGAGGGAACGTATATGTCAACTTTATGTCAGAATCTTTTCAATGTATGTCCAAGGGTTTGGACGATAGAGACATTTTAATTTTTAGAGATAATTCGAAAGTCAAGATTTAAAAGCAAATATCTCCCGATCTGTAGGCATCTGAGAGACAAAACTTATGTCACTTTGATGGAACGTATATGTCAACTTCATGTCAGAATCTCGTCAAGGTATGTCAAAGGGTTTGGACGATAGAGACATTTTAATTTTTCGAAATTATTCGAATGTCAATTTTTAAAAGGCAAATATCTCCCGATCTGTAGGTATCTGAGAGACAAACCTTATGTCACTTTGAGGGAATGAATATGTCAACTTCATGTCCGAGTCTCGTCAATGTATGTCCAAGGGTTTGGTGGATAGAGACATTTGAATTATTCGAGATTATTCGAAAGTCAATTTTTAAAAGGCAAATATCTCCCGATCTGTAGGAATCTGAGAGACAAAACTTATGTCACTTTGAGGGAACGTTTATGTAAACTTCCTGTCAAAGTCACATCAATGTATGTCAAAGGGTTTGGAGGATAGAGACATTTTAATTTTTCGAGATTATTCGAAAGTCAATTTTTCAAAAGGCAAATATCTCCCGATCTGTATTAATCTGAGAGACAAAACTTATGTCACTTTGAGGGAACGTATATGTCAACTTCATGTCAGAATCTCGTAAATGTATGTCCAAGGGTTTGGACGATAGTGACATTTTAATTTTTCGAGATTATTCGAAAGCCAATTTTTAAACGTTAAATATCTCCCGATCTGTAGGCATCTGAGAGACAGCCCTTAAGTACTTTGAGGGAACGTATATGTCAAGTTCATGTCAGAGTCTCGTCAATGTATGTCCAAGTGTTTGGAGGATAGAGACATTTTAATTTTTCGAGATTATTCGAAAGTCAATTTTTCTAAAGGCAAATATCTAACGATCTGTAGGAATCTGAGAGACAAAACTTATTTCACTTTGAGGGAACATATATGTCAACATCCTGTCAGAGTCACGTCAATGTATGTCCAAGTGTTTGGAGGATAGAGACAATTAAATTTTTCGAGATTATTCGAAAGTCAATTTTTAAAAGCAAATATCTCCCGATCTGTAGGAATCTGAGAGACAAAACTTATTTCACATTGAGGGAACACATATGTCAACTTCCTGTCAGAGTCACGTCAATGTATGTCCAATTGTTTGGAGGATAGAGACATTTAAATTTGTAGAGATTATTCGAAAGTCAATTTCTTAAAAAGGCAAATATCTCCCGATCTGTAGAATCTGAGAGACAAAACTTATGTCACTTTGAGGGAACGTATATGTAAACTTCCTGTCAGAGTCACGTCGATGTATGTCCAAGGGTTTGGAGGTTAGAGACATTTTAATTTTTCGAGATTATTCGAAAGTCAATTTTTAAAAGGCAAATATCTCCCGATCTGTAGGAATCTGAGAGACAAAACTTATGTCACTTTGAGGGAACGTATATGTAAACTTTCTGTCAGAGTCACGTCAATGTATGTCCAAGGGTTTGGAGGATAGAGACATTTTAATTTTAGAGATTATTCGAAAGTCAATTCTTAAAAGGCAAATATCTCCCGATCTGTAGGAATCTGAGAGACAAAACTTATGTCACTTTGAGGGAACGTATAAGTCAACGTCCTGTCAGAGTCATGTCAATGTATGTCCAAGGGTTTGGACGATAGAGACATTTTAATTTTTCGAGATTATTCGAAAGTCAATTAGTTAAAGGCAAATATCTCCCGATCTGTAGGCATCTGAGAGACAAACCTTATGTCACTTTAAGGGAACGCATGTGTCAACTTCATGTCATAGTCTCGTCAATGTATGTCCAAGGGTTTGGAGGATAGAGACATTTAAATGTTTAGAGATTATTCGAAAGTCAATTTTTAAACGGCAAACATCTCCCGATCTGTATTCATCTGAGAGACAAAACTTATGTCACTTTGAGGTAACGTATATGTCAACTTCATGCCATAGTCACGTCAATGTATGTCGAAGGGTTTGGAGGATAGAGATATTTAAATTTTTAGAGATTATTCGAAAGTCAATTTTTTAAAGGCAAATATCTCCCGATCTGTAGGAATCTGAGAGACGAAACTTATGTCACTTTGAGGGAACGTATATGTCAACTTCATTTCAGAATCTCGTCAATGTATGTCCAAGGGTTTGGACGATAGAGACATTTTAATTTTTCTAAATTATTCGAAAGTCAATTCTTAAAAGTTAAATATCTCTCGATCTGTAGGCATCTGAGAGACATACCTTATGTCCCTTTGAGGGAATGTATATGTCAACTTCATGTCAGAGTCTCGTCAATGTATGTCCAAGGGTTTGGAGGATAGAGACATTTTAATTTTTCGGGATTATTCGAAAGTCAATTTTTAAAAGGCAAATATCTCCTGATCTGTAGGAATCTGAGAGACAAAACTTATGTCACTTTGAGGGAACGTCTATGTAAACTTCCTGTCAGAGTCACGTCAATGTATGTCCAAGGGTTTGGACGATAGAGACATTTTAATTTTTCGAGATTATTCGAAAGTCAATTTTTAAAAGGCAAATATCTCCCGATCTGTAGGCATCTGAGAGACAAACCTTATGTCACTTTAAGGGAACGCATATGTCAACCTCATGTCAGAGTCACGTCAATGTATGTCCAAGGGTTTGGAGGATAGAGACATTTAAATTTTTAGAGATTATTCGAAAGTCAATTATTAAAAGGCAAGTATCTCCCGATCTGGAGGCATCTGAGAGACAAACCTTATGTCACATTGAGGGAACGTATGTGTCAATTTCATGTCAGAATCTCGTCAATGCATGTCCAAGGGTTTGGAGGATAGAGACATTTGAATTTTTCGAGATTATTCGAAAGTCAATTTTTAAAAGGCAAATATCTCCCGATCTGTTAGAATCTGAGAGACAAAACATATGTCACTTTGAGGGAATATATATGTCAACTTCCTGTCAGAGTCACGTCAATGTATGTCCAAGGGTTTGGAGGATAGAGACATTTAAATTTTTCGAGATTATTCGAAAGTCAATTTTTAAAAGGCAAATATCTCCCGATCTGTAGGAATCTGAGAGACAAAACGTATGTCACTTTGAGGGAACGTATATGTCAACTTCATGTCAGAATCTTTTCAATGTATGTCCAAGGGTTTGGACGATAGAGACATTTTAATTTTTCGAGATTATTCGAAAGTCAAGATTTAAAAGGCAAATATGTCCCGATCTGTAGGCATCTGAGAGAAAACTTATGTCACTTTGATGGAACGTATATGTCAACTTCATGTCAGTATCTCGTCAAGGTATGTCCAAGGGTTTGGACGATAGAGACATTTTAATTTTTCGAAATTATTCGAAAGTCAAGTTATGAAATGGCAAATATCTCCCGATCTGTAGGCATCTGAGAGACAAACCTTATGTCACTTTGAGGGAATTCATATGTCAACTTCATGTCAGAGTCTCATCAATGTATGTCCAAGGGTTTGGACGATAGAGACATTTTAATTTTTCGAGATTATTCGAAAGTCAATTATTAAAAGTTAAATATCTCCCGATCTGTAGGCATCTGAGAGACAAACCTTATGTCACTTTGAGGGAATGTATATGTCAACTTCATGACAGAGTCTCGTCAATGTATGTCCAAGGGTTTGGAGGATAGAGACATTTTAATTTATCGAGATTATTCGAAAGTCAATTTTTAAAAGGCAAATATCTCCCGATCTGTAGGAATCTGAGTGACAAATCTTATGTCACTTTGAGGGAACGTATATGTAAACTTCCTGTCAGAGTCACGTCAATGTATGTCCAAGGGTTTGGACGATAAAGACATTTTAATTTTTCGAGATTATTCGAAAGTCAATTTTTAAAATACAAATATCTCCCGATCTGTAGGCATCTGAGAGACAAAACTTATGTCACTTTGAGGTAACGTATATGTGAACTTCATGCCATAGTCACGTCAATGTATGTCGAAGGGTTTGGAGGATAGAGACATTTAAATTTTTAGAGATTATTCGAAAGTCAATATTTAAAAGGAAATATCTCCCGATCTGGAGGCATCTGAGAGACAAACCTTACGTCACTTTGAGGGAACGTATGTGTCAATTTCATGTCAGAATCTCGTCAATGTATGTCCAAGGGTTTGGACGATAGAGACATTTAAATTTTTCGAGATTATTGGAATGTCAATTTTTAAAAGGCAAATATCTCCCGATCTGTAGGCATCTGAGAGACAAAACCTATGTCACTTTGATGGAACGTATATGTCAACTTCATGTCAGAGTCTCGTCAATGTATGTCCAGGGGTTTGGAGGATAGAGACATTTTAATCTTTCTAGATTATTCGAAAGTCAATTTTTAAAAGTTAAATATCTCCCGATCTGTAGGCATCTGAGAGACAAACCTTATGTCACTTTGAGGGAACGTATATGTCAACTTCATGTCAGAGTCTGGTCAATGTATGTCCAAGGGTTTGGAGGATAGAGACATTTTAATTTTTCGAGATTATTCGAAAGTCAATTTTTAAAAGGCAAATATCTCCCGATCTGTAGGAATCTGAGAGACAAAACTTATGTCAATTTGAGGGAACGTATATGTCAACTTCATGTCGTAGTCACGTCAAAGTATGTCCAAGGGTTTGGACGATATAAACATTTCAATTTTTCGAGATTATTCGAAAGTCAATTTTTAAAAGTTAAATATCTCCCGATCCGTAGGAAGCTGAGAGACAAACCTTATGTCACTTTGAGGGAACGTATATGTCAACGTCATGTCAGAGTCTCGTCAATGTATGTCCAAGGGTTTGGACGATAGAGACATTTAAATTTTTCGAGATTATTCGAAAGTCAATTTTTAAAAGGCAAATATCTCCCGATCTGTTGGAATCTGAGAAACAAAACTTATGTCAATTTGAGGGAACGTATATGTCAACTTCATGTCAGAATCTTTTCAATGTATGTCCAAGGGTTTGGACGATAGATACATTTTAATTTTTCGAGATTATTCGAAAGTCAATTTTTCTAAAGGCAAATATCTCCCGATCTGTACGAATCTGAGATACAAAACTTATGTCCCTTTGAGGGAACGTATATGTCAACTTCATGTCAGAATCTTTTCAATGTATGTCCAAGGGTTTGGACGATAGAGACATTTAAATTTTTCGAGATTATTCGAAAGTCAAGAATTAAAAGGCAAATATGTCCCGATCTGTAGGCGTCTGAGAGACAAAACTTATGTCACTTTGATCGAACGTATTTGTCAACTTCCTGTCAGAATCTCGTCAAGGTATGTCCAAGGGTTTGGAGGATAGAGACATTTGAATTTTTCGAGATTATTCGAAAGTCAATTTTTGAAAAGGCAAATATCTAACGATCTGTAGGAATCTGAGATACAAAACTTATGTCACTTTGAGGGAACGTATATGTCAACTTTATGTCAGAATCTTTTCAATGTGTGTCCAAGGGTTTGGACGATAGAGACATTTTAATTTTTAGAGATTATTCGAAAGTCAAGTTTTAAAAGCAAATATCTCCCGATCTCTAGGCATCTGAGAGACAAAACATATGTCACTTTGATGGAACGTATATGTCAACTTCATGTCAGAATCTCGTCAAGGTATGTCCAAGGGTTTGGACGATAGAGACATTTTAATTTTTCGAAATTATTCGAAAGTCAATTATTTAAAGGCAAATATCTCCCGATCTGTAGGTATCTGAGAGACAAACCTTATGTCACTTTGAGGGAATGCATATGTCAACTTCATGTCAGAGTCTCGTCAATGTATGTCCAAGGGTTTGGCGGATAGAGACATTTTAATTTTTCGAGATTATTCGAAAGTCAATTTTTAAAAAGCAAATATCTCCCGATCTGCATGAATCTGAGAGACAAAACTTATGTCGCTTTGAGGGAACGTATATGTAAACTTCCTGTCAAAGTCACATCAATGTATGTCAAAGGGTTTGGAGGATAGAGACATTTTAATTTTTCGAGATTATTCGAAAGTCAATTTTTCAAAAGGCAAATATCTCCCGATCTGTAGGAATCTGAGAGACAAAACTTATGTCACTTTGAGGAAACGTATATGTCAACTTCATGTCAGAATCTCGTCAATGTATGTCCAAGGGTTTGGACGATAGAGACATTTAAATTTTTCGAGATTATTCGAAATCAATTATTAAGAGTTAAATATCTCCCGATCTGTAGGCATCTGAGAGACAAACCTTATGTCACTTTGAGCGAACGTATATGTCAACTTCATGTCAGAGTCTCGTCAATGTATGTCCAAGGGTTTGGAGGATAGAGAAAATTTAATTTTTCGAGATTATTCGAAAGTCAATTTTTAAAAGGCAAATATCTCCCGATCTGTAGGAGTCTGAGAGACAAAACTTATTTCACTTTGAGGGAACATATATGTCAACATCCTGTCAGAGTCACGTCAATGTATGTCCAAGGGTTTGGAGGATAGAGACATTTAAATTTGTAGAGATTATTCGAAAGTCAATTACTTAAAAAGGCAAATATCTCCCGATCTGTAGAATCTGAGAGACAAAACTTATGTCACTTTGAGGGAACGTATATGTAAACTTCCTGTTAGAGTCACGTCAATGTATGTCCAAGGGTTTGGCGGATAGAGACATTTTAATTTTTCGAGATTATTCGAAAGTCAATTATTAAAAGGCAAATATCTCCCGATCTGTAGGAATCTGAGAGACAAAACTTATGTCACTTTGAGGGAACGTATATGTAAACTTCCTGTTAGAGTCACGTCAATGTATGTCCAAGGGTTTGAGGATAGAGACATTTAAATTTTTAGAGATTATTCGAAAGTCAATTTTTAAAAGGCAAATATCTCCCGATCTGTAGGAATCTGAGAGACGAAACTTATGTCACTTTGAGGGAACGTATGTGTCAACTCCATGTGAGAATCTCGTCAATGAATGTCCAAGGGTTTGGACGATAGAGACATTCTGATTTTTCTAGATTATTCGAAAGTCAATTTTTAAAAGTTAAATATCTCCCGATCTGTATTCATCTGAGAGACAAACCTTATGTCACTTTGAGGGAACGTATATGTCAACTTCATGTCAGAGTCTGGTCAATGTATGTCCAAGGGTTTGGAGGATAGAGACATTTTAATTTTTCGAGATTATTCGAAAGTCAATTTTTAAAAGGCAAATATCTCCCGATCTGTAGGAATCTGAGAGACAAAACTTATGTCAATTTGAGGGAACGTATATGTCAACTTCTCGTCGTAGTCACGTCAAAGTATGTCCAAGGGTTTGGACGATGTAGACATTTCAATTTTTCGAGATTATTCGAAACTCAATTTTTAAAAGGCAAATATCTCCCGATCTGTAGGAATCTTTGAGACAAAACTTCTGTCACTTTGAGGGAACGTATATGTCAACTTCATGTCAGAATCTTTTCAATGTATGTCCAAGGGTTTGGACGATAGATACATTTTAATTTTTCGAGATTATTCGAAAGTCAATTTTTCTAAAGGCAAATATCTCCCGATCTGTAGGAATCTGAGATACAAAACTTATGTCACTTTGAGGGAACGTATATGTCAAGTTCATGTCAGAATCTTTTCAATGTATGCCCAAGGGTTTGGACGATAGAGACATTTTAATTTTTCGAGATAATTCGAAAGTCAAGATTTAAAAGGCAAATATGTCCCGATCTGTAGGCATCTGAGAGACAAAACTTATGTCACTTTGATGGAACGTATATGTCAACTTCTTGTCTGAATCTCGTCAAGGTATGTCCAAGTGTTTGGAGGATAGAGACATTTGAATTTTTCGAGATTATTCGAAAGTCAATTTTTGAAAAGGCAAATATCTCCCGACCTGTAGGATTCTGAGATACAAAACTTATGTCACTTTGAGGGAACGTATATGTCAACTTTATGTCAGAATCTTTTCAATGTATGTCCAAGGGTTTGGACGATAGAGACATTTTAATTTTTAGAGATAATTCGAAAGTCAAGATTTAAAAGCAAATATCTCCCGATCTGTAGGCATCTGAGAGACAAAACTTATGTCACTTTGATGGAACGTATATGTCAACTTCATGTCAGAATCTCGTCAAGGTATGTCAAAGGGTTTGGACGATAGAGACATTTTAATTTTTCGAAATTATTCGAATGTCAATTTTTAAAAGGCAAATATCTCCCGATCTGTAGGTATCTGAGAGACAAACCTTATGTCACTTTGAGGGAATGAATATGTCAACTTCATGTCCGAGTCTCGTCAATGTATGTCCAAGGGTTTGGTGGATAGAGACATTTGAATTATTCGAGATTATTCGAAAGTCAATTTTTAAAAGGCAAATATCTCCCGATCTGTAGGAATCTGAGAGACAAAACTTATGTCACTTTGAGGGAACGTTTATGTAAACTTCCTGTCAAAGTCACATCAATGTATGTCAAAGGGTTTGGAGGATAGAGACATTTTAATTTTTCGAGATTATTCGAAAGTCAATTTTTCAAAAGGCAAATATCTCCCGATCTGTATTAATCTGAGAGACAAAACTTATGTCACTTTGAGGGAACGTATATGTCAACTTCATGTCAGAATCTCGTAAATGTATGTCCAAGGGTTTGGACGATAGTGACATTTTAATTTTTCGAGATTATTCGAAAGCCAATTTTTAAACGTTAAATATCTCCCGATCTGTAGGCATCTGAGAGACAGCCCTTAAGTACTTTGAGGGAACGTATATGTCAAGTTCATGTCAGAGTCTCGTCAATGTATGTCCAAGTGTTTGGAGGATAGAGACATTTTAATTTTTCGAGATTATTCGAAAGTCAATTTTTCTAAAGGCAAATATCTAACGATCTGTAGGAATCTGAGAGACAAAACTTATTTCACTTTGAGGGAACATATATGTCAACATCCTGTCAGAGTCACGTCAATGTATGTCCAAGTGTTTGGAGGATAGAGACAATTAAATTTTTCGAGATTATTCGAAAGTCAATTTTTAAAAGCAAATATCTCCCGATCTGTAGGAATCTGAGAGACAAAACTTATTTCACATTGAGGGAACACATATGTCAACTTCCTGTCAGAGTCACGTCAATGTATGTCCAATTGTTTGGAGGATAGAGACATTTAAATTTGTAGAGATTATTCGAAAGTCAATTTCTTAAAAAGGCAAATATCTCCCGATCTGTAGAATCTGAGAGACAAAACTTATGTCACTTTGAGGGAACGTATATGTAAACTTCCTGTCAGAGTCACGTCGATGTATGTCCAAGGGTTTGGAGGTTAGAGACATTTTAATTTTTCGAGATTATTCGAAAGTCAATTTTTAAAAGGCAAATATCTCCCGATCTGTAGGAATCTGAGAGACAAAACTTATGTCACTTTGAGGGAACGTATATGTAAACTTTCTGTCAGAGTCACGTCAATGTATGTCCAAGGGTTTGGAGGATAGAGACATTTTAATTTTAGAGATTATTCGAAAGTCAATTCTTAAAAGGCAAATATCTCCCGATCTGTAGGAATCTGAGAGACAAAACTTATGTCACTTTGAGGGAACGTATAAGTCAACGTCCTGTCAGAGTCATGTCAATGTATGTCCAAGGGTTTGGACGATAGAGACATTTTAATTTTTCGAGATTATTCGAAAGTCAATTAGTTAAAGGCAAATATCTCCCGATCTGTAGGCATCTGAGAGACAAACCTTATGTCACTTTAAGGGAACGCATGTGTCAACTTCATGTCATAGTCTCGTCAATGTATGTCCAAGGGTTTGGAGGATAGAGACATTTAAATGTTTAGAGATTATTCGAAAGTCAATTTTTAAACGGCAAACATCTCCCGATCTGTATTCATCTGAGAGACAAAACTTATGTCACTTTGAGGTAACGTATATGTCAACTTCATGCCATAGTCACGTCAATGTATGTCGAAGGGTTTGGAGGATAGAGATATTTAAATTTTTAGAGATTATTCGAAAGTCAATTTTTTAAAGGCAAATATCTCCCGATCTGTAGGAATCTGAGAGACGAAACTTATGTCACTTTGAGGGAACGTATATGTCAACTTCATTTCAGAATCTCGTCAATGTATGTCCAAGGGTTTGGACGATAGAGACATTTTAATTTTTCTAAATTATTCGAAAGTCAATTCTTAAAAGTTAAATATCTCTCGATCTGTAGGCATCTGAGAGACATACCTTATGTCCCTTTGAGGGAATGTATATGTCAACTTCATGTCAGAGTCTCGTCAATGTATGTCCAAGGGTTTGGAGGATAGAGACATTTTAATTTTTCGGGATTATTCGAAAGTCAATTTTTAAAAGGCAAATATCTCCTGATCTGTAGGAATCTGAGAGACAAAACTTATGTCACTTTGAGGGAACGTCTATGTAAACTTCCTGTCAGAGTCACGTCAATGTATGTCCAAGGGTTTGGACGATAGAGACATTTTAATTTTTCGAGATTATTCGAAAGTCAATTTTTAAAAGGCAAATATCTCCCGATCTGTAGGCATCTGAGAGACAAACCTTATGTCACTTTAAGGGAACGCATATGTCAACCTCATGTCAGAGTCACGTCAATGTATGTCCAAGGGTTTGGAGGATAGAGACATTTAAATTTTTAGAGATTATTCGAAAGTCAATTATTAAAAGGCAAGTATCTCCCGATCTGGAGGCATCTGAGAGACAAACCTTATGTCACATTGAGGGAACGTATGTGTCAATTTCATGTCAGAATCTCGTCAATGCATGTCCAAGGGTTTGGAGGATAGAGACATTTGAATTTTTCGAGATTATTCGAAAGTCAATTTTTAAAAGGCAAATATCTCCCGATCTGTTAGAATCTGAGAGACAAAACATATGTCACTTTGAGGGAATATATATGTCAACTTCCTGTCAGAGTCACGTCAATGTATGTCCAAGGGTTTGGAGGATAGAGACATTTAAATTTTTCGAGATTATTCGAAAGTCAATTTTTAAAAGGCAAATATCTCCCGATCTGTAGGAATCTGAGAGACAAAACGTATGTCACTTTGAGGGAACGTATATGTCAACTTCATGTCAGAATCTTTTCAATGTATGTCCAAGGGTTTGGACGATAGAGACATTTTAATTTTTCGAGATTATTCGAAAGTCAAGATTTAAAAGGCAAATATGTCCCGATCTGTAGGCATCTGAGAGAAAACTTATGTCACTTTGATGGAACGTATATGTCAACTTCATGTCAGTATCTCGTCAAGGTATGTCCAAGGGTTTGGACGATAGAGACATTTTAATTTTTCGAAATTATTCGAAAGTCAAGTTATGAAATGGCAAATATCTCCCGATCTGTAGGCATCTGAGAGACAAACCTTATGTCACTTTGAGGGAATTCATATGTCAACTTCATGTCAGAGTCTCATCAATGTATGTCCAAGGGTTTGGACGATAGAGACATTTTAATTTTTCGAGATTATTCGAAAGTCAATTATTAAAAGTTAAATATCTCCCGATCTGTAGGCATCTGAGAGACAAACCTTATGTCACTTTGAGGGAATGTATATGTCAACTTCATGACAGAGTCTCGTCAATGTATGTCCAAGGGTTTGGAGGATAGAGACATTTTAATTTATCGAGATTATTCGAAAGTCAATTTTTAAAAGGCAAATATCTCCCGATCTGTAGGAATCTGAGTGACAAATCTTATGTCACTTTGAGGGAACGTATATGTAAACTTCCTGTCAGAGTCACGTCAATGTATGTCCAAGGGTTTGGACGATAAAGACATTTTAATTTTTCGAGATTATTCGAAAGTCAATTTTTAAAATACAAATATCTCCCGATCTGTAGGCATCTGAGAGACAAAACTTATGTCACTTTGAGGTAACGTATATGTGAACTTCATGCCATAGTCACGTCAATGTATGTCGAAGGGTTTGGAGGATAGAGACATTTAAATTTTTAGAGATTATTCGAAAGTCAATATTTAAAAGGAAATATCTCCCGATCTGGAGGCATCTGAGAGACAAACCTTACGTCACTTTGAGGGAACGTATGTGTCAATTTCATGTCAGAATCTCGTCAATGTATGTCCAAGGGTTTGGACGATAGAGACATTTAAATTTTTCGAGATTATTGGAATGTCAATTTTTAAAAGGCAAATATCTCCCGATCTGTAGGCATCTGAGAGACAAAACCTATGTCACTTTGATGGAACGTATATGTCAACTTCATGTCAGAGTCTCGTCAATGTATGTCCAGGGGTTTGGAGGATAGAGACATTTAAATTTTCAGAGATTATTCGGAAGTCAATTTTTAAATGGCAAATATCTCCCGATCTGTATTCATCTGAGAGACAAAACCTATGCCACTTTGATGGAACGTATATGTCAACTTCATGTCAGAGTCTCGTCAATGTATGTCCAAGGGTTTGGAGGATAGAGACATTTTAATTTTTCGAGATTATTCGAAAGTCAATTTTTAAAAGGCAAATATCTCCCGATCTGTAGGCATCTGAGAGACAAACCTTATGTCACTTTAAGGGAACGCATATGTCAACTTCATGTCAGAGTCTCGTCAATGTATGTCCAAGGGTTTGGAGGATAGAGACATTTAAATTTTCAGAGATTATTCGGAAGTCAATTTTTAAATGGCAAATATCTCCCGATCTGTATTCATCTGAGAGACAAAACCTATGTCACTTTGATGGAACGTATATGTCAACTTCATGTCAGAGTCTCGTCAATGTATGTCCAAGGGTTTGGAGGATAGAGACATTTTAATTTTTCGAGATTATTCGAAAGTCAATTTTTAAAAGGCAAATATCTCCCGATCTGTAGGAATCAGAAGGACAAAACTTATGTCACTTTGAGGGAACGTATACGTCAACTTCATGTCATAGTCACGTCAAAATATGTCCAAGGGTTTGGACGATAGAGACATTTAAATTTTTCGAGATTATTCGAAAGTCAATTTTTAAAAGTTAAATATATCCCGATCTGTAGGCATCTGAGAGACAAACCTTATGTCACTTTGAGGGAACGCATATTTCAACTTCATGTCAGAGTCTTGTCAATGTATGTCCAAGGGTTTGGAGGATAGAGACATTTTAATTTTTCGAGATTATTCGAAAGTCAAGTTTTAAAAGGCAAATATGTCCCGATCTGTAGGCATCTGAGAGACAAACTTATGTCACTTTGATGGAACGTATATGTCAACTTCATGTCAGAATCTCGTCAAGGTATGTCCAAGGGTTTGGAGGATAGAGACATTTGAATTTTTCGAGATTATTCGAAAGTCAATTTTTAAAAGGCAAATATCTCCCGATCTGTTAGAATCTGAGAGACAAAACATATGTCACTTTGAGGGAATGCATATGTCAACTTCATGTCAGAGTCTCGTCAATGTATGTCCAAGGGTTTGGACGATAGAGACATTTTAATTTTTCGAGATTATTCGAAAGTCAAGTTTTAAAAGGCAAATATGTCCCGATCTGTAGGCATCTGAGAGACAAAACTTATGTCACTTTGATGGAACGTATATGTCAACTTCATGTCAGAATCTCGTTAAGGAATGTCCAAGGGTTTGGACTATAGAGACATTTTAATTTTTCGAAATTATTCGAAAGTCAAGTTATGAAAAGGCAAATATCTCCCGATCTGTAGGCATCTGAGAGACAAACCTTATGTCACTTTGAGGGAATGCATATGTCAACTTCATGTCAAAGTCACATCAATGAATGTCAAAGGGTTGGAGGATAGAGACATTTTAATTTTTCGAGATTATTCGAAAGTCAATTATTCAAAAGGCAAATATCTCACGATCTGTAGGAATCTGAGAGACGAAACTTATGTCACTTTGAGGGAACGTATATGTCAACTTCATTTCAGAATCTCGTCAATGTATGTCCAAGGGTTTGGACGATAGAGACATTTTAATTTTTCGAGATTATTCGAAAGTCAATTTTTAAAGTTGAATATCTCCCGATCTGTAGGCATCTGAGAGACAAACCTTATGTCACTTTGAGGGAACGTATATGTCAACTTCATGTCAGAGTCTCGTCAATGTATGTCCAAGGGTTTGGAGGATAGAGACATTTTAATTTTTCGAGATTATTCGAAAGTCAATTTTTAAAAGGCAAATATCTCCCGATCTGTAGGAATCTGAAGGACAAAACTTATGTCACTTTGAGGGAACGTATATGTCAACTTCATGTCATAGTCACGTCAAAGTATGTCCAAGGGTTTGGACGATAGAGATATTTCAATTTTTCGAGATTATTCGAAAGTCAATTTTTAAAAGTTAAATATCTCCCGATCTGTAGGCATCTGAGAGACAAACCTTATGTCACTTTGAGGGAACGCATATTTCAACTTCATGTCAGAGTCTTGTCAATGTATGTCCAAGGGTTTGGAGGATAGAGACATTTTAATTTTTCGAGATTATTCGAAAGTCAATTTTTGAAAAGGCAAATATCTCCCGATCTTTATTAATCCGAGAGACAAAACTTATGTCACTTTGACGGAACGTATATGTCAACTTCATGTCATAGTCACGTCAATGTATGTTGAAGGGTTTGGAGGATAGAGACATTTAAATTTTTAGAGATTATTCGAAAGTCAATTTTTAAATGGACAATATCTCCAGATCTGAATTCATCTGAGAGACAAAACTTATGTCACTTTGAGGTAACGTATATGTCAACTTCACGCCATAGTCACGTCAATGTATGTCGAAGGGTTTGGAGGATAGAGACATTTAAATTTTTAGAGATTATTCGAAAGTCAATTTTTAAAAGGCAAATATCTCCCGATCTGGAGGCATCTGAGAGACAAAACGTATGTCACTTTGAGGGAACGTATATGTCAATTTCATGTCAGAATCTCGTCAATGTATGTCCAAGGGTTTGGACGATAGAGACATTTAAATTTTTCGAGATTATTCGAATGTCAATTTTTAAAAGGCAAATATCTCCCGATCTGTAGGCATCTGACAGACAAACCTTATGTCACTTTGAGGGAACGTATATGTCAACTTCCTGTCAGAGTCACGTCAATGTATGTCCAAGGGTTTGGAGGATAGAGACATTTTAATTTTCGAGATTATTCGAAAGTCAATTTTTAAAAGGCAAATATCTCCCGATCTGTAGGAATCTGAGAGACAAAACTTATGTCACATTGAGGGAACGTATATGTCAACTTCATGTCAGAATCTTTTTAATGTATGTCCAAGGGTTTGGACGATAGAGACATTTTAATTTTTCGAGATTATTCGAAAGTCAATTTTTCTAAAGGCAAATATCTCCCGATCTGTAGGAATGTGAGAGACAAAACTTATGTCACATTGAGGGAACGTATATGTCAACTTCATGTCAGAATCTTTTCAATGTATTTCCAAGGGTTTGGACGATAGAGACATATTAATTTTTCGAGATTATTCGAAAGTCAATTTTTCTAAAGGCAAATATCTACCGATCTGTAGGCATCTGAGAGACAAAACTTATGTCACTTTGATGTGTTGTATACACACCTGGGTGGTGGTGATATTGGAGGTGGGTAAGACGAGTGGTTGCCGTTAATTAATTAGAATATGTTTCTAAAGATATGAATATATATTTTACAAGATTAATGTAATCAATTCTATACAACAGTTCTACAATAATTACCTATTAACGCAATATACCTATATATATACCTTATAACCCTAATATAATAGATGAATAACCTATACTTATGACTTAGGCCACCAGAACCAGTACCTCAATAATACTCTTTACAATGTTCAGAAGTATGTAATACTTGATAATAAATCTTGACTTGATTCTAATAACTTTTAAGTGACGTTTTCAGCGAACAGAATCACAGACAAAACTCACAGATGATGACTATCGTGCACAGCATGCTTGTTAGTGTAGGCTCGCTAGTACTCGTCTTGACGAATAATGTATGAAATCTTTTCACTTTTATACTAATAAAAGTGTTACAATGGTCATTATGAAATCATAAGATTGCCTCCTGATTGGTGGATAAATAGGTGACTGATGCGTTCGTCAATAATCACTTCCTAATGGATTACACACATAGTGCGTGATTTCATAAGTCATCTTGCGTCAGTATGAGCTGTCTATCTTAATACACCAACGTCCTTCCTAATGAGTTATCATAATATATTACTCAGTTCACTATTCATATAAGAAGTGAAAGTTACATTGTCGAAATTTTAAGGTGTGGAACCATGTGGGTTTCAAAATATAACAGATGGATCGTATATGTCAACTTCATGTCAGAATCTCGTCAAGGTATGTCCAAGGGTTTGGACGCTAGAGACATTTTAATTTTTCGAAATTATTAGAAAGTCAAATTATGAAAAGGCAAATATCTCCCGATCTGTAGGCATCTGAGAGACAAAAATTATGTCACTTTGATGGAACGTATATGTCAACTTCATGTCAGAATTTTTTCAATGTATGTCCAAGGTTTTGGACGATAGAGACATTTTAATTTTTCGAGATTATTCGAAAGTCAAGTTTTAAAAGGCAAATATGTCCCGATCTGTAGGCATCTGAGAGACAAAACATATGTCACTTTGATGGAACGTATATGTCAACTTCATGTCAGAATCTCGTCAAGTTATGTCCAAGGGTTTGGACGATAGAGACATTTTAATTTTTCGAAATTATTCGAAAGTCAAGTTATAAAAAGGCAAATATCTCCCGATCTGTAGGAATCTGAGAGACAAATCTTATGTCACTTTGAGGAAACATATATGTCAACTTCCTGTCAGAGTCACGTCAATGTATGTCCATGGGTTTGGACGATAGAGACATTTTAATTTTTCGAGATTATTCGAAAGTCAATTTTTAAAAGGCAAATATCTCCCGATCTGTAGGAATCTGAAGGACAAAACTTATTTCACTTTGAGGGAACGTATATGTCAACTTCATGTCAGAATCTCGTCAAGGTATGTCCAAGGGTTTGGACGATAGAGACATTTAAATTTTTCGAGATTATTCGAATATCAATTTTTAAAAGGCAAATATCTCCCGATCTGTATTCATCTGAGATACAAAACTTATGTCACTTTGATGGAACGTATATGTCAACTTCATGTCAGAGTCTCGTCAATGTATGTCCAAGGGTTGGAGGATAGAGACATTTGAATTCTTCGAGATTATTCGAAAGTCAATTTTTCTAAAGGCAAATATATCCCGATCTGTAGGCATCTGAGAGACAAACCTTATGTCACTTTGAGGGAATGTATATGTCAACTTCATGTCAGAGTCTCGTCAATGTATGTCCAAGGGTTTGGAGGATAGAGAAAATTTAATTTTTCGAGATTATTCGAAAGTCAATTATTAAAAGGCAAATATCTCCCGATCTGTAGGAATCTGAGAGACAAAACTTATTTCACTTTGAGGGAACATATATGTCAACTTCCTGTCAGAGTCACGTCAATGTATGTCCAAGGGTTTGGAGGATAGAGACATTTAAATTTGTAGAGATTATTCGAAAGTCAATTTTTAAAAGGCAAATATCTCCCGATCTGTTGGAATCTGAGAGACAAAACTCATGTCACTTTGAGGGAATATATATGTCAACTTCCTGTCAGAGTCACGTCAATGTATGTCCAAGGGTTTGGAGGATAGAGACATTTTAATTTTTCGAGATTATTCGAAAGTCAATTTTTAAAAGGCAAATATCTCCCGATCTGCAGGAATCTGAGAGACAAAACTTATGTCACTTTGAGGGAACGTACATGTCAACTTCATGTCATAGTCTCGTCAAAGTATGTCCAAGGGTATGGACGATAGAGACATTTCAATTTTTCGAGATTATTCGAAAGTCAATTTTTAAAGTTGAATATCTCCCGATCTGTAGGCATCTGAGAGACAAACCTTATGTAACTTTGAGGGAACGTATATGTCAACTTCATGTCAGAGTCTCGTCAATGTATGTCCAAGGGTTTGGAGGATAGAGACATTTAAATTTTTCGAGATTATTCGAAAGTCAATTTTTAAAAGGCAAATATCTCCCGATCTGTAGGAATCTGAGAGACAAAACTTATGTCACTTTGAGGGAACGTATATGTCATCTTCATGTCAGAGTCTTGTCAATGTATGTCCAAGGGTTTGGACGATAGAGACATTTTGATTTTTCGAGATTATTCGAAAGTCAATTTTTAAAAGGCAAATATCTCACGATCTGTAGGAATCTGAGAGACAAAACTTATGTCACTTTGAGGAAACGTATATGTAAACTTCCTGTCAAAGTCACATCAATGAATGTCAAAGGGTTTGGAGGATAGAGACATTTTAATTTTTCGAGATTATTCGAAAGTCAATTATTCAAAAGGCAAATATCTCACGATAAGTAGGAATCTGAGAGACAAAACTTATTTCACTTTGAGGGAACATATATGTCAACTTCCTGTCAGAGTCACGTCAATGTATGTCCAAGGGTATTGGAGGATAGAGACATTTAAATTTGTAGAGATTATTCCAAAGTCAATTTCTTAAAAAGGCAAATATCTCCCGATCTGTAGAATCTGAGAGACAAAACTTATGTCACTTTGAGGGAACGTATATGTAAACTTCCTGTCTGAGTCACGTCGATGTATGTCCAAGGGTTTGGAGGATAGAGACATTTTAATTTTTCGAGATTATTCGAAAGTCAATTTTTAAAAGGCAAATATCTCCCGATCTGTAGGCATCTGAGAGACAAACCTTATGTCACTTTAAGGGAACGCATATGTCAACTTCATGTCAGAGTCACGTCAATGTATGTCCAAGGGTTTGGACGATAGAGACATTTTAATTTTTCGAGATTATTCGAAAGTCAATTTTTAAAAGGCAAATATCTCCCGATCTGTAGGCATCTGAGAGACAAACCTTATGTCACTTTAAGGGAACGCATATGTCAACTTCATGTCAGAGTCTCGTCAATGTATGTCCAAGGGTTTGGAGGATAGAGACATTAAAATTTCAGAGATTATTCGGAAGTCAATTTTTAAATGGCAAATATCTCCCGAACTGTAGGAATCTGAAGGACAAAACTTATGTCACTTTTAGGTAACGTATATGTTAACTTCATGTCAGAGGCAGGTCAATGTATGTGCAAGGGGTTGGAGGATAGAGATATTTTAATTTTTCGAGATTATTCGAAAGTCAATTTTTGAAAAGGCAAATATCTCCCGATCTGTAGGAATCTGAGAGACAAACCTTATGTCACTTTGAGGGATCGCATATTTCAACTTCATGTCAGAGTCTTGTCAATGTATGTCCAAGGGTTTGGAGGATAGAGACATTTTAATTTCTCGAGATTATTCGAAAGTGAAGTTTTAAAAGGCAAATATGTCCCGATCTGTAGGCATCTGAGAGACAAAACTTATGTCACTTTGATGGAACGTATATGTCAACTTCATGTCAGAATCTCGTCAAGGTATGTCCAAGAGTTTGGACGATAGAGACATTTTAATTTTTCGAAATTATTCGAAAGTCAAGTTATGAAAAGGCAAATATCTCCCGATCTGTAGGCATCTGAGAGACAAACCTTATGTCACTTTGAGGGAATGCATATGTCAACTTCATGTCAGAGTCTCGTCAATGTATGTCCAAGGGTTTGGACGATAGAGACATTTTAATTTTTCGAGATTATTCGAAAGTCAAGTTTTAAAAGGCAAATATGTCCCGATCTGTAGGCATCTGAGAGACAAAACTTATGTCACTTTGATGGAACGTATATGTCAACTTCATGTCAGAACCTCGTCAAGGTATGTCCAAGGGTTTGGACGATAGAGACATTTTAATTTTTCGAAATTATTCGAAAGTCAAGTTATGAAAAGGCAAATATCTCCCGATCTGTAGGCATCTGAGAGACAAACCTTATGTCACTTTGAGGGAATGCATATGTCAACCTCATGTCAGAGTCTCGTCAATGTATGTCCAAGGGTTTGGAGGATAGAGACATTTTAATTTTTCGAGATTATTCGAAAGTCAATTTTTAAAAGGCAAATATCTCCCGATCTGTAGGCATCTGAGAGACAAACCTTAGGTCACTTTGATGGAACGTATATGTCAACTTCATGTCAGAATCTCGTCAAGGTATGTCCAAGAGTTTGGACGATAGAGACATTTTAATTTTTCGAAATTATTCGAAAGTCAAGTTATGAAAAGGCAAATATCTCCCGATCTGTAGGCATCTGAGAGACAAACCTTATGTCACTTGAGGGAATGCATATGTCAACTTCATGTCAGAGTCTCGTCAATGTATGTCCAAGGGTTTGGACGATAGAGACATTTTAATTTTTCGAGATTATTCGAAGGTCAATTATTAAAAGTTGAATATCTCCCGATCTGTAGGCATCTGAGAGACAAACCTTATGTCACTTTGAGGGAATGCATATGTCAACTTCATGTCAGAGTCTCGTCAATGTATGTCCAAGGGTTTGGACGATAGAGACATTTTAATTTTTCGAGATTATTCGAAAGTCAATTTTCAAAAGGCAAATATCTCCCGATCTGTAGGAATCTGAGAGACGAAACGTATGTCACTTTGAGTGAACGTATATGTCAACTTCATGTCAGAATCTCGTCAATGTATGTTCAAGGGTTTGGACGATAGAGACATTTTAATTTTTCGAGATTATTTGAAAGTCAATTTTTAATAGTTGAATATCTCCCGATCTGTAGGCGTCTGAGAGACAAAACTTATGTCACTTTGAGGGAATGTATATGTCAACTTCATGTCATAGTCACGTCAATGTATGTCCAAGGGTTTGGACGATAGAGACATTTTAATGTTTCGAGATTATTCGAAAGCCAATTTTTAAAAGGCAAATATCTCCCGATCTGTAGGAATCTGAGAGACAAATCGTATGTCACTTTGAGGGAACGTATATGTCAATTTCATGTCATAGTCACGTCAAAGTATGTCCAAGGGTTTGGACGATAGAGACATTTCAATTTTTCGAGATCATTCGAAAGTCAATTTTTAAAAGTTAAATATCTCCCGATTTGTAGGCATCTGAGAGACAAACCTTATGTCACTTTGAGGGAACGCATATTTCAACTTCATGTCAGAGTCTTTTCAATGTATGTCCAAGGGTTTGGAGGATAGAGACATTTTGATTTTTCGAGATTATTCGAAAGTCAATTTTTAAAAGGCAAATATCTCACGATCTGTAGGAATCTGAGATACAAAACTTATGTCACTTTGAGGGAACGTATATGTAAACTTCCTGTCAAAGTCACATCAATGAATGTCAAAGGGTTTGGAGGATAGAGACATTTTAATTTTTCGAGATTATTCGAAAGTCAATTCTTGAAAAGGCATATATCTCCCGATCTGTATTAATCCGAGAGACAAAACTTATGTCACTTTGAGGGAACGTATATGTCATCTTCATGTCAGAGTCTTGTCAATGTATGTCCAAGGGTTTGGACGATAGAGACATTTTGATTTTTCGAGATTATTCTAAAGTCAATTTTTAAAAGTTGAATATCTCCCGATCTGTAGGCATCTGAGAGACAAACCTTATGTCACTTTGAGGGAACGTATATGTCAACTTCATGTCAGAGTCTCGTCAATGTATGTCCAAGGGTTTGGAGGATAGAGACATTTTAATTTTTCGAGATTATTCGAAAGTTAATTTTTAAAAGGCAAATATCTCCCGATCTGTAGGTATCTGAATGACAAAACTTATGTCACTTTGAGGGAATGTATATGTCAACTTCATGTCATAGTCACGTCAATGTATGTTGAAGGGTTTGGAGGATAGAGACATTTAAAATTTTAGAGATTATTCGAAAGTCAATTTTTAAAAGACAAATATCTCCCGATCTGTAGGAATCTGAGAGACAAAACTTATGTCACTTTGAAGGGAACGTATATGTCATCTTCATGTCAGAGTCTTGTCAATGTATGTCCAAGGGTTTGGACGATAGAGACATTTTGATTTTTCGAGATTATTCGAAAGTCAATTTTTAAAAAGCAAATATCTCACGATCTGTAGGAATCTGAGAGACAAAACTTATGTCACTTTGAGGGAACGTATATGTAAACTTCCTGTCAAAGTCACATCAATGAATGTCAAAGGGTTTGGAGGATAGAGACATTTTAATTTTTCGAGATTATTCGAAAGTCAATTATTCAAAAGGCAAATATCTCACGATCTGTAGGAATCTGAGAGACGAAACTTATGTCACTTTGAGGGAACGTATATGTCAACTTCATGTCAGAGTCTCGTCAATGTATGTCCAAGGGTTTGGACGATAGAGACATTTTAATTTTTCGAGATTATTCGAAAGTCAATTTTTAAAAGGCAAATATCTCCCGATCTGTAGGTATCTGAAGGACAAAACTTATGTCACTTTGAGGGAACGTATATGTCAACTTCATGTCATAGTCACGTCAAAGTATGTCCAAGGGTTTGGACGATAGAGACATTTCAATTTTTCGAGATTATTCGAAAGTCAATTTTTAAAAGTTAAATATCTCCCGATCTGTAGGCATCTGAGAGACAAACCTTATGTCACTTTGAGGGAACGCATATTTCAACTTCATGTCAGAGTCTTGTCAATGTATGTCCATGGATTTGGACGATAGAGACATTTTAATTTTTCGAGATTATTCGAAAGTCAATTTTTGAAAAGGCAAATATCTCCCGATCTGTATTAATCCGAAAGACAAAACTTATGTCACATTGACGGAACGTATATGTCAACTTCATGTCATGGTCACGTCAATGTATGTTGAAGGGTTTGGAGGATAGAGACATTTAAAATTTTAGAGATTATTCGAAAGTCAATTTTTAAATGGCAAATATCTCCAGATCTGTATTCATCTGAGAGACAAAACTTATGTCACCTTGAGGTAACGTATATGTCAAATTCATGATATAGTCACGTCAATGTATGTCGAAGGGTTTGGAGGATAGAGACATTTAAATTTTTCGAGATTATTCGAAAGTCAATTTTTAAAAGGCAAATATCTCCCGATCTGTAGGAATCTAAGAGACGAAACTTATGTCACTTTGAGTGAACGTATATGTCAACTTCATGTCAGAATCTCGTCAATGTATGTCCAAGGGTTTGGACGATAGAGACATTTTAATTTTTCGAGATTATTTGAAAGTCAATTTTTAATAGTTGAATATCTCCCGATCTGTAGGCATCTGAGAGACAAAACTTATGTAACTTTGAGGGAACGCGTATTTCAACTTCATGTCAGAGTCTTTTCAATGTATGTCCAAGGGTTTGGAGGATAGAGACATTTTAATTTTTCGAGATTATTCGAAAGTCAATTCTTGAAAAGGCAAATATCTCCCGATCTGTATTAATCCGAGAGACAAAACTTATGTCACTTTGAGGGAATGTATATGTCAACTTCATGTCATAGTCACGTCAATGTATGTTGAAGGGTTTGGAGGATAGAGACATATAAAATTTTAGAGATTATTCGAAAGTCAATTTTTAAAAGGCAAATATCTCCCGATCTGTAGGAATCTGAGAGACAAAACTTATGTCACTTTGAGGGAACGTATATGTCATCTTCATGTCAGAGTCTTGTCAATGTATGTCCAAGGGTTTGGACGATAGAGACATTTTGATTTTTCGAGATTATTCGAAAGTCAATTTTTAAAAGGCAAATATCTCACGATCTGTAGGAATCTGAGAGACAAAACTTATGTCACTTTGAGGGAACGTATATGTAAACTTCCTGTCAAAGTCACATCAATGAATGTCAAAGGGTTTGGAGGATAGAGACATTTTAATTTTTCGAGATTATTCGAAAGTCAATTATTCAAAAGGCAAATATCTCACGATAAGTAGGAATCTGAGAGACAAAACTTATTTCACTTTGAGGGAACATATATGTCAACTTCCTGTCAGAGTCACGTCAATGTATGTCCAAGGGTATTGGAGGATAGAGACATTTAAATTTGTAGAGATTATTCCAAAGTCAATTTCTTAAAAAGGCAAATATCTCCCGATCTGTAGAATCTGAGAGACAAAACTTATGTCACTTTGAGGGAACGTATATGTAAACTTCCTGTCTGAGTCACGTCGATGTATGTCCAAGGGTTTGGAGGATAGAGACATTTTAATTTTTCGAGATTATTCGAAAGTCAATTTTTAAAAGGCAAATATCTCCCGATCTGTAGGCATCTGAGAGACAAACCTTATGTCACTTTAAGGGAACGCATATGTCAACTTCATGTCAGAGTCACGTCAATGTATGTCCAAGGGTTTGGACGATAGAGACATTTTAATTTTTCGAGATTATTCGAAAGTCAATTTTTAAAAGGCAAATATCTCCCGATCTGTAGGCATCTGAGAGACAAACCTTATGTCACTTTAAGGGAACGCATATGTCAACTTCATGTCAGAGTCTCGTCAATGTATGTCCAAGGGTTTGGAGGATAGAGACATTAAAATTTCAGAGATTATTCGGAAGTCAATTTTTAAATGGCAAATATCTCCCGAACTGTAGGAATCTGAAGGACAAAACTTATGTCACTTTTAGGTAACGTATATGTTAACTTCATGTCAGAGGCAGGTCAATGTATGTGCAAGGGGTTGGAGGATAGAGATATTTTAATTTTTCGAGATTATTCGAAAGTCAATTTTTGAAAAGGCAAATATCTCCCGATCTGTAGGAATCTGAGAGACAAACCTTATGTCACTTTGAGGGATCGCATATTTCAACTTCATGTCAGAGTCTTGTCAATGTATGTCCAAGGGTTTGGAGGATAGAGACATTTTAATTTCTCGAGATTATTCGAAAGTGAAGTTTTAAAAGGCAAATATGTCCCGATCTGTAGGCATCTGAGAGACAAAACTTATGTCACTTTGATGGAACGTATATGTCAACTTCATGTCAGAATCTCGTCAAGGTATGTCCAAGAGTTTGGACGATAGAGACATTTTAATTTTTCGAAATTATTCGAAAGTCAAGTTATGAAAAGGCAAATATCTCCCGATCTGTAGGCATCTGAGAGACAAACCTTATGTCACTTTGAGGGAATGCATATGTCAACTTCATGTCAGAGTCTCGTCAATGTATGTCCAAGGGTTTGGACGATAGAGACATTTTAATTTTTCGAGATTATTCGAAAGTCAAGTTTTAAAAGGCAAATATGTCCCGATCTGTAGGCATCTGAGAGACAAAACTTATGTCACTTTGATGGAACGTATATGTCAACTTCATGTCAGAATCTCGTCAAGGTATGTCCAAGGGTTTGGACGATAGAGACATTTTAATTTTTCGAAATTATTCGAAAGTCAAGTTATGAAAAGGCAAATATCTCCCGATCTGTAGGCATCTGAGAGACAAACCTTATGTCACTTTGAGGGAATGCATATGTCAACCTCATGTCAGAGTCTCGTCAATGTATGTCCAAGGGTTTGGAGGATAGAGACATTTTAATTTTTCGAGATTATTCGAAAGTCAATTTTTAAAAGGCAAATATCTCCCGATCTGTAGGCATCTGAGAGACAAACCTTAGGTCACTTTGAGGGAACGTATATGTCAACTTCATGTCAGAATCTCGTCAATGTATGTCCAAGGGTTTGGACGATAGAGACATTTTAATTTTTCGAGATTATTCGAAAGTCAATTATTAAAAGTTGAATATCTCCCGATCTGTAGGCATCTGAGAGACAAACCTTATGTCACTTTGAGGGAATGCATATGTCAACTTCATGTCAGAGTCTCGTCAATGTATGTCCAAGGGTTTGGACGATAGAGACATTTTAATTTTTCGAGATTATTCGAAAGTCAATTTTTAAAAGGCAAATATCTCCCGATCTGTAGGAATCTGAGAGACGAAACTTATGTCACTTTGAGTGAACGTATATGTGAACTTCATGTCAGAATCTCGTCAATGTATGTCCAAGGGTTTGGACGATAGAGACATTTTAATTTTTCGAGATTATTTGAAAGTCAATTTTTAATAGTTGAATATCTCCCGATCTGTAGGCGTCTGAGAGACAAAACTTATGTCACTTTGAGGGAATGTATATGTCAACTTCATGTCATAGTCACGTCAATGTATGTCCAAGGGTTTGGACGATAGAGACATTTAAATGTTTCGAGATTATTCGAAAGCCAATTTTTAAAAGGCAAATATCTCCCGATCTGTAGGAATCTGAGAGACAAATCGTATGTCACTTTGAGGGAACGTATATGTCAATTTCATGTCATAGTCACGTCAAAGTATGTCCAAGGGTTTGGACGATACAGACATTTCAATTTTTCGAGATCATTCGAAAGTCAATTTTTAAAAGTTAAATATCTCCCGATCTGTAGGCATCTGAGAGACAAACCTTATGTCACTTTGAGGGAACGCATATTTCAACTTCATGTCAGAGTCTTTTCAATGTATGTTCAAGGGTTTGGAGGATAGAGACATTTTGATTTTTCGAGATTATTCGATAGTCAATTTTTAAAAGGCAAATATCTCACGATCTGTAGGAATCTGAGATACAAAACTTATGTCACTTTGAGGGAACGTATATGTAAACTTCCTGTCAAAGTCACATCAATGAATGTAAAAGGGTTTGGAGGATAGAGACATTTTAATTTTTCGAGATTATTCGAAAGTCAATTCTTGAAAAGGCAAATATCTCCCGATCTGTATTAATCCGAGAGACAAAACTTATGTCACTTTGAGGGAACGTATATGTCATCTTCATGTCAGAGTCTTGTCAATGTATGTCCAAGGGTTTGGACGATAGAGACATTTTGATTTTTCGAGATTATTCTAAAGTCAATTTTTAAAAGTTGAATATCTCCCGATCTGTAGGCATCTGAGAGACAAACCTTATGTCACTTTGAGGGAACGTATATGTCAACTTCATGTCAGAGTCTCGTCAATGTATGTCCAAGGGTTTGGAGGATAGAGACATTTTAATTTTTCGAGATTATTCGAAAGTTAATTTTTAAAAGGCAAATATCTCCAGATCTGTAGGTATCTGAATGACAAAACTTATGTCACTTTGAGGGAACGTATATGTCAACTTCATGTCATAGTCACGTCAATGTATGTTGAAGGGTTTGGAGGATAGAGACATTTAAAATTTTAAGGATTATTCGAAAGTCAATTTTTAAAAGACAAATATCTCCCGATCTGTAGGAATTTGAGAGACAAAACTTATGTCACTTTGAAGGGAACGTATATGTCATCTTCATGTCAGAGTCTTGTCAATGTATGTCCAAGGGTTTGGACGATAGAGACATTTTGATTTTTCGAGATTATTCGAAAGTCAATTTTTAAAAGGCAAATATCTCACGATCTGTAGGAATCTGAGAGACAAAACTTATGTCACTTTGAGGGAACGTATATGTAAACTTCCTGTCAAAGTCACATCAATGAATGTCAAAGGGTTTGGAGGATAGAGACATTTTAATTTTTCGAGATTATTCGAAAGTCAATTATTCAAAAGGCAAATATCTCACGATCTGTAGGAATCTGAGAGACGAAACTTATGTCACTTTGAGGGAACGTATATGTCAACTTCATGTCAGAGTCTCGTCAATGTATGTCCAAGGGTTAGGACGATAGAGACATTTTAATTTTTCGAGATTATTCGAAGGTCAATTTTTAAAAGGCAAATATCTCCCGATCTGTAGGTATCTGAAGGACAAAACTTATGTCACTTTGAGGGAACGTATATGTCAACTTCATGTCATAGTCACGTCAAAGTATGTCCAAGGGTTTGGACGATAGAGACATTTCAATTTTTCGAGATTATTCGAAAGTCAATTTTTAAAAGTTAAATATCTCCCGATCTGTAGGCATCTGAGAGACAAACCTTATGTCACTTTGAGGGAACGCATATTTCAACTTCATGTCAGAGTCTTGTCAATGTATGTCCAAGGATTTGGACGATAGAGACATTTTAATTTTTCGAGATTATTCGAAAGTCAATTTTTGAAAAGGCAAATATCTCCCGATCTGTATTAATCCGAAAGACAAAACTTATGTCACTTTGACGGAACGTATATGTCAACTTCATGTCATGGTCACGTCAATGTATGTTGAAGGGTTTGGAGGATAGAGACATTTAAAATTTTAGAGATTATTCGAAAGTGAATTTTTAAATGGCAAATATCTCCAGATCTGTATTCATCTGATAGACAAAACTTATGTCACCTTGAGGTAACGTATATGTCAAATTCATGATATAGTCACGTCAATGTATGTCGAAGGGTTTGGAGGATAGAGACATTTTAATTTTTCGAGATTATTCGAAAGTCAATTTTTAAAAGGCAAATATCTCCCGATCTGTAGGAATCTAAGAGACGAAACTTATGTCACTTTGAGTGAACGTATATGTCAACTTCATGTCAGAATCTCGTCAATGTATGTCCAAGGGTTTGGACGATAGAGACATTTTAATTTTTCGAGATTATTTGAAAGTCAATTTTTAATAGTTGAATATCTCCCGATCTGTAGGCATCTGAGAGACAAAACTTATGTAACTTTGAGGGAACGCGTATTTCAACTTCATGTCAGAGTCTTTTCAATGTATGTCCAAGGGTTTGGAGGATAGAGACATTTTAATTTTTCGAGATTATTCGAAAGTCAATTCTTGAAAAGGCAAATATCTCCCGATCTGTATTAATCTGAGAGACAAAACTTATGTCACTTTGAGGGAATGTATATGTCAACTTCATGTCATAGTCACGTCAATGTATGTTGAAGGGTTTGGAGGATAGAGACATTTAAAATTTTAGAGATTATTCGAAAGTCAATTTTTAAAAGGCAAATATCTCCCGATCTGTAGGAATCTGAGAGACAAAACTTATGTCACTTTGAGGGAAAGTATATGTCATCTTCATGTCAGAGTCTTGTCAATGTATGTCCAAGGTTTTGGACGATAGAGACATTTTGATTTTTCGAGATTATTCGAAAGTCAATTTTTAAAAGGCAAATATCTCACGATCTGTAGGAATCTGAGAGACAAAACTTATGTCACTTTGAGGGAACGTATATGTAAACTTCCTGTCAAAGTCACATCAATGAATGTCAAAGGGTTTGGAGGATAGAGACATTTTAATTTTTCGAGATTATTCGAAAGTCAATTATTCAAAAGGCAAATATCTCACGATCTGTAGGAATCTGAGAGACGAAACTTATGTCACTTTGAGGGAACGTATATGTCAACTTCATGTCAGAATCTCGTCAATGTATGTCCAAGGGTTTGGACGATAGAGACATTTTAATTTTTCGAGATTATTCGAAAGTCAATTTTTAAAAGTTGAATATCTCCCGATCTGTAGGCATCTGAGAGACAAACCTTATGTCACTTTGAGGCAACGTATATGTCAACTTCATGTCAGAGTCTCGTCAATGTATGTCCAAGGGTTTGGAGGATAGAGACATTTTAATTTTTCGAGATTATTCGAAAGTCAATTTTTAAAAGTTAAATATCTCCCGATCTGTAGGCATCTGAGAGACAAACCTTATGTCACTTTGAGGGAACGCATATTTCAACTTCATGTCAGAGTCTTGTCAATGTATGTCCAAGGGTTTGGACGATAGAGACATTTTAATTTTTCGAGATTATTCGAAAGTCAATTTTTGAAAAGGCAAATATCTCCCGATCTGTATTAATCCGAGAGACAAAACTTATGTCACTTTGACGGAACGTATATGTCAACTTCATGTCATAGTCACGTCAATGTATGTTGAAGGGTTTGGAGGATAGAGACATTTAAATTTTAGAGATTATTCGAAAGTCAATTTTTAAATGGCAAATATCTCCAGATCTGTATTCATCTGAGAGACAAAACTTATGTCACTTTGAGGTAACGTACATGTCAAATTCATGCCATAGTCACGTCAATGTATGTCGAAGGGTTTGGAGGATAGAGACATTTTAATTTTTCGAGATTATTCGAAAGTCAATTTTTAAAAGGCAAATATCTCCCGATCTGTAGGCATCTGAGAGACAAACCTTATGTCACTTTGAGGGAATGCATATGTCAACTTCATGTCAGAGTCTCGTCAATGTATGTCCAAGGGTTTGGACGATAGAGACATTTTAATGTTTCGAGATTATTCGAAAGTCAATTTTTAAAAGGCAAATATCTCCCGATCTGTAGGAATCTAAGAGACGAAACTTATGTCACTTTGAGTGAACGTATATGTCAACTTCATGTCAGAATCTCGTCAATGTATGTCCAAGGGTTTGGACGATAGAGACATTTTAATGTTTCGAGATTATTCGAAAGTCAATTTTTAAAAGGCAAATATCTCCCGATCTGTAGGAATCTGAGAGACGAAACTTATGTCACTTTGAGTGAACGTATATGTCAACTTCATGTCAGAATCTTGTCAATGTATGTCCAAGGGTTTGGACGATAGAGACATTTTAATTTTTCGAGATTATTTGAAAGTCAATTTTTAATAGTTGAATATCTCCCGATCTGTAGGCGTCTGAGAGACAAAACTTATGTCACTTTGAGGGAACGTATATGTCAACTTCATGTCAGAGTCTCGTCAATGTATGTCCAAGGGTTTGGACGATAGAGACATTTTAATGTTTCGAGATTATTCGAAAGCCAATTTTTAAAAGGCAAATATCTCCCGATCTGTAGGAATCTGAGAGACAAATCGTATGTCACTTTGAGGGAACGTATATGTCAATTTCATGTCATAGTCACGTCAACGTATGTCCAAGGGTTTGGACGATAGAGACATTTCAATTTTTCGAGATCATTCGAAAGTCAATTTTTAAAAGTTAAATATCTCCCGATCTGTAGGCATCTGAGAGACAAACCTTATGTCACTTTGAGGGAACGCATATTTCAACTTCATGTCAGAGTCTCGTCAATGTATGTCCAAGGGTTTGGAGGATAGAGACATTTGAATTTTTCGAGATTATTCGAAAGTCAATTTTTAAAAGGCAAATATCTCCCGATCTGTTGGAATCTGAGAGACAAAACTTATGTCACTTTGAGGGAATATATATGTCAACTTCCTGTCAGAATCTCGTAAATGTATGTCAAAGGGTTTGGACGATAGAGACATTTTAATTTTTCGAGATTATTCGAAAGTCAATTTTTAAAAGTTAAATATCTCCCGATCTGTAGGCATCTGAGAGACAACCCTTATGTCACTTTGATGGAACGTATATGTCAACTTCATGTCAGAGTCTCGTCAATGTATGTCCAAGGGTTTGGACGATAGAGACATTTTAATTTTTCGAGATTATTCGAAAGTCAATTTTTTAAAGTTAAATATCTCCCGATCTGTAGGCATCTGAGAGACAAACCTTATGTCACTTTGAGGGAACGTATATGTCAACTTCATGTCAGAGTCTCGTCAATGTATGTCCAAGGGTTTGGACGATAGAGACATTTTAATTTTTCGAGATTATTCGAAAGTCAATTTTTAAAAGTTAAATATCTCCCGATCTGTATGCATCTGAGAGACAAACCTTATGTCACTTTGAGGGAACGTATATGTCAACTTCATGTCAGAGTCTCGTCAATGTATGTCCAAGGGTTTGGAGGATAGAGAAAATTTAATTTTTCGAGATTATTCGAAAGTCAATTTTTAAAAGGCAAATATCTCCCGATCTGTAGGAATCTGAGAGACAAAACTTATTTCGCTTTGAGGGAACGTATATGTCAACTTCCTGTCAGAGTCACGTCAATGTATGTCCAAGGGTTTGGAGGATAGAGACATTTAAATTTGTAGAGATTATTCCAAAGTCAATTTCTTAAAAAGGAAAAATATCTCCCGATCAGTAGAATCTGAGAGACAAAACTTATGTCACTTTGAGGGAACGTATATGTAAACTTCCTGTCTGAGTCACGTCGATGTATGTCCAAGGGTTTGGAGGATAGAGACATTTTAATTTTTTGAGATTATTCGAAAGTCAATTTTTAAAAGGCAAATATCTCCCGATCTGTAGGAATCTGAGAGACAAAACTTATGTCACTTTGAGGGAACGTATATGTAAACTTCCTGTCAGAGTCACGTCAATGTATGTCCAAGGGTTTGGACGATAGAGACATTTTAATTTTTCGAGATTATTCGAAAGTCAATTTTTAAAAGGCAAATATCTCCCGATCTGTAGGCATCTGAGAGACAAGCCATATGTCACTTTGAGGGAATGCATATGTCAACTTCATGTCAGAGTCTCGTCAATGTATGTCCAAGGGTTTGGACGATAGAGACATTTTAATTTTTCGAGATTATTCGAAAGTCAAGTTTTAAAAGGCAAATATCTCCCGATCTGTATTCATCTGAGAGACAAAACCTATGTCACTTTGATGGAACGTATATGTCAACTTCATGTCAGAGTCTCGTCAATGTATGTCCAAGGTTTTGGAGGATAGAGACATTTTAATTTTTCGAGATTATTCGAAAGTCAATTTTTAAAAGGCAAATAACTCCCGAACTGTAGGAATATGAAGGACAAAACTTATGTCACTTTTAGGTAACGTATATGTTAACTTCATGTCAGAGGCAGGTCAATGTATGTCCAAGGGGTTGGAGGATAGAGATATTTTAATTTTTCGAGATTATTCGAAAGTCAATTTTTGAAAAGGCAAATATCTCCCGATCTGTAGGAATCTGAGAGACAAACCTTATGTCACTTTGAGAAACGCATATTTCAACTTCATTACAGAGTCTTGTCAATGTATGTCCAAGGGTTTGGAGGATAGAACCATTTTAATTTTTCGAGATTATTCGAAAGTCAAGTTTTAAAAGGCAAATATGTCCCGATCTGTAGGCATCTGAGAGACAAAACGTATGTCACTTTGATGGAACGTATATGTCAACATCATGTCAGAATCTCGTCAAGGCATGTCCAAGAGTTTGGACGATAGAGACATTTAAATTTTTCGAAATTATTCGAAAGTCAAGTTATGAAAAGGCAAATATCTCCCGATCTGTAGGCATCTGAGAGACAAACCTTATGTCACTTTGAGGGAATGCATATGTCAACTTCATGTCAGAGTCTCGTCAATGTATGTCCAAGGGTTTGGACGATAGAGACATTTTAATTTTTCGAGATTATTCGAAAGTCAAGTTTTAAAAGGCAAATATGTCCCGATCTGTAGGCATCTGAGAGACAAAACTTATGTCACTTTGATGGAACGTATATGTCAACTTCATGTCAGAATCTCCTCAAGGTATGTCCAAGGGTTTGGACGATAGAGACATTTTAATTTTTCGAAATTATTCGAAAGTCAAGTTATGAAAAGGCAAGTATCTCCCGATCTGTAGGTATCTGAGAGACAAACCTTATGTCACTTTGAGGGAATGCATATGTCAACCTCATGTCAGAGTCTCGTCAATGTATGTCCAAGGATTTGGAGGATAGAGACATTTTAATTTTTCGAGATTATTCGAAAGTCAATTTTTAAAAGGCAAATATCTCACGATCTGTAGGAATCTGAGAGACAAAACTTATGTCACTTTGAGGGAACGTATATGTAAACTTCCTGTCAAAGTCACATCAATGAATGTCAAAGGGTTTGGAGGATAGAGACATTTTAATTTTTCGAGATTATTCGAAAGTCAATTTTTAAAAGTTGAATATCTCCCGATCTGTAGGCATCTGAGAGACAAACCTTATGTCACTTTGAGGGAACATGTCAACTTCATGTCAGAGTCTCGTCAATGTATGTCCAAGGGTTTGGAGGATAGAGACATTTTAATTTTTCGAGATTATTCGAAAGTCAATTTTTAAAAGGCAAATATCTCCCGATCTGTAGGTATCTGAAGGACAAAACTTATGTCACTTTGAGAGAACGTATATGTCAACTTCATGTCATAGTCACGTCAAAGTATGTCCAAGGGTTTGGACGATAGAGACATTTCAATTTTTCGAGATTATTCGAAAGTCAATTTTTAAAAGTTAAATATCTCCCGATCTGTAGGCATCTGAGAGACAAACCTTATGTCACTTTGAGGGAACGCATATTTCAACTTCATGTCAGAGTCTTTTCAATGTATGTCCAAGGGTTTGGACGATAGAGACATTTTAATTTTTCGAGATTATTCGAAAGTCAATTTTTGAAAAGGCAAATATCTCCCGATCTGTATTAATCCGAGAGACAAAACTTATGTCACTTTGACGGAACGTATATGTCAACTTCATGTCATAGTCACGTCAATGTATGTTGAAGGGTTTGGAGGATAGAGACATTTAAAATTTTAGAGATTATTCGAAAGTCAATTTTTAAATGGCAAATATCTCCAGATCTGTATTCATCTGAGAGACAAAACTTATGTCACTTTGAGCTAACGTATATGTCAACTTCATGCCATAGTCACGTCAATGTATGTCGAAGGGTTTGGAGGATAGAGACATTTAAATTTTTAGAGATTATTCGAAAGTCAATTTTTAAAAGGCAAATATCTCCCGATCTGGAGGAATCTGAGAGACAAAACGTATGTCACTTTGAGTGAACGTATATGTCAATTTCATGTCAGAATCTCGTCAATGTATGTCTAAGGGTTTGGACGATAGAGACATTTTAATTTTTCGAGATTATTCGAATGTCAATTTTTAAAAGGCAAATATCTCCCGATCTGTAGGCATCTGACAGACAAACCTTATGTCACTTTGAGGGAACGTATATGTCAACTTCCTGTCAGAGTTACGTCAATGTATGTCCAAGGGTTTGGAGGATAGAGACATTTTAATTTTTCGAGGTTATTCGAAAGTCAATTTTTAAAAGGCAAATATCTCCCGATCTGTAGGAATCTGAGAGACAAAACTTATGTCACATTGAGGGAACGTATATGTCAACTTCATGTCAGAATCTTTTCAATGTATGTCCAAGGGTTTGGACGATAGAGACATTTTAATTTTTCGAGATTTTTCGAAAGTCAATTTTTCTAAAGGCAAATATCTTCCGATCTGTAGGAATCTGAGAGACAAAACTTATGTCACATTGAGGGAACGTATATGTCAACTTCATGTCAGAATCTTTTCAATGTATTTCCAAGGGTTTGGACGATAGAGACATTTTAATTTTTCGAGATTATTCGAAAGTCAATTTTTAAAAGGCAAATATCTCCCGATCTGTAGGAATCTGAAGGACAAAACTTATGTCACTTTTAGGTAACGTATATGTTAACTTCATGACAGAGGCAGGTCAATGTATGTCCAAGCGGTTGGAGGATAGAGATATTTTAATTTTTCCGAGATTATTCGAAAGTCAATTTTTGAAAAGGCAAATATCTCCCGATCTGTAGGAATCTGAGAGACAAACCTTATGTCACTTTGAGGGAACGCATATTTCAACTTCATGTCAGAGTCTTGTCAATGTATGTCAAAGGGTTTGGAGGATAGAGACATTTCAATTTTTCGAGATTATTCGAAAGTCAAGTTTTAAAAGGCAAATATGTCCCGATCTGTAGGCATCTGAGAGACAAAACTTATGTAATTTTGATGGAACGTATATGTCAACTTCATGTCAGAATCTCGTCAAGGTGTGTCCAAGGGTTTGGACGATAGAGACATTTTAATTTTTCGAAATTATTCGAAAGTCAAGTTATGAAAAGGCAAATATCTCCCGATCTGTAGGCATCTGAGAGACAAACCTTATGTCACTTTGACGGAATGCATATGTCAACTTCATGTCAGAGTCTCGTCAATGTATGTCCAAGGGTTTGGACGATAGAGACATTTTAATTTTTCGAGATTATTCGAAAGTCAAGTTTTAAAAGGCAAATATGTCCCGATCTGTAGGCATCTGAGAGACAAAACTTATGTCACTTTGAGGGAATGCATATGTCAACTTCATGTCAGAGTCTCGTCAATGTATGTCCAAGGGTTTGGAGGATAGAGACATTTTAATTTTTCGAGATTATTCGAAAGTCAATTTTTAAAAGGCAAATATCTCACGATCTGTAGGAATCTGAGATACAAAACTTATGTCACTTTGAGGGAACGTATATGTAAACTTCCTGTCAAAGTCACATTAATGAATGTCAAAGGGTTTGGAGGATAGAGACATTTTAATTTTTCGAGATTATTCGAAAGTCAATTTTTAAAAGTTGAATATCTCCCGATCTGTAGGCATCTGAAAGACAAATCTTATGTCACTTTGAGGGAACGTACATGTCAACTTCATGTCAGAGTCTCGTCAATGCATGTCCAAGGGTTTGGAGGATAGAGACATTTTAATTTTTCGAGATTATTCGAAAGTCAATTTTTAAAAGGCAAATATCTCCCGATCTGTAGGTATCTGAAGGACAAACCTTATGTCACTTTGAGGGAACGTATATGTCAACTTCATGTCATAGTCACGTGAACGTATGTCCTAGGGTTTGAACGATAGAGACATTTCAATTTTTCGAGATTATTCGAAAGTCAATTTTTTAAAGTTAAATATCTCCCGATCTGTAGGCTTCTGAGAGACAAACTTTATGTCACTTTGAGGGAACGCATATTTCAACTTCATGTCAGAGTCTTGTCAATGTATGTCCAAGGGTTTGGACGATAGAGACAATTTAATTTTTCGAGATTATTCGAAAGTCAAGTTTTAAAAGGCAAATATGTCCCGATCTGTAGGCATCTGAGAGACAAAACTTATGTCACTTTGAGGGAATGCATATGTCAACTTCATGTCAGAGTCTCGTCAATGTATGTCCAAGGGTTTGGAGGATAGAGACATTTTAATTTTTCGAGATTATTCGAAAGTCAATTTTTAAAAGACAAATATCTCACGATCTGTAGGAATCTGAGATACAAAACTTATGTCACTTTGAGGGAACATATATGTAAACTTCCTGTCAAAGTCACATCAATG
The DNA here is from genome assembly GCF_977971745.1 of Zootermopsis nevadensis. Classification (NCBI taxonomy): domain Eukaryota; kingdom Metazoa; phylum Arthropoda; class Insecta; order Blattodea; family Termopsidae; genus Zootermopsis; species Zootermopsis nevadensis. The sequence continues at coordinate 4,430,581 of NW_028259177.1, forward strand.
AATGTCAAAGGGTTTGGAGGATAGAGACATTTAAATTTTTCGAGATTATTCGAAAGTCGATTATTCAAAAGGCAAATATCTCACGATCTGTAGGAATCTGAGAGACGAAACTTATGTCACTTTGAGGGAACGTATATGTCAACTTCATGTCAGAATCTCGTCAATGTATGTCTAAGGGTTTGGACGATAGAGACATTTCAATTTTTCGAGATTATTCGAAAGTCAATTTTTAAAAGTTGAATATCTCCCGATCTGTAGGCATCTGAGAGACAAACCTTATGTCACTTTGAGGGAACGTACATGTCAACTTCATGTCAGAGTCTCGTCAATGCATGTCCAAGGGTTTGGAGGATAGAGACATTTTAATTTTTCGAGATTATTCGAAAGTCAATTTTTAAAAGGCAAATATCTCCCGATCTGTAGGTATCTGAAGGACAAAACTTATGTCACTTTGAGGGAACGTATATGTCAACTTCATGTCATAGTCACGTCAAAGTATGTCCAAGGGTTTGGACGATAGAGACATTTCAATTTTTCGAGATTATTCGAAAGTCAATTTTTAAAAGTTAAATATCTCCCGATCTGTAGGCATCTGAGAGACAAACCTTATGTCACTTTGAGGGAACGCTTATTTCAACTTCATGTCAGAGTCTTGTCAATGTATGTCCAAGGGTTTGGACGATAGAGACATTTTAATTTTTCGAGATTATTCGAAAGTCAATTTTTGAAAAGGCAAATATCTCCCGATCTCTATTAATCCGAGAGACAAAACTTATGTCACTTTGACGGAACGTATATGTCAACTTCATGTCATAGTCACGTCAATGTATGTTGAAGGGTTTGGAGGATAGAGACATTTAAAGTTTTAGAGATTATTCGAAAGTCAATTTTTAAATGGCAAATATCTCCAGATCTGTATTCATCTGAGAGACAAAACTTATGTCACTTTGAGGTAACGTATATGTCAACTTCATGCCATAGTCACGTCAATGTATGTCGAAGGGTTTGGAGGATAGAGACATTTAAATTTTTAGAGATTATTCGAAAGTCAATTATTAAAAGGCAAATATCTCCCGATCTGTAGGCATCTGCCAGACAAACCTTATGCCACTTTGAGGGAACGTATATGTCAACTTCCTGTCAGAGTCACGTCAATGTATGTCCAAGGGTTTGGAGGATAGAGACATTTTAATTTTTCGAGATTATTCGAAAGTCAATTTTTAAAAGGCAAATATCTCCCGATCTGTAGGAATCTGAGAGACAAAACTTATGTCACATTGAGGGAACGTATATGTCAACTTAATGTCAGAATCTTTTCAATGTATGTCCAAGGGTTTGGACGATAGAGACATTTAAATTTTTCGAGATTATTCGAAAGTCAATTTATCTAAAGGCAAATATCTCCCGATCTGTAGGAATCTGAGAGACAAAACTTATGTCACATTGAGGGAACGTATATGTCAACTTCATGTCAGAATCTTTTCAATGTATTTCCAAGGGTTTGGACGATAGAGACATTTTAATTTTTCGAGATTATTCGAAAGTCAATTTTTCTAAAGGCAAATATCTACCGATCTGTAGGCATCTGAGAGACAAAACTTATGTCACTTTGATGTGTTGTATACACACCTGGGTGGTGGTGATATTGGAGGTGGGTAAGACGAGTGGTTGCCGTTAATTAATTAGAATATGTTTCTAAAGATATGAATATATATTTTACAAGAATAATGTAATCAATTCTATACAACAGTTCTACAATAATTACCTAGTAACCCAATATACCTATATATATACCTTATAACCCTTATATAATAGATGAATAACCTATACTTATGACTTAGGCCACCAGAACCAGTACCGCAATAATACTCTTTACAATGTTCAGAAGTATGTAATACTTGATAATAAATCTTGACTTGATTCTAATAACTTTTAAGTGACGTTTTCAGCGAACAGAATCACAGACAAAACTCACAGATGATGACTATCGTGCACAGCATGCTTGTTAGTGTAGGCTCGCCAGTACTCGTCTTGACGAATAATGTATGAAATCTTCCCACTTTTATATTTATAAAAGTGTTACAATGGTCATTATGAAATCATAAGATTGCCTCCAGATTGGTGGATAACTAGGTGACTGATGCGTTCGTCGGTAATCACTTCCTAATGGATTACACACATAGTGCGTGATTTCATAAGTCATCTTGCGTCAGTATGAGCTGTCTATCTTAATACCACAACGTCCTTCCTAATGAGTTATCATAATATATTACTCAGTTCACTATTCATATAAGAAGTGAAAGTTACATTGTCGAAATTTTAAGGTGTGGAACCATGTGGGTTTCAAAATATAACAGATGGAACGTATATGTCAACTTCATGCCATAGTCACGTCAATGTATGTCGAAGGGTTTGGAGGATAGAGACATTTAAATTTTTAGAGATTATTCGAAAGTCAATTTTTAAAAGGCAAATATCTCCCGATCTGGAGGCATCTGAGAGACAAAACTTATGTCACTTTGAGGGAACGTATATGTCAATTTCATGTCAGAATCTCGTCAATGTATGTGTAAGGGTTTGGACGATAGAGACATTTTAATTTTTCGAGATTATTCGAATGTCAATTTTTAAAAGGCAAAATCTCCAGATCTGTATTAATCTGAGAGACAAAACTTATGTCACTTTGAGGGAACGTATATGTCAATTTCATGTCAGAATCTCGTCAATGTATGTCCAAGGGTTTGGACGATAGAGACATTTAAATTTTTCGAGATTATTCGAATGTCAATTTTTAAAAGGCAAATATCTCCCGATCTGTAGGCATCTGAGAGACAAAACTTATGTCACTTTGATGGAACGTATATGTCAACTTCATGTCAGATTCTCGTCAATGTATGTCGAAGGGTTTGGAGGAGAGAGACATTTGAATTTTTCGAGATTATTCGAAAGTCAATTTTTAAAAGGCAAATATCTCCCGATCTCTTGGAATCTGAGAGACAAAACTCATGTCACTTTGAGGGAATATATATGTCAACTTCCTTTCAGAGTCACGTCAATGTATGTCCAAGGGTTTGGAGGATAGAGACATTTTAATTTTTCGAGATTATTCGAAAGTCAATTTTTAAAAGGCAAATATCTCCCGATCTGCAGGAATCTGAGAGACAAAACTTATGTCACTTTGAGGGAACGTATATGTCAACTTCATGTCATAGTCTCGTCAAAGTATGTCCAAGGGTATGGACGATAGAGACATTTCAATTTTTCGAGATTTTTCGAAAGTCAATTTTTAAAAGTTATATATCTCCCGATCTGTAGGCATCTGAAAGACAAACCTTATGTCACTTTGAGGGAACGCATATTTCAACTTCATGTCAGAGTCTTGTCAATGTTTGTCCAAGGGTTTGGAGGATAGAGACATTTTAATTTTTCGAGATTATTCGAAAGTGAATTTTTGTAAAGGCAAATATCTCCCGATCTGTATTAATCCGAGAGACAAAACTTATGTCACTTTGAGGGAACGTATATGTCAACTTCATGTCATAGTCACTTCAATGTATGTTGAAGGGTTTGGAGGATAGAGACAATTAAATTTTTAGAGATTATTCGAAAGTCAATTTTTAAATGGCAAATATCTCCCGATCTGTATTCATCTGAGAGACAAAACTTATGTCACTTTGAGGTAACGTATATGTCAACTTCATGCCATAGTCACGTCAATGTATGTCCAAGGGTTTGGACGATAGAGACATTTTAATTTTTCGAGATAATTCGTATGTCAATTTTTAAAAGGCAAATATCTCCCGATCTGTATTCATCTGAGAGACAAAACTTTTGTCACTTTGAGGGAATATATATGTCAACTTCCTGTCAGAGTCACGTCAATGTATGTCCAAGGGTTTGGAGGATAGAGACATTTAAATTTTTCGAGATTATTCGAAAGTCAATTTTTAAAAGGCAAATATCTCCCGATCTGTAGGAATCTGAGAGACAAAACTTATGTCACTTTGAGGGAACGTATATGTCAACTTCATGTCAGAATCTTTTCAATGTATGTCCAAGGGTTTGGACGATAGAGACATTTTAATTTTTCGAGATTATTCCAAAGTCAATTTTTCTAAAGGCAAATATCTTCCGATCTGTAGGAATCTAAAATACAAAACTTATGTCGCTTTGAGGGAACGTATATGTCAACTTTATGTCAGAATCTTTTCAATGTATGTCCAAGGGTTTGGACGATAGAGACATTTTAATTTTTCGAGATTATTCGAAAGTCAAGTTTTAAAAGGCAAATATGTCCCGATCTGTAGGCATCTGAGAGACAAACCTTATGTCACTTTGAGGGAATGCATATGTCAACTTCATGTCAGAGTCTCGTCAATGTATGTCCAAGGGTTTGGACGATAGAGACATTTTAATGTTTCGAGATTATTCGAAAGTCAATTTTTAAAAGGCAAATATCTCCCGATCTGTAGGAATCTGAGAGACGAAACTTATGTCACTTTGAGTGAACGTATATGTCAACTTCATGTCAGAATCTCGTCAATGTATGTCCAAGGGTTTGGACGATAGAGACATTTTAATTTTTCGAGATTATTTGAAAGTCAATTTTTAAAAGTTGAATATCACCCGATCTGTAGGCATCTGAGAGACAAAACTTATGTCACTTTGAGGGAACGTATATGTCAACTTCATGTCAGAGTCTCGTCAATGTATGTCCAAGGGTTTGGACGATAGAGACATTTTAATGTTTCGAGATTATTCGAAAGCCAATTTTTAAAAGGCAAATATCTCCCGATCTGTAGGAATCTGAGAGACAAAACGTATGTCACTTTGAGGGAACGTATATGTCAATTTCATGTCATAGTCACGTCAAAGTATGTCCAAGGGTTTGGACGATAGAGACATTTCAATTTTTCGAGATCATTCGAAAGTCAATTTTTAAAAGTTAAATATCTCCCGATCTGTAGGCATACGAGAGACAAACCTTATGTCACTTTGAGGGAACGCATATTTCAACTTCATGTCAGAGTCTTTTCAATGTATGTCCAAGGGTTTGGAGGATAGAGACATTTTAATTTCTCGAGATTATTCGAAAGTCAATTTTTAAAAGGCAAATATCTCCCGATCTGTACGCATCTCAGAGACAAACCTTATGTCACTTTGAGGGAACGCATATGTCAACTTCATGTCAGAGTCTCGTCAATGTATGTCCAAGGGTTTGGACGATAGAGGCATTTCAATTTTTCGAGATTATTCGAAAGTCAATTTTAAAAAGTTAAATATCTCCCGATCTGTAGGCATCTGAGAGACAAACCTTATGTCACTTTGAGGGAACGCATATTTAAACTTCATGTCAGAGTCTTGTCAATGTATGTCCAAGGGTTTGGAGGATAGAGACATTTTAATTTTTCGAGATTATTCGAAAGTCAATTTTTGAAAAGGCAAATATCTCCCGATCTGCATTAATCCGAGAGACAAAACTTATGTCACTTTGAGGGAACGCATATGTCAACTTCATATCATAGTCACGTCAATGTATGTTGAAGGGTTTGGAGGATAGAGACATTTAAATTTTTAGAGATTATTGGAAAGTCAATTTTTAAATGGCAAATATCTCCCGATCTGTATTCATCTTTGAGACAAAACGTATGTCACTTTGAGGTAGCGTATATGTCAACTTCATGCCATAGTCACGTCAATGTATGTCGAAGGGTTTGGAGGATAGAGACATTTAAATTTTTAGAGATTATTCGAAAGTCAATTTTTAAAAGGCAAATATCTCCCGATCTGGAGGCATTTGAGGGACAAAACTTATGTCACTTTGAGGGAACGTATATGTCAATTTCATGTCAGAATCTCGTCAATGTATGTCCAAGGGTTTGGACGATAGAGACATTTAAATTCTTCGAGATTATTCGAATGTCAATTTTTAAAAGGCAAATATCTCCCGATCTGTAGGCATCTGAGATACAAAACTTATGTCACTTTGATGGAACGTATATCTCAACTTCATGTCAGAGTATCGTCAATGTATGTCCAAGGGTTTGGAGGATAGAGACATTTGAATTTTTCGAGATTATTCGAAAGTCAATTTTTAAAAGGCAAATATCTCCCGATCTGTGGAATCTGAGAGACAAAACTTATGTCACTTTGAGGGAATATATATGTCAACGTCCTGTCAGAGTCACGTCAATGTATGTCCAAGGGTTTTTTTAGGATAGAGACACTTGAATTTTTCGAGATTATTCGAAAGTCAATTTTTAAAAGGCAAATATCTCCCGATCTGTAGGAATCTGAAAGACAAAACTTATGTCACTTTGAGGGAACGTATACGTCAACTTCATGTCAGAATCTTTTCAATGTATGTCCAAGGGTTTGGACGATAAGGACATTTTAATTTTTCGAGATTATTCGAAAGTCAATTATTCTAAAGGAAAATATCTCCTGATCTGTAGGAATCTAAGATACAAAACTTATGTCACTTTGAGGGAACGTATATGTCAACTTCATGTCACAATCTCGTCAAGGTATGTCCAAGGGTTTGGACGCTAGAGACATTTTAATTTTTCGAAATTATTCGAAAGTCAAGTTATGAAAAGGCAAATATCTCCCGATCTGTAGGCATCTGAGAGACAAAAATTATGTCTCTTTGATGGAACGTATATGTCAACTTCATGTCAGAATCTTTTCAAATTATGTCCAAGGTTTTGGCGGATAGAGACATTTTAATTTTTCGAGATTATTCGAAAGTCAAGTTTTAAAAGGCAAATATGTCCCGATCTGTATGCATCTGAGAGACAAAACATATGTCACTTTGATGGAACGTATATGTCAACTTCATGTCAGAATCTCGTCAAGTTATGTCCAAGGGTTTGGACGATAGAGACATTTTAATTTTTCGAAATTATTCGAAAGTCAAGTTATGAAAAGGCAAATATCTCCCGATCTGTAGGAATCTGAGAGACAAAACTTATGTCACTTTGAGGGAACGTATATGTCAACTTCATGCCATAGTCACGTCAATGTATGTAGAAGGGTTTGGAGGATAGAGACATTTAAATTTTTAGAGATTATTCGAAAGTCAATTTTTAAAAGGCAAATATCTCCCGATCTGGAGGCATCTGAGAGACAAAACTTATGTCACTTTGAGGGAACGTATATGTCAATTTCATGTCAGAATCTCGTCAATGTATGTGTAAGGGTTTGGACGATAGAGGCATTTTAATTTTTCGAGATTATTCGAATGTCAATTTTTAAAAGGCAAAATCTCCAGATCTGTATTAATCTGAGAGACAAAACTTATGTCACTTTGAGGGAACGTATATGTCAATTTCATGTCAGAATCTCGTCAATGTATGTCCAAGGGTTTGGACGATAGAGACATTTAAATTTATCGAGATTATTCGAATGTCAATTTTTAAAAGGCAAATATCTCCCGATCTGTAGGCATCTGAGAGACAAAACTTATGTCACTTTGATGGAACGTATATGTCAACTTCATGTCAGATTCTTGTCAATGTATGTCGAAGGGTTTGGAGGATAGAGACATTTGAATTTTTCGAGATTATTCGAAAGTCAATTTTTAAAAGGCAAATATCTCCCGATCTCTTGGAATCTGAGAGACAAAACTCATGTCACTTTGAGGGAATATATATGTCAACTTCCTTTCAGAGTCACGTCAATGTATGTCCAAGGGTTTGGAGGATAGAGACATTTTAATTTTTCGAGATTATTCGAAAGTCAATTTTTAAAAGGCAAATATCTCCCGATCTGCAGGAATCTGAGAGACAAAACTTATGTCACTTTGAGGGAACGTATATGTCAACTTCATGTCATAGTCTCCTCAAAGTATGTCCAAGGGTATGGACGATAGAGACATTTCAATTTTTCGAGATTTTTCGAAAGTCAATTTTTAAAAGTTATATATCTCCCGATCTGTAGGCATCTGAAAGACAAACCTTATGTCACTTTGAGGGAACGCATATTTCAACTTCATGTCAGAGTCTTGTCAATGTTTGTCCAAGGGTTTGGAGGATAGAGACATTTTAATTTTTCGAGATTATTCGAAAGTGAATTTTTGTAAAGGCAAATATCTCCCGATCTGTATTAATCCGAGAGACAAAACTTATGTCACTTTGAGGGAACGTATATGTCAACTTCATGTCATAGTCACTTCAATGTATGTTGAAGGGTTTGGAGGATAGAGACAATTAAATGTTTAGAGATTATTCGAAAGTCAATTTTTAAATGGCAAATATCTCCCGATCTGTATTCATCTGAGAGACAAAACTTATGTCACTTTGAGGTAACGTATATGTCAACTTCATGCCATAGTCACGTCAATGTATGTCCAAGGGTTTGGACGATAGAAACATTTTAATTTTTCGAGATAATTCGTATGTCAATTTTTAAAAGGCAAATATCTCCCGATCTGTATTCATCTGAGAGGCAAAACTTTTGTCACTTTGAGGGAATATATATGTCAACTTCCTGTCAGAGTCACGTCAATGTATGTCCAAGGGTTTGGAAGATAGAGACATTTAAATTTTTCGAGATTATTCGAAAGTCAATTTTTAAAAGGCAAATATCTCCCGATCTGTAGGAATCTGAGAGACAAAACTTATGTCACTTTGAGGGAACGTATATGTCAACTTCATGTCAGAATCTTTTCAATGTATGTCCAAGGGTTTGGACGATAGAGACATTTTAATTTTTCGAGATTATTCCAAAGTCAATTTTTCTAAAGGCAAATATCTCCCGATCTGTAGGAATCTAAAATACAAAACTTATGTCACTTTGAGGGAACGTATATGTCAACTTTATGTCAGAATCTTTTCAATGTATGTCCAAGGGTTTGGACGATAGAGACATTTTAATTTTTCGAGATTATTCGAAAGTCAAGTTTTAAAAGGCAAATATGTCCCGATCTGTAGGCATCTGAGAGACAAACCTTATGTCACTTTGAGGGAATGCATATGTCAACTTCATGTCAGAGTCTCGTCAATGTATGTCCAAGGGTTTGGACGATAGAGACATTTTAATGTTTCGAGATTATTCGAAAGTCAATTTTTAAAAGGCAAATATCTCCCGATCTGTAGGAATCTGAGAGACGAAACTTATGTCACTTTGAGTGAACGTATATGTCAACTTCATGTCAGAATCTCGTCAATGTATGTCCAAGGGTTTGGACGATAGAGACATTTTAATTTTTCGAGATTATTTGAAAGTCAATTTTTAAAAGTTGAATATCACCCGATCTGTAGGCATCTGAGAGACAAAACTTATGTCACTTTGAGGGAACGTATATGTCAACTTCATGTCAGAGTCTCGTCAATGTATGTCCAAGGGTTTGGACGATAGAGACATTTTAATGTTTCGAGATTATTCGAAAGCCAATTTTTAAAAGGCAAATATCTCCCGATCTGTAGGAATCTGAGAGACAAAACGTATGTCACTTTGAGGGAACGCATATTTCAACTTCATGTCAGAGTCTTTTCAATGTATGTCCAAGGGTTTGGAGGATAGAGACATTTTAATTTCTCGAGATTATTCGAAAGTCAATTTTAAAAAGTTAAATATCTCCCGATCTGTAGGCATCTGAGAGACAAACCTTATGTCACTTTGAGGGAACGCATATTTAAACTTCATGTCAGAGTCTTGTCAATGTATGTCCAAGGGTTTGGAGAATAGAGACATTTTAATTTTTCGAGATTATTCGAAAGTCAATTTTTGAAAAGGCAAATATCTCCCGATCTGCATTAATCCGAGAGACAAAACTTATGTCACTTTGAGGGAACGCATATGTCAACTTCATATCATAGTCACGTCAATGTATGTTGAAGGGTTTGGAGGATAGAGACATTTAAATTTTTAGAGATTATTGGAAAGTCAATTTTTAAATGGCAAATATCTCCCGATCTGTATTCATCTTTGAGACAAAACTTATGTCACTTTGAGGTAGCGTATATGTCAACTTCATGCCATAGTCACGTCAATGTATGTCGAAGGGTTTGGAGGATAGAGACATTTAAATTTTTAGAGATTATTCGAAAGTCAATTTTTAAAAGGCAAATATCTCCCGATCTGGAGGCATTTGAGGGACAAAACTTATGTCACTTTGAGGGAACGTATATGTCAATTTCATGTCAGAATCTCGTCAATGTATGTCCAGGGGTTTGGACGATAGAGACATTTAAATTCTTCGAGATTATTCGAATGTCAATTTTTAAAAGGCAAATATCTCCCGATCTGTAGGCATCTGAGATACAAAACTTATGTCACTTTGATGGAACGTATATCTCAACTTCATGTCAGAGTATCGTCAATGTATGTCAAAGGGTTTGGAGGATAGAGACATTTCAATTTTTCGAGATTATTCGAAAGTCAAGTTTTAAAAGGCAAATATGTCCCGATCTGTAGGCATCTGAGAGACAAAACTTATGTAATTTTGATGGAACGTATATGTCAACTTCATGTCAGAATCTCGTCAAGGTGTGTCCAAGGGTTTGGACGATAGAGACATTTTAATTTTTCGAAATTATTCGAAAGTCAAGTTATGAAAAGGCAAATATCTCCCGATCTGTAGGCATCTGAGAGACAAACCTTATGTCACTTTGACGGAATGCATATGTCAACTTCATGTCAGAGTCTCGTCAATGTATGTCCAAGGGTTTGGACGATAGAGACATTTTAATTTTTCGAGATTATTCGAAAGTCAATTTTTAAAAGGCAAATATCTCACGATCTGTAGGAATCTGAGATACAAAACTTATGTCACTTTGAGGGAACGTATATGTAAACTTCCTGTCAAAGTCACATCAATGAATGTCAAAGGGTTTGGAGGATAGAGACATTTTAATTTTTCGAGATTATTCGAAAGTCAATTTTTAAAAGTTGAATATCTCCCGATCTGTAGGCATCTGAGAGACAAATCTTATGTCACTTTGAGGGAACGTACATGTCAACTTCATGTCAGAGTCTCGTCAATGCATGTCCAAGGGTTTGGAGGATAGAGACATTTTAATTTTTCGAGATTATTCGAAAGTCAATTTTTAAAAGGCAAATATCTCCCGATCTGTAGGTATCTGAAGGACAAAACTTATGTCACTTTGAGGGAACGTATATGTCAACTTCATGTCATAGTCACGTGAAAGTATGTCCTAGGGTTTGGACGATAGAGACATTTCAATTTTTCGAGATTATTCGAAAGTCAATTATTAAAAGTTAAATATCTCCCGATCTGTAGGCTTCTGAGAGACAAACCTTATGTCACTTTGAGGGAACGCATATTTCAACTTCATGTCAGAGTCTTGTCAATGTATGTCCAAGGGTTTGGACGATAGAGACATTTTAATTTTTCGAAATTATTCGAAAGTCAAGTTTTAAAAGGCAAATATGTCCCGATCTGTAGGCATCTGAGAGACAAAACTTATGTCACTTTGAGGGAATGCATATGTCAACTTCATGTCAGAGTCTCGTCAATGTATGTCCAAGGGTTTGGAGGATAGAGACATTTTAATTTTTCGAGATTATTCGAAAGTCAATTTTTAAAAGGCAAATATCTCACGATCTGTAGGAATCTGAGATACAAAACTTATGTCACTTTGAGGGAACGTATATGTAAACTTCCTGTCAAAGTCACATCAATGAATGTCAAAGGGTTTGGAGGATAGAGACATTTTAATTTTTCGAGATTATTCGAAAGTCAATTATTCAAAAGGCAAATATCTCACGATCTGTAGGAATCTGAGAGACGAAACTTATGTCACTTTGAGGGAACGTATATGTCAACTTCATGTCAGAATCTCGTCAATGTATGTCTAAGGGTTTGGACGATAGAGACATTTTAATTTTTCGAGATTATTCGAAAGTCAATTTTTAAAAGTTGAATATCTCCCGATCTGTAGGCATCTGAGAGACAAATCTTATGTCACTTTGAGGGAACGTACATGTCAACTTCATGTCAGAGTCTCGTCAATGCATGTCCAAGGGTTTGGAGGATAGAGACATTTTAATTTTTCGAGATTATTCGAAAGTCAATTTTTAAAAGGCAAATATCTCCCGATCTGTAGGTATCTGAAGGACAAAACTTATGTCACTTTGAGGGAACGTATATGTCAACTTCATGTCATAGTCACGTCAAAGTATGTCCAAGGGTTTGGACGATAGAGACATTTCAATTTTTCGAGATTATTCGAAAGTCAATTTTTAAAAGTTAAATATCTCCCGATCTGTAGGCATCTGAGAGACAAACCTTATGTCACTTTGAGTGAACGCTTATTTCAACTTCATGTCAGAGTCTTGTCAATGTATGTCCAAGGGTTTGGACGATAGAGACATTTTAATTTTTCGAGATTATTCGAAAGTCAATTTTTGAAAAGGCAAATATCTCCCGATCTCTATTAATCCGAGAGACAAAACTTATGTCACTTTGACGGAACGTATATGTCAACTTCATGTCATAGTCACTTCAATGTATGTTGAAGGGTTTGGAGGATAGAGACATTTAAAGTTTTAGAGATTATTCGAAAGTCAATTTTTAAATGGCAAATATCTCCAGATCTGTATTCATCTGAGAGACAAAACTTATGTCACTTTGAGGTAACGTATATGTCAACTTCATGCCATAGTCACGTCAATGTATGTCGAAGGGTTTGGAGGATAGAGACATTTAAATTTTTAGAGATTATTCGAAAGTCAATTATTAAAAGGCAAATATCTCCCGATCTGTAGGCATCTGCCAGACAAACCTTATGCCACTTTGAGGGAACGTATATGTCAACTTCCTGTCAGAGTCACGTCAATGTATGTCCAAGGGTTTGGAGGACAGAGACATTTTAATTTTTCGAGATTATTCGAAAGTCAATTTTTAAAAGGCAAATATCTCCCGATCTGTAGGAATCTGAGAGACAAAACTTATGTCACATTTAGGGAACGTATATGTCAACTTCATGTCAGAATCTTTTCAATGTATGTCCAAGGGTTTGGACGATAGAGACATTTAAATTTTTCGAGATTATTCGAAAGTCAATTTATCTAAAGGCAAATATCTCCCGATCTGTAGGAATCTGAGAGACAAAACTTATGTCACATTGAGGGAACGTATATGTCAACTTCATGTCAGAATCTTTTCAATGTATTTCCAAGGGTTTGGACGAGAGAGACATTTTAATTTTTCGAGATTATTCGAAAGTCAATTTTTCTAAAGGCAAATATCTACCGATCTGTAGGCATCTGAGAGACAAAACTTATGTCACTTTGATGTGTTGTATACACACCTGGGTGGTGGTGATATTGGAGGTGGGTAAGACGAGTGGTTGCCGTTAATTAATTAGAATATGTTTCTAAAGATATGAATATATATTTTACAAGAATAATGTAATCAATTCTATACAACAGTTCTACAATAATTACCTAGTAACCCAATATACCTATATATATACCTTATAACCCTTATATAATAGATGAATAACCTATACTTATGACTTAGGCCACCAGAACCAGTACCTCAATAATACTCTTTACAATGTTCAGAAGTATGTAATACTTGATAATAAATCTTGACTTGATTCTAATAACTTTTAAGTGACGTTTTCAGCGAACAGAATCACAGACAAAACTCACAGATGATGACTATCGTGCACAGCATGCTTGTTAGTGTAGGCTCGCCAGTACTCGTCTTGACGAATAATGTATGAAATCTTCCCACTTTTATACTTATAAAAGTGTTACAATGGTCATTATGAAATCATAAGATTGCCTCCAGATTGGTGGATAACTAGGTGACTGATGCGTTCGTCGGTAATCACTTCCTAATGGATTACACACATAGTGCGTGATTTCATAAATCATCTTGCGTCAGTATGAGCTGTCTATCTTAATACCACAACGTCCTTCCTAATGAGTTATCATAATATATTACTCAGTTCACTATTCATATAAGAAGTGAAAGTTACATTGTCGAAATTTTAAGGTGTGGAACCATGTGGGTTTCAAAATATAACAGATGGAACGTATATGTCAACTTCATGTCACAATCTCGTCAAGGTATGTCCAAGGGTTTGGACGCTAGAGACATTTTAATTTTTCGAAATTATTCGAAAGTCAAGTTATGAAAAGGCAAATATCTCCCGATCTGTAGGCATCTGAGAGACAAAAATTATGTCTCTTTGATGGAACGTATATGTCAACTTCATGTCAGAATCTTTTCAATTTATGTCCAAGGTTTTGGCGGATAGAGACATTTTAATTTTTCGAGATTATTCGAAAGTCAAGTTTTAAAAGGCAAATATGTCCCGATCTGTATGCATCTGAGAGACAAAACATATGTCACTTTGATGGAACGTATATGTCAACTTCATGTCAGAATCTCGTCAAGTTATGTCCAAGGGTTTGGACGATAGAGACATTTTAATTTTTCGAAATTATTCGAAAGTCAAGTTATGAAAAGGCAAATATCTCCCGATCTGTAGGAATCTGAGAGACAAAACTTATGTCACTTTGAGGGAACGTATATGTCAACTTCATGCCATAGTCACGTCAATGTATGTCGAAGGGTTTGGAGGATAGAGACATTTAAATTTTTAGAGATTATTCGAAAGTCAATTTTTAAAAGGCAAATATCTCCCGATCTGGAGGCATCTGAGAGACAAAACTTATGTCACTTTGAGGGAACGTATATGTCAATTTCATGTCACAATCTCGTCAATGTATGTGTAAGGGTTTGGACGATAGAGACATTTTAATTTTTCGAGATTATTCGAATGTCAATTTTTAAAAGGCAAAATCTCCAGATCTGTATTAATCTGAGAGACAAAACTTATGTCACTTTGAGGGAACGTATATGTCAATTTCATGTCAGAATCTCGTCAATGTATGTCCAAGGGTTTGGACGATAGAGACATTTAAATTTTTCGAGATTATTCGAATGTCAATTTTTAAAAGGCAAATATCTCCCGATCTGTAGGCATCTGAGAGACAAAACTTATGTCACTTTGATGGAACGTATATGTCAACTTCATGTCAGATTCTCGTCAATGTATGTCGAAGGGTTTGGAGGATAGAAACATTTGAATTTTTCGAGATTATTCGAAAGTCAATTTTTAAAAGGCAAATATCTCCCGATCTCTTGGAATCTGAGAGACAAAACTCATGTCACTTTGAGGGAATATATATGTCAACTTCCTTTCAGAGTCACGTCAATGTATGTCCAAGGGTTTGGAGGATAGAGACATTTTAATTTTTCGAGATTATTCGAAAGTCAATTTTTAAAAGGCAAATATCTCCCGATCTGCAGGAATCTGAGAGACAAAACTTATGTCACTTTGAGGGAACGTATATGTCAACTTCATGTCATAGTCTCGTCAAAGTATGTCCAAGGGTATGGACGATAGAGACATTTTAATGTTTCGAGATTTTTCGAAAGTCAATTTTTAAAAGTTATATATCTCCCGATCTGTAGGCATCTGAAAGACAAACCTTATGTCACTTTGAGGGAACGCATATTTCAACTTCATGTCAGAGTCTTGTCAATGTTTGTCCAAGGGTTTGGAGGATAGAGACATTTTAATTTTTCGAGATTATTCGAAAGTGAATTTTTGTAAAGGCAAATATCTCCCGATCTGTATTAATCCGAGAGACAAAACTTATGTCACTTTGAGGGAACGTATATGTCAACTTCATGTCATAGTCACTTCAATGTATGTTGAAGGGTTTGGAGAATAGAGACAATTAAATTTTTAGAGATTATTCGAAAGTCAATTTTTAAATGGCAAATATCTCCCGATCTGTATTCATCTGAGAGACAAAACTTATGTCACTTTGAGGTAACGTATATGTCAACTTCATGCCATAGTCACGTCAATGTATGTCCAAGGGTTTGGACGATAGAGACATTTTAATTTTTCGAGATAATTCGTATGTCAATTTTTAAAAGGCAAATATCTCCCGATCTGTATTCATCTGAGAGACAAAACTTTTGTCACTTTGAGGGAATATATATGTCAACTTCCTGTCAGAGTCACGTCAATGTATGTCCAAGGGTTTGGAGGATAGAGACATTTAAATTTTTCGAGATTATTCGAAAGTCAATTTTTAAAAGGCAAATATCTCCCGATCTGTAGGAATCTGAGAGACAAAACTTATGTCACTTTGAGGGAACGTATATGTCAACTTCATGTCAGAATCTTTTCAATGTATGTCCAAGGGTTTGGACGATAGAGACATTTTAATTTTTCGAGATTATTCCAAAGTCAATTTTTCTAAAGGCAAATATCTCCCGATCTGTAGGAATCTAAAATACAAAACTTATGTCACTTTGAGGGAACGTATATGTCAACTTTATGTCAGAATCTTTTCAATGTATGTCCAAGGGTTTGGACGATAGAGACATTTTAATTTTTCGAGATTATTCGAAAGTCAAGTTTTAAAAGGCAAATATGTCCCGATCTGTAGGCATCTGAGAGACAAACCTTATGTCACTTTGAGGGAATGCATATGTCAACTTCATGTCAGAGTCTCGTCAATGTATGTCCAAGGGTTTGGACGATAGAGACATTTTAATGTTTCGAGATTATTCGAAAGTCAATTTTTAAAAGGCAAATATCTCCCGATCTGTAGGAATCTGAGAGACGAAACTTATGTCACTTTGAGTGAACGTATATGTCAACTTCATGTCAGAATCTCGTCAATGTATGTCCAAGGGTTTGGACGATAGAGACATTTTAATTTTTCGAGATTATTTGAAAGTCAATTTTTAAAAGTTGAATATCACCCGATCTGTAGGCATCTGAGAGACAAAACTTATGTCACTTTGAGGGAACGTATATGTCAACTTCATGTCAGAGTCTTGTCAATGTATGTCCAAGGGTTTGGACGATAGAGACATTTTAATGTTTCGAGATTATTCGAAAGCCAATTTTTAAAAGGCAAATATCTCCCGATCTGTAGGAATCTGAGAGACAAAACGTATGTCACTTTGAGGGAACGTATATGTCAATTTCATGTCATAGTCACGTCAAAGTATGTCCAAGGGTTTGGACGATAGAGACATTTCAATTTTTCGAGATCATTCGAAAGTCAATTTTTAAAAGTTAAATATCTCCCGATCTGTAGGCATACGAGAGACAAACCTTATGTCACTTTGAGGGAACGCATATTTCAACTTCATGTCAGAGTCTTTTCAATGTATGTCCAAGGGTTTGGAGGATAGAGACATTTTAATTTCTCGAGATTATTCGAAAGTCAATTTTTAAAAGGCAAATATCTCCCGATCTGTACGCATCTCAGAAACAAACCTTATGTCACTTTGAGGGAACGCATATGTCAACTTCATGTCAGAGTCTCGTCAATGTATGTCCAAGAGTTTGGACGATAGAGGCATTTCAATTTTTCGAGATTATTCGAAAGTCAATTTTAAAAAGTTAAATATCTCCCGATCTGTAGGCATCTGAGAGACAAACCTTATGTCACTTTGAGGGAACGCATATTTAAACTTCATGTCAGAGTCTTGTCAATGTATGTCCAAGGGTTTGGAGGATAGAGACATTTTAATTTTTCGAGATTATTCGAAAGTCAATTTTTGAAAAGGCAAATATCTCCCGATCTGCATTAATCCGAGAGACAAAACTTATGTCACTTTGAGGGAACGCATATGTCAACTTCATATCATAGTCACGTCAATGTATGTTGAAGGGTTTGGAGGATAGAGACATTTAAATTTTTAGAGATTATTGGAAAGTCAATTTTTAAATGGCAAATATCTCCCGATCTGTATTCATCTTTGAGACAAAACGTATGTCACTTTGAGGTAGCGTATATGTCAACTTCATGCCATAGTCACGTCAATGTATGTCGAAGGGTTTGGAGGATAGAGACATTTAAATTTTTAGAGATTATTCGAAAGTCAATTTTTAAAAGGCAAATATCTCCCGATCTGGAGGCATTTGAGGGACAAAACTTATGTCACTTTGAGGGAACGTATATGTCAATTTCATGTCAGAATCTCGTCAATGTATGTCCAAGGGTTTGGACGATAGAGACATTTAAATTCTTCGAGATTATTCGAATGTCAATTTTTAAAAGGCAAATATCTCCCGATCTGTAGGCATCTGAGATACAAAACTTATGTCACTTTGATGGAACGTATATCTCAACTTCATGTCAGAGTATCGTCAATGTATGTCCAAGGGTTTGGAGGATAGAGACATTTGAAATTTTCGAGATTATTCGAAAGTCAATTTTTAAAAGGCAAATATCTCCCGATCTGTGGAATCTGAGAGACAAAACTTATGTCACTTTGAGGGAATATATATGTCAACGTCCTGTCAGAGTCACGTCAATGTATGTCCAAGGGTTTTTTTAGGATAGAGACACTTGAATTTTTCGAGATTATTCGAAAGTCAATTTTTAAAAGGCAAATATCTCCCGATCTGTAGGAATCTGAAAGACAAAACTTATGTCACTTTGAGGGAACGTATACGTCAACTTCATGTCAGAATCTTTTCAATGTATGTCCAAGGGTTTGGACGATAAGGACATTTTAATTTTTCGAGATTATTCGAAAGTCAATTATTCTAAAGGCAAATATCTCCCGATCTGTAGGAATCTAAGATACAAAACTTATGTCACTTTGAGGGAACGTATATGTCAACTTCATGTCATAATCTCGTCAAGGTATGTCCAAGGGTTTGGACGCTAGAGACATTTTAATTTTTCGAAATTATTCGAAAGTCAAGTTATGAAAAGGCAAATATCTCCCGATCTGTAGGCATCTGAGAGACAAAAATTATGTCTCTTTGATGGAACGTATATGTCAACTTCATGTCAGAATCTTTTCAAATTATGTCCAAGGTTTTGGCGGATAGAGACATTTTAATTTTTCGAGATTATTCGAAAGTCAAGTTTTAAAAGGCAAATATGTCCCGATCTGTATGCATCTGAGAGACAAAACATATGTCACTTTGATGGAACGTATATGTCAACTTCATGTCAGAATCTCGTCAAGTTATGTCCAAGGGTTTGGACGATAGAGACATTTTAATTTTTCGAAATTATTCGAAAGTCAAGTTATGAAAAGGCAAATATCTCCCGATCTGTAGGAATCTGAGAGACAAAACTTATGTCACTTTGAGGGAACGTATATGTCAACTTCATGTCAGAATCTTTTCAATGTATGTCCAAGGGTTTGGACGATAGAGACATTTTAATTTTTCGAGATTATTCCAAAGTCAATTTTTCTAAAGGCAAATATCTCCCGATCTGTAGGAATCTAAAATACAAAACTTATGTCACTTTGAGGGAACGTATATGTCAACTTTATGTCAGAATCTTTTCAATGTATGTCCAAGGGTTT
Source organism: Zootermopsis nevadensis (assembly GCF_977971745.1). Lineage (NCBI taxonomy): Eukaryota > Metazoa > Arthropoda > Insecta > Blattodea > Termopsidae > Zootermopsis > Zootermopsis nevadensis. The sequence goes on from NW_028259177.1 coordinate 4,449,932, forward strand.
GGACGATAGAGACATTTTAATTTTTCGAGATTATTCGAAAGTCAAGTTTTAAAAGGCAAATATGTCCCGATCTGTAGGCATCTGAGAGACAAACCTTATGTCACTTTGAGGGAATGCATATGTCAACTTCATGTCAGAGTCTCGTCAATGTATGTCCAAGGGTTTGGACGATAGAGACATTTTAATGTTTGGAGATTATTCGAAAGTCAATTTTTAAAAGGCAAATATCTCCCGATCTGTAGGAATCTGAGAGACGAAACTTATGTCACTTTGAGTGAACGTATATGTCAACTTCATGTCAGAATCTCGTCAATGTATGTCCAAGGGTTTGGACGATAGAGACATTTTAATTTTTCGAGATTATTTGAAAGTCAATTTTTAAAAGTTGAATATCACCCGATCTGTAGGCATCTGAGAGACAAAACTTATGTCACTTTGAGGGAACGTATATGTCAACTTCATGTCAGAGTCTCGTCAATGTATGTCCAAGGGTTTGGACGATAGAGACATTTTAATGTTTCGAGATTATTCGAAAGCCAATTTTTAAAAGGCAAATATCTCCCGATCTGTAGGAATCTGAGAGACAAAACGTATGTCACTTTGAGGGAACGCATATTTCAACTTCATGTCAGAGTCTTTTCAATGTATGTCCAAGGGTTTGGAGGATAGAGACATTTTAATTTCTCGAGATTATTCGAAAGTCAATTTTAAAAAGTTAAATATCTCCCGATCTGTAGGCATCTGAGAGACAAACCTTATGTCACTTTGAGGGAACGCATATTTAAACTTCATGTCAGAGTCTTGTCAATGTATGTCCAAGGGTTTGGAGAATAGAGACATTTTAATTTTTCGAGATTATTCGAAAGTCAATTTTTGAAAAGGCAAATATCTCCCGATCTGCATTAATCCGAGAGACAAAACTTATGTCACTTTGAGGGAACGCATATGTCAACTTCGTATCATAGTCACGTCAATGTATGTTGAAGGGTTTGGAGGATAGAGACATTTAAATTTTTAGAGATTATTGGAAAGTCAATTTTTAAATGGCAAATATCTCCCGATCTGTATTCATCTTTGAGACAAAACTTATGTCACTTTGAGGTAGCGTATATGTCAACTTCATGCCATAGTCACGTCAATGTATGTCGAAGGGTTTGGAGGATAGAGACATTTAAATTTTTAGAGATTATTCGAAAGTCAATTTTTAAAAGGCAAATATCTCCCGATCTGGACGCATTTGAGGGACAAAGCTTATGTCACTTTGAGGGAACGTATATGTCAATTTCATGTCAGAATCTCGTCAATGTATGTCCAGGGGTTTGGACGATAGAGACATTTAAATTCTTCGAGATTATTCGAATGTCAATTTTTAAAAGGCAAATATCTCCCGATCTGTAGGCATCTGAGATACAAAACTTATGTCACTTTGATGGAACGTATATCTCAACTTCATGTCAGAGTATCGTCAATGTATGTCAAAGGGTTTGGAGGATAGAGACATTTCAATTTTTCGAGATTATTCGAAAGTCAAGTTTTAAAAGGCAAATATGTCCCGATCTGTAGGCATCTGAGAGACAAAACTTATGTAATTTTGATGGAACGTATATGTCAACTTCATGTCAGAATCTCGTCAAGGTGTGTCCAAGGGTTTGGACGATAGAGACATTTTAATTTTTCGAAATTATTCGAAAGTCAAGTTATGAAAAGGCAAATATCTCCCGATCTGTAGGCATCTGAGAGACAAACCTTATGTCACTTTGACGGAATGTATATGTCAACTTCATGTCAGAGTCTCGTCAATGTATGTCCAAGGGTTTGGACGATAGAGACATTTTAATTTTTCGAGATTATTCGAAAGTCAAGTTTTAAAAGGCAAATATGTCCCGATCTGTAGGCATCTGAGAGACAAAACTTATGTCACTTTGAGGGAATGCATATGTCAACTTCATGTCAGAGTCTCGTCAATGTATGTCCAAGGGTTTGGAGGATAGAGACATTTTAATTTTTCGAGATTATTCGAAAGTCAATTTTTAAAAGGCAAATATCTCACGATCTGTAGGAATCTGAGATACAAAACTTATGTCACTTTGAGGGAACGTATATGTAAACTTCCTGTCAAAGTCACATCAATGAATGTCAAAGGGTTTGGAGGATAGAGACATTTTAATTTTTCGAGATTATTCGAAAGTCAATTTTTAAAAGTTGAATATCTCCCGATCTGTAGGCATCTGAGAGACAAATCTTATGTCACTTTGAGGGAACGTACATGTCAACTTCATGTCAGAGTCTCGTCAATGCATGTCCAAGGGTTTGGAGGATAGAGACATTTTAATTTTTCGAGATTATTCGAAAGTCAATTTTTAAAAGGCAAATATCTCCCGATCTGTAGGTATCTGAAGGACAAAACTTATGTCACTTTGAGGGAACGTATATGTCAACTTCATGTCATAGTCACGTGAAAGTATGTCCTAGGGTTTGGACGATAGAGACATTTCAATTTTTCGAGATTATTCGAAAGTCAATTATTAAAAGTTAAATATCTCCCGATCTGTAGGCTTCTGAGAGACAAACCTTATGTCACTTTGAGGGAACGCATATTTCAACTTCATGTCAGAGTCTTGTCAATGTATGTCCAAGGGTTTGGACGATAGAGACATTTTAATTTTTCGAAATTATTCGAAAGTCAAGTTTTAAAAGGCAAATATGTCCCGATCTGTAGGCATCTGAGAGACAAAACTTATGTCACTTTGAGGGAATGCATATGTCAACTTCATGTCTGAGTCTCGTCAATGTATGTCCAAGGGTTTGGAGGATAGAGACATTTTAATTTTTCGAGATTATTCGAAAGTAAATTTTTAAAAGGCAAATATCTCACGATCTGTAGGAATCTGAGATACAAAACTTATGTCACTTTGAGGGAACGTATATGTAAACTTCCTGTCAAAGTCACATCAATGAATGTCAAAGGGTTTGGAGGATAGAGACATTTTAATTTTTCGAGATTATTCGAAAGTCAATTATTCAAAAGGCAAATATCTCACGATCTGTAGGAATCTGAGAGATGAAACTTATGTCACTTTGAGGGAACGTATATGTCAACTTCATGTCAGAATCTCGTCAATGTATGTCTAAGGGTTTGGACGATAGAGACATTTTAATTTTTCGAGATTATTCGAAAGTCAATTTTTAAAAGTTGAATATCTCCCGATCTGTAGGCATCTGAGAGACAAATCTTATGTCACTTTGAGGGAACGTACATGTCAACTTCATGTCAGAGTCTCGTCAATGCATGTCCAAGGGTTTGGAGGATAGAGACATTTTAATTTTTCGAGATTATTCGAAAGTCAATTTTTAAAAGGCAAATATCTCCCGATCTGTAGGTATCTGAAGGACAAAACTTATGTCACTTTGAGGGAACGTATATGTCAACTTCATGTCATAGTCACGTCAAAGTATGTCCAAGGGTTTGGACGATAGAGACATTTCAATTTTTCGAGATTATTCGAAAGTCAATTTTTAAAAGTTAAATATCTCCCGATCTGTAGGCATCTGAGAGACAAACCTTATGTCACTTTGAGGGAACGCTTATTTCAACTTCATGTCAGAGTCTTGTCAATGTATGTCCAAGGGTTTGGACGATAGAGACATTTTAATTTTTCGAGATTATTCGAAAGTCAATTTTTGAAAAGGCAAATATCTCCCGATCTCTATTAATCCGAGAGACAAAACTTATGTCACTTTGACGGAACGTATATGTCAACTTCATGTCATAGTCACTTCAATGTATGTTGAAGGGTTTGGAGGATAGAGACATTTAAAGTTTTAGAGATTATTCGAAAGTCAATTTTTAAATGGCAAATATCTCCAGATCTGTATTCATCTGAGAGACAAAACTTATGTCACTTTGAGGTAACGTATATGTCAACTTCATGCCATAGTCACGTCAATGTATGTCGAAGGGTTTGGAGGATAGAGACATTTAAATTTTTAGAGATTATTCGAAAGTCAATTATTAAAAGGCAAATATCTCCCGATCTGTAGGCATCTGCCAGACAAACCTTATGCCACTTTGAGGGAACGTATATGTCAACTTCCTGTCAGAGTCACGTCAATGTATGTCCAAGGGTTTGGAGGATAGAGACATTTTAATTTTTCGAGATTATTCGAAAGTCAATTTTTAAAAGGCAAATATCTCCCGATCTGTAGGCATCTGAGATACAAAACTTATGTCACTTTGATGGAACGTATATCTCAACTTCATGTCAGAGTATCGTCAATGTATGTCAAAGGTTTTGGAGGATAGAGACATTTCAATTTTTCGAGATTATTCGAAAGTCAAGTTTTAAAAGGCAAATATGTCCCGATCTGTAGGCATCTGAGAGACAAAACTTATGTAATTTTGATGGAACGTATATGTCAACTTCATGTCAGAATCTCGTCAAGGTGTGTCCAAGGGTTTGGACGATAGAGACATTTTAATTTTTCGAAATTATTCGAAAGTCAAGTTATGAAAAGGCAAATATCTCCCGATCTGTAGGCATCTGAGAGACAAACCTTATGTCACTTTGACGGAATGCATATGTCAACTTCATGTCAGAGTCTCGTCAATGTATGTCCAAGGGTTTGGACGATAGAGACATTTTAATTTTTCGAGATTATTCGAAAGTCAAGTTTTAAAAGGCAAATATGTCCCGATCTGTAGGCATCTGAGAGACAAAACTTATGTCACTTTGAGGGAATGCATATGTCAACTTCATGTCAGAGTCTCGTCAATGTATGTCCAAGGGTTTGGAGGATAGAGACATTTTAATTTTTCGAGATTATTCGAAAGTCAATTTTTAAAAGGCAAATATCTCACGATCTGTAGGAATCTGAGATACAAAACTTATGTCACTTTGAGGGAACGTATATGTAAACTTCCTGTCAAAGTCACATCAATGAATGTCATAGGGTTTGGAGGATAGAGACATTTTAATTTTTCGAGATTATTCGAAAGTCAATTTTTAAAAGTTGAATATCTCCCGATCTGTAGGCATCTGAGAGACAAATCTTATGTCACTTTGAGGGAACGTACATGTCAACTTCATGTCAGAGTCTCGTCAATGCATGTCCAAGGGTTTGGAGGATAGAGACATTTTAATTTTTCGAGGTTATTCGAAAGTCAATTTTTAAAAGGCAAATATCTCCCGATCTGTAGGTATCTGAAGGACAAAACTTATGTCACTTTGAGGGAACGTATATGTCAACTTCATGTCATAGTCACGTGAAAGTATGTCCTAGGGTTTGGACGATAGAGACATTTCAATTTTTCGAGATTATTCGAAAGTCAATTATTAAAAGTTAAATATCTCCCGATCTGTAGGCTTCTGAGAGACAAACCTTATGTCACTTTGAGGGAACGCATATTTCAACTTCATGTCAGAGTCTTGTCAATGTATGTCCAAGGGTTTGGACGATAGAGACATTTTAATTTTTCGAAATTATTCGAAAGTCAAGTTTTAAAAGGCAAATATGTCCCGATCTGTAGGCATCTGAGAGACAAAACTTATGTCACTTTGAGGGAATGCATATGTCAACTTCATGTCAGAGTCTCGTCAATGTATGTCCAAGGGTTTGGAGGATAGAGACATTTTAATTTTTCGAGATTATTCGAAAGTCAATTTTTAAAAGGCAAATATCTCACGATCTGTAGGAATCTGAGATACAAAACTTATGTCACTTTGAGGGAACGTATATGTAAACTTCCTGTCAAAGTCACATCAATGAATGTCAAAGGGTTTGGAGGATAGAGACATTTTAATTTTTCGAGATTATTCGAAAGTCAATTATTCAAAAGGCAAATATCTCACGATCTGTAGGAATCTGAGAGACGAAACTTATGTCACTTTGAGGGAACGTATATGTCAACTTCATGTCAGAATCTCGTCAATGTATGTCTAAGGGTTTGGACGATAGAGACATTTTAATTTTTCGAGATTATTCGAAAGTCAATTTTTAAAAGTTGAATATCTCCCGATCTGTAGGCATCTGAGAGACAAACCTTATGTCACTTTGAGGGAACGCTTATTTCAACTTCATGTCAGAGTCTTGTCAATGTATGTCCAAGGGTTTGGACGATAGAGACATTTTAATTTTTCGAGATTATTCGAAAGTCAATTTTTGAAAAGGCAAATATCTCCCGATCTCTATTAATCCGAGAGACAAAACTTATGTCACTTTGACGGAACGTATATGTCAACTTCATGTCATAGTCACTTCAATGTATGTTGAAGGGTTTGGAGGATAGAGACATTTAAATTTTAGAGATTATTCGAAAGTCAATTTTTAAATGGCAAATATCTCCAGATCTGTATTCATCTGAGAGACAAAACTTATGTCACTTTGAGGTAACGTATATGTCAACTTCATGCCATAGTCACGTCAATGTATGTCGAAGGGTTTGGAGGATAGAGACATTTAAATTTTTAGAGATTATTCGAAAGTCAATTATTAAAAGGCAAATATCTCCCGATCTGTAGGCATCTGCCAGACAAACCTTATGCCACTTTGAGGGAACGTATATGTCAACTTCCTGTCAGAGTCACGTCAATGTATGTCCAAGGGTTTGGAGGATAGAGACATTTTAATTTTTCGAGATTATTCGAAAGTCAATTTTTAAAAGGCAAATATCTCCCGATCTGTAGGAATCTGAGAGACAAAACTTATGTCACATTGAGGGAACGTATATGTCAACTTCATGTCAGAATCTTTTCAATGTATGTCCAAGGGTTTGGACGATAGAGACATTTAAATTTTTCGAGATTATTCGAAAGTCAATTTATCTAAAGGCAAATATCTCCCGATCTGTAGGAATCTGAGAGACAAAACTTATGTCACATTGAGGGAACGTATATGTCAACTTCATGTCAGAATCTTTTCAATGTATTTCCAAGGGTTTGGACGAGAGAGACATTTTAATTTTTCGAGATTATTCGAAAGTCAATTTTTCTAAAGGCAAATATCTACCGATCTGTAGGCATCTGAGAGACAAAACTTATGTCACTTTGATGTGTTGTATACACACCTGGGTGGTGGTGATATTGGAGGTGGGTAAGACGAGTGGTTGCCGTTAATTAATTAGAATATGTTTCTAAAGATATGAATATATATTTTACAAGAATAATGTAATCAATTCTATACAACAGTTCTACAATAATTACCTAGTAACCCAATATACCTATATATATACCTTATAACCCTTATATAATAGATGAATAACCTATACTTATGACTTAGGCAACCAGAACCAGTACCTCAATAATACTCTTTACAATGTTCAGAAGTATGTAATACTTGATAATAAATCTTGACTTGATTCTAATAACTTTTAAGTGACGTTTTCAGCGAACAGAATCACAGACAAAACTCACAGATGATGACTATCGTGCACAGCATGCTTGTTAGTGTAGGCTCGCCAGTACTCGTCTTGACGAATAATGTATGAAATCTTCCCACTTTTATACTTATAAAAGTGTTACAATGGTCATTATGAAATCATAAGATTGCCTCCAGATTGGTGGATAACTAGGTGACTGATGCGTTCGTCGGTAATCACTTCCTAATGGATTACACACATAGTGCGTGATTTCATAAGTCATCTTGCGTCAGTATGAGCTGTCTATCTTAATACCACAACGTCCTTCCTAATGAGTTATCATAATATATTACTCAGTTCACTATTCATATAAGAAGTGAAAGTTACATTGTCGAAATTTTAAGGTGTGGAACCATGTGGGTTTCAAAATATAACAGATGGAACGTATATGTCAACTTCATGTCACAATCTCGTCAAGGTATGTCCAAGGGTTTGGACGCTAGAGACATTTTAATTTTTCGAAATTATTCGAAAGTCAAGTTATGAAAAGGCAAATATCTCCCGATCTGTAGGCATCTGAGAGACAAAAATTATGTCTCTTTGATGGAACGTATATGTCAACTTCATGTCAGAATCTTTTCAATTTATGTCCAAGGTTTTGGCGGATAGAGACATTTTAATTTTTCGAGATTATTCGAAAGTCAAGTTTTAAAAGGCAAATATGTCCCGATCTGTATGCATCTGAGAGACAAAACATATGTCACTTTGATGGAACGTATATGTCAACTTCATGTCAGAATCTCGTCAAGTTATGTCCAAGGGTTTGGACGATAGAGACATTTTAATTTTTCGAAATTATTCGAAAGTCAAGTTATGAAAAGGCAAATATCTCCCGATCTGTAGGAATCTGAGAGACAAAACTTATGTCACTTTGAGGGAACGTATATGTCAACTTCATGCCATAGTCACGTCAATGTATGTCGAAGGGTTTGGAGGATAGAGACATTTAAATTTTTAGAGATTATTCGAAAGTCAATTTTTAAAAGGCAAATATCTCCCGATCTGGAGGCATCTGAGAGACAAAACTTATGTCACTTTGAGGGAACGTATATGTCAATTTCATGTCAGAATCTCGTCAATGTATGTGTAAGGGTTTGGACGATAGAGACATTTTAATTTTTCGAGATTATTCGAATGTCAATTTTTAAAAGGCAAAATCTCCAGATCTGTATTAATCTGAGAGACAAAACTTATGTCACTTTGAGGGAACGTATATGTCAATTTCATGTCAGAATCTCGTCAATGTATGTCCAAGGGTTTGGACGATAGAGACATTTAAATTTTTCGAGATTATTCGAATGTCAATTTTTAAAAGGCAAATATCTCCCGATCTGTAGGCATCTGAGAGACAAAACTTATGTCACTTTGATGGAACGTATATGTCAACTTCATGTCAGATTCTCGTCAATGTATGTCGAAGGGTTTGGAGGATAGAGACATTTGAATTTTTCGAGATTATTCGAAAGTCAATTTTTAAAAGGCAAATATCTCCCGATCTCTTGGAATCTGAGAGACAAAACTCATGTCACTTTGAGGGAATATATATGTCAACTTCCTTTCAGAGTCACGTCAATGTATGTCCAAGGGTTTGGAGGATAGAGACATTTTAATTTTTCGAGATTATTCGAAAGTCAATTTTTAAAAGGCAAATATCTCCCGATCTGCAGGAATCTGAGAGACAAAACTTATGTCACTTTGAGGGAACGTATATGTCAACTTCATGTCATAGTCTCGTCAAAGTATGTCCAAGGGTATGGACGATAGAGACATTTCAATTTTTCGAGATTTTTCGAAAGTCAATTTTTAAAAGTTATATATCTCCCGATCTGTAGGCATCTGAAAGACAAACCTTATGTCACTTTGAGGGAACGCATATTTCAACTTCATGTCAGAGTCTTGTCAATGTTTGTCCAAGGGTTTGGAGGATAGAGACATTTTAATTTTTCGAGATTATTCGAAAGTGAATTTTTGTAAAGGCAAATATCTCCCGATCTGTATTAATCCGAGAGACAAAACTTATGTCACTTTGAGGGAACGTATATGTCAACTTCATGTCATAGTCACTTCAATGTATGTTGAAGGGTTTGGAGGATAGAGACAATTAAATTTTTAGAGATTATTCGAAAGTCAATTTTTAAATGGCAAATATCTCCCGATCTGTATTCATCTGAGAGACAAAACTTATGTCACTTTGAGGTAACGTATATGTCAACTTCATGCCATAGTCACGTCAATGTATGTCCAAGGGTTTGGACGATAGAGACATTTTAATTTTTCGAGATAATTCGTATGTCAATTTTTAAAAGGCAAATATCTCCCGATCTGTATTCATCTGAGAGACAAAACTTTTGTCACTTTGAGGGAATATATGTGTCAACTTCCTGTCAGAGTCACGTCAATGTATGTCCAAGGGTTTGGAGGATAGAGACATTTAAATTTTTCGAGATTATTCGAAAGTCAATTTTTAAAAGGCAAATATCTCCCGATCTGTAGGAATCTGAGAGACAAAACTTATGTCACTTTGAGGGAACGTATATGTCAACTTCATGTCAGAATCTTTTCAATGTATGTCCAAGGGTTTGGACGATAGAGACATTTTAATTTTTCGAGATTATTCCAAAGTCAATTTTTCTAAAGGCAAATATCTCCCGATCTGTAGGAATCTAAAATACAAAACTTATGTCACTTTGAGGGAACGTATATGTCAACTTTATGTCAGAATCTTTTCAATGTATGTCCAAGGGTTTGGACGATAGAGACATTTTAATTTTTCGAGATTATTCGAAAGTCAAGTTTTAAAAGGCAAATATGTCCCGATCTGTAGGCATCTGAGAGACAAACCTTATGTCACTTTGAGGGAATGCATATGTCAACTTCATGTCAGAGTCTCGTCAATGTATGTCCAAGGGTTTGGACGATAGAGACATTTTAATGTTTCGAGATTTTTCGAAAGTCAATTTTTAAAAGGCAAATATCTCCCGATCTGTAGGAATCTGAGAGACGAAACTTATGTCACTTTGAGTGAACGTACATGTCAACTTCATGTCAGAATCTCGTCAATGTATGTCCAAGGGTTTGGACGATAGAGACATTTTAATTTTTCGAGATTATTTGAAAGTCAATTTTTAAAAGTTGAATATCACCCGATCTGTAGGCATCTGAGAGACAAAACTTATGTCACTTTGAGGGAACGTATATGTCAACTTCATGTCAGAGTCTCGTCAATGTATGTCCAAGGGTTTGGACGATAGAGACATTTTAATGTTTCGAGATTATTCGAAAGCCAATTTTTAAAAGGCAAATATCTCCCGATCTGTAAGAATCTGAGAGACAAAACGTATGTCACTTTGAGGGAACGTATATGTCAATTTCATGTCATAGTCACGTCAAAGTATGTCCAAGGGTTTGGACGATAGAGACATTTCAATTTTTCGAGATCATTCGAAAGTCAATTTTTAAAAGTTAAATATCTCCCGATCTGTAGGCATACGAGAGACAAACCTTATGTCACTTTGAGGGAACGCATATTTCAACTTCATGTCAGAGTTTTTTCAATGTATGTCCAAGGGTTTGGAGGATAGAGACATTTTAATTTCTCGAGATTATTCGAAAGTCAATTTTTAAAAGGCAAATATCTCCCGATCTGTACGCATCTCAGAGACAAACCTTATGTCACTTTGAGGGAACGCATATGTCAACTTCATGTCAGAGTCTCGTCAATGTATGTCCAAGAGTTTGGACGATAGAGGCATTTCAATTTTTCGAGATTATTCGAAAGTCAATTTTAAAAAGTTAAATATCTCCCGATCTGTAGGCATCTGAGAGACAAACCTTATGTCACTTTGAGGGAACGCATATTTAAACTTCATGTCAGAGTCTTGTCAATGTATGTCCAAGGGTTTGGAGGATAGAGACATTTTAATTTTTCGAGATTATTCGAAAGTCAATTTTTGAAAAGGCAAATATCTCCCGATCTGCATTAATCCGAGAGACAAAACTTATGTCACTTTGAGGGAACGCATATGTCAACTTCATATCATAGTCACGTCAATGTATGTTGAAGGGTTTGGAGGATAGAGACATTTAAATTTTTAGAGATTATTGGAAAGTCAATTTTTAAATGGCAAATATCTCCCGATCTGTATTCATCTTTGAGACAAAACGTATGTCACTTTGAGGTAGCGTATATGTCAACTTCATGCCATAGTCACGTCAATGTATGTCGAAGGGTTTGGAGGATAGAGACATTTAAATTTTTAGAGATTATTCGAAAGTCAATTTTTAAAAGGCAAATATCTCCCGATCTGGAGGCATTTGAGGGACAAAACTTATGTCACTTTGAGGGAACGTATATGTCAATTTCATGTCAGAATCTCGTCAATGTATGTCCAAGGGTTTGGACGATAGAGACATTTAAATTCTTCGAGATTATTCGAATGTCAATTTTTAAAAGGCAAATATCTCCCGATCTGTAGGCATCTGAGATACAAAACTTATGTCACTTTGATGGAACGTATATCTCAACTTCATGTCAGAGTATCGTCAATGTATGTCCAAGGGTTTGGAGGATAGAGACATTTGAATTTTTCGAGATTATTCGAAAGTCAATTTTTAAAAGGCAAATATCTCCCGATCTGTGGAATCTGAGAGACAAAACTTATGTCACTTTGAGGGAATATATATGTCAACGTCCTGTCAGAGTCACGTCAATGTATGTCCAAGGGTTTTTTTAGGATAGAGACACTTGAATTTTTCGAGATTATTCGAAAGTCAATTTTTAAAAGGCAAATATCTCCCGATCTGTAGGAATCTGAAAGACAAAACTTATGTCACTTTGAGGGAACGTATACGTCAACTTCATGTCAGAATCTTTTCAATGTATGTCCAAGGGTTTGGACGATAAGGACATTTTAATTTTTCGAGATTATTCGAAAGTCAATTATTCTAAAGGCAAATATCTCCCGATCTGTAGGAATCTAAGATACAAAACTTATGTCACTTTGAGGGAACGTATATGTCAACTTCATGTCACAATCTCGTCAAGGTATGTCCAAGGGTTTGGACGCTAGAGACATTTTAATTTTTCGAAATTATTCGAAAGTCAAGTTATGAAAAGGCAAATATCTCCCGATCTGTAGGCATCTGAGAGACAAAAATTATGTCTCTTTGATGGAACGTATATGTCAACTTCATGTCAGAATCTTTTCAAATTATGTCCAAGGTTTTGGCGGATAGAGACATTTTAATTTTTCGAGATTATTCGAAAGTCAAGTTTTAAAAGGCAAATATGTCCCGATCTGTATGCATCTGAGAGACAAAACATATGTCACTTTGATGGAACGTATATGTCAACTTCATGTCAGAATCTCGTCAAGTTATGTCCAAGGGTTTGGACGATAGAGACATTTTAATTTTTCGAAATTATTCGAAAGTCAAGTTATGAAAAGGCAAATATCTCCCGATCTGTAGGAATCTGAGAGACAAAACTTATGTCACTTTGAGGGAACGTATATGTCAACTTCATGCCATAGTCACGTCAATGTATGTAGAAGGGTTTGGAGGATAGAGACATTTAAATTTTTAGAGATTATTCGAAAGTCAATTTTTAAAAGGCAAATATCTCCCGATCTGGAGGCATCTGAGAGACAAAACTTATGTCACTTTGAGGGAACGTATATGTCAATTTCATGTCAGAATCTCGTCAATGTATGTGTAAGGGTTTGGACGATAGAGACATTTTAATTTTTCGAGATTATTCGAATGTCAATTTTTAAAAGGCAAAATCTCCAGATCTGTATTAATCTGAGAGACAAAACTTATGTCACTTTGAGGGAACGTATATGTCAATTTCATGTCAGAATCTCGTCAATGTATGTCCAAGGGTTTGGACGATAGAGACATTTAAATTTTTCGAGATTATTCGAATGTCAATTTTTAAAAGGCAAATATCTCCCGATCTGTAGGCATCTGAGAGACAAAACTTATGTCACTTTGATGGAACGTATATGTCAACTTCATGTCAGATTCTTGTCAATGTATGTCGAAGGGTTTGGAGGATAGAGACATTTGAATTTTTCGAGATTATTCGAAAGTCAATTTTTAAAAGGCAAATATCTCCCGATCTCTTGGAATCTGAGAGACAAAACTCATGTCACTTTGAGGGAATATATATGTCAACTTCCTTTCAGAGTCACGTCAATGTATGTCCAAGGGTTTGGAGGATAGAGACATTTTAATTTTTCGAGATTATTCGAAAGTCAATTTTTAAAAGGCAAATATCTCCCGATCTGCAGGAATCTGAGAGACAAAACTTATGTCACTTTGAGGGAACGTATATGTCAACTTCATGTCATAGTCTCCTCAAAGTATGTCCAAGGGTATGGACGATAGAGACATTTCAATTTTTCGAGATTTTTCGAAAGTCAATTTTTAAAAGTTATATATCTCCCGATCTGTAGGCATCTGAAAGACAAACCTTATGTCACTTTGAGGGAACGCATATTTCAACTTCATGTCAGAGTCTTGTCAATGTTTGTCCAAGGGTTTGGAGGATAGAGACATTTTAATTTTTCGAGATTATTCGAAAGTGAATTTTTGTAAAGGCAAATATCTCCCGATCTGTATTAATCCGAGAGACAAAACTTATGTCACTTTGAGGGAACGTATATGTCAACTTCATGTCATAGTCACTTCAATGTATGTTGAAGGGTTTGGAGGATAGAGACAATTAAATTTTTAGAGATTATTCGAAAGTCAATTTTTAAATGGCAAATATCTCCCGATCTGTATTCATCTTTGAGACAAAACGTATGTCACTTTGAGGTAGCGTATATGTCAACTTCATGCCATAGTCACGTCAATGTATGTCGAAGGGTTTGGAGGATAGAGACATTTAAATTTTTAGAGATTATTCGAAAGTCAATTTTTAAAAGGCAAATATCTCCCGATCTGGAGGCATTTGAGGGACAAAACTTATGTCACTTTGAGGGAACGTATATGTCAATTTCATGTCAGAATCTCGTCAATGTATGTCCAAGGGTTTGGACGATAGAGACATTTAAATTCTTCGAGATTATTCGAATGTCAATTTTTAAAAGGCAAATATCTCCCGATCTGTAGGCATCTGAGATACAAAACTTATGTCACTTTGATGGAACGTATATCTCAACTTCATGTCAGAGTATCGTCAATGTATGTCCAAGGGTTTGGAGGATAGAGACATTTGAATTTTTCGAGATTATTCGAAAGTCAATTTTTAAAAGGCAAATATCTCCCGATCTGTGGAATCTGAGAGACAAAACTTATGTCACTTTGAGGGAATATATATGTCAACGTCCTGTCAGAGTCACGTCAATGTATGTCCAAGGGTTTTTTTAGGATAGAGACACTTGAATTTTTCGAGATTATTCGAAAGTCAATTTTTAAAAGGCAAATATCTCCCGATCTGCAGGAATCTGAGAGACAAAACTTATGTCACTTTGAGGGAACGTATACGTCAACTTCATGTCAGAATCTTTTCAATGTATGTCCAAGGGTTTGGACGATAAGGACATTTTAATTTTTCGAGATTATTCGAAAGTCAATTATTCTAAAGGCAAATATCTCCCGATCTGTAGGAATCTAAGATACAAAACTTATGTCACTTTGAGGGAACGTATATGTCAACTTCATGTCACAATCTCGTCAAGGTATGTCCAAGGGTTTGGACGCTAGAGACATTTTAATTTTTCGAAATTATTCGAAAGTCAAGTTATGAAAAGGCAAATATCTCCCGATCTGTAGGCATCTGAGAGACAAAAATTATGTCTCTTTGATGGAACGTATATGTCAACTTCATGTCAGAATCTTTTCAAATTATGTCCAAGGTTTTGGCGGATAGAGACATTTTAATTTTTCGAGATTATTCGAAAGTCAAGTTTTAAAAGGCAAATATGTCCCGATCTGTATGCATCTGAGAGACAAAACATATGTCACTTTGATGGAACGTATATGTCAACTTCATGTCAGAATCTCGTCAAGTTATGGCCAAGGGTTTGGACGATAGAGACATTTTAATTTTTCGAAATTATTCGAAAGTCAAGTTATGAAAAGGCAAATATCTCCCGATCTGTAGGAATCTGAGAGACAAAACTTATGTCACTTTGAGGGAACGTATATGTCAACTTCATGCCATAGTCACGTCAATGTATGTAGAAGGGTTTGGAGGATAGAGACATTTAAATTTTTAGAGATTATTCGAAAGTCAATTTTTAAAAGGCAAATATCTCCCGATCTGGAGGCATCTGAGAGACAAAACTTATGTCACTTTGAGGGAACGTATATGTCAATTTCATGTCAGAATCTCGTCAATGTATGTGTAAGGGTTTGGACGTTAGAGACATTTTAATTTTTCGAGATTATTCGAATGTCAATTTTTAAAAGGCAAAATCTCCAGATCTGTATTAATCTGAGAGACAAAACTTATGTCACTTTGAGGGAACGTATATGTCAATTTCATGTCAGAATCTCGTCAATGTATGTCCAAGGGTTTGGACGATAGAGACATTTAAATTTTTCGAGATTATTCGAATGTCAATTTTTAAAAGGCAAATATCTCCCGATCTGTAGGCATCTGAGAGACAAAACTTATGTCACTTTGATGGAACGTATATGTCAACTTCATGTCAGATTCTTGTCAATGTATGTCGAAGGGTTTGGAGGATAGAGACATTTGAATTTTTCGAGATTATTCGAAAGTCAATTTTTAAAAGGCAAATATCTCCCGATCTCTTGGAATCTGAGAGACAAAACTCATGTCACTTTGAGGGAATATATATGTCAACTTCCTTTCAGAGTCACGTCAATGTATGTCCAAGGGTTTGGAGGATAGAGACATTTTAATTTTTCGAGATTATTCGAAAGTCAATTTTTAAAAGGCAAATATCTCCCGATCTGCAGGAATCTGAGAGACAAAACTTATGTCACTTTGAGGGAACGTATATGTCAACTTCATGTCATAGTCTCCTCAAAGTATGTCCAAGGGTATGGACGATAGAGACATTTCAATTTTTCGAGATTTTTCGAAAGTCAATTTTTAAAAGTTATATATCTCCCGATCTGTAGGCATCTGAAAGACAAACCTTATGTCACTTTGAGGGAACGCATATTTCAACTTCATGTCAGAGTCTTGTCAATGTTTGTCCAAGGGTTTGGAGGATAGAGACATTTTAATTTTTCGAGATTATTCGAAAGTGAATTTTTGTAAAGGCAAATATCTCCCGATCTGTATTAATCCGAGAGACAAAACTTATGTCACTTTGAGGGAACGTATATGTCAACTTCATGTCATAGTCACTTCAATGTATGTTGAAGGGTTTGGAGGATAGAGACAATTAAATTTTTAGAGATTATTCGAAAGTCAATTTTTAAATGGCAAATATCTCCCGATCTGTATTCATTTGAGAGACAAAACTTATGTCACTTTGAGGTAACGTATATGTCAACTTCATGCCATAGTCACGTCAATGTATGTCCAAGGGTTTGGACGATAGAGACATTTTAATTTTTCGAGATAATTCGTATGTCAATTTTTAAAAGGCAAATATCTCCCGATCTGTATTCATCTGAGAGACAAAACTTTTGTCACTTTGAGGGAATATATATGTCAACTTCCTGTCAGAGTCACGTCAATGTATGTCCAAGGGTTTGGAGGATAGAGACATTTAAATTTTTCGAGATTATTCGAAAGTCAATTTTTAAAAGGCAAATATCTCCCGATCTGTAGGAATCTGAGAGACAAAACTTATGTCACTTTGAGGGAACGTATATGTCAACTTCATGTCAGAATCTTTTCAATGTATGTCCAAGGGTTTGGACGATAGAGACATTTTAATTTTTCGAGATTATTCCAAAGTCAATTTTTCTAAAGGCAAATATCTCCCGATCTGTAGGAATCTAAAATACAAAACTTATGTCACTTTGAGGGAACGTATATGTCAACTTTATGTCAGAATCTTTTCAATGTATGTCCAAGGGTTTGGACGATAGAGACATTTTAATTTTTCGAGATTATTCGAAAGTCAAGTTTTAAAAGGCAAATATGTCCCGATCTGTAGGCATCTGAGAGACAAACCTTATGTCACTTTGAGGGAATGCATATGTCAACTTCATGTCAGAGTCTCGTCAATGTATGTCCAAGGGTTTGGACGATAGAGACATTTTAATGTTTCGAGATTATTCGAAAGTCAATTTTTAAAAGGCAAATATCTCCCGATCTGTAGGAATCTGAGAGACGAAACTTATGTCACTTTGAGTGAACGTATATGTCAACTTCATGTCAGAATCTCGTCAATGTATGTCCAAGGGTTTGGACGATAGAGACATTTTAATTTTTCGAGATTATTTGAAAGTCAATTTTTAAAAGTTGAATATCACCCGATCTGTAGGCATCTGAGAGACAAAACTTATGTCACTTTGAGGGAACGTATATGTCAACTTCATGTCAGAGTCTCGTCAATGTATGTCCAAGGGTTTGGACGATAGAGACATTTTAATTTCTCGAGATTATTCGAAAGTCAATTTTAAAAAGTTAAATATCTCCCGATCTGTAGGCATCTGAGAGACAAACCTTATGTCACTTTGAGGGAACGCATATTTAAACTTCATGTCAGAGTCTTGTCAATGTATGTCCAAGGGTTTGGAGAATAGAGACATTTTAATTTTTCGAGATTATTCGAAAGTCAATTTTTGAAAAGGCAAATATCTCCCGATCTGCATTAATCCGAGAGACAAAACTTATGTCACTTTGAGGGAACGCATATGTCAACTTCATATCATAGTCACGTCAATGTATGTTGAAGGGTTTGGAGGATAGAGACATTTAAATTTTTAGAGATTATTGGAAAGTCAATTTTTAAATGGCAAATATCTCCCGATCTGTATTCATCTTTGAGACAAAACTTATGTCACTTTGAGGTAGCGTATATGTCAACTTCATGCCATAGTCACGTCAATGTATGTCGAAGGGTTTGGAGGATAGAGACATTTAAATTTCTAGAGATTATTCGAAAGTCAATTTTTAAAAGGCAAATATCTCCCGATCTGGAGGCATTTGAGGGACAAAACTTATGTCACTTTGAGGGAACGTATATGTCAATTTCATGTCAGAATCTCGTCAATGTATGTCCAAGGGTTTGGACGATAGAGACATTTAAATTCTTCGAGATTATTCGAATGTCAATTTTTAAAAGGCAAATATCTCCCGATCTGTAGGCATCTGAGATACAAAACTTATGTCACTTTGATGGAATATATATGTCAACGTCCTGTCAGAGTCACGTCAATGTATGTCCAAGGGTTTTTTTAGGATAGAGACACTTGAATTTTTCGAGATTATTCGAAAGTCAATTTTTAAAAGGCAAATATCTCCCGATCTGTAGGCATCTAAGAGACAAACCTTATGTCACTTTGAGGGTACGCATATTTCAACTTCATGTCAGAGTCTTGTCAATGTATGTCCAAGGGTTTGGAGGATAGAGACATCTCAATTTTTCGAGATTATTCGAAAGTCAGTTTTTAAAAGTAAAATATCTCCCGATCTGTAGGCATCTAAGAGACAAACCTTATGTCACTTTGAGGGTACGCATATTTCAACTTCATGTCAGAGTCTTGTCAATGTATGTCCAAGGGTTTGGAGGATAGAGACATTTTAATTTTTCGAGATTATTCGTAAGTCAATTTTTGAAAAGGCAAATATCTCCCGATCTGTAGGCATCTAAGAGACAAAACTTATGTCACTTTGAGGGAACGTATACGTCAACTTCATGTCAGAATCTTTTCAATGTATGTCCAAGGGTTTGGACGATAAGGACATTTTAATTTTTCGAGATTATTCGAAAGTCAATTACTCTAAAGGCAAATATCTCCCGATCTGTAGGAATCTAAGATACAAAACTTATGTCACTTTGAGGGAACGTATATGTCAACTTCATGTCAGAACCTTTTCAATGTATGTCCAAGGGTTTGGACGATAGAGACATTTTAATTTTTCGAGATTATTCGAAAGTCAAGTTTTAAAAGGCAAATATTTCCCGATCTGTGGGCATCTGAGAGACAAAACTTATGTCACTTTGATGGAACGTATATGTCAACTTCATGTCAGAATCTCGTCAAGGTATGTCCAAGGGTTTGGACGATAGAGACATTTTATTTTTCGAAATTATTCGAAAGTCAAGTTATGAAAAGGCAAATATCTCCCGATCTGTAGGCATCTGAGAGACAAAACTAATGTCACTTTGAGGGAATGCATATGTCAAATTCATGTCAGAGTCTCGTCAATGTATGTCCAAGGGTTTGGAGGATAGAGACATTTTAATTTTTCGAGATTATTCGAAAGTCAATTTTTAAAAGGCAAATATCTCACGATCTGTAGGAATCTGAGAGACAAAACTTATGTCACTTTGAGGGAACGTATATGTAAACTTCCTGTCAAAGTCACATCAATGTATGTCAAAGGGTTTGGAGGATAGAGACATTTAAATTTTTCGAGATTATTCGAAAGTCAATTTTTCAAAAGGCAAATATCTCCCGATCTGTAGTAATCTGAGAGACGAAACTTGTGTCACTTTGAGGGAACGTATATGTCAACTTCATTTCAGAATCTCGTCAATGTATGTCCAAGGGTTTGGACGATATAGACATTTTAATTTTTCGAGATTATTTGAAAGTCAATTTTTAAAAGGCAAATATCTCACGATCTGTAGGCATCTGAGAGACAAACCTTATGTCACTTTGAGGGAACGTATATGTCAACTTCATGCCAGAGTCTCGTCAATGTATGTCCAAGGGTTTGGAGGATAGAGACATTTTAATTTTTCGAGATTATTCGAAAGTCAATTTTTAAAAGGCAAATATCTCCCGATCTGTAGGATTCTGAGAGACAAAACTTATGTCACTTTGAGGGAACGTATATGTCAACTTCATGCCATAGTTACGTCAAGGTATGTCCAAGGGTTTGGAGGATAGAGACATTAAGTTTTTAGAGATCATTCGAAAGTCAATTTTTGAAAAGGCAAATATCTCCCGATCTGTATTAATCTGAGAGACAAAGCTTATATCACTTTGAGGGAACGCAATTGTCAGCGTCATGTCAGCATGACGTCAATGTATGTCCAAGGATTTGCAAGATACAGACATTTTAATTTTTCAGGGTTATTCGAAAGTCAATTATTCAAAGGCATATATCACTCGACATGTAGGAATCTGAGAGACAACTCATGTAACTATGAGGACATTTACATATCAACTTCATGTCAGAGTCACGACAATGTACGAAAAGGTTTGTAGGATTGAGACATTTTAATTTTTCGAGATTATTCGAAAGTCAATTTTTGAAAAGGCAAATATCTCCCGATCTGTATTAATCTGAGAGACAAAACTTATGTTACTTTGAAGGAACGTATATGTCAACTTCATGTCATAGTCACGTCAATGTATGTCGAAGGGTTTGGAGGATAGAGACATTTAAATTTTTAGAGATTATTCGAAAGTCAATTTTTAAAAGGCAAATATCTCCCGATCTGTAGGATTCTGAGAGACAAAACTTATGTCACTTTGAGGGAACGTATATGTCAACTTCATGCCATAGTTACGTCAAGGTATGTCCAAGGGTTTGGAGGATAGAGACATTAAGTTTTTAGAGATCATTCGAAAGTCAATTTTTGAAAAGGCAAATATCTCCCGATCTGTGGAATCTGAGAGACAAAACTTATGTCACTTTGAGGGAATATATATGTCAACGTCCTGTCAGAGACACGTCAATGTATGTCCAAGGGTTTTTTGTAGGATAGAGACACATGCATTTTTCGAGATTATTCGAAAGTCAATTTTTAAAAGGCAAATATCTCCCGATCTGTAGGAATCTGAAAGACAAAACTTATGTCACTTTGAGGGAACGTATACGTCAACTTCATGTCAGAATCTTTTCAATGTATGTCCAAGGGTTTGGACGATAAGGACATTTTAATTTTTCGAGATTATTCGAAAGTCAATTATTCTAAAGGCAAATATCTCCCGATCTGTAGGAATCTAAGATACAAAACTTATGTCACTTTGAGGGAACGTATATGTCAACTTCATGTCAGGATCTCGTCAAGGTATGTCCAAGGGTTTGGACGATAGAGACATTTTAATTTTTCGAAATTATTCGAAAGTCAAGTTTTAAAAGGCAAATATTTCCCGATCTGTGGGCATCTGAGAGACAAAACTTATGTCACTTTGATGGAACGTATATGTCAACTTCATGTCAGGATCTCGTAAAGGTATGTCCAAGGGTTTGGACGATAGAGACATTTTAATTTTTCGAAATTATTCGAAAGTCAAGTTATGAAAAGGCAAATATCTCCCGATCTGTAGGCATCTGAGAGACAAACCTTATGTCACTTTGAGGGAAAGCATATGTCAACTTCATGTCAGAGTCTCGTCAATGTATGTCCAAGGGTTTGGAGGATAGAGACATTTTAATTTTTCGAGATTATTCGAAAGTCAATTTTTAAAAGGCAAATATCTCACGATCTGTAGGAATCTGAGAGACGAAACTTATGTCACTTTGAGGGAACGTATATGTCAACCTCATGTCAGAATCTCGTCAATGTGTGTCCAAGGGTTTGGACGATAGAGACATTTAAATTTTTCGAAATTATTTGAAAGTCAATTCTTAAAAGTTGAATATCTCCCGATCTGTAGGAATCTGAGAGACAAACCTTATGTCACTTTGAGGGAACGTATATGTCAACTTCATGTCAGAGTCTTGTCAATGTATGTCCAAGGGTTTGGAGGATAGAGACATTTTAATTTTTCGAGATTATTCGTAAGTCAATTTTTGAAAAGGCAAATATCTCCCGATCTGTAGGCATCTAAGAGACAAAACTTATGTCACTTTGAGGGAACGTATACGTCAACTTCATGTCAGAATCTTTTCAATGTATGTCCAAGGGTTTGGACGATAAGGACATTTTAATTTTTCGAGATTATTCGAAAGTCAATTACTCTAAAGGCAAATATCTCCCGATCTGTAGGAATCTAAGATACAAAACTTATGTCACTTTGAGGGAACGTATATGTGAACTTCATGTCAGAATCTTTTCAATGTATGTCCAAGGGTTTGGACGATAGAGACATTTTAATTTTTCGAGATTATTCGAAAGTCAAGTTTTAAAAGGCAAATATTTCCCGATCTGTGGGCATCTGAGAGACAAAACTTATGTCACTTTGATGGAACGTATATGTCAACTTCATGTCAGAATCTCGTCAAGGTATGTCCAAGGGTTTGGACGATAGAGACATTTTATTTTTCGAAATTATTCGAAAGTCAAGTTATGAAAAGGCAAATATCTCCCGATCTGTAGGCATCTGAGAGACAAAACTAATGTCACTTTGAGGGAATGCATATGTCAAATTCATGTCAGAGTCTCGTCAATGTATGTCCAAGGGTTTGGAGGATAGAGACATTTTAATTTTTCGAGATTATTCGAAAGTCAATTTTTAAAAGGCAAATATCTCACGATCTGTAGGAATCTGAGAGACAAAACTTATGTCACTTTGAGGGAACGTATATGTAAACTTCCTGTCAAAGTCACATCAATGTATGTCAAAGGGTTTGGAGGATAGAGACATTTAAATTTTTCGAGATTATTCGAAAGTCAATTTTTCAAAAGGCAAATATCTCCCGATCTGTAGTAATCTGAGAGACGAAACTTATGTCACTTTGAGGGAACGTATATGTCAACTTCATGTCAGAATCTCGTCAATGTATGTCCAAGGGTTTGGACGATATAGACATTTTAATTTTTCGAGATTATTTAAAAATCAATTTTTAAAAGTTGAATATCTCCCGATCTGTAGGCATCTGAGAGACAAACCTTATGTCACTTTGAGGGAACGTATATGTCAACTTCATGCCAGAGTCTCGTCAATATATGTCCAAGGGTTTGGAGGATAGAGACATTTTAATTTTTCGAGATTATTCGAAAGTCAATTTTTAAAAGGCAAATATCTCCCGATCTGTAGGATTCTGAGAGACAAAACTTATGTCACTTTGAGGGAACGTATATGTCAACTTCATGCCATAGTTACGTCAAGGTATGTCCAAGGGTTTGGAGGATAGAGACATTAAGTTTTTAGAGATCATTCGAAAGTCAATTTTTGAAAAGGCAAATATCTCCCGATCTGTATTAATCTGAGAGACAAAACTTATATCACTTTGAGGGAACGCAATTGTCAGCGTCATGTCAGAATGACGTCAATGTATGTCCAAGGATTTGCAAGATACAGACATTTTAATTTTTCAGGGTTATTCGAAAGTCAATTATTCAAAGGCATATATCACTCGACATGTAGGAATCTGAGAGACAACTCATGTAACTATGAGGACATTTACATATCAACTTCATGTCAGAGTCACGACAATGTACGAAAAAGGGTTTGTAGGATTGAGACATTTTAATTTTTCGAGATAATTCGAAAGTCAATTTTTGAAAAGGCAAATATCTCCCGATCTGTATTAATCTGAGAGACGAAACTTATGTCACTTTGAGGGAACGTATATGTCAACTTCCTGTCAGAGTCACGTCATTGTATGTCCAAGGGTTTGGAGGATAGAGACATTTAAATTTTTAGAGATTATTCGAAAGTCAATTTTTGAAAAGGCAAATATCTCCCAATCTGTTAAAAATCTGGGAGACAAAACTTATGTCACTTTGAAGGAACATATATGTCAACTTCATGTCAGAATCTCGTCAATGTATGTCCAAGGGTTTGGACGATAGAGACATTTTAATTTTTAGAGATTATTCGAAAGTCAAGTTATGAAAAGGCAAATATCTCCCGATCTGTAGGAATCTGAGAGACAAAACTTATGTCACTTTGAGGGAACGCGTATGTCATCGTCATGTCAGAGTCACGTTAATGTATGTCCAAGGGTTTGCAGGATACAGAAATTTTAATTTTTCAGGGTTATTCGAAAGTCAATTATTCAAAGGCATATATCTCTCGATATGTAGGAATGTGAGAGACAACTCATGTCACTATGAGGACACTTACATATCAACTTCATGTCAGAGTCTCGACAATGTACGAAAAAGGGTTTGTAGGATAGAGACATTTGAATTTTTCGAGATTATTCGAAAGTCAATTTTTAAAAGGCAAATATTTCCCGATCTGTAGGAATCTGCTAGACAAAACTTATGTCACTTTGAGGGAACGTATATGTCAACTTCATGTCAGAATCTCGTCAATGTATGTCCAAGGGTTTGAACGATAGAGACATTTTAATTTTTCGAGATTATTCGAAAGTCAAGTTATGAAAAGGCAAATATTTCCCGATCTGTAGGAATCTGAGAGACAAAACTTATGTCACTTTGAGCGAATGCATATGTCATCGTCATGTCAGAGTCACGTCAATGTATGTCAATGGGTTTGGAGGATAGAGACATTTAATTTTTTAGAGATTATTCGAAAGTCAATTTTTAAAAGGCAAATATCTCCCGATCTGTAGGAATCTGAAAGACAAAACTTATGTCACTTTGAGGGAACGTATACGTCAACTTCATGTCAGAATCTTTTCAATGTATGTCCAAGGGTTTGGACGATAAGGACATTTTAATTTTTCGAGATTATTCGAAAGTCAATTATTCTAAAGGCAAATATCTCCCGATCTGTAGGAATCTAAGATACAAAACTTATGTCACTTTGAGGGAACGTATATGTCAACTTCATGTCAGGATCTCGTCAAGGTATGTCCAAGGGTTTGGACGATAGAGACATTTTAATTTTTCGAGATTATTCGTAAGTCAAGTTTTAAAAGGCAAATATTTCCCGATCTGTGGGCATCTGAGAGACAAAACTTATGTCACTTTGATGGAACGTATATGTCAACTTCATGTCAGAATCTCGTCAAGGTATGTCCAAGGGTTTGGACGATAGAGACATTTTATTTTTCGAAATTATTCGAAAGTCAAGTTATGAAAAGGCAAATATCTCCCGATCTGTAGGCATCTGAGAGACAAAACTAATGTCACTTTGAGGGAATGCATATGTCAAATTCATGTCAGAGTCTCGTCAATGTATGTCCAAGGGTTTGGAGGATAGAGACATTTTAATTTTTCGAGATTATTCGAAAGTCAATTTTTAAAAGGCAAATATCTCACGATCTGTAGGAATCTGAGAGACAAAACTTATGTCACTTTGAGGGAACGTATATGTAAACTTCCTGTCAAAGTCACATCAATGTATGTCAAAGGGTTTGGAGGATAGAGACATTTAAATTTTTCGAGATTATTCGAAAGTCAATTTTTCAAAAGGCAAATATCTCCCGATCTGTAGTAATCTGAGAGACGAAACTTATGTCACTTTGAGGGAACGTATATGTCAACTTCATGTCAGAATCTCGTCAATGTATGTCCAAGGGTTTGGACGATATAGACATTTTAATTTTTCGAGATTATTTGAAAGTCAATTTTTAAAAGTTGAATATCTCCCGATCTGTAGGCATCTGAGAGACAAACGTTATGTCACTTTGAGGGAACGTATATGTCAACTTCATGCCAGAGTCTCGTCAATGTATGTCCAAGGGTTTGGAGGATAGAGACATTTTAATTTTTCGAGATTATTCGAAAGTCAATTTTTAAAAGGCAAATATCTCCCGATCTGTAGGATTCTGAGAGACAAAACTTATGTCACTTTGAGGGAACGTATATGTCAACTTCATGCCATAGTTACGTCAAGGTATGTCCAAGGGTTTGGAGGATAGAGACATTAAGTTTTTAGAGATCATTCGAAAGTCAATTTTTGAAAAGGCAAATATCTCCCGATCTGTATTAATCTGAGAGACAAAACTTATATCGCTTTGAGGGAACGCAATTGTCATCGTCATGTCAGAATGACGTCAATGTATGTCCAAGGATTTGCAGGATACAGACATTTTAATTTTTCAGGGTTATTCGAAAGTCAATTATTCAAAGGCATATATCACTCGACATGTAGGAATCTGAGAGACAACTCATGTAACTATGAGGACATTTACATATCAACTTCATGTCAGAGTCACGACAATGTACGAAAAAGGGTTTGTAGGATTGAGACATTTTAATTTTTCGAGATTATTCGAAAGTCAATTTTTGAAAAGGCAAATATCTCCCGATCTGTATTAATCTGAAAGACAAAACTTATGTTACTTTGAAGGAACGTATATGTCAACTTCATGTCATAGTCACGTCAATGTATGTCGAAGGGTTTGGAGGATAGAGACATTTAAATTTTTAGAGATTATTCGAAAGTCAATTTTTAAAAGGCAAATATCTCCCGATCTGTAGGAATCTGAGAGACGAAACTTATGTCACTTTGAGGGAACGTATATGTCAACTTCCTGTCAGAGTCACGTCATTGTATGTCCAAGGGTTTGGAGGATATAGACATTTAAATTTTTAGAGATTATTCGAAAGTCAATTTTTGAAAAGGCAAAAATCTCCCAATCTGTTAAAAATCTGGGAGACAAAACTTATGTCACTTTGAAGGAACATATATGTCAACTTCATGTCAGAATCTCGTCAATGTATGTCCAAGGGTTTGGACGATAGAGACATTTTAATTTTTAGAGATTATTCGAAAGTCAAGTTATGAAAAGGCAAATATCTCCCGATCTGTAGGAATCTGAGAGACAAAACTTATGTCACTTTGAGGGAACGCGTATGTCATCGTCATGTCAGAGTCACGTCAATGTATGTCCAAGGGTTTGCAGGATACAGAAATTTTAATTTTTCAGGGTTATTCGAAAGTCAATTATTCAAAGGCATATATCTCTCGATATGTAGGAATGTGAGAGACAACTCATGTCACTATGAGGACACTTACATATCAACTTCCTGTCAAAGTCACATCAATGTATGTCAAAGGTTTTGTAGGATAGAGACATTTGAATTTTTCGAGATTACTCGAAAGTCAATTTTTAAAAGGCAAATATTTCCCGATCTGTAGGAATCTGAAAGACAAAACTTATGTCACTTTGAGGGAACGTATATGTCAACTTCATGTCAGAATCTCGTCAATGTATGTCCAAGGGTTTGAACGATAGAGACATTTTAATTTTTCGAGATTATTCGAAAGTCAAGTTATGAAAAGGCAAATATTTCCCGATCTGTAGGAATCTGAGAGACAAAACTTATGTCACTTTGAGCGAATGCATATGTCATCGTCATGTCAGAGTCACGTCAATGTATGTCAATGGGTTTGGAGGATAGAGACATTTAATTTTTTAGAGATTATTCGAAAGTCAATTTTTAAAAGGCAAATATCTCCCGATCTGTAGGCATCTGAGAGACAAACCTTATGTCACTTTGAGGGAACGTATATGTCAACTTCATGTCAGAGTCTCGTCAATGTATGTCCAAGGGTTTGGAGGATAGAGATATTTAAATTTTTCGAAATTATTCGAAAGTCAATTTTTTAAAGTTAAATATCTCCCGATCTGTAGGCATCTGAGAGACAAACCTTATGTCACTTTGAGGGAACGCATATGTCAACTTCATGTCAGAGTCTCGTCAATGTATGTCCAAGGGTTTGGGGGATAGAGACATTTGAATTTTTCGAGATTATTCGAAAGGCAATTTTTGAAAAGGCAAATATCTCCCGATCTGTATTAATCTGAGAGATAAAACTTATGTCACTTTGAGGGAACGTATATGTCAACTTCATGTCATAGTCACGTCAATGTCTGTAGAAGGGTTTGGAGGATAGAGACATTTAAATTTTTCGAGATTATTCGAAAGTCAATTTTTAAAAGGCAAATATCTCCCGATCTGTAGGCATCTGAGAGACAAAACTTATGTCACTTTGAGGGAACGTATATGTCAACTTCCTGTCAGTGTCACGTCAATGTATGTCCAAGGGTTTGGAGGATAGAGACATTTGAATTTTTCGAGATTATTCGAAAGTCAATTTTTAAAAGGCAAATATCTCCCGATCTGTAGGCATCTGAGAGACAAACCTTATGTCACTTTGAGGGAACGTATATGTCAAATTCATGTCAGAATCTCGTCAATGTATGTCCAAGGGTTTGGACGATAGAGACATTTGAATTCTTCGAGATTATTCGAAAGTCAATTTTTCTAAAGGCAAATATATCCCGATCTGTAGGAATCTAAGATACAAAACTAATGTCACTTTGAGGGAACGTATATGTCAACTTCATGTCAGAATCTTTTCAATGTATGTCCAAGGGTTTGGACGATAGAGACATTTAAATTTTTCGAGATTATTCGAAAGTCAATTTTCTAAAGGCAAATATATCCCGATCTGTAGGAATCTAAGATACAAAACTTATGTCACTTTGAGGGAACGTATATGTCAACTTCATGTCAGAATCTTTTCAATGTATGTCCAAGGGTTTGGAGGATAGAGACATTTTAATTTTTCGAGATTATTCGAAAGTCAATTTTTAAAAGGCAAATATGTCCCGATCTGTAGGCATCTGAGAGACAAAACTTATGTCACTTTGATGGAACGTATATGTCAACTTCATGTCACAATCTCGTCAAGGTATGTCCAAGGGTTTGGACGATAGAGACATTTAAATTTTTCGAAATAATTCGAAAGTCAAGTTATGAAAAGGCAAATATCTCCCGATCTGTAGGCATCTGAGAGACAAACCTTATGTCACTTTGAGGGAAAGCATATGTCAACTTCATGTCAGAGTCTCGTCAATGTATGTCCAAGGGTTTGGAGGATAGAGACATTTTAATTTTTCGAGATTATTCGAAAGTCAATTTTTAAAAGGCAAATATCTCACGATCTGTAGGAATCTGAGAGACGAAACTTATGTCACTTTGAGGGAACGTATATGTCAACCTCATGTCAGAATCTCGTCAATGTATGTCCAAGGGTTTGGACGATAGAGACATATTAATTTTTCGAGATTATTTGAAAGTCAATTCTTAAAAGTTGAATATCTCCCGATCTGTAGGAATCTGAGAGACAAACCTTATGTCACTTTGAGGGAACGTATATGTCAACTTCATATCATAGTCACGTCAAAGTATGTCCAAGGGTTTGGACGATGGAGACATTTCAATTTTTCGAGATTATTCGAAAGTCAATTTTTAAAAGTTATATATCTCCCGATCTGTAGGCATCTGAGAGACAAACCTTATGTTACTTTGAGGGTACGCATATTTCAACTTCATGTCAGAGTCTTGTCAATGTATGTCCAAGGGTTTGGAGGATAGAGACATTTTAATTTTTCGAGATTATTCGTAAGTCAATTTTTGAAAAGGCAAATATCTCCCGATCTGTATTAATCCGAGAGACAAAACTTATGTCACTTTGAGGGAACGTATATGTCAACTTCATGTCATAGTCACGTCAATGTATGTTGAAGGGTTTGGAGGATAGAGACATTTAAATTTTTAGAGATTATTCGAAAATCAATTTTTAAATGGCAAATATATCCCGATCTGTATTCATCTGAGAGACAAAACTTATGTCACTTTGAGGTAACGTATATGTCAACTTCATGCCATAGTCACGTCAAGGTATGTCGAAGGGTTTGGAGGATAGTGACATTTATATTTTTAGAGATTATTCGAAAGTCAATTTTTAAAAGGCAAATATCTCCCGATCTGGAGGCATCTGAGAGACAAAATGTATGTCACTTTGAGGGAACGTATATGTCAATTTCATGTCAGAATCTCGTCAATGTATGTCCAAGGGTTTGGACGATAGAGACATTTTAATTTTTCGAGATTATTCGAATGTCAATTTTTAAAAGGCAAATATCTCCCGATCTGTAGGCATCTGAGAGACAAACCTTACGTCACTTTGTGGGTACGTATATGTCAATTTCGTGTCAGAATCTCGTCAATGTATGTCCAAGGGTTTGGAGGATAGAGACATTTGAATTTTTCGAGATTATTCGAAAGTCAATTTTTAAAAGGCAAATATCTCCCGATCTGTAGGAATCTGTGAGACAAAACTTATGTCACTTTGAGGGAATATATATGTCAACTTCCTGTCAGAGTTACGTCAATGTATGTCCAAGGGTTTGGAGGATAGAGACACTTTAATTTTTCGAGATTATCCGAAAGTCAATTTTTAAAAGGCAAATATCTCCCGATCTGTAGGAATCTGTGAGACAAAACTTATGTCACTTTGAGGTAACGTATATGTGAACTTCGTGTCAGAATCTTTTCAATGTATGTCCAAGGGTTTGGACGATAGAGACATTTGAATTTTTCGAGATTATTCGAAAGTCCATTTTTCTAAATCAAATATCTCCCGATCTGTAGGAATCTAAGATACAAAACTTATGTCACTTTGAGGGAACGTATATGTCAATTTCATGTCAGAATCTTTTCAATGTATGTCCAAGGGTTTGGACGATAGAGACATTTTAATTTTTCGAGATTATTCGAAAGTCAAGTTTTAAAAGGCAAATATGTCCCGATCTGTATTAATCTGAGAGACAAAACTTATGTCACTTTGATGGAACGTATATGTCAACTTCATGTCAGAATCTTGTCAAGGTATGTCCAAGGGTTTGGACGATAGAGACATTTAAATTCTTCGAAATTATTCGAAAGTCAAGTTATGAAAAGGCAAATATCTCCCGATCTGTAGGCATCTGAGAGACAAACCTTATGTCACTTTGAGGGAATGCATATGTCAACTTCATGTCAGAGTCTCGTCAATGTATGTCAAAGGGTTTGGAGGATAGAGACATTTTAATTTTTCGAGATTATTCGAAAGTCAATTTTTAAAAGGCAAATATCTCACGATCTGTAGGTATCTGAGAGACAAAACTTATGTCACTTTGAGGGAACGTATATGTCAACTTCATGTCTGAATCTCGTCAATGTATGTCCAAGGGTTTGGACGATAGAGACATTTTAATATTTCGAGATTATTCAAATGTCAATTTTTAAAAGGCAAATATCTCCCGATCTGTAGGCATCTGAGATACAAAACTTATGTCACTTTGATGGAAAGTATGTGTCAACTTCATGTCAGGGTCTCGTCATTGTATGTCCAAGGGTTTGGACGATAGAGACATTTTAATTTTTCGAGATTATTCGAAAGTCAATTTTTCTAAAGGCAAATATATCCCGATCTGTAGGAATCTAAGATACAAAACTTATGTCACTTTGAGGGAACGTATATGTCAACTTCATGTCAGAATCTTTTCAATGTATGTCCAAGGGTTTGGAGGATAGAGACATTTGAATTTTTCGAGATTATTCGAAAGTCAATTTTTAAAAGGCAAATATGTCCCGATCTGTAGGCATCTGGGAGACAAAACTTATGTCACTTTGATGGAACGTATATGTCAACTTCATGTCAGAATCTCGTCAAGGTATGTCCAAGGGTTTGGACGATAGAGACATTTTAATTTTTCGAAATTATTCGAAAGTCAAGTTATGAAAAGGCAAATATCTCCCGATCTGTATTCATCTGAGAGACAAACCTTATGTCACTTTGAGGGAGAGCATATGTCAACTTCATGTCAGAGTCTCGTCAATGTATGTCCAAGGGTTTGGAGGATAGAGACATTTTAATTTTTCGAGATTATTCGAAAGTCAATTTTTAAAAGGCAAATATCTCACGATCTGTAGGAATCTGAGAGACAAAACTTATGTCACTTTGAGGGAACGTATATGTAAACTTCCTGTTTGAGTCACATCAATGTATGTCAAAGGGTTTGGAGGATAGAGACATTTTAATTTTTCGAGATTATTCGAAATTCAATTTTTCAAAAGGCAAATATCTCCCGATCTGTAGGAATCTGAGAGACGAAACTTATGGCACTTTGAGGGAACGTATATGTCAACCTCATGTCAGAATCTTGTCAATGTATGTCCAAGGGTTTGGACGATAGAGACATTTTAATTTTTCGAGATTATTTGAAAGTCAATTCTTAAAAGTTGAATATCTCCCGATCTGTAGGCATCTGAGAGACAACACTTATGTCACTTTGAGGGAACGTATATGTCAACTTCATGTCAGAGTGTCGTCAATGTATGTCCAAGGGTTTGGAGGATAGAGACATTTTAATTTTTCGAGATTATTCGAAAGTCAATTATTAAAAGGCAAATATCTCCCGATCTGTAGGAATCTGAGAGACAAACCTTATGTCACTTTGAGGGAACGTATATGTCAACTTCATATCATAGTCACGTCAAAGTATGTCCAAGGGTTTGGACGATAGAGACATTTCAATTTTTCGAGATTATTCGAAAGTCAATTTTTAAAAGTCAAATATCTCCCGATCTGTAGGCATCTGAGAGAAAAACCATATGTCACTTTGAGGGTACGCATATTTCAACTTCATGTCAGAGTCTCGTCAAAGTATGTCCAAGGGTTTGGAGGATAGAGATATTTTAATTTCTCGAGATTATTCGAAAGTCAATTTTTTAAAGTTAAATATCTCCCGATCTGTAGGCATCTGAGAGACAAACCTTATGTCACTTTGAGGGAACGCATATGTCAACTTCATGTCAGAGTCTCGTCAATGTATGTCCAAGGGTTTGGGTGATAGAGACATTATAATTTTTCGAGATTATTCGAAAGGCAATTTTTGAATAGGCAAATATCTCCCGATCTGTATTAATCTGAGAGATAAAACTTATGTGACTTTGAGGGAACGTATATGTCAACTTCATGTCATAGTCACGTCAATGTCTGTAGATGGGTTTGGAGGATAGAGACATTTAAATGTTTAGAGATTATTCGAAAGTCAATTTTTAAAAGGCAAATATCTCCCGATCTGTAGGCATCTGAGAGACAAAACTTATGTCACTTTGAGGGAACGTATATGTCAACTTCCTGTCAGTGTCACGTCAATGTATGTCCAAGGGTTTGGAGGATAGAGACATTTGAATTCTTCGAGATTATTCGAAAGTCAATTTTTCTAAAGGCAAATATATCCCGATCTGTAGGAATCTAAGATACAAAACTTATGTCACTTTGAGGGAACGTATATGTCAACTTCATGTCAGAATCTTTTCAATGTATGTCCAAGGGTTTGGACGATAGAGACATTTTAATTTCTCGAGATTATTCGAAAGTCAATTTTTCTAAAGGCAAATATATCCCGATCTGTAGGCATCTGAGATACAAAACTTATGTCACTTTGATGGAACGTATATGTCAACTTCATGTCAGAATCTCGTCAATGTATGTCCAAGGGTTTGGACGATAGAGACATTTTAATTTCTCGAGATTATTCGAAAGTCAATTTTTTAAAGGCAAATATCTCCCGATCTGTAGGCATCTGAGAGACAAACCTTATGTCACTTTGAGGGAACGTATATGTCAAATTCATGTCAGAATCTCGTCAATGTATGTCCAAGGGTTTGGACGATAGAGACATTTAAATTTTTCGAGATTATTCGAATGTCAATTTTTAAAAGGCAAATATCTCCCGATCTGTAGGCATCTGAGATACAAAACTTATGTCACTTTGATGGAACGTATATGTCAACTTCATGTCAGAGTCTCGTCAATGTATGTCCAAGGGTTTGGAGGATAGAGACATTTGAATTCTTCGAGATTATTCGAAAGTCAATTTTTCTAAAGGCAAATATATCCCGATCTGTAGGAATCTAAGATACAAAACTTATGTCACTTTGAGGGAACGTATATGTCAACTTCATGTCAGAATCTTTTCAATGTATGTCCAAGGGTTTGGACGATAGAGACATTTTAATTTCTCGAGATTATTCGAAAGTCAATTTTTCTAAAGGCAAATATATCCCGATCTGTAGGAATGTAAGATACAAAACTTATGTCACTTTGAGGGAACGTATATGTCAACTTCATGTCAGAATCTTTTCAATGTATGTCCAAGGGTTTGGAGGATAGAGACATTTAAATTTTTCGAGATTATTCGAAAGTCAATTTTTAAAAGGCAAATATGTCCCGATCTGTAGGCATCTGAGAGACAAACCTTATGTCACTTTGAGGGAAAGCATATGTCAACTTCATGTCAGAGTCTCGTCAATGTATGTCCAAGGGTTTGGACGATAGAGACATTTTAATTTTTGGAGATTATCTGAAAGTCAATTCTTAAAAGTTGAATATCTCCCGATCTGTAGGAATCTGAGAGACAAACCTTATGTCACTTTTAGGGAACGTATATGTCAACTTCATATCATAGTCACGTCAAAGTATGTCCAAGGGTTTGGACGGTAGAGACATTTCAATTTTTCGAGATTATTCGAAAGTCAATTTTTAAAAGTTAAATATCTCCCGATCTGTAGGCATCTGAGAGACGAACCTTATGTCACTTTGAGGGTACGCATATTTCAACTTCATGTCAGAGTCTTGTCAATGTATGTCCAAGGGTTTGGAGGATAGAGACATTTTAATTTTTCGAGATTATTCGTAAGTCAATTTTTGAAAAGGCAAATATCTCCCGATCTGTATTAATCCGAGAGACAAAACTTATGTCACTTTGAGGGAACGTATATGTCAACTTCATGTCATAGTCACGTCAATGTATGTTGAAGGGTTTGGAGGATAGAGACATTTAAATTCTTAGAAATTATTCGAAAATCAATTTTTAAATGGCAAATATATCCCGATCTGTATTTATCTGAGA
This sequence comes from Zootermopsis nevadensis, assembly GCF_977971745.1. Lineage (NCBI taxonomy): Eukaryota > Metazoa > Arthropoda > Insecta > Blattodea > Termopsidae > Zootermopsis > Zootermopsis nevadensis. The sequence continues at coordinate 4,484,968 of NW_028259177.1, forward strand.
GACAAAACATATGTCACTTTGAGGTAACGTATATGTCAACTTCATGCCATAGTCACGTCAATGTATGTCGAAGGGTTTGGAGGATAGTGACATTTATATTTTTAGAGATTATTCGAAAGTCAATTTTTAAAAGGCAAATATCTCCCGATCTGGAGGCATCTGAGAGACAAAACGTATGTCACTTTGAGGGAACGTATATGTCAATTTCATGTCAGAATCTCGTCAATGTATGTCCAAGGGTTTGGACGATAGAGACATTTTAATTTTTCGAGATTATTCGAATGTCAATTTTTAAAAGGCAAATATCTCCCGATCTGTAGGCATCTGAGAGACAAACCTTGTGTCACTTTGAGGGTACGTATATGTCAATTTCGTGTCAGAATCTCGTCAATGTATGTCCAAGTGTTTGGACGATAGAGACATTTAAATTTTTCGAGATTATTCGAATGTCAATTTTTAACAGGCAAATATTTCCCGATCTGTAGGCATCTGAGATACAAAACTTATGTCACTTTGATGGAACGTATATGTCAACTTCATGTCAGAGTCACTTCAATGTATGTCCAAGGGTTTGGAGGATAGAGACATTTGAATTTTTCGAGATTATTCGAAAGTCAATTTTTAAAAGGCAAATATCTCCGATCTGTAGGCATCTGAGAGACAAACCTTATGTCACTTTGAGGGAACGTATATGTCAATTTCATGTCAGAATCTCGTCAATGCATGTCCAAGGGTTTGGACGATAGAGACATTTTAATTTTTCGAGATTATTTGAAAGTCAATTATTAAAAGTTGAATATCTCCCGATCTGTAGGAATCTGAGAGACAAACCTTATGTCACTTTGAGGGAACGTATATGTCAACTTCATATCATAGTCACGTCAAAGTATGTCCAAGGGTTTGGACGATAGAGACATTTTAATTTTTCGAGATTATTCGAAAGTCAATTTTTAAAAGTTAAATATCTCCCGATCTGTAGGCATCTGAGAGACAAACCTTATGACACTTTGAGGGTACGCATATTTCAACTTCATGTCAGAGTCTTGTCAATGTATGTCCAAGGGTTTGGAGGATAGAGACATTTAAATTTTTCGAGATTATTCGTAAGTCAATTTTTGAAAAGGCAAATATCTCCCGATCTGTATTAATCCGAGAGACAAAACTTATGTCATTTTGAGGTAACGTATATGTCAACTTCATGTCATAGTCACGTCAATGTATGTTGAAGGGTTTGGAGGATAGAGACATTTAAATTTTTAGAGATTATTCGAAAATCAATTTTTAAATGGCAAATATATCCCGATCTGTATTCATCTGAGAGACAAACCTTATGAAACTTTGAGGGAACGCATATGTCAACTTCATGTCAGAGTCTCGTCAAGGTATGTCCAAGGGTTTGGAGGATAGAGACATTTTAATTTTTCGAGATTATTCGAAAGTCAATTATTGTAAAGGCAAATATCTCCCGATCTGTATTAATCTGAGATACAAAACTTATGTCACTTTGAGGGAACGTATATGTCAACTTGCTGTCAGAGTCACGTCAATGTATGTCCAAGGGTTTGGAGGATAGAGACATTTAAATTTTTAGAGATTATTCGAAAGTCAATTTTTGAAAAGGCAAATATCTCCCGATCAATAGGAATCAGAGAGACAAAACTTATGTCACTTGGAGGGAACGTATATGTCAACTTCATGTCAGAGTCTCGTCAAGGTATGTCCAAGGGTTTGGAGGATAGAGACATTTTAATTCTTCGAGATTATTCGAAAGTCAATTATTGAAAAGGCAAATATCTCCCGATCTGTATTAATCTGAGAGACAAAACTTATGTCACTTTGAGGGAACGTATATGTCAACTTCATGTCATATTTTTGTCAATGTATGTGCAAGGGTTTGGACGATAGAGACATTATAATTTTTCGAGATTATTCGAAAGTCAATTTTTAAAAGGCAAATATCTCCCGATCTGCAGGCATCTGAGAGACGAACCTTATGTCACATTGAGGGAACGCATATGTCAACTTCGTGTCAGAATCCCGTCATTGTATGTCCAAGGGTTTGGAGGATAGAGACATTTAAATTTTTAGAGATTATTCGAAAAGTCAATTTTTGAAAAGGCAAATATCTCCCGATCTGTATTAATCTGAGAGACAAAACTTATGTCACTTTGAGGGAACGCATATGTCAACTTCATGTCAGAGGCACGTCAATGTATGTCCAAGGGTTTGGAGAATAGAGACATTTAAAATTTTAGAGATTATTCGAAAGTCAATTTTTAAAAGGCAAATATCTCCCGATCTGTAGGAATCTGAGAGACAAATCTTATGTCACTTAGAGGGAACGTATATGTCAACTTCGTGTCAGAATCCCGTCATTGTATGTCCAAGGGTTTGGAGGATAGAGACATTTAAATTTTTAGAGATTATTCGAAAAGTCAATTTTTGAAAAGGCAAATATCTCCCGATCTGTATTAATCTGAGAGACAAAACTTATGTCACTTTGAGGGAACGCATATGTCAACTTCATGTCAGAGGCACGTCAATGTATGTCCAAGGGTTTGGAGAATAGAGACATTTAAAATTTTAGAGATTATTCGAAAGTCAATTTTTAAAAGGCAAATATCTCCCGATCTGTAGCAATCTGAGAGACAAAACGTATGTCACTTTGAGGGAACGTATATGTAAACGTCCTGTCAGAGTCACGTCAATGTATGTCGAAGGGTTTGGAGGATAGAGACATTTTAATATTACGAGATTATTCGAAAATCAATTTTTAAAAGGCAAATATCTTCCGATCTGTAGGAATCTGAGAGACAAACCTTATGTCACTTTGAGGGAACGCATATGTCAACTTCATGTCAGAGTCTCGTCAATGTATGTCCAAGGGTTTGGAGGATAGAGACATTTTAATTTTTCGAGATTACTCGAAAGTCAATAATTAAAAGGCAAATATCTCCCGATCACTAGGAATCTGAGAGACAAACCTTATTATTATTATTTATTATTGACTGCAAATGGGTTTATACCCGGTGGCAGTGTCCTACAATAACATACAAAACAATGAGACAGAACAGAACAATGAGATACATCAACACAATGAGACAGAACAAAACAATAAACAAAAGGACACAACAAAAACAATAAGACACAATAAACAATGAGATACATCAACACAGAGACAGAACAAAACAATAAACAAAAGGACACAACAAAAACAATATGACACCCAAACAATGGGATACATCAACACAATGAGACACAACAAAACAATAAACAAAGGACACAACAAAAACAATAAGACACAATAAACAATGAGATACATCAACACAGAGACAGAACAAAACAATAAACAAAAGGACACAACAAAAACAATATGACACACAAACAATTGGATACATCCACACAATGAGACACAACAAAACAATAAACAAAGGACACAACAAAAACCATAAGACACAACATACAATGAGATACATCAACACAGAGACAGAACAAAACAATAAAAAAGGACACAACAAAAACAACACATCCCACTCAAAATCAACCAACTCATAAATTACAAAACCATCCAACCTCAAGTACTTAACTTAAAAAAAAGAACTTAATACCACCTAGACATAAGACAATAACTGTAATGTATTACAAACGTCATGAACTGATGCACTCACACAACAATACAATGAGACACAACAATACAACATACCACACTCAAAATAAAACATCTGACACAATAAAAAAACACACATCCACTAATTAATCACAATACTTAAGAGTGGATGTCACTTTGAGGGAACGCATATGTCAACTTCATGTCAGAGTCTCGTCAATGTATGTCCAAGGGTTTGGAGGATAGTGACATTTTAATTTTTCGAGATTATTCGAAAGTCAATTTTTAAAAGGCAAATATCTCCCGATCTGTAGGAATCTTTGAGACAAAACTTTTGTCACTTTGAGGGAACGTATATGTCAACTTCATGTCAGAGTCACGTCAATGTATGTCCAAGGGGTTGGAGGAAAGAGACATTTAAATTTTTAGAGATTATTCGAAAGTCAATTTTTGAAAAGGCAAATATCTCCCGATCTGTATTAATCTGAGAGACAAAACTTATGTTACTGTGAGGGAACGTATATGTCAACTTCATGTCATAGTCACGTCAATGTATGTCCAAGGGTTTGGAGGATAGAGACATTTTAATTTTTAGAGATTATTCGAAAGTCAATTTTTCTAAAGGCAAATATATCCCGATCTGTAGGAATCTAAGATACAAAACTTATGTCACTTTGAGGGAACGTATATGTCAACTTCATGTCAGAATCTTTTCAATGTATGTCCAAGGGTTTGGACGATAGAGACATTTTAATTTCTCGAGATTATTCGAAAGTCAATTTTTCTAAAGGCAAATATATCCCGATCTGTAGGAATGTAAGATACAAAACTTATGTCACTTTGAGGGAACGTATATGTCAACTTCATGTCAGAATCTTTTGAATGTATGTCCAAGGGTTTGGAGGATAGAGACATTTTAATTTTTCGAGATTATTCGAAAGTCAATTTTTAAAAGGCAAATATGTCCCGATCTGTAGGCATCTGAGAGACAAAACTTATGTCACTTTGATGGAACGTATATGTCAACTTCATGTCACAATCTCGTCAAGGTATGTCAAAGGGTTTGGACGATAGAGACATTTTAATTTTTCGAAATTATTCGAAAGTCAAGTTATGAAAAGGCAAATATCTCCCGATCTGTAGGCACCTGAGAGACAAACCTTATGTCACTTTGAGGGAAAGCATATGTCAACTTCATGTAAGAGTCTCGTCAATGTATGTCCAAGGGTTTGGAGGATAGAGACATTTTAATTTTTCGAGATTATTCGAAAGTCAATTTTTAAAAGGCAAATATCATCCGATCTGTAGGAATCTGAGAGACAAAACTTATGTCACTTTGAGGGAACGTATATGTCAACTTCGTGTCATAGTCACGTCAATGTATGTCGAAGGGGTTAGAGGATAGAGACATTTAAATTTTTTGAGATTATTCGAAAGTCAATTTTTAAAAGGCAAATATCTCCCGATCTGTAGGCATCTGAGAGACATACCTTATGAAACTTTGAGGGAACGCATATGTCAACTTCATGTCAGAGTCTCGTCAAGGTATGTCCAAGGGTTTGGAGGATAGAGACATTTTAATTTTTCGAGATTATTCGAAAGTCAATTATTGTAAAGGCAAATATCTCCCGATCTGTATTAATCTGAGATACAAAACTTATGTCACTTTGAGGGAACGTATATGTCAACTTGCTGTCAGAGTCACGTCAATGTATGTCCAAGGGTTTGGAGGATAGAGACATTTAAATTTTTAGAGATTATTCGAAAGTCAATTTTTGAAAAGGCAAATATCTCCCGATCAATAGGAATCAGAGAGACAAAACTAATGTCACTTTGAGGGAACGTATATGTCAACTTCATGTTAGAGTCTCGTCAAGGTATGTCCAAGGGTTTGGAGGATAGAGACATTTTAATTCTTCGAGATTATTCGAAAGTCAATTAATGAAAAGGCAAATATCTCCCGATCTGTATTAATCTGAGAGACAAAACTTATGTCACTTTGAGGGAACGTATGTGTCAACTTCATGTCATAGATACGTCAATGTATGTCGAAGGGTTTGGAGGATAGAGACATTTAAATTTTTAGAGATTATTCGAAAGTCAATTTTTGAAAGGCAAATATCTCCCGATCTGTAGGCATCTGAGAGACAAACCTTATATCACTTTAAGGGAACGGACATGTCAACTTCATGTCAGAGTCTCGTCATTGTATGTCCAAGGGTTTGGAGGATAGAGACATTTTAATTTTTCGAGATTATTCGAAAGTCAATTTTTAAAAGGCAAATATCTCCCGATCTGTAGGAATCTGAGAAACAAAACTTATGTCACTTTGAGGGAGCGTATATGTCAAGTTGCTGTCAGAGTCACGTCAATGTATGTCCAAGGGGTTGGAGGATAGAGACATTTAGATTTTTAGAGATTATTCGAAAGTCAATTTTTGTAATGGCAAATATCTCCCGATCTGTATTAATCTGAGAGACAAAACTTATGTCACTTTGAGGGAACGTATATGTAAACGTCCTGTCAGAGTCACGTCAATGTATGTCCAAGGGTTTGGAGGATAGAGACATTTTAATATTACGAGATTATTCGAAAGTCAATTTTTAAAAGGCAAATATCTCCCGATCTGTAGGAATCTGAGAGACAAAACGTGTGTTACTTTGAGGGAACGTATATGTCAACTACATGTCAGAATCTCGTCAATGTATGTCCAAGGGTTTGGACGATAGAGACATTTTAATTTTTCGAGATTATTCGAAAGTCAATAATTAAAAGGAAATATCTCCCGATCAATAGGAATCTGAGAGACAAACCTTATGTCACTTTGAGGGAACGCATATGTCAACTTCATGTCAGAGTCTCGTCAATGTATGTCCAAGGGTTTGGAGGATAGAGACATTTTAATTTTTCGAGATTATTCGAAAGTCAATTTTTAAAAGGCAAATATCTCCCGATCTGTAGGAATCTTTGAGACAAAACTTATGTCACTTTGAGGGAACGTATATGTCAACTTCGTGTCAGAGTCACGTCAATGTATGTCAAAGGGGTTGGAGGAAAGAGACATTTAAATTTTTAGAGATTATTCGAAAGTCAATTTTTGAAAAGGCAAATATGTCCCGATCTGTATTAATCTGAGAGACAAAACTTATGTTACTTTGAGGGAACGTATATGTCAACTTCATGTCATAGTCACGTCAATGTATGTCGAAGGGTTTGGAGGATAGAGACATTTTAATTTTTAGAGATTATTCGAAATCAATTATTAAAAGGCAAATATCTCCCGATCTGTAGGCATTTGAGAGACAAACCTTAGGTCACTTTGAGGGAACGCATATGTCAACTTGCTGTCTGAGTCACGTCAATGTATGTCCAAAGGTTTGGAGGATAGAGACATTTAATTTTTTAGAGATTATTCGAAAGTCAATTTTTGAAAAGGCAAATATCTCCCGATCAATAGGAATCTGAGAGACAAAACTTATGTCACTTTGAGGGAAAGCATATGTCAACTTCATGTCAGAATCTCGTCAATGTATGTCGAAGGGTTTGGACGATAGAGACATTTTAATTTTTCGAGATTATTCGAAAGTCAATTATTAAAAGGAAAATATCTCCCGATCTGTGGGCATCTGAGATACACATCTTATGTCACTTTGAGGGAACGTATATGTCAACTTCATGACAGAGTCTCGTCAATGTATGTCCAAGGGTTTGGAGGATAGAGACATTTTAATTTTACGAGATTATTCGAAAGTCAATTTTGCAGAGGCAAATATCTCACGATCTGCAGGAATCTGAGAGACAAAACTTACGTCACTTTGAGGGAACGTATATGTCAACTTCATGTCATAGTCACGTCAATGTATGTCGAAGGGTTTGGAGGATAGAGATATTTTAATTTATCGAGATTATTCGAAAGTCAATTATTAAAAGGCAAATATCTCCCGATCTGTAGGAATCTGAGAAACAAAACTAATGCCTCTTTGAGGGAACGTATTTGTCAACTTGCTGTCAGAGTCACGTCAATGTATGTCCAAGGGTTTGGACGATAGAGACATTTAAATTTTTAGAAATTATTCGAAAGTCAATTATTAAAAGGCAAATATCTCCCGATCTGTAGGAATGTGAGAGACAAAACTTATGTCACTTTGAGGGAACGTATATGTCAACATCCTGTCAGAGTCACGTCAATGTATGTCCAAGGGTTTGTAGGATAGAGACATTTAAATTTTTCGAGATTATTCGAAAGTCAATTATTAAAAGGCAAATATCTCCCGATCTGTAGGAATCTGAGAAACAAAACTAATGTCACTTTGAGGTAACGTATTTGTCAACTTGCTGTCAGAGTCACGTCAATGTATGTCCAAGGGTTTGGAGGATAGAGACATTTTAATTTTTCCAGATTATTCGAAAGTCAATTTTTGAAAAGGCAAATATCTCCCGATCTGTATTAATCTGAGAGACAAAACTTATGTCACTTTGAGGGAACGTATATGTCAACTTCATGTCAGAATCTCGTCAATGTATGTCGAAGGGTTTGGACGATAGACACATTTTAATTTTTCGAGATTATTCGAAAGTCAATTATTAAAAGGTAAATATCTCCCGATCTGTGGGCATCTGAGAGACAAACGTTATGTCACTTTGAGGGAACGCATATGTCAAGTTCATGTCAGAGTCTCGTCAATGTATGTCCAAGGGTTTGGAGGATAGAGACATTTTAATTTTTCGAGATTATTCGAAAGTCAATTTTTAAAAGGCAAATATCTCCCGATCTGTAGGAATCTGAGAAACAAAACTTATGTCACTTTGAGGGAACGTATATGTCAACTTGCTGTCAGAGTCACGTCAATGTATGTCCAAGGGTTTGGAAGATAGAGACATTTAAATTTTTAGAGATTATTCGAAAGTCAATTTTTGAAAAGGCAAATATCTCCCGATCAATAGGAATCAGAGAGACAAAACTTATGTCACTTTGAGGGAACGTATATGTCAACTTCATGTAAGAATCTCGTCAATGTATGTCCAAGGGTTTGGACGATAGAGACATTTTAATTTTTCGAGATTATTCGAAAGTCAATTATTTAAAAACAAATATCTCCCGATCTGTAGGCATCTGAGAGACAAACCTTATGTCACTTTGAGGGAACGCATATGTCAACTTCATGTTAGAGTCTCGTCAATGTATGTCTAAGGGTTTGGAGGATAGAGACATTTAGATTTTTAGAGATTATTCGAAAGTCAATTTTTGAAAAGGCAAATATCTCCCGATCTGTATTAATCTGAGAGACAAAACTTATGTCACTTTGAGGGAACGCATATGTCAACTTCATGTCAGAGTCACGTCAATGTATGTCCAAGGGTTTGGAGAATAGAGACATTTAAATTTTTAGAGATTATTCGAAAGTCAATTTTTAAAAGGCAAATATCTCCCGATCTGTAGCAATCTGAGAGACAAAACTTATGTCACTTTGAGGGAACGTATATGTAAACGTCCTGTCAGAGTCACGTCAATGTATGTCGAAGGGTTTGGAGGATAGAGACATTTTAATATTACGAGATTATTCGAAAGTCAATTTTTAAAAGGCAAATATCTCCCGATCTGTAGGAATCTGAGAGACAAAACTTATGTCACTTTGAGGGAACGTATATGTCAACTACATGTCAAAATCTCGTCAATGTATGTCCAAGGGTTTGGACGATAGAGACATTTTAATTTTTCCAGATTATTCGAAAGTCAATAATTAAAAGGCAAATATCTCCCGATCAATAGGAATCTGAGAGACAAACCTTATGTCACTTTGAGGGAACGCATATGTCAACTTCATGTCAGAGTCTCGTCAATGTATGTCCAAGGGTTTGAAGGATAGAGACATTTTAATTTTTCGAGATTATTCGAAAGTCAATTTTTAAAAGGCAAATATCTCCCGATCTGTAGGAATCTTTGAGACAAAACTTATGTCACTTTGAGGGAACGTATATGTCAACTTCATGTCAGAGTCACGTCAATGTATGTCCAAGGGGTTGGAGGAAAGAGGCATTTAAATTTTTAGAGATTATTCGAAAGTCAATTTTTGAAAAGGCAAATATCTCCCGATCTGTATTAATCTGAGAGACAAAACTTATGTTACTTTGAGGGAACGTATATGTCAACTTCATGTTATAGTCACGTCAATGTATGTCGAAGGGTTTGGAGGATAGAGACATTTTAATTTTTAGAGATTATTCGAAAGTTAATTTTTAAAAGGCAAATATCTCCCGATCTGTAGGCATCTGAGAGACAAACCTTAGATCACTTTGAGGGAACGCATATGTTAACTTTATGTCAGAGTCTTGTCAATGTATGTCCAAGGGTTTGGAGGATAGAGACATTTAAATTATTCGAGATTATTCGAAAGTCAATTTTTAAAAGGCAAATATCTCCCGATCTGTAGGAATCTGAGAAACAAAACTTATGTCACTTTGAGGGAACGTATATGTCAACTTGCTATCAGAGTCACGTCAATGTATGTCCAAAGGTTTGGAGGATAGAGACATTTAAATTTTTAGAGATTATTCGAAAGTCAAATTTTGAAAAGGCAAATATCTCCCGATCAATAGGAATCTGAGAGACAAAGCTTATGTCGCTTTGAGGGAACGTATATGTCAACTTCATGTCATAGTCACGGCAATGTATGTCGAAGGGTTTGGAGGATAGAGACATTTAAATTTTTAGAAATTATTCGAAAGTCAATTATTAAAAGGCAAATATCTCCCGATCTGTAGGAATGTGAGAGACAAAACTTATGTCACTTTGAGGGAACGTATATGTCAACATCCTGTCAGAGTCACATCAATGTATGTCCAAGGGTTTGGAGGATAGAGACATTTAAATTTTTCGAGATTATTCGAAAGTCAATTTTTAAAAGGCAAATATCTCCCGATCTGTAGGAATCTGAGAAACAAAACTAATGTCACATTGAGGGAACGTATTTGTCAACTTGCTGTCAGAGTCACGTCAATGTATGTCGAAGGGTTTGGAGGATAGAGACATTTAAATTTTTGGAGATTATTCGAAAGTCAATTTTTAAAAGGCAAATATCTCCAGATCTGTAGGCATCTGAGAGACAAACCTTAGGTCACTTTGAGGGAACGCATATGTCAACTTCATGTCAGAGTCTCGTCAATGTATGTCTAAGGGTTTGGAGGATAGAGACATTTTAATTTTTCGAGATTATTCGAAAGTCAATTTTTAAAAGGCAAATATCTCCCGATCTGTAGGAATCTGAGAAACAAAACTTATGTCACTTTGAGGGAACGTATATGTCAACTTGCTGTCAGAGTCACGTCAATGTATGTCCAAGGGTTTGGAGGATAGAGACATTTAAATTTTTAGAGATTATTCGAAAGTCAATTATTAAAAGGCAAATATCTCCCGATCAATAGGAATCAGAGAGACAAAACTTATGTCGCTTTGAGGGAACGTGTTGTCAACTTCATGTCAGAATCTCGTCAATGTATGTCCAAGGGTTTGGACGATAGAGACATTTTAATTTTTCGAGATTATTCGAAAGTCAATAATTAAAAGGCAAATATCTCCCGATCAATAGGAATCTGAGAGACAAACCTTATGTCACTTTGAGGGAACGCATATGTCAACTTCATGTCAGAGTCTCGTCAATGTATGTCCAAGGGTTTGGAGGATAGAGACATTTTAATTTTTCGAGATTATTCGAAAGTCAATTTTTAAAAGGCAAATATCTCCCGATCTGTAGGAATCTTTGAGACAAAATTTATGTCACTTTGAGGGATCGTATATGTCAACTTCATGTCAGAGTCACGTCAATGTATGTCCAAGGGGTTGGAGGAAAGAGACATTTAAATTTTTAGAAATTATTCGAAAGTCAATTTTTGAAAAGGCAAATATGTCCCGATCTGTATTAATCTGAGAGACAAAACTTATGTTACTTTGAGGGAACGTATATGTGAACTTCATGTCATAGTCACGTCAATGTATGTCGAAGTGTTTGGAGGATAGAGACATTTTAATTTTTAGAGATTATTCGAAAGTCAATTTTTAAAAGGCAAATATCTCCCGATCTGTAGCAATCTGAGAGACAAAACTTTTGTCACTTTGAGGGAACGTATATGTAAACGTCCTGTCAGAGTCACGTCAATGTATGTCAAAGGGTTTGGAGGATAGAGACATTTTAATATTACGAGATTATTCGAAAGTCAATTTTTAAAAGGCAAATATCTCCCGATCTGTAGGAATCTGAGAGACAAAACTTATGTCACTTTGAGGGAACGTATATGTCAACTACATGTCAGAATCTCGTCAATGTATGTCCAAGGGTTTGGACGATAGAGACATTTTAATTTTTCCAGATTATTCGAAAGTCAATAATTAAAAGGCAAATATCTCCCGATCAATAGGAATCTGAGAGACAAACCTTATGTCACTTTGAGGGAACGCATATGTCAACTTCATGTCAGAGTCACGTCAATGTATGTCCAAGGGGTTGGAGGAAAGAGGCATTTAAATTGTTAGAGATTATTCGAAAGTCAATTTTTGAAAAGGCAAATATCTCCCGATCTGTATTAATCTGAGAGACAAAACTTATGTTACTTTGAGGGAACGTATATGTCAACTTCATGTCATAGTCACGTCAATGTATGTCGAAGGGTTTGGAGGATAGAGACATTTTAATTTTTAGAGATTATTCGAAAGTTAATTTTTAAAAGGCAAATATCTCCCGATCTGTAGGCATCTCAGAGACAAACCTTAGATCGCTTTGAGGGAACGCATATGTCAACTTCATGTCAGAGTCTTGTCAATGTATTTCCAAGGGTTTGGAGGATAGAGACATTTAAATTATTCGAGATTATTCGAAAGTCAATTCTTAAAAGGCAAATATCTCCCGATCTGTAGGAATCTGAGAAACAAAACTTATGTCACTTTGAGGGAACGTATATGTCAACTTGCTGTCAGAGTCACGTCAATGTATGTCCAAAGGTTTGGAGGATAGAGACATTTAAATTTTTAGAGATTATTCAAAAGTCAAATTTTGAAAAGGCAAATATCTCCCGATCAATAGGAATCTGAGAGACAAAACTTATGTCACTTTGAGGGAACGCATATGTCAACTTCATGTCAGAATCTCGTCAATGTATGTCCAAGGGTTTGGACGATAGAGACATTTTAATTTTTCGAGATTATTCGCAAGTCAATTATGCAAAGGCAAATATCTCCCGATCTGCAGGAATCTGAGAGACAAAACTTACGTCACTTTGAGGGAACGAATATGTCAACTTCATGTCATAGTCACGTTAATGTATGTCGAAGGGTTTGGAGGATAGAGACATTTAAATTTTTAGAAATTATTCGAAAGTCAATTATTAAAAGGCAAATATCTCCCGATCTGTAGGAATCTGAGAGACAAAACTTACGTCACTTTGAGGGAACGTATATGACAACTTCATGTCATAGTCACGTCAATGTATGTCGAAGGGTTTGGAGGATAGAGACATTTAAATTTTTAGAAATTATTCGAAAGTCAATTATTAAAAGGCAAATATCTCCCGATCTGTAGGAATGTGAGAGACAAAACTTATGTCACTTTGAGGGAACGTATATGTCAACATCCTGTCAGAGTCACGTCAATGTATGTCCAAGGGTTTGGAGGATAGAGACATTTAAATTTTTCGAGATTATTCGAAAGTCAATTATTAAAAGGCAAATATCTCCCGATCTGTAGGAATCTGAGAAACAAAACTAATGTCACTTTGAGGGAACGCATTTGTCAACTTGCTGTCAGAGTCACGTCAATGTATGTCCAAGGGTTTGGAGGATAGAGACATTTAAATTTTTCCAGATTATTCGAAAGTCAATTTTTAAAAGGCAAATATCTCTCGATCTGTATTAATCTGAGAGACAAAACTTATGTCACTTTGAGGGAACGTATATGTCAACTTCGTGTCATAGTCACGTCAATGTATGTCGAAGGGTTTGGAGGATAGAGACATTTAAATTTTTGGAGATTATTCGAAAGTCAATTTTTAAAAGGCAAATATCTCCAGATCTGTAGGCATCTGAGAGACAAACCTTAGGTCACTTTGAGGGAACGCATATGTCAACTTCATGTCAGAGTCTCGTCAATGTATGACTAAGGGTTTGGAGGATAGAGACATTTTAATTTTTCGAGATTATACGAAAGTCAATTTTTAAAAGGCAAATATCTCCCAATCTATAGGAATCTGAGAAACAAAACTTATGTCACTTTGAGGGAACGTATATGTCAACTTGCTGTCAGAGTCACGTCAATGTATGTCCAAGGGTTTGGAGGATAGAGACATTTAAATTTTTAGAGATTATTCGAAAGTCAATTATTAAAAGGCAAATATCTCCCGATCAATAGGAATCAGAGAGACAAAACTTATGTCACTTTGAGGGAACGTGTTGTCAACTTCATGTCAGAATCTCGTCAATGTATGTCCAAGGGTTTGGACGATAGAGACATTTTAATTTTTCGAGATTATTCGAAAGTCAATAATTAAAAGGCAAATATCTCCCGATCAATAGGAATCTGAGAGACAAACCTTATGTCACTTTGAGGGAACGCATATGTCAACTTCATGTCAGAGTCTCGTCAATGTATGTCCAAGGGGTTTTAGGAAAGAGACATTTAAATTTTTAGAGATTATTCGAAAGTCAATTTTTGAAAAGGCAAATATCTCCCGATCTGTAGGAATCTTTGAGACAAACTTTATGTCACTTTGAGGGATCGTATATGTCAACTTCATGTCAGAGTCACGTCAATGTATGTCCAAGGGGTTTTAGGAAAGAGACATTTAAATTTTTAGAGATTATTCGAAAGTCAATTTTTGAAAAGGCAAATATGTCCCGATCTGTATTAATCTGAGAGACAAAACTTATGTTACTTTGAGGGAACGTATATGTCAACTTCATGTCATAGTCACGTCAATGAATGTCGAAGGGTTTGCAGGATAGAGACATTTTAATTTTTAGAGATTATTCGAAAGTCAATTTTTAAAAGGCAAATATCTCCCGATCTGTAGGCATTTGAGAGACAAACCTTAGGTCACTTTGAGGGAACGCATATGTCAACTTGCTGTCAGAGTCACGTCAATGTATGTCCAAAGGTTTGGAGGATAGGGACATTTAAATTTTTAGAGATTATTCGAAAGTCAATTTTTGAAAAGGCTAATATCTCCCGATCAATAGGAATCCGAGAGACAAAACTTATGTCACTTTGAGGGAACGCATATGTCAACTTCATGTCAGAATCTCGTCAATGTATGTCCAAGGGTTTGGACGATAGAGACATTTTAATTTTTCGAGATTATTCGAAAGTCAATTATTAAAAGGCAAATATCTCCCGATCTGTGGGCATCTGAGATACACATCTTATGTCACTTTGAGGGAACGCATATGTCAACTTCATATCAGAGTCTTGTCAATGTATGTCCAAGGGTTTGGAGGATAGAGACATTTTAATTTTTCGAGATTATTTGAAAGTCAATTTTGCAAAGGCAAATATCTCCCGATCTGCAGGAATCTGAGAGAAAAACTTACGTCACTATGAGGGAACGTATATATCAACTTCATGTCATAGTCACGTCAATGTATTTCGAAGGGTTTGGAGGATAGAGACATTTTAATTTATCGAGATTATTCGAAAGTCAATTATTAAAAGGCAAATATCTCCCGATCTGCAGGAATCTGAGAAACAAAACTAATGTTACTTTGAAGGAACGTTTTTGTCATTTTGCTGTCAGAGTCACGTCAATGTAGGTCCGGGGTTTTTACGATAGAGACATTTAAATTTTTAGAATTATTCGAAAGTCAATTATTAAAAGGCAAATATCTCCCGACCTGTAGGAATGTGAGAGACAAAACCTATGTCACTTTGAGGGATCGTTTATGTCAACATCCTGTCAGAGTCACGTCAATGTATGTCCAAGGGTTTGTAGGATAGAGACATTTAAATTTTTCGAGATTATTCGAAAGTCAATTTTTAAAAGGCAAATATCTCCCGATCTGTAGGAATCTGAGAAACAAAACTAATGTCACTTTGAGGGAACGTATTTGTCAACTTGCTGTCAGAGTCACGTCAATGTATGTCCAAGGGTTTGGAGGATAGAGACATTTTAATTTTTCCAGATTATTCGAAAGTCAATTTTTGAAAAGGCAAATATCTCCTGATCTGTATTAATCTGAGAGACAAAACTTATGTCACTTTGAGGGAACGTATATGTCAACTTCATGTCAGAATCTCGTCAATGTATGTCCAAGGGTTTGGACGATAGACACATTTTAATTTTTCGAGATTATTCGAAAGTCAATTATTAAAAGTTAAATATCTCCCGGTCTGTGGGCTTGTGAGAGACAAACGTTATGTCACTTTGATGGAACGCATATGTCAAGTTCATGTCAGAGTCTCGTCAATGTATGTCCAAGCGTTTGGAGGATAGAGACATTTTAATTTTTCGACATTATTCGAAAGTCAATATTTAAAGGCAAATATCTTCCGATCTGTAGGAATCTGAAAGACAAAACTTATGTCACTTTGAGGGAACGTATATGTCAACTTCGTGTCATAGTCACGTCAATGTATGTCGAAGCGTTTGGAGGATAGAGACATTTAAATTTTTGGAGATTATTCGAAAGTCAATTTTTAAAAGACAAATATCTCCCGATCTGTAGGAATCTGAGAAACAAAACTTATGTCACTTTGAGGGAACGTATATGTCAACTTGCTGTCAGAGTCACGTCAATGTATGTCCAAGGGTTTGGATGATAAAGACATTTAAATTTTTAGAGATTATTCGAAAGTCAATTTTTGAAAAGGCAAATATCTCCCGATCAAAAGGAATCAGAGGGACAAAACTTATGTCACTTTGAGGGAACGTATATGTCAACTTCATGTCAGAATCTCGTCAATGTATTCCAAGGGTTTGGACGATAGAGACATTTTAATATCTCGAGATTATTCGAAAGTCAATTATTAAAAGGCAAATATCTCCCGATCTGTAGGCATCTGAGAGACAAACCTTATGCCACTTTGAGGGAACGTATATGTAAACGTCCTGTCAGAGTCACGTCAATGTATGTCGAAGGGTTTGGAGGAGAGAGACATTTTAATATTACGAGATTATTCGAAAGTCAATTTTTAAAAGGCAAATATCTCCCGATCTGTAGGAATCTGAGAGACAAAACTTATGTCACTTTGAGGGAACGTATATGTCAACTACATGCCAGAATCTCGTCAATGTATGTCCAAGGGTTTGGACGATAGAGACATTTTAATTTTTCCAGATTAATCGAAAGTCAATAATTAAAAGGCAAATATCTCCGATCAATAGGAATCTGAGAGACAAACCTTATGTCACTTTGAGGGAACGTATATGTCAACTTCATGTCAGAGTCACGTCAATGTATGTCGAAGGGTTTGGAGGATAGAGACATTTAAATTTTTGGAGATTATTCGAAAGTCAATTTTTAAAAGGCAAATATCTCCCGATCTGTAGGCATCTGAGAGACAAAACTTATGTCACTTTGAGGGAACGCATATGTCAACTTCATGTCAGAGTCTCGTCAATGTATGTCCAAGGGTTTGGAGGATAGAGACATTTTAATTTTTCGAGATTATTCGAAAGTCAATTTTTAAAAGGCAAATATCTCCCGATCTGTAGGCATCAGAGAGACAAACCTTAGGTCACTTTGAGGGAACGCATATGTCAACTTCATGTCAGAGTCTCGTCAATGTATGTCCAAGGGTTTGGAGGATAGAGACATTTTAATTTTTCGAGATTATTCGAAAGTCAATTTTTAAAAGGCAATTATCTCCCGATCTGTAGGAATCTGAGAAACTAAACTTATGTCACTTTGAGGGAACGTATATGTCAACTTGCTGTCAGAGTCACGTCAATGTATGTCCAAGGGTTTGGAGTTTAGAGACATTTAGATTTTTAGAGATTATTCAAAAGTCAATTTTTGAAAAGGCAAATATCTCCCGATCAATAGGAATCTGAGAGACAAACCTTATGTCACTTTGAGGGAACGTATATGTCAACTTCATGTCAGAATCTCGTCAATGTATGTCCAAGGGTTTGGACGATAAACACATTTTAATTTTTCGAGATTATTCGTAAGTCAATTATTAAAAGGCAAATATCTCCCGATCTGTGGGCATCTGAGAGACAAACCTTATGTCACTTTGAAAGAACGCATATGTCAACTTCATGTCAGAGTCTCGTCAATGTATGTCCAAGGGTTTGGAGGATAGAGACATTTTAATTTTTCCAGATTATTCGAAAGTCAATTATTAAAAGGCAAATATCTCACGATCTGTAGGAATCTGAGAGACAAAACTTATTTCACTTTGAGGGAACGTATATGTCAACTTGCTGTCAGAGTCACGTCAATGTATGTCCAAGGGTTTGGAGGATAGAGACATTTTAATTTTTCCAGATTATTCGAAAGTCAATTTTTAAAAGGCAAATATCTCCCGATCTCTATTAATCTGAGAGACAAAACTTATGTCACTTTGAGGGAACGTATATGTCAACTTCGTGTCATAGTCACGTCAATGTATGTCGAAGGGTTTGGAGGATAGAGACATTTAAATTTTTGGAGATTATTCGAAAGTCAATGATTAAAAGGCAAATATCTCCAGATCTGTAGGCATCTGAGAGACAAACCTTAGGTCACTTTGAGGGAACGCATATGTCAACTTCATGTCAGAGTCTCGTCAATGTATGTCTAAGGGTTTGGAGGATAGAGACATTTTAATTTTTCGAGATTATTCGAAAGTCAATTTTTAAAAGGCAAATATCTCCCGATCTGTAGGAATCTGAGAAACAAAACTTATGTCACTTTGAGGGAACGTATATGTCAACTTGCTGTCAGAGTCACGTTAATGTATGTCCATGGGTTTGGAGGATAGAGACATTTAAATTTTTAGAGATTATTCGAAAGTCAATTATTAAAAGGCAAATATCTCCCGATCAATAGGAATCAGAGAGACAAAACTTATGTCACTTTGAGGGAACGTGTTGTCAACTTCATGTCAGAATCTCGTCAATGTATGTCCAAGGGTTTGGACGATAGAGACATTTTAATTTTTCGAGATTATTCGAAAGTCAATAATTAAAAGGCAAATATCTCCCGATCAATAGGAATCTGAGAGACAAACCTTATGTCACTTTGAGGGAACGCATATGTCAACTTCATGTCAGAGTCTCGTCAATGTATGCCCAAGGGTTTGGAAGATAGAGACATTTTAATTTTTCGAGATTATTCGAAAGTCAATTTTTAAAAGGCAAATATCTCCCGATCTGTAGGAACCTTTGAGACAAAATTTATGTCACTTTGAGGGAACGTATATGTCAACTTCATGTCAGAGTCACGTCAATGTATGTCCAAGGGGTTGGAGGAAAGAGACATTTAAATTTTTAGAGATTATTCGAAAGTCAATTTTTGAAAAGGCAAATATGTCCCGATCTGTATTAATCTGAGAGACAAAACTTATGTTACTTTGAGGGAACGTATATGTCAACTTCATGTCATAGTCACGTCAGTGTATGTCGAAGGGTTTGGAGGATAGAGACATTTTAATTTTTAAAGATTATTCGAAAGTCAATTTTTAAAAGACAAATATCTCCCGATCTGTAGGCATTTGAGAGACAAACCTTAGGTCACTTTGAGGGAACGCATATGTCAACTTGCTGTCAGAGTCACGTCAATGTATGTCCAAAGGTTTGGAGGATAGAGACATTTAAATTTTTAGAGATTATTCGAAAGTGAATTTTTGAAAATTCAAATATCTCCCGATCAATAGGAGTCTGAGAGACAAAACTTATGTCACTTTGAGGGAACGCATATGTCAACTTCATGTCAGAGTTACGTCAATGTATGTCCAAGGGTTTGGAGAATAGAGACATTTAAATTTTTAGAGATTATTCGAAAGTCAATCTTTAAAAGGCAAATATCTCCCGATCTGTAGCAATCTGAGAGACAAAACTTATGTCACTTTGAGGGAACGTATATGTAAACGTCCTGTCAGAGTCACGTAAATGTATGTCGAAGGGTTTGGAGGAGAGAGACATTTTAATATTACGAGATTATTCGAAAGTCAATTTTTAAAAGGCAAATATCTCCCGATCTGTAGGAATCTGAGAGACAAAACTTATGTCACTTTGAGGGAACGTATATGTCAACTACATGCCAGAATCTCGTCAATGTATGTCCAAGGGTTTGGACGATAGAGATATTTTAATTTTTCCAGATTAATCGAAAGTCAATAATTAAAAGGCAAATATCTCCGGATCAATAGGAATCTGAGAGACAAACCTTATGTCACTTTGAGGGAACGTATATGTCAACTTCATGTCAGAGTCACGTCAATGTATGTCGAAGGGTTTGGAGGATAGAGACATTTAAATTTTTGGAGATTATTCGAAAGTCAATTTTTAAAAGGCAAATATCTCCCGATCTGTAGGCATCTGAGAGACAAAACTTATGTCACTTAGAGGGAACGCATATGTCAACTTCATGTCAGAGTCTCGTCAATGTATGTCCAAGGGTTTGGAGGATAGAGACATTTTAATTTTTCGAGATTATTCGAAAGTCAATTTTTAAAAGGCAAATATCTCCCGATCAGTAGGCATCAGAGAGACAAACCTTAGATCACTTTGAGGGAACGCATATGTCAACTTCATGTCAGAGTCTCGTCAATGTATGTCCAAGGGTTTGGAGGATAGAGACATTTTAATTTTTCGAGATTATTCGAAAGTCAATTTTTAAAAGGCAATTATCTCCCGATCTGTAGGAATCTGAGAAACTAAACTCATGTCACTTTGAGGGAACGTATATGTCAACTTGCTGTCAGAGTCACGTCAATGTATGTCCAAGGGTTTGGAGTTTAGAGACATTTAGATTTTTAGAGATTATTCAAAAGTCAATTTTTGAAAAGGCAAATATCTCCCGATCCATAGGAATCTAAGAGACAAAACTTATGTCACTTTGAGGGAACGTATACGTCAACTTCATGTCAGAATCTTGTCAATGTATGTCCAAGGGTTTGGACGATAGAGACATTTTAATTTTTCGAGATTATTCGAAAGTCAGTTATTAAAAGGCAAATATCTCCCGATCTGTAGGCATCTGAGAGACAAACCTTATGTCACTTTGAGGTAACGCATATGTCAACTTCATGTCAGAGTCTCGTCAAGGTATGTCCAAGGGTTTGGAGGATAGAGACATTTTAATTTTTCGAGAATATTCGAAAGTCAATTTTTAAAAGGCAAATATCTCCCGATCTGTAGGAATCTGAGAAACAAAACTAATGTATCTTTGAGGGAACGTGTATGTCAACTTGCTTTCAGAGTCACGTCAATGTATGTCCAAGGGTTTGGAGGATAGAGACATTTAAATTTTTAGAGATTATTCGAAAGTCAATTTTTGAAAAGGCAAATATCTCCCGATCAATAGGAATCTGAGAGACAAACCTTATGTCACTTTGAGGGAACGTATATGTCAACTTCATGTCAGAATCTCGTCAATGTATGTCCAAGGGTTTGGACGATAAACACATTTTAATTTTTCGAGATTATTCGTAAGTCAATTATTTAAAGGCAAATATCTCCCGATCTGTGGGCATCTGAGAGACAAACCTTATGTCACTTTGAGAGAACGCATATGTCAACTTCATGTCAGAGTCTCGTCAATGTATGTCCAAGGGTTTGGAGGATAGAGACATTTTAATTTTTCCAGATTATTCGAAAGTCAATTATTAAAAGGCAAATATCTCACGATCTGTAGGAATCTGAGAGACAAAACTTATGTCACTTTGAGGGAACGTACATGTCAACTTGCTGTCAGAGTCACGTCAATGTATGTCCAAGGGTTTGGAGGATAGAGACATTTTAATTTTTCCAGATTATTCGAAAGTCAATTTTTAAAAGGCAAATATCTCCCGATCTCTATTAATCTGAGAGACAAAACTTATGTCACTTTGAGGGAACGTATATGTCAACTTCGTGTCATAGTCACGTCAATGTATGTCGAAGGGTTTGGAGGATAGAGACATTTAAATTTTTGGAGATTATTCGAAAGTCAATGTTTAAAAGGCAAATATCTCCAGATCTGTAGGCATCTGAGAGACAAACCTTAGGTCACTTTGAGGGAACGCATATGTCAACTTCATGTCAGAGTCTCGTCAATGTATGTCTAAGGGTTTGGAGGATAGAGACATTTTAATTTTTCGAGATTATTCGAAAGTCAATTTTTAAAAGGCAAATATCTCCCGATCTGTAGGAATCTGAGAAACAAAACTTATGTCACTTTGAGGGAACGTATATGTCAACTTGCTGTCAGAGTCACGTTAATGTATGTCCAAGGGTTTGGAGGATAGAGACATTTAAATTTTTAGAGATTATTC
Source organism: Zootermopsis nevadensis (assembly GCF_977971745.1). Lineage (NCBI taxonomy): Eukaryota > Metazoa > Arthropoda > Insecta > Blattodea > Termopsidae > Zootermopsis > Zootermopsis nevadensis. Next base: position 4,507,015 of record NW_028259177.1, read on the forward strand.
GAAAGTCAATTATTAAAAGGCAAATATCTCCCGATCAATAGGAATCAGAGAGACAAAACTTATGTCACTTTGAGGGAACGTGTTGTCAACTTCATGTCAGAATCTCGTCAATGTATGTCCAAGGGTTTGGACGATAGAGACATTTTAATTTTTCGAGATTATTCGAAAGTCAATAATTAAAAGGCAAATATCTCCCGATCAATAGGAATCTGAGAGACAAACCTTATGTCACTTTGAGGGAACGCATATGTCAACTTCATGTCAGAGTCTCGTCAATGTATGCCCAAGGGTTTGGAGGATAGAGACATTTTAATTTTTCGAGATTATTCGAAAGTCAATTTTTAAAAGGCAAATATCTCCCGATCTGTAGGAACCTTTGAGACAAAATTTATGTCACTTTGAGGGAACGTATATGTCAAATTCATGTCAGAGTCACGTCAATGTATGTCCAAGGGGTTGGAGGAAAGAGACATTTAAATTTTTAGAGATTATTCGAAAGTCAATTTTTGAAAAGGCAAATATGTCCCGATCTGTATTAATCTGAGAGACAAAACTTATGTTACTTTGAGGGAACGTATATGTCAACTTCATGTCAGAGTCACGTCAGTGTATGTCGAAGGGTTTGGAGGATAGAGACATTTTAATTTTTAGAGATTATTCGAAAGTCAATTTTTAAAAGGCAAATATCTCCCGATCTGTAGGCATTTGAGAGACAAACCTTAGGCCACTTTGAGGGAACGCATATGTCAACTTGCTGTCAGAGTCACGTCAATGTATGTCCAAAGGTTTGGAGGATAGAGACATTTAAATTTTTAGAGATTATTCGAAAGTCAATTTTTGAAAAGGCAAATATCTCCCGATCAATAGGAATCTGAGAGACAAAACTTATGTCACTTTGAGGGAACGCATATGTCAACTTCATGTCAGAATCTCGTCAATGTATGTCCAAGGGTTTGGACGATAGAAACATTTTAATTTTTCGAGATTATTCGAAAGTCAATTATTAAAAGGCAAATATCTCCCGATCTGTGGGCATCTGAGATACACATCTTATGTCACATTGAGGGAACGCATATGTCAACTTCATGTCAGAGTCTCGTCAATGTATGTCCAAGGGTTTGGAGGATAGAGACATTTTAATTTTTCGAGATTATTCGAAAGTCAATTTTGCAAAGGCAAATATCTCCCGATCTGCAGGAATCTGAGAGACAAAACATACGTCACTTTGAGGGAACGTATATGTCAACTTCATGTCATAGTCACGTCAATGTATTTCGAAGGGTTTGGAGGATAGAGACATTTAAATTTTTAGAAATTATTCGAAAGTCAATTATTAAAAGGCAAATATCTCCCGATCTGTAGGAATCTGAGAAACAAAACTAATGTCACTTTGAGGGAACGTATTTGTCAACTTGCTGTCAGAGTCACGTCAATGTATGTCCAAGGGTTTGGACGATAGAGACATTTAAATTTTTAGAAATTATTCGAAAGTCAATTATTAAAAGGCAAATATCTCCCGATCTGTAGGAATGTGAGAGACAAAACTTATGTCACTTTGAGGGAACGTATATGTCAACATCCTGTCAGTCACGTCAATGTATGTCCAAGGATTTGTAGGATAGAGACATTTAAATTTTTCGAGATTATTCGAAAGTCAATTTTTAAAAGGCAAATATCTCCCGATCTGTAGGAATCTGAGAAACATAACTAATGTCACTTTGAGGGAACGCATATGTCAACTTCATGTCAGAGTCTCGTCAATGTATGTCCAAGGGTTTGGAGGATAGAGACATTTTAATTTTTCCAGATTATTCGAAAGTCAATTTTTGAAAAGGCAAATATCTCCCGATCTGTATTAATCTGAGAGACAAAACTTATGTCACTTTGAGGGAACGTATATGTCAAATTCATGTCAGAATCTCGTCAATGTATGTCCAAGGGTTTGGAGGATAGAGACATTTAAATTTTTAGAGATTATTCGAAAGTCAATTTTTGAAAAGGCAAATATCTCCCGATCAATAGGAATCAGAGAGACAAAACTTATGTCACTTTGAGGGAACGTATATGTCAACATCATGTCAGAATCTCGTCAATGTATGTCCAAGGGTTTGGACGATAGAGACATTTTAATTTTTCGAGATTATTCGAAAGTCAATTATTAAAAGGCAAATATCTCCCGATCTGTAGGCATCTGAGAGACAAACCTTATGTCACTTTGAGGGAACGCATATGTCAACTTCATGTCAGAGTCTCGTCAAGGTATGTCCAAGGGTTTGGAGGGTAGAGACATTTTAATTTTTCTTGATTATTCGAAAGTCAATTATTGAAAAGCAAATATCTCCCGATCTGTATTAATCTGAGAGACAAAACTTATGTCACTTTGAGGGAACGTATATGTCAACTTCATGTCATAGTTACGTCAATGTATGTCGAAGGGTTTGGAGGATAGAGACATTTAAATTTTTAGAGATTATTCGAAAGTCAATTTTTAAAAGGCAAATATCTCCCGATCTGTAGGAATGTGAGAGACAAAACTTATGTCACTTTGAGGGAACGTATATGTCAACATCCTGTCAGAGTCACGTCAATGTATGTCCAAGGGTTTGGAGGATAGAGACATTTAAATTTTTCGAGATTATTCGAAAGTCAATTCTTAAAAGGCAAATATCTCCCGATCTGTAGGAATCTGAGAAACAAAACTAATGTCACTTTGAGGGAACGTATTTGTCAACTTGCTGTCAGAGTCACGTCAATGTATGTCCAAGGGTTTGGAGGATAGAGACATTTAAATTTTTCCAGATTATTCGAAAGTCAATTTTTGAAAAGGCAAATATCTCCCGATCTGTATTAATCTGAGAGACAAAACTTATGTCACTTTGAGGGAACGTATATGTCAACTTCATGTCAGAATCTCGTCAATGTATGTCCAAGGGTTTGGACGATAGACACATTTTAATTTTTCGAGATTATTCGAAAGTCAATTATTAAAAGGCAAATATCTCCCGATCTTGGGCATCTGAGAGACAAACGTTATGTCACTTTGAGGGAACGCATATGTCAACTTCATGTCAGAGTCTCGTCAATGTATGTCGAAGGGTTTGGAGGATAGAGACATTTTAATTTTTCGAGATTATTCGAAAGTCAATTTTTAAAAGGCAAATATCTTCCGATCTGTAAGAATGTGAGAGACAAAACTTATGTCACTTTGAGGGAACGTATATGTCAACTTCGTGTCATAGTCACGTCAATGTATGTCGACGGGTTTGGAGGATAGAGACATTTAAATTTTTGGAGATTATTCGAAAGTCAATTTTTAAAAGGCAAGTATCTCCCGATCTGTAGGCATCTGAGAGACAAACCTTAGGTCACTTTGAGGGAACGCATATGTCAACTTCATGTCAGAGTCTCGTCAATGTATGTCCAAGGGTTTGGAGGATAGAGACATTTTAATTTTTCGAGATTATTCGAAAGTCAATTTTTAAAAGGCAAATATCTCCCGATCTGTAGGAATCTGAGAAACAAAACTTATGTCACTTTGAGGGAACGTATATGTCAACTTGCTGTCAGAGTCACGTCAATGTATGTCCAAGGGTTTGGAGTTTAGAGACATTTAGATTTTTAGAGATTATTCAAAAGTCAATTTTTGAAAAGGCAAATATCTCCCGATCAATAGGAATCTAAGAGACAAAACTTATGTCACTTTGAGGGAACGTATATGTCAACTTCATGTCAGAATCTTGTCAATGTATGTTCAAGGGTTTGGACGATAGAGACATTTTAATTTTTCGAGATTATTCGAAAGTCAGTTTTTAAAAGGCAAATATCTTCCGATCTGTAGGCATCTGAGAGACAAACCTTATGTCACTTTGAGGTAACGCATATGTCAACTTCATGTCAGAGTCTCGTCAAGGTATGTCCAAGGGTTTGGAGGATAGAGACATTTTAATTTTTCGAGAATATTCGAAAGTCAATTTTTAAAAGCAAATATCTCCCGATCTGTAGGAATCTGAGAAACAAAACTAATGTCACTTTGATGGAACGTATATGTCAACTTGCTGTCAGAGTCACGTCAATGTATGTCCAAGGGTTTGGAGGATAGAGACATTTAAATTTTTAGAGATTATTCGATAGTCAATTTTTGAAAAGGCAAATATCTCCCGATCAATAGGAATCTGAGAGACAAAACTTATGTTACTTTGAGGGAACGTATATGTCAACTTCATGTCAGAGTCACGTCAGTGTATGTCGAAGGGTTTGGAGGATAGAGACATTTTAATTTTTAGAGATTATTCGAAAGTCAATTATTAAAAGGCAAATATCTCCCGATCTGTGGGCATCTGAGAGACAAACCTTATGTCACTTTGAGAGAACGCATATGTCAACTTCATGTCAGAGTCTCGTCAATGTATGTCCAAGGGTTTGGAGGAAAGCGACATTTTAATTTTTCCAGATTATTCAAAAGTCAATTATTAAAAGGCAAATATCTCACGATCTGTAGGAATCTGAGAGACAAAACTTATGTCACTTTGAGGGAACGTATATGTCAACTTGCTGTCAGAGTCACGTCAATGTATGTCCAAGGGTTTGGAGGATAGAGACATTTTAATTTTTCCAGATTATTCGAAAGTCAATTATTAAAAGGTAAATATTTCCCGATCTGTATTAATCTGAGAGACAAAACTTATGTCACTTTGAGGGAACGTATATGTCAACTTCGTGTCATAGTCACGTCAATGTATGTCGAAGGGTTTGGAGGATAGAGACATTTAAATTTTTGGTGATTATTCGAAAGTCAATTTTTAAAAGGCAAATATCTCCCGATCTGTGGGCATCTGAGAGACAAACCTTATGTCACTTTGAGAGAACGTATATGTCAACTTCATGTCAGAGTCTCGTCAATGTATGTCCAAGGGTTTGGAGGATAGAGACATTTAAATTTTTCGAGATTATTCGAAAGTCAATTTTTTTAAAAGGCAAATATCTCCCGATCTGTAGGAATCTGAGAAACAAACCTTATGGCACTTTGAGGGAACGTATATGTCAACATGCTGTCAGAGTCACGTCAATGTATGTCCAAGGGTGTGGAGGATAGAGACATTTAGATTTTTAGAGATTATTCGAAAGTCAATTTTTGAAAAGGCAAATATCTCCCGATCTGTATTAATCTGAGAGACAAAACTTATGTCACTTTGAGGGAACGCATATGTCAACTTCATGTCAGAGTTACGTCAATGTATGTCAAAGGGTTTGGAGAATAGAGACATTTAAATTTTTAGAGATTATTCGAAAGTCAATTTTTAAAAGGCAAATATCTCCCGATCTGTAGCAATCTGAGAGACAAAACTTATGTCACTTTGAGGGAACGTATATGTAAACGTCCTATCAGAGTCACGTCAATGTATGTAGAAGGGTTTGGAGGATAGAGACATTTTAATATTACGAGATTATTCGAAAGTCAATTCTTAAAAGGCAAATATCTCCCGATCTGTAGGAATCTGAGAGACAAAACTTATGTCACTTTGAGGGAACGTATATGTCAACTACATGTCAGAATCTCGTCAATGTATGTCAAAGGGTTTGGACGATAGAGACATTTTAATTTTTCCAGATTATTCGAAAGTCAATAATTAAAAGGCAAATATCTCCCGATCAATAGGAATCTGAGAGACAAACCTTATGTCACTTTGAGGAAACGGATATGTCAACTTCATGTCAGAGTCTCGTCAATGTATGTCCAAGGGTTTGGAGGATAGAGACATTTTAATTTTTCGAGATTATTCGAAAGTCAATTTTTAAAAGGCAAATATCTCCCGATCTGTAGGAATCTTTGAGACAAAACTTATGTCACTTTGAGGGAACGTATATGTCAACTTCATGTCAGAGTCACGTCAATGTATGTCCAAAGGGTTGGAGGAAAGAGACATTTAAATTTTTAGAGATTATTCGAAAGTCAATTTTTGAAAAGGCAAATATCTCCCGATCTGTAGGAATGTGAGAGACAAAACTTATGTCACTTTTAGGGAACATATATGTCAACATCCTGTCAGAGTGACGTCAATGTATGTATAAAGGTTTGGAGGATAGAGACATTTAAATTTTTAGAGATTATTCGAAAGTCAATTTTTGAAAAGGCAAATATCTCCCGATCAATAGGAATCTGAGAGACAAACCTTATGTCACTTTGAGGGAACGCATATGTCAACTTCATGTCAGAATCTCGTCAATGTATGTCCAAGGGTTTGGACGATAGAGACATTTTAATTTTTCGAGATTATTCGAAAGTCAATTTTGCAAAGGCAAATATCTCCCGATCTGCAGGAATCTGAGAGACAAAACTTACGTCACTTTGAGGGAACGTATATGTCAACTTCATGTCATAGTCACGTCAATGGATGTCGAAGGGTTTGGAGGATAGAGACATTTAAATTTTTAGAAATTATTCGAAAGTCAATTATTAAAAGGCAAATATCTCCCGATCTGTAGGAATGTGAGAGACAAAACTTATGTCACTTTTAGGGAACGTATATGTCAAAATCCTGTCAGAGTCACGTCAATGTATGTCCAAGGGGTTGGAGGAAAGAGACATTTAAATTTTTAGAGATTATTCGAAAGTCAATTTTTGAAAAGGCAAATATCTCCCGATCTGTAGGAATGTGAGAGACAAAACTTATGTCACTTTGAGGGAACGTATATGTCAACTTGCTGTCAGAGTGACGTCAATGTATGTATAAAGGTTTGGAGGATAGAGACATTTAAATTTTTAGAGATTATTCGAAAGTCAATTTTTGAAAAGGCAAATATCTCCCGATCAATAGGAATCTGAGAGACAAACCTTATGTCACTTTGAGGGAACGCATATGTCAACTTCATGTCAGAATCTCGTCAATGTATGTCCAAGGGTTTGGACGATAGAGACATTTTAATTTTTCGAGATTATTCGCAAGTCAATTTTGCAAAGGCAAATATCTCCCGATCTGCAAGAATCTGAGAGACAAAACTTACGTCACTTTGAGGGAACGTATATGTCAACTTCATGTCATAGTCACGTCAATGTATGTCGAAGGGTTTGGAGGATAGAGACATTTAAATTTTTAGAAATTATTCGAAAGTCAATTATTAAAAGGCAAATATCTCCCGATCTGTAGGAATGTGAGAGACAAAACTTATGTCACTTTTAGGGAACGTATATGTCAAAATCCTGTCAGAGTCACGTCAATGTATGTCCAAGGGTTTGGAGGATAGAGACATTTAAATTTTTCGAGATTATTCGAAAGTCAATTCTTAAAAGGCAAATATCTCCCGATCTGTAGGAATCTGAGAAACAAAACTAATGTCACTTTGAGGGAACGTATTTGTCAACTTGCTGTCAGAGTCACGTCAATGTATGTCCAAGGGTTTGGAGGATAGAGACATTTAAATTTTTCCAGATTATTCGAAAGTCAATTTTTGAAAAGGTAAATATCTCCCGATCTGTATTAATCTGAGAGACAAAACTTATGTCACTTTGAGGGAACGTATATGTCAACTTCATGTCAGAATCTCGTCAATGTATGTACAAGGGTTTGGACGATAGACACATTTTAATTTTTCGAGATTATTCGAAAGTCAATTATTAAAAGGCAAATATCTCCCGATCTGTGGGCATCTGAGAGACAAATGTTATGTCACTTTGAGGGAACGCATATGTTAACTTCATGTCAGAGTCTCGTCAATGTATGTCCAAGGGTTTGGAGGATAGAGACATTTTAATTTTTCGAGATTATTCGAAAGTCAATTTTTAAAAGGCAAATATCTTCCGATCTGTAGGAATCTGAGAGACAAAACTTATGTCACTTTGAGGGAACGTATATGTCAACTTCGTGTCATAGTCACGTCAATGTATGTCCACGGGTTTGGAGGATAGAGACATTTAAATTTTTGGAGATTATTCGAAAGTCAATTTTTAAAATTCAAATATCTCCCGATCTGTAGGCATCTGAGAGACAAACCTTAGGTCACTTTGAGGGAACGCATATGTCAACTTCATGTCAGAGTCTCGTCAATGTATGTCCAAGGGTTTGGAGGATAGAGACATTTTAATTCTTCGAGATTATTCGAAAGTCAATTTTTAAAAGGCAAATATCTCCCGATCTGTAGGAATCTGAGAAACAAAACTTATGTCACTTTGAGGGAACGTATATGTCAACTTGCTGTCAGAGTCACGTCAATGTATGTAAAAGGGTTTGGAGTTTAGAGACATTTAGATTTTTAGAGATTATTCAAAAGTCAATTTTTGAAAAGGCAAATATCTCCCGATCAATAGGAATCTAAGAGACAAAACTTATGTCACTTTGAGGGAACGTATATGTCAACTTCATGTCAGAATCTTGTCAATGTATGTCCAAGGGTTTGGACGATAGAGACATTTTAATTTTTCGAGATTATTCGAAAGTCAGTTTTTAAAAGGCAAATATCTCCCGATCTGTAGGCATCTGAGAGACAAACCTTATGTCACTTTGAGGTAACGCATATGTCAACTTCATGTCAGAGTCTCGTCAAGGTATGTCCAAGGGTTTGGAGGATAGAGACATTTTAATTTTTCGAGAATATTCGAAAGTCAATTTTTAAAAGGCAAATATCTCCCGATCTGTAGGAATCTGAGAAACAAAACTAATGTCACTTTGAGGGAACGTATATGTCAACTTGCTGTCAGAGTCACGTCATTGTATGTCCAAGGGTTTGGAGGATAGAGATATTTAAATTTTTAGAGATTATTCGAAAGTCAATTTTTGAAAAGGCAAATATCTCCCGATCAATAGGAATCTGAGAGACAAAACTTATGTCACTTTGAGGGAACGTATATGTCAACTTCATGTCAGAATCTCGTCAATGTATGTCCAAGGGTTTGGACGATAAACACATTTTAATTTTTCGAGATTATTCGTAAGTCAATTATTAAAAGACAAATATCTCCCGATCTGTGGGCATCTGACAGACAAACCTTATGTCACTTTGAGAGAACGCATATGTCAACTTCATGTCAGAGTCTCGTCAATGTATGTCCAAGGGTTTGGAGGATAGAGACATTTTAATTTTTCCAGATTATTCGAAAGTCAATTATTAAAAGGCAAATATCTCACGATCTGTAGGAATCTGAGAGACAAAACGTATGTCACTTTGAGGGAACGTATATGTCAACTTGCTGTCAGAGTCACGTCAATGTATGTCCAAGGGTTTGGAGGATAGAGACATTTTAATTTTTCCAGATTATTCGATAGTCAATTATTAAAAGGTAAATATCTCCCGATCTGTATTAATCTGAGAGACAAAACTTATGTCACTTTGAGGGAACGTATATGTCAACTTCGTGTCATAGTCACGTCAATGTATGTCCAAGGGTTTGGAGGATAGAGACATTTAAATTTTTGGTGATTATTCGAAAGTCAATTATTAAAAGGCAAATATCTCCCGATCTGTAGGCATCTGAGAGACAAACCTTAGGTCGCTTTGAGGGAACGCATATGTCATCTTCATGTCAGAGTCTCGTCAATGTATGTCTAAGGGTTTGGAGGATAGAGACATTTTAATTTTTCGAGATTATTCGAAAGTCAATTTTTAAAAGGCAAATATCTCCCGATCTGTAGGAATCTGAGAAACAAAACTTATGTCACTTTGAGGGAACGTATATGTCAACTTGCTGTCAGAGTCACGTCAATGTATGTCCAAGGGTTTGGAGGATAGAGACATTTAAATTTTTAGAGATTATTCGAAAGTCAATTATTAAAAGGCAAATATCTCCCGATCTGTAGGCATCTGAGAGACAAACCTTATGTCACTTTGAGGGAACGCATATGTCAACTTCATGTCAGAGTCTCGACAAGGTATGTCAAAGGGTTTGGAGGATAGAGACATTTTAATTTTTCGAGATTATTCGAAAGACAATTTTTGAAAAGGCAAATATCCCCCGATCTGTATTAATCTGAGAGACAAACCTTATGTCACTTTGAGGGAACGCATATGTCAACTTCATGTCAGAGTCTCGTCAAGGTATGTCAAAGGGTTTGGAGGATAGAGACATTTTAATTTTTCGAGATTATTCGAAAGACAATTTTTGAAAAGGCAAATATCTCCCGATCTGTATTAATCTGAGAGACAAAACTAATGTCACTTTGAGGGAACGTATATGTCAACTTCATGTCATAGTTACGTCAATGTATGTGGAAGGGTTTGGAGGATAGAGACATTTAAATTTTTAGAGATTATTCGAAAGTCAATTTTTAAAAGGCAAATATCTCCCGATCTGTAGGCATCTGAGAGACAAACCTTATATAACTTTGAGGGAACGCATATGTCAACTTAATGTCAGAGTCTCGTCAATGTATGTCCAAGGATTTGGAGGATAGAGACATTTAAATTTTTCGAGATTATTCGAAAGTCAATTTTTAAAAGGCAAATATCTCCCGATCTGTAGGAATCTGAGAAACAAAACTTATGTCACTTTGAGGGAACGTATATGTCAACTTCATGTCAGAGTCACGTCAATGTATGTCCAAGGGGTTGGAGGAAAGAGACATTTAAATTTTTAGAGATTATTCGAAAGTCAATTTTTGAAAAGGCAAATATGTCCCGCTCTGTATTAATCTGAGAGACAAAACTTATGTTACTTTGAGGGAACGTATATGTCAACTTCATGTCATAGTCACGTCAGTGTATGTCGAAGGGTTTGGAGGATAGAGACATTTTAATTTTTAGAGATTATTCGAAAGTCAATTTTTAAAAGGCAAATATCTCCCGATCTGTATTCATTTGAGAGACAAACCTTAGGTCACTTTGAGGGAACGCATATGTCAACTTGCTGTCAGAGTCACGTCAATGTATGTCCAAAGGTTTGGAGGATAGAGACATTTAAATTTTTAGAGATTATTCGAAAGTCAATTTATGAAAAGGAAAATATCTCCCGATCAATAGGAATCTGAGAGACAAAACTTATGTCACTTTGAGGGAACGCATATGTCAACTATATGTCAGAATCTCGTCAATGTATGTCCAAGGGTTTGGACGATAGAGACATTTTAATTTTTCGAGATTATTCGAAAGTCAATTATTAAAAGGCAAATATCTCCCGATCTGTGGGCATCTGAGATACACATCTTATGTCACTTTGAGGGAACGCATATGTCAACTTCATGTCAGAGTCTCGTCAATGTATGTCCAAGGGTTTGGAGGATAGAGACATTTTAATTTTTCGAGATTATTCGAAAGTCAATTTTGCAAAGGCAAATATCTCCCGATCTGTAGGAATCTGAGAGACAAAACTTATGTCACTTTGAAGGAACGTATATGTCAACATCCTGTCAGAGTCACGTCAATGTATATCGAAGGGTTTGGAGGATAGAGACATTTAAATTTTTAGAGATTATTCGAAAGTCAATTTTTAAAAGGCAAATATCTCCCGATCTGTAGGCATCTGAGAGACAAACCTTATGTCACTTTGAGGGAACGTATATGTCAACTTCATGTCAGAATCTCGTCAATGTATGTCCAAGGGTTTGGACGACAGAGACATTTTAATTTATCGAGATTATTCGAAAGTCAATTTTTAAAAGGCAAATATCTCCCGATCTGTATGAATCTGAGAGACAAAACTTATGTCACTTAGAGGGAACGTACATGTCAACTTCATGTCAGAATCTTGTCAATGTATGTCCAAGGGTTTGGACGATAGAGACATTTAAATTTTTAGAGATTATTCGAAAGTCAATTTTTAAAAGGCAAATATCTCCCGATCTGTAGGCATCTGAGAGACAAACCTTATGTCACTTTGAGGGAACGTATATGTCAACTTCATGTCAGAATCTCGTCAATGTATGTCCAAGGGTTTGGACGATAGAGACATTTTAATTTTTCGAGGTTATTTGAAAGTAAATTTTTAAAAGGCAAATATCTCCCGATCTGTAGGAATCTGAGAAACAAAACTAATGTCACTTTGAGGGAACATATATGTCAACTTCCTGTCAGAGTCTTGTCAATGTAAATCAAAGGGTTTGGAGGATAGAGACATTTAAATTTTTAGAGATTATTGGAAAGCCAATTTTTAAAAGGTAAATATCTCCCGATCTGTAGGAATCTGAGAGACAAAACTTATGTCACTTTGAGGGAACGTATATGTAAACGTCCTGTCAGAGTCACGTCAATGTATGTCGAAGGGTTTTGGAGGATAGAGACATTTTAATTTTACGAGATTATTCGAAAGAAAATTTTTAAAAGGCAAATGTCTCCCGATCTGTAGGAATCTGAGAGACAAAACTTATGTCACTTTGAGGGAACGTATATGTCAACTACATGTCAGAAGCTCGTCAATGTATGTCCAAGGGTTTGGACGATAAAGACATTTTAATTTTTTTGAGATTATTCGAAAGTCAATTATTAAAAGGCAAATATCTCCCGATCTGTAGGCATCTGAGAGACAAACCTTATGTCACTTTGAGGGAACGCATATGTCAACTTCATGTCAGAGTCTCGTCAATGTATGTCCAAGGGTTTGGAGGATAGAGACATTTTAATTTTTCGAGATTATTCAAAAGTCAATTTTTAAAAGGCAAATATCTCCCGATCTGTATTAATCTGAGAGACAAAACTTATGTCACTTAGAGGGAACGTATATGTCAACTTCATGTCATAGTCACGTCAATGTATGTCGAAGGGTTTGAAGGATAGAGATATTTAAATTTTTAGAGATTATTCGAAAGTCAATTTTTAAAAGGCAAATGTACCCCGATCTGTAGGCATCTAAGAGACAAACCTTATGTCACTTTGAGGGAACGCAAATGTCAACTTCATGTCAGAGTCTCGTCAATGTATGTCCAAGGGTTTGGAAGATAGAGACATTTTAATTTTTCGAGATTATTCGAAAGTGAATTATTAAAAGTCAAATATCTCCCGATCTGTAGGAATTTGAGAGACAAAAATAATGTCACTTTGAGGGAACATATATGTCAACTTCCTGTCAGAGTCACGTCAATGCATGCCGAAGGGTTTGGAGGATAGAGACATTTAAATTTTTAGAGATTATTCGAAAGTCAATTTTTAAAAGGCAAATATCTCCCGATCTGTAGGAATCTGAGAGACAAAACTTATGTCACTTTGAGGGAACGTATATGCAAATATCCTGTCAGAGTCACGTCAATGTATGTCCAAGGGTTTGGAGGGTAGAGACATTTAAATTTTTCGAGATTATTCGAAAGTCAATTTTTAAAAGGCAAATATCTCCCGATCTGTAGGAATCTGAGAGACAAAACTTATGTCACTTTGAAGGAACGTATATGTCAACTTCCTGTCAGAGTCACGTCAATGTATATCGAAGGGTTTGGAGGATAGAGACATTTAAATTTTTAGAGATTATTCGAAAGTCAATTTTTAAAAGGCAAATATCTCCCGATCTGTAGGCATCTGAGAGACAAACCTTATGTCACTTTGAGGGAACGTGTATGTCAACTTCATGTCAGAATCTCGTCAATGTATGTCCAAGGGTTTGGACGATAGAGACATTTTAATTTTTCGAGATTATTCGAAAGTCAATTTTTAAAAGGCAAATATCTCCCGATCTGTAGGCATCTGAAAGACAAACCTTCTGTCACTTTGAGGGAACGTATATGTCAACTTCATGTCAGAGTCACGTCAATGTATATCGAAGGGTTTGGAGGATAGAGACATTTTAATTTTACGAGATTATTCGAAAGTCAATTTTTAAAAGGCAAATATCTCCCGATCTGTAGGAATCTCAGAGACAAACCTTATGTCACATTGAGGGAACGTATATGTCAACTTCCTGTCAGAGTCACGTCAATGTATATCGAAGGGTTTGGAGGATAGAGACATTTAAATTTTTAGAGATTATTCGAAAGTCAATTTTTGAAAGGCAATATCTCCCGATCTGTAGGCATCTGAGAGACAAACCTTATGTCAATTTGATGGAACGTATATGTCAACTTCATGTCAGAATCTCGTCAATGTATGTCCAAGGGTTTGGACGATAGAGACATTTTAATTTTTCGAGATTATTCGAAAGTCAATTTTTAAAAGGCAAATATCTCCCGATCTGTAATCATCTGAGAGACAAACCTTAGGTCACTTTGGGTGAACGCATATGTCAACTTCATGTCAGAGTCTCGTCAATGTATGTCCAAGGGTTTGGAGGATAGAGACATTTTAATTTTACGAGATTATTCGAAAGTCAATTTTTAAAAGGCAAATATCTCCCGATCTGTAGGCATCTGAGAGACAAACCTTATGTCACTTTGATGGAACGTACATGTCAACTTCATGTCAGAATCTCGTTAATGTATGTCCAAGGGTTTGAACGATAGAGACATTTTATTTTTTCGAGATTATTCGAAATTCAATTTTTAAAAGGCAAATATCTCCCGATCTGTAGGCATCTGAGAGACAAACCTTATGTCACTTTGAGGAAACGTATATGTCAACTTCATGTCAGAATCTCGTCAATGTATGTCCAAGGGTTTGGACGATAGAGACATTTTAATTTTTCGAGATTATTCGAAAGTCAATTTTTAAAAGGCAAATATCTCCCGATCTGTAGGCATCTGAGTGACAAACCTTATGTCACTTTGAGGGAACGCATATGTTAACTTCTTGTGAGAGTCTCGTCAATGTATGTCCAAGGGTTTGGACGATAGAGACATTTTAATTTTTCGAGATTATTCCAAAGTAAATTTTTAAAAGGCAAATATCTCCCGATCTGTAGGAATTTGAGAGACAAAACTTGTGTCACTTTGAGGGAACATATATATCAACTTCCTGTCAGAATCTCGTCAATGTATGTCCAAGGGTTTGGAGGATAGAGACATTTTAATTTTACGAGATTATTCGAAAGTCAATTTTTAAAAGGCAAATATCTCCCGATCTGTAGGAATTTGAGAGACAAAACTAATGTCACTTTGATGGAACGTATATGTCAACTTCATATCAGAATCTCGTCAATGTATGTCCAAGGGTTTGGAGGATAGAGACATTTTAATTTTACGAGATTATTCGAAAGTCAATTTTTAAAAGGCAAATATCTCCCGATCTGTAGGAATCTGAGATACAAACCTTATGTCACATTGAGGGACGTATATGTCAACTTCCTTTCAGAGTCACGTCAATGTATATCGAAGGGTTTGGAGGATAGAGACATTTAAATTTTTAGAGATTATTGGAAAGTTAGTTTTTAAAAGGCAAATATCTCCCGATCTGTAGGCATCTGAGAGACAAACCTTATGTCACTTTGATGGAACGTATATGTCAACTTCATGTCAGAATCTCGTCAATGTATATCCAAGGGTTTGGAGGATAGAGACATTTTAATTTCTCGAGATTATTCGAAAGTCAATTATTAAAAGGCAAATATCTCCCGATCTGTATTAATCTGAGAGACAAAACTTATGTCACTTGGAGGGAACGTATATGTCAATTTCATGTCATAGTCACGTCAATGTATGTCGAAGGGTTTGGAGGATAGAGACATTTAAATTTTTAGAGATTATTCGAAAGTCAATTTTTAAAAGGCAAATATCTCCCGATCTGTAGGCATCTGAGAGACAAACCTTAGGTCACTTTGGGGGAACGCATATGTCAACTTCATGTCAGAGTCTCGTCAATGTATGTCCAAGGGTTTTGAGGATAGAGACATTTTAATTTTTCTAGATTATTCGAAAGTCAATTTTTAAAAGGCAAATATCTCCCGATCAGTAGGAATCTGAGAAAGAAAACTGATGTCACTTTGAGGGAACGTATATATCAACTTGCTGTCAGGGTCACGTCAATGTATGTCCAAGGGTTTGGAGGATAGAGACATTTTAATTTACCGAGATTATTCGAAAGTCAATTTTTGAAAGGCAAATATCTCCCGATCTGTAGGCATCTGAGAGACAAACCTTATGTCACTTTGAGGGAACGTATATGTCAACTTCATGTCAGAATCTCGTCAATGTATGTCCAAGGGTTTGGACGATAGAGACATTTTAATTTTTCGAGATTATTCGAAAGTCAATTTTTAAAGGCAAATATCTCCCGATCTGTAGGAATCTGAGAGACAAAACTTATGTCACTTTGAGGGAACGTATATGTAAACGTCCTGTCAGAGTCACGTCAATGTATGTCCAAGGGTTTTAAGGATAGAGACATTTTAATTTTACGAGATTATTCGAAAGTCAATTTTTAAAAGGGAAATATCTCCCGATCTGTAGGAATCTGAGAAAGAAAACAGATGTCACTTTGAGGGAACGTATATGTCAACTTCATGTCAGAGTCTCGTCAATGTATGTCCAAGAGTTTGGAGGATAGAGACATTTAAATATTTAGAGATTATTCAAAATTCAATTTTTAAAAGGCAAATATCTCCTGATCTGTAAGCATCTGAGAGACAAACCTTATGTCACTTTGAGGGAACGCATATGTCAACTTCATGTCAGAGTCTCGTCAATGTATGTCCAAGGGTTTGGAGGATAGAGACATTTGAATTTTTCGAGATTATTCGAAAGTCAATTTTAAAAGGCAAATATCTCCCGATCTGTAGGCATCTGAGAGGCAAACCTTATGTCACTTTGAGGGAACGCATATGTCAACTTCATGTCAGAGTCTCGTCAATGTATGTCCAAGGGTTTGGAGGATAGAGACATTTAAATATTTAGAGATTATTCAAAATTCAATTTTTGAAAAGGCAAATATCTCCCGATAAATAGGAATCTAAGAGACAAAACTTATGTCACTTTGAGAGAACGTATATGTCAACTTCATGTCAGAATCTCGTCAATGTATTCCCAAGGGTTTGGACGATAGAGACATTTAAATTTTTAGAGATTATTCGAAAGTCAATTTTTAAAAGGCAAATATCTCCCGATCTGTAGGAATCTGAGAGACAAAACTTATGTCACTTTGAGGGAACGTATATGTAAACGTCCTGTCATAGTCACGTCAATTTATGTCCAAGGGTTTGGAGGATAGAGACATGTTAATTTTACGAGATTATTCGAAAGTCAATTTTTAAAAGGCAAATATCTCCCGATCTGTAGGAATCTGAGAGACAAAACTTATGTCACTTTGAGGGAACGTACATGTCAACTTCCTGTCAGAGTCTTGTCAATGTATGTCGAAGGGTTTGGAGGATAGAGACATTTAAATTTTTAGAGATTATTCGAAGGCCAATTTTTAAAAGGCAAATATCTCCCGATCTGTAGAAGTCTGAGAGACAAAACTTATGTCACTTTGAGGGAACGTATATGTCAACTTCCTGTCAGAGCCACGTCAATATATGTCCAAGGGTTTGGAGGATAGAGACATTTAAATTTTTAGAGATTATTCGAAAGTCAATTTTTAAAAGGCAAATATCTCCCGATCTGTAGGCATCTGAGAGACAAACCTTATGTCACTTTGAGGGAACGCATATGTTAACTTCTTGTGAGAGTCTCGTCAATGTATGTATAAGGGTTTGGACGATAGAGACATTTTAATTTTTCGAGATTATTCGAAAGTCAATTCTTAAAAGGCAAATATCTCCCGATCTGTAGGCATCTGAAAGACAAACCTTCTGTCACTTTGAGGGAACGTATATGTCAACTTCATGTCAGAGTCACGTCAATGTATATCGAAGGGTTTGGAGGATAGAGACATTTTAATTTTACGAGATTATTCGAAAGTCAATTTTTAAAAGGCAAATATCTCCCGATCTGTAGGAATCTCAGTGACAAACCTTATGTCACATTGAGGGAACGTATATGTCAACTTCCTGTCAGAGTCACGTCAATGTATATCGAAGGGTTTGGAGGATAGAGACATTTAAATTTTTAGAGATTATTCGAAAGTCAATTTTTGAAAGGCAATATCTCCCGATCTGTAGGCATCTGAGAGACAAACCTTATGTCAATTTGATGGAACGTATATGTCAACTTCATGTCAGAATCTCGTCAATGTATGTCCAAGGGTTTGGACGATAGAGACATTTTAATTTTTCGAGATTATTCGAAAGTCAATTTTTAAAAGGCAAATATCTCCCGATCTGTAATCATCTGAGAGACAAACCTTAGGTCACTTTGGGTGAACGCATATGTCAACTTCATGTCAGAGTCTCGTCAATGTATGTCCAAGGGTTTGGAGGATAGAGACATTTTAATTTTTCGAGATTATTCAAAAGTCAATTTTTAAAAGGCAAATATCTCCCGATCTGTATTAATCTGAGAGACAAAACATATGTCACTTAGAGGGAACGTATATGTCAACTTCATGTCATAGTCACGTCAATGTATGTCGAAGGGTTTGAAGGATAGAGACATTTAAATTTTTAGAGATTATTCGAAAGTCAATTTTTAAAAGGCAAATGTACCCCGATCTGTAGGCATCTAAGAGACAAACCTTATGTCACTTTGAGGGAACGCAAATGTCAACTTCATGTCAGAGTCTCGTCAATGTATGTCCAAGGGTTTGGAAGATAGAGACATTTTAATTTTTCGAGATTATTCGAAAGTGAATTATTAAAAGTCAAATATCTCCCGATCTGTAGGAATTTGAGAGACAAAAATAATGTCACTTTGAGGGAACATATATGTCAACTTCCTGTCAGAGTCACGTCAATGCATGCCGAAGGGTTTGGAGGATAGAGATATTTAAATTTTTAGAGATTATTCGAAAGTCAATTTTTAAAAGGCAAATATCTCCCGATCTGTAGGAATCTGAGAGACAAAACTTATGTCACTTTGAGGGAACGTATATGCAAATATCCTGTCAGAGTCACGTCAATGTATGTCCAAGGGTTTGGAGGGTAGAGACATTTAAATTTTTCGAGATTATTCGAAAGTCAATTTTTAAAAGGCAAATATCTCCCGATCTGTAGGAATCTGAGAGACAAAACTTATGTCACTTTGAAGGAACGTATATGTCAACTTCCTGTCAGAGTCCCGTCAATGTATATCGAAGGGTTTGGAGGATAGAGACATTTAAATTTTTAGAGATTATTCGAAAGTCAATTTTTAAAAGGCAAATATCTCCCGATCTGTAGGCATCTGAGAGACAAACCTTATGTCACTTTGAGGGAACGTGTATGTCAACTTCATGTCAGAATCTCGTCAATGTATGTCCAAGGGTTTGGACGATAGAGACATTTTAATTTTTCGAGATTATTCGAAAGTCAATTTTTAAAAGGCAAATATCTCCCGATCTGTAGGCATCTGAAAGACAAACCTTCTGTCACTTTGAGGGAACGTATATGTCAACTTCATGTCAGAGTCACGTCAATGTATATCGAAGGGTTTGGAGGATAGAGACATTTTAATTTTACGAGATTATTCGAAAGTCAATTTTTAAAAGGCAAATATCTCCCGATCTGTAGGAATCTCAGAGACAAACCTTATGTCACATTGAGGGAACGTATATGTCAACTTCCTGTCAGAGTCACGTCAATGTATATCGAAGGGTTTGGAGGATAGAGACATTTAAATTTTTAGAGATTATTCGAAAGTCAATTTTTGAAAGGCAATATCTCCCGATCTGTAGGCATCTGAGAGACAAACCTTATGTCAATTTGATGGAACGTATATGTCAACTTCATGTCAGAATCTCGTCAATGTATGTCCAAGGGTTTGGACGATAGAGACATTTTAATTTTTCGAGATTATTCGAAAGTCAATTTTTAAAAGGCAAATATCTCCCGATCTGTAATCATCTGAGAGACAAACCTTAGGTCACTTTGGGTGAACGCATATGTCAACTTCATGTCAGAGTCTCGTCAATGTATGTCCAAGGGTTTGGAGGATAGAGACATTTTAATTTTACGAGATTATTCGAAAGTCAATTTTTAAAAGGCAAATATCTCCCGATCTGTAGGCATCTGAGAGACAAACCTTATGTCACTTTGATGGAACGTACATGTCAACTTCATGTCAGAATCTCGTTAATGTATGTCCAAGGGTTTGAACGATAGAGACATTTTATTTTTTCGAGATTATTCGAAATTCAATTTTTAAAAGGCAAATATCTCCCGATCTGTAGGCATCTGAGAGACAAACCTTATGTCACTTTGAGGAAACGTATATGTCAACTTCATGTCAGAATCTCGTCAATGTATGTCCAAGGGTTTGGACGATAGAGACATTTTAATTTTTCGAGATTATTCGAAAGTCAATTTTTAAAAGGCAAATATCTCCCGATCTGTAGGCATCTGAGTGACAAACCTTATGTCACTTTGAGGGAACGCATATGTTAACTTCTTGTGAGAGTCTCGTCAATGTATGTCCAAGGGTTTGGACGATAGAGACATTTTAATTTTTCGAGATTATTCCAAAGTAAATTTTTAAAAGGCAAATATCTCCCGATCTGTAGGAATTTGAGAGACAAAACTTGTGTCACTTTGAGGGAACATATATGTCAACTTCCTGTTAGAATCTCGTCAATGTATGTCCAAGGGTTTGGAGGATAGAGACATTTTAATTTTACGAGATTATTCGAAAGTCAATTTTTAAAAGGCAAATATCTCCCGATCTGTAGGAATTTGAGAGACAAAACTAATGTCACTTTGATGGAACGTATATGTCAACTTCATATCAGAATCTCGTCAATGTATGTCCAAGGGTTTGGAGGATAGAGACATTTTAATTTTACGAGATTATTCGAAAGTCAATTTTTAAAAGGCAAATATCTCCCGATCTGTAGGAATCTGAGATACAAACCTTATGTCACATTGAGGGACGTATATGTCAACTTCCTTTCAGAGTCACGTCAATGTATATCGAAGGGTTTGGAGGATAGAGACATTTAAATTTTTAGAGATTATTGGAAAGTCAGTTTTTAAAAGGCAAATATCTCCCGATCTGTAGGCATCTGAGAGACAAACCTTATGTCACTTTGATGGAACGTATATGTCAACTTCATGTCAGAATCTCGTCAATGTATGTCCAAGGGTTTGGAGGATAGAGACATTTAAATTTCTCGAGATTATTCGAAAGTCAATTTTTAAAAGGCAAATATCTCCCGATCTGTATTAATCTGAGAGACAAAACTTATGTCACTTGGAGGGAACGTATATGTCAATTTCATGTCATAGTCACGTCAATGTATGTCGAAGGGTTTGGAGGATAGAGACATTTAAATTTTTAGAGATTATTCGAAAGTCAATTTTTAAAAGGCAAATATCTCCCGATCTGTAGGCATCTGAGAGACAAACCTTAGGTCACTTTGGGGGAACGCATATGTCAACTTCATGTCAGAGTCTCGTCAATGTATGTCCAAGGGTTTTGAGGATAGAGACATTTTAATTTTTCTAGATTATTCGAAAGTCAATTTTTAAAAGGCAAATATCTCCCGATCAGTAGGAATCTGAGAAAGAAAACTGATGTCACTTTGAGGGAACGTATATATCAACTTGCTGTCAGGGTCACGTCAATGTATGTCCAAGGGTTTGGAGGATAGAGACATTTTAATTTACCGAGATTATTCGAAAGTCAATTTTTAAAAGGCAAATATCTCCCGATCTGTAGGCATCTGAGAGACAAACCTTATGTCACTTTGAGGGAACGTATATGTCAACTTCATGTCAGAATCTCGTCAATGTATGTCCAAGGGTTTGGACGATAGAGACATTTTAATTTTTCGAGATTATTCGAAAGTCAATTTTTAAAAGGCAAATATCTCCCGATCTGTAGGAATCTGAGAGACAAAACTTATGTCACTTTGAGGGAACGTATATGTAAACGTCCTGTCAGAGTCACGTCAATGTATGTCCAAGGGTTTTAAGGATAGAGACATTTTAATTTTACGAGATTATTCGAAAGTCAATTTTTAAAAGGGAAATATCTCCCGATCTGTAGGAATCTGAGAAAGAAAACAGATGTCACTTTGAGGGAACGTATATGTCAACTTCATGTCAGAGTCTCGTCAATGTATGTCCAAGGGTTTGGAGGATAGAGACATTTAAATATTTAGAGATTATTCAAAATTCAATTTTTAAAAGGCAAATATCTCCTGATCTGTAAGCATCTGAGAGACAAACCTTATGTCACTTTGAGGGAACGCATATGTCAACTTCATGTCAGAGTCTCGTCAATGTATGTCCAAGGGTTTGGAGGATAGAGACATTTGAATTTTTCGAGATTATTCGAAAGTCAATTTTAAAAGGCAAATATCTCCCGATCTGTAGGCATCTGAGAGGCAAACCTTATGTCACTTTGAGGGAACGCATATGTCAACTTCATGTCAGAGTCTCGTCAATGTATGTCCAAGGGTTTGGAGGATAGAGACATTTAAATATTTAGAGATTATTCAAAATTCAATTTTTGAAAAGGCAAATATCTCCCGATAAATAGGAATCTAAGAGACAAAACTTATGTCACTTTGAGAGAACGTATATGTCAACTTCATGTCAGAATCTCGTCAATGTATTCCCAAGGGTTTGGACGATAGAGACATTTAAATTTTTAGAGATTATTCGAAAGTCAATTTTTAAAAGGCAAATATCTCCCGATCTGTAGGAATCTGAGAGACAAAACTTATGTCACTTTGAGGGAACGTATATGTAAACGTCCTGTCATAGTCACGTCAATGTATGTCCAAGGGTTTGGAGGATAGAGACATGTTAATTTTACGAGATTATTCGAAAGTCAATTTTTAAAAGGCAAATATCTCCCGATCTGTAGGAATCTGAGAGACAAAACTTATGTCACTTTGAGGGAACGTACATGTCAACTTCCTGTCAGAGTCTTGTCAATGTATGTCGAAGGGTTTGGAGGATAGAGACATTTAATTTTTTAGAGATTATTCGAAGGCCAATTTTTAAAAGGCAAATATCTCCCGATCTGTAGAAGTCTGAGAGACAAAACTTATGTCACTTTGAGGGAACGTATATGTCAACTTCCTGTCAGAGCCACGTCAATATATGTCCAAGGGTTTGGAGGATAGAGACATTTAAATTTTTAGAGATTATTCGAAAGTCAATTTTTAAAAGGCAAATATCTCCCGATCTGTAGGCATCTGAGAGACAAACCTTATGTCACTTTGAGGGAACGCATATGTTAACTTCTTGTGAGAGTCTCGTCAATGTATGTATAAGGGTTTGGACGATAGAGACATTTTAATTTTTCGAGATTATTCGAAAGTCAATTCTTAAAAGGCAAATATCTCCCGATCTGTAGGCATCTGAAAGACAAACCTTCTGTCACTTTGAGGGAACGTATATGTCAACTTCATGTCAGAGTCACGTCAATGTATATCGAAGGGTTTGGAGGATAGAGACATTTTAATTTTACGAGATTATTCGAAAGTCAATTTTTAAAAGGCAAATATCTCCCGATCTGTAGGAATCTCAGAGACAAACCTTATGTCACATTGAGGGAACGTATATGTCAACTTCCTGTCAGAGTCACGTCAATTTATATCGAAGGGTTTGGAGGATAGAGACATTTAAATTTTTAGAGATTATTCGAAAGTCAATTTTTGAAAGGCAATATCTCCCGATCTGTAGGCATCTGAGAGACAAACCTTATGTCAGTTTGATGGAACGTATATGTCAACTTCATGTCAGAATCTCGTCAATGTATGTCCAAGGGTTTGGACGATAGAGACATTTTAATTTTTCGAGATTATTCGAAAGTCAATTTTTAAAAGGCAAATATCTCCCGATCTGTAATCATCTGAGAGACAAACCTTAGGTCACTTTGGGTGAACGCATATGTCAACTTCATGTCAGAGTCTCGTCAATGTATGTCCAAGGGTTTGGAGGATAGAGACATTTTAATTTTACGAGATTATTCGAAAGTCAATTTTTAAAAGGCAAATATCTCCCGATCTGTAGGCATCTGAGAGACAAACCTTATGTCACTTTGATGGAACGTACATGTCAACTTCATGTCAGAATCTCGTTAATGTATGTCCAAGGGTTTGAACGATAGAGACATTTTATTTTTTCGAGATTATTCGAAATTCAATTTTTAAAAGGCAAATATCTCCCGATCTGTAGGCATCTGAGAGACAAACCTTATGTCACTTTGAGGAAACGTATATGTCAACTTCATGTCAGAATCTCGTCAATGTATGTCCAAGGGTTTGGACGATAGAGACATTTTAATTTTTCGAGATTATTCGAAAGTCAATTTTTAAAAGGCAAATATCTCCCGATCTGTAGGCATCTGAGTGACAAACCTTATGTCACTTTGAGGGAACGCATATGTTAACTTCTTGTGAGAGTCTCGTCAATGTATGTCCAAGGGTTTGGACGATAGAGACATTTTAATTTTTCGAGATTATTCCAAAGTAAATTTTTAAAAGGCAAATATCTCCCGATCTGTAGGAATTTGAGAGACAAAACTTGTGTCACTTTGAGGGAACATATATGTCAACTTCCTGTCAGAATCTCGTCAATGTATGTCCAAGGGTTTGGAGGATAGAGACATTTTAATTTTACGAGATTATTCGAAAGTCAATTTTTAAAAGGCAAATATCTCCCGATCTGTAGGAATTTGAGAGACAAAACTAATGTCACTTTGATGGAACGTATATGTCAACTTCATATCAGAATCTCGTCAATGTATGTCCAAGGGTTTGGAGGATAGAGACATTTTAATTTTACGAGATTATTCGAAAGTCAATTTTTAAAAGGCAAATATCTCCCGATCTGTAGGAATCTGAGATACAAACCTTATGTCACATTGAGGGACGTATATGTCAACTTCCTTTCAGAGTCACGTCAATGTATATCGAAGGGTTTGGAGGATAGAGACATTTAAATTTTTAGAGATTATTGGAAAGTCAGTTTTTAAAAGGCAAATATCTCCCGATCTGTATTAATCTGAGAGACAAAACTTATGTCACTTGGAGGGAACGTATATGTCAATTTCATGTCATAGTCACGTCAATGTATGTCGAAGGGTTTGGAGGATAGAGACATTTAAATTTTTAGAGATTATTCGAAAGTCAATATTTAAAAGGCAAATATCTCCCGATCTGTAGGCATCTGAGAGACAAACCTTAGGTCACTTTGGGGGAACGCATATGTCAACTTCATGTCAGAGTCTCGTCAATGTATGTCCAAGGGTTTTGAGGATAGAGACATTTTAATTTTTCTAGATTATTCGAAAGTCAATTTTTAAAAGGCAAATATCTCCCGATCAGTAGGAATCTGAGAAAGAAAACTGATGTCACTTTGAGGGAACGTATATATCAACTTGCTGTCAGGGTCACGTCAATGTATGTCCAAGGGTTTTGAGGATAGAGACATTTTAATTTACCGAGATTATTCGAAAGTCAATTTTTAAAAGGCAAATATCTCCCGATCTGTAGGCATCTGAGTGACAAACCTAATGTCACCTTGAGGGAACGCATATGTCAACTTCATGTCAGAGTCTCGTCAATGTATGTCCAAGGGTTTGGAGGATAGAGACATTTAAATTTTTAGAGATTATTCAAAATTCAATTTTTGAAAAGGCAAATATCTCCCGATAAATAGGAATCTAAGAGACAAAACTTATGTCACTTTGAGGGAACGTATATGTCAACTTCATGTCAGAATCTCGTCAATGTATTCCCAAGGGTTTGGACGATAGAGACATTTAAATTTTTAGAGATTATTCGAAAGTCAATTTTTAAAAGGCAAATATCTGCCGATCTGTAGGAATCTGAGAGACAAAACTTATGTCACTTTGAGGGAACGTATATGTCAACTTCCTGTCAGAGTCACGTCAATGTATGTCGAAGGGTTTGGAGGATAGAGACATTTAAATTTTTAGAGATTATTCGAAAGTCAATTTTTAAAAAGCAAATATCTCCCGATCTGTAGGAAGCTGAGAGACAAAACTTATGTCACTTTGAGGGAACGTATATGTCAACTTCCTGTCAGAGTCACGTCAATGCATGTCGAAGAGTTTGGAGGATAGAGACATTTTAATTTTTAGTGATTATTCGAAAGTCAATTTTTAAAAGGCAAATATCTCCCGATCTGTAGGAATCTGAGAGACAAAACTTATGTCACTTAGAGGGAACGTATATGTCAACTTCATGTCAGAATCTTGTCAATGTATGTCCAAGGGTTTGGACGATAGAGACATTTTAATTTTTCGAGATTATTCGAAAGTAAATTTTTAAAAGGCAAATATCTCCCGATCTGTAGGCATCTAAGAGACAAACCTTATGTCACTTTGAGGGAACGCATATGTCAACTTCATTTCAGAGTCTCGTCAATGTATGTCCAAGGGTTTGGAAGATAGAGACATTTTAATTTTTCGAGATTATTAGAAAGTGAAATATTAAAAGGCAAATATCTCCCGATCTGTAGGAATTTGAGAGACAAAACTAATGTCACTTTGAGGGAACATATATGTCAACTTCCTGTCAGAGTCACGTCAATGCATGTCGAAGGGTGTGGAGGATAGAGACATTTAAATTTTTAGAGATTATTCGAAAGTCAATTTTTAAAAGGCAAATATCTCCCGATCTGTAGGCATCTGAGAGACAAACCATATGTCACTTTGAGGGAACGTATATGTAAACGTCCTGTCAGAGTCACGTCAATGTATGTCCAAGGGTTTGGTGGATAGAGACATTTTAATTTTACGAGATTATTCGAAAGTCAATTTTTAAAAGGCAAATATCTCCCGATCTGTAGGAATCTGAGAGACAAAACTTATGTCACTTTGAGGGAACGTATATGTCAACTTCCTGTCAGAGTCACGTCAATGTATATCGAAGGGTTTGGAGGATAGAGACATTTAAATTTTTAGAGATTATTCGAAAGTCAATTTTTGAAAAGGCAAATATCTCCCGATCTGTAGACATCTGAGAGACAAACCTTATGTCACTTTGAGGGAACGTATATGTCAACTTCATGTCAGAATCTCGTCAATGTATGTCCAAGGGTTTGGACGATAGAGACATTTTAATTTTTCGAGGTTATTCGAAAGTAAATTTTTAAAAGCCAAATATCTCCCGATCTGTAGGCATCTGAAAGACAAACCTTCTGTCACTTTGAGGGAACGCATATGTCAACTTCATGTCAGAGTCTCGTCAATGTATGTCCAAGGGTTTGGAGGATAGAGACATTTCAATTCTTCGAGATAATTCGAAAGTGAATTATTAAAAGGCAAATATCTCCCGATCTGTAGGAATCTGAGAGACAAAACTAATGTCACTTTGAGGGAACATATATGTCAACTTCCTGTCAGAGTCTTGTCAATGTAAATCCAAGGGTTTGGAGGATAGAGACATTTAAATTTTTAGAGATTATTCGAAAGTCAATTTTTAAAAGGCAAATATCTCCCGATCTGTAGGAATCTGAGAGACAAAACTTATGTCACTTTGAGGGAACGTATATGTAAACGTCCTGTCAGAGTCACGTCAATGTATGTCGAAGGGTTTTGGAGGATAGAGACATTTTAATTTTACGAGATTATTCGAAAGAAAATTTTTAAAAGGCAAATGTCTCCCGATCTGTAGGAATCTGAGAGACAAACCTTATGTCACTTTGAGGGAACGTATATGTCAACTACATGTCAGAAGCTCGTCAATGTATGTCCAAGGGTTTGGCCGATAGAGACATTTTAATTTTTCGAGATTATTCGAAAGTCAATTTTTAAAAGGCAAATATCTCCCGATCTGTAGGCATCTGAGAGACAAACCTTATGTCACTTTGAGGGAACGCATCTGTAAACTTCATGTCAGAGTCTCGTCAATGTATGTCCAAGGGTTTGGAGGATAGAGACATTTTAATTTCTCGAGATTATTCGAAAGTCAATTTTTAAAAGGCAAATATCTCCCGATCTGTAGGAACCTGAGAGAAAGAACTTATGTCACTTTGAGGGAACGTATATATCAATGTCCTGTCAGAGTCACGTCAATGTATGTCCATGGGTTTGGAGGATAGAGACATTTAAAGTTTTAGAGATTATTCGAAAGTCAATCTTTAAACGGCAAATATCTCCCTATCTGTAGGCATCTAAGAGACAAACCTTATGTCACTTTGAGGGAACGCAAATGTCAACTTCATGTCAGAGTCTCGTCAATGTATGTCCAAGGGTTTGGAAGATAGAGACATTTTAATTTTTCGAGATTATTCGAAAGTGAATTATTAAAAGTCAAATATCTCCCGATCTGTAGGAATTTGAGAGACAAAACTAATGTCACTTTGAGGGAACATATATGTCAACTTCCTGTCAGAGTCACGTCAATGCATGTCGAAGGGTTTGGAGGATAGAGACATTTAAATTTTTCGAGATTATTCGAAAGTCAATTTTTAAAAGGCAAATATCTCCCGATCTGTAGGAATCTGAGAGACAAAACTTATGTCACTTTGAGGGAACGTATATGCAAATGTCCTGTCAGAGTCACGTCAATGTATGTCCAAGGGTTTGGAGGGTAGAGACATTTAAATTCTTCGAGATTATTCTAAAGTCAATTTTTAAAAGGCAAATATCTCTCGATCTGTAGGAATCTGAGAGACAAAACTTATGTCACTTTGAAGAAACGTATATGTCAACTTCC
The DNA here is from genome assembly GCF_977971745.1 of Zootermopsis nevadensis. Lineage (NCBI taxonomy): Eukaryota > Metazoa > Arthropoda > Insecta > Blattodea > Termopsidae > Zootermopsis > Zootermopsis nevadensis. The sequence goes on from NW_028259177.1 coordinate 4,535,503, forward strand.
TGTCAGAGTCACGTCAATGTATATCGAAGGGTTTGGAGGATAGAGACATTTTAATTTTTCGAGATTATTCGAAAGTGAATTATTAAAAGGCAAATATCTCCCGATCTGTAGGAATCTGAGAGACAAAACTTATGTCACTTTGAAGGAACGTATATGTCAACATCATGTCAGAATCTCGTCTATGTATGTCCAAGGGTTTGGACGATAGAGACATTTTAATTTTTCGAGATTATTCGAAAGTCAATTTTTAAAAGGCAAATATCTCCCGATCTGTAGGAATCTGAGAGACAAAACTTATGTCACTTTGAGGGAACGTATATGTAAACGTCCTGTCAGAGTCACGTCAATGTATGTCCAAGGGATTGGTGGATAGAGACATTTTAATTTTACGACATTATTCGAAAGTCAATTTTTAAAAGGCAAATATCTCCCGATCTGTAGGAATCTGAGAGACAAAACTTATGTCACTTTGAGGGAACGTATATGTCAACTTCCTGTCAGAGTCACGTCAATGTATATCGAAGGGTTTGGAGGATAGAGACATTTAAATTTTTAGAGATTATTCGAATGTCAATTTTTGAAAAGGCAAATATCTCCCGATCTGTAGGCATCTGAGAGACAAACCTTATGTCACTTTGAGGGAACGTATATGTCAACTTCATGTCAGAATCTCGTCAATGTATGTCCAAGGGTTTGGACGATAGAGACATTTTAATTTTTCGAGGTTATTCGAAAGTAAATTTTTAAAAGCCAAATATCTCCCGATCTGTAGGCATCTGAAAGACAAACCTTCTGTCACTTTGAGGGAACGCATATGTCAACTTCATGTCAGAGTCTCGTCAATGTATGTCGAAGGGTTTGGAGGATAGAGACATTTCAATTCTTCGAGATAATTCGAAAGTGAATTATTAAGAGGCAAATATCTCCCGATCTGTAGGAATCTGAGAGACAAAACTAATGTCACTTTGAGGGAACATATATGTCAACTTCCTGTCAGAGTCACGTCAATGTATGTAAAAGGGTTTGGCGGATAGAGACATTTAAATTTTTAGATATTATTCGAAAGTCAATTTTTAAAAGGCAAATATCTCCCGATTTGTAGGAATCTGAGAGACAAAACTTATGTCACTTTGAGGGAACGTATATGTAAACGTCCTGTCAGAGTCACATCAATGTATGTCCAAGGGTTTGGAGGATAGAGACATCTTAATTTTTAGAGATTATTCGAAAGTCAATTTTTAAAAGGCAAATATCTCCCGATCTGTAGGAACCTGAGAGACACAACTCATGTCACTATGAGGACATTTACATATTAACTTCATGTCAGAGTCACGACAATGTACGAAAAAGTTTTTGAAGGATAGAGACATTTGAATTTTTCGAGATTATTCGAAAGTCAATTTTTGAAAAGGCAAATCTCTCCCGATCTGTAGGAATCTGAGACAAACCTTATGTCACATTGAGGGAACGTATATGTCAACTTCATGTCAGAATCTCGTCAATGTATGTCCAAGGGTTTTGACGATAGGGACATTTTAATTTTTCGAGATTATTCGAAAGTCAATTTTAAAAGGCAAATATCTCCCGATCTGTAGGCATCTGAGAGACAAACCTTATGTAACTTTGAGGGAACGCATATGTCAACTTCATATCATAGTCTCGTCAATGTATGTCCAAGGGTTTGGAGGATAGAGACATTTTAATTTTTCGAGATTATTCGAAAGTGAATAATTAAAAGGCACATATTTCCCGATCTGTAGGAATCTGAGAGACAAAACTAATGTCACTTTGAGGGAACATATATGTCAACTTCCTGTCAGAGTCACGTCAATGTATGTCCAAGGGTTTGGAGGATAGAGACATTTAAATTTTTAGAGATTATTCGAAAGTCAATTTTTAAACGGCAAATATCTCCCGATCTGTAGGAATCTGAGAGACAAAACTTATGTCACTTTGAGGGAACGCATATGTCAACTTCATGTCAGAGTCACGTCAATGTATGTCCAAGGGTTTGGAGGATAGAGACATTTAAATTTTTAGAGATTATTCGAAAGTCAATTTTTAAAAGGCAAATATCTCCCGATCTGTAGGAATCTAAGAGACAAAACTTATGTCACTTTGAGGGAACGTTTATGTAAATGTCCTGTCAGAGTCACGTCAATGTATGTCCAAGGGTTTGGATGATAGAGAAATTTTAATTTTACGAGATTATTCGAAAGTCAATTTTAAAAGGCAAATATCTCCCGATCTGTATTAATCTGAGAGACAAAACTTATGTCACTTTGAGGCAACGTATATGTCAACAACATGTCAGAATCGCGTCAATGTATGTCCAAGGGTTTGGACGATAGAGACATTTTAATGTCTCGAGATTATTTGAAAGTCAGTTATTCAAAGGCAAATATCTCCCGATCTGTAGGCATCTGAGAGACAAACCTTATGTCACTTTGAGGGAAAGTATATGTCAACTTCATGTCAGAGTCTCGTCAATGTATGTCGAAGGGTTTGGAGGATAGAGACATTTTAATTTTTCGAGATTATTCGAAAGTGAATTATTAAATGGCAAATATCTCCCGATCTGTAGGAAGCTGAGAAACAAAACTAATGTCACTTTGAGGGAACATGTATGTCAACTTCCTGTCAGAGTCACGTCAATGTATTTGCAAGGGTTTGGAGGATAGAGACATTTAAATTTTTAGAGATTATTCGAAAGTCAATTTTTAAAAGGCAAATATCTCCCGATCTGTAGGAATCTGAGAGACACAACTAATGTCACTATGAGGACATTTACACATCAACTTCATGTCAGAGTCACGACAAAGTACGAAAAAGGGTTTGAAGAATAGAGACATTTGAATTTTTCGAGATTATTCGAAAGTCAATTTTTGAAAAGGGAAATATCTCCCGATCTGTAGGAATCTGAGAGACAAAACTTATGTCACTTTGAGGGAACGTATATGTCAACTTCCTGGCAGAGTCACGTCAATGTATGTCCAAGGGTTTGTAGGATAGAGACATTTAAATTTTTAGAGATTATTCGAAAGTCAATTTTTAAAAGGCAAATATCTCCCGATCTGTAGGAATCTGAGAGACAAAACTTATGTCACTTTGAGGGAACGTAAATGTAAATGTCCTGTCAGAGTCACGTCAATGTATGTCCAAGGGTTTGGAGGATAGGGAAATTTGAATTTTACGAGATTATTCGAAAGTCAATTTTAAAAGGCAAATATCTCCCGATCTGTAAGAATGTGAGAGTCAAAACTTATGACACTTTGAGGGAACGTATATGTTAACTTCATGTCAGAGTCACGTCAATGTATGTCCAAGGCTTTGGACGATAGAGACATTTAAATTTTGAGAGATTATTCGAAAGTCAATTTTTGAAAAGGCAAATATCTCCCGATCTGTATTAATCTGAGAGACAAAACTTATGTCACTTTGAGGGAACGTATATGTCAACTTCATGTCATAGTCTTGTCAATGTATGTCGAAGGGTTTGGAAGATAGAGACATTTAAATTTTTAGAGATTATTCGAAAGTCAATTATTAAAAGGCAAGTATCTCCCGATCTGTAGGAATCTGAGAGACAAAACTTATGTCACTTTGAGGGAACGTATATGTCAACTACATGTCAGAATCTCGTCAATGTATGTCCAAGGGTTTGGAAGATAAAGACATTTTAATTTCTCGAGATTAATCGAAAGTCAATATTTAAAAGGCAAATATCTACCGATCTGTAGGAATCTGAGAGACAAACCTTATGCCAATTTGAGGGAACGTGTATGTCAACTTGCTGTCAGAGTCACGTCAATGTATGTCCAAGGGTTTGGAGGATAGAGACATTTAAATATGTAGAGATTACTCGAAAGTCAATTTTTGAAAGGCAAATATCTCCCGATCTGTAGACATCTGAGAGACAAACCTTATGTCACTTTGAGAGATCGCATACGTCAACTTCATGTCAGAGTCTCGTAAATGTATGTCCAAGGGTTTGGAGGATAGACACATTTTCATTTTTCGAGATTATTCTAAAGTCAATTTTTGAAAAGGCAAATATCTTCCGATCTGTAGGAATCTGAAACAAACCTTATGTCACATTGAGGGTACGTATATATCAACTTCATGTCAGAGTCACGTCAATGTATGTGCAAGGGTTTGGAGGATATAGACATCTTAATTTTTCGAGATTATTCGAAAGTCAATTTTTAAAAGGCAAATATCTCCCGATCTGTAGACATCTCAGAGACAAACCTTATGTCACTTTGAGAGAACGCATACGTCAACTTCATGTCAGAGTCTCGTCAATGTATGTCCAAGGGTTTGGAGGATAGAGACATTTAAATTTTTCGAGATTATTCGAAAGTGAATTCTTAAAAGGCAAATATCTCCCGATCTGTAGGAATCTGAGACAAACCTTATGTCACATTGAGGGAACGTATATGTCAACTTCATGTCAGAGTCACGTCAATGTATGTGCAAGGGTTTGGAGGATATAGTCATCTTAATTTTTCGAGATTATTCGAAAGTCAATTTTTCAAAAGGCAAATATATCCCGTTCTGTAGGAATCTGAAAGACAAAACTTATGTTGCCTTGTGGGAACGTATATGTCAACTTCATGTCAGAATCTCGTCAATGTATGTCCAAGGGTTTGGCCGATAGAGACATTATAATTTTTCGAGATTGTTCGAAAGTCAATTTTTAAAAGGCAAATATCTCCCGATCTGTAGGCATCTGAGAGACAAACCTTATGTCACTTTGAGGGATCGCATATGTCAACTTCATGTCAGAGTCTCGTCAATGTATTTCCAAGGGTTTGGAGGATAGGGACATTTTAATTCTTCGAGATTATTCGCAAGTCAATTATTAAAAGGCAAATATCTCCCGATCTGTAGGAATCTAAGAGACAAAACTTATGTCACTTTGAGGGAACGTGTATGTCAACTTCATGTCAGAATCTCGTCAATGTAGGTCCAAGGGATTGGACGATAGAGACATTTTAATTTTTCAAGATTGTTCTAAAGTCAATTTTTAAAAGGCAAATATCTCCCGATCTATAGGAATCTAAGAGACAAAACTAATGTCACTTTGAGGGAACATATATGTCAACTTCCTGTCAGAGTCACGTCAATGTATGTAAAAGGGTTTGGCGGATAGAGACATTTAAATTTTTAGATATTATTCGAAAGTCAATTTTTAAAAGGCAAATATCTCCCGATTTGTAGGAATCTGAGAGACAAAACTTATGTCACTTTGAGGGAACGTATATGTAAACGTCCTGTCAGAGTCACATCAATGTATGTCCAAGGGTTTGGAGGATAGAGAAATTTTAATTTTACGAGATTATTCGAAAGTCAATTTTTAAAAGGCAAATATCTCCCGATCTGTAGGAATCTGAGAGACAAAACTTATGTAACTTTGTGGGAACGTATATGTCAACTTCATGTCAGAGTCTCGTCAATGTATGTCCAAGGGTTTGGAGGATAGAGACATTTTCATTTTTCGAGATTATTCTAAAGTCAATTTTTGAAAAGGCAAATATCTCCCGATCTGTAGGAATCTGAAACAAACCTTATGTCACATTGAGGGTACGTATATGTCAACTTCATGTCAGAGTCACGTCAATGTATGTGCAAGGGTTTGGAGGATATAGACATCTTAATTATTCGAGATTATTCGAAAGTCAATTTTTAAAAGGCAAATATCTCCCGATCTGTAGACATCTGAGAGACAAACCTTATGTCGCTTTGAGAGAACGCATACGTCAACTTCATGTCAGAGTCTCGTCAATGTATGTCCAAGGGTTTGGAGGATAGAGACATTTTCATTTTTCGAGATTATTCTAAAGTCAATTTTTGAAAAGGCAAATATCTCCCGATCTGTAGGAATAGTAGACAAACCTTATGTCACATTGAGGGAACGTATATGTCAACTTCATGTCAGAGTCACGTCAATGTATGTGCAAGGGTTTGGAGGATAGAGACATTTAAATTTTTAGTGATTATTAGAAAGTCAATTTTTAAAAGGCAAATATCTCCCGATCTGTAGGAATCTGAGAGACAAAACTTAAGTCACTTTGAAGGAACGTATATGTCAACAACATGTCAGAATCGCGTCAATGTATGTCCAAGGGTTTGGACGATAGAGACATTTTAATGTCTCGAGATTATTTGAAAGTCAGTTATTCAAAGGCAAATATCTCCCGATCTGTAGGCATCTGAGAGACAAACCTTATGTCACTTTGAGGGAAAGTATATGTCAACTTCATGTCAGAGTCTCGTCAATGTATGTCGAAGGGTTTGGAGGATAGAGACATTTTAATTTTTCGAGATTATTCGAAAGTGAATTATTAAAAGGCAAATATCTCCCGATCTGTAGGAAGCTGAGAGACAAAACTAATGTCACTTTGAGGGAACATATATGTCAACTTCCTGTCAGAGTCACGTCAATGTATTTGCAAGGGTTTGGAGGATAGAGACATTTAAATTTTTAGAGATTATTCGAAAGTCAATTTTTAAAAGGCAAATATCTCCCGATCTGTAGGAATCTGAGAGACACAACTAATGTCACTATGAGGACATTTACACATCAACTTCATGTCAGAGTCACGACAAAGTACGAAAAAGGGTTTGAAGGATAGAGACATTTGAATTTTTCGAGATTATTCGAAAGTCAATTTTTGAAAAGGGAAATATCTCCCGATCTGTAGGAATCTGAGAGACAAAACTTATGTCACTTTGAGGGAACGTATATGTCAACTTCCTGGCAGAGTCACGTCAATGTATGTCCAAGGGTTTGTAGGATAGAGACATTTAAATTTTTAGAGATTATTCGAAAGTCAATTTTTAAAAGGCAAATATCTCCCGATCTGTAGGAATCTGAGAGACAAAACTTATGTCACTTTGAGGGAACGTAAATGTAAATGTCCTGTCAGAGTCACGTCACTGAATGTCCAAGGGTTTGGAGGATAGGGAAATTTGAATTTTACGAGATTATTCGAAAGTCAATTTTAAAAGGCAAATATCTCCCGATCTGTAGGAATGTGAGAGTCAAAACTTATGACACTTTGAGGGAACGTATATGTTAACTTCATGTCAGAATCTCGTCAATGTATGTCCAAGGCTTTGGACGATAGAGACATTTAAATTTTGAGAGATTATTCGAAAGTCAATTTTTGAAAAGGCAAATATCTCCCGATCTGTATTAATCTGAGAGACAAAACTTATGTCACTTTGAGGGAACGTATATGTCAACTTCATGTCATAGTCTTGTCAATGTATGTCCAAGGGTTTGGAAGATAAAGACATTTTAATTTCTCGAGATTAATCGAAAGTCAATATTTAAAAGGCAAATATCTACCGATCTGTAGGAATCTGAGAGACAAACCTTATGCCAATTTGAGGGAACGTGTATGTCAACTTGCTGTCAGAGTCACGTCAATGTATGTCCAAGGGTTTGGAGGATAGAGACATTTAAATATGTAGAGATTACTCGAAAGTCAATTTTTGAAAGGCAAATATCTCCCGATCTGTAGACATCTGAGAGACAAACCTTATGTCACTTTGAGAGATCGCATACGTCAACTTCATGTCAGAGTCTCGTCAATGTATGTCCAAGGGTTTGGAGGATAGACATTTTCATTTTTCGAGATTATTCTAAAGTCAATTTTTGAAAAGGCAAATATCTTCCGATCTGTAGGAATCTGAAACAAACCTTATGTCACATTGAGGGTACGTATATGTCAACTTCATGTCAGAGTCACGTCAATGTATGTGCAAGGGTTTGGAGGATATAGACATCTTAATTTTTCGAGATTATTCGAAAGTCAATTTTTAAAAGGCAAATATCTCCCGATCTGTAGACATCTCAGAGACAAACCTTATGTCACTTTGAGAGAACGCATACGTCAACTTCATGTCAGAGTCTCGTCAATGTATGTCCAAGGGTTTGGAGGATAGAGACATTTAAATTTTTCGAGATTATTCGAAAGTGAATTATTAAAAGGCAAATATCTCCCGATCTGTAGGAATCTGAGACAAACCTTATGTCACATTGAGGGAACGTATATGTCAACTTCATGTCAGAGTCACGTCAATGTATGTGCAAGGGTTTGGAGGATATAGTCATCTTAATTTTTCGAGATTATTCGAAAGTCAATTTTTCAAAAGGCAAATATATCCCGTTCTGTTGGAATCTGAGAGACAAAACTTATGTTGCCTTGTGGGAACGTATATGTCAACTTCATGTCAGAATCTCGTCAATGTATGTCCAAGGGTTTGGACGATAGAGACATTATAATTTTTCGAGATTGTTCGAAAGTCAATTTTTAAAAGGCAAATATCTCCCGATCTGTAGGCATCTGAGAGACAAACCTTATGTCACTTTGAGGGAACGCATATGTCAACTTCATGTCAGAGTCTCGTCAATGTATTTCCAAGGGTTTGGAGGATAGGGACATTTTAATTCTTCGAGATTATTCGCAAGTCAATTATTAAAAGGCAAATATCTCCCGATCTGTAGGAATCTAAGAGACAAAACTTATGTCACTTTGAGGGAACGTATATGTCAACTTCATGTCAGAATATCGTCAATGTAGGTCCAAGGGATTGGACGATAGAGACATTTTAATTTTTCAAGATTGTTCTAAAGTCAATTTTTAAAAGGCAAATATCTCCCGATCTATAGGAATCTAAGAGACAAAACTAATGTCACTTTGAGGGAACATATATGTCAACTTCCTGTCAGAGTCACGTCAATGTATGTCCAAGGGTTTGGCGGATAGAGACATTTAAATTTTTAGATATTATTCGAAAGTCAATTTTTAAAAGGCAAATATCTCCCGATTTGTAGGAATCTGAGAGACAAAACTTATGTCACTTTGAGGGAACGTATATGTAAACGTCCTGTCAGAGTCACATCAATGTATGTCCAAGGGTTTGGAGGATAGAGAAATTTTAATTTTACGAGATTATTCGAAAGTCAATTTTTAAAAGGCAAATATCTCCCGATCTGTAGGAATCTGCGAGACAAAACTTATGTCACTTAGAGGGAACGTATATGTCAACTTCATGTCATAGTCACGTCAATGTATGTCGAAGGGTTTGAAGGATAGAGACATTTAAATTTTTAGAGATTATTCGAAAGTCAATTTTTAAAAGGCAAATGTACCCCGATCTGTAGGCATCTAAGAGACAAACCTTATGTCACTTTGAGGGAACGCAAATGTCAACTTCATGTCAGAGTCTCGTCAATGTATGTCCAAGGGTTTGGAAGATAGAGACATTTTAATTTTTCGAGATTATTCGAAAGTGAATTATTAAAAGTCAAGTATCTCCCGATCTGTAGGAATTTGAGAGACAAAAATAATGTCACTTTGAGGGAACATATATGTCAACTTCCTGTCAGAGTCACGTCAATGCATGCCGAAGGGTTTGGAGGATAGAGACATTTAAATTTTTAGAGATTATTCGAAAGTCAATTTTTAAAAGGCAAATATCTCCCGATCTGTAGGAATCTGAGAGACAAAACTTATGTCACTTTGAGGGAACGTATATGCAAATATCCTGTTAGAGTCACGTCAATGTATGTCCAAGGGTTTGGAGGGTAGAGACATTTAAATTTTTCGAGATTATTCGAAAGTCAATTTTTAAAAGGCAAATATCTCCCGATCTGTAGGAATCTGAGAGACAAAACTTATGTCACTTTGAAGGAACGTATATGTCAACTTCCTGTCAGAGTCACGTCAATGTATATCGAAGGGTTTGGAGGATAGAGACATTTAAATTTTTAGAGATTATTCGAAAGTCAATTTTTAAAAGGCAAATATCTCCCGATCTGTAGGCATCTGAGAGACAAACCTTATGTCACTTTGAGGGAACGTGTATGTCAACTTCATGTCAGAATCTCGTCAATGTATGTCCAAGGGTTTGGACGATAGAGACATTTTAATTTTTCGAGATTATTCGAAAGTCAATTTTTAAAAGGCAAATATCTCCCGATCTGTAATCATCTGAGAGACAAACCTTAGGTCACTTTGGGTGAACGCATATGTCAACTTCATGTCAGAGTCTCGTCAATGTATGTCCAAGGGTTTGGAGGATAGAGACATTTTAATTTTACGAGATTATTCGAAAGTCAATTTTTAAAAGGCAAATATCTCCCGATCTGTAGGCATCTGAGAGACAAACCTTATGTCACTTTGATGGAACGTACATGTCAACTTCATGTCAGAATCTCGTTAATGTATGTCCAAGGGTTTGAACGATAGAGACATTTTATTTTTTCGAGATTATTCGAAATTCAATTTTTAAAAGGCAAATATCTCCCGATCTGTAGGCATCTGAGAGACAAACCTTATGTCACTTTGAGGGAAAGTATATGTCAACTTCATGTCAGAGTCTCGTCAATGTATGTCGAAGGGTTTGGAGGATAGAGACATTTTAATTTTTCGAGATTATTCGAAAGTGAATTATTAAAAGGCAAATATCTCCCGATCTGTAGGAAGCTGAGAGACAAAACTAATGTCACTTTGAGGGAACATATATGTCAACTTCCTGTCAGAGTCACGTCAATGTATGTCGAAGGGTTTGGAGGATAGAGACATTTTAATTTTTCGAGATTATTCGAAAGTGAATTATTAAAAGGCAAATATCTCCCGATCTGTAGGAATCTGAGAGACACAACTAATGTCACTATGAGGACATTTACACATCAACTTCATGTCAGAGTCACGACAAAGTACGAAAAAGGGTTTGAAGGATAGAGACATTTGAATTTTTCGAGATTATTCGAAAGTCAATTTTTGAAAAGGGAAATATCTCCCGATCTGTAGGAATCTGAGAGACAAAACTTATGTCACTTTGAGGGAACGTATATGTCAACTTCCTGGCAGAGTCACGTCAATGTATGTCCAAGGGTTTGTAGGATAGAGACATTTAAATTTTTAGAGATTATTCGAAAGTCAATTTTTAAAAGGCAAATATCTCCCGATCTGTAGGAATCTGAGAGACAAAACTTATGTCACTTTGAGGGAACGTAAATGTAAATGTCCTGTCAGAGTCACGTCACTGAATGTCCAAGGGTTTGGAGGATAGGGAAATTTGAATTTTACGAGATTATTCGAAAGTCAATTTTAAAAGGCAAATATCTCCCGATCTGTAGGAATGTGAGAGTCAAAACTTATGACACTTTGAGGGAACGTATATGTTAACTTCATGTCAGAATCTCGTCAATGTATGTCCAAGGCTTTGGACGATAGAGACATTTAAATTTTGAGAGATTATTCGAAAGTCAATTTTTGAAAAGGCAAATATCTCCCGATCTGTATTAATCTGAGAGACAAAACTTATGTCACTTTGAGGGAACGTATATGTCAACTTCATGTCATAGTCTTGTCAATGTATGTCCAAGGGTTTGGAAGATAAAGACATTTTAATTTCTCGAGATTAATCGAAAGTCAATATTTAAAAGGCAAATATCTACCGATCTGTAGGAATCTGAGAGACAAACCTTATGCCAATTTGAGGGAACGTGTATGTCAACTTGCTGTCAGAGTCACGTCAATGTATGTCCAAGGGTTTGGAGGATAGAGACATTTAAATATGTAGAGATTACTCGAAAGTCAATTTTTGAAAGGCAAATATCTCCCGATCTGTAGACATCTGAGAGACAAACCTTATGTCACTTTGAGAGATCGCATACGTCAACTTCATGTCAGAGTCTCGTCAATGTATGTCCAAGGGTTTGGAGGATAGACATTTTCATTTTTCGAGATTATTCTAAAGTCAATTTTTGAAAAGGCAAATATCTTCCGATCTGTAGGAATCTGAAACAAACCTTATGTCACATTGAGGGTACGTATATGTCAACTTCATGTCAGAGTCACGTCAATGTATGTGCAAGGGTTTGGAGGATATAGACATCTTAATTTTTCGAGATTATTCGAAAGTCAATTTTTAAAAGGCAAATATCTCCCGATCTGTAGACATCTCAGAGACAAACCTTATGTCACTTTGAGAGAACGCATACGTCAACTTCATGTCAGAGTCTCGTCAATGTATGTCCAAGGGTTTGGAGGATAGAGACATTTAAATTTTTCGAGATTATTCGAAAGTGAATTATTAAAAGGCAAATATCTCCCGATCTGTAGGAATCTGAGACAAACCTTATGTCACATTGAGGGAACGTATATGTCAACTTCATGTCAGAGTCACGTCAATGTATGTGCAAGGGTTTGGAGGATATAGTCATCTTAATTTTTCGAGATTATTCGAAAGTCAATTTTTCAAAAGGCAAATATATCCCGTTCTGTTGGAATCTGAGAGACAAAACTTATGTTGCCTTGTGGGAACGTATATGTCAACTTCATGTCAGAATCTCGTCAATGTATGTCCAAGGGTTTGGACGATAGAGACATTATAATTTTTCGAGATTGTTCGAAAGTCAATTTTTAAAAGGCAAATATCTCCCGATCTGTAGGCATCTGAGAGACAAACCTTATGTCACTTTGAGGGAACGCATATGTCAACTTCATGTCAGAGTCTCGTCAATGTATTTCCAAGGGTTTGGAGGATAGGGACATTTTAATTCTTCGAGATTATTCGCAAGTCAATTATTAAAAGGCAAATATCTCCCGATCTGTAGGAATCTAAGAGACAAAACTTATGTCACTTTGAGGGAACGTATATGTCAACTTCATGTCAGAATATCGTCAATGTAGGTCCAAGGGATTGGACGATAGAGACATTTTAATTTTTCAAGATTGTTCTAAAGTCAATTTTTAAAAGGCAAATATCTCCCGATCTATAGGAATCTAAGAGACAAAACTAATGTCACTTTGAGGGAACATATATGTCAACTTCCTGTCAGAGTCACGTCAATGTATGTCCAAGGGTTTGGCGGATAGAGACATTTAAATTTTTAGATATTATTCGAAAGTCAATTTTTAAAAGGCAAATATCTCCCGATTTGTAGGAATCTGAGAGACAAAACTTATGTCACTTTGAGGGAACGTATATGTAAACGTCCTGTCAGAGTCACATCAATGTATGTCCAAGGGTTTGGAGGATAGAGAAATTTTAATTTTACGAGATTATTCGAAAGTCAATTTTTAAAAGGCAAATATCTCCCGATCTGTAGGAATCTGCGAGACAAAACTTATGTCACTTAGAGGGAACGTATATGTCAACTTCATGTCATAGTCACGTCAATGTATGTCGAAGGGTTTGAAGGATAGAGACATTTAAATTTTTAGAGATTATTCGAAAGTCAATTTTTAAAAGGCAAATGTACCCCGATCTGTAGGCATCTAAGAGACAAACCTTATGTCACTTTGAGGGAACGCAAATGTCAACTTCATGTCAGAGTCTCGTCAATGTATGTCCAAGGGTTTGGAAGATAGAGACATTTTAATTTTTCGAGATTATTCGAAAGTGAATTATTAAAAGTCAAGTATCTCCCGATCTGTAGGAATTTGAGAGACAAAAATAATGTCACTTTGAGGGAACATATATGTCAACTTCCTGTCAGAGTCACGTCAATGCATGCCGAAGGGTTTGGAGGATAGAGACATTTAAATTTTTAGAGATTATTCGAAAGTCAATTTTTAAAAGGCAAATATCTCCCGATCTGTAGGAATCTGAGAGACAAAACTTATGTCACTTTGAGGGAACGTATATGCAAATATCCTGTCAGAGTCACGTCAATGTATGTCCAAGGGTTTGGAGGGTAGAGACATTTAAATTTTTCGAGATTATTCGAAAGTCAATTTTTAAAAGGCAAATATCTCCCGATCTGTAGGAATCTGAGAGACAAAACTTATGTCACTTTGAAGGAACGTATATGTCAACTTCCTGTCAGAGTCACGTCAATGTATATCGAAGGGTTTGGAGGATAGAGACATTTAAATTTTTAGAGATTATTCGAAAGTCAATTTTTAAAAGGCAAATATCTCCCGATCTGTAGGCATCTGAGAGACAAACCTTATGTCACTTTGAGGGAACGTGTATGTCAACTTCATGTCAGAATCTCGTCAATGTATGTCCAAGGGTTTGGACGATAGAGACATTTTAATTTTTCGAGATTATTCGAAAGTCAATTTTTAAAAGGCAAATATCTCCCGATCTGTAATCATCTGAGAGACAAACCTTAGGTCACTTTGGGTGAACGCATATGTCAACTTCATGTCAGAGTCTCGTCAATGTATGTCCAAGGGTTTGGAGGATAGAGACATTTTAATTTTACGAGATTATTCGAAAGTCAATTTTTAAAAGGCAAATATCTCCCGATCTGTAGGCATCTGAGAGACAAACCTTATGTCACTTTGATGGAACGTACATGTCAACTTCATGTCAGAATCTCGTTAATGTATGTCCAAGGGTTTGAACGATAGAGACATTTTATTTTTTCGAGATTATTCGAAATTCAATTTTTAAAAGGCAAATATCTCCCGATCTGTAGGCATCTGAGAGACAAACCTTATGTCACTTTGAGGAAACGTATATGTCAACTTCATGTCAGAATCTCGTCAATGTATGTCCAAGGGTTTGGACGATAGAGACATTTTAATTTTTCGAGATTATTCGAAAGTCAATTTTTAAAAGGCAAATATCTCCCGATCTGTAGGCATCTGAGTGACAAACCTTATGTCACTTTGAGGGAACGCATATGTTAACTTCTTGTGAGAGTCTCGTCAATGTATGTCCAAGGGTTTGGACGATAGAGACATTTTAATTTTTCGAGATTATTCCAAAGTAAATTTTTAAAAGGCAAATATCTCCCGATCTGTAGGAATTTGAGAGACAAAACTTGTGTCACTTTGAGGGAACATATATATCAACTTCCTGTCAGAATCTCGTCAATGTATGTCCAAGGGTTTGGAGGATAGAGACATTTTAATTTTACGAGATTATTCGAAAGTCAATTTTTAAAAGGCAAATATCTCCCGATCTGTAGGAATTTGAGAGACAAAACTAATGTCACTTTGATGGAACGTATATGTCAACTTCATATCAGAATCTCGTCAATGTATGTCCAAGGGTTTGGAGGATAGAGACATTTTAATTTTACGAGATTATTCGAAAGTCAATTTTTAAAAGGCAAATATCTCCCGATCTGTAGGAATCTGAGATACAAACCTTATGTCACATTGAGGGACGTATATGTCAACTTCCTTTCAGAGTCACGTCAATGTATATCGAAGGGTTTGGAGGATAGAGACATTTAAATTTTTAGAGATTATTGGAAAGTCAGTTTTTAAAAGGCAAATATCTCCCGATCTGTAGGCATCTGAGAGACAAACCTTATGTCACTTTGATGGAACGTATATGTCAACTTCATGTCAGAATCTCGTCAATGTATATCCAAGGGTTTGGAGGATAGAGACATTTTAATTTCTCGAGATTATTCGAATGTCAATTATTAAAAGGCAAATATCTCCCGATCTGTATTAATCTGAGAGACAAAACTTATGTCACTTGGAGGGAACGTATATGTCAATTTCATGTCATAGTCACGTCAATGTATGTCGAAGGGTTTGGAGGATAGAGACATTTAAATTTTTAGAGATTATTCGAAAGTCAATTTTTAAAAGGCAAATATCTCCCGATCTGTAGGCATCTGAGAGACAAACCTTAGGTCACTTTGGGGGAACGCATATGTCAACTTCATGTCAGAGTCTCGTCAATGTATGTCCAAGGGTTTTGAGGATAGAGACATTTTAATTTTTCTAGATTATTCGAAAGTCAATTTTTAAAAGGCAAATATCTCCCGATCAGTAGGAATCTGAGAAAGAAAACTGATGTCACTTTGAGGGAACGTATATATCAACTTGCTGTCAGGGTCACGTCAATGTATGTCCAAGGGTTTGGAGGATAGAGACATTTTAATTTACCGAGATTATTCGAAAGTCAATTTTTAAAAGGCAAATATCTCCCGATCTGTAGGCATCTGAGAGACAAACCTTATGTCACTTTGAGGGAACGTATATGTCAACTTCATGTCAGAATCTCGTCAATGTATGTCCAAGGGTTTGGACGATAGAGACATTTTAATTTTTCGAGATTATTCGAAAGTCAATTTTTAAAAGGCAAATATCTCCCGATCTGTAGGAATCTGAGAGACAAAACTTATGTCACTTTGAGGGAACGTATATGTAAACGTCCTGTCAGAGTCACGTCAATGTATGTCCAAGGGTTTTAAGGATAGAGACATTTTAATTTTACGAGATTATTCGAAAGTCAATTTTTAAAAGGGAAATATCTCCCGATCTGTAGGAATCTGAGAAAGAAAACAGATGTCACTTTGAGGGAACGTATATGTCAACTTCATGTCAGAGTCTCGTCAATGTATGTCCAAGAGTTTGGAGGATAGAGACATTTAAATATTTAGAGATTATTCAAAATTCAATTTTTAAAAGGCAAATATCTCCTGATCTGTAAGCATCTGAGAGACAAACCTTATGTCACTTTGAGGGAACGCATATGTCAACTTCATGTCAGAGTCTCGTCAATGTATGTCCAAGGGTTTGGAGGATAGAGACATTTGAATTTTTCGAGATTATTCGAAAGTCAATTTTAAAAGGCAAATATCTCCCGATCTGTAGGCATCTGAGAGGCAAACCTTATGTCACTTTGAGGGAACGCATATGTCAACTTCATGTCAGAGTCTCGTCAATGTATGTCCAAGGGTTTGGAGGATAGAGACATTTAAATATTTAGAGATTATTCAAAATTCAATTTTTGAAAAGGCAAATATCTCCCGATAAATAGGAATCTAAGAGACAAAACTTATGTCACTTTGAGAGAACGTATATGTCAACTTCATGTCAGAATCTCGTCAATGTATTCCCAAGGGTTTGGACGATAGAGACATTTAAATTTTTAGAGATTATTCGAAAGTCAATTTTTAAAAGGCAAATATCTCCCGATCTGTAGGAATCTGAGAGACAAAACTTATGTCACTTTGAGGGAACGTATATGTAAACGTCCTGTCATAGTCACGTCAATGTATGTCCAAGGGTTTGGAGGATAGAGACATGTTAATTTTACGAGATTATTCGAAAGTCAATTTTTAAAAGGCAAATATCTCCCGATCTGTAGGAATCTGAGAGACAAAACTTATGTCACTTTGAGGGAACGTACATGTCAACTTCCTGTCAGAGTCTTGTCAATGTATGTCGAAGGGTTTGGAGGATAGAGACATTTAAATTTTTAGAGATTATTCGAAGGCTAATTTTTAAAAGGCAAATATCTCCCGATCTGTAGAAGTCTGAGAGACAAAACTTATGTCACTTTGAGGGAACGTATATGTCAACTTCCTGTCAGAGCCACGTCAATATATGTCCAAGGGTTTGGAGGATAGAGACATTTAAATTTTTAGAGATTATTCGAAAGTCAATTTTTAAAAGGCAAATATCTCCCGATCTGTAGGCATCTGAGAGACAAACCTTATGTCACTTTGAGGGAACGCATATGTTAACTTCTTGTGAGAGTCTCGTCAATGTATGTATAAGGGTTTGGACGATAGAGACATTTTAATTTTTCGAGATTATTCGAAAGTCAATTCTTAAAAGGCAAATATCTCCCGATCTGTAGGCATCTGAAAGACAAACCTTCTGTCACTTTGAGGGAACGTATATGTCAACTTCATGTCAGAGTCACGTCAATGTATATCGAAGGGTTTGGAGGATAGAGACATTTAAATTTTACGAGATTATTCGAAAGTCAATTTTTAAAAGGCAAATATCTCCCGATCTGTAGGAATCTCAGAGACAAACCTTATGTCACATTGAGGGAACGTATATGTCAACTTCCTGTCAGAGTCACGTCAATGTATATCGAAGGGTTTGGAGGATAGAGACATTTAAATTTTTAGAGATTATTCGAAAGTCAATTTTTGAAAGGCAATATCTCCCGATCTGTAGGCATCTGAGAGACAAACCTTATGTCAATTTGATGGAACGTATATGTCAACTTCATGTCAGAATCTCGTCAATGTATGTCCAAGGGTTTGGACGATAGAGACATTTTAATTTTTCGAGATTATTCGAAAGTCAATTTTTAAAAGGCAAATATCTCCCGATCTGTAATCATCTGAGAGACAAACCTTAGGTCACTTTGGGTGAACGCATATGTCAACTTCATGTCAGAGTCTCGTCAATGTATGTCCAAGGGTTTGGAGGATAGAGACATTTTAATTTTTCGAGATTATTCAAAAGTCAATTTTTAAAAGGCAAATATCTCCCGATCTGTATTAATCTGAGAGACAAAACATATGTCACTTAGAGGGAACGTATATGTCAACTTCATGTCATAGTCACGTCAATGTATGTCGAAGGGTTTGAAGGATAGAGACATTTAAATTTTTAGAGATTATTCGAAAGTCAATTTTTAAAAGGCAAATGTACCCCGATCTGTAGGCATCTAAGAGACAAACCTTATGTCACTTTGAGGGAACGCAAATGTCAACTTCATGTCAGAGTCTCGTCAATGTATGTCCAAGGGTTTGGAAGATAGAGACATTTTAATTTTTCGAGATTATTCGAAAGTGAATTATTAAAAGTCAAATATCTCCCGATCTGTAGGAATTTGAGAGACAAAAATAATGTCACTTTGAGGGAACATATATGTCAACTTCCTGTCAGAGTCACGTCAATGCATGCCGAAGGGTTTGGAGGATAGAGATATTTAAATTTTTAGAGATTATTCGAAAGTCAATTTTTAAAAGGCAAATATCTCCCGATCTGTAGGAATCTGAGAGACAAAACTTATGTCACTTTGAGGGAACGTATATGCAAATATCCTGTCAGAGTCACGTCAATGTATGTCCAAGGGTTTGGAGGGTAGAGACATTTAAATTTTTCGAGATTATTCGAAAGTCAATTTTTAAAAGGCAAATATCTCCCGATCTGTAGGAATCTGAGAGACAAAACTTATGTCACTTTGAAGGAACGTATATGTCAACTTCCTGTCAGAGTCACGTCAATGTATATCGAAGGGTTTGGAGGATAGAGACATTTAAATTTTTAGAGATTATTCGAAAGTCAATTTTTAAAAGGCAAATATCTCCCGATCTGTAGGCATCTGAGAGACAAACCTTATGTCACTTTGAGGGAACGTGTATGTCAACTTCATGTCAGAATCTCGTCAATGTATGTCCAAGGGTTTGGACGATAGAGACATTTTAATTTTTCGAGATTATTCGAAAGTCAATTTTTAAAAGGCAAATATCTCCCGATCTGTAGGCATCTGAAAGACAAACCTTCTGTCACTTTGAGGGAACGTATATGTCAACTTCATGTCAGAGTCACGTCAATGTATATCGAAGGGTTTGGAGGATAGAGACATTTTAATTTTACGAGATTATTCGAAAGTCAATTTTTAAAAGGCAAATATCTCCCGATCTGTAGGAATCTCAGAGACAAACCTTATGTCACATTGAGGGAACGTATATGTCAACTTCCTGTCAGAGTCACGTCAATGTATATCGAAGGGTTTGGAGGATAGAGACATTTAAATTTTTAGAGATTATTCGAAAGTCAATTTTTGAAAGGCAATATCTCCCGATCTGTAGGCATCTGAGAGACAAACCTTATGTCAATTTGATGGAACCTATATGTCAACTTCATGTCAGAATCTCGTCAATGTATGTCCAAGGGTTTGGACGATAGAGACATTTTAATTTTTCGAGATTATTCGAAAGTCAATTTTTAAAAGGCAAATATCTCCCGATCTGTAATCATCTGAGAGACAAACCTTAGGTCACTTTGGGTGAACGCATATGTCAACTTCATGTCAGAGTCTCGTCAATGTATGTCCAAGGGTTTGGAGGATAGAGACATTTTAATTTTACGAGATTATTCGAAAGTCAATTTTTAAAAGGCAAATATCTCCCGATCTGTAGGCATCTGAGAGACAAACCTTATGTCACTTTGATGGAACGTACATGTCAACTTCATGTCAGAATCTCGTTAATGTATGTCCAAGGGTTTGAACGATAGAGACATTTTATTTTTTCGAGATTATTCGAAATTCAATTTTTAAAAGGCAAATATCTCCCGATCTGTAGGCATCTGAGAGACAAACCTTATGTCACTTTGAGGAAACGTATATGTCAACTTCATGTCAGAATCTCGTCAATGTATGTCCAAGGGTTTGGACGATAGAGACATTTTAATTTTTCGAGATTATTCGAAAGTCAATTTTTAAAAGGCAAATATCTCCCGATCTGTAGGCATCTGAGTGACAAACCTTATGTCACTTTGAGGGAACGCATATGTTAACTTCTTGTGAGAGTCTCGTCAATGTATGTCCAAGGGTTTGGACGATAGAGACATTTTAATTTTTCGAGATTATTCCAAAGTAAATTTTTAAAAGGCAAATATCTCCCGATCTGTAGGAATTTGAGAGACAAAACTTGTGTCACTTTGAGGGAACATATATGTCAACTTCCTGTCAGAATCTCGTCAATGTATGTCCAAGGGTTTGGAGGATAGAGACATTTTAATTTTACGAGATTATTCGAAAGTCAATTTTTAAAAGGCAAATATCTCCCGATCTGTAGGAATTTGAGAGACAAAACTAATGTCACTTTGATGGAACGTATATGTCAACTTCATATCAGAATCTCGTCAATGTATGTCCAAGGGTTTGGAGGATAGAGACATTTTAATTTTACGAGATTATTCGAAAGTCAATTTTTAAAAGGCAAATATCTCCCGATCTGTAGGAATCTGAGATACAAACCTTATGTCACATTGAGGGACGTATATGTCAACTTCCTTTCAGAGTCACGTCAATGTATATCGAAGGGTTTGGAGGATAGAGACATTTAAATTTTTAGAGATTATTCGAAAGTCAATTTTTGAAAGGCAATATCTCCCGATCTGTAGGCATCTGAGAGACAAACCTTATGTCAATTTGATGGAACGTATATGTCAACTTCATGTCAGAATCTCGTCAATGTATGTCCAAGGGTTTGGACGATAGAGACATTTTAATTTTTCGAGATTATTCGAAAGTCAATTTTTAAAAGGCAAATATCTCCCGATCTGTAATCATCTGAGAGACAAACCTTAGGTCACTTTGGGTGAACGCATATGTCAACTTCATGTCAGAGTCTCGTCAATGTATGTCCAAGGGTTTGGAGGATAGAGACATTTTAATTTTTCGAGATTATTCAAAAGTCAATTTTTAAAAGGCAAATATCTCCCGATCTGTATTAATCTGAGAGACAAAACATATGTCACTTAGAGGGAACGTATATGTCAACTTCATGTCATAGTCACGTCAATGTATGTCGAAGGGTTTGAAGGATAGAGACATTTAAATTTTTAGAGATTATTCGAAAGTCAATTTTTAAAAGGCAAATGTACCCCGATCTGTAGGCATCTAAGAGACAAACCTTATGTCACTTTGAGGGAACGCAAATGTCAACTTCATGTCAGAGTCTCGTCAATGTATGTCCAAGGGTTTGGAAGATAGAGACATTTTAATTTTTCGAGATTATTCGAAAGTGAATTATTAAAAGTCAAATATCTCCCGATCTGTAGGAATTTGAGAGACAAAAATAATGTCACTTTGAGGGAACATATATGTCAACTTCCTGTCAGAGTCACGTCAATGCATGCCGAAGGGTTTGGAGGATAGAGATATTTAAATTTTTAGAGATTATTCGAAAGTCAATTTTTAAAAGGCAAATATCTCCCGATCTGTAGGAATCTGAGAGACAAAACTTATGTCACTTTGAGGGAACGTATATGCAAATATCCTGTCAGAGTCACGTCAATGTATGTCCAAGGGTTTGGAGGGTAGAGACATTTAAATTTTTCGAGATTATTCGAAAGTCAATTTTTAAAAGGCAAATATCTCCCGATCTGTAGGAATCTGAGAGACAAAACTTATGTCACTTTGAAGGAACGTATATGTCAACTTCCTGTCAGAGTCACGTCAATGTATATCGAAGGGTTTGGAGGATAGAGACATTTAAATTTTTAGAGATTATTCGAAAGTCAATTTTTAAAAGGCAAATATCTCCCGATCTGTAGGCATCTGAGAGACAAACCTTATGTCACTTTGAGGGAACGTGTATGTCAACTTCATGTCAGAATCTCGTCAATGTATGTCCAAGGGTTTGGACGATAGAGACATTTTAATTTTTCGAGATTATTCGAAAGTCAATTTTTAAAAGGCAAATATCTCCCGATCTGTAGGCATCTGAAAGACAAACCTTCTGTCACTTTGAGGGAACGTATATGTCAACTTCATGTCAGAGTCACGTCAATGTATATCGAAGGGTTTGGAGGATAGAGACATTTTAATTTTACGAGATTATTCGAAAGTCAATTTTTAAAAGGCAAATATCTCCCGATCTGTAGGAATCTCAGAGACAAACCTTATGTCACATTGAGGGAACGTATATGTCAACTTCCTGTCAGAGTCACGTCAATGTATATCGAAGGGTTTGGAGGATAGAGACATTTAAATTTTTAGAGATTATTCGAAAGTCAATTTTTGAAAGGCAATATCTCCCGATCTGTAGGCATCTGAGAGACAAACCTTATGTCAATTTGATGGAACGTATATGTCAACTTCATGTCAGAATCTCGTCAATGTATGTCCAAGGGTTTGGACGATAGAGACATTTTAATTTTTCGAGATTATTCGAAAGTCAATTTTTAAAAGGCAAATATCTCCCGATCTGTAATCATCTGAGAGACAAACCTTAGGTCACTTTGGGTGAACGCATATGTCAACTTCATGTCAGAGTCTCGTCAATGTATGTCCAAGGGTTTGGAGGATAGAGACATTTTAATTTTACGAGATTATTCGAAAGTCAATTTTTAAAAGGCAAATATCTCCCGATCTGTAGGCATCTGAGAGACAAACCTTATGTCACTTTGATGGAACGTACATGTCAACTTCATGTCAGAATCTCGTTAATGTATGTCCAAGGGTTTGAACGATAGAGACATTTTATTTTTTCGAGATTATTCGAAATTCAATTTTTAAAAGGCAAATATCTCCCGATCTGTAGGCATCTGAGAGACAAACCTTATGTCACTTTGAGGAAACGTATATGTCAACTTCATGTCAGAATCTCGTCAATGTATGTCCAAGGGTTTGGACGATAGAGACATTTTAATTTTTCGAGATTATTCGAAAGTCAATTTTTAAAAGGCAAATATCTCCCGATCTGTAGGCATCTGAGTGACAAACCTTATGTCACTTTGAGGGAACGCATATGTTAACTTCTTGTGAGAGTCTCGTCAATGTATGTCCAAGGGTTTGGACGATAGAGACATTTTAATTTTTCGAGATTATTCCAAAGTAAATTTTTAAAAGGCAAATATCTCCCGATCTGTAGGAATTTGAGAGACAAAACTTGTGTCACTTTGAGGGAACATATATGTCAACTTCCTGTCAGAATCTCGTCAATGTATGTCCAAGGGTTTGGAGGATAGAGACATTTTAATTTTACGAGATTATTCGAAAGTCAATTTTTAAAAGGCAAATATCTCCCGATCTGTAGGAATTTGAGAGACAAAACTAATGTCACTTTGATGGAACGTATATGTCAACTTCATATCAGAATCTCGTCAATGTATGTCCAAGGGTTTGGAGGATAGAGACATTTTAATTTTACGAGATTATTCGAAAGTCAATTTTTAAAAGGCAAATATCTCCCGATCTGTAGGAATCTGAGATACAAACCTTATGTCACATTGAGGGACGTATATGTCAACTTCCTTTCAGAGTCACGTCAATGTATATCGAAGGGTTTGGAGGATAGAGACATTTAAATTTTTAGAGATTATTGGAAAGTCAGTTTTTAAAAGGCAAATATCTCCCGATCTGTAGGCATCTGAGAGACAAACCTTATGTCACTTTGATGGAACGTATATGTCAACTTCATGTCAGAATCTCGTCAATGTATGTCCAAGGGTTTGGAGGATAGAGACATTTTAATTTCTCGAGATTATTCGAAAGTCAATTTTTAAAAGGCAAATATCTCCCGATCTGTATTAATCTGAGAGACAAAACTTATGTCACTTGGAGGGAACGTATATGTCAATTTCATGTCATAGTCACGTCAATGTATGTCGAAGGGTTTGGAGGATAGAGACATTTAAATTTTTAGAGATTATTCGAAAGTCAATTTTTAAAAGGCAAATATCTCCCGATCTGTAGGCATCTGAGAGACAAACCTTAGGTCACTTTGGGGGAACGCATATGTCAACTTCATGTCAGAGTCTCGTCAATGTATGTCCAAGGGTTTTGAGGATAGAGACATTTTAATTTTTCTAGATTATTCGAAAGTCAATTTTTAAAAGGCAAATATCTCCCGATCAGTAGGAATCTGAGAAAGAAAACTAATGTCACTTTGAGGGAACGTATATATCAACTTGCTGTCAGGGTCACGTCAATGTATGTCCAAGGGTTTGGAGGATAGAGACATTTTAATTTACCGAGATTATTCGAAAGTCAATTTTTAAAAGGCAAATATCTCCCGATCTGTAGGCATCTGAGAGACAAACCTTATGTCACTTTGAGGGAACGTATATGTCAACTTCATGTCAGAATCTCGTCAATGTATGTCCAAGGGTTTGGACGATAGAGACATTTTAATTTTTCGAGATTATTCGAAAGTCAATTTTTAAAAGGCAAATATCTCCCGATCTGTAGGAATCTGAGAGACAAAACTTATGTCACTTTGAGGGAACGTATATGTAAACGTCCTGTCAGAGTCACGTCAATGTATGTCCAAGGGTTTTAAGGATAGAGACATTTTAATTTTACGAGATTATTCGAAAGTCAATTTTTAAAAGGGAAATATCTCCCGATCTGTAGGAATCTGAGAAAGAAAACAGATGTCACTTTGAGGGAACGTATATGTCAACTTCATGTCAGAGTCTCGTCAATGTATGTCCAAGGGTTTGGAGGATAGAGACATTTAAATATTTAGAGATTATTCAAAATTCAATTTTTAAAAGGCAAATATCTCCTGATCTGTAAGCATCTGAGAGACAAACCTTATGTCACTTTGAGGGAACGCATATGTCAACTTCATGTCAGAGTCTCGTCAATGTATGTCCAAGGGTTTGGAGGATAGAGACATTTGAATTTTTCGAGATTATTCGAAAGTCAATTTTAAAAGGCAAATATCTCCCGATCTGTAGGCATCTGAGAGGCAAACCTTATGTCACTTTGAGGGAACGCATATGTCAACTTCATGTCAGAGTCTCGTCAATGTATGTCCAAGGGTTTGGAGGATAGAGACATTTAAATATTTAGAGATTATTCAAAATTCAATTTTTGAAAAGGCAAATATCTCCCGATAAATAGGAATCTAAGAGACAAAACTTATGTCACTTTGAGAGAACGTATATGTCAACTTCATGTCAGAATCTCGTCAATGTATTCCCAAGGGTTTGGACGATAGAGACATTTAAATTTTTAGAGATTATTCGAAAGTCAATTTTTAAAAGGCAAATATCTCCCGATCTGTAGGAATCTGAGAGACAAAACTTATGTCACTTTGAGGGAACGTATATGTAAACGTCCTGTCATAGTCACGTCAATGTATGTCCAAGGGTTTGGAGGATAGAGACATGTTAATTTTACGAGATTATTCGA
The DNA here is from genome assembly GCF_977971745.1 of Zootermopsis nevadensis. Classification (NCBI taxonomy): domain Eukaryota; kingdom Metazoa; phylum Arthropoda; class Insecta; order Blattodea; family Termopsidae; genus Zootermopsis; species Zootermopsis nevadensis. The sequence goes on from NW_028259177.1 coordinate 4,561,132, forward strand.
AAGTCAATTTTTAAAAGGCAAATATCTCCCGATCTGTAGGAATCTGAGAGACAAAACTTATGTCACTTTGAGGGAACGTACATGTCAACTTCCTGTCAGAGTCTTGTCAATGTATGTCGAAGGGTTTGGAGGATAGAGACATTTAATTTTTTAGAGATTATTCGAAGGCCAATTTTTAAAAGGCAAATATCTCCCGATCTGTAGAAGTCTGAGAGACAAAACTTATGTCACTTTGAGGGAACGTATATGTCAACTTCCTGTCAGAGCCACGTCAATATATGTCCAAGGGTTTGGAGGATAGAGACATTTAAATTTTTAGAGATTATTCGAAAGTCAATTTTTAAAAGGCAAATATCTCCCGATCTGTAGGCATCTGAGAGACAAACCTTATGTCACTTTGAGGGAACGCATATGTTAACTTCTTGTGAGAGTCTCGTCAATGTATGTATAAGGGTTTGGACGATAGAGACATTTTAATTTTTCGAGATTATTCGAAAGTCAATTCTTAAAAGGCAAATATCTCCCGATCTGTAGGCATCTGAAAGACAAACCTTCTGTCACTTTGAGGGAACGTATATGTCAACTTCATGTCAGAGTCACGTCAATGTATATCGAAGGGTTTGGAGGATAGAGACATTTTAATTTTACGAGATTATTCGAAAGTCAATTTTTAAAAGGCAAATATCTCCCGATCTGTAGGAATCTCAGAGACAAACCTTATGTCACATTGAGGGAACGTATATGTCAACTTCCTGTCAGAGTCACGTCAATTTATATCGAAGGGTTTGGAGGATAGAGACATTTAAATTTTTAGAGATTATTCGAAAGTCAATTTTTGAAAGGCAATATCTCCCGATCTGTAGGCATCTGAGAGACAAACCTTATGTCAATTTGATGGAACGTATATGTCAACTTCATGTCAGAATCTCGTCAATGTATGTCCAAGGGTTTGGACGATAGAGACATTTTAATTTTTCGAGATTATTCGAAAGTCAATTTTTAAAAGGCAAATATCTCCCGATCTGTAATCATCTGAGAGACAAACCTTAGGTCACTTTGGGTGAACGCATATGTCAACTTCATGTCAGAGTCTCGTCAATGTATGTCCAAGGGTTTGGAGGATAGAGACATTTTAATTTTACGAGATTATTCGAAAGTCAATTTTTAAAAGGCAAATATCTCCCGATCTGTAGGCATCTGAGAGACAAACCTTATGTCACTTTGATGGAACGTACATGTCAACTTCATGTCAGAATCTCGTTAATGTATGTCCAAGGGTTTGAACGATAGAGACATTTTATTTTTTCGAGATTATTCGAAATTCAATTTTTAAAAGGCAAATATCTCCCGATCTGTAGGCATCTGAGAGACAAACCTTATGTCACTTTGAGGAAACGTATATGTCAACTTCATGTCAGAATCTCGTCAATGTATGTCCAAGGGTTTGGACGATAGAGACATTTTAATTTTTCGAGATTATTCGAAAGTCAATTTTTAAAAGGCAAATATCTCCCGATCTGTAGGCATCTGAGTGACAAACCTTATGTCACTTTGAGGGAACGCATATGTTAACTTCTTGTGAGAGTCTCGTCAATGTATGTCCAAGGGTTTGGACGATAGAGACATTTTAATTTTTCGAGATTATTCCAAAGTAAATTTTTAAAAGGCAAATATCTCCCGATCTGTAGGAATTTGAGAGACAAAACTTGTGTCACTTTGAGGGAACATATATGTCAACTTCCTGTCAGAATCTCGTCAATGTATGTCCAAGGGTTTGGAGCATAGAGACATTTTAATTTTACGAGATTATTCGAAAGTCAATTTTTAAAAGGCAAATATCTCCCGATCTGTAGGAATTTGAGAGACAAAACTAATGTCACTTTGATGGAACGTATATGTCAACTTCATATCAGAATCTCGTCAATGTATGTCCAAGGGTTTGGAGGATAGAGACATTTTAATTTTACGAGATTATTCGAAAGTCAATTTTTAAAAGGCAAATATCTCCCGATCTGTAGGAATCTGAGATACAAACCTTATGTCACATTGAGGGACGTATATGTCAACTTCCTTTCAGAGTCACGTCAATGTATATCGAAGGGTTTGGAGGATAGAGACATTTAAATTTTTAGAGATTATTGGAAAGTCAGTTTTTAAAAGGCAAATATCTCCCGATCTGTAGGCATCTGAGAGACAAACCTTATGTCACTTTGATGGAACGTATATGTCAACTTCATGTCAGAATCTCGTCAATGTATGTCCAAGGGTTTGGAGGATAGAGACATTTTAATTTCTCGAGATTATTCGAAAGTCAATTTTTAAAAGGCAAATATCTCCCGATCTGTATTAATCTGAGAGACAAAACTTATGTCACTTGGAGGGAACGTATATGTCAATTTCATGTCATAGTCACGTCAATGTATGTCGAAGGGTTTGGAGGATAGAGACATTTAAATTTTTAGAGATTATTCGAAAGTCAATATTTAAAAGGCAAATATCTCCCGATCTGTAGGCATCTGAGAGACAAACCTTAGGTCACTTTGGGGGAACGCATATGTCAACTTCATGTCAGAGTCTCGTCAATGTATGTCCAAGGGTTTTGAGGATAGAGACATTTTAATTTTTCTAGATTATTCGAAAGTCAATTTTTAAAAGGCAAATATCTCCCGATCAGTAGGAATCTGAGAAAGAAAACTGATGTCACTTTGAGGGAACGTATATATCAACTTGCTGTCAGGGTCACGTCAATGTATGTCCAAGGGTTTGGAGGATAGAGACATTTTAATTTACCGAGATTATTCGAAAGTCAATTTTTAAAAGGCAAATATCTCCCGATCTGTAGGCATCTGAGTGACAAACCTTATGTCACCTTGAGGGAACGCATATGTCAACTTCATGTCAGAGTCTCGTCAATGTATGTCCAAGGGTTTGGAGGATAGAGACATTTAAATTTTTAGAGATTATTCAAAATTCAATTTTTGAAAAGGCAAATATCTCCCGATAAATAGGAATCTAAGAGACAAAACTTATGTCACTTTGAGGGAACGTATATGTCAACTTCATGTCAGAATCTCGTCAATGTATTCCCAAGGGTTTGGACGATAGAGACATTTAAATTTTTAGAGATTATTCGAAAGTCAATTTTTAAAAGGCAAATATCTGCCGATCTGTAGGAATCTGAGAGACAAAACTTATGTCACTTTGAGGGAACGTATATGTCAACTTCCTGTCAGAGTCACGTCAATGTATGTCGAAGGGTTTGGAGGATAGAGACATTTAAATTTTTAGAGATTATTCGAAAGTCAATTTTTAAAAAGCAAATATCTCCCGATCTGTAGGAATCTGAGAGACAAAACTTATGTCACTTTGAGGGAACGTATATGTCAACTTCCTGTCAGAGTCACGTCAATGCATGTCGAAGAGTTTGGAGGATAGAGACATTTTAATTTTTAGTGATTATTCGAAAGTCAATTTTTAAAAGGCAAATATCTCCCGATCTGTAGGAATCTGAGAGACAAAACTTATGTCACTTAGAGGGAACGTACATGTCAACTTCATGTCAGAATCTTGTCAATGTATGTCCAAGGGTTTGGACGATAGAGACATTTTAATTTTTCGAGATTATTCGAAAGTAAATTTTTAAAAGGCAAATATCTCCCGATCTGTAGGCATCTAAGAGACAAACCTTATGTCACTTTGAGGGAACGCATATGTCAACTTCATTTCAGAGTCTCGTCAATGTATGTCCAAGGGTTTGGAAGATAGAGACATTTTAATTTTTCGAGATTATTAGAAAGTGAAATATTAAAAGGCAAATATCTCCCGATCTGTAGGAATTTGAGAGACAAAACTAATGTCACTTTGAGGGAACATATATGTCAACTTCCTGTCAGAGTCACGTCAATGCATGTCGAAGGGTGTGGAGGATAGAGACATTTAAATTTTTAGAGATTATTCGAAAGTCAATTTTTAAAAGGCAAATATCTCCCGATCTGTAGGCATCTGAGAGACAAACCATATGTCACTTTGAGGGAACGTATATGTAAACGTCCTGTCAGAGTCACGTTAATGTATGTCCAAGGGTTTGGTGGATAGAGACATTTTAATTTTACGAGATTATTCGAAAGTCAATTTTTAAAAGGCAAATATCTCCCGATCTGTAGGAATCTGAGAGACAAAACTTATGTCACTTTGAGGGAACGTATATGTCAACTTCCTGTCAGAGTCACGTCAATGTATATCGAAGGGTTTGGAGGATAGAGACATTTAAATTTTTAGAGATTATTCGAAAGTCAATTTTTGAAAAGGCAAATATCTCCCGATCTGTAGACATCTGAGAGACAAACCTTATGTCACTTTGAGGGAACGTATATGTCAACTTCATGTCAGAATCTCGTCAATGTATGTCCAAGGGTTTGGACGATAGAGACATTTTAATTTTTCGAGGTTATTCGAAAGTAAATTTTTAAAAGCCAAATATCTCCCGATCTGTAGGCATCTGAAAGACAAACCTTCTGTCACTTTGAGGGAACGCATATGTCAACTTCATGTCAGAGTCTCGTCAATGTATGTCCAAGGGTTTGGAGGATAGAGACATTTCAATTCTTCGAGATAATTCGAAAGTGAATTATTAAAAGGCAAATATCTCCCGATCTGTAGGAATCTGAGAGACAAAACTAATGTCACTTTGAGGGAACATATATGTCAACTTCCTGTCAGAGTCTTGTCAATGTAAATCCAAGGGTTTGGAGGATAGAGACATTTAAATTTTTAGAGATTATTCGAAAGTCAATTTTTAAAAGGCAAATATCTCCCGATCTGTAGGAATCTGAGAGACAAAACTTATGTCACTTTGAGGGAACGTATATGTAAACGTCCTGTCAGAGTCACGTCAATGTATGTCGAAGGGTTTTGGAGGATAGAGACATTTTAATTTTACGAGATTATTCGAAAGAAAATTTTTAAAAGGCAAATGTCTCCCGATCTGTAGGAATCTGAGAGACAAACCTTATGTCACTTTGAGGGAACGTATATGTCAACTACATGTCAGAAGCTCGTCAATGTATGTCCAAGGGTTTGGACGATAGAGACATTTTAATTTTTCGAGATTATTCGAAAGTCAATTTTTAAAAGGCAAATATCTCCCGATCTGTAGGCATCTGAGAGACAAACCTTATGTCACTTTGAGGGAACGCATCTGTAAACTTCATGTCAGAGTCTCGTCAATGTATGTCCAAGGGTTTGGAGGATAGAGACATTTTAATTTCTCGAGATTATTCGAAAGTCAATTTTTAAAAGGCAAATATCTCCCGATCTGTAGGAACCTGAGAGAAAAAACTTATGTCACTTTGAGGGAACGTATATATCAATGTCCTGTCAGAGTCACGTCAATGTATGTCCATGGGTTTGGAGGATAGAGACATTTAAAGTTTTAGAGATTATTCGAAAGTCAATCTTTAAACGGCAAATATCTCCCTATCTGTAGGCATCTAAGAGACAAACCTTATGTCACTTTGAGGGAACGCAAATGTCAACTTCATGTCAGAGTCTCGTCAATGTATGTCCAAGGGTTTGGAAGATAGAGACATTTTAATTTTTCGAGATTATTCGAAAGTGAATTATTAAAAGTCAAATATCTCCCGATCTGTAGGAATTTGAGAGACAAAACTAATGTCACTTTGAGGGAACATATATGTCAACTTCCTGTCAGAGTCACGTCAATGCATGTCGAAGGGTTTGGAGGATAGAGACATTTAAATTTTTCGAGATTATTCGAAAGTCAATTTTTAAAAGGCAAATATCTCCCGATCTGTAGGAATCTGAGAGACAAAACTTATGTCACTTTGAGGGAACGTATATGCAAATGTCCTGTCAGAGTCACGTCAATGTATGTCCAAGGGTTTGGAGGGTAGAGACATTTAAATTCTTCGAGATTATTCTAAAGTCAATTTTTAAAAGGCAAATATCTCTCGATCTGTAGGAATCTGAGAGACAAAACTTATGTCACTTTGAAGAAACGTATATGTCAACTTCCTGTCAGAGTCACGTCAATGTATATCGAAGGGTTTGGAGGATAGAGACATTTTAATTTTTCGAGATTATTCGAAAGTGAATTATTAAAAGGCAAATATCTCCCGATCTGTAGGAATCTGAGAGACAAAACTTATGTCACTTTGAAGGAACGTATATGTCAACATCATGTCAGAATCTCGTCTATGTATGTCCAAGGGTTTGGACGATAGAGACATTTTAATTTTTCGAGATTATTCGAAAGTCAATTTTTAAAAGGCAAATATCTCCCGATCTGTAGGAATCTGAGAGACAAAACTTATGTCACTTTGAGGGAACGTATATGTAAACGTCCTGTCAGAGTCACGTCAATGTATGTCCAAGGGATTGGTGGATAGAGACATTTTAATTTTACGACATTATTCGAAAGTCAATTTTTAAAAGGCAAATATCTCCCGATCTGTAGGAATCTGAGAGACAAAACTTATGTCACTTTGAGGGAACGTATATGTCAACTTCCTGTCAGATTCACGTCAATGTATATCGAAGGGTTTGGAGGATAGAGACATTTAAATTTTTAGAGATTATTCGAATGTCAATTTTTGAAAAGGCAAATATCTCCCGATCTGTAGGCATCTGAGAGACAAACCTTATGTCACTTTGAGGGAACGTATATGTCAACTTCATGTCAGAATCTCGTCAATGTATGTCCAAGGGTTTGGACGATAGAGACATTTTAATTTTTCGAGGTTATTCGAAAGTAAATTTTTAAAAGCCAAATATCTCCCGATCTGTAGGCATCTGAAAGACAAACCTTCTGTCACTTTGAGGGAACGCATATGTCAACTTCATGTCAGAGTCTCGTCAATGTATGTCGAAGGGTTTGGAGGATAGAGACATTTCAATTCTTCGAGATAATTCGAAAGTGAATTATTAAGAGGCAAATATCTCCCGATCTGTAGGAATCTGAGAGACAAAACTAATGTCACTTTGAGGGAACATATATGTCAACTTCCTGTCAGAGTCACGTCAATGTATGTAAAAGGGTTTGGCGGATAGAGACATTTAAATTTTTAGATATTATTCGAAAGTCAATTTTTAAAAGGCAAATATCTCCCGATTTGTAGGAATCTGAGAGACAAAACTTATGTCACTTTGAGGGAACGTATATGTAAACGTCCTGTCAGAGTCACATCAATGTATGTCCAAGGGTTTGGAGGATAGAGACATCTTAATTTTTAGAGATTATTCGAAAGTCAATTTTTAAAAGGCAAATATCTCCCGATCTGTAGGAACCTGAGAGACACAACTCATGTCACTATGAGGACATTTACATATTAACTTCATGTCAGAGTCACGACAATGTACGAAAAAGTTTTTGAAGGATAGAGACATTTGAATTTTTCGAGATTATTCGAAAGTCAATTTTTGAAAAGGCAAATCTCTCCCGATCTGTAGGAATCTGAGACAAACCTTATGTCACATTGAGGGAACGTATATGTCAACTTCATGTCAGAATCTCGTCAATGTATGTCCAAGGGTTTTGACGATAGGGACATTTTAATTTTTCGAGATTATTCGAAAGTCAATTTTAAAAGGCAAATATCTCCCGATCTGTAGGCATCTGAGAGACAAACCTTATGTAACTTTGAGGGAACGCATATGTCAACTTCATATCATAGTCTCGTCAATGTATGTCCAAGGGTTTGGAGGATAGAGACATTTTAATTTTTCGAGATTATTCGAAAGTGAATAATTAAAAGGCACATATTTCCCGATCTGTAGGAATCTGAGAGACAAAACTAATGTCACTTTGAGGGAACATATATGTCAACTTCCTGTCAGAGTCACGTCAATGTATGTCCAAGGGTTTGGAGGATAGAGACATTTAAATTTTTAGAGATTATTCGAAAGTCAATTTTTAAACGGCAAATATCTCCCGATCTGTAGGAATCTGAGAGACAAAACTTATGTCACTTTGAGGGAACGCATATGTCAACTTCATGTCAGAGTCACGTCAATGTATGTCCAAGGGTTTGGAGGATAGAGACATTTAAATTTTTAGAGATTATTCGAAAGTCAATTTTTAAAAGGCAAATATCTCCCGATCTGTAGGAATCTAAGAGACAAAACTTATGTCACTTTGAGGGAACGTTTATGTAAATGTCCTGTCAGAGTCACGTCAATGTATGTCCAAGGGTTTGGAGGATAGAGAAATTTTAATTTTACGAGATTATTCGAAAGTCAATTTTAAAAGGCAAATATCTCCCGATCTGTATTAATCTGAGAGACAAAACTTATGTCACTTTGAGGCAACGTATATGTCAACAACATGTCAGAATCGCGTCAATGTATGTCCAAGGGTTTGGACGATAGAGACATTTTAATGTCTCGAGATTATTTGAAAGTCAGTTATTCAAAGGCAAATATCTCCCGATCTGTAGGCATCTGAGAGACAAACCTTATGTCACTTTGAGGGAAAGTATATGTCAACTTCATGTCAGAGTCTCGTCAATGTATGTCGAAGGGTTTGGAGGATAGAGACATTTTAATTTTTCGAGATTATTCGAAAGTGAATTATTAAATGGCAAATATCTCCCGATCTGTAGGAAGCTGAGAGACAAAACTAATGTCACTTTGAGGGAACATGTATGTCAACTTCCTGTCAGAGTCACGTCAATGTATTTGCAAGGGTTTGGAGGATAGAGACATTTAAATTTTTAGAGATTATTCGAAAGTCAATTTTTAAAAGGCAAATATCTCCCGATCTGTAGGAATCTGAGAGACACAACTAATGTCACTATGAGGACATTTACACATCAACTTCATGTCAGAGTCACGACAAAGTACGAAAAAGGGTTTGAAGAATAGAGACATTTGAATTTTTCGAGATTATTCGAAAGTCAATTTTTGAAAAGGGAAATATCTCCCGATCTGTAGGAATCTGAGAGACAAAACTTATGTCACTTTGAGGGAACGTATATGTCAACTTCCTGGCAGAGTCACGTCAATGTATGTCCAAGGGTTTGTAGGATAGAGACATTTAAATTTTTAGAGATTATTCGAAAGTCAATTTTTAAAAGGCAAATATCTCCCGATCTGTAGGAATCTGAGAGACAAAACTTATGTCACTTTGAGGGAACGTAAATGTAAATGTCCTGTCAGAGTCACGTCAATGTATGTCCAAGGGTTTGGAGGATAGGGAAATTTGAATTTTACGAGATTATTCGAAAGTCAATTTTAAAAGGCAAATATCTCCCGATCTGTAAGAATGTGAGAGTCAAAACTTATGACACTTTGAGGGAACGTATATGTTAACTTCATGTCAGAATCTCGTCAATGTATGTCCAAGGCTTTGGACGATAGAGACATTTAAATTTTGAGAGATTATTCGAAAGTCAATTTTTGAAAAGGCAAATATCTCCCGATCTGTATTAATCTGAGAGACAAAACTTATGTCACTTTGAGGGAACGTATATGTCAACTTCATGTCATAGTCTTGTCAATGTATGTCGAAGGGTTTGGAAGATAGAGACATTTAAATTTTTAGAGATTATTCGAAAGTCAATTATTAAAAGGCAAGTATCTCCCGATCTGTAGGAATCTGAGAGACAAAACTTATGTCACTTTGAGGGAACGTATATGTCAACTACATGTCAGAATCTCGTCAATGTATGTCCAAGGGTTTGGAAGATAAAGACATTTTAATTTCTCGAGATTAATCGAAAGTCAATATTTAAAAGGCAAATATCTACCGATCTGTAGGAATCTGAGAGACAAACCTTATGCCAATTTGAGGGAACGTGTATGTCAACTTGCTGTCAGAGTCACGTCAATGTATGTCCAAGGGTTTGGAGGATAGAGACATTTAAATATGTAGAGATTACTCGAAAGTCAATTTTTGAAAGGCAAATATCTCCCGATCTGTAGACATCTGAGAGACAAACCTTATGTCACTTTGAGAGATCGCATACGTCAACTTCATGTCAGAGTCTCGTAAATGTATGTCCAAGGGTTTGGAGGATAGACACATTTTCATTTTTCGAGATTATTCTAAAGTCAATTTTTGAAAAGGCAAATATCTTCCGATCTGTAGGAATCTGAAACAAACCTTATGTCACATTGAGGGTACGTATATATCAACTTCATGTCAGAGTCACGTCAATGTATGTGCAAGGGTTTGGAGGATATAGACATCTTAATTTTTCGAGATTATTCGAAAGTCAATTTTTAAAAGGCAAATATCTCCCGATCTGTAGACATCTCAGAGACAAACCTTATGTCACTTTGAGAGAACGCATACGTCAACTTCATGTCAGAGTCTCGTCAATGTATGTCCAAGGGTTTGGAGGATAGAGACATTTAAATTTTTCGAGATTATTCGAAAGTGAATTCTTAAAAGGCAAATATCTCCCGATCTGTAGGAATCTGAGACAAACCTTATGTCACATTGAGGGAACGTATATGTCAACTTCATGTCAGAGTCACGTCAATGTATGTGCAAGGGTTTGGAGGATATAGTCATCTTAATTTTTCGAGATTATTCGAAAGTCAATTTTTCAAAAGGCAAATATATCCCGTTCTGTAGGAATCTGAAAGACAAAACTTATGTTGCCTTGTGGGAACGTATATGTCAACTTCATGTCAGAATCTCGTCAATGTATGTCCAAGGGTTTGGCCGATAGAGACATTATAATTTTTCGAGATTGTTCGAAAGTCAATTTTTAAAAGGCAAATATCTCCCGATCTGTAGGCATCTGAGAGACAAACCTTATGTCACTTTGAGGGATCGCATATGTCAACTTCATGTCAGAGTCTCGTCAATGTATTTCCAAGGGTTTGGAGGATAGGGACATTTTAATTCTTCGAGATTATTCGCAAGTCAATTATTAAAAGGCAAATATCTCCCGATCTGTAGGAATCTAAGAGACAAAACTTATGTCACTTTGAGGGAACGTATATGTCAACTTCATGTCAGAATCTCGTCAATGTAGGTCCAAGGGATTGGACGATAGAGACATTTTAATTTTTCAAGATTGTTCTAAAGTCAATTTTTAAAAGGCAAATATCTCCCGATCTATAGGAATCTAAGAGACAAAACTAATGTCACTTTGAGGGAACATATATGTCAACTTCCTGTCAGAGTCACGTCAATGTATGTAAAAGGGTTTGGCGGATAGAGACATTTAAATTTTTAGATATTATTCGAAAGTCAATTTTTAAAAGGCAAATATCTCCCGATTTGTAGGAATCTGAGAGACAAAACTTATGTCACTTTGAGGGAACGTATATGTAAACGTCCTGTCAGAGTCACATCAATGTATGTCCAAGGGTTTGGAGGATAGAGAAATTTTAATTTTACGAGATTATTCGAAAGTCAATTTTTAAAAGGCAAATATCTCCCGATCTGTAGGAATCTGAGAGACAAAACTTATGTAACTTTGTGGGAACGTATATGTCAACTTCATGTCAGAGTCTCGTCAATGTATGTCCAAGGGTTTGGAGGATAGAGACATTTTCATTTTTCGAGATTATTCTAAAGTCAATTTTTGAAAAGGCAAATATCTCCCGATCTGTAGGAATCTGAAACAAACCTTACGTCACATTGAGGGTACGTATATGTCAACTTCATGTCAGAGTCACGTCAATGTATGTGCAAGGGTTTGGAGGATATAGACATCTTAATTATTCGAGATTATTCGAAAGTCAATTTTTAAAAGGCAAATATCTCCCGATCTGTAGACATCTGAGAGACAAACCTTATGTCGCTTTGAGAGAACGCATACGTCAACTTCATGTCAGAGTCTCGTCAATGTATGTCCAAGGGTTTGGAGGATAGAGACATTTTCATTTTTCGAGATTATTCTAAAGTCAATTTTTGAAAAGGCAAATATCTCCCGATCTGTAGGAATAGTAGACAAACCTTATGTCACATTGAGGGAACGTATATGTCAACTTCATGTCAGAGTCACGTCAATGTATGTGCAAGGGTTTGGAGGATAGAGACATTTAAATTTTTAGTGATTATTAGAAAGTCAATTTTTAAAAGGCAAATATCTCCCGATCTGTAGGAATCTGAGAGACAATACTTAAGTCACTTTGAAGGAACGTATATGTCAACAACTTGTCAGAATCGCGTCAATGTATGTCCAAGGGTTTGGACGATAGAGACATTTTAATGTCTCGAGATTATTTGAAAGTCAGTTATTCAAAGGCAAATATCTCCCGATCTGTAGGCATCTGAGAGACAAACCTTATGTCACTTTGAGGGAAAGTATATGTCAACTTCATGTCAGAGTCTCGTCAATGTATGTCGAAGGGTTTGGAGGATAGAGACATTTTAATTTTTCGAGATTATTCGAAAGTGAATTATTAAAAGGCAAATATCTCCCGATCTGTAGGAAGCTGAGAGACAAAACTAATGTCACTTTGAGGGAACATATATGTCAACTTCCTGTCAGAGTCACGTCAATGTATTTGCAAGGGTTTGGAGGATAGAGACATTTAAATTTTTAGAGATTATTCGAAAGTCAATTTTTAAAAGGCAAATATCTCCCGATCTGTAGGAATCTGAGAGACACAACTAATGTCACTATGAGGACATTTACACATCAACTTCATGTCAGAGTCACGACAAAGTACGAAAAAGGGTTTGAAGGATAGAGACATTTGAATTTTTCGAGATTATTCGAAAGTCAATTTTTGAAAAGGGAAATATCTCCCGATCTGTAGGAATCTGAGAGACAAAACTTATGTCACTTTGAGGGAACGTATATGTCAACTTCCTGGCAGAGTCACGTCAATGTATGTCCAAGGGTTTGTAGGATAGAGACATTTAAATTTTTAGAGATTATTCGAAAGTCAATTTTTAAAAGGCAAATATCTCCCGATCTGTAGGAATCTGAGAGACAAAACTTATGTCACTTTGAGGGAACGTAAATGTAAATGTCCTGTCAGAGTCACGTCACTGAATGTCCAAGGGTTTGGAGGATAGGGAAATTTGAATTTTACGAGATTATTCGAAAGTCAATTTTAAAAGGCAAATATCTCCCGATCTGTAGGAATGTGAGAGTCAAAACTTATGACACTTTGAGGGAACGTATATGTTAACTTCATGTCAGAATCTCGTCAATGTATGTCCAAGGCTTTGGACGATAGAGACATTTAAATTTTGAGAGATTATTCGAAAGTCAATTTTTGAAAAGGCAAATATCTCCCGATCTGTATTAATCTGAGAGACAAAACTTATGTCACTTTGAGGGAACGTATATGTCAACTTCATGTCATAGTCTTGTCAATGTATGTCCAAGGGTTTGGAAGATAAAGACATTTTAATTTCTCGAGATTAATCGAAAGTCAATATTTAAAAGGCAAATATCTACCGATCTGTAGGAATCTGAGAGACAAACCTTATGCCAATTTGAGGGAACGTGTATGTCAACTTGCTGTCAGAGTCACGTCAATGTATGTCCAAGGGTTTGGAGGATAGAGACATTTAAATATGTAGAGATTACTCGAAAGTCAATTTTTGAAAGGCAAATATCTCCCGATCTGTAGACATCTGAGAGACAAACCTTATGTCACTTTGAGAGATCGCATACGTCAACTTCATGTCAGAGTCTCGTCAATGTATGTCCAAGGGTTTGGAGGATAGACATTTTCATTTTTCGAGATTATTCTAAAGTCAATTTTTGAAAAGGCAAATATCTTCCGATCTGTAGGAATCTGAAACAAACCTTATGTCACATTGAGGGTACGTATATGTCAACTTCATGTCAGAGTCACGTCAATGTATGTGCAAGGGTTTGGAGGATATAGACATCTTAATTTTTCGAGATTATTCGAAAGTCAATTTTTAAAAGGCAAATATCTCCCGATCTGTAGACATCTCAGAGACAAACCTTATGTCACTTTGAGAGAACGCATACGTCAACTTCATGTCAGAGTCTCGTCAATGTATGTCCAAGGGTTTGGAGGATAGAGACATTTAAATTTTTCGAGATTATTCGAAAGTGAATTATTAAAAGGCAAATATCTCCCGATCTGTAGGAATCTGAGACAAACCTTATGTCACATTGAGGGAACGTATATGTCAACTTCATGTCAGAGTCACGTCAATGTATGTGCAAGGGTTTGGAGGATATAGTCATCTTAATTTTTCGAGATTATTCGAAAGTCAATTTTTCAAAAGGCAAATATATCCCGTTCTGTTGGAATCTGAGAGACAAAACTTATGTTGCCTTGTGGGAACGTATATGTCAACTTCATGTCAGAATCTCGTCAATGTATGTCCAAGGGTTTGGACGATAGAGACATTATAATTTTTCGAGATTGTTCGAAAGTCAATTTTTAAAAGGCAAATATCTCCCGATCTGTAGGCATCTGAGAGACAAACCTTATGTCACTTTGAGGGAACGCATATGTCAACTTCATGTCAGAGTCTCGTCAATGTATTTCCAAGGGTTTGGAGGATAGGGACATTTTAATTCTTCGAGATTATTCGCAAGTCAATTATTAAAAGGCAAATATCTCCCGATCTGTAGGAATCTAAGAGACAAAACTTATGTCACTTTGAGGGAACGTATATGTCAACTTCATGTCAGAATATCGTCAATGTAGGTCCAAGGGTTTGGCGGATAGAGACATTTAAATTTTTAGATATTATTCGAAAGTCAATTTTTAAAAGGCAAATATCTCCCGATTTGTAGGAATCTGAGAGACAAAACTTATGTCACTTTGAGGGAACGTATACGTAAACGTCCTGTCAGAGTCACATCAATGTATGTCCAAGGGTTTGGAGGATAGAGAAATTTTAATTTTACGAGATTATTCGAAAGTCAATTTTTAAAAGGCAAATATCTCCCGATCTGTAGGAATCTGAGAGACAAAACTTATGTAACTTTGTGGGAACGTATATGTCAACTTCATGTCAGAGTCTCGTCAATGTAAGTCCAAGGGTTTGGAGGATAGAGACATTTTCATTTTTCGAGATTATTCTAAAGTCAATTTTTGAAAAGGCAAATATCTCCCGATCTGTAGGAATCTGAAACAAACCTTATGTCACATTGAGGGTACGTATATGTCAACTTCATGTCAGAGTCACGTCAATGTATGTGCAAGGGTTTGGAGGATATAGACATCTTAATTATTCGAGATTATTCGAAAGTCAATTTTTAAAAGGCAAATATCTCCCGATCTGTAGACATCTGAGAGACAAACCTTATGTCGCTTTGAGAGAACGCATACGTCAACTTCATGTCAGAGTCTCGTCAATGTATGTCCAAGGGTTTGGAGGATAGAGACATTTTCATTTTTCGAGATTATTCTAAAGTCAATTTTTGAAAAGGCAAATATCTCCCGATCTGTAGGAATACTAGACAAACCTTATGTCACATTGAGGGAACGTATATGTCAACTTCATGTCAGAGTCACGTCAATGTATGTGCAAGGGTTTGGAGGATATAGTCATCTTAATTTTTCGAGATTATTAGAAAGTCAATTTTTCAAAAGGCAAATATCTCCCGATCTGTAGGCATCTGAGAGACAAACCTTATGTCACTTTGAGGGAACGTATATGTCAACTTCATGTCAGAGTCTCGTCAATGTATGTCCAAGGGTTTGGAGGATAGAGACATTTTAATTCTTCGAGATTATTCGCAAGTCAATTATTAAAAGGCAAATATCTCCCGATCTGTAGGAATCTAAGAGACAAAACTTATGTCACTTTGAGGGAATGCATGTGTCAACTTCATGTCAGAATCTCGTCAATGTAGGTCCAAAGGTTTGGACGATAGAGACATTTGAATTTTTCGAGATTGTTCTAAAGTCAATTTTTAAAAGGCAAATATCTCCCGATCTATAGGAATCTAAGAGACAAAACTAATGTCACTTTGAGGGAACATATATGTCAACTTCCTGTCATAGTCACGTCAATGTATGACCAAGGGTTTGGAGGATAGAGACATTTAAATTTTTAGAGATTATTCGAAAGTCAATTTTTGAAAAGGAAAATATCTCCCGATCAATAGGAATCTAAGAGACAAAACTTATGTCACTTTGAGGGAACGTATATGTCAACTTCATGTCAGAATCTCGTCAATGTATGTCCAAGGGTTTGGACGATAGAGACATTTTAATTTTTCGAGATTATTCGAAAGTCAATTTTTTAAAGGCAAATATCTCCCGATCTGTAGGCATCTGAGATACAAACCTTATGTCACTTTGAGGGAACGCATATGTCAACTTCGTGTCAGAGTCTCGTCAATGTATGTCCAAGGGTTTGGAGGATAGAGACATTTTAATTTTTCGAGATTATTCGAAAGTCAATTATTCTAAAGGCAAATATTCCCGATCTGTATTAATCTGAGAGACAAAACTTATGTAACTTTGAGGGAACGTATATGTCAACTTCATGTCATAGTCGCGTATATGTATGTCCAAGGGTTTGGAGGATAGAGACATTTTCATTTTTCGAGATTATTCGAAAGTCAATTTTTCAAAAGGCAAATATCTCCCGATCTGTAGGAATCTGAGAGACAAAACTTATGTAACTTTGAGGGAACGTATATGTCAACTTCCTGGCAGAGTCACGTCAATGTATGTCCAAGGGTTTGGAGGATAGAGACATTTAAATTTTTAGATATTATTCGAAAGTCAATTTTTAAAAGGCAAATATCTCCCGATCTGTCGGAATCTGAGAGACAAAACTTATGTCACTTAGAGCGAACGTATATGTCAACTTCAAGTCAGAATCTCGTCAATGTATGTCCAAGGGTTTGGAGGATAGAGAAATTTTAATTTTACGAGATTATTCGAAAGTCAATATTAAAAGGCAAATATCTCCCGATCTGTAGGAATGTGAGAGACAAAACTTATGTCACTTTGAGGGAACGTATATGTTAACTTCATGTCAGAGTCACGTCAATGTATGTGCAAGGGTTTGGAGGATAGAGACATCTTAATTTTTCGAGATTATTCGAAAGTCAATTATTCTAAAGGCAAATATCTCCCGATCTGTAGGAATCTGAGAGACAAAACTTATGTTACATTGTGGGAACGTATATGTCAACTTATTGTCAGAATCTCGTCAATGTATGTCCAAGGGTTTGAACGATAGGGACATTTTAATTTTTCGAGGTTATTCGAAAGTTAATTTTAAAAGGCAAATATCTCCCGATCTGTAGGCATCTGAGAGACAAACCTTATGTAACTTTGAGGGAACGCATATGTCAACTTCATGTCATAGTCTCGTCAATGGATGTCCAAGGGTTTGGAGGATAGAGACATTTTAATTTTTCGAGATTATTCGAAAGTGAATAATTAAAAGGCAAATATCTCCCGATCTGTAGGAATCTGAGAGACAAAACTAATGTCACTTTGAGGGAACATATATGTCAACTTCCTGTCAGAGTCACGTCAATGTATGTCCAAGGGTTTGGAGGATAAGGAAATTTAAATTTATAGAGATTATTCGAAAGTCAATTTTTAAAAGGCAAATATCTCCCGATCTGTAGGAATCTGAGAGACAAAACTTATGTCACTTTGAGGGAACGTATATGTAAATGTCCTGTCAGAGTCACGTCAATGTATGTTGAAGGGTTTGGAAGATAGAGACATTTAAATTTTTAGAGAATATTCGAAAGTCAATTATTAAAAGGCAAATATCTCCCGATCTGTAGGAATCTGAGAGACAAAACTTATGCCACTTTGAGGGAACGTATATGTCAACTTCCTGCCAGAGTCACGTCAATGTATGTCCAAAGGTTTGGAGGATAGAGACATTTAAATTTTTAGAGATTATTCGAAAGTCAATTTTTAAAAGGCATATATCTCCCGATCTGTAGGAATCTGAGAGACAAAACTTAAGTCACTTTGAGGGAACGTATATGTCAACTACATGTCAGAATCTCGTCAATGTATGTCCAAGGGTTTGGACGATAGAGATATTTTAATTTTTCGAGATTATTCGAAAGTCAATTTTTGAAAAGGCAAATATCTCCCGATCTGTAGGAATCTGAGAGACAAAACTTATGTCACTTTGAGGGAACGTATATGTCAACTTCATGTCATAGTCACGTCAATGTATGTCGAAGGGTTTGGACGATAGAGACATTTAAATTTCTAGAGATTATTCGAAAGTCAATTTTTAAAAGGCAAATATCTCCCGATCTGTAGGCATCTGAGAGACAAACCTTATGTAACTTTGAGGGAACGCATATGTCAACTTCATGTCAGAGTCTCGTCAATGTATGTCCAAGGGTTTGGACGATAGAGACATTTTAATGTGTCGAGATTATTTGAAAGTCAGTTATTAAAAGGCAAATATCTCCCGATCTGTTGGCATCTGGGAGACAAACCTTATGTCACTTTGAGGGAAAGTATATGTCAGCTTCATGTCCGAGTCTCATCAATGTATGTCGAAGGGTTTGGAGGATAGAGACATTTTAATTCTTCGAGATTATTCGAAAGTGAATTATTTAAAGGCAAATATCTCCCGATCTGTTGGAAGCTGAGAGACAAAACTAATGTCACTTTGAGGGAACATATATGTCAACTTCCTGTCAGAGTCACGTCAATGTATGTGCAAGGGTTTGGAGGATAGAGACATCTTAATTTTTAGAGATTATTCGAAAGTCAATTTTTAAAAGGCAAATATCTCCCGATCTGTAGGAACCTGAGGGACACAACTCATGTCACTATGAGGACATTTACATATTAACTTCATGTCAGAGTCACGACAATGTACGAAAATTTTTTGAAGGATACAGACATTTGAATTTTTCGAGATTATTCGAAAGTCAATTTTTGAAAAGGCAAATCTCTCCCGATCTGTAGGAATCTGAGACAAACCTTATGTCACATTGAGGGAACGTATATGTCAACTTCATGTCAGAATCTCGTCAATGTATGTCCAAGGGTTTTGACGATAGGGACATTTGAATTTTTCGAAATTATTCGAAAGTCAATTTTAAAAGGCAAATATCTCCCGATCTGTAGGCATCTGAGAGACAAACCTTATGTAACTTTGAGGGAACGCATATGTCAACTTCATATCATAGTCTCGTCAATGTATGTCCAAGGGTTTGGAGGATAGAGACATTTTAATTTTTCGAGATTATTCGAAAGTGAATAATTAAAAGGCACATATTTCCCGATCTGTAGGAATCTGAGAGACAAAACTAATGTCACTTTGAGGGAACATATATGTCAACTTCCTGTCAGAGTCACGTCAATGTATGTCCAAGGGTTTGGAGGATAGAGACATTTAAATTTTTAGAGATTATTCGAAAGTCAATTTTTAAACGGCAAATATCTCCCGATCTGTAGGAATCTGAGAGACAAAACTTATGTCACTTTGAGGGAACGTATATGTAAATGTCCTGTCAGAGTCACGTCAATGTATGTCGAAGGGTTCGGAGGATAGAGACATTTAAATTTTTAGAGATTATTCAAAAGTCAATTTTTAAAAGGCAAATATCTCCCGATCTGTAGGAATCTAAGAGACAAAACTTATGTCACTTTGAGGGAACGTTTATGTAAATGTCCTGTCAGAGTCACGTCAATGTATGTCCAAGGGTTTGGAGGATAGAGAAATTTTAATTTTACGAGATTATTCGAAAGTCAATTTTAAAAGGCAAATATCTCCCGATCTGTAGGCATCTGAGAGACAAACCTTATGTCACTTTGAGGGAACGTATATGTCAACAACATGTCAGAATCGCGTCAATGTATGTCCAAGGGTTTGGACGATAGAGACATTTTAATGTCTCGAGATTATTTGAAAGTCAGTTATTCAAAGGCAAATATCTCCCGATCTGTAGGCATCTGAGAGACAAACCTTATGTCCCTTTGAGGGAAAGTATATGTCAACTTCATGTCAGAGTCTCGTCAATGTATGTCGAAGGGTTTGGAGGATAGAGACATTTTAATTTTTCGAGATTATTCGAAAGTGAATTATTAAAAGGCAAATATCTCCCGATCTGTAGGAAGCTGAGAGACAAAACTAATGTCACTTTGAAGGAACATATATGTCAACTTCCTGTCAGAGTCACGTCAATGTATTTGCAAGGGTTTGGAGGATAGAGACATTTAAATTTTTAGATATTATTCGAAAGTCAATTTTTAAAAGGCAAATATCTCCCGATCTGTAGGAATCTGAGAGACACAACTAATGTCACTATGAGGACATTTACACATCAACTTCATGTCAGAGTCACGACAAAGTACGAAAAAGGGTTTGAAGGATAGAGACATTTGAATTTTTCGAGATTATTCGAAAGTCAATTTTTGAAAAGGGAAATATCTCCCGATCTGTAGGAATCTGAGAGACAAAACTTATGTCACTTTGAGGGAACGTATATGTCAACTTCCTGGCAGAGTCACGTCAATGTATGTCCAAGGGTTTGTAGGATAGAGACATTTAAATTTTTAGAGATTATTCGAAAGTCAATTTTTAAAAGGCAAATATCTCCCGATCTGTAGGAATCTGAGAGACAAAACTTATGTCACTTTGAGGGAACGTAAATGTAAATGTCCTGTCAGAGTCACGTCAATGTATGTCCAAGGGTTTGGAGGATAGGGAAATTTGAATTTTACGAGATTATTCGAAAGTCAATTTTAAAAGGCAAATATCTCCCGATCTGTAGGAATGTGAGAGTCAAACCTTATGACACTTTGAGGGAACGTATATGTTAACTTCATGTCAGAATCTCGTCAATGTATGTCCAAGGCTTTGGACGATAGAGACATTTAAATTTTGAGAGATTATTCGAAAGTCAATTTTTCAAAAGGCAAATATCTCCCGATCTGTATTAATCTGAGAGACAAAACTTATGTCACTTTGAGGGAACGTATATGTCAACTTCATGTCATAGTCTTGTCAATGTATGTCGAAGGGTTTGGAAGATAGAGACATTTAATTTTTTAGAGATTATTCGAAAGTCAATTATTAAAAGGCAAGTATCTCCCGATCTGTAGGAATCTGAGAGACAAAACTTATGTCACTTTGAGGGAACGTATATGTCAACTACATGTCAGAATCTCGTCAATGTATGTCCAAGGGTTTGGAAGATAAAGACATTTTAATTTCTCGAGATTAATCGAAAGTCAATATTTAAAAGGCAAATATCTACCGATCTGTAGGAATCTGAGAGACAAACCTTATGCCAATTTGAGGGAACGTGTATGTCAACTTGCTGTCAGAGTCACGTCAATGTATGTCCAAGGGTTTGGAGGATAGAGACATTTAAATATTTAGAGATTACTCGAAAGTCAATTTTTAAAAGGCAAATATCTCCCGATCTGTAGACATCTGAGAGACAAACCTTATGTCACTTTGAGAGATCGCATACGTCAACTTCATGTCAGAGTCTCGTCAATGTATGTCCAAGGGTTTGGAGGATAGACACATTTTCATTTTTCGAGATTATTCTAAAGTCAATTTTTGAAAAGGCAAATATCTTCCGATCTGTAGGAATCTGAAACAAACCTTATGTCACATTGAGGGTACGTATATGTCAACTTCATGTCAGAGTCACGTCAATGTATGTGCAAGGGTTTGGAGGATATAGACATCTTAATTTTTCGAGATTATTCGAAAGTCAATTTTTAAAAGGCAAATATCTCCCGATCTGTAGACATCTCAGAGACAAACCTTAAGTCACTTTGAGAGAACGCATACGTCAACTTCATGTCAGAGTCTCGTCAATGTATGTCCAAGGGTTTGGAGGATAGAGACATTTAAATTTTTCGAGATTATTCGAAAGTGAATTATTAAAAGGCAAATATCTCCCGATCTGTAGGAATCTGAGACAAACCTTATGTCACATTGAGGGAACGTATATGTCAACTTCATGTCAGAGTCACGTCAATGTATGTGCAAGGGTTTGGAGGATATAGTCATCTTAATTTTTCGAGATTATTCGAAAGTCAATTTTTCAAAAGGCAAATATATCCCGTTCTGTAGGAATCTGAGAGACAAAACTTATGTTGCCTTGTGGGAACGTATATGTCAACTTCATGTCAGAATCTCGTCAATGTATGTCCAAGGGTTTGGACGATAGAGACATTATAATTTTTCGAGATTGTTCGAAAGTCAATTATTAAAAGGCAAATATCTCCCGATCTGTAGGCATCTGAGAGACAAACCTTATGTCACTTTGAGGGAACGCATATGTCAACTTCATGTCAGAGTCTCGTCAATGTATTTCCAAGGGTTTGGAGGATAGGGACATTTTAATTCTTCGAGATTATTCGCAAGTCAATTATTAAAAGGCAAATATCTCCCGATCTGTAGGAATCTAAGAGACAAAACTTATGTCACTTTGAGGGAACGTATATGTCAACTTCATGTCAGAATCTCGTCAATGTAGGTCCAAGGGATTGGACGATAGAGACATTTTAATTTTTCAAGATTGTTCTAAAGTCAATTTTTAAAAGGCAAATATCTCCCGATCTATAGGAATCTAAGAGACAAAACTAATGTCACTTTGAGGGAACATATATGTCAACTTCCTGTCAGAGTCACGTCAATGTATGTCCAAGGGTTTGGCGGATAGAGACATTTAAATTTTTAGATATTATTAGAAAGTCAATTTTTAAAAGGCAAATATCTCCCGATTTGTAGGAATCTGAGAGACAAAACTTATGTCACTTTGAGGGAACGTATATGTAAACGTCCTGTCAGAGTCACATCAATGTATGTCCAAGGGTTTGGAGGATAGAGAAATTTTAATTTTACGAGATTATTCGAAAGTCAATTTTTAAAAGGCAAATATCTCCCGATCTGTAGGAATCTGAGAGACAAAACTTATGTAACTTTGTGGGAACGTATATGTCAACTTCATGTCAGAGTCTCGTCAATGTATGTCCAAGGGTTTGGAGGATAGAGACATTTAAATTTTTAGAGATTATTCGAAAGTCAATTATTAAAAGGCAAATATCTCCCGATCTGTAGGAATCTGAGAGACAAAACTTATGTCACTTTGAGGGAACGTATATGTCAACATCCTGTCAGAGTCACGTCAATGTATGTCCAAGGGCTTGGAGGATAGAGACATTTAAATTTTTAGAGATTATTCGGAAGTCAATTTTTAAAAGGCAAATATCTCCCGATCTGTAGGAATCTGAGAGACAAAACTTAAGTCTCTTTGAGGGAACGTATATGTCAACTACATGTCAGAATCTCGTCAATGTATGTACAAGGGTTTGGACGATAGACACATTTTAATTTTTCGAGATTAATCGAAAGTCAATTTTTAAAAGGCAAAAATCTACCGATCTGTAGGAATCTGAGAGACAAACCTTATGACACTTTGAGGGAACGCATATGTCAACTTCATGTCATAGTCTGGTCAATGTATGTCCAAGGTTTTGGACGATAGAGACATTTTAATTTTTCGACATTATTCGAAAGTCAATTTTTAAAAGGCAAATATATCCCGATCTGCAGACATCTGAGAAACAAACCTTATGTCAATTTGAGAGAACGCATACGTCAACTTCATGTCAGAGTCTCGTCAATGTATGTCCAAGGGTTTGGAGGATAGAGATATTCATATTTTTAGAGATTATTCGAAAGTCAATTTTTAAAAGGCAAATATCTCCCGATTTGTAGGAATCTGAGAGACAAAACTTATGTCACTTTGAGGGAACGCATATGTAAACGTCCTGTCAGAGTCACGTCAATGTATGTCCAAGGGTTTGGAGGATAGAGAAATTTTAATTTTACGAGATTATTCGTAAGTCAATTATTAAAAGGCAAATATCTCCCGATCTGTAGGAATCTGAGAGACAAAACTTATGTCACTTTGAAGGAACGTATATGTCAACTTCATATCAGAATCTCGTTAATGTATGTCCAAGGGTTTGGAGGATAGAGACATTTTCATTTTTCGAGATTATTCGAAAGTCAATTTTTGAAAAGGCAAATATCTCCCGATCTGTAGGAATCTGAGAGACAAAACTTATGTTACTTTGTGGGAACGTATATGTCAACTTCATGTCAGAATCTCGTCAATGTATGTCCAAGGGTTTGGACGATAGAGACATTTTAATTTTTCGAGATTATTCGAAAGTCAATTCTTAAAAGGCAAATATCTCCCGATCTGTAGGCATCTGAGAGACAAAACTTATGACACTTTGAGGGAACGTATATGTCAACTTCATGTCAGAATCTCGTCAGTTTATGTCCAAGGGTTTGGACGATAGAGACATTTTAATTTTTCGAGATTATTTGAAAGTCAATATTTAATAGGCAAATATCTCACGATCTGTAGGCATCTGGGCGACAAACCTAATGTCACTTTGAGGGAACGCATATGTCAACTTCACGTCAGAGTCTCGTCAATGTATGTCCAAGGGTTTGGAGGATAGAGACATATTAATTTTTCGAGATTATTCGAAAGTGAATTATTAAAAGGCAAATATCTCCCGATCTGTAGGAATCTGAGAGACAAAACTAATGTCACTTTGAGGGAACATATATGTCAACTTCATGTCAGAGTCACGTCAATGTATGTCCAAGGGTTTGGAGGATAGAGAAATTTTAATTTTACGAGATTATTCGAAAGTCAATTATTAAAAGGCAAATATCTCCCGATCTGTAGGAATCTGAGAGACAAAACTTATGTCACTTTGAGGGAACGCATATGTTAACTACATGTCAGAATCTCGTCATTGTATGTCCAAGTGTTTGGACGATAGAGACATTTTAATTTTCGAGATTATTTAGAAGTCAATTTTTAAAGGGCAAATATCTCCCGATCTGTAGGCATCTGAGAGACAAACCTTATATCACTTTGAGGGAACGCATATGTTAACTTCATGTCAGTGTCTCGTCAATGTAAGTCCAAGGTTTTGGACGATAGAGACATTTTAATTTTTCGAGGTTATTCGAAAGTCAATTCTTAAAAGGCAAATATCTCCCGATCTGTAGGCATCTGACAGACAAACCTTATGTCACTTTGAGGGAACGCATATGTCAACATCATGTCAGAGTCTTGTCAATGTATGTCCAAGGGTTTGGAGGATAGAGACATTTTAATTCTTCGAGATTATTCGCAAGTCAATTATTAAAAGGCAAATATCTTCCGATCTGTAGGAATCTGAGAGACAAAACTTATGTCAATTTGAGGGAACGTATATGTAAACTTCATGTCAGAATCTCGTCAATTTAGGTCCAAGGGTTTGGACGATAGAGACATTTTAATTTTTCGAGATTGTTCTAAAGTCAATTTTTAAAGGCAAATATCTCCCGATCTGTACGAATCTAAGAGACAAAACTAATGTCACTTTGAGGGAACATACATGTCAACTTCCTGTCAGGGTCACGTCAATGTATGTCCAAGGGTTTGGAGGATAGAGACATTTAAATTTTTAGATATTATTCGAAAGTCAATTTTTAAAAGGCAAATATCTCCCGATTTGTAGGAATCTGAGAGACAAAAACTTATGTCACTTTGAGGGAACGTATATGTAAACGTCCTGTCAGAGTCACGTCAATGTATGTCCAAGGGTTTGGAGGATAGAGAAATTTTAATTTTACGAGATTATTCGAAAGTCAATTTTTATAAGGCAAATATCTCCCGATCTGTAGGAATCTGAGAGACAAAACTTATGTAACTTTGTGGGAACGTATATGTCAACTTCATGTCAGAATCTCGTCAATGTATGTCCAAGGGTGTGGAGGATATAGACATTTAAATCTTTAGAGATTATTCGAAAGTCAATTTATGTAAAGGCCAATATCTCCCGATCGATAGGAATCTAAGAGACAAAACTTATGTCACTTTGAAGGAACGTATATGTCAACTTCATGTCAGAATCTCGTCAATGTATGTCCAAGGGTTTGGACGATAGAGACATTTTAATTTTTCGAGATTCTTCGAAAGTCAATTATTAAAAGGCAAATATCTCCCGATCTGTGGGCATCTGAGAGACAGACCTTATGTCACTTTGAGGGAATGCTTATGTCAACTTTTAATCAGAGTCTCGTCAATGTATGTCCAAGGGTTTGGAGGATACAGACATTTTCATTTTTCGAGATTATTCTAAAGTCAATTTTTGAAAAGGCAAATATCTCCCGATCTGTAGGAATCCTAGACAAACCTTATGTCACATTGAGGGAACGTATATGTCAACTTCATGTCAGTGTCACGTCAATGTATGTGCAAGGGTTTGGAGCATATAGTCATCTTAATTTTTCGAGATTATTCGAAAGTCAATTTTTCAAAAGGCAAATATCTCCCGATCTGTATACATCTGAGAGACAAACCTTATGTCACTTTGAGGGAACGTATATGTCAACTTCATGTCAGAATCTCGTCATTGTAGGTCCAAAGGTTTGGACGATAGAGACATTTCAATTTTTCGAGATTGTTCTAAAGTCAATTTTTAAAAGGCAAATATCTCCCGATCTAGAGGAATCTAAGAGACAAAACTAATGTCACTTTGAGGGAACATATATGTCAACTTCCTGTCAGAGTCACGTCAATGTATGTCCAAGGGTTTATAGGATAGAGACATTTAAATTTTTAGATATTATTCGAAAGTCAATTTTTAAAAGGCAAATATCTCCCGATTTGTAGGAATCTGAGAGACAAAACTTATGTCACTTTGAGGGAACGCATATGTAAACATCCTGTCAGAGTCACGTCAATGTATGTCCAAGGGTTTGGAGGATAGAGACATTTTAATTTTTCGAGATTATTCGAAAGTCAATTTTTAAAAGGCAAATATCTCCCGATCTGTAGGAATCTGAGAGACAAACCTTATGACACTTTGAGGGAACGCATATGTCAACTTCATGTCATAGTCTGGTCAATGTATGTCCAAGGTTTTGGACGATAGAGACATTTTAATTTTTCGACATTATTCGAAAGTCAATTTTTAAAAGGCAAATATATCCCGATCTGCAGACATCTGAGAGACAAACCTTATGTCAATTTGAGAGAACGCATACGTCAACTTCATGTCAGAGTCTCGTCAATGTATGTCCAAGGGTTTGGAGGATAGAGATATTCATATTTTTAGAGATTATTCGAAAGTCAATTTTTAAAAGGCAAATATCTCCCGATCTGTAGGGATCTGAGAGACAAAACGTATGACACTTAGAGGGAACGTATATGTCAACTTCATGTCAGAGTCTCGTCAATGTATGTGCAAGGGTTTGGAGGATATAGACATCTTAATTTTTCGAGATTATTCGAAAGTCAATTTTTAAAAGGCAAATATATCCCGATCTGTAGGAATCTGAGAGACAAAACTTATGTTACTTTGTGGGAACGTATATGTCAACTTCATGTCATAGTCACATTAATGTATGTCGAAGGGTTTGGAGGATAGAGACATTTTAATTTTTCGAGATTATTTGAAAGTCAATTTTTAAAAGGAAAATATCTCACGATCTGTAGGCATCTGAGCGACAAACCTAATGTCACTTTGAGGGAACGCATATGTCAACTTCATGTCAGAGTCTCGTCAATGTATGTCCAAGGGTTTGGAGGATAGAGACATTTTAATTTTTCGAGATTATTCGAAAGTCAATTTTTAAAAGGCAAATATCTCCCGATCTGTAGGAATCTGAGAGACAAAACTTGTGTCTCTTTGAGGGAACGCATATGTTAACTACATGTCAGAATCTCGTCATTGTATGTCCAAGTGTTTGGACGATAGAGACATTTTAATTTTCGAGATTATTTGGAAGTCAATTTTTAAAAGGCAAATATCTCCCGATCTGTAGGCATCTGAGAGACAAACCTTATATCACTTTGAGGGAACGTATAAGTTAACTTCATGTCAGAGTCTCGTCAATGTAAGTCCAAGGTTTTGGACGATAGAGACATTTTAATTTTTCGAGATTATTCGAAAGTCAATTTTTAAAAGGCAAATATCTCCCGATCTGTAGGCATCTGAGAGACAAACCTTATGTCACTTTGAGGGAACGCATATGTCAACATCATGTCAGAGTCTCGTCAATGTATGTCCAAGGGTTTGGAGGATAGAGACATTTTAATTCTTCGAGATTATTCGCAAGTCAATTATTTAAAGTCAAATATCTCCCGATCTGTAGGAATCTGAGAGACAAACCTTATGTCAATTTGAGGGAACGTATATGTCAACTTCATGTCAGAATCTCGTCAATTTAGGTCCAAGGGTTTGGACGATAGAGACATTTTAATTTTTCGAGATTGTTCTAAAGTCAATTTTTAAAAGGCAAATATCTCCCGATCTGTAGGAATCTAAGAGACAAAACTAATGTCACTTTGAGGGAACATATATGTCAACTTCCTGTCAGAGTCACGTCAATGTATGTCCAAGGGTTTGGAGGATAGAGACATTTAAATTTTTAGATATTATTCGAAAGTCAATTTTTAAAAGGCAAATATCTCCCGATTTGTAGGAATCTGAGAGACAAAACTTATGTCACTTTGAGGGAACGCATATGTAAACATCCTGTCAGAGTCACGTCAATGTATGTCCAAGGGTTTGGAGGATAGAGAAATTTTAATTTTACGAGATTATTCGTAAGTTAATTATTAAAAGGCCAATATCTCCCGATCTGTAGGAATCTGAGAGACAAAACTTATGTCACTTTGAAGGAACGTATATGTCAACTTCATGTCAGAATCTCGTTAATGTGTGTCCAAGGGTTTGGAGGATAGAGACATTTTAATTTTTCGAGATTATTCGAAAGTCAATTTTTAAAAGGCAAATATCTCCCGATCTGTAGGAATCTGAGAGACAAAACTTATGTCTCTTTGAGGGAACGCATATGTTAACTACATGTCAGAATCTCGTCATTGTATGTCCAAGTGTTTGGACGATAGAGACATTTTAATTTTCGAGATTATTTGGAAGTCAATTTTTAAAAGGCAAATATCTCCCGATCTGTAGGCATCTGAGAGACAAACCTTATATCACTTTGAGGGAACGCATATGTTAACTTCATGTCAGAGTCTCGTCAATGTAAGTCCAAGGTTTTGGACGATAGAGACATTTTAATTTTTCGAGATTATTCGAAAGTCAATTTTTAAAAGGCAAATATCTCCCGATCTGTAGGCATCTGAGAGACAAACCTTATGTCACTTTGAGGGAACGCATATGTCAACATCATGTCAGAGTCTCGTCAATGTATGTCCAAGGGTTTGGAGGATAGAGACATTTTAATTCTTCGAGATTATTCGCAAGTCAATTATTTAAAGGCAAATATCTCCGGATCTGTAGGAATCTGAGAGACAAACCTTATGTCAATTTGAGGGAACGTATATGTCAACTTCATGTCAGAATCTCGTCAATTTAGGTCCAAGGGTTTGGACGATAGAGACATTTTAATTTTTCGAGATTGTTCTAAAGTCAATTTTTAAAAGGCAAATATCTCCCGATCTGTAGGAATCTAAGAGACAAAACTAATGTCACTTTGAGGGAACATATATGTCAACTTCCTGTCAGAGTCACGTCAATGTATGTCCAAGGGTTTGGAGGATAGAGACATTTAAATTTATAGATATTATTCGAAAGTCAATTTTTAAAAGGCAAATATCTCCCGATCTGTAGGCATCTGAGAGACAAACCTTATGTCACTTTGAGGGAACGCATATGTCAACATCATGTCAGAGTCTCGTCAATGTATGTCCAAGGGTTTGGAGGATAGAGACATTTTAATTCTTCGAGATTATTCGCAAGTCAATTATTTAAAGGCAAATATCTCCCGATCTGTAGGAATCTGAGAGACAAAACTTATGTCACTTTGAAGGAACGTATATGTCAACTTCATGTCAGAATCTCGTTAATGTATGTCCAAGGGTTTGGACGATAGAGACATTTAAATTTTTCGAGATTATTCGAAAGTCAATTTTTAAAAGGCAAATATCTCCCGATCTGTAGGAATCTGAGAGACAAAACTTATGTCACTTTGATGGAACGTATATGTCAACTTGCTGTCAGAGTTTCAATGTATGTCCAAGGGTGTGGAGGATAGAGACATTTAAATTCTTAGAGATTATTCGAAAGTCAATTTATGAAAAGGCAAATATCTCCCGATCAATAGGAATCTAAGAGACAAAACTTATGTCACTTTGAGGGAACGTATATGTCAACTTCATGTCAGAATCTCGTCAATGTATGTCAAAGGGTTTGGACGATAGAGACATTTTAATTTTTCGAGATTATTCGAAAGTCAATTTTTAAAGGCAAATATCTCCCGATCTGTAGGCATCTGAGAGACAAACCTTATGCCACTTTGAGGGAACGCATATGTCAACTTCGTGTCAGAGTCTCGTCAATGTATATCCAAGGGTTTGGAGGATAGAGACATTTTAATTTTTCGAGATTATTCGAAAGTCAATTTTTCTAAAGGCAAATATTCCCGATCTGTATTAATCTGAGAGACAAAACTTATGTAACTTTGAGGGAACGTATATGTCAACTTCATGTCATAGTCGCGTATATGTATGTCCCAGGGTTTGGAGGATAGAGACATTTTCATTTTTCGAGATTATTCGAAAGTCAATTTTTCAAAAGGCAAATATCTCCCGATCTCTAGGAATCTGAGAGACAAAACTTATGTAACTTTGAGGGAACGTATATGTCAACTTCCTGGCAGAGTCACGTCAATGTATGTCCAAGTTTTTGGAGGATAGAGACATTTAAATTTTTAGATATTATTCGAAAGTCAATTTTTAAAAGGCAAATATCTCCCGATCTGTAGTAATCTGAGAGACAAAACTTATGTCACTTAGAGCGAACGTATATGTCAACTTCATGTCAGAATCTCGTCAATATATGTCCAAGGGTTTGGACGATAGAGACATTTTAATTTTTCGAGATTATTCGAAAGTCAATTTTTTAAAGGCAAATATCTCCCGATCTGTAGGCATCTAAGAGACAAACCTTATGTTACTTTGAGGGAACGCATATGTCAACCTCATGTCAGAGTCTCGTCAATGTATGTCCAAGGGTTTGGAGGATAGAGACATTTTAATTTTTCGAGATTATTCGAAAGTGAATTATTAAAAGGCAAATATCTCCCGATCTGTAGGAAGCTGAGAGACACAACTGATGTCACTATGAGGACATTTACATATCAACTTCATGTCAGAGTCACGACAATGTACGAAAAAGGGTTTGAAGGATAGAGACATTTAAATTTTTAGAGATTATTCGAAAGTCAATTATTAAAAGGCAAATATCTCCCGATCTGTAGGAATCTGAGAGACAAAACTTATGTCACTTTGAGGGAACGTATATGTCAACATCCTGTCAGAGTCACGTCAATGTATGTCCAAGGGCTTGGAGGATAGAGACATTTAAATTTTTAGAGATTATTCGGAAGTCAATTTTTAAAAGGCAAATATCTCCCGATCTGTAGGAATCTGAGAGACAAAACTTAAGTCTCTTTGAGGGAACGTATATGTCAACTACATGTCAGAATCTCGTCAATGTATGTACAAGGGTTTGGACGATAGACACATTTTAATTTTTCGAGATTAATCGAAAGTCAATTTTTAAAAGGCAAAAATCTACCGATCTGTAGGAATCTGAGAGACAAACCTTATGACACTTTGAGGGAACGCATATGTCAACTTCATGTCATAGTCTGGTCAATGTATGTCCAAGGTTTTGGACGATAGAGACATTTTAATTTTTCGACATTATTCGAAAGTCAATTTTTAAAAGGCAAATATATCCCGATCTGCAGACATCTGAGAAACAAACCTTATGTCAATTTGAGAGAACGCATACGTCAACTTCATGTCAGAGTCTCGTCAATGTATGTCCAAGGGTTTGGAGGATAGAGATATTCATATTTTTAGAGATTATTCGAAAGTCAATTTTTAAAAGGCAAATATCTCCCGATCTGTAGGGATCTGAGAGACAAAACGTATGACACTTAGAGGGAACGTATATGTCAACTTCATGTCAGAGTCTCGTCAATGTATGTCCAAGGGTTTGGAGGATAGAGACATTTTCATTTTTCGAGATTATTCGAAAGTCAATTTTTGAAAAGGAAAATATCTCCCGATCTGTAGGAATCTGAGACAAACCTTATGTCACATTGAGGGAACGTATATGTTAACTTCATGTCAGAGTCACGTCAATGTATGTGCAAGGGTTTGGAGGATATAGACATCTTAATTTTTCGAGATTATTCGAAAGTCAATTTTTAAAAGGCAAATATATCCCGATCTGTAGGAATCTGAGAGACAAAACTTATGTTACTTTGTGGGAACGTATATGTCAACTTCATGTCATAGTCACATTAATGTATGTCGAAGGGTTTGGAGGATAGAGACATTTTAATTTTTCGAGATTATTTGAAAGTCAATTTTTAAAAGGCAAATATCTCACGATCTGTAGGCATCTGAGCGACAAACCTAATGTCACTTTGAGGGAACGCATATGTCAACTTCATGTCAGAGTCTCGTCAATGTATGTCCAAGGGTTTGGAGGATAGAGACATTTTAATTTTTCGAGATTATTCGAAAGTCAATTTTTAAAAGGCAAATATCTCCCGATCTGTAGGAATCTGAGAGACAAAACTTATGTCTCTTTGAGGGAACGCATATGTTAACTACATGTCAGAATCTCGTCATTGTATGTCCAAGTGTTTGGACGATAGAGACATTTTAATTTTCGAGATTATTTGGAAGTCAATTTTTAAAAGGCAAATATCTCCCGATCTGTAGGCATCTGAGAGACAAACCTTATATCACTTTGAGGGAACGTATATGTTAACTTCATGTCAGAGTCTCGTCAATGTAAGTAAAAGGTTTTGGACGATAGAGACATTTTAATTTTTCGAGATTATTCGAAAGTCAATTTTTAAAAGGCAAATATCTCCCGATCTGTAGGCATCTGAGAGACAAACCTTATGTCACTTTGAGGGAACGCATATGTCAACATCATGTCAGAGTCTCGTCAATGTATGTCCAAGGGTTTGGAGGATAGAGACATTTTAATTCTTCGAGATTATTCGCAAGTCAATTATTTAAAGGCAAATATCTCCGGATCTGTAGGAATCTGAGAGACAAACCTTATGTCAATTTGAGGGAACGTATATGTCAACTTCATGTCAGAATCTCGTCAATTTAGGTCCAAGGGTTTGGACGATAGAGACATTTTAATTTTTCGAGATTGTTCTAAAGTCAATTTTTAAAAGGCAAATATCTCCCGATCTGTAGGAATCTAAGAGACAAAACTAATGTCACTTTGAGGGAACATATATGTCAACTTCCTGTCAGAGTCACGTCAATGTATGTCCAATGGTTTGGAGGATAGAGACATTTAAATTTTTAGATATTATTCGAAAGTCAATTTTTAAAAGGCAAATATCTCCCGATTTGTAGGAATCTGAGAGACAAAACTTATGTCACTTTGAGGGAACGCATATGTAAACGTCCTGTCAGAGTCACGTCAATGTATGTCCAAGGGTTTGGAGGATAGAGAAATTTTAATTTTACGAGATTATTCGTAAGTCAATTATTAAAAGGCAAATATCTCCCGATCTGTAGGAATCTGAGAGACAAAACTTATGTCACTTTGAAGGAACGTATATGTCAACTTCATATCAGAATCTCGTTAATGTATGTCCAAGGGTTTGGAGGATAGAGACATTTTAATTTTTCGAGATTATTCGAAAGTCAATTTTTAAAAGGCAAATATCTCCCGATCTGTAGGAATCTGAGAGACAAAACTTATGTCTCTTTGAGGGAACGCATATGTTAACTACATGTCAGAATCTCGTCATTGTATGTCCAAGTGTTTGGACGATAGAGACATTTTAATTTTCGAGATTATTTGGAAGTCAATTATTAAGAGGCAAATATCTCCCGATCTGTAGGCATCTGAGAGACAAACCTTATATCACTTTGAGGGAACGCATATGTTAACTTCATGTCAGAGTCTCGTCAATGTAAGTCCAAGGTTTTGGACGATAGAGACATTTTAATTTTTCGAGATTATTCGAAAGTCAATTTTTAAAAGGCAAATATCTCCCGATCTGTAGGCATCTGAGAGACAAACCTTATGTCACTTTGAGGGAACGCATATGTCAACATCATGTCAGAGTCTCGTCAATGTATGTCCAAGGGTTTGGAGGATAGAGACATTTTAATTCTTCGAGATTATTCGCAAGTCAATTATTTAAAGGCAAATATCTCCGGATCTGTAGGAATCTGAGAGACAAACCTTATGTCAATTTGAGGGAACGTATATGTCAACTTCATGTCAGAATCTCGTCAATTTAGGTCCAAGGGTTTGGACGATAGAGACATTTTAATTTTTCGAGATTGTTCTAAAGTCAATTTTTAAAAGGCAAATATCTCCCGATCTGTAGGAATCTAAGAGACAAAACTAATGTCACTTTGAGGGAACATATATGTCAACTTCCTGTCAGAGTCACGTCAATGTATGTATAAGGGTTTGGAGGATAGAGACATTTAAATTTATAGATATTATTCGAAAGTCAATTTTTAAAAGGCAAATATCTCCCGATCTGTAGGCATCTGAGAGACAAACCTTATGTCACTTTGAGGGAACGCATATGTCAACATCATGTCAGAGTCTCGTCAATGTATGTCCAAGGGTTTGGAGGATAGAGACATTTTAATTCTTCGAGATTATTCGCAAGTCAATTATTTAAAGGCAAATATCTCCCGATCTGTAGGAATCTGAGAGACAAAACTTATGTCACTTTGAAGGAACGTATATGTCAACTTCATGTCAGAATCTCGTTAATGTATGTCCAAGGGTTTGGACGATAGAGACATTTAAATTTTTCGAGATTATTCGAAAGTCAATTTTTAAAAGGCAAATATCTCCCGATCTGTAGGAATCTGAGAGACAAAACTTATGTCACTTTGTGGGAACGTATATGTCAACTTGCTGTCAGAGTTTCAATGTATGTCCAAGGGTGTGGAGGATAGAGACATTTAAATTCTTAGAGATTATTCGAAAGTCAATTTATGAAAAGGCAAATATCTCCCGATCAATAGGAATCTAAGAGACAAAACTTATGTCACTTTGAGGGAACGTATATGTCAACTTCATGTCAGAATCTCGTCAATGTATGTCAAAGGGTTTGGACGATAGAGACATTTTAATTTTTCGAGATTATTCGAAAGTCAATTTTTAAAGGCAAATATCTCCCGATCTGTAGGCATCTGAGAGACAAACCTTATGCCACTTTGAGGGAACGCATATGTCAACTTCGTGTCAGAGTCTCGTCAATGTATATCCAAGGGTTTGGAGGATAGAGACATTTTAATTTTTCGAGATTATTCGAAAGTCAATTTTTCTAAAGGCAAATATTCCCGATCTGTATTAATCTGAGAGACAAAACTTATGTAACTTTGAGGGAACGTATATGTCAACTTCATGTCATAGTCGCGTATATGTATGTCCCAGGGTTTGGAGGATAGAGACATTTTCATTTTTCGAGATTATTCGAAAGTCAATTTTTCAAAAGGCAAATATCTCCCGATCTCTAGGAATCTGAGAGACAAAACTTATGTAACTTTGAGGGAACGTATATGTCAACTTCCTGGCAGAGTCACGTCAATGTATGTCCAAGTTTTTGGAGGATAGAGACATTTAAATTTTTAGATATTATTCGAAAGTCAATTTTTAAAAGGCAAATATCTCCCGATCTGTAGTAATCTGAGAGACAAAACTTATGTCACTTAGAGCGAACGTATATGTCAACTTCATGTCAGAATCTCGTCAATATATGTCCAAGGGTTTGGACGATAGAGACATTTTAATTTTTCGAGATTATTCGAAAGTCAATTTTTTAAAGGCAAATATCTCCCGATCTGTAGGCATCTAAGAGACAAACCTTATGTTACTTTGAGGGAACGCATATGTCAACCTCATGTCAGAGTCTCGTCAATGTATGTCCAAGGGTTTGGAGGATAGAGACATTTTAATTTTTCGAGATTATTCGAAAGTGAATTATTAAAAGGCAAATATCTCCCGATCTGTAGGAAGCTGAGAGACACAACTGATGTCACTATGAGGACATTTACATATCAACTTCATGTCAGAGTCACGACAATGTACGAAAAAGGGTTTGAAGGATAGAGACATTTAAATTTTTAGAGATTATTCGAAAGTCAATTATTAAAAGGCAAATATCTCCCGATCTGTAGGAATCTGAGAGACAAAACTTATGTCACTTTGAGGGAACGTATATGTCAACATCCTGTCAGACTCACGTCAATGTATGTCCAAGGGCTTGGAGGATAGAGACATTTAAATTTTTAGAGATTATTCGGAAGTCAATTTTTAAAAGGCAAATATCTCCCGATCTGTAGGAATCTGAGAGACAAAACTTAAGTCTCTTTGAGGGAACGTATATGTCAACTACATGTCAGAATCTCGTCAATGTATGTACAAGGGTTTGGACGATAGACACATTTTAATTTTTCGAGATTAATCGAAAGTCAATTTTTAAAAGGCAAAAATCTACCGATCTGTAGGAATCTGAGAGACAAACCTTATGACACTTTGAGGGAACGCATATGTCAACTTCATGTCATAGTCTGGTCAATGTATGTCCAAGGTTTTGGACGATAGAGACATTTTAATTTTTCGACATTATTCGAAAGTCAATTTTTAAAAGGCAAATATATCCCGATCTGCAAACATCTGAGAAACAAACCTTATGTCAATTTGAGAGAACGCATACGTCAACTTCATGTCAGAGTCTCGTCAATGTATGTCCAAGGGTTTGGAGGATAGAGATATTCATATTTTTAGAGATTATTCGAAAGTCAATTTTTAAAAGGCAAATATCTCCCGATCTGTAGGGATCTGAGAGACAAAACGTATGACACTTAGAGGGAACGTATATGTCAACTTCATGTCAGAGTCTCGTCAATGTATGTCCAAGGGTTTGGAGGATAGAGACATTTTCATTTTTCGAGATTATTCGAAAGTCAATTTTTGAAAAGGAAAATATCTCCCGATCTGTAGGAATCTGAGACAAACCTTATGTCACATTGAGGGAACGTATATGTTAACTTCATGTCAGAGTCACGTCAATGTATGTGCAAGGGTTTGGAGGATATAGACATCTTAATTTTTCGAGATTATTCGAAAGTCAATTTTTAAAAGGCAAATATATCCCGATCTGTAGGAATCTGAGAGACAAAACTTATGTTACTTTGTGGGAACGTATATGTCAACTTCATGTCATAGTCACATTAATGTATGTCGAAGGGTTTGGAGGATAGAGACATTTTAATTTTTCGAGATTATTTGAAAGTCAATTTTTAAAAGGCAAATATCTCACGATCTGTAGGCATCTGAGCGACAAACCTAATGTCACTTTGAGGGAACGCATATGTCAACTTCATGTCAGAGTCTCGTCAATGTATGTCCAAGGGTTTGGAGGATAGAGACATTTTAATTTTTCGAGATTATTCGAAAGTCAATTTTTAAAAGGCAAATATCTCCCGATCTGTAGGAATCTGAGAGACAAAACTTATGTCTCTTTGAGGGAACGCATATGTTAACTACATGTCAGAATCTCGTCATTGTATGTCCAAGTGTTTGGACGATAGAGACATTTTAATTTTCGAGATTATTTGGAAGTCAATTTTTAAAAGGCAAATATCTCCCGATCTGTAGGCATCTGAGAGACAAACCTTATATCACTTTGAGGGAACGTATATGTTAACTTCATGTCAGAGTCTCGTCAATGTAAGTAAAAGGTTTTGGACGATAGAGACATTTTAATTTTTCGAGATTATTCGAAAGTCAATTTTTAAAAGGCAAATATCTCCCGATCTGTAGGCATCTGAGAGACAAACCTTATGTCACTTTGAGGGAACGCATATGTCAACATCATGTCAGAGTCTCGTCAATGTATGTCCAAGGGTTTGGAGGATAGAGACATTTTAATTCTTCGAGATTATTCGCAAGTCAATTATTTAAAGTCAAATATCTCCCGATCTGTAGGAATCTGAGAGACAAACCTTATGTCAATTTGAGGGAACGTATATGTCAACTTCATGTCAAAATCTCGTCAATTTAGGTCCAAGGGTTTGGACGATAGAGACATTTTAATTTTTCGAGATTGTTCTAAAGTCAATTTTTAAAAGGCAAATATCTCCCGATCTGTAGGAATCTAAGAGACAAAACTAATGTCACTTTGAGGGAACATATATGTCAACTTCCTGTCAGAGTCACGTCAATGTATGTCCAATGGTTTGGAGGATAGAGACATTTAAATTTTTAGATATTATTCGAAAGTCAATTTTTAAAAGGCAAATATCTCCCGATTTGTAGGAATCTGAGAGACAAAACTTATGTCACTTTGAGGGAACGCATATGTAAACGTCCTGTCAGAGTCACGTCAATGTATGTCCAAGGGTTTGGAGGATAGAGAAATTTTAATTTTACGAGATTATTCGTAAGTCAATTATTAAAAGGCAAATATCTCCCGATCTGTAGGAATCTGAGAGACAAAACTTATGTCACTTTGAAGGAACGTATATGTCAACTTCATATCAGAATCTCGTTAATGTATGTCCAAGGGTTTGGAGGATAGAGACATTTTAATTTTTCGAGATTATTCGAAAGTCAATTTTTAAAAGGCAAATATCTCCCGATCTGTAGGAATCTGAGAGACAAAACTTATGTCTCTTTGAGGGAACGCATATGTTAACTACATGTCAGAATCTCGTCATTGTATGTCCAAGTGTTTGGACGATAGAGACATTTTAATTTTCGAGATTATTTGGAAGTCAATTTTTAAGAGGCAAATATCTCCCGATCTGTAGGCATCTGAGAGACAAACCTTATATCACTTTGAGGGAACGCATATGTTAACTTCATGTCAGAGTCTCGTCAATGTAAGTCCAAGGTTTTGGACGATAGAGACATTTTAATTTTTCGAGATTATTCGAAAGTCAATTTTTAAAAGGCAAATATCTCCCGATCTGTAGGCATCTGAGAGACAAACCTTATGTCACTTTGAGGGAACGCATATGTCAACATCATGTCAGAGTCTCGTCAATGTATGTCCAAGGGTTTGGAGGATAGAGACATTTTAATTCTTCGAGATTATTCGCAAGTCAATTATTTAAAGGCAAATATCTCCCGATCTGTAGGAATCTGAGAGACAAACCTTATGTCAATTTGAGGGAACGTATATGTCAACTTCATGTCAGAATCTCGTCAATTTAGGTCCAAGGGTTTGGACGATAGAGACATTTTAATTTTTCGAGATTGTTCTAAAGTCAATTTTTAAAAGGCAAATATCTCCCGATCTGTAGGAATCTAAGAGACAAAACTAATGTCACTTTGAGGGAACATATATGTCAACTTCCTGTCAGAGTCACGTCAATGTATGTCCAAGGGTTTGGAGGATAGAGACATTTAAATTTATAGATATTATTCGAAAGTCAATTTTTAAAAGGCAAATATCTCCCGATTGGTAGGAATCTGAGAGACAAAACTTATGTCACTTTGAGGGAACGCATATGTAAACATCCTGTCAGAGTCACGTCAATGTATGTCCAAGGGTTTGGAGGATAGAGAAATTTTAATTTTACGAGATTATTCGTAAGTCAATTATTAAAAGGCAAATATCTCCCGATCTGTAGGAATCTGAGAGACAAAACTTATGTCACTTTGAAGGAACGTATATGTCAACTTCATGTCAGAATCTCGTTAATGTATGTCCAAGGGTTTGGACGATAGAGACATTTAAATTTTTCGAGATTATTCGAAAGTCAATTTTTAAAAGGCAAATATCTCCCGATCTGTAGGAATCTGAGAGACAAAACTTATGTCACTTTGAGGGAACGTATATGTCAACTTGCTGTCAGAGTCACGTCAATGTATGTCCAAGGGTGTGGAGGATAGAGACATTTAAATTCTTAGAGATTATTCGAAAGTCAATTTATGAAAAGGCAAATATCTCCCGATCAATAGGAATCTAAGAGACAAAACTTATGTCACTTTGAGGGAACGTATATGTCAACTTCATGTCAGAATCTCGTCAATGTATGTCAAAGGGTTTGGACGATAGAGACATTTTAATTTTTCGAGATTATTCGAAAGTCAATTTTTAAAGGCAAATATCTCCCGATCTGTAGGCATCTGAGAGACAAACCTTATGCCACTTTGAGGGAACGCATATGTCAACTTCGTGTCAGAGTCTCGTCAATGTATATCCAAGGGTTTGGAGGATAGAGACATTTTAATTTTTCGAGATTATTCGAAAGTCAATTTTTCTAAAGGCAAATATTCCCGATCTGTATTAATCTGAGAGACAAAACTTATGTAACTTTGAGGGAACGTATATGTCAACTTCATGTCATAGTCGCGTATATGTATGTCCCAGGGTTTGGAGGATAGAGACATTTTCATTTTTCGAGATTATTCGAAAGTCAATTTTTCAAAAGGCAAATATCTCCCGATCTCTAGGAATCTGAGAGACAAAACTTATGTAACTTTGAGGGAACGTATATGTCAACTTCCTGGCAGAGTCACGTCAATGTATGTCCAAGGGTTTGGAGGATAGAGACATTTAAATTTTTAGATATTATTCGAAAGTCAATTTTTAAAAGGCAAATATCTCCCGATCTGTAGTAATCTGAGAGACAAAACTTATGTCACTTAGAGCGAACGTATATGTCAACTTCATGTCAGAATCTCGTCAATATATGTCCAAGGGTTTGGACGATAGAGACATTTTAATTTTTCGAGATTATTCGAAAGTCAATTTTTTAAAGGCAAATATCTCCCGATCTGTAGGCATCTGAGAGACAAACCTTATGTTACTTTGAGGGAACGCATATGTCAACCTCATGTCAGAGTCTCGTCAATGTATGTCCAAGGGTTTGGAGGATAGAGACATTTTAATTTTTCGAGATTATTCGAAAGTGAATTATTAAAAGGCAAATATCTCCCGATCTGTAGGAAGCTGAGAGACACAACTGATGTCACTATGAGGACATTTACATATCAACTTCATGTCAGAGTCACGACAATGTACGAAAAAGGGTTTGAAGGATAGAGACATTTAAATTTTTAGAGATTATTCGAAAGTCAATTATTAAAAGGCAAATATCTCCCGATCTGTAGGAATCTGAGAGACAAAACTTATGTCACTTTGAGGGAACGTATATGTCAACATCCTGTCAGAGTCACGTCAATGTATGTCCAAGGGCTTGGAGGATAGAGACATTTAAATTTTTAGAGATTATTCGGAAGTCAATTTTTAAAAGGCAAATATCTCCCGATCTGTAGGAATCTGAGAGACAAAACTTAAGTCTCTTTGAGGGAACGTATATGTCAACTACATGTCAGAATCTCGTCAATGTATGTACAAGGGTTTGGACGATAGACACATTTTAATTTTTCGAGATTAATCGAAAGTCAATTTTTAAAAGGCAAAAATCTACCGATCTGTAGGAATCTGAGAGACAAACCTTATGACACTTTGAGGGAACGCATATGTCAACTTCATGTCATAGTCTGGTCAATGTATGTCCAAGGTTTTGGACGATAGAGACATTTTAATTTTTCGACATTATTCGAAAGTCAATTTTTAAAAGGCAAATATATCCCGATCTGCAGACATCTGAGAAACAAACCTTATGTCAATTTGAGAGAACGCATACGTCAACTTCATGTCAGAGTCTCGTCAATGTATGTCCAAGGGTTTGGAGGATAGAGATATTCATATTTTTAGAGATTATTCGAAAGTCAATTTTTAAAAGGCAAATATCTCCCGATTTGTAGGAATCTGAGAGACAAAACTTATGTCACTTTGAGGGAACGCATATGTAAACGTCCTGTCAGAGTCACGTCAATGTATGTCCAAGGGTTTGGAGGATAGAGAAATTTTAATTTTACGAGATTATTCGTAAGTCAATTATTAAAAGGCAAATATCTCCCGATCTGTAGGAATCTGAGAGACAAAACTTATGTCACTTTGAAGGAACGTATATGTCAACTTCATA
This sequence comes from Zootermopsis nevadensis, assembly GCF_977971745.1. Taxonomy (NCBI): domain Eukaryota; kingdom Metazoa; phylum Arthropoda; class Insecta; order Blattodea; family Termopsidae; genus Zootermopsis; species Zootermopsis nevadensis. Next base: position 4,603,116 of record NW_028259177.1, read on the forward strand.
TCAGAATCTCGTTAATGTATGTCCAAGGGTTTGGAGGATAGAGACATTTTAATTTTTCGAGATTATTCGAAAGTCAATTTTTAAAAGGCAAATATCTCCCGATCTGTAGGAATCTGAGAGACAAAACTTATGTCTCTTTGAGGGAACGCATATGTTAACTACATATCAGAATCTCGTCATTGTATGTCCAAGTGTTTGGACGATAGAGACATTTTAATTTTCGAGATTATTTGGAAGTCAATTTTTAAGAGGCAAATATCTCCCGATCTGTAGGCATCTGAGAGACAAACCTTATATCACTTTGAGGGAACGCATATGTTAACTTCATGTCAGAGTCTCGTCAATGTAAGTCCAAGGTTTTGGACGATAGAGACATTTTAATTTTTCGAGATTATTCGAAAGTCAATTTTTAAAAGGCAAATATCTCCCGATCTGTAGGCATCTGAGAGACAAACCTTATGTCACTTTGAGGGAACGCATATGTCAACATCATGTCAGAGTCTCGTCAATGTATGTCCAAGGGTTTGGAGGATAGAGACATTTTAATTCTTCGAGATTATTCGCAAGTCAATTATTTAAAGGCAAATATCTCCCGATCTGTAGGAATCTGAGAGACAAACCTTATGTCAATTTGAGGGAACGTATATGTCAACTTCATGTCAGAATCTCGTCAATTTAGGTCCAAGGGTTTGGACGATAGAGACATTTTAATTTTTCGAGATTGTTCTAAAGTCAATTTTTAAAAGGCAAATATCTCCCGATCTGTAGGAATCTAAGAGACAAAACTAATGTCACTTTGAGGGAACATATATGTCAACTTCCTGTCAGAGTCACGTCAATGTATGTCCAAGGGTTTGGAGGATAGAGACATTTAAATTTATAGATATTATTCGAAAGTCAATTTTTAAAAGGCAAATATCTCCCGATTGGTAGGAATCTGAGAGACAAAACTTATGTCACTTTGAGGGAACGCATATGTAAACATCCTGTCAGAGTCACGTCAATGTATGTCCAAGGGTTTGGAGGATAGAGAAATTTTAATTTTACGAGATTATTCGTAAGTCAATTATTAAAAGGCAAATATCTCCCGATCTGTAGGAATCTGAGAGACAAAACTTATGTCACTTTGAAGGAACGTATATGTCAACTTCATGTCAGAATCTCGTTAATGTATGTCCAAGGGTTTGGACGATAGAGACATTTAAATTTTTCGAGATTATTCGAAAGTCAATTTTTAAAAGGCAAATATCTCCCGATCTGTAGGAATCTGAGAGACAAAACTTATGTCACTTTGAGGGAACGTATATGTCAACTTGCTGTCAGAGTCACGTCAATGTATGTCCAAGGGTGTGGAGGATAGAGACATTTAAATTCTTAGAGATTATTCGAAAGTCAATTTATGAAAAGGCAAATATCTCCCGATCAATAGGAATCTAAGAGACAAAACTTATGTCACTTTGAGGGAACGTATATGTCAACTTCATGTCAGAATCTCGTCAATGTATGTCAAAGGGTTTGGACGATAGAGACATTTTAATTTCTCGAGATTATTCGAAAGTCAATTTTTAAAGGCAAATATCTCCCGATCTGTAGGCATCTGAGAGACAAACCTTATGCCACTTTGAGGGAACGCACATGTCAACTTCGTGTCAGAGTCTCGTCAATGTATATCCAAGGGTTTGGAGGATAGAGACATTTTAATTTTTCGAGATTATTCGAAAGTCAATTTTTCTAAAGGCAAATATTCCCGATCTGTATTAATCTGAGAGACAAAACTTATGTAACTTTGAGGGAACGTATATGTCAACTTCATGTCATAGTCGCGTATATGTATGTCCCAGGGTTTGGAGGATAGAGACATTTTCATTTTTCGAGATTATTCGAAAGTCAATTTTTCAAAAGGCAAATATCTCCCGATCTCTAGGAATCTGAGAGACAAAACTTATGTAACTTTGAGGGAACGTATATGTCAACTTCCTGGCAGGGTCACGTCAATGTATGTCCAAGGGTTTGGAGGATAGAGACATTTAAATTTTTAGATATTATTCGAAAGTCAATTTTTAAAAGGCAAATATCTCCCGATCTGTAGTAATCTGAGAGACAAAACTTATGTCACTTAGAGCGAACGTATATGTCAACTTCATGTCAGAATCTCGTCAATATATGTCCAAGGGTTTGGACGATAGAGACATTTTAATTTTTCGAGATTATTCGAAAGTCAATTTTTTAAAGGCAAATATCTCCCGATCTGTAGGCATCTGAGAGACAAACCTTATGTTACTTTGAGGGAACGCATATGTCAACCTCATGTCAGAGTCTCGTCAATGTATGTCCAAGGGTTTGGAGGATAGAGACATTTTAATTTTTCGAGATTATTCGAAAGTGAATTATTAAAAGGCAAATATCTCCCGATCTGTAGGAAGCTGAGAGACACAACTGATGTCACTATGAGGACATTTACATATCAACTTCATGTCAGAGTCACGACAATGTACGAAAAAGGGTTTGAAGGATAGAGACATTTAAATTTTTAGAGATTATTCGAAAGTCAATTATTAAAAGGCAAATATCTCCCGATCTGTAGGAATCTGAGAGACAAAACTTATGTCACTTTGAGGGAACGTATATGTCAACATCCTGTCAGAGTCACGTCAATGTATGTCCAAGGGCTTGGAGGATAGAGACATTTAAATTTTTAGAGATTATTCGGAAGTCAATTTTTAAAAGGCAAATATCTCCCGATCTGTAGGAATCTGAGAGACAAAACTTATGTCTCTTTGAGGGAACGCATATGTTAACTACATGTCAGAATCTCGTCATTGTATGTCCAAGTGTTTGGACGATAGAGACATTTTCATTTTCGAGATTATTTGGAAGTCAATTTTTAAAAGGCAAATATCTCCCGATCTGTAGGCATCTGAGAGACAAACCTTATATCACTTTGAGGGAACGTGTATGTTAACTTCATGTCAGAGTCTCGTCAATGTAAGTCCAAGGTTTTGGACGATAGAGACATTTTAATTTTTCGAGATTATTCGAAAGTCAATTTTTAAAAGGCAAATATCTCCCGATCTGTAGGCATCTGAGAGACAAACCTTATGTCACTTTGATGGAACGCATATGTCAACATCATGTCAGAGTCTCGTCAATGTATGTCCAAGGGTTTGGAAGATAGAGACATTTTAATTCTTCGAGATTATTCGCAAGTCAATTATTTAAAGTCAAATATCTCCCGATCTGTAGGAATCTGAGAGACAAACCTTATGTCAATTTGAGGGAACGTATATGTCAACTTCATGTCAGAATCTCGTCAATTTAGGTCCAAGGGTTTGGACGATAGAGACATTTTAATTTTTCGAGATTGTTCTAAAGTCAATTTTTAAAAGGCAAATATCTCCCGATCTGTAGGAATCTAAGAGACAAAACTAATGTCACTTTGAGGGAACATATATGTCAACTTCCTGTCAGAGTCACGTCAATGTATGTCCAAGGGTTTGGAGGATAGAGACATTTAAATTTTTAGATATTATTCGAAAGTCAATTTTTAAAAGGCAAATATCTCCCGATTTGTAGGAATCTGAGAGACAAAACTTATGTCACTTTGAGGGAACGTATATGTAAACGTCCTGTCAGATTCACGTCAATGTATGTCCAAGGGTTTGGAGGATAGAGAAATTTTAATTTTACGAGATTATTCGAAAGTCAATTTTTAAAAGGCAAATATCTCCCGATCTGTAGGAATCTGAGAGACAAAACTTATGTAACTTTGTGGGAACGTATATATCAACTTCATGTCAGAATCTCGTCAATGTATGTCCAAGGGTGTGGAGGATATAGACATTTAAATCTTTAGAGATTATTCGAAAGTCAATTTATGTAAAGGCAAATATCTCCCGATCGATAGGAATCTAAGAGACAAAACTTATGTCACTTTGAAGGAACGTATATGTCAACTTCATGTCAGAATCTCGTCAATGTATGTCCAAGGGTTTGGACGATAGAGACATTTTAATTTTTCGAGATTATTCGAAAGTCAATTTTTAAAAGGCAAATATCTCCCGATCTGTATGAATCTGAGAGACAAAACTTATGTCACTTTGAGGGAACGTATATGTCAACTTGCTGTCAGAGTCACGTCAATGTGTGTCCAAGGGTGTGGAGGATAGAGACATTTAAATTCTTAGAGATTATTCGAAAGTCAATTTATGAAAGGCAAATATCTCCCGATCAATAGGAATCTAAGAGACAAAACTTATGTCACTTTGAGGGAACGTATATGTCAACTTCATGTCAGAATCTCGTCAATGTATGTCAAAGGGTTTGGACGATAGAGACATTTTAATTTTTCGAGATTATTCGAAAGTCAATTTTTAAAGGCAAATATCTCCCGATCTGTAGGCATCTGAGAGACAAACCTTATGCCACTTTGAGGGAACGCATATGTCAACTTCGTGTCAGAGTCTCGTCAATGTATATCCAAGGGTTTGGAGGATAGAGACATTTTAATTTTTCGAGATTATTCGAAAGTCAATTTTTCTAAAGGCAAATATTCCCGATCTGTATTAATCTGAGAGACAAAACTTATGTAACTTTGAGGGAACGTATATGTCAACTTCATGTCATAGTCGCGTATATGTATGTCCCAGGGTTTGGAGGATAGAGACATTTTCATTTTTCGAGATTATTCGAAAGTCAATTTTTCAAAAGGCAAATATCTCCCGATCTCTAGGAATCTGAGAGACAAAACTTATGTAACTTTGAGGGAACGTATATGTCAACTTCCTGGCAGAGTCACGTCAATGTATGTCCAAGGGTTTGGAGGATAGAGACATTTAAATTTTTAGATATTATTCGAAAGTCAATTTTTAAAAGGCAAATATCTCCCGATCTGTAGTAATCTGAGAGACAAAACTTATGTCATTTAGAGCGAACGTATATGTCAACTTCATGTCAGAATCTCGTCAATGTATGTCCAAGGATTTGGACGATAGAGACATTTTAATTTTTCGAGATTATTCGAAAGTCAATTCTTTAAAGGCAAATATCTCCCGATCTGTAGGCATCTGAGAGACAAACCTTATGTTACTTTGAGGGAACGCATATGTCAACCTCATGTCAGAGTCTCGTCAATGTATGTCCAAGGGTTTGGAGGATAGAGACATTTTAATTTTTCGAGATTATTCGAAAGTGAATTATTAAAAGGCAAATATCTGCCGATCTGTAGGAAGCTGAGAGACACAACTGATGTCACTATGAGGACATTTACATATCAACTTCATGTCAGAGTCACGACAATGTACGAAAAAGGGTTTGAAGGATAGAGACATTTAAATTTTTAGAGATTATTCGAAAGTCAATTATTAAAAGGCAAATATCTCCCGATCTGTAGGAATCTGAGAGACAAAACTTATGTCACTTTGAGGGAACGTATATGTCAACATCCTGTCAGAGTCACGTCAATGTATGTCCAAGGGCTTGGAGGATAGAGACATTTAAATTTTTAGAGATTATTCGGAAGTCAATTTTTAAAAGGCAAATATCTCCCGATCTGTAGGAATCTGAGAGACAAAACTTAAGTCTCTTTGAGGGAACGTATATGTCAACTACATGTCAGAATCTCGTCAATGTATGTACAAGGGTTTGGACGATAGACACATTTTAATTTTTCGAGATTAATCTAAAGTCAATTTTTAAAAGGCAAAAATCTACCGATCTGTAGGAATCTGAGAGACAAACCTTATGACACTTTGAGGGAACGCATATGTCAACTTCATGTCATAGTCTGGTCAATGTATGTCCAAGGTTTTGGACGATAGAGACATTTTAATTTTTCGACATTATTCGAAAGTCAATTTTTAAAAGTCAAATATATCCCGATCTGCAGACATCTGAGAGACAAACCTTATGTCAATTCGAGAGAACGCATACGTCAACTTCATGTCAGAGTCTCGTCAATGTATGTCCAAGGGTTTGGAGGATAGAGATATTCATATTTTTAGAGATTATTCGAAAGTCAATTTTTAAAAGGCAAATATCTCCCGATCTGTAGGGATCTGAGAGACAAAACGTATGACACTTAGAGGGAACGTATATGTCAACTTCATGTCAGTCTCGTCAATGTATGTCCAAGGGTTTGGAGGATAGAGACATTTTCATTTTTCGAGATTATTCGAAAGTCAATTTTTGAAAAGGCAAATATCTCCCGATCTGTAGGAATCTGAGACAAACCTTATGTCACATTGAGGGAACGTATATGTCAACTTCATGTCAGAGTCACGTCAATGTATGTGCAAGGGGTTGGAAGATATAGACATCTTAATTTTTCGAGATTATTCGAAAGTCAATTTTTAAAAGGCAAATATATCCCGATCTGTAGGAATCTGAGAGACAAAACTTATGTTACTTTGTGGGAACGTATATGTCAACTTCATGTCAGAATCTCGTCAGTGTATGTCCAAGGGTTTGGACGATAGAGACATTTTAATTTTTCGAGATTATTTGAAAGTCAATTTTTAAAAGGCAAATATCTCACGATCTGTAGGCATCTGAGCGACAACCCTAATGTCACTTTGAGGGAACGCATATGTCAACTTCATGTCAGAGTCTCGTCAATGTATGTCCAAGGGTTTGGAGGATAGAGACATTTTAATTTTTCGAGATTATTCGAAAGTCAATTTTTAAAAGGCAAATATCTCCCGATCTGTAGGAATCTGAGACAAACCTTATGTCACATTGAGGGAACGTATATGTCAACTTCATGTCAGAGTCACGTCAATGTATGTGCAAGGGTTTGGAGGATATAGACATCTTAATTTTTCGAGATTATTCGAAAGTCAATTTTTAAAAGGCAAATATATCCCGATCTGTAGGAATCTAAGAGACAAAACTTATGTTACTTTGTGGGAACGTATATGTCAACTTCATGTCAGAATCTCGTCAGTGTATGTCCAAGGGTTTGGACGATAGGAACATTTTAATTTTTCGAGATTATTCGAAAGTGAATTATTAAAAGGCAAATATCTCCCGATCTGTAGGAATCTGAGAGACAAAACTAATGTCACTTTGAGGGAACACATATGTCAACTTCATGTCAGAGTCACGTCAATGTATGTCCAAGGGTTTGGAGGATAGAGAAATTTTAATTTTACGAGATTATTCGAAAGTCAATTTTTAAAAGGCAAATATCTCCCGATCTGTAGGAATCTGAGAGACAAAACTTATGTCACTTTGAGGGAACGCATATGTTAACTACATGTCAGAATCTCGTCATTGTATGTCCAAGTGTTTGGACGATAGAGACATTTTAATTTTCGAGATTATTTGGAAGTCAATTTTTAAAAGGCAAATATCTCCCGATCTGTAGGCATCTGAGAGACAAACCTTATATCACTTTGAGGGAACGCATATGTCAACATCATGTCAGAGTCTCGTCAATGTATATCCAAGGGTTTGGAGGATAGAGATATTTTAATTCTTCGAGATTATTCGCAAGTCAATTATTAAAAGGCAAATATCTCCCGATCTGTAGGAATCTGAGAGACAAAACTTATGTCAATTTGAGGGAACGTATACGTCAACTTCATGTCAGAATCTCGTCAATGTAGGTCCAAGGGTTTGGACGATAGAGACATTTTAATTTTTCGAGATTGTTCTAAAGTCAATTTTTAAAAGGCAAATATCTCCCGATCTGTAGGAATCTAAGAGACAAAACTAATGTCACTTTGAGGGAACATATATGTCAACTTCCTGTCATAGTCACTTCAATGTATGTCGAAGGGTTTGGAGGATAGAGACATTTAAATTTTTAGATAATATTCGAAATTCAATTTTTAAAAGGCAAATATCTCCCGATTTGTAGGAATCTGAGAGACAAACCTTATGTCACTTTGAGGGAACGTATATGTAAACGTCCTGTCAGAGTCACGTCAATGTATGTCCAAGAGTGTGGAGGATATAGACATTTAAATCTTTAGAGATTATTCGAAAGTCAATTTATGTAAAGGCAAATATCTCCCGATCGATAGGAATCTAAGAGACAAAACTTATGTCACTTTGAAGGAACGTATATGTCAACTTCATGTCAGAATCTCGTCAATGTATGTCCAAGGGTTTGGACGATAGAGACATTTTAATTTTTCGAGATTATTCGAAAGTCAATTTTTAAAAGGCAAATATCTCCCGATCTGTAGGAATCTGAGAGACAAAACTTATGTCACTTTGAGGGAACGTATATCTCAACTTGCTGTCAGAGTCACGTCAATGTATGTCCAAGGGTGTGGAGGATAGAGACATTTAAATTCTTAGAGATTATTCGAAAGTCAATTTATGAAAAGGCAAATATCTCCCGATCAATAGGAATCTAAGAGACAAAACTTATGTCACTTTGAGGGAACGAATATGTCAACTTCATGTCAGAATCTCGTCAATGTATGTCCAAGGGTTTGGACGATAGAGACATTTAAATTTTTCGAGATTATTCGAAAGTCAATTTTTAAAGGCAAATATCTCCCGATCTGCAGGCATCTGAGAGACAAACCTTATGTCACTTTGAGGGAACGCATAAGTTAACTTCATGTCAGAGTCTCGTCAATGTATGTCCAAGGGTTTGGAGGATAGAGACATTTTAATTCTTCGAGATTATTCGCAAGTCAATTATTAAAAGGCAAATATCTCCCGATCTGTTGGAATCTGAGAGACAAAACTTATGTCAATTTTCGGGAACGTATATGTCAACTTCATGTCAGAATCTCGTCAATGTAGGTCCAAGGGTTTGGACGATAGAGACATTTAAATTTTTAGGTATTATTCGAAAGTCAATTTTTAAAAGGCAAATATCTCCCGATTTGTAGGAATCTGAGAGACAAAACTGATGTCACTTTGAGGGAACGTATATGTCAACTTCATGTCAGAATCTCGTCAATGTATGTCCAAGGGTTTGGAGGATAGAGACATTTTAATTTTTCGAGATTATTCGAAAGTCAATTTTTAAAAGGCAAATATCTCCCGATCTGTAGGAATCTGAGAAACAAAACTTATGTCACTTTGAGGGAACGTATATGTGAACTTGCTGTCAGAGTCACGTCAATGTATGTCCAGGGGTTTGGAGGATAGAGACATTTAAATTTTTAGAGATTATTCGAAAGTCAATTTTTGAAAAGGCAAATATCTCCCGATCTGTATTAATCTGAGAGACAAAACTTATGTCACTTTGAGGGAACGTATATGTCAACTTGCTGTTAGAGTCACGTCAATGTATTTCCAAAGGTTTGGAGGATAGAGACATTTTAATTTTTCGAGATTATTCGAAAGTCAATTTAAAAGGCAAATATCTCCCGATCTGTAGGAATCTGAGAAACAAAACTAATGTCGCTTTGAGGGAACGTATATGTCAACTTGCTGTCAGAGTCACGTCAATGTATGTCCAAGGGTTTGGAGGATAGAGACATTTAAATTTTTAGAGATTATTCGAAAGTCAATTTTTAAAAGGCAAATATCTCCCGATCAATAGGAATCTGAGAGACAAAACTTATGTCACTTTGAGGGAACGTATATGTCAACTTGGTGCAGAATCTCGTCAATGTATGTACAAGGGTTTGGACGATAGACACATTTTAATTTTTCGAGATTATTCGAAAGTCAATTATTAAAAGGCAAATATCTCCAGATCTGTGGGCATCTGAGAGACAAACCTTATGTCACTTTGAGGGAACGCATATGTCAACTTCGTGTCAGAGTCTCGTCAATGTATGTCCAAGGGTTTGGAGGATAGAGACATTTAAATTTCTAGAGATTATTCGAAAGTCAATTTTTAAAAGGCAAATATCTCCCGATCTGTAGGAATCTGAGAGACTAAACTAATTTCACTTTGAGGGAACATGTATGTCAATTTCCTGTCAGAGTCACGTCAATGTATGTCCAAGGGTTTGGAGGATAGAGACATTTTAATTTTTCGAGATTATTCGAAAGTGAATTATTTAAAGGCAAGTATCTCCCGATCTGAAGGAAGCTGAGAGACAAAACTAATGTCACTTTGAGGGAACATGTATGTCAACTTCCTGTCAGGGTCACGTCAATGTATGTCGAAGGGTTTGGAGGATAGAGACATTTAAATTTTTAGAGATTATTCGAAAGTCAATTATTAAAAGGCAAATATCTCCCGATCTGTAGGAATCTGAGAGACACAACTGATGTCACTATGAGGACATTTACATATCAACTTCATGTCAGAGTCACGACAATGTACGAAAAAGGGTTTGAAGGATAGAGACATTTGAATTTTTCGAGATTATTCGAAAGTCAATTTTTGAAAAGGCAAATATCTCCCGATCTGTAGGAATCTGAGACAAACCTTATGTCACATTGAGGGAACGTATATGTCAACTTCATGTCAGAGTCACGTCAATGTATGTGCAAGGGTTTGGAGGATAGTGATATCTTAATTTTTCGAGATTATTCGAAAGTCAATTTTTCAAAAGGCAAATATCTCCCGATCTGTAGGAATCTGAGAGACAAAACTTATGTTGCTTTGTGGGAACGTATATGTCAACTTCATGTCCGAATCTCGTCAATGTCTGTCCAACGGTTTGGACCATAGGGACATTTAAATTTTTCGAGAATATCCGAAAGTCAATTTTTAAAAGGAAAATATCTCCCGATCTGTAGGCATCTGAGAGATAAACCTTATGTAACATTGAGGGAACGCATATGTCAACTTCATGTCATAGTCTCGTCAATGTATGTCCAAGGGTTTGGAGGATAGGGACATTTTAATTATTCGAGATTATTCGAAAGTGAATTATTTAAAGGCAAATATCTCCCGATCTGTAGGAATCTGAGAGACAAAACTAATGTCACTTTGAGGGAACATATATGTCAACTTCCTGTCAGAGTCACGTCAATGTATCTCCAAGGGTTTGGAGGATAGAGACATTTTAATTTTTCGAGATTATTCGAAAGTCAATTTTTAAAAGGCAAATATCTCCCGATCTGTAGGAATCTGAGAGACAAACCTTATGTCACTTTGAGGGAACGTATATGTAAATGTCCTGTCAGAGTCACTTCAATGTATGTCCAAGTGTTTGGACGATAGAGTCATTTTAATTTTCGAGATTATTTGGAAGTCAATTTTTAAAAGGCAAATATCTCTCGATCTGTATGCATCTGAGATACAAACCTTATATCACTTTGAGAGAACGCATATGTTAACTTCATGTCAGAGTCTGGTCAATGTAAGTCCAAGGTTTTGGACGATAGAGACATTTTAATTTTTCGAGATTATTCGAAAGTCAATTCTTAAAAGGCAAATATCTCCCGATCTGTAGGCATCTGAGAGACAAACCTTATGTCACTTTGAGGGAACGCATATGTTAACTTCATGTCAGAGTCTCGTCATTGTATGTCCAAGGTTTTGGACGATAGAAACATTTTAATTTTTCGAGATTATTCGAAAGTCAATTCTTAAAAGGCAAATATCTCCCGATCTGTTGGAATCTGTGAGACAAAACTTATGTCACTTTGAGGTAACGTATATGTCAACTTCATGTCAGAGGCACGTCAATGTATGTCGAAGGGTTTGGAGGATAGAGATATTTTAATTTTTCGAGATTATTCGAAAGTCAATTTTTTAAAAGGCAAATATCTCCCGATCTGTAGGAATCTGAGAGACAAAACTTATGTCACTTTGAGGGAACGTATATGTGAACTTCATGTCAGAGTCACGTCAATGTATGTCCAAGGGTTAGGAGGAGTGAGACATTTTAATTTTTCGAGATTATTCGAAAGTCAATTTTTGAAAAGGCAAATATGTCCCGATCTGTAGGAATCTGAGAAACAAAACTTATGTCACTTTGAGGGAACGAATATGTCAACTTCATGTCAGAGTCACGTCAATGTATGTCTAGGGGTTTGGAGGATAGAGATATTTAAATTTTTCGAGATTATTCGAAAGTCCATTTGTGAAAAGTAAATATCTCCCGATTTGAAGAAATCTGAGAGACAAAACTTATGTCACTTTGAGGGAACGTATATGTCAACTTCATGTCAGAGTCACGTCAATGTATGTCCAAGGGTTTGGAGGATAGAGATATTTTAATTTTTCGAAATTATTCGAAAGTCAATTTATCAAAAGGCAAATATCTCCCGATCTGTAGGAATCTGAGAGACAAAACTTATGTCACTTTGAGGGATCGTATATGTCAACTTCATGTCAGAGTCACGTCCATGTATGTCCAAGGGTTTGGAGGACACAGGCATTTTAATTTTGCGAGATTATTCGAAAGTCAATTTTTCAAAATTCAAATAAATCCCGATCTGTAGGAATCTGAGAGACATAACTTATGTCACTTTGAGGGAATGTATATGTCAACTTCATGTCAGAGGCACGTCAATGTATGTCCAAGAGTTTGGAGGACAGAGGCATTTTAATTTTTCGAGATTATTTGATAGTCAATTTTTGAAAAGGCAAATATCTCCCGATCTGTAGGAATCTGAGAGACAAAACTTATGTCACTTTGAGGGAACGTATATGTCAACTTCATGTCAGAGTCACGTCAATGTATGTCCAAGGGTTTGGAGGACAGAGGCATTTTAATTTTGCGAGATTATTCGAAAGTCAATTTTTCAAAATTCAAATAAATCCCGATCTGTAGGAATCTGAGAGACATCACTTATGTCACTTTGAGGGAATGTATATGTCAACTTCATGTCAGAGTCACGTCAATGTATGTCCAAGGGTTTGGAGGATAGAGATATTTTAATATTTCGAGATTATTCGAAAGTCAATTTTTGAAAAGGCAAATATGTCCCGATCTGTAGGAATCTGAGAGACAAAACTTATGTCACTTTGAGGGAACGTATATGTCAACTTCATGTCAGAGTCACGTCAATGTATGTCTAGGGGTTTGGAGGATAGAGATATTTAAATTTTTCGAGATTATTCGAAAGTCAATTTTTGAAAAGGCAAATATCTCCCGATCTGTAGGTATCTGAGAGACAAAACTTTTGTCACTTTGAGGGAAAGTATATCTCAACTTCATGTCAGATTCACGTCAAAGTATGTCCTAGGGTTTGGAGGATAGAGATATTTTAATTTTTCGAGATTATTCGAAAGTCAATTCTTGAAAAGGCAAATATCTCCCGATCTGTAGGAATCTGAGAGACAAAATTATGTCACTTTGAGGGAACGTATATGTCAACTTCATGTCAGAGTCACGTCAACGTATGTCCAAGGGTTTCGAGGATAAACACATATTAATTTTTCGATACTATTCCAAAGTCAATTTTTGAAAAGGCAAATATATCCCGATCTGTAGGAATCTGAGATACAACACTTATGTCACTTTGAGGGAATGTATATGTCAACTTCATGTCAGAGTCACGTCAATGTATGTCCAAGGGTTTGGAGGATAGAAATATTTTAATTTTTCGAGATTATTCGAAAGTCAATTTCTGAAAAGGCAAATATCTCCCGAACTGTAGGAATCTGAGAGACAAAACTTATGTCACTTTGAGGGAATGTATATGTCAACTCCATGTCAGAGTCAAGTCAATGTATGTCCAAGAGTTTGGAGGATAGAGACATTTTAATTATTCGAGATTATTCGAAAGTCAATTTTTGAAAAGGCAAATATCTCCCGATCTGTTTTAATCTGTTAGACAAAACTTATGTCACTTTGAGGTAACGTATATGTCAACTTCATGTCAGAGGCACGTCAATGTATGACCAAGGGTTTGGAGGAGTGAGATATTTTAATTTTTCGAGATTATTTGAAAGTCAATTTTTGAAAAGGCAAATATCTAACGATCTGTTGGAATCTGAGAGACAAAACTTATGTCACTTTAAGGGAACGTATATGTCAACTTCATGTCAGAGTCACGTCAATGTATGTCCAATGGTTTGGAAGATAGAGATATTTTAATTTTTCGAGATTATTCGAAAGTCAATTCTTGAAAAGGCAAATATCTCCCGATCTGTAGGAATCTGAGTGACAAAATTATGTCACTTTGAGGGAACGTATATGTCAACTTCATGTCAGAGTCACGTCAACGTATGTCCAAGGGTTTCGAGGATAAACACATATTAATTTTTCGATACTATTCCAAAGTCAATTTTTGAAAAGGCAAATATATCCCGATCTGTAGTAATCTGAGTGACAACACATATGTCACTTTGAGGGAACGTATATGTCAACTTCATGTCAGAGTCACGTCAATGTTTGTAAAAGGGTTTGGAGGATAGAGATATTTTAATTTTTCGGGATTATTCGAAAGTCAATTTTTGAAAAGGCATATATCTCCCGATCTTTAGGAATCTGAGAGACAAAACTTATGTCACTTTGAGCGAACGTATATGTCAACTTCATGTCAGAGTCACTTCAATGTATGTAAAAGAGTTTGGAGGATAGAGACATTTTAATTTTTCGAGATTATTCGAAAGTCAATTTTTGAAAAGGCAAATATCTCCCGATCTTATTAATCTGTGAGACAAAACTTATGTCACTTTGAGGGACCGTACATGTCAACTTCATGTCAGAGTCACGTCAATGTATGTTCAAGGGTTTGGAGGATAAACACATTTTAATTTTTCGAGATTACAGAAAGTCAATTTCTGAAAAGTCAAATATCTCCCGATCTGTATGAATCTGAGAGCTAAAACTTTTGTCACTTTGAGGGAACGTATATGTCAACTTCATGTCAGAGTCACGTCAATGTATGTCCAAGAGTTCGGAGGATAGAGACATTTAAATTTTTCGAGATTATTCGAAAGTCAATTTTTAAAAGGCAAATATCTCCCGATCTGTAGGAATCTGAGAGACAAAACTTATGTCACTTTGAGGGAACGTATATGTCAACTTCATGTCAGAGTCACGTCAGTGTATGTCCAAGGGTTTGAAGGACAGAGGCATTTTAATTTTTCGAGATTATTCGAAAGTCAATTTTTGAAAAGGCAAATATTTCCCGATCTGTAGAAATCTGAGAGACACCACTTATGTCACTTTGAGGGAATGTATATTTCAACTTCATGTCAGAGTCACATCAATGTATGTCCAAGGGTTCGGAGGATAAAGACATTTTAATTTTTCGAGATTATTCGAAAGTCAATTTTTGAAAAGGCAAATATCTCCCGATCTGTAGGAATCTGAGAGACAAAACTTATGTCACTTTGAGGTAACGCATATGTCAACTTCATGTCAGAGGCACGCCAATGAATGTCCAATGGTTTGGAGGATACAGACATTTTAATTTTTCGAAATTATTCGAAAGTCAATTTTTCAAAAGGCAAATATCTCCCGATATGTAGGAATCTGAGAGACAAAACTGATGTCACTTTGAGGGAACGTATATGTCTACTTCATCTCAGAGTCACGTCAATGTACGCCCAAAGGTTTGGACGACAGAGGCATTTTAATTTTGCGAGATTATTCGAAAGTCAATTTTTCAAAATTCAAATAAATCCCGATCTGTAGGAATCTTAGAGACAACACTTATGTCACTTTGAGGGAACGTATATGTCAACTTCATGTCAGAGTCACGTGAATGTATGTCCAAGAGTTTGGAGGATAGAGACATTTTAATTTTTCGAGATTATTCGAAAGTCAATTTTTAAAAGGCAAATATCTCCCGATCTGTAGGAATCTGAGAGACAAAACTTATGTCACTTTGAGGGAACGTATATGTCAACTTTATGTCAGAGTCACGTCAATGTATGTCCAAGGGGTTGGAGGATAGAGATATTTTAATTTTTAAAGATTATTTGATAGTCAATATTTGAAAAGGCAAATATCTCCGGATCTGTAGGAAACTGTGAGACAAACAATATGTCACTTTGAGGGAACGTATATGTCAACTTCATGTCAGAGTCACGTCAATGTATGTCCAAGTGTTTGGAGGACAGAGGCATCTTAATTTTGCGAGATTATTCGAAAGTCAATTTTTCCAAATTCAAATAAATCCCGATCTGTAGGAATCTGAGAGACAACACTTATGTCACTTTGAGCGAACGTATATGTCAACTTCATGTCAGAGTCACTTCAATGTATGTAAAAGAATTTGGAGGATAGAGACATTTTAATTTTTCGAGATTATTCGAAAGTCAAATTTGAGAAGGCAAATATCTCCCGATCTTAGGAATCTGAGAGACAAAACTTATGTCACTTTGAGGGAACGTACATGTCAACTTCATGTCAGAGTCACTTCAATGTATGTAAAAGAGTTTGGAGGATAGAGACATTTTAATTTTTCGAGATTATTCGAAAGTCAATTTTTGAAAAGGCAAATATCTCCCGATCTCAGGAATCTGAGAGACAAAACTTATGTCACTTTGAGGGAACGTACATGTCAACTTCATGTCAGAGTCACGTCAATGTATGTCCAAGGGTTTGGAGGATAAACACATTTTAATTTTTCGAGATTATAGAAAGTCAATTTCTGAAAAGTCAAATATCTCCCGATCTGTAGGAATCTGAGAGCTAAAACTTTTGTCACTTTGTTTTAACGCATATGTCAACTTCATGTCAGAGTCACGTCAATGTATGTCCAAGAGTTCGGAGGATAGAGACATTTAAATTTTTCGAGATTAATCGAAAGTCAATTTTTTAAAAGGCAAATATCTCCCGATCTGTAGGAATCTGAGAGACAGAACTTATGTCACTTTGAGGGAACGTATATGTCAACTTCATGTCAGAGTCACGTTAATGTATGTCCAAGGGTTTGAAGGACTGAGGCATTTTAATTTTGCGAGATTATTGGAAAGTCAATTTTTGAAAAGGCAAATATTTAACGATCTGTAGAAATCTGAGAGACACCACTTATGTCACTTTGAGGGAACGTATATGTTAACTTCATGTCAGAGTCACATCAATGTATGTCCAAGGGTTCGGAGGATAAAGACATTTTAATTTTTCGAGATTTTTCGAAAGTCAATTTATGAAAAGGCAAATAATTCCCGATCTGTAGGAACCTGAGAGACGAAACTTACGTCACTTTGAGGGAACGTATATGTGAACTTCATGCCAGAGTCACGTCAATGTATGTCCAAGAGTTTGGAGGATAGAGAATTTTAATTTTTCGAGATTATTCGAAAGTCAATTTTTGAAAAGGCAAATATCTCCCGATCTGTAGGAATCTGAGTGACAACACTTATGTCACTTTGAGGGAACGTATATGTCAACTTCATGTCAGAGTCATGTCAATGTATGTAAAAGGGTTTGGAGGATAGAGATATTTTAATTTTTCCAGATTATTCGAAAGTCAATTTGTGAAAAGGCAAATATCTCCCGATCTGTAGGAATCTGAGAGACAAAACGTATGTCACTTTGGGGGAACGTATATGTCAACTTCATGTCAGAGTCACGTCAATGTATGTCCAAGGGTTTCGAGGATAAACACATATTAATTTTTCGATATTATTCCAAAGTCACTTTTTGAAGAGGCAAATATCTCCCGATCTGTAGAAATCTGAGTGACAACACTTATGTCACTTTGAGGGAATGTATATGTCAACTTCATGTCAGAGTCACGTCTATGTATGTCCAAGGGTTTGGAGGAGTGGGACATTTTAATTTTTCGAGATTATTCGAAAGTCAATTTTTGAAAAGGCAAATATGTCCCGATCTGTAGGAATCTGAGAGACAAAACTTATGTCACTTTGAGGGAACGTATATGTCAACTTCATGTCAGAGTCACGTCAATGTATGTCTAGGGGTTTGGAGGATAGAGATATTTAAATTTTTCGAGATTATTCGAAAGTCAATTTTTGAAAAGTCAAATATCTCCCGATCTGTAGGTATCTGAGAGACAAAACTTTTGTCACTTTGAGGGAAAGTATATCTCAACTTCATGTCAGATTCACGTCAAAGTATGTCCAAGGGTTTGGAGGATAGAGTCATTTAAATTTTTCGAGATTATTCGAAAGTCAATTTTTGAAAAGGCAAATATATCTCCGATCTGTAGGAATCTGAGAGACAACACTTATGTCACTTTGAGGGAACGCATATGTCAACTTCATGTCAGAGTCAAGTCAATGTATGTCCTAGGGTTTAGAGGATAATCACAATTTAAATATTTCGAGATTATTCCAAAGTCAATTTTTGAAAAGGCAAATATATCCCGATCTGTAGGAATCTGAGATACAACACTTATGTCACTTTGAGGGAATGTATATGTCAACTTCATGTCAGAGTCACGTCAATGTATGTCCAAGGGTTTGGAGGATAGAAATATTTTAATTTTTCGAGATTATTCGAAAGACAATTTCTGAAAAGGCAAATATCTCCCGAACTGTAGGAATCTGAGAGACAAAACTTATGTCACTTTGAGGGAATGTATATGTCAACTCCATGTCAGAGTCACGTCAATGTATGTCCAAGAGTTTGGAGGATAGAGACATTTTAATTATTCGAGATTATTCGAAAGTCAATTTTTGAAAAGGCAAATATCTCCCGATCTGTTTTAATCTGTTAGACAAAACTTATGTCACTTTGAGGTAACGTATATGTCAACTTCATGTCAGAGGCACGTCAATGTATGACCAAGGGTTTGGAGGAGTGAGACATTTTAATTTTTCGAGATTATTTGAAAGTCAATTTTTGAAAAGGCAAATATCTAACGATCTGTTGGAATCTGAGAGACAAAACTTATGTCACTTTGAGGGAACGTATATGTCAACTTCATGTCAGAGTCACGTCAATGTATGTCCAATGGTTTGGAAGATAGAGATATTTTAATTTTTCGAGATTATTCGAAAGTCAATTCTTGAAAAGGCAAATATCTCCCGATCTGTAGGAATCTGAGAGACAAAATTATGTCACTTTGAGGGAACGTATATGTCAACTTCATGTCAGAGTCACGTCAACGTATGTCCAAGGGTTTCGAGGATAAACACATATTAATTTTTCGATACTATTCCAAAGTCAATTTTTGAAAAGGCAAATATATCCCGATCTGTAGTAATCTGAGTGACAACACTTATGTCACTTTGAGAGAACGTATATGTCAACTTTATGTCAGAGTCACGTCAATGTTTGTAAAAGGGTTTGGAGGATAGAGATATTTTAATTTTTCGGGATTATTCGAAAGTCAATTTTTGAAAAGGCATATATCTCCCGATCTTTAGGAGTCTGAGAGACAAAACTTATGTCACTTTGAGCGAACGTATATGTAAACTTCATGTCAGAGTCACTTCAATGTATGTAAAAGAGTTTGGAGGATGGAGACATTTTAATTTTTCGAGATTATTCGAAAGTCAATTTTTGAAAAGGCAAATATCTCCCGATCTTATTAATCTGAGAGACAAAACTTATGTCACTTTGAGGGAACGTACATGTCAACTTCATGTCAGAGTCACGTCAACGTATGTTCAAGGGTTTGAAGGATAAACACATTTTAATTTTTCGAGATTACAGAAAGTCAATTTCTGAAAAGTCAAATATCTCCCGATCTGTATGAATCTGAGAGCTAAAACTTTTGTCACTTTGAGGGAACGTATATGTCAACTTCATGTCAGAGTCACGTCAATGTATGTCCATGAGTTCGGAGGATAGAGACATTTTAATTATTCGAGATTATTCGAAAGTCAATTTTTGAAAAGGCAAATATCTCCCGATCTGTTTTAATCTGTTAGACAAAACTTATGTCACTTTGAGGTAACGTATATGTCAACTTCATGTCAGAGGCACGTCAATGTATGACCAAGGGTTTGGAGGAGTGAGACATTTTAATTTTTCGAGATTATTTGAAAGTCAATTTTTGAAAAGGCAAATATCTAACGATCTGTTGGAATCTGAGAGACAAAACTTATGTCACTTTGAGGGAACGTATATGTCAACTTCATGTCAGAGTCACGTCAATGTATGTCCAATGGTTTGGAAGATAGAGATATTTTAATTTTTCGAGATTATTCGAAAGTCAATTCTTGAAAAGGCAAATATCTCCCGATCTGTAGGAATCTGAGAGACAAAATTATGTCACTTTGAGGGAACATATATGTCAACTTCATGTCAGAGTCACGTCAACGTATGTCCAAGGGTTTCGAGGATAAACACATATTAATTTTTCGATACTATTCCAAAGTCAATTTTTGAAAAGGCAAATATATCCCGATCTGTAGTAATCTTAGTGACAACACTTATGTCACTTTGAGGGAACGTATATGTCAACTTCATGTCAGAGTCACGTCAATGTTTGTAAAAGGGTTTGGAGGATAGAGATATTTTAATATTTCGGGATTATTCGAAAGTCAATTTTTGAAAAGGCATATATCTCCCGATCTTATTAATCTGAGAGACAAAACTTATGTCACTTTGAGGGAACGTACATGTCAACTTCATGTCAGAGTCACGTCAACGTATGTTCAAGGGTTTGGAGGATAAACACATTTTAATTTTTCGAGATTACAGAAAGTCAATTTCTGAAAAGTCAAATATCTCCCGATCTGTATGAATCTGAGAGCTAAAACTTTTGTCACTTTGAGGGAACGTATATGTCAACTTCATGTCAGAGTCACGTCAATGTATGTCCATGAGTTCGGAGGATAGAGACATTTAAATTTTTCGAGATTATTCGAAAGTCAATTTTTTAAAAGGCAAATATCTCCCGATCTGTAGGAATCTGAGAGACAAAACTTATGTCACTTTGAGGGAACGTATATGTCAACTTCATGTCAGAGTCACATCAATGTATGTCCAAGGGTTCGGAGGATAAAGACATTTTAATTTTTCGAGATTATTCGAAAGTCAATTTTTGAAAAGGCAAATATCTCCCGATCTCTAGGAATCTGAGAGACAAACCTGATGTCACTTTGAGGTAACGTATATGTCAACTTCATGTCAGAGTCACGTCAATGTATGTCCAAGGGTTTCGAGGATAAACACATATTAATTTTTCGATATTATTCCAAAGTCAATTTTTGAAAAGGCAAATATATCCCGATCTGTAGAAATCTGAGTGACAACACTTATGTCACTATGATTGAACGTATATGTCAACTTCATGTCAGAGTCACGTCAATGTATGTCCAAGGGTTTGGAGGATAGAAATATTTTAATTTTTCGAGATTATTCGAAAGTCAATTTGTGAAAAGGCATATATCTCCCGATCTGTAGGAATCTGAGAGACAAAACGTATGTCACTTTGAGGGAACGTATATGTCAACTTCATGTCAGATTCACGTCAAAGTATGTCCAAGAGTTTGGAGGATAGAGATATTTTAATTTTTCGATAATATTCGAAAGTAAATTTTTGAAAAGGCAAATATCTCCCGATCTGTAGGAATCTGAGAGACAAAACTTATGTCACTTTGAGGGAACGTTTATGTCAACTTCATGTCAGAGTCACGTCAATGTATGTCCAAGAGAATGGAGGATAGAGACATTTTAATTTTTCGAGATTATTCGAAAGTCAATTTTTGAAAAGGCAAATATCTCCCGATCTGTTGTAATCTGTGAGACAAAACTTATGTCACTTTGAGGTAACGTATATGTCAACTTCATGTCAGAGGCACGTCAATGTATGTCGAAGGGTTTGGAGGATAGAGATATTGTAATTTTTCGAGATTATTCGAAAGTCAATTTTTGAAAAGGCAAATATCTCCCGATCTGTAAGAATCTGAGAGACAAAACTTATGTCACTTTGAGGGAACGTATATGTGAACTTCATGTCAGAGTCACGTCAATGTATGTCCAAGGGTTAGGAGGAGTGAGACATTTTAATTTTTCGAGATTATTCGAAAGTCAATTTTTGAAAAGGCAAATATGTCCCGATCTGTAGGTATCTGAGAAACAAAACTTATGTCACTTTGAGGGAACGAATATGTCAATTTCATGTCAGAGTCACGTCAATGTATGTCCAAGGGTTTGGAGGATAGAGATATTTTAATTTTTCGAAATTATTCGAAAGTCAATTTTTCAAAAGGCAAATATCTCCCGATCTGTAGGAATCTGAGAGACAAAACTTTTGTCACTTTGAGGGATCGTATATGTCAACTTCATGTCAGAGTCACGTCCATGTATGTCCAAGGGTTTGGAGGACAGAGGCATTTTAATTTTGCGAGATTATTCGAAAGTCAATTTTTCAAAATTCAAATAAATCCCGATCTGTACGAATCTGAGAGACAACACTTATGTCACTTTGAGGGAATGTATATGTCAACTTCATGTCAGAGGCACGTCAATGTATGTCCAAGAGTTTGGAGGACAGTGGCATTTAAATTTTTCGCGATTATTTGATAGTCAATTTTTGAAAAGGCAAATATCTCCCGATCTGTAGGAATCTGAGAGACAACATTTATGTCACTTTGAGGGAACGTATATGTCAACTTCATGTCAGAGTCACGTCAATGTATGTCCAAGGGGTTGGAGGATAGAGATATTTAAATTTTTCGAGATTATTTTATAGTCAATATTTGAAAAGGCAAATATCTCCCGATCTGTAGGAAACTGAGAGACAAACAATATGTCACATTGAGGGAACGTATATGTCAACTTCATGTCAGATTCACGTCAATGTATGTCCAAGGGTTTGGAGGACAGAGGCATTTTAATTTTGCGAGATTATTCGAAAGTCAATTTTTGAAAAGGCAAATATCTCCCGATCTGTAGGAATCTGAGAGACAACACTTATGTCACTTTGAGGGAACGTATATATTCAACTTCTTGTCAGAGTCACGTCAATGTATGTCCAAGGGTTTGGAGGATAGAGACATTTTAATTTTTCGAGATTATTCGAAACTCAATTTATGAAAAGGCAAATATCTCCCGATCTGTAGGAATCTGAGAGACAAAACTTATGTCACTTTGAGGGAACGTATATGTCAACTTCATGTCAGAGTCTCGTCAATGTATGTCCAAGGGTTTGGAGGAGTGAGACATTTAAATTTTTCGAGATTATTCGAAAGTCAATTTTTGAAAAGGCAAATATGTCCCGATCTGTAGGTATCTGAGAGACAAAACTTATGTCACTTTGAGGGAACGTATATGTCAACTTCATGTCAGATTCACGTCAAAGTAGGTCCAAGGGTTTGGAGGATAGAGGCATTTAAATTTTTCGAGATTATTCAAAAGTCAATTTTTGAAGAGGCAAATATATCCCGATCTGTAGGAATCTGAGAGACAACACTTATGTCACTTTGAGGGAACGTATATGTCAACTTCATGTCAGAGTCAAGTCAATGTATGTCCAAGGGTTTAGAGGATAATCACATTTTAAATTTTTCGAGATTATTCCAAAGTCAATTTTTGAAAAGGCAAATATATCCCGATCTGTAGGAATCTGAAAGACAACACTTATGTCACTTTGAGGGAATGTATATGTCAACTTCATGTCAGAGTCACGTCAATGTATGTCCAAGGGTTTGGAGGATAGAGATATTTTAATTTTTCGAGATTATTTGAAAGTCAATTTCTGAAAAGGCAAATATCTCCCGAACTGTAGGAATCTGAGAGACAAAACTTATGTCACTTTGAGGAAACGTATATGTCAACTTCATGTCAGAGTCACGTCAATGTATGTCCATGAGTTTGGAGGATAGAGACATTTTAATTTTTCGAGATTATTCGAAAGTCAATTTTTGAAAAGGCAAATATCTCCCGATCTGTTGGAATCTGTGAGACAAAACTTATGTCACTTTGAGGTAACGTATATGTCAACTTCATGTCAGAGGCACGTTAATGTATGACCAAGAGTTTGGAGGACAGAGGCATTTTAATTTTGCGAGATTATTCGAAAGTCAATTTTTGAAAAGGCAAATATCTCCCGATCTGTAGGAATCTGAGAGACAACACTTATGTCACTTTGAGGGAACGTATATGTCAACTTCATGTCAGAGTCATGTTAATGTATGTCCAAGGGTTTGGAGGATAGAGACATTTAAATTTTTCGAGATTATTCGAAAGTCAATTTATGAAAAGGCAAATATCTCCCGATCTGTAGGAATCTGAGAGACAAAACTTATGTCACTTTGAGGGAACGTATATGTCAACTTCATGTCAGAGTCACGTCAATGTATGTCCACGGGTTTGGAGGAGTGGGACATTTTAATTTTTCGAGATTATTCGAAAGTCAATTTTTGAAAAGGCAAATATGTCCCGATCTGTAGGAATCTGAGAGACAAAACTTATGTCACTTTGAGGGAACGTATATGTCAACTATATGTCAGAGTCACGTCAATGTATGTCTAGGGGTTTGGAGGATAGAGATATTTAAATTTTTCGAGATTATTCGAAAGTCAATTTTTGAAAAGGCAAATATCTCCCGATCTGTAGGTATCTGAGAGACAAAACTTTTGTCACTTTGAGGGAAAGTATATCTCAACTTCATGTCAGATTCACGTCAAAGTATGTCCAAGGGTTTGGAGGATAGAGGCATTTAAATTTTTCGAGATTATTCAAAAGTCAATTTTTGAAAAGGCAAATATATCCCGATCTTTAGGAATCTGAGAGACAACACTTATGTCACTTTGAGGGAACGTATATGTCAACTTCATGTCAGATTCACGTCAATGTATGTCCAAGGGTTTGGAGGACAGAGGCATTTTAATTTTGCGAGATTATTCGAAAGTCAATTTTTGTAAAGGCAAATATCTCCCGATCTGTAGGAATCTGAGAGACAGCACTTATGTCACTTTGAGGGAACGTATATATTCAACTTCTTGTCAGAGTCACGTCAATGTATGTCCAAGGGTTTGGAGGATAGAGACATTTTAATTTTTCGAGATTATTCGAAAGTCAATTTATGAAAAGGCAAATATCTCCCGATCTGTAGGAATCTGAGAGACAAAACTTATGTCACTTTGAGGGAACGTATATGTCAACTTCATGTCAGAGTCACGTCAATGTATGTCCAAGGGTTTGGAGGAGTGAGACATTTAAATTTTTCGAGATTATTCGAAAGTCAATTTTTGAAAAGGCAAATATGTCCCGATCTGTAGGAATCTGAGATACAAAACTTATGTCACTTTGAGTTAACGTATATGTCAACTTCATGTCAGAGTCACGTCAATGTATGTCTAGGGGTTTGGAGGATAGAGATATTTAAATTTTTCGAGATTATTCGAAAGTCAATTTTTGAAAAGGCAAATATCTCCCGATCTGTAGGTATCTGAGAGACAAAACTTATGTCACTTTGAGGGAACGTATATGTCAACTTCATGTCAGATTCACGTCAAAGTAGGTCCAAGGGTTTGGAGGATAGAGGCATTTAAATTTTTCGAGATTATTCAAAAGTCAATTTTTGAAGAGGCAAATATATCCCGATCTGTAGGAATCTGAGAGACAACACTTATGTCACTTTGAGGGAACGTATATGTCAACTTCATGTCAGAGTCAAGTCAATGTATGTCCAAGGGTTTAGAGGATAATCACATTTTAAATTTTTCGAGATTATTCCAAAGTCAATTTTTGAAAAGGCAAATATCTCCCGATCTGTTGGAATCTGTGAGACAAAACTTATGTCACTTTGAGGTAACGTATATGTCAACTTCATGTCAGAGGCACGTTAATGTATGTCCAAGAGTTTGGAGGACAGAGGCATTTTAATTTTGCGAGATTATTCGAAAGTCAATTTTTGAAAAGGCAAATATCTCCCGATCTGTAGGAATCTGAGAGACAACACTTATGTCACTTTGAGGGAACGTATATGTCAACTTCATGTCAGAGTCACGTCAATGTATGTTCAAGGGTTTGGAGGATAGAGACATTTAAATTTTTCGAGATTATTCGAAAGTCAATTTATGAAAAGGCAAATATCTCCCGATCTGTAGGAATCTGAGAGACAAAACTTATGTCACTTTGAGGGAACGTATATGTCAACTTCATGTCAGAGTCACGTCAATGTATGTCTAGGGGTTTGGAGGATAGAGATATTTAAATTTTTCGAGATTATTCGAAAGTCAATTTTTGAAAAGGCAAATATCTCCCGATCTGTAGGTATCTGAGAGACAAAACTTTTGTCACTTTGAGGGAAAGTATATCTCAACTTCATGTCAGATTCACGTCAAAGTATGTCAAGGGTTTGGAGGATAAACAAATTTTAATTTTTCGAGATTATTCGAAAGTCAATTTCTGAAAAGGCAAATATCTCCCGATCTGTAGGAATCTGAAAGACAAAACTTATGTCACTTTGAGGGAACGTATATGTCAACTTCATGTCAGAGTCACGTCAATGTATGTCCAAAGGTTTGGAGGATAGAGATATTTAAATTTTTCGAGAATATTCGAAAGTCAATTTTTGAAAAGGCAAATATCTCCCGATCTGTAGGAATCTGAGAGACAAAACTTATGTCACATTGAGGGAACGTATATGTCAACTTCATGTCAGAGTCACGTCCATGTATGTAAAAGAGTTTGGAGGATAGAGACATTTTAATTTTTCGAGATTATTCGAAAGTCAATTTTTGAAAAGGCAAATATCTCCCGATCTGTTGGAATCTGTGAGACAAAACTTATGTCACTTTGAGGTAACGTATATGTCAACTTCATGTCAGAGTCACGTCAATGTATGTCCAAGGGTTTGGAGGATAGAGATATTTTAATTTTTCGAGATTATTCGAAAGTCAATTTTTGAAATGGCAAATATCTCCCGATCTGTAGGAATCTGAGAGACAAAACTTATGTCACTTTGAGGGAACGTATATGTGAACTTCATGTCACAGTCACGTCAATGTATGTCCAAGGGTTAGGAGGAGTGAGACATTTTAATTTTTCGAGATTATTCGAAAGTCAATTTTTGAAAAGGCAAATATGTCCCGATCTGTAGGAATCTGAGAGACAAAACTTATGTCACTTTGAGGGAACGTATATTTCAACTTCATGTCAGAGTCACGTCAATGTATGTCTAGGGGTTTGGAGGATAGAGATATTTAAATTTTTCGAGATTATTCGAAAGTCAATTTGTGAAAAGGCAAATATCTCCCGATCTGTAGAAATCTGAGAGACAAAACTTATGTCACTTTGAGGGAACGTATATGTCAACTTCATGTCAGAGTCACGTCAATGTATGTCCAAGGGTTTGGAGGATAGAGATATTTTAATTTTTCGAGATTATTCGAAAGTCAATTTTTGAAATGGCAAATATCTCCCGATCTGTAGGAATCTGAGAGACAAAACTTATGTCACTTTGAGGGAACGTATATGTGAACTTCATGTCACAGTCACGTCAATGTATGTCCAAGGGTTAGGAGGAGTGAGACATTTTAATTTTTCGAGATTATTCGAAAGTCAATTTTTGAAAAGGCAAATATGTCCCGATCTGTAGGAATCTGAGAGACAAAACTTATGTCACTTTGAGGGAACGTATATTTCAACTTCATGTCAGAGTCACGTCAATGTATGTCTAGGGGTTTGGAGGATAGAGATATTTAAATTTTTCGAGATTATTCGAAAGTCAATTTGTGAAAAGGCAAATATCTCCCGATCTGTAGAAATCTGAGAGACAAAACTTATGTCACTTTGAGGGAACGTATATGTCAACTTCATGTCAGAGTCACGTCAATGTATGTCCAAGGGTTTGGAGGATAGAGATATTTTAATTTTTCGAAATTATTCAAAAGTCAATTTTTCAAAAGGCAAATATCTCCCGATCTGTAGGAATCTGAGAGACAAAAATTATGTCACTTTGAGGGATCGTATATGTCAACTTCATGTCAGAGTCACGTTAATGTATGACCAAGAGTTTGGAGGACAGAGGCATTTTAATTTTGCGAGATTATTCGAAAGTCAATTTTTGAAAAGGCAAATATCTCCCGATCTGTAGGAATCTGAGAGACAACACTTATGTCACTTTGAGGGAACGTATATGTCAACTTCATGTCAGAGTCATGTTAATGTATGTCCAAGGGTTTGGAGGATAGAGACATTTAAATTTTTCGAGATTATTCGAAAGTCAATTTATGAAAAGGCAAATATCTCCCGATCTGTAGGAATCTGAGAGACAAAACTTATGTCACTTTGAGGGAACGTATATGTCAACTTCATGTCAGAGTCACGTCAATGTATGTCCACGGGTTTGGAGGAGTGGGACATTTTAATTTTTCGAGATTATTCGAAAGTCAATTTTTGAAAAGGCAAATATGTCCCGATCTGTAGGAATCTGAGAGACAAAACTTATGTCACTTTGAGGGAACGTATATGTCAACTATATGTCAGAGTCACGTCAATGTATGTCTAGGGGTTTGGAGGATAGAGATATTTAAATTTTTCGAGATTATTCGAAAGTCAATTTTTGAAAAGGCAAATATCTCCCGATCTGTAGGTATCTGAGAGACAAAACTTTTGTCACTTTGAGGGAAAGTATATCTCAACTTCATGTCAGATTCACGTCAAAGTATGTCCAAGGGTTTGGAGGATAGAGGCATTTAAATTTTTCGAGATTATTCAAAAGTCAATTTTTGAAAAGGCAAATATATCCCGATCTTTAGGAATCTGAGAGACAACACTTATGTCACTTTGAGGGAACGTATATGTCAACTTCATGTCAGATTCACGTCAATGTATGTCCAAGGGTTTGGAGGACAGAGGCATTTTAATTTTGCGAGATTATTCGAAAGTCAATTTTTGTAAAGGCAAATATCTCCCGATCTGTAGGAATCTGAGAGACAGCACTTATGTCACTTTGAGGGAACGTATATATTCAACTTCTTGTCAGAGTCACGTCAATGTATGTCCAAGGGTTTGGAGGATAGAGACATTTTAATTTTTCGAGATTATTCGAAAGTCAATTTATGAAAAGGCAAATATCTCCCGATCTGTAGGAATCTGAGAGACAAAACTTATGTCACTTTGAGGGAACGTATATGTCAACTTCATGTCAGAGTCACGTCAATGTATGTCCAAGGGTTTGGAGGAGTGAGACATTTAAATTTTTCGAGATTATTCGAAAGTCAATTTTTGAAAAGGCAAATATGTCCCGATCTGTAGGAATCTGAGATACAAAACTTATGTCACTTTGAGTTAACGTATATGTCAACTTCATGTCAGAGTCACGTCAATGTATGTCTAGGGGTTTGGAGGATAGAGATATTTAAATTTTTCGAGATTATTCGAAAGTCAATTTTTGAAAAGGCAAATATCTCCCGATCTGTAGGTATCTGAGAGACAAAACTTATGTCACTTTGAGGGAACGTATATGTCAACTTCATGTCAGATTCACGTCAAAGTAGGTCCAAGGGTTTGGAGGATAGAGGCATTTAAATTTTTCGAGATTATTCAAAAGTCAATTTTTGAAGAGGCAAATATATCCCGATCTGTAGGAATCTGAGAGACAACACTTATGTCACTTTGAGGGAACGTATATGTCAACTTCATGTCAGAGTCAAGTCAATGTATGTCCAAGGGTTTAGAGGATAATCACATTTTAAATTTTTCGAGATTATTCCAAAGTCAATTTTTGAAAAGGCAAATATCTCCCGATCTGTTGGAATCTGTGAGACAAAACTTATGTCACTTTGAGGTAACGTATATGTCAACTTCATGTCAGAGGCACGTTAATGTATGTCCAAGAGTTTGGAGGACAGAGGCATTTTAATTTTGCGAGATTATTCGAAAGTCAATTTTTGAAAAGGCAAATATCTCCCGATCTGTAGGAATCTGAGAGACAACACTTATGTCACTTTGAGGGAACGTATATGTCAACTTCATGTCAGAGTCACGTCAATGTATGTTCAAGGGTTTGGAGGATAGAGACATTTAAATTTTTCGAGATTATTCGAAAGTCAATTTATGAAAAGGCAAATATCTCCCGATCTGTAGGAATCTGAGAGACAAAACTTATGTCACTTTGAGGGAACGTATATGTCAACTTCATGTCAGAGTCACGTCAATGTATGTCTAGGGGTTTGGAGGATAGAGATATTTAAATTTTTCGAGATTATTCGAAAGTCAATTTTTGAAAAGGCAAATATCTCCCGATCTGTAGGTATCTGAGAGACAAAACTTTTGTCACTTTGAGGGAAAGTATATCTCAACTTCATGTCAGATTCACGTCAAAGTATGTCAAGGGTTTGGAGGATAAACAAATTTTAATTTTTCGAGATTATTCGAAAGTCAATTTCTGAAAAGGCAAATATCTCCCGATCTGTAGGAATCTGAAAGACAAAACTTATGTCACTTTGAGGGAACGTATATGTCAACTTCATGTCAGAGTCACGTCAATGTATGTCCAAAGGTTTGGAGGATAGAGATATTTAAATTTTTCGAGAATATTCGAAAGTCAATTTTTGAAAAGGCAAATATCTCCCGATCTGTAGGAATCTGAGAGACAAAACTTATGTCACATTGAGGGAACGTATATGTCAACTTCATGTCAGAGTCACGTCCATGTATGTAAAAGAGTTTGGAGGATAGAGACATTTTAATTTTTCGAGATTATTCGAAAGTCAATTTTTGAAAAGGCAAATATCTCCCGATCTGTTGGAATCTGTGAGACAAAACTTATGTCACTTTGAGGTAACGTATATGTCAACTTCATGTCAGAGTCACGTCAATGTATGTCCAAGGGTTTGGAGGATAGAGATATTTTAATTTTTCGAGATTATTCGAAAGTCAATTTTTGAAATGGCAAATATCTCCCGATCTGTAGGAATCTGAGAGACAAAACTTATGTCACTTTGAGGGAACGTATATGTGAACTTCATGTCACAGTCACGTCAATGTATGTCCAAGGGTTAGGAGGAGTGAGACATTTTAATTTTTCGAGATTATTCGAAAGTCAATTTTTGAAAAGGCAAATATGTCCCGATCTGTAGGAATCTGAGAGACAAAACTTATGTCACTTTGAGGGAACGTATATTTCAACTTCATGTCAGAGTCACGTCAATGTATGTCTAGGGGTTTGGAGGATAGAGATATTTAAATTTTTCGAGATTATTCGAAAGTCAATTTGTGAAAAGGCAAATATCTCCCGATCTGTAGAAATCTGAGAGACAAAACTTATGTCACTTTGAGGGAACGTATATGTCAACTTCATGTCAGAGTCACGTCAATGTATGTCCAAGGGTTTGGAGGATAGAGATATTTTAATTTTTCGAAATTATTCAAAAGTCAATTTTTCAAAAGGCAAATATCTCCCGATCTGTAGGAATCTGAGAGACAAAAATTATGTCACTTTGAGGGATCGTATATGTCAACTTCATGTCAGAGTCACGTCCATGTATGTCCAAGGGTTTGGTGGACAGAGGCATTTTAATTTTGCGAGATTATTCGAAAGTCAATTTTTCAAAATTCAAATAAATCCCGATCTGTAGGAATCTGAGAGACAACACTTATGTCACTTTGAGGGAATGTATATGTCAACTTCATGTCAGAGTCACGTCAATGTATGTCCAAGGGTTTGGAGGATAGAGACATTTTAATTTTTCGAGATTATTCGAAAGTCAATTTATGAAAAGGCAAATATCTCCCGATCTGTAGGAATCTGAGAGACAAAACTTATGTCACTTTGAGGGAACGTATATGTCAACTTCATGTCATAGTCACGTCAATGTATGTCCAAGGGTTTGGAGGAGTGAGACATTTTAATTTTTTGAGATTACTCGAAAGTCAATTTTTGAAAAGGCAAATATGTCCCGATCTGTAGGAATCTGAGAGACAAAACTTATGTCATCTTGAGGGAACGTAAATGTCAACTTCATGTCAGAGTCACGTCAATGTATGTCTAGGGGTTTGGAGGATAGAGATTTTTAAATTTTTCGAGATTATTCGAAAGTCAATTTTTGAAAAGGCAAATATCTCCCGATCTGTAGGTATCTGAGAGACAAAACTTATGTCACTTTGAGGGAACGTATATGTCAACTTCATGTCAGATTCGCGTCAAAGTATGTCCAAGGGTTTGGAGGAAAGAGGCATTTAAATTTTTCGATATTATTCAAAAGTCAATTTTTGAATAGGCAAATATATCCCGATCTGTAGGAATCTGAGAGACAACACTTATGTCACTTTGAGGGAACGTATATGTCAACTTCATGTCAGAGTCAAGTCAATGTATGTCCAAGGTTTTGGAGGATAGAAACATTTAAATTTTTCGAGATTATTCCAAAGTCAATTTTTGAAAAGGCAAATATATCCCGATCTGTAGGAATCTGAGAGACAACACTTATGTCACTTTGAGGGAATGTATATGTCAACTTCATGTCAGAGTCTCGTCAATGTATGTCCAAGGGTTTGGAGGATAGAGATATTTTAATTTTTCGAGATTATTCGAAAGTCAATTTATGAAAAGGCAAATATCTCCCGAACTGTAGGAATCTGAGAGACAAAACTTTGTCACTTTGAGGGAACGTAAATGTCAACTTCATGTCACAGGCACGTCAATGTATGTCCAAGAGTTTGGAGGACAGAGGCATTTTAATTTTGCGAGATTATTCGAAAGTCAATTTTTGAAAAGGCAAATATCTCCCGATCTGTAGGAATCTGAGAGACAACACTTATGTCACTTTGAGGGAACGTATATGTCAACTTCATGTCAGAGTCACGTCAATGTATGTCCAAGGGTTTGGAGGATAGAGACATTTTAATTTTTCGATATTATTCGAAAGTCAATTTATGAAAAGGCAAATATCTCCCGATCTGTAGGAATCTGAGAGACAAAACTTATGTCACTTTGAGGGAACGTATATGTCAACTTCATGTCAGAGTCACGTCAATGTATGTCTAGGGGTTTGGAGGATAGAGATATTTAAATGTTTCGAGATTATTCGAAAGTCAATTCTTGAAAAGGCAAATATCTCCCGATCTGTAGGTATCTGAGAGACAAAACTTTTGTCACTTTGAGGTAACGTATATGTCAACTTCATGTCAGAGTCACGTTAATGTATGTCCAAGGGTTTGGAGGATAGAGACATTTAAATTTTTCGAAATTATTCGAAAGTCAATTTTTCAAAAGGCAAATATGTCCCGATCTGTAGGAATCTGAGAGACAAAACTTATGTCACTTTGAGGGAACGTATATGTCAACTTCATGTCAGAGTCACGTCAATGTATGTCCAAGAGTTTGGAGGATAGAGACATTTAAATTTTTCGAGATTATTCGAAATTCAATTTTTGAAAAGGCAAATATCTCCCGATCTGTAGGAATCTAAGAGACAGAACTTATGTCACTTTGAGGGAACGTATATGTCAACTTCATGTCAGAGTCACGTCAACGTATGTAAAAGGGTTTGGAGGATAGAGACATTTTAATTTTTCAAGGTTATTCGAAAGTCAATTTTTCAAAAGCAAATATCTCCCGATCTGTAGGAATCTGTGAGACAAAACTTATGTCACTCTGAGGGAACGTATATGTCAACTTCATGTCAGAGTCACGTCAATGTATGTCCAAGGATTTGAAGGACAGAGGCATTTTAATTTTGCGAGATTATTCGAAAGTCAATTTTTGAAAAGGCAAATATCTCCCGATCTGTAGGAACCTGAGAGACACCACTTATGTCACTTTGAGGGAACGTATATGTCAACTTCATGTCAGAGTCACATCAATGTATGTCCAAGGGTTTGGAGGATAAAGACATTTTAATTTTTCGAGATTATTCGAAAGTCAATTTCTGAAAAGGCAAATATCTCCCGATCTGTAGGTACCTGAGAGACGAAACTTATGTCACTTTGAGGGAACGTATATGTCAACTTCATGCCAGAGTCACGTCAATGTATGTCCAAGGGTTTGGAGGATAGAGACATTTTAATTTTTCGAGATTATTCGAAAGTCAATTTTTGAAAAGGCAAATATCTCCCGATGTGTAGGAATCTGAGAGACAAACCTTATGTCCCTTTGAGGTAACGTATATGTCAACTTCATGTCAGAGTCATGTCAATGTATGTCCAAGGGTTTCTAGGATGGAGACATTTTAATTTTTCGTGATTATTCGAAAGTCGATTTCTGAAAAGACAAATATCTCCCGATCTGTAGGAATCTGAGAGACAAACCTGATGTCACTTTGAGGGAACGTATATGTCAACTTGATGTCAGAGTCACTTTAATGTATGTCCAAGGGTTTGGAGGATAGAGACATTTCAATTTTTCGAAATTATTCGAAAGTCAATTTTTCAAAAGGCAAATATCTCCCGATCTGTAGAAAACTGAGAGACAAAACTTATGTCACTTTGAGGGAACATATATGTCAACTTCATGTCAGAGTCACGTCAATGTATGTCCAAGGGTTTGGAGGATACAGATATTTTAATTTTTCGAGATTATTCGAAAGTCAATTTGTGAAAAGGCAAATATCTCCCGATCTGTAGGAATCTGAGAGACAAAACGTATGTCACTTTGAGGGAACGTATATGTCAACTTCATGTCAGATTCAAGTCAAAGTATGTCAAGGGTTTGGAGGATAAACAAATTTTAATTTTTCGAGATTATTCGAAAGTCAATTTCTGAAAAGGCAAATATCTCCCGATCTGTAGGAATCTGAAAGACAAAACTTATGTCACTTTGAGGGAACGTATATGTCAACTTCATGTCAGAGTCACGTCAATGTATGTCCAAAGGTTTGGAGGATAGAGATATTTAAATTTTTCGAGAATATTCGAAAGTCAATTTTTGAAAAGGCAAATATCTCCCGATCTGTAGGAATCTGAGAGACAAAACTTATGTCACTTTGAGGGAACGTATATGTCAACTTCATGTCAGAGTCACGTCCATGTATGTAAAAGAGTTTGGAGGATAGAGACATTTTAATTTTTCGAGATTATTCGAAAGTCAATTTTTGAAAAGGCAAATATCTCCCGATCTGTTGGAATCTGTGAGACAAAACTTATGTCACTTTGAGGTAACGTATATGTCAACTTCATGTCAGAGTCACGTCAATGTATGTCCAAGGGTTTGGAGGATAGAGATATTTTAATTTTTCGAGATTATTCGAAAGTCAATTTTTGAAATGGCAAATATCTCCCGATCTGTAGGAATCTGAGAGACAAAACTTATGTCACTTTGAGGGAACGTATATGTGAACTTCATGTCACAGTCACGTCAATGTATGTCCAAGGGTTAGGAGGAGTGAGACATTTTAATTTTTCGAGATTATTCGAAAGTCAATTTTTGAAAAGGCAAATATGTCCCGATCTGTAGGAATCTGAGAGACAAAACTTATGTCACTTTGAGGGAACGTATATGTCAACTTCATGTCAGAGTCACGTCAATGTATGTCTAGGGGTTTGGAGGATAGAGATATTTAAATTTTTCGAGATTATTCGAAAGTCAATTTGTGAAAAGGCAAATATCTCCCGATCTGTAGAAATCTGAGAGACAAAACTTATGTCACTTTGAGGGAACGTATATGTCAACTTCATGTCAGAGTCACGTCAATGTATGTCCAAGGGTTTGGAGGATAGAGATATTTTAATTTTTCGAAATTATTCAAAAGTCAATTTTTCAAAAGGCAAATATCTCCCGATCTGTAGGAATCTGAGAGACAAAAATTATGTCACTTTGAGGGATCGTATATGTCAACTTCATGTCAGAGTCACGTCCATGTATGTCCAAGGGTTTGGTGGACAGAAGCATTTTAATTTTGCGAGATTATTCGAAAGTCAATTTTTCAAAATTCAAATAAATCCCGATCTGTAGGAATCTGAGAGACAACACTTATGTCACTTTGAGGGAATGTATATGTCAACTTCATGTCAGAGTCACGTCAATGTATGTCCAAGGGTTTGGAGGATACAGATATTTTAATTTTTCGAGATTATTCGAAAGTCAATTTGTGAAAAGGCAAATATCTCCCGATCTGTAGGAATCTGAGAGACAAAACGTATGTCACTTTGAGGGAACGTATATGTCAACTTCATGTCAGATTCAAGTCAAAGTATGTCAAGGGTTTGGAGGATAAACAAATTTTAATTTTTCGAGATTATTCGAAAGTCAATTTCTGAAAAGGCAAATATCTCCCGATCTGAAGGAATCTGAAAGACAAAACTTATGTCACTTTGAGGGAACGTATATGTCAACTTCATGTCAGAGTCACGTCAATGTATGTCCAAAGGTTTGGAGGATAGAGATATTTAAATTTTTCGAGAATATTCGAAAGTCAATTTTTGAAAAGGCAAATATCTCCCGATCTGTAGGAATCTGAGAGACAAAACTTATGTCACTTTGAGGGAACGTATATGTCAACTTCATGTCAGAGTCACGTCCATGTATGTAAAAGAGTTTGGAGGATAGAGACATTTTAATTTTTCGAGATTATTCGAAAGTCAATTTTTGATAAGGCAAATATCTCCCGATCTGTTGGAATCTGTGAGACAAAACTTATGTCACTTTGAGGTAACGTATATGTCAACTTCGTGTCAGAGTCACGTCAATGTATGTCGAAGGGTTTGGAGGATAGAGATATTTTAATTTTTCGAGATTATTCGAAAGTCAATTTTTGAAATGGCAAATATCTCCCGATCTGTAGGAATCTGAGAGACAAAACTTATGTCACTTTGAGGGAACGTATATGTGAACTTCATGTCACAGTCACGTCAATGTATGTCCAAGGGTTAGGAGGAGTGAGACATTTTAATTTTTCGAGATTATTCGAAAGTCAATTTTTGAAAAGGCAAATATGTCCCGATCTGTAGGAATCTGAGAGACAAAACTTATGTCACTTTGAGGGAACGTATATGTCAACTTCGTGTCAGAGTCACGTCAATGTATGTCTAGGGGTTTGGAGGATAGAGATATTTAAATTTTTCGAGATTATTCGAAAGTCAATTTGTGAAAAGGCAAATATCTCCCGATCTGTAGAAATCTGAGAGACAAAACTTATGTCACTTTGAGGGAACGTATATGTCAACTTCATGTCAGAGTCACGTCAATGTATGTCCAAGGGTTTGGAGGATAGAGATATTTTAATTTTTCGAAATTATTCAAAAGTCAATTTTTCAAAAGGCAAATATCTCCCGATCTGTAGGAATCTGAGAGACAAAACTTATGTCACTTTGAGGGAACGTATATGTCAACTTCATGTCAGAGTCACGTCCATGTATGTCCAAGGGTTTGGTGGACAGAGGCATTTTAATTTTGCGAGATTATTCGAAAGTCAATTTTTCAAAATTCAAATAAATCCCGATCTGTAGGAATCTGAGAGACAACACTTATGTCACTTTGAGGGAATGTATATGTCAACTTCATGTCAGAGGCACGTCAATGTATGTCCAAGAGTTTGGAG
Source organism: Zootermopsis nevadensis (assembly GCF_977971745.1). Taxonomy (NCBI): domain Eukaryota; kingdom Metazoa; phylum Arthropoda; class Insecta; order Blattodea; family Termopsidae; genus Zootermopsis; species Zootermopsis nevadensis. Next base: position 4,640,242 of record NW_028259177.1, read on the forward strand.
GACAGAGGCATTTTAATTTTTCGAGATTATTTGATAGTCAATTTTTGAAAAGGCAAATATCTCCCGATCTGTAGGAATCTGAGAGACAAAACTTATGTCACTTTGAGGGAACGTATATGTCAACTTCATGTCACAGTCACGTCAATGTATGTCCAAGGGGTTGGAGGATAGAGATATTTTAATTTTTCGAGATTATTTGATAGTCAATATTTGAAAAGGCAAATATCTCCCGATCTGTAGGAAACTGAGAGACAAACAATATGTCACTTTGAGGGAACGTATATGTCAACTTCATGTCAGATTCACGTCAATGTATGTCCAAGGGTTTGGAGGACAGAGGCATTTTAATTTTGCGAAATTATTCGAAAGTCAATTTTTGAAAAGGCAAATATCTCCCGATCTGTAGGAATCTGAGAGACAACACTTATGTCACTTTGAGGGAACATATATGTCAACGTCATGTCAGAGTCACGTCAATGTATGTCCAAGGGTTTGGAGGATAGAGACATTTTAATTTTTCGAGATTATTCGAAAGTCAATTTATGAAAAGGCAAATATCTCCCGATCTGTAGGAATCTGAGAGACAAAACTTATGTCACTTTGAGGGAACGTATATGTCAACTTCATGTCATAGTCACGTCAATGTATGTCCAAGGGTTTGGAGGAGTGAGACATTTTAATTTTTTGAGATTACTCGAAAGTCAATTTTTGAAAAGGCAAATATGTCCCGATCTGTAGGAATCTGAGAGACAAAACTTATGTCATCTTGAGGGAACGTAAATGTCAACTTCATGTCAGAGTCACGTCAATGTATGTCTAGGGGTTTGGAGGATAGAGATTTTTAAATTTTTCGAGATTATTCGAAAGTCAATTTTTGAAAAGGCAAATATCTCCCGATCTGTAGGTATCTGAGAGACAAAACTTATGTCACTTTGAGGGAACGTATATGTCAACTTCATGTCAGATTCGCGTCAAAGTATGTCCAAGGGTTTGGAGGAAAGAGGCATTTAAATTTTTCGAGATTATTCAAAAGTCAATTTTTGAATAGGCAAATATATCCCGATCTGTAGGAATCTGAGAGACAACACTTATGTCACTTTGAGGGAACGTATATGTCAACTTCATGTCAGAGTCAAGTCAATGTATGTCCAAGGTTTTGGACGATAGAAACATTTAAATTTTTCGAGATTATTCCAAAGTCAATTTTTGAAAAGGCAAATATATCCCGATCTGTAGGAATCTGAGAGACAACACTTATGTCACTTTGAGGGAATGTATATGTCAACTTCATGTCAGAGTCTCGTCAATGTATGTCCAAGGGTTTGGAGGATAGAGATATTATAATTTTTCGAGATTATTCGAAAGTCAATTTATGAAAAGGCAAATATCTCCCGAACTGTAGGAATCTGAGAGACAAAACTTTGTCACTTTGAGGGAACGTAAATGTCAACTTCATGTCACAGGCACGTCAATGTATGTCCAAGAGTTTGGAGGACAGAGGCATTTTAATTTTGCGAGATTATTCGAAAGTCAATTTTTGAAAAGGCAAATATCTCCCGATCTGTAGGAATCTGAGAGACAACACTTATGTCACTTTGAGGGAACGTATATGTCAACTTCATGTCAGAGTCACGTCAATGTATGTCCAAGGGTTTGGAGGATAGAGACATTTTAATTTTTCGATATTATTCGAAAGTCAATTTATGAAAAGGCAAATATCTCCCGATCTGTAGGAATCTGAGAGACAAAACTTATGTCACTTTGAGGGAACGTATATGTCAACTTCATGTCAGAGTCACGTCAATGTATGTCTAGGGGTTTGGAGGATAGAGATATTTAAATGTTTCGAGATTATTCGAAAGTCAATTCTTGAAAAGGCAAATATCTCCCGATCTGTAGGTATCTGAGAGACAAAACTTTTGTCACTTTGAGGTAACGTATATGTCAACTTCATGTCAGAGTCACGTTAATGTATGTCCAAGGGTTTGGAGGATAGAGACATTTAAATTTTTCGAAATTATTCGAAAGTCAATTTTTCAAAAGGCAAATATGTCCCGATCTGTAGGAATCTGAGAGACAAAACTTATGTCACTTTGAGGGAACGTATATGTCAACTTCATGTCAGAGTCACGTCAATGTATGTCTAGGGGTTTGGAGGATAGAGATATTTAAATTTTTCGAGATTATTCGAAAGTCAATTTTTGAAAAGGCAAATATCTCCCGATCTGTAGGTATCTGAGAGACAAAACTTTTGTCACTTTGAGGTAACGTATATGTCAACTTCATGTCAGAGTCACAACAATGTATGTCCAAGGGTTTGGAGGAGTGAGACATTTTAATTTTTCGAGATTACTCGAAAGTCAATTTTTGAAAAGGCAAATATGTCCCGATCTGTAGGAATCTGAGAGAAAAAACTTATGTCACTTTGAGGGAACGTATATGTCAACTTCATGTCAGAGTCACGTCAATGTATGTCTAGGGGTTTGGAGGATAGAGATATTTAAATTTTTCGAGATTATTCGAAAGTCAATTTTTGAAAAGTAAAATATCTCCCGATCTGTAGGTATCTGAGAGACAAAACTTTTGTCACTTTGAGGTAACGTATATGTCAACTTCATGTCAGAGTCACGTTAGTGTATGTCCAAGGGTTTGGAGAATAGAGACATTTCAATTTTTCGAAATTATTCGAAAGTCAATTTTTCAAAAGGCAAATATCTCCCGATCTGTAGTAAACTGAGAGACAAAACTTATGTCACTTTGAGGGAACATATATGTCAACTTCATGTCAGAGTCACGTCAATGTATGTCCAAGGGTTTGGAGGATACAGATATTTTAATTTTTCGAGATTATTCGAAAGTCAATTTGTGAAAAGGCAAATATCTCCCGATCTGTAGAAATCTGAGAGACAAAACTTATGTCACTTTGAGGGAACGTATATGTCAACTTCATGTCAGAGTCACGTCAATGTATGTCCAAGGGTTTGGAGGATAGAGATATTTTAATTTTTCGAAATTATTCGAAAGTCAATTTTTCAAAAGGCAAATATCTCCCGATCTGTAGGAATCTGAGAGACAAAACTTATGTCACTTTGAGGGATCGTATATGTCAACTTCATGTCAGAGTCACGTCCATGTATGTCCAAGGGTTTGGAGGACAGAGGCATTTTAATTTTGCGGGATTATTCGAAAGTCAATTATTCAAAATTCAAATAAATCCCGATCTGTAGGAATCTGAGAGACAACACTTATGTCACTTTGAGGGAATGTATATGTCAACTTCATGTCAGAGGCACGTCAATGTATGTCCAAGAGTTTGGAGGACAGAGGCATTTTAATTTTTCGAGATTATTTGATAGTCAATTTTTGAAAAGGCAAATATCTCCCGATCTGTAGGAATCTGAGAGATAAAACTTATGTCACTTTGAGGGAACGTATATGTCAACTTCATGTCAGAGTCACGTCAATGTATGTCCAAGGGGTTGGAGGATAGAGATATTTTAATTTTTCGAGATTATTTGATAGTCAATATTTGAAAAGGCAAATATCTCCCGATCTGTAGGAAACTGAGAGACAAACAATATGTCACTTTGAGGGAACGTATATGTCAACTTCATGTCAGATTCACGTTAATGTATGTCCAAGGGTTTGGAGGACAGAGGCATTTTAATTTTGCGAGATTATTCGAAAGTCAATTTTTGAAAAGCCAAATATCTCCCGATCTGAATCAATCTGAGAGACAACACTTATGTCACTTTGAGGGAACGTATATGTCAACTTCATGTCAGAGTCACGTCAATGTATGTCCAAGGGTTTGGAGGATAGAGACATTTTAATTTTTCGAGATTATTCGAAAGTCAATTTATGAAAAGGCAAATATCTCCCGATCTGTAGGAATCTGAGAGACAAAACTTATGTCACTTTGAGGGAACGTATATGTAAACTTCATGTCAGAGTCACGTCAATGTATGTCCAAGGGTTTGGAGGAGTGAGACATTTTAATTTTTCGAGATTATTCGAAAGTCAATTTTTGAAAAGGCAAATATGTCCCGATCTGTAGGAATCTGAGAGACAAAACTGATGTCACTTTGAGGGAACGTATATGTCAACTTCATGTCAGAGTCACGTCAATGTATGTCTAGGGGTTTGGAGGATAGAGATATTTAAATTTTTCGAGATTATTCGAAAGTCAATTTTTGAAAAGGCAAATATCTCCCGATCTGTAGGTATCTGAGAGACAAAACTTATGTCACTTTGAGGGAACGTATATGTCAACTTCATGTCAGATTCACGTCAAACTATGTCCAAGGGTTTGGAGGATAGAGGCATTTAAATTTTTCGAGATTATTCAAAAGTCAATTTTTGAAGAGGCAAATATATCCCGATCTGTAGGAATCTGAGAGACAACACTTATGTCACTTTGAGGGAACGCATATGTCAACTTCATGTCAGATTCACGTCAATGTATGTCCAAGGGTTTAGAGGATAATCACATTTTAATTTTTCGAGATTATTCCAAAGTCAATTTTTGAAAAGGCAATTATATCCCGATCTGTAGGAGTCTGAGAGACAACACTTATGTCACTTTGAGGGAACGTATATGTCAACTTCATGTCAGAGTCTCGTCAATGTATGTCCAAGGGTTTGGAGGATAGAGATATTTTAATTTTTCGAGATTATTCGAAAGTCAATTTATGAAAAGGCAAATATCTCCCGAACTGTAGGAATCTGAGAGACAAAACTTATGTCACTTTGAGAGAACGTGAATGCCAACTTCATGTCACAGGCACGTCAATGTATGTCCAAGAGTTTGGAGGACTGAGGCATTTTAATTTTGCGAGATTATTCGAAAGTCAATTTTTGAAAAGGCAAATATCTCCCGATCTGTAGGAATCTGAGAGACAACACTTATGTCACTTTGAGGAAATGTATATGTCAACTTCATGTCAGAGTCTCGTCAATGTATGTCCAAGGGTTTGGAGGATAGAGATATTTTAATTTTTCGAGATTATTCGAAAGTCAATTTATGTAAAGGCAAATATCTCCCGAACTGTAGGAATCTGAGAGACAAAACTTATGTCACTTTGAGAGAACGTATATGTCAACTTTATGTCAGAGTCACGTCAATGTATGTCCAAGGGTTTGGAGGAGTGAGATATTTTAATTTTTCGAGATTATTCGAAAGTCAATTTTTGAAAAGGCAAATATGTCCCGATCTGTAGGAATCTGAGAGACAAAACTTATGTCACTTTGAGGGAACGTATATGTCAACTTCATGTCAGAGTCACGTCAATGTATGTCTAGTGGTTTGGAGGATAGAGATATTTAAATTTTTCGAGATTATTCGAAAGTCAATTTTTGAAAAGGCAAATATCTCCCGATCTGTATGTATCTGAGAGACAAAACTTTTGTCACTTTGAGGGAAAGTATGTGTCAACTTCATGTCAGATTCAAGTCAAAGCATGTCCAAGGGTTTGGAGGATAGAGGCATTTAAATTTTTCGAGATTATTCAAAAGTCAATTTTTGAAAAGGCAAATATATCCCGATCTGTAGGAATCTGAGAGACAACACTTATGTCACTTTGAGGGAACGCATATGTCAACTTCATGTCAGAGTCAAGTCAATGTATGTCCTAGGGTTTAGAGGATAATCACAATTTAAATATTTCGAGATTATTCGAAAGTCAATTTTTGAAAAGGCAAATATATCCCGATCTGTAGGAATCTAAGATACAACACTTATGTCACTTTGAGGGAATGTATATGTCAACTTCATGTCAGAGTCACGTCAATGTATGTCCAAGAGTTTGGAGGATAGAGACATTTTAATTTTTCGAGATTATTCGAAAGTCAATTTTTGTAAGGGCAAATATCTTCCGATCTGTAGGAATCTGAGAGACAAAACTTATGTCACTTTAAGGGAACGCATATGTCAACTTCATGTCAGAGTCACGTCAAAGTATGTCCAAGGGTTTGCAGGATAGAGATATTTGAATTGTTCGAGATTATTCAAATGTCAATTTTTGAAAATTCAAATATCTCCCGATCTGTAGGAATCTGAGACACAAACCGTATGTCACTTTGAGGGAACGTGTATGTTAACTTCATGTCAGAGTCACGTCAAAGTATGTCCAAGGGTTTGGAGGATAGAAACATTTTAAATTTCCGAGAATATTCGAAAGTCAATTTTTGAAAAGGCAAATATCTCCCGATGTGTAGGAATCTGAGAGACAAAACTGATGTCAATTTGAGGGAACGTATATGTCAACTTCATGTCAGAGTCACGTCAATGTATGTCCAAGGGTTTGGAGGATAGAGACATTTTAATTTTTCGAGATTATTCGAAAGTCAATTTTTGAAAAGGCAAATATCTCCCGATCTGTTTTAATCTGTTAGACATAACTTATGTCACTTTGAGGGAACGTATATGTCAACTTCATGTCACAGTCACGTCAATGTATGTCTAGGGGTTTGGAGGATAGAGATATTTAAATTTTTCGAGATTATTCGAAAGTCAATTTTTGAAAAGGCAAATATCTCCCGATCTGTAGGTATCTGAGAGACAAAACTTTTGCCACTTTGAGGTAACGTATATGTCAACTTCATGTCAGAGTCACGTCAATGTATGTCCAAGGGTTTGGAGTATAGAGACATTTTAATTTTTCGAGATTATTCGAAAGTCAATTTTTGAAAAGGCAAATATCTCCCGATCCGTAGGAATCTGAGAGACAACACTTATGTCGCTTTGAGGGAATGTATTTGTCAACTTCATGTCAGAGTCACGTCAATGTATGTCCAAGGGTTTGGAGGATAGAGACATTTTAATTTTTCGAGATTATTCGAAAGTCAATTATTGAAATGGCAAATATCTCCCGATCTGTTGGAATCTGAAAGACAAAACTTATGTCACTTTGAGGGAACTTATATGTCAACTTCATGTCGGAGTCACGTCACTGTATGTCCAAGGGTTTGGAGGATAGAGACATTTTAATTTTTCGAGATTATTCGAAAGTCAATTTATGAAAAGAAAATATCTCCCGATCTGTATGAATCTGAGAGACAAAACTTATGTCACTTTGAGGGAACGTATGTGTCAACTTCATGTCAGTGTCACGTCAATGTATGTCCAAGGGTTTGGAGGAGTGAGACATTTTAATTTTTCGAGATTATTCGAAAGTCAATTTTTGAAAAGGCAAATATCTCCCGATCTGTTGGAATCTGTGAGACAAAACTTATGTCACTTTGAGGGAACGTATATGTCAACTTCGTGTTAGAGTCACGTCAATGTATGTCCAAGGGTTTGGAGGAGTGAGACATTTTAATTTTTCGAGATTATTCGAAAGTCAATTTTTGAAAAGGCAAATATCTCCCGATCTGTTGGAATCTGAGAGACAAAACTTATGTCACTTTGAGGGAACGTATATGTCAACTTCGTGTCAGAGTCACGTCAATGTATGTCGAAGGGTTTAGAGGATAATCACATTTTAATTTTTCGAGATTATTCCAAAGCCAATTTTTGAAAAGGCAAATATATCCCGATCTGTAGGAATCTGGGAGACAACACTTATGTCACTTTGAAGGAACGTATATGTCAACTTCATGTCATAGTCACGTTAATGTATGTCCAAGGGTTTGGAGGATAGAGATATTTAAATTTTTCGAGATTATTCGAAAGTCAATTTGTGAAAAGGCAAATATCTCCCGATCTGTAGAAATCTGAGAGACAAAACTTATGTCACTTTGAGGGAACGTATATGTCAACTTCATGTCAGAGTCACGTCAATGTATGTCCAAAGGTTTGGAGGATAGAGATATTTTAATTTTTCGAAATTATTCGAAAGTCAATTTTTCAAAAGGCAAATATCTCCCGATCTGTAGGAATCCGAGAGACAAAACTTATGTCACTTTGAGGGATCGTATATGTCAACTTCATGTCAGATTCACGTCCATTTATGCCCAAGGGTTTGGAGGACAGAGGCATTTTAATTTTGCGAGATTATTCGAAAGTCAATTTTTCAAAATTCAAATAAATCCCGATCTGTAGGAATCTGAGAGACAACACTTATGTCACTTTGAGGGAATGTATATGTCAACTTCATGTCAGAGGCACTTCAATGTATGTCCAAGAGTTTGGAGGACAGAGGCATTTTAATTTTTCGAGATTATTTGATAGTCAATTTTTGAAAAGGCAAATATCTCCCGATCTGTAGGAATCTGAGAGACAAAACTTATGTCACTTTGAGGGAACGTATATGTCAACTTCATGTCATAGTCACGTCAATGTATGTCCAAGGGGTTGGAGGATAGAGATATTTTAATTTTTCGAGATTATTTGATAGTCAATATTTGAAAAGGCAAATATCTCCCGATCTGTAGGAAACTGAGAGACAAACGATATGTCACTTTGAGGGAACGTATATGTCAACTTCATGTCAGATTCACGTTAATGTATGTCCAAGGGTTTGGAGGACAGAGGCATTTAAATTTTGCGAGATTATTCGAAAGTCAATTTTTGAAAAGGCAAATATCACCCGATCTGTAGGAATCTGAGAGACAACACTTATGTCACTTTGAGGGAACGTATATGTCAACTTCATGTCAGAGTCACGTCAATGTATGTCCAAGGGTTTGGAGGATAGAGACATTTAAATTTTTTGAGATTATACGAAAGACAATTTTTGATAAGGCAAATATCTCCCGATCCGTAGGAATCTGAGAGACAACACTTATGTCACTTTGAGGGAACGAATATGTCAACATCATGTCTGAGTGACGTCAATGTATGTCCAAGGGTTTGGAGAATAGAGACATTTAAATTTTTCGAGATTATTCGAAAGTCAATTTTTGAAAAGACAAATATCTTCCGATCTGTAGGAATCTGAGAAACAAAACTTATGTCACTTTGAGGGAACGTATATGTCAACTTCAAGTCAGAGTCACGTCAATGTATGTAAAAGGGGTTGGAGGATAGAGATATTTTAATTTTTCGAGATTATTCGATAGTCAATTTTTGAAAAGGCAAATATCTCCCGATCTGGAGGAAACTGAGAGACAAACAATATGTCACTTTGAGGGAACGTATATGTGAACTTCATGTAAGATTCACGTCAATGTATGTCCAAGGGGTTGGAGGATAGAGATATTTTAATTTTTCGAGATTATTCGATAGACAATTTTTGAAAAGGCAAATATCTCCCGATCTGAAGGAAACTGAGAGACAAACAATATGTCACTTTGAGGGAACGTATATGTCAACTTCATGTCAGATTCACGTCAAAATAAGTCCAAGGGTTTGGAGGATAGAATCATTTTAATTTTTCGAGATTATTTCAAAGTCAATTTTTGAAAAGGCAAATATATCCCGATCTGTAGGAATCTGATAGACAACACTTATGTCACTTTGAGGGAACGTATATGTCAACTTCATGTCAGAGTCACGTCAATGTATGTCCAAGGGGTTGGAGGATAGAGATATTTTAATTTTTCGAAATTATTCGATAGTCAATTTTTGAAAAGGCAAATATCTCCCGATCTGGAGGAAACTGAGAGACAAACAATATGTCACTTTGAGGGAATGAATATGTCAACTTCATGTCAGATTCACGTCAATGTATGTGCAAGTGTTTGGAGGACAGAGGCGTTTTAATTTTGCGAGATTATTCGAAAGTCAATTTTTGAAAAAACAAATATCTCCCGATCTGTGGGAATCTGAGAGACAACACTTATGTCACTTTGAGGGAACATATATGTCAACATCATGTCAGAGTCACGTCAATGTATGTCCAAGGGTTTGGAGGATAGAGACATTTTAATTTTTCGAGATTATTCGAAAGTCAATTTATGAAAAGACAAATATCTCCCGATCTGTATTAATCTGAGAGACAAAACTTATGTCACTTTGAGGGAACGTATATGTCAACTTCATGTCAGAGTCACGTCAATGTATGTAAAAGGGTTTGGAGGAGTGAGACATTTAAATTTTTCGAGATTATTCGAAAGTCAATTTTTGAAAAGGCAAATATCTCCCGATCTGTTGGAATCTGAGAGACAAAACTTAGGTCACTTTGAGGGAGTGTATATGTCAACTTCGTGTCAGAGTCACGTCAATGTATGTCAAAGGGTTTGGAGGAGTGAGACATATTAATTTTTCGAGATTATTCGAAAGTCAATTTTTGAAAAGGCAAATATCTCCCGATCTGAACAAATCTGAGAGACAAAACTTATGTCACTTTGAGGGAACGTATATGTCAACTTCATGTCAGAGTCACGTCAATGTATGTCTAGGGGTTTGGAGGATAGAGATATTTAAATTTTTCGAGATTATTCGAAAGTCAATTTTTGAAAAGGCAAATATATCCCGATCTGTAGGAATCTGAGAGACAACACTTATGTCACTTTGAGGGAACGTATATGTCAACTTCATGTCAGAGTCACATCAATGTATGTCCAAGGGTTTAGAGGATAAACACATTTTAATTTTTCGAGATTATTCCAAAGTCAATTTTGGAAAAGGCAAATATATCACGATCTGTACGAATCTGAGAGACAACACTTATGTCACTTTGAGGGAATGTATATGTCAACTTCATGTCAGAGTCACGTCAATGTATGTGAAAGGGTTTGGAGGATAGAGATATTTTAATTTTTCGAGATTATTCGAAAGTCAATTTCTGAAAAGGCAAATATCTCCCGAACTGTAGGAATCTGAGAGACAAAACTTATGTCACTTTGAGGGAACGTATATGTCAACTTCATGTCAGAGTCACGTCAATGTATGTCCAAGAGTTTGGAGGATAGAGACATTTGAATTTTTCGAGATTATTCGAAAGTCAATTTTTGAAAAGGCAAATATCTCCCGATCTGTAGGAATCTGTGAGACAAAACTTATGTCACTTTGAGGGAACGTATATGTCAACTTCATGTCAGAGGCACGTCAATGTATGTCCAAGGGTTTGGAGGATAGAGATATTTTAATTTTTCGAGATTATTCGAAAGTCAATTTTTGAAAAGGCAAATATCTCCCGATCTGTAGGAATCTGAGAGACAAAACTTATGTCACTTTGAGGGAACGTATATGTCAACTTCATGTCAGATTCACGTCAAAGTATGTCCAAGGGTTTAGAGGATAGAGGCATTTTAATTTTTCGAGATTATTCGAAAGTCAATTTTTGAAATGGCAAATATCTCCCGATCTGTAGGTATCTGAGAGACAAAACTTATGTCACTTTGAGGTAACGTATATGTCAACTTCATGTCAGATTCACGTCAGTGTATGTCCAAGGGTTTGGAGGTTAGAGGCATTTAAATTTTTCGAGATTATTCCAAAGTCAATTTTTGAAAAGGCAAATATCTCCCGATCTGTAGGTATCTGAGAGACAAATCTTATGTCACTTTGAGGGAACGTACATGTCAACTTCATGTCAGATTCACGCCAAAGTATGTCCAAGGGTTTGGAGGTTAGAGGCATTTAAATTTTTCGAGATTATTCCAAAGTCAATTTTTGAAAAGGCAAATATCTCCCAATCTGTAGGTATCTGAAAGACAACACTTATGTCACTTTGAGGGAACGTATATGTCAACTTCATGTGAGAGTCACGTCAATGTATGTCCAAGGGTTTAGAGGATAAACACATTTTAATTTTTCAAGATTATTCCAAAGTCAATTTCTGAAAAGGCAAATATATCCCGATCTGTAGGAATCTAAGATACAACACTCATGTCACTTTGAGGGAACGTATATGTCAACTTCATGTCAGAGTCACGTAAATGTATGTAAAAAGGTTTGGAGGAGTGAGACATTTAAATTTATCGAGATTATTCGAAAGTCAATTTCTGAAAAGGCAAATATCACCCGATCTGTTGGAATCTGAGAGACAAAACTTATGTCACTTTGAGGGAAAGTATATGTCAACTTCATGTCAGAGGCACGTCAATGTATGTCCAAGGGTTTGGAGGATAGAGATATTTTAATTTTTCGAGATTATTCGAAAGTCAATTTTTGAAAAGGCAAATATCTCCCGATCTGTAGGAATCTGAGATACAACACTTATGTCACTTTGAGGGAACGTTATGTCAACTTCATGTCAGAGTCACGTCAATGTATGTCAAAGGGTTTGGAGGATAGAGGCATTTTAATTTTTCGATTTATTCGAAAGTCAATTTTTGAAAAGGCAAATATCTCCCGATCTGTAGGTATCTGAGAGACAAAACTTATGTCACTTTGAGGGAACGTATTTGTCAACTTCATGTCAGATTCACGTCAAAATATGTCCAAGGGTTTGGAGGTTAGAGGCATTTAAATTTTTCGAGATTATTCCAAAGTCAATTTTTGAAAAGGCAAATATCTCCCGATCTGTAGGTATCTGAGAGACAAAACTTATGTCACTTTGAGGGAACGTATATGTCAACTTCATGTCAGATTCACGTCAAAGTATGTCCAAGGGTTTGGAGGTTAGAGGCATTTAAATTTTTCGAGATTATTCCAAAGCCAATTTCTGAAAAGGCAAATATCTCCCGATCTGTAGGTATCTGAGAGACAAAACTTATGTCACTTTGAGGGAACGTATATGTCAACTTCATGTCAGATTCACGTCAAAGTATGTCCAAGAGTTTGGAGGATAGAGGCATTTAAATTTTTCGAGATTATTCAAAAGTCAATTTTTGAAGAGGCAAATATATCCCGATCTGTAGGAATCTGAGAGACAACACTTATGTCACTTTGAGGGAACGCATATGTCAACTTCATGTCAGATTCACGTCAATGTATGTCCAAGGGTTTAGAGGATAATCGCATTTTAATTTTTTCGAGATTATTCCAAAGTCAATTTTTGAAAAGGCAATTATATCCCGATCTGTAGGAGTCTGAGAGACAACACTTATGTCACTTTGAGGAAATGTATATGTCAACTTCATGTCAGAGTCTCGTCAATGTATGTCCAAGGGTTTGGAGGATAGAGATATTTTAATTTTTCGAGATTATTCGAAAGTCAATTTATGAAAAGGCAAATATCTCCCGAACTGTAGGAATCTGAGAGACAAAACTTATGTCACTTTGAGAGAACGTAAATGCCAACTTCATGTCACAGGCACGTCAATGTATGTCCAAGAGTTTGGAGGACTGAGGCATTTTAATTTTGCGAGATTATTCGAAAGTCAATTTTTGAAAAGGCAAATATCTCCCGATCTGTAGGAATCTGAGAGACAACACTTATGTCACTTTGAGGAAATGTATATGTCAACTTCATGTCAGAATCTCGTCAATGTATGTCCAAGGGTTTGGAGGATAGAGATATTTTAATTTTTCGAGATTATTCGAAAGTCAATTTATGAAAAGGCAAATATCTCCCGAACTGTAGGAATCTGAGAGACAAAACGTATGTCACTTTGAGAGAACGTATATGTCAACTTTATGTCAGAGTCACGTCAATGTATGTCCAAGGGTTTGGAGGAGTGAGATATTTTAATTTTTCGAGATTATTCGAAAGTCAATTTTTGAAAAGGCAAATATGTCCCGATCTGTAGGAATCTGAGAGACAAAACTTATGTCACTTTGAGGGAACGTATATGTCAACTTCATGTCAGAGTCACGTCAATGTATGTCTAGTGGTTTGGAGGATAGAGATATTTAAATTTTTCGAGATTATTCGAAAGTCAATTTTTGAAAAGGCAAATATCTCCCGATCTGTAGGTATCTGAGAGACAAAACTTTTGTCACTTTGAGGGAAAGTATGTGTCAACTTCATGTCAGATTCAAGTCAAAGTATGTCCAAGGGTTTGGAGGATAGAGGCATTTAAATTTTTCGAGATTATTCAAAAGTCAATTTTTGAAAAGGCAAATATATCCCGATCTGTAGGAATCTGAGAGACAACACTTATGTCACTTTGAGGGAACGCATATGTCAACTTCATGTCAGAGTCAAGTCAATGTATGTCCTAGGGTTTAGAGGATAATCACAATTTAAATATTTCGAGATTATTCGAAAGTCAATTTTTGAAAAGGCAAATATATCCCGATCTGTAGGAATCTGAGATACAACACTTATGTCACTTTGAGGGAATGTATATGTCAACTTCATGTCAGAGTCACGTCAATGTATGTCCAAGAGTTTGGAGGATAGAGACATTTTAATTTTTCGAGATTATTCGAAAGTCAATTTTTGTAAGGGCAAATATCTTCCGATCTGTAGGAATCTGAGAGACAAAACTTATGTCACTTTAAGGGAACGCATATGTCAACTTCATGTCAGAGTCACGTCAAAGTATGTCCAAGGGTTTGGAGGATAGAAACATTTTAATTTTCCGAGAATATTCGAAAGTCAATTTTTGAAAAGGCAAATATCTCCCGATGTGTAGGAATCTGAGAGACAAAACTGATGTCAATTTGAGGGAACGTATACATCAACTTCATGTCAGAGTTACGTCAATGTATGTCCAAGGGTTTGGAGGATAGAGACATTTTAATTTTTCGAGATTATTCGAAAGTCAATTTTTGAAAAGGCAAATATCTCCCGATCTGTTTTAATCTGTTAGACATAACTTATGTCACTTTGAGGGAACGTATATGTCAACTTCATGTCAGAGTCACGTCAATGTATGTCTAGGGGTTTGGAGGATAGAGATATTTAAATTTTTCGAGATTATTCGAAAGTCAATTTTTGAAAAGGCAAATATCTCCCGATCTGTAGGAATCTGAGAGACAACACTTATGTCGCTTTGAGGGAATGTATTTGTCAACTTCATGTCAGAGTCACGTCAATGTATGTCCAAGGGTTTGGAGGATAGAGACATTTTAATTTTTCGAGATTATTCGAAAGTCAATTATTGAAATGGCAAATATCTTCCGATCTGTTGGAATCTGAAAGACAAAACTTATGTCACTTTGAGGGAACTTATATGTCAACTTCATGTCAGAGTCACGTCAATGTATGTCCAAGGGTTTGGAGGATAGAGACATTTTAATTTTTCGAGATTATTCGAAAGTCAATTTATGAAAAGAAAATATCTCCCGATCTGTATGAATCTGAGAGGCAAAACTTATGTCACTTTGAGGGAACGTATGTGTCAACTTCATGTCAGAGTCACGTCAATGTATGTCCAAGGGTTTGGAGGAGTGAGACATTTAAATTTTTCGAGATTATTCGAAAGTCAATTTCTGAAAAGGCAAATATCTCCCGATCTGTTCGAATCTGAGAGACAAAACTTATGTCACTTTGAGGGAACGTATATGTTAACTTCATGTCAGAGTCACGTCAATGTATGTCAAAGGGTTTGGAGGAGTGAGACATTTTAATTTTTCGATATTATTCGAAAGTCAATTTTTGAAAAGGCAAATATCTCCCGATCTATACGAATCTGAGATACAAAACTTATGTCACTTTTGGGGAACGTATATGTCAACTTCATGTCAGAGTCTCGTCAATGTATGTCTAGGGGTTTGGAGGATAGAGATATTTAAATTTCTCGAGATTATTCGAAAGTCAATTTTTGAAAAGGCAAATATCTCCCGATCTGTAGGTATGTGAGAGATAAAACTTATGTCACTTTGAGGGAACGTATATGTCAACTTCCTGTCAGATTCACGTAAAAGTATGTCCAAGGGTTTGGAGGATAGAGGCATTTAAATTTTTCGAGATTATTCGAAAGTCAATTTTTGAAAAGGCAAATATATCCCGATCTGTAGGAATCTGAGAGACAACACTTATGTCACTTTGAGGGAACGTATATGTCAACTTCATGTCAGAGTCACATCAATGTATGTCCAAGGGTTTTTAGGATAATCACATTTTAATTTTTCGAGATTATTCCAAAGTCAATTTTTGAAAAGGCAAATATATCCCGATCTGTAGGAATCTGAGAGACAACACTTATGTCACTTTGAGGGAATGTATATGTCAACTTCATGTCAGAGTCACGTCAATGTATGTCCAAGGGTTTGGAGGATAGAGATATTTTAATTTTTCGAGATTATTCGAAAGTCAATTTCTGAAAAGGCAAATATCTCCCGAACTGTAGGAATCTGACAGACAAAACTTATGTCACTTTGAGGGAACGTATATGTCAACTTCATGTCAGAGTCACGTCAATGTATGTCCAAGAGTTTGGAGGATAGAGATATTTTAATTTTTCGAGATTATATGAAAGTCAATTTTTGAAAAGGCAAATATCTCCCGATCTGTTGGAATCTGTGAGACAAAACTTATGTCACTCTGAGGGAACGTATATGTCAACTTTATGTCAGAGGCACGTCAATGTATGTCCAAGGGTTTGGAGGATAGAGATATTTTAATTATTCGAGATTATTCGAAAGTCAATTTTTGAAAAGGCAAATATCTCCCGATGTGTAGGAATCTAAGAGACAAAACTTATGTCACTTTGAGGGAACGTATATGTCAACTTCATGTCAGATTCACGTCAAAGTATGTCCAAGGGTTTGGAGGATAGAGGCATTTTAATTTTTCGAGATTATTCGAAAGTCAATTTTTGAAAAGGCAAATATCTCCCGATCTGTATGTATCTGAGAGACAAAACTTATGTCACTTTGAGAGAACGTATATGTCAACTTCATGTCAGATTCACGTCAAAGTATGTCCAAGGGTTTAGAGGATAAACACATTTTAATTTTTCGAGATTATTCCAAAGTCAATTTTTGAAAAGGCAAATATCTCCCGATCTGGAGGAAACTGAGAGACAAACAATATGTCACTTTGAGGGAACGTACATGTCAACTTCATGTCAGATTCACGTCAAAGTATGTCCAAGGGTTTGGAGGATAGAGGCATTTTAATTTTTCGAGATTATTTCATAGTCAATTTTTGAAAAGGCAAATATATCCCGATCTGTAGGAATCTGAGAGACAACACTTATGTCACTTTGAGGGAACGTATATGTCAACTTCATGTCAGAGTCACGTCAATGTATGTCCAAGGGTTTAGAGGATAAACAAATTTTAATTTTTCGAGATTATTCCAAAGTCAATTTGTGAAAAGGCAAATATCTCCCGATCTGGAGGAAACTGAGAGACAAACAATATGTAACTTTGAGGGAACGTATATGTCAATTTCATGTCAGATTCACGTCAAAGTATGTCCAAGGGTTTAGAGGATAAACACATTTTAATTTTTCGAGATTATTCCAAAGTCAATTTTTGAAAAGGCAAATATCTCCCGATCTGGAGGAAACTGAGAGACAAACAATATGTCACTTTGAAGGAACGTATATGTCAACTTCATGTCTGATTCACGTCAAAGTATGTCCAAGGGTTTCGAGGATAGATTCATTTTAATTTTTCGAGATTATTTCAAAGTCAATTTTTGAAAAGGCAAATATCTCCCGATCTGTAGGAATCTGAGAGACAAAACTTATGTCACTTTGAGGGAACGTATATGTCAACTTCATGTCAGATTCACGTCAATGTATGTCCTAGGGTTTGGAGTATAGAGACATTTGAATTTTTCGAGTTTATTCGAAAGTCAATTTATGAAAAGGCAAATATCTCCCGATCCGTAGGAATCTGAGAGACAACACTTATGTCACTTTGAGGGAATGTATATGTCAACTTCATGTCAGAGTCACGTCATTGCATGTCCAAGGGTTTGGAGGATAGAGACATTTTAATTTTTCGAGATTATTTGAAAGTCAATTATTGAAATGGCAAATATCTCCCGATCTGTAGGAATCTGAGAGACAAAACTTATGTCACTTTGAGGGAACATATATGTCAACTTCATGTCAGAGTCACGTCAATGTATGTAAAAAAGCGTTTGGAGGATAGAGACATTTTAATTTTTCGAGTTTATTCGAAAGTCAATTTATGAAAAGGCAAATATCTCCCGATCTGTAAGAATCTGAGAGACAAAACTTATGTCACTTTGAGGGAACGTATATGTCAAATTCATGTCAGAGTGACGTCAATGTATGTACAAGGGTTTGGAGGATAGAGACATTTTAATTTTTCGAGATTATTCGAAAGTCAATTTTTGAAAAGACAAATATCTCCCGATCTGTAGGAATCTGAGAGACAAAACTTATGTCACTTTGAGGGAACGTATATGTCAACATCATGTCAGAGTCACGTCAATGTATGTCCAAGGTTTTGGAGGATAGAGATATTTTAATTTTTCGAGATTATTCGATAGTAAATTTTTGAAAAGGCAAATATCTCCCGATCTGGAGGAAACTGAGAGACAAACAATATGACACTTTGAGGGAACGTATATGTCAACTTCATGTCAGATTCACGTCAAAGTATGTCCAAGGGTTTGGAGGATAGAGGCATTTTAATTTTTCGAGATTATTTCAAAGTCAATTTTTGAAAAGGCAAATATATCCCGATCTGTAGGAATCTGAGAGACAAAACTTATGTCAATTTGAGGTAACGTATGTTTCAACTTCATGTCAGAGGCACGTCAATGTATGTCCAAGGGTTTGGAGGATAGAGATATTTTAATTTTTCGAGATTATACGAAAGTCAATTTTTGAAAAGGCAAATATCTCCCGATCTGTAGGAATCTGAGAGACAAAACTTATGTCACTTTGAGGGAACGTATATGTCAACTTCATGTCAGATTCACGTCAATGTATGTCCAAGGGTTTGGAGAATAGAGACATTTTAATTTTTCGAGATTATTCGAAAGTCAATTTTTGAAAAGGCAAATATCTCCCGATCCGTAGGAATCTGAGAGACAACACTTATGTCACTTTGAGGGAATGTATATGTCAACTTCATGTCAGAGTCACGTCATTGCATGTCCAAGGGTTTGGAGGATAGAGACATTTTAATTTTTCGAGATTATTCGAAAGTCAATTATTGAAATGGCAAATATCTCCCGATCTGTAGGAATCTGAGAGACAAAACTTATGTCACTTTGAGGGAACACATATGTCAACTTCATGTCAGAGTCACGTCAATGTATGTCCAAGCGTTTGGAGGATAGAGACATTTTAATTTTTCGAGTTTATTCGAAAGTAAATATATGAAAAGGCAAATATCTCCCGATCTGTAAGGATCTGAGAGACAAAACTTATGTCACTTTGAGGGAACGTATACGTCAACTTTATGTCAGAGTCACGTCAATGTATGTCCAAGGGTTTGGAGGAGTGAGACTTTTAAATTTTTCGAGATTATTCGAAAGTCAATTTTTGAAAAGGCAAATTTCTCCCGATCTGTTGGAATCTGAGAGACAAAACTTATGTCACTTTGAGGGAACGTATATGTCAACATCATGTCAGAGTCACGTCAATGTATGTCCAAGGGGTTGGAGGATAGAGATATTTTAATTTTTCGAGATTATTCGATAGTCAATTTTTGAAAAGGCAAATATCTCCCGATCTGGAGGAAACTGAGAGACAAACAATATGACACTTTGAGGGAACGTACATGTCAACTTCATGTCAGATTCACGTCAAAGTATGTCCAAGGGTTTGGAGGATAGAGGCATTTTAATTTTTCGAGATTATTTCAAAGTCAATTTTTGAAAAGGCAAATATATCCCGATCTGTAGGAATCTGAGAGACAAAACTTATGTCACTTTGAGGTAACGTATGTTTCAACTTCATGTGAGAGGCACGTCAATGTATGTCCAAGTGTTTGGAGGATAGAGATATTTTAATTTTTCGAGATTATTCGAAAGTCAATTTTTGAAAAGGCAAATATCTCCCGATCTGTAGGAATCTGAGAAACAAAACTTATGTCACTTTGAGGGAACGTATATGTCAACTTCATGTCAGATGCACGTCAATGTATGTCCAAGGGTTTGGAGTATAGAGACATTTTAATTTTTCGAGATTATTTGAAAGTCAATTTTTGAAAAGGCAAATATCTCCCGATCCGTAGGAATCTGAGAGACAACACTTATGTCGCTTTGAGGGAATGTATATGTCAACTTCATGTCAGAGTCACGTCATTGCATGTCCAAGGGTTTGGAGGATAGAGACATTTTAATTTTTCGAGATTATTCGAAAGTCAATTATTGAAATGGCAAATATCTCCCGATCTGTAGGAATCTGAGAGACAAAACTTATGTCACTTTGAGGGAACGTATATGTCAACTTCATGTCAGAGTCACGTCAATGTATGTCCAAGGGGTTGGAGGATAGAGATAATTTAATTTATCGAGATTATTCCAAAGTCAATTTTTGAAAAGGCAAATATATCCCGATCTGTAGGAATCTGGGAGACAACACTTATGTCACTTTGAAGGAACGTATATGTCAACTTCATGTCATAGTCACGTTAATGTATGTCCAAGGGTTTGGAGGATAGAGATATTTTAATTTTTCGAGATTATTCCAAAGTCAATCTTTTAAAAGGCAAATATCTCCCGAACTGTAGAAATCTGAGAGACAAAACTTATGTCACTTTGAGGGAACGTATATGTCAACTTCATGTCAGAGTCACGTCAATGTATGTCGAAGGGTTTGGAGGATAGCGACATTTTAATTTTTCGAGATTATTCGAAAGGCAATTTTTGAAAAGTCAAATATCTCCCGATCTGTAGGAATCTGAGAGACAACACTTATGTCACTTTGAGGGAACGTATGTGTCAACTTCATGTCAGAGTCACGTCGATGTATGTCCAAGGGTTTGGAGAATAGAGACATTTTAATTTTTCGAGTTTATTCGAAAGACAATTTTTGATAAGGCAAATAACTCCCGATCTGGAGGAAACTGAGAGACAAACAATATGACACTTTGAGGGAACGTACATGTCAACTTCATGTCAGATTCACGTCAAAGTATGTCCAAGGGTTTGGAGGATAGAGACATTTTAATTTTTCGAGATTATTTCAAAGTCAATTTTTGAAAAGGCAAATATATCCCGATCTGTAGGAATCTGAGAGACAACACTTATGTCACTTTGAGGGAACGTATATGTCAACTTCATGTCAGAGTCACGTGAATGTATGTTCAAGGGTTTAGAGGATAAACACATTTTAATTTTTCGAGATTATTCCAAAGTCAATTTTTGAAAAGGCAAATATCTCCCGATCTGAAGGAAACTGAGAGACAAACAATATGTCACTTTGAAGGAACGTATATGTCAACTTCATGTCAGATTCACGTCAAAGTATGTCCAAGGGTTTCGAGGATAGATTCATTTTAATTTTTGGAGATTATTTCAAAGTCAATTTTTGAAAAGGCAAATATCTCCCGATCTGTAGGAATCTGAGAGACAAAACTTATGTCACTTTGAGGGAACGTAAATGTCAACTTCATGTCAGATTCACGTCAATGTATGTCCAAGGGTTTGGAGTATAGAGACATTTTAATTTTTCGAGAATATTCGAAAGTCAATTTTTGAAAAGGCAAATATCTCCCGATCTGTAGGAATCTGAGAGACAACACTTATGTCACTTTGAGGGAATGTATATGTCAACTTCATGTCAGAGTCACGTCATTGCATGTCCAAGGGTTTGGAGGATAGAGACATTTTAATTTTTCGAGATTATTTGAAAGTCAATTATTGAAATGGCAAATATCTCCCGATCTGTAGGAATCTGAGAGACAAAACTTATGTCACTTTGAGGGAACATATATGTCAACTTCATGTCAGAGTCACGTCAATGTATGTAAAAAAGCGTTTGAAGGATAGAGACATTTTAATTTTTCGAGTTTATTCGAAAGTCTATTTATGAAAAGGCAAATATCTCCCGATCTGTAAGAATCTGAGAGACAAAACTTATGTCACTTTGAGGGAACGTATATGTCAACTTCATGTCAGAGTCACGTCAATGTATGTCCAAGGGTTTGGAGGAGTGAGACATTTTAATTTTTCGAGATTATTCGAAAGTCAATTTTTGAAAAGGCAAATATCTCCCGATCTGTTGGAATCTGAGAGACAAAACTTATGTCACTTTGAGGGAACGTATATGTCAACTTCATGTCAGAGTGACGTCAATGTATGTCCAAGGGTTTGGAGGATAGAGACATTTTAATTTTTCGAGATTATTCGAAAGTCAATTTTTGAAAAGACAAATATCTCCCGATCTGTAGGAATCTGAGAGACAAAACTTATGTCACTTTGAGGGAACGTATATGTCAACATCATGTCAGAGTCACGTCAATGTATGTCCAAGGGGTTGGAGGATAGAGATATTTTAATTTTTCGAGATTATTCGATAGTAAATTTTTGAAAAGGCAAATATCTCCCGATCTGGAGGAAACTGAGAGACAAACAATATGACACTTTGAGGGAACGTATATGTCAACTTCATGTCAGATTCACGTCAAAGTATGTCCAAGGGTTTGGAGGATAGAGGCATTTTAATTTTTCGAGATTATTTCAAAGTCAATTTTTGAAAAGGCAAATATATCCCGATCTGTAGGAATCTGAGAGACAAAACTTATGTCACTTTGAGGTAACGTATGTTTCAACTTCATGTCAGAGGCACGTCAATGTATGTCCAAGGGTTTGGAGGATAGAGATATTTTAATTTTTCGAGATTATTCGAAAGTCAATTTTTGAAAAGGCAAATATCTCCCGATCTGTAGGAATCTGAGAGACAAAACTTATGTCACTTTGAGGGAACGTATATGTCAACTTCATGTCAGATTCACGTCAATGTATGTCCAAGGGTTTGGAGAATAGAGACATTTTAATTTTTCGAGATTATTCGAAAGTCAATTTTTGAAAAGGCAAATATCTCCCGATCCGTAGGAATCTGAGAGAAAACACTTATGTCACTTTGAGGGAATGTATATGTCAACTTCATGTCAGAGTCACGTCATTGCATGTCCAAGGGTTTGGAGGATAGAGACATTTTAATTTTTCGAGATTATTCGAAAGTCAATTATTGAAATGGCAAATATCTCCCGATCTGTAGGAATCTGAGAGACAAAACTTATGTCACTTTGAGGGAACACATATGTCAACTTCATGTCAGAGTCACGTCAATGTATGTCCAAGCGTTTGGAGGATAGAGACATTTTAATTTTTCGAGTTTATTCGAAAGTCAATTTATGAAAAGGCAAATATCTCCCGATCTGTAAGGATCTGAGAGACAAAACTTATGTCACTTTGAGGGAACGTATACGTCAACTTCATGTCAGAGTCACGTCAATGTATGTCCAAGGGTTTGGAGGAGTGAGACATTTAAATTTTTCGAGATTATTCGAAAGTCAATTTTTGAAAAGGCAAATTTCTCCCGATCTGTTGGAATCTGAGAGACAAAACTTATGTCACTTTGAGGGAACGTATATGTCAACATCATGTCAGAGTCACGTCAATGTATGTCCAAGGGGTTGGAGGATAGAGATATTTTAATTTTTCGAGATTATTCGATAGTCAATTTTTGAAAAGGCAAATATCTCCCGATCTGGAGGAAACTGAGAGACAAACAATATGACACTTTGAGGGAACGTACATGTCAACTTCATGTCAGATTCACGTCAAAGTATGTCCAAGGGTTTGGAGGATAGAGGCATTTTAATTTTTCGAGATTATTTCAAAGTCAATTTTTGAAAAGGCAAATATATCCCGATCTGTAGGAATCTGAGAGACAAAACTTATGTCACTTTGAGGTAACGTATGTTTCAACTTCATGTGAGAGGCACGTCAATGTATGTCCAAGGGTTTGGAGGATAGAGATATTTTAATTTTTCGAGATTATTCGAAAGTCAATTTTTGAAAAGGCAAATATCTCCCGATCTGTAGGAATCTGAGAGACAAAACTTATGTCACTTTGAGGGAACGTATATGTCAACTTCATGTCAGATTCACGTCAATGTATGTCCAAGGGTTTGGAGTATAGAGACATTTTAATTTTTCGAGATTATTTGAAAGTTAATTTTTGAAAAGGCAAATATCTCCCGATCCGTAGGAATCTGAGAGACAGCACTTATGTCGCTTTGAGGGAATGTATATGTCAACTTCATGTCAGAGTCACGTCATTGCATGTCCAAGGGTTTGGAGGATAGAGACATTTTAATTTTTCGAGATTATTCGAAAGTCAATTATTGAAATGGCAAATATCTCCCGATCTGTAGGAATCTGAGAGATAAAACTTATGTCACTTTGAGGGAACATATATGTCAACTTCATGTCAGAGTCACGTCAATGTATGTCCAAGCGTTTGGAGGATAGAGACATTTTAATTTTTCGACTTTATTCGAAAGTCAATTTATGAAAAGGCAAATATCTCCCGATCTGTAAGAATCTGAGAGACAAAACTTATGTCACTTTGAGGGAACGTATATGTCAACTTCATGTCAGAGTCAGGTCAATGTATGTCCAAGGGTTTGGAGGAGTGAGACATTTTAATTTTTCGAGATTATTCGAAAGTCAATTTTTGAAAAGGCAAATATCTCCCGATCTGTTGGAATCTGTGAGACAAAACTTATGTCACTTTGAGGGAACGTATATGTCAACTTTATGTCAGAGGCACGTCAATGTATGTCCAAGGGTTTGGAGGATAGAGATATTTTAATTTTTCGAGATTATTCGAAAGTCAATTTTTGAAAAGGCAAATATCTCCCGATCTGGAGGAAACTGAGAGACAAACAATATGTCACTTTGAGGGAACGTACATGTCAACTTCATGTCAGATTCACGTCAAAGTATGTCCAAGGGTTTGGAGGATAGAGGAATTTTAATTTTTCGAGATTATTCGAAAGTCAATTTTTGAAAAGGCAAATATCTCCCGATCTGTATGTATCTGAGAGACAAAACTTATGTCACTTTGAGAGAACGTATATGTCAACTTCATGTCAGATTCACGTCAAAGTATGTCCAAGGGTTTAGAGGATAAACACATTTTAATTTTTCGAGATTATTCCAAAGTCAATTTTTGAAAAGGCAAATATCTCCCGATCTGGAGGAAACTGAGAGACAAACAATATGTCACTTTGAGGGAACGTACATGTCAACTTCATGTCAGATTCACGTCAAAGTATGTCCAAGGGTTTGGAGGATAGAGGCATTTTAATTTTTCGAGATTATTTCATAGTCAATTTTTGAAAAGGCAAATATATCCCGATCTGTAGGAATCTGAGAGACAACACTTATGTCACTTTGAGGGAACGTATATGTCAACTTTATGTCAGAGTCACGTCAATGTATGTCCAAGGGTTTAGAGGATAAACAAATTTTAATTTTTCGAGATTATTCCAAAGTCAATTTGTGAAAAGGCAAATATCTCCCGATCTGGAGGAAACTGAGAGACAAACAATATGTCACTTTGAGGGAACGTATATGTCAACTTCATGTCAGATTCACGTCAAAGTATGTCCAAGGGTTTCGAAGATAGAGGCATTTTAATTTTTCGAGATTATTCGAAAGTCAATTTATGAAAAGGCAAATATCTCCCGATCTGTAGGAATCTGAGAGACAAAACTTATGTCACTTTGAGGGAACGTATATGTCAACTTCATGTCAGAGTCACGTCAATGTATGTCCAAGGGTTTGGAGGAGTGAGACATTTAAATTTTTCGAGATTATTCGAAAGTCAATTTTTGAAAAGGCAAATATCTCCCGATCTGTTGGAATCTGAGAGACAAAACTGATGTCACTTTGAGGGAACATATATGTCAACTTCATGTCAGAGTCACGTCAATGTATGTCCAAGGGTTTGGAGGATAGAGATATTTTAATTTTTCGAGATTATTCGAAAGTCAATTTTTGAAAAGGCAAATACCTCCCGATCTGTAGGAATCTGAGAGACAAAACTTATGTCACTTTGAGGGAACGTATATGTCAACTTCATGTCAGAGTCACGTCAATGTATGTCCAAGGGTTTGGAGGATAGCGACATTTTAATTTTTCGAGATTATTCGAAAGGCAATTTTTGAAAAGTCAAATATCTCCCGATCTGTAGGAATCTGAGAGACAACACTTATGTCACTTTGAGGGAACGTATGTGTCAAAATCATGTCAGAGTCACGTCGATGTATGTCCAAGGGTTTGGAGAATAGAGACATTTTAATTTTTCGAGTTTATTCGAAAGACAATTTTTGATAAGGCAAATATCTCCCGATCCGTAGGAATCTGAGAGACAACACTTATGTCACTTTGAGGGAACGTATATGTCAACATCATGTCAGAGTGACGTCAATGTATGTCCAAGGTTTTGGAGGATAGAGACATTTTAATTTTTCGAGATTATTCGAAAGTCAATTTTTGAAAAGACAAATATCTCCCGATCTGTAAGATTCTGAGAGACAAAACTTATGTCACTTTGAGGGAACGTATATGTCAACTTCATGTCAGAGTCACGTCAATGTATGTCCAAGGGGTTGGAGGATAGAGATAATTTAATTTTTCGAGATTATTCCAGAGTCAATTTTTGAAAAGGCAAATATATCCCGATCTGTAGGAATCTGGGAGACAACACTTATGTCACTTTGAAGGAACGTATATGTCAACTTCATGTCATAGTCACGTTAATGTATGTCCAAGGGTTTGGAGGATAGAGATATTTTAATTTTTCGAGATTATTCGAAAGTCAATCTTTTAAAAGGCAAATATCTCCCGAACTGTAGGAAACTGAGAGACAAAACTTATGTCACTTTGAGGGAACGTATATGTCAACTTCATGTCAGAGTCACGTCAATGTATGTCGAAGCGTTTGGAGGATAGAGACATTTTAATTTTTCGAGTTTATTCGAAAGTCAATTTATGAAAAGGCAAATATCTCCCGATCTGTAAGGATCTGAGAGACAAAACTTATGTCACTTTGAGGGAACGTATACGTCAACTTCATGTCAGAGTCACGTCAATGTATGTCCAAGGGTTTGGAGGAGTGAGACATTTAAATTTTTCGAGATTATTCGAAAGTCAATTTTTGAAAAGGCAA
This sequence comes from Zootermopsis nevadensis, assembly GCF_977971745.1. Taxonomy (NCBI): domain Eukaryota; kingdom Metazoa; phylum Arthropoda; class Insecta; order Blattodea; family Termopsidae; genus Zootermopsis; species Zootermopsis nevadensis. The sequence continues at coordinate 4,667,026 of NW_028259177.1, forward strand.
ATTTCTCCCGATCTGTTGGAATCTGAGAGACAAAACTTATGTCACTTTGAGGGAACGTATATGTCAACATGATGTCAGAGTCACGTCAATGTATGTCCAAGGGGTTGGAGGATAGAGATATTTTAAATTTTCGAGATTATTCGATAGTCAATTTTTGAAAAGGCAAATATCTCCCGATCTGGAGGAAACTGAGAGACAAACAATATGACACTTTGAGGGAACGTACATGTCAACTTCATGTCAGATTCACGTCAAAGTATGTCCAAGGGTTTGGAGGATAGAGGCATTTTAATTTTTCGAGATTATTTCAAAGTCAATTTTTGAAAAGGCAAATATATCCCGATCTGTAGGAATCTGAGAGACAAAACTTATGTCACTTTGAGGTAACGTATGTTTCAACTTCATGTGAGAGGCACGTCAATGTATGTCCAAGGGTTTGGAGGATAGAGATATTTTAATTTTTCGAGATTATTCGAAAGTCAATTTTTGAAAAGGCAAATATCTCCCGATCTGTAGGAATCTGAGAGACAAAACTTATGTCACTTTGAGGTAACGTATGTTTCAACTTCATGTGAGAGGCACGTCAATGTATGTCCAAGGGTTTGGAGGATAGAGATATTTTAATTTTTCGAGATTATTCGAAAGTCAATTTTTGAAAAGGCAAATATCTCCCGATCTGTAGGAATCTGAGAGACAAAACTTATGTCACTTTGAGGGAACGTATATGTCAACTTCATGTCAGATTCACGTCAAATTATGTCCAAGGGTTTGGAGGATAGAGGCATTTTAATTTTTCGAGATTATTTCATAGTCAATTTTTGAAAAGGCAAATATATCCCGATCTGTAGGAATCTGAGAGACAACACTTATGTCACTTTGAGGGAACGTATATGTCAACTTCATGTCAGAGTCACGTCAATGTATGTCCAAGGGTTTAGAGGATAAACAAATTTTAATTTTTCGAGATTATTCCAAAGTCAATTTGTGAAAAGGCAAATATCTCCCGATCTGGAGGAAACTGAGAGACAAACAATATGTCACTTTGAGGGAACGTATATGTCAACTTCATGTCAGATTCACGTCAAAGTATGTCCAAGGGTTTCGAAGATAGAGGCATTTTAATTTTTCGAGATTATTCGAAAGTCAATTTATGAAAAGGCAAATATCTCCCGATCTGTAGGAATCTGAGAGACAAAACTTATGTCACTTTGAGGGAACGTATATGTCAACTTCATGTCAGAGTCACGTCAATGTATGTCCAAGGGTTTGGAGGAGTGAGACATTTAAATTTTTCGAGATTATTCGAAAGTCAATTTTTGAAAAGGCAAATATCTCCCGATCTGTTGGAATCTGAGAGACAAAACTGATGTCACTTTGAGGGAACATATATGTCAACTTCATGTCAGAGTCACGTCAATGTATGTCCAAGGGTTTGGAGGATAGAGATATTTTAATTTTTCGAGATTATTCGAAAGTCAATTTTTGAAAAGGCAAATACCTCCCGATCTGTAGGAATCTGAGAGACAAAACTTATGTCACTTTGAGGGAACGTATATGTCAACTTCATGTCAGAGTCACGTCAATGTATGTCCAAGGGTTTGGAGGATAGCGACATTTTAATTTTTCGAGATTATTCGAAAGGCAATTTTTGAAAAGTCAAATATCTCCCGATCTGTAGGAATCTGAGAGACAACACTTATGTCACTTTGAGGGAACGTATGTGTCAAAATCATGTCAGAGTCACGTCGATGTATGTCCAAGGGTTTGGAGAATAGAGACATTTTAATTTTTCGAGTTTATTCGAAAGACAATTTTTGATAAGGCAAATATCTCCCGATCCGTAGGAATCTGAGAGACAACACTTATGTCACTTTGAGGGAACGTATATGTCAACATCATGTCAGAGTGACGTCAATGTATGTCCAAGGTTTTGGAGGATAGAGACATTTTAATTTTTCGAGATTATTCGAAAGTCAATTTTTGAAAAGACAAATATCTCCCGATCTGTAAGAATCTGAGAGACAAAACTTATGTCACTTTGAGGGAACGTATATGTCAACTTCATGTCAGAGTCACGTCAATGTATGTCCAAGGGGTTGGAGGATAGAGATAATTTAATTTTTCGAGATTATTCCAAAGTCAATTTTTGAAAAGGCAAATATATCCCGATCTGTAGGAATCTGGGAGACAACACTTATGTCACTTTGAAGGAACGTATATGTCAACTTCATGTCATAGTCACGTTAATGTATGTCCAAGGGTTTGGAGGATAGAGATATTTTAATTTTTCGAGATTATTCGAAAGTCAATCTTTTAAAAGGCAAATATCTCCCGAACTGTAGGAATCTGAGAGACAAAACTTATGTCACTTTGAGGGAACGTATATGTCAACTTCATGTCAGAGTCACGTCAATGTATGTCGAAGCGTTTGGAGGATAGAGACATTTTAATTTTTCGAGTTTATTCGAAAGTCAATTTATGAAAAGGCAAATATCTCCCGATCTGTAAGGATCTGAGAGACAAAACTTATGTCACTTTGAGGGAACGTATACGTCAACTTCATGTCAGAGTCACGTCAATGTATGTCCAAGGGTTTGGAGGAGTGAGACATTTAAATTTTTCGAGATTATTCGAAAGTCAATTTTTGAAAAGGCAAATTTCTCCCGATCTGTTGGAATCTGAGAGACAAAACTTATGTCACTTTGAGGGAACGTATATGTCAACATCATGTCAGAGTCACGTCAATGTATGTCCAAGGGGTTGGAGGATAGAGATATTTTAAATTTTCGAGATTATTCGATAGTCAATTTTTGAAAAGGCAAATATCTCCCGATCTGGAGGAAACTGAGAGACAAACAATATGACACTTTGAGGGAACGTACATGTCAACTTCATGTCAGATTCACGTCAAAGTATGTCCAAGGGTTTGGAGGATAGAGGCATTTTAATTTTTCGAGATTATTTCAAAGTCAATTTTTGAAAAGGCAAATATATCCCGATCTGTAGGAATCTGAGAGACAAAACTTATGTCACTTTGAGGTAACGTATGTTTCAACTTCATGTGAGAGGCACGTCAATGTATGTCCAAGGGTTTGGAGGATAGAGATATTTTAATTTTTCGAGATTATTCGAAAGTCAATTTTTGAAAAGGCAAATATCTCCCGATCTGTAGGAATCTGAGAGACAAAACTTATGTCACTTTGAGGGAACGTATATGTCAACTTCATGTCAGATTCACGTCAATGTATGTCCAAGGGTTTGGAGTATAGAGACATTTTAATTTTTCGAGATTATTTGAAAGTTAATTTTTGAAAAGGCAAATATCTCCCGATCCGTAGGAATCTGAGAGACAGCACTTATGTCGCTTTGAGGGAATGTATATGTCAACTTCATGTCAGAGTCACGTCATTGCATGTCCAAGGGTTTGGAGGATAGAGACATTTTAATTTTTCGAGATTATTCGAAAGTCAATTATTGAAATGGCAAATATCTCCCGATCTGTAGGAATCTGAGAGATAAAACTTATGTCACTTTGAGGGAACATATATGTCAACTTCATGTCAGAGTCACGTCAATGTATGTCCAAGCGTTTGGAGGATAGAGACATTTTAATTTTTCGACTTTATTCGAAAGTCAATTTATGAAAAGGCAAATATCTCCCGATCTGTAAGAATCTGAGAGACAAAACTTATGTCACTTTGAGGGAACGTATATGTCAACTTCATGTCAGAGTCACGTCAATGTATGTCCAAGGGTTTGGAGGAGTGAGACATTTTAATTTTTCGAGATTATTCGAAAGTCAATTTTTGAAAAGGCAAATATCTCCCGATCTGTTGGAATCTGTGAGACAAAACTTATGTCACTTTGAGGGAACGTATATGTCAACTTCATGTCAGAGTCACGTCAATGTATGTCCAAGGGTTTTAAGGAGTGAGACATTTTAATTTTTCGAGATTATTCGAAAGTCAATTTTTGAAAAGGCAAATATCTCCCGATCTGTTGGAATCTGAGAGACAAAACTTATGTAATTTGAGGGAACGTATATGTCAACTTCATGTCAGATTCACGTCAAAGTATGTCCCAGGGGTTTGGAGGATAGAGGCATTTTAATTTTTCGAGATTATTCAAAAGTCAATTTTTGAAAAGGGAAATATATCCCGATCTTTAGGAATCTGAGAGACAACACTTATGTCACTTTGAGGGAACGTATATGTCAACTTCATGTCAGAGTCACGTCAATGTATGTCGAAGGGTTTAGAGGATAATCACATTTTAATTTTTCGAGATTATTCCAAAGTCAATTTTTGAAAAGGCAAATATATCCCGATCTGTAGGAATCTGAGAGACAACACTTATGTCACTTTGAGGGAGCGTATATGTCAACTTCATGTCAGAGTCAAGTCAATGTATGTCCAAGGGTTTGGAGGATAGAGATATTTTAATTTTTCGAGATTATTCGAAAGTCAATCTTTTAAAAGGCAAATATCTCCAGAACTGTAGGAATCTGAGAGACTAAACTTTATGTCACTTTGAGGGAACGTATATATCAACTTCATGTCAGAGTCACGTCAATGTTTGTCAAAGAGTTTGGAGGATAGAGAAATTTTAATTTTTCGAGATTATTCGAAAGTCAATTTTTGAAAAGGCAAATATATCCCGATCTGTTGGAATCTGAGAGACAAAACTTATGTCACTTTGAGGTAACGTGTATGTCAACTTCACGTCAGAGGCACTTCAATGTATGTCCAACGGTTTGGAGGATAGAGATATTTTAATTTTTCGAGATTATTCGAAAGTCAATTTTTGAAAAGTCAAATATCTCCCGATCTGTAGGAATCTGAGAGACAAAACTTATGTCACTTTGAGGGAACGTATGTGTCAACTTCATGTCAGAGTCACGTCGATGTATGTCCAAGGGTTTGGAGAATAGAGACATTTTAATTTTTCGAGATTATTCGAAAGTCAATTTTTGAAAAGACAAATATCTCCCGATCTGTAGGAATCTGAGAGACAACACTTATGTCACTTTGAGGGAACGTATATGTCAACATCATGTCAGAGTGACGACAATGTATGTAAAAGGGTTTGAAGGATAGAGACATTTTAATTTTTCGATTTTATTCGAAAGTCAATTTTTGAAAAGACAAATATCTCCCGATCTGTAGGAATCTGAGAGACAAAACTTATGTCACTTTGAGGGAACGTATATGTCAACTTCATGTCAGAGTCACGTCAATGTATGTCCAAGGGGTTGGAGGATAGAGATATTTTAATTTTTCGAGATTATTTGAAAGTCAATTTTTGAAAAGACAAATATCTCCCGATCTGTTGGAATCTGTGAGACAAAACTTATGTCACTTTGAGGGAACGTATATGTCAACTTTATGTCAGAGGCACGTCAATGTATGTCCAAGGGTTTGGAGGATAGAGATATTTTAATTTTTCGAGATTATTCGAAAGTCAATTTTTGAAAAGGCAAATATCTCCCGATGTGTAGGAATCTAAGAGACAAAACTTATGTCACTTTGAGGGAACGTATATGTCAACTTCATGTCAGATTCACGTCAAAGTATGTCCACGGGTTTGGAGGATAGAGGCATTTTAATTTTTCGAGATTGTTCGAAAGTCAATTTTTGAAAAGGCAAATATCTCCCGATCTGTATGTATCTGAGAGACAAAACTTATGTCACTTTGAGAGAACGTATATGTCAACTTCATGTCAGATTCACGTCAAAGTATGTCCAAGGGTTTAGAGGATAAACACATTTTAATTTTTCGAGATTATTCCAAAGTCAATTTTTGAAAAGGCAAATATCTCCCGATCTGGAGGAAACTGAGAGACAAACAATATGTCACTTTGAGGGAACGTACATGTCAACTTCATGTCAGATTCACGTCAAAGTATGTCCAAGGGTTTGGAGGATAGAGGCATTTTAATTTTTCGAGATTATTTCATAGTCAATTTTTGAAAAGGCAAATATATCCCGATCTGTAGGAATCTGAGAGACAACACTTATGTCACTTTGAGGGAACGTATATGTCAACTTCATGTCAGAGTCACGTCAATGTATGTCCAAGGGTTTAGAGGATAAACAAATTTTAATTTTTCGAGATTATTCCAAAGTCAATTTGTGAAAAGGCAAATATCTCCCGATCTGTTGGAATCTGAAAGACAAAACTTATGTCACTTTGAGGGAACTTATATGTCAACTTCATGTCAGAGTCACGTCAATATATGTCCAAGGGTTTGGAGGATAGAGACATTTTAATTTTTCGAGATTATTCGAAAGTCAATTTATGAAAAGAAAATATCTCCCGATCTGTATGAATCTGAGAGACAAAACTTATGTCACTTTGAGGGAACGTATGTGTCAACTTCATGTCAGAGTCACGTCAATGTATGTCCAAGGGTTTGGAGGAGTGAGACATTTAAATTTTTCGAGATTATTCGAAAGTCAATTTCTGAAAAGGCAAATATCTCCCGATCTGTTGGAATCTGAGAGACAAAACTTATGTCACTTTGAGGGAACGTATATGTTAACTTCATGTCAGAGTCACGTCAATGTATGTCAAAGGGTTTGGAGGAGTGAGACATTTTAATTTTTCGATATTATTCGAAAGTCAATTTTTGAAAAGGCAAATATCTCCCGATCTATACGAATCTGAGATACAAAACTTATGTCACTTTTGGGGAACGTATATGTCAACTTCATGTCATAGTCTCGTCAATGTATGTCTAGGGGTTTGGAGGATAGAGATATTTAAATTTCTCGAGATTATTCGAAAGTCAATTTTTGAAAAGGCAAATATCTCCCGATCTGTAGGTATCTGAGAGATAAAACTTATGTCACTTTGAGGGAACGTATATGTCAACTTCCTGTCAGATTCACGTAAAAGTATGTCCAAGGGTTTGGAGGATAGAGGCATTTAAATTTTTCGAGATTATTCAAAAGTCAATTTTTGAAAAGGCAAATATATCCCGATCTGTAGGAATCTGAGAGACAACACTTATGTCACTTTGAGGGAACGTATATGTCAACTTCATGTCAGAGTCACATCAATGTATGTCCAAGGGTTTTTAGGATAATCACATTTTAATTTTTCGAGATTATTCCAAAGTCAATTTTTGAAAAGGCAAATATATCCCGATCTGTAGGAATCTGAGAGACAAAACTTATGTCACTTTGAGGTAACGTATGTTTCAACTTCATGTGAGAGGCACGTCAATGTATGTCCAAGGGTTTGGAGGATAGAGATATTTTAATTTTTCGAGATTATTCGAAAGTCAATTTTTGAAAAGGCAAATATCTCCCGATCTGTAGGAATCTGAGAGACAAAACTTATGTCACTTTGAGGGAACGTATATGTCAACTTCATGTCAGATTCACGTCAATGTATGTCCAAGGGTTTGGAGTATAGAGACATTTTAATTTTTCGAGATTATTTGAAAGTTAATTTTTGAAAAGGCAAATATCTCCCGATCCGTAGGAATCTGAGAGACAGCACTTATGTCGCTTTGAGGGAATGTATATGTCAACTTCATGTCAGAGTCACGTCATTGCATGTCCAAGGGTTTGGAGGATAGAGACATTTTAATTTTTCGAGATTATTCGAAAGTCAATTATTGAAATGGCAAATATCTCCCGATCTGTAGGAATCTGAGAGATAAAACTTATGTCACTTTGAGGGAACATATATGTCAACTTCATGTCAGAGTCACGTCAATGTATGTCCAAGCGTTTGGAGGATAGAGACATTTTAATTTTTCGACTTTATTCGAAAGTCAATTTATGAAAAGGCAAATATCTCCCGATCTGTAAGAATCTGAGAGACAAAACTTATGTCACTTTGAGGGAACGTATATGTCAACTTCATGTCAGAGTCACGTCAATGTATGTCCAAGGGTTTGGAGGAGTGAGACATTTTAATTTTTCGAGATTATTCGAAAGTCAATTTTTGAAAAGGCAAATATCTCCCGATCTGTTGGAATCTGTGAGACAAAACTTATGTCACTTTGAGGGAACGTATATGTCAACTTCATGTCAGAGTCACGTCAATGTATGTCCAAGGGTTTTAAGGAGTGAGACATTTTAATTTTTCGAGATTATTCGAAAGTCAATTTTTGAAAAGGAAAATATCTCCCGATCTGTTGGAATCTGAGAGACAAAACTTATGTAATTTGAGGGAACGTATATGTCAACTTCATGTCAGATTCACGTCAAAGTATGTCCCAGGGGTTTGGAGGATAGAGGCATTTTAATTTTTCGAGATTATTCAAAAGTCAATTTTTGAAAAGGGAAATATATCCCGATCTTTAGGAATCTGAGAGACAACACTTATGTCACTTTGAGGGAACGTATATGTCAACTTCATGTCAGAGTCACGTCAATGTATGTCGAAGGGTTTAGAGGATAATCACATTTTAATTTTTCGAGATTATTCCAAAGTCAATTTTTGAAAAGGCAAATATATCCCGATCTGTAGGAATCTGAGAGACAACACTTATGTCACTTTGAGGGAGCGTATATGTCAACTTCATGTCAGAGTCAAGTCAATGTATGTCCAAGGGTTTGGAGGATAGAGATATTTTAATTTTTCGAGATTATTCGAAAGTCAATCTTTTAAAAGGCAAATATCTCCAGAACTGTAGGAATCTGAGAGACTAAACTTATGTCACTTTGAGGGAACGTATATGTCAACTTCATGTCAGAGTCACGTCAATGTATGTCGAAGCGTTTGGAGGATAGAGACATTTTAATTTTTCGAGTTTATTCGAAAGTCAATTTATGAAAAGGCAAATATCTCCCGATCTGTAAGGATCTGAGAGACAAAACTTATGTCACTTTGAGGGAACGTATACGTCAACTTCATGTCAGAGTCACGTCAATGTATGTCCAAGGGTTTGGAGGAGTGAGACATTTAAATTTTTCGAGATTATTCGAAAGTCAATTTTTGAAAAGGCAAATTTCTCCCGATCTGTTGGAATCTGAGAGACAAAACTTATGTCACTTTGAGGGAACGTATATGTCAACATGATGTCAGAGTCACGTCAATGTATGTCCAAGGGGTTGGAGGATAGAGATATTTTAAATTTTCGAGATTATTCGATAGTCAATTTTTGAAAAGGCAAATATCTCCCGATCTGGAGGAAACTGAGAGACAAACAATATGACACTTTGAGGGAACGTACATGTCAACTTCATGTCAGATTCACGTCAAAGTATGTCCAAGGGTTTGGAGGATAGAGGCATTTTAATTTTTCGAGATTATTTCAAAGTCAATTTTTGAAAAGGCAAATATATCCCGATCTGTAGGAATCTGAGAGACAAAACTTATGTCACTTTGAGGTAACGTATGTTTCAACTTCATGTGAGAGGCACGTCAATGTATGTCCAAGGGTTTGGAGGATAGAGATATTTTAATTTTTCGAGATTATTCGAAAGTCAATTTTTGAAAAGGCAAATATCTCCCGATCTGTAGGAATCTGAGAGACAAAACTTATGTCACTTTGAGGTAACGTATGTTTCAACTTCATGTGAGAGGCACGTCAATGTATGTCCAAGGGTTTGGAGGATAGAGATATTTTAATTTTTCGAGATTATTCGAAAGTCAATTTTTGAAAAGGCAAATATCTCCCGATCTGTAGGAATCTGAGAGACAAAACTTATGTCACTTTGAGGGAACGTACATGTCAACTTCATGTCAGATTCACGTCAAAGTATGTCCAAGGGTTTGGAGGATAGAGGCATTTTAATTTTTCGAGATTATTTCATAGTCAATTTTTGAAAAGGCAAATATATCCCGATCTGTAGGAATCTGAGAGACAACACTTATGTCACTTTGAGGGAACGTATATGTCAACTTCATGTCAGAGTCACGTCAATGTATGTCCAAGGGTTTAGAGGATAAACAAATTTTAATTTTTCGAGATTATTCCAAAGTCAATTTGTGAAAAGGCAAATATCTCCCGATCTGTTGGAATCTGAAAGACAAAACTTATGTCACTTTGAGGGAACTTATATGTCAACTTCATGTCAGAGTCACGTCAATATATGTCCAAGGGTTTGGAGGATAGAGACATTTTAATTTTTCGAGATTATTCGAAAGTCAATTTATGAAAAGAAAATATCTCCCGATCTGTATGAATCTGAGAGACAAAACTTATGTCACTTTGAGGGAACGTATGTGTCAACTTCATGTCAGAGTCACGTCAATGTATGTCCAAGGGTTTGGAGGAGTGAGACATTTAAATTTTTCGAGATTATTCGAAAGTCAATTTCTGAAAAGGCAAATATCTCCCGATCTGTTGGAATCTGAGAGACAAAACTTATGTCACTTTGAGGGAACGTATATGTTAACTTCATGTCAGAGTCACGTCAATGTATGTCAAAGGGTTTGGAGGAGTGAGACATTTTAATTTTTCGATATTATTCGAAAGTCAATTTTTGAAAAGGCAAATATCTCCCGATCTATACGAATCTGAGATACAAAACTTATGTCACTTTTGGGGAACGTATATGTCAACTTCATGTCATAGTCTCGTCAATGTATGTCTAGGGGTTTGGAGGATAGAGATATTTAAATTTCTCGAGATTATTCGAAAGTCAATTTTTGAAAAGGCAAATATCTCCCGATCTGTAGGTATCTGAGAGATAAAACTTATGTCACTTTGAGGGAACGTATATGTCAACTTCCTGTCAGATTCACGTAAAAGTATGTCCAAGGGTTTGGAGGATAGAGGCATTTAAATTTTTCGAGATTATTCAAAAGTCAATTTTTGAAAAGGCAAATATATCCCGATCTGTAGGAATCTGAGAGACAACACTTATGTCACTTTGAGGGAACGTATATGTCAACTTCATGTCAGAGTCACATCAATGTATGTCCAAGGGTTTTTAGGATAATCACATTTTAATTTTTCGAGATTATTCCAAAGTCAATTTTTGAAAAGGCAAATATATCCCGATCTGTAGGAATCTGAGAGACAAAACTTATGTCACTTTGAGGTAACGTATGTTTCAACTTCATGTGAGAGGCACGTCAATGTATGTCCAAGGGTTTGGAGGATAGAGATATTTTAATTTTTCGAGATTATTCGAAAGTCAATTTTTGAAAAGGCAAATATCTCCCGATCTGTAGGAATCTGAGAGACAAAACTTATGTCACTTTGAGGGAACGTATATGTCAACTTCATGTCAGATTCACGTCAATGTATGTCCAAGGGTTTGGAGTATAGAGACATTTTAATTTTTCGAGATTATTTGAAAGTTAATTTTTGAAAAGGCAAATATCTCCCGATCCGTAGGAATCTGAGAGACAGCACTTATGTCGCTTTGAGGGAATGTATATGTCAACTTCATGTCAGAGTCACGTCATTGCATGTCCAAGGGTTTGGAGGATAGAGACATTTTAATTTTTCGAGATTATTCGAAAGTCAATTATTGAAATGGCAAATATCTCCCGATCTGTAGGAATCTGAGAGATAAAACTTATGTCACTTTGAGGGAACATATATGTCAACTTCATGTCAGAGTCACGTCAATGTATGTCCAAGCGTTTGGAGGATAGAGACATTTTAATTTTTCGACTTTATTCGAAAGTCAATTTATGAAAAGGCAAATATCTCCCGATCTGTAAGAATCTGAGAGACAAAACTTATGTCACTTTGAGGGAACGTATATGTCAACTTCATGTCAGAGTCACGTCAATGTATGTCCAAGGGTTTGGAGGAGTGAGACATTTTAATTTTTCGAGATTATTCGAAAGTCAATTTTTGAAAAGGCAAATATCTCCCGATCTGTTGGAATCTGTGAGACAAAACTTATGTCACTTTGAGGGAACGTATATGTCAACTTCATGTCAGAGTCACGTCAATGTATGTCCAAGGGTTTTAAGGAGTGAGACATTTTAATTTTTCGAGATTATTCGAAAGTCAATTTTTGAAAAGGAAAATATCTCCCGATCTGTTGGAATCTGAGAGACAAAACTTATGTAATTTGAGGGAACGTATATGTCAACTTCATGTCAGATTCACGTCAAAGTATGTCCCAGGGGTTTGGAGGATAGAGGCATTTTAATTTTTCGAGATTATTCAAAAGTCAATTTTTGAAAAGGGAAATATATCCCGATCTTTAGGAATCTGAGAGACAACACTTATGTCACTTTGAGGGAACGTATATGTCAACTTCATGTCAGAGTCACGTCAATGTATGTCGAAGGGTTTAGAGGATAATCACATTTTAATTTTTCGAGATTATTCCAAAGTCAATTTTTGAAAAGGCAAATATATCCCGATCTGTAGGAATCTGAGAGACAACACTTATGTCACTTTGAGGGAGCGTATATGTCAACTTCATGTCAGAGTCAAGTCAATGTATGTCCAAGGGTTTGGAGGATAGAGATATTTTAATTTTTCGAGATTATTCGAAAGTCAATCTTTTAAAAGGCAAATATCTCCAGAACTGTAGGAATCTGAGAGACTAAACTTATGTCACTTTGAGGGAACGTATATGTCAACTTCATGTCAGAGTCACGTCAATGTATGTCGAAGCGTTTGGAGGATAGAGACATTTTAATTTTTCGAGTTTATTCGAAAGTCAATTTATGAAAAGGCAAATATCTCCCGATCTGTAAGGATCTGAGAGACAAAACTTATGTCACTTTGAGGGAACGTATACGTCAACTTCATGTCAGAGTCACGTCAATGTATGTCCAAGGGTTTGGAGGAGTGAGACATTTAAATTTTTCGAGATTATTCGAAAGTCAATTTTTGAAAAGGCAAATTTCTCCCGATCTGTTGGAATCTGAGAGACAAAACTTATGTCACTTTGAGGGAACGTATATGTCAACATGATGTCAGAGTCACGTCAATGTATGTCCAAGGGGTTGGAGGATAGAGATATTTTAAATTTTCGAGATTATTCGATAGTCAATTTTTGAAAAGGCAAATATCTCCCGATCTGGAGGAAACTGAGAGACAAACAATATGACACTTTGAGGGAACGTACATGTCAACTTCATGTCAGATTCACGTCAAAGTATGTCCAAGGGTTTGGAGGATAGAGGCATTTTAATTTTTCGAGATTATTTCAAAGTCAATTTTTGAAAAGGCAAATATATCCCGATCTGTAGGAATCTGAGAGACAAAACTTATGTCACTTTGAGGTAACGTATGTTTCAACTTCATGTGAGAGGCACGTCAATGTATGTCCAAGGGTTTGGAGGATAGAGATATTTTAATTTTTCGAGATTATTCGAAAGTCAATTTTTGAAAAGGCAAATATCTCCCGATCTGTAGGAATCTGAGAGACAAAACTTATGTCACTTTGAGGTAACGTATGTTTCAACTTCATGTGAGAGGCACGTCAATGTATGTCCAAGGGTTTGGAGGATAGAGATATTTTAATTTTTCGAGATTATTCGAAAGTCAATTTTTGAAAAGGCAAATATCTCCCGATCTGTAGGAATCTGAGAGACAAAACTTATGTCACTTTGAGGGAACGTATATGTCAACTTCATGTCAGATTCACGTCAAATTATGTCCAAGGGTTTGGAGGATAGAGGCATTTTAATTTTTCGAGATTATTTCATAGTCAATTTTTGAAAAGGCAAATATATCCCGATCTGTAGGAATCTCAGAGACAACACTTATGTCACTTTGAGGGAACGTATATGTCAACTTCATGTCAGAGTCACGTCAATGTATGTCCAAGGGTTTAGAGGATAAACAAATTTTAATTTTTCGAGATTATTCCAAAGTCAATTTGTGAAAAGGCAAATATCTCCCGATCTGGAGGAAACTGAGAGAAAAACAATATGTCACTTTGAGGGAACGTATATGTCAACTTCATGTCAGATTCACGTCAAAGTATGTCCAAGGGTTTCGAAGATAGAGGCATTTTAATTTTTCGAGATTATTCGAAAGTCAATTTATGAAAAGGCAAATATCTCCCGATCTGTAGGAATCTGAGAGACAAAACTTATGTCACTTTGAGGGAACGTATATGTCAACTTCATGTCAGAGTCACGTCAATGTATGTCCAAGGGTTTGGAGGAGTGAGACATTTAAATTTTTCGAGATTATTCGAAAGTCAATTTTTGAAAAGGCAAATATCTCCCGATCTGTTGGAATCTGAGAGACAAAACTGATGTCACTTTGAGGGAACATATATGTCAACTTCATGTCAGAGTCACGTCAATGTATGTCCAAGGGTTTGGAGGATAGAGATATTTTAATTTTTCGAGATTATTCGAAAGTCAATTTTTGAAAAGGCAAATACCTCCCGATCTGTAGGAATCTGAGAGACAAAACTTATGTCACTTTGAGGGAACGTATATGTCAACTTCATGTCAGAGTCACGTCAATGTATGTCCAAGGGTTTGGAGGATAGCGACATTTTAATTTTTCGAGATTATTCGAAAGGCAATTTTTGAAAAGTCAAATATCTCCCGATCTGTAGGAATCTGAGAGACAACACTTATGTCACTTTGAGGGAACGTATGTGTCAAAATCATGTCAGAGTCACGTCGATGTATGTCCAAGGGTTTGGAGAATAGAGACATTTTAATTTCTCGAGTTTATTCGAAAGACAATTTTTGATAAGGCAAATATCTCCCGATCCGTAGGAATCTGAGAGACAACACTTATGTCACTTTGAGGGAACGTATATGTCAACATCATGTCAGAGTGACGTCAATGTATGTCCAAGGTTTTGGAGGATAGAGACATTTTAATTTTTCGAGATTATTCGAAAGTCAATTTTTGAAAAGACAAATATCTCCCGATCTGTAAGAATCTGAGAGACAAAACTTATGTCACTTTGAGGGAACGTATATGTCAACTTCATGTCAGAGTCACGTCAATGTATGTCCAAGGGGTTGGAGGATAGAGATAATTTAATTTTTCGAGATTATTCCAAAGTCAATTTTTGAAAAGGCAAATATATCCCGATCTGTAGGAATCTGGGAGACAACACTTATGTCACTTTGAAGGAACGTATATGTCAACTTCATGTCATAGTCACGTTAATGTATGTCCAAGGGTTTGGAGGATAGAGATATTTTAATTTTTCGAGATTATTCGAAAGTCAATCTTTTAAAAGGCAAATATCTCCCGAACTGTAGGAATCTGAGAGACAAAACTTATGTCACTTTGAGGGAACGTATATGTCAACTTCATGTCAGAGTCACGTCAATGTATGTCGAAGCGTTTGGAGGATAGAGACATTTTAATTTTTCGAGTTTATTCGAAAGTCAATTTATGAAAAGGCAAATATCTCCCGATCTGTAAGGATCTGAGAGACAAAACTTATGTCACTTTGAGGGAACGTATACGTCAACTTCATGTCAGAGTCACGTCAATGTATGTCCAAGGGTTTGGAGGAGTGAGACATTTAAATTTTTCGAGATTATTCGAAAGTCAATTTTTGAAAAGGCAAATTTCTCCCGATCTGTTGGAATCTGAGAGACAAAACTTATGTCACTTTGAGGGAACGTATATGTCAACATCATGTCAGAGTCACGTCAATGTATGTCCAAGGGGTTGGAGGATAGAGATATTTTAAATTTTCGAGATTATTCGATAGTCAATTTTTGAAAAGGCAAATATCTCCCGATCTGGAGGAAACTGAGAGACAAACAATATGACACTTTGAGGGAACGTACATGTCAACTTCATGTCAGATTCACGTCAAAGTATGTCCAAGGGTTTGGAGGATAGAGGCATTTTAATTTTTCGAGATTATTTCAAAGTCAATTTTTGAAAAGGCAAATATATCCCGATCTGTAGGAATCTGAGAGACAAAACTTATGTCACTTTGAGGTAACGTATGTTTCAACTTCATGTGAGAGGCACGTCAATGTATGTCCAAGGGTTTGGAGGATAGAGATATTTTAATTTTTCGAGATTATTCGAAAGTCAATTTTTGAAAAGGCAAATATCTCCCGATCTGTAGGAATCTGAGAGACAAAACTTATGTCACTTTGAGGGAACGTATATGTCAACTTCATGTCAGATTCACGTCAATGTATGTCCAAGGGTTTGGAGTATAGAGACATTTTAATTTTTCGAGATTATTTGAAAGTTAATTTTTGAAAAGGCAAATATCTCCCGATCCGTAGGAATCTGAGAGACAGCACTTATGTCGCTTTGAGGGAATGTATATGTCAACTTCATGTCAGAGTCACGTCATTGCATGTCCAAGGGTTTGGAGGATAGAGACATTTTAATTTTTCGAGATTATTCGAAAGTCAATTATTGAAATGGCAAATATCTCCCGATCTGTAGGAATCTGAGAGATAAAACTTATGTCACTTTGAGGGAACATATATGTCAACTTCATGTCAGAGTCACGTCAATGTATGTCCAAGCGTTTGGAGGATAGAGACATTTTAATTTTTCGACTTTATTCGAAAGTCAATTTATGAAAAGGCAAATATCTCCCGATCTGTAAGAATCTGAGAGACAAAACTTATGTCACTTTGAGGGAACGTATATGTCAACTTCATGTCAGAGTCACGTCAATGTATGTCCAAGGGTTTGGAGGAGTGAGACATTTTAATTTTTCGAGATTATTCGAAAGTCAATTTTTGAAAAGGCAAATATCTCCCGATCTGTTGGAATCTGTGAGACAAAACTTATGTCACTTTGAGGGAACGTATATGTCAACTTCATGTCAGAGTCACGTCAATGTATGTCCAAGGGTTTTAAGGAGTGAGACATTTTAATTTTTCGAGATTATTCGAAAGTCAATTTTTGAAAAGGCAAATATCTCCCGATCTGTTGGAATCTGAGAGACAAAACTTATGTAATTTGAGGGAACGTATATGTCAACTTCATGTCAGATTCACGTCAAAGTATGTCCCAGGGGTTTGGAGGATAGAGGCATTTTAATTTTTCGAGATTATTCAAAAGTCAATTTTTGAAAAGGGAAATATATCCCGATCTTTAGGAATCTGAGAGACAACACTTATGTCACTTTGAGGGAACGTATATGTCAACTTCATGTCAGAGTCACGTCAATGTATGTCGAAGGGTTTAGAGGATAATCACATTTTAATTTTTCGAGATTATTCCAAAGTCAATTTTTGAAAAGGCAAATATATCCCGATCTGTAGGAATCTGAGAGACAACACTTATGTCACTTTGAGGGAGCGTATATGTCAACTTCATGTCAGAGTCAAGTCAATGTATGTCCAAGGGTTTGGAGGATAGAGATATTTTAATTTTTCGAGATTATTCGAAAGTCAATCTTTTAAAAGGCAAATATCTCCAGAACTGTAGGAATCTGAGAGACTAAACTTTATGTCACTTTGAGGGAACGTATATATCAACTTCATGTCAGAGTCACGTCAATGTTTGTCAAAGAGTTTGGAGGATAGAGAAATTTTAATTTTTCGAGATTATTCGAAAGTCAATTTTTGAAAAGGCAAATATATCCCGATCTGTTGGAATCTGAGAGACAAAACTTATGTCACTTTGAGGTAACGTGTATGTCAACTTCACGTCAGAGGCACTTCAATGTATGTCCAACGGTTTGGAGGATAGAGATATTTTAATTTTTCGAGATTATTCGAAAGTCAATTTTTGAAAAGTCAAATATCTCCCGATCTGTAGGAATCTGAGAGACAAAACTTATGTCACTTTGAGGGAACGTATGTGTCAACTTCATGTCAGAGTCACGTCGATGTATGTCCAAGGGTTTGGAGAATAGAGACATTTTAATTTTTCGAGATTATTCGAAAGTCAATTTTTGAAAAGACAAATATCTCCCGATCTGTAGGAATCTGAGAGACAACACTTATGTCACTTTGAGGGAACGTATATGTCAACATCATGTCAGAGTGACGACAATGTATGTAAAAGGGTTTGAAGGATAGAGACATTTTAATTTTTCGATTTTATTCGAAAGTCAATTTTTGAAAAGACAAATATCTCCCGATCTGTAGGAATCTGAGAGACAAAACTTATGTCACTTTGAGGGAACGTATATGTCAACTTCATGTCAGAGTCACGTCAATGTATGTCCAAGGGGTTGGAGGATAGAGATATTTTAATTTTTCGAGATTATTTGAAAGTCAATTTTTGAAAAGACAAATATCTCCCGATCTGTTGGAATCTGTGAGACAAAACTTATGTCACTTTGAGGGAACGTATATGTCAACTTTATGTCAGAGGCACGTCAATGTATGTCCAAGGGTTTGGAGGATAGAGATATTTTAATTTTTCGAGATTATTCGAAAGTCAATTTTTGAAAAGGCAAATATCTCCCGATGTGTAGGAATCTAAGAGACAAAACTTATGTCACTTTGAGGGAACGTATATGTCAACTTCATGTCAGATTCACGTCAAAGTATGTCCACGGGTTTGGAGGATAGAGGCATTTTAATTTTTCGAGATTGTTCGAAAGTCAATTTTTGAAAAGGCAAATATCTCCCGATCTGTATGTATCTGAGAGACAAAACTTATGTCACTTTGAGAGAACGTATATGTCAACTTCATGTCAGATTCACGTCAAAGTATGTCCAAGGGTTTAGAGGATAAACACATTTTAATTTTTCGAGATTATTCCAAAGTCAATTTTTGAAAAGGCAAATATCTCCCGATCTGGAGGAAACTGAGAGACAAACAATATGTCACTTTGAGGGAACGTACATGTCAACTTCATGTCAGATTCACGTCAAAGTATGTCCAAGGGTTTGGAGGATAGAGGCATTTTAATTTTTCGAGATTATTTCATAGTCAATTTTTGAAAAGGCAAATATATCCCGATCTGTAGGAATCTGAGAGACAACACTTATGTCACTTTGAGGGAACGTATATGTCAACTTCATGTCAGAGTCACGTCAATGTATGTCCAAGGGTTTAGAGGATAAACAAATTTTAATTTTTCGAGATTATTCCAAAGTCAATTTGTGAAAAGGCAAATATCTCCCGATCTGTTGGAATCTGAAAGACAAAACTTATGTCACTTTGAGGGAACTTATATGTCAACTTCATGTCAGAGTCACGTCAATATATGTCCAAGGGTTTGGAGGATAGAGACATTTTAATTTTTCGAGATTATTCGAAAGTCAATTTATGAAAAGAAAATATCTCCCGATCTGTATGAATCTGAGAGACAAAACTTATGTCACTTTAAGGGAACGTATGTGTCAACTTCATGTCAGAGTCACGTCAATGTATGTCCAAGGGTTTGGAGGAGTGAGACATTTAAATTTTTCGAGATTATTCGAAAGTCAATTTCTGAAAAGGCAAATATCTCCCGATCTGTTGGAATCTGAGAGACAAAACTTATGTCACTTTGAGGGAACGTATATGTTAACTTCATGTCAGAGTCACGTCAATGTATGTCAAAGGGTTTGGAGGAGTGAGACATTTTAATTTTTCGATATTATTCGAAAGTCAATTTTTGAAAAGGCAAATATCTCCCGATCTATACGAATCTGAGATACAAAACTTATGTCACTTTTGGGGAACGTATATGTCAACTTCATGTCATAGTCTCGTCAATGTATGTCTAGGGGTTTGGAGGATAGAGATATTTAAATTTCTCGAGATTATTCGAAAGTCAATTTTTGAAAAGGCAAATATCTCCCGATCTGTAGGTATCTGAGAGATAAAACTTATGTCACTTTGAGGGAACGTATATGTCAACTTCCTGTCAGATTCACGTAAAAGTATGTCCAAGGGTTTGGAGGATAGAGGCATTTAAATTTTTCGAGATTATTCAAAAGTCAATTTTTGAAAAGGCAAATATATCCCGATCTGTAGGAATCTGAGAGACAACACTTATGTCACTTTGAGGGAACGTATATGTCAACTTCATGTCAGAGTCACATCAATGTATGTCCAAGGGTTTTTAGGATAATCACATTTTAATTTTTCGAGATTATTCCAAAGTCAATTTTTGAAAAGGCAAATATATCCCGATCTGTAGGAATCTGAGAGACAAAACTTATGTCACTTTGAGGTAACGTATGTTTCAACTTCATGTGAGAGGCACGTCAATGTATGTCCAAGGGTTTGGAGGATAGAGATATTTTAATTTTTCGAGATTATTCGAAAGTCAATTTTTGAAAAGGCAAATATCTCCCGATCTGTAGGAATCTGAGAGACAAAACTTATGTCACTTTGAGGGAACGTATATGTCAACTTCATGTCAGATTCACGTCAATGTATGTCCAAGGGTTTGGAGTATAGAGACATTTTAATTTTTCGAGATTATTTGAAAGTTAATTTTTGAAAAGGCAAATATCTCCCGATCCGTAGGAATCTGAGAGACAGCACTTATGTCGCTTTGAGGGAATGTATATGTCAACTTCATGTCAGAGTCACGTCATTGCATGTCCAAGGGTTTGGAGGATAGAGACATTTTAATTTTTCGAGATTATTCGAAAGTCAATTATTGAAATGGCAAATATCTCCCGATCTGTAGGAATCTGAGAGATAAAACTTATGTCACTTTGAGGGAACATATATGTCAACTTCATGTCAGAGTCACGTCAATGTATGTCCAAGCGTTTGGAGGATAGAGACATTTTAATTTTTCGACTTTATTCGAAAGTCAATTTATGAAAAGGCAAATATCTCCCGATCTGTAAGAATCTGAGAGACAAAACTTATGTCACTTTGAGGGAACGTATATGTCAACTTCATGTCAGAGTCACGTCAATGTATGTCCAAGGGTTTGGAGGAGTGAGACATTTTAATTTTTCGAGATTATTCGAAAGTCAATTTTTGAAAAGGCAAATATCTCCCGATCTGTTGGAATCTGTGAGACAAAACTTATGTCACTTTGAGGGAACGTATATGTCAACTTCATGTCAGAGTCACGTCAATGTATGTCCAAGGGTTTTAAGGAGTGAGACATTTTAATTTTTCGAGATTATTCGAAAGTCAATTTTTGAAAAGGAAAATATCTCCCGATCTGTTGGAATCTGAGAGACAAAACTTATGTAATTTGAGGGAACGTATATGTCAACTTCATGTCAGATTCACGTCAAAGTATGTCCCAGGGGTTTGGAGGATAGAGGCATTTTAATTTTTCGAGATTATTCAAAAGTCAATTTTTGAAAAGGGAAATATATCCCGATCTTTAGGAATCTGAGAGACAACACTTATGTCACTTTGAGGGAACGTATATGTCAACTTCATGTCAGAGTCACGTCAATGTATGTCGAAGGGTTTAGAGGATAATCACATTTTAATTTTTCGAGATTATTCCAAAGTCAATTTTTGAAAAGGCAAATATATCCCGATCTGTAGGAATCTGAGAGACAACACTTATGTCACTTTGAGGGAGCGTATATGTCAACTTCATGTCAGAGTCAAGTCAATGTATGTCCAAGGGTTTGGAGGATAGAGATATTTTAATTTTTCGAGATTATTCGAAAGTCAATCTTTTAAAAGGCAAATATCTCCAGAACTGTAGGAATCTGAGAGACTAAACTTATGTCACTTTGAGGGAACGTATATATCAACTTCATGTCAGAGTCACGTCAATGTTTGTCAAAGAGTTTGGAGGATAGAGAAATTTTAATTTTTCGAGATTATTCGAAAGTCAATTTTTGAAAAGGCAAATATATCCCGATCTGTTGGAATCTGAGAGACAAAACTTATGTCACTTTGAGGTAACGTGTATGTGAACTTCGCGTCAGAGGCACTTCAATGTATGTCCAAGGGTTTGGAGGATAGAGATATTTTAATTTTTCGAGATTATTCGAAAGTCAATTTTTGAAAAGTCAAATATCTCCCGATCTGTAGGAATCTGAGAGACAAAACTTATGTCACTTTGAGGGAACGTATGTGTCAACTTCATGTCAGAGTCACGTCGATGTATGTCCAAGGGTTTGGAGAATAGAGACATTTTAATTTTTCGAGATTATTCGAAAGTCAATTTTTGAAAAGACAAATATCTCCCAATCTGTAGGAATCTGAGAGACAACACTTATGTCACTTTGAGGGAACGTATATGTCAACATCATGTCAGAGTGACGACAATGTATGTAAAAGGGTTTGAAGGATAGAGACATTTTAATTTTTCGATTTTATTCGAAAGTCAATTTTTGAAAAGACAAATATCTCCCGATCTGTAGGAATCTGAGAGACAAAACTTATGTCACTTTGAGGGAACGTATATGTCAACTTCATGTCAGAGTCACGTCAATGTATGTCCAAGGGGTTGGAGGATAGAGATATTTTAATTTTTCGAGATTATTTGAAAGTCAATTTTTGAAAAGGCAAATATCTCCCGATCTGTTGGAATCTGTGAGACAAAACTTATGTCACTTTGAGGGAACGTATATGTCAACTTTATGTCAGAGGCACGTCAATGTATGTCCAAGGGTTTGGAGGATAGAGATATTTTAATTTTTCGAGATTATTCGAAAGTCAATTTTTGAAAAGGCAAATATCTCCCGATGTGTAGGAATCTAAGAGACAAAACTTATGTCACTTTGAGGGAACGTATATGTCAACTTCATGTCAGATTCACGTCAAAGTATGTCAACGGGTTTGGAGGATAGAGGCATTTTAATTTTTCGAGATTGTTCGAAAGTCAATTTTTGAAAAGGCAAATATCTCCCGATCTGTATGTATCTGAGAGACAAAACTTATGTCACTTTGAGAGAACGTATATGTCAACTTCATGTCAGATTCACGTCAAAGTATGTCCAAGGGTTTAGAGGATAAACACATTTTAATTTTTCGAGATTATTCCAAAGTCAATTTTTGAAAAGGCAAATATCTCCCGATCTGGAGGAAACTGAGAGACAAACAATATGTCACTTTGAGGGAACGTACATGTCAACTTCATGTCAGATTCACGTCAAAGTATGTCCAAGGGTTTGGAGGATAGAGGCATTTTAATTTTTCGAGATTATTTCATAGTCAATTTTTGAAAAGGCAAATATATCCCGATCTGTAGGAATCTGAGAGACAACACTTATGTCACTTTGAGGGAACGTATATGTCAACTTCATGTCAGAGTCACGTCAATGTATGTCCAAGGGTTTAGAGGATAAACAAATTTTAATTTTTCGAGATTATTCCAAAGTCAATTTGTGAAAAGGCAAATATCTCCCGATCTGTTGGAATCTGAAAGACAAAACTTATGTCACTTTGAGGGAACTTATATGTCAACTTCATGTCAGAGTCACGTCAATATATGTCCAAGGGTTTGGAGGATAGAGACATTTTAATTTTTCGAGATTATTCGAAAGTCAATTTATGAAAAGAAAATATCTCCCGATCTGTATGAATCTGAGAGACAAAACTTATGTCACTTTGAGGGAACGTATGTGTCAACTTCATGTCAGAGTCACGTCAATGTATGTCCAAGGGTTTGGAGGAGTGAGACATTTAAATTTTTCGAGATTATTCGAAAGTCAATTTCTGAAAAGGCAAATATCTCCCGATCTGTTGGAATCTGAGAGACAAAACTTATGTCACTTTGAGGGAACGTATATGTTAACTTCATGTCAGAGTCACGTCAATGTATGTCAAAGGGTTTGGAGGAGTGAGACATTTTAATTTTTCGATATTATTCGAAAGTCAATTTTTAAAAAGGCAAATATCTCCCGATCTATACGAATCTGAGATACAAAACTTATGTCACTTTTGGGGAACGTATATGTCAACTTCATGTCAGAGTCTCGTCAATGTATGTCTAGGGGTTTGGAGGATAGAGATATTTAAATTTCTCGAGATTATTCGAAAGTCAATTTTTGAAAAGGCAAATATCTCCCGATCTGTAGGTATCTGAGAGATAAAACTTATGTCACTTTGAGGGAACGTATATGTCAACTTCCTGTCAGATTCACGTAAAAGTATGTCCAAGGGTTTGGAGGATAGAGGCATTTAAATTTTTCGAGATTATTCAAAAGTCAATTTTTGAAAAGGCAAATATATCCCGATCTGTAGGAATCTGAGAGACAACACTTATGTCACTTTGAGGGAATGTATATGTCAACTTCATGTCAGAGTCACGTCAATGTATGTCCAAGGGTTTGGAGGATAGAGATATTTTAATTTTTCGAGATTATTCGAAAGTCAATTTCTGAAAAGGCAAATATCTCCCGAACTGTAGGAATCTGAGAGACAAAACTTATGTCACTTTGAGGGAACATATATGTCAACTTCATGTCAGAGTCACGTCAATGTATGTCCAAGAGTTTGGAGGATAGAGATATTTTAATTTTTCGAGATTATTTGAAAGTCAATTTTTGAAAAGGCAAATATCTCCCGATCTGTTGGAATCTGTGAGACAAAACTTATGTCACTTTGAGGGAACGTATATGTCAACTTTATGTCAGAGGCACGTCAATGTATGTCCAAGGGTTTGAAGGATAAAGATATTTTAATTTTTCGAGATTATTCGAAAGTCAATTTTTGAAAAGGCAAATATCTCCCGATGTGTAGGAATCTAAGAGACAAAACTTATGTCACTTTGAGGGAACGTATATGTCAACTTCATGTCAGATTCACGTCAAAGTATGTCCAAGGGTTTGGAGGATAGAGGCATTTTAATTTTTCGAGATTATTCGAAAGTCAATTTTTGAAAAGGCAAATATCTCCCGATCTGTATGTATCTGAGAGAAAAAACTTATGTCACTTTGAGAGAACGTATATGTCAACTTCATGTCAGATTCACGTCAAAGTATGTCCAAGTGTTTAGAGGATAAACACATTTTAATTTTTCGAGATTATTCCAAAGTCAATTTTTGAAAAGGCAAATATCTCCCGATCTGGAGGAAACTGAGAGACAAACAATATGTCACTTTGAGGGAACGTACATGTCAACTTCATGTCAGATTTACGTCAAAGTATGTCCAAGGGTTTGGAGGATAGAGGCATTTTAATTTTTCGAGATTATTTCATAGTCAATTTTTGAAAAGGCAAATATATCCCGATCTGTAGGAATCTGAGAGACAACACTAATGTCACTTTGAGGGAACGTATATGTCAACTTCATGTCAGAGTCACGTCAATGTATGTCCAAGGGTTTAGAGGATAAACAAATTTTAATTTTTCGAGATTATTCCAAAGTCAATTTGTGAAAAGGCAAATATCTCCCGATCTGGAGGAAACTGAGAGACAAACAATATGTCACTTTGAGGGAACGTATATGTCAACTTCATGTCAGATTCACGTCAAAGTATGTCCAAGGGTTTCGAAGATAGAGGCATTTTAATTTTTCGAGATTATTCGAAAGTCAATTTATGAAAAGGCAAATATCTCCCGATCTGTAGGAATCTGAGAGACAAAACTTATGTCACTTTGAGGGAACGTATATGTCAACTTCATGTCAGAGTCACGTCAATGTATGTCCAAGGGTTTGGAGGAGTGAGACATTTAAATTTTTCGAGATTATTCGAAAGTCAATTTTTGAAAATGCAAATATCTCCCGATCTGTTGGAATCTGAGAGACAAAACTGATGTCACTTTGAGGGAACATATATGTCAACTTCATGTCAGAGTCACGTCAATGTATGTCCAAGGGTTTGGAGGATAGAGATATTTTAATTTTTCGAGATTATTCGAAAGTCAATTTTTGAAAAGGCAAATACCTCCCGATCTGTAGGAATCTGAGAGACAAAACTTATGTCACTTTGAGGGAACGTATATGTCAACTTCATGTCAGAGTCACGTCAATGTATGTCCAAGGGTTTGGAGGATAGCGACATTTTAATTTTTCGAGATTATTCGAAAGGCAATTTTTGAAAAGTCAAATATCTCCCGATCTGTAGGAATCTGAGAGACAACACTTATGTCACTTTGAGGGAACGTATGTGTCAAAATCATGTCAGAGTCACGTCGATGTATGTCCAAGGGTTTGGAGAATAGAGACATTTTAATTTTTCGAGTTTATTCGAAAGACAATTTTTGATAAGGCAAATATCTCCCGATCCGTAGGAATCTGAGAGACAACACTTATGTCACTTTGAGGGAACGTATATGTCAACATCATGTCAGAGTGACGTCAATGTATGTCCAAGGTTTTGGAGGATAGAGACATTTTAATTTTTCGAGATTATTCGAAAGTCAATTTTTGAAAAGACAAATATCTCCCGATCTGTAGGAATCTGAGAGACAAAACTTATGTCACTTTGAGGGAACGTATATGTCAACTTCATGTCAGAGTCACGTCAATGTATGTCCAAGGGGTTGGAGGATAGAGATAATTTAATTTTTCGAGATTATTCCAAAGTCAATTTTTGAAAAGGCAAATATATCCCGATCTGTAGGAATCTGGGAGACAACACTTATGTCACTTTGAAGGAACGTATATGTCAACTTCATGTCATAGTCACGTTAATGTATGTCCAAGGGTTTGGAGGATAGAGATATTTTAATTTTTCGAGATTATTCGAAAGTCAATCTTTTAAAAGGCAAATATCTCCCGAACTGTAGGAATCTGAGAGACAAAACTTATGTCACTTTGAGGGAACGTATATGTCAACTTCATGTCAGAGTCACGTCAATGTATGTCGAAGGGTTTGGAGGATAGCGACATTTTAATTTTTCGAGATTATTCGAAAGGCAATTTTTGAAAAGTCAAATATCTCCCGATCTGTAGGAATCTGAGAGACAACACTTATGTCACTTTGAGGGAACGTATGTATCAACTTCATGTCAGAGTCACGTCGATGTATGTCCAAGGGTTTGGAGAATAGAGACATTTTAATTTTTCGAGTTTATTCGAAAGACAATTTTTGATAAGGCAAATATCTCCCGATTTGGATTAAACTGAGAGACAAACAATATGACACTTTGAGGGAACGTACATGTCAACTTCATGTCAGATTCACGTCAAAGTATGTCCAAGGGTTTGGAGGATAGAGACATTTTAATTTTTCGAGATTATTTCAAAGTCAATTTTTGAAAAGGCAAATATATCCCGATCTGTAGGAATCTGAGAGACAACACTTATGTCACTTTGAGGGAACGTATATGTCAACTTCATGTCAGAGTCACGTCAATGTATGTCCAAGGGTTTAGAGGATAAACACATTTTAATTTTTCGAGATTATTCCAAAGTCAATTTTTGAAAAGGCAAATATCTCCCGATCTGGAGGAAACTGAGAGACAAACAATATGTCACTTTGAAGGAACGTATATGTCAACTTCATGTCAGATTCACGTCAAAGTATGTCCAAGGGTTTCGAGGATAGATTCATTTTAATTTTTCGAGATTATTTCAAAGTCTATTTTTGAAAAGGCAAATATCTCCCGATCTGTAGGAATCTGAGAGACAAAACTTATGTCACTTTGAGGGAACGTATATGTCAACTTCATGTCAGATTCACGTCAATGTATGTCCAAGGGTTTGGAGTATAGAGACATTTTAATTTTTCGAGATTATTCGAAAGTCAATTTTTGAAAAGGCAAATATCTCCCGATCCGTAGGAATCTGAGAGACAACACTTATGTCACTTTGAGGGAATGTATATGTCAACTTCATATCAGAGTCACGTCATTGCATGTCCAAGGGTTTGGAGGATAGAGACATTTTAATTTTTCGAGATTATTTGAAAGTCAATTATTGAAATGGCAAATATCTCCCGATCTGTAGGAATCTGAGAGACAAAACTTATGTCACTTTGAGGGAACATATATGTCAAATTCATGTCAGAGTCACGTCAATGTATGTAAAAAAGCGTTTGGAGGATAGAGACATTTTAATTTTTCGAGTTTATTCGAAAGTCAATTTATGAAAAGGCAAATATCTCCCGATCTGTAAGAATCTGAGAGACAAAACTTATGTCACTTTGAGGGAACGTATATGTCAACTTCGTGTCAGAGTCACGTCAATGTATGTCCAAGGGTTTGGAGGAGTGAGACATTTTAATTTTTCGAGATTATTCGAAAGTCAATTTTTGAAAAGGCAAATATCTCCCGATCTGTTGGAATCTGAGAGACAAAACTTATGTCACTTTGAGGGAACGTATATGTCAACTTCATGTCAGAGTGACGTCAATGTATGTCCAAGGGTTTGGAGGATAGAGACATTTTAATTTTTCGAGATTATTCGAAAGTCAATTTTTGAAAAGACAAATATCTCCCGATCTGTAGGAATCTGAGAGACAAAACTTATGTCACTTTGAGGGAACGTATATGTCAACATCATGTCAGAGTCACGTC
This sequence comes from Zootermopsis nevadensis, assembly GCF_977971745.1. Taxonomy (NCBI): domain Eukaryota; kingdom Metazoa; phylum Arthropoda; class Insecta; order Blattodea; family Termopsidae; genus Zootermopsis; species Zootermopsis nevadensis. Next base: position 4,695,167 of record NW_028259177.1, read on the forward strand.
AATGTATGTCCAAGGGGTTGGAGGATAGAGATATTTTAATTTTTCGAGATTATTCGATAGTAAATTTTTGAAAAGGCAAATATCTCCCGATCTGGAGGAAACTGAGAGACAAACAATATGACACTTTGAGGGAACGTATATGTCAACTTCATGTCAGATTCACGTCAAAGTATGTCCAAGGGTTTGGAGGATAGAGGCATTTTAATTTTTCGAGATTATTTCAAAGTCAATTTTTGAAAAGGCAAATATATCCCGATCTGTAGGAATCTGAGAGACAAAACTTATGTCACTTTGAGGTAACGTATGTTTCAACTTCATGTCAGAGTGACGACAATGTATGTAAAAGGGTTTGAAGGATAGAGACATTTTAATTTTTCGATTTTATTCGAAAGTCAATTTTTGAAAAGACAAATATCTCCCGATCTGTAGGAATCTGAGAGACAAAACTTATGTCACTTTGAGGGAATGTATATGTCAACTTCATGTCAGAGTCACGTCAATGTATGTCCAAGGGGTTGGAGGATAGAGATATTTTAATTTTTCGAGATTATTTGAAAGTCAATTTTTGAAAAGGCAAATATCTCCCGATCTGTTGGAATCTGTGAGACAAAACTTATGTCACTTTGAGGGAACGTATATGTCAACTTTATGTCAGAGGCACGTCAATGTATGTCCAAGGGTTTGGAGGATAGAGATATTTTAATTTTTCGAGATTATTCGAAAGTCAATTTTTGAAAAGGCAAATATCTCCCGATGTGTAGGAATCTAAGAGACAAAACTTATGTCACTTTGAGGGAACGTATATGTCAACTTCATGTCAGATTCACGTCAAAGTATGTCCAAGGGTTTGGAGGATAGAGGCATTTTAATTTTTCGAGATTATTCGAAAGTCAATTTTTGAAAAGGCAAATATCTCCCGATCTGTATGTATCTGAGAGACAAAACTTATGTCACTTTGAGAGAACGTATATGTCAACTTCATGTCAGATTCACGTCAAAGTATGTCCAAGGGTTTAGAGGATAAACACATTTTAATTTTTCGAGATTATTCCAAAGTCAATTTTTGAAAAGGCAAATATCTCCCGATCTGGAGGAAACTGAGAGACAAACAATATGTCACTTTGAGGGAACGTACATGTCAACTTCATGTCAGATTCACGTCAAAGTATGTCCAAGGGTTTGGAGGATAGAGGCATTTTAATTTTTCGAGATTATTTCATAGTCAATTTTTGAAAAGGCAAATATATCCCGATCTGTAGGAATCTGAGAGACAACACTTATGTCACTTTGAGGGAACGTATATGTCAACTTCATGTCAGAGTCACGTCAATGTATGTCCAAGGGTTTAGAGGATAAACAAATTTTAATTTTTCGAGATTATTCCAAAGTCAATTTGTGAAAAGGCAAATATCTCCCGATCTGTTGGAATCTGAAAGACAAAACTTATGTCACTTTGAGGGAACTTATATGTCAACTTCATGTCAGAGTCACGTCAATGTATGTCCAAGGGTTTGGAGGATAGAGACATTTTAATTTTTCGAGATTATTCGAAAGTCAATTTATGAAAAGAAAATATCTCCCGATCTGTGTGAATCTGAGAGACAAAACTTATGTCACTTTGAGGTAACGTATGTGTCAACTTCATGTCAGAGTCACGTCAATGTATGTCCAAGGGTTTGGAGGAGTGAGACATTTAAATTTTTCGAGATTATTCGAAAGTCAATTTCTGAAAAGGCAAATATCTCCCGATCTGTTGGAATCTGAGAGACAAAACTTATGTCACTTTGAGGGAACGTATATGTTAACTTCATGTCAGAGTCACGTCAATGTATGTCAAAGGGTTTGGAGGAGTGAGACATTTTAATTTTTCGATATTATTCGAAAGTCAATTTTTGAAAAGGAAATATCTCCCGATCTATACGAATCTGAGATACAAAACTTATGTCACTTTTGGGGAACGTATATGTCAACTTCATGTCAGAGTCTCGTCAATGTATGTCTAGGGGTTTGGAGGATAGAGATATTTAAATTTCTCGAGATTATTCGAAAGTCAATTTTTGAAAAGGCAAATATCTCCCGATCTGTTGGAATCTGTGAGACAAAACTTATGTCACTTTGAGGGAACGTATATGTCAACTTTATGTCAGAGGCACGTCAATGTATGTCCAAGAGTTTGGAGGATAGAGATATTTTAATTTTTCGAGATTATTCGAAAGTCAATTTTTGAAAAGGCAAATATCTCCCGATGTGTAGGAATCTAAAAGATAAAACTTATGTCACTTTGAAGGAACGTATATGTCAACTTCATGTCAGATTCACGTCAAAGTATGTCCAAGGGTTTGGAGGATAGAGGCATTTTAATTTTTCGAGATTATTCGAAAGTCAATTTTTGAAAAGGCAAATATCTCCCGATCTGTATGTATCTGAGAGACAAAACTTATGTCACTTTGAGAGAACGTATATGTCAACTTCATGTCAGATTCACGTCAAAGTATGTCCAAGGGTTTAGAGGATAAACACATTTTAATTTTTCGAGATTAATCCAAAGTCAATTTTTGAAAAGGCAAATATCTCCCGATCTGGAGGAAACTGAGAGACAAACAATATGTCACTTTGAGGGAACGTACATGTCAACTTCATGTCAGATTCACGTCAAAGTATGTCCAAGGGTTTGGAGGATAGAGGCATTTTAATTTTTCGAGATTATTTCATAGTCAATTTTGGAAAAGGCAAATATATCCCGATCTGTAGGAATCTGAGAGACAACACTTATGTCACTTTGAGGGAACGTATATGTCAACTTCATGTCAGAGTCACGTCAATGTATGTCCAAGGGTTTAGAGGATAAACAAATTTTAATTTTTCGAGATTATTCCAAAGTCAATTTGTGAAAAGGCAAATATCTCCCGATCTGGAGGAAACTGAGAGACAAACAATATGTCACTTTGAGGGAACGTATATGTCAACTTCATGTCAGATTCACGTCAAAGTATGTCCAAGGGTTTCGAAGATAGAGGCATTTTAATTTTTCGAGATTATTCGAAAGTCAATTTATGAAAAGGCAAATATCTCCCGATCTGTAGGAATCTGAGAGACAAAACTTATGTCACTTTGAGGGAACGTATATGTCAACTTCATGTCAGAGTCACGTCAATGTATGTCCAAGGGTTTTTAGGAGTGAGACATTTAAATTTTTCGAGATTATTCGAAAGTCAATTTTTGAAAAGGCAAATATCTCCCGATCTGTTGGAATCTGAGAGACAAAACTGATGTCACTTTGAGGGAACATATATGTCAACTTCATGTCAGAGTCACGTCAATGTATGTCCAAGGGTTTGGAGGATAGAGATATTTTAATTTTTCGAGATTATTCGAAAGTCAATTTTTGAAAAGGCAAATACCTCCCGATCTGTAGGAATCTGAGAGACAAAACTTATGTCACTTTGAGGGAACGTATATGTCAACTTCATGTCAGAGTCACGTCAATGTATGTCCAAGGGTTTGGAGGATAGCGACATTTTAATTTTTCGAGATTATTCGAAAGGCAATTTTTGAAAAGTCAAATATCTCCCGATCTGTAGGAATCTGAGAGACAACACTTATGTCACTTTGAGGGAACGTATGTGTCAAAATCATGTCAGAGTCACGTCGATGTATGTCCAAGGGTTTGGAGAATAGAGACATTTTAATTTTTCGAGTTTATTCGAAAGACAATTTTTGATAAGGCAAATATCTCCCGATCCGTAGGAATCTGAGAGACAACACTTATGTCACTTTGAGGGAACGTATATGTCAACTTCATGTCAGAGTCACGTCAATGTATGTCGAAGGGTTTGGAGGATAGCGACATTTCAATTTTTCGAGATTATTCGAAAGGCAATTTTTGAAAAGTCAAATATCTCCCGATCTGTAGGAATCTGAGAGACAACACTTATGTCACTTTGTGGGAACGTATGTGTCAACTTCATGTCAGAGTCACGTCGATGTATGTCCAAGGGTTTGGAGAATAGAGACATTTTAATTTTTCGAGTTTATTTGAAAGACAATTTTTGATAAGGCAAATATCTCCCGATCTGGAGGAAACTGAGAGACAAACAATATGACACTTTGAGGGAACGTACATGTCAACTTCATGTCAGATTCACGTCAAAGTATGTCCAAGGGTTTGGAGGATAGAGACATTTTAATTTTTCGAGATTATTTCAAAGTCAATTTTTGAAAAGGCAAATATATCCCGATCTGTAGGAATCTGAGAGACAACACTTATGTCACTTTGAGGGAACGTATATGTCAACTTCATGTCAGAGTCACGTCAATGTATGTCCAAGGGTTTAGAGGATAAACACATTTTAATTTTTCGAGATTATTCCAAAGTCAATTTGTGAAAAGGCAAATATCTCCCGATCTGTTGGAATCTGAAAGACAAAACTTATGTCACTTTGAGGGAACTTATATGTCAACTTCATGTCAGAGTCACGTCAATGTATGTCCAAGGGTTTGGAGGATAGAGACATTTTAATTTTTCGAGATTATTCGAAAGTCAATTTATGAAAAGAAAATATCTCCCGATCTGTGTGAATCTGAGAGACAAAACTTATGTCACTTTGAGGTAACGTATGTGTCAACTTCATGTCAGAGTCACGTCAATGTATGTCCAAGGGTTTGGAGGAGTGAGACATTTAAATTTTTCGAGATTATTCGAAAGTCAATTTCTGAAAAGGCAAATATCTCCCGATCTGTTGGAATCTGAGAGACAAAACTTATGTCACTTTGAGGGAACGTATATGTTAACTTCATGTCAGAGTCACGTCAATGTATGTCGAAGGGTTTGGAGGAGTGAGACATTTTAATTTTTCGATATTATTCGAAAGTCAATTTTTGAAAAGGCAAATATCTCCCGATCTATACGAATCTGAGATACAAAACTTATGTCACTTTTGGGGAACGTATATGTCAACTTCATGTCAGAGTCTCGTCAATGTATGTCTAGGGGTTTGGAGGATAGAGATATTTAAATTTCTCGAGATTATTCGAAAGTCAATTTTTGAAAAGGCAAATATCTCCCGATCTGTTGGAATCTGTGAGACAAAACTTATGTCACTTTGAGGGAACGTATATGTCAACTTTACGTCAGAGGCACGTCAATGTATGTCCAAGGGTTTGGAGGATAGAGATATTTTAATTTTTCGAGATTATTCGAAAGTCAATTTTTGAAAAGGCAAATATCTCCCGATGTGTAGGAATCTAAAAGATAAAACTTATGTCACTTTGAAGGAACGTATATGTCAACTTCATGTCAGATTCACGTCAAAGTATGTCCAAGGGTTTGGAGGATAGAGGCATTTTAATTTTTCGAGATTATTCGAAAGTCAATTTTTGAAAAGGCAAATATCTCCCGATCTGTATGTATCTGAGAGACAAAACTTATGTCACTTTGAGAGAACGTATATGTCAACTTCATGTCAGATTCACGTCAAAGTATGTCCAAGGGTTTAGAGGATAAACACATTTTAATTTTTCGAGATTATTCCAAAGTCAATTTTTGAAAAGGCAAATATCTCCCGATCTGGAGGAAACTGAGAGACAAACAATATGTCACTTTGAGGGAACGTACATGTCAACTTCATGTCAGATTCACGTCAAAGTATGTCCAAGGGTTTGGAGGATAGAGGCATTTTAATTTTTCGAGATTATTTCATAGTCAATTTTGGAAAAGGCAAATATATCCCGATCTGTAGGAATCTGAGAGACAACACTTATGTCACTTTGAGGGAACGTATATGTCAACTTCATGTCAGAGTCACGTCAATGTATGTCCAAGGGTTTAGAGGATAAACAAATTTTAATTTTTCGAGATTATTCCAAAGTCAATTTGTGAAAAGGCAAATATCTCCCGATCTGGAGGAAACTGAGAGACAAACAATATGTCACTTTGAGGGAACGTATATGTCAACTTCATGTCAGATTCACGTCAAAGTATGTCCAAGGGTTTCGAAGATAGAGGCATTTTAATTTTTCGAGATTATTCGAAAGTCAATTTATGAAAAGGCAAATATCTCCCGATCTGTAGGAATCTGAGAGACAAAACTTATGTCACTTTGAGGGAACGTATATGTCAACTTCATGTCAGAGTCACGTCAATGTATGTCCAAGGGTTTTTAGGAGTGAGACATTTAAATTTTTCGAGATTATTCGAAAGTCAATTTTTGAAAAGGCAAATATCTCCCGATCTGTTGGAATCTGAGAGACAAAACTGATGTCACTTTGAGGGAACATATATGTCAACTTCATGTCAGAGTCACGTCAATGTATGTCCAAGGGTTTGGAGGATAGAGATATTTTAATTTTTCGAGATTATTCGAAAGTCAATTTTTGAAAAGGCAAATACCTCCCGATCTGTAGGAATCTGAGAGACAAAACTTATGTCACTTTGAGGGAACGTATATGTCAACTTCATGTCAGAGTCACGTCAATGTATGTCCAAGGGTTTGGAGGATAGCGACATTTTAATTTTTCGAGATTATTCGAAAGGCAATTTTTGAAAAGTCAAATATCTCCCGATCTGTAGGAATCTGAGAGACAACACTTATGTCACTTTGAGGGAACGTATGTGTCAAAATCTTGTCAGAGTCACGTCGATGTATGTCCAAGGGTTTGGAGAATAGAGACATTTTAATTTTTCGAGTTTATTCGAAAGACAATTTTTGATAAGGCAAATATCTCCCGATCCGTAGGAATCTGAGAGACAACACTTATGTCACTTTGAGGGAACGTATATGTCAACTTCATGTCAGAGTCACGTCAATGTATGTCGAAGGATTTGGAGGATAGCGACATTTCAATTTTTCGAGATTATTCGAAAGGCAATTTTTGAAAAGTCAAATATCTCCCGATCTGTAGGAATCTGAGAGACAACACTTATGTCACTTTGAGGGAACGTATGTGTCAACTTCATGTCAGAGTCACGTCGATGTATGTCCAAGGGTTTGGAGAATAGAGACATTTTAATTTTTCGAGTTTATTTGAAAGACAATTTTTGATAAGGCAAATATCTCCCGATCTGGAGGAAACTGAGAGACAAACAATATGACACTTTGAGGGAACGTACATGTCAACTTCATGTCAGATTCACGTCAAAGTATGTCCAAGGGTTTGGAGGATAGAGACATTTTAATTTTTCGAGATTATTTCAAAGTCAATTTTTGAAAAGGCAAATATATCCCGATCTGTAGGAATCTGAGAGACAACACTTATGTCACTTTGAGGGAACGTATATGTCAACTTCATGTCAGAGTCACGTCAATGTATGTCCAAGGGTTTAGAGGATAAACACATTTTAATTTTTCGAGATTATTCCAAAGTCAATTTTTGAAAAGGCAAATATCTCCCGATCTGGAGGAAACTGAGAGACAAACAATATGTCACTTTGAAGGAACGTATATGTCAACTTCATGTCAGATTCACGACAAAGTATGTCCAAGGGTTTCGAGGATAGATTCATTTTAATTTTTCGAGATTATTTCAAAGTCAATTTTTGAAAAGGCAAATATCTCCCGATCTGTAGGAATCTGAGAGACAAAACTTATGTCACTTTGAGGGAACGTATATGTCAACTTCATGTCAGATTCACGTCAATGTATGTCCAAGGGTTTGGAGTATAGAGACATTTTAATTTTTCGAGATTATTCGAAAGTCAATTTTTGAAAAGGCAAATATCTCCCGATCCGTAGGAATCTGAGAGACAACACTTATGTCACTTTGAGGGAATGTATATGTCAACTTCATGTCAGAGTCACGTCATTGCATGTCCAAGGGTTTGGAGGATAGAGACATTTTAATTTTTCGAGATTATTTGAAAGTCAATTATTGAAATGGCAAATATCTCCCGATCTGTAGGAATCTGAGAGACAAAACTTATGTCACTTTGAGGGAACATATATGTCAACTTCATGTCAGAGTCACGTCAATGTATGTAAAAAAGCGTTTGGAGGATAGAGACATTTTAATTTTTCGAGTTTATTCGAAAGTCAATTTATGAAAAGGCAAATATCTCCCGATCTGTAAGAATCTGAGAGACAAAACTTATGTCACTTTGAGGGAACGTATATGTCAACTTCATGTCAGAGTCACGTCAATGTATGTCCAAGGGTTTGGAGGAGTGAGACATTTTAATTTTTCGAGATTATTCGAAAGTCAATTTTTGAAAAGGCAAATATCTCCCGATCTGTTGGAATCTGAGAGACAAAACTTATGTCACTTTGAGGGAACGTATATGTCAACTTCATGTCAGAGTGACGTCAATGTATGTCCAAGGGTTTGGAGGATAGAGACATTTTAATTTTTCGAGATTATTCGAAAGTCAATTTTTGAAAAGACAAATATCTCCCGATCTGTAGGAATCTGAGAGACAAAACTTATGTCACTTTGAGGGAACGTATATGTCAACATCATGTCAGAGTCACGTCAATGTATGTCCAAGGGGTTGGAGGATAGAGATATTTTAATTTTTCGAGATTATTCGATAGTAAATTTTTGAAAAGGCAAATATCTCCCGATCTGGAGGAAACTGAGAGACAAACAATATGACACTTTGAGGGAACGTATATGTCAACTTTATGTCAGATTCACGTCAAAGTATGTCCAAGGGTTTGGAGGATAGAGGCATTTTAATTTTTCGAGATTATTTCAAAGTCAATTTTTGAAAAGGCAAATATATCCCGATCTGTAGGAATCTGAGAGACAAAACTTATGTCACTTTGAGGGAACGTATATGTCAACTTCATGTCAGAGTCACGTCAATGTATGTCCAAGGGTTTTAAGGAGTGAGACATTTTAATTTTTCGAGATTATTCGAAAGTCAATTTTTGAAAAGGCAAATATCTCCCGATCTGTTGGAATCTGAGAGACAAAACTTATGTAATTTGAGGGAACGTATATGTCAACTTCATGTCAGATTCACGTCAAAGTATGTCCCAGGGGTTTGGAGGATAGAGGCATTTTAATTTTTCGAGATTATTCAAAAGTCAATTTTTGAAAAGGGAAATATATCCCGATCTTTAGGAATCTGAGAGACAACACTTATGTCACTTTGAGGGAACGTATATGTCAACTTCATGTCAGAGTCACGTCAATGTATGTCGAAGGGTTTAGAGGATAATCACATTTTAATTTTTCGAGATTATTCCAAAGTCAATTTTTGAAAAGGCAAATATATCCCGATCTGTAGGAATCTGAGAGACAACACTTATGTCACTTTGAGGGAGCGTATATGTCAACTTCATGTCAGAGTCAAGTCAATGTATGTCCAAGGGTTTGGAGGATAGAGATATTTTAATTTTTCGAGATTATTCGAAAGTCAATCTTTTAAAAGGCAAATATCTCCAGAACTGTAGGAATCTGAGAAACTAAACTTATGTCACTTTGAGGGAACGTATATGTCAACTTCATGTCAGATTCACGTCAAAGTATGTCCAAGGGTTTCGAAGATAGAGGCATTTTAATTTTTCGAGATTATTCGAAAGTCAATTTATGAAAAGGCAAATATCTCCCGATCTGTAGGAATCTGAGAGACAAAACTTATGTCACTTTGAGGGAACGTATATGTCAACTTCATGTCAGAGTCACGTCAATGTATGTCCAAGGGTTTTTAGGAGTGAGACATTTAAATTTTTCGAGATTATTCGAAAGTCAATTTTTGAAAAGGCAAATATCTCCCGATCTGTTGGAATCTGAGAGACAAAACTGATGTCACTTTGAGGGAACATATATGTCAACTTCATGTCAGAGTCACGTCAATGTATGTCCAAGGGTTTGGAGGATAGAGATATTTTAATTTTTCGAGATTATTCGAAAGTCAATTTTTGAAAAGGCAAATACCTCCCGATCTGTAGGAATCTGAGAGACAAAACTTATGTCACTTTGAGGGAACGTATATGTCAACTTCATGTCAGAGTCACGTCAATGTATGTCCAAGGGTTTGGAGGATAGCGACATTTTAATTTTTCGAGATTATTCGAAAGGCAATTTTTGAAAAGTCAAATATCTCCCGATCTGTAGGAATCTGAGAGACAACACTTATGTCACTTTGAGGGAACGTATGTGTCAAAATCTTGTCAGAGTCACGTCGATGTATGTCCAAGGGTTTGGAGAATAGAGACATTTTAATTTTTCGAGTTTATTCGAAAGACAATTTTTGATAAGGCAAATATCTCCCGATCCGTAGGAATCTGAGAGACAACACTTATGTCACTTTGAGGGAACGTATATGTCAACTTCATGTCAGAGTCACGTCAATGTATGTCGAAGGGTTTGGAGGATAGCGACATTTCAATTTTTCGAGATTATTCGAAAGACAATTTTTGAAAAGTCAAATATCTCCCGATCTGTAGGAATCTGAGAGACAACACTTATGTCACTTTGAGGGAACGTATGTGTCAACTTCATGTCAGAGTCACGTCGATGTATGTCCAAGGGTTTGGAGAATAGAGACATTTTAATTTTTCGAGTTTATTTGAAAGACAATTTTTGATAAGGCAAATATCTCCCGATCTGGAGGAAACTGAGAGACAAACAATATGACACTTTGAGGGAACGTACATGTCAACTTCATGTCAGATTCACGTCAAAGTATGTCCAAGGGTTTGGAGGATAGAGACATTTTAATTTTTCGAGATTATTTCAAAGTCAATTTTTGAAAAGGCAAATATATCCCGATCTGTAGGAATCTGAGAGACAACACTTATGTCACTTTGAGGGAACGTATATGTCAACTTCATGTCAGAGTCACGTCAATGTATGTCCAAGGGTTTAGAGGATAAACACATTTTAATTTTTCGAGATTATTCCAAAGTCAATTTTTGAAAAGGCAAATATCTCCCGATCTGGAGGAAACTGAGAGACAAACAATATGTCACTTTGAAGGAACGTATATGTCAACTTCATGTCAGATTCACGACAAAGTATGTCCAAGGGTTTCGAGGATAGATTCATTTTAATTTTTCGAGATTATTTCAAAGTCAATTTTTGAAAAGGCAAATATCTCCCGATCTGTAGGAATCTGAGAGACAAAACTTATGTCACTTTGAGGGAACGTATATGTCAACTTCATGTCAGATTCACGTCAATGTATGTCCAAGGGTTTGGAGTATAGAGACATTTTAATTTTTCGAGATTATTCGAAAGTCAATTTTTGAAAAGGCAAATATCTCCCGATCCGTAGGAATCTGAGAGACAACACTTATGTCACTTTGAGGGAATGTATATGTCAACTTCATGTCAGAGTCACGTCATTGCATGTCCAAGGGTTTGGAGGATAGAGACATTTTAATTTTTCGAGATTATTTGAAAGTCAATTATTGAAATGGCAAATATCTCCCGATCTGTAGGAATCTGAGAGACAAAACTTATGTCACTTTGAGGGAACATATATGTCAACTTCATGTCAGAGTCACGTCAATGTATGTAAAAAAGCGTTTGGAGGATAGAGACATTTTAATTTTTCGAGTTTATTCGAAAGTCAATTTATGAAAAGGCAAATATCTCCCGATCTGTAAGAATCTGAGAGACAAAACTTATGTCACTTTGAGGGAACGTATATGTCAACTTCATGTCAGAGTCACGTCAATGTATGTCCAAGGGTTTGGAGGAGTGAGACATTTTAATTTTTCGAGATTATTCGAAAGTCAATTTTTGAAAAGGCAAATATCTCCCGATCTGTTGGAATCTGAGAGACAAAACTTATGTCACTTTGAGGGAACGTATATGTCAACTTCATGTCAGAGTGACGTCAATGTATGTCCAAGGGTTTGGAGGATAGAGACATTTTAATTTTTCGAGATTATTCGAAAGTCAATTTTTGAAAAGACAAATATCTCCCGATCTGTAGGAATCTGAGAGACAAAACTTATGTCACTTTGAGGGAACGTATATGTCAACATCATGTCAGAGTCACGTCAATGTATGTCCAAGGGGTTGGAGGATAGAGATATTTTAATTTTTCGAGATTATTCGATAGTAAATTTTTGAAAAGGCAAATATCTCCCGATCTGGAGGAAACTGAGAGACAAACAATATGACACTTTGAGGGAACGTATATGTCAACTTTATGTCAGATTCACGTCAAAGTATGTCCAAGGGTTTGGAGGATAGAGGCATTTTAATTTTTCGAGATTATTTCAAAGTCAATTTTTGAAAAGGCAAATATATCCCGATCTGTAGGAATCTGAGAGACAAAACTTATGTCACTTTGAGGGAACGTATATGTCAACTTCATGTCAGAGTCACGTCAATGTATGTCCAAGGGTTTTAAGGAGTGAGACATTTTAATTTTTCGAGATTATTCGAAAGTCAATTTTTGAAAAGGCAAATATCTCCCGATCTGTTGGAATCTGAGAGACAAAACTTATGTAATTTGAGGGAACGTATATGTCAACTTCATGTCAGATTCACGTCAAAGTATGTCCCAGGGGTTTGGAGGATAGAGGCATTTTAATTTTTCGAGATTATTCAAAAGTCAATTTTTGAAAAGGGAAATATATCCCGATCTTTAGGAATCTGAGAGACAACACTTATGTCACTTTGAGGGAACGTATATGTCAACTTCATGTCAGAGTCACGTCAATGTATGTCGAAGGGTTTAGAGGATAATCACATTTTAATTTTTCGAGATTATTCCAAAGTCAATTTTTGAAAAGGCAAATATATCCCGATCTGTAGGAATCTGAGAGACAACACTTATGTCACTTTGAGGGAGCGTATATGTCAACTTCATGTCAGAGTCAAGTCAATGTATGTCCAAGGGTTTGGAGGATAGAGATATTTTAATTTTTCGAGATTATTCGAAAGTCAATCTTTTAAAAGGCAAATATCTCCAGAACTGTAGGAATCTGAGAAACTAAACTTATGTCACTTTGAGGGAACGTATATATCAACTTCATGTCAGAGTCACGTCAATGTTTGTCAAAGAGTTTGGAGGATAGAGAAATTTTAATTTTTCGAGATTATTCGAAAGTCAATTTTTGAAAAGGCAAATATATCCCTATCTGTATGAATCTGAGAGACAAAACTTATGTCACTTTGAGGTAACGTGTATGTCAACTTCGCGTCAGAGGCACTTCAATGTATGTCCAAGGGGTTGGAGGATAGAGATATTTTAATTTTTCGAGATTATTCGATAGTCAATTTTTGAAAAGGCAAATATCTCCCGATCTGGAGGAAACTGAGAGACAAACAATATGACACTTTGAGGGAACGTACATGTCAACTTCATGTCAGATTCACGTCAAAGTATGTCCAAGGGTTTGGAGGATAGAGGCATTTTAATTTTTCGATTTTATTCGAAAGTCAATTTTTGAAAAGGCAAATATCTCCCGATCCGTAGGAATCTGAGAGACAACACTTATGTCACTTTGAGGGAACGTATATGTCAACTTCATGTCAGATTCACGTCAATGTATGTCCAAGGGTTTGGAGTATAGAGACATTTTAATTTTTCGAGATTATTTGAAAGTCAATTTTTGAAAAGGCAAATATCTCCCGATCCGTAGGAATCTGAGAGACAACACTTATGTCGCTTTGAGGGAATGTATATGTCAACTTCATGTCAGAGTCACGTTATTGCATGTCCAAGGGTTTGGAGGATAGAGACATTTTAATTTTTCGAGATTATTCGAAAGTAAATTATTGAAATGGCAAATATCTCCCGATCTGTAGGAATCTGAGAGACAAAACTTATGTCACTTTGAGGGAACATATATGTCAACTTCATGTCAGAGTCACGTCAATGTATGTCCAAGCGTTTGGAGGATAGAGACATTTTAATTTTTCGAGATTATTCGAAAGTCAATTTTTGAAAAGGCAAATATATCCCGATCTGTTGGAATCTGAGAGACAAAACTTATGTCACTTTGAGGTAACGTGTATGTCAACTTCGCGTCAGAGGCACTTCAATGTATGTCCAAGGGTTTGGAGGATAGAGATATTTTAATTTTTCGAGATTATTCGAAAGTCAATTTTTGAAAAGTCAAATATCTCCCGATCTGTAGGAATCTGAGAGACAAAACTTATGTCACTTTGAGGGAACGTATGTGTCAACTTCATGTCAGAGTCACGTCGATGTATGTCCAAGGGTTTGGAGAATAGAGACATTTTAATTTTTCGAGATTATTCGAAAGTCAATTTTTGAAAAGACAAATATCTCCCGATCTGTAGGAATCTGAGAGACAACACTTATGTCACTTTGAGGGAACGTATATGTCAACATCATGTCAGAGTGACGACAATGTATGTAAAAGGGTTTGAAGGATAGAGACATTTTAATTTTTCGATTTTATTCGAAAGTCAATTTTTGAAAAGACAAATATCTCCCGATCTGTAGGAATCTGAGAGACAAAACTTATGTCACTTTGAGGGAACGTATATGTCAACTTCATGTCAGAGTCACGTCAATGTATGTCCAAGGGGTTGGAGGATAGAGATATTTTAATTTTTCGAGATTATGCGATAGACAATTTTTAAAAAGGCAAATATCTCCCTATCTGGAGGAAACTGAGAGACAACAATATGTCACTTTGAGGGAACGTATATGTCAACTTCATGTAAGATTCACGTCAATGTATGTCCAAGGGGTTGGAGGATAGAGATATTTTAATTTTTCGAGAATATTCGATAGTCAATTTTTGAAAAGGCAAATATCTCCCGATCTGGAGGAAACTGAGAGACAAACAATATGTCACTTTGAGGGAACGTACATGTCAACTTCATGTCAAATTCACGTCAAAGTATGTCCAAGGGTTTGGAGGTTAGAGGCATTTAAAATTTTCGAGATTATTCCAAAGTCAATTTTTGAAAAGGCAAATATCTCCCGATCTGTAGGTATCTGAGAGACAAAACTTAAGTCACTTTGAGGGAACGTATATGTCAACTTCATGTGAGAGTCACGTCAATGTATGTCCAAGGGTTTAGAGGATAAACACATTTTTATTTTTCGAGATTATTCCAAAGTCAATTTCTGAAAAGGCAAATATATCCCGATCTGTAGGAATCTAAGATACAACACTTATGTCACTTTGAGGGAACGCATATGTCAACTTCATGTCAGAGTCACGTCAATGTATGTAAAAGGTTTGGAGGAGTGAGACATTTAAATTTTTCGAGATTATTCGAAAGTCAATTTTTGAAAAGGCAAATATATCCCGATCTGTTGGAATCTGAGAGACAAAACTTATGTCACTTTGAGGGAACGTATATGTCAACTTCATGTCAGAGTCACGTCAATGTATGTCAAAGGGTTTGGAGGAGTGAGACATTTTAATTTTTCGATATTATTCGAAAGTCAATTTTTGAAAAGGCAAATATCTCCCGATCTGTACGAATCTGAGAGACAAAACTTATGTCACTTTGAGGGAACGTATATGTCAACTTCATGTCAGAGTCACCTCAATGTATGTCCAAGGGTTTGGAGGATAGAGGCATTTAAATTTTTCCAAATTATTCAAAAGTCAATTTTTGAAAAGGCAAATATATACCGATCTGTAGGAGTCTGAGAGACAAACAATATGTCACTTTGAGGGAACGTACATGTCAACTTCATGTCAAATTCACGTCAAAGTATGTCCAAGGGTTTGGAGGTTAGAGGCATTTAAAATTTTCGAGATTATTCCAAAGTCAATTTTTGAAAAGGCAAATATCTCCCGATCTGTAGGTATCTGAGAGACAAAACTTAAGTCACTTTGAGGGAACGTATATGTCAACTTCATGTGAGAGTCACGTCAATGTATGTCCAAGGGTTTAGAGGATAAACACATTTTTATTTTTCGAGATTATTCGAAAGTCAATTTTTGAAAAGGCAAATATCTCCCGATCTGTTGGAATCTGTGAGACAAAACTTATGTCACTTTGAGGTAACGTTTATGTCAACTTCATGTCAGAGGCACGTCAATGTATGTCCAAGGGTTTGGAGGATAGAGATATTTTAATTTTTCGAGATTATTCGAAAGTCAATTTTTGAAAAGGTAAATATCTCCCGATATGTAGGTATCTGAGAGACAAAACTATTTTCACTTTGAGGGAATGTATATGTCAACTTCATGTCAGATTCACTTCAAAGTATGTCCAAGGGTTTGGAGGTTAGAGGCATTTAAATTTTTCGAGATTATTCCAAAGTTAATTTTTGAAAGGGAAAATATCTCCCGATCTGTTGGTATCAGAGACAAAACTTATGTCACTTTGAGGGAACGTATATGTGAACTTCATGTCAGATTCACGTCAAAGTATGTCCAAGGGTTTGGAGGTTAGAGGCATTTAAATTTTTCGAGATTATTCCAAAGTCAATTTTTGAAAAGGAAAATATCTCCCGATCTGTAGGTATCTGAAAAACAACACTTATGTCACTTTGAGGGAACGTATATGTCAACTTCATGTGAGAGTCACGTCAATGTATGTCCAAGGGGGTGGAGGATAGAGATATTTTAATTTTTCGAGATTATTCGATAGTCAATATTTGAAAAGGCAAATATCTCCCGATCTGTAGGTATCTGAAAGACAACACTTATGTCACTTTGAGGGAACGTATATGTCAACTTCATGTGAGAGTCACGTCAATGTATGTCCAAGGGTTTAGAGGATAAACACATTTTTATTTTTCGAGATTATTCCAAAGTCAATTTCTGAAAAGGCAAATATATCCCGATCTGTAGGAATCTAAGATACAACACTTATGTCACTTTGAGGGAACGCATATGTCAACTTCATGTCAGAGTCACGTCAATGTATGTAAAAGGTTTGGAGGAGTGAGACATTTAAATTTTTCGAGATTATTCGAAAGTCAATTTTTGAAAAGGCAAATATCTCCCGATCTGTTGGAATCTGAGAGACAAAACTTATGTCACTTTGAGGGAACGTATATGTCAACTTCATGTCAGAGTCACGTCAATGTATGTCAAAGGGTTTGGAGGAGTGAGACATTTTAATTTTTCGAGATTATTGGAAAGTCAATTTTTGAAAAGGCAAATATCTCCCGATCTGTACGAATCTGAGAGACAAAACTTATGTCACTTTGAGGGAACGTATATGTCAACTTCATGTCAGAGTCACCTCAATGTATGTCCAAGGGTTTGGAGGATAGAGGCATTTAAATTTTTCCAAATTATTCAAAAGTCAATTTTTGAAAAGGCAAATATATACCGATCTGTAGGAGTCTGAGAGACAACACTTATGCCACTTTGAGGGAACGTATATGTCAACTTCATGTCAGAGTCGCGTCAATGTATGTCCAAGGGTTTGGAGAATAGAGATATTTTAATTTTTCGAGATTATGCGATATCAATTTTTGAAAAGGCAAATATCTCCCGAACTGTAGGAATCTGAGAGACAAAACTTATGTCACTTTGAGGGAACGTATATGTCAACTTCATGTCAGAGTCACGTCAATGTATGTCCAAGAGTTTGGAGGATAGAGACATTTAAATTTTTCGAGATTATTCGAAAGTCAATTTTTGAAAAGGCAAATATCTCCCGATCTGTTGGAATCTGTGAGACAAAACGTATGTCACTTTGAGGTAACGTTTATGTCAACTTCATGTCAGAGGCACGTCAATGTATGTCCAAGGGTTTGGAGGATAGAGATATTTTAATTTTTCGAGATTATTCGAAAGTCAATTTTTGAAAAGGTAAATATCTCCCGATATGTAGGTATCTGAGAGACAAAACTCTTTTCACTTTGAGGGAATGTATATGTCAACTTCATGTCAGATTCACTTCAAAGTATGTCCAAGGGTTTGGAGGTTAGAGGCATTTAAATTTTTCGAGATTATTCCAAAGTTAGTTTTTGAAAGGGAAAATATCTCCCGATCTGTTGGTATCAGAGACAAAACTTATGTCACTTTGAGGGAACGTATATGTGAACTTCATGTCAGATTCACGTCAAAGTATGTCCAAGGGTTTGGAGGTTAGAGGCATTTAAATTTTTCGAGATTATTCCAAAGTCAATTTTTGAAAAGGAAAATATCTCCCGATCTGTAGGTATCTGAAAAACAACACTTATGTCACTTTGAGGGAACGTATATGTCAACTTCATGTGAGAGTCACGTCAATGTATGTCCAAGGGGGTGGAGGATAAAGATATTTTAATTTTTCGAGATTATTCGATAGTCAATTTTTGAAAAGGCAAATATCTCCCGATCTGTAGGTATCTGAAAGACAACACTTATGTCACTTTGAGGGAACGTATATGTCAACTTCATGTGAGAGTCACGTCAATGTATGTCCAAGGGTTTAGAGGATAAACACATTTTTATTTTTCGAGATTATTCCAAAGTCAATTTCTGAAAAGGCAAATATATCCCGATCTGTAGGAATCTAAGATACAACACTTATGTCACTTTGAGGGAACGCATATGTCAACTTCATGTCAGAGTCACGTCAATGTATGTAAAAGGTTTGGAGGAGTGAGACATTTAAATTTTTCGAGATTATTCGAAAGTCAATTTTTGAAAAGGCAAATATCTCCCGATCTGTTGGAATCTGAGAGACAAAACTTATGTCACTTTGAGGGAACGTATATGTCAACTTCATGTCAGAGTCACGTCAATGTATGTCAAAGGGTTTGGAGGAGTGAGACATATTAATTTTTCGAGATTATTCGAAAGTCAATTTTTGAAAAGGCAAATATCTCCCGATCTGTACGAATCTGAGAGACAAAACTTATGTCACTTTGAGGGAACGTATATGTCAACTTCATGTCAGAGTCACCTCAATGTATGTCCAAGAGTTTGGAGGATAGAGGCATTTAAATTTTTCCAAATTATTCAAAAGTCAATTTTTGAAAAGGCAAATATATCCCGATCTGTAGGAGTCTGAGAGACAACACTTATGCCACTTTGAGGGAACGTATATGTCAACTTCATGTCAGAGTCGCGTCAATGTATGTCCAAGGGTTTGGAGAATAGAGATATTTTAATTTTTCGAGATTTTGCGATATCAATTTTTGAAAAGGCAAATATCTCCCGAACTGTAGGAATCTGAGAGACAAAACTTATGTCACTTTGAGGGAACGTATATGTCAACTTCATGTCAGAGTCACGTCAATGTATGTCCAAGAGTTTGGAGGATAGAGACATTTAAATTTTTCGAGATTATTCGAAAGTCAATTTTTGAAAAGGCAAATATCTCCCGATCTGTTGGAATCTGTGAGACAAAACTTATGTCACTTTGAGGTAACGTTTATGTCAACTTCATGTCAGAGGCACGTCAATGTATGTCCAAGGGTTTGGAGGATAGAGATATTTTAATTTTTCGAGATTATTCGAAAGTCAATTTTTGAAAAGGTAAATATCTCCCGATATGTAGGTATCTGAGAGACAAAACTATTTTCACTTTGAGGGAATGTATATGTCAACTTCATGTCAGATTCACTTCAAAGTATGTCCAAGGGTTTGGAGGTTAGAGGCATTTAAATTTTTCGAGATTATTCCAAAGTTAATTTTTGAAAGGGAAAATATCTCCCGATCTGTTGATATTTGAGAGACAAAACTTATGTCACTTTGAGGGAACGTATATGTGAACTTCATGTCAGATTCACGTCAAAGTATGTCCAAGGGTTTGGAGGTTAGAGGCATTTAAATTTTTCGAGATTATTCCAAAGTCAATTTTTGAAAAGGAAAATATCTCCCGATCTGTAGGTATCTGAAAAACAACACTTATGTCACTTTGAGGGAACGTATATGTCAACTTCATGTGAGAGTCACGTCAATGTATGTCCAAGGGGGTGGAGGATAGAGATATTTTAATTTTTCGAGATTATTCGATAGTCAATTTCTGAAAAAGCAAATATATCCCGATCTGTAGGAAACTGATATACAACACTTATGTCACTTTGAGGGAACGTATATGTCAACTTCATGTCAGAGTCATGTCATTGTATGTCCAAGGGGGTGGAGGATAGAGATATTTTAATTTTTCGAGATTATTCGATAGTCAATTTTTGAAAAGGCAAATATCTCCCGATCTGGAGGAAACTGAAAGACAAACAAAATGTCACTTTGAGGGAACGTATATGTCAACTTCATGTCAGATTCACGTCAATGTATGTCCATGTGTTTGGAGGACAGAGGCATTTTAATTTTGCGAGATTATTCGAAAGTCAATTTTTGAAAATTCAAATATCTCCCGATCTGTAGGAATCTGAGAGACAACACTTATGTCACTTTGAGGGAACATATATGTCAACTTCATGTCAGAGTCACGTCAATGTATGTCAAAGGGTTTGGAGGAGTGAGACATATTAATTTTTCGAGATTATTCGAAAGTCAATTTTTGAAAAGGCAAATATCTCCCGATCTGTTGGAATCTGAGAGACAAAACTTATGTCACTTTGAGGGAACGTATATGTCAACTTCATGTCAGAGTCACGTCAATGTATGTCCAAGTGTTTGGAGGACAGAGGCATTTTAATTTTTCGAGATTATTCGAAAGTCAATTTTTGAAAAGGCAAATATCTCCAGATCTGTTGGAATCTGAGAGACAAAACTTATGTCACTTTGAGGGAACGTATATGTCAACTTCATGTCAGATTCACGTAAAAGTATGTCGCCGGGGTTTGGAGGATAGAGGGATTTTAATTTTTCGAGATTATTCAAAAGTCAATTTTTGAAAAGGCAAATATATCCCGATCTGTAGGAATCTGAGAGACAAGACTTATGTCACTTTGAGGGAACGTATATGTCAACTTCATGTCAGAGTCACGTCAATGTATGTCGAAGGGTTTAGAGGATAATCACATTTTAATTTTTCGAGATTATTCCAAAGTCAATTTTTTAAAAGGCAAATATATACCGATCTGTAGGAATCTGAGAGACAACACTTGTGTCACTTTGAGGGAGCGTATATGTCAACTTCATGTCATAGTCACGTCAATGTATGTCCAAGGGTTTGGAGGATAGAGATATTTTAATTTCTCGAGATTATTCGAAAGTCAATCTTTTAAAAGGCAAATATCTCCCGAACTGTAGGAATCTGAGAGACAAAACTTATGTCACTTTGAGGGAACGTATATGTTAACTTCATGTCAGAGTCACTTCAATGTATGTCCAAGAGTTTGGAGAACAGAGACATTTTAATTTTTCGAGATTATTCGAAAGTCAATTTTTGAAAAGGCAAATATCTCCCGATCTGTTGGAATCTGAGAGACAAAACTTATGTCACTTTGAGGTAACGTATATGTCAACTTCGTGTCAGAGGCACGTCAATGTATGTCCAAGGGTTTGGAGGATAGAGATATTTTAATTTTTCGAGATTATTCGAAAGTCAATTTTTGAAAAGGCAAATACCTCCCGATCTGTAGGAATCTGAGAGACAAAACTTATGTCACTTTGAGGGAACGTATATGTCAACTTCATGACAGAGTCACGTCAATGTATGTCCAAGGGTATGGTGGATAGCGACATTTTAATTTTTCGAGATTATTCGAAAGTCAATTTTTGAAAAGTCAAATATCTCCCGATCTGTAGGAATCTGAGAGACAACACTTATGTCACCTTGAGGGAACGTATGTGTAATCTTCATGTCAGAGTCACGTCGATGTATGTCCAAGTGTTTGGAGGATAGAGACATTTTAATTTTTCGAGATTATTCAAAAGTAAATTTCTGAAAAGGAAAATATATCCCGATCCGTAGGAATCTGAGAGACAAAACTTATGTCACTTTGAGGGAACGTATACGTCAAATTCATGTCAGAGTCACGTCAATGTATGTCCAAGGGTTTGGAGGACACAGGCGTTTAAATTTTGCAAGATTATTCGAAAGTCAATTTTTGAAAAGGCAAATATCTCCCGATCTGTAGGAATCTGAGAGACAAACAATATGTCACTTTCAGGGAACGTATATGTCAACTTCATGTCAGATTCACGTCAATGTATGTCCAAGGGTTCGGAGGATAGAGACATTTTAATTTTTCGAGATTATTCGAAAGTCAATTTTTCAAAAAAGGCAAATATCTCCCGATCTGTATTAATCTGAGATACAAAACTTATGTCACTATGAGGGACTGTATATGTCAACTTCACGTTAGAGTCGCGTCAATGTATGTCCAAGGGTTTGGAGGACAGAGCTATTTTAATTTTGCGAGATTATTCGAAAGTCAATTTATGAAAAGGCAATATCTCCCGATCTGTAGGAATCTGAGAGACAACACTTATGTCACTTTGAGGGAAAGTATATGTCAACTTCATGTCAGAGTCACGTCAATGTATGTCCAAGGGTTTGGAGGATAGGGACATTTTAATTTTTCGAGATTATTCGAAAGTCAATCTTTGAAAAGGCAAATATCTCCCGATCTGTAGGAATCTGAGAGACAACACTTATGTCACCTTGAGGGAACGTATGTGTAATCTTCATGTCAGAGTCACGTCGATGTATGTCCAAGTGTTTGGAGAATAGAGACATTTTAATTTTTCGAGATTATTCGAAAGACAATTTCTGATAAGGCAAATATATCCCGATCCGTAGGAATCTGAGAGACAACACTTATGTCACTTTGAGGGAACGTATATGTCAACTTCATGTCAGAGTCACGTCAATGTATGTCTAAGGGTTTGGAGAATAGAGACATTTTAATTTTTCGAGATTATTCAAAAGTAAATTTCTGAAAAGGAAAATATCTCCCGATCCGTAGGAATCTGAGAGACAAAACTTATGTCACTTTGAGGGAACGTATACGTCAACTTCATGTCAGAGTCACGTCAATGTATGTCCAAGGGTTTGGAGGACACAGGCGTTTTAATTTTGCAAGATTATTCGAAAGTCAATTTTTGAAAAGGCAAATATCTCCCGATCTGTAGGAATCTGAGAGACAAACAATATGTCACTTTCAGGGAACGTATATGTCAACTTCATGTCAGATTCACGTCAATGTATGTCCAAGGGTTCGGAGGATAGAGACATTTTAATTTTTCGAGATTATTCGAAAGTCAATTTTTCAAAAAAGGCAAATATCTCCCGATCTGTATTAATCTGAGATACAAAACTTATGTCACTATGAGGGACTGTATATGTCAACTTCACGTTAGAGTCGCGTCAATGTATGTCCAAGGGTTTGGAGGACAGAGCTATTTTAATTTTGCGAGATTATTCGAAAGTCAATTTATGAAAAGGCAAATATCTCCCGATCTGTAGGAATCTGAGAGACAAAACTTAAGTCAATTTGAGGGAACGTATATGTCAACTTCATGTCAGAGTCACGTTAATGGATGTCTAAGAGTTTGGAGGATAGAGATATTTTAATTTTTCGAGATTATTCGAAAGTCAATTTTTGAAAAGGCAAATATCTCCCGATCTGTAGAAATCTGAGAGACAAAACTTATGTCACTTTGAGGGAACGTATTTGTCACCTTCATATCAGATTCACGACAATGTATGTCCAAGGGTTTGGAGGATAGAGACATTTTAATTTTTCGAGATTATTCGAATGTCAATTTCTGAAAAGGCATACATCTCCCGATCTGTAGGAATCTGAGAGACAAACAATATGTCAATTTGAGGGAACGTATATGTCAACTTCATGTCAGAGTCACGTCAATGTATGTCCAAGTGTTTGGAGGACAGAGGCATTTTAATTTTTCGAGATTATTCGAAAGTCAATTTTTGAAAAGGCAAATATCTCCCGATCTGTAGTAATCTGAGAGACAAAACTTATGTCACTTTGAGGGAACGTATATGTCAACTTCATGTCAGATTCACGTCAATGTATGTCCAAGGGTTTGGAGGATAGAGACATTTTAATTTTACGAGATTATTCGAAAGTCAATTACTGAAAAGGCAAATATCTCCCGATCTGTAGCAATCTGAGAGACAAAACTTGTGTCACTTTGAGGGAACATATATGTCAACTTCATGTCAGAGTCACGTCAATGTATGTCAAAGGGTTTGGAGGATAAACACATTTAAATTTTTCGAGATTATTCGAAATTCAATTTTTGAAAAGGCAAATATCTCCCGATCTGTAGGAATCTGAGAGACAAAACTTATGTCACTTTGAGGTAACGTATATGTTAACTTCATGTCAGAGTCACTTCAATGTATGTACAAGGGTTTGGAGGATAGAGACATTTTAATTTTTCGAGATTATTCGAAAGTTAAATATTCAAAATTCAAATATCTCCGATCTGAAGGAATCTGAGAGACAAAACTTATGTCACTTTGAGGGAGCGTATATGTCAACTTCATGTCAGAGTCACGTCAATGTATGTCTAAGGGTTTGGAGGACACAGGCATTTTAATTTTGCGAGATTATTCGAATGTCAATTTTTGAAAAGGCAAATATATCCCGATCTGTAAGAATCTGAGAGACAAACAATATGTCACTTTGAGGGAACGAATATGTCAAATTCATGTCAGATTCACGTCAATGTATGTCCAAGTGTTTGGAGGACAGAGGCATTTTAATTATGCGAGATTATTCGAAAGTCAATTTTTGAAAAGGCAAATATCTCCCGATCCGTAGGAATCTGAGAGGCAACACTTATGTCACTTTGAGGAAACGTAAATGTCAACTTCATGTCAGAGTCACGTCGATGTATGTCCAAGTGTTTGGAGAATAGAGACATTTTAATTTTTCGAGATTATTCGTAAGTCAATTTTTCAAAAAAGGCAAATATCTCCCGATCTGTATTAATCTGATATCCAAAACTTATGTCACTATGAGGGACCGTATATGTCAAATTCACGTCACAGTCACGTCAATGTATGTCCAAGGGTTTGGAGGACAGAGGTATTTTAATTTTGCGAGATTATTCGAAAGTTAATTTTTGAAAAGACAAATATCTCCCGATCTGTAGGAATCTGAGAGACAACACTTATGTCACTTTGAGGGAACGTATATGTCAACTTCATGTCAGAGTCACGTTAATGTATGTCCAAGGGTTTGGAGGATAGATACATTTGAATTTTTCGAGATTATTCGAAAGTCAATTTTTGAAAAGGCAAATATCTCCCGATCTGTAGGAATTTGAGAGACAAAACTTATGTCAATTTGAGGGAACGTATATGTCAACTTCATGTTAGAGTCACGTTAATGGATGTCCAAGAGTTTGGAGGATAGAGATATTTAAATTTTTCGAGATTATTCGAAAGTCAATTTTTGAAAATTCAAATATCTCCCGATCTGTTGGAATCTGAGAGACAAAACTTATGTCACTTTGAGGGAACGTATATGTGAACTTCATATCAGATTCACGACAATATATGTCCAAGTGTTTGGAGGACAGAGGTATTTTTATTTTGCGAGATTATTCGAAAGTCAATTTTTGAAAAGGCAAATATCTCCCGATCCGTAGAAATCTGAGAGGCAACATTTATGTCACTTTGAGGGAACATAAATGTCAACTTCATGCCAGAGTGAAGTCAATGTATGTCCAAGGGTTCGGAGGATAGAGACATTTAAATTTTTCGAGATTATTCGAAAATCAATTTATGAAAAGGCAAACATCTCCCGATCTGTAAGATTCTGAGAGACAAAACTGATGTCACTTTGAGGGAACGTATATGTCAACTTCATGTCAGATTCACGTCAATGTATGTCAAAGGGTTCGGAGGATAAACAATTTTTAATTTTTCGAGATTATTCGAAAGTCAATTTTTGAAAAGTCAAATATCTCCCGATCTGTAGGAATCTGAGAGAGAAAACTTATGTCACTTTGAGGGAACGAATATGTCAACTTCATGTCAGATTCACGTCAATGTATGTCCAAGGGTTTGGAGGATAGAGACATTTTAATTTTACGAGATTATTCGAAAGTCAATTACTGAAAAGGCAAATATCTCCCTATCTGTAGGAATCTGAGAGACAAAACTTGTGTCACTTTGAGGGAATGTATATGTCAACTTCATGTCAGAGTCACGTCAATGTATGTCCAAGGGTTTGGAGGATAGGGACATTTTAATTTTTCGAGATTATTCGAAAGTCAATCTTTGAAAAGGCAAATATCTCCCGATCTGTAGGAATCTGAGAGACAACACTTATGTCACCTTGAGGGAACGTATGTGTAATCTTCATGTCAGAGTCACGTCGATGTATGTCCAAGTGTTTGGAGAATGGAGACATTTTAATTTTTCGAGATTATTCGAAAGACAATTTCTGATAAGGCAAATATATCCCGATCCGTAGGAATCTGAGAGACAACACTTATGTCACTTTAAGGGAACGTATATGTCAACTTCATGTCAGAGTCACGTAAATGTATGTCTAAGGGTTTGGAGGATAGAGACATTTTAATTTTTCGAGATTATTCAAAAGTAAATTTCTGAAAAGAAAAATATCTCCCGATCCGTAGGAATCTGAGAGACAAAACTTATGTCACTTTGAGGGAACGTATACGTCAACTTCATGTCAGAGTCACGTCAATGTATGTCCAAGGGTTTGGAGGACACAGGCGTTTTAATTTTGCAAGATTATTCGAAAGTCAATTTTTGAAAAGGCAAATATCTCCCGATCTGTAGGAATCTGAGAGACAAAGAATATGTCACTTTCAGGGAACGTATATGTCAACTTCATGTCAGATTCACGTCAATGTATGTCCAAGGGTTCGGAGGATAGAGACATTTTAATTTTTCGAGATTAATCGAAAGTCAATTTTTCAAAAAAGGCAAATATCTCCCGATCTGTATTAATCTGAGATACAAAACTTATGTCACTATGAGGGACTGTATATGTCAACTTCACGTTAGAGTCGCGTCAATGTATGTCCAAGGGTTTGGAGGACAGAGCTATTTTAATTTTGCGAGATTATTCGAAAGTCAATTTATGAAAAGGCAAATATCTCCCGATCTGTAGGAATCTGAGAGACAACACTTATGTCACTTTGAGGGAAAGTATATGTCAACTTCATGTCAGAGTCACGTCAATGTATGTCCAAGGGTTTGGTGGATAGGGACATTATAATTTTTCGAGATTATTCGAAAGTCAATTTTTGAAAAGGCAAATATCTCCCGATCTGTAGGAATTTGAGAGACAAAACTTAAGTCAATTTGAGGGAACGTATATGTCAACTTCATGTCAGAGTCACGTTAATGGATGTCTAAGAGTTTGGAGGATAGAGATATTTTAATTTTTCGAGATTATTCGAAAGTCAATTTTTGAAAAGGCAAATATCTCCCGATCTGTAGAAATCTGAGAGACAAAACTTATGTCACTTTGAGGGAACGTATTTGTCACCTTCATATCAGATTCACGACAATGTATGTCCAAGGGTTTGGAGGATAGAGACATTTTAATTTTTCGAGATTATTCGAATGTCAATTTCTGAAAAGACATACATCTCCCGATCTGTAGGAATCTGAGAGACAAACAATATGTCAATTTGAGGGAACGTATATGTCAACTTCATGTCAGAGTCACGTCAATGTATGTCCATGTGTTTGGAGGACAGAGGCATTTTAATTTTTCGAGATTATTCGAAAGTCAATTTTTGAAAAGGCAAATATCTCCCGATCTGTAGTAATCTGAGAGACAAAACTTATGTCACTTTGAGGGAACGTATATGTCAACTTCATGTCAAATTCACGTCAATGTATGTCCAAGGGTTTGGAGGATAGAGACATTTTAATTTTACGAGATTATTCGAAAGTCAATTACTGAAAAGGCAAATATCTCCCGATCTGTAGCAATCTGAGAGACAAAACTTATGTCGCTTTGAGGGAACATATAAGTCAACGTCATGTCAGAGTCACGTCAATGTATGTCAAAGGGTTTGGAGGATAAACACATTTTAATTTTTCGAGATTATTCGAAATTCAATTTTTGAAAAGGCAAATATCTCCCGATCTGTAGGAATCTGAGAGACAAAACTTATGTCACTTTGAGGTAACGTATATGTTAACTTCATGTCAGAGTCTCTTCAATGTATGTACAAGGGTTTGGAGGATAGAGACATTTTAATTTTTCGAGATTATTCGAAAGTTAAATATTCAAAAATCAAATATCTCCGATCTGAAGGAATCTGAGAGACAAAACTTATGTCACTTTGAGGGAGCGTATATGTCAACTTCATGTCAGAGTCACGTCAATGTATGTCTAAGGGTTTGGAGGACACAGGCATTTTAATTTTGCGAGATTATTCGAATGTCAATTTTTGAAAAGGCAAATATATCCCGATCTGTAAGAATCTGAGAGACAAACAATATGTCACTTTGAGGGAACGAATATGTCAACTTCATGTCAGAGTCACGTCAATCTATGTAGAAGGGTTCGGAGGTTAGAGACATTTTAATTTTTCGAGATTATTCGTAAGTCAATTTTTCAAAAAAGGCAAATATCTCCCGATCTGTATTAATCTGATATCCAAAACTTATGTCACTATGAGGGACCGCATATGTCAAATTCACGTCACAGTCACGTCAATGTATGTCCAAGGGTATGGAGGACAGAGGTATTTTAATTTTGCGAGATTATTCGAAAGTTAATTTTTGAAAAGGCAAATATCTCCCGATCTGTAGGAATCTGAGAGACAACACTTACGTCACTTTGAGGGAACGTATATGTCAACTTCATGTCAGAGTCACGTTAATGTATGTCCAAGGGTTTGGAGGATAGATACATTTGAATTTTTCGAGATTATTCGAAAGTCAATTTTTGAAAAGGCAAATATCTCCCGATCTGTAGGAATTTGAGAGACAAAACTTATGTCACTTTGAGGGAACGTATATGTCAACTTCATGTTAGAGTCACGTTAATGGATGTCCAAGAGTTTGGAGGATAGAGATATTTAAATTTTTCGAGATTATTCGAAAGTCAATTTTTGAAAATTCAAATATCTCCCGATCTGTTGGAATCTGAGAGACAAAACTTATGTCACTTTGAGGGAACGTATATGTCAACTTCATATCAGAATCACGACAATATATGTCCAAGTGTTTGGAGGACAGAGGTATTTTAATTTTGCGAGATTATTCGAAAGTCAATTTTTGAAAAGGCAAATATCTCCCGATCCGTAGGAATCTGAGAAGCAACATTTATGTCACTTTGAGGGAACATAAATGTCAACTTCATGTCAGAGTCAAGTCAATGTATGTCCAAGGGTTCGGAGGATAGAGACATTTAAATTTTTCGAGATTATTCGAAAATCAATTTATGAAAAGGCAAACATCTCCCGATCTGTAAGATTCTGAGAGACAAAACTGATGTCACTTTGAGGGAACGTATATGTCAACTTCATGTCAGATTCACGTCAATGTATGTCAAAGGGTTCGGAGGATAAACAATTTTTAATTTTTCGAGATTATTCGAAAGTCAATTTTTGAAAAGTCAAATATCTCCCGATCTGTAGGAATCTGAGAGAGAAAACTTATGTCACTTTGAGGGAACGTATATGTCAACTTCATGTCAGATTCACGTCAATGTATGTCCAAGGGTTTGGAGGATAGAGACATTTTAATTTTACGAGATTATTCGAAAGTCAATTACTGAAAAGGCAAATATCTCCCTATCTGTAGGAATCTGAGAGACAAAACTTGTGTCACTTTGAGGGAATGTATATGTCAACTTCATGTCAGAGTCACGTCAATGTATGTCCAAGCGTTTGGAGGATAAACACATTTTAATTTTAAAGAGATTATTCGAAAGTCAATTTTTGAAAAGGCAAATATCTCCCGATCTGTAGGAAAATGAGAGACAAAACTTATGTCACTTTGAGGTAGCGTATATGTTAACTTCATGTCAGAGTCACTTCAATGTATGTACAAGCGTTTGGAGGATAGAGTCATTTAAATTTTTCGAGATTATTCGATAGATAATTTTTGAAAAGGCAAATATCTCCGATCTGTAGGAATCAGAGAGACAAAACTTATGTCACTTTGAGGGAGCGTGTATGTCAACTTCATGTCAGAGTCACGTCAATGTATATCCAAGGGTTTGGAGGACACAGGCATTTTAATTTTGCGAGATTATTCGAAAGTCAATTTTTGAAAAGGCAAATATCTCCCGATCCGTAGGAATCTGAGAGGCAACATTTATGTCACTTTGAGGGAACATAAATGTCAACTTCATGTCAGAGTCACGTCAATGTATGTCCAAGGGTTCGGAGGATAGAGACATTTAAATTTTTCGAGATTATTCCAAAGTCAATTTATGAAAAGGCAAATATCTCCCGATCTGTAAGAATCTGAGAGACAAAACTTATGTCACATTGAGGGAACGTATATGTCAACTTTATGTCAGAGTCACATCAAAGTATGTCCACGGGTTTGGAGGAGTGAGAAATTTTAATTTTTCGAGATTATTCGAAATTCAATTTTTGAATAGGCAAATATCTCCCGATCTGTAGGAATCTGAGAGACAATACTTATGCCACTTTGAGGGAACGTATATGTCAACTTGATGTCAGAGTCACGTCAATGTATGTCCAAGGGTTTGGAGGATAGAGACATTTTAATTTTTGAGATTATTCGAAAGTCAATTTCTGAAAAGGCAAATATCTCCCGATCTGTAGGAATCTGAGAGACAAACATTATGTCACTTTGAGGTAACATATATGTTAACTTCATGTCAGAGTCACGTCAATGTATGTCCAAATGTTTGGAGGATAGAGACATTTTAATTTTTCGAGATTATTCGAAAGTCAATTTTTCAAAAGGCAAATATATCCCGATCTGTAGGAATGTGAGAGACAACACTTATGTCACTTTGAGGGAACGTATATGTCAACTTCATGTCAGAGTCACTTCAATGTATGTACAAGGGTTTGGAGGATAGAGACATTTTAATTTTTCGAGATTATTCGAAAGTTAATTTTTCAAAAGGCAAATATCTCCGATCTGTAGGAATCTGAGAGACAAAACTTATGTCACTTTGAGGGAGCGTATATGTCAACTTCATGTCAGAGTCACGTCAATGTATGTCTAAGGGTTTGGAGGACACAGGCATTTAAATTTTGCGAGATTATTCGAAAGTCAATTTTTGAAAAGGCAAATATATCCCGATCTGTAAGAATCTTAGAGACAAACATAATGTCACTTTGAGGGAACGAATATGTCAACTTCATGTCAGATTCACGTCAATGTATGTCCAAGTGTTTGGAGGACAGAGGCATTTTAATTTTGCGAGATTATTCGAAAGTCAATTTTTGAAAAGGCAAATATCTCCCGATCCGTAGGAATCTGAGAGGCAACACTTATGTCACTTTGAGGGAACGTAAATGTCAACTTCATGTCAGAGTCACGTCAATCTATGTAGAAGGGTTCGGAGGATAGAGACATTTTAATTTTTCGAGATTATTCGTAAGTCAATTTTTCCAAAAATTCAAATATCTCCCGATCTGTATTAATCTGAGATCCAAAACTTATGTCACTATGAGGGACCGTATATGTCAAATTCACGTCACAGTCACGTCAATGTATGTCCAAGGGTTTGGAGGACAGAGGTATTTTAATTTTGCGAGATTATTCGAAAGTCAATTTTTGAAAAGACAAATATCTCCCGATCTGTAGGAATCTGAGAGACAACACTTATGTCACTTTGAGGGAACGTATATGTCAACTTCATGTCAGAGTCACGTTAATGTATTTCCAAGGGTTTGGAGGATAGATACATTTGAATTTTTCGAGATTATTCGAAAGTCAATTTTTGAAAAGGCAAATATCTCCCGATCTGTAGGAATTTGAGAGACAAAAGTTATGTCACTTTGAGGGAACGTATATGTCAACTTCATGTCAGAGTCACGTTAATGGATGTCCAAGAGTTTGGAGGATAGAGATATTTTAATTTTTTGAGATTATTCGAAAGTCAATTTATGAAAATTCAAATATCTCCCGATCTGTTGGAATCTGAGAGACAAACCTTATGTCACTTTGAGGGAACGTATATGTCAACTTCATATCAGATTCACGACAATATATGTCCAAGGGTTTGGAGGATAGAGACATTTTAATTTTTCGAGATTATTCGAAAGACCATTTTTGAAAAGGCAAATATCTCCCGATCTGTAGGAATCTGAGAGGCAACATTTATGTCACTTTGAGGGAACATAAATGTCAACTTCATGTCAGATTCACGTCAATGTATGTCCAAGGGTTTGGAGGATAGAGACATTTTAATTTTTCGAGATTATTCGAAAGTCAATTTTTGAAAGGGCAAATATCTTCCGATCTGTAGGAATCTGAGAGAAAAAACTTATGTCACGTTGAGGGAACTCATATGTCAACTTCATGTCAGTGTCTTGTCAATGTATGTAAAAGGGTTTGGAGGATAGAGACATTTTAATTTTTCGAGATTATTCGAAAGTCAATTTTTGAAAAAGCAAATATCTCCCGATCTGTAGGAATCTGAGAGACAAAACTTATGTCACTTTGAGGGAACGTAAATGTCAACTTCATGTCAGAGTCTGGTCAATGTATGTCAAAGGGTTTGGAGGATAGAGACATTTCAATTTTTCGAGATTATTCGAAAGTCAATTTTTGAAAAGGCAAATATCTCCCGATCTGTAGGAATCTGAGAGACAAAACTTATGTCACTTTGAGGGAACGTATATGTAAACTTCATGTCAGAGTCACGTCAATGTAAGTCCAAGGGTTTGGAGTATAGACTCATTTGAATTTTTCGAGATTATTCGAAAATCAATTTTTGAAAAGGCAAATATCTCCCGATCTGTAGGAATCTGAGAGACAAACCTTATGTCACTTTGAAGGAACGTGTATGTCAACTTCATGTTAGAGTCACGTGAAAGTATGTCCAAGGGTTTGGAGGATAGAGACATTTTAATTTTTCGAGATTATTCGAAAGTCAATTCTTGAAAGGGCAAATACCTTCCGATCTGTAGGAATCTGAGAGACAAGACTTATGTCACTTTGAGGGAACGTATATGTCAACTTCATGTCACAGTCACGTCAATGTATGTCCAAGGGTTTGGAGGATAGAGACATTTTAATTTTTCGATATTATTCGAGTGTCAATTTTTGAAAAGGCAAATATCTCCTGATCTGTAAGAATCTGAGAGACAAAACTTATGTCACTTTGAGGGAACGTATATGTCAACTTGATGTCAGAGTCAGGTCAATGTATGTCCAAGGGTTTGGAGGATAGAGATATTTTAATTTTTCGAGATTATTCGAAAGTCAATTTTTGAAAAGGCAAATATCTCCCGATATGTAGGAATCTGAGAGACAAAACTTATGTCATTTTGAGGGAACGTATATGTCAACTTCATATCAGAGTCACGTCAATGTATGTCCAAGGGTTTGGAGGATAGAGATATTTTAATTTTTCGAGATTATTCGAAAGTCAATTTTTGAAAAGGCAAATATCTCCCGATCTGTTAGGAATCTGAGAGACAAAACTTATGTCACTTTGAGGGAACGTATATGTCAACTTCATGTCAGATTCACGTCAATGTATGTCCAAGGGTTTGGAGGATAGAGACATTTTAAATTTTCGAGATTATTCGAAAGTCAATTTCTGAAAAGGCATATATCTCCCGATCTGTAGGAATCTGAGAGACAAAAATTATGTCACTTTGAGGGAACGCATATGTTAACTTCATGTCAGAGTCACGTCAATGTATGTATAAGGGTTTGGAGGACACAGGCATTTTAATTTTGCGAGATTATTCGAAAGTCAATTTTTGAAAAGGCAAATATCTCGCGATCTGTAGGAATCTGAGAGACAACACGTATGTCACTTTGAGGGAACGTATATGTCAACTTCATGTCAGAGTCACGTTGAGGTATGTCCAAGGGTTTGGAGGATAGAGACATTTTAATTTTTCGAGATTATACGAAAGTCAATTTCTGAAAAGGTATATATCTCCCGATCTGTAGGAACCTGAGACACGAAACTTATGTCACTTTGAGGGAACGTAAATGTCAATTTCATGTCAGAGTCACGTCAATGTATGTCGAAGAGTTTGGAGGATAGAGATATTTTAAATTTTCGATATTATTCGAAAGTCAATTCTTGAAAAAGCAAATATCTCCCGATCTGTAGGAATCTTAGAGACAACTCTTATGTCACTTTGAGGGAACGTATATGTCAACTTCATGTCAGATTCACGTCAATGTATGTCCAAGTGTTTGGAGGATAGAGACATTTGAATTTTTCGAGATTATTCGAAAGTAAATTTCTGAAAAGGCAAATATCTCCCGATCTGTAGGAATCTGAGAGACAAAATTTATGTCACTTTGAGGGAACGTGTATGTCAACTTCATGTCAGAGTCACGTCAATGTATGTCCAAGGGTTTGGAGGATAGAGACATTTTAATTTTTCGAGATTATTCGAAAGTGAATTTTTGAAAGGGAAATATCTCCCGATCTGTATTAATCTGAGAGACAAAACTTATGTCACTTTGAGGGAACGTATATGTCAACTTCATGTCAGATTCACGTCAATGTATGTCCCAGGGTTTGGAGGATAGAGACATTTTAATTTTTCGAGATTATTCGAAAGTCAATTTCTGAAAAGGCAAATATCTCCCGATCTGTATTAACCTGAGAGACGAAACTTATGTCACTTTGAGGGAACGTATATGTTAACTTCATGTCAGAGGCACGTCAGTGTATGTCCAAGGGTTTGGAGGATAGAGATATTTTAATTTTTCGAGATTATTCGAAAGTCAATTTTTGAAAAGGCAAATATCTCCAAATCTGTAGAAATCTGAGAGACAACATTTATGTCACATTGAGGAAACGTATATGTCAACTTTATGTCAGAGTCACGTCAATGTATGTCCAAGGGTTTGGAGGATAGAGACATTTAAATTTTTCGAGATTATTCGAAAGTCAATCTTTGAAAAGGCAAATATTTCCCGATCTGTATTAATCTGAGAGACAAAACTTATGTCACTTTGAGGGAACGTATATGTCAACTTCATGTCAGAGTCACGTCAATGTATGTCCAAGGGTTTGCAGGATAGAGACATTTTAATTTTTCGAGACTATTCGAAAGTCAATTTTTGAAAACGCAAATATCTCCCGATCTGTAGGAATCTGAGATACAAAACTTATGTCACTTTGAGGAAACGTATATGTTAACTTCATGTCAGAGTCACGCCAATGTATGTCCAAGGGTTTGGAGGATAGAGACATTTTAATTTTTCGAGATTATTCGAAAGTCAATTTTTGAAAAGGCTAATATCTCCCGATCTGTAGGAATCTGAGAGACAAAACTTATATAACTTTGAGGGAACGTATATGTCAACTTCATGTCAGACTCACGTTAATGTATGTCCAAGGGTTTGGAGGATAGAGACATTTTAATGTTTCTAGATTATTCGAAAGTCAATTTTTGAAAAGGCAAATATCTCCCGATCTGTAGGAATCTGAGAGACAACACTTATGACACTTTGAGGGAACGTATATGTCAACCTCATGTCAGATTCACGTGAATGTATGTCCAAGGGTTTGGAGGATAGAGATATTTTAATTTTTCGAGATTATTCGAAAGTCAATTTTTGAAAAGGCAAATATCTCCCGATCTGTAGGAATTTGAGAGACAAAACTTATGTCACTTTGAGGGAACGTATATGTCAACTTCATGTCAGAGTCACGTTAATGGATGTCCAAGAGTTTGGAGGATAGAGATATTTTAATTTTTCGAGATTATTCGAAAGTCAATTTTTGAAAATTCAAATATCTCCCGATCTGTTGGAATCTGAGAGACAAAACTTATGTCACTTTGAGGGAACGTATATGTCAACTTCATATCAGATTCACGACAATATATGTCCAAGGGTTTGGAGGATAGAGACATTTTAATTTTTCGAGATTATTCGAAAGACCATTTTTGAAAAGGCAAATATCTCCCGATCTGTAGGAATCTGAGAGGCAACATTTATGTCGCTTTGAGGGAACATAAATGTCAACTTCATGTCAGATTCACGTCAATGTATGTCCAAGGGTTTGGAGGATAGAGACATTTTAATTTTTCGAGATTATTCGAAAGTCAATTTTTGAAAGGGCAAATATCTTCCGATCTGTAGGAATCTGAGAGAAAAAACTTATGTCACGTTGAGGGAACTTATATGTCAACTTCATGTCAGTGTCTTGTCAATGTATGTAAAAGGGTTTGGAGGATAGAGACATTTTAATTTTTCGAGATTATTCGAAAGTCAATTTTTGAAAAAGCAAATATCTCCCGATCTGTAGGAATCTGAGAGACAAAACTTATGTCACTTTGAGGGAACGTATATGTCAACTTCATGTCAGAGTCTGGTCAATGTATGTCAAAGGGTTTGGAGGATAGAGACATTTCAATTTTTCGAGATTATTCGAAAGTCAATTTTTGAAAAGGCAAATATCTCCCGATCTGTAGGAATCTGAGAGACAAAACTTATGTCACTTTGAGGGAACGTATATGTAAACTTCATGTCAGAGTCACGTCAATGTAAGTCCAAGGGTTTGGAGTATAGACTCATTTGAATTTTTCGAGATTATTCGAAAATCAATTTTTGAAAAGGCAAATATCTCCCGATCTGTAGGAATCTGAGAGACAAACCTTATGTCACTTTGAAGGAACGTGTATGTCAACTTCATGTTAGAGTCACGTGAAAGTATGTCCAAGGGTTTGGAGGATAGAGACATTTTAATTTTTCGAGATTATTCGAAAGTCAATTCTTGAAAAGGCAAATACCTTCCGATCTGTAGGAATCTGAGAGACAAGACTTATGTCACTTTGAGGGAACGTATATGTCAACTTCATGTCACAGTCACGTCAATGTATGTCCAAGGGTTTGGAGGATAGAGACATTTTAATTTTTCGATATTATTCGAGTGTCAATTTTTGAAAAGGCAAATATCTCCTGATCTGTAAGAATCTGAGAGACAAAACTTATGTCACTTTGAGGGAACGTATATGTCAACTTGATGTCAGAGTCAGGTCAATGTATGTCCAAGTGTTTGGAGGATAGAGATATTTCAATTTTTCGAGATTATTCGAAAGTCAATTTTTGAAAAGGCAAATATCTCCCGATATGTAGGAATCTGAGAGACAAAACTTATGTCATTTTGAGGGAACGTATATGTCAACTTCATATCAGAGTCACGTCAATGTATGTCCAAGGGTTTGGAGGATAGAGATATTTTAATTTTTCGAGATTATTCGAAAGTCAATTTTTGAAAAGGCAAATATCTCCCGATCCGTAGGAATCTGAGAGACAACACTTATGTCACTTTGAGGGAATGTATATGTCAACTTCATGTCAGAGTCACGTCATTGCATGTCCAAGGGTTTGGAGGATAGAGACATTTTAATTTTTCGAGATTATTCGAAAGTCAATTATTGAAATGGCAAATATCTCCCGATCTGTAGGAATCTGAGAGACAAACCTTATGTCACTTTGAGGGAACACATATGTCAACTTCATGTCAGAGTCACGTCAATGTATGTCCAAGCGTTTGGAGGATAGAGACATTTTAATTTTTCGAGTTTATTCGAAAGTCAATTTATGAAAAGGCAAATATCTCCCGATCTGTAAGGATCTGAGAGACAAAACTTATGTCACTTTGAGGGAACGTATACGTCAACTTCATGTCAGAGTCACGTCAATGTATGTCCAAGGGTTTGGAGGAGTGAGACTTTTAAATTTTTCGAGATTATTCGAAAGTCAATTTTTGAAAAGGCAAATTTCTCCCGATCTGTTGGAATCTGAGAGACAAAACTTATGTCACTTTGAGGGAACGTATATGTCAACATCATGTCAGAGTCACGTCAATGTATGTCCAAGGGGTTGGAGGATAGAGATATTTTAATTTTTCGAGATTATTCGATAGTCAATTTTTGAAAAGGCAAATATCTCCCGATCTGGAGGAAACTGAGAGACAAACAATATGACACTTTGAGGGAACGTACATGTCAACTTCATGTCAGATTCACGTCAAAGTATGTCCAAGGGTTTGGAGGATAGAGGCATTTTAATTTTTCGAGATTATTTCAAAGTCAATTTTTGAAAAGGCAAATATATCCCGATCTGTAGGAATCTGAGAGACAAAACTTATGTCACTTTGAGGTAACGTATGTTTCAACTTCATGTGAGAGGCACGTCAATGTATGTCCAAGTGTTTGGAGGATAGAGATATTTTAATTTTTCGAGATTATTCGAAAGTCAATTTTTGAAAAGGCAAATATCTCCCGATCTGTAGGAATCTGAGAAACAAAACTTATGTCACTTTGAGGGAACGTATATGTCAACTTCATGTCAGATTCACGTCAATGTATGTCCAAGGGTTTGGAGTATAGAGACATTTTAATTTTTCGAGATTATTTGAAAGTCAATTTTTGAAAAGGCAAATATCTCCCGATCCGTAGGAATCTGAGAGACAACACTTATGTCGCTTTGAGGGAATGTATATGTCAACTTCATGTCAGAGTCACGTCATTGCATGTCCAAGGGTTTGGAGGATAGAGACATTTTAATTTTTCGAGATTATTCGAAAGTCAATTATTGAAATGGCAAATATCTCCCGATCTGTAGGAAACTGAGAGACAAAACTTATGTCACTTTGAGGGAACGTATATGTCAACTTCATGTCAGAGTCACGTCAATGTATGTCCAAGGGGTTGGAGGATAGAGATAATTTAATTTTTCGAGATTATTCCAAAGTCAATTTTTGAAAAGGCAAATATATCCCGATCTGTAGGAATCTGGGAGACAACACTTATGTCACTTTGAGGGAACGTATATGTCAACTTCATGTCATAGTCACGTTAATGTATGTCCAAGGGTTTGGAGGATAGAGATATTTTAATTTTTCGAGATTATTCGAAAGTCAATCTTTTAAAAGGCAAATATCTCCCGAACTGTAGGAATCTGAGAGACAAAACTTATGTCACTTTGAGGGAACGTATATGTCAACTTCATGTCAGAGTCACGTCAATGTATGTCGAAGGGTTTGGAGGATAGCGACATTTTAATTTTTCGAGATTATTCGAAAGGCAATTTTTGAAAAGTCAAATATCTCCCGATCTGTAGGAATCTGAGAGACAACACTTATGTCACTTTGAGGGAACGTATGTGTCAACTTCATGTCAGAGTCACGTCGATGTATGTCCAAGGGTTTGGAGAATAGAGACATTTTAATTTTTCGAGTTTATTCGAAAGACAATTTTTGATAAGGCAAATAACTCCCGATCTGGAGGAAACTGAGAGACAAACAATATGACACTTTGAGGGAACGTACATGTCAACTTCATGTCAGATTCACGTCAAAGTATGTCCAAGGGTTTGGAGGATAGAGACATTTTAATTTTTCGAGATTATTTCAAAGTCAATTTTTGAAAAGGCAAATATATCCCGATCTGTAGGAATCTGAGAGACAAAATTTATGTCACTTTGAGGGAACGTATATGTCAACTTCATGTCAGAGTCACGTCAATGTATGTCCAAGGGTTTAGAGGATAAACACATTTTAATTTTTCGAGATTATTCCAAAGTCAATTTATGAAAAGGCAAATATCTCCCGATCTGGAGGAAACTGAGAGACAAACAATATGTCACATTGAAGGAACGTATATGTCAACTTCATGTCAGATTCACGTCAAAGTATGTCCAAGGGTTTCGAGGATAGATTCATTTTAATTTTTCGAGATTATTTCAAAGTCAATTTTTGAAAAGGCAAATATCTCCCGATCTGTAGGAATCTGAGAGACAAAACTTATGTCACTTTGAGGGAACGTATATGTCAACTTCATGTCAGATTCACGTCAATGTATGTCCAAGGGTTTGGAGTATAGAGACATTTTAATTTTTCGAGATTATTCGAAAGTCAATTTTTGAAAAGGCAAATATCTCCCGATCTGTAGGAATCTGAGAGACAACACTTATGTCACTTTGAGGGAATGTATATGTCAACTTCATGTCAGAGTCACGTCATTGCATGTCCAAGGGTTTGGAGGATAGAGACATTTTAATTTTTCGAGATTATTTGAAAGTCAATTATTGAAATGGCAAATATCTCCCGATCTGTAGGAATCTGAGAGACAAAACTTATGTCACTTTGAGGGAACATATATGTCAACTTCATGTCAGAGTCACGTCAATGTATGTAAAAAAGCGTTTGGAGGATAGAGACATTTTAATTTTTCGAGTTTATTCGAAAGTCAATTTATGAAAAGGCAAATATCTCCCGATCTGTAAGAATCTGAGAGACAAAACTTATGTCACTTTGAGGGAACGTATATGTCAACTTCATGTCAGAGTCACGTCAATGTATGTCCAAGGGTTTGGAGGAGTGAGACATTTTAATTTTTCGAGATTATTCGAAAGTCAATTTTTGAAAAGGCAAATATCTCCCGATCTGTTGGAATCTGAGAGACAAAACTTATATCACTTTGAGGGAACGAATATGTCAACTTCATGTCAGAGTGACGTCAATGTATGTCCAAGGGTTTGGAGGATAGAGACATTTTAATTTTTCGAGATTATTCGAAAGTCAATTTTTGAAAAGACAAATATCTCCCGATCTGTAGGAATCTGAGAGACAAAACTTATGTCACTTTGAGGAAACGTATATGTCAACATCATGTCAGAGTCACGTCAATGTATGTCCAAGGGGTTGGAGGATAGAGATATTTTAATTTTTCGAGATTATTCGATAGTAAATTTTTGAAAAGGCAAATATCTCCCGATCTGGAGGAAACTGAGAGACAAACAATATGACACTTTGAGGGAACGTATATGTCAACTTCATGTCAGATTCACGTCAAAGTATGTCCAAGGGTTTGGAGGATAGAGGCATTTTAATTTTTCGAGATTATTTCAAAGTCAATTTTTGAAAAGGCAAATATATCCCGATCTGTAGGAATCTGAGAGACAAAACTTATGTCACTTTGAGGTAACGTATGTTTCAACTTCATGTCAGAGGCACGTCAATGTATGTCCAAGGGTTTGGAGGATAGAGATATTTTAATTTTTCGAGATTATTCGAAAGTCAATTTTTGAAAAGGCAAATATCTCCCGATCTGTAGGAATCTGAGAGACAAAACTTATGTCACTTTGAGGGAACGTATATGTCAACTTCATGTCAGATTCACGTCAATGTATGTCCAAGGGTTTGGAGAATAGAGACATTTTAATTTTTCGAGATTATTCGAAAGTCAATTTTTGAAAAGGCAAATATCTCCCGATCCGTAGGAATCTGAGAGAAAACACTTATGTCACTTTGAGGGAATGTATATGTCAACTTCATGTCAGAGTCACGTCATTGCATGTCCAAGGGTTTGGAGGATAGAGACATTTTAATTTTTCGAGATTATTCGAAAGTCAATTATTGAAATGGCAAATATCTCCCGATCTGTAGGAATCTGAGAGACAAAACTTATGTCACTTTGAGGGAACACATATGTCAACTTCATGTCAGAGTCACGTCAATGTATGTCCAAGCGTTTGGAGGATAGAGACATTTTAATTTTTCGAGTTTATTCGAAAGCCAATTTATGAAAAGGCAAATATCTCCCGATCTGTAAGGATCTGAGAGACAAAACTTATGTCACTTTGAGGGAACGTATACGTCAACTTCATGTCAGAGTCACGTCAATGTATGTCCAAGGGTTTGGAGGAGTGAGACATTTAAATTTTTCGAGATTATTCGAAAGTCAATTTTTGAAAAGGCAAATTTCTCCCGATCTGTTGGAATCTGAGAGACAAAACTTATGTCACTTTGAGGGAACGTATATGTCAACATCATGTCAGAGTCACGTCAATGTATGTCCAAGGGGTTGGAGGATAGAGATATTTTAATTTTTCGAGATTATTCGATAGTCAATTTTTGAAAAGGCAAATATCTCCCGATCTGGAGGAAACTGAGAGACAAACAATATGACACTTTGAGGGAACGTACATGTCAACTTCATGTCAGATTCACGTCAAAGTATGTCCAAGGGTTTGGAGGATAGAGGCATTTTAATTTTTCGAGATTATTTCAAAGTCAATTTTTGAAAAGGCAAATATATCCCGATCTGTAGGAATCTGAGAGACAAAACTTATGTCACTTTGAGGTAACGTATGTTTCAACTTCATGTGAGAGGCACGTCAATGTATGTCCAAGGGTTTGGAGGATAGAGATATTTTAATTTTTCGAGATTATTCGAAAGTCAATTTTTGAAAAGGCAAATATCTCCCGATCTGTAGGAATCTGAGAGACAAAACTTATGTCACTTTGAGGGAACGTATATGTCAACTTCATGTCAGATTCACGTCAATGTATGTCCAAGGGTTTGGAGTATAGAGACATTTTAATTTTTCGAGATTATTTGAAAGTTAATTTTTGAAAAGTCAAATATCTCCCGATCCGTAGGAATCTGAGAGACAGCACTTATGTCGCTTTGAGGGAATGTATATGTCAACTTCATGTCAGAGTCACGTCATTGCATGTCCAAGGGTTTGGAGGATAGAGACATTTTAATTTTTCGAGATTATTCGAAAGTCAATTATTGAAATGGCAAATATCTCCCGATCTGTAGGAATCTGAGAGATAAAACTTATGTCACTTTGAGGGAACATATATGTCAACTTCATGTCAGAGTCACGTCAATGTATGTCCAAGCGTTTGGAGGATAGAGACATTTTAATTTTTCGACTTTATTCGAAAGTCAATTTATGAAAAGGCAAATATCTCCCGATCTGTAAGAATCTGAGAGACAAAACTTATGTCACTTTGAGGGAACGTATATGTCAACTTCATGTCAGAGTCACGTCAGTGTATGTCCAAGGGTTTGGAGGAGTGAGACATTTTAATTTTTCGAGATTATTCGAAAGTCAATTTTTGAAAAGGCAAATATCTCCCGATCTGTTGGAATCTGTGAGACAAAACTTATGTCACTTTGAGGGAACGTATATGTCAACTTTATGTCAGAGGCACGTCAATGTATGTCCAAGGGTTTGGAGGATAGAGATATTTTAATTTTTCGAGATTATTCGAAAGTCAATTTTTGAAAAGGCAAATATCTCCCGATGTGTAGGAATCTAAGAGACAAAACTTATGTCACTTTGAGGGAACGTATATGTCAACTTCATGTCAGATTCACGTCAAAGTATGTCCAAGGGTTTGGAGGATAGAGGCATTTTAATTTTTCGAGATTATTCGAAAGTCAATTTTTGAAAAGGCAAATATCTCCCGATCTGTATGTATCTGAGAGACAAAACTTATGTCACTTTGAGAGAACGTATATGTCAACTTCATGTCAGATTCACGTCAAAGTATGTCCAAGGGTTTGGAGGATAAACACATTTTAATTTTTCGAGATTATTCCAAAGTCAATTTTTGAAAAGGCAAATATCTCCCGATCTGGAGGAAACTGAGAGACAAACAATATGTCACTTTGAGGGAACGTACATGTCAACTTCATGTCAGATTCACGTCAAAGTATGTCCAAGGGTTTGGAGGATAGAGGCATTTTAATTTTTCGAGATTATTTCATAGTCAATTTTTGAAAAGGCAAATATATCCCGATCTGTAGGAATCTGAGAGACAACACTTATGTCACTTTGAGGGAACGTATATGTCAACTTCATGTCAGAGTCACGTCAATGTATGTCCAAGGGTTTAGAGGATAAACAAATTTTAATTTTTCGAGATTATTCCAAAGTCAATTTGTGAAAAGGCAAATATTTCCCGATCTGGAGGAAACTGAGAGACAAACAATATGTCACTTTGAGGGAACGTATATGTCAACTTCATGTCAGATTCACGTCAAAGTATGTCCAAGGGTTTCGAAGATAGAGGCATTTTAATTTTTCGAGATTATTCGAAAGTCAATTTATGAAAAGGCAAATATCTCCCGATCTGTAGGAATCTGAGAGACAAAACTTATGTCACTTTGAGGGAACGTATATGTCAACTTCATGTCAGAGTCACGTC
This sequence comes from Zootermopsis nevadensis, assembly GCF_977971745.1. Lineage (NCBI taxonomy): Eukaryota > Metazoa > Arthropoda > Insecta > Blattodea > Termopsidae > Zootermopsis > Zootermopsis nevadensis. Next base: position 4,738,992 of record NW_028259177.1, read on the forward strand.
AATGTATGTCCAAGGGTTTGGAGGAGTGAGACATTTAAATTTTTCGAGATTATTCGAAAGTCAATTTTTGAAAAGGCAAATATCTCCCGATCTGTTGGAATCTGAGAGACAAAACTGATGTCACTTTGAGGGAACATATATGTCAACTTCATGTCAGAGTCACGTCAATGTATGTCCAAGGGTTTGGAGGATAGAGATATTTTAATTTTTCGAGATTATTCGAAAGTCAATTTTTGAAAACGCAAATACCTCCCGATCTGTAGGAATCTGAGAGACAAAACTTATGTCACTTTGAGGGAACGTATATGTCAACTTCATGTCAGAGTCACGTCAATGTATGTCCAAGGGTTTGGAGGATAGCGACATTTAAATTTTTCGAGATTATTCGAAAGGCAATTTTTGAAAAGTCAAATATCTCCCGATCTGTAGGAATCTGAGAGACAACACTTATGTCACTTTGAGGGAACGTATGTGTCAAAATCATGTCAGAGTCACGTCGATGTATGTCCAAGGGTTTGGAGAATAGAGACATTTTAATTTTTCGAGTTTATTCGAAAGACAATTTTTGATAAGGCAAATATCTCCCGATCCGTAGGAATCTGAGAGACAACACTTATGTCACTTTGAGGGAACGTATATGTCAACATCATGTCAGAGTGACGTCAATGTATGTCCAAGGTTTTGGAGGATAGAGACATTTTAATTTTTCGAGATTATTCGAAAGTCAATTTTTGAAAAGACAAATATCTCCCGATCTGTAGGAATCTGAGAGACAAAACTTATGTCACTTTGAGGGAACGTATATGTCAACTTCATGTCAGAGTCACGTCAATGTATGTCCAAGGGGTTGGAGGATAGAGATAATTTAATTTTTCGAGATTATTCCAAAGTCAATTTTTGAAAAGGCAAATATATCCCGATCTGTAGGAATCTGGGAGACAACACTTATGTCACTTTGAAGGAACGTATATGTCAACTTCATGTCATAGTCACGTTAATGTATGTCCAAGGGTTTGGAGGATAGAGATATTTTAATTTTTCGAGATTATTCGAAAGTCAATCTTTTAAAAGGCAAATATCTCCCGAACTGTAGGAATCTGAGAGACAAAACTTATGTCACTTTGAGGGAACGTATATGTCAACTTCATGTCAGAGTCACGTCAATGTATGACGAAGCGTTTGGAGGATAGAGACATTTTAATTTTTCGAGTTTATTCGAAAGTCAATTTATGAAAAGGCAAATATCTCCCGATCTGTAAGGATCTGAGAGACAAAACTTATGTCACTTTGAGGGAACGTATACGTCAACTTCATGTCAGAGTCACGTCAATGTATGTCCAAGGGTTTGGAGGAGTGAGACATTTAAATTTTTCGAGATTATTCGAAAGTCAATTTTTGAAAAGGCAAATTTCTCCCGATCTGTTGGAATCTGAGAGACAAAACTTATGTCACTTTGAGGAAACGTATATGTCAACATCATGTCAGAGTCACGTCAATGTATGTCCAAGGGGTTGGAGGATAAAGATATTTTAATTTTTCGAGATTATTCGATAGTCAATTTTTAAAAGGCAAATATCTCCCGATCTGGAGAAAACTGAGAGACAAACAATATGACACTTTGAGGGAACGTACATGTCAACTTCATGTCAGATTCACGTCAAAGTATGTCCAAGGGTTTGGAGGATAGAGGCATTTTAATTTTTCGAGATTATTTCAAAGTCAATTTTTGAAAAGGCAAATATATCCCGATCTGTAGGAATCTGAGAGACAAAACTTATGTCACTTTGAGGTAACGTATGTTTCAACTTCATGTGAGAGGCACGTCAATGTATGTCCAAGGGTTTGGAGGATAGAGATATTTTAATTTTTCGAGATTATTCGAAAGTCAATTTTTGAAAAGGCAAATATCTCCCGATCTGTAGGAATCTGAGAGACAAAACTTATGTCACTTTGAGGGAACGTATATGTCAACTTCATGTCAGATTCACGTCAATGTATGTCCAAGGGTTTGGAGTATAGAGACATTTTAATTTTTCGAGATTATTTGAAAGTTAATTTTTGAAAAGGCAAATATCTCCCGATCCGTAGGAATCTGAGAGACAGCACTTATGTCGCTTTGAGGGAATGTATATGTCAACTTCATGTCAGAGTCACGTCATTGCATGTCCAAGGGTTTGGAGGATAGAGACATTTTAATTTTTCGAGATTATTCGAAAGTCAATTATTGAAATGGCAAATATCTCCCGATCTGTAGGAATCTGAGAGATAAAACTTATGTCACTTTGAGGGAACATATATGTCAACTTCATGTCAGAGTCACGTCAATGTATGTCCAAGCGTTTGGAGGATAGAGACATTTTAATTTTTCGACTTTATTCGAAAGTCAATTTATGAAAAGGCAAATATCTCCCGATCTGTAAGAATCTGAGAGACAAAACTTATGTCACTTTGAGGGAACGTATATGTCAACTTCATGTCAGAGTCACGTCAATGTATGTCCAAGGGTTTGGAGGAGTGAGACATTTTAATTTTTCGAGATTATTCGAAAGTCAATTTTTGAAAAGGCAAATATCTCCCGATCTGTTGGAATCTGAGAGACAAAACTTATGTCACTTTGAGGGAACGTATATGTCAACTTCATGTCAGAGTCTCGTCAATGTATGTCCAAGGGTTTTAAGGAGTGAGACATTTTAATTTTTCGAGATTATTCGAAAGTCAATTTTTGAAAAGGCAAATATCTCCCGATCTGTTGGAATCTGAGAGACAAAACTTATGTAATTTGAGGGAACGTATATGTCAACTTCATGTCAGATTCACGTCAAAGTATGTCCCAGGGGTTTGGAGGATAGAGGCATTTTAATTTTTCGAGATAATTCAAAAGTCAATTTTTGAAAAGGGAAATATATCCCGATCTTTAGGAATCTGAGAGACAACACTTATGTCACTTTGAGGGAACGTATATGTCAACTTCATGTCAGAGTCACGTCAATGTATGTCGAAGGGTTTAGAGGATAATCACATTTTAATTTTTCGAGATTATTCCAAAGTCAATTTTTGAAAAGGCAAATATATCCCGATCTGTAGGAATCTGAGAGACAACACTTATGTCACTTTGAGGGAGCGTATATGTCAACTTCATGTCAGAGTCAAGTCAATGTATGTCCAAGGGTTTGGAGGATAGAGATATTTTAATTTTTCGAGATTATTCGAAAGTCAATCTTTTAAAAGGCAAATATCTCCAGAACTGTAGGAATCTGAGAGACTAAACTTATGTCACTTTGAGGGAACGTATATATCAACTTCATGTCAGAGTCACGTCAATGTTTGTCAAAGAGTTTGGAGGATAGAGAAATTTTAATTTTTCGAGATTATTCGAAAGTCAATTTTTGAAAAGGCAAATATATCCCGATCTGTTGGAATCTGAGAGACAAAACTTATGTCACTTTGAGGTAACGTGTATGTCAACTTCGCGTCAGAGGCACTTCAATGTATGTCCAAGGGTTTGGAGGATAGAGATATTTTAATTTTTCGAGATTATTCGAAAGTCAATTTTTGAAAAGTCAAATATCTCCCGATCTGTAGGAATCTGAGAGACAAAACTTATGTCACTTTGAGGGAACGTATGTGTCAACTTCATGTCAGAGTCACGTCGATGTATGTCCAAGGGTTTGGAGAATAGAGATATTTTAATTTTTCGAGATTATTCGAAAGTCAATTTTTGAAAAGACAAATATCTCCCGATCTGTAGGAATCTGAGAGACAACACTTATGTCACTTTGAGGGAACGTATATGTCAACATCATGTCAGAGTGACGACAATGTATGTAAAAGGGTTTGAAGGATAGAGACATTTTAATTTTTCGATTTTATTCGAAAGTCAATTTTTGAAAAGACAAATATCTCCCGATCTGTAGGAATCTGAGAGACAAAACTTATGTCACTTTGAGGGAACGTATATGTCAACTTCATGTCAGAGTCACGTCAATGTATGTCCAAGGGGTTGGAGGATAGAGATATTTTAATTTTTCGAGATTATTTGAAAGTCAATTTTTGAAAAGGCAAATATCTCCCGATCTGTTGGAATCTGTGAGACAAAACTTATGTCACTTTGAGGGAACGTATATGTCAACTTTATGTCAGAGGCACGTCAATGTATGTCCAAGGGTTTGGAGGATAGAGATATTTTAATTTTTCGAGATTATTCGAAAGTCAATTTTTGAAAAGGCAAATATCTCCCGATGTGTAGGAATCTAAGAGACAAAACTTATGTCACTTTGAGGGAACGTATATGTCAACTTCATGTCAGATTCACGTCAAAGTATGTCCACGGGTTTGGAGGATAGAGGCATTTTAATTTTTCGAGATTGTTCGAAAGTCAATTTTTGAAAAGGCAAATATCTCCCGATCTGTAGGTATCTGAGAGACAAAACTTATGTCACTTTGAGAGAACGTATATGTCAACTTCATGTCAGATTCACGTCAAAGTATGTCCAAGGGTTTAGAGGATAAACACATTTTAATTTTTCGAGATTATTCCAAAGTCAATTTTTGAAAAGGCAAATATCTCCCGATCTGGAGGAAACTGAGAGACAAACAATATGTCACTTTGAGGGAACGTACATGTCAACTTCATGTCAGATTCACGTCAAAGTATGTCCAAGGGTTTGGAGGATAGAGGCATTTTAATTTTTCGAGATTATTTCATAGTCAATTTTTGAAAAGGCAAATATATCCCGATCTGTAGGAATCTGAGAGACAACACTTATGTCACTTTGAGGGAACGTATATGTCAACTTCATGTCAGAGTCACGTCAATGTATGTCCAAGGGTTTAGAGGATAAACAAATTTTAATTTTTCGAGATTATTCCAAAGTCAATTTGTGAAAAGGCAAATATCTCCCGATCTGTATGAATCTGAGAGACAAAACTTATGTCACTTTGAGGGAACGTATGTGTCAACTTCATGTCAGAGTCACGTCAATGTATGTCCAAGGGTTTGGAGGAGTGAGACATTTTAATTTTTCGATATTATTCGAAAGTCAATTTTTGAAAAGGCAAATATCTCCCGATCTATACGAATCTGAGATACAAAACTTATGTCACTTTTGGGGAACGTATATGTCAACTTCATGTCAGAGTCTCGTCAATGTATGTCTAGGGGTTTGGAGGATAGAGATATTTAAATTTCTCGAGATTATTCGAAAGTCAATTTTTGAAAAGGCAAATATCTCCCGATCTGTAGGTATCTGAGAGATAAAACTTATGTCACTTTGAGGGAACGTATATGTCAACTTCCTGTCAGATTCACGTAAAAGTATGTCCAAGGGTTTGGAGGATAGAGGCATTTAAATTTTTCGAGATTATTCAAAAGTCAATTTTTGAAAAGGCAAATATATCCCGATCTGTAGGAATCTGAGAGACAACACTTATGTCACTTTGAGGGAACGTATATGTCAACTTCATGTCAGAGTCACATCAATGTATGTCCAAGGGTTTTTAGGATAATCACATTTTAATTTTTCGAGATTATTCCAAAGTCAATTTTTGAAAAGGCAAATATATCCCGATCTGTAGAAATCTGAGAGACAACACTTATGTCACTTTGAGGGAATGTATATGTCAACTTCATGTCAGAGTCACGTCAATGTATGTCCAAGGGTTTGGAGGATAGAGATATTTTAATTTTTCGAGATTATTCGAAAGTCAATTTCTGAAAAGGCAAATATCTCCCGAACTGTAGGAATCTGAGAGACAAAACTTATGTCACTTTGAGGGAACATATATGTCAACTTCATGTCAGAGTCACGTCAATGTATGTCCAAGAGTTTGGAGGATAGAGATATTTTAATTTTTCGAGATTATTTGAAAGTCAATTTTTGAAAAGGCAAATATCTCCCGATCTGTTGGAATCTGTGAGACAAAACTTATGTCACTTTGAGGGAACGTATATGTCAACTTTATGTCAGAGGCACGTCAATGTATGTCCAAGGGTTTGGAGGATAAAGATATTTTAATTTTTCGAGATTATTCGAAAGTCAATTTTTGAAAAGGCAAATATCTCCCGATGTGTAGGAATCTAAGAGACAAAACTTATGTCACTTTGAGGGAACGTATATGTCAACTTCATGTCAGATTCACGTCAAAGTATGTCCAAGGGTTTGGAGGATAGAGGCATTTTAATTTTTCGAGATTATTCGAAAGTCAATTTTTGAAAAGGCAAATATCTCCCGATCTGTATGTATCTGAGAGACAAAACTTATGTCACTTTGAGAGAACGTATATGTCAACTTCATGTCAGATTCACGTCAAAGTATGTCCAAGGGTTTAGAGGATAAACACATTTTAATTTTTCGAGATTATTCCAAAGTCAATTTTTGAAAAGGCAAATATCTCCCGATCTGGAGGAAACTGAGAGACAAACAATATGTCACTTTGAGGGAACGTACATGTCAACTTCATGTCAGATTCACGTCAAAGTATGTCCAAGGGTTTGGAGGATAGAGGCATTTTAATTTTTCGAGATTATTTCATAGTCAATTTTTGAAAAGGCAAATATATCCCGATCTGTAGGAATCTGAGAGACAACACTTATGTCACTTTGAGGGAACGTATATGTCAACTTCATGTCAGAGTCACGTCAATGTATGTCCAAGGGTTTAGAGGATAAACAAATTTTAATTTTTCGAGATTATTCCAAAGTCAATTTGTGAAAAGGCAAATATCTCCCGATCTGGAGGAAACTGAGAGACAAACAATATGTCACTTTGAGGGAACGTATATGTCAACTTCATGTCAGATTCACGTCAAAGTATGTCCAAGGGTTTCGAAGATAGAGGCATTTTAATTTTTCGAGATTATTCGAAAGTCAATTTATGAAAAGGCAAATATCTCCCGATCTGTAGGAATCTGAGAGACAAAACTTATGTCACTTTGAGGGAACGTATATGTCAACTTCATGTCAGAGTCACGTCAATGTATGTACAAGGGTTTGGAGGAGTGAGACATTTAAATTTTTCGAGATTATTCGAAAGTCAATTTTTGAAAAGGCAAATATCTCCCGATCTGTTGGAATCTGAGAGACAAAACTGATGTCACTTTGAGGGAACATATATGTCAACTTCATGTCAGAGTCACGTCAATGTATGTCCAAGGGTTTGGAGGATAGCGACATTTTAATTTTTCGAGATTATTCGAAAGGCAATTTTTGAAAAGTCAAATATCTCCCGATCTGTAGGAATCTGAGAGACAACACTTATGTCACTTTGAGGGAACGTATGTGTCAAAATCATGTCAGAGTCACGTCGATGTATGTCCAAGGGTTTGGAGAATAGAGACATTTTAATTTTTCGAGTTTATTCGAAAGACAATTTTTGATAAGGCAAATATCTCCCGATCCGTAGGAATCTGAGAGACAACACTTATGTCACTTTGAGGGAACGTATATGTCAACATCATGTCAGAGTGACGTCAATGTATGTCCAAGGTTTTGGAGGATAGAGACATTTTAATTTTTCGAGATTATTCGAAAGTCAATTTTTGAAAAGACAAATATCTCCCGATCTGTAGGAATCTGAGAGACAAAACTTATGTCACTTTGAGGGAACGTATATGTCAACTTCATGTCAGAGTCACGTCAATGTATGTCCAAGGGGTTGGAGGATAGAGATAATTTAATTTTTCGAGATTATTCCAAAGTCAATTTTTGAAAAGGCAAATATATCCCGATCTGTAGGAATCTGGGAGACAACACTTATGTCACTTTGAAGGAACGTATATGTCAACTTCATGTCATAGTCACGTTAATGTATGTCCAAGGGTTTGGAGGATAGAGATATTTTAATTTTTCGAGATTATTCGAAAGTCAATCTTTTAAAAGGCAAATATCTCCCGAACTGTAGGAATCTGAGAGACAAAACTTATGTCACTTTGAGGGAACGTATATGTCAACTTCATGTCAGAGTCACGTCAATGTATGTCGAAGGGTTTGGAGGATAGCGACATTTTAATTTTTCGAGATTATTCGAAAGGCAATTTTTGAAAAGTCAAATATCTCCCGATCTGTAGGAATCTGAGAGACAACACTTATGTCACTTTGAGGGAACGTATGTGTCAACTTCATGTCAGAGTCACGTCGATGTATGTCCAAGGGTTTGGAGAATAGAGACATTTAAATTTTTCGAGTTTATTCGAAAGACAATTTTTGATAAGGCAAATATCTCCCGATTTGGATTAAACTGAGAGACAAACAATATGACACTTTGAGGGAACGTACATGTCAACTTCATGTCAGATTCACGTCAAAGTATGTCCAAGGGTTTGGAGGATAGAGACATTTTAATTTTTCGAGATTATTTCAAAGTCAATTTTTGAAAAGGCAAATATATCTCGATCTGTAGGAATCTGAGAGACAACACTTATGTCACTTTGAGGGAACGTATATGTCAACTTCATGTCAGAGTCACGTCAATGTATGTCCAAAAGTTTAGAGGATAAACACATTTTAATTTTTCGAGATTATTGCAAAGTCAATTTTTGAAAAGGCAAATATCTCCCGATCTGGAGGAAACTGAGAGACAAACAATATGTCACTTTGAAGGAACGTATATGTCAACTTCATGTCAGATTCACGTCAAAGTATGTCCAAGGGTTTCGAGGATAGATTCATTTTAATTTTTCGAGATTATTTCAAAGTCAATTTTTGAAAAGGCAAATATCTCCCGATCTGTAGGAATCTGAGAGACAAAACTTATGTCACTTTGAGGGAACGTATATGTCAACTTCATGTCAGATTCACGTCAATGTATGTCCAAGGGTTTGGAGTATAGAGACATTTTAATTTTTCGAGATTATTCGAAAGTCAATTTTTGAAAAGGCAAATATCTCCCGATCCGTAGGAATCTGAGAGACAACACTTATGTCACTTTGAGGGAATGTATATGTCAACTTCATATCAGAGTCACGTCATTGCATGTCCAAGGGTTTGGAGGATAGAGACATTTTAATTTTTCGAGATTATTTGAAAGTCAATTATTGAAATGGCAAATATCTCCCGATCTGTAGGAATCTGAGAGACAAAACTTATGTCACTTTGAGGGAACATATATGTCAACTTCATGTCAGAGTCACGTCAATGTATGTAAAAAAGCGTTTGGAGGATAGAGACATTTTAATTTTTCGAGTTTATTCGAAAGTCAATTTATGAAAAGGCAAATATCTCCCGATCTGTAAGAATCTGAGAGACAAAACTTATGTCACTTTGAGGGAACGTATATGTCAACTTCATGTCAGAGTCACGTCAATGTATGTCCAAGGGTTTGGAGGAGTGAGACATTTTAATTTTTCGAGATTATTCGAAAGTCAATTTTTGAAAAGGCAAATATCTCCCGATCTGTTGGAATCTGAGAGACAAAACTTATGTCACTTTGAGGGAACGTATATGTCAACTTCATGTCAGAGTGACGTCAATGTATGTCCAAGGGTTTGGAGGATAGAGACATTTTAATTTTTCGAGATTATTCGAAAGTCAATTTTTGAAAAGACAAATATCTCCCGATCTGTAGGAATCTGAGAGACAAAACTTATGTCACTTTGAGGGAACGTATATGTCAACATCATGTCAGAGTCACGTCAATGTATGTCCAAGGGGTTGGAGGATAGAGATATTTTAATTTTTCGAGATTATTCGATAGTAAATTTTTGAAAAGGCAAATATCTCCCGATCTGGAGGAAACTGAGAGACAAACAATATGACACTTTGAGGGAACGTATATGTCAACTTCATGTCAGATTCACGTCAAAGTATGTCCAAGGGTTTGGAGGATAGAGGCATTTTAATTTTTCGAGATTATTTCAAAGTCAATTTTTGAAAAGGCAAATATATCCCGATCTGTAGGAATCTGAGAGACAAAACTTATGTCACTTTGAGGTAACGTATGTTTCAACTTCATGTCAGAGTGACGACAATGTATGTAAAAGGGTTTGAAGGATAGAGACATTTTAATTTTTCGATTTTATTCGAAAGTCAATTTTTGAAAAGACAAATATCTCCCGATCTGTAGGAATCTGAGAGACAAAACTTATGTCACTTTGAGGGAACGTATATGTCAACTTCATGTCAGAGTCACGTCAATGTATGTCCAAGGGGTTGGAGGATAGAGATATTTTAATTTTTCGAGATTATTTGAAAGTCAATTTTTGAAAAGGCAAATATCTCCCGATCTGTTGGAATCTGTGAGACAAAACTTATGTCACTTTGAGGGAACGTATATGTCAACTTTATGTCAGAGGCACGTCAATGTATGTCCAAGGGTTTGGAGGATAGAGATATTTTAATTTTTCGAGATTATTCGAAAGTCAATTTTTGAAAAGGCAAATATCTCCCGATGTGTAGGAATCTAAGAGACAAAACTTATGTCACTTTGAGGGAACGTATATGTCAACTTCATGTCAGATTCACGTCAAAGTATGTCCAAGGGTTTGGAGGATAGAGGCATTTTAATTTTTCGAGATTATTCGAAAGTCAATTTTTGAAAAGGCAAATATCTCCCGATCTGTATGTATCTGAGAGACAAAACTTATGTCACTTTGAGAGAACGTATATGTCAACTTCATGTCAGATTCACGTCAAAGTATGTCCAAGGGTTTAGAGGATAAACACATTTTAATTTTTCGAGATTATTCCAAAGTCAATTTTTGAAAAGGCAAATATCTCCCGATCTGGAGGAAACTGAGAGACAAACAATATGTCACTTTGAGGGAACGTACATGTCAACTTCATGTCAGATTCACGTCAAAGTATGTCCAAGGGTTTGGAGGATAGAGGCATTTTAATTTTTCGAGATTATTTCATAGTCAATTTTTGAAAAGGCAAATATATCCCGATCTGTAGGAATCTGAGAGACAACACTTATGTCACTTTGAGGGAACGTATATGTCAACTTCATGTCAGAGTCACGTCAATGTATGTCCAAGGGTTTAGAGGATAAACAAATTTTAATTTTTCGAGATTATTCCAAAGTCAATTTGTGAAAAGGCAAATATCTCCCGATCTGTTGGAATCTGAAAGACAAAACTTATGTCACTTTGAGGGAACTTATATGTCAACTTCATGTCAGAGTCACGTCAATGTATGTCCAAGGGTTTGGAGGATAGAGACATTTTAATTTTTCGAGATTATTCGAAAGTCAATTTATGAAAAGAAAATATCTCCCGATCTGTATGAATCTGAGAGACAAAACTTATGTCACTTTGAGGGAACGTATGTGTCAACTTCATGTCAGAGTCACGTCAATGTATGTCCAAGGGTTTGGAGGAGTGAGACATTTAAATTTTTCGAGATTATTCGAAAGTCAATTTCTGAAAAGGCAAATATCTCCCGATCTGTTGGAATCTGAGAGACAAAACTTATGTCACTTTGAGGGAACGTATATGTTAACTTCATGTCAGAGTCACGTCAATGTATGTCAAAGGGTTTGGAGGAGTGAGACATTTTAATTTTTCGATATTATTCGAAAGTCAATTTTTGAAAAGGCAAATATCTCCCGATCTATACGAATCTGAGATACAAACCTTATGTCACTTTTGGGGAACGTATATGTCAACTTCATGTCAGAGTCTCGTCAATGTATGTCTAGGGGTTTGGAGGATAGAGATATTTAAATTTCTCGAGATTATTCGAAAGTCAATTTTTGAAAAGGCAAATATCTCCCGATCTGTTGGAATCTGTGAGACAAAACTTATGTCACTTTGAGGGAACGTATATGTCAACTTTATGTCAGAGGCACGTCAATGTATGTCCAAGGGTTTGGAGGATAGAGATATTTTAATTTTTCGAGATTATTCGAAAGTCAATTTTTGAAAAGGCAAATATCTCCCGATGTGTAGGAATCTAAGAGATAAAACTTATGTCACTTTGAAGGAACGTATATGTCAACTTCATGTCAGATTCACGTCAAAGTATGTCCAAGGGTTTGGAGGATAGAGACATTTTAATTTTTCGAGATTATTCGAAAGTCAATTTTTGAAAAGACAAATATCTCCCGATCTGTAGGAATCTGAGAGACAAAACTTATGTCACTTTGAGAGAACGTATATGTCAACTTCATGTCAGATTCACGTCAAAGTATGTCCAAGGGTTTGGAGAATAGAGACATTTTAATTTTTCGAGTTTATTCGAAAGACAATTTTTGATAAGGCAAATATCTCCCGATCTGGAGGAAACTGAGAGACAAACAATATGACACTTTGAGGGAACGTACATGTCAACTTCATGTCAGATTCACGTCAAAGTATGTCCAAGGGTTTGGAGGATAGAGACATTTTAATTTTTCGAGATTATTTCAAAGTCAATTTTTGAAAAGGCAAATATATCCCGATCTGTAGGAATCTGAGAGACAACACTTATGTCACTTTGAGGGAACGTATATGTCAACTTCATGTCAGAGTCACGTCAATGTATGTCCAAGGGTTTAGAGGATAAACACATTTTAATTTTTCGAGATTATTCCAAAGTCAATTTTTGAAAAGGCAAATATCTCCCGATCTGGAGGAAACTGAGAGACAAACAATATGTCACTTTGAAGGAACGTATATGTCAACTTCATGTCAGATTCACGACAAATTATGTCCAAGGGTTTCGAGGATAGATTCATTTTAATTTTTCGAGATTATTTCAAAGTCAATTTTTGAAAAGGCAAATATCTCCCGATCTGTAGGAATCTGAGAGACAAAACTTATGTCACTTTGAGGGAACGTATATGTCAACTTCATGTCAGATTCACGTCAATGTATGTCCAAGGGTTTGGAGTAGAGAGACATTTTAATTTTTCGAGATTATTCGAAAGTCAATTTTTGAAAAGGCAAATATCTCCCGATCCGTAGGAATCTGAGAGACAACACTTATGTCACTTTGAGGGAATGTATATGTCAACTTCATGTCAGAGTCACGTCATTGCATGTCCAAGGGTTTGGAGGATAGAGACATTTTAATTTTTCGAGATTATTTGAAAGTCAATTATTGAAATGGCAAATATCTCCCGATCTGTAGGAATCTGAGAGACAAAACTTATGTCACTTTGAGGGAACATATATGTCAACTTCATGTCAGAGTCACGTCAATGTATGTAAAAAAGCGTTTGGAGGATAGAGACATTTTAATTTTTCGAGTTTATTCGAAAGTCAATTTATGAAAAGGCAAATATCTCCCGATCTGTAAGAATCTGAGAGACAAAACTTATGTCACTTTGAGGGAACGTATATGTCAACTTCATGTCAGAGTCACGTCAATGTATGTCCAAGGGTTTGGAGGAGTGAGACATTTTAATTTTTCGAGATTATTCGAAAGTCAATTTTTGAAAAGGCAAATATCTCCCGATCTGTTGGAATCTGAGAGACAAAACTTATGTCACTTTGAGGGAACGTATATGTCAACTTCATGTCAGAGTGACGTCAATGTATATCCAAGGGTTTGGAGGATAGAGACATTTTAATTTTTCGAGATTATTCGAAAGTCAATTTTTGAAAAGACAAATATATCCCGATCTGTAGGAATCTGAGAGACAAAACTTATGTCACTTTGAGGTAACGTATGTTTCAACTTCATGTGAGAGGCACGTCAATGTATGTCCAAGGGTTTGGAGGATAGAGATATTTTAATTTTTCGAGATTATTCGAAAGTCAATTTTTGAAAAGGCAAATATCTCCCGATCTGTAGGAATCTGAGAGACAAAACTTATGTCACTTTGAGGGAACGTATATGTCAACTTCATGTGAGATTCACGTCAATGTATGTCCAAGGGTTTGGAGTATAGAGACATTTTAATTTTTCGAGATTATTTGAAAGTCAATTTTTGAAAAGGCAAATATCTCCCGATCCGTAGGAATCTGAGAGACAACACTTATGTCGCTTTGAGGGAATGTATATGTCAACTTCATGTCAGAGTCACGTTATTGCATGTCCAAGGGTTTGGAGGATAGAGACATTTTAATTTTTCGAGATTATTCGAAAGTCAATTATTGAAATGGCAAATATCTCCCGATCTGTAATAATCTGAGAGACAAAACTTATGTCACTTTGAGGGAACATATATGTCAACTTCATGTCAGAGTCACGTCAATGTATGTCCAAGCGTTTGGAGGATAGAGACATTTTAATTTTTCGAGATTATTCGAAAGTCAATTTTTGAAAAGGCAAATATATCCCGATCTGTTGGAATCTGAGAGACAAAACTTATGTCACTTTGAGGTAACGTGTATGTCAACTTCGCGTCAGAGGCACTTCAATGTATGTCCAAGGGTTTGGAGGATAGAGATATTTTAATTTTTCGAGATTATTCGAAAGTCAATTTTTGAAAAGTCAAATATCTCCCGATCTGTAGGAATCTGAGAGACAAAACTTATGTCACTTTGAGGGAACGTATGTGTCAACTTCATGTCAGAGTCACGTCGATGTATGTCCAAGGGTTTGGAGAATAGAGACATTTTAATTTTTCGAGATTATTCGAAAGTCAATTTTTGAAAAGACAAATATCTCCCGATCTGTAGGAATCTGAGAGACAACACTTATGTCACTTTGAGGGAACGTATATGTCAACATCATGTCAGAGTGACGACAATGTATGTAAAAGGGTTTGAAGGATAGAGACATTTTAATTTTTCGATTTTATTCGAAAGTCAATTTTTGAAAAGACAAATATCTCCCGATCTGTAGGAATCTGAGAGACAAAACTTATGTCACTTTGAGGGAACGTATATGTCAACTTCATGTCAGAGTCACGTCAATGTATGTCCAAGGGGTTGGAGGATAGAGATATTTTAATTTTTCGAGATTATGCGATAGACAATTTTTAAAAAGGCAAATATCTCCCTATCTGGAGGAAACTGAGAGACAACAATATGTCACTTTGAGGGAACGTATATGTCAACTTCATGTAAGATTCACGTCAATGTATGTCCAAGGGGTTGGAGGATAGAGATATTTTAATTTTTCGAGAATATTCGATAGTCAATTTTTGAAAAGGCAAATATCTCCCGATCTGGAGGAAACTGAGAGACAAACAATATGTCACTTCGAGGGAACGTACATGTCAACTTCATGTCAAATTCACGTCAAAGTATGTCCAAGGGTTTGGAGGTTAGAGGCATTTAAAATTTTCGAGATTATTCCAAAGTCAATTTTTGAAAAGGCAAATATCTCCCGATCTGTAGGTATCTGAGAGACAAAACTTAAGTCACTTTGAGGGAACGTATATGTCAACTTCATGTGAGAGTCACGTCAATGTATGTCCAAGGGTTTAGAGGATAAACACATTTTTATTTTTCGAGATTATTCCAAAGTCAATTTCTGAAAAGGCAAATATATCCCGATCTGTAGGAATCTAAGATACAACACTTATGTCACTTTGAGGGAACGCATATGTCAACTTCATGTCAGAGTCACGTCAATGTATGTAAAAGGTTTGGAGGAGTGAGACATTTAAATTTTTCGAGATTATTCGAAAGTTAATTTTTGAAAAGGCAAATATCTCCCGATCTGTTGGAATCTGAGAGACAAAACTTATGTCACTTTGAGGGAACGTACATGTCAACTTCATGTCAGAGTCACGTCAATGTATGTCAAAGGGTTTGGAGGAGTGAGACATTTTAATTTTTCGAGATTATTGGAAAGTCAATTTTTGAAAAGGCAAATATCTCCCGATCTGTACGAATCTGAGAGACAAAACTTATGTCACTTTGAGGGAACGTATATGTCAACTTCATGTCAGAGTCACCTCAATGTATGTCCAAGGGTTTGGAGGATAGAGGCATTTAAATTTTTCCAAATTATTCAAAAGTCAATTTTTGAAAAGGCAAATATATACCGATCTGTAGGAGTCTGAGAGACAACACTTATGCCACTTTGAGGGAACGTATATGTCAACTTCATGTCAGAGTCGCGTCAATGTATGTCCAAGGGTTTGGAGAATAGAGATATTTTAATTTTTCGAGATTATGCGATATCAATTTTTGAAAAGGCAAATATCTCCCGAACTGTAGGAATCTTAGAGACAAAACTTATGTCACTTTGAGGGAACGTATATGTCAACTTCATGTCAGAGTCACGTCAATGTATGTCCAAGTGTTTGGAGGATAGAGACATTTTAATTTTTCGAGATTATTCAAAAGTAAATTTCTGAAAAGGAAAATATATCCCGATCCGTAGGAATCTGAGAGACAAAACTTATGTCACTTTGAGGGAACGTATACGTCAACTTCATGTCAGAGTCACGTCAATGTATGTCCAAGGGTTTGGAGGACACAGGCGTTTAAATTTTGCAAGATTATTCGAAAGTCAATTTTTGAAAAGGCAAATATCTCCCGATCTGTAGGAATCTGAGAGACAAACAATATGTCACTTTCAGGGAACGTATATGTCAACTTCATGTCAGATTCACGTCAATGTATGTCCAAGGGTTCGGAGGATAGAGACATTTTAATTTTTCGAGATTATTCGAAAGTCAATTTTTCAAAAAAGGCAAATATCTCCCGATCTGTATTAATCTGAAATACAAAACTTATGTCACTATGAGGGACTGTATATGTCAACTTCACGTTAGAGTCGCGTCAATGTATGTCCAAGGGTTTGGAGGACAGAGCTATTTTAATTTTGCGAGATTATCCGAAAGTCAATTTATGAAAAGGCAAATATCTCCCGATCTGTAGGAATCTGAGAGACAACACTTATGTCACTTTGAGGGAAAGTATATGTCAACTTCATGTCCGAGTCACGTCAATGTATGTCCAAGGGTTTGGAGGATAGGGACATTTTAATTTTTCGAGATTATTCGAAAGTCAATTTTTGAAAAGGCAAATATCTCCCGATCTGTTGGAATCTGTGAGACAAAACTTATGTCACTTTGAGGTAACGTTTATGTCAACTTCATGTCAGAGGCACGTCAATGTATGTCCAAGGGTTTGGAGGATAGAGATATTTTAATTTTTCGAGATTATTCGAAAGTCAATTTTTGAAAAGGTAAATATCTCCCGATATGTAGGTATCTGAGAGACAAAACTATTTTCACTTTGAGGGAATGTATATGTCAACTTCATGTCAGATTCACTTCAAAGTATGTCCAAGGGTTTGGAGGTTAGAGGCATTTAAATTTTTCGAGATTATTCCAAAGTTAATTTTTGAAAGGGAAAATATCTCCCGATCTGTTGGTATCAGAGACAAAACTTATGTCACTTTGAGGGAACGTATATGTGAACTTCATTTCAGATTCACGTCAAAGTATGTCCAAGGGTTTGGAGGTTAGAGGCATTTAAATTTTTCGAGATTATTCCAAAGTCAATTTTTGAAAAGGAAAATATCTCCCGATCTGTAGGTATCTGAAAAACAACACTTATGTCACTTTGAGGGAACGTATATGTCAACTTCATGTGAGAGTCACGTCAATGTATGTCCAAGGGGGTGGAGGATAGAGATATTTTAATTTTTCGAGATTATTCGATAGTCAATTTTTGAAAAGGCAAATATCTCCCGATCTGTAGGTATCTGAAAGACAACACTTATGTCACTTTGAGGGAACGTATATGTCAACTTCATGTGAGAGTCACGTCAATGTATGTCCAAGGGTTTAGAGGATAAACACATTTTTATTTTTCGAGATTATTCCAAAGTCAATTTCTGAAAAGGCAAATATATCCCGATCTGTAGGAATCTAAGATACAACACTTATGTCACTTTGAGGGAACGCATATGTCAACTTCATGTCAGAGTCACGTCAATGTATGTAAAAGGTTTGGAGGAGTGAGACATTTAAATTTTTCGAGATTATTCGAAAGTCAATTTTTGAAAAGGCAAATATCTCCCGATCTGTTGGAATCTGAGAGACAAAACTTATGTCACTTTGAGGGAACGTATATGTCAACTTCATGTCAGAGTCACGTCAATGTATGTCAAAGAGTTTGGAGGAGTGAGACATATTAATTTTTCGAGATTATTCGAAAGTCAATTTTTGAAAAGGCAAATATCTCCCGATCTGTACGAATCTGAGAGACAAAACTTATGTCACTTTGAGGGAACGTATATGTCAACTTCATGTCAGAGTCACCTCAATGTATGTCCAAGGGTTTGGAGGATAGAGGCATTTAAATTTTTCCAAAATATTCAAAAGTCAATTTTTGAAAAGGCAAATATATCCCGATCTGTAGGAGTCTGAGAGACAACACTTATGCCACTTTGAGGGAACGTATATGTCAACTTCATGTCAGAGTCGCGTCAATGTATGTCCAAGGGTTTGGAGAATAGAGATATTTTAATTTTTCGAGATTATGCGATATCAATTTTTGAAAAGGCAAATATCTCCCGAACTGTAGGAATCTGAGAGACAAAACTTATGTCACTTTGAGGGAACGTATATGTCAACTTCATGTCAGAGTCACGTCAATGTATGTCCAAGAGTTTGGAGGATAGAGACATTTAAATTTTTCGAGATTATTCGAAAGTCAATTTTTGAAAAGGCAAATATCTCCCGATCTGTTGGAATCTGTGAGACAAAACTTATGTCACTTTGAGGTAACGTTTATGTCAACTTCATGTCAGAGGCACGTCAATGTATGTCCAAGGGTTTGGAGGATAGAGATATTTTAATTTTTCGAGATTATTCGAAAGTCAATTTTTGAAAAGGTAAATATCTCCCGATATGTAGGTATCTGAGAGACAAAACTATTTTCACTTTGAGGGAATGTATATGTCAACTTCATGTCAGATTCACTTCAAAGTATGTCCAAGGGTTTGGAGGTTAGAGGCATTTAAATTTTTCGAGATTATTCCAAAGTTAATTTTTGAAAGGGAAAATATCTCCCGATCTGTAGGAATCTGAGAGACAAAACTTATGTCACTTTGAGGGAACGTATATGTCAACTTCATGTCAGATTCACGTCAATGTATGTCCAAGGGTTTGGAGTAGAGAGACATTTTAATTTTTCGAGATTATTCGAAAGTCAATTTTTGAAAAGGCAAATATCTCCCGATCCGTAGGAATCTGAGAGACAACACTTATGTCACTTTGAGGGAATGTATATGTCAACTTCATGTCAGAGTCACGTCATTGCATGTCCAAGGGTTTGGAGGATAGAGACATTTTAATTTTTCGAGATTATTTGAAAGTCAATTATTGAAATGGCAAATATCTCCCGATCTGTAGGAATCTGAGAGACAAAACTTATGTCACTTTGAGGGAACATATATGTCAACTTCATGTCAGAGTCACGTCAATGTATGTAAAAAAGCGTTTGGAGGATAGAGACATTTTAATTTTTCGAGTTTATTCGAAAGTCAATTTATGAAAAGGCAAATATCTCCCGATCTGTAAGAATCTGAGAGACAAAACTTATGTCACTTTGAGGGAACGTATATGTCAACTTCATGTCAGAGTCACGTCAATGTATGTCCAAGGGTTTGGAGGAGTGAGACATTTTAATTTTTCGAGATTATTCGAAAGTCAATTTTTGAAAAGGCAAATATCTCCCGATCTGTTGGAATCTGAGAGACAAAACTTATGTCACTTTGAGGGAACGTATATGTCAACTTCATGTCAGAGTGACGTCAATGTATGTCCAAGGGTTTGGAGGATAGAGACATTTTAATTTTTCGAGATTATTCGAAAGTCAATTTTTGAAAAGACAAATATATCCCGATCTGTAGGAATCTGAGAGACAAAACTTATGTCACTTTGAGGTAACGTATGTTTCAACTTCATGTGAGAGGCACGTCAATGTATGTCCAAGGGTTTGGAGGATAGAGATATTTTAATTTTTCGAGATTATTCGAAAGTCAATTTTTGAAAAGGCAAATATCTCCCGATCTGTAGGAATCTGAGAGACAAAACTTATGTCACTTTGAGGGAACGTATATGTCAACTTCATGTGAGATTCACGTCAATGTATGTCCAAGGGTTTGGAGTATAGAGACATTTTAATTTTTCGAGATTATTTGAAAGTCAATTTTTGAAAAGGCAAATATCTCCCGATCCGTAGGAATCTGAGAGACAACACTTATGTCGCTTTGAGGGAATGTATATGTCAACTTCATGTCAGAGTCACGTTATTGCATGTCCAAGGGTTTGGAGGATAGAGACATTTTAATTTTTCGAGATTATTCGAAAGTCAATTATTGAAATGGCAAATATCTCCCGATCTGTAGGAATCTGAGAGACAAAACTTATGTCACTTTGAGGGAACATATATGTCAACTTCATGTCAGAGTCACGTCAATGTATGTCCAAGCGTTTGGAGGATAGAGACATTTTAATTTTTCGAGATTATTCGAAAGTCAATTTTTGAAAAGGCAAATATATCCCGATCTGTTGGAATCTGAGAGACAAAACTTATGTCACTTTGAGGTAACGTGTATGTCAACTTCGCGTCAGAGGCACTTCAATGTATGTCCAAGGGTTTGGAGGATAGAGATATTTTAATTTTTCGAGATTATTCGAAAGTCAATTTTTGAAAAGTCAAATATCTCCCGATCTGTAGGAATCTGAGAGACAAAACTTATGTCACTTTGAGGGAACGTATGTGTCAACTTCATGTCAGAGTCACGTCGATGTATGTCCAAGGGTTTGGAGAATAGAGACATTTTAATTTTTCGAGATTATTCGAAAGTCAATTTTTGAAAAGACAAATATCTCCCGATCTGTAGGAATCTGAGAGACAAAACTTATGTCACTTTGAGGGAACGTATATGTCAACTTCATGTCAGAGTCACGTCAATGTATGTCCAAGGGGTTGGAGGATAGAGATATTTTAATTTTTCGAGATTATGCGATAGACAATTTTTAAAAAGGCAAATATCTCCCTATCTGGAGGAAACTGAGAGACAACAATATGTCACTTTGAGGGAACGTATATGTCAACTTCATGTAAGATTCACGTCAATGTATGTCCAAGGGGTTGGAGGATAGAGATATTTTAATTTTTCGAGAATATTCGATAGTCAATTTTTGAAAAGGCAAATATCTCCCGATCTGGAGGAAACTGAGAGACAAACAATATGTCACTTTGAGGGAACGTACATGTCAACTTCATGTCAAATTCACGTCAAAGTATGTCCAAGGGTTTGGAGGTTAGAGGCATTTAAAATTTTCGAGATTATTCCAAAGTCAATTTTTGAAAAGGCAAATATCTCCCGATCTGTAGGTATCTGAGAGACAAAACTTAAGTCACTTTGAGGGAACGTATATGTCAACTTCATGTGAGAGTCACGTCAATGTATGTCCAAGGGTTTAGAGGATAAACACATTTTTATTTTTCGAGATTATTCCAAAGTCAATTTCTGAAAAGGCAAATATATCCCGATCTGTAGGAATCTAAGATACAACACTTATGTCACTTTGAGGGAACGCATATGTCAACTTCATGTCAGAGTCACGTCAATGTATGTAAAAGGTTTGGAGGAGTGAGACATTTAAATTTTTCGAGATTATTCGAAAGTCAATTTTTGAAAAGGCAAATATCTCCCGATCTGTTGGAATCTGAGAGACAAAACTTATGTCACTTTGAGGGAACGTACATGTCAACTTCATGTCAGAGTCACGTCAATGTATGTCAAAGGGTTTGGAGGAGTGAGACATTTTAATTTTTCGAGATTATTGGAAAGTCAATTTTTGAAAATACAAATATCTCCCGATCTGTACGAATCTGAGAGACAAAACTTATGTCACTTTGAGGGAACGTATATGTCAACTTCATGTCAGAGTCACCTCAAGGTATGTCCAAGGGTTTGGAGGATAGAGGCATTTAAATTTTTCCAAATTATTCAAAAGTCAATTTTTGAAAAGGCAAATATATACCGATCTGTAGGAGTCTGAGAGACAACACTTATGCCACTTTGAGGGAACGTATATGTCAACTTCATGTCAGAGTCGCGTCAATGTATGTCCAAGGGTTTGGAGAATAGAGATATTTTAATTTTTCGAGATTATGCGATATCAATTTTTGAAAAGGCAAATATCTCCCGAACTGTAGGAATCTTAGAGACAAAACTTATGTCACTTTGAGGGAACGTATATGTCAACTTCATGTCAGAGTCACGTCAATGTATGTCCAAGTGTTTGGAGGATAGAGACATTTTAATTTTTCGAGATTATTCAAAAGTAAATTTCTGAAAAGGAAAATATATCCCGATCCGTAGGAATCTGAGAGACAAAACTTATGTCACTTTGAGGGAACGTATACGTCAACTTCATGTCAGAGTCACGTCAATGTATGTCCAAGGGTTTGGAGGACACAGGCGTTTAAATTTTGCAAGATTATTCGAAAGTCAATTTTTGAAAAGGCAAATATCTCCCGATCTGTAGGAATCTGAGAGACAAACAATATGTCACTTTCAGGGAACGTATATGTCAACTTCATGTCAGATTCACGTCAATGTATGTCCAAGGGTTCGGAGGATAGAGACATTTTAATTTTTCGAGATTATTCGAAAGTCAATTTTTCAAAAAAGGCAAATATCTCCCGATCTGTATTAATCTGAGATACAAAACTTATGTCACTATGAGGGACTGTATATGTCAACTTCACGTTAGAGTCGCGTCAATGTATGTCCAAGGGTTTGGAGGACAGAGCTATTTTAATTTTGCGAGATTATCCGAAAGTCAATTTATGAAAAGGCAAATATCTCCCGATCTGTAGGAATCTGAGAGACAACACTTATGTCACTTTGAGGGAAAGTATATGTCAACTTCATGTCAGAGTCACGTCAATGTATGTCCAAGGGTTTGGAGGATAGGGACATTTTAATTTTTCGAGATTATTCGAAAGTCAATTTTTGAAAAGGCAAATATCTCCCGATCTGTTGGAATCTGTGAGACAAAACTTATGTCACTTTGAGGTAACGTTTATGTCAACTTCATGTCAGAGGCACGTCAATGTATGTCCAAGGGTTTGGAGGATAGAGATATTTTAATTTTTCGAGATTATTCGAAAGTCAATTTTTGAAAAGGTAAATATCTCCCGATATGTAGGTATCTGAGAGACAAAACTATTTTCACTTTGAGGGAATGTATATGTCAACTTCATGTCAGATTCACTTCAAAGTATGTCCAAGGGTTTGGAGGTTAGAGGCATTTACATTTTTCGAGATTATTCCAAAGTTAATTTTTGAAAGGGAAAATATCTCCCGATCTGTTGGTATCAGAGACAAAACTTATGTCACTTTGAGGGAACGTATATGTGAACTTCATTTCAGATTCACGTCAAAGTATGTCCAAGGGTTTGGAGGTTAGAGGCATTTAAATTTTTCGAGATTATTCCAAAGTCAATTTTTGAAAAGGAAAATATCTCCCGATCTGTAGGTATCAGAAAAACAACACTTATGTCACTTTGAGGGAACGTATATGTCAACTTCATGTGAGAGTCACGTCAATGTATGTCCAAGGGGGTGGAGGATAGAGATATTTTAATTTTTCGAGATTATTCGATAGTCAATTTTTGAAAAGGCAAATATCTCCCGATCTGTAGGTATCTGAAAGACAACACTTATGTCACTTTGAGGGAACGTATATGTCAACTTCATGTGAGAGTCACGTCAATGTATGTCCAAGGGTTTAGAGGATAAACACATTTTTATTTTTCGAGATTATTCCAAAGTCAATTTCTGAAAAGGCAAATATATCCCGATCTGTAGGAATCTAAGATACAACACTTATGTCACTTTGAGGGAACGCATATGTCAACTTCATGTCAGAGTCACGTCAATGTATGTAAAAGGTTTGGAGGAGTGAGACATTTAAATTTTTCGAGATTATTCGAAAGTCAATTTTTGAAAAGGCAAATATCTCCCGATCTGTTGGAATCTGAGAGACAAAACTTATGTCACTTTGAGGGAACGTATATGTCAACTTCATGTCAGAGTCACGTCAATGTATGTCAAAGGGTTTGGAGGAGTGAGACATATTAATTTTTCGAGATTATTCGAAAGTCAATTTTTGAAAAGGCAAATATCTCCCGATCTGTACGAATCTGAGAGACAAAACTTATGTCACTTTGAGGGAACGTATATGTCAACTTCATGTCAGAGTCACCTCAATGTATGTCCAAGGGTTTGGAGGATAGAGGCATTTAAATTTTTCCAAATTATTCAAAAGTCAATTTTTGAAAAGGCAAATATATCCCGATCTGTAGGAGTCTGAGAGACAACACTTATGCCACTTTGAGGGAACGTATATGTCAACTTCATGTCAGAGTCGCGTCAATGTATGTCCAAGGGTTTGGAGAATAGAGATATTTTAATTTTTCGAGATTATGCGATATCAATTTTTGAAAAGGCAAATATCTCCCGAACTGTAGGAATCTGAGAGACAAAACTTATGTCACTTTGAGGGAACGTATATGTCAACTTTATGTCAGAGTCACGTCAATGTATGTCCAAGAGTTTGGAGGATAGAGACATTTAAATTTTTCGAGATTATTCGAAAGTCAATTTTTGAAAAGGCAAATATCTCCCGATCTGTTGGAATCTGTGAGACAAAACTTATGTCACTTTGAGGTAACGTTTATGTCAACTTCATGTCAGAGGCACGTCAATGTATGTCCAAGGGTTTGGAGGATAGAGATATTTTAATTTTTCGAGATTATTCGAAAGTCAATTTTTGAAAAGGTAAATATCTCCCGATATGTAGGTATCTGAGAGACAAAACTATTTTCACTTTGAGGGAATGTATATGTCAACTTCATGTCAGATTCACTTCAAAGTATGTCCAAGGGTTTGGAGGTTAGAGGCATTTAAATTTTTCGAGATTATTCCAAAGTTAATTTTTGAAAGGGAAAATATCTCCCGATCTGTTGGTATTTGAGAGACAAAACTTATGTCGCTTTGAGGGAACGTATATGTGAACTTCATGTCAGATTCACGTCAAAGTATGTCCAAGGGTTTGGAGGTTAGAGGCATTTAAATTTTTCGAGATTATTCCAAAGTCAATTTTTGAAAAGGAAAATATCTCCCGATCTGTAGGTATCTGAAAAACAACACTTATGTCACTTTGAGGGAACGTATATGTCAACTTCATGTGACAGTCACGTCAATGTATGTCCAAGGGGGTGGAGGATAGAGATATTTTAATTTTTCGAGATTATTCGATAGTCAATTTCTGAAAAGGCAAATATATCCCGATCTGTAGGAAACTGATATACAACACTTATGTCACTTTGAGGGAACGTATATGTCAACTTCATGTCAGAGTCATGTCATTGTATGTCCAAGGGGGTGGAGGATAGAGATATTTTAATTTTTCGAGTTTATTCGATAGTCAATTTTTGAAAAGGCAAATATCTCCCGATCTGGAGGAAACTGAGAGACAAACAAAATGTCACTTTGAGGGAACGTATATGTCAACTTCATGTCAGATTCACGTCAATGTATGTCCATGTGTTTGGAGGACAGAGGCATTTTAATTTTGCGAGATTATTCGAAAGTCAATTTTTGAAAAGGCAAATATCTCCCGATCTGTAGGAATCTGAGAGACAACACTTATGTCACTTTGAGGGAACATATATGTCAACTTCATGTCAGAGTCACGTCAATGTATGTCAAAGGGTTTGGAGGAGTGAGACATATGAATTTTTCGAGATTATTCGAAAGTCAATTTTTGAAAAGGCAAATATCTCCCGATCTGTTGGAATCTGAGAGACAAAACTTATGTCACTTTGAGGGAACGTATGTGTCAACTTCATGTCAGAGTCACGTCAATGTATGTCCAAGTGTTTGGAGGACAGAGGCATTTTAATTTTTCGAGATTATTCGAAAGTCAATTTTTGAAAAGGCAAATATCTCCAGATCTGTTGGAATCTGAGAGACAAAACTTATGTCACTTTGAGGGAACGTATATGTCAACTTCATGTCAGATTCACGTAAAAGTATGTCGCCGGGGTTTGGAGGATAGAGGGATTTTAATTTTTCGAGATTATTCAAAAGTCAATTTTTGAAAAGGCAAATATATCCCGATCTGTAGGAATCTGAGAGACAAGACTTATGTCACTTTGAGGGAACGTATATGTCAACTTCATGTCAGAGTCACGTCAATGTATGTCGAAGGGTTTAGAGGATAATCACATTTTAATTTTTCGAGATTATTCCAAAGTCAATTTTTTAAAAGGCAAATATATACCGATCTGTAGGAATCTGAGAGACAACACTTGTGTCACTTTGAGGGAGCGTATATGTCAACTTCATGTCATAGTCACGTCAATGTATGTCCAAGGGTTTGGAGGATAGAGATATTTTAATTTCTCGAGATTATTCGAAAGTCAATCTTTTAAAAGGCAAATATCTCCCGAACTGTAGGAATCTGAGAGACAAAACTTATGTAACTTTGAGGGAACGTATATGTTAACTTCATGTCAGAGTCACTTCAATGTATGTCCAAGAGTTTGGAGAACAGAGACATTTTAATTTTTCGAGATTATTCGAAAGTCAATTTTTGAAAAGGCAAATATCTCCCGATCTGTTGGAATCTTAGAGACAAAACTTATGTCACTTTGAGGTAACGTATATGTCAACTTCGTGTCAGAGGCACGTCAATGTATGTCCAAGGGTTTGGAGGATAGAGATATTTTAATTTTTCGAGATTATTCGAAAGTCAATTTTTGAAAAGGCAAATACCTCCCGATCTGTAGGAATCTGAGAGACAAAACTTATGTCACTTTGAGGGAACGTATATGTCAACTTCATGACAGAGTCACGTCAATGTATGTCCAAGGGTATGGTGGATAGCGACATTTTAATTTTTCGAGATTATTCGAAAGTCAATTTTTGAAAAGTCAAATATCTCCCGATCTGTAGGAATCTGAGAGACAACACTTATGTCACCTTGAGGGAACGTATGTGTAATCTTCATGTCAGAGTCACGTCGATGTATGTCCAAGTGTTTGGAGGATAGAGACATTTTAATTTTTCGAGATTATTCAAAAGTAAATTTCTGAAAAGGAAAATATATCCCGATCCGTAGGAATCTGAGAGACAAAACTTATGTCACTTTGAGGGAACGTATACGTCAACTTCATGTCAGAGTCACGTCAATGTATGTCCAAGGGTTTGGAGGACACAGGCGTTTAAATTTTGCAAGATTATTCGAAAGTCAATTTTTGAAAAGGCAAATATCTCCCGATCTGTAGGAATCTGAGAGACAAACAATATGTCACTTTCAGGGAACGTATATGTCAACTTCATGTCAGATTCACGTCAATGTATGTCCAAGGGTTCGGAGGATAGAGACATTTTAATTTTTCGAGATTATTCGAAAGTCAATTTTTCAAAAAAGGCAAATATCTCCCGATCTGTATTAATCTGAGATACAAACTTATGTCACTATGAGGGACTGTATATGTCAACTTCACGTTAGAGTCGCGTCAATGTATGTCCAAGGGTTTGGAGGACAGAGCTATTTTAATTTTGCGAGATTATCCGAAAGTCAATTTATGAAAAGGCAAATATCTCCCGATCTGTAGGAATCTGAGAGACAACACTTATGTCACTTTGAGGGAAAGTATATGTCAACTTCATGTCAGAGTCACGTCAATGTATGTCCAAGGGTTTGGAGGATAGGGACATTTTAATTTTTCGAGATTATTCGAAAGTCAATCTTTGAAAAGGCAAATATCTCCCGATCTGTAGGAATCTGAGAGACAACACTTATGTCACCTTGAGGGAACGTATGTGTAATCTTCATGTCAGAGTCACGTCGATGTATGTCCAAGTGTTTGGAGAATAGAGACATTTTAATTTTTCGAGATTATTCGAAAGACAATTTCTGATAAGGCAAATATATACCGATCCGTAGGAATCTGAGAGACAACACTTATGTCACTTTGAGGGAACGTATATGTCAACTTCATGTCAGAGTCACGTCAATGTATGTCTAAGGGTTTGGAGGATAGAGACATTTTAATTTTTCGAGATTATTCAAAAGTAAATTTCTGAAAAGGAAAATATCTCCCGATCCGTAGGAATCTGAGAGACAAAACTTATGTCACTTTGAGGGAACGTATACGTCAACTTCATGTCAGAGTCACGTCAATGTATGTCCAAGGGTTTGGAGGACACAGGCGTTTTAATTTTGCAAGATTATTCGAAAGTCAATTTTTGAAAAGGCAAATATCTCCCGATCTGTAGGAATCTGAGAGACAAACAATATGTCACTTTCAGGGAACGTATATGTCAACTTCATGTCAGATTCACGTCAATGTATGTCCAAGGGTTCGGAGGATAGAGACATTTTAATTTTTCGAGATTATTCGAAAGTCAATTTTTCAAAAAAGGCAAATATCTCCCGATCTGTATTAATCTGAGATACAAAACTTATGTCACTATGAGGGACTGTATATGTCAACTTCACGTTAGAGTCGCGTCAATGTATGTCCAAGGGTTTGGAGGACAGAGCTATTTTAATTTTGCGAGATTATTCGAAAGTCAATTTATGAAAAGGCAAATATCTCCCGATCTGTAGGAATCTGAGAGACAACACTTATGTCACTTTGAGGGAAAGTATATGTCAACTTCATGTCAGAGTCACGTCAATGTATGTCCAAGGGTTTGGAGGATAGGGACATTTTAATTTTTCGAGATTATTCGAAAGTCAATTTTTGAAAAGGCAAATATCTCCCGATCTGTAGGAATTTGAGAGACAAAACTTAAGTCAATTTGAGGGAACGTATATGTCAACTTCATGTCAGAGTCACGTTAATGGATGTCTAAGAGTTTGGAGGATAGAGATATTTTAATTTTTCGATATTATTCGAAAGTCAATTTTTGAAAAGGCAAATATCTCCCGATCTGTAGAAATCTGAGAGACAAAACTTATGTCACTTTGAGGGAACGTATTTGTCACCTTCATATCAGATTCACGACAATGTATGTCCAAGGGTTTGGAGGATAGAGACATTTTAATTTTTCGAGATTATTCGAATGTCAATTTCTGAAAAGGCATACATCTCCCGATCTGTAGGAATCTGAGAGACAAACAATATGTCAATTTGAGGGAACGTATATGTCAACTTCTTGTCAGAGTCACGTCAATGTATGTCCAAGTGTTTGGAGGACAGAGGCATTTTAATTTTTCGAGATTATTCGAAAGTCAATTTTTGAAAAGGCAAATATCTCCCGATCTGTAGCAATCTGAGAGACAAAACTTGTGTCACTTTGAGGGAACATATATGTCAACTTCATGTCAGAGTCACGTCAATGTATGTCAAAGGGTTTGGAGGATAAACACATTTAAATTTTTCGAGATTATTCGAAATTCAATTTTTGAAAAGGCAAATATCTCCCGATCTGTAGGAATCTGAGAGACAAAACTTATGTCACTTTGAGGTAACGTATATGTTAACTTCATGTCAGAGTCACTTCAATGTATGTACAAGGGTTTGGAGGATAGAGACATTTTAATTTTTCGAGATTATTCGAAAGTTAAATATTCAAAATTCAAATATCTCCGATCTGAAGGAATCTGAGAGACAAAACTTATGTCACTTTGAGGGAGCGTATATGTCAACTTCATGTCAGAGTCACGTCAATGTATGTCTAAGGGTTTGGAGGACACAGGCATTTTAATTTTGCGAGATTATTCGAATGTCAATTTTTGAAAAGGCAAATATATCCCGATCTGTAAGAATCTGAGAGACAAACAATATGTCACTTTGAGGGAACGAATATGTCAAATTCATGTCAGATTCACGTCAATGTATGTCCAAGTGTTTGGAGGACAGAGGCATTTTAATTATGCGAGATTATTCGAAAGTCAATTTTTGAAAAGGCAAATATCTCCCGATCCGTAGGAATCTGAGAGGCAACACTTATGTCACTTTGAGGAAACGTAAATGTCAACTTCATGTCAGAGTCACGTCGATGTATGTCCAAGTGTTTGGAGAATAGAGACATTTTAATTTTTCGAGATTATTCGTAAGTCAATTTTTCAAAAAAGGCAAATATCTCCCGATCTGTATTAATCTGATATCCAAAACTTATGTCACTATGAGGGACCGTATATGTCAAATTCACGTCACAGTCACGTCAATGTATGTCCAAGGGTTTGGAGGACAGAGGTATTTTAATTTTGCGAGATTATTCGAAAGTTAATTTTCGAAAAGACAAATATCTCCCGATCTGTAGGAATCTGAGAGACAACACTTATGTCACTTTGAGGGAACGTATATGTCAAATTCATGTCAGAGTCACGTTAATGTATGTCCAAGGGTTTGGAGGATAGATACATTTGAATTTTTCGAGATTATTGGAAAGTCAATTTTTGAAAAGGCAAATATCTCCCGATCTGTAGGAATTTGAGAGACAAAACTTATGTCACTTTGAGGGAACGTATATGTCAACTTCATGTTAGAGTCACGTTAATGGATGTCCAAGAGTTTGGAGGATAGAGATATTTAAATTTTTCGAGATTATTCGAAAGTCAATTTTTGAAAATTCAAATATCTCCCGATCTGTTGGAATCTGAGAGACAAAACTTATGTCACTTTGAGGGAACGTATATGTCAACTTCATATCAGATTCACGACAATATATGTCCAAGTGTTTGGAGGACAGAGGTATTTTAATTTTGCGAGATTATTCGAAAGTCAATTTTTGAAAAGGCAAATATCTCCCGATCCGTAGGAATCTGAGAGGCAACATTTATGTCACTTTGAGGGAACATAAATGTCAACTTCATGCCAGAGTGAAGTCAATGTATGTCCAAGGGTTAGGAGGATAGAGACATTTAAATTTTTCGAGATTATTCGAAAATCAATTTATGAAAAGGCAAACATCTCCCGATCTGTAAGATTCTGAGAGACAAAACTGATGTCACTTTGAGGGAACGTATATGTCAACTTCATGTCAGATTCACGTCAATGTATGTCAAAGGGTTCGGAGGATAACAATTTTTAATTTTTCGAGATTATTCGAAAGTCAATTTTTGAAAAGTCAAATATCTCCCGATCTGTAGGAATCTGAGAGAGAAAACTTATGTCACTTTGAGGGAACGTATATGTCAACTTCATGTCAGATTCACGTCAATGTATGTCCAAGGGTTTGGAGGATAGAGACATTTTAATTTTACGAGATTATTCGAAAGTCAATTACTGAAAAGGCAAATATCTCCCTATCTGTAGGAATCTGAGAGACAAAACTTGTGTCACTTTGAGGGAATGTATATGTCAACTTCATGTCAGAGTCACGTCAATGTATGTCCAAGGGTTTGGAGGATAGGGACATTTTAATTTTTCGAGATTATTCGAAAGTCAATCTTTGAAAAGGCAAATATCTCCCGATCTGTAGGAATCTGAGAGACAACACTTATGTCACCTTGAGGGAACGTATGTGTAATCTTCATGTCAGAGTCACGTCGATGTATGTCCAAGTGTTTGGAGAATAGAGACATTTTAATTTTTCGAGATTATTCGAAAGACAATTTCTGATAAGGCAAATATATCCCGATCCGTAGGAATCTGAGAGACAACACTTATGTCACTTTAAGGGAACGTATATGTCAACTTCATGTCAGAGTCACGTCAATGTATGTCTAAGGGTTTGGAGGATAGAGACATTTTAATTTTTCGAGATTATTCAAAAGTAAATTTCTGAAAAGAAAAATATCTCCCGATCCGTAGGAATCTGAGAGACAAAACTTATGTCACTTTGAGGGAACGTATACGTCAACTTCATGTCAGAGTCACGTCAATGTATGTCCAAGGGTTTGGAGGACACAGGCGTTTTAATTTTGCAAGATTATTCGAAAGTCAATTTTTGAAAAGGCAAATATCTCCCGATCTGTAGGAATCTGAGAGACAAAGAATATGTCACTTTCAGGGAACGTATATGTCAACTTCATGTCAGATTCACGTCAATGTATGTCCAAGAGTTCGGAGGATAGAGACATTTTAATTTTTCGAGATTATTCGAAAGTCAATTTTTCAAAAAAGGCAAATATCTCCCGATCTGTATTAATCTGAGATACAAAACTTATGTCACTATGAGGGACTGTATATGTCAACTTCACGTTAGAGTCGCGTCAATGTATGTCCAAGGGTTTGGAGGACAGAGCTATTTTAATTTTGCGAGATTATTCGAAAGTCAATTTATGAAAAGGCAAATATCTCCCGATCTGTAGGAATCTGAGAGACAACACTTATGTCACTTTGAGGAAAAGTATATGTCAACTTCATGTCAGAGTCACGTCAATGTATGTCCAAGGGTTTGGTGGATAGGGACATTTTAATTTTTCGAGATTATTCGAAAGTCAATTTTTGAAAAGGCAAATATCTCCCGATCTGTAGGAATTTGAGAGACAAAACTTAAGTCAATTTGAGGGAACGTATATGTCAACTTCATGTCAGAGTCACGTTAATGGATGTCTAAGAGTTTGGAGGATAGAGATATTTTAATTTTTCGAGATTATTCGAAAGTCAATTTTTGAAAAGGCAAATATCTCCCGATCTGTAGAAATCTGAGAGACAAAACTTATGTCACTTTGAGGGAACGTATTTGTCACCTTCATATCAGATTCACGACAATGTATGTCCAAGGGTTTGGAGGATAGAGACATTTTAATTTTTCGAGATTATTCGAATGTCAATTTCTGAAAAGGCATACATCTCCCGATCTGTAGGAATCTGAGAGACAAACAATATGTCAATTTGAGGGAACGTATATGTCAACTTCATGTCAGAGTCACGTCAATGTATGTCCATGTGTTTGGAGGACAGAGGCATTTTAATTTTTCGAGATTATTCGAAAGTCAATTTTTGAAAAGGCAAATATCTCCCGATCTGTAGTAATCTGAGAGACAAAACTTATGTCACTTTGAGGGAACGTATATGTCAACTTCATGTCAAATTCACGTCAATGTATGTCCAAGGGTTTGGAGGATAGAGACATTTTAATTTTACGAGATTATTCGAAAGTCAATTACTGAAAAGGCAAATATCTCCCGATCTGTAGCAATCTGAGAGACAAAACTTATGTCACTTTGAGGGAACATATATGTCAACGTCATGTCAGAGTCACGTCAATGTATGTCAAAGGGTTTGGAGGATAAACACATTTTAATTTTTCGAGATTATTCGAAATTCAATTTTTGAAAAGGCAAATATCTCCCGATCTGTAGGAATCTGAGAGACAAAACTTATGTCACTTTGAGGTAACGTATATGTTAACTTCATGTCAGAGTCTCTTCAATGTATGTACAAGGGTTTGGAGGATAGAGACATTTTAATTTTTCGAGATTATTCGAAAGTTAAATATTCAAAAATCAAATATCTCCGATCTGAAGGAATCTGAGAGACAAAACTTATGTCACTTTGAGGGAGCGTATATGTCAACTTCATGTCAGAGTCACGTCAATGTATGTCTAAGGGTTTGGAGGACACAGGCATTTTAATTTTGCGAGATTATTCGAATGTCAATTTTTGAAAAGGCAATTATATCCCGATCTGTAAGAATCTGAGAGACAAACAATATGTCACTTTGAGGGAACGAATATGTCAACTTCATGTCAGAGTCACGTCAATCTATGTAGAAGGGTTCGGAGGATAGAGACATTTTAATTTTTCGAGATTATTCGTAAGTCAATTTTTTAAAAAAGGCAAATATCTCCCGATCTGTATTAATCTGATATCCAAAACTTATGTCACTATGAGGGACCGCATATGTCAAATTCACGTCACAGTCACGTCAATGTATGTCCAAGGGTTTGGAGGACAGAGGTATTTTAATTTTGCGAGATTATTCGAAAGTTAATTTTTGAAAAGACAAATATCTCCCGATCTGTAGGAATCTGAGAGACAACACTTATGTCACTTTGAGGGAACGTATATGTCAACTTCATGTCAGAGTCACGTTAATGTATGTCCAAGGGTTTGGAGGATAGATACATTTGAATTTTTCGAGATTATTCGAAAGTCAATTTTTGAAAAGGCAAATATCTCCCGATCTGTAGGAATTTGAGAGACAAAACTTATGTCACTTTGAGGGAACGTATATGTCAACTTCATGTTAGAGTCACGTTAATGGATGTCCAAGAGTTTGGAGGATAGAGATATTTAAATTTTTCGAGATTATTCGAAAGTCAATTTTTGAAAATTCAAATATCTCCCGATCTGTTGGAATCTGAGAGACAAAACTTATGTCACTTTGAGGGAACGTATATGTCAACTTCATATCAGAATCACGACAATATATGTCCAAGTGTTTGGAGGACAGAGGTATTTTAATTTTGCGAGATTATTCGAAAGTCAATTTTTGAAAAGGCAAATATCTCCCGATCCGTAGGAATCTGAGAGGCAACATTTATGTCACTTTGAGGGAACATAAATGTCAACTTCATGTCAGAGTCAAGTCAATGTATGTCCAAGGGTTCGGAGGATAGAGACATTTAAATTTTTCGAGATTATTCGAAAATCAATTTATGAAAAGGCAAACATCTCCCGATCTGTAAGATTCTGAGAGACAAAACTGATGTCACTTTGAGGGAACGTATATGTCAACTTCATGTCAGATTCACGTCAATGTATGTCAAAGGGTTCGGAGGATAAACAATTTTTAATTTTTCGAGATTATTCGAAAGTCAATTTTTGAAAAGTCAAATATCTCCCGATCTGTAGGAATCTGAGAGAGAAAACTTATGTCACTTTGAGGGAACGTATATGTCAACTTCATGTCAGATTCACGTCAATGTATGTCCAAGGGTTTGGAGGATAGAGACATTTTAATTTTACGAGATTATTCGAAAGTCAATTACTGAAAAGGCAAATATCTCCCTATCTGTAGGAATCTGAGAGACAAAACTTGTGTCACTTTGAGGGAATGTATATGTCAACTTCATGTCAGAGTCACGTCAATGTATGTCCAAGCGTTTGGAGGATAAACACATTTTAATTTTAAAGAGATTATTCGAAAGTCAATTTTTGAAAAGGCAAATATCTCCCGATCTGTAGGAAAATGAGAGACAAAACTTATGTCACTTTGAGGTAACGTATATGTTAACTTCATGTCAGAGTCACTTCAATGTATGTACAAGCGTTTGGAGGATAGAGTCATTTAAATTTTTCGAGATTATTCGATAGATAATTTTTGAAAAGGCAAATATCTCCGATCTGTAGGAATCAGAGAGACAAAACTTATGTCACTTTGAGGGAGCGTGTATGTCAACTTCATGTCAGAGTCACGTCAATGTATATCCAAGGGTTTGGAGGACACAGGCATTTTAATTTTGCGAGATTATCCGAAAGTCAATTTTTGAAAAGGCAAATATCTCCCGATCCGTAGGAATCTGAGAGGCAACATTTATGTCACTTTGAGGGAACATAAATGTCAACTTCATGTCAGAGTCACGTCAATGTATGTCCAAGGGTTCGGAGGATAGAGACATTTAAATTTTTCGAGATTATTCCAAAGTCAATTTATGAAAAGGCAAATATCTCCCGATCTGTAAGAATCTGAGAGACAAAACTTATGTCACATTGAGGGAACGTATATGTCAACTTTATGTCAGAGTCACATCAAAGTATGTCCACGGGTTTGGAGGAGTGAGAAATTTTAATTTTTCGAGATTATTCGAAATTCAATTTTTGAATAGGCAAATATCTCCCGATCTGTAGGAATCTGAGAGACAATACTTATGCCACTTTGAGGGAACGTATATGTCAACTTGATGTCAGAGTCACGTCAATGTATGTCCAAGGGTTTGGAGGATAGAGACATTTTAATTTTTGAGATTATTCGAAAGTCAATTTCTGAAAAGGCAAATATCTCCCGATCTGTAGGAATCTGAGAGACAAACATTATGTCACTTTGAGGTAACATATATGTTAACTTCATGTCAGAGTCACGTCAATGTATGTCCAAATGTTTGGAGGATAGAGACATTTTAATTTTTCGAGATTATTCGAAAGTCAATTTTTCAAAAGGCAAATATATCCCGATCTGTAGGAATGTGAGAGACAACACTTATGTCACTTTGAGGGAACGTATATGTCAACTTCATGTCAGAGTCACTTCAATGTATGTACAAGGGTTTGGAGGATAGAGACATTTTAATTTTTCGAGATTATTCGAAAGTTAATTATTCAAAAGGCAAATATCTCCGATCTGTAGGAATCTGAGAGACAAAACTTATGTCACTTTGAGGGAGCGTATATGTCAACTTCATGTCAGAGTCACGTCAATGTATGTCTAAGGGTTTGGAGGACACAGGCATTTAAATTTTGCGAGATTATTCGAAAGTCAATTTTTGAAAAGGCAAATATATCCCGATCTGTAAGAATCTTAGAGACAAACATAATGTCACTTTGAGGGAACGAATATGTCAACTTCATGTCAGATTCACGTCAATGTATGTCCAAGTGTTTGGAGGACAGAGGCATTTTAATTTTGCGAGATTATTCGAAAGTCAATTTTAGAAAAGGCAAATATCTCCCGATCCGTAGGAATCTGAGAGGCAACACTTATGTCACTTTGAGGGAACGTAAATGTCAACTTCATGTCAGAGTCACGTCAATCTATGTAGAAGGGTTCGGAGGATAGAGTCATTTTAATTTTTCGAGATTATTCGTAAGTGAATTTTTCCAAAAATTCAAATATCTCCCGATCTGTATTAATCTGAGATCCAAAACTTATGTCACTATGAGGGACCGTATATGTCAAATTCACGTCACAGTCACGTCAATGTATGTCCAAGGGTTTGGAGGACAGAGGTATTTTAATTTTGCGAGATTATTCGAAAGTCAATTTTTGAAAAGACAAATATCTCCCGATCTGTAGGAATCTGAGAGACAACACTTATGTCACTTTGAGGGAACGTATATGTCAACTTCATGTCAGAGTCACGTTAATGTATTTCCAAGGGTTTGGAGGATAGATACATTTGAATTTTTCGAGATTATTCGAAAGTCAATTTTTGAAAAGGCAAATATCTCCCGATCTGTAGGAATTTGAGAGACAAAAGTTATGTCACTTTGAGGGAACGTATATGTCAACTTCATGTCAGAGTCACGTTAATGGATGTCCAAGAGTTTGGAGGATAGAGATATTTTAATTTTTCGAGATTATTCGAAAGTCAATTTTTGAAAATTCAAATATCTCCCGATCTGTTGGAATCTGAGAGACAAACCTTATGTCACTTTGAGGGAACGTATATGTCAACTTCATATCAGATTCACGACAATATATGTCCAAGGGTTTGGAGGATAGAGACATTTTAATTTTTCGAGATTATTCGAAAGACCATTTTTGAAAAGGCAAATATCTCCCGATCTGTAGGAATCTGAGAGGCAACATTTATGTCACTTTGAGGGAACATAAATGTCAACTTCATGTCAGATTCACGTCAATGTATGTCCAAGGGTTTGGAGGATAGAGACATTTTAATTTTTCGAGATTAATCGAAAGTCAATTTTTGAAAGGGCAAATATCTTCCGATCTGTAGGAATCTGAGAGAAAAAACTTATGTCACGTTGAGGGAACTCATATGTCAACTTCATGTCAGTGTCTTGTCAATGTATGTAAAAGGGTTTGGAGGATAGAGACATTTTAATTTTTCGAGATTATTCGAAAGTCAATTTTTGAAAAAGCAAATATCTCCCGATCTGTAGGAATCTGAGAGACAAAACTTATGTCACTTTGAGGGAACGTAAATGTCAACTTCATGTCAGAGTCTGGTCAATGTATGTCAAAGGGTTTGGAGGATAGAGACACTTCAATTTTTCGAGATTATTCGAAAGTCAATTTTTGAAAAGGCAAATATCTCCCGATCTGTAGGAATCTGAGAGACAAAACTTATGTCACTTTGAGGGAACGTATATGTAAACTTCATGTCAGAGTCACGTCAATGTAAGTCCAAGGGTTTGGAGTATAGACTCATTTGAATTTTTCGAGATTATTCGAAAATCAATTTTTGAAAAGGCAAATATCTCCCGATCTGTAGGAATCTGAGAGACAAACCTTATGTCACTTTGAAGGAACGTGTTTGTCAACTTCATGTTAGAGTCACGTGAAAGTATGTCCAAGGGTTTGGAGGATAGAGACATTTTAATTTTTCGAGATTATTCGAAAGTCAATTCTTGAAAGGGCAAATACCTTCCGATCTGTAGGAATCTGAGAGACAAGACTTATGTCACTTTGAGGGAACGTATATGTCAACTTCATGTCACAGTCACGTCAATGTATGTCCAAGGGTTTGGAGGATAGAGACATTTTAATTTTTCGATATTATTCGAGTGTCAATTTTTGAAAAGGCAAATATCTCCTGATCTGTAAGAATCTGAGAGACAAAACTTATGTCACTTTGAGGGAACGTATATGTCAACTTGATGTCAGAGTCAGGTCAATGTATGTCCAAGGGTTTGGAGAATAGAGATATTTTAATTTTTCGAGATTATTCGAAAGTCAATTTTTGAAAAGGCAAATATCTCCCGATATGTAGGAATCTGAGAGACAAAACTTATGTCATTTTGAGGGAACGTATATGTCAACTTCATATCAGAGTCACGTCAATGTATGTCCAAGGGTTTGGAGGATAGAGATATTTTAATTTTTCGAGATTATTCGAAAGTCAATTTTTGAAAAGGCAAATATCTCCCGATCTGTTAGGAATCTGAGAGACAAAACTTATGTCACTTTGAGGGAACGTATATGTCAACTTCATGTCAGATTCACGTCAATGTATGTATAAGGGTTTGGAGGACACAGGCATTTTAATTTTGCGAGATTATTCGAAAGTCAATTTTTGAAAAGGCAAATATCTCGCGATCTGTAGGAATCTGAGAGACAACACGTATGTCACTTTGAGGGAACGTATATGTCAACTTCATGTCAGAGTCACGTTGAGGTATGTCCAAGGGTTTGGAGGATAGAGACATTTTAATTTTTCGAGATTATACGAAAGTCAATTTCTGAAAAGGTATATATCTCCCGATCTGTAGGAACCTGAGACACGAAACTTATGTCACTTTGAGGGAACGTAAATGTCAATTTCATGTCAGAGTCACGTCAAT
This sequence comes from Zootermopsis nevadensis, assembly GCF_977971745.1. NCBI lineage: Eukaryota > Metazoa > Arthropoda > Insecta > Blattodea > Termopsidae > Zootermopsis > Zootermopsis nevadensis. Next base: position 4,778,007 of record NW_028259177.1, read on the forward strand.
GTATGTCGAAGAGTTTGGAGGATAGAGATATTTTAAATTTTCGATATTATTCGAAAGTCAATTCTTGAAAAAGCAAATATCTCCCGATCTGTAGGAATCTTAGAGACAACTCTTATGTCACTTTGAGGGAACGTATATGTCAACTTCATGTCAGATTCACGTCAAATTATGTCCAAGTGTTTGGAGGATAGAGACATTTGAATTTTTCGAGATTATTCGAAAGTCAATTTCTGAAAAGGCAAATATCTCCCGATCTGTAGGAATCTGAGAGACAAAATTTATGTCACTTTGAGGGAACGTGTATGTCAACTTCATGTCAGAGTCACGTCAATGTATGTCCAAGGGTTTGGAGGATAGAGACATTTTAATTTTTCGAGATTATTCGAAAGTGAATTTTTGAAAGGGAAATATCTCCCGATCTGTATTAATCTGAGAGACAAAACTTATGTCACTTTGAGGGAACGTATATGTCAACTTCATGTCAGATTCACGTCAATGTATGTCCCAGGGTTTGGAGGATAGAGACATTTTAATTTTTCGAGATTATTCGAAAGTCAATTTCTGAAAAGGCAAATATCTCCCGATCTGTATTAACCTGAGAGACGAAACTTATGTCACTTTGAGGGAACGTATATGTTAACTTCATGTCAGAGGCACGTCAGTGTATGTCCAAGGGTTTGGAGGATAGAGATATTTTAATTTTTCGAGATTATTCGAAAGTCAATTTTTGAAAAGGCAAATATCTCCAAATCTGTAGAAATCTGAGAGACAACATTTATGTCACATTGAGGAAACGTATATGTCAACTTTATGTCAGAGTCACGTCAATGTATGTCCAAGGGTTTGGAGGATAGAGACATTTAAATTTTTCGAGATTATTCGAAAGTCAATCTTTGAAAAGGCAAATATTTCCCGATCTGTATTAATCTGAGAGACAAAACTTATGTCACTTTGAGGGAACGTATATGTCAACTTCATGTCAGAGTCACGTCAATGTATGTCCAAGGGTTTGCAGGATAGAGACATTTTAATTTTTCGAGACTATTCGAAAGTCAATTTTTGAAAAGGCAAATATCTCCCGATCTGTAGGAATCTGAGATACAAAACTTATGTCACTTTGACGAAACGTATATGTTAACTTCATGTCAGAGTCACGCCAATGTATGTCCAAGGGTTTGGAGGATAGAGACATTTTAATTTTTCGAGATTATTCGAAAGTCAATTTTTGAAAAGGCTAATATCTCCCGATCTGTAGGAATCTGAGAGACAAAACTTATATAACTTTGAGGGAACGTATATGTCAACTTCATGTCAGAGTCACGTTAATGTATGTCCAAGGGTTTGGAGGATAGAGACATTTTAATTTTTCTAGATTATTCGAAAGTCAATTTTTGAAAAGGCAAATATCTCCCGATCTGTAGGAATCTGAGAGACAACACTTATGACACTTTGAGGGAACGTATATGTCAACCTCATGTCAGATTCACGTGAATGTATGTCCAAGGGTTTGGAGGATAGAGATATTTTAATTTTTCGAGATTATTCGAAAGTCAATTTTTGAAAAGGCAAATATCTCCCGATCTGTAGGAATTTGAGAGACAAAACTTATGTCACTTTGAGGGAACGTATATGTCAACTTCATGTCAGAGTCACGTTAATGGATGTCCAAGAGTTTGGAGGATAGAGATATTTTAATTTTTCGAGATTATTCGAAAGTCAATTTTTGAAAATTCAAATATCTCCCGATCTGTTGGAATCTGAGAGACAAAACTTATGTCACTTTGAGGGAACGTATATGTCAACTTCATATCAGATTCACGACAATATATGTCCAAGGGTTTGGAGGATAGAGACATTTTAATTTTTCGAGATTATTCGAAAGACCATTTTTGAAAAGGCAAATATCTCCCGATCTGTAGGAATCTGAGAGGCAACATTTATGTCACTTTGAGGGAACATAAATGTCAACTTCATGTCAGATTCACGTCAATGTATGTCCAAGAGTTTGGAGGATAGAGACATTTTAATTTTTCGAGATTATTCGAAAGTCAATTTTTGAAAGGGCAAATATCTTCCGATCTGTAGGAATCTGAGAGAAAAAACTTATGTCACGTTGAGGGAACTTATATGTCAACTTCATGTCAGTGTCTTGTCAATGTATGTAAAAGGGTTTGGAGGATAGAGACATTTTAATTTTTCGAGATTATTCGAAAGTCAATTTTTGAAAAAGCAAATATCTCCCGATCTGTAGGAATCTGAGAGACAAAACTTATGTCACTTTGAGGGAACGTATATGTCAACTTCATGTCAGAGTCTGGTCAATGTATGTCAAAGGGTTTGGAGGATAGAGACATTTCAATTTTTCGAGATTATTCGAAAGTCAATTTTTGAAAAGGCAAATATCTCCCGATCTGTAGGAATCTGAGAGACAAAACTTATGTCACTTTGAGGGAACGTATATGTAAACTTCATGTCAGAGTCACGTCAATGTAAGTCCAAGGGTTTGGAGTATAGACTCATTTGAATTTTTCGAGATTATTCGAAAATCAATTTTTGAAAAGGCAAATATCTCCCGATCTGTAGGAATCTGAGAGACAAACCTTATGTCACTTTGAAGGAACGTGTATGTCAACTTCATGTTAGAGTCACGTGAAAGTATGTCCAAGGGTTTGGAGGATAGAGACATTTTAATTTTTCGAGATTATTCGAAAGTCAATTCTTGAAAGGGCAAATACCTTCCGATCTGTAGGAATCTGAGAGACAAGACTTATGTCACTTTGAGGGAACGTATATGTCAACTTCATGTCACAGTCACGTCAATGTATGTCCAAGGGTTTGGAGGATAGAGACATTTTAATTTTTCGATATTATTCGAGTGTCAATTTTTGAAAAGGCAAATATCTCCTGATCTGTAAGAATCTGAGAGACAAAACTTATGTCACTTTGAGGGAACGTATATGTCAACTTGATGTCAGAGTCAGGTCAATGTATGTCCAAGGGTTTGGAGGATAGAGATATTTCAATTTTTCGAGATTATTCGAAAGTCAATTTTTGAAAAGGCAAATATCTCCCGATATGTAGGAATCTGAGAGACAAAACTTATGTCATTTTGAGGGAACGTATATGTCAACTTCATATCAGAGTCACGTCAATGTATGTCCAAGGGTTTGGAGGATAGAGATATTTGAATTTTTCGAGATTATTCGAAAGTCAATTTTTGAAAAGGCAAATATCTCCCGATCTGTTAGGAATCTGAGAGACAAAACTTATGTCACTTTGAGGGAACGTATATGTCAACTTCATGTCAGATTCACGTCAATGTATGTCCAAGGGTTTGGAGGATAGAGACATTTTAAATTTTCGAGATTATTCGAAAGTCAATTTCTGAAAAGGCATATATCTCCCGATCTGTAGGAATCTGAGAGACAAAAATTATGTCACTTTGAGGGAACGCATATGTTAACTTCATGTCAGAGTCACGTCAATGTATGTATAAGGGTTTGGAGGACAGAGGCATTTTAATTTTGCGAGATTATTCGAAAGTCAATGTTTGAAAAGGCAAATATCTCGCGATCTGTAGGAATCTGAGAGACAACACGTATGTCACTTTGAGGGAACGTATATGTCAACTTCATGTCAGAGTCACGTTGAGGTATGTCCAAGGGTTTGGAGGATAGAGACATTTTAATTTTTCGAGATTATACGAAAGTCAATTTCTGAAAAGGTATATATCTCCCGATCTGTAGGAACCTGAGACACGAAACTTATGTCACTTTGAGGGAACGTAAATGTCAATTTCATGTCAGAGTCACGTCAATGTATGTCGAAGAGTTTGGAGGATAGAGATATTTTAATTTTTCGATATTATTCGAAAGTCAATTCTTGTAAAAGCAAATATCTCCCGATCTGTAGGAATCTTAGAGACAACTCTTATGTCACTTTGAGGGAACGTATATGTCAACTTCATGTCAGATTCACGTCAATGTATGTCCAAGTGTTTGGAGGATAGAGACATTTGAATTTTTCGAGATTATTCGAAAGTCAATTTCTGAAAAGGCAAATATCTCCCGATCTGTAGGAATCTGAGAGACAAACCTTATGTCACTTTGAGGGAACGTGTATGTCAACTTCATGTCAGAGTCACGTCAATCTATGTCCAAGGGTTTGGAGGATAGAGACATTTTAATTTTTCGAGATTATTCGAAAGTGAATTTTTGAAAGGGAAATATCTCCCGATCTGTATTAATCTGAGAGACAAAACGTATGTCACTTTGAGGGAACGTATATGTCAACTTCATGTCAGATTCACGTCAATGTATGTCCCAGGGTTTGGAGGATAGAGACATTTTAATTTTTCGAGATTATTCGAAAGTCAATTTCTGAAAAGGCAAATATCTCCCGATCTGTATTAACCTGAGAGACGAAACTTATGTCACTTTGAGGGAACGTATATGTTAACTTCATGTCAGAGGCACGTCAGTGTATGTCCAAGGGTTTGGAGGATAGAGATATTTTAATTTTTCGAGATTATTCGAAAGTCAATTTTTGAAAAGGCAAATATCTCCAAATCTGTAGAAATCTGAGAGACAACATTTATGTCACATTGAGGAAACGTATATGTCAACTTTATGTCAGAGTCACGTCAATGTATGTCCAAGGGTTTGGAGGATAGAGACATTTAAATTTTTCGAGATTATTCGAAAGTCAATCTTTGAAAAGGCAAATATTTCCCGATCTGTATTAATCTGAGAGACAAAACTTATGTCACTTTGAGGGAACGTATATGTCAACTTCATGTCAGAGTCACGTCAATGTATGTCCAAGGGTTTGGAGGATAGAGACATTTGAATTTTTCGAGACTATTCGAAAGTCAATTTTTGAAAAGGAAAATATCTCCCGATCTGTAGGAATCTGAGAGACAAAACTTATGTCACTTTGAGGAAACGTATATGTTAACTTCATGTCAGAGTCACGCCAATGTATGTCCAAGGGTTTGGAGGATAGAGACATTTTAATTTTTCGAGATTATTCGAAAGTCAATTTTTGAAAAGGCTAATATCTCCCGATCTGTAGGAATCTGAGAGACAAAACTTATATAACTTTGAGGGAACGTATATGTCAACTTCATGTCAGAGTCACGTTAATGTATGTCCAAGGGTTTGGAGGATAGAGACATTTTAATTTTTCTAGATTATTCGAAAGTCAATTTTTGAAAAGGCAAATATCTCCCGATCTGTTGGAATCTGAGAGACAACACTTATGACACTTTGAGGGAACGTATATGTCAATCTCATGTCAGATTCACGTGAATGTATGTCCAAGGGTTTGGAGGATAGAGATATTTTAATTTTTCGAGATTATTCGAAAGTCAATTTTTGAAAAGGCAAATATCTCCCGATCTGTAGGAACCTGAGAGACGAAACTTATGTCACTCTGAGGTAACGTATATGTCAACTTCATGTCAGAGTCACGTCAATGTATGTCCAAGGGTTTGGAGGATAGAGACATTTTAATTTTTCGAGATTATTCGAAAGACAATTTTTGAAAAGGCAAATATCTCCAGATCTGTAGGAATCTGAGAGACAAAACTTATGTCATTTTGAGGGAACGTATATGTCAACTTCATGTCAGAGTCACGTCAATGTATATCCAAGGGTTTGGAGGAAAGAGACATTTTAATTTTTCGAGATTATTTGAAAGTCAATTTATCAAAAGGCAAATATCTCCGGATCTGTAGGAATCTGAGAGACAAAAATTATGTCACTTTGAGGGAACGCATATGTCAACTTCATGTCAGGTTCACGTCAATGTATGTCCTAGGGTTTGGAGGATAGAGACATTTAAATTTTTCGAGATTATTCGAAAGTCAATTTTTGAAAAGGCAAATATCTCCCGATCTGTATTAACCTGAGAGACGAAACTTATGACACTTTGAGGGAACGTATATGTTAACTTCATGTCAGAGGCACGTCAATGTATGTCCAACGGTTTGGAGGATAGAGATATTTAAATTTTTCGAGATTATTCGAAAGTCAATTTTTGAAAAGGCAAATATCTCCAAATCTGTAGGAATCTAAGAGACAACATTTATGTCACTTTGAGGAAACGTATATGTCAACTTTATGTCAGAGTCACGTCAATGTATGTCCAAGGGTTTGGAGGATAGAGACATTTTAATTTTTCGAGATTATTCGAAAGTCAATCTTTGAAAAGGCAAATATCTCCCGATCTGTATTAATCTGAGAGACAAAACTTATGTCACTTTGAGGGAACGTATATGTCAAATTCATGTCAGAGTCACGTTAATGTATGTCCAAGGGTTTGGAGGATAGAGACATTTTAATTTTTCTAGATTATTCGAAAGTCAATTTTTGAAAAGGCAAATATCTCCCGATCTGTAGGAATTTGAGAGACAAAACTTATGTCACTTTGAGGGAACGTATATGTCAACTTCATGTCAGAGTCACGTTAATGGATGTCCAAGAGTTTGGAGGATAGAGATATTTTAATTTTTCGAGATTATTCGAAAGTCAATTTTTGAAAATTCAAATATCTCCCGATCTGTTGGAATCTGAGAGACAAAACTTATGTCACTTTGAGGGAACGTATATGTCAACTTCATATCAGATTCACGACAATATATGTCCAAGGGTTTGGAGGATAGAGACATTTTAATTTTTCGAGATTATTCGAAAGACCATTTTTGAAAAGGCAAATATCTCCCGATCTGTAGGAATCTGAGAGGCAACATTTATGTCACTTTGAGGGAACATAAATGTCAACTTCATGTCAGATTCACGTCAATGTATGTCCAAGGGTTTGGAGGATAGAGACATTTTAATTTTTCGAGATTATTCGAAAGTCAATTTTTGAAAGGGCAAATATCTTCCGATCTGTAGGAATCTGAGAGAAAAAACTTATGTCACGTTGAGGGAACTTATATGTCAACTTCATGTCAGTGTCTTGTCAATGTATGTAAAAGGGTTTGGAGGATAGAGACATTTTAATTTTTCGAGATTATTCGAAAGTCAATTTTTGAAAAAGCAAATATCTCCCGATCTGTAGGAATCTGAGAGACAAAACTTATGTCACTTTGAGGGAACGTATATGTCAACTTCATGTCAGAGTCTGGTCAATGTATGTCAAAGGGTTTGGAGGATAGAGACATTTCAATTTTTCGAGATTATTCGAAAGTCAATTTTTGAAAAGGCAAATATCTCCCGATCTGTAGGAATCTGAGAGACAAAACTTATGTCACTTTGAGGGAACGTATATGTAAACTTCATGTCAGAGTCACGTCAATGTAAGTCCAAGGGTTTGGAGTATAGACTCATTTGAATTTTTCGAGATTATTCGAAAATCAATTTTTGAAAAGGCAAATATCTCCCGATCTGTAGGAATCTGAGAGACAAACCTTATGTCACTTTGAAGGAACGTGTATGTCAACTTCATGTTAGAGTCACGTGAAAGTATGTCCAAGGGTTTGGAGGATAGAGACATTTTAATTTTTCGAGATTATTCGAAAGTCAATTCTTGAAAGGGCAAATACCTTCCGATCTGTAGGAATCTGAGAGACAAGACTTATGTCACTTTGAGGGAACGTATATGTCAACTTCATGTCACAGTCACGTCAATGTATGTCCAAGGGTTTGGAGGATAGAGACATTTTAATTTTTCGATATTATTCGAGTGTCAATTTTTGAAAAGGCAAATATCTCCTGATCTGTAAGAATCTGAGAGACAAAACTTATGTCACTTTGAGGGAACGTATATGTCAACTTGATGTCAGAGTCAGGTCAATGTATGTCCAAGGGTTTGGAGGATAGAGATATTTCAATTTTTCGAGATTATTCGAAAGTCAATTTTTTGAAAAGGCAAATATCTCCCGATATGTAGGAATCTGAGAGACAAAACTTATGTCATTTTGAGGGAACGTATATGTCAACTTCATATCAGAGTCACGTCAATGTATGTCCAAGGGTTTGGAGGATAGAGATATTTGAATTTTTCGAGATTATTCGAAAGTCAATTTTTGAAAAGGCAAATATCTCCCGATCTGTTAGGAATCTGAGAGACAAAACTTATGTCACTTTGAGGGAACGTATATGTCAACTTCATGTCAGATTCACGTCAATGTATGTCCAAGGGTTTGGAGGATAGAGACATTTTAAATTTTCGAGATTATTCGAAAGTCAATTTCTGAAAAGGCATATATCTCCCGATCTGTAGGAATCTGAGAGACAAAAATTATGTCACTTTGAGGGAACGCATATGTTAACTTCATGTCAGAGTCACGTCAATGTATGTATAAGGGTTTGGAGGACAGAGGCATTTTAATTTTGCGAGATTATTCGAAAGTCAATGTTTGAAAAGGCAAATATCTCGCGATCTGTAGGAATCTGAGAGACAACACGTATGTCACTTTGAGGGAACGTATATGTCAACTTCATGTCAGAGTCACGTTGAGGTATGTCCAAGGGTTTGGAGGATAGAGACATTTTAATTTTTCGAGATTATACGAAAGTCAATTTCTGAAAAGGTATATATCTCCCGATCTGTAGGAACCTGAGACACGAAACTTATGTCACTTTGAGGGAACGTAAATGTCAATTTCATGTCAGAGTCACGTCAATGTATGTCGAAGAGTTTGGAGGATAGAGATATTTTAATTTTTCGATATTATTCGAAAGTCAATTCTTGAAAAAGCAAATATCTCCCGATCTGTAGGAATCTTAGAGACAACTCTTATGTCACTTTGAGGGAACGTATATGTCAACTTCATGTCAGATTCACGTCAATGTATGTCCAAGTGTTTGGAGGATAGAGACATTTGAATTTTTCGAGATTATTCGAAAGTCAATTTCTGAAAAGGCAAATATCTCCCGATCTGTAGGAATCTGAGAGACAAACCTTATGTCACTTTGAGGGAACGTGTATGTCAACTTCATGTCAGAGTCACGTCAATCTATGTCCAAGGGTTTGGAGGATAGAGACATTTTAATTTTTCGAGATTATTCGAAAGTGAATTTTTGAAAGGGAAATATCTCCCGATCTGTATTAATCTGAGAGACAAAACGTATGTCACTTTGAGGGAACGTATATGTCAACTTCATGTCAGATTCACGTCAATGTATGTCCCAGGGTTTGGAGGATAGAGACATTTTAATTTTTCGAGATTATTCGAAAGTCAATTTCTGAAAAGGCAAATATCTCCCGATCTGTATTAACCTGAGAGACGAAACTTATGTCACTTTGAGGGAACGTATATGTTAACTTCATGTCAGAGGCACGTCAGTGTATGTCCAAGGGTTTGGAGGATAGAGATATTTTAATTTTTCGAGATTATTCGAAAGTCAATTTTTGAAAAGGCAAATATCTCCAAATCTGTAGAAATCTGAGAGACAACATTTATGTCACATTGAGGAAACGTATATGTCAACTTTATGTCAGAGTCACGTCAATGTATGTCCAAGGGTTTGGAGGATAGAGACATTTAAATTTTTCGAGATTATTCGAAAGTCAATCTTTGAAAAGGCAAATATTTCCCGATCTGTATTAATCTGAGAGACAAAACTTATGTCACTTTGAGGGAACGTATATGTCAACTTCATGTCAGAGTCACGTCAATGTATGTCCAAGGGTTTGGAGGATAGAGACATTTGAATTTTTCGAGACTATTCGAAAGTCAATTTTTGAAAAGGAAAATATCTCCCGATCTGTAGGAATCTGAGAGACAAAACTTATGTCACTTTGAGGAAACGTATATGTTAACTTCATGTCAGAGTCACGCCAATGTATGTCCAAGGGTTTGGAGGATAGAGACATTTTAATTTTTCGAGATTATTCGAAAGTCAATTTTTGAAAAGGCTAATATCTCCCGATCTGTAGGAATCTGAGAGACAAAACTTATATAACTTTGAGGGAACGTATATGTCAACTTCATGTCAGAGTCACGTTAATGTATGTCCAAGGGTTTGGAGGATAGAGACATTTTAATTTTTCTAGATTATTCGAAAGTCAATTTTTGAAAAGGCAAATATCTCCCGATCTGTTGGAATCTGAGAGACAACACTTATGACACTTTGAGGGAACGTATATGTCAATCTCATGTCAGATTCACGTGAATGTATGTCCAAGGGTTTGGAGGATAGAGATATTTTAATTTTTCGAGATTATTCGAAAGTCAATTTTTGAAAAGGCAAATATCTCCCGATCTGTAGGAACCTGAGAGACGAAACTTATGTCACTCTGAGGTAACGTATATGTCAACTTCATGTCAGAGTCACGTCAATGTATGTCCAAGGGTTTGGAGGATAGAGACATTTTAATTTTTCGAGATTATTCGAAAGACAATTTTTGAAAAGGCAAATATCTCCAGATCTGTAGGAATCTGAGAGACAAAACTTATGTCATTTTGAGGGAACGTATATGTCAACTTCATGTCAGAGTCACGTCAATGTATATCCAAGGGTTTGGAGGAAAGAGACATTTTAATTTTTCGAGATTATTTGAAAGTCAATTTATCAAAAGGCAAATATCTCCGGATCTGTAGGAATCTGAGAGACAAAAATTATGTCACTTTGAGGGAACGCATATGTCAACTTCATGTCAGGTTCACGTCAATGTATGTCCTAGGGTTTGGAGGATAGAGACATTTAAATTTTTCGAGATTATTCGAAAGTCAATTTCTGAAAAGGCAAATATCTCCCGATCTGTATTAACCTGAGAGACGAAACTTATTACACTTTGAGGGAACGTATATGTTAACTTCATGTCAGAGGCACGTCAATGTATGTCCAACGGTTTGGAGGATAGAGATATTTAAATTTTTCGAGATTATTCGAAAGTCAATTTTTGAAAAGGCAAATATCTCCAAATCTGTAGGAATCTAAGAGACAACATTTATGTCACTTTGAGGAAACGTATATGTCAACTTTATGTCAGAGTCACGTCAATGTATGTCCAAGGGTTTGGAGGATAGAGACATTTTAATTTTTCGAGATTATTCGAAAGTCAATCTTTGAAAAGGCAAATATCTCCCGATCTGTATTAATCTGAGAGACAAAACTTATGTCACTTTGAGGGAACGTATATGTCAACTTCATGTCAGAGTCACGTCAATGTATGTCCAAGGGTTTGGAGGATAGAGATATTTTAATTTTTCGAGATTATTCGAAAGTCAATTTTTGAAAAGGCAAATATCTCCCGATCTGTTAGGAATCTGAGAGACAAAACTGATGTTACTTTGAGGGAACGTATATGTCAACTTCATGTCAGATTCACGTCAATGTATGTCCAAGGGTTTGGAGGATAGAGACATTTTAATTTTTCGAGATTATTCGAAAGTCAATTTCTGAAAAGGCAAATATCTCCCGATCTGTAGGAATCTGAGAGACAACAATTATGTCACTTTGAGGGAACGTACATGTCAACTTCATGTCAGAGTCACGTCAATGTATGTCCAAGGCTTTGGAGGATAGAGACATTTTAATTTCTCGAGATTATTCGAAAGTCAATTTTTGAAAAGGCAAATATCTCCCGATCTGTAGGAATCTGAGAGACAAAACTTATGTAACTTTGAGGGGACGTATATGTCAACTTCATGTCAGAGTCACGTCAATGTATGTCCAAGGGTTTGGAGGATAGAGACATTTTAATTTTTCGAGATTATTCGAAAGTCAATTTCTGAAAAGGCATATATCTCCCGATCTGTAGGAATCTTAGAGACAAAAATTATGTCACTTTGAGGGAACGCATATGTCAACTTCATGTCAGAGTCACGTCAATGTATGTATAAGGGTTTGGAGGACAGAGGCATTTAAATTTTGCGAGATTATTCGAAAGTCAATTTATGAAAAGGCAAATATCTCCAGATCTGTAGGAAACTGAGAAACAACACTTATGTCACTTTGAGGGAACGTATATGTCAACTTCATGTCAGAGTCACGTCAAGGTATGTCCAAGGGTTTGGAGGATAGAGACATTTTAATTTTTCGAGATTATACGAAAGTCAATTTCTGAAAAGGGATATATCTCCCGATCTGTAGGAACCTGAGAGACGAAACTTATGTCAATTTGAGGGAACGTAAATGTCAATTTCATGTCAGAGTCACGTCAATGTATGTACAAGGGTTTGGAGGATAGAAACATTTTAATTTTTCAAGATTATTCGAAAGTCAATTTCTGAAAAGGCAAATATCTCCAGATCCGTAGGAAAATGAGAGACAACACTTATGTCACTTTGAGGGAACGTATATGTCAACTTGATGTCACAGTCACGTCAATGTATGTCCAAGAGTTTGGAGGATAGAGATATTTTAAATTTTCGATATTATTCGAAAGTCAATTCTTGAAAAAGCAAATATCTCCCGATCTGTAGGAATCTTAGAGACAACTCTTAAGTCACTTTGAGGGAACGTATATGTCAACTTCATGTCAGATTCACGTCAATGTATGTCCAAGTGTTTGGAGGATAGAGACATTTTAATTCTTCGAGATTATTCGAAAGTCAATTTCTGAAAATGCAAATATCTCCCGATCTGTAGGAATCTGAGAGACAAACCTTATGTCACTTTGAGGGAACGTATATGTCAACTTCATGTCAGAGTCACGTCAATGTATGTCCAAAGGTTTGGAGGATAGAAACATTTAAATTTTTCGAGATTATTCGAAAGTGAATTTTTGAAAAGGCAAATATCTCCCGATCTGTAGGAATCTTAGAGACAAAACTTATGTCACTTTGACGGAACTTATATGTCAACTTCATTTCAGAGCCACGTCAATGTATGTCCAACGGTTTGGAGGATACAGACATTTTAATTTTTCGAGATTATTCGTAAGTCAATTTTTGAAATGTCAAATATCTCCCGATCTGTAGGAAAACTTATGTCACTTTGAGGGAACGTATATGTCAACTTCGTGTCAGATTCTCGTCAATGTATGTCCAAGGGTTTGGAGGATAGAGACATTTTAATTTTTCGAGATTATTCGAAATTCAATTTCTGAAAAGGCAAATATCTCCCGATCTGCAGGAATCTGAGAGACAAAACTTATGTAACTTTGAGGGAACGTATATGTCAACTTCATGTCAGAGTCACGTCAATGTATGTCCAAGGGTTAGGAGGATAGAGACATTTTAATTTTTCGAGATTATTCGAAAGTCAATTTTTCAAAAGGCAAATATCTCCCGATCTGTATTAATCTGAGAGACAACACTTATGACACTTTGAGGGAACGTAAATGTCAACCCCATGTCAGATTCACGTGAATGTATGTCCAAGGGTTTGGAGAATAGGGACATTTTAATTTTTCGAGATTATTCGAAAAACAATTCTTCAAAAGGTAAATATCTCCCGATCTGTAGGAATCTGAGAGACAAAACTGATGTAACTTTGAGGGAACGTATATGTCAACTTCATGTCAGAGTCATGTAAATGTATGTATAAGGGTTTGGAGGACAGAGGCATTTTAATTTTGCGAGATTATTCGAAAGTCAATTTATGAAAAGGCAAATATCTCCCGATCTGTAAGAATCTGAGAGACAACACTTATGTCACTTTTAGGGAACGTATATGTCAACTTCATGTCAGAGTCAAGTCAATGTATGTCCAAGGGTTTGGAGGATAGAGACATTTTAATTTTTCGAGATTATACGAAAGTCAATTTATGAAAAGGGATATATCTTCCGATCTGTAGGAACCTGAGAGACGAAACTTATGTCACTTTGAGGGAACGTAATTGTCAATTTCATGTCAGAGTCTCGTCAATGTATGTCCAAGGGGTTGGAGGATAGAGACATTTTAATTTTTCAAGATTATTCGAAAGTCAATTTTTGAAAAGGCAAATATCTCCCGATCTGTAGGAATTTGAGAGACAAAACTTATGTCACTTTGAGGGAACGTATATGTCAACTTGATGTCACAGTCACGTCAATGTATGTCCAAGAGATTGGAGGATAGAAAAATTTAAATTTTCGATATTATTCGAAAGTCAATTTTTGAAAAGGCAAATATCTCCCGATCTGTTAGGAATCTGAGAGACAAACCTTTTGTCACTTTGAGGGAACGTATATGTCAACTTCATGTCAGAGTCACGTAAATGTATGTCCAAGGGTTTGGAGGATAGAGAAATTTTAATTTTTCGAGATTATTCGAAAGTGAATTTTTAAAAGGCAAATATCTCCCGATCTGTAAGAATCTGAGAGACAAAACTAATGTCGCTTTGAGGGAACGTAAATGTCAACTTCATGTCAGAGTCACGTCAATGTATGTCCAAGGGTTTGGAGGATAGAGATATTTTAATTTTTCGAGATTATTCGAAAGCCAATTTTTGAAAAGGCAAATATCTCCCGATCTGTAGGAAAACTTATGTCACTTTGAGGGAACGTATATGTCAACTTCATGTCAGAGTCACGTCAATGTATGTCCAAGTGTTTGGAGGATAGAGACATTTTAATTTTGCGAGATTATGCGAAAGTCAATTTTTGAAAAAGCGAATATCTCCCGATCTGTAGGAATCTGAGAGACAACACTTATGTTACTTTGGGGGAACGTATATGTCAACTTCATGTCAGATTCACGTCAATGTATGTCCAAGGATTTGGAGGATAGAGACATTTAAATTTTTCAAGATTATTCGAAAGTCAATTTCTGAAAAGGCAAATATCTCCCGATCTGTAGGAACCTGAGAGACGAAACTTATGTTACTTTGAGGGAATGTATATGTTAACTTCATGTCAGAGTCACGTCAATGTATGTACAAGGGTTTGGAGGATAGAGACATTTAAATTGTTCGAAATTATTCGAAAGTCAATTTTTGAATAGGCAAATTTCTCCCGATCTGTACGAATCTGAGAGACAAAACTTATGTCACTTTGAGGGAACGTATATGTCTACTTCATGTCAGAGTCACGTCAATGTATGTCCAAGGGTTTGGAGGATAGAGACATTTAAATTTTTCGAGATTATTCGAAAGTCAATTTTTGAACAGGCAAATATCTCCCGATCTGTTCGAACCTGAGAGACGAAACTTGTGTCAAATTGAGGGAACGTATATGTCAACTTCATGTTAGAGTCACGTCAATGTATGTCCAAGGGTTTGGAGGATAGAGACATTTTAATTTTTCGAGATTATTCGAAAGTCAAATTTGAAAAGGCAAATATCTCCCGACCTGTAGGAATGTGAGAGTAAAAACTTATGTCACTTTGAGGGAACGTATATGTCAACTTCATGTCAGAGTCACGTCAATGTATGTCCAAGGGTTTCGAGGATAGAGACATTTTAATTTTTCGAGATTATTCGAATGTCAATTTCTGAAAAGGCAAATATCTCCCGATCTGTAGGAATCTGAGTGACAAACCTTATATTACTTTGAAGGAACGTATATGTCAACTTCATGTCAGAGTCACGTAAATGTATGTCCAAGGGTTTGGAGGACAGAGGCATTTTAATTTTGCGAGATTATTCGAAAGTCAATTTTTGAAATGGCAAATATCTCCCGATCTGTAGGAATCTTAGAGACAACCCTTATGTCACTTTGAGGGAACGTATACGTAAACTTCATGTCAGAGTCACGTCAATGTATGTCCAAGAGTTTGGAGGATACAGACATTTTAATTTTTCGAGATTAATCGAAAGTCAATTTTTGAAAAGGCAAATATCTCCCGATCTGTAAGAATCTGAGAGACAACCCTCATGTCACTTTGAGGAAACGTATATGTCAACTTCATGTCAGAGTCACGTCAATGTATGTCCAAGGGGTTGGAGGATAGAAATATTTTAATTTTTCGAAATTATTCGATAGTCAATTTTTGAAAAGGCAAATATCTCCCGATCTGTAGGAAACTGAGAGACAAACAATATGTCACTTTTTGGGAACGTATATGTAAACTTCATGTCAGATTACCGTCAATGTATGTACAAGTGTTTGGAGGACAGAGGCATTTTAATTTTGCGAGATTATTCGAAAGTCAAATTTTGAAAAGGCAAATATCTCCCGATCTGTAGGAATCTGAGAGACAACACTTATGTCACTATGAGGGAACGTATATGTCAACTTCATGTCAGAGTCACGTCAATGTATGTCAAAGGGTTTGGAGGAGTGAGACATTCTAATTTTTCGAGATTATTCGAAAGTCAATTTTTGAAAAGGCAAATATCTGCCGATCTGTAGGAATCTGAGAGACAAAACTTATGTCACTTTGAGGGAACGTATATGTCAAATTCATGTCATAGTCACGTCAATTTATGAAGGGGTTTGGAGGATAGAGACATTTTAATTTTTCGAGATTATTCGAAAGTGAATTTTTGAAAAGACAAATATCTCCCGATCTGTAGGAATCTGAGAGACAACCCTTATGTCACTTTCAGGAAACGTATATGTCAACTTCACGTCAGAGTCACGTCAATGTATGTCCAAGTGTTTGGAGGATAGAGACATTTTAATTCTTCGAGATTATTCGAAAGTCAATTTCTGAAAATGCAAATATCTCCCGATCTGTAGGAATCTGAGAGACAAACCTTATGTCACTTTGAGGGAACGTATATGTCAACTTCATGTCAGAGTCACGTCAATGTATGTCCAAGGGTTTGGAGGATAGAAACATTTAAATTTTTCGAGATTATTCGAAAGTGAATTTTTGAAAAGGCAAATATCTCCCGATCTGTAGGAATCTTAGAGACAAAACTTATGTCACTTTGAGGGAACTTATATGTCAACTTCATTTCAGAGCCACGTCAATGTATGTCCAACGGTTTGGAGGATACAGACATTTTAATTTTTCGAGATTATTCGAAAGACAATTTTTGAAAAGGCAAATATCTCCCGATCTGTAGTAATCTGAGAGACAAAACTTATGTCATTTTGAGGGAACGTATATGTCAACTTTATGTCAGAGTCACGTCAATGTATGTCCTAGGGTTTGGAGGATAGAGATATTTTAATTTTTCGAGATTATTCGAAAGTCAATTTTTGAAAAGGGAAATATCTCCCGATCTGTAGGAAAACTTATGTCACTTTGAGGGAACGTATATGTCAACTTCGTGTCAGATTCTCGTCAATGTATGTCCAAGGGTTTGGAGGATAGAGACATTTTAATTTTTCGAGATTATTCGAAATTCAATTTATGAAAAGGCAAATATCTCCCGATCTGCAGGAATCTGAGAGACAAAACTTATGTAACTTTGAGGGAACGTATATGTCAACTTCATGTCAGAGTCACGTCAATGTATGTCCAAGGGTTAGGAGGATAGAGACATTTTAATTTTTCGAGATTATTCGAAAGTCAATTTTTCAAAAGGCAAATATCTCCCGATCTGTATTAATCTGAGAGACAACACTTATGACACTTTGAGGGAACGTAAATGTCAACCCCATGTCAGATTCACGTGAATGTATGTCGAAGGGTTTGGAGGATAGAGACATTTTAATTTTTCGAGATTATTCGAAAGTCAATTTTTGAAAAGGCAAATATCTCCCGATCTGTAGGAACCTGAGAGACGAAACTTATGTCACTCTGAGGTAACATATATGTCAACTTCATGTCAGAGTTACGTCAATGTATGTCCAATGGTTTGGAGGATAGAGACATTTTAATTTTTCGAGATTATTCGAAAGTCAATTTTTCAAAAAGGCAAATATCTCCCGATCTGTAAGAATCTGAGAGACAAAACTTATGTCAATTTGAGGTAACGTATATGTTAACTTCATGTCAGAGTCACGTCAATGTATGTCCAAGGGTTTGGAGAATAGGGACATTTTAATTTTTCGAGATTATTCGAAAAACAATTCTTCAAAAGGTAAATATCTCCCGATCTGTAGGAATCTGAGAGACAAAACTGATGTAACTTTGAGGGAACGTATATGTCAACTTCATGTCAGAGTCACGTCAATGTATGTATAAGGGTTTGGAGGACAGAGGCATTTTAATTTTGCGAGATTATTCGAAAGTCAATTTATGAAAAGGCAAATATCTCCCGATCTGTAGGAATCTGAGAGACAACACTTATGTCACTTTTAGGGAACGTATATGTCAACTTCATGTCAGAGTCACGTGAATGTATGTCGAAGGGTTTGGAGGATAGAGACATTTTAATTTTTCGAGATTATACGAAAGTCAATTTCTGAAAAGGGATATATCTTCCGATCTGTAGGAACCTGAGAGACAAAACTTATGTCACTTTGAGGGAACGTAATTGTCAATTTCATGTCAGAGTCTCGTCAATGTATGTCCAAGGGTTTGGAGGATAGAGACATTTTAATTTTTCAAGATTATTCGAAAGTCAATTTTTGAAAAGGCAAATATCTCCCGATCTGTAGGAATTTGAGAGACAAAACTCATGTCACTTTGAGGGAACGTATATGTTAACTTCATGTTAGAGTCACGTCAATGTATGTGCAAGGGTTTGGAGGATAGAGATATTTGAATTGTTCGAGATTATTCAAATGTAAATTTTTGAAAAGGCAAATATCTACCGATCTGTAGGAATCTGAGAGACAAAACTTATGTCACGTTGAGGGAACGTATATGTCAACTTCATGTCAGAGTCACGTCAATGTATGTCCAATGGTTTGGAGGATAGAGACATTTTAATTTTTCGAGATTATTCGAAAGTCAATTTTTGAAAATTCAAATATCTCCCGATCTGTAGGGATCTGAGACACAAACCTAATGTCACTTTGAGTGAACGTATATGTCAACTTCATGTCAGAGTCACGTCAATGTATGTCCAAGGGTTTGGAGGATAGAGACATTTTAATTTTTCGAGATTTTTCGAAAGTAATTTCTGAAAAGGCAAATATCTCCCGATCCGTATTAATCTGAGAGACAAAAATTATGTCACTTTTAGGAAAGTATATGTCAACTTTATGTCAGAGTCAAGTCAATGTATGTCGAAGGGTTTGGAGGAGAGAGACATTTTAATTTTTCGAGATTATTCGATAGCAATATCTGAAAAGGCAAATATCTCCTGATCTGTAGGAATCTGAGAGACAACACTTATATCACTTTGAGGGAACGTATATGTCAACTTCATTTCAGAGTCACTTCAATGTATGTCCAAGGGTTTGGAGAATAGAGACATTTTAATTTTTCGAGATTATTCGAAAGTCAATTTTTGAAAAGGAAAATATTTCCCGATCTGTAGGAATCTGAGAGACAAAACTTATGTCACTTTGAGGGAACGTATATGTCAACTTCATGTCAGAGTCATGTCAATGTATGTCCAAGGGTTTGGAGGATAGAGACATTTTAATTTTTCGAGATTATTCGAAAGTCATTTTATGAAAAGGCAAATATCTCCCGATCTGTAGGAATGTGAGAGACAAAACATATTTCACTTTGAGGGAACGTATATGTCAACTTGATGTCAGAGTCACGTCAATGTATGTTCAAGGGTTTGGAGGATAGAGATAATTGAATTGTTCGAGATTATTCAAATGTCAATTTTTGAAAAGGCAAATATCTCCCGATCTGTAGGAATCTGAGAGACAAAACTTATGTCACGTTGAGGGAACGTATATGTCAACTTCATGTCAGAGGCACGTCAATGTATGTCCAAGGGTTTGGAAGATAGAGACATTTTAATTTTTTGAGATTATTCGAAAGTCAATTTTTGAAAATTCAAATATCTCCCGATCTGTAGGAATCTGAGACACAAACCTTATGTCACTTTGAGGGAACGTGTATGTCAACTTCATGTCAGAGTCACGTCAATGTATGTCAAAGGGTTTGGAGGATAGAATAATTTTAATTTTTCGAGAATATTCGAAAGTCAATTTTTGAAAAGGCAAATATCTCCCGATGTGTAGGAATCTGAGAGACAAAACTTATGTCAATTTGAGGGAGCGTATATGTCAACTTCATGTCAGAGTCACGTCAATGTATGTCCAAGGGTTTGGAGGATAGACATTTTAATTTTTCGATATTATCTGAGTGTCAATTTTTGAAAAGGCAAATATCTCCCGATCTGTAAGAATCTTAGAGACAAAACTTATGTCACTTTGAGGGAACTTATATGTCAACTTCATGTCAGAGTCTTGTAAATGTATGTCCAATGGTTTGGAGGATAGAGACATTTTAATTTTTCGAGATTATTCGAAAGTCAATTTTTGAAAATTCAAATATCTTCCGAATTGTAGGTATCTGAGAGACAAACCTTATGTCACTTTGAGGGAACGTATATGTCAACTTCATGTCAGAATCTGGTCAATGTATGTCCAAGGGTTTGGAGGATAGAGACATTTCAATTTTTCGAGATTATTCGAAAGTCAATTTTTGAAAAGGCAAATATCTTCCGATCTGTAGGAATCTGAGAGACAAGACTTATGTTACTTTGAGGGAACGTATATGTTAACTTCATGTCAGAGTCACGTCATTGTATGTCCAAGGGTTTGGTGGATAGAGACATTTAAATTTTTCAATATTATTCGAGTTTCAATTATTGAAAAGGCAAATATCTCCCGATCTGTACTAATCTGAGAGACAGAACTTATGTCACTTTGAGGGAACTTATATGTCAACTTCATGTCAGAGTCTTGTCAATGTATGTCCAAGGGTTTGGAGGATAAAGACATTTAAATTTTTCGAGATTATTCGAAAGTCAATTTATGAAAAGGCAAATATCTCCCGATATGTAGGAATCTGAGAGACAAAACTTATGTCAATTTGAGGCAACGTGTATGTCAACTTCATGTCAGAGTCACGTCAATGTATGTCCAAGGGTTTGGTGGATAGAGACATTTAAATTTTTCGATATTATTCGAGTGTCAATTTTTGAAAAGGCAAATATCTCCCGATCTGTAGGAATCTGAGAGACAGAACTTATGTCACTTTGAGGGAACTTATATGTCAACTTCATGTCAGAGTCACGTCAATGTATGTCCAAGGGTTTGGTGGATAGAGACATTTAAATTTTTCGATATTATTCGAGTGTCAAGTTTTGAAAAGGCAAATATCTACCGATCTGTAGGAATCTGAGAGACAAAACTTATGTCACTTTGAGGGAACGCATATGTCAACTTCATGTCAGTCACGTCAATGTATGTCCAAGGGTTTGGAGGATAAAGACATTTAAATTTTCGAGATTATTCGAAAGTCAAATTTTTAAAAGACAAATATGTCCCGATCTGTAAAAATCTGAGAGACAAAACTTATGTCACTTTTAGGTAACGTATATGTCAACTTCACTTTAGAGTCACGTCAATGTATGTCCAAGGGTTTTTAGGATAGAGACATTTTAATTTTTCCAGATTATTCGAAAGTCAATTTGTGAAAAGGCATATATCTCCCGATCTGTAGGAATGTGAGAGACAAAACTTCTGTCACTTTGAGGGAACGTATATGTCAACTTCATGTCAGAGTCTTGTCAATGTATGTCCAAGGGTTTGGAAGGATAGATACATTTCAAATTTTCGAGATTATTCGAAAGTCAATTTTTGAATAGGCAAATATCTCCCGATCTGTAGGAATCTGCGAGACAAAACTTATGTCACTTTGAGGGAACGTATATGTAAACTTCATATCAGAGTCACGTCAATGTGTGTAAAAGGGTTTGGAGGATAGAGACATTTTAATTTTTCGAGATTATTCGAAAGTCAATTTTTGAAAAGGCAAATATCTCCCGATCTGTAGGAATCTGCGAGACAAAACTTTTGTCACTATGAGGGAACGTATATGTAAACTTCATGTCATAGTCACGTCAATGTATGTCCAAGGGTTTGGACGATAGAGATATTTGAATTTTTCGAGATTATTCAAATGTCAATTTTTGAAAAGGCAAATATCTCCCGATCTGTAGGAATCTGAGACACAAACCTTATGTCACTTTGAGGGAAGGTGTATGTCAACTTCATGTTAGAGTCACGTCAATGTATGTCTAAGGGTTTGGAGGTTAGAGACATTTTAATTTTTCGAGATTATTCGAAAGTCAATTTTTGAAAGGGCAAATATCTTCCGATCTGTAGGAATTTGAGGGACAAAACTTATGTCACTTTGAGGGAACGTATATGTCAACTTCATGTCAGAGTCACGTCAAAGTATGTCCAACGGTTTGGAGGATAGAGATATTTGAATTGTTCGAGATTATTCAAATGTCAATTTTTGAAAAGGCAAATATCTCCCCATGTGTAGGAATGTGAGATACATAAACTTATGTCACGTTGAGAGAAAGTATATGTCAACTTCATGTCAGAGTCACGTCAATGTATGTCTAAAGGTTTGGTGGATAGAGAAATTTTAATTTTTCGAGATTATTCGAAAGTCAATTTTTGAAAAGGCAAATATCTCCCGATTTTTACGAATCTGAGAGACAAACCTTATGTCACTTTGAGGGAACGTATATGTCAACTTCATGTCAGAGTCTGGTCAATGTATGTCCAAGGGTTTGGAGGATAGAGACATTTCAATTTTTCGAAATTATTCGAAAGTCAATTTTTGAAAAGGCAAATATCTTACGATCTGTAGGAATCTGAGAGACAAAACTTATGTCACTTTGAGGGAACGTATATGTTAACTTCATGTCAGAGTCACGTCAAAGTATGTCCAAGGGTTTGGAGGATAGAGATATTTGAATTTTTCGAGATTATTCAAATGTCAATTTTTGAAAAGGCAAATATCTCCCGATCTGTAGGAATCTGAGAGACAAAACTTAAGTCACTTTGAGGGAACGTATATGTCAACTTCACTTTAGAGCCACGTCAATGTAAGTCCAAGGGTTAGGTGTATAGACTCATTTGAATTTTTCGAGATTATTCGAAAATCAATTTTTGAAAACGCAAATATCTCCCGATCTGTAGGAATCTGAGAGACAAACCTTATGTCACTTTGAGGGAACGTATATGTTAACTTCATGTCAGAGTCTGGTCAATGTATGTCCAAGGGTTTGGAGGATAGAGACATTTCAATTTTTCGAAATTATTCGAAAGTCAATTTTTGAAAAGGCAAATATCTCCCGATCTGTAGGAATCTGAGAGACAAAACTTATGTCACTTTGAGGGAACGCATATGTCAACTTCATGTCAGAGTCACGTCAATGTATGTAAAGGGTTTGGAGGATAGAGACATTTAAATTTTTCGAGATTATTCGAAAGTCAATTTTTGAAAATTCAAATATCTCCCGATCTGTAGGAATCTGAGACACAATCCTTATGTCACTTTGAGGGAACGTGTATGTCAACTTCATGTCAGAGTCACGTCAATGTATGTCCAAGGGTTTGGAGGATAGAATAATTTTAATTTTCCGAGAATATTCGAAAGTCAATTTTTGAAAAGGCAAATATCTCCCGATGTGTAGGAATCTGAGTGACAAAACTTATGTCAATTTGAGGGAACGTATATGTCAACTTCATGTCAGAGTCACGTCAATGTATGTCCAAGGGTTTGGAGGATAGACATTTTAATTTTTCGATATTATTCGAGTGTCAATTTTTGAAAAGGCAAATATCTCCCGATCTGTAAGGATCTGAGAGACAAAACTTATGTCACTTTGAGGGAACTTATATATCAACTTCATGTCAGAGTCTTGTCAATGTATGTCCAATGGTTTGGAGGATAGAGACATTTTAATTTTTCGAGATTATTCGAAAGTCAATTTTTGAAAATTCAAATATCTCCCGAACTTTAGGAATCTGAGAGACAAACCTTATGTCACTTTGAGGGAACGTATATGTCAACTTCATGTCAGAATCTGGTCAATATATGTCCAAGGGTTTGGAGGATAGAGACAATTCAATTTTTCGAGATTATTCCTTAGTCAATTTTTGAAAAGGCAAATATCTTCCGATCTGTAGGAATCTGAAATTCAAAACTTATGTCACTTTGAGGGAACGTATATGTCAACTTCATGTCAGAGTCACGTCAAAGTATGTCCAAGGGTTTGGAGGATAGAGGTATTTGAATTTTTCGAGATTATTCAAATATCAATTTTTGAAAAGGCAAATATCTCCCGATCTGTAGGAATCTGAGACACAAACCTTACGTCACTTTGAGGGAACGTGTATGTCAACTTCATGTTAGAGTCACGTCAATGTATGTAAAGGGTTTGGAGGATAGAGACATTTTAATTTTTCGAGATTATTGGAAAGTCAATTTTTGAAAAGGCAAATATCTTCCGATCTGTAGGAATCTGAGAGAAAAGACTTATGTTACTTTGAGGGAACGTATATGTTAACTTCATGTCAGAGTCACGTCAAAGTATGTCCAAGGGTTTGGAGGATAGAGATATTTGAATTTTTCGAGATTATTCAAATGTCAATTACTGGAAAGGCAAATATCTCCCGATCTGTAGGAATCTGAGAGACAAAACTTATGTCACGTTGAGGGAACGTATATGTTAACTTCATGTCAGAGTCACGTCAAAGTATGTCCAAGGGTTTGGAGGATAGAGACATTTTAATTTTTCGAGATTATTCGAAAGTCAATTTATGAAAAGGCAAATATCTCCCGATATGTAGGAATCTGAGAGACAAAACTTATGTCAATTTGAGGCAACGTGTATGTCAACTTCATGTCAGAGTCACGTCAATGTATGTCCAAGGGTTTGGTGGATAGAGACATTTAAATTTTTCGATATTATTCGAGTGTCAATTTTTGAAAAGGCAAATATCTCCCGATCTGTAGGAATCTGAGAGACAGAACTTATGTCACTTTGAAGGAACTTATATGTGAACTTCATGTCAGAGTCACGTCAATGTATGTCCAAGGGTTTGGTGGATAAAGACATTTAAATTTTTCGATATTATTCGAGTGTCAAGTTTTGAAAAGGCAAATATCTACCGATCTGTAGGAATCTGAGAGACAAAACTTATGTCACTTTGAGGGAACGCATATGTCAACTTCATGTCAGTCACGTCAATGTATGTCCAAGGGTTTGGAGGATAAAGACATTTAAATTTTCGAGATTATTCGAAAGTCAAATTTTTAAAAGACAAATATGTCCCGATCTGTAAAAATCTGAGAGACAAAACTTATGTCACTTTTAGGTAACGTATATGTCAACTTCACTTTAGAGTCACGTCAATGTATGTCCAAGGGTTTGGAGGATAGAGACATTTTAATTTTTCGAGATTATTCTAAAGTCAATTTGTGAAAAGGCATATATCTCCCGATCTGTAGGAATGTGAGAGACAAAACTTCTGTCACTTTGAGGGAACGTATATGTCAACTTCATGTCAGAGTCTTGTCAATGTATGTCCAAGTGTTTGGAAGGATAGATACATTTCAATTTTTCGAGATTATTCGAAAGTCAATTTTTGAAAAGGCAAATATCTCCCGATCTGTAGGAATCTGCGAGACAAAACTAATGTCACTTTGAGGGAACGTATATGTAAACTTCATATCAGAGTCACGTCAATGTGTGTAAAAGGGTTTGGAGGATAGGGACATTTTAATTTTTCGAGATTATTCGAAAGTCAATTTTTGAAAAGGCAAATATCTCCCGATCTGTAGGAATCTGCGAGACAAAACTTTTGTCACTATGAGGGAACGTATATGTAAACTTCATGTCATAGTCACGTCAATGTATGTCCAAGGGTTTGGACGATAGAGATATTTGAATTTTTCGAGATTATTCAAATGTCAATTTTTGAAAAGGCAAATATCTCCCGATCTGTAGGAATCTGAGAGACAAACCTTATGTCACTTTGAGGGAACGTATATGTCAACTTCATGTCAGAGTCTGGTCAATGTATGTCCAAGGGTTTGGAGGATAGAGACATTTCAATTTTTCGAAATTATTCGAAAGTCAATTTTTGAAAAGGCAAATATCTCCCGATCTGTAGGAATCTGAGAGACAAAACTTATGTCACTTTGAGGGAACGCATATGTCAACTTCATGTCAGAGTCACGTCAATGTATGTAAAGGGTTTGGAGGATAGAGACATTTAAATTTTTCGAGATTATTCGAAAGTCAAATTTTGAAAAGGCAAATATCTCCCGATCTGTAGGAATCTGAGAGACAAAACTTATGTCACTTTGAGGGAACGTATATGTCAACTTCATGTCAGAGTCACGTCAAATTATGTCCAAGTGTTTGGAGGATAGAGATATTTGAATTGTTCGAGATTATTCAAATGTCAATTTTTGAAAAGGCAAATATCTCCCGATCTGTAGGAATCTGAGAGACAAAACTTATGTCACGTTGAGGGAACGTATATGTCAACTTCATGTCAGAGTCACGTCAATGTATGTCCAAGGGTTTGGATTATAGAGAGATTTTAATTTTTCGAGATTATTTGAAAGTCAATTTTTGAAAATTCAAATATCTCCCGATCTGTAGGAATCTGAGACACAATCCTTATGTCACTTTGAGGGAACGTGTATGTCAACTTC
Organism: Zootermopsis nevadensis; assembly: GCF_977971745.1. Lineage (NCBI taxonomy): Eukaryota > Metazoa > Arthropoda > Insecta > Blattodea > Termopsidae > Zootermopsis > Zootermopsis nevadensis. Next base: position 4,804,331 of record NW_028259177.1, read on the forward strand.
ATGTCAGAGTCACGTCAATGTATGTCCAAGGGTTTGGAGGATAGAATAATTTTAATTTTCCGAGAATATTCGAAAGTCAATTTTTGAAAAGGCAAATATCTCCCGATGTGTAGGAATCTGAGTGACAAAACTTATGTCAATTTGAGGGAAAGTATATGTCAACTTCATGTCAGAGTCACGTCAATGTATGTCCAAGGGTTTGGAGGATAGACATTTTAATTTTTCGATATTATTCGAGTGTCAATTTTTGAAAAGGCAAATATCTCCCGATCTGTAAGGATCTGAGAGACAAAACTTATGTCACTTTGAGGGAACTTATATATCAACTTCATGTCAGAGTCTTGTCAATGTATGTCCAATGGTTTGGAGGATAGAGACATTTTAATTTTTCGAGATTATTCGAAAGTCAATTTTTGAAAATTCAAATATCTCCCGAACTTTAGGAATCTGAGAGACAAACCTTATGTCACTTTGAGGGAACGTATATGTCAACTTCATGTCAGAATCTGGTCAATATATGTCCAAGGGTTTGGAGGATAGAGACAATTCAATTTTTCGAGATTATTCCTTAGTCAATTTTTGAAAAGGCAAATATCTTCCGATCTGTAGGAATCTGAAATTCAAAACTTATGTCACTTTGAGGGAACGTATATGTCAACTTCATGTCAGAGTCACGTCAAAGTATGTCCAAGGGTTTGGAGGATAGAGGTATTTGAATTTTTCGAGATTATTCAAATATCAATTTTTGAAAAGGCAAATATCTCCCGATCTGTAGGAATCTGAGACACAAACCTTACGTCACTTTGAGGGAACGTGTATGTCAACTTCATGTTAGAGTCACGTCAATGTATGTAAAGGGTTTGGAGGATAGAGACATTTTAATTTTTCGAGATTATTGGAAAGTCAATTTTTGAAAAGGCAAATATCTTCCGATCTGTAGGAATCTGAGAGAAAAGACTTATGTTACTTTGAGGGAACGTATATGTTAACTTCATGTCAGAGTCACGTCAAAGTATGTCCAAGGGTTTGGAGGATAGAGATATTTGAATTTTTCGAGATTATTCAAATGTCAATTACTGGAAAGGCAAATATCTCCCGATCTGTAGGAATCTGAGAGACAAAACTTATGTCACGTTGAGGGAACGTATATGTTAACTTCATGTCAGAGTCACGTCAAAGTATGTCCAAGGGTTTGGAGGATAGAGACATTTTAATTTTTCGAGATTATTCGAAAGTCAATTTATGAAAAGGCAAATATCTCCCGATATGTAGGAATCTGAGAGACAAAACTTATGTCAATTTGAGGCAACGTGTATGTCAACTTCATGTCAGAGTCACGTCAATGTATGTCCAAGGGTTTGGTGGATAGAGACATTTAAATTTTTCGATATTATTCGAGTGTCAATTTTTGAAAAGGCAAATATCTCCCGATCTGTAGGAATCTGAGAGACAGAACTTATGTCACTTTGAAGGAACTTATATGTGAACTTCATGTCAGAGTCACGTCAATGTATGTCCAAGGGTTTGGTGGATAAAGACATTTAAATTTTTCGATATTATTCGAGTGTCAAGTTTTGAAAAGGCAAATATCTACCGATCTGTAGGAATCTGAGAGACAAAACTTATGTCACTTTGAGGGAACGCATATGTCAACTTCATGTCAGTCACGTCAATGTATGTCCAAGGGTTTGGAGGATAAAGACATTTAAATTTTCGAGATTATTCGAAAGTCAAATTTTTAAAAGACAAATATGTCCCGATCTGTAAAAATCTGAGAGACAAAACTTATGTCACTTTTAGGTAACGTATATGTCAACTTCACTTTAGAGTCACGTCAATGTATGTCCAAGGGTTTGGAGGATAGAGACATTTTAATTTTTCGAGATTATTCGAAAGTCAATTTGTGAAAAGGCATATATCTCCCGATCTGTAGGAATGTGAGAGACAAAACTTCTGTCACTTTGAGGGAACGTATATGTCAACTTCATGTCAGAGTCTTGTCAATGTATGTCCAAGTGTTTGGAAGGATAGATACATTTCAATTTTTCGAGATTATTCGAAAGTCAATTTTTGAAAAGGCAAATATCTCCCGATCTGTAGGAATCTGCGAGACAAAACTAATGTCACTTTGAGGGAACGTATATGTAAACTTCATATCAGAGTCACGTCAATGTGTGTAAAAGGGTTTGGAGGATAGAGACATTTTAATTTTTCGAGATTATTCGAAAGTCAATTTTTGAAAAGGCAAATATCTCCCGATCTGTAGGAATCTGCGAGACAAAACTTTTGTCACTATGAGGGAACGTATATGTAAACTTCATGTCATAGTCACGTCAATGTATGTCCAAGGGTTTGGACGATAGAGATATTTGAATTTTTCGAGATTATTCAAATGTCAATTTTTGAAAAGGCAAATATCTCCCGATCTGTAGGAATCTGAGACACAAATCTTATGTCACTTTGAGGGAAGGTGTATGTCAACTTCATGTTAGAGTCACGTCAATGTATGTCTAAGGGTTTGGAGGTTAGAGACATTTTAATTTTTCGAGATTATTCGAAAGTCAATTTTTGAAAGGGCAAATATCTTCCGATCTGTAGGAATTTGAGGGACAAAACTTATGTCACTTTGAGGGAACGTATATGTCAACTTCATGTCAGAGTCACGTCAAAGTATGTCCAACGGTTTGGAGGATAGAGATATTTGAATTGTTCGAGATTATTCAAATGTCAATTTTTGAAAAGGCAAATATCTCCCGATGTGTAGGAATGTGAGATACATAAACTTATGTCACGTTGAGAGAAAGTATATGTCAACTTCATGTCAGAGTCACGTCAATGTATGTCTAAAGGTTTGGTGGATAGAGAAATTTTAATTTTTCGAGATTATTCGAAAGTCAATTTTTGAAAAGGCAAATATCTCCCGATTTTTACGAATCTGAGAGACAAACCTTATGTCACTTTGAGGGAACGTATATGTCAACTTCATGTCAGAGTCTGGTCAATGTATGTCCAAGGGTTTGGAGGATAGAGACATTTCAATTTTTCGAAATTATTCGAAAGTCAATTTTTGAAAAGGCAAATATCTTACGATCTGTAGGAATCTGAGAGACAAAACTTATGTCACTTTGAGGGAACGTATATGTTAACTTCATGTCAGAGTCACGTCAAAGTATGTCCAAGGGTTTGGAGGATAGAGATATTTGAATTTTTCGAGATTATTCAAATGTCAATTTTTGAAAAGGCAAATATCTCCCGATCTGTAGGAATCTGAGAGACAAAACTTAAGTCACTTTGAGGGAACGTATATGTCAACTTCACTTTAGAGCCACGTCAATGTAAGTCCAAGGGTTAGGTGTATAGACTCATTTGAATTTTTCGAGATTATTCGAAAATCAATTTTTGAAAACGCAAATATCTCCCGATCTGTAGGAATCTGAGAGACAAACCTTATGTCACTTTGAGGGAACGTATATGTCAACTTCATGTCAGAGTCACGTCAAAGTATGTCCAAGGGTTTGGAGGATAGAGGTATTTGAATTTTTCGAGATTATTCAAATATCAATTTTTGAAAAGGCAAATATCTCCCGATCTGTAGGAATCTGAGACACAAACCTTACGTCACTTTGAGGGAACGTGTATGTCAACTTCATGTTAGAGTCACGTCAATGTATGTAAAGGGTTTGGAGGATAGAGACATTTTAATTTTTCGAGATTATTGGAAAGTCAATTTTTGAAAAGGCAAATATCTTCCGATCTGTAGGAATCTGAGAGAAAAGACTTATGTTACTTTGAGGGAACGTATATGTTAACTTCATGTCAGAGTCACGTCAAAGTATGTCCAAGGGTTTGGAGGATAGAGATATTTGAATTTTTCGAGATTATTCAAATGTCAATTACTGGAAAGGCAAATATCTCCCGATCTGTAGGAATCTGAGAGACAAAACTTATGTCACGTTGAGGGAACGTATATGTTAACTTCATGTCAGAGTCACGTCAATGTATGTCCAAGGGTTTGGAGGATAGAGACATTTTAATTTTTCGAGATTATTCGAAAGTCAATTTATGAAAAGGCAAATATCTCCCGATATGTAGGAATCTGAGAGACAAAACTTATGTCACTTTGAGGGAACGCATATGTCAACTTCATGTCAGAGTCACGTCAATGTATGTAAAGGGTTTGGAGGATAGAGACATTTAAATTTTTCGAGATTATTCGAAAGTCAAATTTTGAAAAGGCAAATATCTCCCGATCTGTAGGCATCTGAGAGACAAACCTTATGCCACTTTGTGGAAACGCATATGTCAACTTCGTGTCAGAGTCTCGTCAATGTATGTCCAAGGGTTTGGAGGATAGAGATATTTGAATTGTTCGAGATTATTCAAATGTCAATTTTTGAAAAGGCAAATATCTCCCGATCTGTAGGAATCTGAGAGACAAAACTTATGTCACGTTGAGGGAACGTATATGTCAACTTCATGTCAGAGTCACGTCAATGTATGTCCAAGGGTTTGGATTATAGAGAGATTTTAATTTTTCGAGATTATTCGAAAGTCAATTTTTGAAAATTCAAATATCTCCCGATCTGTAGGAATCTGAGACACAATCCTTATGTCACTTTGAGGGAACGTGTATGTCAACTTCATGTCAGAGTCACGTCAATGTATGTCCAAGGGTTTGGAGGATAGAATAATTTTAATTTTCCGAGAATATTCGAAAGTCAATTTTTGAAAAGGCAAATATCTCCCGATGTGTAGGAATCTGAGTGACAAAACTTATGTCAATTTGGGGGAACGTATATGTCAACTTCATGTCAGAGTCACGTCAATGTATGTCCAAGGGTTTGGAGGATAGACATTTTAATTTTTCGATATTATTCGAGTGTCAATTTTTGAAAAGGCAAATATCTCCCGATCTGTAAGAATCTGAGAGACAAAACTTATGTCACTTTGAGGGAACTTATATATCAACTTCATGTCAGAGTCTTGTCAATGTATGTCCAATGGTTTGGAGGATAGAGACATTTTAATTTTACGAGATTATTCGAAAGTCAATTTTTGAAAATTCAAATATCTCCCGAACTTTAGGAATCTGAGAGACAAACCTTATGTCACTTTGAGGGAACGTATATGTCAACTTCATGTCAGAATCTGGTCAATGTATGTCCAAGGGTTTGGAGGATAGAGACAATTCAATTTTTCGAGATTATTCCTTAGTCAATTTTTGAAAAGGCAAATATCTTCCGATCTGTAGGAATCTGAAATTCAAAACTTATGTCACTTTGAGGGAACGTATATGTCAACTTCATGTCAGAGTCACGTCAAAGTATGTCCAAGGGTTTGGAGGATAGAGGTATTTGAATTTTTCGAGATTATTCAAATATCAATTTTTGAAAAGGCAAATATCTCCCGATCTGTAGGAATCTGAGACACAAACCTTACGTCACTTTGAGGGAACGTGTATGTCAACTTCATGTTAGAGTCACGTCAACGTATGTAAAGGGTTTGGAGGATAGAGACATTTTAATTTTTCGAGATTATTGGAAAGTCAATTTTTGAAAAGGCAAATATCTTCCGATCTGTAGGAATCTGAGAGACAAGACTTATGTTACTTTGAGGGAACGTATATGTTAACTTCATGTCAGAGTCACGTCAAAGTATGTCCAAGGGTTTGGAGGATAGAGATATTTGAATTTTTCGAGATTATTCAAATGTCAATTAATGGAAAGGCAAATATCTCCCGATCTGTAGGAATCTGAGAGACAAAACTAATGTCACGTTGAGGGAACGTATATGTTAACTTCATGTCAGAGTCACGTCAAAGTATGTCCAAGGGTTTGGAGGATAGAGACATTTTAATTTTTCGAGATTATTCGAAAGTCAATTTATGAAAAGGCAAATATCTCCCGATATGTAGGAATCTGAGAGACAAAACTTATGTCAATTTGAGGCAACGTGTATGTCAACTTCATGTCAGAGTCACGTCAATGTATGTCCAAGGGTTTGGTGGATAGAGACATTTAAATTTTTCGATATTATTCGAGTGTCAATTTTTGAAAAGGCAAATATCTCCCGATCTGTAGGAATCTGAGAGACAGAACTTATGTCACTTTGAGGGAACTTATATGTCAACTTCATGTCAGAGTCACGTCAATGTATGTCCAAGGGTTTGGTGGATAGAGACATTTAAATTTTTCGATATTATTCGAGTGTCAAGTTTTGAAAAGGCAAATAGCTACCGATCTGTAGGAATCTGAGAGACAAAACTTATGTCACTTTGAGGGAACGCATATGTCAACTTCATGTCAGTCACGTCAATGTATGTCCAAGGGTTTGGAGGATAAAGACATTTAAATTTTCGAGATTATTCGAAAGTCAAATTTTTAAAAGACAAATATGTCCCGATCTGTAAAAATCTGAGAGACAAAACTTATGTCACTTTTAGGTAACGTATATGTCAACTTCACTTTAGAGTCACGTCAATGAATGTCCAAGGGTTTGGAGGATAGAGACATTTTAATTTTTCGAGATTATTCGAAAGTCAATTTGTGAAAAGGCATATATCTCCCGATCTGTAGGAATGTGAGAGACAAAACTTCTGTCACTTTGAGGGAACGTATATGTCAACTTCATGTCAGAGTCTGGTCAATGTATGTCCAAGGGTTTGGAAGGATAGATACATTTCAATTTTTCGAGATTATTCGAAAGTCAATTTTTGAAAAGGCAAATATCTCCCGATCTGTAGGAATCTGCGAGACAAAACTTATGTCACTTTGAGGGAACGTATATGTAAACTTCATATCAGAGTCACGTCAATGTGTGTAAAAGGGTTTGGAGGATAGAGACATTTTAATTTTTCGAGATTATTCGAAAGTCAATTTTTGAAAAGGCAAATATCTCCCGATCTGTAGGAATCTGCGAGACAAAACTTTTGTCACTATGAGGGAACGTATATGTAAACTTCATGTCATAGTCACGTCAATGTATGTCCAAGGGTTTGGACGATAGAGATATTTGAATTTTTCGAGATTATTCAAATGTCAATTTTTGAAAAGGCAAATATCTCCCGATCTGTAGGAATCTGAGACACAAACCTTATGTCACTTTGAGGGAAGGTGTATGTCAACTTCATGTTAGAGTCACGTCAATGTATGTCTAAGGGTTTGGAGGTTAGAGACATTTTAATTTTTCGAGATTATTCGAAAGTCAATTTTTGAAAGGGCAAATATCTTCCGATCTGTAGGAATTTGAGGGACAAAACTTATGTCACTTTGAGGGAACGTATATGTCAACTTCATGTCAGAGTCACGTCAAAGTATGTCCAACGGTTTGGAGGATAGAGATATTTGAATTGTTCGAGATTATTCAAATGTCAATTTTTGAAAAGGCAAATATCTCCCGATGTGTACGAATGTGAGATACATAAACTTATGTCACGTTGAGAGAAAGTATATGTCAACTTCATGTCAGAGTCACGTCAATGTATGTCTAAAGGTTTGGTGGATAGAGAAATTTTAATTTTTTGAGATTATTCGAAAGTCAATTTTTGAAAAGGCAAATATCTCCCGATTTTTACGAATCTGAGAGACAAACCTTATGTCACTTTGAGGGAACGTATATGTCAACTTCATGTCAGAGTCTGGTCAATGTATGTCCAAGGGTTTGGAGGATAGAGACATTTCAATTTTTCGAAATTATTCGAAAGTCAATTTTTGAAAAGGCAAATATCTTACGATCTGTAGGAATCTGAGAGACAAAACTTATGTCACTTTGAGGGAACGTATATGTTAACTTCATGTCAGAGTCACGTCAAAGTATGTCCAAGGGTTTGGAGGATAGAGATATTTGAATTTTTCGAGATTATTCAAACGTCAATTTTTGAAAAGGCAAATATCTCCCGATCTGTAGGAATCTGAGAGACAAAACTTAAGTCACTTTGAGGGAACGTATATGTCAACTTCACTTTAGAGCCACGTCAATGTAAGTCCAAGGGTTAGGTGTATAGACTCATTTGAATTTTTCGAGATTATTCGAAAATCAATTTTTGAAAACGCAAATATCTCCCGATCTGTAGGAATCTGAGACACAAACCTTATGTCACTTTGAGGGAACGTGTATGTCAACTTCATGTTAGAGTCACGTCAATGTATGTCCAAAGGTTTGGAGGATAGAGACATTTTAATTTTTCGAGTTTATTCAAAAGTCAATTTTTGAAAAGGCAAATATCTCCCGATCTGTAGGAATCTGAGAGACAAAACTTATGTCACTTTGAGGGAACGCATATGTCAACTTCATGTCAGAGTCACGTCAATGTATGTAAAGGGTTTGGAGGATAGAGACATTTAAATTTTTCGAGATTATTCGAAAGTCAAATTATGAAAAGGCAAATATCTCCCGATCTGTAGGAATCTGAGAGACAAAACTTATGTCACTTTGAGGGAACGTATATGTCAACTTCATGTCAGAGTCACGTCAAATTATGTCCAAGTGTTTGGAGGATAGAGATATTTGAATTGTTCGAGATTATTCAAATGTCAATTTTTGAAAAGGCAAATATCTCCCGATCTGTAGGAATCTGAGAGACAAAACTTATGTCACGTTGAGGGAACGTATATGTCAACTTCATGTCAGAGTCACGTCAATGTATGTCCAAGGGTTTGGATTATAGAGAGATTTTAATTTTTCGAGATTATTCGAAAGTCAATTTTTGAAAATTCAAATATCTCCCGATCTGTAGGAATCTGTGACACAATCCTTATGTCACTTTGAGGGAACGTGTATGTCAACTTCATGTCAGAGTCACGTCAATGTATGTCCAAGGGTTTGGAGGATAGAATAATTTTAATTTTCCGAGAATATTCGAAAGTCAATTTTTGAAAAGGCAAATATCTCCCGATGTGTAGGAATCTGAGTGACAAAACTTATGTCAATTTGAGGGAACGTATATGTCAACTTCATGTCAGAGTCACGTCAATGTATGTCCAAGGGTTTGGAGGATAGACATTTTAATTTTTCGATATTATTCGAGTGTCAATTTTTGAAAAGGCAAATACCTGCCGATCTGTAAGAATCTGAGAGACAAAACTTATGTCACTTTGAGGGAACTTATATATCAACTTCATGTCAGAGTCTTGTCAATGTATGTCCAATGGTTTGGAGGATAGAGACATTTAAATTTTTCGAGATTATTCGAAAGTCAATTTTTGAAAAGGCAAATATCTCCCGAACTTTAGGAATCTGAGAGACAAACCTTATGTCACTTTGAGGGAACGTATATGTCAACTTCATGTCAGAATCTGGTCAATGTATGTCCAAGGGTTTGGAGGATAGAGACAATTCAATTTTTCGAGATTATTCCTTAGTCAATTTTTGAAAAGGCAAATATCTTCCGATCTGTAGGAATCTGAAATTCAAAACTTATGTCACTTTGAGGGAACGTATATGTCAACTTCATGTCAGAGTCACGTCAAAGTATGTCCAAGGGTTTGGAGGATAGAGGTATTTGAATTTTTCGAGATTATTCAAATTTCAATTTTTGAAAAGGCAAATATCTCCCGATCTGTAGGAATCTGAGACACAAACCTTACGTCACTTTGAGGGAACGTGTATGTCAACTTCATGTTAGAGTCACGTCAATGTATGTAAAGGGTTTGGAGGATAGAGACATTTTAATTTTTCGAGATTATTGGAAAGTCAATTTTTGAAAAGGCAAATATCTTCCGATCTGTAGGAATCTGAGAGACAAGACTTATGTTACTTTGAGGGAACGTATATGTTAACTTCATGTCAGAGTCACGTCAAAGTATGTCCAAGGGTTTGGAGGATAGAGATATTTGAATTTTTCGAGATTATTCAAATGTCAATTATTGGAAAGGCAAATATCTCCCGATCTGTAGGAATCTGGGAGACAAAACTTATGTCACGTTGAGGGAACGTATATGTTAACTTCATGTCAGAGTCACGTCAAAGTATGTCCAAGGTTTTGGAGGATAGAGACATTTTAATTTTTCGAGATTATTCGAAATTCAATTTGTGAAAAGGCAAATATCTCCCGATCTGTAGGAATCTGAGAAACAAATCTTATGTCACTTTGAGGGAACGTATATGTCAACTTCATGTCCGAGTCACGTCAATGTATGTCCAAGGGTTTGGAGGATAGAGACATTTAAATTTTTCGATATTATTCGAGTGTTAATTTTTGAAAAGGCAAATATCTACCGATCTGTAGGAATCTGAGAGACAAAACTTATGTCACTTTGAGGGAACGTATATGTCAACTTCATGTCAGTCACGTCAATGTATGTCCAAGGGTTTGGAGGATAGAGACATTTAAATTTTTCGAGATTATTCGAAAGTCAAATTTTTAAAAGGCAAATATGTCCCGATCTGTAGGAATCTGAGAGACAAAACTTATGTTACTTTTAGGTAACGTATATGTCAACTTCACTTTAGAGTCACGTCAATGTATGTCCAAGGGTTTGGAAGGATAGATACATTTCAATTTTTCGAGATTATTCGAAAGTCAATTTTTGAAAAGGCAAATATCTCCCGATCTGTAGAAATCTGCGAGACAAAGCTTATGTCACTTCTAGGGAGCGTATATGTAAACTTCATGTCAGAGTCACGTCAATGTGTGTAAAAGGGTTTGGAGGATAGAGACATTTTAATTTTTCGAGATTATTCGAAAGTCAATTTGTGAAAAGGCAAATATCTCCCGATGTGTAGGAATCTGAGTGACAAAACTTATGTCAATTTGAGGGAACGTATATGTCAACTTCATGTCATAGTCACGTCAATGTATGTCCAAGGGTTTCGAGGATAGAGATATTTGAATTGTTCGAGATTATTCAAATGTCAATTTTTGAAAAGGCAAATATCTCCCGATCTGTTGGAATCTGAGACACAAACCTTATGTCACTTTGAGGGAAGGTGTATGTCAACTTCATGTTAGAGTCACGTCAATGTATGTCTAAGAGTTTGGAGGTTAGAGACATTTTAATTTTTCGAGATTATTCGAAAGTCAATTTTTGAAAGGGCAAATATCTTCCGATCTGTAGGAATCTGAGAGACAAAACTTATGTCACGTTGAGGGAACGTGTATGTCAACTTCATGTCAGATTCACGTCAATGTAAGTCCAAGGGTTTGGAGGATAGAAACATTTTAATTTTCCGAGAATATTCGAAAGTCAATTTTTGAAAAGGCAAATATCTCCCGATGTGTAGGAATCTGAGAGACAAAACTTATGTCAATTTGAGGGAACGTGTTAGTCAACTTCATGTCAAATTCACGTCAATGTATGTCCAAGGGTTTGGAGGATAGAGACATTTTAATTCTTCGATATTATTCGAGTGTCAATTTTTGAAAAGGCAAATATCTTTGAGGGAACTGATATGTCAACTTCATGTCAGAGTCTTGCCAATGTATGTCCAAGTGTTTGGAGAATAGAGAGATTTAAATTTTTCGAGATTATTCGAAAGTCAATTTTTGAAAAGGCAAATATCTCCCGATTTTTACGAATCTGAGAGACAAACCTTATGTCACTTTGAGGGAACGTATATGTCAAATTCATGTCAGAGTCTGGTCAATGTATGTCGAAGTGTTTGGAGGATAGAGACATTTCAATTTTTCGAAATTATTCGAAAGTCAATTTTTGAAAAGGCAAATATCTTACGATCTGTAGGAATCTGAGAAACAAAACTTATGTCACTTTGAGGGAACGTATATGTCAACTTCATGTCAGAGTCACGTCAAAGTATGTCCAAGGGTTTGGAGGATAGAGATATTTGAATTTTTCGAGATTATTCAAATGTCAATTTTTGAAAAGGCAAATATCTCCCGATCTGTAGGAATCTGAGAGACAAAACTTAAGTCACTATGAGGGAACGTATATGTCAACTTCATGTCATAGTCACGTCAATGTATGTCCAAGGGTTTGGAGAATAGAGACATTTTAATTTTTCGAGATTAATCGAAAGTCAATTTTTGAAAAGGCAATTATCTCCTGATCTGTAGGAATCTGAGAGACAAAACTTATGTCCCTTTGAGGGAACGTATATGTCAACTTCATGTCAGGGTCACGTCAATGTATGTCCAAGGGTTTGAAGGATAGAAACATTTTAATTTTCCGAGAATATTCGAAAGTCAATTTTTGAAAAGGCAAATATCTCGCGATGTGTAAGAATCTGAGAGACAAAACTTATGTCAATTTGAGGGAACGTATATGTCAACTTCATGTCAGAGTCACGTCAATGTATGTCCAAGGGTTTGGAGGATAGAGACATTTTAATTTTTCGAGATTATTCGAAAGTCAATCTTTGAAAAGGCAAATATCTCCCGATCTGTAGGAATCTGCGAGACAAAACTTATGTCACTTTGAGGGAACATATATGTCAACTTCATGTCAAAGTCGTGTCAATGTATGTCCAAGGGTTTGAGGATAGAGACATATAAATTTTTCGAGATTATTCGAAAGTCAATTTTTGAAAAGGCAAATATCTCCCGATCTGTAGGAATCTGAGAGACAAACCTTATGTCACTTTGAGGGAACGTATATGTCAACTTCATGTCAGAGTCTGGTCAATGTATGTCCAAGGGTTTGGAAGGATAGATACATTTCAATTTTTCGAGATTATTCGAAAGTCAATTTTTGAAAAGGCAAATATCTCCCGATCTGTAGGAATCTGCGAGACAAAACTTATGTAACTATGAGGGAACGTATATGTCAGCTTCATGTCAGAGCAACGTCAATGTATGTCAAAAGGGTTTGGAGGATAGAGAAATTTAATTTTTCGAGATTATTCAAAAGTCAATTTTTGAAAAGGCAAATATCTCCCGACCTGTTGGAATCTGAGAGACAAAACTGATGTCACTTTGAGGAGACATATATGTCAACTTCATGTCAGAGCCACGTCAATGTAAGTCCAAGGGTTTGGAGTATAGACTCATTTGAATTTTTGAGATTATACGAAAACCAATTTTCGAAAAGGCAAATATCTCCCGATCTGTAGGAATCTGAGACACAAACCTTATGTCACTTTGAGGGAACGTTTATGTCAACTTCATGTTAGTTTCACGTCAATGTATGTTTAAGGGTTTGGAGGATACAGACATTTTAATTTTTCGAGATTATTCGAAAGTCAATTTTTGAAAGGGCAAATATCTTCCGATCTGTAGGAATCTGAGAAACAAAATTTAAGTCACTTTGAGGGAACGTATATGTCAACTTCATGTCAGAGCCACGTCAATGTATGTCCAAGGGTTTGGAGGATAGAGACATTTAAATTTTTCAAGATTATTCGAAAGTCAAATTTTTAAAAGGCAAATAACTCCCGATCTGTAGGAATCTGAGAGACAAAACTTATGTCACTTTTAGGTAACGTAAATGTCAACTTCACTTTAGAGTCACGTCAATGTATGTCCAAGGGTTTGGAGGATAAAGACATTTTAATTTTTCGAGATTATTCGAAATTTAATTTGTGAAAAGGCATATATCTCCCGATCTGTAGGAATGTGAGAGACAAAACTTCTGTCACTTTGAGGGAACGTATATGTCAACTTCATGTCAGAGTCACGTCAATGTATGTCTAACTGTTTGGAGGATAGAACAATTTAAATTTTCCGAGATTATTGGAAAGTCAATTTTTGAAAAGGCAAATATCTCCCGATCTGTAGGAATCTGAGAGACAAAACTTATGTCACTTTGAGGGAACGTATATGTAAACTTTATGTCAGAGTCACGTCAATGTGTGTAAAAGGGTATGGAGGATAGAGACATTTTAATTTTTCGAGATTATTCGAAAGTCAATTATTCAAAGGCAAATATCTCCCGATCTATATTAATCTGAGAGACAAAACTCATGTCACTTGGAGGTAATGTATATATCATAATGTCAGAATCACGTCAATGTAATTCCAAGGGTTTTCAGGATAGAAAACTTTTAATGTTTGAAGGTTATTGGACAGTCAATTATTCAAGGGCACATAACTCCCGATATGCAGGAACTTGAGAAACACAACTCATGTCACTTTGAGGTAACGTATATATCATCGTGTCAGGGTCATGTCAATGTAAGTCCAAAGGTTTGGAGGATAGAGAACTTTTAATTTTCAAGGGGTATTCGAAACTCAATTTTTCAAAGGCATATTTCTCCAGATCTGTAGGAAACTGAGAGACAAAATTCATTTCAGTTTGAGGTAACGTATATATCATCGTCATGTCAGAGTCACGTCAATGTAAGTCCATGAGTTTGCATTATAAAGAACTTTTAATTTTGAAGTTTATTCGGAAGTCAATTCTTCAAAGGCGTATATCTCCCGATCTGTAGGAAACTGAGAGACAAAACTCATGTCAGTTTCAGGTAACGTATATGTCATCGTCATATCAGAGTCACGTCAATGTAAGTCCAAGGGTTTGGAGGATAGAGACATTTAAATTTTTCGAGATTATTCGAAAGTCAAATTTTTAAAAGGCAAATATGTCCCGATCTGTAGGAATCTGAGAGACAAAACTTATGTCACTTTTAGGTAACGTATATGTCAACTTCACTTTAGAGTCACGTCAATGTATGTCCAAGGGTTTGGAAGGATAGATACATTTCAATTTTTCGAGATTATTCGAAAGTCAATTTTTGAAAAGGCAAATATCTCCCGATCTGTAGAAATCTGAGAGACAAAACTTATGTCACTTCTAGGGAGCGTATATGTAAACTTCATGTCAGAGTCACGTCAATGTGTGTAAAAGGGTTTGGAGGATAGAGACATTTTAATTTTTCGAGATTATTCGAAAGTCAATTTTTGAAAAGGCAAATATCTCCCGATGTGTAGGAATCTGAGTGACAAAACTTATGTCAATTTGAGGGAACGTATATGTCAACTTCATGTCATAGTCACGTCAATGTATGTCCAAGGGTTTCGAGGATAGAGATATTTGAATTGTTCGAGATTATTCAAATGTCAATTTTTGAAAAGGCAAATATCTCCCGATCTGTTGGAATCTGAGACACAAACCTTATGTCACTTTGAGGGAAGGTGTATGTCAACTTCATGTTAGAGTCACGTCAATGTATGTCTAAGGGTTTGGAGGTTAGAGACATTTTAATTTTTCGAGATTATTCGAAAGTCAATTTTTGAAAGGGCAAATATCTTCCGATCTGTAGGAATCTGAGAGACAAAACTTATGTCACGTTGAGGGAACGTGTATGTCAACTTCATGTCAGATTCACGTCAATGTAAGACCAAGGGTTTGGAGGATAGAAACATTTTAATTTTCCGAGAATATTCGAAAGTCAATTTTTGAAGAGGCAAATATCTCCCGATGTGTAGGAATCTGAGAGACAAAACTTATGTCAATTTGAGGGAACGTATTAGTCAACTTCATGTCAAATTCACGTCAATGTATGTCCAAGGGTTTGGAGGATAGAGACATTTTAATTTTTCGATATTATTCGAGTGTCAATTTTTGAAAAGGCAAATATCTTTGAGGGAACTGATATGTCAACTTCATGTCAGAGTCTTGCCAATGTATGTCCAAGTGTTTGGAGAATAGAGACATTTAAATTTTTCGAGATTATTCGAAAGTCAATATTTGAAAAGGCAAATATCTCCCGATTTTTACGAATCTGAGAGACAAACCTTATGTCACTTTGAGGGAACGTATATGTCAAATTCATGTCAGAGTCTGTTCAATGTATGTCCAAGTGTTTGGAGGATAGAGACATTTCAATTTTTCGAAATTATTCGAAAGTCAATTTTTGAAAAGGCAAATATCTTACGATCTGTAGGAATCTGAGAGACAAAACTTATGTCACTTTGAGGGAACGTATATGTCAACTTCATGTCAGAGTCACGTCAAAGTATGTCCAAGGGTTTGGAGGATAGAGATATTTGAATTTTTCGAGATTATTCAAATGTCAATTTTTGAAAAGGCAAATATCTCCCGATCTATAGGAATCTGAGAGACAAAACTTAAGTCACTATGAGGGAACGTATATGTCAACTTCATGTCAGAGTCACGTCAATGTACGTCCAAGGGTTTGGAGAATAGAGACATTTTAATTTTTCGAGATTATTCGAAAGTCAATTTTTGAAAAGGCAATTATCTCCTGATCTGTAGGAATCTGAGAGACAAAACTTATGTCCCTTTGAGGGAACGTATATGTCAACTTCATGTCAGGGTCACGTCAATGTATGTCCAAGGGTTTGAAGGATAGAAACATTTTAATTTTCCGAGAATATTCGAAAGTCAATTTTTGAAAAGGCAAATATCTCGCGATGTGTAAGAATCTGAGAGACAAAACTTATGTCAATTTGAGGGAACGTATATGTCAACTTCATGTCAGAGTCACGTCAAAGTATGTCCAAGGGTTTGGAGGATAGAGATATTTGAATTTTTCGAGATTATTCAAATGTCAATTTTTGAAAAGGCAAATATCTCCCGATCTGTAGGAATCTGAGAGACAAAACTTAAGTCACTTTGAGGGAACGTATATGTCAACTTCACTTTAGAGCCACGTCAATGTAAGTCCAAGGGTTAGGTGTATAGACTCATTTGAATTTTTCGAGATTATTCGAAAATCAATTTTTGAAAACGCAAATATCTCCCGATCTGTAGGAATCTGAGAGACAAACCTTATGTCACTTTGAGGGAACGTATATGTCAACTTCATGTCAGAGTCTGGTCAATGTATGTCCAAGGGTTTGGAGGATAGAGACATTTCAATTTTTCGAAATTATTCGAAAGTCAATTTTTGAAAAGGCAAATATCTCCCGATCTGTAGGAATCTGAGAGACAAAACTTATGTCACTTTGAGGGAACGCATATGTCAACTTCATGTCAGAGTCACGTCAATGTATGTAAAGGGTTTGGAGGATAGAGACATTTAAATTTTTCGAGATTATTCGAAAGTCAAATTTTGAAAAGGCAAATATCTCCCGATCTGTAGGAATCTGAGAGACAAAACTTATGTCACTTTGAGGGAACGCATATGTCAACTTCATGTCAGAGTCACGTCAAATTATGTCCAAGTGTTTGGAGGATAGAGATATTTGAATTGTTCGAGATTATTCAAATGTCAATTTTTGAAAAGGCAAATATCTCCCGATCTGTAGGAATCTGAGAGACAAAACTTATGTCACGTTGAGGGAACGTATATGTCAACTTCATGTCAGAGTCACGTCAATGTATGTCCAAGGGTTTGGATTATAGAGAGATTTTAATTTTTCGAGATTATTCGAAAGTCAATTTTTGAAAATTCAAATATCTCCCGATCTGTAGGAATCTGAGACACAATCCTTATGTCAATTTGAGGGAACGTATATGTCAACTTCATGTCAGAGTCACGTCAATGTATGTCCAAGGGTTTGGAGGATAGACATTTTAATTTTTCGATATTATTCGAGTGTCAATTTTTGAAAAGGCAAATATCTCCCGATCTGTAAGAATCTGAGAGACAAAACTTATGTCACTTTGAGGGAACTTATATATCAACTTCATGTCAGAGTCTTGTCAATGTATGTCCAATGGTTTGGAGGATAGAGACATTTTAATTTTACGAGATTATTCGAAAGTCAATTTTTGAAAATTCAAATATCTCCCGAACTTTAGGAATCTGAGAGACAAACCTTATGTCACTTTGAGGGAACGTATATGTCAACTTCATGTCAGAATCTGGTCAATGTATGTCCAAGGGTTTGGAGGATAGAGACAATTCAATTTTTCGAGATTATTCCTTAGTCAATTTTTGAAAAGGCAAATATCTTCCGATCTGTAGGAATCTGAAATTCAAAACTTATGTCACTTTGAGGGAACGTATATGTCAACTTCATGTCAGAGTCACGTCAAAGTATGTCCAAGGGTTTGGAGGATAGAGGTATTTGAATTTTTCGAGATTATTCAAATATCAATTTTTGAAAAGGCAAATATCTCCCGATCTGTAGGAATCTGAGACACAAACCTTACGTCACTTTGAGGGAACGTGTATGTCAACTTCATGTTAGA
The DNA here is from genome assembly GCF_977971745.1 of Zootermopsis nevadensis. NCBI lineage: Eukaryota > Metazoa > Arthropoda > Insecta > Blattodea > Termopsidae > Zootermopsis > Zootermopsis nevadensis. The sequence goes on from NW_028259177.1 coordinate 4,822,324, forward strand.
GTCACGTCAACGTATGTAAAGGGTTTGGAGGATAGAGACATTTTAATTTTTCGAGATTATTGGAAAGTCAATTTTTGAAAAGGCAAATATCTTCCGATCTGTAGGAATCTGAGAGACAAGACTTATGTTACTTTGAGGGAACGTATATGTTAACTTCATGTCAGAGTCACGTCAAAGTATGTCCAAGGGTTTGGAGGATAGAGATATTTGAATTTTTCGAGATTATTCAAATGTCAATTAATGGAAAGGCAAATATCTCCCGATCTGTAGGAATCTGAGAGACAAAACTAATGTCACGTTGAGGGAACGTATATGTTAACTTCATGTCAGAGTCACGTCAAAGTATGTCCAAGGGTTTGGAGGATAGAGACATTTTAATTTTTCGAGATTATTCGAAAGTCAATTTATGAAAAGGCAAATATCTCCCTATATGTAGGAATCTGAGAGACAAAACTTATGTCAATTTGAGGCAACGTGTATGTCAACTTCATGTCAGAGTCACGTCAATGTATGTCCAAGGGTTTGGTGGATAGAGACATTTAAATTTTTCGATATTATTCGAGTGTCAATTTTTGAAAAGGCAAATATCTCCCGATCTGTAGGAATCTGAGAGACAGAACTTATGTCACTTTGAGGGAACTTATATGTCAACTTCATGTCAGAGTCACGTCAATGTATGTCCAAGGGTTTGGTGGATAGAGACATTTAAATTTTTCGATATTATTCGAGTGTCAAGTTTTGAAAAGGCAAATAGCTACCGATCTGTAGGAATCTGAGAGACAAAACTTATGTCACTTTGAGGGAACGCATATGTCAACTTCATGTCAGTCACGTCAATGTATGTCCAAGGGTTTGGAGGATAAAGACATTTAAATTTTCGAGATTATTCGAAAGTCAAATTTTTAAAAGACAAATATGTCCCGATCTGTAAAAATCTGAGAGACAAAACTTATGTCACTTTTAGGTAACGTATATGTCAACTTCACTTTAGAGTCACGTCAATGTATGTCCAAGTGTTTGGAGGATAGAGACATTTTAATTTTTCGAGATTATTCGAAAGTCAATTTGTGAAAAGGCATATATCTCCCGATCTGTAGGAATGTGAGAGACAAAACTTCTGTCACTTTGAGGGAACGTATATGTGAACTTCATGTCAGAGTCTGGTCAATGTATGTCCAAGGGTTTGGAAGGATAGATACATTTCAATTTTTCGAGATTATTCGAAAGTCAATTTTTGAAAAGGCAAATATCTCCCGATCTGTAGGAATCTGCGAGACAAAACTTATGTCACTTTGAGGGAACGTATATGTAAACTTCATATCAGAGTCACGTCAATGTGTGTAAAAGGGTTTGGAGGATAGAGACATTTTAATTTTTCGAGATTATTCGAAAGTCAATTTTTGAAAAGGCAAATATCTCCCGATCTGTAGGAATCTGCGAGACAAAACTTTTGTCACTATGAGGGAACGTATATGTAAACTTCATGTCATAGTCACGTCAATGTATGTCCAAGGGTTTGGACGATAGAGATATTTGAATTTTTCGAGATTATTCAAATGTCAATTTTTGAAAAGGCAAATATCTCCCGATCTGTAGGAATCTGAGACACAAACCTTATGTCACTTTGAGGGAAGGTGTATGTCAACTTCATGTTAGAGTCACGTCAATGTATGTCTAAGGGTTTGGAGGTTAGAGACATTTTAATTTTTCGAGATTATTCGAAAGTCAATTTTTGAAAGGGCAAATATCTTCCGATCTGTAGGAATTTGAGGGACAAAACTTATGTCACTTTGAGGGAACGTATATGTCAACTTCATGTCAGAGTCACGTCAAAGTATGTCCAACGGTTTGGAGGATAGAGATATTTGAATTGTTCGAGATTATTCAAATGTCAATTTTTGAAAAGGCAAATATCTCCCGATGTGTAGGAATGTGAGATACATAAACTTATGTCACGTTGAGAGAAAGTATATGTCAACTTCATGTCAGAGTCACGTCAATGTATGTCTAAAGGTTTGGTGGATAGAGAAATTTTAATTTTTCGAGATTATTCGAAAGTCAATTTTTGAAAAGGCAAATATCTCCCGATTTTTACGAATCTGAGAGACAAACCTTATGTCACTTTGAGGGAACGTATATGTCAACTTCATGTCAGAGTCTGGTCAATGTATGTCCAAGGGTTTGGAGGATAGAGACATTTCAATTTTTCGAAATTATTCGAAAGTCAATTTTTGAAAAGGCAAATATCTTACGATCTGTAGGAATCTGAGAGACAAAACTTATGTCACTTTGAGGGAACGTATATGTTAACTTCATGTCAGAGTCACGTCAAAGTATGTCCAAGGGTTTGGAGGATAGAGATATTTGAATTTTTCGAGATTATTCAAACGTCAATTTTTGAAAAGGCAAATATCTCCCGATCTGTAGGAATCTGAGAGACAAAACTTAAGTCACTTTGAGGGAACGTATATGTCAACTTCACTTTAGAGCCACGTCAATGTAAGTCCAAGGGTTAGGTGTATAGACTCATTTGAATTTTTCGAGATTATTCGAAAATCAATTTTTGAAAACGCAAATATCTCCCGATCTGTAGGAATCTGAGACACAAACCTTATGTCACTTTGAGGGAACGTGTATGTCAACTTCATGTTAGAGTCACGTCAATGTATGTCCAAAGGTTTGGAGGATAGAGACATTTTAATTTTTCGAGTTTATTCAAAAGTCAATTTTTGAAAAGGCAAATATCTCCCGATCTGTAGGAATCTGAGAGACAAAACTTATGTCACTTTGAGGGAACGCATATGTCAACTTCATGTCAGAGTCACGTCAATGTATGTAAAGGGTTTGGAGGATAGAGACATTTAAATTTTTCGAGATTATTCGAAAGTCAAATTATGAAAAGGCAAATATCTCCCGATCTGTAGGAATCTGAGAGACAAAACTTATGTCACTTTGAGGGAACGTATATGTCAACTTCATGTCAGAGTCACGTCAAATTATGTCCAAGTGTTTGGAGGATAGAGATATTTGAATTGTTCGAGATTATTCAAATGTCAATTTTTGAAAAGGCAAATATCTCCCGATCTGTAGGAATCTGAGAGATAAAACTTATGTCACGTTGAGGGAACGCATATGTCAACTTCATGTCAGAGTCACGTCAATGTATGTAAAGGGTTTGGAGGATAGAGACATTTAAATTTTTCGAGATTATTCGAAAGTCAAATTTTGAAAAGGCAAATATCTCCCGATCTGTAGGCATCTGAGAGACAAACCTTATGCCACTTTGTGGAAACGCATATGTCAACTTCGTGTCAGAGTCTCGTCAATGTATGTCCAAGGGTTTGGAGGATAGAATAATTTTAATTTTCCGAGAATATTCGAAAGTCAATTTTTGAAAAGGCAAATATCTCCCGATGTGTAGGAATCTGAGTGACAAAACTTATGTCAATTTGAGGGAACGTATATGTCAACTTCATGTCAGAGTCACGTCAATGTATGTCCAAGGGTTTGGAGGATAGACATTTTAATTTTTCGATATTATTCGAGTATCAATTTTTGAAAAGGCAAATATCTGCCGATCTGTAAGAATCTGAGAGACAAAACTTATGTCACTTTGAGGGAACTTATATATCAACTTCATGTCAGAGTCTTGTCAATGTCTGTCCAATGGTTTGGAGGATAGAGACATTTAAATTTTTCGAGATTATTCGAAAGTCAATTTTTGAAAAGGCAAATATCTCCCGAACTTTAGGAATCTGAGAGACAAACCTTATGTCACTTTGAGGGAACGTATATGTCAACTTCATGTCAGAATCTGGTCAATGTATGTCCAAGGGTTTGGAGGATAGAGACAATTCAATTTTTCGAGATTATTCCTTAGTCAATTTTTGAAAAGGCAAATATCTTCCGATCTGTAGGAATCTGAAATTCAAAACTTATGTCACTTTGAGGGAACGTATATGTCAACTTCATGTCAGAGTCACGTCAAAGTATGTCCAAGGGTTTGGAGGATAGAGGTATTTGAATTTTTCGAGATTATTCAAATTTCAATTTTTGAAAAGGCAAATATCTCCCGATCTGTAGGAATCTGAGACACAAACCTTACGTCACTTTGAGGGAACGTGTATGTCAACTTCATGTTAGAGTCACGTCAATGTATGTAAAGGGTTTGGAGGATAGAGACATTTTAATTTTTCGAGATTATTGGAAAGTCAATTTTTGAAAAGGCAAATATCTTCCGATCTGTAGGAATCTGAGAGACTAGACTTATGTTACTTTGAGGGAACGTATATGTTAACTTCATGTCAGAGTCACGTCAAAGTATGTCCAAGGGTTTGGAGGATAGAGATATTTGAATTTTTCGAGATTATTCAAATGTCAATTATTGGAAAGGCAAATATCTCCCGATCTGTAGGAATCTGGGAGACAAAACTTATGTCACGTTGAGGGAACGTATATGTTAACTTCATGTCAGAGTCACGTCAAAGTATGTCCAAGGGTTTGGAGGATAGAGACATTTTAATTTTTCGAGATTATTCGAAATTCAATTTGTGAAAAGGCAAATATCTCCCGATCTGTAGGAATCTGAGAAACAAATCTTATGTCACTTTGAGGGAACGTATATGTCAACTTCATGTCCGAGTCACGTCAATGTATGTCCAAGGGTTTGGAGGATAGAGACATTTAAATTTTTCGATATTATTCGAGTGTTAATTTTTGAAAAGGCAAATATCTACCGATCTGTAGGAATCTGAGAGACAAAACTTATGTCACTTTGAGGGAACGTATATGTCAACTTCATGTCAGTCACGTCAATGTATGTCCAAGGGTTTGGAGGATAGAGACATTTAAATTTTTCGAGATTATTCGAAAGTCAAATTTTTAAAAGGCAAATATGTCCCGATCTGTAGGAATCTGAGAGACAAAACTTATGTTACTTTTAGGTAACGTTTATGTCAACTTCACTTTAGAGTCACGTCAATGTATGTCCAAGGGTTTGGAAGGATAGATACATTTCAATTTTTCGAGATTATTCGAAAGTCAATTTTTGAAAAGGCAAATATATCCCGATCTGTAGAAATCTGCGAGACAAAACTTATGTCACTTCTAGGGAGCGTATATGTAAACTTCATGTCAGAGTCACGTCAATGTGTGTAAAAGGGTTTGGAGGATAGAGACATTTTAATTTTTCGAGATTATTCGAAAGTCAATTTGTGAAAAGGCAAATATCTCCCGATGTGTAGGAATCTGAGTGACAAAACTTATGTCAATTTGAGGGAACGTATATGTCAACTTCATGTCATAGTCACGTCAATGTATGTCCAAGGGTTTCGAGGATAGAGATATTTGAATTGTTCGAGATTATTCAAATGTCAATTTTTGAAAAGGCAAATATCTCCCGATCTGTTGGAATCTGAGACACAAACCTTATGTCACTTTGAGGGAAGGTGTATGTCAACTTCATGTTAGAGTCACGTCAATGTATGTCTAAGAGTTTGGAGGTTAGAGACATTTTAATTTTTCGAGATTATTCGAAAGTCAATTTTTGAAAGGGCAAATATCTTCCGATCTGTAGGAATCTGAGAGACAAAACTTATGTCACGTTGAGGGAACGTGTATGTCAACTTCATGTCAGATTCACGTCAATGTAAGTCCAAGGGTTTGGAGGATAGAAACATTTTAATTTTCCGAGAATATTCGAAAGTCAATTTTTGAAAAGGCAAATATCTCCCGATGTGTAGGAATCTGAGAGACAAAACTTATGTCAATTTGAGGGAACGTGTTAGTCAACTTCATGTCAAATTCACGTCAATGTATGTCCAAGGGTTTGGAGGATAGAGACATTTTAATTCTTCGATATTATTCGAGTGTCAATTTTTGAAAAGGCAAATATCTTTGAGGGAACTGATATGTCAACTTCATGTCAGAGTCTTGCCAATGTATGTCCAAGTGTTTGGAGAATAGAGAGATTTAAATTTTTCGAGATTATTCGAAAGTCAATTTTTGAAAAGGCAAATATCTCCCGATTTTTACGAATCTGAGAGACAAACCTTATGTCACTTTGAGGGAACGTATATGTCATATTCATGTCAGAGTCTGGTCAATGTATGTCGAAGTGTTTGGAGGATAGAGACATTTCAATTTTTCGAAATTATTCGAAAGTCAATTTTTGAAAAGGCAAATATCTTACGATCTGTAGGAATCTGAGAAACAAAACTTATGTCACTTTGAGGGAACGTATATGTCAACTTCATGTCAGAGTCACGTCAAAGTATGTCCAAGGGTTTGGAGGATAGAGATATTTGAATTTTTCGAGATTATTCAAATGTCAATTTTTGAAAAGGCAAATATCTCCCGATCTGTAGGAATCTGAGAGACAAAACTTAAGTCACTATGAGGGAACGTATATGTCAACTTCATGTCATAGTCACGTCAATGTATGTCCAAGGGTTTGGAGAATAGAGACATTTTAATTTTTCGAGATTATTCGAAAGTCAATTTTTGAAAAGGCAATTATCTCCTGATCTGTAGGAATCTGAGAGACAAAACTTATGTCCCTTTGAGGGAACGTATATGTCAACTTCATGTCAGGGTCACGTCAATGTATGTCCAAGGGTTTGAAGGATAGAAACATTTTAATTTTCCGAGAATATTCGAAAGTCAATTTTTGAAAAGGCAAATATCTCGCGATGTGTAGGAATCTGAGAGACAAAACTTATGTCAATTTGAGGGAACGTATATGTCAACTTCATGTCAGAGTCACGTCAATGTATGTCCAAGGGTTTGGAGGATAGAGACATTTTAATTTTTCGAGATTATTCGAAAGTCAATCTTTGAAAAGGCAAATATCTCCCGATCTGTAGGAATCTGCGAGACAAAACTTATGTCACTTTGAGGGAACATATATGTCAACTTCATGTCAAAGTCGTGTCAATGTATGTCCAAGGGTTTGAGGATAGAGACATATAAATTTTTCGAGATTATTCGAAAGTCAATTTTTGAAAAGGCAAATATCTCCCGATCTGTAGGAATCTGAGAGACAAACCTTATGTCACTTTGAGGGAACGTATATGTCAACTTCATGTCAGAGTCTGGTCAATGTATGTCCAAGGGTTTGGAAGGATAGATACATTTCAATTTTTCGAGATTATTCGAAAGTCAATTTTTGAAAAGGCAAATATCTCCCGATCTGTAGGAATCTGCGAGACAAAACTTATGTAACTATGAGGGAACGTATATGTCAGCTTCATGTCAGAGCAACGTCAATGTATGTCAAAGGGTTTGGAGGATAGAGAAATTTAATTTTTCGAGATTATTCAAAAGTCAATTTTTGAAAAGGCAAATATCTCCCGACCTGTTCTAATCTGAGAGACAAAACTGATGTCACTTTGAGGAGACATATATGTCAACTTCATGTCAGAGCCACGTCAATGTAAGTCCAAGGGTTTGGAGTATAGACTCATTTGAATTTTTGAGATTATACGAAAACCAATTTTCGAAAAGGCAAATATCTCCCGATCTGTAGGAATCTGAGACACAAACCTTATGTCACTTTGAGGGAACGTTTATGTCAACTTCATGTTAGTGTCACGTCAATGTATGTTTAAGGGTTTGGAGGATACAGACATTTTAATTTTTCGAGATTATTCGAAAGTCAATTTTTGAAAGGGCAAATATCTTCCGATCTGTAGGAATCTGAGAGACAAAATTTAAGTCACTTTGAGGGAACGTATATGTCAACTTCATGTCAGAGCCACGTCAATGTATGTCCAAGGGTTTGGAGGATAGAGACATTTAAATTTTTCAAGATTATTCGAAAGTCAAATTTTTAAAAGGCAAATAACTCCCGATCTGTAGGAATCTGAGAGACAAAACTTATGTCACTTTTAGGTAACGTAAATGTCAACTTCACTTTAGAGTCACGTCAATGTATGTCCAAGGGTTTGGAGGATAAAGACATTTTAATTTTTCGAGATTATTCGAAATTTAATTTGTGAAAAGGCATATATCTCCCGATCTGTAGGAATGTGAGAGACAAAACTTCTGTCACTTTGAGGGAACGTATATGTCAACTTCATGTCAGAGTCACGTCAATGTATGTCTAACTGTTTGGAGGATAGAACAATTTAAATTTTCCGAGATTATTGGAAAGTCAATTTTTGAAAAGGCAAATATCTCCCGATCTGTAGGAATCTGAGAGACAAAACTTATGTCACTTTGAGGGAACGTATATGTAAACTTTATGTCAGAGTCACGTCAATGTGTGTAAAAGGGTATGGAGGATAGAGACATTTTAATTTTTCGAGATTATTCGAAAGTCAATTATTCAAAGGCAAATATCTCCCGATCTATATTAATCTGAGAGACAAAACTCATGTCACTTGGAGGTAATGTATATATCATAATGTCAGAATCACGTCAATGTAATTCCAAGGGTTTTCAGGATAGAAAACTTTTAATGTTTGAAGGTTATTGGACAGTCAATTTTTCAAGGGCACATAACTCCCGATCTGCAGGAACTTGAGAAACACAACTCATGTCACTTTGAGGTAACGTATATATCATCGTGTCAGGGTCATGTCAATGTAAGTCCAAAGGTTTGGAGGATAGAGAACTTTTAATTTTCAAGGGGTAATCGAAACTCAATTTTTCAAAGGCATATTTCTCCAGATCTGTAGGAAACTGAGAGACAAAATTCATTTCAGTTTGAGGTAACGTATATATCATCGTCATGTCAGAGTCACGTCAATGTAAGTCCATGAGTTTGCATTATAAAGAACTTTTAATTTTGAAGTTTATTCGGAAGTCAATTCTTCAAAGGCGTATATCTCCCGATCTGTAGGAAACTGAGAGACAAAACTCATGTCAGTTTCAGGTAACGTATATGTCATCGTCATATCAGAGTCACGTCAATGTAAGTCCAAGGGTTTGGAGGATAGAGACATTTAAATTTTTCGAGATTATTCGAAAGTCAAATTTTTAAAAGGCAAATATGTCCCGATCTGTAGGAATCTGAGAGACAAAACTTATGTCACTTTTAGGTAACGTATATGTCAACTTCACTTTAGAGTCACGTCAATGTATGTCCAAGGGTTTGGAAGGATAGATACATTTCAATTTTTCGAGATTATTAGAAAGTCAATTTTTGAAAAGGCAAATATCTCCCGATCTGTAGAAATCTGCGAGACAAAACTTATGTCACTTCTAGGGAGCGTATATGTAAACTTCATGTCAGAGTCACGTCAATGTGTGTAAAAGGGTTTGGAGGATAGAGACATTTTAATTTTTCGAGATTATTCGAAAGTCAATTTTTGAAAAGGCAAATATCTCCCGATGTGTAGGAATCTGAGTGACAAAACTTATGTCAATTTGAGGGAACGTATATGTCAACTTCATGTCATAGTCACGTCAATGTATGTCCAAGGGTTTCGAGGATAGAGATATTTGAATTGTTCGAGATTATTCAAATGTCAATTTTTGAAAAGGCAAATATCTCCCGATCTGTTGGAATCTGAGACACAAACCTTATGTCACTTTGAGGGAAGGTGTATGTCAACTTCATGTTAGAGTCACGTCAATGTATGTCTAAGGGTTTGGAGGTTAGAGACATTTTAATTTTTCGAGATTATTCGAAAGTCAATTTTTGAAAGGGCAAATATCTTCCGATCTGTAGGAATCTGAGAGACAAAACTTATGTCACGTTGAGGGAACGTGTATGTCAACTTCATGTCAGATTCACGTCAATGTAAGTCCAAGGGTTTGGAGGATAGAAACATTTTAATTTTCCGAGAATATTCGAAAGTCAATTTTTGAAGAGGCAAATATCTCCCGATGTGTAGGAATCTGAGAGACAAAACTTATGTCAATTTGAGGGAACGTATTAGTCAACTTCATGTCAAATTCACGTCAATGTATGTCCAAGGTTTTGGAGGATAGAGACATTTTAATTTTTCGATATTATTCGAGTGTCAATTTTTGAAAAGGCAAATATCTTTGAGGGAACTGATATGTCAACTTCATGTCAGAGTCTTGCCAATGTATGTCCAAGTGTTTGGAGAATAGAGACATTTAAATTTTTCGAGATTATTCGAAAGTCAATTTTTGAAAAGGCAAATATCTCCCGATTTTTACGAATCTGAGAGACAAACCTTATGTCACTTTGAGGGAACGTATATGTCAAATTCATGTCAGAGTCTGTTCAATGTATGTCCAAGTGTTTGGAGGATAGAGACATTTCAATTTTTCGAAATTATTCGAAAGTCAATTTTTGAAAAGGCAAATATCTTACGATCTGTAGGAATCTGAGAGACAAAACTTATGTCACTTTGAGGGAACGTATATGTCAACTTCATGTCAGAGTCACGTCAAAGTATGTCCAAGGGTTTGGAGGATAGAGATATTTGAATTTTTCGAGATTATTCAAATGTCAATTTTTGAAAAGGCAAATATCTCCCGATCTATAGGAATCTGAGAGACAAAACTTAAGTCACTATGAGGGAACGTATATGTCAACTTCATGTCAGAGTCACGTCAATGTATGTCCAAGGGTTTGGAGAATAGAGACATTTTAATTTTTCGAGATTATTCGAAAGTCAATTTTTGAAAAGGCAATTATCTCCTGATCTGTAGGAATCTGAGAGACAAAACTTATGTCCCTTTGAGGGAACGTATATGTCAACTTCATGTCAGGGTCACGTCAATGTATGTCCAAGGGTTTGAAGGATAGAAACATTTTAATTTTCCGAGAATATTCGAAAGTCAATTTTTGAAAAGGCAAATATCTCGCGATGTGTAAGAATCTGAGAGACAAAACTTATGTCAATTTGAGGGAACGTATATGTCAACTTCATGTCAGAGTCACGTCAATGTATGTCCAAGGGTTTGGAGGATAGAGACATTTTAATTTTTCGAGATTATTCGAAAGTCAATCTTTGAAAAGGCAAATATCTCCCGATCTGTAGGAATCTGCGAGACAAAACTTATGTCACTTTGAGGGAACATATATGTCAACTTCATGTCAAAGTCGTGTCAATGTATGTCCAAGGGTTTGAGGATAGAGACATATAAATTTTTCGAGATTATTCGAAAGTCAATTTTTGAAAAGGCAAATATCTCCCGATCTGTAGGAATCTGAGAGACAAACCTTATGTCACTTTGAGGGAACGTATATGTCAACTTCATGTCAGAGTCTGGTCAATGTATGTCCAAGGGTTTGGAAGGATAGATACATTTCAATTTTTCGAGATTATTCGAAAGTCAATTTTTGAAAAGGCAAATATCTCCCGATCTGTAGGAATGTGCGAGACAAAACTTATGTAACTATGAGGGAACGTATATGTCAGCTTCATGTCAGAGCAACGTCAATGTATGTCAAAGGGTTTGGAGGATAGAGAAATTTAATTTTTCGAGATTATTCAAAAGTCAATTTTTGAAAAGGCAAATATCTCCCGACCTGTAGGAATCTGAGAGACAAAACTGATGTCACTTTGAGGAGACATATATGTCAACTTCATGTCAGAGCCACGTCAATGTAAGTCCAAGGGTTTGGAGTATAGACTCATTTGAATTTTTCGAGATTATACGAAAACCAATTTTCGAAAAGGCAAATATCTCCCGATCTGTAGGAATCTGAGACACAAACCTTATGTCACTTTGAGGGAACGTTTATGTCAACTTCATGTTAGTGTCACGTCAATGTATGTTTAAGGGTTTGGAGGATACAGACAATTTAATTTTTCGAGATTATTCGAAAGTCAATTTTTGAAAGGGCTAATATCTTCCTATCTGTAGGAATCTGAGAGACAAAACTTAAGTCACTTTGAGGGAACGTATATGTCAACTTCATGTCAGAGCCACGTCAATGTATGTCCAAGGGTTTGGAGGATAGAGACATTTAAATTTTTCAAGATTATTCGAAAGTCAAATTTTTAAAAGGCAAATAACTCCCGATCTGTAGGAATCTGAGAGACAAAACTTATGTCACTTTTAGGTAACGTATATGTCAACTTCACTTTAGAGTCACGTCAATGTTTGTCCAAGGGTTTGGAGGATAAAGACATTTTAATTTTTCGAGATTATTCGAAATTCAATTTGTGAAAAGGCATATATCTCCCGATCTGTAGGAATGTGAGAGACAAAACTTCTGTCACTTTGAGGGAACGTATATGTCAACTTCATGTCAGAGTCACGTCAATGTATGTCTAACTGTTTGGAGGATAGAACAATTTAAATTTTCCGAGATTATTGGAAAGTCAATTTTTGAAAAGGCAAATATCTCCCGATCTGTAGGAATCTGAGAGACAAAACTTATGTCACTTTGAGGGAACGTATATGTAAACTTTATGTCAGAGTCACGTCAATGTGTGTAAAAGGGTTTGGAGGATAGACACATTTTAATTTTTCGAGATTATTCGAAAGTCAATTATTCAAAGGCAAATATCTCCCGATCTATATTAATCTGAGAGACAAAACTCATGTCACTTGGAGGTAATGTATATATCATAATGTCAGAATCACGTCAATGTAATTCCAAGGGTTTTCAGGATAGAAAACTTTTAATGTTTGAAGGTATATTTTACAGTCAATTTTTCAAGGGCACATAACTCCCGATCTGCAGGAACTTGAGAAACACAACTCATGTCACTTTGAGGTAACGTATATATCATCGTGTCAGGGTCACGTCAATGTAAGTCCAAAGGTTTGGAGGATAGAGAACTTTTTTATTTTCAAGGGGTATTCGAAACTCAATTTTTCAAAGGCATATTTCTCCAGATCTGTAGGAAACTGTGAGACAAAATTCATTTCAGTTTGAGGTAACGTATATATCATCGTCATGTCAGAGTCACGTCAATGTAAGTCCATGAGTTTGCATTATAAAGAACTTTTAATTTTGAAGTTTATTCGGAAGTCAATTCTTCAAAGGCGTATATCTCCCGATCTGTAGGAAACTGAGAGACAAAACTCATGTCAGTTTCAGGTAACGTATATGTCATCGTCATATCAGAGTCACGTCAATTTAGTCCAAGGGTTTGCAGCATAGAGAACTTTCAATTTTTCAGATGTATTCGAAAATTACTTCTTCAAAAGCATATATCTCCCTATCTGTACGAAACTAAGAGACAAAACTAATGTCAGTTTGAGGGAACATATATGTCATTGACATGTAACAGTCACGTCATTGTAAGTCCAAGGATTTCCAGGATTAACAATTTTTAATTTGTGAAGGTTATTCGATAGTCATTTTTTCAAACGCATATATCTCCCAATCTCTTTGAAACTGAGAGAAAACAATCATGTCAGTTTCAGGTAACGTATATGTCATCGTCATATCAAAGTTACGTCAATGTGAGTGCAAGGGTTTGCAGGATAGAAACTTTTAAATTTTTCAGGGGTATACGAAACTCACTTTTTCAAAAGCATATATACCCTGATCTGTACGAAACTGAGAGACACATCCTATGAGAGTTTGAGGCAACGTTTATATCATCGTCATGTCAGAGTCACGTCAATGTAAGTCCAAGTGTTTACAGGATATAAAACTTTAAATTTTTGAAGGTTATTCGAAAGTCAATTCTTCAAAGGCATATATCTCCCGATCTGTAGGAAACTGAGAGACAAAACTCATGTCTGTTTGAGGTAACATATACGTCATCGTCATGTAAAAGTAACGTAAATGTAAGTCCAAGTGTTTGCAGGATAGATAACTTATAATTTTTGAAGGTTATTCGAAAGTCACTTCTTCAAAGTCATATATCTCCCGATCTACTGGAAACTCAGAGAGAAAAATTATATCAATTTGTTGAATCATTCATGTCATCGTCATGTCAATGTCATTTCTTTGTAAGTCCAACAGTTTGCAGGATAGAGAACTTTAAATTTTTGTAGGTTATTCGAAAGTCAATTTTTCAAAGGCATATATCTCCCGATCTGTAGGAAACTCAGAGACAACAAACATGTCAGTTTCATTTAACGTAAATGTCATAGTCATATCAGTGTCACCCCAATGTAAATCCAAGGGTTTGCAGGATAGAAAACTTTTAATTTTTCAGGGGTATATGAAACTCACTTTTTCAAAGTCATATATCTCCCGATCTCTAGGAAACTGAGAGATACAACTCATGACAGTTAGAGGTAACGTATATTTCATCGTCATGTCAGAGTCACGTCAATGTAGGTCCAAGTGTTTGCAGGATAGGGAACTTTCAATTTTTGAAGTTTATTAGAAAGCCAATTTTTCAAAGGCTTATATCTCCCGATCTGCAAGCACCTCAGAGAGAAAACTTATCTCAGTTTGAGTTATCATATATGTTATTGTCATGTCAAAGTCACTTCAATGTAAGTCCAACGGTTTGCAGGTTAGAGAACTTTTAATTTGTGAAGGTTAGTCGAAAGTCAATCTTTCAAAGGCATATATCTCCCGATCTGTAGGAAACTGAGAGACAACATTCATGTCAGTTTCAGGTAACGTATATGTCATCGTCATATCAGAGTAATGTCAATGTAAGTCCAAGGGTTTGCAGGATAGAGACCTTCTAATTTTTCAGGTGTATACGAAACTCACTTTTTCAAAAGCATATATCTCCCGATCTGTACGAAACTGAGAGACAAAACTCATGTCAGCTTGAGGTAACATATATGTCATCGTCTTGTAAAAGTCACGTCAATGTAAATCCAAGGGTTTGCAGGATAGAGAACTTTAAATTTTTGAAGGTTATTTGAAAGTAACTTTTTCAAAGGCATATATCTCCCAATCTGCAGGAAACTCAGAGAGAAAACTTATATCAGTTTGACGTATCATATATGACATCGTCTTGTCAAAGTCACTTCAATGTAAGTCCAACAGTTTGCAGGAGAGAGAACTTTTAATTTTTGAAGGTTATTTGAAAGTCAATTTTTCAAAGGCATATATCTCCCGATCTGTAGGAAACTCAGGGACAACAATCATGTCTGTTTCAGGTAACGTAAATGTCATCGTCATATCAGGGTCTCGTCAATATAAGTCCAAGGGTTTACAGAATAGAGAACTTTTAATTTTTCAGGGGGATACGAAACTCACTTTTACAAAGGTATATATCTCCCAATCTCTACGAAACTGAGAGACACAACTCATGAGAGTTTGAGGTAACGTATATATCATCGTCATGTCAGAGTCACGTCAATGTAAGTCCAAGTGTTTGCAGGATAGGGAACTTTTAATTTTTGAAGTTTATTCGAAAGTTAATTTTTCAAAGACATATATCTCCCGATCTGTAGGAAACTGAGATACAAAACTCATGTCAGTTTGAGGGAACATATATGTCATCGTCATATCAAAGTCACGTCATTGTAATTCCAAGGGTTTGCAGGATAGAGAACTTTTAATTTTTGAAGGTTATCCGAAAGTCAACGTTTCAAAGGACTATATCTCCCGATCTGTAGGTAACTGAGAGACACAACTCATGTCAGTTTGAGGTAACGTATATAACATCGTAATGTTACCGTCACGTCAATATAAGTCCAAGTGTTTGGAGGATAGTGACCTTTCAAAGTTTCAAGGGTATTCGAAACTCAATATTCAAAGATATATATCTTCAGATCTGTAAGAATCTGAGAAACAAAATTCATGTCAGAATGAGTTCACGTATATGTAAACATTATGTCAGAGTCACGTCAATGTAAGTCCAAGGGTTTGCAAGATAGAGACCTTTTAATTTTTCAACGTTATTCGAAAATCAATATTTCAAAGGCATATATATTCCGATCTGTAGGAATCCGAGAGACAAAACTTATGTCACTTTGAGGTAACGTATATGTCATCATCATGGCAGAGTCAAGACAATGTAAGTACAAGGTCTTGGAGGATAGACACCTTTTAATTCTTCAAGGGTATTCGAAAGTTAATTTAAAAAGGAATATATCTCCGGATCTGTAGGAATCTGAGAGACATAACTCATGTCAGTTTGATTTAACCTATATGTCATCGCCATGTCAGAGTCCTGTGAATGTAAGTCCAAGAGTTTGGAAAATAGAGAACTTTTAATTTTTCAAGGATATTCGAAAGTCAATTTTTCAAAATCTTGACAAAGAATAATTTTAAATGGATACTTTGCTGCATCATTTAATATCGGTCTATGTCCACTTTTGTGTCAGGTTTGTTTAGCTTTTTTTTCAACTTATATTATGTTTCCGTTGCGTCTGCTGATAAACAAGACTAATGTTGCAACGTTGAATATGTTCATGCCAAAATGACTCAAGTGCAAGGTTACCGTATTATAAAGTTTTTTCCGAAAAGTACTATTTTCAGCATTAAAAAGAGTTTCGCAGATGAACTGTGAAGTCTAGCGGTCGGAATTGGCACTTATACTATAACACCAAGAAACCAACGTAGTTATTAAGTTTCTTTCATGCAACTGCATTATACATCTTGAGCGAAAATTACATTACAATTTAAAAGAAGTAATGACGTTTTATTTAGGTAAAGTACTCGAAAACAAATTTTTCTACGACCTTGGACAAAAATTCAAATTTCCCAACGTACTGCTGGAGTTTCCAGGCATTTCCCTAAAAGACGTGAAGATCCTATAAATTATTAATGGCGGATTACAATCGTAGGAAGCGTGCTTTTTGCTGTTCTGTAGATGAAGAAACGCATTCATCGACCGCTGCAGAACGTCCTTACCAAATAAGTTTTGGGGAGCAGTCTCCTAGCAGTGTATTCAATATTATGTGGCATTCGCAGTTCAAGAAGATGAAGAATTCTTCGGTAACAAACCGTGTTTACTGAAGAAACTACGTTTCACGAAAGTGGTTAGTAACCATTTCTAACCATGCGGGGATCAGAATCGCCCGGGTTCGTAGTTGAACATGATCACCGCTTTCCGAAACTGAACAGCTATAAACAAAAACTTTGATGTTGGACCACTGTTGTAAAGCAATCTATTTTCCAATACGTGGTCTGAATAAAAACCTTTTAAATCTATACTGTAATTTGCAGTCGCCCTTCAACGTTCGTGCCGCTTGATTTCAACTTTAGTCAAAAGACGCACACAGTTTTTATTAAAAAGCAGTTTATCAATCTCCTACTCACCACTCCTACGCGATGACCTCGAAGATACTTGTCTTCTTAGAGCATGGAGACCGCACGCATAAGAACAAAGACCGCACGCATAAGAACAAAGACTGCAGACCAACCAAGTCCTCACAATAGCAAATTATGAACGACACACGCAAAACAGTCAAACTGGGCACCAGAACAGCATTCAGCACAAGGCATACGTAAGAAACAGATGAGTCTTCACAGCCAATATGTCTTTTTAAGAAATGTAGATTATTTCACAAGAATAAAATGCACATCACTTGGCTTGTAAATCTTAATTTGTGGCAATGACATTAAAGAATCTATACACATCGCAGTATTGATCCCGAAGATTATAAATGTTACGAATAAAATCACAGATAATATCCAACTGACAACGAAATGACACAGTCAGCACATCATGAATATTATTAATTTAAATTAAAGAAAATTAAAACTGTTGTCGAAGGAATTGTATTTACTACAGTGACCCCAGTAATCGTTATAAAGAATAAATATTTTCAAATTACATAGGTCCAGCTTCTGCACATACACGATATCTGTATATGATTTACGTGTTACTAACTCGTACAAACGTCTTCACTGAGCACACATGCCATGCAAATGTCCTTTCACTGAAGTCGTACATCTCAATGTGTCGAACCGCACATATTCTTGCATGTTATGTTGAATTGGTGTTCACTTGTTTCTATTCTCACACGTCACGGAGAAGACATCCTTACACTGAGATTCACTGCATGTAGCACTCGTTAATACGTGATTGAACGGTGATAATTATTCTTGTTAATGGTCCCGAAGAACTCTATTTCTAGAGTACATAGTTACGTTGATACTGACCGACCGAAATCAAATATTTCCAACCGTAGTTTAATGGAGAGTATTCAACCGGGACCAGCCGACTGTTCCAAGACAAAATCTGTACTGACTGACTACTGATTAGTCCTCGATACCATTCGAAAGTATTGATTTCTTTCCATTGAGGTCATCACAGATGGCACGTCATACCTTTGGTTCCGTATTTCTCCGATAGACTGCGTCTTTGTGTTTGTACGTCGTGTCCTCGAGTAAATGTGAGGCAATATTTTCGATATATTTTTTTGACATTTGACATAGGACACCAATATGTCAAGACAAGTTTGACGTGCGCCACCAATTCCGAGACCACCAAGCATTGCAATTAAAGTACTAGAGATTTATATTCAATTTTTTGTGAGGCGTTTTATATTAATTAATGACGTACTATCATTCACGTATGTTTATTCTAATTATTTCGTTACATGATACTCATTTATAGTGAGTTAGATTAGGTCATCGTTACGCATGAATCTGCTACGTATTTGCATCAACATCTACACTGCATCAATTTTGCAAGAAATAATTCTTGTGGAAACATTATATAATTTTAGACGTGTTATGATGTATTACACGCATATAAGCACTATTTGTGTTATATGGGGATTGAGTGAGCGCGTAATATCATTATTGATAAGTGGTTGTGGCCGACATTGCGCATCCCCCACCTCACGAATTTGATGGCTTCGTGAGAATTTCTAAAAAAAATAAGACATAATAGAGTATGAATATCATTAACTTACCTGTGGCATGACGTCCATACAAAATTTCAATAATTTCTGAGCATCCATTGGTTTTTTCCAAAATTCGTGCTCAGGAAACTATTTTGCTCTGATGCGGATTACACCGTTTTGGTTGGTTTGGGTTAGGTTTGGTTAGGTTAGGTTAGGTTATGTTAGGTTAGTGAGGCACCTGCGCAGACGTTGTTGCGCAGTGCAGTCGTATGACGTGCGCATGTGAAGGCACCTTGAGCTCGATATGGTTAATTGTAAATTATTAAACACTCAAAAATTCGATTCCGTCACTTTAAGAAGTATATTATATTCTGGGTTTCAATTTCATAACTAATTAAATTTTTTTACAAGGATATTTTATTAGACACATACTTTCAGTAATTGCAAGTACACCAATGACTTATCACTTAAAAATGATGCTATTGAATATTTCATTGTGGAAGTATATATGCTGTCACACCAAAGAAGAATATATTAAAATATTTATTTAATTTTAAATTACTCTACATGAAATTACTACAGTGACCCCAGACATCGTTACAAAGAATAAATGTTCTCAAAATACATAGGTTCAGCTTCTGCACATACCCGAAATCTGTATATGATTTACGTGTTACTAACTCGTACAAACGTCTTTACTGAGCACACATGGCCTGCAAATGTCCTTTCACTGAAGTCGTACATCTCAATGTGGCGAACCGCACATATTCTTGCATGTTATGTTGGATTGGTGTTCACTTGTTTCTATTCTCACACGTCACGGTGAAGACATCCTTACACTGAGATTCACTGCATGTAGCACCCGTTAATACGTGATTGAACGGTGGTAATTAATCTTGTTAATGATCCCGAAGAACACTATTTCTAGAGCTTAAAGTTACGTTGATACTGAACGACCGAAATCAAATAATTCCAACCGTAGTTTAATGGAGAGTATTCAACCGGGACCAGCCGACTGTTCCAAGACAAAATCTGTACTGACTGACTTCCGATTGGTCCTCGATGCCATTCGAAAATATTGATTTCTTTCCATTGAGGTCATCACAGATGGCACATCATATCTTTGGTTCCGTATTTCTCCGATAGACTGCGTCTTTGTGTTTGTACGTCGTGTCCTCGAGTAAATGTGAGGCAATATTTTCGATATATTTTTTTGACATTTGACATAGGACACCAATATGTTACCACAAGTTTGACGTGCGCCCCGAATTCCGCGCCCACCAAGCATTGCTATTAATGTACCAGAGATTTATATTCAATTTTTTTGTGAAGCGATTTATATTAATTAATGGCGTACTATCATTCACTTATGTTTATTCCAATTCTTTCGTTACATGATACTTATTTTTCGTGAGTTAGATTGGGTCATCGTTACGGATGAATCTTCTACGTATTTGCGTCAACATCTACACTGCATCAATTTTGCAAGAAATAATTCTTGTGGAAACATTACGTAATTTTAGACGTGTTATGAGGTATTACACGCATATAAGCACTATTTGTGTTATATGGGGATTGTGTGAGCGCGTAATATCGTTATTGATAAGTGGTCGTGGCCGACTTATTTAATAAATTATTCTTCGTGTGACAACAAATATACTTACACAATGAAATGTTAAATAGCATCATATTTAAGTGATAAGTCATTGGTGTACTTGCAATTACTGAAAGTATGTGTCTAATAAAATATCCTTGTAAAAAAATTTAATTAGGTATGAAATTGAAACCCAGAATATAATATACTTCTTAAAGTGGCGGAATCGAATTTTTGAGTTTTTAATAATTTACAATTAACAATATCGAGCTGAAGGTGCCTTCACATGCGCACGTCATACGACTACACTGCGCAACAACATCTTCGCAGGTGCCTCACTAACCTAACATAACCTAACCTAACACAACCTAACCTAACCTAACCTAACCCAAACCAACCAAAACGGTGTAATCCGGATCAGTGCAAAATAGTTTCATGCGCACGAATTTTGGAAAAAACGAATGGATGCTCAGAAATTATTGAAATTTTGTATGGACGTCATGCCACAGGTAAGTTAATGATATTCATACTCTATTATGTCTTATTGCTTTTAGAAATTCGCACGAAGCCAGCAAATTCTTGAGGTGGAGGATGCGCAAAGTCGGCTACGACCACTTATCATTAATGATATTACGCGCTCACACAATCCCCATATAACACAAATAGTGCTTATATGCGTGTAATACATCATAACACGTCTAAAATTACATAATGTTTCCACAAGAATTATTTCTTTCAAAATTGATGCAGTGTAGACGTTGACGCAAATACGTGGCAGATTCATGCGTAACGATGACCCAATCTAACTCACTAAAAATAAGTATCATGTAACGAAAGAATTGGAATAAACATACTTGAATGATAGTACGTCATTAATTAATATAAAGCGGTTCACACAAAAAATTGAATATAAATCTCTAGTACATTAATTGCAATGCTTATTGGGCGCGGAATTCGTGGAGCACGTCAAACTTGTGGTAAAATATTGGTGTCCTATGTTTAATGTCAAAAAAATATATCGAATATATTGCCTCACATTTACTCGAGGACACGACGTATAAACACAAAGACGCAGTCTATCGGAGAAGTCGGAACCAAAGATATAACGTGCCATCTGTGATGACCTCAATGGAAAGAAATCAATACTTTCGAATGGCATCGAGGACCAATCAGAAGTCAGTCAGTACCGATTTTGTCTTGGAACAGTCGGCTGGTCCCGGTTGAATACTCTCCATTAAACTACGGTTGGAATTATTTAATTTCGGGAGGTCAGTATCAACGTAACTTTGTGCTCTAGAAATAGAGTTCTTCGGGACCATTATCAAGATTAATTACCACCGTTCAATCACGTATTAACGGGTGCTACATGCAGTGAATCTCAGTGTAAGGATGTCTTCTCCGTGACGTGTGAGAAAAGAAACAAGTGAACACCAATTCAACATAACATGCAAGAATATGTGCGGTTCGCCACATTGAGATATACGACTTGAGTGAAAGGACATTTGCATGCCACGTGTGATCAGTAAAGACGTCTGTACGAGTTAGTAACACGTAAATCATATAAAGATATCGAGTATGTGCAGAAGCTGGACCTATGTAATTTGAGAACATTTATTCTTTATAACGATACTGTAGTAATTACATGTAGTGTAATATAAAATTAAATAAATATTTAATAAATTATTCTTCGTGTGACAACATATATATTTCCACAATGAAAGTTTCAGTAGCATTATATTTAAGTGATAAGTGATTGGTGTACTTGCAATTACTGAAAGTATGTGTCCAGTAAAATATCCTTGTAAAAAAATTAGATTTGTTATGAAAGTGAAGCCCAGAATATAATATACTTCTTAAGGTGAAGGAATCGAATTTTTGAGTGTTTAATAATTTACAATTAAGCATATCGAGCTCAAGATGCCCACACATGCGCACGTCATACGACTGCACAGCGCAACAACGTCTGCGCAGGTGCCTCACTAACCTAACCAAACCTAACCCAAACCAACAAAAACGGTGTAGTCCGGATCAGTGCAAAATAGTTTCCTGCGCACGAATTTTGGAAGAAACGTATCGATGCTAAGAAATTATTAAAATTTTGTATGGACGTCATGCCACAGGTACGTTAATGATATTCATACTCTATTATGTCTTATTGCTTTTTAGAAATTCGCACGAAGCCATCAAAGTCGTGAGGTGGGGGATGCGCAAAGTCGGCCACGACCACTTATCAATAATGATAATACGCGCTCACACAATCCCCATGTAACACAAATAGTGCTTATATGCGTGTAATACATCATAACACGTCTAAAATTACATAATGTTTTCACAAGAATTATTTCTTGCAAAACTGATGCAGTGTAGATGTTGACGCAAATACGTAGCAGATTCATGCGTAACGATGACCCAATCTAATTAACTATAAATAAGTATCATGTAACGAAAGAATTGGAATAAACATACGTGAATGATAGTACGTCATTAATTAATATAAAACGCCTCACAAAAAAATTGAATATATATCTCTGGTACATTAATTGCAATGCTTGGTGGGCACGGAATTCGTGGCGAACGTCAAACTTGTGGTAACATATTGGTGTCCTATGTCAAATGTCAAAAAATTATATCGATAATATTGCCTCACATTTACTCGAGGACACGACGTACAAACACAAAGACGCAGTCTATCGGAGAAATACGGAACCAAAGATATGACGTGCCATCTGAAATGTCTTCAATGGAAAGAAATCAATACTTTCGAATGGCATCGAGGACCAATCAGAAGTCAGTCAGTACCGATTTTGTCTTGGAACAGTCGGCTGGTCCCATTGGAATAGTCGCCATTAAACTACGGTTGGAATTATTTATTTCGGTCGGTCAGTATCAACGTAACTTTGTGCTCTACAAATAGAGTTCTTCGGGACCATTAACAACATTAATTACCACCGTTCAATCACGTATTAACGGGTGAAACATGCAGTGAATCTCAGTGTAAGGATGTCTTCTCCGTGACGTGTGAAAATAGAAACAAGTGAACACCAATCCAACATAACATGCAAGAATATGTGCGGTTCGCCATATTGAGATGTACGACTTCAGTGAAAGGACATTTGCATGCTTTGTGTGCTCAGTAAAGACGTTTGTACGAGTTAATAACACGTAAATCATATACAGATATCGTGTATGTGCAGAAGCTGGACCTATGTAATTTGAGAACATTTATTCTTTATAACGATACTGTAGTAATTACATGTAGTGTAATATAAAATTAAATAAATATTTAATAAATTATTCTTCGTGTGACAACATATATACTTCCAAAATGAAATGTTCAATAGGATCATATTTAAGTGATAAGTCATTGGTGTACTTTCAATTACTGAGAGTATGTGTCCAATAAAATATCCTTGTAAAAAAATTTAATTAGTTATGAAAGTGAAGCCCAGAATATATAGTACTTCTTAAAGTGACGGAATCGAAGTTTTTAGTGTTTAATAATTTACAATTAACCATATCGAGCTCAAGGTGCCTTCACTTGCGCACGTCATACGACTGCACTGCGCAACAACGTCTGCGCTGGTGCCTCACTAACATAACATAACCTAACCTAACCTAACCTAACCTAACCCAAACCAATCAAAACGGTGTAATCCGGATCAGTGCAAAATAGTTTGCTGCGCTCGAATTTTGGAAAAAACCAATGGATGCTCAGAAATTATTGAAAATTTGTATGGACGTCATGCCACAGGTAAGTTAATGATATTCATACTCTATTATGACTTATTGCTTTTTAGAAATTCGCACGAAGCCATCAAAGTCGTGAGGTGGGAAATGCGCAAAGTGGGCCACGACCACATATCAATAATGATATTACGCGCTCACACAATCCCCATATAACACAAATAGTGCTTATATGCGTGTAATACATCATAACACGTCTAAAATTACATAATGTTTCCACAAGAATTATTTCTTGGAAAACTGATGCAGTGTAGATTTTGACGCAAATACGTAGCAGATTCATGCGTAACTATGAGCAAATCTAACTCACTATAAATAAGTATCATGTAACGAAAGAATTGGAATAAACATACTTGAATGATAGTACGTCATTAATTAATATAAATCGTCTCACAAAAAAATTGAATATAAATCTCTTGTACATTAATTGCAATGCTTGGTGGGCGCGGAATTCGTGGCGCACGTCAAACTTGTGGTAACATATTGGTGTCCTATGTCAAATGTCAAAAAAATATATCGAAAATATTGCCTCACATTTACTCGAGGACACGACGTACAAACACAAAGACGCAGTCTATCGGAGAATTACGGAACCAAAGATATGACGTGCCATCTGTGATGACCTCAATGGAAAGAAATCAATACTTTCGAATGGCATCGAGGACCAATCAGAAGTCAGTCAGCACAGATTTTGTCTTGGAACAGTCGGCTGGTCCCGGTTGAATACTCTCCATTAAACTACGGTTGGAATTATTTGATTTCGGGAGGTCAGTATCAACGTAATGTAACGGTCCAAATTACATCTTCTTCTGAGGTAATTTGATCCTACCATTTAGTTCTTTTATTATTTTATTAGGCTGAATTTCTTTTTACTTTTCGTTTCAAAAATCTAACTTGTTGTTGTGTTTGGAGGGTAATACTGGGATGTTTACTTCTAGTTCATGGCATATACCTAACTGTTTACGACAAAGACGTCCGAGGACCTTCGGTTCCCAGGAGTCTTGTGTTTCTACACCAGGGCAATAAACTGTCGTGAATTGGTTGTAGTCCCAAGTGTCATATTATTATGGCGGAAATGTGTAGAAAGTTAGTTAGACTTGATGATTCATTGTGACTCAGCAGATAATGTTGTTGGACCTTATGCATCAAATAGGTTGAGAAAGGACTCTTCAACAAACTTTCGAGGTAGCCACACGCAAACCCAACAGTTGTGAGATCATCGTCTTGTGGCTAAAGCCAAGTATTATCATCTGCACATCTGTATTTATTCTTAAATAATTAAATTGTGTATAGATAAAGTATTATATTCAGCGATAAAGGAAGCTTCTCGTTGTCGGGAGTTACATACCGTTAACACCCCTGAAGAGAGTCAAGTGATTACCAAGGAGCGAAGCTCTTATTACTGAGCGGCTATAGCAAAAGTGGCGATCCCAACGAGGGGCACGAAGTGGTAACGACGGCAACAGATCCAGAGGGCAGCCAGCTGAATATATTCAACAACACCATCACAAAGCAGACTACAGTTACAAACAACGACCACACCAGGAGTCGTACTGTAACACCAACAATGTTCAAGAAGGACAGAGCTGCAAGCTACGAGCGCTCCAGGAGTCCGCATTTAAGAAGATCATCAGATCATCAGCGTCATACGTAAAAGGTTAGTTGGTGAAGTGAGG